>NC_141697.1:1038901645-1041494145 GCF_964263255.1 Lissotriton vulgaris
CCCTCACCCCCCTAACCCTCACCCTCACCACCTCACACACCCTCACTCACCCTCACACACCCTCACCCTCACACACCCTCACACCACTCAGTGCTACAACACATATTGTGTTGCAATAGGTGTCACATTTGCAAAAGATAAAACTATTGGCATTGTAAATAACAAAGCTATTAATTTCGCAATTTTCAAAACAAGCACATAAATGAAAAATGTGTCCTTTACAATACCAATAGCTCAAACTTTCCTAATGCGAGACCTATTGCATTGCTGTGCTTCTCTCCCCTGCTGCACTCTCCTGCTCTCTAGAGATGTGGCCTAACGACCACAGCTGCCATCTATGTCACGTAAATACAAAACATGTTGCATTCCAAATGCTATAGGTGTCACATTCGCGAAAGTTATAACTATTGGCGTTGTAAATGACAAAGCTATCAATTTAGCTATTTCAAAAACCAACAAATAAATAAAATATTTGTCATTTACAAGACCAATAGCTCCAACTTTTCTAATGCGAGACCTATTGCATTTCCAATGCTTGTTGGATATCCTCTGAGTGGGAATTCCATTCCTCTCCCCCGAAACAGTAATTTCTATGATTTTAGTTTATATGATTAGATAGCGTATTTATCCTACTACCCACTCCATATACACAGCCTTTAGTCTGCCGAAGATCAGTCCTCTGCAACATGTTGTGGTTGAAGGCGAACTTCCTAGGTCTGTATGCTTTTCATCTGTTATTGTAGGGCAGGTGAATATTACTTTATCCCAAAACATGGCTGTGTTTACCTCGGGAAGTAAAGGACTCTCTCCAAATAATTTTCCTTCCAGGCAGTTAGGACATGGATGAGGGCTCTGGAAAGAAAAATAGGCGACTGACTTTTGTTATGCTTACACACACCAAACCAGTTGCACAATGATGTGGTGTTAATTTGGATTTGTTTGCATTTCAGGTATAGCATTACCTCCTTTTGAAGTAAGACAATCATGTGAGCATCCTTGCATGTGTTCCTCAGTGTTTCTGGTATTTGAGCTACAAGCAAATGGTGTGAGAGTTCCTTAATCACAAGTGAAGTATGGGTGACATTTCTCTCTCAGAGGTGCCTGGATCTCCATCCTTTCACTCCCTTCTAGAGTTAAGCCATCTGTTTCCCAAGGAGCTAGCTTGAGGTTTCTTTGGGCGCCAGTAGTTTAGGTTGTTTTGCTAAATGTATTGACTAATTGTAAAGCGCACGTTCACCCAAGTCTTGGGTCTCTTAATGCTGAGATAACAGATGTCTATTGTTACCTAGCCTGACGGTACTCGTTTTATCGATCTTGAAATGTTGAAAGGCTGAGTGGGACTAGATGGGTTTCGAACCTGTGACCTTGAGGGCAAATGCTTTTTCCTGGAGTGGATGCATTAATCTACTGAGCCACCAGACCCGGCTCCGCAGACTCTGTTGTCTTATAGCTAATCATGTCTTTGCAGACCATCTCTAATAAAAAGATGACTTCCATTTAAAAATAGAGCGGTTTAGCGAAATTTCAGTAGTCTTTACCATTTACACTACTTGGTTCAACTATCCTTTTCTACTTAAGATTTCAATGTTACATACTACAATTAGTAACAAGCACAATTCATTGTTGAATCAGCTGTGTATTTGAACCCTGACAGAGTTGATCACACCGAACTTCATTCGTTCTCCCCCAGGTTTACCAACCTTTCAGACACACTAGCCCATCCGAAAATGTCCTTAAGGCTCATTATCCATTTCATGGTAAATGTTTTATCATCTTCAGAATGTTTAAAGCTGAACCACCCCTTTCTAGATTTGAACCAGCGACCGGCTTTAGGTGCATACAAGCACACCTTTCCCCAGCTGGTTCATTCAGTCATATGAACCCACTGTGCTTTTATTCCCAAGAGACAAGCTATACTTTTATGTCCTCCATCATGCAAACAAAATTGTGTTTTGAGATTTGTAATATTAAATGCTTGTATCAAACTATTTTGTACTCACATTATGAGCTTTGAAGAGTGGAGTAAGCCCTGTCACTATTGGAACCTATATTGTGCAGATTGCACACTTATCGCTGCAGTGAGTGATAATCTGTTGGACTACCTATCTGTCGTAGTAGCTTGTATGACTTGCTATTCATACACAGACCTCTGGAAGAGGTCCATTAACTCCCGGTGTTGCGCTAATGGCTTTAATGATATGACTGACCCTATGCCCCCTTGACTGATATGAACACACTAAATTACAAAACAGTACACATAGAAGTTCTTCATGATCAACTTAAAAATACTTTTCAGAACTCCCAAAAAAAAAGAAAACCAGGCCTAGAGCTTTGTGTGTTCTTGCTGGTAATGGTTAATATAATCACCAACATTGCGTTCCAACTAAAGTTATGTTGTAGACCTATTTCCTCGTAAAAAATATTTCAATTCCGATAGTTTTTCACTTCATGAACATGGGGTTGGGGTGCTATTGTTTTCAGTACACACAGTGAGGGAGTGGGTATTTGATGTGTGGACATGCGCTAATGAACCTGCTGATACATAAGAAATAACCTCTTTTTCAGGTCCTGTCAATACAACACCTTTCAGGAGGTCCAGAAGTTAGTTTTTCTTTTCACAGTATATAAACACCGCAGTACTTTATCCATCCACTATTTCTTATGCTTCTTTTTGAAGTAAAGACTGATTTTCTTTTGATAGGTGAAGATCCTAACGCAGAGTGAGAATGGGAAACTACATACTGCACTAATAAGTAACCTGAAGAGCGCAGTCACTGCTGCATTTCTCATGCTTCCCGAAAGTTTCTCAGAAGAAGAACTCTACATCCAAATCGCCGGGCTCTCCTATTCTGGTTTGTAAGACTACCATACCTTTTCCTGCTGACTGGCAAACACTGAAATTAGAAATTCAATGACAATCGCTCCTCTATATTACTTCATTAGACTTTAGGAATCCAGACTGGGGAAGAAAGGCCTGTGTCTTGATATGAGCTATGACTGAGCTCCTGCATAATCCAACGCCTAACTGGAATAAGCAAGTAATTGCGTTTACCATTGGTAGTTTGACTCGAGTAGCACGCCTTTCTCAGGGAAAATATCAGCATGTCATATGTACAGATGCACCTCTGCAACATTACATTTAAGGAAAAAAAATGCATTGAAATTACATAACCTCTTTAGTTAAAACAATTGCGGGCCAGATGGACAAAGGGCTTTAGCATCAGCACACCCTCTGGTTTGGTAAATCAGAGGGGTTGCAGACGCTAAACCCCTTTTTCAAATGTACCAAGGCCATTGAATGATTCGGAAAAGACTTTCATGGATTATGAAGCGAATCAATCAATAAAAACTCAATTAGACTATGAGATCATCTGAAAAGTCAGACAACTAACATACATAAACATTACAAATTATAAAAGGAAAGAGTTAAGAAGGCATACTACTGATGAACATAATGCGGGTCTACAGTCATTACATTTATAACAGAGTTAGGTACATTTTAGAATATACTCTGTAAAATTTACAAAAACATTTAAAGTGGAAGAGTGACTGTTAAAATACCCTATCACAAGGGTTTAGGAAACCATCCTGAATCGGTATTTGGAAGGGTCGTGTAAAGTTTACGTTTTCTTTTTCTTTTTTTAAACTCCTCCCATTTTCTTTTAAGGAAAATAAGCGGCATAAAATAAAATAAAATGATTGGTTTATTTAAAAGCAATCACAGACATAGTGGTCTGCTGACCCCAGCAGATAACCATCCCTGTAACTTCGACAAACTGAAGTTGGTTGCAATTTGCGACCTAGCTCATTAATATTACTGAGGTAGGCCAAATTGCTACCCACTAGGATTTGGTATTTTGTGAACTAACCTATTAGCACATAGGTCGCTCCCAAAATACCGTTGCATTGAATAAAAGGTTGTGTGCAAATTGCGCCCACTTTTACTGAATGCATTGCATGCATTTGGCTCGAATTAGTAAAAAGAAACCAAAACTAAAACAAATAAGACTAAGTTCTGAACAGCCGTAGAATTAATAGAATAAATGTTTTTATATTATCTATTCAAGTAAAGGTCTGCAGTTCACCCAGCTCCAGAGTTGTACTGTTGTTTTGTGGAAGTCACAGTCCACTAGTGGAGCTAGGTAGGGGGCTACAACCAAGCAGCACACATACCATTCCATACAATAATTTTACCTTCCTGCTGAAGCCTCAAGCTGAGCTGCAAACAATCTAAGTTGTAAACCCCTGGAAATCATAGACGCTGCTGTTTCATTGGAGGCACCTGGTGCAGATTTTCTGGAAGCAGTGTAAGGTCGGAGGATGTGACTGTGCCTGGCTCCGTTAGGTTGTATAGCTTGGTGTTCGCAAGGTTCTGTTGACGGTTTGCTGCATAAAACTTAAAACCAGACGAACCAGTTCTTACTTGACGAGGTGATGTCTTCATTGAGAAGCCTTGGCAACATGTCTCAGTAGATGAGCAAGTTACTAATTCCAATCTTTCAGAACTTATTATATAACTTCTTTTCTCGTGTTCTAAACATTCACAAACTTCTAAGGTATTTTCCTTGCACACTATTTAATATAATTATTCAGTTAACTGGTCTAAATAATACATTCAAATAATTAGCTTTTGATTTTATTAGTACCTACATCAGTTAAATAAAAGCTCATTGTATACCCAAAGTAACACGTAAGCCTCCATAACCTACATCCTATAATATTCCCTGTTAAATTTCAGTACTCCGGGTCCCAAGTAGCAGCTGTCGTTTTCCATTTGGGTTCCAGAAATATTTTAAGATTTCTGTAGAAATCAATGAAGTCTAGTAGACCGCTCTTGTAGTTGTAGTTTATTCTTCAAGTTACAGCTTAGTACATTCCAATGTAAGTCTTAATATAAGCCCCACCAGGAGCAGCCTCCTGGCTGCTCAGCCCATCTTCTCCAACAACTCCACCTTTAAGTACAAACATCCTTAACATCCCAAATGACATCATGTAGCTAGAGCATCATGCAGAGAACCAGGGCCAGGGAGATGCATTACATAAGAAGCAGATTACTACACATCTTCCCCTTTATAATATTTAACAAAATGAAATAGTATACACATATGTAAACATAGGACGAGAAGATAAACATTCCAGAAGTAAACGTAAAAGAACACCATAATACATGAGCCAAACTCTCCTTATGTAATAATAATAATAATGTAAAAGCAATGCAATAATGAGAAAATAGTAATGCAAGTAAATAAATAGCCTTCCCTATGTAATAATAATAACGATGAAATAGTAATAATGTAAGTATTAAAAAGTAAGTCAGCCTTCTCTATGTAATAATAATAATAATGATAATAATAATGACATAGTGAATGTAGTAATAATATAAGTAATAAAGTAGTAATATAGAAGTTGTAAATTTAAACAAATGGCAGGACCAGGGAATACCATACGCCCTCTACTGCACACACTATAATATACCATCCAGTTACCAAGAAAACCCTCTACTGCATACAATTGCAGGACTAGGTAAATTTACATATCCTCTAATGCACATACTATAATGTTCCGTCTGCATACTAGTGCAGGACCACACACGCTCAGTAACCTCCCAATAAGAGAATCCATACCTCTTCGTATTGGGGGAATCCACCTCCCTAGAAACCAACAGACACAGTAACCCAAGGTGGAATCCACCTCCCTATAAACCACCACACACAGTAACCTCCCAAGGGGGAATACACCTCCCTATTGCCACACACTCACAGTAACCTCCCTATAAACCACCACACACAGTAACCTCCCAAGGGGGAATCCACCTCCCTATAAACCACACACTCGCAGTAACCTCCCAAATAATTGTAAAGGGGGAATCCACCTCCCTATAATAATACTGTAAAATGAAAACCACATTGAGTATCAATTTAGAATGACATGTTGCAAATCAAAAGAAGATGTACATAACATTGGCATATATCACCAAATTTAATGCAGTGTCACTAAGTGACTTAGCCGTCATCACATGCAACACAACAAACGAGTGAGTGACTTAATACTTAACAATCATCTCACACAGTACAGTTCTGGGTTTCTTATTTCCTTTGACCCATACTCTAACTCCTTATAGCAATATTTCATTACTGTTCCAGTTCTGAGTCCTCCTTTCTCTCCAAGTAAACTAGTTAATTCCATTTCTTGGTGCAATGGCGCTCCATAGCCAGAAGATGGCGGTATTGCACTAGTTCTAAGTTTTCCAAAGCGACATTCTCAGTAATATGTAGTTTTCAATTAGTGTAAATGACAGTACCTGTGACGATCTTCAGGCAGCAATGCTCAAGGCAACCCTCACATTAAAATCATCTTTATCACCAGTACTTGACTCATGAAAATAACTCTGATGGCAATCCAGGTCAGCTACAGAGCACTGAGACACAACAACAAACTGGGGCCTTCTTGCAATTCCATTTCAATACCATGGAGACACCAGTCGTGGTTGGCAAACACTGCACAGTTTCAATAGACTGTGTAAAGGCCTGTAGACTACAATACAAAGTTTTCTCCACATTTGTTCTCTGTTACATTTTTAACAGCGGGGTTTGATGATTCTTTAAAAGCATGTGATCAAAATCTGCCCCCAAATATTTTCTACCATGTGCAGCCACTTCTCATCATGGCACATCAGAGCCTTGATAGCATTCAACACCGGGGCATGACGTTCGCCCCTTACGTGGCTCGATGTGTGCCCCCGACATCACTACATCACCATTTCAACACTTTGAAGTTGATTTAGCACATACCTCTTCATTGGGCTTCAGTTTTAATACAGGACTGCAGATACACTTTACAGTTTCATACACAGGTGGATCTGGCACCTAGAATTATTTAGGGCGACCGTTGTCAGGGTCACTGGTGGGGCAGGTGCCAGAAAGCTTAAATAGTTCAATGTCTTTAGTAATATTAGTACCTTAAGTTACAGTAGCCATCAAATAGCCTTCTTTTCTCCACGCGTAACTTCTTTTCCTTTTAAATCGTCGCCAATGTAGAAATCAATGAAGTCTAGTAGACAGCTCTTTTAGTTGTAGTTTATCATTCGTTACAGCTTAGTAAGTTCCAATGTAAGTCTTAATATAAGCCCCACCAGGAGCAGCCTCCTGGCTGCTCAGCCCATCTTCTCCAACAGCTCCACCTCCAAGTACAAGCATCCTTAACATTCCAAATGACATCATATAGCTAGAGCATCAGGCAGAGACCTAGGGCCAGGGAGATGCATTACATAAGAATAGGATTACTACAATTTCCTTTTAATCCTACCTCTTCCCTTTTCCCTCTATCCTAGAACTTCCTTTGCTTTCTAGTGTAGTCTGATTTTATCTTGCAGCATAAACAACTCAATAAAACTTGTCAAATCCTGTATTTAATTTATTCTGTTCAGCTATGTTGTTTCTATTAAAGAAAACTAATTAACTTGCTATAACGTTTAAGCTGTCTTAGTGTCATATGTCCGCTACTTGGGGGTACACTTTACTCTTCTTATCTAGAGCTGTCAAACGTTATAAATTGTATCACTTAAATGGTTCACCATTGTTGTAATAGAATTTCTTTTGTGAATGCTACATTTATGTTCATCAATCTCAAGTGTTTGCCTACATATGCTGTCTCACTAAGACATCAGATCATGTCATGTTCTTGGTGTTGGATGTCATTAACAAAAATCTTAGCCCTTTTTTTTTTTAGTGTGAACATGGTTAGATTTAAATTATTGCATAGTCTTGAATGAAATGTATCCAGTATTCCATCTGGCCTTAACAAATATTTTTCTTCGGAAGATACAGTCAGTTGGACCCGGGATCACCGGTCCACCTAGGGTAGCTTGGCACAAGTGGGAAGGCCTAACTCCAAGGCTTTTGTGTTCTACTTGCGTCACACTCAACTTAGCAACCCAGCGTACTTCCACCAGAAAAATGACAACACACCGTCTGTTAGAAAATTAGAAAAGCTTTATCTTCTCTTAAAGTTTGGTTCCAGTTGCATTAACCTTAACACCTCATCATTTTATATATAATGTTCTTGACTGTGAATCTACGACATGGCACAACTCACGTAATACTAGTGAACCCCACTTAGCCTTTAAATTAATTCCGTACAATAGATTCTAACAGGACCCCATTCAGGTAATGGCTCAATTAAATATGATTCTGGCTAGTGGAAGGTACTGAGACAGAACATTAGCATGACACTATAGCCAAAGTCAGTAGATGATTGCAACAGTTATCTATCAAAATAAGGCCTAAATGGAGTTAATTGTTCATGACAACATTTCAACTTAAATTCAGTTACCATATACAATCACTTTTTATTTTTACAGTTTTCACACCAGTTTTAGAAAAGTTACAACTCAAATATTCATGCAGATGAGTTACACTTCCTAGCTTGTGAATAATCCTGTGTTTAGTTGGTGCTTCCCCAAAGACTTGTACAATTAAAGATGGTTCCACAGTTGTTCCTCAGTTCGCTGGACTATTATGAAGTGAGGGAGAACTCCCCGAGGAGTTCCGCTGACCACAACTTCCCAGCCCACAGCCCTGCTTACTTTTGAATCAGGCGTTCTATCAGCCGATCTAGCCGATGCAAATAGTCTGAGGGGACAAGGCTTTCTCTCAGAGAATTTAGAAGTTATTAGTGGCCCAGTTCGATGAAGGCAGGCTCGCAGAGGCAGGTTCAACCCCGAAGACAGGACACACTGTAATTCTTGCGCTTTCCTCTGCCTTCGCGTTTCTTTCTCCTCACGCCCACAGTGAGGGTGAACTCCTCCCCTCTCAACCTCTTCTAATCCCGCCTTACTCTTTCCGGGGCTCCTCTCACTAGCGCCGGGGTGGCTCCACCCAGGTCCCTTCAGCTTGAAATAACCTCCTGACGACGGGCCCTCCGGTTAATCCGGATGGCCCCAGGCTCTTCTTTATTCGGGAACTGAACTACCAACGGAGCTCGCCACCCGCTCCCGCCTCCTGTCACTCCAACGTGGCTCAATCCGGAAGGCGCTGCCGGCTCCAACACTTACATTCAAAAAGGGGGTGGTGATGAACAGAGTGTCTGAATTAAGCAGACCACTCTTACCCAGTCAAGAGATCAGGGCCTGATCCATCACCGTTATTTAGCTCACTGCATCACCCCAGTTCAGAACCTGGCTATATGCAAATTAGTCTGACCCAGTGCCTCATGGGAACAGGGCAGACCAAACTATCAAGCCAATTCTTCACCGGAAAGGAGACAAGCTTCCGGGGACCGGTTTCTGGCATTTCAGCTGTCGTCGACCCGGCTTGCTTGAATCCTGGTGGTGCAGTGAGCAAGGGACTCATGTCTGAGTATACCCTGCCACACTTGTGGTGACCAAAAATGATTCAAAAAGGGGGTGGTGATGAACAGAGTGTCTGAATTAAGCAGACCACTCTTACCCAGTCAAGTGATCAGGGCTTGATCCATCACCGTTATTTAGCTCACTGCATCACCCCAGTTCAGAACCTGGCTATATGCAAATTAGTCTGACCCAGTGCCTCATGGGAACAGGACAGACCAAACTACCAAGCCAATTCTTCACCGGAAAGGAGACAAGCTTCCGGGGGCCGGTTTCTGGCATTTTAGCCGTCGTCGGCCCGGCTTGCTTGAATCCTGGTGGTGCAGTGAGCAAGGGACTCATGTCTGAGTATACCCTGTCACACTTGTGGTGGCCAAAAATGATTCAAAAAGGGGGTGGTGATGAACAGAGTGTCTGAATTAAGCAGACCACTCTTACCCAGTCAAGTGATCAGGGCTTGATCCATCACCGTTATTTAGCTCACTGCATCACCCCAGTTCAGAACCTGGCTATATGCAAATTAGTCTGACCCAGTGCCTCATGGGAACAGGACAGACCAAACTACCAAGCCAATTCTTCACCGGAAAGGAGACAAGCTTCCGGGGGCCGGTTTCTGGCATTTTAGCCGTCGTCGGCCCGGCTTGCTTGAATCCTGGTGGTGCAGTGAGCAAGGGACTCCAACACTTCAGCGCAGCGCCCCCTCACCTCACAAGCTCCCGCAGACCCGCAACAGTGAGCCACTCGAACGCGGGGAAATCAGGACCACTTGAGTCTATCAGAGTTACAGTAAGTTCTTGGTCACGGGAGAGGGTAGTCTCGGACGGGTCTCGTAACTATAGCTGGGAATCTGGGGGTAGGCACACAGAAAAATAAGGAGGGACCACCCAAAGGGCTGACAGGTCTAACACAGTCCTCTGTAATTACCCTTAAAAACAGGCTTAAATGTAAATTTTCTCCAAGAGATTGTGGGTGAAGATATGTTGGCAGTGCTAATTGTTCCAATACATTTATTTTCACATAGAGATCAGTTTCAAAGATATGTCTGCTGGTGTTATCGTAAAAACCAGAAGTTGTGCTTCTTATTTGTCTTTCACAAATGGCTGGATTTTTTAAAAATGATACACAACTTGAAGAATTCCATAAATTCCCTTACTCCAGTGTGTACCAGTGCATATACCGGGTACATAATCTCACCAATAAATATCCTCAAGGCGTAGCTTGCTCTTTCTTCTTTTATAATCGTGTATGGTCCTGGTTTTAAATGGAAAAATGCATTTTTTGACATATGGGGGCTACGTTGCCTTTCCATTGTAAGTCCAGTTGTCTGTTGATAAAACGATGTTTCAAATTTAAAAAATATGAGAAGATTCATATTTAATATTCAAAACAAACCTTTTAAATTCATTTCTTTTAAATCATTTTAATTTAATTTAGTTTCTTGTAGAGCGCTAACAATCATCCAGGGTAGGATATCACGGCGCTATGCTAGCTAGTGTGCATGTGACGTGGGTGAGGGCTCCTTTTAATTATTCAGGATGGGGAAGAGAAAGGATTTTAGCTGTTTCCTAAATGCCAGGTGGCATTCTGTAAGTCGAAGGGCTGTGGGTAGTTCGTTCCATTTGGCAGCAGCGATATGGGAGAAAGCGCGCTCTCCCATCCTAGCTCTCTTTACCCGGCAGGTTTTTGCACGAGCCAAGAATTGGGAGCGGAGGTTCCAAGTGGGAGCATAGAACTGAATCCTATTTCTAAGGATGAGGGGACCAGTTTTGTGCAGTGCTCTATGAGCAATGCACATCATTTTAAAAGCTGCTCTCTGCTTCATTGGGAGCCAATGGAGGTAACGCAAACAGCTCTTGGCCGAGTTGTATTTCCTTTTCATACAGATGGCCTTGGCTGCAGCGTTCTGCACCATTTGGAGTTTGGGAAAAAGATACTATAGTATAGTCCAGTAGTCCAGCCTACTCATCAAGAGTGACTGGACCAGGATCTTTCTACACTCCATTGGAATCCAGGGGAAGACTCTCTTAAGCATTTTTAGGATTGCGAAGCCTTTTCCGCATATGGCAGCTACATGAGTCTTCATGGATAAGGCAGTATCTATAGTTATTCCAAGGTTTCTTGCTGTTTGTGATGGGGTAGGTGGAATGCCCAGTTCTTTTGGCCACCAGCTGTCATCCCACAGCTGGGTGTGGCTTCCGAACAAAAGTATCTCGAATTTATCTGCATTGAGCTTTAGACAATGCTGGTGCATCCATTCGGCCAGTTCAGCAAGACAGTTAAGTAGCCTTTCTTTGGGATTGTTTTTTTCATCCAGGATGACAGTGAGTTGGGTGTCGTCGGCATAGGAACAGATTTCCACACCCCACTTCCTGCCTATTCCCGCCAGGGATGAAACAAAAATGTTAAACAAAGTTGGGCTTAGTGAGGCCCCCTGTGGGACCCCGTATTTGATGTTCCGGCATGGGGACGAGAACTTACCCATGCGTACTGATTGAGATCTTTCCGATAGGAAAGACCGCAGCCAGCCCAGAGCTTTTTCCCTGATACCTTTGGATGCTAGAGTTTCCAGGAGCAGGTGGTGGGGGACGGTGTCGAACGCCGCCGAGAGATCCAACAATATCAGGGCAACTGTCTTTCCCTGATCCATGTGCATCCTGATGTGATCTAGCACTGCCAGGAGGGTTGTTTCCGTGCTGTTATTGGCCCTGAAACCCGTCTGTGTGATGTCCAGCAGGTTGTTTGCCTCGAGAAAGCTGGTCAGTTGTCTGTTGACCAGTTTCTCTAGGACTTTTGATAGGTAGGGAAGTTGGGATATGGGTCTATAGTTGGCCGGGTTGTTAATATCTAAACCAGCTTTTTTTATAAGGGGGGTGACTGTGGCAATCTTCCAGCTGGATGGGAACTCTGCGGCATCTAATGAATGATTTAGTACCCGAGTCACTGCAGGACAGATCAGGGGAATGAGCTGCCGGAAAATATGGTGGGGGCAGGGGTCCAGGGGGGAGCCAGATTTGATTTTGAGCATTGCGTTGCCTACTTCCTCTTCGGAGTACGGGCCAAAGCTAGTACAGCAGGCGTGAGGAGAGGAGGACTCGTGATCCGCCCGGCTGCTAGTTTTTGTTTTAGAGAAGGATGAATAGATCTTGTCTATTTTTTCGCAAAAGAAGTTATTCATTTTGTCATAGTCTGTTTGAGAGGGGGTCAAATTGGACCAGAGATTAGCAGGGCTGCAGAGCTCTTTTACAATTTTGAAGAGCTCTTTTGGGGAGTTCTTGTTCTCTAAGATTCTGCAAGAAAAGTAGGCTTTTTTTGCCTTCCTAATAGCTTTAGTATATTGTGAGAGTTCTTTTTTGTAAACAGCCCTCGTCTCCTGGGTTTTTGTTAGCCTCCATTTGTGTTCGAGCATTGTGCATTTCCTTTTTTGAGCCTTCAGTTCTTGCCCGTACCAGTTTTCGGACACAGTGCGCCTGGGATTGGCATCGCGCCGGAGCTGTGAGCAGTGCTCCAGAGCCGAAGCGATGTGGCTCTGAAGTCTATCTGTTGCTTCGTCAACACCAGACTCTCCTCTAGAAGGATGGACAAAGTGTTTCCGAAAGGTTTCCACTTTAAAGTTGGCATAGCTTCTGCTATGGGTTGTTATTACATCTACTACTTCCAAACTCTCAATGTGTGGTATACTTATTCAAAGGTTCAAAATGCTATTCATTTCTGTATTGGTATTTATCTATAGTGTGGCCCTAATTATTTATTTATTTATTTATTTGCAAACTTGTACCGCGCTGGGAATCGACTCCCTGGGGAGTATCTCCGCGCCTTTGGCGTCATCAGAAAGCAAATAGCCTGTCAAGTGATAATTTAAAGTTCTACCAGATCAATAGTTAAACAGGAATGTTTTTAGTTTTTTCCTGAAGGGAAAATGTTCCCTGCACGCTCTGATTTCGAATGGGAGTTCATTCCAAAGTTTCGGGCCAGTCACTGACAAAGCTCTTCCCCCTTGACGTGTCTTCCAGAACCTGGGAACGCATAACAGTTCACGGTCACCAGATCTCAGGGATCTTGCCGGAATGTATGGGATGAATTGCTTAGTTAGGTAATCCGGGCCTCTGCCGGAGAGCCATTTGTGAATGATGCAACAAATCTTGAACATCACTCTTTGCTTTACCGTAAGCCAGTGGAGTTTTTTCAAAATGGGCTTTGAAGGAGTTCGGGCCGGAAGTAGAGGAGACACGTATAGTACGTGAGGGGTTAGGAAACTATCTACAAGATCATATTTAAGTGTGGATTACACAAATGCATATTTCACACATTACATTTAACATTTTTCGAGGTACATGGAGATTAAGTGATTTGCCTGGAATCACATGATGTTCAGTCAGGTGCCAAGGCCGGGATTCAAACCTGGTTTAGTAGCTTCTAAGGAAAGCAGCTCTAGTCGCTAGACCACATCTCCTCCCGATACATGTATAGGACATCCCCTAGATTAATCTAGATACAACAATAAATCTATGGTACCTTTCACTACTGTTGTTACATATTCTAGAAGCTTTTTACAAGAATCCCCAAGCCTGGACAGAGTACAGTCACAGACCCATTCACTTACAAATGAATACATGGACTTTGATGTATATTTTCTTTTCTGTGACTGTATGCTCTGCTGTTACTGCCAATGCAACTAATAATGTTATTTCTTTCCGAATTTTAAACATGAGATATGTATTCAATCCACATCCTTGTAACACATTTTTTACTTGTTGTTAACACGGTCAAGCCTCTCATCACTGGTTTCACTCTGAAACTTTATAAGTTCTCATGCAAGGTCCAATTTTGACTATTTAAGTTTCATGCCTTTCTGCTCGGGTTCAAAGGAAATCTCAAGAATTTACATCATCACATCTGTCTTGATGTTGCTAGGCTTTTCCTGAGCAGAGGAGGTGCAGTGGTCCTGGAGGTTAAATTGAGGGGGGAAACTGATTCACACTTCCAGGCAGTACCTCCAACCAAACTTGGAGTCCCAATTGGTCCTGCTGATTTTCTTCTAGACTTTTTCTTTTTCTTGGATCTTTTACATTTTCTCCCACAAAAGACACCCCACATTAGCAGGGCCTTTCTTGAAAAGATCATGGATTTCATAATGTGCTCTTTAAAAGTCATTTGTACATCCGGATTCGATTGCTATGGAGTAACTGGCAGAATTGAGATTATATTTTGTGCAACTAAACCCACATCTTCCTGGTTTTCTCCGGACACATTTCGCCTGGTGAAAGCATTCATAATTAAACTGAGGATAGAGTGGGTGTTAGGAAAAAAAATGTGTAAGTGTGCAAACAGATTCCCATTGTTAATCCTTATTTCTCAGGGTAACTGTAGTAATGTCGCAATAAAACCATGGTCATGAAGCAGGGAAAAACGCACAAGACGTTAGAGACTGCATGCTCATGTAAGACAGTTTGAGGTGACACAAATGTTTAGTAATGTGGAATTTTCCTTGCACCAATGGTATGCTCTTTAACAACAGAGGTGCTCAGTCCACCTTAAAAGGAGTCTCTGCTATCACTACCAGATCCAAAAAAGTTCCATGGAGTATCTCCTTCCTTAGTCAATACTGCAGTATTGTTACCAGCCAATACTGCAGTATTGTTACCAGCTTGCAAACCAAACTAAAAAGCTCAACAAGACCAAAGGGGCAAAACAAACTTTTCATCAGTGCAGAGGGACTTCTGCGAGACTGCAATAGTTTGCCCTTTTAACCCATTGGCCATCCTGGGTGGCGCCCGTGCTGTAAACACACTGCCATTGTTCCTTGTCTGCTCTCTGCTATCATATTTGAAGAGCAAGTGAGCAATATCCTGAACCTGAAGATGCAACATCGTTCTGGAGTGTGCAAGTGGTTCTGAGCCGGAGAGAAGCAAATACCTGAACTTTTTCAGAGACGACGCTGAGCTTAGCCAGTGGTTCTGCCCAATCTCAATCTTTTATGGATGATGGGCGGACTTATCACTAAAGGAACAGCACACACCGAACAATTGACCATGTTGTTTCATAACTTTTGAGTATAACCTTTACAAAATATTAGTGACATGAGGACATTGAATGACTTCGGTAAAGTAATTGACAGACCTTAATACTAAGATTCTAGGGAAGCAGCTCAGGAATCCATAATTAGCCAATCTGCATGAAGTGAAATGAAATGAATGAAACTTATATAGTGCACGACTTACCCTGGGGCATCTCAGCGCTTGCTTAGGGAACCCGTCCTGGTATTCCCCTGTGAGATAACCCTGGAAGGGTATCCACAAGGTGAAAGCCAGGCATCCCACCGCGAGGGGCCGTTGTGGAGATTAAGCAAGCTATTGCCCAGAGTCGCAGAGTGTGAACCCGTGAGTCGAGAAGGCACCGGAGCGAGAATTAACGAGTCCGTGGAATTTTGAGCCCAACACCCGCCGAGGCGGGGAATTGAACCCTGGTCCAGGGCCGAACTCAAGCTCCAGGTCTGCCGCCTCTAACCCCTGAGCCACACTTCTCCACTCCAGGCTGCCTCCTACTGGGGAGCGAGATACTTTCTAATAATTTCAAGACAAGTGCAATTGCTGTAAATAGATCAGTGGTGCAGCAAACAGTGGTTGGCAGTAAACACCAAAAGGTGTAGGGCAATGCAGTATCTCATCTGTAGGGTCTCTTTTCCTTTCATTTTAGATAGAACTTTTACTACAAGTTTGTTATAGACGAAGCACCACAACTTCTGAGGAGTCGCACAGTTGTTACTAAGATACCAAGAGTTTTCTTAGTGGAGGCTGACCTGGATCTGCAGTTAGGTGGTAGTGTGTGTTAACCATAGTCTTCTTTATTTCCAAAGCACTTGAGCCATTCCCAGTAAAAGAAGCTTTTCCACTTTGTCGCAGAGCAGCTGATATGGCACACCGTTCCTTAGATGAAACTAGCATGTGTTTCACTCTTTGTTTTCCCAATCCAGTTTCCACTGACTACACCTGTTTTGTAAGTAGTTAATATTCTCCTATATGAGAGGCTGTAGCGGCCGGCCAGGGACTTCGTCTACTAGAGAGTGGGACTACTGCTGTGGATGATCATGTACCATTCTTGATAACGACATCCTGTTCGTATTGTAATTCACAGTACAAGTAATTCCAAGTGTGTCATTACAGATTCAAGTCACCTGCAGATTCTGTAATAAGCATTTTAGTCTTGTGGCCAACAAGATGCCAGCTTCCTGAACCATGAGAGAACTTTTTTTAGCTTGAGAGATTCAAACGGAAGGTGTGACACTCCTCAGTCTTTCAGCGCTTAGACTAGAGTTCTTCCTTACAGCGTCTTTTCAGTTTCCCACAGCACTCTTTTTTGGGAGTGGTAAGTAAATGTTTATATCATGTAAACCCAGCAGGGACTGTCCGAATTCTCTAAGGAAATCATGGCAGAGTTGTTTCGCAATCTACTCCTTCCCTTCCATCACCATTACTGATGTCCTGGTCTTCAAAGCTGACTTATGGCCAGAATAAGACCACCTGTTCTCCAGCATTTCACAGTGGTGAAACAGAGCATTGTTTAATTTTATATCACTCATCTGGTGCTGCTCAGTGTCTACCTTCTTTGGCCCCACTAGGATCAAACCAAAACCAATCACCCCTCATAGGAACCCTGCATTCGAATGTAAGGCTCCATACAGACTGGGTTATCTGAGCAAGCCAGTGTTGTGGAGTTCCTTTGACCCATAGCTGCCAAAACATAAGTGAAGTGACCAGCGGGGTTCTCTATGGTGAAATTGTGATTTGATGGGTATGTATGTCCTTTGACTCGATGCTTTCAGGACAGGAGCCTGTGATATGTTGACAGACCTGTGTATGAACAGGGCTTTGACAGTGCAGCTCAAATACATGGGGTTGGACTGCATGGAGTCTTTATTTTTTAGGCCAGCGTTTAAATAGTGAGCATGAAGCGCTTTTCCTGAGCAGGGATGAGGTGTAAAGTAAAGTTAATACTGTGGAGCTACAAGGGCCCAGCAAGAGAACAGGGATTAAAGTTGGCGTATTAATGTTATTCTTGCAACACACTTGGATCATATAAAATAAAAAACAATGTTGACTTATTTTCATAAATTATTTATAATCTAAACCAAGGATGGAAGTCAAAATATCTTTAAAGGCTGTGCATGATTACGGATGTTTAAGTGGCCACCACAGAATTTATAGCCTTTAAGCTCATGTTACCCTCTATAGATGCAAGCATGCTGTAACTTTTATTTTAGATGTAATCACTATGAAGCTAGGACTAACTTTTACGAGAAAAGTCACAACTGACCTATAGAATGCTAAATTCAACATTTTAATACAAAATGTTGGATTTTAATTCCAGCACAGAGGCTTGCATGCAATGTCACATGAGCACCTTTCCGTTTGTGTAAGCCCCTGCTTCAAGTGTAAAATCTGTCCTACAGGCTCACATGTTATAATTGATGTTTTAAGCAGACTGCCCCATTCTGTGCACTTCTGAAGTGTTCTTTTAAAAGCATCAAATATGCCAGTTCAGTTGCCAATATAGATACCATATTTTTGAGGAGAGTCAAAACCAGTAAGGAGCTGTATAGCAAAGGAGCTGGTAACCAGCTCCGTTCTGTATTTACTATTTATATGCCAAAAACACATGCTATCCGGGTCCACTCTAAAAAACTGAACATTCAGGGGACAAAGTGCAAAATATTAATATCCTGCACTGTCTATTCATATTAGTACCCTTTGTCATGTTAAGGGAAAGGATGAGATGGACTGTCTTGGATTTAACGACATTTAGCCTCTTAAATCTTACTAATCATGAAATAGGTGGCGGGTATTGTC
Source organism: Lissotriton vulgaris (assembly GCF_964263255.1). Classification (NCBI taxonomy): domain Eukaryota; kingdom Metazoa; phylum Chordata; class Amphibia; order Caudata; family Salamandridae; genus Lissotriton; species Lissotriton vulgaris. The sequence goes on from NC_141697.1 coordinate 1,038,919,835, forward strand.
CAGCTTTCAGTGGCAAGCCTTCAGCTTTACCATAGGGCCCTCTGAACCCAAAGTCTGCCCATGTGCTACCTGGAAGTATCCTACCCCTTACTCTTTACTGGATCATTTTACTACCAGTACTCTAGTTTCCAGCTGCTTCAAGACCACACACATTCCGAAGGATTGTAAGATCTGGTGCAATCTCTGTCGTAAATGAAAGATCTGAGTGAATATGGGGAGAGTATATAACTGAGGTTGCAAGAGGTTTGCTCACTTCAGGAAACATATTCATTATTCTGCACTGAATGTTAAGGGCCAGATTTACAGTTTGGCTGCTAAGCACAGGCACAGATTTATTGTAACAGAACTGTCTACGAATAAGATTGCTTTTGTTCAGTTATGTGGGTACAGATTAAGAGTTTGGTGAATGCGAGACAGCTGCCAAAAAGTGGCAGATATCTCATCCAGCCTGTTTAGCGTGCATAGATATCTTTGCTCAGGGCATTGATGTCTCTCTGAGTCAAACACAGTTCAGAGACTGGAATTTGACAGTTCTGCTAGATAGGTTTGAGGAGACTTCCGAAATAGAGGGATGCTCCTACTTTCACTACTGGGAAGGGCTTCTCTTTGTAAAATAATCACCAAAGATGTGTGATTTTTTGACACTGCACTTAGAAGCTTGTAATGGAATACATTGCCCCTTCAGTCGTGTTACCACCACACTAGGTAGGTCAGAATACGAAAGAGATTCTCTTTTTCCGGAATTATCTTATGGCATTATCTTATGGACACTATGGCTAGTTCCTTGCTTGAGATGGCATGAGGAGCGGGGCTTAGGACTGGGACGCAGCCCTCAAGTAATTGCTAGTGGCTGAGATAAATTCATGAATTTTACCAATCACTTTTTTTTATTCTTCACTGTCATTTGGACTCTCACCATGTAGTTGTCAGTAAATCGATTGTCCACCTTGGAGAAAATGATATATTGGGTTTAAACTATCTAACCCCTACAGAGAGAATCCGACCAGACCATTGTGGTAATTTATTTTTTGTCATTATGAATACTCTGTTGCAACGTATACATACATATAGTATGCATACTGCCAACATGAAGGGCCACCCATCAGATTTAAATGCGAGTGGACCTTTAGTTTAGCCATTGTGGAGACTAATCTGTCTCCACCATGGCCAAACTTCTCCGACAGCCCTGACGAGTAAGGGCTGTCAAAGGAATGGCTACATATCCACCCTCCCAATTTAGATGGGCATACATTTGGTAACTTTTTACTGTTTCTTACCAGTCCCCGTGGGAAGACTCTCATGTCGAGGGGAGCATTGTATCTTTCTTTACAAAAATAAACTCCTATTTTGTAATTTTCTTTTTGTAAAGAAAAAAAAATGATTCTGTGCTATAGGGCTGCATCCTGCTGACGCAGCCCTGTCGGAAAGAGTAAAATGCATTGACAGGAACCCCTGTTCCTGCCAATGTTTTAATAAAGGACCACCTGCTTAGCCGTGATTTTATAAATTAGGTGGGTGATCCCTCTTTCATGGGGCTGGACTAATTTACAATGTCCTAATGGCAGAACATCTGGCCGCCCGCCTATATGTAAACCACCCCAATATAACCTGGACAAAATAAGTTTTTCATAGGGATAAACCAATGAAAAATAGTGAGTCTTCATTATGGAGTAATAGTGTCACTGTGTTTGAGAATTGAGAGAAAATGCCAACAAAAGACTCCTTGTCTGACCAGTTCGCAATAATTGCTAACACTCCAAGGATACACTCCAATACAAGGTCATGAAACTCTGTTTTATTGCAGGCAAGTGACATTAAATTATACAAGTTTCACATAATAAAACTGCTTTTGTGATTGACATGGTATGGCGAGTTTCAGCTAGACGTGGACTGACATTATCATAGTCTCTATAATGTTATTAAGACTGGACTGGCTCTGCTCTGTGCCCAAACAATCCCTCATTCCTGTGACATATGATGGAGTTTACACTTTTAATGTGTTATGGTTAAATTGATGAAAGTATGTAGATTAGGGCAAGATTAAAAACAATTGTAAATCTAGTCCTCTAGGTTTCCTCCTATATTTGGAATAGATTTATAGTTTTTGGAGTATCCTGAAAGAGTTACAGTAGAACAAATATAAAGCATGCCAGAAAATACATTGGCGAAACACATGTTCATCATGTGGGTTATTTTGGCATTGAATGCACTCTGCACAGGTTCTCATTTGATTGGCGTCTGAAGGCCGACTAGCTGAGTGTACCTCTGGGATTCAAACTTGTGATTGTGGGGACAAACACACACTCCAGTAAAGACCTCTGAGTTATCAGTGTACAGTTGCAACTGATGCTTTTTCCTAGTAGTACTCGTGTAATTATTTGTTTGATTGGATATTTTCACCTGCAAACGTATATTGCTCATGCAACAATATCGAATAAGTCCAAATTCACTCCCTGCCTGTTTTATAAACATGTTTCTTCATGTGAAAATATTTGTTCCTGTAGAAAAAAAACTCATTTTCCCACACGGCCACCAGTTATTGGGATATTCCCTTCCATTTCCGACTCTAAAAGGGATTTACTCCTGCCATTGACAGGAGTAAATCCCACATTTTCCATGGCAGGAGTGGTTCTATAACTGTTTAGTGAATGGCTCTGGCTACAATTCAGTAATTACCTGGAGATGTGCACACACCTTCAGGACATTCCTGCTCAGGAACACCTCCAACTGGCTCAATATTTAATCTTACAAAATTCTATGGTTGACTAAATCTTCGTGTAAAAGCACCTTTTTGGACGTAATTTATTTTTTCCTGGCATAAAAGGCTGTATTTTTTCCTGGCATAAAAGGCTGTATGCATGTGTAAGCTAAATTTACAATTGCTAATAACTTGCTAAGGCGTAGGGTAGTTGGGATATTAACACTGAACGTTCTCACTGGCAAAGAACTTAGAGCAAAGAATGTAAATATTCTTGACATGTTGATGATATGAAGAAACACACTTTAATCCTTGAAGTGGAATAATACCTGATCCACTAAAAAAAGGTGTAGCGTAGTGCCCTGGACTATTCCAAAAAGCAGCTTTACCTTATTACCTTGTGGTGCTCTCGCTAGAGCTCGAGGAAACCAAAGTGGGCACCTTAAATAAATCCTGTATTATTTTTGTATAGTTTTTTTGTTTATGATTTAAAAATTGCTAAATATACATCTCTAATGAATTGCCTAGTGTTCTTCAATAAGTTTCTCTATTTTCATCTACATAGGTGACTTCAGGATGATACTCGGGGAAGATCGGTCAAAGGTGCTTAACATAGTGAAGGCCAACATGTCACATTTTCAGAAGTTGTACAGTAATATGCTCGAAGAGTGCCCTCAGGTGGTGTATAAGCACCAGCTGGGCAGATTGGAGGTAAATAATATTTTACTTATATTTCATCACAATATATAATGTTGATGCAAAATTGAACTGATCTAAATGTCTGTATTCGATCTAGACGTGCTTTTATATTCTTTTAGAGTGTCATACCACTATCTCAGGTATATGTAATAATGCTTTATTGCAGAATTCAGATTCACGTTCATTCAGATACAATCATCATAACTATAAGCAAAGTCTTTCATAAACTAGCAACTCATTTGAATAATAATAATTAAAGTTGACGTTCTACCCAACAGTATTTTCTACTTTGAATGGTTCACATGGCACAATGCTAGAATCATCCAGTCATTTTTTCCCATGTATTTTGTCACTTGATCTAACATTAACTGCTGGAAATTATAGACCTGATGTAAGACTCTTTAATGGTAATGCTTACGCCCTTGACGTCAAAGTCTTTAGTAATTGGCTTGAAGTCATACTGATGGTAGAGGAGGGAGTCTGTCTGACTCCCTCCTCTACATCAATGTCTGAAACTTTAAACCCTGCATAGGAGAAGATTAATGTGGAGTGGGGCCCAGACAAGATAATAAGTTGAGAAAAAAGGAAGAAGGAGAAATTGGTATGTTCAATACAAGGTGTCTAAACTGGGTAAGAAAAAGGAGAAAGAATGTAGCAGGGAAAGAGAGGATTTCTGAGAAATATATACCCTATATAAAGTTGATGTAGGAAGTATGCAGATGCAGACAGGCAGCACCGGTCCCTAACTACTCTTGGAGTACCTTGATAACCCTTTCCGGGAAGGCTGCGGAGTGCAGTGGTATGAGAATATGATGCTTCACCCCCTGGTTGTGGAAGCTGTTGACAAGGTTCAGTACCAGACCAGCCACAAATGGATCCTGTTTCATGGGATGAACATGTGTCCTACGTTCTCCACAGATTTCCTCTCCATCAAAAGACATAATGTCCTACATTGCCCTCATGAGTATGGTATATTTCAGATTTGATTTTGACCAGCACTTCGAGACTGAAGACCCAGGATTCTTTTGCACTATTGAAAAGGTACCAGGTAGCTCATCCACCGTCGGAAGCCAGTTTGAGGTTACTGTAGCAGGTTGTGTGGGCCTGGCACCTGCTCTTTGTGAATTTTACCAGGAAAGGAAGGATAACTATAAAGTGGCAGTTTGGGAGGTCTTTCCGATCAAGTTCTTTAAGCAGAGGTATAATTGGAGACTTATCTTCAGAGTCAAGCTCTGAAGTTGGTCATGTGCTGCAAAAAGAAGTGACTTGCTTAGTCACATGTAGAAGCCTTGTTGCCCAACTAAGATAAACGAAAACATTTCCTCTGGTATATTCTGAGTAATGCCTGACTCAAGTCCCTGTCAAGTTTTTATGGTTCTCTAGAATTAAGGTTGTCTTATTTTGTAGCAAGGAAAATGGAATGTTCAAGCAAAGTAGCCTGTATTTTTTGAGAAAACGGAAGTGGATTGCTGGATGGTTTGGGCTTGGTTGGAGGTATTGGCTTGTGTGTGTACATTTTAATTTACGCTAGGCTGTCGTGGTTTAGATTGGGTATCATGCACTTAGTGCAACAACCGACCTGCAATTCCATACCGATTTTTCTGATGAATACTTCTAGCTGCATATTCCTAAGCTTGTATATATCTCCATGCACCAGACTGGATGAAGAATACTCCAAAAATCAGTGCTCCTTCACACCAGTAGGCAGCGGCGTATGACTCCGCATCAAGTCCATTACACTCTGGAAGTGATGAGTGGAGTCACATATTAGTGCCACCCCTCAGCACTGACATCAGTTCCTTTCTTTCAGCTCCTTCAGACGCCGATCCAGAGCTCACTCTGGGAAGAGACTTTTTACTCTAAAATTCTCCAGTGTGCAAGGGAAAATGTCACTCTATAAACTACAGGTGTTACATTCTGTAGGGTATGTCGCAAATATAGATCAGTGACTGATCCCACAAGATGTGCCTCTGGTTCTTGGATTTGACACTTGAATCAAAGGCCTGCTATGACTATGCCCAGATAAATCCCAAAGCCATTCAACAATGTGAAGCACCGCAAGCCTCTACGGAGGTCCCGTGCCTGCTTGAGGTAGAGTTCCTGGAAAACTGGTTCTGTAACAGGAGATTTCCCACCGGGAAAAGATGTCAGTCTGCTTACCTACACAAAGGAACGGGAAGGCTAAGGTGTGACTTACATTTGCCTCACGTAGACGATGGCCCCTTTGAAGCTGCTGAACGGCGACTGAGATGTTTCTAGGCAGTTACAAAAATATATTCCAGAATTTTCCTTTGGGTCGATTACTAACCCTGCACCGGCCTCTAAGTGAGGGACATGATTTTTTCTGACACCCTCCCTAGTATATCTATGGCCTGAGTACTTCGGATTGATTCCTAACTCTTGAAGGGATTTATTCTTTCCTTGACCTCTACCGCAATTGTTGTCCTATGAGGTTGATCTTTAGTGAGCAAAAATGTTTGTTGTGTGCTCTGATAATAGTACGGTTTGTCCTGATGATGACCATACCAGTTTAGCTTGGTCGAAACGCCGTTGACGCCTATATTTGGCACATACTGAAGAGGAAGCAGTTACTTCTACTTCTGGTTTTGTGTTTTGTCCTATCAGTCTTTATTTGTATCTTTTTGCCTCTGCCATTGTTCTTTTGTTTACACTGTCAATTATTCTTACAATTTTTGTAGTGTAACTGTGAGCACCATCATTTTATTATTGTATTGTCTTTCATATTACTGTCTCAGTAAAATTGCATATATTGCGTAGGGGTATTTTTTTATAATTGTGTTCAATTTGCTTTACGTGATGCAGTTTTTACAAATGTTTCACATTTGGATTATTTTTATTAGTATAATTTATGGTTTGTTTATTGTTGTTCTTGAACCTTTGTTAGGATTATAGTCTTTACCTTGCCCCAGGTTCAGGTATTAGGGCTGCCCCTGTTTGTTGCAACACTTTGAAGCTGGGCCATCTGTGGCCAAGTCACATCTCCTCCCTGAAGCACATCCTTTGTTTTACTTCCTGGGAATGATTCACACCTCTTAGCAGGAAGACAGCAGGCTGTTTCAAGTGACAACTGCTGTACTTAAGTCACCTTAGCATTACATTTAGCTTTAAATCAAACTTCGGGAGAAAATTACAAAAAACAATTTGATGGACAGAATGTAGATCAATGTCTTACATTCACCCCAGTACAATGATCTGGGCCTAAATCCATCGTTTTTTGCACTCCACACCACCCTGGGTCAGATAATGGCTTTATGCAAATCAGCTCTGACCCTGTGCCCCATGGGAACAGTCCAGTCCGAACTACAACAGCCATATCTTTCCCAGACCGGAATCAAGCATCCGAGGACCGGACCGGTTTCGAGGTAACACCTCTCATCAGCCCAGCTAGCTTGACTCCAGTGGTGTGGGGGCTCTGGTACCCACGTCTGAGCTACCCCAGTACACTCAGGGAGAAAATTACAAAAAACAATTTGATGGACAGAATGTAGATCAATGTCTTACATTCACCCTAGTACAAGGATCTGGGCCTAAATCCATCGTTTTTTGCACTCCACACCACCCTGGGTCAGATAATGGCTTTATGCAAATCAGCTCTGACCCTGTGCCCCATGGGAACAGTCCAGTCCGAACTACAACAGCCATATCTTTCCCAGACCGGAATCAAGCATCCGAGGACCGGACCGGTTTCGAGGTAACACCTCTCATCAGCCCGGCTAGCTTGACTCCAGTGGTGTGGAGGCTCTGGGACCCACGTCTGAGCTACCCCAGTACAATCAGGGAGAAAATTACAAAAAACAATTTGATGGACAGAATGTAGATCAATGTCTTACATTCACCCCAGTACAAGGATCTGGGCCTAAATCCATCGTTTTTTGCACTCCACACCACCCTGGGTCAGATAATGGCTTTATGCAAATCAGCTCTGACCCTGTGCCCCATGGGAACAGTCCAGTCCGAGCTACAACAGCCATATCTTTCCCAGACCGGAATCAAGCATCCGAGGACCGGACCAGTTTAGAGGTAACACCTCTCATCAGCCTGGCTAGCTTGACTCCAGTGGTGTGGAGGCTCTGGGACCCACGTCTGAGCTACCCCAGTACACGCAGGGAGAAAATTACAAAAAACAATTTAATGGACAGAATGTAGATCAATGTCTTACATTCACCCCAGTACAAGGATCTGGGCCTAAATCCATCGTTTTTTGAACTCCACACCACCCTGGGTCAGATAAAGGACATGGCTTTTGTAGTTCGGACTGGACTGTTCCCATGGGGCACAGGGTCAGAGCTGATTTGCATATCGCCATTGTCTAACCCAGGGTGGTGTGGAGTGCAAAAAAACGATGGATTTGGGCCCAGATCTTTGGACTGGGGTGAATGTGTGACATTGATCCACATTCGGTCCATCACCTGTTTTGTTTGCAATTGCCGCCATAAGTGCACTGGGGATGCTCAGACGTGGGTCCCAGGCACTCCACACCACTGGAGTCAAGCTAGCCGGGCTGATGAGAGGTGTTACCTCGAAACCGGTCCGGTCCTCGGATGCTTGATTCCGTTCTGGGAAGGACATGGCTTTTGTAGTTCGGACTGGACTGTTCCCATGGGGCACAGGGTCAGAGCTGATTTGCATATCGCCATTGTCTAACACAGGGTGGTGTGGAGTGCAAAATAAAGATGGATTTGGGCCCAGATCTTTGGACTGGGGTGAATGTGTGACATTGATCCACATTCGGTCCATCACCTGTTTTGTTTGCAATTGCCGCCATAAGTGCGCTGGGGATGCTCAGACGTGGGTCCCAGGCACTCCACACCACTGGAGTCAAGCTAGCCGGGCTGATGAGAGGTGTTACCTCGAAACCGGTCCGGTCCTCGGATGCTTGATTCCGTTCTGGGAAGGACATGGCTTTTGTAGTTCGGACTGGACTGTTCCCATGGGGCACAGGGTCAGAGCTGATTTGCATATCGCCATTGTCTAACACAGGGTGGTGTGGAGTGCAAAAAAACAATGGATTTGGGCCCAGATCTTTGGACTGGGGTGAATGTGTGACATTGATCCACATTCGGACCATCACCTGTTTTGTTTGCAATTGCCGCCATAAGTGCGCTGGGGATGCTCAGACGTGGGTCCCAGGCACTCCACACCACTGGAGTCAAGCTAGCCGGGCTGATGAGGTGTTACCTCGAAACCGGTCCGGTCCTCGGATGCTTGATTCCGTTCTGGGAAGGACATGGCTTTTGTAGTTCGGACTGGACTGTTCCCATGGGGCACAGGGTCAGAGCTGATTTGCATATCGCCATTGTCTAACCCAGGGTGGTGTGGAGTGCAAAACAACGATGGATTTGGGCCCAGATCTTTGGACTGGGGTGAATGTGTGACATTGATCCACATTCGGTCCATCACCTGTTTTGTTTTAAATCAAACTTCAGCATTAAGTCAGGGTTGAGGTAACAACTAATTTGATACTTCAGAGCACTAGATTTGGTGATCCCAAATGGAAATTATCATTAACAGTGTAGGCTATTGACGCTCCATGTTAGACAGTGAGGCTGCTAGTGGGGCTGGCAGCCTTGCTACATGTCGGGATATGTAAAGGATAAATTCAGCATGTCCTTCATTTTGATATTGGGCTCTCTGCCTTATAGGCTACTAAGGCCTACCTTAGAGGGAGCTTACAAATATTAAAAAGGAATTATTTTGCCTTGTCAGGTTGGCAGTTTAAAAGCTCCCTTAGGCTGCAATGACAGGACTAGAGCCACAATTTCACTTTGTCACTGAAGTGGTGGCACAATAAGCGCTACAGTCCACTGGTGACATTTAACATACTAGCCCTAGGTATTTCTTGCACCATAAGCTTTTCACTTCTAGATAAAATAAATATGCCAATCAGTGATTAGTTAATTGCACATAGACTTTCAGGGGTCCAGGGCACATGCACTGCGGCCTGGTCAGCAGGGCCCAGTGTACTCCAGAGTTAAAAATGCCAGCAGCATCAGTTCAAAAACTTGTGGGGTGATCCCAAAACTTACTGAAGTCCAAGTAAGACTCTGCCCTTCCTGCCACTCTCATTCTCCAAAGAAGGAGCAGGGTGGTTATCGTGCCTGATAGTCTCACTCCTGTTCTAGTGAGGAACCATACTATCCTTAGTCCCAATGCTCCTTGAGTTCCCAGGTCCATTGGCGATATGGCAGCTGGTCAAGGTCTTTCGAGAGATCATGCGGCACATCTTTATCATGCTTCTGGCTCCCTCTGGCACGCTTTCAGGCCGCAAGGGTCTGATCATAGGAGCCTCCAGTCCGTTTACCACCAGCAGACCAGTCCTCTGCGCCATCTGTGCCCCTGGAATCTACTTCAGAATCTGCACTGACTTCATGTCCAGTGCCAAAAATCTGCATCACCCCTCAGGCATCCATGCCAGACCAACACCACTGGTGCCAGAGGAGGAACAACAACCCATTGTGGTATCCCATTCCGAGGTGACTTTGTCTCGATGGAGACCATGCCCAGATCCTGATGTGGTCCTCAGCCGCGCACAGACAATACACCAACTTTTTGGCTCAGACTCCGGTCAAATCTAGCCGTATGGAGGTGACAATGGAGGGATGGGGAAAACTTTGCCCCATTTTACGATGAGTACAATTGAATTTGTATCATTAACCTACAAGATGTCAGTGGGTTGGACCCCTACTCCGATACTGTGTTTGTCCAAACCCAACCTCCTCAATCCCCCTCTCCAGCCCCCCCATTTCCCAACCATCCTCCCTAGGGCAAGCAATGGAGTGAAGTGCATCTTTAAAAACTGGCATTAGAAGGGCTGCTGAATCCTTTACCAACATCTCTCCTGGCCTTCACAGGCCCTCACTGAAACACTATTGGGTACTTGGACTAAACCATGTTATGGCACACAAGTAAACTGACAAGTTGCCCGTATCCATTCACCAGCTCCCGTCAACCTGGATTTCTTAACCCAGCATTCAACGCCTCAGAGTTTGGTGGTGCTGGCGTCGGCCAGCAAAGTGACATGGTTTCATGTGGGACATGGTTTATGTGATCTTGCCGGCAGTCCCAGAAGTCTTGCAAACTTCTTTGGCCCAAACCATTCAAGGAGGCCAAGTTCGTCATCCACTCGGACCTAGACACTAAGCACTATCTAGAAAGGGCTATGGGAACGAGCTTGGCGTTCCTGCGCCAAGAATGGAGGAGATCCACCTGTTATTCTGGGGGTGTCCAGGCATCCTTTATGGATATGCCCTTTGACAGCTATTGCCTGTTAGGCGAAAAGGCAGACTCGCCCCAGGATATTATTTAAGCCTAGCACGGCCACAGCATTTTCTTTGGGCCTTTTGGCTCCAATCTGACAATCTCTCCAACAGGCTCACCCTTTCAGAGCATATGCCAAGGGTTTGGTGTATAGACAGTGCCGGGTCCTACAATCCGTACAACAGAACTTCCAGCCCTTTCAAGGTCAGGTCATGGCATAACAGACAATGACTTGGCCTTCAGGGACAGCACACATCCTAATCCCCCATGCCTCCGGCAACAACCTCAAAACCTCTGTAGTGCACTCTCACAGCTATCTGGTTGGAAGCAGGGTTGGTTACTTCCTTCACGGCTGGCAAAACATTCCGTCCAACAGTTGGCTCCTTCAAATTGTTTGTATTGCTATGTCCTGTCATTTCTTTTGCAGGATGCCTGTTTTCACATTCCTGTCTTGCAGGCCCACAAGCGCGAACTGTAGCTAAACGGTGTTATGAGCACATTCAGTCAGCTGTGCTCTCTTTTTGACTTACCATTTCCCCATTGATCACATGGGAGATGGTGTTGGTCACTGACCTTCGTAGGTCTGGGTACCTGTGTTCCCCTATCTAGACGGCTGGCTGTTGAAGGTGGGCTTGCCACAGTCAGCCATAGACCACATACAGACCACGGATAAACTCTTGCCATTCTTTGGCTTCTCACTCGACCTGCTGAAGTCACACCGAGATCATTTTCAGATGGTCCACTTCATCATAGCCATATACGATGTGATGCTCTTTCAAGCCTTTCCTCCAGACCAACAAGTCCAGTATATTCTGGTTTTGAGTTTGATGTTTCAGCCTCTGTTGTGGGCTCAGTGAGGATGGCTCTGAGACTTCCTGGCCTGCTAGCCTCCTGCATGCTGCTCATCGACCATGTCAGGTGGTACATGCAAAGCTCTGCATTGGATCTGAAATCTCAGCGGGCCCATCACCAGGGAAACCGGTCAGGCGCAATGCAGGTGTTTTAGAGGAGACTGCACAAGATGTGCAATGGTGGACTCACAACAGCAGTTGTACCAGCAGCTGATACCTCTCCCTTCCAGAATTGTCAGTGAAGGACATATCCCTGCTGGGTTGGAGAGGTCTTCTGGGAAAGATGGCGATCAGAGGACTTTGGCCTCCTGTGGAAACCTGCCCCAACATCAATTTTGCTGGGAGCGGGCAAGTCACTTGGCATTTAAGGCCTTCCTGGTCCCATCAGCCGTGTGCAGCTTATAACAGAAAAAAACACTACTACAACAAACATGGCAGCATGGAGTCCTGAGTCGTGTGCCAGGAGGCTCTACCCTTCTGAAACTGGCTGAATCATTGGGGTATTTCCCTGGTGTTATTCTACCTGGTAGGATCTCTAAACAACAGAACAGATGATCTCAGCTGATGATGCCTGGCAGATCACGATTAGCAGTTCCATAGGGGCATGTTCAAACAATGAGGAGAACTTTGGTTTGATCTTTTCACTGCCATCTGGAATGCACTATATCCATTCTTTTGCACTCTTGAGTTCCAAAGAACACTCTCCGTCAGAGTTCTACATGGAATCGAGCCTGGGACTCCTGTATGCCTTTCTGCTGCTACCTATCTTGCTCTGAGTTCCTGGAGAAGATCAGGAACGACCAGGACTAAGTCTTCCAAGGGCCAGGAAAGTATAGTACCTGGAATTTCTTGGCTTGAGTATATCTCCGGCAGACCTTCTGTGGCAGCAGCAGGGGAGAGTTTGGCATCTGGACCTGCCCAACCTGCTCATATGTGACGATTGAGCTGTGATAGTAAATCTTCTTTGACCTCCATCCCTAAGTCATTGATGTCTTCCTGGCACCCAGGCGCCCTTCAATGAAATCTGTCTTTGCCGGGCGCTGGGATATGTTTGTGGCCTGGTGCAGCACCCACAAGACAAGCCCATTACAGTCTATTCTATCAGATGTATTGTTGTTTATTTGCCTTTGGCCCAGCAAGGATTTGCTGTAGGCACTGTTAGTGGTTGTCAGCCCTTTCGGTCTTTTTACGTTTGTCGGACCAGCCTTCTTTGTTCAAATCACCAGTTATTTGTTTACTAAAAGGGTTGCAACATATGCTTTTACCTGAACCCTTTGTGATGCAACAGTAGGACTTAAATCTGGTTCTTACTTTTCTCATGTGTACCCCATTTGAACCAATGCACAGTTTTCCATTGCACGCCTCGCCTTAAAAACAGACTTTCTTGTCAAGATAATATCTGCACACCTGTGGAGTGAGCTTCATGCCCCATCAGTCTGGTCTCCTTATGACACTTTTTTTCTGGACAAACTGTTGTCGAGGACTAGAATAGACTTCGTACCAACAGCAGTTATGCCTTTTCACATCAGGCAAGCCATCACTGTCCTAACCTTCTGTGCTCTGCTTCATCTTCGAAAGAGGAAAAGAGACTCCAGGGCTTGGACCACTGAGCTTTTACTGAGTACTGAGCTTTTACATCAGTTGCACCAAGGAACATTGGGTGGATGATCAGCTCTTTGTAGGCTTCTCTGAGGCAAAGAAGGTCAAGTTGGACCAGAAGCGGGCCATCTCTTCATGGATAGCCTTCTGTATTTGGATCTGCACCTGGATATTGGATTAAACGCATTGATTAAGAAGCAGCCTCCTTAAAGTTTGAGGGCTCATTCCTCCAGCACCAAGGCTGTTATCACTTCATTGGCACGTCTGTGGGCATCGGTGCACGGATTCAAGAAGCACCACTTCCTTAACTGTCATGTCCGTCGGTATTGGCATTTTTGCTTTTTGTCTGATCCATTTCATACACCCACCATGTTGGGCAGCATAGTTTTGGTATTCACACTATGAGCAATCTCCGATTAGAAGTATTAGTCAGAAGAACAGGTTATTGACTTTCAGTAATTCTCTTTCTTATGGATGCTATATGTAACTGAAGATAACTCACTGCCCTCCCACCTCCTTTGGAATGGTCTCTTTTGATCTAAAAATGTCCCAGTTTAGGAATCTACACACTGGTTCTTCCTGTTCTCTGATGGGCACTGCATCTGATGGCACGGATTGGCTTATGAAAAAAAAAACTGATGCCGGTGCACATTGGTGGCGCTTACTGTCAACCAGATGAGTCCTCTGGGTCAGCTGGATGCTTAGATTTGACCCCCCCACTCGCTAGTTCCGATCCTGTTTGCTATAATTGTGCAGGATATTATGGTTGGAGGTTGTGACTAATGGGAGGTAAGACCTGAAAGAGATGAAATCAGACAATTATTGTTAATCTACTGTGTACCGTGAAGAATGTCTAGCGCCAAAATCAAAAGATTGTTACCTTATGAAAATTTACCAGTCTATATCTTTGTTAAAAAAACATAATCTTACAATTAGGCCCTGTCCCACGTCTCTGCTCCTTCTCTCCTGTATCCGACTCCAGGAACAGGACGAAGGCAGCCAGGCTTCCTCCCCTGAGCCAATCTCAATGCTGCAATGCAGCGTTGTGATTGATCTGAGTGCCGTGACACAGTACTCAGCAAGGGGCTGGAAGGGTGGCCATATTCTCTATGCAGGATCTAATGCAGCCTGCATGGAGAACGGGGAATGTGCACATGTGTGGTTTGGGCGGCTCGAGAGGGCCGACCAAACAGTCATTCCGTACTTAGGAGTGGGCAAACCACGCCTCCCCTGCTCCGAGAGCAGAGCAGCCCCGCCCACCCGCAAAGCAGCAGGACACCAAGCATAAAACGATAAAAACTTACTTTAGGTTTCTTCTTCAGGCTGTTTTAAAAGCAGTGGGGCGACACTGCTCCGCCAGCGTGCTTTTTGGATTTAAGACTTGGGCAGGTGCGCCCTTACCGCACCAGCTGCTTTGAAGATATTCTATGATCTCTGTGTCTGGAACAGAAAGACTCCTGTCTGCGCCTGCTGAAATCTGCTGAATAATGAGTGCCACATTTTGGGCTTGCCGCTTTTATAACAAGGACCCTCCCAAGAAAGCTGCCATTTCTAGACACTCCTCAAGGGATTGTGGGACTTGCATTCCTAAGAACACACTCGCATATCTAAGGCTGCACTGAAGGAGTTTAGCACAGTCTTGGATACAGTTCTTTAAAAGGCCAGTTATGAAATCTTCAAAAGGCACCGGAGACCCATTATTCTTAACACATAAGCACCACCATTCCTTAGGCCAGTTCCAGATATTCCACATTGCAGTGAAACTGGTCCTTATAGGCAGAGCAATGGTATCAACAGAGCTAACCCAAGAATCAGCCTTGGAGGCGTTACCAGAGGCTCTGCCACTTATGTATGACACCTCTAGTCACTTCCGGAGTAGAACAGAGTCTACATAGTCGCACAATGCCTCCTACTGGTGTGCAGAATCTTTTAGAGTTATCCTGATTCAGTCTGGCACCTGGGGATATTCACTAGATGATAAATCTGTAGTTTGATAATGAATCCACTAGGTAAGTTACCAAAGGTAACTTGGTACATATTGGAAAGTCTGCTAAAAGTGCAGCATTGACTACTGTAATAGAACCTTTTTGCCATGTTGCTTTGTTGTAGGCTGGTTTCTTCTTTCATGTGTAGCCCTTTGTCACGGTTTGCAATCATTGACTGGGACAACTCAACACTCCCCATCTCCTCGGTTGCATGGCCAGGGTACCTGTTTCCTTCCCCTATGCCTTTCTTCCCATAATCCTAGTTATCCCTATTTTTGTCAAGGTACATGGCGAAGACGTTGAGGGCATTTTCATGTATCTTCTTCTCATTTTGGGCCTGATGGGTGCCAGGACCAGAGCCACTGCATCCTCTCTTAAACCACACACCCTGCCCCTCCCTTACCGAAATGCATTCCAGAAAGGAAATGTTAATTGCACTCTTTCTCAGGTTTCCTTAATGGCACCTACATCAGTGGATTGGGCTGTCACCACTCCTATCTAAATTCAAATGTGGGTTGTGTAGTGCACTCCTTTATCAACAATTATCCTTTAGACTTCTTTTCTCCTGGGTTTCTAGGTGGTGTGCTGGGTGGGAAGGAGAAGCCACCCTCCGTTAAACTTGGAATTGGATATGAACTAGTGACTGACGTCATTAGACCCTACCCGCACTACCTATGGCAGAACACCATCTGCCTGTGTAAACTACATAGTTACTAATGCTTATATATTGTTTCAAATTTTAATTGTAACAAATCTTTTCACAATTTCATAATTTTAAACATACTGTGTATACATTTTGAATGAACAATCAGTATTTCATTATCCTATTCAAGTCATTAAATTTGCTGTCTAAACAGGAAGTATTAATTGAAATAAACAAATAATCCAGTCCCAATGCATTTCGGGAATTTTTCCCTTCGTCAGGGGCGCTGAAAAAAATGTTATAAACATGCATAAACTGTTTTGAAATCGACATTCAGCATTTACAACACTAATAAAGTTAATTCACATTAGATCATACACGGTTCTAAGCAGGAGCTATACATGACTTACTTGACTTATCAAGTAGACCTGCAGGTCTACTTGATAAGTCAACGTTGAGGCACAGAAAAAACAATTGACCAAAACTAAAACAAACATATAAGTGTGTGTTGTTAAGAGTGAATCTAAAAAGAAGCAAACATAGTGAAAAAATCTAAATTGCCAATATTTAATGTGCTCAGTTGAAGATGGACCTATTGCTGAATAATTTCCTGTAAAAACTTTAATTAAAAGACAAATAGATCAAACTAAAATGTAGATCCTTACCAAAAAGATGCTGGAGGAAACTGGTAATGATACCGATAATCCGGGAAGACGAGTGAGCTTGATAATATCTACGAAATAAGTTGGAACAAAAACATGTATTTCTGACCCTGCAGTTATCAATGTTAGTGTGGTGGCCACAATTGAGAATATCGTACTTTGATTTAGAGTATGTAAACACTGTAGACCATGGTAAAGTCGCTCTGAGGCGAGGAGCTCTCTTAGACAAATCAGATGCTAAAAAGTAATCAAATAGAGAGAGCGAGGGTTTATAGAAGAATACACTGCGAAAAGTCACCATCACTTAAACTGAATCCTGGCACGTACCTCTGAGAAAAGATAAGAATCTTTATCTGGCGTCCTGCCCTATCGTCCGAGGAACGGAGGTCTGCTCGCTTGCCGGCGTTGAACGCGAGCCGACAGTAGATGACGGACTGCGGAAGTAGCCTTTATATTGCTCATGCAGAGAGAGTGATGGATATGAATGACAGACTTTCCTCATTAAAAGTCAATGTTGACTTTAAAAAGTGCTCTAACTACAAAAAGCCTGGACTACTCTTCAGGACATTGTGGAAGAAAAAGCACAGATCGTATGATTCCAAGTTACCCTTCACCACCGCTAGATAGATTCCTTGCCTTGGTTCAGTCCCTTGTCTTTTTTGTTAGGTGGCCTACGAGAGTCAGAAGATGACCCAGAGAGGTAACCTAGGAGCAGTGTAATGACCAGATTTTCAGACCAGATAGAACCAGCTCACTGAGCAACACCAACCTGGCCAAAACGTAACCACCTCCCTCCTCAGGACCATCTATCCAGGCACCTGGGTACCTACCTGCGGATGGGGAACTCGCAATATACAAGCTCATATCATCAGAAACATCACTAAATCTATAGAGATACTAAGAATACTCACTGATTACTAAGGACATCCATGCCCTACACCACACTCATACCTCATAGTCTCGCGACCACATGGGTCCAGACTAATCTACCCTGGGGCAGTTCTGATTATCTACCATTACACATTACACACTAATCACCCTCAGTGCTCACTCAAGCCGCAATCTTGCGGGTATACACACTGCTCACCCTCAGTGCTCACTCAAGCCGCAATCTTGTGGGTATACACACTGCTCACCCTCAGTGCTCACTCGACACACAATCCAGCGTGCCATATACACTGGGCTGCAGCCCCAGTGCTCACTCTCTTTCTATTGTGTCCCCAATCCAGCGGGACTACACACACCAGTCTCCTACCTGGTGCTCACTCACTTACAATCCGATCTGCAATCCGGCAGATCTACACACTGACCACAATCAGTGCTCTCACTAACGCCACTTACCAATGACGACCACTTTCCTATGAATACCTTCAGCTCTCTGTCTCTCTATGTTGGGAAGTCTCTCTCACTATTCACTAAGGGTTCGCTACTACAATATTAGGAGTTAGAACATCTTTCCAAATTGAAATATGTACCTTCTGCTCTTGGCATCAAATGTTCCCTCTCTCCCTACTTGCTCAGTCACTCCTTATCTGATCGGGATTCGCATCCGTTCATGCAAACAAGGTCTGACTAGAAGACCAGGTTACCCTGATTGAACAAGAATACAAGGCACATGTAGGTTCACTATGAACTGGGGAATCTTTATTACAATAATGATGAAATACACATACACAGATCTGCGGGGTCTCTATAACTAACAGGAACTTTAACACACCGCTGAAAGAAAAGGATTAGATATACAATAGCCTAGGGAATAAGGACAAGATTAAGGTGTAAGTGTAAAGGGGACTAGTTTAGACTACCTCACCTATTAGAAGGAAGATTTCTCTCTGACTCTGGTGGGATCAGGGCTCTCTCTGTCTCTCCCTCCGTCACCACAGCTACACGCCTCTGGTTCAATTGCTCCAGCTGACAGCCTTAGCTCCTCCATCTGCTTTGATGCTCTCTGACAAACTGGCAGTCCCAGCTGATAGTCACTGCTCTCTCTTCAGCTTCAGCAATCATCTGCCTTCTTTCTCCATTCCAGAACTGCACTGCATTCTGCAGCTCCAGCAGACATCCTGCTCTCTCCTCTGCAAGAACCAAACTGCACTGACCACTCCTCCTCTCCTGCTATTCGCTAATATGGATTCCTCTCCCCTCATGGAAATTTCCAACAGAGGGCTGCCTCCCACCGAATTCCTGTGCTAGCTCCAGAGCTCTTTGCGCAACCGCAGTGGCCAGCTGCTTGTTACGTCTGGGCCCAAGAGACAAACACATTCCTCGGATAAGAAGCAGTCCTGACTGGTTTTCCCCTAGCAGTCAACAGCCTTAACTATAAACTTTACCTTTACCCCTGAAGCCTCTCAGCTCCATCAAAATGGAGTTTCTCTAGTTCTGGACCTTGTAGGCCTGAGAAGGATGAAATAACCCATAGCTCTGTCAGAGTACCTACATAAACCATACCAATGTGTAATATAAAGTCAGGACTACAGGATCCAACCTCTACTATAAGCAATAATGACAGGCCAATAGGCAATAGATGGCCTCTTCTAGGTCTGGAAGAAAGGGCTTAAAAGGGCCAACACAAGCTAGGAATACATATCCTAGATGTGAGCAAGATTAAAGTCTATATCACTCCCAAATAGGGCCAAAAAGCCTGTCTATACATTCCACCCTTAGACTTTATTTTGCGAACATCTATAAACAACAACATCCAAATAAACAAACAACAACATAGTCTATCAACAAAACCAAAAACCAAAAAAAAACTCTCTAAAATGAATGACAATTTAAGGAAATTCCACCTGAAACTTAATGTAGGGAATAGAAATGTAACAACCAACTGAAAACAAATCAAAGCACCCTTGACCTGAATGCTGAAACATATCTAAGATTTGATCTGATAACAACAGAAACTAGCCAAAGCATCCTCAAACTAAATGTGCCTCAACTTCTAGTGATAACTGATTAAATCTATTGATATAGGGACTTATTTGTTGAATGAAAACAGCAAGGGGCCTAAATGGGGCCTACCTACTTCGGACAACTTAAGAACTAAATGTGCTTCAACTTCTAATTATAAAACAACAAAGGGCCTAAATGAGGCCTACCTACTTCGGACAACTTAAGCTAATGATAACTCATGAAATCTATTGGTGTAGGGCCATGTTTGTGGAATAAAAATAACAATGGACCTAAATGAGGCCTACCTACTTTGGTCAACTTAAGAAAAAATTTGGTGAAATCCGAGAAATAAACATGACAAACGGTTCTCAAGGTCTGGGCAAACATTAATAATAAATGTAGAACATAACCATACTAAAAGACACACCTCCCAGGACAACCTAAAGGCTAGGGTAACCACCCTTGGATCAATCAAAGTGAAAGTGTAACAACAGGAAAAATAAAGATAACCCCATTCCTACAAAATAGCTGGTGTAGCACTATGTATATCAGGTAATGAATCAAAGAAATTTATCTAAATGTGGTGCATATATAAAAGCACAAAACAGTTGGCACCTAGTTTCCCACTGTATCACACTGTGGAACACATGTGTGCACCACCATTTTTTTTTTTTCGTTCCTCCATTGGCAAGACTGTTTTGCAGAAAACAGGAAAACTATAATAGGTGAAAGATAAACCAGTGTAAAATATCATAGCAGAGTAAGAGCAAAATATATTGGCACTGCATAAACATCAAAACCATAAAATTGGGGCCTGTTTGTGATAATGTCCATCTGAAAAAAAAAGTATGGGAAAAATGCAAGGCCCAATTATGCAGCCAAGGAAATACTGTTCCGCATTTCAACATTAGGGATTATAGCACATGACTCGTGCAATATTATTATAATTGAGTGTTCAAGGCAGTCAATTGTAGATTCATCAGTGTAGGTCACCACCCTCCATCTTCATCTGTATCCGGTACCAAGGAAGCACTTCTTCCGCCGTTCATCCACCACCATTCCGGTCTGGTCTGGTTCCATCTTCCAAAAATAACAAACTAACATAAAAAATGAAAACAAAAAAGTAAAATAATAAAGGGAGTGGGAGGGGGGTGGGCCGACGCACACACCAAACACCACAACCCAATAACCTAGAACGAGAAAACCAGTATCATTAATCTAGCAAGAATAAATTTTCCATTTAAAAAGCACCCCAAGTGCTTTCCATTGTCGAAAGAAACATCCTAATTAATAAAAAACATTATTCTGAAGTCAAGGAATAATTAAAATCATATACTTTTAAATTTGTTTGGGCAAAATCTAATTTTTTCATACACAGCCAGAAGGGCTGGGGCTAAGCAACACCCTAATCCTTTGTGAGACAGCCCCTCCCTTCAGAAAGATGTTCGTGCTCAGAGCTTTGAATCTGCTCCAAAAAAATACGCAGAAGCCAGGCTACAGTGTGAAGTAATTTGAATCACTGCCAAGTGCTGATCTCATTGCAGGAGCAAGGCGCTGCCAAGCACTCGGTTCAAGCATCTCTAGTCTCTAATCAGGGAAGCTCACCCAGGCCTACTGTATCTATGTAACTCCAAGGGCCAAGAGTCTGCCAACTATTCAGCATGCACAAGGATCCCTTATCTGAAGGCAATGAAGCTGTCTGCGCCGACAGCAAGGAAGAGCGACTTGACCCCTCCCTTACATAAACATTTCTTTTGCGGAGAGAAATTGGAGGTTGGCCAATGATAACAAGACAGGCACTGCTCAGCGCTTCAAGAGGGAAAGGCCCTCCCTTCACAAAACAGCTTTCTCTGCGAGTCAGACTAAATCAAGGTCGAAAAACACATTCTTTAGATCTGTTCCCAGGCTAGAGAGGGAACCATTATTCTCAAACTAACCGAAGCAAAATTAAAACGTGATGAAAAGCATCCTAATATTAATAATTAATAAGGGCATATATTTTTTGTAATTAAGTGACATGCTAGCATTTGAAAATAATTCAGTACCGCTACTAGCTGCAAAGGAAAAAATATTAGCAGACACAATATATATTACTTTTCGAAAATAACATGTGAAACACCATAATTTTGCATTACAGAACAAAAATGTACATTGCAAGCTCTTCTAGTCTACCTATTAAAAAGGGCCAGATTCATCAGTTTTGTAAATAGTCATTTTTCTAACTGAGTGGGCACACTCGTACAATGGTCTGCTACATATCAGAAACATTTGCATTTGAAAAAGGTTCAGCTTGCATTGGAAAAATAATAATGAAACACATTTGTTTTAAAAACACACGGTTGCATTTCACTAATTAAAAGCACATGTTACCGTGCACTGTTGGGCAAGAGTAATTATTCACAATCTGTGATCATTCCAAAACAACGGTTGGCATATTTCTTTCTAGTTGGAAAACCCTCTACGAAATAATTAATGAAAACAGCCTGTAGCGTGCACTCTAACTGGGCCATTTTTTAAATATTTCACTCATTTTAAAACATGCATTCAAAAATAATTCTCCACACGTCTGTGGATGCATATTAAGTAGCACATTTAAAAGAACACTGCTCCCTCCGTGCAAACCCTTATCTCAATCCGACTGGTTGATTTATAACTTACCGACCTCTAAGAGTCAGACACATGAAACATCAGTTCCAAGGCAAACCCACGCTGACAAAGCACATAGGCAGAACCCAGCAACCAATGAAAGTCAAATCAAACCATCATTCATCTAAACACTCACTGACTTTTAGTGTCAGCTCAAATAACCATGCATGTTAAACAGCATGTTAAAATAAATACTGCCTTCTCAATTCAAGATATTAACCCTTTGGCAGCTCAAACACAACCATTCCCCAATGTCTGCAGTACATGGGAAATTCAAGAACTTATCTCTCCACGTTTTCAAATAACACGTACGCACATCTACAAAACAAATCCCCCAAGCATTTGAAAGAGATCCAGCTCTCTCCTACCTAACGCAACAATAACATGCTCTGTCCAAGCCATAACCACATGGCGCTATTCTCAAACCATATTTACAAGAAAGTCAACAAGTTCAAAAAATAACAAGCTCTTCACAAGGAATATATTCAAGGCGCAATGCACAAGGAACACAGCAAGTCAAAATGAGAACATGCTCCTCACAAGCTACAATTACATGGCGCTATTCACAAGCCATATTTACAAGAAGAACTCCACAAGTCATATTACATTGAACACATTTCACATTGCACAGCATAAGCAGACGCAGCAAGCAATTTAATGGACAATTTAAAAGCATTTTTCACACACATTTGTACAATTGGACCATCACAAAGATGTAATTGGCTCCTTCATGTAATGTCACCCTTCAAGCCTGACAGTTCAAACACCAAGATGAAAAGCATTTCTTCCACCCTGCATAAGTCAAATGCCATGATGTACTGCAATCTCCTTACACTGCAACTGTTCAAGCCCATAGGCCAATTTTCGTGCCAAGTGCAAACCATCAAGATAAAAATCAATACAGCGCACACAGGCTTCGTAAACTGTTCATCGACGCCAGATGTAATGACCAGATTTTCAGACCAGATAGAACCAGCTCACTGAGCAACACCAACCTGGCCAAAACGTAACCACCTCCCTCCTCAGGACCATCTATCCAGGCACCTGGGTACCTACCTGAGGATGGGGAACTCGCAATATACAAGCTCATATCATCAGAAACATCACTAAATCTATAGGGATACTAAGAATACTCACTGATTACTAAGGACATCCATGCCCTACACCACACTAATACCTCATAGTCTCGCGACCACATGGGTCCAGACTAATCTACCCTGGGGCAGTTCTGATTATCTACCATTACACACTGATCACCCTCAGTGCTCACTCAAGCCGCAATCTTGCGGGTATACACACTGCTCACCCTTAGTGCTCACTCAAGCCGCAATCTTGCGGGTATACACACTGCTCACCCTCAGTGCTCACTCGACACACAATCCAGCGTGCCATATACACTGGGCTGCAGCCCCAGTGCTCACTCTCTTTCTATTGTGTCCCCAATCCAGCGGGACTACACACACCAGTCTCCTACCTGGTGCTCACTCACTTACAATCCGATCTGCAATCCGGCAGATCTACACACTGACCACAATCAGTGCTCTCACTAACGCCACTTACCAATGACGACCACTTTCCTATGAATACCTTCAGCTCTCTGTCTCTCTATGTTGGGAAGTCTCTCTCACTATTCACTAAGGGTTCGCTACTACAATATTAGGAGTTAGAACAGCTTTCCAAATTGAAATATGTACCTTCTGCTCTTGGCATCAAATGTTCCCTCTCTCCCTACTTGCTCAGTCACTCCTTACCTGATCGGGATTCGCATCCGTTCATGCAAACAATGTCTGACTAGAAGACCAGGTTACCCTGATTGAACAAGAATACAAGGCACATGTTGGTTCACTATGAACTGGGGAATCTTTATTACAATAATGATGAAATACACATACACAGATCTGCGGGGTCTCTATAACTAACAGGAACTTTAACACACCGCTGAAAGAAAAGGATTAGATATACAATAGCCTAGGGAATAAGGACAAGATTAAGGTGTAAGTGTAAAGGGGACTAGTTTAGACTACCTCACCTATTAGAAGGAAGATTTCTCTCTGACTCTGGTGGGATCAGGGCTCTCTCTGTCTCTCCCTCCGTCACCACAGCTACACGCCTCTGGTTCAATTGCTCCAGCTGACAGCCTTAGCTCCTCCATCTGCTTTAATGCTCTCTGACAAACTGGCAGTCCCAGCTGATAGTCACTGCTCTCTCTTCAGCTTCAGCAATCATCTGCCTTCTTTCTCCATTCCAGAACTGCACTGCATTCTGCAGCTCCAGCAGACATCCTGCTCTCTCCTCTGCAAGAACCAAACTGCACTGACCACTCCTCCTCTCCTGCTATTCGCTAATATGGATTCCTCTCCCCTCATGGAAATTTCCAACAGAGGGCTGCCTCCCACCGAATTCATGTGCTAGCTCCAGAGCTCTTTGCGCAACCGCAGTGGCCAGCTGCTTGTTACGTCTGGGCCCAAGAGACAAACACATTCCTCGGATAAGAAGCAGTCCTGACAGGTTTTCCCCTAGCAGTCAACAGCCTTAACTATAAACTTTACCTTTACCCCTGAAGCCTCTCAGCTCCATCAAAATGGAGTTTCTCTAGTTCTGGACCTTGTAGGCCTGAGAAGGATGAAATAACCCTTAGCTCTGTCAGAGTACCTACATAAACCATACCAATGTGTAATATAAAGTCAGGACCACAGGATCCAACCTTTACTATAAGCAATAATGACAGGCCAAAGCCAATAGGCAATAGATGGCCTCTTCTAGGTCTGGAAGAAAGGGCTTAAAAGGGCCAACACAAGCTAGGAATACATATCCTAGATGTGAGCAAGATTAAAGTCTATATCACTCCCAAATAGGGCCAAAAGCCTGTCTATACAAGCAGTTACCACACACCTCTGGTATTTAAATAGACACTACAATAGTAAGCCTACTGGGTTAACCTAGAAACAGTTAACATGAACCATGGGATATAAATGGACACAAACCTGTAGTATGTCTATGGGTCAGTCCATGGTCAGCTAAGGTATGGCCATTGTATATCACATAGGCCCTACAGTAGTGGGTCTGTGGGTGCAGCCCACAAGTGGCAAAGCCCGACCCTC
This sequence comes from Lissotriton vulgaris, assembly GCF_964263255.1. NCBI lineage: Eukaryota > Metazoa > Chordata > Amphibia > Caudata > Salamandridae > Lissotriton > Lissotriton vulgaris. The sequence goes on from NC_141697.1 coordinate 1,038,944,886, forward strand.
ATAATGTCCACCACAGAGCCCTGTGAATGTTAAATAATCAGTATGTCTATGGAACCCCTGGAGCACCTAAGAACAGACCAAAGATTTATGAAAGCTGGGTACCTCACTGGAGTGGGTCTATAGGGTCACTCTACAAGCATCTAAGGCAAAGATCTAAAAATATTAACCTCCACTCTGGTGGATCAATGGGCAAAACCCATAGGCAACTAGTTTGAATATGCTGAGGCCACATGCACAGACAACCGGATTAGGCAGACACCTTTAACAGCACTGCAGTAGTAGTTTATTGGTTCTTCTCAGAATGGGATAGGATCTCATATTAGGTACGGTATTAGGCTAATAAGGGGAGGGGAAGGAGCTAGATGTTAAATAGTTCACGGTTGTTGTCCCAGGGTGCCGACAGGCCCATACAGGACAGTCTCCATAAGAGGTCTTCTCTAAGACTTACAGGGTGCCGTGAGATAATGGGGTATATAAGGGAGGGTGGGAAGGCTTGTTTGAAAAGTCTTGTAATTCGAGAAGGGCTTGAAACTGCAAGCGTAGTTCTTCCGAGCCTTCAACCTTGTAACCACCATTAGGGTGAGCTCTTAGGACAGGAAAGAGTAGAGTAAGTGGGTTATTTTTTATAAGTCTAGTCCCAACCAAGCAAGGTTAAATTGCTAGCAAAGCAAATCTCTAGGTGGAAACAAAATACTTGACAGAAAAACCACACTGGCAACACAAACCAATGGAGAGAAGAGTCCCAACCGAGTAAATAGGATTAGCAGACACCGCTGCGAAGTAGAAAAAGATGCTTTACCACTAAATGTGATTTACAATTTTATTTGCCTTTTATTTGAGTGCAGCAATAGATTAACAGTAGATTCTGACTAAGCACGTGTATGTGCAGGTAGTATGGTTGCACTTTCCGCGGCACATTCAATGTTGCTGCAGCAAATGGGATTACTACATCTTTTAGTATGATTGATAGAAATCATTGTAAAGTTCATGCAATTAATATTCTGCTTGATAAATGTGTTCTTTGGACTACAAGTAGAACGTTTTTTTTTTTGGGGGGGGGGGTGAATTTATTAACTATTGAAAAGCTGACCATATCAGGTGTATATTAAAAGAGAGGTCTGTTCCAGAGCTGTGTCTTCCTGTGGGTTACTGTTAACACGAGCACTGTGAAACCAAGAGTGTCTTGGTCAGTGGTCTCCAACCTTTTCTCTAGTGAGAGCTACTTCTGATCAGTGAAAATCATTGTGAGCTACTGAAGGTCAAGTCTCTCGTGCAGTGTTACCAGACACCCCACGTCCAGTTTCATTGATTGAGCCAAATGTACGTATAGCCAAATACTCTGGTTTGAACAAAATACTTTGACTAAGAGCACTCTGACAGGGCTGCCATGTTTGTCAGTGAGAGCGTGGTCCTTGGGGATGTATGGACATGTGAACCCACCACTAGACTGCCAGCACATTCTATCAGAATCGCTCACATGCAACTGGCTCCCTGCCCGCCAGAACCTACCTCTTACAGATATTGATAATCTTCCCCGCAGAGCCACCGAATTAACCCTGAAGATCCCCAAGTCCATTCTGGACTTGGGGACCTCCTACACCTCACCGAACCCTCCTTCTCGAATCTCTGGCTCTCGCAGAAAGCGACCCCCATCCCCTACACTAAGCCCCTCCTTCACCCACTACCACTATCCCTGAGACACTTGCCCCCGCAAGCAACCCTGCCACCTCTCGTAGGAGGAAATTCTTGCCCTCCTCCATTCCTACAAACCCACGCCTAACCCGTTAGACCTCACGCAGGAAGAAGTGGCTGACCTCCTCATTAGCTACGATTCTGCCTTGACAACCCCATGCTCCTCAGACCTGAGGGAAGAACACCCTATCTGCACGGTTGCAACAAACCCCAACAAATCTGCTACCCTCCGCGTCAGTGGGTGGTCAATAGCAACCTAGCTAGAGTACCGATCTCTGCATCTACCCTTGACACTCACTCCGACCCCTCCCTAGCGGGCCTCCTAATTAACTGCCGCTCAGCAGTAAAACATGCATCTGATGTCTCCGATCTCATCCTGAGCCAAAAATCGGACTTAGCGATCTTGACTGAATCTTGGCTCAAGGAATCCTCATCGCCCTAACTAGACCTCTTAGTCCAGCCCAATTACAACATTGTAAGGCTGTACAGGCATTCAAAGAAAAAAGGGGGAGGCATTGCCTGCATCTTCCGCTCTAACCTCCTTGTTTTTTAACTTCCGGTGGACCCCACAGACTCCTGCGAATACCTCACACTCTCCATTTGCAGCAACACCTCCCAACTGTGCAGACTTCCCATATTTTACCACCCCCCAGGCAAGAATGACACCTTCACTGACCTCCTTATGGAAATCATCACAGCCAAGGTTTCCCCTAACTCTAATGATATTTTCCTTGACGACTTCAACTTGCATTAGAATGATCCTAAGGACCCTCAGGTCAACGCCATCAGAGACTTTTTGGCCGATCAAACCCTTACACAAGCCTCCTCTCTCCCCCTACTCATGCGAAAGGCACCACCCTAGACTGGATCATCGCTAAGGAATCAGCGGTCAAACTTATCTCTATTGACCCTTGTGATTGGTCTGACCACCACACTATCACCTTCCTCCTGCCTAGCACCCAAAAGACATGGGCACCACAGCCTGTGATTCCCAAACGATGGGTTAGAGACACCAAGAACCTTGATCATGAGAAAAACCGGCTGCACGCAGTGAGACCAACCTCCCCAAACCGGATCCCCCTCCCCACCCCTCCCTCCAGTGCACCTCGGTCAACAACCTAGCGTAGCAGTATTCCTCAACTATGTCCGACCTTCTCGATGACCTTGCTCCACTAAAACTAAAAAGAACCTAGATCAAAGACCGGAATCCCTGGTTCAACGGATCCCTCAACAAGGAAAGGAGACCCCTTTGACAGACTGAACGAAACTGGAAACAGCACCCGTCAGCAGCTCATTTAAAACTTCTCCACCAGGCCAGAAATGCCTACAATTAGAAAATCCTCTAAAAAAGAATTCTTCAGAACTGAACTTGAGAAAGCCAAGAATCGACCATGCAAGCTATTTGACTTGGTCAAACACCAATCCAACAAACTAGCACAAAACCCCAAAGAAACACCTAAACCCCTAATATCAAGCGAGAAATTCTCATCCTTCTGCGACAAAATCTCTGCCAAGGAAATTAACTGAAATCCGCAACTCACCACCAAAATCTGTCAGCTATACCTCTTCTCTCCGCACTGTCTTCCCAAACCTCACCCAAAAACCAAGCACACTGGTCCAACTTTAAAATCTACAACAAACACTCTGTCTTGAGAATCCCCGAACAATCACTTATTTTTTTTTTTTTTATTTATTGAAGTTTTGTATAGCGCTAGCTGGACCCGGGGGTATCAGAGCGCTTCACAGCAAATACAGATATGCAACAAAGGAAAATAAGGACATAAAAACAGGAATCAGGAACACAAGCAGGAAATAGAGTCTGTGCAACAACTGAGCACAATATGGGACGGAGATCAGGAGCGAATCATCCGGCTCTGGGTTCAAAGAGATAGCGGACTTTCACCGTTAGGCGTGGGGTTCTCGTTAAGCACCGGAGCGCTCAAGGAAGAGGGCTTTGAGTAGCGATTTGAATTGTGGGAAGGAGGCTGTCATTCTGATATGGTGAGGGATGGAGTTCCAGATCCTGGGAGCATTCCCCGCAAAGGATTTATTTGAGGTTTTGTGTTTCTGTGGTTTCAGAGGGATGAGTAGGAGTGTGTTGGAGCTTCTGAGGTTCCTGGATTGACCGGCCCTTTTGAGTTTGGTGGCCAGGTATTCTGGTTTGCCTGTATGCAGGGCTTTATGTGTGAGGCAAGCCGTGCGGAAGCTGACTCGTTGGTCAATCGGAAGCCACTTCAGTTCTTTGAGTGCCGGAGAGATGTGGTCTAATTTCTTTGTTCCTGTGACCATTCTTGCTGCTGTGTTGAGGGTGGAGGTGAGGGGTCCCAGGTGCGACTTGGCTGTGCCATAGTCAATTCTGGAGAGCACACGTGCCTGAGTGGCCTGTTTCAGGTCTTTGGGGGGGAGGAAGGGTTTAATTTTGTAGAGATGTTTCAAGTTCAGGAATGCACTTTTGGCGGTTTTAGAGATGTGCTTAGTCATGACCAGTTTGGGGTCGAGAGTGATCCCTAGGGATTTTGCGGAGTCAGTTGGCGTTAGAGAGACATTGAGGGCATTTAAGGCTTTGAGCCATTCCACTATTTGTGGGTTTTCATCTTTGTTCGAAATGAGGAGTACTTCTGTTTTCTCTTCATTAAGTTTGAGGTGGTTGGCTGAGAGCCAGTGTTGGACCTCCATGAGTGTAACATTTAGTCTGTGAATGTCTGCGATCAAAGTGGTTTCCAAATACAGTTGTGTGTCATCCGCGTAAAGGAGAAAGGGGATGTTGGAGTTCCTTAGAAGTGAGGTGAGGGGTTCCATGTAGATGTTGAAGAGTTGCGGGGAGAGTACTGACACTTGAGGAACTCCTCTGCTGATGGGGAGGGGGTCTGATTCAAAGCTGTTGATCTTTATTCTTTGAGTGCAGTTGTTGAGAAAATAGGAGAACCATTTTAAGACTGTCTTTTCAATGCCCGCTCTCTCCTGGAGGACATTAAGTAGGAGGGTATGATCCACTATGTCGAACGCAGCCGAGAGGTCAAGGAGGATGAGAAGGCTACATTGGTTGGAGTCGAGTGACATGTGCAGATCATCTAGGACATTTAGGATTGCGGTTTCAGTTCTGCAGCCCTTTCTGAACCCTGACTGGTGTGAGTCAAGTAGATTAGTGTTCTCTAGATGTTGGGTCAATTGTGAAAGCACACATCTTTCAAGAATTTTGGATAGGAACGGAAGGTTCGAGACCGGTCTGAAGTTGTTCATGTCCATGGGGTCAAGGCCAGGTTTTTTCAGAAGTGGTGTGACTTGTCCTAGTTTAAGGCAGTCAGGAATGGAACCCTTGCTCAAGGAGCTGTTGATGATCTTGCCCCAGATTGGGGCTAGACTGAGCTTCAACTACTTGGTCAGTCTTGAGGGAAGTTGATCGAGGGAGTGAGATGAGGGTTTAGCTGAGGCAATAAGATTGCTTATCATTTCCTCCTTGACCGGCTGGAAGGATGACAAGCGGATAGACTGGGTTACTGGGGGGTTTTGGTTAGTTGCAGGACTCCGGGTTTCTGTGCAGGAGGAGAGCTTCGAGCTGAATGAACGATCAATTTTGGCGATTTTTTTCTTTGAAAAAGCTTGCAAAGTTGTCGCATTGGGTTTTGGACGCCACTAAGTTGGCTGCCATTGGAATGGAGGTTTGGTTCCTAATGATGTTGAAGAGTTCTTTGGGGCGGTTTTTGGCATTGTCTAACGCAGAACAGAAGGATGACTTTTTGCTCTCGATATGGGTATAGTAGTTTTTGGGTGCTGCCTTGAGTTGATCCTGATGGAGGGCGGTGGGGTTGTTCCTCCAAGTTCTTTCCAAGGATCTGAGGTGTCTTCTTTCCTCATTAATGTCAGTAGAGAACCATGACCTAGAGGGAATGCTTCTGGGTTTTTTTAGTTTCAAAGGTGCCAGCTGATCCAGGGTGAGCTCCAGGTTGGAATGATAGAGCGAGGTGAGTTCCGAGGTTGAGAGGGACTCCGTTGTGTTCGGGAGGAGTGTGCTGAGTCCTTCTTCTAGCTTGTCTCGGGGACTCTGGAAGGGTTGCTGACCCACTTAGGGGGGCTTAAGTGGGTGGGAGGGATAGGGCCGGCAGGATGATATAAAAGAGAATGATGTGGTCTGACCAGTCCACCGGGATGATGTGGTCAATCGAAACTGCATTTTTGTTCGCAATAATGGCATCCAGGATCGCTCCTCTGTAATGCGTTTCCTCGGAACAGTGTTGGATCATATCATTGTCTTGCAGAAGGGTGTTGAGAGATTGAATCAGCTGGTTATTGGTTTCGTTCCATCTTAGGTTGAGGTCGCCCAGAATTAATGATCCTCTCCCCGCTAACTGCCTAGCTGCCGCCTCTCAGGCTATCATTCCATTCCTGGACCTCAATAATCAACACCTCCCTCCTACAGGGTTCAATTCCTGATTCTCTTAAGGCTGGCCAAGTCCTCATCTTAAAAAATCCTACGCTGGACCCTGCTTCCGCCGACAACTATAGACCCATATCCAACATCCCACTCCTAGCCAAAGTTCAGGGAAAAATGTGTGCAACAGCTACTGAGCCTACACATCACCAACTTCCACCTTCTAGACGACTTCAATCCGGGTTCAGACCTGGACACAGCACGGAAACCACCCTCCTCCACATCGTGCATGACGCCCTCCAAAACCTCGACCAAGGCAAAACCTGTCTTCTAATCCTCCTGGGCCTATCTTCTGCCTTTGATACGGTTAGCCACAAAATTCTCCTTGAATGCTTCAAACTCAGGATGAGTTTGGATGGAACCGTTCTTGAATGGTTTAGATTCTTCTTCCAAAATCTCTCACAGAGAGTCGTCATCAATGGTAATCTATCCGCTCCCACTCCGATCACGGTTGGAGTCCCCCAAGGATCAACCCTCTTCAATCTTTACCTTGAACCACTCACAGAGGTGCTACACTCTGCCAACATCTCCTACCTTAAGTACGCCGACGATACACAGATCTCCATCAAAATCTCTTCCCCTGAGGACATTTTCTCCCTGAATGAGGCTCTGAAGCTGACTGTCCACTGGCTCACCGCCAACCAGCTTAAACTTAACGCAAATAAAACTGAATTTCTTCTAATCTCCCCTCACAAAACCAATACATGAATGGATCAAGGCTATCACAGCACTAAGCTGTCCTCCTACCATTGTTGACTCTGCGAAATCCCTTGGAATAACCCTTGACGTCAGCCTGAACATGCTGGCCATAACAACTCGATGGCCAAAAACTGCCAGATTCCACCTGAGTTACCTGAGTTACCTAAGAAACCTTTCCTCGATGCCTCTGACCTAAAAACGGCAATCCAGGCACTAGTCATTTCCAGACTAGAATATGGATGCTCTACTCTCGCAGGGCTACCCAAGAACTCTCTGGCCTCATTGAAAGCCTACCTCAAAGCCACCGGCAGACTCCTAACTGGCTCAAAGAAATTCGGCCACATCTCTCCCCACCTCAAAGCTCTGACCTGGCTTCCCCTAGAGGCCGGAATCCAACTTCAACTCGCCTGCATTACTCACAAAGCTCTTTACTTTAATTCTCCTGCATTTCTCGCCCAAAAACTCGTGATATCCGGAGGAGCCAGAAACTCCCGATCTGCCTAAGACCTTTTGCTTCAACCAGCACGCTTCTGGAAGAAAAAAACCTACAATCGGGCCTTCTCTGGGGCCGCTCCAAGAATTTGGAACCCTCTCCCACCCGCCATCAGAAGACTTCCGTCCTTGGCACACTTTAAAAAGGAGACCAAAACTTTCCTAATGGGCAAATTCCTGGCCTAACGATCACATTATAATCACCTCAGTGACATGTTCCACCCTCCACTTCGCCATTATCCATGGCTTTTACGGATGATACCTGCCCTGCACTCCTGGGCATTCCACCCAAGAGAGACTGCGTGCCTTCTTTTATAAAGTATCAACCTGTTTTTCTTTTTATCCCACATGTAGCCAGGACCTTGGACTACATGCTCTTTTTCTTGTATAATATATCTGCCTATTTTACCCAATTGGTCCCTCCCTTCCTAACTCTTTGTATACCACCCTTAATCGTGTAAAGCACTCTGATACCCTCATGGGTCTGATTTGCGTTCTCTAAAACTATCAAATAAATAAATGTGTGCGTATGAATGGGATATATGTGTATGGGTGAATGAGTGTCATATGTACTTGTGGCGCAGGACATATCTTTCGCCATACATGGCACTGTTACACAAACATACAACCTTTTTTATGGGAGAAATTTAAAGTGCAGAAAAATGTTTTGCTAAAAATTTTCATAATATGGAACATTTGTCTGCACCTTAAATTTCTCCCACTTCAAAAAACCGATTGTATTTTTCAGTTATAAATATGACACTGTATCTACCAACCACTGGACGCAAGATGCCTTCTGTGTGCACATGCCTTGTAGACATGATGCCGTATTTACATAGCCATTTGTTTAAACACAAATTTAAAGTGAATAAGCATGCCTCCTGAAATTTTAAGATGTAATTGGCTTAATTGAAAGTGGAAAAAAACATTGACTCAGTGTTTGGTAGAAATATTTGTATCCACTTTAAATTTCTCTCATTTAGAAAAAATGATAGTATTTTTCAGTTGTAAATATAGGGTGTCTCCTGGGAGCAAGAGGGCTGCTGTTCGTAATTTCAACTTTTTGAAATGGGATAAAATTAAAATGAAGTGTTGACTTAATCATTCAGAAACATCATTTTATTCTCATGCTCCAGTTTTGAGTTGACAAGGACTTTTATTTAAGATGTAAATACCTCAGTGCTTCAGTTCTTCACCTCTGTGCCCTGGGTCATAAATCTGCTCTTTATCAGACCCTGCTATCTGCAGCCTGCAAGTAGTAATGTAAAATAAACACAGACTTCCCTTAACTTTAAAAGGAAAATGTGACCCTGTACTGATTGAAAAATGAACTCAAAGCTGTGAGCTACTCTGAAGGTGTCTGGGAGCTACTGGTAGCTCAGGGATAGACTTGTTGGAGAAAACCTGGTCTAGGTTATGGATCAAGGGTCTCTTTAAGTTAGCACACCACAAGCCACATTTAGAATCAATGGCATTTATGGAGTGTGCCGTAAGTAAATAATTTTAGTCGCATCCTTTTCTTCAAATGGTAGAATTGTATAAATGATTAATAAATACAATTAATCCTTGGAAAAGGGCAAGTCTGTGTGCATGCATGGTATACAGTGTTGTAGATGTACATGTTCCGTGCACTAAAATGCTGTACATTTTTCTCACAGGATATTTATTATTTCACTTTGACTTTTCATAGTACACACACGAATCATAGCCCAACGCTTATCAGACGCTAAACTTAACATGAGTTGTTATTTATCTATTTCCCTCTAGAAACGTGTAAATGGATCTGTTCTTTAACATCCGTCTGTTTCGTCCCTGTGTGTTTAGATTGATAAAAGTCCTGAAGGGCAGTTCACACAATTAATGGCTCTGCCCAGAACTCTCCAGCAAAAGATCACGGCCTTAGTGGATCCTCCTGGAAAGAACCGAGACGTGGAAGAGATCTTACTGCAAGTAGCACAAGATCCAGACTGTGGAATAGTCGTGGAGCTAGGTATGCTAACGGGCGAATCCCTTTTTAGAGATCATGCCCCACGTATTGTTATGTCTGTGTCTACGTGGGGAGATTTATAGAGCACACTGTTGCTCCAAGGAGTGTCCAGGCACTAAAAAGCTGAAGGGTTGCACCGGGAAAGAAGGCTTACGGGCAAGAATAGAGCCAAGTTTTCATTGTTTTCCGGAACAGAGGTGTTACTAGTTCTTTAACTTGTACATAGAGTGGTCTTTGGCTCCACCCGAGACTCTCGGCTCATTCTAATGCCCTTTTAGTGCATCATCTCACCTTCTAGGAAGTGCTTTCATTAGAACGTATGAGAGACCATTTTTCCTGTGAAAAGTACACTCAGGCTTCATACTGTCGAATTCAATTATTTATCTCATAAAAATGTACACCAGACAGAAAGCAATCCTTTTTAGGTCGAGCCTAGGCAGCGCTTGTGCTGTCTTTTCAAAACATGTTGTATACACTTTGTGGGCATACACCTTGCTCAGAGGCTTCTTATTTGCTGGCTCCATCATCGCTCTCCTATTCTTTCTCTCCATTTCTCCATGGCATGCATTTGCATTTGTCATACCTCTTCCTTTGTTTTGCTGTCCCGGTGACCAGGGGCCAAGTAACATATTAATTCACTGTTTTGGTTGCTTCCTGCCATCGTTGCTTTACCCTTCATTGCTTTTTGCCCCATTTCTCCCACGTTGTTGTTTATTGCTGTCCTCTTTCCCTCTAACTCCGTTTCTTTTTGCCTCCGTCACTTGTTGCTCCATTCCTACCTCTGTTGACCCGTCTATCCCTCCAGCACCCCCTTCCCTCCCTGTCACTTATTTTGTCTGTTGCTGGATAACAATTATGCTATGATATAAAGTCCCAGACTCACCCACTTTGCTTTCGGCATTTATCTGCGCAGCCAGTTTCTCGATTAAATACAGAGCAGTCTCAATTATCTGCGTGTCTTCACGGAGAATGCTTATTATGCATAGAATCATTTTTGCATTTTGGGTAGTGAGAAACAGTGTCAATTCTTATGTATAGAGAACATGTTTTGTGTTGGGTAACATTTGCTACGCAGTTTGTATTCAATTATTTACACCCATCCTTCATCATCTGGATAAAATCTGTGCACCATTTAAAAAAAAAAACAGTTTTAAAGGTCCCGGACACACTCTTGCAACTTTGAGCATAGTTCAGGCTCCTTTGATAAAACGTGGCTGGTCCCTGCATTGCATTACATCACTAGGCGGGTAATTCGAGGGTCACCAACTGTAGTTTCATGGTGCGTGCACATGTACGAATCATCTCATTTTTTATTTTATTTTTATTTTTTGGGATGCTGAGCAGTATTGTCAAAAAGCATCATTGTCAAAGCCAATAGGTCTGCTTTTGTAGTTAAATGGCAAGAACTATTGACTTGCAAATGTTTGTTTTCTTTTACAAGTATTGGGCTGGGTTTAATCTTTTGCCACATTAGAATAAAACATATTGGATTTGCCATTGCTTGTTTTCTATTAGCAACTGGTGTTTGGGTTACACTTTTATTAACTGCAGCAATATCTCAATGAACATAAGGGACTAGATGAAAAGCTAAAATGGCACATACTTCTTTTACATAAACACATAATACTGTAGTAGTGTTTTCAAGCCCCTAGAATGCCAATTTTTCATGTAAGACCCGATTATCTCCCATATGCAACTACCCAGCGAAATGAACTTCAATATTTGATGGTTTAATTCACTCATACAATTTCATTTGAAATTGTGCACATTGTAGGTCGCATGCAGCAAAAGTGGTTGTGCTGTATTTGTTATAGCCCTTTGTAAATGTAAAAAAACACATACAATTTCAGAGTTTTATTAATGTAAAAGACACATCAGACTACAAATTAAGAACTGAACATCCAAAATATACTTCAACTTCACTGAATATTACATTGAAGCAGATGGAACTACCCTTCCATTGAATAAAGCGGACTCTAGTCAATATGCATATATATGTTTTGTCCCTATCATAATAGAATTTCCACAAATAAGATAACGTCATTTAATTCTCCATGATTTATATCAGTGCTAGTTTTATTTTAAGTATAGGAACCTTGAACATCAATGATACCTTCAAGATGTACTTCAGTTGAACAATATCAATTTGTTGCATCCAAAATGTATGGAGAGACCAAGCAGGTTGGCTTCCCGCAGCTCTAATTACAAATTAAACTGCACAAGCAATGGGGGCGGGGGGAGTTTGGGGGCTAGCTCCTGAGAAGTGAATTGTTGGATTTCCGCCTGCCCCACAGTAATCCTACTTCATCCTGGATGCTTGGAGGCGGCGCTGGAGGCAGTCAGTGTTTCTAGAACCCGTGGCAGCAGGAGAGAGGACACTGGGGGGATACTGACGGCCCCACTGACCGGAAAGCAGGTCTAACGTGAACCGAGGTGAGGGGCTCGATGGCTGGTGGCCTACAGTACAGATATATCCAACAAATGAGAACAAACTTGCTACCATCTTAGTGTGCTGTCACACATGTCTTTCACTCATGTCTCAGACAAACCGTTAGGTTTTTTAAAAGAACCTTAACCCACCAACATAGTTGGTGGCATGCTTTATCATTGGGCTCCTACCTAAGATGCTGAATGCCTCTTAGGTGTGCTACACTGCCTGATAACAGCAAAGCTAGTTTCTAAGTGTGCCATGGTTTATTTGTGATTGAATTTTAAAACTACCTCCAGGATATCTGCCGCAGGGAAAATATTTTAATTGTGGATTGCTTGGGTAGGGTTAAAAATAGTGATAGTGGATGTGTAGTGAGAAATTAGTGATCTGTCACATCCTAGTGTTAGGTCAACATATTTCAGCCAAATATGAGTGCTGTTGAGTCACAGTGGTTTTATTCAGGACCGCAATGCAAGAGAAAACCCTCGTCTGGAGGAGGCGTGCAGCCGTATTTTGTATAATCTGGAGCCGTTTGAGCAGAGATTTTGAAGCACCCAAATACTGGACATTGTCAATTCTGGAGACTACCAGGGCCTAGACTACAGTTCTTTGGGCTGGGACTGGGAGGCATACCAGAATTTTCCTCAGCCATTTATGGATGCCAAAACAAGTAGGAGCTACATTTTTATCTGGTGGCTCATAGACTGCTTATCATCGAGCCATACCCTTAGATTTTTCACCACGTGTGATGGGGAGGGAGTGGTGCCCATGGACGACTGCCGAGGATAAGTACCCCAAAGGTGGGGGGGGGATAGAACCTCTGTCTTGTCCCCATTATGTTTCAGTGAGTTGGTATTCATCCACAATGAGAATTGGGCAAGAAAGATGAGAAAGGATTCTGCATTCTGCCAGGACTGGGCTAAGCCCAGCACTCACATTTCTCCTAGTCTAGAAAGCAGAGTAGAGTGGTTCACTGTTTTAAATGCAGCTCTGAGATCAAGAAGGATCAGTGCTGCAGCACCACCATTATCTAGCTGACATTACTGGTATTCAGTGACACTGACATGGCTGATTCGATGCTGTGGTCAGTCCTAAAACCCGATTGCACTGGGTGCAATAGATCATTTAGTTCGGTGTAGGACGTGAACTGTAAGTTAACGTGTTTCTTCAACACCTTGGCCAGGGTAGGCAAGAGCAGAATAGACCTATAGTTTGACCATATAAGAGAGTCATGGTTTGGCTTTTTTAGTAATGGTGTGACTAAGGCCAGCTTCCAAGCTAAGGGAATGATTTCTTCGGTCAAGGAAGCATTCAAAAGTGATTTTTTCCATGAGTGGCAGAGCAAGTTTGCCCAGTACCGAAGGGAGGGTGGGGGCAAGGATCCAGCGGTAAGCCTAATCTTGTAGCTACAAGCATTGAGGTAATTAAAGTCACTTCTAAAGGGTGGAACCTATTCAAGGCGCAGGTCGTTTTAGGAAGAGCTTCAGATGGACTGACCACAGTGTGTCTGAAAAAGGCGGTTTGGATGTCTGCTATTTTTTTAAGATGGTAGTCCGCAATTTCATCACATTGGGTTTATGAGAGAGCAGTAGTTGGAGCAGTATTAGCATGGTCAGAGAGATTCTTAACTACCTTAAAAAGTGTTTTTGGGCAGTTAAAATTTGGCTCTAGCAATGCTGCATTTTGTCTGGTAGTCCTTTAAAGCCAACTTGCATCTTACTATCTACATGTAGGGTTTGCTCAGACCCACAGCATTGGGCAGGACCCACTGGACCAATATCTGGCTGAGTCGTACTTGCCAAGGCTATCAGTGAAACACAGCCAAGCATTTGATAAACCACTTGAATTGAAGGAGTTGAAAGAGGAACTTCTGCTCCTCCCTCCACCGGTTTAAAAGACCAGATACAGATGGTTCCTGGTGGAACTGTATCGAGAGTTGCCCTCCATTGTTTTGGGGAGACTGCTGGAGGTCTTTACGGAGCCAGAGGCTTGAAAGTCCTTCCTCTTTTCATGAGAGAGGCACAATGGTCCTGATTTCCAATGCGGGAAGGTTCCGTGAGACTTAACCTCCTACAGATCTCTCCTGATGCTAAATGCAGGCAATAAGGAGGCTGTACAAGGTTCTAGCCACCAGATTGCTGATGGCTATAGAGCCATTAGTACACCTGGATCAGACTGGATTTATTCCCAGGTGCAGCACAGTGTTCAGCATTCAGCAACTTAACCATGTACTTCATTCGCTTGAGACCACCGAAGGTGTCTGTGCTGGCAGCGCTAGACTTGGAGTACGCCTTTGACACAGTTGTGTGACCGTATAGGTGGGTGGTGCTGAGGGCAAATGGCTTTGGACCTGGCTTTACACATGTGGGTGCAGTTGCTGTATACAGAACTAGTGGCCAGGGTGGGTGTGTCTCAGATCTGTGTAGTCTGAGTAGAGTCACAAGACAGGGCTGCCCCTTGTCTCTGGTACTGTTTGCACTAGCGGTGGAACCATTGGCGGGCAAGCTGCAGGCACAGCTAGATCCCCGGCCAGTCCACCTGACCAGGATTTGCCATTTGGTGTCACTGTATGAGGATGACACCTTGATTTATTTACCAGAACCCAGAGACTTGCTGCCCCATCTCCTACAGGAGATGGAGGGCTTTTGCTGAAGATGTCTGGAATGAAGACGAACTGATCGAAATCTAGTCCATTTCCTCTGAGAATGCTGATGCATAAATCCGAGGCACTCTTCCGGGAGCTGGAATTGCAGTGGGAAATGGACAAATTCCACTATCTGGGGGACAAACGGTACAGTAGCCCAATATGATCTTAATGTGGGGCGGTTATTAGAGGGTCTGGGATGGTTGGTGGAGTTCTGGAACACCATGCCTCTCTCGATTATGAGACATATCTATTTGCCTTGAATGGGGTTCTTGCCAAGATGTAGGTATGTGTTACAAAATGCCTTGTGCCCAGTGCCTCGAAGCACATTTGTCTGGCTAGACAGGCTGTTATGGCCATTGGTATGGGCGGGAAAGGAAGCAGAGTATGGCTGTAGGGACTAAAACTTCCCTGGGAGGGGGGAGGGTTGGACTAACGGACCTGTTTTTATACTATGCAGCAGCCCAGATCCAGCATGCTGTGAGATAATTTGACGACAATGGCAACTGGGAGAAGCCTCTTCTGGTGGGCTCGCATGACACATACACCCTTCCGGAACTGCTCATGATTTGGCAGAGAGTCCCAAAAGAGCTCCTGTACATAGTTCGTATGAGGGCGAAGGGGTGGCACTGAGTGACATGCAGGGTCCTCCGAAAGGGCACAGTTTGCGTATGATCAGCATCTTTGGGTATTAAAACCATACAATGTCCTGGGCCGTGACAAAGTATTGGAAATGGAGGAGGGGCTGTATGAGAGATTGGGAGACCTTTATTCAAACAACAGATGTCTCATATTTGATCAGGTCCAGGAGCTGTTTTAGCTGGGATTGGGACAGTTCTTGTATTGTGTGCTTGGCACATGTAGCGTGGGCTTTTGGTTCTCCTTACTGGACAAGCCGCAGAAACATGCTGTAGCGAAGCAGTTGCTGGGGCACTGCTGTAGGATAGAGGGAGCTCTATGGACAGGGTCAGGGAACAGTTGAGTGTAGACTGCCCTGAAGAGATTACTGGGACGGAATGGGGAAGAACCTGCGGGTAGGTTTGACAGGCCTCCCCAACACTAGATTCAAAAGCGTATCATTCCATTATCTGCACTAGACATCTAACCCTGGCCGATCTGACGAGGATATGCCCGGACAGCCCAGCTGCCTGTGGCAGGTGTGGCCTCCTCTCTGCAGATTTTCTACATACGACTTGGTCCTGCCCATTTCTGGTGTATTACTGGCTGTTGTTGCTGGATTCACTGACCCATTCGGTGGGGATGAAAGTGGAGGGCTCCATAAAATTGAGTTTGATAGGGGTGGTGCCACGCCATAAGCACCTTAAGATGCAATTGTACATGGTGGCACTGGAATTGGTACTGGCTAGGAGGCGAGTGACAATACACTGGAAGGCAACCAGCTGCACATCAAGCAGACAGACTATAAGGTGGGAGAGAATTTATCGATGTGGGGGGACACAGATGTTGAACTTTAAGGATCATTATCGACCATCAGCAAAGTAACTGTCCCCTACTGGGGTGGTTATAGAAACCAGATTTGGGACTATCAAGCATGTTGTTCAGAAATGGTATCCTGTGGGTTGGCTTGACATATAATATTTAACGACCTTCGGAAAACAAATATAATGGTGGTTGATTAGCTGAGAGTTTACCTGGTTCTGGTATATATTTCTTAACTTATGTAGTACATTCACAGTTTTCTTAAGCATTTAGATAACACGTTGTCTCGAACATTTGTTAATTTGGATCTAGACGGGGATGCAGCAAATTAAAACATCCAAATTTATCTGGCTAAGCTCTTGCTTGGTAAATAATGTAAAGCCATTCCAGGGAGTTGAAATCCTGAAGTTGACCACACCACCCTATCAGGGCTACAGGCTACTGCACACATAAGGGTAGGAATTCCTGCATTGAAGCTTTCCCTTTCTTTCCACTGGCACATTCATCCGGTGTTGCACATTTTGATTGAAACCTTCTAGTTGTCCATCCTCTGTTCCTCCATCCTCTTGTTTTAGTAGATGGGTCACCTGAATTTAAAGTAGAATGCTGTCTTAGATTTTAGACGAGTGAGAGGGTATAGTCAACATTTGATAACCTGGAAAGGTTGTGCTGCATCAGAAAAATCTTGGAGCTGGTTTGCTTTGTTCATGTCCCCAAGCTCATCGCCAAGCTTTATTGCAGTTTTCTGTATTATAGTGGTATCAGACGTACACAAACGTTTTACATACTCATTAATGTGTCTGGCATAGCCACGTTTTGCGGAGGTGTTCGTGCTCCGAGTACTAGTTTGGAACCAGGCCCTTGGAGCCCTCCACATTTGTTTATTCTTCACTCCTCTGTTCCTCCGGGGTTTGTTTCCGTGGCATTCCTCCATTCTACAGAAAGTTGTTGTGACTGTCTAGAGTCCGATCACAAGCTCGTCTCTTTCAAGATGTATGTATTGTGGTCGTCCTGAAAGCTCCTCAAAGCATTAATTGGGGAACATGTGATAAGTACTGCATTTCCTATTTGCATATGAAATTATCTACCAGCACTGTTTTTGCCAAACTTATTTTATAGTGCATGCTTGAACTCTTTAGACTCGACATGTAACAATAGGGCTATAGTCTTGCATTAAGCCTAACCAGTAGTATCCTACATCTTCTCCCTCTTTCCATGCACGGCAGTATCATTGACCTGTGTGCCCACTGAACTTTGAAGAGCTTCAAGAGTCCCTTACGGTTCACCAGTTTGCACAGTTAGTCCTCAACAAAACGTTCCTGTTGAGACAATCCTACTTTTTGAGGAGGTCCACTATTCTGATATAATTCCATCTGTTGTGTCTTCTGTATCTTCAGCTTGGTATTCCAAAAATCTCACCTGCTCATTAAGATTTTCCACCTGATGGTGTAGTTCTAGTACGGCAGGCTCCAAAATAGGCAAGGAAGACCGGTCACCAGTACCTTGTCCAACAACTGTGGTCCACCCTGAGTTGTCCCACACCTAGGGCATCCAAATTGATTATACCCTCTAAAGCAGAGGGAGTGTCTGGCATCGTCTGTATGTTACAGTCAAACATGTTAAGTATCTCTGCTTCTCCAGCTGCCACTATTCCTTCCTACATGTGGACATGGGTCCCTTGACTGAGAACACCGAGCAGCTCAGGGTAGTGGATTTTGGTTGCTAATCCTCAGTTTCCCCATGTTGACAGAACAATTGCAAAGGAGGCCTCTAATAGGCCCAGGATGGTAGTACAATTTTTGATGATAGTATCACCTATCTGTGACCCTAACTCCTCCCCCCAAACCACCCAACTGATCACTCAGAACTTTACAGTGCAATGAACGATGAATGGAAAGGTGGCCTAAAGGTATAGCGATAAGGAGCCTCACAGGCCACTTTACCTTGTTCCCTCTTTACTCTCCTAGTCTGCATCGAGCAGTTAAAGTAAGATGAGCTCCAGTGCAGCAGATCTCTGTGGAGAAGCCCCCTAAGGGTAGCGGGATGGGGACCAGCAACAGTGGTGGACTGATGTATTCCCCCTCAGTCTCCATTCAAATGATCAAATGTACAGTGCCAACAGTGGGAGTGGAGGAACCCTTCCCCCTCAAGTCGCAGAATGTCAAAACAGTCTGAATAGGACCCTGTAATCCAGGAGCCTCAGCTGAGCAATGTCCATGGATTGCTTTCATACAACCACCCACACTCAGGTGTTCTCCGCCACCAGCCTCTCTTATGCAGACCCCTCCAGGTCTACATACACTCAGACGGTAGGATAAAAGGGTGTGTTAGGTCAGCCAGTTGCAGACTACCCTGTTACTAACGCAAGTGGCACGTTATTGAGGATTGCTTTTGGGCCACACAATGGCAGTTGCCACTACAGCACACAGTGTAGCTTCCCTTGTCAGGCACAACTCTCATCACAGCACTGAATACAGGAACGCTGGCCATATCAGGCGGGAGCTGTGCGTAGGTAGCAGAACCTCAGAGAAGTGTTCTTCACATAATCAGTGAATAGCCACACACCCCTTTATTTAATTACCGTTTATTATAGTACTCTGTCATCATTACCAGTACTAGGGCACTTTACATAGAAATCAGTCAAACTAAAATACGATACAAAAAGCATACCAGATAAAGAATTACATGTAAATAATGAACTATATAAATACCTGACCTGAACTGAAGAAATAGTCCACATGAGTGAAGTGAGATACTGTAAAAATGTAATTAGGGTGATAAGGAAACAATATCAATTCAAAAACAGATTGAACAGGTGGGTAGCAGCAGATGGTTTCTGAAGGGTGAGCTTTGGTCTTATGCCAGTAGGCAAGATGAACAGATTGTCATACATGACAAAGACGTCTTGTAGGGAAAGAAGGGCTAGGCTTGTTACATGAAACCTCATGCATGACGTGATAGGCAAGGCAGTGAATTTTACAAACAAATTTTAAAACAAATCACTTTCACTGAGCTAGCTACTAGAATAGGATTTCAAAAAAATTAGCAAGACATGGATCTAATTAGGACTATTGATAAGTCTGGCTGAATCTTTCCTAACCAACCAGCTCAGCATTTAGGTAGTCTCGGATGAAGAGCATTTTCGTAATAAGAGGTAGTGGTAATTGTGACAGAATCCACCATAATTCACAATCTTCAGCTGAAAAAAACTGGAGGAATTAAATGACTTAGTGTGCAATTCCTTTTAAAGTTTACTACTGGTCTTGAAACGAATATTATTTCTTACTAATTGGATTGTTTACCATCAAATTAGGATAAAAGGAGGAATCCAATGACTTCTCAGAGACAATAACTGATTTAGCATCAGATATCAAATATACTTGTTAAACTGTCCAGCCAACCATAGTTCTTCCTATGTATTGTAAAAGTATTCCCTGAAAATGCTGTTGACTTTACAAATAGAATTGGAAATGTGCTGGTAATAGTAGTTTTTCTTTTTATTTGATGTGCCAGTTTGTACCCACTAATCTATCTAATATTTAACCTCTTCTGATAAAATGGCACCTGTTTTGTTCTGCAGATTTGGATAAAGTGATCAGGGAAGTTGATTTTTCGGATGCATGAAGATCTGCAGATGAGTTAAACTATGGAAAAGAGCTGCATTAGGATCATTAAGCGGCAAAGTAAAACCAAGATAATGGCTGTATGAAGAAAACTAAACTTCAAATAGTTGCTGCTCCACACATGGCCATTTGATACTGCAAGGTTTATTAAGACTAGGGTAAGGTGTATCATATTAGGTAGCATGGTGGTCTGGCGAATTTAAAAATGCAAACAAAGTAATGTAAATAGCCTGTAGAGTTCCGAACAAAAGGTAACTTTTGACTATATCCCCATATTTCAGGATTCTATAGAGCTTTCTCAATCATAAAAGTTTTGGCATCCTCGACCCAAATGCCCGAATTCAAATGAGAGCTCACTGATATTTTATTAATTAGCAGTAGATCGGAACAGGTGGACAGCTTACCACCAAGACAACATAGGTAACCGAAGACTAAATACACATTGTGCCCTAGAAGAGGAGGAATTAAAGCAAGCACTCTCTATCGAACTTTGTGCTCTTCATATACAAATATACGCCAGGGAATAAAATAACAAATTAAAATACCAGCCAAATATAAAATAAATGGTTAAATGCAGACTGCGTAAGAGAGGAATATCTTACTCAAATTTCTCAGTAAATAAAGGGGACACATGAGAGTTAAAACTCTGGGGCAAGTGAGTGACCCACTGGATTTTCGCCTAAATTAAGGTGACAGCACAAACAACTTAGTTATCATATCCCTCTAAAAGATTTTTGTCAAGAGTTTCAAAATAGCTTCTAAGATAGATACTTTCTGAGAACTGTTTCTGACTGTCTTTTAATTAATTTAGCTTAGTCCGTACTACCTTCTTGACACTTTTTGCCCTGGGATCATTATACCGAAGAGAGAATAATCTTTACTTAACAAAACTGCTGTGTTAGGCCACAGAAAGGAATTGGGCCCTTGAAGTTTATAATCACTTGTGAGAGACATTTATTATATTTTACTGTATGGTTATTTGCATAGAGCTTTGACCTAGTATGCTATCTGGTTATTTTAAGTGTCTTTTCCGTGTGTATCATTAATATAGTGCTCATTGCTCTGAGGTTCCTGAAGCGCTTTGACTTTCATTTAGTTCCTGGTCACCCATGGGAAGCATAGCTGAAAGTGTGGTAGTTGTAGACAGACATGTATATAAAAATTGGGTGTAATGCATGAGGTCTGTGGGTAAGTAGATATATACAGTTAGCTTTCTGGGACATGAGCACCAGTGTTCTAAAGATAGACGCAGCATCACATGCGGTTACTTATACTTTGTGCAGTGATTGAGTGAAGCCATATGTGGTGTTTGTACGTTAGTTGGGTTGAATTTGATTGTGTAGAATTGTGTGAGTGGTAAGCCATTCTGTGGTTGACTGTACCATTGATATTCTTGGCAAATCCTCTCTAAGACATTAGCTCCAAGCTAGTAGGATTTCGATCAGTGTAGTCCATAGTGGCACTTGAAGCAATGTTATAAGTTTGAGAGGTTATGTCTTATTTCAGTAAGATATATATTTTTTTGCTTTGTGAATCTAGAGTGGTTGCAGATGTCCTTATTTTCTAGGCATTCTATATTTTACATGCATGTTTGTACTGAGAATAAGCTGCACAGCCTAGAGCCTTCTGAAAAATAGGTTAGTTCTTTGTGCTGCTCTTGATGTGCAAAAATAATTGGCAGAGGGCTGTATAGTGCCTTGTGTGCAAAGCAGTGGGCTTTAAAGCTTATTCTTCTTTCGGCCAGTTGGCATGTAGGGTCTTGAGGGCAAGGATAATGTGATCACTTCTGTTTAGACTAAGAACTTGTCAGCGGTGGCATTCTGATCTCAGAGTGTGTTGATTAGGCGTTTTGTACGTTCATTATAGTCTGTTGGCATATTGTAGTCTTGACAGCACTAACGTTCAAGTGGCAGTTCGAAGTCTGTGATCACACGTAGGCTCTTCACTTCTGTTTTGGTGGCAGTAGTAAATCGGATTTCCATAATCGAGACGGTAGTATCTGTTTTAAGTGGGTTTCATTTTAGATTATTTTTAGCATCCAGGTATCAAGAGCCTGCAGACAGCTTGTAAGTCCAGATGTCCCATGGTTTGATTTTTTTTTTTTATAGTTTATGCATAATCAGGATATTTTCAGAATATTTGCAGTATGTTTAGTGACGGCAGGTATGTGTTGAAACCAAGAAGTTCCATTGTGGATCCCGGGGAAACACCTTCACTTTATGTGAATGGTAATGAATGGAATGGAGTTAGTGATAGGATTGTTGGCCCCTTGTTGAGGTATGACTATCCATTTTTGTGCAGTACCTTAGTCTTTTATGTTGTAGTATGTAGCGTACAGTATAAAAGGCTGCTGAGCGGTCCAGTAGGAGTAGAGCGCAGAGAGACTAGTAGAATTTATACTGTTCTTTGGGATGTCCCTGATAGCTATCAGTGCAGGTTGTTTTTCGAGAAATTCCGAAATCTGAATGAATGCTGATTTTTTTTTAGTAAGTTTGCCCAGAAGAGGTTCTTTCAATGAGGTCTGCAATTGGTCAGATCCTCCTGATCCAGTAGTTGCTTCTTCAAGATTGGTTAGATATGAGATGTTTTTCGTTTCCTCATAGAGGTAGGTGATAGTATGATGCCATTAGTAGGGGTTAGGATGGTAGTAGTATTGTTGGTGGTAGTAGGAGTGGTGAGAATGGTGGTAGTGTAAAAGTGGTGGTAATAATGGTGTTAATTGTAATGATGGTATGGTTTTATTGGAGGTGGTGGTAATGGTGGCAGTAATGGTACTAGTGGGAGCAGTGGTAGGTTTGTGCTGGTAGAAGCAGTTCTAGTGATGATAATGATGGTGGCGCTGATGCGAATGGTGCTGGTAAATGTGGTGTTTGGGTTAGTATTCATGGTGATGGCAATACTGGTACCAATGATTTTAACTTAGAGGCTGACCCAGTCTCTACTTTATGTATGCTGTCCATCAGAAGGCTGACCGATGTCTGTAGTATCTTGAAAAATATGATGGATAATTCTCAAGGGGCTAGATGTAGGTAATTTGGATTTACAGATTCATAAATACCGAATTTTACCGATTCGGTATTTATGAATCGGTAAATCCAATGTAAGTAATAATTCGGTAAAAAATACCGAATCGGTAGGATTCGGTATTTGCCATTAATTCCTATGGGCCTGGAGACCCATAGAAATGAATGTCAATTACCGAATCGGTAATTACCGATTCTGTAAATACCGAAAAATTCAAGGGTCGCAGGGTGTCACTTTGACACCCTGTTGCACCCCTGATTAGTGCTTGTGTGCCATGTGGCACACATACATGCCCTTTGGGCATGTATGTGTGCCACATGGCACAGGTGAAAATGCACATATTTGCATTTACATAGGAATTCGTTATTTACCACCAACTAATAGTTGGTGGTAAATAACGAATCCTTAAAGCCCTGTAGCACTGTTTACAGTGCTACCTACATTACACAATACAGATTCGGTAATTTTACCGAATCGGTAAAATTACCGATTCGGTAAAATTACCGAATCTGTATTTTTTCATTCCCTACATCTCAGTATCCAAATACCGGTCGGTTACAGACGAAAATCGGTATTTTGGGCCGTTACCGACCGGTATTTGGATACCTACATCTGGCCCAAGATCTTAATTAGTAGAAGCGGTCTCTCCCAGCCAGACCTAAAATACATACAAACTGACAGCCGCAAATATTATGCTGAAATTTTGCACAGTCAAGTGCCACCCCTGCCACATTTGTTGTATATTTTTTGAAACGTGTCATTCGATATCTCACAATCTACTATTTACCAAAGAATACCTTTCAGAAATTATCCTGTTTACGATTTTTTGTGCTTAACTATACGTTGATAACATCAGCAGTCTATGTCAATAAGAAGTATATCTGATTCTTAATCAAGGGATTTGTTTAAATATTAGCAGCAGCATATTATTCTAATCTAATAAATTCAACCTTGCCTTCTGGAGCTCCTACATATCAACTCTGTCAATTAGTCAATAGACTGTATGTTAACATATCCACTGGTTGCGCATATGTATGGCACCTCATCGAGGTCTAAAATGACGTGGTTTCTGAATCTTTGGATAACCTCTTTTCTGACCCTGCAGACCCTATGCGGGCATGAAATCCCAAGAACAAAACTATTGCAAACTTTTGTGTTGTTAAATATAACCCATACAAAACCACAATCGGTGTCTCCCAGCAGCACTATACCTCAGTATCCAGAGGGTTAAAACATGCACTTCCAACTTTAAAACTATTGGTGAAAGATTAAATTATTTTAAAAGATGGTTATGGGTCCCCAGTGTCCCATCAGTATTAATGAGTTGCCTCTGGCTGATAATAGGAATTCGAATAGTTTTGCTGTTGCTGCAGTGTGTTCCAAGCGTACTGAAGAGCTGCAGTAGATACCTCGAGCAGCCTCGTTTTATTTCAATAAATTAAGAAGCTGCATTAAAACGCAGACACATTGTCTGTTGCAGAGTCTATATGATGACTAACATCTGTTTTCTGTTTGCTCTTTACTGTATGCAGGCATTTCTGGAATTGTGAAATCGTCCAGTCTAAGTCAGAGTGCCAAGGGCATACTCACAGCTGGTAAGAATTTTTACCAAGCGGGATACTGAACAGAAAATGAAATGCAATAGCTTGTGAGGACTAACTTATGGTATTCAATAATTGTTTTATTTGTATGAAAAGCATTTACATATTATAGAAAAGGGTTTTAACACAACGTCGGTCCCTGCAAAGTACACTTTGTGGCACGCAAATTGCATTTTTTGACCGATGCAAGTATTTTAAACATTGTTTTGTTTATGGCCATTATATACAAACTGTATTTTATGCAAATCGATGTGATCCTTTCGATAAATGATAAAAATGTCCCATGGCCTCAGTACAAATTGAACTCGGAAATGTTACGTGTTCCTGTCTCCCAAGAAGAGTGTACATAAAAAATTGTTACTCCTAAGAGACTTATAAAGCAGAATTGTGAGTTGGATATCTGTCTGAGGTTTTTGAGGTGCCCCTCCAATGGAAAATGCATCCGGTTTCCTTTTACAAATACAAATCTTTCGGAACATTATGGCTATTTGTGCTTTACTTAGCACGCATGAAACCACACCATTGACCATGCTGGAAAACCTTGAGAAGAGGGAACGCAATATTCGTAGCATGTTTGTCTGCAGATACATATGTTATGCACTCTTCATCATCTAGTGTTGGGTCCAGACTCTGCAAGTGCTTTTTCTCAAGGAAGTTTTATGGTCAGCGTTGTTCATCCTTTACCTTCCTCCTAATGGTATTGCGCATGTTCAAGGGCTCTTGTGTTAAATTCTTTCTTTTCTGCCATCGGGCTCACACAGACTGTGTCGGAGCTCTACAGTTTTGACGTCCACGCTGCCTAAGGAGAAAAAAAAGAAGTTCTGCGTGATGAACAAAGAAGAACAATTCATGGCTCTGATACACGTTGGAACCATGTACGGATCGATTCCACGCACCAGACTTTCGCTTCGTCAGCAACAACACCCGTTGAGAATGTCCATCTCCACACAATGTGTAGTAGCAAGCCCCAGCCAGGCCTACTAGTGCAAGGGATTTGCCCTTCTCTGCTTAGAGTCCTTAGACCAATAGTAAGAAGTTGGCACAGAAACTGGAATAGAAAAGACAGAGTTTATTAAACGTCATGAGGTGGAACTACATTCACACAACACCCTTCGGTATAGTATGAGGTAGCACACTGACTAGAAGGAGCTTGGTCCTTTTATACTCACACAGGGGCTGAAATGAAGGCTGTTCAAGGCACAGAGTATTGGTTTCAGATACCTATAAGGTCATACAGAGAGTGTTCTAGCAACAAGTTCGAAGGGCTGACCGTAAGCTAATTCTGGTGGACACATCTTGACAGTTACAAGTTTGAGACGGCTGTATGCTCTTCTGAACATGTGCAAAGTAGAGGAGACTAAACATATCTTGTCTCTAGGCAGATTTCAAGATCAGTTGACAGAAAGATAGGTCAGAGCACATGGCATACAAAATGGCCGACAGAAATACAAAATGGATTCCGTAAAACAGGCAAGATAGTCTCGAAATACCGAATGTCTTCTACCATTGTTTAATCTAATCGCTGTTAAATTACCACAAATGGAGATTAAAAAAAGCTTACTTTGACGGTGCCAGAGGTGCAGGTCCAAATAAGCCTATATGGACACTCATAAGGTCTGTAACTTGGGGTTATCACCAGAGCATGAGGAACAGCACTCTGCAGCATGCAACTTCTTCAGAAATATGAAAATGCTACAAAGCAGAAGAGATTGGCGCCTAACGCATAACATGGAGATGGCAGCAGAGGCAGATTTCTCGCACGGAGTATCACACAGTGAGGGTGAGATAGACACCAAGGCCACAATGCAAGGTGGGGTTATAATCGCCAGCTTCCCACTATGTCGTCTCCCACATTGATTATGCCAACTCACTTTATGTTGGCACTCCGGCATATCAATTAAAACGTTTGCAGCTGGATCAAGACTAGGCAGCCAGACTAATCTATATCAGCCTAAATGGCACCATGTTACGCCATTAGTGAAAAGATTACACTGGCTCCCAGTAGCCAAACGTAGTACATTTAAGCTGGGGTGCATAACCTTTAAAGCTCTCTATGGCAACAGCCCGACATTTATATCCTCTCCGGTTCAGTGCTATGTCCCTTCTCGGGATCTCAGGTCTTCTCATTTGAATCTTCTGGTCATCCTGTCCTTTAAACGCAAGAAACATGGGGGACCAAGATTCGTGGTCTTGACCCCCAATTCTGGAATTCTCTCCCTCCGGATATTAGATCACTGAACCCCTACGCTCAGTTTAGGAAACTTTTAAAGACCTGGCTCTTCCGCCAGGCATACGACTAAACCTCTTAAGCGGTAGTATCCCCTGGACCGTTTGGTGTACGTTCGCTTTAAAAGTTCATTTATTTATTTATTTATTTATTTCCTCATTCTGCAATAGAGTGTATCTGAAGTTATCAGGGACCCGCTTCTCTACTCTCCGGTCCTTCACAACATCTGGAGTTGGGGAAACTCGCTATGTGTGCTTACAAAGTCGGGTCCCATTACGTCCATGACACTTTCAATAGT
The DNA here is from genome assembly GCF_964263255.1 of Lissotriton vulgaris. Lineage (NCBI taxonomy): Eukaryota > Metazoa > Chordata > Amphibia > Caudata > Salamandridae > Lissotriton > Lissotriton vulgaris. The sequence continues at coordinate 1,038,971,473 of NC_141697.1, forward strand.
TTTTCTTCGAAGTGGGGGAGCTGGCCACCCTGGCCACTCGCACAAGCATCCTGCTTGTAGATATATTTCCATTGCATAATCATTGGAAATGAATAGGGCTTAGCATGTCAGTGTTCTAAATCTCCCAATTAGTTAACAAACTGGGAATCTTCCCAAATCTCCCAATAGTTGTATTTCCTGCTGGGTTTCCCTTTCCTATCCCACTTATTTACTCTGTTTATGGAAGCCGCCCATTCTAAGTGTGTGGGGGAGACTGATCTTATCCACTTAATACAAAGTTCCCTTCGTGCAAGCAGAATCAACATAAACAGCAATTTCTCTTCTTTTCTTGTTTCTTGCCGACTGGCCCCAAAAATAACAAGATCCATACTTACTATGAGTGGTCTTCTCAGTACTGCTTCTAAGTTTTTACTCACTTCCTGCCAGAAGCCATCAAGCTGGGGGCACTGCCAGAACATGTGCACATCGTCCACCCTCGGTAGGCCACATTTGGGACAGGATTTCATGTTAGTGCCACTGAATTTGGATAGACGCTTCGGCGTCCAGTAGGCTCTGTGGGAAGTAAATAGGCGATTTCTCCTTAGGGTAGCGGATTTCACAATGGACCAGCATTTGGTTCATGGATACTTGCCACAGATTTTGGAGGTCCAACGACGGCAGAACCTTCCCCCAGGTATTTTCCGGGATCAGCAGTTCCTCCTCCCTGGCTTCAATCAGTGCCCAGTACCATAATGCAATGTTCGAGGCATATGGGCTGCAGATGGTACATTATGAATAGATCGCCATCTGGTGTTGGGCTCGGATGATTGCACTTTGTTTTTCTCTTGGAGAGTCTTTTGTATCTTGGTGACTCCTCCCTTGGTTGGTAGTGCGCATGGGCATCGGCTCCATCCTTAGATTGTTTTTTTCCGCCATCGGGTTCGGATGAAGATCGAGACGCTCCAGATCAAATTCAGAGAAAAGTGATTTATCGGCGCGTATTCCCTTTCCAATTCGACGGTATTGTTATCGAACGCGTTTCATTTCCATTCCGACGCGTTGCAAATTCAAAATCGAAGAGAAAAAACTTGGATCTACGCCGACGAACAGGAGGCCTTTCTCGACGCAGTCAAGCCCGGAGTCCATGGAAAGGACTCCATTCAAAAAATGTCCAACGTGTGGTGCTAAGTTCCCACACAAGGACCTACACGAGGTGTGCAACCTCTGTCTATCGCCTGAACACGAATCCAGGGACTGCGAAGCCTGCGCAGCATTCTCCTCCAAGCTAACGATTAGAAATCGTCGAGCTCGAAGACACGAGGTTTCCAGAATGCAGTCGGAGGCGATCCCGGAGCTGTTCGGAGACGAGCAAATTGAGGAAGAAGAGGATCAGTCGGGGTCGGAAGGGGACCAGTCGGAGGTTGAAGAACTCAACGAGCAACAAACCGTGAGTGACGACGTCCCCTTACCGAAAAACCGACCCCGTGCGGTAACGACCCCGCCTTCGGGCCCAGTCAAACCGCAGAAAAAAGTTTCCGACGCCCCGCCCTCGGGCCCGGCAACGAAACCGAAACTGAAACCAAAACACTCGGCCTCCCACCATGTCGGATCCGAGAAAAGGGCGACATCGACTTCGGCACCGAAGCTACATACAAGGGAAAGCTCGGTATCGAAACATTCCATGTCGAAACATAAATATGATTCGTCGTCCAAGATTCACTCGATACCCAGGAAGTCGGAATCGAGTAGACACTCGGTGCCGAAAACACCGAACACTGACGATCGAAAACATAAGCACCTTTCGGAACCAGGACCTTCGGTACCGATTCAGGAGCAACAGACAGATCCCAAACAAAAGATCTTGTTTATCGATCCGCAAACTGGCAAAGTAGTGACGAAGAAGAGAAAGAATGAACAGACAGAAGATAAATCTCTTCCTTCAAAAAAGAGAACAATGGGGACAAATATAACTCCTCCTGCTTCTCCTCGACCTAAAGTCACACCCTCTTCTCCTATTCCTCACACTAGGCCAAATATTCCTACACCTTCCACACCAAGACCATCTACACCTCAGTCTGATGTAGACAGTGATCTAGGGGAGGGAGAACCTCAAGGGGATGACGAAACCATCCCAGATGAGGATGACCCATGGGAAAATTATGACGTAGGGTCAGATGAGGACAACGACCCAGAGTTATATCCCTCAAAGCCTTCACCACCTGATGATAACACAGGGTTTGTGCAGCTCATTAATAGGGCAGCAAAATATCATAAAGTAGATATACATACAGAACCCCAAATAGAGGATTTCCTGTTAGAGACGCTACCTAATGCACAAAGAACATCAGGTACTCTTCCTATGTTGAAGGGTCTTCTCAGTCACACAGAAGAAATATTCAAAGACCCAGTGAGGGCTAGGGTGTTAAACCCAAGAATTGATAAAAAATATAAGGCGGCTCCAAAGGATCCAATATTTATTAAAGGGCATGTACCTCTGAACTCGCTGGTGGTCTCAAACGCTCGTAAAAGAGCAAACTCATTATCTACAGGAGAGGCTCCTCCACCTGATAAAGAGTCAAAATTAATAGATGCATCAGGCAAGAGAGTAGCATCACAGGCGGCAAATAGCTGGCGTATAGCCAATACACAGGCACTACTCGCACGTTATGACAGGGCACATTATGATGAATTAGAAAAACTCATCACACATCTCCCCAAAGAACATCAGAAAAAGGCAGATCAGTTAATACAGGAAGGTAAAATAATAACTAATACTTCCATTAAGTGCGCCCTAGACGCAGCAGACACTGCAGCAAGATCCATCAACACCAGTGTCATGTTAAGGAGACATGCATGGCTTAGAATCTCAGGATTCAAACAGGAAGTACAAACGGCCCTACTGAACAAATCATTTGATCAAAAGACACTGTTTGGTTCAAGCACAGATGAGACCTTAGAAAAAATGAAAAAAGATACAGAAACGGCTAAGTCAATGGGAGCATTGCAACAGCCAACACAAAGAGGTTCCTTTCGTAGATCCACCTATAGAGGGGGCTCAAAGAATACAGGAACAAATCAGCAATCCACCTCTTTCACACCAACATCACCCAGAGGTAATTCAAGAGGCAGTTACAGAGGTAACAACAACAAGGGTAGAGGCCGCGGAAATAATAACCGCAACGCCTCAACCCCAAAACAGTGACTTCATAGAACTCCCCCCAGACCACATAACACCGGTCGGGGGACGTCTATCACAGTTCCTACCTGTCTGGGAAAACATCACATCAGACAAGTGGGTGAGACAAATTATCCAACATGGTTATTGCCTGGAACTCACAGCTACCCCACCAAACATCCCCCCCAAACAGCGTCCAATGAGTCAAGATCATCTGACATTGTTAAGAGAAGAAGTACTAGCACTTCTACAAAAGCATGCAATAGAGAAGGTCCCAAAAGATCAACAAGGAACAGGAGTATACTCTCTATACTTCCTAATCCCCAAAAAGGACGGGTCCCTAAGACCAATATTAGACCTCAGACCTCTCAATGCTTATATAAATTCGGAGCATTTCCACATGGTCACGCTCCAACAGGTACTCCCTTTACTGAAGAAAGGGGACTTTCTTTCTACACTGGATCTAAAAGACGCTTACTTTCATATCCCAGTTCACAAAGCCCACAGAAAATACCTAAGGTTTGTATTAGAAGGACAACACTATCAGTTTAAAGTCCTTCCGTTCGGTGTCACAACAGCACCGAGAGTTTTCACAAAATGCCTAGCTGTGGTGGCAGCACACCTAAGAAGACAACAAATACATGTCTTCCCATACTTGGACGATTGGCTAATAAAGGCCAAGTCAAAAGAAGAATGTCTTCACAACACACAGAAGACAATTCAATTGCTGCACCACCTAGGGTTCACGGTGAACTACAAAAAATCACACCTGCAACCAAACCAGATTCAGCAATACCTGGGGGCTACGATAGACACAGAAAAGGCAATAGCATACCCCAACCCAATCAGGATACAGACAATGGTCGGGTTAATACAAAGATTTCAACCACAACACTCACTACCAGCACGAGTGTTTATGCAACTATTAGGCATGATGTCCTCCTGCATACTGCTAATACCACATGCCAGACTACAAATGCGTCCACTACAGGAGTGTCTAGCGACACAGTGGAATCAGGCTCAAGGTCAGACTACAGATCTGGTGTTGGTAAACGACCGGACGTATCGCTCTCTGAAGTGGTGGAACACAGAAAACATTTCCAAGGGACGGTCGTTCCTAGAGCCAATTCCACAAGTGATAATAACAGCGGACGCATCGCTCTCAGGATGGGGAGCGCATATGGACAAATACACAGTGCAGGGGAAGTGGAGTGTGCAGCAAAAGAAACTGCACATCAACTACCTAGAACTATTAGCAGTATTTCTAGCACTAAAAGCTTTCCAAATGCAAATAACAGGCAAGGCAGTCCTGATCAGAACAGACAACATGACTGCAATGTATTATATTCAAAAACAGGGGGGGACACACTCTCTCCAACTATCCAAACTAGCACAGGACATTTGGAGATGGGCCATTCCTCAAAGGATCTATCTGTTAGCAGAACACCTACCAGGAGTTCAAAATCAGATAGCAGACATCCTAAGCAGACAGTCAGAACAAGTACACGAATGGGAGCTGCACGACCAAATACTGCAGCCATTCTTCCAAAAATGGGGGCAACCAGAGATAGATCTGTTTGCCAATCATCAGAACGCAAAATGCAAAAACTTCGCATCCAGGTACCCACACCAACGGTCCCAGGGCAATGCACTATGGATAAATCGGTCCAACAAATTTGCTTACGCGTTCCCTCCTCTACCACTAATTCCGTTACTGGTTCGGAAGCTGCAGCAACACTCAATGACAATGATACTAGTGGCACCCACGTGGGCAAGACAGCCGTGGTTCACCACGCTGCTACAACTCTCACAAGTACCACATCAAAAGCTAAGATTATTACCCATGCATCTTACACAGAACCATGGAGAAATAATGCACCCAGATCCCAAACAACTGAACCTAGCGATCTGGCTCCTGAGGTCATAGAGTTTGGATATTTAGATTTACCACCAGAATGTATGGAAATCATTAAACAAGCAAGACGTCCTACCACCAGAGCATGCTATGCAGCAAAATGGAAAAGGTTTTCTATACACTGTAACAGTAAGCACATCAACCCTCTGGACGCATCCACTAAACAAATCATTTGCTATTTACTACACTTGCAGCAATGTAACTTAGCATATACCTCTATCAGAGTTCATCTCGCAGCTATAGCGGAGTACCTACAAAACAGGCAACATCTTTCCCTGTTTAAAGTACCAGCAATTAAAGCTTTCATCGAAGGACTCAAAAGAGTCATTCCACCAAGAAGACCACCTTCCCCAGTCTGGAATCTCAACATAGTACTTACCAGACTAATGGGGCCACCCTTTGAACCTGTGCACAGGTGTGAAATACAATTCCTCACATGGAAGGTGGCCTTCCTCATAGCTATCACGTCACTTAGAAGAGTAAGTGAGCTGCAGGCTTTTACGATTCAAGAACCATTTATGCAGTTACACCAAAATAAAGTGGTTCTTAGAACAAACCCAAAATTCTTACCAAAGGTAATTTCAGCATTCCACATCAATCAGTCAGTGGAATTACCGGTTTTCTTTCCAAAACCACAAACAGTAGCAGAAAGAGCCCTACATACATTAGATGTTAGAAGGGCCATATTGTACTATATAGAAAGAACACAAACTTTCAGAAAGACAAAACAGCTATTTGTTGCGTTTTCTCCTACACATAAAGGCAATCCCATCTCTAAAGCGGGCATTGCCAGATGGATTGTAAAATGCATTCAAATATGCTACTTAAAAGCAAAGAGAACATTAACTGTTCCTCCTAGAGCTCACTCTACACGTAAACTAGGAGCATCTATGGCATTTTTGGGAAACATTCCACTAGATGACATATGCAAAGCAGCTACCTGGGTTACACCGCACACCTTCACAAAACACTATTGTGTAGATGTGCACACAACACAACAAGCCAGAGTGGGACAAGCAGTATTAAAAACTTTATTTCAGACAGTTGCAACAGACACGGGCGACCACCGCTAGGGAGAGAACTGCTGTATAGTCTATTCATAATGTACCATCTGCAGCCCATATGCCTCGAACGGAATATGCTACTTACCATTATGCATCTGTTCTTGGCATAGAGGGCTGCAGAGTGGTACATGCCCTCCCAGCCTCCCCGGAAACCTGTGTCTGTTCCAACATTATCTTATTTAGATACACTTACATGGGCATTCTTATCTGTATTCTACTATACTACTCCATCTAACCCTACTATGGCAAAACAATCTAAGGATGGAGCCGATGCCCATGCGCACTACCAACCAAGGGAGGGGTCACCAAGATACAAAAGACTCTCCAAGAGAAAAACAAAGTGCAATCATCCGAGCCCAACACCAGATGGCGATCTATTCATAATGTACCACTCTGCAGCCCTCTATGCCAAGAACAGATGCATACTGGTAAGTAGCATATTCCTTCTTTTCTCTTTGAGGAATTCTGTATCATTGATGCTTCTAGGATTTTATTTCCACTGCACTTCTCCTTCAGAGTTTTTGCCCAACCAGAAAATTGATAGAACTTGAACTTTGAAAGGGATGCATTTGTACTTGCACATAGAGTCTCCCAGTCTGTTAGAGTGTTCTTAGCTAATAATTGGCCCCATACTTGAAAACCTGATGTTTTTAGCGATTTTGCCAAACTGTCTTTAAGACACTCCGGGGTTCCTGGAGAGTCCCATATAGGCGGGAACTCACTATAATAAGGGATATCCAGAGTACTCCTGATCTGGTACCACAGTTTGGCCGCTGATTCCAAAGCCTTCAGTTTTATTTTTTTGAAGTACTTTGGATGGCCAAATTTGTACAAGAAGTGGCCAGTATTATCGGTCATTGCTTTGAGATGTTCCGGGTACAGATCTTGATTGCCTAGTAGGACCCTAATATGCTTAAATTGGAAGGCTCTATAATATTCTACTAGGTCAGGCTAGCAATTCCACCTTCCAATTTTTTCTCTGCAGTTTTCCCCATGCAATGCGAGAACTTTTGGATGCCCAAATGAGGCTTGTTAGTTCACCTTGTATTTTCTTCAGAGTATCTCTCTTAAATTCTTAAGGGATTCCACTGAATACAAATGTAAATTTCGGAAGGATAGCCATTTTAATCAGATTAGATCTGCCCAGAAAGGTCAGAGGGAGGCCTCCCCACGCCTTCAATAACTTTCTTACTTCCGCTATTATCCGGTCTAGATTCATCTTGGCTATTTTATCTAAGTTTTTGGTCAGCTCTATCCTTAAGTATCTAATTTTCTCCCTGGTATAATTGCTATTTACTTGGGAATTACGGTTCATAATCTCTGTTTTTGATTGATTCGTTTTTTATAGCCGGATATCCTACCAAAGTCATTTAGAGTGTCCTCCATAGCTTTAATGGATCCTACGTAATTATCCGTGAAAATCATCAGGTCATCTGCATACAAAGCAATTTTCTTTTCCCATCCGTTATATTTTAACGGGATTATTTCCGAATTAGATCTAAGCCTATGTGCCAACGGCTCGATGTATAAATTTAACAATAAGGGCGAGAGGGGACATCCCTGTCTAGTCCCCCTATTTATATCTATATTCTCTGTTAAACTCCCATTTATTAGGACCATGGCTTTTGGCGTTCGGTACAATTCTTTAACAGCTTCCTGAAAATTTTCACCCAGCTTATATTTTTCTAGCGTTGCATTTAGAAAAACCCAGTTCACTCTATCAAACGCTTTAGCCGCGTCCAGCGTTATTATTGTTAAGGGGATTTTCTCGCTTATTGCTATATCTATTGACCCGATGAGCTCACGAGTAAGATCCTGCAAGTGCCTGCCTCCTACAAACCCTTTCTGATATTCTTTTATAAGTTTACCTGTAATTTTACCAAGCCTTTTTGCTAAAATTTGTGTAAAGATCTTGTAGTCACAATTAAGTAAGCTTATAGGGCGATAAGATTCACATTTTGCAGGATTTTTACCGGGCTTTAGCAAGATACTTCTCGTGGCGTCATTCCACGAATCAGGAAGTTTACCCTTCTCTAGGTAGATTTTATTTAGTAAGTTTGTGAGTGGGGGGATAGGACCTCACTGAGTTTAATGTAAAGTTCATTTGGTAGAGCATCTGGCCCTGCTGCTTTACCCCTCTTCAGGCCTCTCAGCACCTCTTCTACCTCCTCCTTTGTAATTAAGGTGTTCAATTCTTCTTGTTCCAGATTTGATAACACTGGTAATTCCAGATTTTCTAGGTACTTATCTAAGTCCTCACTTAATGGGGCAGTATCCTCAGTATATAATAGGGAAAAGAAATCTACAAATTCTTTTCTTATTACTTCTTCTTCTGAACAAATATCTGAACCATCTTGAGGTAAGATATTAAGTATCTTGTTTCTACTGGCATCCATCTTTATTTTCCACGCCAGCAACTTGCTGCACCCCTCCCTGTACTCATAGTGCGCCAACTTGCTTGCCTCCCATCTCTCTCTTACCCTACTCTCTAATTCTCCTAACAGTTCTTCATGCCTCCCCTTGTCCTGCATGTGCAGGAATTTATATAGCGCAAATCACCAACCGGTTTCTAAGCGCTTGCTTAGGGAACCCGTCCTGGTATTCCCCTGTGAGATAACCCCGGCAGGGTATCCGCAAGGTGAAAGCCAGGCATCCCGCCGCGAGGGGCCATTGTGGAGATTAAGCAAGCTATTGCCCAGAGTCCCAGAGTGTGAACCCGTGAATCGAGTAGGCACCGGAGCGAGAATTGTCGAGTCCATGGACATTTTAGGACTCAAGACCCCGCCGAGCCGGGAATTGAACCCTGGTCCCGGGCTGACCTCTGCTTCCAGGTCTGCCTCCTCTAACCAGTGAGCCACACTTCTCCTCTTCCAACTTCCTTTTTGTTTCAGGATCAGCCTCCGCCTCTATTAATAGCTCTAGGTTTTTGATGTTAGTTTCCAACATTCCTATCTCTTGTTTTGATCTTTTTGTTTTGTATGCAAGACAAACTGAGTATCTTCCCTCTTATAACCGCCTTATATGCATCCCATATGACCTGCAGGGATACACCATCCTTATTATTCTCGAAGTACTCTGTCGACTCTAATTTAAGTTTCTCAATGTTTTTGGGATCACTAAAAATAGTACGGTCCACTGTCCATCTGACTACCGGCTGTTGACTATCCAACTGAGTTTTTAATAGCACAGCAGAGTGGTCCGACAATATGGCTGGCAAATGTTCAACTTTATAAATTTTATCCACTAATATTTTGTCGGTCAACAAGAAATCCATTCTGGATTTTATTCCCAGTCTTTTATTTTTGAAGGTAAAAGGGTGTTTTTTGTCCCCCTTCTCCTTCCAAATATCCGCCAAACCCAGGTCTCTTTTATAAATTCCCAACCACTCCCGCATTTTAGGGAGATTAACCTGTTTCATGGGTGGCAAATGGTCTACCTTAGGGTCTGGAATCAGATTAAAATCCCCCCTAAGATCACCGGGGATGCATACGATAAGAGATGGGTATACAAGCTCTGTAGGGGAGAGGGGTCATCAGAATTAGGTCCATAATAACCCGCTATAGTATGTGGGGTGTTGTAGATTCTTACCCTGGTGATTGCCAATCTACCCTGTTTATCAAGTTCAGTCTTTTCAATTTTTACTTTTAAGGTTTTCTTAAAGAGTATCGCTATTCCCTTTACCACACATTCCTGATCTTTACATACATAGCAATCCACCCAATTCAGTTTTTTTATGATGTCTTCCCATTCCATCTTCAACAAGTGTGTTTCCTGTAGAATTATAATCTCGCAGTCATATATTCGAGAATTCTTCGCCTTCTGCTTTGGAGTCTTAGCCCATTTACATTCCAAGATAGTATGTTAACGTTTTTCCCCATCATTTCCTCTTTCTTTCACATACAGATTTTCCATGTCCTCCCCTGACCTATACTTCACAGGCCCTGATAACTCCTTTTCTGCCTTCTGAGGATCTTTTTCCATTTTTTCCCTGATTTGCTCCCCACCCATGTGCATATTTTTATATTTTTAAAATGTTTGTGACATAAAAGCAACCTCCCTAGGGAAGCCTCCCTTCTTTTTCTCTTGGGCTGCATTATTAGCCCCTTCTGAGCTCTGTGACTGCCCACTTTTTACAAGTAGTGCTCCCTTTTCATTTCCATTAACAAGAAAACAAAAAACGTACGTATTATCCCCCCTTGAGTTAATCACTATTTTCTTGACCTCCTTTTCCTACAGTACTATTAACTCTCCTCTCACCTACCGGGATTAGAGATTAGGGATCAGATACCAGACCTAGTGCCAGACCCATACTCCGGCCCAGACTGCATTATCACTTGATCCTTCATCTGTTCCAGGAAATGGGCCACTTCAGCAGGCTCCCTTATATTGTACATTTTATTTCGCCACATAATTCCAAGTGCGTCAGGGAACTTCATTTGTACTGTGGCCCCTAGACTTTTCTGCTCCTGCAGGTATTGACCTAATTCCCATTGCCTATCTTGAGTGGCTTTGGAGATATCTGACCGGATCCTAAATGTCCAATCACCTTTGCTATGTGGGCCGCTTTTTAACGCCTCACTCAGGATTCTCTCCTTGATGGTATAGGTTTTGAAGTTTATGAAGATTTTCCTGGGGTTCTTTTTTTCTTTATTCCTACCGAAGGGGTCTCGATGTGCTCTTTGAATGTCTTCGTCTAGTCTTATCTCCTTTGTCCATGGAAAGTGTTCCTCGAGTAACTGTACTATAAATTTCTTTACGTCAGTCCCCTCTTTCCCTTCTGGGACATTCAGTATTCTCAAATTGTTTTTTCTAGCCTGGTTTTCTAAAGATTCCAGTCTTTCATTGGTACTCCTACCACTATCTTTGAGAACCCTTATATCATTTTCATTTCTTTCCACTTTTTGTTGAGAGACCCTCCAGTACTGACTCTACAACGGTGACCCGATCATTCAGAGCAATCATCTTAGTGTCTAGCTCTCCACATACTTCCCGGATTTTACTCTGATTTGTTTCTGATACGGCAAATTTTGCCCTCATTTCCTCTAACATTTTCTCCATCATCAATTCTGTTGAGGTTAGCTCCGGGACTTGAGTTTGAGATTGCTCTCCCCCTGACCGGTCCCCTTTATGATGGCGGCTCAATTGATCTACTGCTGAGTGAGGCTATAGGGTGTCTGGCCCTTCCGACCCGTCAGTTGTTAGGTCTGCCGGCACTTGTCCTTGTTTTGTGATAATCGTCTGCTTTTCTTGCGTGGGATCCCCGTTTCTCCCTTCTGTGATAGAAGGGATGGGTATAGATTCTTGTGGGGCTGACATACCTGATATTGGGGTCATATTTGGAGACCCAGCCATAAGTGAGCAAGATTTAGGTAGCGAAGTAAGAGCGTTGCTTTCTAATACTTTAACCTCTTGAACCCCCTTAAAAGTAAGTGCTTGACTCTGGTCCTGGACTCTAAAGAAGGATCTGAGAGAAGGAGTAACTCGAAGAGGCGGGTCTAGTGAACTTCCGATCTTCCCTGTCTCCTTAGGGGTTTTCCTCTTAGTGTAAAAGTTATTGGGGTCTGACTTAAGTTGTTTCTTGGACTTCCTTTTGGTGCTACGAGGGGCAACAGCTTGTTTAGATACTGCAGGTGTCGTATATTTAAGGAATTGCCTATTTCTCAAGCAATAGCTTGATATGCCTTTTTCCTGAACTTCGCTTACTCTAGTAACCTCTATAAGTGCCTGCTCCACAAGCACCGGTGCTACAGCCCTCTACACTCATTTGTTATACCACTGCTTGCTTCTGTGCGGTCCACCCCCACTTTGACTTCCACTCTCAGTCCGTGTACTTGAGCTAGATCTGAGTTATCTGTGTTTTTACCCCCCCCCCCTTTAGGGATTTATCACCCCCATTACTCCTTGCATCCCCAGTGTTGTCAAGATTTTTCATCCGCTGCCGCTGCTGTAGCTGTTGCACACTGGGGGGGTTCCTCAGTCTGCCTTACGCCTTGAGTAGTTGTGGGGGGAAGATGGCAGCCGGCTAGGACGCTAGATCGGTATCTCCGGAATGATTGCCCTAGCGGAACGGAAAAACGCGGAGATGTGCTGCCAAATAACACTCCCTTTGTTTTGTGTTCACCCCCTCAAAGCGTATCTTTAACCATAGCCTCCTTAAAATTCTAAAAGTGCCCGGTACATTGAGAAACACTCAGCACTGTAAATTAATCCCGGTGTGAGAACAGCAAATTACTAACCCTCGGGGTTTCAGCTCCGCTCCACGTTGCTTTACCAACGGTTAGCCAGGAGTGAGGAGGTGCTCGTATGCCGTAACCCGCACGGGCGGGCTTGTTGGAGGAGTCTCGCCGGGTAGGAGTCGCGTGTCCGCTCCCTGCGGCACTTTCTGATCGGTGTACAGCTCGCCGGGGGAGGTGGGGGCTGGTGTTGCCGCCATACGCAGGTTTGTGGAGTGCAGCGCGAGAGGCTCGCAAAGCTTGCCAGAGAGCCGCAGGCAGGGTCCCCTTCCTGTTCCGGGGGAGCGAGATCGGCGTGGGAGGCGTCAGGGGTATACCTGAAATAGGTGACACTGCAAGAGGCCAGGCAAAAACGCAGCCGAAGGGGGAAAACAGATTGCGAGTGAGTGATGTTGTACAATGGTTTAGGATCAAGGGTGTGGCATGTAATTTGGAAGAGGTTGCTATTGAAAACACTTTATTAAATGCTAGAAATAAGGAGTCCTTAGGGGTCCAAAGAAGCAAAGTATATAATTCAGTGCACGGATAGGGTGAGAAAGGCACAACTACTCAAGGCATATGGCAGATTAAAAGTTCATTTAACATAGCATAACATATGTCTCCTCTGACGAATCCAGTGAGGCAGAAGAGTCAGAGGTGCGAGTTGAGTAACCTACGCAGAAGGCTCCAGTACCTGGTCGGGACCGAAGTCGACACCAAGGGCCATGAGTACTATTGACCCAACTTGTGCAAAGAAAATCTTCCATACACCCCCCACCATCTCCATTTCACGTTTCGCCACAGCCCTCGGACTCTGGTCAACATTTCGAGCATGCCTCATAGCCAAGAAGAGACGAGATTCTTCTCAATCCCAATCAGGCAACAAGGTCAAAACATGGGGGTGGCACCGACACCCCTTCGGTACCGAAGCACCATAGTCCTCTACGCATGTATCAGTACAGAAGAAGACAAACCCTGCTTTGATGCCGGAGAAGCCTTTAGATCGAAAAAATACTCAACCTTGAGCCACTCGGAATCCAGGCAAACATCGGCACCGACTAAAGAAAAGGAACGCGGTCACTCTTAGACACCAAAGAAAACCCACATACCCAAAAAAAGAAAAGACGCCGCCTTCCTCATACATCGGCACCGACTAAAGAAAAGGAACGCGGTCACTCTTTGACGCCAAAGAAAACCCACATACCAAAAAAAAAAGAAAAGACGCCGCCTTCCTCAGCTATACCAGCAGTGCAGAGAAGCTGGCAAAACCACCTCAAAAACAAATGCCACAAGAAAAGGAAGGCAATGTTTTTGAAGAACTGCACAAATATATGGAAAAGAGACATTAACACTTCCAAATGACAGGCACAGGATTTGGAAATGCCATAGACACAACCAAAAAGAATGGTTATTGAACATAGGGCTACAAGCCCCATGACAGTTAGCTAACCACAAACCCTAGAATCATCCTCACATACACAGGAAGAGGAGGGTGAGAATACATCTCAGCAGGACTATGACTCAGATCCACAAGGGGATACCCACCACAACCCAGACCCATGGGACGATTATGACATGGTTCTGCCTGACAACAATATGAAACCACCAATTCTATCAAAGCCTCACCACCTGATGACACTTCATCTTACTATAGTGTCATACAGAGGGCTGCAGATTATAATAAACTTCCTATGGAGACCACAGAGGAAGAGGCATTCTTGGTACAGACACTATCCTGCACTGAGCTCAAAATGCAATATTTTCCTACGATTGGCTCAATATTAAATGTCTCAAAGGACATCTTTAAGGGCCCTAAAATCCAGAGTGCTTACACCATGCATTGAAAGGAAACACAGGCCTTCACCTTCAGATCAAATACATGTTAGGGAGTCACTCTCCAGTAAACTCCCTAGTAGTCACAACAACAAGGAAAAGAACATCATCCCAGGGCACAGGGGATGCTCCACCTCCTGACAAGGAGAATAACCGCATTGATGCTTCCGGGAAAAGAGTGGCTACGGGACACTCCAGCTACGACTGAATCGCAAATTCAGGGGGTCTACTCTCTCGCTACTATACAGCTACTTTGGATGAAATGCAAGATCTCATGCAACATCTCCTAGAACAATATAAAAAGAGGGGAGAGGAGTTAATAGCCTAAGGAAAACAGATATCCAGTGCAACTATCAGGTGTGCACTGGATAGTGCAGACACAGCGCTAGAGGCATTTACAGCTCTGTTTGGCTGCACAGTCATGCTTGGCTACGCATGACCTGCTTTAAGTCAGAAGTGCAACAGCACATTCTTAACATCCCTTTCTATGGGGAACATTTCTTTGAGCCAGAAGTAGACACACAATTGGAGAAAGTAAAAAAAAGACACAGCTAAATCAATGGGGGGGGGCTTTGCAATCTATACCAGAAAAGCAGCAGCCCTTTCACGGTTACCAAGGGAGAGGGCCTCCAAAACTGCCTCCACAGAGAGTGTCACCTATCAACATCAGCAACATCACCAACAGACAGGCCGAGGTTATTATAAAGGTGGCTGCTAATCCAGAGAAAAGGGTTGAGCCGCACCCTCAAAGAGGGTCTCTGCCACCAAACAATGACTAATCACCTGTTGGGGGAAGTCTACAACACTTCCATTAGTTGTGGCAAGAAATAATATCTGATCCATGGGTATTGGATATTATCAGTCAGGGACATTGCCTGGAACTAAAAAGAACAGCCACCAAATATACCACCAAAAAGGCACATACTAAATCTGCAGCTTCTACATCTGCTAAAGGAAGAAGTAAAAGGACTTCTACAAAAGGGGGCCTTAGAACCGATCCCGTTCAAATATCACAACAAGGGGTTATACTGCCTTTACTTTGGAATACTCAAAAGGGATGGCTCACTACATCCGATACTGAACTTACACCCTCTCAATCAGGACATTATATCCTAACACTTCTACATGGTAACACATCAAGATGTAATACCATTACTATAGGAAGGTGACTTCATGTCTGTATTATATCTGAAGGGTGCATACTTTCATATTCCAATCTACTGGATAACTTCATTACCGGACTTCTTAGCCCCAGTTATGCTCAAAGCGTCTAATTTTACTATTTTAGGAGACCTAAATATACATCTAGATGATAATGAATGCCCCCACAGGAAACAGCTTCTCGCTACCCTGGAAGCATTTAACCTTCAATTACATAACACAGGTCCTACACATTGTGCTGGACATTTACTTGATCCTATTTTTTCCAATCTGCCCCTAGATTGCTCCCGCAAAGCTCTTCAAATCACCTGGTCTGATCACTCAGCTGTCCCTTTTTCCTTAGACATGGCTGAAATTGCAACAAGATCTGCGACAGTAAAACCGAGGCCATCTCGGAATTGGGGGAAGGTCAGTATTCCTGAACTCAACAAATTGCTAATTAAAACACTCCCGTCCACTGACGCACCAGTCACTGCTCTTAATAGTGCTACTGAATTCTGGCTAACCAACGCCGTAAATCGGGTGTTGCCCTTGACATCTAAGCCTACAGTTTCACACCATCCTCCAGCCCCATGGTACTTGGAACAATTTAAGAGTCTCCGCTCACAATGTAAGACCTTGGAACGTAAATGGAGAAAAGGCTATTCTCCTTCTCGTAAAATCATATATAAAGAAGCCTTAAAAAAGTACCATAATAGCTGCAAAACTGCTAAAGCGATCTACACTACTAAAACAGTGTCTGATGCACAAAACTGTCCTAAGGTGTTATTCTCTGTTGTAAAGAAACTGACCGGTGCAAATTCTTTTCCCCCTCCTCCAGCCCTTGATGCCACCCAGTGTCAGTCCTTAGCGGATTACTTTATAAACAAAGTGGATCTTATTTACGATCATTTCTCTCCACCTTCTGATACCACTTTTTCCGCCCCTAATACGATCCAGGAATTGGCGAACACCACCACTGATGCAGCAATTACCACCTGGCAGCCTCTAGACACTACCTCCTTTGTGTCCTGTCTAAACAGTGTGCGTTCTGGTTCCCCACTGGATGTGCTCCCGGCCAAAATATTAAAACAATTGGATCCCCTTACTCACCCCATTTTCATTAAATTATTAAATACTTCCTTGAGCGAGGCCCAGGTCCCTCTATCTTGGAAACATGCTATGGTGGTACCTCTACTAAAAAAATTGGGTGCCGATTCTTCCAACCCTGCCAACTTCCGCCCGATATCTTTGCTGCCAATCTTCTCGAAGATATTGGAGAGACACATAAATTCCCAGCTTTCTAAACTGGTCGAAAACACCGCTTTTCTCCATCCTTCTCAGTCGGGCTTTCGGCCTAGGCATTCAACCGAGACAGCGCTCCTGGGGGTAACGGAGAGTCTGAGGCACGGTGTCGACCAAGGTAACACCATGGCGCTCATCCTGTTGGATTTGAGCGCAGCGTTCGACACCGTGTCACACTCCATCCTCATCAACTCTCTGAAGTCTCTAGGTGTAGGTGGTCAGGCCTTGGCATGGCTGGTGTCTTTCCTCAATGACCGAAGTTTCGAAGTGTTCTCTCCCAAAGCAGCTTCCACCATTTGTCCATCTACCCGAGGCGTTCCCCAAGGCTCAATCCTCGGTCCCCTTTTATTTAATATTTACGTTAAACCCTTGGCATCCATTGTTGAACAGGCTGGGCTTACCCTGTTTTCCTACGCAGATGACACCCAGATTGTCTTCTCCCTATCAGGCAGAGACGAGAACAACATCTCCGCACTCAAGTCAGGCCTCACTCTTGTGGCTGACTGGATGCGGAGAAACTGTCTCAAACTGAACGGGGAGAAGACCGAGGTGGTCATCTTGGGTCGGAATAAACATCTTTGGGGTCCCCACCATTGGCCCATCGAACTGGGTACTGCGCCTACTCCCTCCATCGCAGTCTGTAACCTGGGTGTCATTATTGACGACAGGTTAACTATGAAACAACAGGCCACTAAGGTCGCGGCCATCTGTTTTTCAACGCTGCGGTGGCTCCATAAGATCTTGTGGATGCTTCCACTATCCTCCCGCAGAACCGTGGTCCAGGCACTTGTAACATCTCGCCTGGACTATGGCAACATCCTCTACCTAGGCGCAGACAAAGCCACCTTACATGTATTGCAGGTAGTGCAAAATGCGGCGGCGCGCCTGCTAAAAAACATCCCCAGACTCACTTCAGCTAGGGCCGCCTTACGTGACCTTCATTGGTTGAGTATCCCCGAACGTATCAAATTTAAGGCATTATGCTATATGTTCAAGGTCAAACAGGGCAGGGCCCCAGCCTACCTTCAAAGGCTGATAACACCTTACAGACCCCTACGTCCACTTAGGTCATCGGACATGGGTAATTTCACTATGCCAAGGTGGAAACTAACAAAAATGGGAGGTCGCTCCTTTTCTACTCTGGGCCCCAAATATTGGAACTCCCTCCCATTGGATCTAAAACTTGAGACAAATTTGTTCCGCTTCCGCAAGGCATTGAAGACTTTGCTGTTTACTCAACGCGCTCAATAGTCTGCTATGGCTCTAGCCAGGTGAAGCTGCCTCCTTCTTCTACAGACTATCCCTAGCGCCGGGAAACCCACTGTGGGTAGCTGCGCGCGGTATAAGCTTAAATAAATAAATAAATAAATAAATAAAAATAAATAATACCCGGCTAATATCTCCGGATTGTGGCAAGTGGGCGTCACTATCAATTCTAAGTACTACCATTTGTGATAACAGTCCTGCAAGTATTCCCAAAATGTCTAGCTGTAGTAGCTGCAAACCTAAGAAGAAACCATAAATGTGTTCCCCTATCTAGATGACTGGCTGATCAAGAGTTCCAGCAAACCAAAATGTCTTTAAGGCACAATCAACCCATTACACAAATTAGGATTCACAATCCATGCCACCAAATCCCTTCTACAACCGCTCCAAATACAGCCAATCTTGGAGCCATATTCACTACCCCAATCCACAGAGGGTTCTCCATCTCCAGAACCTACTTGCTCTTTTTCAGCCACATCATTACCTAACTGTCAAAATAGTGATGCTCCTTCTAAGTTTGATGGCCTCTTGCATAGAGTTAGTTCCATATGCCGGACTTCATATGAGACCCCTACAGGAGTACTTAGCATCGCAGTGGTCACAAGCGGGGGGACAAATGGTGGAGCTAGTGTTTGTTTCACCCAAGGTTCATCAGGCATTACAATGGCGGAACCCAACAAACACCCTAATGGGAAGAGCCTTCAGGGACCCAATCCTGCAGGTTACAATTCCAACTGATGCATCACTCATGGATTAGGGTGTTCATATGGAGGACATTGTAGTACAGGGACATTGGTTCCTGTACTACAACAACAGACATTGCTCATCAATATGTTAGAGCTGCTAGCCATTCAAAAGGCTCTCAAAGCGTTCCTGCCCAACATATTGAATGGAAAGGTCCTTCTACCTACAGACAATATGACAGCAATATACTACATTCGGAAACAAAGAGGGACCCATTCACTACAACTATCACAGCGAGCACAAGTCATATGGAAATGGGCCAACAGGTACACCGTCCACCTCCTAGCATAGTACATACCAGGAGTGGACAACTCACTTGCAGACCAACGAAGCAGAACCAACAAAAACTGCACAAGTGGAAAACTGGGAAATCCACACTCAAACCCTACAAACTGACTTCCAACGGTGAGGAACACCAACAGTAGATCTCTTCACCCACCATAGAAAACGCAAAATGCCAAACTTTACATCCAGAAACCCACAATCCAAGGGCAAGGCTCTTTGGAAGAGCTGGTCAGGGATCTTTGATTATGCCTTTCTGCCTCTCCCACTCATTGCAGATATGGTCAGGAAACTCAGACAGACTTCACTAACTATGATACTCATAGCTCCAGCATGGGCACGGCACCCTTGGTGCACAACTCTACTGGAGCTATCCCTAGTACCTCACGAGAAGCTACCCAGCATTCTAAATCTTCTCACTCACAGTGGGGGCAGAGTCAGACACCCCAGCGTTCAAAACCTCAGTCTTGCAATCTGGATCCTAAGTCATATAGTTTGGATACCTATAATTACCTCAAGAATGCATGAACATTCTAAAGGAGGCCAGAAGACCAACCACTAGGGCCTGTTATGCAGCAAAATGAAAACATGTTGTCCATTACTGTGCTGCAAACAACATAAACGCATCCTCCCCATCTGAGCAACTAGTATGTTACTTGTTACATCTGAAATAAGCACATTTCGCACACCCCTCTACACGTCTGCATTTATAAGCAATCACTGAGTACTTACAAAACCTAAAACACCAATCTATTTTCCGTATACCTGCCATAAAAGCATACATGGAGAGACTTAAGAGTTATTCCAACACGTACATACATCTCTTGAACCAATGTGGAATCTAAACATTGTAATGTCCACACCATTTAAACCAATGCACAAATACAAAATACTGTTCCTAATATGGAAGGTGGCATTCCTTGTGTGCATTCCGTCACTACGAAGAGTTGGCGAAATACATGGGCTCACTATTGAGGAGCCTTAATTTCAAGTATGTCAGGACAAAGTTCAACTATGCTCAAACCCAAAGTTTCTGCCAAAGGTCCTATCACTTTTCCATTTAAATCAAATGTTGGATTTACCGGTTTTCTTTCCAAAATCAGAAACCGTCGCAGAAAGAGCATTACATACACTAGATGTCAAACATGATCTTATGTAATATGTAAAAAAAATAAAAAACTTTCAGGAAAATAAAACTACTATTTGTAGCTTTTTGAAACCCATGAAAAGGCAATCAAAAGCAGGAATCGCTAGATGGATAGTAAAATTTATCAAAATGTAATACATCAAAGTAAAACAAACACTACCTGCAATGCCAAGTGCTCACTCAAAACGAAAAAAGGCAGTATCAGTGGCCTTTTTAGGAAATATCCTGCTAACGGGCAATTATAAAGCGACCACACAGTTTTATCGAAGGCCATTGTGTTTATGTGCAAGACAGACAACAAGCTCTGGTGGGGCAAACTGCTCGATGCACACTATTTCAAGCAAATGCACCATCTGATGCCTAAACGGACCGCGAGAGGAGTACTGCTTTCCAGTCAATGCATAGAATGTCTATCTGCCACCTACACATGCTACGAAAGGAGTGTCTTACTTACCCTGTAAGCATCTTTTTGAAGCATGTAGTTCTGCAGATTCACATGCACCCTCTCGCATCCCCGGCAGGTATTAGATGGTGACACAAATACACAAAACGCTTTGCATGTTAAACAGCCAACGCTTAGTTAGCAGGCTATATCCTCACTTCCCGTATGGCAAAGAAAAATGATTATAATCTGACAAAGAAGCTATTGAACATGCGCAATACCTTGAGGAGTGGATACGATGACGACCATAAAACTTCCTCGAGAAAATAATTTCAAAGTCCGGGCCCAACAATAGATGGCAATAGTATGCATAGCATGTGAATCAGCAACACTACACACTACAAATAGATGCTTACAGGATAAGTAACCACTCATTCTGGCACACGCAAACCCTAAGGAACATTTCTTGTTGATCTTTAAAAATGAATTCAGTAGTCAATACTAATAAGCATTGACAAAGCATGTGAACACCGGCATTCACAGATACTGTTTACATGGTTTGTATGCAAACAAATGTTATCAATTGACAGACATCCACATTGACTTTGACAGTGCTGGGGTGAGGAGGTGTTAATGCATGGAGTGCGTTACTACATTGATCACTCCAACATCAAAATGGTATTTTTCCCGGAGTGATAAAAATCCTTCCACTAGCCCTGTGTGCATCCCTTGTACAGCAATATACTCCATAGAGACTTTGTCTTTATGAGTATTTCTGTTTTGAACACAGTTTTGCATAATACAAATTTGCTCCTCTTGCCCCCTCGAGGAACTGACTGTAACAAAGAGTTTTAACCGCATCGCTGCGGCGGTTATTTTTCCCCTACGCGACTTTTTTCTAAAAGCCGCGTAAGATGACGAGCTCAGCTCGTCATCCGCACACGCCCCCCGTGGCTGATGATGAGCTGAGCTCGTCATCAGCATCGAAGGGGTTAATGAAATCCCAATTGGTCTCAGCAAGGGCACGGTTAGGGCTTGGTGGGTTGGGGGCACAATAAGAGTACTGTATAGTGGTTCTAGAGTGCAGCTGGCTGCGACTATCTCTGTTGATAAGATCAAGGGCTCTTCAATATTCAAGTACGCACCCAGTGTGGGACTTTGAGGAGCATAAGCAGCTAATGTATATAGTTGACATTTCCATGCATTGTACTGTACATATGAATGGCATAGCTCAGTGATTGCAATACGCTGAAAGGGTATAACAAACTGCTATCCAGTTTACTAGGCAGACAATATAGTTTGATAACACAAACCTAAAATGAAGTTGTACGTTTAGTAGAAGTTTTCCTATTACTATGACTAGAGCCCCAAATAAAATTAAGTGCAGCAATGTCCCAGAACAAGTCAGTGCTACCCAAAAGCTTTTTTCGATGAAATAACACAGACCTAGCTAGGAATTTCCTTTGCGAATGATCCACAATAAAACTTCCAAATGAGTTTTAAGTGCGGAAGGATAATATATAATATGTGTTATGTTATGTTTTTGGAACATGTACATTACCCTCGCTCCCAAAGAAAAGGTTTTATAGGGCTAACTGGAGTTGGAAACTACTGGGAAACAGTAGGCTTATGAATTACAGGATATGGAAAGCCAACATTATAGAGTGAAAAAAGGGTGCAGTTTAACTCTGTTTTGCGTCTTTGGCAGTTCTCTTCTACTTGCTGATGTTTGAGCTGATGGGTTTTGGTTTTAAGGCCTGCTATGGTTTGTGAAGTAATTGGGGATCTCAGATATAATCTCTTTCAGCTTATCTCTTAGACCTCTGTAGAAGACTGTTATTTGAACGTGATTCCTCCCAGTGTGTCTCGTCTGCCAGATTGTTAAACTGGGTGATGTATCCTAACAGGTCTCTAGATCCTTATTTTATATTCATGGCGTAGAGAACAGGAGTATAATTGACATTCAAACACCGGATTAAATGCACCTTCTAAGGGGTCATAATCATCCAATAGTGGGTCTTGTCTTGATTATTTCTGTGGCCTTTGACAGGTACTCACATCCATAATCATCAGAATGAAGGCAACCTTGGAGATACTGTATGCATAAACTGAAGGATGGTTGTTGGTGTGTGAAACACAGTCTCAAGACTTTTAGGCTCCCTTCATATTTCTGGCTATGGTCGGAAAGCTATGATATCACCTATCCCGGCATGTAAAGAACTAGTAACAGCTGCAGGCAGTAGCTATGGCATGTGTTTGACCATAAGGGTTCATGCAGCTACGACATGGTATCTTTGAGGGTCATAACTGAGGTTTAGAGCGCCTTCTTGATGGACTTTTAAATAAAATACTGTCAAATTCCCTGTGCAATATGCAGCTAAATGTGATTGTACGTTCTGAAGACTTTTTCATATCCTTTGTAAACTGATCCATGCTGCAGGGCTGTGTTTTGTTAAATGGTCTTTGTAATCTGTCATGATAACAGTAGCTTGAACAGGCTGGACCAACACCTGGTCGTAGCATGATATCCCCGGATAGGAATCCCTTCTCTCATACCGAGGACGAGACAAGAATCCAGGTCTACTTGGGTAGGAACACAAAACCCTGTCACAGTAGAAATGAAGCTGAAAGCAATTGGGACACTCTCTCATCATTATGTTTACTCCTTGCTTAATCTTATATGGAGAGTTAATATCCCTTCCACCAACCCAAATCTGCTGGAATGCTTCCAGGCAATTTTGTCCCACACTCTAAGCTTGACGTATTGTATTAAATCTTCCAGACTCTGAAAAGCAATCCAAAAATAGTCCTTTATAGTACCAGAATTTCACTAAAAAAACAATTCTGTCATTCTTGACGACCAAGGTCTTTTTATACTGGTGGCAGAGAAGCTCAAAAGACGTTCTGCCCTTTCCCCAATCTTGATCTGTGTTAGGAAGTGATGTAAGAGTATCAGATGATCCCCCCCAAGCAAGTACAGCCACCCTCTTATGCAGCTTGTAGAGGAAATAAATCCGATGAAATCCCTGTGATCGACTCCTGAGCAAGCATTTTGTGGACTGCTTCACGGTTTCCTTTGTGTAAAGATATATAGGAACTAGTGGGGCTTCTATCTTGCTGTGTGGTCTGGTTTTCTATATCAGCCCCCTTGTACCTGAGAGTTAATGGGCTCCCTGGAGCAGGCGGAATTGCCTGCTTCACCTGTTCCCTGTGAGGTGTTGTCTCTGACTAGGAGTTGGAAGGAGTTTCCATGTGCTCTGGGTTCCTTCCCTGCCTCTTTCTGATGGTGATGGTGGCTCAGGATCCTTTGCAGGCAGTTGGATTTGAAGATCTCCTTACCTCCGGCTATGGTTCTTGACTCCAGCAGAGGAAAGGTTTTCTCTCCACTGGCATCATTGGACCACTGATTTGGCGGCGTCTCAGTTGTTCGGGTTGGGTATTTTGTACAGCCACCTCAGTCAGGTCACTTTGTCTTATTCGACATTTAAAGTACAAGCAGACCACAAAAGAACAACATTGCTCCCAACATTAACTGTTTACAACATTGTTGTCGACATTACCTCAACAGTAATTGTAAGGAAAAGGTATGGGGGGTTCCACCCCTTTCTGGATCTTTATGATCAGAACCATGTGTCCATCTGCAGAGGTTTGATGGTGACTTTAGCTCAGGACCTGGCAGACCTCTAGAACAGCAGCTCGCAATGTTTGGTCGATCGGCATGACTGACTTCCACCTACAGGAGTATAGTAGGCTCTTTATGGGAAATCACTACCACAAGCACAGAATGTTCTCAATGTGCTCCCCATCCTCTGGTTCGTCGCCAAAGTTCTGGTCCAGTGGCCTCCTTTCCCAGAATGAAGAAGATTCAGTAGTACCTATAACTGTATGACTTTATCATCAGAGTAGTGTCAAGGGAGCTAGCACATGCTGAAGATTCAGTTCATCTGGGCAATGCTGAACACAGGCCTGACAAAGGTTTTCCTCCTCAGAGAGGATAGTCAACATCAACAGACGATAGAACATTTCCTAACCAACTAGACGGTTTCCTTCCTGTAGTTCAAGAGGTTTCTGAGATGTAAGTCAATTCCACATACTGTGCCATCTGTGGTTTCCCTATAATATATGTTTTAATCTATTGTGGGACTGTTGGTCTCACAAACTTTTTTTTAACAGGATTGACGTGATCTTAGTCCACACTTCAGAGAACGTGAGTTTTTTCACTTTAACCTTCAAAGAAGTTCTAATTAATTTTCACTCGGATGGGAACGCCATGTCACAACTTTAGGAATGGCTCTGTAATCCCATTTGAGTCTGACTGACTGGGCACTGCCCCTGTAGAAACCTAACCCGTCTCTTTTTGATGCTTCAATTCCTGGCAATCTTAGAACAAGCATTTACAATGCAATTATTTCGCCTTTTGAAAAGTTTGAGCTATTGGCATTGTAAATGACAACATTTTTATTTATGTGTTTGTTTTGAAAATAAATAAATAAATAAATGGCATTATCATTTACAATGCCAATAGCTTCAGAAAGCTTAAAAAAAGGCAAGAGTGAACGTCGTGCAGGGCCAAAACACAATTATGCTCAACAAACTCCTAAATAATTTGTTGCATGCAAATAATAATAGGAAAACTAAAACCGAATCATGCTGCACACTTACTAAAAAAAAAATCTATATTGGCATTATTAAAACACTAGTTCGATTTCTGAACTCTAAACATTATACATAAACGCAATAACATCAGTGCACCAAAACCTATAAATAAGGCACATAAATCATGTCTTCTACTATAAAGGCCTATGTTTGGGGTAAGAAACTCAAAGTATACATTATACCAAGGGATAAATATTCATCTAGGGCCCTTACTACAAATTTTAGGTAAAATCAAGGGGCATATTGAGCAATGTGGTGTAATTGCATAACTTCGGAAATTTCATAACAGGTGCAACATGAGTTTATCAAAAGTATGTCAGATTATGCCAGCAGAACAAAAATGTTATCTCGGCCTTCTACAAAGCGGCCAGTGACTGTGTGAAGGTGAAACAAAAGAGCTAGATGTACATCGGCTTAAAATCCACTTCAAATATAACAAGCAACACGAAGGAAGCCCTGTGAGTGAGGTTAAAATGAGGGCCTGTGGATCTGGCTATGCAGTGGACGAATTGGGCTAAATTTGGGTATATCTGAGAGCCACGTGAAGGGGCACTAATCACTACTGTTTTGTAGCACAATGCACCCACAGATACAAATATTGTTTCGCACAACATTGGTTCTGTTGCCTTTTAGGCGACATACTTCTAATAAGGAGTACATGTAGTGACACTGCTCGCTCCTCAAAGTGCATCCAACAAAAAGCTGCTGGTATAACTCTCATTGGCAATCATTCTCGATTTCTGAAACATAGGAGACTAGGTGGGCCAGCAGAGCGATTCGGGCCTGCAGCCTTCAAGATGCACACAGTAAGGGCCTACAAGTCCCAGCATGCAAGCTTTTCTTGGGTTTGGCTAAAAGGACACACGTGGTATGAGGTCACTCAGCAGCTGTGGCCTTATTGACAACTCATGCCATGCATGCACTGATGTGGGAGGCTCACCTGACCAGAGAAGTAGCTTGTCGTGCGCATCCTCCTGGGAGCTCGAGTTCTGGGCCAGGGCGGTGGAGGTGAGGCCGTATGGCAGGTGGGACCCCAGGCAGGCGTTGTACTTCAAGGCTTCGCAGGAGGCCGTCTTCTTGCACCGGTCAAAGTAGAAAGTCTCGTTGCCAGCTTGGACACCTGCTTGTCGAGGCAGCAGAAGCACCAACGCCCACAGCACCCAGAACCCCCTGCCCAGGACCTGCTCTCTCCTAGAAATTTTGGGGGTCCTCTTCTTCACGTGGGCAGGACCCCGGGGGTCCACAACTGCAAAAGTACAGAGTTTCTGGCTTATCTCAACCAGAAGTACAGCAGACCCCCAACAGTTCACCTTGTTTCCTGCTGGATGGTCTGAGTATCCCCGAAATCCAACGAGGTGTCTCCGGGGCTGGCCCTCCTCGTTTCCCATTGGAGGCTTGAAGAACCCAGCAAGTCCGGCTAGCCCCAGTCGCACCTCCTCGAGACCCGTCCGAGGTCCCGGGGGGACCCCTCCAAATCCTTCTGCCTTCTGGTAACATCACCCTTCTCTCTGGAGCCCAGGGATCCTACCAACCCACCGGGCCCTGTCCGTTCCACCTCACTCACCATAGGACGGTGTAAAGGGAACCCCAAAAGCCGTCTACAGCCTGCGCTGCATCCATCTCGCTACCCATCAGCGGGCCGATTCTCATCCTCGTGCCATCCAATGCTTCGAGGGGGGCGCAATAATCCTCAACAGGCCGGCGTGGGAAATCCGGGAAACCTCGGCCTCTCAGAGAGTCCTCCTGGCCAGGACATCCCCTCCAGTGTAGGATGGGGGCCTCCGGCCATCCCTTCACGCGTAGGATCGCCCC
This sequence comes from Lissotriton vulgaris, assembly GCF_964263255.1. Taxonomy (NCBI): domain Eukaryota; kingdom Metazoa; phylum Chordata; class Amphibia; order Caudata; family Salamandridae; genus Lissotriton; species Lissotriton vulgaris. Next base: position 1,038,998,385 of record NC_141697.1, read on the forward strand.
TCCTCCACTTCCAAGCTCAGTGGAACTTCAGGGCCAAACAGAGGTTTCTCTGTGCCATCCTCGCAGGTCCGCCCATAGGCACTTCCACGGAACCAGAAACGGCGTTCAAAAGCCAAGAAACGAGCTCTCGTTTTCCCCCTTCCTTACCACAGCACCCAGACATAATGAAGTAGTCGATGCAACCGGGTCTGGGACGCGACACCTTTGGGTCACCTGTAAAGTAACCTAAACCTGCGTGTAGTAACCTTGAACACAATAATTCCTTCCATACCAATGACTGAGTGCAATTATTTATTAATCGGCAAACATTGCTGATTGGAAGTAGCCGTGTTAAGTCATGCGAGCGCGTGCAAGGTGCCAGTGAGAGCTCCAAAGTGCCAAGCTCGGCAGGATGTGCCCAGGTACAGCGCCTCTTCCATCAATGAGGGCAAAAGGCTCGCGGTGCTACAAGTGAGGCGGGCTATTATTTGGGCGCGTGGCACGGTGTTTGCGTCTGTGGCTGCACAACTGAACAGCTGCGAGGGTGGCCATTTAAATTTAAAAACGGGGTTGGTCTTAAATTTCAGGTGAAAAGCAGTAGTTAAGAAAAATATTTAGGCTGCTGGTAATGCAAAATGGTTAATTTCAGGGCCAAGCAAATTATAGCCCGTGGCGACTTGAGTGAAATGGAGAGGGCCTGGCCCTGCCTGGTTTGTGTCTTGAGGCACAACCGCGCAAAATTGTATCTGCGACACGGGACGACAAAGTAAACACATTAAAAGATAGCAGAAACAACATTTTCTAAAGTAATACAATACATCTACTGGGCTGCCGCATATTCTTAACTTCTGCCGCACTCTCGATATTTTCCATTTTTTTAAAGATGCAGGTTGAAACGGGAGCTCTCGCAAACATAAAGAGAAACCAGCGTGAATTCGGTATACTTTACTCCCATGAAATAAAACACATTTTTTCCATGTTGCTGAAAAGGTAAACGATAGAATGCATACGGAAATGTTAAAGCAAGTGGGGTCGAGTCTCTTCCCCGCCTCCCTCCCGGGGTGCCGTTCTTACCTGCTGGACGGGGGTGTTGGGCCCCAGAAACCTGCTGGAACCGTTTCGGTAGGGTGAGGGGGCCAGGAGCCGGGTCCGGGTGGAGTGCAGCCGCCGCGCTGAGTCTGTGTCCGGGCTCCGGGGGCGGGGAAGGAGGAAGGCGGCCATGAGGAAACAAGCGGGAGGGGGCGGGAAAGGGGGAGGAGAGACGCTGAGGCGGCCATGAGGAAACAAGCGGGAGGGGGCGGGAAAGGGGGAGGAGAGACGGAGCACGAAGGAACAGATTCGACGGCCGGGAAGGCGGGCACCAAGAAACAAGCGGGAGGGGGCGGGAAAGGGGGAGGAGAGACGCTGACGACGGAAGGCGGGTGCCGGCAATGCCGGACCAGACACGGGGGCGTTCCCGGCGTCGCGTGACGTCGGCAAAAGCCAAAGAATCTCGGGAACGCCCCCGTGTATGGTCCGGCATTGACGGACGCCTCTCTGTTCCAATGGCTAGCCTCCATTTATGGAGCTAGCCAATGAAGCAGAGAGGCGTGTTCAAGTCACCCATACTAGAAACTACAGATTTCTCTGGAGGAGGAGCCTAACGGCTCCGCCCCCCAGCGAAACCTAAAAAAGGATAAAGGGAGTTGGTTGCTTCCCGTTCTTAATTTTATTTCGAACCTATTTATGGCATGAAACATTTTGACACCTGCAACAGTACAATCCAGAATCGCTTTCCTATTAAAGGAAGTGTGTTTAATTCTCATTAGGCAATCTGAAGGGAAGTGACCATTCAGTATATGTAAATCCATGCCTGTAGAGGCATCAAACTTTACATCATTTTTTAAAATCTTGTTTCTGGTTATATGAAAGCCATGGCTCGTGTGTTTCCCAGTAGCTATCCTGAACTTCTGTATAGGGGTCTTTAATATCCAGTCAGTCATATGTGACTGGTGTTTATTCATATGTAGAAAATGTCAGAAAACAACACAATATAAACAAACTTGTATAATGCATTCTTCGGCATTGATGCATCCCCAGACTGTTTAACAGGGCTGATGCAGAAAGGCGTATGTAGTAAAGTTCCCAATTCAAATAAGATGGATCTCTGTGAACAATGCTGTTCCAGAATTAAAACATAAGCTCTTCTTTCCACAGGCACTGCTTAAGTATGAAACAAGTGGGATAGGTTATTTTATTTTTTTAGGCTGTGCAGGAGCATAGGGGAGACAGAGTGTGGTGGTGAAGGGGTCGGCAGATTGGGGCAGGTGGGCACAGGGTGGATGGAGGTCCTGCCATAGTTAATGTTCTATAAATGTATCTTTGCTTTGTAAATGAAGGGTTCAGAAGAACAAGTGGGTTAGAATGGTTTTCAGTGTTAACAAGTCACTGCCCCAAACCCTGTGCGTGAATCTCTGTATCTTGGTCATTGTCAGCCCTCAGTCCTACTTCTATGTCTAGCCTGTCCTTGTTTTTGCTTCTCAAAACCTGCTCATCCTACCCGCATTTCCTGCACTGCTTGTGAAAAAGCAGCATATAAGCTTCAGTTTATTATTATTGGTCATAGTAGTCCATAGTTGGTCACAGTAGGATACCAGAAAACATTTAAAATCAACATTCCCACAATGTAAAAGATGGCAGACTGTAAGCTAAACAACAGAAGGCGTCAAAACGCTGAAACTTTCTCTTGGCTGTTCTTGAAGGAATATTAACTCTTCTTGTGCTAATCATTTTTAATGGATTTACAATTAGCAAAGCAGCAATTATTAGCAAAGCAATTAGCAAACAGCAAAATATTTGTGTTAAATGAGTCTTCCGATCAGTATCTGCTTTAGACTCGATTTTCCGCTATGTACCCAACATTCCACGGATTTGAAACTCGAACGTGTAATTAATAGTTCAATTTTAGGGCATCGTATGTGACGTGTATTTGTTTATATCTAACCTCTCGTTTTGTTTCTGGCTTGTTTTGAACCAGGATGTCTCTTAGAAATAAACCCGGTTACTCTTAAAGCTAGTCCTGTTGTCATTAATAACAGAATACATAAGAGCTGATAAATATTGCACGTTGGGAAATGCACGTTTCCAAGATCCGAAAACCCGTGACGCACTGATGCGCAGGTAGTAAATACACCAGAATGGCTGCTTACATCATCCGCCATTTTATTCCCGAGTGCTCGCTGTCTGAGTGCAGTTATTCATTTGGGACCTGAACATTTAGCTGCGGTAATGACCTGCCTGTCCTAATGATGCTGCTGGTGTTACTCATGAAACACGGGTTTGCTGCTTTTGAGCAAACTATTCAGGTTCTTTCCCAGCACACCGGGTGATGTAGTCCGTGTTTTTTCCACACAATGTCTGCTATAAGAGACCTCTGGGTGATTATCAGGCCGTCAGGTCTTCTGTCCCAACAGAGTGTCGTGGAAACTCTCCAAAACCACGAAACGAGAAGCTTAGAGCAACAGGCATTTCTTTTTCAGTGGTGTCTGTGTAAACAGTTAGGTCTCTCGTTGTGGCTGGTGCTAGGTTTATAGCGAGTATGCACTACTAAACCTATATTGCAAATGCGTACATAGGGGGCTTTATATGAGTCTGTTGTTGCCCACTGATAACTTTATTTTATGTTAACAAAGATTTGTATAGTGCTGTACAGCCTTTAGTATGGCCATGTAGCATTTTCAGGTTCGGGTAACTTCTCCCTCAGGCTTTGAGAATTCATCACACACTATAGTATGTTTTGTGTGTCAGCACCAACACTGGCAGTTTAGGCATGCTTTATGCTAAGTGTTTATATTTGATTATAGTGTGGGTAACCAGAGATCTTACTCAGTTTCAGGTATGTGCCACCTGAAGATTGATATGGGTATTTCTCAGCTTGAGGTATCTGCAGGAGGAAACTGAGACTATGTTGTCTTGTTAAGGTCCACGGTATTCTTTTTAGTCTTCTTTAGGCTACTTCTGTTATTTATTATACTGCACGATGTTACTAGTGCATTGATCCCAAACCATATGGACTATGTGAGCTGTGTTGGTTGCATAGGCAGAGTAGTGTCTAATCAGGGCACAAGTCCTAAATAAAGAAGTGGGGGGAAGCTCACAGACAGGAAGTGACGTCACGGCCAGAAGTGACGTCACAGAAGGGAAAACCTAGAGGTGGGGGGACGCTCAGATACGTGAAGTGACGGCATGACTGGAAGTGACCTCACGAGAAGGAAAGGGCTGGGGTGTTTATCCTTTAAGCCTCACAAGCCCAGACAGCTGTTTCAGGGATAGTTACGTAACCAGGACGGGCGCACTTGTCTGTGGCGAGCTATCACTGTGCATCTGGCACTTGGTGGGGACAAGACAGGCAGCGCCTGGGTTTTGAGGGTTTGTGGCCAGTGTGCGCAGTGCAGGCATCTTGGCACTATGCTGATGTCCTATCGTTGGTAGCTTTTAGAATGCACTAGAGCAGCAGCATACTGTACAGATTAATTAATGCATGCTCTCCTACAGCATACCAGCTTTTGCGCAGTGGGGACGGCGTCCACCCGGTAAGACCCCTTAAAATAAGTGGGGGGACGCCGTCCACCCGCGTGGTACCCCGACTCGAGCCCTGTGTCTAATGTGTTGTCCGGTGTGCTTGTTGCTGATAGGGGCAGAGTAATACCAACCATCATAGTATGTATGTACTATGTTGGATGTGGAATCAGTGTTCTGTCTAATGCTTTCTGATGGATACAGAGGGTAGGTATAGATGTTCTGCTCACCCTCCTGGAGCTATGGTTGTACCTGGCAATCTTCTGCTGCTGCTCAGTTTTCTCATCCCATTTAGAGCAGCTGCTTTGTTATTACCTGGCCTGCATGGTAGAGCCTTCGTGTCATAATGCTTCCCCTTTGGGAAGTGTACATATGAAGGGAGATATTGATATTATTTATTCCTAGGATGCTGTAAGAAGTTGGGGAAGATGTTGCTTACTTCAAACTATTCAGCTATGTGGGTGGTAGGATTTGAATCAAGGATGGTGAACACTAAGGTTCACTGACACCACAAAAGGACAAAACACATTCAAGGTTATTTATAAGATGCTGGAACCCCACTCCACTAGAGGTCAGATCCTGACCTACAGTGCAATTCACAACACTGTCTAATTAAATATATAAAATATTATCAGGGGTGCTAGCCATGAGTCAGCGAGAGGAATGATTCAGTCAATGGGTATGAGAGAAAAAGCGAGTTACCGTGTGCATTTGTGTCTCTATGGTGGTGTTAAGACTGGATTAATGCAACACTGTCCAAGCCTAAATCCCATAGAAACAAATACTGAAACTGCAGAAAATTAAAAAGTAGACTAGCTCTGTTTAAGATCTCCAACAAAGTTTTCTACCTCTCCAGGACTCATAACTTGCACAGAACTCCAATGGCACAGAGAAAAGAGTTCACATCTCTCTGCCTGCATTTCCTCAAAGCACAGCGTACCACAACATAAACTGTCCATGTAATCATGCTCACACAGGTCATAGGACCTCCTAGAGGTTGGTGGGAGCCTTCTTGCCAACTTGAATGATCTGTGCCTAGATCCGAGTAATTTGTTTAATCTGGGAATAGTGGAAAACAAGGAAATGCCTAAAAGGATCAGCTCTTCTTGAACAAGAAATGGTCCATTTAAGAAATTGGATTATTATTTGGGGTTAGCGACTGCCCCCAACCCCCCCCCCCCCCTCCCCCAAGGATTAATCCCAGCTCATGTCAGGGTGAACCTTCAAGGTTACTAAACTAAACTGAGCTCAACTCCCTGGTAGCTATGCACAGAGCAGACAGGCTTAGTGTAGGGCAATCTATAAATATGTATTCAGTACTGAACCGGTAATGAAGTCAAACCAAATTTGGAAAACCGAGTAGAATTTAATAAATTACACCAAAATGACAAAAACTACAACAAGATAAACTAGAAATATACATTTTATAAGTTTTAAGTAGGAATAACTATAAAAAGTGCAGAGTGCCAATGAGTGTCCCAATGATAGTCTGTGGTTGAGGTAGATCGGGATCTAGACACGATTTGTATGCACAAAACAGGTTCGTCCCATCAAAGGTTTTACTTTCTTTTAATTTCCAGTTCTTAGACTTGACTACCTGGGTGTGGTCTTCTACCAAATATTTTGCTACTCCCTATGCTGTTTTCTGGATTTCATTTTAGTTTGTATTTGGACTCTGTGCACTTTACCACTGCTAACCAGGGCTAAGATGCTTGTACTCTCTCCTTTACAAATGGTAAAATTGGCTTACACCCAATTGACTCATTTAATTTACCTGTAATTCCTTGTAAAGTGCTACTACTATATCTTCCCAAGGCATGGAAATTGAAAGCTACTAGTGGGCCTGCCACACTTATTATGCCACCCACTAAAGTAGTCCTTTAAACATGTTTCAGGCCTGCCACTTCAGCCTGGGTGCAGTTTTAAACTGCCAATTCGACGTGTCCAAATAAATCTTTGGCCAGGCCTAGACTGCCCTTTTTAATACATATAAGTTACCGCTAAGGTCGGCCCTAAACAGCCAATATAGCAGGGTGCATTTCATTGTATTTAAAAGGTAGGACATGTGTTTTTCAGTTTTACATGTCCTGGTATTAAAAACTCCCATATTTGGTTTTCAGTACTGTGAGGCCTACCTCTCCCATAGGATAACATTTGGTTACTATATTACATTTAATAAATGCTATTTTTTCATTGAGAACAGGTCAAAATGTTATGTTTGGTTGTCCAAGAATTTTAATTTAAAGTCTTTTTGAATGGTAAGGTTGAATTTTAAGTCACAATTCTGAAAATGGCACTTGTAGAAAATGTACATTTTCTTGTCCTAACCTATCTGATAGAGACTTCTAGCCGAAGATTCCGCAGAATCATTCTTGTGGCTCTAGGTTTGGTGCAGAGAGTTTGGCATCCAGAACTCCAAGTATGAGCATCAGTCTTCTGATCAGACTTCCTCTTCCGGAGGATCTTCTGTCACAGCAGCAGAGCAGACTCTTTCACCTGCGAACCATCTTCTTGCATGCGTGGAAATTGAGCGGTGACAGTTCACAGCTTTCCACCTTCCCCGCAAAGACTTTGACGTTATTTTGGTAGCCCAGCATCCCTCCACGAAGACTGTATACTCCTGCCGTTGGACAAGTTTGTCACATGGTGTGCATCTTTTAAAACATTGCAAACTTATTATAATTTAAAAAGCATAATTTTAAATAAGAATACGTATTGCAGTAAGCAGTAAGACCACATTCCTTTAGAGTGCCAGTCTAGTGCAAACATACTGAATACAAAGTAAGGCTTTTAGGATGGAATTCACCTTGGTTATCTGTTCTTTGCTGGTATTACTAAGATTAGAACCTGGTTCTAAAAGGATAGCTCACAGTAACAGTATTTATAGTGTCCTTTAAATGGAGCGCTCTTATATATAGTTACTAATTTAGAAAAAGTCCAGCAAGGAAACATAATGGAGTGCAAACCCTTGTTTAATCAAAGAATTTCTTCAGTGACTGTTTTTAATTTCCTCCCTTTTTGGGGTAGGTCCTCTGGGTTAACTAGTTGATGCGTTGGATTTTGACTCTTGTGACGGCTTCTTTGGGTCTTCCTCAGGGAACATTCCGGATTTCTATAGTTGGAAAAAGAAAGTTGTAAGTATTTCCTCACAAAGTGAATCTGCCTCAAGGTTGAGACATACCTCATGCAGAGGTTGGGTGGTCCTTCTGGCTGTAAATATTGGAAGGCATGTAAGTTTGGTGACAGTGACTATGGAACATGTTACACTAGTAGTGAGCTTATAATGTCTTGCTTACCTAATAAGCTTACCATCAACGACCAACATTGGGGGAGGGAGGGGTGTGCAGTAGGCAAAAATTAAGTTCCTTGAAAAACAAAAACTGCTAAGGACCCACATAAGTGTGTTGGAGGGCACAAGCTCAAAGCTACCTGGTGTTCATAGTGTTTTAGGGCCTTAGGTCGCTTTGATGTGTTTTATAGTCTGATTACATGCTGGCAGTTTGACATAGCATGGAGTCTGGTGCCTTTGGTTACTGGGCTCCTTTCATGGTAGGTTTACTTGAGATTGACGCAGGTGCAGCAACGCGTTTTTTGGTTCTCTCACTTGTTGTATGACCCTACTAGAGTCTAGAGTGGTGGTTTTTGGAGTGGCCTTGGGGTTGTGCAGCGCACATTTAGTGTTGTTTTTAAAAGTCCCAACATTTTTATTTACTTGTGACCGGCTAGTTTTGATGCATAAAATGTCATGTTATGTTTTGTGTAATTGTAAAGCGCACTATCACTGCAAGGTTATCATAGTGCTGAGCAGATGTGTGTTCCTAGCCCTGCCTGTTGTAGGTTGTTTAATTGAACAGACAGGTTTTCAGTTTCTTGCGGAATTCAGAAAGCATGGAGGAGGCTCTGATGCAAAGTGGGAAGTCTTTCCATGCTTTAGGAGCGATGTAAGAGAACGCGTATCATTCTGATCTGGTACTGTGTATTCGTGGGATGTGTGCGAGTAGGAGTACTGCACAGCAGAGGTGTCTTGATGGTTAATGGAAAGAGATCTGAAAGAGACACGTTAGTGATAGATTCCTTACCTTATAATATCCCCAGGCGTCAGACTGGATCCGGTAATTTTTGCGTAGCAATACCCCTGCGCGTCGGTAGGCGTCGTCTGTGGCTCCGCGTCCGTCTTCGGCGTCGTTAGCGCCGGAATGACGTCGTCAGAGTACTTGGACGCCGCCCATGCACGCTGACGTCAGTTCTTTTTTCCGCGCCAGCTAGCGCAGATCCGGAGAAGCTCTACCCCTAGTAATTTTTTTTTGGACTGAACTTTTGATCTTTTTGATCATTCTCTTTCTTCGAGTCTTCGACTCTATCGGTGGCGGTAGGGATGCCCGGGTTCAAACCCTGCTCGAAGTGTGACCGACTGATGTCGGTCACCGACCCCCATCTCCGGTGCCTGAAGTGCTTAGGCCTCGATCACGACGACCGCACCTGCTCCGACTGCCGGGCCCTGACGTCGAAGGCTAGGCGGGAGCGGTCCCGCAAGCGGCTCGAGCTCCGGCAGTCGGCCCCGCGCCACTCCAGGTCCCGGTCCCACGGGAGGTCGAGGGACAGGTCGCGGGGTCTGAGTCATCGCAGCTCCGGGAGTGGACACCGGTCGTCAGGCTCCAAGTCCTCAGGTAAGAGGCATGAGAGGTCGGAGAGACGTCATTGTTCCTCCGACCCACCCAGACGCTCGCACGATGCGGCCGGGGGCTCTGGCGACACCACCCACGCGGCTCCGCTGGAGTCACAAGCGTCGCCGCCTGCCCCACACCTTCGGGTCCCTTGGCACGGCGCAACGCCGGAGGAGATCGAGCGGTACCTAATGGCCATGAGGTCCCTCCCTCCTCAGTCGGGTTCCGTGGAGCCTTCGGGCCTAACGGTCCCGACTGGAGGCCCTAGCGGGTCGGGTGCTTCGTCCCCGACGTCGACTTCGGTCCCGGTGCCGCAGGACCTCACTGGATCCGCTTCCGGATACGGGTCGTCGTCGGTCGACCTCACCGGCGCCGGCCCCACGGGTGTCGCCCCCGGCGCCCACTGTGGACGCCGTCCCCAATGTTTCCTACGGTCCGACTCTGTCGCCGGAATGGCGCCGCTGGGCGCCGCTTCCGACGGCCTTTGGAGATTTTTATTTCCATAAGGAGGCCCCGTCAACTAATCCTGTTTTACAAGAAACGGGTGACGAGGAGGATTGGGAGGGGTCTGAGGACCCTCTGGCACTGGAGTGCCAGTCTCAAAAGGACTGGACATATGAGCTTGGGGAGGCCAGTGGTATTGACACATCGCCAGACACGGGATTTGTCTCCCCTCCGACTGTGGCTTCGGAGTAGGGTCTACATATAGTGTAGTGTTGACGAAGGCAGCCAAGGCCTTACACCTTGAGCTCCCCGTCGCGGCCATGAGGACTAACCTCCTCACTGAAATCCTCAAACCGCAGTCAAGCTCCAGCGAGCCTCTGCTGCCGTTCAATGAGGCCTTGTGTGACGTTCTTGTGGGCACTTGGTCCAAGCCCGCCACAGGCCCGCCTGTGGATAGGAACGTGGCCAGACGCTACCGCCCGGCCCCGGGAAAGCCGCGACCCATGCTTTTTGTCCACCCATCCAACCCCCGAGAGCCTGGTCATCCAGGCCTCCAATTCCCAGACCACATTCTCGTCGGCCCCGCCCGACCGGGAATCCAAGAGATACGAACAGTTAGAGAAGAAGGTGTTCTCGTCTGTAAGCTTAGGGCTGCGGTCTGTCAATACCGCCTGTCTCTTGGGCCGCTACACCCACACTCTGTGGGACTCGGTTGCGGACGTGCTGCCACAATGTCCGGAGGAGGTCCGGGCTAAACTCGCCCAAACCCTTGCGGAGGGCCGAGATGCAGCACGTTATTCCATCCGGTGTGGGCTGGATACAACGGACTCACTGGGCAGGGCAATGGCAACGACGGTGGCGGTTCGACGCCACGCCTGGCTGAGGTCCGGCAACTTCTCGGCCGATGTCCAGGCCACACTTCTGGACATGCCGTTCGATGGCCGTCGCCTCTTCGGCGACAAGGCAGACAATGCGCTGGAATATTTTAAGGACTCCAGGGCTACGGTCAAGTCCTTGGGCCTCTCGGCCCCACGCCAGCAAACAGGTGCCTTTCGCTCCTTTCATGGCCACGGAAAGGGCGCCCCCACACGTGCTGCCATCCACGCACTGCAAAATGTTCAACAGCGCGGTGGCGGCCGTGGAAACCGCCGTGGCGGCGGTCGGGGACAACGGTGAGGCCAGTCCACACCTCCCTCCACAGCACCTGCCTCAAAACCTTCCTAGTCCGGGTTTTCAGGTCCATGTGACGCCTGTGGGAGGCAGGGTTCGCCATCACCTCTCCCACTGGCGCACTATCACGTCAGACAGGTGGGTGCTGCAGATCGTCCGAAGGGGCTACTCCTTCGAGGCGACCCCTCCATCCATGCCACCACGTGTCGGGGGATCACTTGCAACTTCTGCAAGAGGAAGTCACGGCCCTCTTGGCCAAGGGGGCCATCGAGCGCGTTCCTGGGCCAGAAGTAGGGTGTGGATGTTACTCCCACTACTTTCTGGTACCCAAGAAGGGCAAAGGGGGCCTACGCCCTATCTTTGACCTGCGGAACGTCAACGGCTTCCTCCGGAAGGAGAAGTTCAAGATGCTGACTTTGGCTCAGGTCCTAGCTGGCCTGGACCCGGAAGACTGGCTGGTAGCGTTGGACTTGCAGGACGCTTATTTCCACATCCCCGTCCTGCCGGCCCACCGGCGCTACCTGCGGTTCAAGGTAGGCCAAGGGCACTTTCAGTTTACCGTGCTCCCCTTCAGCCTTACCAGCGCCCCACGGGTATTCAAGAAGGTGATAGCTGTGGTTGCAGCTCATCTGCGCAGGTTAGGGGTTTCAGTCTTCCCCTACCTAGCCGACTGGTTGTTGAAGGCGGGCTCGCTCCAGACGGTCGTCAGCCACCTCCAGACTACGGCCGACCTCCTGCATTTGCTGGGGTTCTCCATCAATGTGCCGAAGTCGCACCTGTGTCCCTCTCAGAAGCTCCTCTTCATCGGAGCGGTTCTCGACTCAGCGCAGTTTCGGGTTTAACCTCCCGAACAGCGGGTTCGGGATATACAGGCTCCGATTCCCATCTTTCAGCCGTTATCCCGAGTCTCGGTCAGGTTGACGCTGCGGCTTCTGGGGCTGATGGCCTCCTGCATCCTTCTGGTGCATCACACCAGGTGGCGGATGCAGGCTCTGCAGTGGGACCTGAAGTTTCAGTGGGCCCAGCATCAGGGCAACCTTTCCGATCATGTCTTGATCTCGGAGGGCACTGCGAGACAACTGCAGTGGTGGCTCATGGACCGCGACTGGGTCAGTGGCAGATCCCTCTCCCTACCCCACCCGGAGCACATGGTTGTGACGGACGCGTCCCTCCAGGGTTGGGGAGGCCACATGGGAGAGGTGGAGATCAGAGGCCTCTGGTCTCCGGCGGAGTCCCGGCTCCATATCAACCTTTTGGAGCTGCGGGCGATTCGTCTAGCACTGAAGTCATTCCTCCCCTCTGTCCGGGGGAGTGTAGTGCAGGTGTTCACGGGCAACACCACCGCCATGTGGTACTGCATCAAACAAGGTGGGGTGGGGTCATGGGCCCTATGCCAGGAGGCTCTGCGCCTCTGGCAGTGGCTGGAACATCAGGGCATGACCCTGGTGGTTCAACACCTGGCAGGACCGGGCGGACGAACTCAGCCGTTGGTGCATGATGGATCACGAATGGCGTCTGAACTCGGACGTGGCGCAAGGCCTCTTTCAGCAATGGGGAGAGCCTTGGTTAGATCTATTCGCCACAGAAGAGAACGCGCAATGTCATCAGTTCTGCGCGTTGGAATTTCCAAGGCGGCACTCGCTCGGAGACGCTTTTCGTCGCAAGTGGAGTTGGGGTCTATTGTACGCCTTTCCACCTATACCACTTCTGCCCAGAGTGCTGAAGAAGATCAGGCGCGACCGGGCCCAGGTTATCCTTGTGGCTCCGGACTGGGCACGAAGATACTGGTATCCCGAGCTACTCAGCATTTCAGTTGATCCCCCGATTCGTCTGCCTCTTCGGGAGGACCTACTGTCGCAGCAGCAGGGGACGGTCCTGCACCCGAACCTGTCCAGTCTCCACCTACAAGCTTGGAGATTGAGTGGCGGCAGTTGAGGCCATTTGACTTGCCTCCCGAAGTCTGTGATATCATTCTGGCAGCCAGGCGTCCCTCTATAAAGTCGGTATACGCCTGCAGGTGGAACAGATTTGTGGCATGGTGCACAGCAAAGGCTGTGGACCCTCTCTCTGCACCCCTTTCTGAAGTTCTACGCTTCCTTCTTTCCCTTGCCCAGCAGGTCTCTGCTCTGGGCACTCTTAAGGGGTACCTTTCTGCTCTTTCCGCCTTCTTACAGCTACCTGATCAGCCTTCCTTATTCAAGTCCCCCATTGTAAATAGATTTCTGAAGGGCATCACACACATGTTCCCTCCTGTTCCCTTCGTGATGCCCCAGTGGGACTTGAATCTTGTACTCACTTATCTAATGTGTGCTCCCTTTGAGCCGCTCCATAACTGTCCTCTCCGTCTTCTTACCCTGAAGACTGCTTTCCTGGTTGCCATCACCTCTGCCAGGAGAGTGAGTGAGCTCCAGGCTCTTTCTTCTACTCCACCTTTCCTCTCTGTTCATCCGGACAAGGTTGTGTTGCGGACAAGACCTTCCTTTCTGCTCAAGGTTGTCACGGCCTTCCACATCGGGCAGTCCATTACCTTGCCCACCTTCTTTCCGCCTCCACATCCCCCGAAAGAGGAAGAGAGGCTCCACCGTGTGGACCCAAAACGTGCGCTCTCTTATTACCTAGATCGCACACGCCAGTTCCAGATGGATGACCAACTCTTTGTTAGTTACGTGGGCGCGAAGAAGGGAAAGGCGGTACACAAGAGGACCATTTCGCTGTGGATCATCTTGTGTATTCAGGCGTGTTACTCCCTGGCCAAAAAGGAGCCCCCTGCTGGATTGCGGGCTCATTCCACTCGAGCCACGGCAACAACTGCCTTGGGCCGAGGAGTCCCCTTACAGGACACTTGCCAGGCAGCTACGTGGGCCTCGCTGCACACGTTCGCAAGACACTATTGCCTGGACAGTCCGTCCTCCAGGACTTTCTGGTGTGATTATTGGTTCGCAGACCCACCACCGGGGTTGGTATTGCTGGGGCATCTATTCTAAGGTAAGGAATCTATCACTAACGTGTCTCTTTCAGATGCACAAGTTACTACTTGTGTAACAATATATCTGTAAGAGACATTAGTTAGTGATAGATTCCTTACCGACCCGCCCATCCTCCCCGTTCCGTTCTGCGAACCGGATATCTAGGGTTAAGGTCATCCCCTTTCAGGGCCCTAGTTTCATGGCACCAGTGTTGGTTCTATCATGGCTCTGCGTATCTGGCGCGGAAAAGCTGTGTATCAGAACTGACGTCAGCGTGCATGGGCGGCGTCTTAGTACTCCGACGTCATTCCGGCGCTAACAACGCCGACGACGGCCGCGGAGCCGCAGACGACGCCTACCGACGCGCAGGGTTATTGCTACGCCAAAATTTCCGGATCCAGTCTGACGCCTGGGGATATTCTAAGGTAAGGAATCTATCACTAACTAATGTGTCTTACAGATATATCGTTACACAAGTAGTAACTTGTGCATCTTTACCAGTATTTTCAGGGTGTGGGAACAAGATGCAGTGACTAGCGTGGACTTGTGCAGTCATGTCCAGTTTGCTTTTGATGATTATTCCAAGGTTCCTGGTGTGGTTGTTGGTCCGAGTTCGGCCGGCCACCAGTTGGAGTTTCCATAGGGAGGTGTTCTTGCCGAAGATCACTACTTATAGCTTGTCGGTTTTGAGCTTGTTGGTGTTTATCCAGTTAGCAACTTAGTTAAGCTAGCAGTGAACTTGTTTTTTGTGTTGGGGGTCTTGTCTGAGTGGTAGTGTAGGAGTTGCGTGTCATCTGCATACGAGAGGAAGTTGATGATGTGTGCGCAGAGGACATTGGCCAGAGCGATCATGTATGTGTTGAAAAGGGTGGGACTTAGCGATAAACATTAAGGCAGTCTACCGATCAGTTTGCGGATACCGAGGAGTAATGTGCCAGATTGACATCTTGTCCTTTAAGAAGGAACAGATAGTGGGTCCTTGGATGCCATTCTTGTGCAGGCTTCTGATGAGGATGGGGTGTGAGTCCATGTCAAATGCTGCAGAGAGATCCAGGAGACTGAGGGCTGCAGTGTCACCTCTGTCAGGGATCATGCAGATGTAATCTGTGGAGCACTGTAGAGATTTATTTCTGTACTTAGGTGGGCCTGAATCTGGACTATCGTGTCGAGGAGCTGGTGGTTGCTGAGGTAGTCGGTGAAGCATTGGTTGATTCGTTTAATCAGCTTATAGGCATCCTAGTTTCTTAACTAGTCTGTGGGAACCTTTCCATGCGACTCTGGTGGGACGTATTAATTGAGAATGTATCATGTTTTCCTCGGGGAGTGGGTCTTTGTTTTATGGGGTTGTAGTTCGGAGGAACATGTGTATTCTGGGTATCTTATTTTTAAAAGACCAATATTAGAAGTATCCCACGTCACTATGTACGAGGTGAGCATCTAGTGGCGAGAACACATTAATTAATTGTTCTAGAGAATGTATCACAGGTTACTTGGCGAGCGGAGTCTTGGTTTGTGGAATGCATAGAGCAGTTGGTATTAGGGAGATTGTATATCTTTTATGGATTTTATCCGTTGTTTTGTTGGCTTAGTAACTTTGCCTTCCGTGTTATTTGATTAGCATGTGCCTGGATGTATACATGTCATTTCGCAAAGGTCCCTCTGACCATTACTGTACAGGTTGTAGCTATGATTTACTCTGGGTTAGAATACGTTGTGTACTTCGTCAACTGTGTTTCAGATGTGTGCCAAGTGAGTGAAAAGTTCGATTCATTCGGGCTTTTACTTTGAGCTGTTGCTTATCCCTCTCTCCACCTCTGGAGTTTAGTTTGACTTGTCAGAGCACTGGAAGTGTTCCACTAAGGATGCGTTTGCTGTTTTACATTGTATCCTAGATTTATGCTAACTATCCGTGATTTTATTTTCAAATCTGTTTTGCCAATGTAGGTTAGTTTACATGGACAGAGGACAACATACACACTACACATTTTGTAGTACAGTTTTGATTGTCACGTTTTATATATAAATTCTGTCCGACAATGGTTTGATTACAGACCGTGCAAGTTCCGTATTTTTGGGGTCCATCATGGTCTGGCTGTTTGGGCTGTTTTTATGTTAACCCTACCGACTTCAATCACTCTGCCTATATGTGTCTAATTTAGTAAAGAAAAAAAAACTCCAAATGATATCTCTAATGATCCATGGATTAAGGCGGCACGAAGGTGCGGTTTAAAAAGAGCAGGGCAATAATATAATTTATTGAGTCTGCGAGTAATTGTGTTTACAGTAGGTGGGATTTATGTTGAATTTTGGCAACAGCAGTATGTCTTGTCAGTACAATTCGAATTGTTCATTCTTGGTTGGAGTTGCCTAAACAAATCTCTTTTCTTTTTCAGGCGTGAAGAAAACCGTTTCTTACAGCATGAGGAAAATGTTCAAAATGTGGAAAGGATGGCGCAGGAAGGACTCTTGATTTTTCTTTTGTAACGTATGGATGTCTGCCCATTGTAAATAAATAAAGTCACTTCTTTGCGAAAAAAAAGGCTCTCGTGTTTTCCTGTACCGAAGTAATTTGCTAATTTATTTTGTTAAAAATTGAAATAATTTTTAAGAGGACTTACACGATAATTAAAGCCCTCTGTACTCCATTCATGCTGCTTTGATCTCCATCGATTTCCTCATTTCTGGTCCTGATCCTGGTTTATCTGTTACTGCTATATTTAGTGTGGCTACCACTAGCCCAAGCACAGTATTGTCTTTAAAACCATGAATCCATTTACTGTTTCTAAACCATGAGAACACAATTTCACAACAAGTTTCTAATGGATTCCATGTTGTTCCTGTTATTCTGTTACATAATACCTCCCTGTCTCAAGAACAATAAGTGAGGAAGAAAGAAATCATTGCAAGAAGTCAAGCAGGAGTGTCAAACTGGTACAGTCACTAAAGCATGAACCGGCATTGGACATCTGCAGTGCACTTTCAGCAAATATTTGTTTCGCCACAAAGTGTAATCTCAAAATAAACGGCAATATGTACAGAATGCACATTTATTCTTGGCAAGTAGTTTTGTATTTCTGTTTCTCGTGAACAGGCACATGTACAGCGTTGGCTCTGAAGTGCATTTTCCAGACACTGCGGTGCCAGAATTATCACATGTGCAAAATTTACAATCTGGAGCATATTTAATGTACCCCCCCCCCCCCCCCCCCCGCCCCATTTCACTTTTCTGCGGTAATTGTGAGTTGTGATCTAGAAGTTACTGTTATTCACTTTTGCAAATACTTCTATACTTGAAAGTTATTGCTGTGTTTCTAATGTAGCCACTTGTGGCAATGGTGTTACATAACAAATCATATGAATTGCGTAATTAAAAAAAAACAGACGCTACTTCTACTGTCCTCCCAGATATTAATCTTTTCACATTCATGATTGGAAAATAGAGGATGTATTATTATTTTGCGAATTAATTTAGTTTAGCAGACTGCATTTTGTGATGACATTTGTATACAAATAATTATACATCAAGTTGATGTAGCGTATGTAATGTTGCAAACAAAAGCAGTTCCGATAATGTTTTTGGGGCTGTTTAAGGTGATCTTGTTGATAGACTGTAAGTTACTCAACGCATACTTTAAGGATTATTACAAATTGATGAATAGTACGTCTTTTTTTTAACAATAGTCTATGACTAAGGTATCGTAAACTGAGCTAAGCTGAACCTTCAGTCAAAACAACTGACGTTTATTTGTACTGAGATGAAATCCTAATTTGCTAAATTGTGTGTTTTTAGGACCGTGTGTAATACAACCGTCGGACTATTTTGCTATTGTTCATTGTGCTCAGACAATTTTTCATTCCCTTCTTTCCACTGATGATTGGTATTATTTATGATTGCTCACATTTTGCATTAATTAACATTTTTGTGTATCTCAAAGTAAATTCTGTAAGGCATGCAAGACTTTTTTTTACAGCAGAGAATTGGAAATTTGTGGTAGTGAATGCATTTAAGTAATGTGTGATTTCATGAAGCAGGGGAATATTAGCTATTCAAGAAATGTATTGTTTTAGGTCTTTGATGTGAATGTCTAAATAATGTAACTACTCTAGTGTATATGTCCAATATCCAGAGGCATTAGTTTTACCCAAACTGTTAATGAGTGAGAAAATGTGTCGTTTTATTTTGCTTCAAAGGCAGAGTGGGCTACATCAATGCACTGTTTGCTTGACCTCGTACTAGTGAAATACTGTTGGAACAAGATTCTTTCAGAAATGGAGATGGATGGATGGAGGTTTTCTGAGCACCAAGTGCCACTGTGAGACAAGTCAAAAGGAGGCAGTGCATATGGTAAGAGTTTGTGTGTTTTGGGGTATACAGTAAAAATGAAGGGCCCCTATGCCATCCGTACCCCCTTGATATAAGACAATTAAGTCATTTAGGACGAGTTAACTTTAATGCACTTTTCCGTAATCAAAACCAAGTTTATCTGGCAACAGTTCTGGATTATATATCTTAACCACCTAATATTTGAAAATAGTATGCATTCAGATTGGTCAAAAAAATAATAAAATGGTGCTGCCTCGGTCATTCTGCACACTTCGTGCCCCCCACCCCCTTGCATGCTGCACAGCATGTCAAAGTCAGACATGGCTGAGGTGCCTGACTGTACATATGATGTGATCGACATGCGTCCTGTAAATTACAATAGGTATTGACTTTATGAGCTATCTCTTTGCCTTAGTAATTACATGTTTGTTTCCTCTGTGTGCCATAGTGCCTTTTCACCCATTGGCAAATGTAGAAACCGAGTGCGCACACTGTTCAATCCAAACTGGAAAACATAATTGTGACAGTAGTTGTACTGTTATGAAAAACTACTTGTTTTCTGTTACACTGACATTTGGATTTCACCGAATTGTATCTGCATCATGTTTATATGTTAATGTATTCAAATATTCACAAATCCTTAAAAATCTCTAGTTAATTTGTATTAGTTGTCTGTTTGATTTGTGCATGAACATATATTACTTGATATTTCAACTATGTGGTCCATACTAACGCTGAATGGAATGCTGGGGGCCAGCAGCGAGTCACAAAACGTATTTTGTGGGCATTAACTACTGTTAGGCCTGCTCATCGGGCATTCTGAGGCTGTCTGTTCTCTGTACCTTTACGTGTTGATATAGCCCCTCTTCCCAAACCTGCCCGCTATTCCCAAATTAAAACCATCCGTCAGAAAATCCCAAACCTTTACAGTGTCCACCGTCAAGGCTGACCAACCCAATGCCTTGCTCACATCCTCATCTCTCCGTAGACCTCTTCGTGTTTTCTTTCTTTATTTTTTTATTCTGGCAAGTGGCCTTCCTAAAGGGGTGGAGTTGTGAAGTCCATGGGTTGCCGCACAGAAATACAGGGTGATACTTTTAAGGGTTTTTTTCCCTGGCCAAGAAGCAGGTGAGCATGGAGGTTACACTGATGAGGGATGTTTAGGGCTTAAGAAGCTGTGACCAGGTGCTAAAAGCCTTTTTTGCCTCGCCTTAAGACATTACTGTCTTGAAATGACTCTCCCACTCTTTATGAGCCCTCACATGTAGCTTGTGCTATCAACTGCATTAGTGGGTAATTCTACAGCTAATATTGCCTGAGCCTTCAGTCAATAGCAGTTAATTAGAACACTGGACTGTTTGGAGCACCACTGAAGTCAAATAAGTGGCAGAGGGCCACACATTTTTGAATTAGACCTTCTGCTCCGACGTTGCAATGTATGTATTTCTGCTTCATTTAGAACGGTCTACCCTCAGTGGATGTAGTGTCCTAAGAGCGCTAACAGCACTTTTGCCTTATGTATACTGTGGTTAAAGGCCCTTTTCCTCATTGTAGACCATCACCTTAGGGACCTGTAATTCACGTATAGGGCTTTTAATGGCTGATTACTTACTGGTAATATTCATTACTCCGAGTCTTAGACCTCCCTGTCACAGTCCTTACATACGTGAGCGTCAGCTCCCCCCGCAGACATCCTCAAGCAAAAGACTACCTTGCTTCCATCCCTACCCTTCAGGCCACACCCACATTCTGTGGAACATAACCCCAAACCTCACCTCCGGAAAGCCTGTAAATCAAAGCACAAGAAGCCGAGCACAGGGAGGGAGAGATGGGAAAGAGAACTGTGACGGGGAGGTCTAAGACTCGGAGTAATAAGTATTACCGGTGAGTAACCGGCCATTACCTCCTCATCAGACCTCCCCCTCTCAGTCCATACATACGTGAGAAGAAAACCAAGCAAACAAAATCAGATTTAAACACCACAACTGCAGAACAGACTTTATTACAAGCAACAAGCTGCGCATTTACGCCACCTGTACAGAACGCAACATAGAGTCCCCAAAACTGGGTGACATACCCCACCCACCACCAAGCTGTAATGGGACATTAAGGTGTGAGATGAACTTCAAGTGGTAGCCCTGCAAATCTCAGCCATGGAAGCCCCTTGCAACCAAGTCCAGGAAGCAACCTTGGTATAGCAACCTTGGTATAGCGACCCTGCAGAGCCCCAGGTACCGCCACCCCCCTGGGAAAGGCTGCAAAGATAGCCCGCTTCAACCACTGACAGAGTAGCAACAGATGGCCTCAGACCCTGACCCACCAAACCAAAAGTCACAAAAAGGGAATCCACCTTACGGAAAGGGCAGGTACAATCCATATATACTCCTAGGTTTTAGAAAACATTGATTGCCACTTTTTTGGTCCTTCTTAATATATGATTATTTTTTGTCATTTTTGTGTAATCTGTTATTTTTTGTGTTTTTTATTGAATTTTATGTAATATTGACAGTGATGTGCATTTCGTTTTTAATATGAACATTTATTAAATGAAATTGAGTTTTTTATATTGAATTGTATCTGTGGTTCCTTTATATAGTCACCCTTCCTTTTGCTTGATATGTTGATGCTATGATATACACACAAAAAGGGAATCCACCTTACGGAAAGGGCAGGTACAATCCATATATACTCCTAGGCCGGCTTGATATCCAAATGATGCAGCAAACCTCTTCCTCGGAATGAGGATCAGCACACAACACAGGCAAAACCAACTCCTCAGAACAATGGAAAGAGGAGGGAATCTTATGAACAAACGCAGGATCCGGCCTGAGCCACCCTATCCGTATAGCAAAAAAGGCTCAAGAGTACAGCAACGAGCCCAACTCCCCCACACGTCTGTCCGAGGTAAGAGCCAACAAAAAAACCACTTTGATAGTCAGAAACCGCAGGGAAACCTCCAGCAGCTCAAACAGGGCCGATTGCAATGACAGCAAGACCAAAGAGAGTTACCAACCAGGAGCCAAGCACTTAACCACAGGCTTCCTGAGAAAATAACTCCTCAAGAGTCATGCCACAAGAGGCAACTAACCACCACAGTCCTGACCTCAAAAAGCAAACACAGGCGCCCACTGAGCCCATAAAGAGGAAACCGCTATTCCCAAATTAAAACCATCCGTCAGAAAATCCCAAACCTTTACAGTGTCCACCGTCAAGGCTGACCAACCCAATGCCTTGCATTAGATTTCAGGGTAGAAGGCTTCTGAGATTGCTGAATAAAGAGAGCCATCTCAGGAGAACAACACAGCACCACAAGGTTTGACCTTTCAACAGCCAGTGCACCAACTGCAACCGGACCAGATACACTTGAGAAAGCCCCATAAACCTCTGGGGACAGGAGTCCAGGGGAAGCTTCCAACACGGCAATGCCGCCAACTTGAAAAACAGAGGGTACCACCGCCGCCTGCTCCAGCCTGGCACTACCAGGATCACAGACGCCCTGTCCAGCTTGCCTTTCAGGAGAACCCTCTTAATCAACACCATCGGAGAAAAGGCATTCAGCAACCCAGTCACCCACGTGATTAATCTCATCCACCTTACAAACCTTGCTTGACGACTCAAAGAGCAAAACCTGTCCCTCAATGCGTTCTCTGGGGTCACAAGCAGGTGCCCTTTAGGCACCCCAAACTACCATATGAGGACCCCAAACACCCCCTGTCCAAACACATCTCATACAGGGAGGGAAACAATCTGCTCAATGGATCGGAATCAACTGGTCATAATCCTGAGACAAAGGATGTGATTCACCAAGGGGTACAAATGCAACCTGGCCCAAGGAACAATCATGACCGTAGCGGAGAGACCAAAATCATGTCCGTTCTTTCACGAGAGTCTTCCTGTGAGGTTCGGAAAGGAACACCTTCCCCATCCTCATGTTGAAGACGCAACCAATTAAAAATAGTTGCTGAGTTTGAATAAAATGGCACTTCCCCAGGTTCAGCAACCACCCGAACTGCTGTAGAAGACTGCAGACATCCTGGGTATCGGATTGAGCCTTAGGAAAAGAAGAGGAAGAAATTAAACAGTCATCCAAGTACAGGAACACCTGGATCCCCTGTGCTTGCAACAACCCCACCAAAGGAGCCAACACCTTGGTAAACACCCTATGTGAAGCAGAGAGGCCAAAGGGCAATACCTGAATCTGGAAATGTTCGCCTCCCACACAGAACCTCAGAAACCTCTGCGAGTTCCGGTGCACCAGCACTTGAAAATACGCCTTCCTCAAATCCAGAGAGGTTAGAAAATCCCCCACTGACAGGAAGGAAAGAATCAACTGCAGTGTCACCATCTTGAAGGACCAGTGAGGAACACACAAATTCACAGCCTTTAAATCGAACACTGGCATGTAATCCCCTTTTGGCTTGTGGATCAGAAAAAGGATAGAGTAAGCCCTGTTGTGCCACACGGACCTTTACAATGGCTCCCTTGTCCAACAGGTCCTGAACTCCTCTCAACCGGGCCTGATGTTTCAAAGGTGACCCCGGAACAGGGGTAGAACGGAAGATGTATAGGGGAGGCGTAACAAACTCAATGCGATACCCCAGGCTGATAATCTGTAGGACCACTGATCCCTGACCAATTCCTCCTATTCCTGAGGTGACCCCCTACCGCCCCCCCCCCCCCCTAAGAAACACAGAATAGTCAGTATTTTGCATGGCTGTATTTTGGCTGACTATATCTGAACCTCCCTGCTGGCACCGGGTCTTATAGAAGGAAGGGACTTCCCATCCACGTACCCTACCACGAAAGGGCTTAGCTGAGGTGCCATTTTAATTTGAAAAGTCTGTCCAAAGGCCCATTTATAGCCAGCAAACTTGCCCTTCAGCAGTGGATGGAGAGGAGCCAGCAATTCTTTGTCATCCGCCATCTTCTTGATCATAGCCTCCAAGGGCTCACCAAACAGTTTGGAGCAACTCAATGGAATCTTCATGAGAGCACCCTTCAGTGCTGCCTCTGCCTTCCAAGGCTTAAGCTCAACTGTTGCCTAGCCACCACAGAGGCTCCAGCTGCTGCAGCAAGGGCTCTAAGGGAAGCGAAAGACAGGTCAGACAAAAAATTCAACTGCTGTCCTAACATAGTCAACGTCTCAGAGGGATCATCACCCTGAAGCAGCTGCCCCGAGATACTCTGACAGCCCTTCAGCAGTGACTGAACCAGATACCTGGTATACATTGCCAGATTAGAAGTCGCAAACAAACTCTTCAGAGCCCTTTCAACCCTTTTATCCCCAGAATCAGAAGGCACTGCATCCTCCCAACACCACTATACTCGGAGAAGAAAGGCCAGCCAACCGTGTATCTACCCTTCATGACGTAAGGGAACTCCTCTGAAAACCTTTGCAATGGATACCTTTCAGCCAGAAACCAGGGAAAGCATAATTATCCACATCCCACCATTCCCCTGCCAGTACATTCCGGACAGACTTATGTATGGGCAGACTTTTAGGCTCCTTTCTTTGATAATTGCCAAAGAAATCTTCTGATTCCTCATCCACCAAGGGCACAGGAAACACCAAATTGTCCCGCACATATTGCAATACACTGAGAAGGTCTGCCCCTTGAATAAAGTGCCCCTTCACCTCCTCATCAGAATCACAGTCAGGATCAGGGGAATACAGCTTCTGTCTTTTATGCCCCACTGCTCCTTTGGCCTGAAAAGCAGCTGAAACAGCAGCCTCAATAATTCTTTGGACATCAGCCATGGAAGGGGCAGCCATAGGCCCAGCCACCACCTCACCCTCCCTATGATTACACTTCTCTGAGCTCTTTCCACCCTCCATGAGGTGCCCAAGACCATCAGAAAGCACACCTTCCTTTATACAACCCAAATAGGTGAATCACTTCCTGAAACACTAGTTGCCATGATGCCATCCAAACCAACGGACACGTCCCAGCACATGCATCCGGCATAACTGGCCAATCGCCATGAATGCGGAACACACATGGGTCATAGCGCTTGCGCTGGCCAATCCCAGCACGACTCCTTACAGGCCAAAGCCCAAGCCAGTGCTCCTGTGCAGCTCCCTCAAATCGTGAGTCACTCTTAGGCAAGAGGGGTCCCCAAGTAGGACACAAGGTAAAATTTAGGCTAGACAATTCATCATTGCGGGAGCAGGGAAGTAGTAGGGGAGCATATGTGGTGTAAAATAGACATATTTTTTCCACAAGCATGATTAGAAATCGTTGTAAACAGGAACTTCCTCAATTGTACCTACTTATGTGAAGTTCCTCCTTTGTTGTCAATGTGATATAATGTTTTTGAGTTCACCTCACTTTGTCACATTACGCACCTGTCACTTTATGTAAGCACCTGATTACTCCGACTATTTCTAATCATGCTTGTGTAAAATAATATGTCTATTTTACACCACATATGCTCCCCTACTACTTTCGGGCTCCCGCAATGATTAATTGTCTAGTTTAAATTGTACCTTGTGTCCTGCTTGGGGACCCCACTTGGTTGCATAGAACTTGATTGGGCCAAACTGAACCGTTGTTTTCCTTAACCATATGTTAACCCCAGGTTCTTCTAACGGGGTACCCTTGTTCTACCATACTACCCTCAGGCAAGAGCTATAATTATTTTCTTTAAGGTAGGCCCCGCATAGGGTCCCGAGACGCACCGTGCCCCAGGCGTGCCAGTCTATCAGCCCAGAAACTCCTCCAATCGATAGGTAAAGCACTGGCTTTGTTCCACGAAGCTCTTAACATGTGCGAAGTGAAGCAAGCTTCCGCCCTGCTAAAGCAGGGACTCAAAGCCACTCCTCCGCCACCTTCCAAGAAAAGGTCGCTGGAGCAGACCTTAATAGAACAATACTTGCCAGCGGTGACCAGCACCGAGAGTCCTTTAGCATGATCCAGTCGTGCAGAAAAAAACAACCGGATTTCCAGAGGTGAGGTCAGGGGTTATGTTCCACAGGATGTGGGCGTGACCTGGAGGGTAGGGATAGGAGCTGGGGAGTTTTTTGCTTGAGGATTTCTGCTGGGGAGCTGATGCTCATGTATGTAAGGACTGTGACAGTGAGGTCTGACGAAGAGGAAATGATCAATATAACCATTGCCAGAGGATATAATGCCATAGCAGAACAGTGGAATGATGGACATCTGTTGAAGACAATGGAGCATAAGAGAGCCAATACTGATTAGTATAGACCATTTGCTCTATCGTTCCAATGCTCGTCTTTATGTTTCTACCCGTTTAATGTATGACTTTATAAGTGAGTTTTCTTGGTACATTATAGCTCTTCCACTTCAGCCCGGTTGGGTGGGAGAGACCATTTTGTTCGTTATGCAGCTCAGGACTATAAATCGGGCTGAAAGGCAATAATGTAGTATTGGACTTTACTTATATCATAATAAATAAATTGATTTTGGATCTAGTCTCAGTTTTATACCCTAAATTGAAAGTTAGAGGCAAATATAACATATACGGCTTTATTTGTTACAACTTCGACCAAAATAGAGTCTTGCATGATCTTTCCACTGAATAGATTTCTCCTGCTTAATCTATGTGTGTTTGGATCAGGGCCATTGGAATTATGTGGCAGGGGAGAACCAAATTATGTGGCAGGACTGACTGAATTATGCAGTAAGAAAATACTAATACTATGTAGAATAGTGTGGCATATTTTTGACAGTGTTCTCTTGTGTAAAGATGACAAAATAATTAGTTAATACTATCTAGGCAAATGTCTCCTCTCAGTAGAGCCAGTTTGACACCCAAATACAGCAATAAGTAACAAAAAGGTGACCAGTCAGCTTTCGCGAAGGGCCTTCGACTGGGGCAACATGTCACCTTGTTTTTAGTAACTATTGATCAGTTTGAGCTAGCAATTTTTTGGGGGGGAGGGGTTAAAATCTGCAGATTATGTGGCAAATCCATAATTATGTGGAAAACTCTGCGGTCACAAAATCAAATAATTCCTATGGGCCTGGCTTTGAGCTATACCTTGGCATTCCTTCTGCACGCTCACTGCTTACTTAAAAACACTAATTTGGTTGGGTGCCCACTGTTACATTTGCCTCTTACAGCACTGTTTGACACCACAGAAAGAGCTCTGCTGGACGTGGCCCGGAACAAGGTGCAGTCTGTGAAATATGAGTGATCAACTGCCAATGCAACTCGTTTGCGCGCAGCAGATGGGGGATTAGCTTGCAGGCGAGCCCGCCCGAGCCTCTCACTGCTCGCCATCAGCAATACCCGATCCAGTGTCTGGCTGTACAGGTGTTATTTCCCTGCACTCCTCGCCTGTAACCCGAGTTACTTGTGTTTGTCTTACACGACGAGAGTAAACGCTAAACACCTTGGCTTTGCCTACGGAGAACTTTCTTTGTTTGCCAAAGAAAAGGCACATGTATTATTCCTCAGCGGAAGGTGGGGTTAAGTCCTGCAGTCTGAAGGTGTCTGGTATACACCAGCTGTTGTCACCTGATGCATTGTGTAGGCTGTCTGGTAAGTCTCTCAAGAGCCATCTGAGAGCCTTTCAGGGTAAGGTCCTCTGTGTAGACATATTGTACCTGAATGCTGTGTCCCTTGGCTTTTGCTCTGAGAGCCCTGCCTGCTTCAGACTCATTTATTTTTAAACGTCCTTCCTTTGCCCTTGAGGCCACGGGTCCTGTTTGTGCTTAATTATTTTGAATGGGAGCCAAGTGTGGTTGTGTTTTGACTCATAAAGCCGGTATCTGCAAGCCCCTTACTGTAGTGCAGTGATGGAGCGAGAATATTTATAATTCATTCCTTCCTTCCTAGTCTAGATCTTTTCGAAATCAGTCCCTGGACTCCTCTCTGGTGCTGAGCTGTGTCACTCAAATGCTGTGATCGGTTTTATAAAGAGAGCAAGATTACAGAGACACACAGAATAATATTGGGGCCAATGAACTTTGAAACTCTATTGGGCTGTAAAATGGCCATGAGCCAACATTTACTCAGGGCCGGATTGGCCCTAGCGGGCATCAGGGGTTTTCCCTGGAGGCTGGAAGGATGGGGCGGTTTTACAGCAGTGGGGGACTTTTTATGTCACTGGGAGACGGTTTTCCAGTGGTGCTGCAATATCGTCCCCCTATAACAAAATCAGCAGTGCTTCATACTTGCACCCCCCTGCCCCCAACACACCCACCACCCCGCCCCTCCTGCGCTCTTTACAAATAAGAAATAAACTCACAGGGCCTGATTCACAAAAGCATACATTCACACCTTTATCCAGGGCTCGAGTCGGGGTACCACGCGGGTGGACGTCGTTCCCCTCACTTACTTTACCAGGAGCTCGATTACAGGAGCAAATGGAGCCACACATTCACTCTTTGGCCTCTGGGGCGAGATCGGAGCTCATTCAGAACACTGCTCACGCGCTGGCTTCTCTGATCCAATCACATCTAAGGGGTGAGCGAGGGGAGGCAATATCTGATGGTGCAATCCACCTTTCGTAATGTCACTTCCTGTTGTGACGTCAGCGTCCCCCCACTTCTTTTTTTAGGACTTGTGCCCTGCCTTTACCCTTATGCACAGTTGAAAATGTAGGACTTTTGGCAACTCACATACTCAGAAGTACATCTGGGAAGCAATGCCAGTTGCAGGGTTCCAGACTTCTGAAAATGTCATGTGACTTTTGCTGTTTCCCCATGTGGAATTATAAGCGCAATACAACTCCACATTCAGGAAAGGATGTGCTAATTTCCCATTTGTTTTACCTCGCCATAATGGTACGCATTTGTGGTATACAATCATGCTGCAATTAAAAAAAAGTGTGCCTGCCAGGTATTCTTTGTGAACACTTGACGGGCACAAATGGAGTTATTTCCAGACCAAAACATATGTTTACAGCACCAAAGGTCTTTGTGAATCCAACCCACAAAATCCAAGGGTATCACTAAACCAACTCTCAGTAAAAATAATAAGAAATTACCTTAATGCTATATTATTTTCTTCTGTGACTGTTTGACTACCTTAATACTGTATTGTTCTATATTCTCTTGCGACCCGCACGAATCCACACATTGAGCTCGACTAAATGTCTTTGCATCAGGGCACAAGTCGTAAAAAAAGAAGTGAGGGGACGCTGTCATCGAAAGTGACGTCACGACAGGAAGTGACGTCACGAAAGGTGCCAAACTCCTCGTGCCAGAGGAACGAAGAGTGAAGTCCAGCTCTTTGGCAGGGGGGACGGTGTCCCCCTGGTAAAATAAGTGGTGGGACGCCGTCCACCCGCGTGGTACCCCGACTCGAGCCCTGCTTTGCATCACATGTAAAGAAAGCGCTCTGATACCTTTGGGTCTAGCTAGCGCTATATAAAACTCTTAAATAACGAAAAGAGATACAAAGGCCCTCATTACAAGTGTCACTGAAGTGGTCCATTATTTTCCCCACCTCCAGAGTTACTGATACTGTGATACTGGTAACTTCAGGGGCAGGAAAAATCTGGTCCATTACTAGTTGGAGCCTGAAAGTCCACAACAAAATCAGGAACGACTTTAGGAGTTGTTAGTTTTGGGTCCGATTTCTGCTGTCATTCTTCATTTTGATCCAGGCTTTAAGCAGCCGACAACTCTGGGTGAAAACAAACGTCTCATAATTCTAATGAGCCAGTAACTGTTGTTCCAGCCATATCTGAATTAGGTGGCCACTCTTAGAGGGCCTAAGTGGTGTTATTTTTTCTCACTTCTTGGTCAGTGTTCCTAATGCAGGGATTGTTTTACAGTGTATTTTATTTTAACAAAATTATGTATGTTCCAAAATCAGAAAACACATAATGTATTCATCTTTATCTGGCATCTGAGTAGTGTAGTAACTAGCAATGTGGCACTCTGGAAAGCTCACTGGCTCCAAATGTGGCAAAGCAGTGCCATTATTTGCAAACAAAAGAGAATAGTATTATGGCCTTAAGAGGTACCCAGCAGCATCCTAAAATACAAGCACTGGGTCCAAAAGGATGTGCTGTTCAAATGCTGTAGTATACAAAAAAGTGTTGGATGGAATGCTTGAATTAATCTCAGCCAATCTTAACCACACGGACCACATCCCGATCTATTGTTATTTTGCACACCATGCCACCTTAGTTTGTACCCACCCATATGCAAATCAGTCTTGATCCTGCTCCAATGAGAACAGTCCAGCCCGAACTGCAGAATCTCTGAAGTGTTGTCTTGTGTATTCTGGAGCCTGATTTGATGTGATGCTTTGTTCTTTGTGGTTTTGTGTCCATAAATTCACATGAAAAAAATGTAAAGTTATCAATCTTGAACAGCAGATTCCATATGGAACAGCTGCAGCATGTACGCCCCAGAAATTACTCCATACAGAGAAAAAGCACGTTGGTAACATTTTACATTAATATTCAAAATTACACATTGGTGAAAATTAATCTGGCTTTTACTACTCACATGTAGAAGCCAAAACACATTTGCAAAATCACCTACACTGCAACCTTAAGAGGAGTGCAGAAACACAATTAGAGAAACAAAATCATGCTTTACACAGATTTATATAAGACCCTGAGCAAAAAATACAGTTAAGTGGCAGCCGTGCTGGACTCCCTGCTGTCTGGCATCCTCCTAGTTGTGCCTGGACACAGAATCTGTGTCTCGCTTTCCCGCTCATCAGCTCCTTGTGGGTGGAGTGCTTAGTTTGAGCTGTGGTTTCTGGTGCTTGGCACTGGCACTTAATATTCAACATTGGCACTTATGACAGCTGCCACATGGTGGCGCTGCTTGTGTAGCTTAAAGATAAGCAGAACAACAGTTGATTATTATTTCAGTATGCATTTAAAACCGCTAAAACCGGCTGCCAAGCCATTCTTGGAGCTTTGGGGGTCTTGAACAGTCTGAATTGTAAAATGTGTAGCGGTGTGATGGTTTGTAGTTGTGTAGGTATTGTCATTGGCAGCCCTGGCAGTGGCGGCTCCTGAGAAGGGCCCTGGCTCTTACCTTCTTACAAATTAAGCACTGGGGAGAGTTGGAGAGCAGTGCAATTGGTGCAAAGGCTTCTATGGGCTCCCCACCCCCTCATCACAGTGCCATGCACAGAGCTCTGGGGACTTACAAAGATCACTGTAGCAGCTGGCCCACATCTCTAATGGAGAAATATTTCAATATTGTTTGTAAGATTCTCCAACTGCGTTAATTACCCATTGCCACCTGGAGAGCTCTTCAGATGGCTCCATGGTCATGGAACACCGGCTGCAGCCCCACACATGCTACACACGAGCAGCTAGATCTTTCTTCAGTTCATAGAGAGTCCCACAAAATCTGGCGACTAAATTAGGAGACTGATCCCACAACCTTTGCAATCATATTCATTCTAAAAAGGACACGGCAAGTAAGACTTCCTTGATCCCCTTGGCTTTTAGATGTATGACAGCCAATGATGTTACCAAGGTTGAGACACCTAACTTGGAATTGCAGTGTGAGATCTTGTCCTGTGATTGTTGTAGGCTTCAGGCGTATTGATAAGTCCAGTGTTAGCTTCTTGTTGACACCTGTAGTCGAATACTAGAGATCCCATGTGGCAAATTTTACTTTCAATAGGTTTTCTGAGGAAAACATCCCTCTCTCCATTAAAGTTCCTTCCTGGGACATGATTTGGTACCCCATGCACCTCTGCCCTGCCAGCTAATACACCACTAGTGGCACATCAACAGCGTTTTCAAATGTTCTATTTTGATTTGCATCATTAAAAGGACTCAATGTAGTGAAGCAGAAACCATGCTCTAATTCTGCACCCTTCTGTGATGACTTGCAGTGTGCAGTTATATCCCCGCGACATCCACGCTGCTCTCAGGATACGCCTACAAGATGCACTAGTGTTCCAATATTGTAAACGACCTATCCGCCGTCTCTCTGCTCAACACCAAACCCTTTTCCGCTTGTTTGCACCCCTTTTACACCGGTTGGTCATTTTGGTCCTTATTTGTTTCAAACCCTTCTTGTTCAGGGGCAAAGTATATGCTCATTTTGCAACACTAAACATGTTTTTACTGTACCTGGTTATTGCAGGATGCATTGTGGGATTTGTTTACCAGCTTTGCACTTTTTCACTATACGGCATAGCAAAGTTACTGGAACCTTTTTGGTAATCTTGGTAGTTTAAAGTCAAAGACAGAATAATTGGTGCTAAACTTGGTAATAGGTTGTATCCACTTGATCCAACTTTATTAAAGATATGTTACTTTCACTTCTTAGACATGTCCATCTCGTGTCCGAATCAAAACAGCAGATGTCCTCAACACCTTTGTTGATTTTTGCCTGATGTTGTGGGATGAGGACATTAGGACCCTGTAGGCAGAGTCCTCCCCAGAGCCATAGCCAGGACACTGGACACCACTTCCTGTCCAGAGGACTGGACAAGATGGGGGTGTGGGGAGGAGAGCAGGGGCAGCATGGGTGGAGACAAGCTCCCCCGGAAGTAGAGGAACAACAATGACAGAGAAGGTTTCTGTAATAAATAATAGGCTAGCAAGACATCGGTGTCAGTGTGTTCATTTACCTGCGGATCCCTGCAGGAGTACACAACACCTGCTTCCCTTGTGTATTTTCATAGACAACCCAGCCTTCTTCAAAGCACTCCCTGAGCCGGCCCTGGCGCCTCCTCTCAGCTTTTTATCAGCGAATGCTTCCAATCCTATTAGGAGCAAATATTTAGACGCTGCCTTTTATCCCCTCGTGAAGTTTGCACAATTACACCAACACAGCCATTATTTTATGCAAAATGGCACGCAATAACAACACGGAGAAGTGTGGCGTGGTTTCAAAATGTGAAGTAATGTTTAATGTGCAGGTAAAACCGGATGGACTGGAACCGGGCAGGATCTGGGGGGAGGGGGGCGGCGATTGGGTTTCTGTAATTTGAAACAGTGTTTTGATGGCATTTTCGTCTCTCGGTAGGAATCCAGTTGTCACGGATTGGTTATCCCAAACATGATTTCACCCCAGGCTGCAAAACAGATCAGGTTAATGCTTCCTTTAATTGTAGCGGCCCCGACCTTTACAACCCGTTTGCTTTTTTTTTTACAGAAAGAGTTGAATGTCTCGGCAAGTGGCCAGTGCAGCGTCTTATATTTCCTACATTGCATTCCTTGCCGAAGCATATTATAGCCATTAAAGAATGCAGTACAGCATGACTGTATAAAACGACTAAGTGCTTTTAACGTAGACAAAAATCCTTGTATTGGTTAGAGAAGTAAACCGGAAGTGGAGCTTAGCACTTAGCCTTTAGTATGCTGCGGTTACCAATCACATGATTATATTCAGTTAAACATATTTATAGTAGGCCCATCGTGTCTTAAAATGGCCGCAAAAGTCGATGACCTGTGGCACGCGAGACTGAGTCAGGTTTCGGGATCACAGTGGGGGGGCTGTCCCGGCCAGCACTGGGATGCCAGCAGCGACAAACACCAGCGAAGACAAAGCATGCCAACGCGTTCACCAGAGAGACAGCACGTTGCAAAGAACACTGGGTTCGACCCTTGCAGAGTGGTGTAGCGGGAGGTGGGAGGATGTGGCTGAGAGATTCCAGGTTTTAAGAGGGAGAGGCACTGTGGGTAAAACCGCAGGGGCTATTCTTTGACGGGTTCCCCTCAGACTGACTCCCTGCGGGAATCTGTTGTGCTTTTTGCCAGTTTCATGCTTTCCTTACATTGTCAATGCAGCTCCAGCATTAATAAAGGGATTTTTAGTTGAAAATGTTAATTCTTTTGTAAGCAAAATACAAACAAATAACACATTCGAGCTAAACATATAATCAAGTTAAATACAATGAATTCACCTATTGTCATTAGCAGAGCTAGCTCATGGACGAGAAATGTAAATAAATAAAAATAGGGTAAAGAAAAAATACATTAAAATCACAATGAATTGTGTGTCTCGCTCTATAAATATATATATGTGTGTGTGTGTGACAATCTCTCTCGTTCTCTCTCTCT
Source organism: Lissotriton vulgaris (assembly GCF_964263255.1). NCBI lineage: Eukaryota > Metazoa > Chordata > Amphibia > Caudata > Salamandridae > Lissotriton > Lissotriton vulgaris. Next base: position 1,039,031,457 of record NC_141697.1, read on the forward strand.
CTCTCTCTCTCTCTCTCTCTCTCTATATATATATATATATATATATATATATATATATATATATATAGAGAGAGAGAGATATTACCTGAAAAAAAAGGTTTGAGTGATGTTATAGCTGGAAATTGTATTAAAATGTTACTTTACCTTTTTTAAAAACCCTTTGAATTTCACTGAAAAACAAAGGTTAAAGGGACTTCATAGTTCTGTTAAAAAGTCAGTTAAAACATTTTGTGTTAAACAAACACAAATCACCAGCTATAATTATCTCAAGTAACTATAACTCATGTCCTAAAGTAACTGTAACTCGCACCGCCGCCATGCACAGTTTTTATCAATGATGTCAATTCAGATGATGCAGTGATATCATAAATTGTCGTACAATGTCATGAGCAATGTAATATGTGAGGAAATTTGCAGTGCATGGTGAGGGATTTAGTAAGATGCCCATTGCTATGTGCGTTGTGGGGCTCTGGGCCTGCCATGGGGCCCAGCCCTGCACCCAACCCCCTGCTGGTGCCAAACTCCCTGCTGTACACGTCCTCTGCCATGCGCGGCATGGGGTTGCAAGTAGGTCAAGGCTTGTGGCCAGGCCCAGCACCCAACTCCCCGTGGGTGCTGTACCCTCCCCCCTCAGTGCACCGCCTTGGGCAAGGTATGCTCATATTCTCCCAGGTAGGGAACTGCATTGTCTGTGATTCCTTTTTAGGTCTCGCCTGGACATCGCATCCGAAGGATGCGTCCAGGCTGGAGACTTAAAGCTGTCTGACACGGGGGAATGAGGGACAAGAAACTGTGACGAGCTTATCCTTGGCTGGATTCAGCTGCGTGCACGCGCACCAACATTCACGCATGCGCACATCACAGCCACACGCATACACAGCACTCACGCATGCGCACATACACACGCGCTGCTTACTTTCACTTTGCAACCCCCCCCCCCCACCAGTCATCGGATTTTTTTACACACGCACGCATGCATGCATACATACACACACACAGACACACGCGCAGGCACACACGCACACACAGGCACACAGACAGACACACACGCGCGCGCACATGTCCCCTCCCCCCCTCACACCCCACTCACCGAGTTCTTTTAGTGTGTCCCTCTCTCCTTCGGCAGGCAGCGGGTCATCCTAGTAGCAGGCGGGGCTCTCCACGAGCACAGGAGCCCCGCTAGCTGACACGCAAATCTTCCGGCAATCTTCCGGCTGACGGGCACAGGAGCGCGGGGTAGGCTCCCGTCTGCTTCCTGTCTTTTTGCGGCCCCGCCCCCGTCCCAACACAGGTTGCCTGGCTTCCTGTTCGAGCCGGGCTGCGGCGGTGAGTTTTTGCATGTTCTACAACTTTAAATTGTATGTCTATATAGTCAATTAAAATGATAAATAAGTCCACAAAGCTAAGTAGTCACATATAGAGGCTTCTAATGTATAAACGGTCTTGACTTGTTTATGCCATGATGCGATGCCCACTCATTGGTCGCCACCCAGCTGGATGAGACAGCGTAACCGCCATTGGCTGAAGAAAACTGTAAAACGCAAGGCGATTGGTTACTATGGTTCAGCTGATGTTTTGGAAGTTAGACTTAAAGCTCGTACAGCCCTTCCTTCTGCAGAGCGCTACTACTGGCTGGTGTGGCGCTAAGTAAAAGAAACTGCAGTAAAACACCTCGCAGCGCCGCGGTTAGACATGTAAGCGGTGGTGTGATATCCAAATCTTATTTGTTTGCCACTAGATGATCGTGAGGAAATCTCCTTCTCTTATTCTGCCTCCCTTTTCCTCCGGCCACAACCGGTGTCACGTGGATGCTGACTGAAACCTAGTACCTGTAGCATCATAAGTGTATGCTTAAGGCTTGGGAACCGGAAGGCAGATTGGGGTGGACTCCGGGGCCGGCCACCTCGGGGAGAGCATGGAGCCGCTGCAGAGGAATGGCTACCAGGGGCACGGCCGGTACGTGCTGGCAGTGGACGTGGACAGCACCGTCCTCAAATGTCACGTCTACGACAAGGCGGCGGCGGTCAGGGGAGCCGGCAGCAAGAAGGTGACTGTGTGGAAAGAAAGGGGGTTGTGGGAGAGAAGGAGGGGTGTGTCGGCTGGGAGTGCATGAAAAGACCCGGGCTGTAATAAACAGACAGTGGGACAATGCAGGCTTGCAAGAAGAGGCAGAGAAGGGAATGCAAGAGCGGAGGTTATGCAGAGCTGTCAAGTTTCCTAAGTCTATGCTTCAGTGGGTCACCCGGCCCAAGTTTTTCCTTTGCTTTTTGGGACTTAAAATAGTTCTTTTTATGGAGGGGTAAACCGGACTGCAAGTAGTGGGTCACCCGGCCCAAGTTTTTCCTTTGCTTTTTGGGACTTAAAATAGTTCTTTTTATGGAGGGGTAAACCGGACTGCAAGTCCTAGCATGCAAAGGAAATCCTTGAATTGATGACTTACTCACGACCATGGGGAACTCAAGAACTCTGTCTGTGATACATTTCAACTCACCCTCATTTTGGGGGGTGTCCCACACACCTTAGACTCATCTTCACCTTCCAAACGAGCAATGCCTTCCTTGGACTTCAACAGGGTCACAGAGGAACCTCCTCGCCTTCCAAAAATGCTTCAATTGAGTTCAATAGGCCCCCCCTCAAAGGACCCCCAATTTACACACACTTAGGATACACAAAAGCTTAGGGGTGCGGTGCTTTGCCTAAGAATGGTCTGAGACAGAAGCATGTGGGAACGGGCTGCATAAGAGAATGCTTTGTAATGCATTAAAGAGACGAGTGCAGTGCAGAATATCCACTGTAGCACTTGCTCAGTGTGCCATGCAGTGTCCTCGAGAGAGAGAAAACTAAATAAATACAAATATATATTATATATATATATATATATATATATATAATCAAGTAGTCAGTGCTATGTAGGTTTTGCAGCTGTTGGAACATTGAGGCATAACGCATACTCCGTGCACTATGATTACTGATAACTGAAGTGTAAAAGTGCACTGGTCCTTTATCACGTAGCAGTGTGAAGTGCAATTGCTGAACTTGGCACACAGCTTAAAAGGTGGTAGATACATAATTAGGTTATGGAGACGTGGCATGCCTATGGTATTTTTTAAACGAGCAATCTTTCTCTATGCATTTTCTGGTTATGTGTCATGAATTATGTGGCAAGTGATACATTATGTGGCAAGCGATGAATTATGTGGCAAGTGATACATTATGTGGCAAGTGATAAATTATTTTGCTAGTGATAAATTATGTGGCAAGTGATAAATTATGTGTCATGAATTATGTGGCAAGTGATACATTATGTGGCAAGCGATGAGTTATGTGGCAAGTGATACATTATGTGGCAAGCGATGAATTATGTGGCAAGCGATGAATTATGTGGCAAGCGATGAATTATGTGGCAAGTGATACATTATGTGGCAAGCGATGAATTATGTGGCAAGTGATACATTATGTGGCAAGCGATGAATTATGTGGCAAGTGATACATTATTTGGCAAGTGATGAATTATGTGGAGGGGAGGGGCTATAATCATGCAGAAGACGCCATTTTGCTGCTGCATAATTCATAGGTGGGCTGCATCATTATATGTCAATATGCAACATATTTTATATGTCCCTTTTTATAAAAACAAAATGTAACTACTGCAAAAAAAAAATCTTTTATGCAAACAAATTTAAATACTGCATAAATAATTTTAACAACAAATACTTTATATGTAGCTTTTTATGTACATAAGAAAACTATAGCATAAAGCAAAAAACATTGCCATTTACAATAATAATAGCTCAAACTTAAATAATGCGAGACCTATTGCGTTGCAAATGCTTGTTTTTCTAGATGTCGTTTCTGCTAAATGCCAGCAAGGGAATGACAATTTATCCCATTAAATTGTGCACTATTTAGGTATTTTGTTAATATTGGACTATCAGCTAAGTGTTTGGACATCAACTTACATAAATTAGCTAATATTTAGCATTTGCTAAAAGAAAGTGGATATTACAAATTAACTAATTGGTGAGTAATAATTATTATTTTTGAGAAAACTGATTAGCATATTTTGATTAAGATTAAACCAATTGTTCCTTAAAGGATATGGGGGTTATTAGATGCATTTTATCAGCATTAGTTTGATATATCGCCGGGAATGTAATTAATTAACATATTTTGTCAACTGGCAATATTTCTAATAGGTAATTGGGCTCTGATTAGATATTAAGAAAGATGTTTTAAACTAGTTTTAAAAGGTGCACAGTCTAAATATCGAGTTTTATATATCGACCTACAAAAATATCGAGTTGGAAATATCGAAGGTATAGAATATCGAGGTCAAGAATATCGCTGGACAGAATATCGACCCTAAGGTAAGTAATATAGTTTTTTTTATATCGATGTAAGTAATATCGAAGTTAGTAATATCTATAGCATATATATCGATGTAACTAATCTCAATGTTACTAATATCGATATTTGTATTATTGTTATGTATTTTATTATGTATGTGTAATATGTATTTGTTAAGTATTTTAAGTGTTTTAAATTATATGTGTACTATTTTTATATTTTAATGTATTTTTTAAAGTAAATTTTATGTTTTAGTCCCGGAGCGGGTTGTGGGTTTATAGGGGAATAGGGTGGGAAGTAATTTAAATATACTAAATCAATTATTAATTTTTAGGAATTATAAATTAATTTTAATGAATTTTTGTTTTATTTCTGTAGCGGGTTGTGGGTTTATAGGGGAATTGGGTAGGAAGTAATTTATTTGTAATTAATTAATGATTTATATTTATTTATTGCTATGGATAATTGTGATTTTTAATTAAATATTAATTGGCAATTAATTAGTGTAATTGATAAAGATTTTTTTTAATTGGTAATTGTTTTTAATTGCTAATTACTTTTTTAAATTGATAATTGGTAATTGTTTTTAATTGCTAATCACTTTTTTTATTGATAATTAATGTTTTGTTTTGTTTTTTAATTTTTTTATTTGGTAAATAATTTTGTTAATTGGTAATTAATATTTTTAATTGGTAATTAATTTTTATTAATTGGAAAATATTTTTAATTATTTGGTAATCAAGGTTTCATATCCTGGGTACAGGGAATTTTTGGATTGCATTTCATAATGAATGAAACCTTGAAAGTATGAAAAATTATTTTATGGTTTAATCATTTTTAATTGCGAATTAATTTTAAATGATTAATATTTTTTGTAATGAAAAATATTTTATTGTTTAATATTTATTATTTGGTGACTAATATTTATTAATTAATATTTATTGGTATTCATTGTTAATTTATTGTTATTTAATTATTCAATTGTAATTGCTTTTAATAATTAATATTTGTTTTAATTATTCATTATTTTAAATATACAAATTATTTATAAGTATGTTATATTTAATTTCTACACTATCAAACGTTTTCCTTAATGTTTTACTCCCTGGAGTTGGAATAGTAATTTTTACCCATAGGCTATCCAACGCTTTCCCTACTGTAGCACCCTCTGGAGTTGGAATAGTAATTTTTACCCTACGCTATCCAACGCTTTCCCTACTGTTGCACCCTCTGGAGTTGGAATAGTAATTTTTACCCCTACGTTATCCAACGCTTTCCCTACGGTTGCACCCTCTAGAGTTGGAATAGCAATTTTTACCCCTACGCCATCCAACGCTTTCCCTAATGTTGCACCCTCTGGAGTTGGAATAGTAATTTTTACCCCTACGCTATCCAACGCTTTCCCTACTGTTGCACACTCTGGAATTGGAATAGTAATTTTTACCCCTACGCTATCCAATGTTTTCCCCACTGTTGTCCCCTCTGGAGTTGGAATAGTAATTTTTACCCCTACGCTATCCAACGCTTTCCTTACTATTGCACCCTCTGCAGTTGGAATAGTCATTTTCACCCATTCGCTATCCAACGCTTTCTCTGCTGTTGCCTGCTCTGGAGTTGGAATAGTAATTTTTATCCCTACGCTATCCAACGCATTCCCTACTGTAGCACCCAATGTTATCATTAGTGTCGTTTTTTTTGGACTCTGAATAGTACTTTTATTTATTTAGCTATTTAATATTTTTATTATTATTTTTGATAATGTAGTATAATAATTTTTAAAATATTGAAAGTATATATATATATTTTAATGTATTAAATATAATTATTTACTTTCTTATTTGTTATTATTTTATGTTTAGATGTATTTGTAATTTAATATTTTTTAATGTATGAGTTATTAAAATATTAAAACATTATTAAGTAAGTATATATTTTATGTATGTTTAATTAAGTATATATTATATATTTTATGTATATGTTTAATGTTATATTATTGTATATGTATTTATTAATTTGAAACATTATTACATATTTTTAACTATGTTTATTTGGTTTATAAGTATTATTTACTTCATTTTACACTTTTTTTAATTACAAAAAAAAACGATATTTGTAATTACGATATTTTTAACATCGATATTTTTTCTCTCGATATTTTTGTACTTACCATGTTGCAGATAGGATGATGATGTTCTTGCCTTCGATATTCCAGCGTCGATTTTTCTGTAGGTTGATATTTCTGTAGGTCGATATTTTGTCTGTCGATATTCTGTCAGTGATCCGTTTTAAAACTGATAAAACGCCAAGAGTATGGGTGTGATAATGGGCATACTTTTGCCCTGTTTTGAGAAAACACATTAGCATGTTTTGATTTGGATTAAGGTATGCATCGAGATGTGCAGTTCCTATAGAAAAGAAGTTTGGAATGGTCTGAGGGATCAAGTTGGGGGATCTGATCCTTCAGGAGCAAGAGCCCTCACACACCCAAGGGGTGTCATGCTTCGTCATAGGACAGCTCCTAGTTGGGCCGGCACTGCAATGCCCAACGGGCCCCGCAGTGAGGCTCTTTGCCAAAGTTCTTTTATGCCATAGTGAAGTATGAGGTGTAGAGTGAGGGTGTTGTGAGTGAGTAGTGTGGTGGGTTAAAAAATAACTTGAAGGGAATTCACGTCAAACATTAATGTGTGAAACCTTAGGTTATATTAAAAACAAATATAGGCCAGAGTGGATATAATGGTTCACATTAGCTCTAAGCTCAAGTGTTGGTCAACATGTTTCTTGCCGGGAATGTCATGAAGGATCAGGGCAGTTCGCCAGGACCCTGAAATGTAAAACAACTAAACTACTCAAAGGGAGGACGGTCAAAGGTACATGTGTGTCCTAGTGCCTTGCCATTCCCAATGCATGAGGGTACCTTAGTGCAATCGATAGGTCAACCGCACTACGGACCGTGTGCTGCCTACCCCAGGCTCAGCTAATGCTCATCTGTGAGAAGAGCATTAGCCGAGCCAGGGGTAGGTTGCACACTGTCCACTGCTGCTGGACAATGCTTTCCTAGCGCGACTCCTCAATTGCTGGGAAGCAACCCGTCTCATGCTGGTAAATGTTTATGCTCCACCAGGCCAACAAACGGACACACTACAAGTATTGATAGGACGACTGACTACCCTGTGATGGGCTCTGACAGTGCTTGGAAGTGACTTTAACATGATGGTTCTTCCGCAGCTTGACAGAACTGGCCATAGGCAGTTCCCCAGGCATACATCGGGAAGCTAGAAGAGTTCCTACAGGGGCTGGGTAGGGGAGATGTATGGAGGTTGCTGCGTCCATAACAGCAGCAGTACTCTCACTATTCAGGTTTCCCTGATTCTCACTCGAGAATGGATCACTTTTTTTTTTTTTTACCCCTTTCTCATTCCTGGATCGATTTACAGAGGCGGAGTACCTGCTGCAGGGGTATCAGATCTCTCACAGCTGCGAGTGACACTGGCTACATACCAGTGACGCAAGAGAGGGTACTGGAGGATGTCGACATGCTGTTTGTGCAACGCTTCAGTGGTTGAACAACTGTGGAAGGCCAAAGAGTTCTACTTTATAGAAAATTGCAGGGTCAGTACTGGGTACTAATACGCCCTGGGAGGGCTATAAGGCCACCATTAGTGGGTAATAATTTCTGGCGTGGTGGGACAGAGGTGAGAGTGGGAGACACAGATAAAGGAGATATAGTGCAAGACCTTGGTAAGTTAAAAGCGGAGGATGCACTGTGACCTTCAGTGGAATCCACAATCACCTTAGCTGTTAAAAGAGAATATAGAACTATCCTCCTAGTTGATGTAAAGATGACCTACCATGTCCAACAAAAACAAATGTACGAAACTGGGGGTAAGACTGGGAAACTGCAGGTGTGGTTAAATAGTTGGGATTAGAGACATATTAGACATATGTACACCTGATTCATGGATAGTCCTAGGGGCTCGAAGCATAGCAGAAGCATTCGGTGACACTTTCAAGCCTTTTAACAGTTGCAGCTTACAGTCCAGCCAGCAGACATCGATGACTTTGTCAAAGACTGCCCTACACAGTGCCTGACAGAACCACAAAGGAAATTTCAAGAAAAAAGGGTCTCACTGAGGAAGAGATAGGAAGGGCACTCACGCAACTGCACAATGGAAAGACACCAGGAACTAACAGCCTACTGGTAGAATTTTATAAAAAGTTGGCGAATAAGGGAGTCAAACCATTATACTCCATGTACAGACACGCACGTAATTCCCAGACCCTGTCACCAGATCTGCGGAAGGCCACAATAGCCCTAATACATAAAGACAGGAAGCATAGGGATGAGAGTGAGTACTACAGGCCAATATCCCTACTTAACATGGAAGTTAAGATCCATGCTGAGGTGTTGGCTAATTGGCTGCAATCGATGATTGCTTATTTGATCCATGCAGATCAATTGGAATCATTTCACAGCGATCTACCAAGCTGTACCAGAGACGTTAATACGGCCCTGGCTGCCACAGTACACAAACCAATTACAGTGGTGTCTTTAGACGCCAACAAGGTATTTGACTCAATAGAGTGGCCATTAGTCTGTGCCATCCTGAGTAAAATGAGGTTCGGACCCAGAAATCTTGCATGGGTGTGGCTGCTCAACATGGCTCCTATTATGACAGTGAAAGGAGATGGCACTTAATCACAGATATTCCCCATTGGAAGAGGCACGTGTCAGGACTGCCCCCGGTCGCCTATGGTGTTCGCCTTCGCTGTCGATCCACTGGGATGGTGGGTGATGAGCTGAGGGGCTGGACCTTGGACATGGGGTGGGAGGAACATATCTCCTTGTATACGGATGACATACTTCTCTACATAGCTAAACCTGAGGAGTCGCTGACCATGCTCTGACAGCTATTTGATACATTTCAGATTCTCACGACTCAGTATTAACTAGTAGAAGTCACTGTTGTTCCCTATGGGCGAATAGTGGCCCACTGCTGGTAACCCTTAGGGTGGAAACTTGCCACTTTAAATACCTGTTTTTTAGATCACTAGGGATGACCACGCACATTATGAGGACAATTTAATCTCTTTGCTGACCAAACTAGGATGTGCGGCGATCTTGAAAATGATAGCTCTTCCCAGGGTCACCTACATATTACAGAACTACCCTTGTAGGATCCTCAACCAATTTTTTACTAAATTAGATCACCCACTACAGACTTTACTCCTGGACGCATATCCCCGAACGCACTGCACACCTTACAGCATTTCACATGTGAGGGTGGAATAGCATTGCCCAATGTCCGTAAATACTATGAAGCAGCACAAGTCTGCATGGTTAAAAAATGGGCCTACGTCCCAATGGACGAGCACGCTTTCAGACTAGATAGATTCACACTGGGTGAAAGGGGATACCTGCACGCCCGTTAAGGGGGTAAGCCTGAGGGTTTGTTACTCCTTGCTGTAGAAGAGATATTACATCTCTTATGTATTTGTCCCTCATTACTGGAAATTCGAAAAATTGTCCTTCGAAGGTCATTAAGGAAAGAACAAATAAGGACATGTAGAGTGGCGGTTATAAAATGCCTCGGAGGTTCGTCGATTCCACTGTCCTGCATAGCTATAACATTTTGGAAAATTGCGGCAACAGAACTGGCTAAAAAAAGCGATTTAACATGAGTATCCCTGAATTGAACTGTTTGCACACTCACTAATTGCACAATTTACATATTTTAATATTTTCAACTGAATGCTTAGCACATTTTTTAATCGCACTGATTATACCTTTTAAGATTGTCTCTCAGTCTAATTAGATGATGATTGTCTGAGAATATGATCTAGTTGTGTTTTTTACTCCTAGCTTATAGTTTTCAATGTATTATGTATACCGGTGGTTTTTCCACTTTTTTATGATTTTTAACGAAATGACATAAAAGTATTATTGACATACTCCTTGCTACAGACACAGTGGTCAAGACATGGCACAAATTAACCAGGGAAATGGGATGGGGAAAAGAAACTTCCCCAAAAACACCCCTATAAATGGGAACAAGGTTGAGGGAGGTGGCTACATTATCAAGTTTCAAGAAGTGGGACTTTATAGGCATATCATCACTAGAACAGGTAAGGGATGCAAATGGAATTGTCCCATTTGAACACCACCATACAGGTAGGATATGGCCCCATCCCATACATTCAAATGCCTGCAATTATGTCACACCTTATGCCCCAGGATTCCAGCAGATGAAAGACGCAAGAGGAATCTGCATTAGAGAGGAGGTTGTGAGATGGGTAGATTACTGCTAAAGCCATATCCCTTAAATATAAGCCGATGTGGCCAAAACTCATATAAAGCCGGCAAAATTAAGAACAAAGGGGCAACATGACATTGGGTCTCTTCACGACGTAACTGGGGGAAGCGGAGCAGTTCCCACAGAAGGTAGCCATAAAAGCCAGATTCAGACTTGTGGAGCTGGAAATCTTGCATAGGGTTTACTACAGTAGAACAATGTTGCACAAAATAGGGAGAGCTGCGGGCTGCAAGGAACGTTGGTCCACGTGTTGTGGAAATGACCCAAACTCTAAAGGTTCTGGCAGCTAGTAACACAAAGGTTGCAGGAGGCCACAAACTGTACCATGGACTTTACCGCCCCACTCTGGCGCTATTGGGAATATGGATTGGTGTGGAGGCCACCAGCTACAAAAAAATTGCTCATAAACCTGGTGTTACTGTTGGCTAAACTGCACATAGCTAAAAAAAATGGGGTGGCACAACACCTCCCACAGTACGTGACTGGGAGAGGAGCATGGGCTCATGCATGTTCATAGAAAAAGCAATACACAATGACCCGGGCTGCCCTAGGAAATTTGACAAGCTATGGGGGGATGGCCAAGAGGGTTGGGAGAGGAAGCAAAATCTTGAACGATAATAGAACACAGTTAATGACTTTGCATTTAAGTGCCTGCTCCTCTTCCCCCCCCCCCCCTGTTTTGCTTTTCCACCCCAAAGCGTCAATATTCTGTCCACGGAAGGATGCAAGGGGTCAAGTACTGTATTACTGTATCTTGGGATGTGTACATGGATCATTGTCTTAAATCTGCTCATCCTGCACAAGAGGAGATATATGGCCGTTAAATGTGATACAGGGATTGTTGTAGTGTTATCACAAAAAACAATAAAAATGTATTTTTAAACAAAATGGGGTTTCCTGGATCCTCATAACTGACTGGGGGCACTTGAAAAAACACTGATTATCTTATGATTCTATACGTGCAGGCCATGCAGTGCCTGCTCCTGTAGAGGGAATCCCAAGGCACTGCCACAGACGAGTGCCACCCGAGGAGGTTCCAAGTGCACTCAATTGGGGCCTGTGCTGAAATGTGCTTCATATGTCTAGCCGTATCTCTTGGTTAGAATGGGATGCCTTGTGAAGTGACAAAAGTACTGAGAGGTGACTGCTGCTGAGACCATGAACAAGCTAAGACCCTTTTAGGCTATGCATCACACGAGGTATAAAGACATACTTGGTCACAGAGTATTTTGTATCTAGAGTGTGGGACTCGGGTGGTTTCTCCTCGGGGTCGGAAGAGCATTGCCCCACCAGGTGCCAACGGCATAAATTAAGTTCTTTCCGTGCCCAAGGGCTACTGGGCACCCTGGTTGCTCCAAAGGTGCAGTCTGCGAGGGCAGGGCATTGTAAAGGCAGAGGATGGCCAATCAGAGAGATTGGTAGTGAATGGCGACCACATCAGCTGATGTCCAGTGCACATGTCGGTTTGGACAGGTCTCGGACTGTGTCCAATCTGACATGTGCACTTCAGGTCTAGAACCCAGCGCTCTGTTTGGGGGCCGGGGGACACAGCACAGCCCCTCTGGCCTCCTTTGGAGCGTTATGTTCACCTGCTCCAACCAATCGCTGGTTTGCTCACATGCAGCTGTAAGTATAAAAAACATGAGTGCAAAGCCTGGATTGGTTTGGGAAAAATAGCCTACCCTTGCCGGCCCAAACTTTCAAGGAAGTGCAGGGGCAGGATGATTATTGACGAAGGGGGACGAATAATGTCCCCCCTCTGCCTCTCCCTGCGGAGTTGTCTAAACACCTGGGTATTCTGTTTGATTCAAATCTCTTCTTCAACGCAGGTTTCATCGATGGTAAAATCGTGTCTTTGGATTTAACGCGATCTTAAGAGATCTTTACACCGGATTCCTCAGGAAGCTAGAATACTTAATCCAGTGTTTACAGATGGTACAAAACATGGCGGTCTGGTTATTGTACAAGTTACCTTAGCGCTTGTCTGTTTCACTTTTTTTCAAGCAGCTTCATTTACTTCCAGTACTGAAGAGTATAATTCTCAAAGCGCTAACCTTGACTTATCAAGCCCTACACAATAAGGGCCCTCCGTATCTGAAAGAGCGATCCATGCATACAGCCCAGGGAGAAAGCCCTGGTTACTTACAGGTAATCTTCTTTACTCTGAGTATTGTCTTCCTCGCCACATGAGTAACAAAGTGAGCTTCAACTCAACAACAAAACCCTCCAAAGCAAAGCATCCCATGCCTCCCATCCCTCCCCAACATGGTCAACCACCGTCACCCCTTAAATAGCATAAGAGGAGATTCAGCCCATCCCACTACCTTTAGAACTACCTGCCTCAAGACAAATGAAGCCGCTAGAAAAACACAGGGAGGGAGGGACAGGAACTCATGTGGCGAGGAAGACAATACTCAAGAGTAATGAAGATTACCGGTAAGTAACCAGGGCATTACCTCCTCGTAAGTCTTCCTCACCACATGAGTAACAAAATTAGCAAATACCCAAGCCAAGCGGCTTCATGGCACACACAAGAATCCACTGACAAGTAGAAGATGCAAAATAAACACTCAGGCCCATCTGACAAGCTGAAACTGGATGAATGGCTCCTTTCGAGAGCAGATCCTGAACACCAGCCAACAGTGACTTCCTTTTTTGTGCGTCCGAAGGCAGGGGAGTGACCAGGGAAGCGTCCTGAGGGAGTCAAATGATTGAGTAGCCCTCCCGCATAATCCGCAGGGCCCACTGATCTGAGACAGAGCACTCCCAGGCAGCAACGAAATTCAACAGCCGCCCTCCCACCGGAGCCCTGACAGCCGGGATCCGAGGACAGTCAGGATTTTGATGCTGGGGTAGAAGTGGCCAGCTGAGACCAGGATTTGTTGAAAAACGGGGTACCCCCGCTGTAACCTCGATCTCCAGAGGGCACCCCCCTCCCTCGGAGTAGAAGAAGGAGCAAAAGACCTCCTGGGACCAAAGAAACGGCCAACGCTTCTTTTCCTCCGCGGACTTCATAACCATCTCCTCCAGGGAAGAACCAAACAGTTTTGTCCCCGTGATAGAGCGAGCTTTAGAAAATACTTTATTCAAGCTTGTGATGTCATACTCTCATAATTTGAATTAATATATTAATGAGTGTTTGCATGATTTGTTTGATTAAACCAACCTAGATTAAGTTTGCACCACACATGAACACGTGGGAAACTAATTAAATGTGCTCTTGTTGCATTTGCAAGTCTGTTTTCGTAACACATTATTAATATTGTCCTGTTTGTTATGTCTGTCCTATTGTCTTTGTCACTATTAATATGCAGCTGATCATTCATGGCATGTGCTTTTATATGTGCTTACATGTATGTCCTATGTTGTGTTTGTCTGTCTGTGTATTATTTAATCATCTTTTTACTCTTTCAGAAACATAAAGCTGGATTACATGAAGAATGGTAGTTATTATATGTGTTGCTTTATTTGTTTGCTTTTGCTAAATGTCTTTTCTTAGTGGGTTCATTAATAATTAGCAAGGGCTGGGTGGTGCAGAAGGGTTTGTTTTACCTGAATTAATTATTCTTTTGTGTTTGTTTAAATAATAGTTTTCTGAAAAAGTGATGCAAGCTGAAAGTGGCACAGTGATGCAATCAGAAGTGGCGCAGAAAAGGCCTCCTACTGTTGTTGAAAGCCACATGAGAAACCCATATTTTGAAGTGGTTGATAAACTTCTATTTTGAAAACACTAGAAAATGAACTGCTAAAGTCAACACTGTGGAGTGGGTTTGGATGTGCCACAAAGCTCAGAACCGTCTGGCTCAAGGCTAAAAGGAAGAGACGTGACAAGATTTCATACTGCTTGAACATTTTTGCTACAAATTGTAGCGGACTAAGGAACTGTTGCCAGGATTCTGTGCATGGACAATGACTTTGTGTAAAGCCTGGTCTCGTGGTGGAAGATGTCACAGTTTACTGTGGCGTGAGGTGATTCAGCCAATGGAGAGCCAGAATTCAGCTGTTGGAATGTGAAAAATAGTTAGCTCAGCTTATTTTAGAGTATAAGAATGGGCGTTCGCTGCAAACTTTTGGCTTACGCTCTTGATTCCAGAAGGACGTGTTCTGCTGTCCGATGATTACACGTAAGAAATGTAACTTTTAAGACTTTGTTTTCAGGCGATGAGGGTAGCGACTGAGAGATAGTTAGGTTTTGGAAATGCTCTTCCTTTTCACTTATTTCTGCTAATGAATAATATTATTTCTTTATTAAATGCTGAATAAAACTTATATGACTTTTTCTAATGCTTGCTTAATAAAGTTCCAAACCTAAGTTTTCTTAAATATGTTTTAATAAACATTTAAAAATGACAAGCTGGTCTTGTTTATTGTAGATAGTTTATTGCATAAAGTCATAAATAACATATGATCCATTCACCTCACTCACTATGTTTATGGGCCTGGTATTGTTTGGTAAGTGTGATAGTGGAATGTGTCATCATTTATAAAGAATTTTAGTTTCTAGGCTCTATCACCCGAAAAAGGGATCTTCATAAGGAGTGCCTTCTGGGCCACGTCCGCCTTCCAGCGGTTTTTTACAACGCATTCCGTTACATCGGAATTTTTACAACGCAGGATCCATTACATCGGATGCCATTACAACGCATGGCATTACATAGCAGATGTTATTACAACGCATGGCATTACATCGTAAGTATAGGTAAGTATACCTTTTTAAAAAAAATGTAATTAAGTTAATTTAATTAATTTAATTTAATTAATTTAATTAAAATACATTTTAAAATAGTAATTAATTTAATTTAATAAAATAAAATCTATTTATTTAATTTAATTTTAATAAAAATTGTAATTAATTTTATTTAATTAATATAATGAAATTAATTTAATTTAAATATTTTTAAATTTGTAATTAAATTAAATTAATTAAAATAATTTATTTAATTTTATTTAATTAAAAAATGCACTTAATATAATATAATTAATTTAATTTAATAAATATATTTTAATTAATTTATAAATGGTAAATATAATTTAATTAGCCCTAAACACAAACCTACCCCTGAACCCTAAAATACCCCTGTACCCCAAAACCCAAACCCTGTTCTGAAACCTAAAAAAACCCCTGTACCTCAAAACCCAAACCCTGCCCTAAAACCTAAAAACACCCCTGTACCCCAAAACCCAAACCCTGCCCTAAAACCTAAAAATACCCCTGTACCCCAAAACCCAAACCCAGCCCTAAAACCTAAAAATACCCCTGTACCCCAAAACCCCAAACCAGCCCTAAAACCTAAAAATACCCCTGTACCCCAAAACCCAAACCCAGCCCTAAAACCTAAAAATACCCCTGTACCCCAAAACCCAAACCCTGCCCTAAAACCTAAAAATACCCCTGTACCCCCAAACCCTGCCCTAAAACCTAAAAATACCCCTGTACCCCAAAACCCAAACCCAGCCCTAAAACCTAAAAATACCCCTGTACCCCAAAACCCAAACCCTGCCCTAAAACCTAAAAATACCCCTGTACCCCAAAACCCAAACCCAGCCCTAAAACCTAAAAATACCCCTGTACCCCAAAACCCAAACCCAGCCAAAAAACCTAAAAATACCCCTGTACCCCAAAACCCAAACCCTGCCCTAAAACCTAAAAATACCCCTGTACCCCAAAACCCAAACCCTGCCCTAAAACCTAAAAATACCCCTGTACCCCAAAACCCAAACCCAGCCCTAAAACCTAAAAATACCCCTGTACCCCAAAACCCAAACCCTGCCCTAAAACCTAAAAATACCCCTGTACCCCAAAACCCAAACCCAGCCCTAAAACCTAAAAATACCCCTGTACCCCAAAACCCAAACCCAGCCCTAAAACCTAAAAATACCCCTGTACCCCAAAACCCAAACCCAGCCCTAAAACCAAAAAATACCCCTGTACCCCAAAACCCAAACCCAGCCCTAAAACCTAAAAATACCCCTGTACCCCAAAACCCAAACCCAGCCCTAAAACATAAAAATACCCTTGTACCCCAAAACCCAAACCCTGCCCTAAAACCTAAAAATACCCCTCTACCCCAAAACCCAAACCCAGCCCTAAAACCTAAAAATACCCCTGTACCCCAAAACCCAAACCCTGCCCTAAAACTTAAAAATACCCAAACACCCCAAAACATATACCTCAGTACCCCAAAACATATACTCCTATACTCATATTAAAAAAATTACTTAAATTAATATATTTAATTTATAATATTAAAAAAACATAAATAAATATATTTATTTATAATTAATAATAATTAAATTAATTATATAATATAAAATAAAAAAAATTATATACTTACCAATACTTACGATGTAATGGTATGCGTTGTAATAGCATCTGCTATGTAATATCCTGCGTTGTAATGGCATCCGATGTAATGGAACCAGCGTTGTAAAAGCTGCGTTGTAACAGCATTCCGATGTAAAAGTTGCGATGTAACAGTAACATACCCAAAGGAGATATCAGACAACAGCCGTGTGTGCTGCTCCATAATCGTTAGCGTTGGAAGGTCGTCAGCCCCTCGTTCCAACAGTTCAGCCAAAGACTGGAAGTCCTTTAACAGAGATTGGACAGTGTATGACAAATAGGCGGAAGCCGTAATAGAGAAGTTGGCAGCCGCATAGGAACGCTTAGTAGCAGCCTCAACCCGCTTATCAACTGGATCCGAGGGAGACGCATCCTCCAAAATGATGGACCCTTGCGATGCTAGTCCTGCCATGAGAGAATCAACCTTCACAAATATTTGGAAAATTCTTCACAGAGTCCTGGATGGCGTAGCATTTAGAGATGTAACGTGGGAAGGCCTGCTTGTCCACCTCCTGCCACTCATTGTCAATCATCTTTTTTACAGAAGGATGTAGAGGCAAGGACTCATGCTCCTTCCACTGATATTACATGAATAAATCCTCTGCCAGCTCATCAATAGGAGGAACAGGGAAGGCCATGTTGTCCTAGATGTGGTGAAGGGCCTCTCTCAATTTCTGGCCCTGCTCATAACGACACCTGAGATTCTCCTCCTCACCCTCACCCTCAGTGCTTGGGGGAGCGGCCAGTCACAGACGCTTAGGGGAAGAGGGCCCTGCCCCCTTCCCGCTATTCTAAAGCTGCCACCTCCGCAGCTTGAATCGTGGACTGAATTGCCTGGAGTGACAGGGACTCAGCAGGAGGCTTAAAGCTGGGCTCTGTCACCACCGGAGCATCCTCACCAGGCTCCATCACAGGTACACCTTAGGACACAAAACAGCAGAGAAAACAGGAGTGAAGCACTGAAAATTGTTAAGCAGACTGCAGAGGTCTGTAAAGATCCACTCTAAATACCTATTACCATCATAAACCCAGGTGACACAGTGAAAAACGACAAGTAACACCCGTAGCCGTGTAACCCACACAAGCGGGAAGCCGGGGTGGGAGACTCTGCACCCCCCTGGAATCCGGAAAAGGCCCGGGCTCCGAAACGTCGCAAATCTACCAGGGCCGCCGAGAATTCAAGGATCGGAATGTCCACGTCCTAGTGGCCGCCATCTAATCGGACTGAGACACAGGCCTAAATAAACAGCCCACATGGACCGGAGCTGCAGAAAAGGAAGAGCTGAAGGTGCAGTAAAAACGCTCGGTCCCAGCTGGACGCAAGGAATAAGAACCGGTCTGCCCACCAACTACTGCTCAGACAGCCCCTATCAGAACAAGCATCCTAATTCCACCGCCGGACCTGCTCACGCAGGGTCGCCACAGGTGCTGAGCCCCCACAACCGCATGGCTTGCTAGGGTAGAGCCTAGCCAAGGGGGGGGGGGGGGGGGGGGGGGCACACCGCAGGAATTGGGCCCGCTTGAGCAGGGTCACAGATCCCGCTAGAGCAGCACCTCAACTTACCTGAACACGAGCACTTGGAGAGTCCAGCGCAGGACAAAAATAAAAGGTAGTGGGATAGGCCGACTCTCCTCTTATGCGAGGTCAGGGATGACAGTGGTCGGCCATGTTGGGAGGGATGGGAGGCATGGGATGCTAACTTTGCTTTGGAGGGTTCTGGTGTTGAGCTGAAGCTCACTTTGTTAATCAGGTGGCAAGGAAGACTTACAAGGAGGTAATGCTGCACTCTAGTCCGACTGGGCTGTTAACAGTACTCTGCTTTAAAAAGCAGCGGAGAGGAGGCTCCTTATTTACGGTTCTGACTGTAGGCATGTGAAACCAGCTGCCTGGACATCTGAGATTATTAGCAGAAGAAGCAAGTTTTAAGAAGGGATTAAAAACGTTCCTCCTTAGTCTTTAGGGCTTGGGTGGCTGGCTGGTTTGTGTTCTTCTGTTTCTACCTATCATGCTGAGTGCTGGGACACTCCGTCACCAAAGTGTAAGAGTATAGCGAACACAGACATGTCCTGACAGCAAGTGTGTGGTCAACACGACATTTCCTGTACACAACCATGCAACCTCCAAGAGTTGCTGCTGTCTACCAACGAGCAACGTTTTGGTCCCAAGCATTCAACAGATCGAAAGCCAAGGAATGAAAATTTCATAGTCCGCACCCCACTACTGTAGTGTGACCATCACTCTCTGGGCCTCAAATAGGTCTGCAACTGCAGTAATAACGGTGGCCGGGAAAGCTGGCCGGCCTCGGAGGGTGGGATGACCCGTTGTTCTGGGCTATGCATACTGAGCAAATCCCATCTGGTTGTTTCCCATGTCATAAACGGAGTATTCCTGGCGTAGAAAGGCATCACCCAGGATCCAGAAGATTTGGTTGTTCTGAGAGGACAGGTAGGTGGCTCAACTCCGACAGAGCAGTAGCTTAGTTCTAAAATGAGATGAAAAAGATCAGGCATGCAACGCCCATTGGACTGAAAGGGTTTTAGCCCACCCCGTTGTGTGTCTCAGGGGGCTCGGCTGGGCAGTGTCTGGAGTCTTATCTCCAGCACACCCGAGTTTTTCACAGGTCATTAAAGAATATTTGCATATTTACATACCTCTGTTAACTGGTTACCAAGGCTTGGTTTTTTTTTCTGGTTCCAGTACCCTCTGGGCCCCCACTCTGCCTATTTCTTTGCTGTAGTGTGAGGATGCATTTCATAAAAAAGAATATAAAGTAGAGTTGCCAAAAGGAAAATGCCAGTCATGTGTTGTTTAAAGAGCCTGCAAAGGTCTCATCTTGACTAAACTGAATAACCACCCAATGCTCACTCACTAACTTAAAGACTACGTTACCAACCCCACCTGCAAACACCATAATTTGGCACGTATTGCGTCCACATGTGTCAGCCCTACCGAAACTCTTTGTTTAAAGCAATGCCACCCATGTCCTAAATCGTGTGCTTAAAAATAATTCACATCCTCATTTAATCTCAAAATCAACACATGCTTGAATCCCCGTAACATGACCTCATGTCCAATAGTCACTGATGTATATTAACTCCTTCATAAACAGTCTTTGACGTGAAAACAAATCCTCCAATGTTCTTTGCTTATTTTCCTCCAGCTGGGTGCTTAGCAGGCGGGAACAGTTTTAATATACATCACTTTTTTGAATAGTCTAGAGCACACCCATGTTATTTCTCACTTGCTCTTTTCTGAATACATCAAGTTCGGTGTGCCTGCACCCTTATAATGCTCCGTTCCAGTAAGCACTTGTAATGATACTTCCAAAAATATGGACCCGCCTATTGTAGATCCGAAAGGGTTGCACAGCCTTATGGACTAGTGTTTGAATTTCATCCACTTAAACCACAGTAATCAAGTCTTAATTCATGTTAATTATGCTTTTATTCACAGTTAATCCATCACGTCAAAGACTCGGAATTCCACAATCTTATGCATGTTGTTTATTC
The DNA here is from genome assembly GCF_964263255.1 of Lissotriton vulgaris. Lineage (NCBI taxonomy): Eukaryota > Metazoa > Chordata > Amphibia > Caudata > Salamandridae > Lissotriton > Lissotriton vulgaris. Next base: position 1,039,051,968 of record NC_141697.1, read on the forward strand.
CAAAATTGTTCATCCAAATGCTTACTGGAACGGAGCATTATAAGGGTGCATGTACGCCGAACTTGATGAATTCAGAAAAGAACAATTGAGAAATAATATGGGTGTGCTCCAGACTATTCAAAACGTGATGTATACTGAGCGCACTATATGAGTTTGGTGGGAATAAGGGGTTGTTTGGTGTCGAGTAATTTGGGTTAAAAACGTGGGGCACATTAATAATGACACAAGTACAAACACATTTTGTGTCTGTTGGATGTTACACGGGTGGGATTAGAGGGGTGGATTCATTCACACTATGTTTTCAGTTTATCGCGGGGTTATTCAATATGATTTTTCCATGTTATCTTTATATGATTAAATCAGTGATTGAATGTTATTATTATTATGATCTTGACGCTGAACGAGGCACATATATCTTTTACATACTACAGATACCCCTGAAGAAGGTTTAAAATAAACCAAAATGCTTTGGGTGTAGAGATCGTAAATAGAAGAACTCGGAAATCTGTAAAACTGTTCTAGAATAGGCCTGGATGGGCAATATTAGAATAAGCAACATTCCGACTCATTGATGTGATGGATTAACTGTGAATAAAAGCATGATTAATAAGAATTAAGACTTGATTACTGTGGTGTAAGTGGATGAAATTCAAACACTGGTGCATAAGGCTGTGCAACCCTTTCGGATCTACAAAAGGCAGGTCCATATTTTTGGAAGTATCATTACAAGTGCTTACTTGAACAGAGCATTATAAGGGTGCATGCACGCCGAACTTGATGAATTCAGAAAAGAACAAGTGAGGAATAATATGGGTGTGCTCCAGACTATTCAAAAAGTGACAGAGGGTTAATGTGCCAGCTACAAAGAATGTGTACCATGCAGATCACAGAACTGAGCGTGAGTAAACAATGAGTAGCGCTATAAAAATAATGAAATGTTTGTCAGAACGGTGCTATAGAGAGATGAGGTGCATTGTTGGTGAGTGGTAGTGAGAGAATTAATGGAGAAGGAGGAAATGGGGGAGAGGCACCAAAAAAAAAAACTGTTGCACCGTGTGCGACCAGTGCTAGGGCCAGCACTGGCTGGGAGTGCTAGACCCCAGTGGCGGCTCCTCATCTATGATGGAGGAGCATCTCCCCACTGCTTTCAAGCAGTGGAAAGGAAATATAAAATGATAATAACTTTGAGTTATCATTTTATGTTTCCTTTGCGGGCTGGTGGGTGGGGCTGCTCTTCTCAGGGAGCAGGCAGAGGAGGAGTGGTATGCCCACTCCCAAGTGCACAATGACTGTTTGGTCGGCCCTCTCGGGCCGCCCAAACAGTCATATGCTCCCTTCCTTTCTCCATGCAGGCTGCATTACAGCCTGCATGGAGAACATGCCTACCCCTGCAGCCCTTGTTTGAGTGCCATGTCACGGTGCTCAAACCAATCACAATGCTGTGATTGGCTTAGAGGAGGGAGCCTGTCTGTCTGCTTCCTGTTCCTGAAATCGGAAGCAGGAGCAGGACCAGAGACGCGGGACCCGGCTGGCGGAAAGGTACATTTTTATGTGACCTCCCCAACACACGTAACACACCCGCCATCTCTTGCGCCTGCCCCCGCAACCCCACCTGCGAGCCATGCCAGCCACCCCTGAAAGCCCCCCGAAATTTGGGTCTATTTGCGTCCCTGATAAAGATGGAGTCAGTCAGAGCCTTGGTGCAGAGATTTATTAATTTGTGGCGGATTTTTGAATAGTTTGAAACCATCTGTCACGGCCACAGCCAGTTTGCGGTAATCTCCATGATCCATTGACGCCTGATAATATTCAGGTAACATATTTTAAGTTATGTGCCTCTATGCATGTGCCTCCTGCCACCTCGCGGGACATATTGATTTCACTGTGCCAGTGCTCACTGTGATACCCCCAGAACAAGGCACCATGCAGGTGCACTTTGCAACTCACAAGGCATATCACAATGCCCGCTCATCTCACAAGAGAGTGACGTCACTCACCTACCCTATGATTTCATTCTTGGCAAATGACCTAATTCTACCGTGGCTTGTGAAAATGAATTTGACCTTGTTTAATGTAATATGTGGTTCATGTAAAGTGCTTCAATCCCCTTGGGACGAGTTAAGTGCTCGATGAGTTCGTAAGCGAAAGGGGGATGGGGACCAAGGCACTGCTCCTACCATTCTTTTCACGGTGGCTCATCCTCACTTTGCATTCAGTAGTGATTCCTCCAGGGTCTTCTTTATTCCTAGAATCCTTTTAAAAATCATAGCAGGATACGAAAGCCTCCCACTACATGCATTAGACAGACTTGTTATTTCTATTTAGCACTTGTTCTCATTTTTTGTTTTTTTAGGCACGATGCTTTACGTACAAGATGAATTTATGCAGTTATTCTCACTTCATTGCTCTTAGAGTGATGCAAGGCTGAGTAGATATTGTGCAAAACAGTCCCTACATGGGTATCCCTTCCTCCCACTTTAGAACAAAGGCCAATGCTCTCTTGTCACATGAGGTTAGAGCAGAGGTTGCAAGTGCATGCCTCCTGAAAAGAGTCAGGACGAGAAAACGATACGGGGTTTCTTATGAAATCATCAATATGGCATGTAGATTTTTCATTCTTAGCAACCTTATGCAGTAAGATCATTAAAAACTTTACAATTTGCCCACCACAATAAGTGTTGAAAATATAATAATCTGAAAGAGAAACGTTAGTGATAGATTCCTTACCTTAGAATATTCCCAGGCGTCAGACTGGATCTGGAAATTTTTGCGTAGCAATACCCCTGCGCGTCGGTAGGCGTCGTCTGCGTCCGTCGTCGGCGTCGTTAGCGCAGGAATGACGTCGTCGGAGTACTTAGACGCCGCCCATGCGCGCTGACGTCAGTTCTTCTTTTTCCGCGCCAGCTAGCGCAGAAGCTCTACCCCTAGTCACTTTTTGACTAACTTTTTTTGATCTTTGATCATTTCTTTCTTCGAGTCTTCGACTCCATCTGTGCCGGTAGGGATGCCCGGGTTCAAGTCCTGCTCGAAGTGCGACCGACTGATGTCGGTCACGGATCCCCATCGCCGGTGCCTGAAGCGCTTAGGCCTCGACCATGACGACCGCACCTGCTCTGACTGCCGGGCCCTGACGTCGAAGGCTAGGCGGGAGCGGTCCCGCAAGCGGCTCGAGCTCTGGCAGTCGGCCCTGCGCCACTCCAGGTCCCGGTCCCGGTCCCACGGGAGGTCGAGGGACAGGTCGCGGGCTTGGAGTCATCGCAGCTCCGGGAGTGGACACCGGTCGTCAGGCTCCAAGTCCTCAGGTAAGAGGCATGAGAGGTCGGAGAGACGTCATCATTCCTCTGACCCACCCCGACGCTCGCACGATGCGCCCGGGGGCTCGGGCGACACCGCCCACGCGGCTCTGCGGGAGTCGCAAGCGTCGCCGCCTGCCCCACACCTTCGGGTCCCTGGGCACGTCGCGACGCCGGAGGAGATATAGCGGTACCTCTTGGCCATGATGTCCCTCCCTCCTCAGTCGGGTTCCGTGGCGCCTCAGGGCCCAACAGTCCCGGCTGGAGGCCCTAGCGGGTCGGGCGCTTCGACGCTGTTGGGGGCTTCGGCCCCGGCGCCGCAGGACCTCACCGGATCCGCTTCCGGATCTGGGTCGTCGCCGGTCGACCTCACGACCTCACCGGCGCCGGCCCAACGGGTTTCGCCCCCGACGCCCACTGTGGACACCGTCCCCAATGTTTCCTATGGTCCGACTCTGGCGCCGGAACGGCACCGCTGGCCGCCGCTTCCGACGGCCTTTGGAGATTTTTATTTCCATGAGGAGGCCCCGTCTGCTAATCCTGTTTTACAGGAAACGGGTGACGAGGAAGGTTGGGAGGGGTCTGAGGACCCTCTGGCACTGGAGTGCCAGTCTCAACAGGACTGGACATATGAGCTTGGGGAGGCCAGTGGTATTGACACTTCGCCAGACACTGGATTTGTCTCCCCTCCGACCGTGGCTTCGGAGGAGGGGTCTACATATAGTGTGGTGTTGACGAGGGCGGCCAAGGCCCTAAACCTTGAGCTCCCCATCGCGGCCGTGAGGACTAACCTCCTCGCTTAGGTCCTCAAACCGCAGTCAAGCTCCAGCGAGCCTCTGCTGCCGTTCAATGAGGCCTTATGTGATGTTCTTGTGGGCACTTGGTCCAAGCCCGCCACAGGTCCGCCTGTGGATAGGAACGTGGCCAGACGCTACCGCCCGGCCCCGGGCGACCCTTGCTTTTTGTCCACCCATCCCACCCCGAGAGCCTGGTCATCCAGGCCTCCAATTCCCAGACCGCGTTCCCGTCGGCCCGCCCGACAGGGAATCCAAGAGATATGAACAGTTCGGAAAGAAGGTGTTCTCGTCTGTGAGCTTAGGGCTGCAGTCTGTAAATACCGCCTGTCTCTTGGGCCGCTACACCCACACTCTGTGGGACACGATTGTGGAGGTGCTGCCACAATGCCCGGAGGAGGTCCGGGGCTAAACTCGCCCAAACCCTTGCGGAGCGCCGAGATGCAGCGCGCTATTCCAGCCGGTGTGGGCTGGATATCACGGACTCACTGGGCAGGGCAATGGCAACGACGGTGGCGGTTCGACGCCACGCTTGGTTGAGGTCCGCCAACTTCTCGGCCGATTTCCAGGCCACACTGCTGGACATGCCGTTCGATGGCCGACTCCTCTTCGGTGACAAGGCAGACCATACGCGGGAACGTTTTAAGGACTCCAGGGCTACGGCCAAGTCCTTGGGCCTCTCGGACCCACGCCAGCAAACGGGTGCCTTTCGCTCCTTTCGTGGCCACGGAAGGGGCGCCCCCACACGTGCTGCCTGCCACGTGCTGCAGAATGTTCAACAGTGCGGTGGCGGCTGTGGAAACCGCTGTGGCGGCGGGCGGGGACAACGGCGAGGCCAGTCCACACCTCCCTCCACAGCACCCGCCTCGAAACCTTCCTAGTCCGAGTTTTCAGGCCCATGTGACGCCTGTGGGAGGCAGGGTTCGCCATCACCTCTCCCACTGGCGCACTATCACAACGGACAGGTGGGTGCTGCAGATCGTCCGAAGGGGCTACTCCCTCCCCTTCGAGGCGACCCCTCCATCCATGCCACTGCGTGTCGGGAGATCACTTGCAACTTCTGCAAGAGGAAGTCACGGCCCTCTTGGCCAAGGGGGCCATCGAGCGCGTTCCTGGGCCAGAGGTAGGGTCTGGATGTTACTCCCACTACTTTCTGGTACCCAAGAAGGGCAAAGGGGGCCTATGCCCTATCTTGGACCTGTGGAACATCAACTGCTTCCTCCCGAAGGAGAAGTTCAAGATGCTGACTTTGGCTCAGGTCCTAGCTGCCCTGGACCCAGAAGACTGGATGGTAGCGTTGGACTTGCAGGATGCTTATTTCCACATTCCCGTCCTGCCGGCCCACTGGCGTTACCTGCGGTTCACGGTAGGCCAAGAGCACTTTCAGTTTACCGTGCTCCCCTTCGGCCTTACCAGCTCCCCACGGGTGTTCACGAAGGTGATGGCGGTGGTCGCAGCTCATCTGCGCAGGTTAGGGGTGTCAGTCTTCCCCTACCTAGACGACTGGTTGTTGAAGGCGGGCTCGCCCCAGACAGTCGTCAGCCATCTCCAGACTACGGCCGACCTCCTGCATTTGCTGGGGTTCTCCATCAACGTGCCGAAGTCGCACCTGTGTCCCTCTCAGAAGCTCCTCTTCATCGGAGCGGTTCTCGACTCGGCACAGTTTCGGGTTTACCCTCCCGAACAGCGGGTTCGGGATATACAGGCTCTGATTCCCATCTTTCAGCCTTTATCCCGAGTCTCGGTCAGGTTGACGCTGCGGCTTCTGGGGCTGATGGCCTCCTGCATCCTTCTGGTGCATCACGCCCGGTGGCGGATGCGGGCTCTGCAGTGGGACCTGAAGTTTCAGTGGGTCGAGCATCAGGGCAGCCTGTCCGATCATGTCTTGATCTCGGAGGGCGCTGCGAGACAACTGCAGTGGTGGCTCACGGACCACGATTGGGTCAGTGGCAGATCCCTCTCCCTACACCACCGGGAGCACGTGGTTGTGACGTACGCGTCCCTCCAGGGCTTGGGAGGCCACATGGGAGAGGCGGAGATCAGAGGCCTCTGGTCTCCGGCGGAGTCCCGGCTCCATATCCACCTTTTGGAGCTGCGGGCGATTCGTCTAGCACTAAAGGCATTCCTCCCCTCTGTTCGGGGGAGTGTAGTGCAGGTGTTCACGGACAACACCACCGCCATGTGGTACTGCAACAAACAGGGCTTTGCGCCTCTGGCAGTGGCTGGAACATCAGGGCGTGACCCTGGTGGTTCAACACCTGGCAGGCTCTCTGAATGCCAGGGCGGATGAACTCAGCCATCGGTGCATGATGGATCACGAATGGCGTCTGATCTCGGACGTGGCACAAGGCCTCTTTCAGCAATGGGGAGAGCATTGGTTAGATCTATTCGCCACAGAAGAGAACGTGCAATGTCATCTGTTCTGCACTTTGGAATTTCTAAGGCGGCACTCGCTCTGAGACGCTTTTCATCTTGAGTGGAGTTGCGGTTTATTGTACGCCTTTCCACCTATACCACTTCTGCCCAGAGTGCTGAAGAAGATCAGGCGCGACCGGGCCCAGGTTATCCTTGTGGCTCCGGACTGGGCACGAAGATGCTGGTATCCTGAGCTACTCAGCATGTCAGTCGATCCCCCGATTCGTCTGCCTCTTCGGGAGGACCTTCTGTCGCAGCAGCAGGGGACGGTCCTGCACCCGAACCTGTCCAGTCTCCACCTACAAGCTTGGAGATTGCGCGGCGGCAGTTGAGGCCATTTGACTTGCCTCCCGAAATCTGTGATATCATTCTGGCAGCCAGGCGTCCCTCCACAAAGTCGGTATACGCATGCAGGTGGAACAGATTTGTGGCATGGTGCACAGCAAAGGCTGTGGACCCTTTCTCTGCACCCCTTTCTGAAGTTCTACTCTTCCTTCTTTCCCTTGCCCAGCAGGGCTCTGCTCTGGGCACTCTTAAGGGGTACCTTTTTGCTCTTGCCGCCTTCTTACGGCTACCTGATCAGACTTCCTTATTCAAGTCTCCCATTGTAAATAGATTTCTGAAGGGCATCACACACATTTTCCCGCCTGTTCCCTTCGTGATGCCCCAGTGGGACTTGAATCTTGTACTCACTTATCTAATGTGTGCTCCCTTTGAGCCGCTCCATAACTGTCCTCTCCGTCTTCTTACCCTGAAGACTGCTTTCCTGGTTGCCATCACCTCTGCCAGGAGAGTGAGTGAGCTCCTGGCTCTTTCTTCTACTCCACCTTTCCTCTCTGTTCATCCAGACAAGGTTGTGTTACGGACAAGACCTTACTTTCTGCCCAAGGTTGTCACGGCCTTGGGGGGTGCTAGAGGGAGCACTGCGGGATGGTTGGCTTGTAAGTCAGCTCCGCCGGACGGGTGCCCGTAAAGCGGTTTGTGCCCACTAAAACCACTGTTAGACGACTTAAAATGTCACAATAGTGCATCGGAACAAGTTGCTCATGACCCGACGGCGCTGAATCTTGAAAAACGGCGGTAGAGGGGAAAATACTGAGGTTGAGCTGCCCTGGCGAGTGCTGCGACCCAAGATGGCGACTCCCGATGTTCGGCTCCGCTGGCTCCGGTGAGCGGTAGGGATTCAGGCTGGCGCTGAGACCTGGACTGATGGTCGCCTGAAGACGCCGTGACCAGCCCCTGCCCTCCCAAAACTGCAACGAAGAGCCATAACCTCGGAAAACACCGCTCCCGGGTATGCGTTCCAGGCGGTACAAGATGGCGGCGGCAGTGGAACGCACAAGCTGAGGAGAGTCCGAGAGTTACCGTCGGAGACTGACCGAAGCCGGACTTTGCGGTGTTTTCCACGTCCGGGTGCATGTGGCAGATGCGGCTGGATGTAGATGAACATTCTGACTACAGTGGCACAAGGTATTTCTTTAAACGAGCTCTGCCGCCAGCCCGCTGTGCTGCTACGGAGGCGGGAAGGCGTTGAGTAGTGGAGGGAGTCGGCCCATGGAAGAAGAGATCGATGGACGTATAGACACCAGTCACATACATTAATGGGAAGCTAAAATATATGCTGCCACTAGCGGCGTGAGCTTCCACAGAAGGTGCCATAGAATCAGGAAGACGGACCTGCTGGTCATTTACACATCGGCCTGCGGCCTCATACTGGCACCTGTGCTCACTTTTCGCGCCCATGGGCTAGAAGCTACACCATAAGTACTGCATGTGAGAAAGAAGGCCTAATTAAGTGCGCTGCGAATCAACAGACGGAGCGTCACACAACTCATCCGGCGAAGGACTGCGGTGGGCCCTAAATCCAATTGAGTGCCTAATGCATAAAGCTGGAGTTCAGTGGACACACAGAGCGTCTCAACAAAGCGAACAGTCCTCCCCTAACGGTCCAAGGCCTCACAACACAGGGACCTCAGTGCGTAACTCCTTATCATGCTCTTGCAACATGGGGAAGCCTGAAAAGCAACAGACCAAATTGCACTATGAGACGAGGAAACCAGCAAAGACCACTGCAGCGACGTCGGATGCGGAGGGGGACAGTGAGGCCACTGACGATACAACATAGTCTGCAGGAAATTAATAATAAACTGGACAGTGTGGTGCAGCGGGTAGACAACATGGCCGCAAAACTTGATAAACATGGCGAGCGTCTAGTGGAGGCGGAACAACGGATTTCCAAGGTGGAAGATGAATCTAAATCCACAACAAGACTGTGCGGAGGTATGGAAAAGATGCTAGAAACGCTGCGCTCCAAGGTGGAGGACCAGGAAGCCAGGTCTAGACGCAACAACGTCCGAATAGCGGGACTGCCGGAATCCACCAACACGGGTAAAATGGAGACCTACATCGAGGCGTTGCTGAAAGACATATTCGGTGCTGACCAACTATCCCAAGTCTTTCTTGTTGAGCGCGCGCATCGCTCCTTGGCGCCAAGGCCGAAACCGGGGGCTACACCGCTTATCATAATTGCTCGCATGCTCAACTACAGGGACAGGGACACAGTTCTCTGGCTGGCCAGGGAAAAGGGTGAAATCACGTATCAAGGTAACACTCTACAGTTCTACCCAGATCACACTATGGCGGTTCAGCAGGCCCGAAAGCAATTCGCACCAGTAAAAAAGAAACTGCGAGAACTGGGTATTGAGTACGCAATGCTCTACCCGGCAAAGCTCAAAATCACAAATGCGGGCTAACCCGTAGTCCTCCTCACGGTGCAAGCAGCGCAGGAGTATATCAAAACACTGGGACGATGGCGCAGGGCACATGAGCGAGGCGACCAGGGCAGCGACAATGACTGAGAAGACAGGAGGCTTACTGTGGCGCACATGTGTGGGCCTTCACTCTGCTGGTCACGACTCGCTAGTGGGCCAAGCCAGAACAGTGTTAAATCGATCCCCTCGCTGCTCATGGCCAGTGGTTGGCGAGTCGGGACTGGCACACATGCAGACTGATAGACCTTGCTGCCTTGTGTACACTAAACCAATACGGCTGCAAAGTCGGTAGTGAGTGACTTCGCGATCCACCGGAGACGAAAACATCGGAGGAAGAGTGAGACTGAAACATTTGTTCATCATGGCCCATCTGCCCTTCGAAGAGGATTTACCGCACTTGCCAATGGGCAACTACCTCCTAGTACCGGCGTACTGTTGTGCGGGTTGAATGCGGACCTGGATGCAGAGATAAACTGTCTGTGCTGGAGGTAGAGTGGAACCAGACTACTACTTGAGTCACTCCCAGGTGAAAGTGGGCATTCTTCTACTTACTTTTCTGTTTATTGCAAATTGTTCCATGACTACCGACTATGGCGGGTGGGACAAGTGTGGTACAGAGACATTTAGGTTTTGGGTAAGTATCAGGGACCCCCTGTTAAGGATCTAGCTCCTGGGTCAGGGAAACAACAATTTTTGAAAAGGTATCAACCCAGGCAGACTTTAACTACAAGGTCCTGGCTAAATCACAACACATTATAATAACAACATATGATAAACACACAAAAAAATATAATAAAATTCAGAAAAATCAACAGACTGTTATGACATCAAAAATACATTTTAATTTCGATTTGTTTTTTTAAAAATCAATCTGATAGAAGATATGTAGTTAAACAATTGATACATTGATTAGGAATGACATTTCTAATACATTATTAAAATACAAAAAATAAAAAGTTAATATTAAAATTGTTTTTCCAAAAAATTCTTTTGTTAGACTTGGGCTGTGTCAACGCGTTTCGACAATTCATTTGTCTTCATCAGGACTTTTAGAATATGCAGCCACTTATTTCTAAAGAAAGAAGAGATAGAAATTTGTAGTGACCATCTACTGTAGTAGTTTGTTGACGAATGAAACAGGAATACAGTGTTTTATTCTCTATACTCTGATGTGAGCGGCAGACACTGCCTGAAAAAGCAATGGACGCTGCGTACTTTTTACTTCTTTGATACAAGGTCGGTTTCTTTTAGTTTTCAACAATAGAACGGTACACTCGGTTGGTTATAAGGGAAGTGTTCCTCATTTAAAGAACGCTGTTAACCCAAACGAAAAGGAGCGTAATGGGGAGCTCTAGTTTCACAGGTACGCTTGGACAATTCTACCCGCTCTTTTATGTCTAGCGATTGTCGATGGCATGTAATCAGAATAACATTCAATGTCGGGAAGAGTAAAAACGTCCTTTTCGATTCAATATGGTAACGCGACGAAAGGAGGAGCCGTTAACGTATCTTTGTAATTCTTAGAAGTTTATTCACTGCCGTTCCTCCATATAGGTATCAATCTAGTTGGTCAGGAGTGCCTGGGATAATGCAGCCTTGACTTGAAATCGATTTCTAGACGCAGCAACGCCGTACGGCTCCTTCCGTCAGGGTGGGACAAGTGTGGTACAGAAACATTTAGGTACATACTTGCGCATGCACCCGTCCACATCCACTATGTGGATGGTGATGTGTGCACCTGGCGATACCCCCAAGCGGGTACTCCCCTCTTACAGTTCTAATATGAGTTCAGTTACTTTGTGGGGTTGGCTTTGGCAAAGTTTGGGCGCTGAAGTGGGTGGGGGGAGGAACAGGGAACTGGGGGATGTTCGACTTGAATCACTGTGTCTGAGAAGCATTGCGACCTCTGTTATCGCCACAAACAGCATGAAGCACTGTACGCTGCTCAGTAGGCCTGGACAATGCCTAGAGGTTGAGACTGTGGTGGACTATTGCAACTACTATCAGAATAATATCATGCCTCACTGTCCTGATGCAATCTAATACACTGAAATTTGTCACGTGGAATGTTAGAGGGCTAGGTAATCCGAAGAAGATACGTCAGATATTTGCCTATTTTGATAGACTGCATATAGACATTGCTTTTTTGCAGGAAACACGCCTGGCTGCTGGTGCCACCACCACCCTGGGTGCCAGATGGGCAGAGTCTGTTACAAGCTCAAAATACTCCTCTTATTCCCGTGGGGTTAGCATTTTAGTACGAAAGGGGGTTGGTCCTCTTTGAGATCTCAGCCATACACAGGGACGCCGAAGGGCGGAGCGTTATTGTGGTCGGCATGGTAAGACACCGCCAAGTTGCACTGGTGAACACTTATGGCCCTAACACGGATGACTCAGGTTTCTTTGTAAAGCTATGGCAAACCATATCTACTCTCCAGGTAGAACACGTAATCTGGGGAGGAGATTTCAACGTAGCACTGCGGGATAGGTTAGATAGGTCACCAAACACACTAGAACCACATACACGCGCGAGAACGGCATTGCTCGATGCACTGACAGAGCTGCAAATTACTGATATATGGCGGGCCCTTCATCCAGGGGAGCTAGTGGCGACACACGTCACCCCAGCACACAATAGTTGGTCTAGGCTGGATTACTGACTGGGTACCAGGGAGGTGGTAACATGGACAGACTATGTGAAACACTTGCCAAGAACACTATCAGATCACAGCCCAGTGCTTCTAGTAGTACAAATACCACATTATGAACCCCCGCCCTTCGCATGGCGCTTCAATGCTGCAGCTTTGCTAGATCCGTTGTACATGGACACTATCCACAAGGCAATAGTGGACTACTTTGACCTTAATTGCCCCACGACGGAAGACCCATGTCTCCTGTGGGAAGCTTTTAAAGCCACTTTGCGAGGAGTGTGCATTAGCACTACAACGGGTATATTAAAGGACATACGGAGGCAGTTAAGCACACGGGAAAAAGCAATACAAACACTGGAACAGAGCTACACACAGATTAGGGACGTCACACTTCTGGGGGAAATACAACTGCTCCTGCAAGAACACCAGCAATTTGCCATAGATGAACTCAAATACATCACCAAGCGCAAAACAGCCAGAGTATATGGAGAGGGAGGTAGACCGGGTAGGGCACTGGCTGAGAAAATATGCTCGGGTCGAGCGCCTCAACATATCACCACACTTAAAACTAAGGAGGGGACAATCACAAGCGACGTTAAGGTCATCATGGGGGAGTTCATGGCCACTTATGTTCAACTGTACGAAGCGCGTCCCTCGATGCCACAGGAGGAAATGTTGACATATATGGCAGATGTGGAAATTGCGTGGCTATCGAACAATCACAGGGACTATCTGGCCCGCCCCATAACAGTAGAAGAAGTGGTCGACACTATTAGACAGTTGCCAAATGGCAAGGCACCGGGGCCAGATGGTTTCTCGATCGAGTTTTTTAAAGCTTTTGCGGACATATTGGCCCCACACCTAGTGCAGCTTTATGGCGCGGCACATGAGGCAAAAACTCTCCCGGCATCCATGAGGGAAACCATGCTGATAGCGTTGCTAAAACCAGGGAAGGATGTGGAACAGTGCGACTCCTACCGCCCACTATCCCTTATAAACGTGGACACGAAAATAATAGCGAGCCTACTAGCGGCAAGGCTCAAACCACTAATGCCATTACTGGTGAGGCCTGACCAGTCTGGTTTCATCCCTGAAAGATCGACAACGCATAACACACGCACAATTTTTGCACTGGCGCATTACTTAGCTCCAGAGGTCAAAGCTGTGGCAGTGCTCCAAGACGCTGCTAAAGCGTTCGACACAATAGACTGGAAATTTTTACACACAGTATTGATAAGGATGGGCTTTCCACCTATATTTATACAGTGGATATCCATGCTTTACACAAATCTAACAGCGCGTATCAGGGTTAACAAACATGTCTCGGAGCCGATTGCAATATGTCGTGGGACGAGGCAGGGATGCCCTCTCTCCCCGATGCTTTTTGCATTGGTGCTGGAGCTGTTGGCTTGCAAAATCAGGCAACATCACCACTATTCGGCCATGCAACTTCCATCACGCCCTATACACATCTCCCTTTATGCGGATGACATGGTCCTTTATGTAAAGAGTCCAGAGCAACACCTAACCCCTCTATTACGTGAATACATTAAATTCGGACAACACTCGGGGCTACAGATAAACTGGTCGAAATCTCTAATCTTGGCATAAACTGACGGCACTGTCCCATCCAAATTGGACTACCCGCTAGAGTGGCAGGACGAACCGACTAAGTACTTAGGAGTGTGGTTTCACAGGGACCCGGAACTAGTTATCAGGACCAACTATGGCAGAGCGATATCGTCCTTAGAGGATAAAATTAAACGGTGGAATAAACTACCACTGTCACTAGCCGACAGAGCCGCTATTGTGAAGATGGTGCTGCTGCCTAAGTTTCTATATTTGTTTGCTAACATCCCCATTAAACCCCCGGCAGAAGTGTTCCGTAACATTAACAAATTGATTCTTAATCTATTGTGGGCAGGCAAACATGCTAGGATAGAGTTACAAACAATGACGTTGCCATATGCCAGGGGAGGCTTCAAGGTCCCGGATATGTACCTCTACTATCTCAGTGCCCAGGCGCAATTTGCACACTATTGGTTCCATGAGATCCCTTTTTTAACGCATGTAGCGGTGGAAGCAGAGAATGCTGACCCAATCCCATTGGTTAATGTGCTGCCACATAAGCGACAAAGACGGCATGAGCGTGACATAAATCCGGTGAACACCACCATTGAAGCGTTGAGACTAATGGTTAAAAAAGCCAACAGACTGCCACTCTACGCACCGGCGCTCCCATTAGCTAATCACCCAGCGATATCGATCACACACGAACAGGTGGGGATGGACTTGTTGCGACATGCAGGCATCGACACTTTGGGGGATCTGTATAATAACGGGGTTTTCCAATCACTGGACAAGTTGAGCTATATTAGCCATCCAACATTGTTATTTAGCTTTAACTACTACAGGCTGCAAAGAGCAGTGAGGGAATACTTTCCTTCATTCCCGGAGGAGCCGCAGACACTGGCCCCACTGCAATTGATGTTGGCAGCCCCTACCGCTACGCATTTAGTTTCCAGATTATACGCGAGCCTTCAGGGGGACATTGGAGGGAACACTGAAAGGATGAGGGACAAATGGTGTACACTATTGGGAGAAGAGCTGTCTGAGGGGGAATGGGAAACAACATGTTCACTAACTAGTATGCTGACGCCCAATGGAAACCTCAGGATAATTCATTACAAATACCTACACCAAATGTACTACACACCTGAGAGGCTACATAGGTATGGTTTGCGCGATGACTCACGCTGCGTAAGATGTAAGAGAGAAAATGCAGATTTTATTTATCTTGCCTGGTACTGTCCCGTTGTGGCAAGGTTCTGGTTAAAAGTGGTGCAGGCTATAGGCGAAATGCTGGCTGAACGACTCGACTGTACGATCAAACTATGTTTGTTGGGCTTGGTCCCGCAGCTCAGGGCGAAGAAGCATAAGTTTTGTGTGATTGCGTTGTTATTGGCCAAGAGGAGGGTATCAATGCATTGGAACGGGAAAATGGGTCCTAAGTTGCAAACTTGGCTAGAAGATTTAACCTACTGCCGGGATACACTGGTAACATACGAAGAGGAATTACCGGCCAGATCACGCACTAAGGACTACTGGATATACTTGAGGGACTATCTGCAGGCGCAGGCGCTTGCCCAAGGTGAATAATACAGATAGACTGAATTGTTGTATAGATGCTTCAGTGATGCAACGTTTGACATTTTTTCAGGTGTGGGGAGAGAATGCTGTGACACAGTGTTTAAAAGTTGTAGTAGTTCTTACCTTATGTTGCTCCTGTGGTTTCGGGAGCGGATAAAATATAAAATGTAAGAGCACAGATTTGCTATAACATTTGTGATGCACTGCACGATCACGCTACTGCCATTTCTTCAAACGCCGCCCGTCATGTTGATGTCGGCTGATGGGCTGTGTACAACTACTAACATAATGTATTTTTTAATACATGACTGTAGCCGGCCGGATGCGGTTGTAGGCGAAAATTTGTAACTTCATATGTGTATCTGGAATAAACATCTTACACCAAAAAAAAAAAAAACAAGGTTGTCACGGCCTTCCACATCGGGCAGTCCATTACTTTGCCCACCTGCTTTCCACCTCCGCGTCCCTCGAAAGAGGAAGAGAGGCTCTACCGTCTGGACCCAAAACGTGCGCTCTCTTATTACCTAGATCGCACACGCCAGTTCCGGGTGGATGACCAACTCTTTGTTGGTTACGTGGGTGCGAAGAAGGGAAAGGCGGTACACAAGAGGACCATTTCACGGTGGATCATCTTGTGTATTCAGGCATGTTACTCCATGGCCAAAAAGGAGCCCCCTGCTGGATTGCGGGCTCATTCCACTCGAGCCACGGCACCAACAACTGCCTTGGGCCGAAGAGTCCCCTTACAGGACATTTGCCAGGCAGCTATGTGGGCCTCGCTGCACGCGTTTGCAAGACATTACTGCCTGGACAGTCAAGTCCGGAGGGATGGCTTCTTTGGCCGTTCCGTCCTCCAGGACTTTCTGGTGTGATTATTGGTTCGCAGACCCACCACCGGGGTTGCTATTGCTGGGGTATCTATTCTAAGGTAAGGAATCTATCACTAACGTGTCTCTTTCAGATGCACAAGTTACTACTTGTGTAACGATATATCTGTAAGAGACATTAGTTAGTGATAGATTCCTTACCGACCCACCCATCCTCCCCGTTCTGCGAACCGATATCTAGGGTTAAGGTCATCCCCTTTCAGGGTCCTAGTTTCATGGCACCAGTGTTGGTTCTATCATGGCTCTGCGTATCTGGCGCGGAAAAGCTGTGTATCAGAACTGACGTCAGCGCGCATGGGCGGCGTCTAAGTACTCCGACGATGTCATTCCAGTGCTAACGACGCCAACGACGGACGCGGAGCCGCAGACTACGCCTACCGACGCGCAGGGGTATTGCTACGCAAAAATTTCCGGATCCAGTCTGATGCCTGGGGATATTCTAAGGTAAGGAATCTATCACTAACTAATGTCTCTTACAGATATATCGTTACACAAGTAGTAACTTGTGCTTTAGTGGAGTAAGATATTGAACAGTTTGTGTTTAAATATGTTCAAGACTATATATTCACCATTGCTCCATAAACCTTTTTTCTTTCGCACTGAATTCATTAAAATTTGCTTTAAAATGCACAGTTTTTCCATTATTTCTTTTCAAACCTTTTTTCGGGAGGGAACCCTGGTGCCCCCTGATACCAGTTGGTCCTGCGGGCTTGCTGTGAAAAACATAACACCAACTTTTACGCCTCACCAATTTGAAACCTCGCCAGCCGCCACGGGTAGAACTTAATAGTTCATTCATTCATTCATTCACACACATTTTTTGACTTGACGTGAGCAGATTGTTCTTACCTTTGAGCTGCATCTTTGTTTCTAAGAAGTGACAAGTAGAATCAGTGGGTTTCACTAAGGAGAAACAGATGTACTGTGTAGTCTTGTGATCATCACCTCCAGCATACATTGAATGGGGTGCCCTTGCTGCCAGCAGTGCATGAGAGCGGTGGGCGTGGTCAAGTAGCTCCGCCTACGTGACTCTTTTATCTGTTAAATAATATATTAGGGGTGAGCACGAGCAAAGTGCAGAGGGCAGCAATCTAGATACTGGATAGAGATCCACCACAGAGCTGATGATGGAATTTCAGAACATTGCAAACCACTGGAATATATATGGGGGCATGTTTCCCTTAAGATGAGATAGAAATGTAATTCCCTTAGCAGTGTGTTAAAGATGTCACTGCAGTGGACCAAAGATGCTACAAAATGCTAGGTCTTGGTTTACAGAGACTACTTTGTGTCACGGCGTACAGATGGGACACCAATGAATACAGAATCAGTACAGTCTGAACAGCTCATGGCAAATAATAAGGAAGATGGCAGAAGCACTGCTTCAGGGCAGCACAAGTGTAAGGGTCCGTGGGAGAACTTCATGCCGAACAGCTACAGCAATCAACTTTGATGCTTGGGAACCAGGTTCGAGTCTGGCGGGAGGCTCAAACATCCTGTGATTTTGGACAAATCAAAATCACTTAGTCTCCTGCTGCCTAGAAATGAATGTGTCCATCTGTAATGCAACTGGTGCTCATGTAAAGTCCAGCTGATTGTCACTACGTAAGGAGTTTTGCCTCTTCGTTTATTCATGACACTGAAAAACGTTTTCCTTTTTGTAATTCCACAGACAGATTAATTATGCCCTGAGGAGAATCCGGACAGTTAATTCCTGGATTCGAAACGCGTCGGCCAATTAGAAAAGGACAATCTAATTTTAAGCTATTGCTGGCGACAAAAAGAGTTTCGAATTGACTTTCGCGCTCCTTTTTCTAATTCTTCCTTTCTTTGCATTCCACTTTCTTTGCTTTAATCAAACCTTCTACGTATGTAAAAATGTGTTGAACCGTGTATTTGTAATATATGTCTAATGTTTCTGTCTGTTCCACATTGATTTTTGTACAGTTGTGACCACATCTAGGACCACATTTAATTTTGACATTATGTTGCATTGAATAACCTAACTTTGTTTAAAATTCATGATATGTACAGGTCTTTTCTGCCTATCATACGTTGTGTTCGACAAACATGGTATAAACTGAAAAAGTAACTGGTATAAATAAAAGTACCTTGTTGAAAACGACAAATAGCGTCTTCAACTTGCCTTGACTTGTGGCTGTGATTGATTAGTGGGAGGCACTCTTGTTTGATTACGTATATATTAGGCCCACCCTTCTCACTTGTCCTCTTAGGGCCAAGCTCCCCTTGTTCTTCTAGTTAGTGCGGGTAACTTCCCGCGAGAGTTTACGGACACCCCTGTCGTTTGTTTCTTACATGTGAGACATTTCCTTTGGGAACCCCCGTTTCCCCACAATTATGGCAGATAAAGACACGCTATCTTTTAGCGAAAATCACATTCAGAATTTGATCGACAACTCTCCTTTTTCAAATGTGACACTCAGCTCTACCGCCAAACAGCAAAATGAATCGGATCGTTTAATACGATTACAAAAAAAGCATGTACGCACGGAACTGCATGGACATTTTCTCCTGAGGCACCTGAAAGGGGGTACAATCCCCTGGGGCTTACAGGTGAAAAATGTCCCTGTAATATTCGTGGAAGATGCAGAATATAAAAAAGGCTTCAGCTTTATCAATACGAAGTGCAGCAGGGACCTCATGGTCCACACTATAGAGACTGCACAGAGGTTGTGCTTACAAGAACAAAAAGAAATCGAGGAACTTATTGAGACGATTGAGACCAGTCCGGCTGTGACGGACGCCAAGACACTATTGGAGAAAATTGAGAAAGACATTAGAACTTTCAGAGATAATACTATTAATGACAAGACTTTTAAATATGAAAGAGACGTGAAGGCATTCAAAATCGAACAAGTATACCCCTTCTTAAAGGAGGATTACTATACCCAACAAGAATCCCGTAGAGCCCTTTCAACCTTTCAAGGCCGCTCAAGGAATAGATTCACAACATTTTCGGAAACCTCTTCCTCTGATTCATCAGGGTCCGACAATCGCAATCCAAACAAAAAACAGGTGGCTTTTTTAGACCAGGGCCAACAGCCAAAGGCCCGGTTCAAACAACCGTGGGAGATGCGAACCAGGAACCGCTCATACAAGTCATAGAGGGTTCCAGTGCTGTAGTTAATTTGTCCAACAGACCGCTAACACCAGACGAACATTCAGTCCTAGCGTTGGGCCTTAAATTTGTGCCTGGCAGGAAAACTGATTATACAAAACTCAAGCTGGAAGCTATTGAGTTTTGTCGTAAAATCCGTCTCAGGGTCTTCTTTTGGAATCACCCTTCCTCACCGACTACAGCAGTTACTGGACTGCGCAATAAGTCCACATTTGTCCCCTACCAAAATGTTCCTAAAGAGGTTCTCGCATTCGAACAGGTCCTCCTGTCATCAATAGAGAAAATGGAAAAAGGCAGACATTTTGTACAACAAAACATAGGCCACAAACAGCGTGCAGCAATCAAAGCGCTAAAAGAAGACAATTCCATCATTATAAAACAGGCCGACAAAGGCGGGGCGGTGGTGGTGTGGGCCCGTGAAAAATATTTAGCAGAAGGTAACAAACAGGTAAACAATGCAACCTGGTACAGACGCCTCCAAGAAGATCCAGTCAAAGACATCCAAAGACTAATTGTAGACACATTACAGAATGGCGTGGACGGTGGCTTTCTAGACAAAAAAGAGCATGACTATTTACTAAGGAAACACCCGAGAACTCCAGTGCTTTACCTCCTGCCAAAAATCCACAAGAGCCTTCAAGATCCCCCAGGACGCCCAATCGTGTCTGGGTGTGACTCGTGTCTTGAGCCCCTCTCTCAGTACGTGGATTACTTTTTGAAACCTTTGTTAAAAACGGTCAAATCGTATTTACGCGATACAACTGATTTTCTCCTTAAGGTTGAAGATACAGCGTTCAACCCTGAGACCCAACTGCTAGTTCCAATGGATGTCACCTCCCTCTACACGCAGATTCCGCAAGAAGAAGCGCTAGAGGTGATGGAAATTTATCTAAACCAGAGAGAGAGGCCCCACCAAGTACCCACTGCTTTCATTTTAAGATTGGCCGAAATTGCATTAAAGAAGAATTACTTTTCATTTAATGGGGAGTTTTTCATGCAGGTCAAGGGCACCGCGATGGGGTGCCCTTATGCCCCTGAAATGGCCGTACTGTACATGGCGCAGTACGAACAGATGTTTGTTGACAGCAATAATCCCTTCAAACAACACATTCTACAATGGCTCCGCTACATAGATGACGTCTGGCTCCTGTGGCAGGGGAGCCAGACAGACCTGGTAGCTTTCCATGACTGGCTTAATAACCGGCATATCGATATCAAATTTTCGATGGCACAAAGCAATGAAAGGATGACCTTCCTTGACGTTGAAATTATAAACATCAACGGTGTTCTGAAATCTTCCCTCCACAAAAAGGATACAGACAGGAATACTATCTTGCACCATAAGAGTGCTCACCCCAGGAATCTGAAATCTAACCTTCCATATGGGCAATTATTGCGCATTAGGAGGAACTGTTCGAACCTGAGAGACTTCACGTCTCATGCTGAGACGTTTTGTCAAGAAATGCAGGAGAGGGGGTACCCCAAGAAATTGCTAAAGCACTCCCTAACAAGAGCACGTTTCACCCCCCGTGAAACTCTGCTACAAGTACGGCCCAAACCTACACTGGAAAGATTGGTCTGTGTCACCACCTTCGGACCAGACACTCACAGATTGAGAAAAACAGTGCTGAGCAATTGGCACCTATTGGCGAATTTAGACTGCCCATTATCAAATCCTTTGTTTGCCTACAAGAGGAATCAAAATGTAGGACAACACATCATGAGGGCAGATGTGACTTTACCTAAAAAGAAAAGTGACCTGTTGAGTCAGTGGAACCTTAAACCAATTACAGGGCACCACAAGTGTGGCACCTGTGTTGTATGCCCAAACACTATCGAGGGCGATGAGTTCCAACACGGGACCACCAGATGGAAACACTCGGATTTTACAAACTGTAAAACCAAGAATGTCGTTTACCTGGTCCAGTGTCCCTGTGACCAAATCTATATTGGCAAAACTACACAACAAGTAAACACACGTATTTGCCAACACCGGTCCAGGATCAAGAATAAAATCATGACTGCCCCCATGGTTGAACATTTTATAAATGCCAACCATGATGCAAATCATCTTAAATGGACGGTCTTGTATACATTGCACCCGTCACAGAGCAACGTGGATGTAGACAGAATGCTTTTGAAAACAGAAGCATATTTAATAATGAAATTCAACAGTGTACAGAGGGGCCTCAACAGCTTATCTGAAGTCGCCAGACTCTGATCCAATATTGTCTTGGTTCCTGACGACCGCTCTGGTCTCGTCCCAGTATTCACCTCGTTTTTTAGTCATAAATATGGGCCACTACCCATTCAAATACGCGACATTAGCACAAACTACAAATCCCACAATTCCAAGCGACCTTTTCAATGACTTATTGTCATAGCAACCGTGACAGCATCCATCTTGGGAAACCAGGCAGAGTGTTGTGAGCGGTCATCCGAGCTACACCGAGGTAAGCGATGCTCCAGCGGCAAAGCGCCGCGGACCAGCGCGCTGCACAGGACAGACGCCAGACCCACACTAACATTGCTTCCATTTTCCCTTAGCGGAGATGGAGCCCGTCTAATACCTTTTGACACGCCAAAGTCTTTCCAGGCATCAGGATCCTCTTGGACCAATCCCTGTGAAAAACCTAAAAGGTACTATTTCCGCACGTCGGAATTAAACTGTTTTTAAACCCAGACCACAGCTCTCTAATACCGATAAACATTTTTCCACACACAGAGCCACGAGCCTTCCTGTAATTGCGAGCACGCCGCTGAGCCCCTCTTTCCGCAATAGACAGCCGTCTTAACCAACTTTGAAATTAATGACGGTACGCTCATTCTTCATTTGTTTTTATGCGCCAGCATACAAATGTTTATTTTTGTGCTAATGCCCACCCACTTTGATTGTAGGCGCTCCATAATTTGGACCCATCCTCCAGTCTGCACTTACAAACCCTCCCGCTGAATTAACTTCTTGAAAAAGCGGTAGGTTCAGCTGATTGTCACTACGTAAGGAGTTTTGCCTCTTCGCTTATTCATGACACTGAAAAACGTTTTCCTTTTTGTAATTCCACAGACAGATTAATTATGCCCTGAGGAGAATCCGGACAGTTAATTCCTGGATTCGAAACGCGTCGGCCAATTAGAAAAGGACAATCTAATTTTAAGCTATTGCTGGCGACAAAAAGAGTTTCGAATTGACTTTCGCGCTCCTTTTTCTAATTCTTCCTTTCTTTGCATTCCACTTTCTTTGCTTTAATCAAACCTTCTACGTATGTAAAAATGTGTTGAACCGTGTATTTGTAATATATGTCTAATGTTTCTGTCTGTTCCACATTGATTTTTGTACAGTTGTGACCACATCTAGGACCACATTTAATTTTGACATTATGTTGCATTGAATAACCTAACTTTGTTTAAAATTCATGATATGTACAGGTCTTTTCTGCCTATCATACGTTGTGTTCGACAAACATGGTATAAACTGAAAAAGTAACTGGTATAAATAAAAGTACCTTGTTGAAAACGACAAATAGCGTCTTCAACTTGCCTTGACTTGTGGCTGTGATTGATTAGTGGGAGGCACTCTTGTTTGATTACATGTAAAGTCCAGGGCACGAGTCGGGGGTACACACTGGTGAACGGCGTCCACCCACTTTTTTTTTCGCAGGGTGAACGCCATCCACCCTGCCAAGAATTGGGCCCCACTGAATAATGTGCTGAACTCATCCCGGTGTAATTTTCAAACAACGGGACACTTTCAGCAGCGCCTGCACATTGTCTGCTTTCCATCTGCAACAAGAAGCAACGTGCAGGCGGGGGACGGGGCTTTCTTATTTAAGACTCCTGCAGGGCCCATAACAAAGGTCGACATTTGAGGGGTCTTCAGGCCTTCTTTTGTTCAGTCTCTTGGCTGGGAGCAGTCAGGAGCCTCACACCTGATGCAAATGAAGCAAGCGGAGGGGAAACAAAGACTCACACCTTGTTAGCACTACAAACATACTTAAGAGGGGTTGCTTTTCACTTTGTACAGTCCCTGTTTAGGAGAAATACATGCACTGTAAGAATATCAGATGTGTTGGTCTTTCCCAGTATTTACATAAAGCAAATTACATTTATAGTTTGCTTACTTCCCTTGAGGAGGCATTGAAATAATTTAAGTACCACTATTTTTTCTTGTATAGTCCTACTCATTCCAATGCAGGGTGTCCGAGCGCTTTCATCAACATGTGCATATTAAATGTACAATAAATTATATACGTTTGTAAAAATTGTACCGGATGTGTTACATAAAACTGGGGGATTGCAAGGTGTAGAAGTCACATATTATCGTCCATAGCTCACTGTGCTATTGTCCTCGCAATGCACTCAAAAGTACATGTGATAGACCTGCTAAACATATATGTGAGGGCTTTAGATCTGATGTCACTTCTTGTGATGCCACTTCCTGTAAAGTCGTGGCTTGTGATGCCACTTTCCATGATGTCAATTCCTGTGATGCCTAGTGTGATGTGCGCCGTGATGTTGTGCACCGTGATGTCGCATGCCGTGATGTCACTTACATACTCTCAAACTAGGTCAGTCCCCCCCACTTCTTTTTTTTAGGACGTGTGCCCTGTCTAAAGTGCTCTGATACCTCCGGGTCAAGTTCGTGCTGTATAATACTGCAAACAAAAAAGCTGTGATTCTCGGCAAATAACGTAATCTCTCCGTGCCTAAAAAAATGAATGTGTCCCTCTGTAATGCAACTGGACAACACACGCGCCAAGAAAGCAAGATGGTTTACCATTGAATTTCGAGAGTTCAAATGCACATGCCGCCATCTCGAAAAGACCTGGAGGAACTTGAAATCCACAGAAGCCTCAACAACTTCAGAGCCGCCACCCACGCCCACCGCCAACTCATCAGAAATACGAGAAAAACTGCGATCAAAGACAGAATCTCCACACATGCACACAACAGCAAAGAGCTCTTCAGCATCATCAAGGAGTTTGCCCAACCCACCAGCAAGTCTACATAGATCCCTCCCTCTCAAGACCTCTGCGACAAACTCATCACATTCTTCCACCACAAAATCAGGAACATTTACAACAACTTCGACAAAGACAGCCAACACACTAAACCCTCACCAACCATCCCGACACCCTGAAGCCAACGATTGATAGCTGGATAGTCCTCACAACTGAAGACACGCTGAAGACGATAAAGTCAATCCACTCCGGGGCCCCCATGGACCTCTGCCCCCACCACATATTCAAGAGAGACGCCGACACCCATCGCACTTATGCTTCGCCACACTATCAACTGCTCCCTCGCGAACGCCTCCTTCCCCGACGACTGGAAGCATGCCAAGATCAACCCCCTCCTGAAGAAACCCTCAGCGGGCCCCACCGACCTAAAAAAACTACAGACCCATCTCCCTGCTCCCATTCCTAGCGAAAGTCATTGAGAAAGCCATTAACAGCCAACTCGCCACCTTTGTCAAAGAGCACCACATCCTTGACCCCTCCCAATTCGGCTTCAGAAAAATTCACAGCACAGAAACCGCCCTCCTCGCCACTACAGACAACATGTGCTCCCTCCTTCACAGAGGAGAGACAGTAGCCTTATCCTCATCAACCTCTCAGTGGCCTTCGACATAGTCTCTCACCGTAGCCTAACACACAGACTTCACGATGCAGGGATCCGGGGCAAGGCCCTCGACTAGATCCACTCCTTCCTCTTCGGCAGAACGCAGCGGGTCAGACTCCCTCGTTTCCTCTCGGACCCTACACCAACCACCTGATGAGTCCCCCAGGGATCCTCCCTCAGCCCCACGCTTTTCAACATCTACATGGCTCCGCTCGCCCCCATCGTCAGAACACACAAACTCAACATTGTCTCATACGTAGACAATACCCAGCTCATCCTCCCCCTATTTAACAAACCCAATGCAGCCGCGCATAACTTTCAAGAAGGCATGAAAGCAGTCGCCAAATGGATGAAGAGCAACTGCCTACAACTCAATACTGACAAAACAGAAGTACTCATCATGGGCCCACACCCGATGCCTGGAACGACACCTGGTGGCCCCCTGCCCTCAGAAACCCACCCAACCCCACGGTCCACGCACGGAACCTCAGAATCATCCTGGACTCTGAACTCAAAATGACAGCCAGATCAACTCTGTCGCATCCTTCTGCTTTCACACCCTCCACCTCCTATGCAAGACTTTCAAATGGATCCCCCTCGAGCACAGACAGACCGTCACTCACGCCCTCGTCAGCAGCAGACTTGATTATGGCACCGGAATAAACAAAAACTTCACCCCAAGCTACAAAACATCCAGAACGCCGCCGCAAGACTGGTCCTCAACCTGCCAAGACACTGCCACATCTCCCAGCACCTGTGCACACTCCACTGGCTCCCCATCGAGGCTAGACTCACCTTCAAGATTCTCACCAACGCACACAAAGCCCTCCACAACACCGGACCTGAATACCCGAACAGCCAACTCGAATTCCACGCACCCAGACGGACCCTAAGATCAGCCCAGCTCTCATAAGCCGTGGTCCCCCGCACCATGAAGTCCAAATCGGGAGGCCTTTCCTTCTCCTTACTAGCGGCCAGAGCCTGGAACACCCTACTGCTCCACCTCAGACAGACATCACTCCCCATCTTCACAAAAAACCTCTAAACATTGCTCTTCAACAGACCTCCTCCTTGATGGAATAGAACCTGCACCTCCACTCCTCCCCGGCGCCTTGAGACCCTCACGGCGAGTAGTCGTGCTCTACAGACACATGATTCATTGATTGATTAAACTGGTGCTCATGTAAAGAACTCTGATACCTTCGGGTCGAGTTCGCACTATATAAAACTGCAACAAAAGAAAAAAGGCACAATGGAGGGTGAATCGCCGAATGAGGAGCCACCTGTTACCCCCACCAGGCCAGTTACGGACCAATGCGGTGTGCATGCGAAATAAGGAGTACTGAAGAGAAGATGCAAAACTGGATTGGGTCAAGTCCGTGCTAACAATAGAGCCCGTTCCAACCATAGCTGTGGCTGAAACATGCTCACTCGGCATTAACTATCATAAAAGAGTTTAGATGCCTCACGTGCACCATCTACAGTATCTGTGACACCTATCTCTGTTGAAGAAGGGCGGCCACACCCAGCTCAAGGGAAAGGACTTGAAATACAGCACACCAAGTTAGGGAATGCCACAATGAAATAGCCAGCCACCACAGCAGAGGCAGAACTTATGTATCTGACACTGAGAGCCATCTAACTTTGTGCTGTCCAAAAATATGCGATTGAGTTCGAGCAGACACCTTTGAGAGATCCTGGAAATGTAAAAGGCGCAAGGCCTCGTAGCAGCATTTCATTCTTAAGCAACTCTGAAGCATCAACTCTTGGAGATTCAGAGACTCAATCAAACCCACCGTGACGAAAAAGAAAAGCCTGTATAAAATCTTTTATTAAAACACTTCAGGAGATTTATCAGGAGTTAAGGTCCTAAATAGACTTTTGTGCGCCTATCGTTCATATGCTTAGAAAAAGGCTAGCAAATTTAGAAATGTGACCATTATGTTTCTACAGATGAACAATCCTTATGCAAATCAGCTGCAGCTCTCTCCCAGTAAGATCAGTCCATGCTTTAAAAAAAAAAATATTCTATTTATTGAAATGAACAAAAGAAACATTAGCATCAGGTGAACAATAATTGACATCATTGTGAGGTTTAGGGTGTCATTCGTACAGAAACAATAATCACAATGTACATAAAAGTTGCGATCACGGGGATTCCTGTGGTTCTACTTCCCTTTGTCGCTTAGTGGGTGTACATAATTTGCCAAGATAAATATTCCAAACCCCCCAAATCTTCCCCCACTTCTCCGGACAACCCCATGCCACATTCACTGCCCTTTCTCTGAACGTGCACCAATCTAGATCCTCAGCCCATTTAGTAATCCAGGGTGGCCCGCTGGCTCCCCACAGCTGAGCAATATTTCGCTTAGCCACCATACATGCCAACGTTACCCACTGTTTGAAATATCCATTCAAATCTGTGGGTTCCCATCCATTTAAGACGCACCTCCGGGCCTCTGGGTGTATCTCCAGCCCCAGTACTCCTTCAATCTCATCGTGTATCGCTGCCCAGAAGGTTTGTATCGCCTCACAGTGCCATAATATATGCATGAAAGTGCCAAGTTCCCCACAACCCCTCCTACATTCTCCGCTTATCGCACGCCCCATATGTACTAGCCTAGGCCCAGTGATATATGGCCTATGTAAGATCTTAAGCTGTACCAATCAGAGCCTCATCTGGTTTGCAACCACTTTGGGGGAGGAGACTGCCTCTACCCAATCTTCATAGTCTAATTCCAGTCTGTCTGCTCCCCACGCTGCTCAAATACTCCCCAACGGGTCATCCATATTATTAACAAGCTTCCTATAGATTAAGGAGATAGTCTTGTCTGGGATGTGTCCGTCTAACACTCGGTCCTCGAGAGGAGAAGCCTCTGGAAGTTCCGCATCTCCGGGTATGTGAGTAAGAAGACCGTGTCTAATCTGTCAGTATCGAAAGTGTTCATTATCATTCAACCTGTATTGTTGTTTTAAAGATTCAAATGTCTGCACACTGCCCTTCCCCCACACATCCTTAATCTGGCTGATCCCAATGAGGTCCCACTTATCAAACCCCTTAGACCTCCACAAGCTCCCCAGCTTTTGGGAACAGAACAGTGGGGTGGCCAACGTCAATCTTCCCTCCCACCCCAAACTTCTGGTTACAGCATGCCAAACTTGTACAGCCTGTGCTGTCGAGCCTGCCAGCGTGAACCTCCCGGGTCTGGTATACAAGGCTTTCATAATATCTCCACACGGTGCCTGCCCATGATCCATATTTACAACAAGGGGTGGTGAGGGACAGAGTCTCTGAATTAAGCAGAAAGCTCTCACCCAGTCAAGAGATCAGGGCTAGATCCAACACCGTTTTTTAGCTCACTGCACCATCCCAGTTTCAGAACCTGGCTGTATGCAAATTAGTCTGTTCCTGTCCCAGTGCATGATGGGAACAGGGCAAACCAAACTACAAAAGCCAATTCTTACACTGGGAAGGAAACAAGCTCCCGGGGGCCAGAAACCGGTCCCCGGTAGCTTGTTTCCTTTCTGGTGAAGAATTGGCTTGGTAGTTTAGTCTGCCCTGTTCCCATGATGCACTGGGCCAGGGACAGACTGATTTGCATATAGCCAGGTTCTGAGCTGGGATGGGGCAGTGAGATAAATAACGGTGATGGATCAAGCCCTGATCTTTGGACTGGGTAAGAGTGTTCTGCTCAATTCAGACACTCTGTTCATCACCACCCCCTTTTCTGAATCGATTTTGGCCACTATAGGTGTGGCAGGGTATACTCCGACATGAGTCCCTTTCTCACTGCTCCATCAGGATTCAAGCAAGCCGGGCCGAAGACGGCTGAAATGCCAGAAACCGGTCCCCGGTAGCTTGTTTCCTTTCTGGTGAAGAATTGGCTTGGTAGTTTAGTCTGCCCTGTTCCCATGATGCACTGGGCCAGGGACAGACTGATTTGCATATAGCCAGGTTCTGAGCTGGGATGGGGCAGTGAGATAAATAACGGTGATGGATCAAGCCCTGATCTTTGGACTGGGTAAGAGTGGTCTGCTCAATTCAGACACTCTGTTCATCACCACCCCCTTTTCTGAATCGATTTTGGCCACTATAGGTGTGGCAGGGTATACTCAGACATGAGTCCCTTTCTCACTGCTCCATCAGGATTCAAGCAAGCCGGGCCGAAGATGGCTGAAATGCCAGAAACCGGTCCCCGGTAGCTTGTTTCCTTTCTGGTGAAGAATTGGCTTGGTAGTTTAGTCTGCCCTGTTCCCATGATGCACTGGGCCAGGGACAGACTGATTTGCATATAGCCAGGTTCTGAGCTGGGATGGGGCAGTGAGATAAATAACGGTGATGGATCAAGCCCTGATCTTTGGACTGGGTAAGAGTGGTCTGCTCAATTCAGACACTCTGTTCATCACCACCCCCTTTTCTGCCCACGATCCATAGCATAGCCTGGGTCCCCAGGGGGACCATAAACCATGTGATTCACCGCCGCAAGGTGGGAGGCCCAATAATAGTTCCTCAAGTCCGGGAGACTGATGCCTGCATCGTACCACGGGAGGGTTAACTTGACAAAAGCTATACGGGCCTGCCTTCCCAGAGAAGCTGCTGTTGAAGTGTCTCAATCTCCTTAAAATACGATAGTGGCACAAGATCCATTGTGTTTTGGAGGATGTACAGAAACCGAGGTAAGGCCATCATCTTGAATAATACCGCCCTCCCGAGTAACGAGAAGGGGAGAGCCTTCCAGCGCTCCACATCCTTATTAAATCGATCCAAAGGGGGCCCCAGGTTATTAGCATATCTCATCTTCGGGTCTAAGGATATATAGATACCAAGATACTTAAATCCAATCAGTTCAATTTTTATCGGGCATGACTGTGGGATAACAGGCAGCGCTCCCGACAAAACAAACACTACCGACTTTGACCAGTTAATGGCAAACCCAGAGTATCTGCCAAAAATAGCAAGGACATCTCAAAAATTACTGAAGGACGCCCTGGGGTTAGTGAGGTATAGCAAAATATCATCAGCATAAAGCAAAATTTTGTCTTCCATTCAGGTGTCCACCACAGGCCACGTATCGACCGGTCCCACCTGACCCATGCCGCCAGAGGCTCCAACGCCAGAGAGAAGAGAAGTGGGGACAACGGGCACCCTTTGTCTCGTACCTCTTCCGAGGGAAAAATCAGCAGATTTACAATTATTTACAATCACTATGGCCAATGGAGTGGCATACAGCAATCGAACCCATCCGATAAACAACGGGCCAAAGCCCAACTTGGCCAAAACAGCAAATAAATAGGCCCATTCGACCCTGTCAAATGCCATAGTGGCATCCAAGGAAACCAAGACTGCCGGCTCCAGTATCACCCAGGATCCAATGCAGCCTCCGCAGGTTCAGGGCCGTGTTTCAACGTGGCATAAAGCCGGATTGATCGGGTGTATCAGGGTCGTAATGACCTTGACCAATCTGGTGGCGAGTAATTTCGCCAAAATCTTGGGCTCAGCATTGAGAAGTGTGATGGGCCTATAGGAGGAAAGAGAAGTCCTAGACTTGCCTGTCTTGTGCATGACCACAATGTTTGCCACCCGCTGGTCGTACGGGAGCTGGCCCAGCTCCCTACTCTCTAGAAACATGGCCCGAATATGTGGAGCGACCTTATGGGCATTCAGTTTGTATAATTCTATCGGTATCCCATTTGGACCTGATGCATTCCTAGATTTCATGCCCCTAATTGCCTGTGCGACTTCATCATCCGTGAAAGAGGAGTCGAGGTATTCCCTATTGTCTTCAGATAGACTCGGCATGCAGATATCTTTGATCATTTCCGCATTTTCAGTCTCTGCAAAACCGCCCATCGAGGTATACACTCTTTGAAATATTCAGAAAATACCTCTGCCACTGCCTGTGGATCCGTGACTCTGTCGGGTCCTGACCCCTCTATCTCCGGCACCAACCTAGAGGCCATTTCCCCACGCTCCAACCAAGCAATCAGCTTACCGGCCTTGTCCTCATGCTCATAAATTCGGCTTTGCAGGGCCTGTTTATGAGAAATTGCCCTCTCCCTGGAGCGATCCGTTCCTCTAACCGTATCACTTCCGCCTCCACCCTAGTCACCTCCTCCTGGTGTTTCTTCTTCCTGCCGGCAACCAGGGAGAGGACTTCACCGCTCAGCACTATTTTATATGCCTCCCACAGTGACTGCGCCGAGTCAGCAGTGCCCACATTCTCACGGAAATAACAGTCCGAAACCCGGAGTATCTCCTTCTTAGTGACCGGGTCCTTCAGCTGCCAAGCATTAATCGGAGCTACCCTGCCAACCGCTGGTTGCCCGAGTTCGACCTGCAACCACATCGGAGAATGATCTGAAATGCCCCTGCCAAGGTACTGTGCGTCTCTAACTGTGCCCGCCATAGAAGCTGGTATCAATATGTAGTCCAACCTGGACATACTTTTGTGCGCACCGGACACATGAGTAAAGCATCTCCGAGTCAGATTGCGGACCCTCCAACTATCAATCAATCCCAGTGTTTCTAAGAAATCAGGGAGCCACCTCTGCGACGGGGTGCAAATTTGTGCCGAGTGCCGATCCATTCCCCCATCGAGTACTGCATTGAAATCTCCAGCTAGCACCAATAGCCCCACGGGCAGAGTCAGAAAAACGGCACTCAAATCTCTGAATGTATCGGACTGAAGGCCGGGCGGAACATATATTAACAGGAAAGTAACTGTCTTACCTCCCAACCGTCCAGAGACACCCACATCTCTACCTCTCTGGTCTGACCAAGTAGCCTGTATGTCCAACGGAAAGGAATTCTTTGTTAGGATACCCACTCCCCTAGAACCCGATGTAAACCCAACGTGTGCCACAAGTTTATATCCCCCTTTATGGAGGGCCATTTGCCGATTCCCAACAAGATTTGTCTCCTGTAACAATGCAACTTCTAGGGAATGTCTTCTGATTAGCTGATTTACCATACTTCTCTTTATCTTGTCACCCAGACCATTAACATTCCAGCTCAACACCCTTATCCCCGATCCCTGACTAGTACGTAACATTCACCCCACACCGCTAGCATCTAATTGCAATGCTGTCACCTGAAGCAAAAAACAAAGACATAACAAACCCCCGAACTGTGCATGCTTTAACCAAAGAAAATGAGCCAACCCTGGATCCCTCCCTGCACCCCTGCTTAAGGCTTACGCCCATCCCCAACTGGCAGTGTGCCTGTAGCCCTTCACTCAAACTCACACTTCTAACTAAATATAGTAACAGGGAGGAGAATCGATGTACTACACCCCTCCCCCAGCTCTATGTCAAACATTAATGCAGTGTTTCGGAGGCACCCTCCCGCTCCCGACAGCCCGCCCCCGCATTTCAGCACTACAGCGGGGATAGCCCCATGATTGACCATAGTCTCAGTGTCTCGATCCCACCCTCCGCTTTCACTCAGCCTCCTGCCGGTCACCCTCTCCCTCCTGACCATGTCTCTCTGACTCCGTTGAGTGGAAGCAGTCTATCCAATCCGCTGCCACCTCGGGGTTATCAAAAAAACATGTTTTTCCCCTCGCCTCCACTCTCAATTTCGCCGGGAATATCATTCCATATCGCAAGCCCTTGTCTCTTAGTTTCTTCTTTACCGGCAGGAAGCTTTGGCGTTGTTTCTGCACGAGTTGTGTAAAGTCTGGAAAGAAGGAGAGCGAGGCATTTTCATATTGGAGGGGCCCCCCTGTGCGGGCCACCTGCAGCATGACATCCCGGTCCCTGAAATTCAGGGCCCTTGCTATCATTGGGCAGAGGGAGCACCAGGCCTGGGCGTGCCCCCTGGTACCCTGTGTGCCCGCTCAACCGTGAATAGTTTCCCCAGTCCCTTGGGCTTAAGATGATTGAGAATAATATCCTCAACAAAATGATCCAGGGCCGGATTCTCCGCTTTCTCAGGGCCCCCAGGATGCCCACATTGTTTCGTCTGGCCATCCCTTCAAAATCGTCCACCTTCCTATCCGCCAGGGCCCGAGAAGCTTTAAGATCATGTACCTCCTGCTGAAGTTGCGTCACGTCCTCCATCAGGCTGGCCGTCTTTATATCCAATGTTTTAACCTTCTCATTTGCTTTTGGGAGATCTACCCGGATGAGGTTGACTTCTATTGTCACCTTGTCCAATTTGCTATCCAGAGACTCCATTTTCTGCCCCAATGACGCCTGGACTCCCTCGATAGCCGCCATCACATCCGTCAACGTTAGGTCCATTGGCGCGTCCGAGGAGTCTCCACTCGTCATTTGGGACCTTTTCGCCTCCACCACTGATCCCCTAGGCATGGTATACCGGTCCAGTTTGTTGGACTGGACTGGCTTCGGACCTTTTGATGATCTGGGCATAGGCTTTTCAGTATCTCCCCTGGCTGCCATAGTGGTTGTTCCCCAACGGGATTTGCCGCTACGTCTCCTCACCGCCTCGTGGGCCGAAATTTAAGTCAGACCCACCAAAAGACCCACTCTCCCAGTATTACAAAATTGTCGCCTGAAGCCGGACCGGCCAGATGGTATCGCACACGGGAAACAACAATCCACATGTTGGGAGCAGCCCACTAAATCACCACGCTAATAGCGCCCAGACGGATCACGGCCTCGGCAACTCAGGGTCCACTTCAAAGCGCATAATATGCAGGGCGCCCACCAGCGCTTGATTGGGTTCAGCGGTTCTAGTTAATAATCAATCATGGGGCAGTAGGAATAACCAGGCGAGGAGCTCCAACAATTCTCGCCTCGCCAAAGAGTGCGCGAGGCCGGGAGCCACGGGGTCACTTCAATACTACTCCGTGGGCCGACGGTGGGACCGGGTCATGCAGGCCACTTAGAGCCTCAAAGATAGAGGCAGTCAGCCCAGCTGGTGTGACCCGCCCCTTTCGAGCCATGCCGCGTGGACTGGACCATCACCACCTCTCACTGGCAGCACCGCTGCCCCCAGGCTGCTTCTACGCAGTACAGGGGGGGGAGTAACGAACAGTCCCGGCACCCCCGACCCCGCTGAGCACAGCCGCTCCTCTCCGCAATCCGGACCGACAATTTCAGGCCGCTGGCCCCGCGGCGAACTCACTGTGCCGCAGCCACCAGCAGCGATGCTCCTCGTCTCCTCCCGCACTCCAGGGCATCACTCACGATCGCTTCAACTCCGGTCCCTGCCACCACCACGGGACCGGAGAGTCACACAGGACCCCAGCCACACCCCAGTCAGTAGGTGGTTACTTTCGGCGTCAATTCTGTCTCTTTTCACTTTTCGCGGGCCGGCCCGGGCACTCCCGGTTGCCGGCGCCGCTGTTGTTGCACTTCACTCCAGCCACAGGAATCACGCGGGTCCCGGGGCTCGCCCGCGCCTCAGGCCGCAACTCCTCTACAACACAACTTCGGCCCCTGTTACCGCGCTGGACCGGAGAAACAACCGGAGCTGCAGCGGCACCGCAGAAAGCGGGCGGCGCCCTCCAACATCAGGATTTCAGGCAGGATTAGCGAGCTGGGGGCTAGCTACGCGGAGTTGAGGTACTAGGCGGCCATCATGCTCGACACCTAGCTCCTCCTCCTCAGATCAGTCCATGCTTTAGCAAAAATCAACCAAGAACGGTTTCGATCATGTCGGGCCTCATCGGCGAGGTGCAGTTTTAGGCCTTTAGCACAGAAAGCACAGAACACAGGTCTGGGATTACCATTTCTACTAAGGCCTCTCGCTGAGAAAAAAGAAAGAAACGGGTGGAATGCTTCAAATAATTTCATTTACTGGTTAGTATTCTGGGCCACATTCGGTTAATCATATTGTTTACCCACTATGCCGCTCCAGAAAAGAAAAACCCTTATGTAAATGAGCAGAAATTCTGGCCCAAGAGGAACAATCTAACACAAAAAAGTTCCCTCTAATGGGGGACCTTTAATTTTCCAAAAGACGCAAATGTTTTCATTTGTTTTTTTATTCACCTTTTCTTTTCCAGTGGCTGAAATTTCCAAAGAGACTGAGGGTACATTGAGATGATGGTTAGTGATGATCTTGACTAAGGCAATGTAGGTTAGTGTCTCACCAAAAACAATGCGAGTATGGAACCAATGAAGTACAAAGACCCTCAGACGCATCAGTGGTCTTAGGTGCTTGATGAATTATTGGTCTTATAGTATAATATGAAAACCTTTTGGTCCAGCCAATGATGTAGCTGACATGCTTCACAACTGCCACATTGATTTAAGTAGTGAAATCATATTTGATTTTATACAGCACAACATCTAACACGTGTTTGTTCTTGTTTCAAGGACTTTCTCAATGTAAAAAATGGATTTGGAACAGCCCAGTAAAGTTATCTTGTTGGGGAAAATTGAAGTAATGGGCTGTCATTATCCTGTATGTTTCATAGAAGGTGAGATGAGGTAGAGAGTTGAATAGATTTAAAGAGCCCTATATAATGGGTAAGGACGATTAGGGATCGATGATAACAACCTTATATCTCATGACACCCTTGTGAGGTGAGAGAGTATGTCGATCGCAAGATGGCTAAGTGTCAGTTGTGTGTATATGTGTGTGCTTATCTGCTTTCTGGCAGGGACTGTTATTGGGTATGAGAAAGTAGACTTACTTGATTCCATGTCTTAACACCATTACTTCTACTGAGGAATTGTCAATGCTTATAGATGCCTTAACATCTACTGATACATTTTAATAATGAATTGGAATCGGGATTTTATATCTTATTTATTTTTACTTATTTAAGGAGTTTTATATAGCGCTAGCTAGACCCGAAGACCACCCTTAGAGGAAC
Source organism: Lissotriton vulgaris (assembly GCF_964263255.1). Lineage (NCBI taxonomy): Eukaryota > Metazoa > Chordata > Amphibia > Caudata > Salamandridae > Lissotriton > Lissotriton vulgaris. The sequence continues at coordinate 1,039,087,477 of NC_141697.1, forward strand.
ACTTATCTAAGACCCCCGGGACCTCGTACACAATTCAGCGAAACCATCGCCGACTTCATCAGCCCGCACGCCCTAGCCTCACCAGAATACATCCTCCTAGGGGACCTAAACTTCCACCTGGAGAAAAACAACGACAACAACACCAACACCCTGCTCGACAACCTCGCCAACCTCGGACTCAAGCAACTGGTGATCACCCCCACCCACCTAGCTGGCCACACGCTGGACCCCATCTTCTCCGCCAGCAACCATGTCTCCTTCAGCCACTCCACCGGGCTACACTGGACCGACCACATATGCATCCACTTCACCTTCAAAAAGATCACATCCCACCTCCGCACGCAACATATCCCCCGCAGATGCTGGAGCAAAATCACCACAGACCAGTTCCTCTCATCACTGAGCCAGAACCCGCCAGCCGACACCGCGGACACCAACAACGCAGCCCACAACCTAGCACAGTGGCTCACCAATTACGCCGATGACCTCGCTCCACTGAAGAACCCCCCAGGCGAGTCCCGCAACAGGAAATCCTCATGGTTCACTGACGCCCTCAAAAACTCAAAGAAAACCTGCCGAACCCTCGAAAAAACCTGGCCCCGCGATCAGACTACCGAAAACATGACTGCCCCCAAGAACGCCACTCGCGAACACCACCAGCTGATCCGCACCACCAAAAGGGCATCGTTCAAGGAGCGGCTAGACAGCAACACCCACAACTGCAAGGAACTCTTCAGCATCGTCAAAGAGCTCTCCAACCCCAGCGCCAGCAAGAACGACATCACACCATCACAAGACCTCTGCAACTCCCTCGCCACGTTCTTCCACCGCAAAATCGCAGACATACGCGACAGCATCTGACCCCAGACACCGCCTCCAGTCACCGAACCACCAACCCCCCCCCACCATCCTCAGCACCTGGACCCCCATCAGCACTGAAGACACCACCCACATCATGAACACCATCCACTCTGGCTCCCCCTCTGACCCTTGCCCCCATCACATCTTCAACAAAGCCGAAATCATCATCGCACCTCACCTCCGGAACATCATAAACAACTCCTTCACGTCTGCCACACTCCCTGAGAGCTGGAAGCACGCAGAAATCAACGCCCTTCTGAAGAAACCCACAGCGGACCCCAAAGACCTCAAGAACTTCCGCCCCTTCTCCCTTCTTCCCTTCCCAGCTAAAGTCATTGAGAAGACCGTCAATAAACAGCTGACTGCTTTCCTCGAGGCAAACAACTCGCTCGACCCGTCCCAGTCCGGATTTTGAGCCAACCACAGCACAGAGACCGCCCTCATCGCAGCCACTGACGAAATCAGGACCCTGATGGACAACGGAGAAACAACCACTTTCATCCTCCTAGACCTCTCGGCAGCCTTCAACACCGTTTGCCACCGCACCATGATAACCTTCTCTTCAACACAGAGATCCAAGGAAAGGCCCTGGACTGGATCACCTTGTTCCTCTCCGACAGAACCCAGAGAGTCCGCCTACCTCCTTTCCGCTCAGCAGCCACTGAGATCATCTGCGGCGTACCCCAAGGCTCCTCGTTCAGCCCAACCCTCTTCAACATCTACATGAGCCCCCTCGCCGCCATCGCACGCAAACACAACATCAACATCATCTCCTACGCCGAAGACACCCAACTGATACTCTCCCTCTCCAAAGACCCAGCCACCGCCAAAACCAACCTCCAGGAAGGAATGAAAGACGTCGCAGAATGGATGAAACTCAGTCGCCTGAAGTTGAACTTAGACAAGACGGAGGTCCTCATCCTCGGAAAATCCCCCTCCGCCTGGGACGACTCCTGGTGGCCCACAGCGCTGGGCGCCGCACCAAAACCCACGGACCACGCACGCAACCTGGGATTCATCCTGGACTCCTCCCTCACAATGGCCAAGCAAGTCAACGCCATCTCGTCATCTTGCTTCAACACTCTGCGCATGCTCCTTAAGATCTTTCGGTGGATCCCCACCAAAACCAGAAAAACCGTCACCCAGGCCCTCGTCACCAGCCGACTGGACTACGGAAACGCCCTATACGCAGGAACCACAGCCAAACTTCAGAAATGACTCCAGCGCATACAGAACGCCTCCTCACGATTCATCCTCGCCATCCCCCGCCACAACCACATATCCGTCCACCTGAGAAACCTGCACTGGCTCCCCGTCAGCAAGAGGATCACGTTCAGGCTCCTCACCCATGCACACAAAGCACTCCACGACAATGGCCCCGAATACCTCAACAACTGTGGAATTTTAGTTTACGAACTGAACATCATCTGCGCCAGCTTGTCACCCACGTACAACGTACACGACAGCCATTTTAGGTATCATGGTGTCCCTGTCCACGATCGATCGCCAGCGCGCTCCTCTGACCCTGCAGGCATCCTCCGCGCACCCTGGCTCCCCCCTCCCTCCCTCACATGAGCATAACCCTTCTCCTCCTGCATGACCCTGTCCTTGGAAATCACGCCCGCGCCTGACCAGCACCTCCTCTCCTTCCATGAATACCCCTCTGTTGATAATCCATCCCTCCGCGTTCAATTGTCCACGCGGCATGAATACCACTCCTTTGATGACCCCTTCCCCGAGTCCGACTGTCCACACAGATCCGAGGCCATCGCCTAAGCCGGGAGATACCATTTACTACCCCTTATTGTATGAAGTCGCTCCTCTTCAAAGGACCCACTATTGATCATGGCCTCCCCACCCCATGGGATACGATCAGGCGCACACATCCTAAGAATCGGCGGAACACTCAGCCGCGTGATAGCACCCTCCTGTTATCAGCAGGGGGAGGACCTCTATTGTGGATGTATGTGGGGGTGGGTTTGACACGAGGATTATGGGGATGTCATTTCATAAGTTTAAAGAGTCTTTTATGCAATAAAGAATGCTCACATGTCATAAACCAGGGTATAAGAGGCCAGGCCTCAGAGAAGCTGTTAGAGCACCTCGAGACGATACCTTGTTGTCTGATCTGATGTGTTCTGCTCCGTCGGAATAAAACTTCTGTTTCTGCCTTCTGGTCTCCGGCGCCTGCCTCATTGCTTGGTAATTTGAATGGTACAAAGGCGGTTAGCGCCGGGCAAATCTTGAAAAAGGTCATAGCCCTACCCTTTTTCCACACAACCGCCTCTCGTTCTACACCCCCACCCGCCAGCTACGCTCTGCCAGCCTTGCCCTCGCCACCGTCCCATGGATCCGCAGACCCACCACCGGAGGAAGATCGTTCTCCTACCTGGCAGCCAAAACATGGAACTCCCTCCCCACACCCTACGACTGACCGAGGACCATCTCACCTTTAGGAAACACCTCAAGACCTGGCTCTTCGAGCAGTAGCGACACCCTCCCCCCTCTCCCTCCAGCGCCTTGAGACCCTCACGGGTGAGTAGCACGCTCTATAAATTTATTGATTGATTGATTGATTGAAGGTATTCGACAAATTACACAGTACATCCAAAATAATAAGCAATACAAATAGTAGGGGAGAGAAAGGACAGAGAGAAGTAGTGGAGGGGGCAGGGGAGGTGAGGAAGGGAGGATAAGGGTAGAGGCAATAAGGAGAGATGAAAAGAAGTCTGTCTAAAGACCGACTGGGTAGGTGACTACTATGGAGGGAATCCAAGACCCATCTCCTCTATAGCTAAACCAGGTAACTCCATCTGGCGTCAGACAAAATAGTTCAGTCTCAATACCTTGAGAGGGGAGAGAAGGAGAGACATAAAATAGAGGAAGGATGAGGGAGAAAAGGACAGGAGAGATGAAAGGAAGTGGAACAATGTGGTTCAACAATATAACATAAAAAGATCAACAATTATATTGTACATCAAACAATCAGCAATACATTGGGAGAGGAGATAGAAAAGTAGTGGGGGGTAGGGGAGGTGTGAGAGTGATGATAAGGGAAGAGACAATAAGGAGAGACGAAAATAAGTCTGTCTAAAGACCGACTGGGTAGGTGACGACCAAGGAGGGAATCCACGGCCCATCTCCCCTATAGCTAAACCAGGTAGCTCCATCGGGGATCAGACAAAATAGTTCAGTCTCAAAACATTGAGAGAGGAGAGAAGGAGAGACATAATAGAGGAAGGATGAGGGAGGAGAGGACAGGAGAGAATTAAATAGTGGTATGAGTGTCAATATTCATGTATTTCCAAAGCACCAAAGTCATTTTATTTTGTGTTGTTCAGTTGCCCATTTTCTACACTGGGTAGTAAGCATAACCTTTTTTTTGAGGATTGGCACCTTGAAAAATTAATTTAAGACAGTAGTGAAGTCTGCGCTTGTTTGCGTCTTCCGTATCTAGTCTTCCAGGACTTCTCTCATTTTTTCTCATGTGAAGATCCTGCCACCTGATCATTATTTAGTTTCCTTAGTAACAGTATCAACCACAAGCTAACACCACTTGTATTGAGAAAAACCTGTTAAAAATGTGTACATTATGGGGCAGATTTACAAGCCCCTTGCGCCTCTTTTACGCTGCTGTTGTGTCACTTTTGTGACGCAGCGGCGGCGCAAAAGATGCGCCATGGTGCGGGGTATTTACAACGTGACGCATCTCCCAGATGTGTCACGTTGTAAAGCCCTGCGCCAGAAAGAGGTGTTCCATCGGAGGAGGGGGGGGATTCCGGAGCAGGAACGCCTCCCAAAAGTCACTCAGTAACTTTTGGGCCCATGCTGCGTAAAAACCCTGCGCCTGCTAGAAGCAGGTGTAAGGATTGACGCAGCATTGTGGAGATAGAGCCCCCCAAGCCTTGCTGGAGCTGCGTCGCAACTCCAGCAATGCGCCACTTTTAAGGCACAGATGCGTGACGCATCTGTGCCGTTTTTTCCCCCAGGTGCGCCGCATTTTAAATGCGGCGCATCCAGGGTGGCGGAGCTGCAGCGCACAATTACTGGCGCATCCCTGCTGATATGCAGGGATGCGCCAGTAATTGTAAATCTGCCCCATATATTTAGCATTATATGCTGAAAATTATTGCCGGGGCAAACTTTGGTGTATTGTGTGACAGGAACTCTATGATAGAGGAGTAGGAGAGGACTGGACAGGACTCCACAGAAGGTCCTCAAGCACCAGAGATAAGGTAGAAGGAGGACTTGGGTGGAGCATAGCCCAGCTCCCAACATTTAGATTCGGCCAGCCAACTTAAGCATATTGAACCAAATTTAGGTAAATTGTATAGCTTGTATTGTTTTTGTATTTGTGCTTTTTCAACTGATTTCCAACATGCAGGTGCCGTCTGTGTTTTAGACAATGGGATAGTAGACTGAGTAAGTACGTAGGCTTTGGAGGAGCCCAGAGAAGGAATGTATGTCACTGAATCCATGATTTTGAGCATATATACTGTAGAAATAGTGTAGAACTGGGGAAGGCAGACAGGAGTGATAGGAGTCAAAGCAGAGATCCCTGAATGTGTGAAAGAAAGAGACCCTCTGATGTGGCCGCCCTGGCCTCTCCGCTAGCCCTCCTGGCTCCTGACCCGAGGTCAGCCGAAATGGGGCGATCATTGGGGATGCGTGTATGATACCTTTCCTCCCACGGCTCCACTGTCGTGCCTACATTCCCACCTCGCTTGAGCCCAGGCAAGAACCACATACTTGGTGCTTCCCCCAGGAGGCACACATCTCTACAACACTCACAACAAGAATACAATTGTAAACTTGAATGCCCCCGAGCGCATACACTCCAAGAAGAGAACATACACTTTGATGCCCCCCTAAGCACTTTTAGTGCAAAATACTGAGATACTGAGTGAGGAAAGATAGGAAAACTCACTCGAACCCTCGCAAGACTGATAAGTCTTGCAGGGCCGGCTCTAGGCTCATGGTGTGCCTGGGCAGGGAGCGTAGGTAGGGGGCCCCGGAAGAGGGGGTCCGGGCGGGGCGGAGCACGGAGGCCAAAAAAGAGGGGGGGTCAGGGTGTTTGGAAGTGGAAAAGAGCCAGAGGCCACCAAATCCCTGCCGGGGCCACCACACAAATATGTATCCATCCTCAGAGGATTATTATATTAAGGATATATATTGGTGTGGTGGCCCCTGGGATTTGGTGGCCTTGTGCAGGTGCACAGCTTGCACATGCCTAAGGCCGCCCCTGAGTCTTGCGAGAGCTGGCAGCCATCTTTGGTGCGGTCGCATCCAACTTCTAGAAGCTGCTTGTAAAACTTACCCAGAGAGGATCCACGACCCGGGCACCACTCCAACCTGCACCCGGATTCCTGTTCGGATCCACACAGAGTCGTCACCACAATTTGATTTTTAAAAGTAAAGAAAAGATAAGTGTTAGGACAACATTTGAGTCTACATAACAGGCAGTCATGTGCCATGAGTTTGGTGCTTCATTGAGACTAATCAAAAATGTACTGAGCTGGATCATCACCAGAGTTCTCTTCTTCTACAAGGAAAAAAGTCTAACATTAATCCTTGTTTATCTGGAGCTTGTTGCTCACTTGTTATTAGATAAATACTGAATATTTTCATACAAGTGCAATATTTCTGCGACATATATAAGCACATTGTATTTGTTGCATGTACATGGTGTTGTTAATGATATGTAGATTGTAAACCAGAACTATTAAACCATATGTCCATAGAGTATCCACAAAAATACATGGTTGAACTCTGCTCCTTGTCATTCAGGTCAGGGAGATGCTCGTGGGTATACCACGAAGCATGCTGAGATAATTGTCAATATCTCTATTTCCCAGGGCAATCTCAGAAACATTACCCAAGTTATGGAGGGAGAGAGTTTACCAGCAATGGGAAAGGGGACAAATAAAGGTATACATTAGCTACTACTGAGGGGAATCAGGGAGAGGGACAAAAGCCAAAATACGTTGGGCATATGATAAGAAATCTTTTAATGTCACAGACCATAAAAGATCCTAATAGTGTTCACGAGCAATTGAGAGAAGGATCAACTAGTTGCTACGCTGAAGAACAGCAGACCTAGGGACCATCCTCATTAGCACTGCTTTCTCTTTTTCATCCTATTTCCCTTTGCCCTCTGCTACCCTCCTACTGGCTGTGTGGAGAGTACAGAAGGGCCCAGGTACTTAGGAGAAGTTGGGAGTCAGCTTCTGAGATCTCCAAGGTGCCCCTGCAGGACCACAAAGGTTAGTGCTTGACATCCACAAGAGTTAGAGAAATGCCTGAGGAAACCCTTATCCTGTTTTTGTTTCCTTTTCACCCTCACTTTATTGGATGAGCTGTGAACACTTGTTGCTGGTGTGTGCATGAATGACAGGAAACTGTGATGAGGCTGGAAAAACCAAACCTAGTAAGCCTCCAACAAAAGGACCTCTTGCCCATACTATATTTCATTATTACGATAAAACCAAGTGCAAGTATTTAAAGGAGTGGGTGGGACTCACTAATGGGGATTGGAAGAAGTCCTTACCTGAACACAATATTTTTGATACAGAGATTAAGGAATTTACCAAATAAACCAAAGCATGAGGAAGGCCAAAAATGAAAACATTTATCTGAAGTTTGTGATATGAAAAATACCCAGGAAAGACTGGAATACCAAATAGGTCACCTTAGGGACAGAAATGAACAAAACAGGAAGGTAGCAGTGGTCACAACCGAACAAGCTTGCACATCCAAAATGTAAGGCAAGTACATATACAAAACAAGTAACTTGTGCTCAAATGGATAAACACTAAGCCACCCAACTAATGTAGGAATATACTTTAAAAAGAAACTCCTCCATATATTAAAACAATAATAAATCCATAGCACTACACATTCATGAGTTACCTTCATCAGCAATCAGGCTGCTACCTCTACAGGACCTATGGGATTCCAGCTCATCCCAAAAATGTTTCAAGGCCCTGTTAAACAAATCAGTAAAGATTGCATCCCTTGTAGAAGACAAAGCTGCCCTCAGTAGGAGGGCCCACGGCTGGTCCGTAATTCAGAGTTACTTGTCAACAAAGCCCCAATCATACCTAGGAACAGGGTTTTCGCGAATCACAAAAGAAAGGTTCTTGCTTCTGAGGTTGGGAATTCTACCCGCAAAAGGCCACCTTCCACCGTGGAAATGCACAGACACTGCAAACTGTTGTAGATTGTGCGAAGAAGACGTAATACACCTACTATGCATCTGCAATGGTTTGGGAGCGGAACGAAGACAGCTTTTAAAGCCGCCCCTGATCACAAGCCAGGTTCGATCATGCAGGGAGGCGGTAAAGGCCTGTTTTGAGGGCAGCAACATCCGGCTGGCCTGTAGCCTTGTCCGGTTCATGAGTGCAGCAAATGCAAAGTTAAACCTGGAAGCAAACCAACAAACTGGTCTTTAGCCCACGCCCATTGGTTTATGAGAGGAGTACAACTACATTGACCTTAAGGACTTTGTCTGGCAACTCTGTCTATTGCCATGGGCCCTACGCTCTCCTGCAGGCTCCTCGGACCGGCAGCTAGCTCAGCGACATAAAATGTTCATATACATTTTCACGGGGGCAACGACCCAGGAGAGCTAGCGTCATGACAAACTACATTCCGGCACCGGCAAAAACTGGCTGTCAGCCGCCCAGTAACATTCCAAAACATCTTCAAGATCCAAGTTTTTATAATTAACTTTAAAGGAACTGGGACTACACAGGTGCCCCCACTGATGACCACTCCGACAAATGTTGTACCCCGCCCCATCTGACCCCTCACACTGGCTGTCGCGCACACTAGTTTTTATTCTCTTGCAATTTTATGGAGATACTGTACATTTGAAATTTTTTGCATTATTTAATGAAGTTGTTTTTGAACACGTTTTACTTATTTGCAAAGGTTTTAATTAATCATGCAATAAAGCGATTATTATTATTATTATTACAGAGTCATTTCTTCATGGTCTGTTAATGTAGCAGATCCAAAAACTATTCTTAAGGCATCCAAAATTCTGTGACAAGCGGGCAAGTATCATCAGAAGAAACAGCGGACACGTGTTTCGTTAAGGACGACTTTCTCAAGGCTGTTGGTTGAAAAAACGCATAACATTTGTACAGTATAGAAATAGGTTTAACACCATACATCACAATAGCTTGTTCTTGTTGTTTTATTATTCTTATTTTTACTACAACATTTCCTCCGTAGTAGAATTAAAGGATAGCAACCAAAAATAGTGCATATTTATTATGTGCAGAGGCCAAGGCTACCATGTCAAAAGTGAACCAATCGGCACGAAAATGGAAAATAAGAGGGAAATGAGATCCCCGCAATAGTCCAAAAGTCTACAAGTGATAATTGTGCAGACCTTTAAACCAACGTGATTGAAAAACAATCTCTATTTAGGGACTTATGAGATCAGAAAAAGAGTCCCCAAGAGCAGTGACCTTATCTATAGAGAATTAGAACAATAGAGTCAAAATACCTGGTTAGTGACACAAGCAGACACATTTCTAATTGTGGCATAAAAAGAGAAAAGACAGTCAGATAACTCATGTTTTGTGGGAGGAATACTATCCACATATATGTATATGCAGGTACTGCGACCAGCCCCCCAAAGTCACCTCTAATTCAGTCTAAAAGAAAGCATAGAGTAACTAGGATGAAAATAACCGATAACAAACCAATTATTATAATACAGTGACAATTAATAATCATGTGAGCGTTTGTTAAAAGTAAAAATCAGGCTTTCTTGAGACGAGTATTGCAGCGGGTAAAGTTGACAACCTAAAGGACAGACCACCAGGTCCAGAAACATTTATCAAAGCAATTAAAATAGCCAAATGTTCCTATGAAGAGATGGTACCTGTTAGGTTAACACCAAGTACATAAACGCACAAAACAAGTGTAAAGTCAATAGTCGTTTGTGTCCTTAACCCCTTCCATGCGGCTGCGATTCTGTGCCTGTGCGGCAGAATCGCGAGTGGGCGGGTTTATGACTGCCCCCAGCCGTCATCAGCACACGAGCACCGTAGTGCATGACGGCTAGGGGCCGTCATCAGCATGCAAGGTGTTAAACCGTAGTTATGCTAAAACCAAAATACAAAAGGCAAGTATTACAAAGAACAACTGTTGGTAACATGAGTTGTATCAAAACCGTACAACTCGTAAACCCGGCATGTAATGCTGCGCAGAACACAGCCCGGGTTATATCACACATACCTAAGTAAGTAAAGGAGCCACCAGCATGGGCTGTCTTATCGAGGGCTATAGTCGGACCATATTGCAAAGGTATCCCTGAAAATATACCAAGTAAAATATCCACGATGCTCTAAATATGTAATGAAACATGTATCATAAGGAACAAAAGAACCAGACTCACCCGTATAGGCGTTCCACCTGTCCGTTTGCGCACATTTATAAGAAGATTGAAGCACAGTCCCCTCAAAAAGGGAGCAGGGTTATTGAAAATTAAAACGGCCCACATTAGGAGCCAAGACCTTGATAATGAAGGCGCCATATATAAAGAGTGTAAATCCTTGTTAAAATAGTGAGCAATATATCAAGAGCACTCACAAAATGAGTTTCTGTTGTGCAACGTGGACACTTAGACAAATAAAAAGTAGATAAATCCCTTGTATTAGTAGTTCAAAACAGGGGGAATTGGTGGCGACCGATAAAGAATGCTCGTATACAGTGATTCGATATCATGAGTAACCAAAAAGTGCGTGGCCGGGTCACACTCAAGATCTTGTAAAAGATTTTATGGCAAGGCCCGGAGGCCAATATTATGCACATACTTTTATTGCCCTCAAACACAGCAGCAACATCAACAGCTAGAATTAGAACACTTAACAACTCTAGAACACTGAACATGCATATAACCATAGAACAGGCAGCCATCTTCCTCTTTTGTTGCTGCTCAAGCACAGATAAGTCCATTCATATTTCATGTACTTTTTTTAATTGTTAAGGGTTATGATTTAAATGAGATTGAATAGTTAAATGGAGCGAGTTGATTTGGATTGTGTGTGAAAGTTTAAAGAAAAAGTAAATGTATATAAGAAAGGTAGCAAATTATAATTTAATCGTATTTATGGGTTTAAAGATTTTAAATGAAAGAGTATGGTAATTTTTTTTAAACAGAAAGGAAAAATGGCAATTGATTAAACATGTTTCTTTCGTGGCGCGCGTAACAAACTGACAGGTTTTACTATGATTTAAATTGAACTCACAGTTGCGGTTTGATTTTTGAAGGCTCGTTCTTGAGAGCGTGCTGGGGATGGTGTACGCACGGCAGGGCTCGAGCCAGTAGTACCCGCGAGAGCAGTTGGGAGTTGTGGCTTGGTTGCTAGAGCGCATCAGTTCCCTCGTGCGTCTCCTGACTTTGAGCGCAAGGGGACGATTAGGAAAGAGATTTGGAATGAGTGGGCCGCAGTACTTACGTTACATACGGGGGCCATTTTAGATGATTGGGAAATACATTATCGGCAGAATAAAAAGTGATCTAAAAACTCTAATGCAGCCCTCTGTGTGGAGAGAGGAAAAAGCATCCTGTTTAAAATAGATCCCAAGCTGGCAGATCTGGCTAACAAAGAATTTGTAGAGGAGAGCGAGGGTTTGCTCTTCGGAGATGAATTTGCTAAGGACATATCAAGATATGTTGGTACCTTTATTTTGTTTGCAGAAAGCTCAAAAAGATATCCGTAGGGATTTTGGAATGGCCGGGACAATGCAGGGTTGATTTCCGAGCCGTGGTCAGGGGTTTACCAGAGGATCTTTTGGTAGAGGTTTTAGACTTTATGGAATGAATTATGGATATGGGGATGCGAGGACAGAACAGGGTAGTTTTTACCCACAGAGACAAAGGTCCAGATCAAGAGGAATGGGGGGTAGAGAGAAGGACAAGAGGTGCTTCAGGTAAGATGTTTACCAGACCCTATTTCTAGCCATGTAAAATTGGGCAGCGGACTAGCCCAGTTTGTTTCAAGGTGGAAGGAAATAACTCAAGATCCATGGGTCTTGGAAACTGTAGGAGGTTATCACATAGATTGTGTACAGGTGCCAGTACAGAGGAGGTGTCCCGCTGCTTTACCGTTTTCAAAGGAGATGGAGGATCTTGTAACTAAGGAAGTAGAAGCATTGGAAGCAAAAGGGGCAATAGAGGTTGCAAGATTGGTTCCAGGCTGTTTTGTAGGCATGTTTTATTTTGGTGGTGATGGAGCAGGGGAAGCAAAATATTTTTTGTACTCCTTGGAAATTAATAACCCTATAACTTTAATGACACTAACTGTATAAAATGCATGAATTAATCAACAAATGCACCTTTATTAAACAGTACACATCGGCAACTTGCTGAAATTGCAAATTCTAATTCATTTACAAATGTGAAGTAAAGTAACGATAGAAATGTGATTTGCATAGTAAAAAAGAGTAAATTGCATGATTTATATTGCGTAGAAAATTATACTGTGGCACAGAATGCAGATGGTAAGTAAAATGGCTTTAAATGTCGCTTCTGCTAGGTAATACCTAACACGGGTCTTTAGAATGGGGGGTGGTAAAAAGAAGGGCTTGTTTTCTATATCTAATTTGTTGTGTTTTTGTTCTCATATTAGTCATTTTCGTCTCATTCGGGCCTGTTAGGCTGCGCTTCGAAAATGGCCGTCGGAAATGGATAAGGGTACAGAATGGCCCTGTGCATGAGCAGAGTGGAGGCTCCAGTCACGTGTATGCGGCCTGTGCTTGGAGTGAAAGATGTCAAGGCTAGCCTGACCTGCAGCAAGAGTCGTGCCAAGAGATCAGCATGAATGCATGGGAATGGATGCGAGACTCGAGCTACAGAGGATGTACTAATGTGTGACCATCAGACTTTGCAACAAAATACATTAACAAGTTGAATTACCTTTGGACATTGCAGATCATGAGAACTATTGTTTGCGTTACTGTTTTCAAACTGGTTCGAACAAGGAGGGCTATGAGGTGACCATCACCACCCCTTCAATGGACCAATTAGCGTGATTTCTGCCCCCAAAGATTGCAATTTTTGAGTGTAGTGAGCCAGAGAATGGGGTATAAGAGGGTCTGTACGGAGTGGTGGATCTCGCACAGCTACGGTAATCCAACAAGCTGAGGATTGTAATGGGTTTTCGTGTGCTGCAGGGTGGAAAACACTGTCTAGCCAGGCAGTGTATAGATTGAAACTGCAAAAGGAGCTCTCCCGCCTAGGGAGAGGACGACCCAGCGCACTACTTTAAAGAGACCAGTGGTCTAATTCAATGTTCCAATTCAACAACAAATCGTAATCCAAATAGGAAAGTATTTAAACATCCAGTTTTATTCATATCCATGATAAGATGTTCATGTAGACAGTGCACATCAACACTTTGTAATCCACGTGTACGTTAGTTCAGGTGTGTTATCACATCACACAACCCAATGCATTTCGGGCATGGCCCGTCGTCAGGGGAATTACTCTACAAACGGAAACAAAGGAACCAACTGTAATATCCATATGACATCGTGACTAAATCAAATCATGCTGAGACCCACAAGGAGGTGTGCATGCTGAAAAACGGAAGGTGATCAATGCGGTAAACATATCTAAGGAAAAAGAAACCAACTTGTGGGGGGCTGCAACAAGGCTACAGAAGGTGTCGAAAAGTTATAGGCATAAAAAAACAGAAAGAAAGGCATAACCGGTAACTACACGTAATAGCGAGTGACTAGCTCGAACTGAAACGAAAGGGTGAAACATGCCAGGTAAATCCCAAGTAGGATAGTAACCGCCACCGATAAAGCGGTGTCCCAGAGCGTGGGTACTTACAGGTGTGAAGATGACAATCGGACTCCGCGGAGTTCCGTAGGGTGAGCGCTCGGTAAACGACCAGGAAGGAAGAATATACCAAAAGTAAACATAGGGGTAGGACTAAAAGACCAAGTGCCGGGATAAGGGTGAGCGCCATCTTGGAAAGTGCAAAGAAGTGAAAAAACATAGCTAAATATAAACGAATAAATGGACATGTCAGAATCAAGCATATGAATATTCAATAATAACAAATCATAAATAGCACAAGAATTCAATACGATCATTAAGACCCGAGGGGGCCATCGTGGATAGATAACGGATCTAGAAATTCTCTCTTTTGAGTAAATGGTTCTTATTGTTCACTGTAATGGGAACTTGTTCCAGTACTTGGAATTTGAGCTGTACAACTGAGTGTCTGTTTTCCAAGAAGTGGGTAGCCACACTCGATTTCTGATTTTCCGTGCGAATATTACTCTTGTGTTCCAAGATTCTCGTGCGGATCTTCCTCTCTGTATGGCCAACATAGCATTTGCCACATGGGCATTTTAAGGCGTAGATCACGTTCTTACTATTGCATGTGGCGTTCACTTTCAATTTGATTGGGAAACCTTTCATGGGATGGTTCATCACGTTACCATGTATGCTGTTGTTGCAATTGCTGCAATTATAACAAGGTTTGAAGCCACTGTAGGTTACTTTGGTTTTCGAACCACTGGTGCTGCTCAGGATCTCTTTCAAATTCTTGCCCCTAGTGAAGGCAAAGATAGGGGGTTCTGTAAACAGGCCATTGAAATCTGGTTCCTGTGTCAAGATGGACCAATGTTTACGAATGATCTTTTGGAATTGTGAGGAAGCTCTCGAAAACTTAGAGACTACCACTAAGCGATCGGTGGGAGTCTTCAGTCTAGGTTGTAACAGAGACGCTCTGCTGCGTTTCTCACTTCTCTGGATAGCCAAGTCCAGAATGGGAGTAGGGTATCCTCGTGCTCGTAAACGGTCTAGAACAGTTTTGATCTGTGTGCTGCTCTCATCTGTTTTGGAAACAATTCTTTTCACCCTCAGTATCTGTGCGTATGGTAAATTGTTTTTGAGTCCCATACGGTGAAAGCTTTGATAATGTAGGGTAGAGTTCCTGTCAGTAGGCTTACGAAAGATGGTAGTTGACCAATCCCCCAATTCTCTTAATATTTTGACGTCCAAAAAATGGACGCAGGATGTACTATATTCCCAAGTGAATTGAATTCGTTGGGTGACCTGATTCCAGGTGTTGAGGAAGGTGGTGAGAGTATCCTTGGTACCTGCCCAGAGTAGGAATATATTATCAATGTACCGCAGATATAACCGGCCATGTTCTTGCCAGTTGTCTTGGCAGAGGATGTGATTTTCTTCAAGATTTTGCATGAAGATGTTGGCGTAGCAAGGAGCAGCCGAATTTCCCATGGCCGTGCCATTGAGCTGTAAAAACCATTTGTCGAAGACGGTGAAATAGCTATGATATAGCGTGAATATGGTAAGCTCCATGAGGAATACTTTCAAGTCATGATCAATGTTGGATTGTGCCAGTGTTCTTTCAATCGCATCAATTCCCCCATCGTGGGGGATTGAGGTGTAAAGCGAACTAACGTCCACGGTGCACATGATAAGATTGGAATCTTTAAATGCATTCATGACTGGTTCAAGTTTCAGTAGAAAGTCTGTAGTGTCTTTGACAAAAGAATCCGCTGTGGTGACAAATGGTTGAAGGTATTTGTCCAGGAATTTTCCCACGTTTCCGTGGATACTGTTTATAGTCGACACGATGGGTCTGAATGGAGGATTAGTTGGATGTTTATGTAATTTCGGTAACATATATAAGACAGGAGGTCTTGGGTTGTTTGGTGTAAGATATCTTTTTGTTTTTTCATTGATTGTACCGTTGTCAAAAGCCTTGTTGATTATGATAATAAGGTCTTTGGTATATTCCCTGGTGGGATCCCCAGGGAGAGTGTCGTATGTGTCAGTATCTCCAATATGAGTAGTGACTTTATCCTCGTAGAAGTTAGTGTCCATGACTACCAAAGTAACCTACAGTGGCTTCAAACCTTGTTATAATTGCAGCAATTGCAACAACAGCATACATGGTAACGTGATGAACCATCCCATGAAAGGTTTCCCAATCAAATTGAAAGTGAACGCCACATGCAATAGTAAGAACGTGATCTACGCCTTAAAATGCCCATGTGGCAAATGCTATGTTGGCCATACAGAGAGGAAGATCCGCACGAGAATCTTGGAACACAAGAGTAATATTCGCACGGAAAATCAGAAATCGAGTGTGGCTACCCACTTCTTGGAAAACAGACACTCAGTTGTACAGCTCAAATTCCAAGTACTGGAACAAGTTCCCATTACAGTGAACAATAAGAACCATTTACTCAAAAGAGAGAATTTCTGGATCCGTTATCTATCCACGATGGCCCCCTCGGGTCTTAATGATCGTATTGAATTCTTGTGCTATTTATGATTTGTTATTATTGAATATTCATATGCTTGATTCTGACATGTCCATTTATTCGTTTATATTTAGCTATGTTTTTTCACTTCTTTGCACTTTCCAAGATGGCGCTCACCCTTATCCCGGCACTTGGTCTTTTAGTCCTACCCCTATGTTTACTCTTGGTATATTCTTCCTTCCTGGTCGTTTACCGAACGCTCACCCTACGGAACTCCGCGGAGTCCGATTGTCATCTTCACACCTGTAAGTACCCACGCTCTGGGACACCGCTTTATCGGTGGCAGTTACTATCCTACTTCGGATTTACCTGGCATGTTTCACCCTTTCGTTTCAGTTCGAGCTAGTCACTCGCTATTACGTGTAGTTACCGGTTATGCCTTTCTTTCTGTTTTTTTATGCCTATAACTTTTCGACACCTTCTGTAGCCTTGTTGCAGCCCCCCACACGTTGGTTTCTTTTTCCTTAGATATGTTTACCGCATTGATCACCTTCCGTTTTTCAGCATGCACACCTCCTTGTGGGTCTCAGCATGATTTGATTTAGTCACGATGTCATATGGATATTACAGTTGGTTCCTTTGTTTCCGTTTGTAGAGTAATTCCCCTGACGACGGGCCATGCCCGAAATGCATTGGGTTGTGTGATGTGATAACACACCTAAACTAACGTACACGTGGATTACAAAGTGTTGATGTGCACTGTCTACATGAACATCTTATCATGGATATGAATAAAACTGGATGTTTAAATACTTTCCTATTTGGATTACGATTTGTTGTTGAATTGGAACATTGAATTAGACCACTGGTCTCTTTAAAGTAGTGCGCTGGGTCGTCCTCTCCCTAGGCGGGAGAGCTCCTTTTGCAGTATAAGAGGGTCTGCCTTTAAGCAGTTGTTGCTGTCGCTTCACCTATCCGGATGCTGCAAGAGACTCTGTCATTCTGGACCTTTGGACTTTGAGTGGGGAAGGAACGAGATCGTTGCAGGAGTTGCTTCAGGAGGAGATTTCGCTGAGGAGGTTGGCGGGACAGTTAGTCAGGTTTTAGGAGTCCTATCTGGTGATCTGTGGTTCATCCATCACTCCGGGTGAATCATTCTTGTCATCGCCCTATGGCCAAGGGTAATGAATATTTTCCGTTTATATTCTCAGAATATTGCTTGAATTCTGATTAATACTTTAAATGTATTTTGCCTAAATAAAGAACTTTACTTTTATGCTCAAAGAATTTAGAGAAATTTGTTATGCTAACTCTAAAATGAGCATGTGGTTCTTTTGAAATAAAATTATGATTTATAAATGGTAAAGGTTTAATTGTGATTAAGCTGGACTTAATCGCCATCAACTGATTCTACTAGTTGGTCCATGGACCAAATAGCGGAGTTCTTGATATTTAAACCGATGAAATCCTAGGTTAATGTATAACATTTTTAAGTTATAATAGCCGTTATTTTAGCGAAGTACTCTGTTCGTCCAGCAGCTTGTTTTCCTTAGCGTTTGATCCAGAGAAAGGAGAGTGAATATATGTGTGCGGTGTTATGGGCCCCACCGGCAAAGAGTCAGTATGATTGAGGTTGTGTAGATGTTTTCCTGTATTAGTATTAAAAGGAAACATTTATTTTAGCCATGCTGGATCAGATTTCTTGGTTTCTATAGATTCGTTTGGTGATTATTGATTATTGATTTTTTTCATGTCTAACACTTTATGATGAGTTTATATATAGTCAGAATTTTGAAGCTTCCGGGAAGTAGGAATTGGACACGCCTGGCAAGAAAAGTCACATGGAATTGTACATTGTCTGATTTCATTTTGGTGATAACACAGGACTGTGTTATGTCAGGGAAATTCATGTATGAATAGCTTTGAGTGAAATAGCAACATGTTTTCTTGTGAAACTTTGGCCTTAATTCTCAGGAGCAGTATAGTCTCCATATTTGCTTTATCCCCAGAGAAACAGGTTTACCTCTTGCTTGAGATGAGGGTAAGGTAGAGGGAAGTGCTACACTTATTGAACGAAACAGAATTCTTGTGGGTTTGAATAGACTATCTCTTTTGTTTAGGGAAACAGACAATGGTAATGTGTTTTAGGTTGTAACTAATCGATTTAGTCGAACAGACAAGTTAAGAAATAGTGCTGGTAATTTTTGTAAAGGAGGGGTCAGCAGAAGCAGGAGTAGAGCTGACGTCAACAAGGACCACGCTGGTATTGGCCAGTTGTGGAAGAACGAAGAGCTTTCTGATTGGTGCGTTGGTGTTAGAAATGCTGGAATAGGTCAGATGGTCGGATAGTAGATAGAACTGATTGGACCTAGAGTATCTAGATTATCTTGGATAATCTAGATACTCATCGTTTATATCGATGCTCATCATACCCGCTATCTCTCTAGTTATAGTTTTCTTATGGGCAGCATCCTCAACAGCTTGTTTATTGGGTATACAAAGTGAGACACATAACGAACATATCATAGGGCTACATTGAATACATACACAACAGGTGAACAATATGGCAACAATTATGCATAGCCCAGTAAGAACCTTCCAACCCCATGTGGAAATCAGGGTCCAGAACCACCCAGAGAATGTCCAAGATCCATTTTCTTGATGTATATCAGCTGCAATTTTGTATAATTTGTTAATGGCTTTATACACAGAAGGAGTATGGTGAGGTATGAACATGCAACAGCTACTTCCAAAAATTCTACAAGCTCCACCTCTATCTGCTAACATAACGTTGAGAACCATTCGGTTCTGCAACGCAACAATCCTAGTAATTTGTAGCTCTTCAGTAAGGTTCCCAAGAGCTGCAGCAGTTTGATTAGTAACAGCTTCCACTACTCTTGTTAATCGCCGTATCTTTCTGCTATTCAAAGCAGCTCCCACAAAGAAAAACAATCCTAAATTAAAATCTATGTATTGCTGCAGACTAGT
Organism: Lissotriton vulgaris; assembly: GCF_964263255.1. Taxonomy (NCBI): domain Eukaryota; kingdom Metazoa; phylum Chordata; class Amphibia; order Caudata; family Salamandridae; genus Lissotriton; species Lissotriton vulgaris. The sequence continues at coordinate 1,039,106,596 of NC_141697.1, forward strand.
GTCCGTCTGATCAACATCATCTATGGATAAAGTCCGCTTAAATCTGTTCACAGTTACATTATTCAACAACTTCAAGTCTTTATGATATGATGCAGGTGCCAAAAATACTGGTGGCAATAAAAACAATACATAACATACTCCAGACCATCCGGCTGGTAATCGATAATAGCCCTTATTCCCACATACAAAATAGGTGTTATGTGAAGCAAGGAAAGTACTGTTATTCAGGCCATCAATGTTCAATACAACAATACAATCACTAACACCTACAGGAATATGGCCTACAATTTGTACACATAAATTAGCTTGTGCTTGGGCCACTGAAATCACAAACTTCTCTTGTCCAACAGTGTCTATAGTGTTCGTAAAAACATAAGGCGTTGATTCATTGTCCGGTCGATACTCTTCCCACTCCCATATAGTTCCGTTGGCTTGTGGATAGCCGTCTTTATCTTGATGACATTCTTTATTCAGTTTGAAAATCAGGCGTCCAACTGTGGGCTTTCTTGTGGCAAAAAGCAAAGTGTACCATGCTCTACAAGAGCCATTGTGAGAAAAGGGAAGTGGTATGAACGGTGTTCCCCCTTTCTTTTGATGCGCTGGCATCATCCCACATATCCAGCAATCTGTGGCATTTGTAGCAACGTGGGTGTGATGCAACATCTGAATGAAAGTGTTATTCAAATATGACTGTCGATGTTTCAGCTCTTGATATGGGAGTGTATAGAAAAAGTGCTCATCAGGGACTGGAGTAAAAACAACATATAGTTCACGGGCAGGAGCCTTTTCTTCAACAAATCACATGACTGTAGCAATGACTGCTATAATGAAAATGAATCCTACAGAACCAAAAATCTTCCTTTTATCCATCTTGAGCAAATGTACACAGTATCTTCCTGAAACTAAAGTGTTGTCAGAACTCTTACCCCATAGGTAGCCGTTGTTTTCTTCACCATCGGGCCAAGACGGGTGTCACTTCTCTAATGCATGGCTGATCCCCCCCCCCTTGCCTCATTGGCTCTCCGTTTCACAAACCTAGGGACCGTTCTGACAACTTCTCATACAATTGCAGATTCTTTTCTTGGTCGCAGGTTATATCTTCTCGATGCAGGCGTTGTCTGGTCCGGGAAGAACTCCTCAGAATCGTCAGGAATCACAGCACGGCCCCTCTCCGTAGTCAGGATATCTCGATGGTCAGTCAGTACAGCACGTTCCACCAAATCAGGTTGCACTTTCCGGCAGTGGATCGAATGAATCCAGTTTTAGCGATTCGCCACCCGTACTGCTGTTCTAGTGGCTAGGAGGACTTGTTCAGGGCCACACCATCTCGGTTCCAGACTGTCACCAGGCCGGAGATTATGACCTTCTCCTGTGGACCGATCAAGGAGTGCTTCTCGAACCTGTTGATGAATGGAAACCAAGCTATCAGTTAATTGTGCCAAATAGTCATTCATTAAAACACAAGGTACATCATACACTGAACTTGGTTTGGGCACCCCCCATATATTCATGGGCCGCCCAAAAACTATTTCATAGGGCGTTAAGCCCGTCCGAGAGTGTGGTACCGATCTGATAGACAACAACGCCAAAGGCAAGGCGTCTGGCCAAGTCAGAGAAGTGGAAGCCTGTATTTTCGCAATTTTCAGTTTCAAGGTGCCATTGTATTTTTCCACTAATCCTGCTGATTGTGGGTGGAATACTGCGTGGAACTTCTGCACGATACCTAATCCCTTCAGGACATACTTAATAACGTCCGCCACAAAATGGGGCCCGTTATCACTCCACAACAATCTACAAACACCAAAGCGAGGGAAAAATTCCTTCAAAAGCACCTTAGCAGTAGTCATGGCAGTATTGTCCTTAGTAGGATATGCTTCAATCCATTTACTGAACGCACAAACCACAACCAGGACGTACTTCAGATTATTGCAGCATTCCAGCTGAATATAATCCATTTGTAGTACTTCAAAAGGTGCAGTGGGTGTTGCAAATCCTCCTGCTGGAGTTCGTGTCCCTTTTCCTGGATTATATTTAAGGCAAATCATGCAGGTCTGTACCACTCTTTTAGCTGTGCTAGCAATTTCTGGATGCTCCCAAACTTGCGTAAGCAATTTCACAATTGCCGAAGCTCCAACATGTGCTAGCCCATGTGCCATCTGAACCATAGGTTGCACAAAGGCGGTAGGTAACTACCACCTATCCATCTGCTTATTCCTCCAACAATCCTCATCGTCCAATTCTCCATCTTTGGACCATTGCTCTTGTTCTTTCTCAGTAGCAGTCTTTTGCATTTCTAGTACCTTCTCCCTAGCATCATGCCACCGTTCAGCTTGTGACTTCACAACATACATCGAAGTGGAGCCAGGCTGCATCGCAGTTTCACGTGCCACTCGATCTACAAAAGCATTTCCTTGTCCCACTTTGTCTGTCACTTTCTTGTGTGCACTACATTTCACTATAGCTATTCTCTTAGGGAGCGTCAGCGCGGTCAAAAGTTGTTGTACTAATTCTACATACATGATCTGAGTTCCATGTGATGTCAAAAAGCCCCTTTCCTTCCAGAGCAGGCCGAAATCGTGCGCTACTCCGAAAGCATAGCGGCTATCTGTGTAAACATTCACACATAATCCTGCACTAAGCTCACAAGCTCGTATCAATGCTATCAGTTCTGCTGCCTGAGCTGATTTCTGTGGTATGCGTGCTGTTTCCACTATCGTGTGTAATGTGGTAATTGCATATGCTGCGGAAGTGGTTCCATCTGGTAACTTTAAACAAGCCCCATCCACCCACAGCTCTCCATCCACATCTGTGAAGGGCGTATCTTGTAAATCAATACGACCCTTTGTCTGTTCCTCTGTCACAAAGACACAGTCATGCGTTTCTTGCGCCTCAGGCTGAGTCGCTGGGAAGGGCAACAACGTAGCTGGATTCAACGTTGCACATCTCTTCAAAGTTATATGAGGAGCCAGCAATGTCAACTCGTATCCTGTCAGACGAGTACTAGTTAAATGCTGCGTCTTTGTCTGATTCAAAAGGGCATCAACAGCATGGGGGACCAACACCAACAGCTTATGAGATAAGACTATCCCTTCACTCTGGCGTATTGACACAGCTGTCGCCGCAGCTGAGCGAAAACACCCAGACAATGCTCAAGCAACAGGATCAAGTACTGCCGAGAAGTATGCACAAGGGCACTGCTTATCGTCGTGCATCTGCACTAACACTGATAACGCGCATCCATCTCTCTCATGCACATACAATGTAAAGGGCTTTGTGTAATCAGGGGTACCTAACACTGGTGCTGAACAAAGGGCCTGGTGTAATTGGTGAAAAGCATTTTCACATTCATCCGTCCATGAAAGAGGAACTGGAGTATCCTTTGTCAACAAGCCTAACAGTGGATTAACTATGTATGAGAACCCTAATATCCACTGTCTACAAAAGGAGGTAAGACCCAAAAAGGCTAGAACTTCTTTCTGCGTGGTGGGTACTGGTGTGTCTAAAATGACTTGAATCCGATCTGGTGTAAGTGCACGCCCCTCCTTAGACAAAAGGCGACCTAAGTAGGTTACCTTTGGTCTACAATATTGCAATTTCTGTTTCGATACTTTGTGATTGTGGGATGCCAAAAAGGTAAGTAGGGACAAAGTGCATTCTTAACATTGCTCAGGGGTGTCGGCAGCCAACAAGATGTCATCGACATATTGTATAAATGCCACACCGTCGGGTAAAACAAACGAATCCAATTGTCGTTTCAATGCCTGACTATAAATGCTGGGGCTCTCAGTATAGCCTTGAGGAACTCTACAGAATCTGTACGATCTATTATTCAACGTGAAGCCGAAAAGATATCGGCTGTCAGGATGAATAGGGATCGAAAAGAAGGCGTTCTTCAAGTCTATAACAGAGAACGTTGTTGCAGTTGGCTGGACCAAAGTAAGGAGTGTCGTAATGTCAGAAACCACTGGATATTGAGGTATCACTATCTTATTAACCTCCCTTAAATCGATAATAAATCGATAAATCCTGGTGTCAGTGTCTTTTTTCAAAATCGGTAGTATAGGACTGTTACACACATTATATGGAACTTCTTCAACCACCCCTACTTTAATCAAGTCCTGCACTATCTGTGTAAGCGCCTCCTCCCCCTCCTGTGAAATCCGATACTGAGGCAGGCGTGGCAACACAGCTCCCTCCTTTACACTGATGTGCACCGGAGGGACAATCATCTGTCCCACGTCGGTATCGGACGTGGCCTACAAAGATTCAGGCAAAGAGGCCAAGGCAGCCTCTACAGTAATCATGTACACCCTCTCCATTGGTGGATAATTATCATTCAAAATAACACGTACCCCTCAGGGGAGCACCGTATCGTGGCCCGAAAATATTTGAGCATGTCCAGGCCCACAATATTATCAGGAGTTTTTGGAGAGAGTAGTAATGGGCATGGTGCAGCAAACTGATCTACATAAAGTGCAAGAGGTTGTGACAGTGGTCTAACAGAAGGCGTTCCATCGAACCCTATTGACGTAATTGTTGAGCCAGACAGGGGAGCCCTCTGAACCAATTTTTTGGACAAAGCGCTACGAGTAGCTCCTGTATCAACCAGGAACCTATCAGTAGAGCCCAAAACATGTGCTGTAACATAAGGACCCCTCTGATCTACTGGCACTTCAACTGGTTCCTTACCCCATCCTACGCAATCCTATGCATACTGTGAATCATGCTGTTCGGGAGGTGCATAGTCCGACATTTGGTACTGATTCCGTCGATCAAAAACGTTGGACCCATCTCGGGGTCGCACAATAGAATCAAATCTAGCTCGGTCATTCGTGCTGTTTCTAGGGCCTGAAAATTTTCCTCTACCCCTCATAGACCCCGGCCAACGCTCCTGGCGCTGTGCACGCAACACAGGACACTCATTCGCCCAATGGCCTTTCTGTCTACAATACGCACATTGATCCCGGGCCAAGTCAGTACGGCCCGAAGGAAAGTTAGAAAAATTCCTTCTGCCCCGATCGTTACCTCTACGAGGCGGCCCATATACTTGCGCTAACATAACCTTCTTTTTTAGATCTTTAGATTTCTTTTCCTCACTCCCCTTTGCTTCTAGTTCCTGGCGCTCGTAATACTGAGCCATCGTCAGGAGGGATGCTGGTGTCGAAGTCGTCCAAGAACTTTCACTCGCTTTTAATCGAGCTGCTATACTTGGTAATAAATTTGAAACATATTTATCTACAAAGAGATGTCGACCCGTATCGTCCGTAAGCGACTGACCACTAAAATCATGGAATGTTTCCTCAAACCGCGTGAAGAAATCCGAAACGGATTCATCTACTTTCTGTTTACAGGACGCTAACATAGTCCAATCAATCTTTTTAGGGGGGATAAGCGTTTTTAATTTAGTTACAATAGCAGCAGGAAGATTTAAAATCGACTGGGGCGGCTCTGTGCTGGTTTTCTCTCCCTGTCCTCATCCTCAAGATCCGCCCATCGAGCTTAAATGCCTGAAGATCATCAACCTTTCGAATTGATCTCCACATATCTGGGGGTAATATAAGCCTGAAGAACAAATCAATATCGGCCAAAGTCATAGTACAAGAATTCAAAGCCCCCTCAACTTCCTCATAAAAGGCTGCGGGATTCTTTCTAGGATCAGGTAATTCTGCTTTCAATGCCATACCGTCTGCCCTATTCCAAGGAGTGTAAACCCAATTATAGATAAAATACCCTTGAGCATCCGCTGACCCTCTATCTGAACTAGTATCCGCTCCTTTAGGAGGAACGTACAAAGGCGCCGCCTCCAGCATTGGTTTAACATGCACTGCATCAATCTTATCCAGCCGGATTCGATGGCTCCTCGCCAGCTTTCCGTTTCCGTACTTCATCCCGGAGCCGAAACATTTCATCCCGTAACGCAAATAGCCGTCGGATTGCATCGGGCACCTGGGGGGAAAGAAAAAGACCTTTACGCATTTCCTTTCCATCAGCTATCACATCCGCTGGTTCAAGAACATCAGAATATTTCCGAAAGGCTGTCACCACCTCATTAGAAAGAAAATCAACAAAATATAGTCTTTCCCTATCTGCCCATGTCTCAAGCTCTGTCAACAGATCGGCAAGGGGCATAGTAACTTTGGTGACCCGATAAGCAATCTTACGAAGATCAGCCATGCGATCGTCCGATAACATAGCCCGCGTGTCCACCTTCTGTCCGGGCGGCCTAAAATCTTGAACGCCTCCACTCGGGGCAGACGGGCCAGCGTACGGCAGTGGTGAACGATCTAATAATGAAAAATCATCATCCGATTTATTAAGGACAGGATAGAGAAGCTGACGAACAGGGTACTGGCCAGATATTTGCAACTGACGTTCTTTCTCCTGTTTCTCTTCTAATTCCTTTGCTTCGCGCTTTTTCATCTCATGCGCCTTTTCACGCTCACTCTTTCGCTGCTCTTTCTCAATCAGTGCTTGCTCACGTTTCTCAAGCTCTCGCACCTCTTTCACCCACATTCGTATACATTCAAACATATCTTGTCGCACTCTCCGCTTACACATACACTGCTCCACATACTCAATTTTCTTCAAATCAAACGATCCATACATAGGCCATCGCAACTCAGGATCCTTCTTTGTATATTTCCTCCACAACGTGCTGTACATTATGGGGGAAAGACCAAATTTGACGTACATGTCTCTATTCGGCGTCCCGTCTGGGGGAGCCGGCTGTGATTCTTCAAGTACCAACCAGTCATTTCCAAAACAGCAGCACCACTTACGAAGTGCGCTAAAAAAGGCATGTCTAAAAATAATGTAAATATGCAATATTATAATTAAATGGCACTTAAAACGTTGCGCCGCTCAAATTCACAGATCAGGAGAAATATCCCCACATTGCCCGCCCATATGGGTTGCAACTCATATATACTCTCACTGGATCAATAATATGACTAGTCACTACCAAACAATCAAACAATTCAGTCGGTGCAAGCGTATAAAAAATGCCTTGCCAAACAAGACTTATCAAAGGCTCGGAACAAGTATCGTACAACGATTCTTACCAATCAAGAGTGTCCAGATTCCAACTGCCAAGTTCCGAATTCACCCAAACGGCCACTACGCGGCAAACCGACAGAAGAGGTCTCAGTCGATGACCACCCAGATGGTCAGATCGGAAGGGAAGGAAGAATACCTCAGGATGCCAGGACTAAAAGGCGCCACTGGCAGTGATCACGTCCCCGGCAAGGTTTCAATCCTTCGTCACGACCAGTCCTTCGAGCATCCGAGTCCTCGATGAGCCCCACGTGACGGCCGCCAATTGATGAATACAGGCCTCACTCCCGTGAGTGCGAAAGGGTTCGCCCTTCTGTACGCAAAGTCCTCAGACTACATAAGAAATTGACACGGAAACTGGAAATACAAAAACATAGTTTAATAAACCTTTAAAGGTGGTACTACAGCCCACACAACACTCTACAGTATTGTACAAGGTAGCACAAAGAACACGAACATGCGGTCCCCTTTTATACACAAAGAAGGGGCTCATAAGTGGGCGGTTACAGCTGAAAAAAGCATGATTTACAACCATATAAGGACATTTCTCAAACATGATCGATACATGGGTGGAGTTAACGGTTCATGAAGCCCCTCGAATGCACATTCCAATCCCCTCTAAGCAGAAACAGATGTTACACGTACTGAGCATGCGCTAGGCAGCTGGAACTATTCATAGCCTGTTGCTGGGCAAACTCCAGGGGTGACAGTCAGTGAGGTAGGACTTGCCTCGTGGCGAGCACATAGCAGAGTGTAGCATACAAGATGGACGCCAGAAAACAAGATGGAGTCCGGCCGTACATTCACGTATGAGCGGGAAAACTACAATGAAGACACAATAGCATGTCGTCAGCGAATGCTTAACCCCTTCCGTGCTCATGACGGAACCGTTCCGTCATGAGCGTCGGTTGAGCTGTGCTCATGACGGAACCGTCCCGTCATGAGCCGATAGGCTCATTAGAACCTTCAGCACAGCGCGAAAATTCGCGCCGCACTGAAGGGGTTAACATTATCGCTGTTTTATTTACAACAGCCTATCTCAGAGAAAGAGGTGTGCGACTGATCACTTACCTGGACGATATTCTGATCATGGCGCAGGATCAGTTCGTCCTACAGCAGCAGTTGATCACGACTACTTCGCTGCTCCAGGACTTAGGGTTCGTGATAAATCTAAAGAAGTCGGTGATGGTCCCGACACAGGTGATAGAATTCCTGGGCTTCACGATCAACTCTCAGACAGCGCAACTGTGTCTGCCCCAAGAGAAATTGAGGGATTTGAAGAAGGAGATTGTGAAACTACTGGACAAGCAAATGGTCACGCTAAGAGCGCTGGCCAGAGTTGTGGGAATATTGGCATTGTCTATTCAAGCGATATTCCCTGGGGCCCTTGTATTACAGGGCCCTCCAGCGCCTGAAGATCAAACATCTTCAGAGGGGACTCTCATACACGGACTCGGTTCCCCTTTCAGAGGAGGTCCGAACCAAGCTTCAGTGGTGGCTAGGCCACGTGGACGCCTGGAACGGCAGGGCGATCTTCGGATCACAACCAGAGGTAATAATAGAGTCAGACGCCAGCAGGTGGGGCTGGGGCGCGCTTTGTGGAGAGGTTTCCACAGGCGGCAGATGGTCAACGCAAGAGCTCGAACTTCACATAAATTGTTTAGAACTACTAGCGGGGTCGTTTGCGATTCGCACGTTATCCCCGCGGCAGACATCTTGTTGCATCCTCCTCCGTCTGGAAAACGTGTCCGCGGTGAGGTATATCAACAAGTTGGGCGGCACGAGGTCGTCTCTTCTAGTCTAAATAGCCAAGGACTTTTGGCACTATTGCCTCCAGAATCAAATCTCGGTAATAGCAGAATACATCCCAGGTCAGGCCAATCAGGTGGCGGACTGGAATTCTAGACATTTGGGGGATTACAGCGACTGGAAGCTGCTTCCCCAGATATTTCACTGGCTACAAGCGATTTGGGGTCCTTTTCAGAGAGACCTGTTTGCCTCCAGATTGACTTATCAGATTCCCCGGTTCTTCAGCTGGAGACCGGACCCGATGGCGGCAGCGACCGATGCCTTTCTGCAGGATTGGTCTCAAGGGATTCAGTATGCCTTTCCCCCGTTCTTGTTGATTCCCAGAGTGATGACTCAAGTGATCAGACAACGGGCGGAAATAGTCATGGTGACTCCGTGGTGGATGTCACAGGCATGGTTTCCCACCTTGTTACAGTGGAGTCGCGATCGTCCATGTTTACTACCGGACTCAAAATGGTTGTTGCAGGGCCCTCGTCAGGAGCAACATCCGTTGCTGTTGGAGGGCAGGCTGTCGCTGATGGCAAGGAGGCTTTCCGGGAACAGTGGCAGTTGCCGGGAGTTTCGAGCAAAACTGCCGAGTTCATCAAGCAGGCATGGGCACCTTCCACCAGGAAACGTTATTCCGCAGCCTGGAAGAACTGGGTGGATTGGTGCGTGGGACGACACCTGGATCCTGTGGGGGCAGAGTTACCCCAAGTTTTGAATTTTCTGTCTGAAAAAGCTGCAGACGGTTTAGCGTACCGATCGGTCAATAATTTTCGTTCCGCTATTTCGGCGGGGCATGCTCAGGTAAACGGGAAACCGGTAGGCATGCACCCAGTGGTTTGCAAGTTATTGAAAGGAATCAGGGTGGCTAACCCTCCCAAACCCAAGTATACCAGGTTATGGACGTTTCTTTAGTGATCTCGTTATTTAACAAATGGCCGACCAATGCTCTTCTGTCTAGGAAACAATTGTCGGCGAAATTGGCCATGTTGCTTTGCTTATCGTCTTGCAGAAGATCTTCAGATGTGAGAGCACTCGACGTAACAGGTAGAGTTTTTACCCCGGAAGGGGTTTCTTTCCATATTACAGGTCGCACTAAAACATTGTCCAGACATATTTCTTACAATTCTTTCCCTGATAATGAAAAATTATGTGTGGTCCAATGTTTGAAGGTTTACGAGGAATGTACCAAGGCCTTGCGGCCGCAGGGCTGTACTTGGTTGTTGATTGCGATTCAAAAGCCTTTTAAACCGGTGGTAGCTGCCACTATTGCCAGATGGCTTCGCTTCAATATGAAAGAAGCCGGTGTTGATACACAGATCTTTGGTGCTCATTCAGTGAGAGGCGCTATGGCGTCGAAATCATATGGTTTAGGTTCAACTATCCAAGATATAATGCGTTGTGCAGATTGGTCTTCTGAATCAACGTTTAAAACGTTTTATTATAAGCCGGTGGGAGATATTACTTCAGTGGTATTTAATCAGCGTTAAACTAGCATAATCTGAAGCCTCCAGTCCTGTTATAGAATCAAAAATGTGCTAGCATTCGCGACAAGAATTTTCAATTCTATTAAGGACACGGAGGCCAGGATTATCCCACCCGGCTTAATGTACAGTATGTAATAAGCTTGCCCACCCTATTATCCAGTGATTACTGTGGTTTTATTCCTTTCTTTCAGGATCTGATAAGAAGTCGGATTGAACGACGTCGAATGTCAGGATGTTGACCTACAGATGTTCTTCCACGTTGGAGGAGTTGTGACTGTTCAAGTTTCGTTGAACTTGTTTCGCCTCAAAGAAAGAGGATGATGGGAGCACGCAAGGCATTCTTATGGACTATGGGGGCGTGCCTATACTCATGTGTACTCATGAGAAATGAAGTTTATTTACTGTTTTTTAGGAAAATATCCATTTTCATTGGCTGCTGTGTTTTATGCAGTAAAGATTGAGAAGCATAATCCTTGCCTCCGTGTCCTTAATAGAATTGAAAATTCTTGTCGCGAATGCTAGCAAATTTTTGATTCGTCCTAAGCCCATGATTAAGTGCTAACTGAGTATGAATCGCGTCGGGTAGGACAGAAGAATCTGGCGAGACCCTGCATGCTGCAATCTTCAATAAAGAGAAGCACTACTTACCTACTCGTGTGGGCTCCACCTACAGCAGGCAACTTGTATGGTTTGAGAGATATATATATATATATATCCCTGACCAACTGAGAAGTGTATAGGCACTCTCAAATTAAATAAGTGCAGGGCACTCAGTATCTGTGACTGCACACGCCTATTTAAATCATTGCTCTGTATGATTAAATAAGGCATGATTCAGATGAACAGCCAGTAATTCAACATAAGCAAACAATCGTGACGACTCCATGAGCGGAGTCTCTCTTTGTTTCCCTCTGCATACGAAACTGTAATGATCAACGGCTAAGCTATACAATACATCCCGCCTACCCAAGAGCAGACGGCTTGCGGAACGCCTACGTTATTGCAGTTCTATATAATGTGTTCTATACGAAACATAATCATTCATCCAATAAAGCCATGTGTTTCTTCAACCAATAGAAAATGGGTTCACGTCAACCAATAGAAACACGTTTCCTTTGTTGTGATTGTAGAGAAAGTCGGTTGAAGTTTTGGCATAGTTCTGCAGCATACAAATTCCAGACCGTGTGCAAGGGAGACCACGTTTTTACTTCAACCTATAGGAAAGAGCTTCCTTTACCCAATAGGATGGCAGTGGGCGTGGCTTTGACAGCTGGCTTGGTCTTCCATGCAGCCAGTGAGGGGCTGGAGGCGCGGCATGCTCTGCTCTCAGGGCTCCCTGGAAGGTGGTTCTGACTTCGGATTTTCACTTCTTGGACCGGCAGCGCCGCTTTGCTTCCCCGTTTTTTTCACGGTTTCAGAGGATTGACAAACCAGAAACAAAAAAGTGAGGCTTTCTCCAGTGCCGCGGACAGAGAGCCCGGGCAGTGCAAGCTTGGTGAGTTTGCCTGGTCAGGACAGAGTTGGCAGGATATGTTCTGCCGCCCGAAAAGGTGGGAAGCCGAGTTGGTGCTGGTCGCCGGGCACAGATAAATGGTATTGTGAATCTGCATCAGGGCTCTTTGTTTCACTTTTAAGAGAGTTCGGGGACAAGTGCACATAGGCTAGTGTTCAGCTTAGTGAGAATCGTATGTATCCCTGCTGCGCGGACAGGCTCGGAATAAGCATGCACCTGCAGCCCAGTGCCCTTTACCTTACTCGTGTTTATGCCACATTTGGTGGCGGGATCTAATGTTTCCTATTGATGCATTTACTGTCTCTCTGACTGTTGCATCCGTCACTGCTTCCCGTCTGCTGCAAGCCCCCCCCCCTCCCCCCCAACTCCGGCTGCCCTATGCTTGTCCTGCAGCAGCCTCATGTCCCTGTAGCTCAAGCTCTACTGTGGCTCCAGACCCATTGCATGTCGCCATTCCGGGCCATTTTTTTTGTCGCTGTCCCATAACTTTGTGCCTGTCGTTGTCCAGCAGGCTGCCACCTTCACCCGTACCCCCAGTGCTGATAGTTTGCTTCCTGTATGTAGCACCACAGGCTTGTTGTTGACCCAGCCCCTTTGTCTTCTGCATTGGATGCTCCAATCAGCCACCCTACTTTCTGAGTCTGCATGCCAAGTGCCTGCCCCCTCCTGCTGCCCAGTACCACCCAGCTTCTAACCTTCCTTGAACCCGTTTCTTACAGCTCCAGCCTCCCCCCCGAAGCTGCACTAGGTTGTTATAAGCCCCTTACGTGCACCATGACCCAATCAGTTAAGACCCATTGCTTGTGTCTTCTGTAGCGCTTGACTTTACCTGTGAAATTGAGCGATGGACTCTTCATTCCCTTTGTTTTTAAAGATGATTTTCTTTTGATAGTACATGTTCATTCTTTACACTGCAAGTTGGCCATTTTTTGTAGCTTATGTGCAGTGGTTGCTGGTTCAGACTGTGAAGTGTGCACATTTCCTAGTATCAACAGGATTGGCTGTCAGACTTGTTGAGAGTGTGCTGTACTCTTTCAGCAAACCTACACTGCCCAAACCCCAATTATAGTCCCATTACCCTGAATCTTGGAGTCTTCCAGTGCAACACGTTTGGAAATCTATACATTTGAAGCGTTATGTGGGCCATTTTCAGTTCGCAGTAGGAATCGGACATTGCATACACATTCCTAGCAGTTTTGATTTTCTTTTTATAGCAAAGCAAGGGCCTAGAGGCACCAGCTTGCAAAGACCTGTTGCCTAAAAATCTAGCGATGGGTTAAGACGTCACACATGACGTTTTAAACACTTAACAGGTAGAGAGACGTGTGCATAGAAAATAAACGGTATTCTGCTGTCAGGGTCCAACTCTGCATATTAGATCACCGGGCTTAATGTTTCAAAAAGCACCCTGGATTTCTTCGTGTTGGTTGAAATTGCTTGAGTAACATACCTGTAAGGTGAACAATTTGCCGTGTTGTGTGGTAATTTGGGGGCTAGTTACTCACACTTACTAAAGATAAACAACATCAAGGGGAGGGTGTCTCTTGTGAAGCTCATAGGATGAAACATTGAGTCTCAGATGTTTGGGGGAAATCTGGAAGAAGCTAATGAACCCATTGGGGTTGACCGGCAGGAACGAGGAACAGTGCTGCCATCTATATGTCGCCTTGACTTGGAATGCATAGAGGCGATAGTTATGGAGAGTCATAGACGACAGCGTTACTAAAAGCTTCTTTACTCTTCAAGTATGAAACAAGTAGGCCCACATACAATCATCAGAGTAAAGCCACCAGCTCTAAAGCATTTCTTCACCAACACTGACAGGAACATTTTGTGACCTCATATAAATTCTGTAATGACATTCCATACGTCAACATATTAATCAACACTCATTGGACAATACAAGTGGGCAGGTGCATGAGTGAATTTATGAGCGTTATGTAAATGTGTTTATGAATGCATGTATGATCATGTAATGCATGTATAACAACAGCCATGTTCCATCCTTCCGTTCGCATTAAATCACAAATTTGCCCCCTCCCCTCCCAATATTTGAGGTCAGTTTCGTCATAATTTTCTAGGCCCTTCCGCACTAGGATTAAGGCTAGGATTTACACATGATTGATCTATGTATGGAATGACACCGACGAGCTGAAAACAGTGGAATGGAATGTTCTGTTTACGCTCTAACTTTCACCCACACACCATATACGTGTGGTTGTTTTTGGAGGACGGGCAGGTCTGACGAATTCGTTTTTAATCCTTAGAAATATATGAATATCTCAGGAGAGCTGCAAGCCTGGGATGGTAGGCTTGCGCCCTGGGCACTCTGAATGCCCCGGCTAGCCATTTAAAAACATCTTTTAGGGGATGATGTCTAATCGTGGCAAGCATATTTGTGTTGCTGTTTGTCTGTAGTCCGTCATGGGAGGTTCCCAAGAAACCGATAGGTTGGCTCTTACCACATCCCTTTAAAACCAGGGGGTGACAGGATAATCCAAAAATCGATTTTCAACCAACATACACGTGTTTATCGTGGAAGGGATTGTTTTATCCTAACTACGCCCTTGAGCTGCCCTTCTAATTTAAAACACAGCAAAACATCGTCTGTGGGAAAGTGCACTTGTAGGCCAGCCAACGGTCTCGTCTGGTTTTATCTGCTCTGCTTCCGTGCAGCACCAAGGTGCACTTTCGACCAAGACAAACAAGCAGGATATGCGCGCGCTAAAATGGGCTCGGTCTACGCCCAGGGGAGACGGTGCCATGTGAGTCAGAGGGACGCGCCGGGCACGGAGCTCGCAGCCGAGGTGAGCCCTGGCAGGCTGTGCCTTGTCTGCTGTTGCTGCAGTGCTGAGCACGCCGCCTCCCCCTCCCTCCCTCCCAGGCATCCCTGGAATGTCAGCTGGGGGATGCAGTGCAGAGGCAGGCTGGAGTGGTGGTAGTAGCCGCACATTGTTTCTCTGTTTACAAATTACCCTTTCAGAAATGCAGACTTTTCCCGGCACAGGGTGTTGCGTACCGCGGCCAAGACTTGCTCAAGCGTGCTGCTGCCTCCTGAACAGATGGAGCATTCCGCGCCACAGCTCATGAGCAAAACAACCAACCAATTCGTTCCCTAATTCATTGTAAGCGTTAGCTGGCTTTATCTGGGCTAAGCAATGCAAGCACTGCCAAAGCCAATAGGTTTGAACGCAATAAAATGCCGGCCGCAGTGTAAAAGAATGCGTAGATGAGACACGGATTAAATAAACAACTAAACGCGATGACAGAGTGTACTTGCCAGATATAGACCCTTATCCATCTCAGTAGAGGGAAGATGATACACCCAAACAACCAATAGGAATGAGGCGAGAATAAAAAACTCCTGACGTAATTCTTGACTATGTGGGAAGCAAATGAGTGAAGGTTCCCGCGTCACTGACTTACGACCGAAGGATGCTGACACCTTGGAGTATGCATAGAATACAATGTGTTTGATATTGGGCTAACTGTTGTATGCATAGTTTCTTGTTTTCTTGCTCCAACTGTGTAGCTTTCTCTTGCGGGGTGGTTGGTGCGAGCAGAAATGTCTCCTCACAATGGACAGTTGCCTGGTAAAAGCAGGGGACATCTTTAATTCGCATGCAGACTTAGTGAAAATGCAGATTTTGCTACCAAAGGCATTATGGAAGCCCAGATTTTCATGTCGATTGGAATCTCAGCAAAGGAGTTTGCAGCTTCTGCTGGGTGGCCCTATGCTTTTACTACCAGGAACCTGCTGCTGAATCCTGACGTGGACCTTATTTCCCAAAGTGCACTGTAAAGGATTTGTGGTCTTTTGGGACACAGGTCCAGTGCTTATTAATAGTTCAACATCCCTAATCCAATCTGGATTCAGGTGTTGGACAGGCCAATGTGTGTGGTGTCCAGAGGGAAATTGGTAGTCCAGCTGCACATGCTGCTTTTCGCTATATCGTTTTTTTTATACTATGATATTGCCTGGAGAGGTGTAAGAAATGCGTTCAATGTATTGGCCAGCAGGTCATTTGGTTCCACATACTGGCAAACAAAGTCAAGACTATGCTGGAAATATTGTTGACATTTTAATTTCACTGTCATTTGCTTGTGTACAGAAGATGCCATCTTATAATTTTCTAAATGTCTGCTTCCCCACAATACACTTTCTCTAAGGTTCCTTCCAAGGCCCAGATGACTTTGGTGGGAAAGCACCACATGTCTTGAGTTTAAACCGAGAGTTGGGAAAAGACACTTGGGTGATCATTGTCTTTCAATGGAACAATCTGCTTGTGAAACAGTTTAGACCATTTCAAGTGTGCAGTGGCGGATCATTGGAAATTTGCATGAGGAGCAAGATCAAAATTTGTCTATTCCAAATCTAACACAAGAATTTGGCACATCACCGGCTCCCTTTCAATGTATTAATTTCAGCACCAGAAATCATTAAGGGCAAGTGTTTGCACTTTACAAAATTCCCACAACATTAATGAAGCAATACTGCAATTTTATTTGCTTCAGATATTTGATAGACCTTGATGTCATTTGAAAAACCAGTTGAGTGAATTACAGAGAAAGGGTTCTTGGGCCCGACCATGGGTGTTGAGGCCTTTTGCTCTGGGTGTCCTAGACCCTGAACTACTGTGAATCTGGAGCAACTGGGCAAAGTACCTCATCAGCACTTGACTCTCAGGAATTACTTGTTCCGAGCAGTCTGAGTCTCCCTTGGGGGGAGGTAGTAAAACAGGGGGTGAATGCAGGCTCGCAATTCAAAATACACGGAGCAGCAGCAATAATTTGTTGTCCAGTCAAATGCTCACTTTTATGTAGGAGTATATTTTTTTATCTTTATAAAAACAAAGGAAAATACAACATTCACAAACCACTTCCACAGAAATACTTGCCACACTATAGGCAACATCCAGAGTAAGCCTCACTAGTAGTCCAAGTATCAAGAGTTCCACTCCAACTCTTTCTTAAAGTAAAAAGTGTTCCAGGGCCAAAGCGCTATCTAGCAATCAAGCTGGCCCTAAATTTGCCTTATCTGCACCTGCAGGATTGGAGCGACCGGAGCTTCGGAGCGTGGCCCCTCTCTGGGTGCTGGAGAGGCAGCTATTGGTTCGTGGGAGTTCGCTGTCCAAGGCTGCGGCTTGCTGCTCTAGTCGGTCTTTGAGTTCCTCGCACCCGGCCGTGCAGCTGCAGCGGCCAGCAGCTCTTTGTGGCTCATTCAAGATGCCTACGTTGTCTGTTGCATAGTGTGTTGGCGGAGGGGGACTAGTGGGAATGTCTTAACAGTTCACTATTTTTGGGGTCTCAAGCTCCCCTTCCTATCGTCCATTTCCAAACACCAAATGTGATTTAGAGCCAATAACTTTGAATTTTATGCTGGTGGTCTGCCTTCTTTTGAAATGCCCACTCCCCTGGCCTCTCTTCCTCCAGAAAGCACAGCTGGAGTGACTCCCAACCCTGGTAGCCCCACAACACAGGCCATGTGAGTGACTACAGTTCACACCAGAATGTCAGCCACCGTGATATGTGTATCAAAAGGTTAGGACCTCATAAAACATTTTGCTCTTCCTTCCCCCTTTTGATGTTAAGAAATATCAAAAGATTAGCACAGGGCACTGGTCCTACTCTACGATTCTCTTATCAGCCCCATCTCCTTCCTGAGGTGTGCCAAGCCCCCTTCCTTGTGACCTCTCTCTCAGTTGAAGAGCCCATTTGAATTCAGCTTACAGGAATGCCGCAATACACTAATCTGCCTGGGGAAAATACTCTTCTTCCTTATGTTTCATAATGCAGTAGAGTCACCTAGCACATGCATATAACATACACTGCAGAAAACTGCATTTGCCCTGTATGGCACCCTTCACAGGCACACATACAGCCAGCACATGTACACCACATTTTCACTGTGCAGTACTGCAAAAAAAATCGATGTAAGCCATGGGTGAGTTAAGCACACAGCAGCAGAACCGTAAATGAGTGAGCTATCGCGCTTGATGTCTGGTAAAGGCACTAACCATTCACCACTTTGAGGGTAGCGCTTCGGTGCCCCTCCTGGCCCAACAACACCACAATCCGTGAGACTGGCCTGTGTCATGGTGCACCTGAGTGATCTATTTTTACCTATGCAAACAAAAAGCAGCATTAGGGACTCAGACATAAGTACAGTTGGGGCACTCAGGGCAAGGGTGCACACCCATTACCATGTGGAGGACTTTTCTGTTGCAACAAGCGTTATAATAGTCGTGGGTTATGTACTGATTTTTTGCTAATTGCTTTCCATTACCCCCATCACAAGCTTTTCATCTCAAAGGCATTTATCGAGGGTGCTCCGCTGAAGATCCTTTCACAGTTCTCAGATACAGGGATAGCCTAGGAGCTGTGGATGGGGTAGGTCCACCAATCGAGGTACAAACGTTCTGTGGGAGGTCATTGGTAAGTGGGAATTTGTGATACGAAAATCATCTTTCACTCTGTCTTCAACCTGCTTTTTTAGCAGGAACAACTGCATTCATATGTCCTGAATCAAATCGGTCAAAAGCTTGTACACATATCTTCTTTATGGTATGCAGTTATTTTGAGATATTCTCTTAGTGGGGAGCAACAGAGTAAATCAGCAATGGCTTTACCGTGGTTCTCATAGCCTTTGCTTGGGTATACTTTTATCATCTGGTTTCCTAATTTGGTCACGTGCTGATCCATTAAATGTAATTAACATATAATCTGCTCAGTTAAAAAAAAATCTGTTTCAGTTTGTGTACCTGAAAGATAAAATAGATTTTTTACAAAATAGTTTCAAATGTTGTTTACAACAAGGAGCAATCCTCCTGCTAAAGCTTTACTTTTGTTACTTCTATGAATCAAGATACATTTTCTTAAGTTATCATAGGAGAATGGATCGCTTGTCCTGTAGTATTACCAGGGTCTGGGTTATTAGCCGTCTCAAAAAACCCTCATTCACAGTTGATACCATAGAGGTATATATTGATTTTCCACTTATTTACCTATGAGAAAAGCATAATCATTGGGTCTTTCTGTATGCTTTCCTTCTCCTGGAAAGAGACCTACTGGTGTTTACAGTAGTGACCAGTGATAGTGAAGGTGTGATTACGGTGAACTTAAAATTACCTCCATCTCTCAACATTGCGTTTTATTCTGTTGGAGATGGGGCAAGGACAAAAACTCAAGGCAGGACAAGTGATCCATTCTCCTATGATAACGTGACTATCGCTTGGAAGCCACATGGATCTCAGCTTCTGTCTCCTCTGATTAAGAGATACAATTTTCTTAGAAATGGAACCATCCTGGGAATTATATTTTCAAGTGAGAAGAGTTTGATTTTCAAGCTCTTCTTCTGGAGGAGATATTGTTTTGTACTCGTAGCCCAGCCTTATGCATTTTCATTCCCTTATCATCTTTTCCATCATCACCGAGCAGGGGTTTGGAGTGATGAATAAGTTGCACAGTACCTTGGAATTTACAGGAAGGAAACTCTTCAAGAAGCTGATTATTCTGGGAACGTAAAACCTTCTTTCAATCCTGCTTCAGTGATCAGTAGTGTGGCGACCAGAGACTGTGTCCACAAAGCAGCCCTTATTTCTCCATAAGTTGCAACCAACAATTCTACTGTCTTGCAGACACTATAAGCTTTCATAGATGGAAACATATCTTGGGCACATGGAAAGCTTGGACTGATGCTTTCTGTGTACTCCTGAAGAGTAATGTCAGGAGTTCACCTTTCTCAAATCTTCTAGGAGGCTCTTATCTGGGTTTGGCAAAAACAAACTAGTATTGAACAAAAGGTTGGGGGTTCTGACTCAAGTGATCAGAAGAGTGAGGCCATTCTCAGCATTATGTGTTGCAGACATGTGCAGGAGCACGTGAAACTATTGGTCTCTACACCTGGAAAGTTTTTTTCCAGGTGTAGAAAACCTTCCTTTTCCTTTTAGAAATATGGTTTTGTTCCATATCTTTTCCCTTTCTGAAATCACACGTATTGCTGCTTTCTGTTGCAGTCGATTTTCCATGGTTGGGGTGGATATATCTCCACAAGTATGCTATGAACAGTGTTTGTCTATTCCCACACTATCCAGATTGGGTGGTTAGCCAAAGCACTGCATCGCGCCGGCCCATTTTCTTCCCCTACCCAATACTATACGATCGCAGAAATCCATCAAACTGGCAGCAGTTTGCCAGTCGTGACACTTTTGTGAAGAGGGCCATTGCATATATTAATGGGTGTGAAATAATTGGACAAATAGAAGTCTAATTTACCGGCGAAGCTGAACTCTAGTGTTTAATAAAACTTTTAAATGAATAATTTAATGACCTCTTTAATATTATTTTGTTTAACAATTACAGTTGGATGATTTTTTTCCTACAGTCACAAGTATCTTGGCTTATCCAAGTCTGTAGAAATCTTTCAAAACCATTCTTAAGTTAGACCTGAGTTACACTTTAAAGCTGATACTAATTCTTACCAATGTTAAAGAAGCTAATAGGCTCTGCTCCTTCTCTTCTATATGTTCTGGAAATGCATGAAAACGGTTTCTTAACCCTTGACGAGTTGAGATTATTATTGCTATCATAATCACTATTATTCGTATTTGTTCTACTATTTGTGTAGTGCTTTGTTACTTACCCCTTGCAAGCCTCAAAGCTTTTTCTAATAATATTTTATAGTATTATCTACTACACCTCTGCTGTTTCTAAGCCCTAAACATAACAAATGTTGCTATTATCAGTTTTATAGTTCTGATTTTATCGATTTTGGAAGGATGAAAGTCTGAATTTGCCTAGCTGGGATTCAATCTTGCGATGCCGAGACCAGCACATTGTTTAGTGGTTTGCTTTTACCTCTCTGACTCATCCTACACTCTTTCAACCGAAGGTAGTTGAATATTCATTTGTGTACAGTTCTGCTAGATGGTGTTTTTGATGTACGTCATTGCCAAATTCACAAACAATAATTAGGTCTGTGCTGATTTTAGCTGGCTGAAACAATTGCTTTTTGTGACCTATGTTTATAAGAAACATGTCACTCCCTATCATTACGTACTATCTATTTAGTCAATTCAGTTTTGGTTGCTTGCTTCACTGAAATGAAAAGTAGACCCTTCCACTTAATTGGTCTTGCCTCACTGGCCTGTTGGTTTCCCTTCCTGAACGCTTGGCTGACCCTTGAGGATCCTAAAACAAAGCGGGAGAGGGTGGGAAGAGGATGTAGCCTCACGGTTAGAGCGGTCGACCTCGAAGCTGGGGAACCCATTCGAGTCTCGGCAGCGACGTTCAACATCCTGTGATTCTGGGGAAATCACTTAATCTCCCCGTACCTAACAACAATGAATGTGTCCATTCGTAACGAAACTGGTGCTCATGTAAAGCGCCATGTAAAAAGCTCGGGTCTAGTTCACGCCATATAAAACTAAAAAACAAAACTAAAAAAACTGGCATTAGCTCTTAAATTCTGCTTAATGCCATATGCCCATCATTCTGGCCCAGAGTAATGATTTATCGAGTCATCTCTCTTTTTTATTACTTTCTTTTTACGCTCATGCTTGGAATTGTGTTCAAATGTCTGTTTTCTTTCTTAGGGTCTTGCAAGGAATGGAAACACCATTGGATGTTTTATCGAGAGCAGCATCTCTGGTTCATGCTGACGATGAGAAACGTAAGTCTTAAATCATTAAACTACTGTTAATTCTATGTCCACTTGCTGCAGTTTAATAACATATGACATGTTCCACTGTGTTCAAGGAGCTTGATTTGAAGTATGTGCTGCCTAAGAGTTAAACATCACAGAATGGGGAATAACTGTGTAGACCCGCATTTACTGGCTAGAATTCTGCATACCAATACCTGTACATCTGCCTAGCGAGATAAAAGGTTAATATGAGCTGGAAGGTGAGCAGGTATCATTATGTTTGTCAAAAGGTAAACTTAGCTGCCTGTGTTTATCTGTATCACGAAAGAACACCACTTACTCTCATTGGACACATACTGATGGTGGTTTATTCTTGCTGTCTGTTGTCTGTTGTCTGTTTTGTTACCATGCCTTTTTATTTGGCAACAAAGCCAATGCATTCATAAGTAGGCTGGCACTTTTCACTGCTTACAAGTGAAACAGCTCGCCATGCTTTTTTGGCACGCTTCAGTGGAGACAGGACTTGAAACAAAGACCCATACTGGTTCACACGTGGGTTTATTCAGGGCTCTAAGTGGGATGAAAAAACTGGGGGGGTCGCTCAAAAGTGCGTGGATTAAAAAGAGGTATGCAGAAAATCTGTGCTTAGTAGTGTGCCGCCCAACTTGTATTTTGCCGTTTATGTCATTGAATCCAGAAATGATACAAGTAACATCATACCTACAAGAAGTCAGGACTATTGGCTTTGTCAATGGTTGTTAGCAGCAACTATGGCTTGAATACAATATTGAAAAAGCTTCCACCTAAAGCCCTGGTGACACAACAACAATGTTGCTGCTCCTGAGAGAAGGGAAATCCGGAGAGAAAATGACTCTCTTTAACCCCTTCACTGCGGCGGCTATTCCGCCGCAGTGCTAAGGGGGTGGGGGGGCCGTGCGGCGGTCCCGGGCTCGTGACAGAACCGCTCCGTCACGGCACGCGGGTGAGCTGTGCTTGTGACGGAACGGTTCCATCACGGCCCCGCCCGCGCTAGAGAACGTTAGCGCAGGCGCGGCAAGAGGGTCGTGACGGAACTGTTCCGTCACCAGCACAGCCCACCCGAGGCTCGTGACTGAACGGTTCCGTCACGAGCATGGGAGGGGTTAAAGGATTTCCCTTCCCCGTACAATGCTCACCTGCCTTGATGTCATGTCGTAACTTCTCCACTAGTGAGATGTGAGCAGTGTGAGCAGCGCATATCAATGTGCCTGCTGGCACTGCAGGCCGGAAAAAAGACGGACCGTCTGTGCCAGGGGACAAAACAGAGCCCGATAGAGACCCGTTTCGAGAACTCCTTTAAAAAACAGTGCCGGTGCTCAGCACCGGTGAGTCCCGGCCCACTTAAAGCCCTGGGTTTAGTTGACACAAATTTTGACAATTAATTGCACCGAAGGAACCCACTCTGTGTAGAAATACAGTGTCCAGTTTATTGATAGAAGTGATCACATATTTAGACAGGAATGCGAGTTTTGCGGTCACTTTACCAATGCTTCATAATAATAAAATGCTATCCTACACTATCCCATGAAAATTTGCTAGACCACCCCATCATGACTCCTGAATGTTCTCCTCTCTAGCTCCTTGAATTCCAAACTTTCGCCTCAAGTCACACATGATCCAGAGGGCTCGCCTGAAAATATAAAACACTTGTACTGCTCCATCCCTTGGCATGCGCCAAGATCCTACCACTCACGCCCTTTCATCGCGGTTGCTTCATCGCAGAGTGCGCTTGGGGCTGTTCGGCTGAATGGGAGACTGTGTGTTTATGAGCAGGTCTGGCAGGTTCTGTGCATGCTCGTTATTTTTCCATCAGAAACACGTGGTCGGCGGATCTTCTGTATTCATACCTTGTTAGCAACTGTGTTTGGTATTTGGTCTCTTAGGCCTGTAGACTATTTGTTGCAGAGATGTCTTTGCTAGCCTACATAGTCTGAGAATTGATTAGCTCTTCGTGATATCTCAGTGACTGATAGATTGTGATATTTTACAGATTATAAAACTCGCATTGTGAAAATACTGATGGATTTACTTTGCTGATATTGGATTTATGATGTCAGACATGTCTTGACATAAATTATCAGGTAATCAATGACACTGTAGCACCTTTTGGCTTTCTCATTTTTCCCTGACTACATTTTTTCTTAGTGTGACAGTTGGGTTTTATAAGTAAAGCAGGGGCATCTCGAACCCTTCAGTAGTTTCTTGGGTGATCAGATTAGACCAAGAACTGTCTGTTTTGTCTTTAAGAGTGAGTGTGTCAGTGGGTGTGTCTTTGTTTCTCTGACTGTGCCCGACTTTCTGCCTATATGATTTTATTTCTGGTTCTAAACAGTATGAACACCCTGCAACCAGCAGTTGAGGTTGTATCAGTTATCTAAGAGTACCGTCTCACCTTGAGGGGTCTAGTCTGCATCCTGTGATTTCACAGAGCAAAGGTAGTTTGTCCTTTGTGTATATCATACACACCGAGCAGTCATCCACAATGCTTCTCATTGATAATATATGTAATGAAAGTATGAGTGTCCTGGATCTGCTGGTACACTCCAAATAGTAGTTATGTCCTAATTTGCAGAACCATCTTTTCACAGTGATAAGCGGTTGACTGTGTTTGACATACTTTCCATTCTTAAAAATCAACCAAATATCTCTTCCCCTTGGTTCTGAGGGTTTGCTCCCCTTTTGACTCCTTCTTCATTCTTCTAATCAGCCTTCTAACAAGTAAATCTCCTCGAGCTTGAATCTCTTTATTTATCGTTAACTTAGTGGACTGGCATCAGTCGGTAGCTCTCTGTTGCATTTTTCCATCCTTTTCTTGGAATGTTCCCGCCATTATCGTCTTTTTGTGTAGAGCGTGTTTTTTTTTTTAAGGACCTATGTTGAACTTTACTTGTAAATGTTGAAAAGCAGTATCACGGTAAAATATGCTATTTAGGCTGAAGTATTGGGATTGGGTCCTTTTGTTGGTTTTGATATGGTGTTACCAACAAAAGGTGATTCATTCAATTACAAAGGCTGTTAAGAGTGGCAAAGATGGACTAGCTGCATTGTAGGATACAGCAATGTGGGCATCTTTCTCTACATCTTTATTTAGCACCAAAACAATTGAAACCAGGGGCCAGAAAATTGCCTACCTCAGGATATGTAAGAAAAGGTAAAGTTAGACAAGGCTTGCGTATTTTCTTTTATTTCCTGTGGCGGAGCCGGCAGTAGGAGGCTGCTACAGTTCGTATATGCAGGTAATATATCTGTACCAGAGCCAGCTGTTTTCCCTCGTACAGATTTGATATGGAGAACTTTAGAGGGTTTGAATGTCACTGTACAGTGACAGAACAGGATATGACTGCCAGTGGAACCTCACCCACACCACATCTGTACCTTTTCCTTGTTATTTGTGCAGAGGGTCAGTCTACTTCAGTCATTGGTTTACTAGACTATGAGTGACGGCATTCTGCTGTTGCACAATATGCACACTCGCTCAATAAATAGTTTCCTTCAGTGCCAGGAACTACTAGTGCAATGTGTGCTTTTACATAAAATATATGTTGGCTTTTGCACCACGTTAGTTTCATACAGTGTGTGCCCTCGTACAAAACAAAACCACAAAATAAATAAGCAGTGGCAAACCAAAAGGTCAGCAGCCAATGCAAGACCTATTGGCTTTGCAAGTGTTTGTTTAATTTGGAGCATGGGAAACTACGTGGCTCTTATCAGCTGTGGGTGTGTTTGGGAAATTCAATGTGGGTAAAGGTTCTCTGCTTTTAGCAAGGGGCCTTCCCTTCCTAATAGCAACCGCAAAGCCATGTACCAATATTTTGCGACCGCAATTGCGGCCGCAAAACACTCGCAAATTACCATCCTATTCAAGAGGGTGGTAATGGAGTCGCAAATGGGAAGGGGTCACCAGGGAACCCCTTCCCCTTTGTGATTGGCTCCCAAAATATTTTTTAAGGGCAGGCAGTGGTCCCAGGGACCACTATCCGCCCTCACAAAATGAAACTAAACCATTTTTTTTAAAAGACCTTTATTTGACAAATCAAGGCATTCAGTAGTACAGGACTACAACCATCCAGGCCGGCCGTGACATGTGTGCTCCTGTGGTCTTACATTTCAATTGTACACAGCCCTTCAGCCGACAACCAAAGGTCCGGCGGCGTCATACGTCTATCTTGATACTTCCAATAAGTCGCGGCCAGTGTAGTAAACAGTAGGTCTAGTATTTTTAATTTTAAAAACATAACTTATAACTGTGTTCAGGTTTTTTTATTCACACACCATAATCATTATCACGTCTATTCCACTTTATTACCGGGATCTGTAGTCCATAGCGTTTACTTCTGATGTCTGTCATATTCGATCTCCACCTCTACCCTTCCTCCCTGTGACCCAGCCCTCTCGCTACTCCCGCTCCCCCTCATCCTCCTCATCTGAGCTAACATTGTCATCTTCTTCTGGCAACGGTTCACATAACTCCCCTCTGTATGTATTCCATGCCGACCATACTTTGTTCCATTTGCGGGGGCACGCCCTAAGCACATACACCGCCCTCTCAGTGAACATCAACATGTCCATGTTGCCACTCCACTGTGACACCGTAGGTAGGTCTGGCGCGCCTCATCGCTGCACAATGTTAAACCATTTTTTTAATGCACCCCGTTTTCCTTTAAGGAAAATGGGCTGCCTTAAAAAAAAACAGCTTTTTTAAAAAGCGGTCCCAGACATGGAGGTCTGCTGAGCCCAGCAGGTATCCATCTCTGGGAGGGCCAGCAATTCCCAATGGGGTTGCAAATTGCGAGTAGCTCATTAATATTAATGAGCCTCACATTTTACGACCCCATTGAGAATCGCTAACAGTGTCCCTGACACTGTTGTACATTCTAAATTGCGACTCGCAATCAAGCGCAAATTGCAAGTCGCAATGTAGAGTGGTCGTACATCTGGCCCCACATATAATAAAAGTAGGTGCTGTATAAAGTGCAAAGGCTCATATATTAAAACGATTGCACAAATCAATTATAATACAGTACTGAGTCAATACAAGTGGTTGTATACCATTTAAATACTCTAACAACTTCCAACTTTACAGTTCAAAGTGCGCTAAATTCCTACTTATAATGTGCGAAGTATATTGCCAAAAGGGGCCATGTTCAACATACCCGAGCTAAACACAACATAATAATACTTTCTAAAAAATAAAACATTTTTTTTTAATTATTATTATTTTTTTAAACATCCTGGTTCTGAAGTAGGGGCCAAGAGGCAGTTCTGGGCCTCCTCTGTCGTAGTGATGTTGTACTTTAGAAACACTGGTCTTAATAAACACCGTCGTAATGGCTGTAGTGGGGAGGCAAACCAATAAGACATGATTAAGATCCTGCACCTGGTTTCCGCACAGGTGGCAAAGTCTGTCCATTCTAGCTATTCCCTTGCCCCTGTTATAATTCGTAAGGGGATCAAATTCAACCTATGCAACAGGATAGTTCTACGCACTCCTCGGGGAAGGTTCCATGCAACATACGTTTGTTTTTTTTTATACATACTTCTCCCCACTATTTTATCATTACTAGAATGCCCTGAACATAGTGCAGAATCTTGTTTGCGACTGACTTCATAAATAGTTTTTTTGATTATAGATTTCAAGACTTGTTTTGGAAGAGGGCTTATGCCACTATGCCCAATTTAGAATAAGTTAAAGGCTTTCTCATAATTTCTGGAGACACCGCTTTTTCCCTTCAGGCAGGAAAATATTTCCTGTCTTTGCGCAGCCCGTATAGGGCTCAAGTCACTATTCAGTAATGTATTACCCCACCTGAGGCATGCTGCCATGGCAAATGCGTAAGTCGAGAGGAGCCCAAATTCGAGACGGATGGCTGCTACAGTGGCTGCTCGATTCAGGTTACAAATTTGGCCCCAAATTTGCCTTTCCACCTTCTTAAAAAAGTCCCATTGCTGTTCATCCACTGATTCGCAAGGGTAAATCAAAACAGGCAGGATATTAATTTTGTAAACTGATAAAACATGTGCAAAATATCTTTACCCACAGCATTTATATAGTATACCAATTGCGGAGGCCTGAGATATTGCCTTACTTCTGCACTGGCCGATGTGATCACTGCTAGAACACATGCTTGAAAAAATTCTTTCTAAGTACATGTACAACTTCACTACATCAAGTTTATCTTTACACAGAAACCAATTCATATTTTTCCTAACCCTACATCCCTGAGAGCTAAAAACCATGATTTCACTTCTTGAGATATTTGTTTTTAGAAAATGATCTTCTGGGTAATGGCCTAGCTCGTTAAGACGCCTTTGTAAACCTATCAGAGTTAAATCTAAAAGGATGTCGTCATCCATGTAATGTAGACAGCTCAATGTAATTGTTCCTAATTTCGGTGAATCCCCTTTACAATGCCCCACCCTTCTTGGCAGGTCATTAATATTAAGAGAGAAAAGGAGAGGAGCTAATAAGCACCTTGCTTCAACCCATTATGTGTCTCCATTTTACTCGACAGGCCCTGGTCGCCTCCCATCAGTACCTGTGTCCAGGTTGAGGAATGCAATGCAATGATCAATCAGATTAAGTATGGAGGAATCCCCTTTGCAACCAGTTTCTTCCACGGTATCACCTAGCCGAAAGCTGTGGAGAAAGCTATAAAGGCAGCATACAAGGCCATTCCCTTATCTATTGGATTATTTTCGATCAAGGTTTGCAGGGCAGTTATGTTATCTAAGTTGCCACTACATTACCAAAAGCCCAATCCTGGAGGCGAAGAAGAATCCTCTTAGCAAACAGTTTTCCATTTGTATCCAGTAATCCGATCTGCACAAAACTGGCAGGGGAAGTTTTTGGGCCCTATTTATATAGTGGAACCACTATGCTTCCTCTCCAAGAGGACGGAAGAGTCCATGTGCGTAGCAGTAAGAGAACACCGGATGAAGGAAGTGAGCCCATGCGGAGCTGTCTTGTTTAATTATAGCTATCGGTAGACTGTCCGGGCACTTTGCGCCTGAGTACCCTGCCCCTTTAACAAAGCACTCCATTTCCTTGCAGATAAAGGGGGCGTAAGCGTTCCCCAAGGAAGACTCCGTAATTAGCTCCAAACTGAACTCAATCCTAGAGTTTGATGCATATTACTGTGAGATATATTGGGGCCAATCTGCATCTCATATTAAGATATTAAAATGGGTTCAGCCTTAATTCTACAATCACAGTATTCAGCTATTAGAGCCCAATATTTACGTGAGTTAGCAGAATGTGCAACCTCTCTCAGTTTAATCCAATTTACATTCTCCACCCCTCTACGTTTGGATCCCTTCATTCTCATTCTTACCCACTTGAATCTTTTGATTTCCCTTTGCCTGGTCAGTGATGACTTCTTAAATTTAGTTCCCGGTTTAACCTTTTTACCTCCCAAAAGGTGGCCACTGGGTGAGTAATGCCATTAGCTCGTTAGTTCCTTTCACATGATCCCAATAAAGCCAAATGCTTCTCAAACCAGGTAATAGGATTTCTCTATATGGGACCAAAGCCCGCGATTTTAACAAGCCTCCCTAAGCATTTCAAATTTCTATTAGACCAAAAGGTATGCCCATTTGTTTTATTATACTTTATATACTTTATACTATATTATCGTCTCTGGGATTCCACAGCTCCAGCGCCTTGAGTTTCAACTTGACGTCCATTGATAAAATGCTGTGGTCACTCAAATTTGTCCTCAGTACTTTGAACGGAGGACATGCTCCAAAGAGTTGATAAGATACCACCATATAGCCAATTAGAGACTGCCCCCAAGAAGAATGAACGGTGAAGAAGGCTGGGAGTCTTCTGGGAATCTCAAGTTTAAAATAACAAGATCATTAGTTCTTAGACAATCCAAAAAACTCAACCCTCGGTTATGTGGTCTGATATGGCCGGGCAACGTTGTTTCAGGGATGCTCCATACATCTTCCAACTTCAGATTACAAAAGACTCACTTAAAGTGTATTTTTGTCTGAAGTGCTATAAAGAGGAAATTGCACACATTCTGCAATGATAGAACACAGAGTGGAGTCCTAATAACTAAATATGCACAAAAGAAGTCCTGTTAAGTAAACTGTACTGCATTGCTTTTTTAAATATTTTAAATTGCTACCTGGACATTAGATCACAAAAGAGATACATGATACGAGGGACCTACACTCGACTTGTATATATGCATGTATCTGAGTATTTGGACTGGTTAGGGCGATAAAGTGAGTTGAGAAAAGAAGGCACTTTTTTATAAACAAGTTGATAGTTTATATTGTCACATTTTTACTAGAATATAATTTTACCAATCCTTTTTATAGTACAAACATTTTCTCTAACTGCCATAGCCCTTAAAAGTTGAGACTAGGTGCAAAATAATGCCTCTGGGAAATCAGACAATATGGATATCTCAGGATATATCTTTGTCTGTGTAATTAAATAAAAAACATTATAAAAAGCTTCTGCAAGTGAAGGTAATTGGAAGGACCTAATGCCATCCTCTTTTAGTGGCAGGATCAGAGCGGGTATGCAGTTACACCCAAAAAAGTAATGCTTGTTACCAAGCCTGCGGACTTTTCAATTTCCACAAGAAAGCATCCACATTTGAAACCAATGCAGACACCATGCAAAATTGTGTACTTTATGTGTGGACACTTCTCAGTTTACAGCCTGGCTCCCTTATCAGTAATCACAATGACGGCTTGCATGTGCCTGTAAACGACTTCTTCCTGAGGTAGTTGATCCTCTAACCAGATTGTTCTTGCACAGGCACAGTAAAGCTATTCAACAGTGTACGCTGTACCAGTTGTCTTTTTAAATATAAACCTAATGATTTGTAGTATTGAACTCTCATTCGGAATTGGGAGCTTTGTCTTGCACTTCTTTTTGAAGTTTTACTTTTTGTCATTATTACTTGATGATTTGTTCAATCAATAGAAAATAACCCACACATTTTTCAGCTTCACTGCCAATTTTCAGTATTTAAATTAATAGCTTACAAGGTGAAATCGTTTGGGTATAGCTTGCGCATTAAGTCAATAAAAGGAATACATTTCTTGATTTGTACATAAGGATACCAAATAAAAGAGTCTCTAAAAGCTGTGTTCTTCAGTGATGCATGTATGCGCACGTGGATGTGCTCTTTAAGACACTCTTTTTTTCAACTGACCTGCATAAACGCTGGTATGTAGCTAGACTACCTAAAACAGTTTGGCCAAAGTAGAGAAATTGTAATAAAAGATAAACTCTTCTGTGAAATAGAAATGAACTCATAAATACACAGCCACTTCTGCGTAGTTTTCCCAGTGACCATGTTATCCTTGAAAACGTTTTCAGCATTATACAGCCGCATTGTATTTGTTTAATCTTTGAAAGGTTCAGCTCCAGCCACTCCAGATATTTCTTATTTACTATTCAGCTTCAGTTCTGTGGAGAATGGTTCCCAATGTGTACTAAGGTGCTATGCTATACATTGATATTTTGGTTCAACTGGAAATTGGGGAAATAACTTTAACGCCTTGCCTGCGGCAGGAATTCAGCCCGTTACTGGACATTCCAATCGCGGGCGTGGTCATGACGGAACCCAGCCATCATGCGCACACGCCACCCGTGGCTCATGACGGCTGGGTTCCGTCATGAGCATCGAAGGGGTTAATTATCGATTTGCTACATACTTCCCTTATTCTCTGTGGATACTTGGGGTTCCAGTCAGAACACCTATGGATTCCTCACCTATGAAGTTAACCAGTCCCCTAGTAATGTTAATTTGGGGAGGTGCAGACCGAGTGGGTCCACAGCACTTTTGTTTGAGGCCTTGTATGTTTGAAGGAGAAACAGTATGCTGTGTGTTTTTTGCCATGGTAGTAATTTAAACTTTACTTTATGATTTCAAGTAAATAGTTGAGAGAAACTACGTGCTAAATATATCCATTTTGGATTTGCATGCAGGCTTCAACTAAGCAACAGAGCTGACAGAATTCCAGTGTTTTGGCAATGTGGCATATTCCTATCTGGCATCATGTAATCGAACATTCTGAGGCAAACAATGAAATTAGTATGGTAACTGACTTTCAATAGCAAGTTTCCTTTTTTACAAGTTAATAGATTTAATTCCCCTAATTCATATATTTGTTCTCTTTGGCCTTTTTGTAGTAGCTGGTTTAGTTGTAGTAACTACTGTTCAAAATTCTGGGCGGACATAGGGCAGCCATTGAAATCATCGACCAGCAGTAGCATATTTTGTCGTGTTCTTAAAAGTCTAATTTTATTTTTTGAAGTAGTAAGTTCTCAAAATGTAAGATACACAACAGCATGACTTTGGGCCTGGTTATGATCTTGGCGGACGGGGTTAATCCGTGACAAATGGGATGGATTTCCCATCCTCAAAATTACAATTTCATTACATCCTATGGAACTTTTACAATGTTGGAAGGGATATCCCTCACGTATGTGACAGAGTATCCCATCTAACAAGATTGTAATCCTGTCAATAACGTTTTTATTATTTTGATGACTCCACTGACATCAATTTTCAAAAGAATGAAATTGGTATTGTTTAGGATGCGAGGACTTTTTATGGAATTACATGAATGCTACTGTATAATCATACCGGAAAATGAGGTATTGTATAAAAACTCTTAAGACGTGCCAGCGTTTGGTGGCTTGATTGCCAAGAACGGCAGTCATGCTTGTGAAAAATGTGGGTTCACATTTTTTAGTTTCGATTGCTTCCTTGCTACTCAGAAGAATTTACCTTTTGGTTCCAAGCTCCCACGTAAAACTGTAACATCAATTGCAGCATTATCCATTCAAAATGCACCTTCAGCAAGGCCATCAAGAAATAGACTTGGGTTGATTATGTTGGTTGGTTTGAAAAATAATGTTTGTGTGAAGAAGAAATGGAATATTATAATCTTTAATTTTTCATTTGTTGTAAAAAGAATATAAGAAAGCTGAGCTGACTTGCTTACCATCAGAATTGTTAGAAAGGATTACACTATGCCCGACTAGAATAATCAGAAAAACAAAGAATCCTGGCCTATTGTCTTTGCTGTATTGAGGTAATATGTTAGAGAATTCCATGCTAAGACCAGAGCCAGATTTTATAACTATGGTTCAAGAGTTAAATGCGCTATCGGACTCGTACGGTATTTGCTGACACAGTGGTATGCTTCAAGCAGTGGTGTAGCCTGGAGTAACATTGAAATTGATCTATAACAATTTCAAGCTTTTACCGTTAGTTAATGGGTCCTACAAATTGTAAGGGGAGCAACACAGAGCAAATATCCAACACACAAAGTTGTTTTTGTTCACAAACTTTTATGGTCCATTTTACAGTTGTAGTAAATCGTGAGAGTAACATGGAGGCCAAACTGTGACTTTGGCACAAGTGGGTTTTCTGTTCTACCGTTATTACATCTGCCTTAACAGCAAAGCTGTGCATGGCCTACTGTTACCAATTCTTTATAGGATACATAGAATGGGGGATGGCTCTGCCCAGAGGTGTAATACTCTCTCACTGTTGGCTTTTTTTGTGTGCATCATTCCACGTCCTACGGAGTGCTTGCTTTTGTTATACATTAGGTACTATTACAGTACACTATCGCACATTGGGAGTGGAAAGCGATTGATGAAAAGGGCCCTATTTAATTTATGGTCATCCATTTGCCTTCTCCAGGTAGGGATAGTTCTGTGATGTTAGCACTAGCTGCACAGGTTTGAATGTAGTTATATTAACTCTGCCATTTTATACTCCCATAGTTGATACATTGAGTACCATTGAGGTGGAAACTAGCAATATCTATAATACAGCATTGCGAAACTGTGAAAAAAAGTGTTTTGTTAAAAAATGTGGTAAATGTTATTGTTAACGTAGACTTCATGACAAAACACCAGCAATTTTGATTAACTATTGTTAAATGGTAAACAAACTCATTACTTCATTCAGTCTTGTGCAAGCCTCAAAATGGACATGACTAGAACTTTGAGTATGGTTGATGGAACCTTCTTAAGCTACTATAATTTAGGTCAGGCATCGTGAATAGATTCTGTAATTGTCTTAGTTTAAAAACGTGAATACTATTATGGGTATTTAGATATTCACATGAATGCAACAGCTATAGATATCGAACATCCCTTATGATGGACTGCAGTGTTGCAGAATGTTGCAAGTCATCTGTTGGTACTTGCTCTCTTCTGTGCTTTTATTTACTCCCTCACTCTTTTCTTCAAATGTTTAATAATTCATTCTAGTGTGCCATTGACAGTGGGCATGCTATATTACTTCATTTATTAGAATGCTGGAGCTAAATAAGACTGAAAGCATTATTATTTACATCCCTGAAATTAACCTGAGATGCACCTTAAAACCGATGAAGAGTATTGGTATTTTCCTCAGTTTTTCAGGACTTGCCTTCAGAGAGCTCTACTTGTGTGTTGTCAAAGACCTGTTGACTATAATCCATTAAAAATATATAGGAAGTCTACTTTGAGTTACTCCCTTGCTCTCAATTGTATGGCTTTCTAGTCTATCTCATTTCCCTGCTTCTTATTCAATGTCTTACCTCCCTATTCTTTGTCTGTCCCGCCTCTTCAGCATTTCTTCTTTGACTTGCCTTTATAGGATGACTTGTGTCCTTCCACTGGGTACAATTTAGTGAACTACTTTCGTTTAGTACTAGATGGAAATGGATGTATTTTCTTTCTCACCCCGCTCTCTCATGTTTCTCTCCCATTGGTAAATTAGACAAAACCAAAATTGATGCCTCATTATGACACATGTATGTGCATGGATGTTGACACATGAATGTGTATATGTCGTTAAGCTAGGGGCACTGTTGTGTCATGATGTATGATACTTGCACCGTGACACATGTTGGTATGTACATTATAGTACTTTTTTTCTAATGCTGTTTTGCGTTGGTAAAGCGAATGGGTCTGCATTGGCAAATCCAAAGGTGAGACCTACTTTTTTTGCTATATGCAACTTGGTGCGTGTCTGCTCCTAGACCTCATTTTAAGACTGTCCTTCCTCTTTCCTTTAAGCCCCCCTTTCTTGCTCCTCAAATTGTAAATCCATTTATGTTCTTGCTTCAGAAGCTGTTTCGCAATGTTTCTGCTATGCTTGCTCAGTACGACCTACTCTAGTGTCAGCCAGTGCATTATTCCTCAGAATCCTTATCCATTTGTGTATATGCAGTTGTCAGCTGTACAATGGTCATTCATTTAAAATCTTTTTTCCTTGACTGTGCAGTATATGTGAAAGCACTTTGGCAATGTGTGTAGTAAATGGTGATCATCATGCAACAGGTTTTTTTTTTTATTAGTGCCATCTTATGACCGCCATGCTCAAATATGTCGCTCTGAGTTGACGTTTTACATGACGGACAGAAGACATACCTAAAGACCTCCATCCCCCACCTCCGCGGTGGAACATTTTTGTGTAAACTACTGCTTTTTCTCTTATTCCATAGGTTTAATGGATTACACTACTAGATTTCACAAATCTGAAGAACCATCCACTGTAATAACATCCTAATTGTATAAAATATTTTTTATAATCGGTTTACTCCCTGCAGAGAATCAAGCAACACATACCATAGTTTAGCTGTATTTAGGTTTGGCAGTTTAAGAAAGAATGAGATCCTTCATCTGCCAACAAGCTTTTCGTTTTTCTCTTCTAATCCTGCTTTTCATCTAACCCCGTTCAAGGATTTTTTTTCTCTCTAGAAGCTGTGTATGAGGACATCTAGTTTTTGGTGCTGGAGAGGCAGCATGGGTTGCAATAGCGCCCCCTTATGATTTCCGCTGTGAAGGTCTGCTGACTGATGCACGCCGCCATCTGTGCGTTTGTTATGATCATATCTTGGTTATCCCTTCACCTGACATGTCCACAAATTGGAATAGTGGAAATTAATTTGCTGTAAATAAGATTTGAGATCAGCAGGGTAACTAATTATGCTCTGTCTGTAAATAAATACTTTGATTGATCCCTTGATACCTTTTTGCTTTGACTCTACACCTTTGATGTTTATTGCCCAGGTATATGAGGGTAATTTGGGCATGACCTCTACAATATATATACCTGTTTGCAGACCAACAAGGCAGGGGTTTTTCGAGTCGTTTTGACACTGCGCCTTTGCACTGGTCCAGGTTTATATATCACATCGCACCAAATTGGCCAGATCCCATTGTGTACACTACAATATGACCTGACCAATGATACATTCGGCCCAGTGTCTTTCTACGAATAGGCCTGGTTTGTTGAAAAGCATAGAGCTGTGGTGATAATCGCATTCTTCTGTTCAGAACGACATATTAATTCAGCACATTAAAAATGGAACTTTAGTATCATCCTAGAGTTTACAGGGCTGGATTTTAGAAATATGTTTAAAAAAAAGTGAAGCATTTACTTTATATGCACCGTATAGCTCAATTGTTGAAACTCTACATGAATGGTACCTACGAGCAGCAACAAGATTGGCTTCCATAGGGAGCATCTAGTGGTTACAGTAAGTTGCTGCTATGCCGTAGTTCAGGGGTCTCCAAACCGGTCCCGGAGGGCCAGATCCATGCCAGATTTTTTGGATATCCCCATTGAGATACATGTAGTTATTTTAAAAATCTGGCATGGATCCGGCCCTCCAGGACCGGTTTGGGGACCCCTGCCGTAGTTGATAACAAAACTGGTTACCCACATTTGCTACATCGTGAAGGCCTTTCCGGCTCAGGTGGTAGGGCTCCCTGAGTGCCTGTCAGTGCAGCACTGCTTGTCTGCTCTGACTGAAAGCAAAACAACACAGCTGTAGGAGGAGGAGGGAGGGCAAGTAAGGTGGTGTGGGTTGTATAAGGAAGGCAGGTATGGTATTTTTTCACATTTGTGGCAAGGAGCAGAAGCCATGTTTTAATATTTTTTTTTTTTAGTGTTTTATAAGCGCAAACCGACCTGAAGATATCCGGTATCATAGCGCTTTACACGAGCACCAGTTTTGTTACAGATGGACACATTCATTTTTTGTGTGAGGCACGGGGAGATTACGTGATTTGCCCAGAATCACAGCATGTTGAGCGTCGATGCAGAGACTCGAACCTGGTTCTCCAGCTTTTAGGTCGACCGCTCTAGCCGTGATGCTACATCCTCTCCCCCTTTGTTATCTATGGCTCCCTATTTCTCCTCTGTTACTGAGTAGCAGTTGAAAGCAGGGGCAGATGAGTTTGAGAGCCATACACAAAAAACCATATAGATAGATAAAAAGTTTATTAACTGGATGTTTTTCACTTCTAGATTCTGAGTGACATCACAGATAATTTGAGCCGTGCGCTTATTGTCTATTTTATGTCTCTCAGAATGCCTTGATGAAAAGCATACAGGTAATGCACTGTTAGCCATCTATAATTGTATATATTGTAAATGAGCTCCTGAGGTGTATGTGTGTTGCATTAGGGTATTTGTAAAAAAAAAAAAGAGTTAGAAGTAAAGGGTGTTGTAAACTTCGCACAGTACCACACACACAACCTTGTTGCTTTGGCAGATATTGAATATTCAAATGCTTGCTCCTGTGCACCCTG
The DNA here is from genome assembly GCF_964263255.1 of Lissotriton vulgaris. Classification (NCBI taxonomy): domain Eukaryota; kingdom Metazoa; phylum Chordata; class Amphibia; order Caudata; family Salamandridae; genus Lissotriton; species Lissotriton vulgaris. The sequence continues at coordinate 1,039,143,699 of NC_141697.1, forward strand.
TCTTCTCAGTGTATGTTTTGGATTCAACACTGAAATATTACATTTGTTTGAGTAAGCCAGTGCATTTGGATATTTAGGTTTCCAGGGTTTCTTGTTAGCTTTTATCAGATACGTTCCTGAGCCATTTGCTTCTCTGCTGCACCTATGTCAATGACACCTGAGCTTTATCCCCGCATGTTTGCTCTGTTCATTGTTCAACGCGCACTGAGAAGAGCCACCCAGCGCTTCAAACCAAATATCTGCGCTCTTGATCCCTCGCCATAAATCCTGCTTTGCGTCATTTTGAAATGCAAACTAAACCCTTGTCATTACCTTTTATTTGCCAAGTACACTTTGTTAACCTTTACCTAGGAAAACGATCGCCCTACGGTTATTCAGATGATTCAGTCATTTTATTTGCAAATATTTCTGATTGTGCAGTAGCTTTTGATCATTGTTTGTGTGAGAGAATGCAAATTTGAAATGTCAGTTGAAATTATTTTACATATAATTTTCTTCAATGAAGATTTTTTTGTGTACCATTTTCATTTATAGCCTGGTTACTTTTGTCAGTCAGTTGGTCGACATTTAGTTTGGCAATTTTGGTAGAACTAGAATATTTATTTAGTTGGGTTTCACTGCCTCATTTGGGGTGTCCTGTGGAGTTCCGCTTAAGTGGGTGCATCTTTTGGTGGGTGAGGGCCTTCAACCTGGCATCATTTTGTGATTGAAGTATACTTTCCTTGATCCTCCCTTTGGGGGTTGACTTTACTTTGTAGCTAGTAAAAGGACAGAAACACGTCGGTAACCAAGGAAAGCAAAAGGACATGAATACACTGACAACTTAAATCGTGCCACAAACACCCTATGCCGTGGTGAATGGAGAGTCAGTAGTTTAACAGTCGAAAACATTGCCCTGTAAAGTGAAGCAGCGCTGTGTTATGTGACGCTTGCTCATTTTCAATTTAACCATGGCAAGAAAGAGGGTTTCTGTTGTTGCTTTCATGGAAACAAGACACCCGCGTCACCCTGGTATTCTTGTTAGCCAGCCACCTTTGCCAGGAAGTCGGTTATTCCTCTTCACGTGATGTCATTGTTGGCAGATCACCACATGCCTGATAATGGATGCTTCAGACCTCCTCCTAGAGAAAAGAGGTTTCAGTGTCTGCTGCCGTTATTGTCTCTTGCTGTTAAGCAGCTGCACTCTGTCCTGGGTCCCAGGTACGGTGAGTGAGAGTGATATGTGAACTGGAATTCAGAAACAGCATCCCTTACTCTCCACATCCATTTGGGGAAGAGGAGGCAGCACAGACCAGTGACACCAGGGATGTGTGAAAAAAGCTGCTTTATTGAAACAGGTGCACATTACAAGATAACCTGGGCCTTGGCTTACAAAACTATAACCTCACTATCCATTTTTAAATCACCTATGATAAACTAGCCCCCACCCCTAATATAACCATCTCCCCATAGCAACTTCAAACCTCAATAACATACTTGCATTAGAGCCGCTAAGCTGGAAGTGGGACCTCTAATATCTGTTCCCTTTTCCTACATCAACTACCCTTTGAGCCTTATTGAACTTTCTACCTAACCTTGAACTTTCTATATCGTCCAGGTGTGAACTTCCTACCTGTTCCCCTTCAACCTGAACTGCCACTGACAAACAATAAACTTCCATAAATCATGACAACTTCTCAGCCCCCTGAAACCCAGAGGAAGAAGGGGAGAGGGGACAACCATCCCACCCCATCCTTTCTCTGTCTCCCCACTCCCCACCTTTAGCCCTAGCCTTCGCAAGACCTGAAGGGAAGTGCCCTTGGTCACTCTACACCCAATGCTTTGGCTAAAGCCAACTTCATCTGAAGCAGGTAAAGCTTCGTCCCCATGAGCAGAAGTACCCCATCCCCCTGAAGAATTCAATGTCCTCATACCAGAGATCAGGATGTTCTCTCCTGCCAATTCCGAAGTCCCTGAAAAAAGCTGGCATCTCTTTATTTAATTTCTTTATAGCTTTGTCTATGGCAGACCATTTGACCGCCTGTGCCATAGGCTGGTGGGGATACATTCCACCCACATTATGTGAAAACCTGTGAATCTCTCCTTTATAGTCTTAATAAGCACCAAGCCATATTGTACTACCCTATCATTCTCCCCCCAAATGGAGAATAAGCACATCTGGACATTCCCCGCCCACTAAAAGCTTGTTCAAACACAGATGAGCTCTCTCCAGTGCATAACCCCTCTTCCTACCCAAGTGATAGTGTATAAATCCATGAGTTCTTGCTGTAGCTTGCTGCTCTGCCCACTTCAAGAAGGAGTGGCCCACAATCCATATTTTCATTGACGCCACCCGCCGTCCTGGTAACAGAATCTGAAAATAAAACAATGTTGACATCCTGGCGATCACTCGTGCCCACTTACCCCCCCCCCCCCCACGTATCTATGAAAGGAACCCGATGTCCATCTACACATGTCCATGCTGCTCCTAGGGGCCCAACCCTGCCTACTCGCTTCTGTCGCTGCCTCAGTCCTGAAAGAGTGACTCCCAAACTTGCTCTGGTCCAGGCCATTAGACCCCAATGCCTTACGCAAAACCACCAGCAGCTGGAAAGCCGAAACCGGCTTTCCATCATCATGTTTAAAAACCCTTCCCCCAATGTCCAGCCAGAGCCGCAAAGCCTTCGCCCAACGAACCGGACAAATGCCTGTGGAGTGGTAATAGTTGAAAAGCACATTTTTCCCTGCTCTCCTTTGGTTGGTCTTGGACTTGTACAATCACACATGTACTCCATCATCCTTGAAAAACACATCATCCCATAGTAAACCCTATTTCCCCTGCCTTCTAATCGCTCCAATACTCGAAAAGCCCCAAAAAACATCCAAGTCATAATAGGGAAATGAGATGCTTTCGGCTATCTCCTGAGCACACCGTCCTAAGTGACTCAATCAGTTTTTCCAGAATATCCAATGTCAGGTACGAACATATCCTTCCACCAACCCCAGATTCTCTCACCCATCTCTCCACATTCTCTTCCCCAGTTTCCCTGCTGAAGGGGGCATAGCCCCATAGCAGCTTGCCCATGAAGGCAATGCCTGACAATTTCAATGCAATGGTCACCTTCGACTGACCCTTCTCTATGTGGATGAGAATGAATTGTATAATGTCCTCCACCCTCCCCCACTCCTGATGTTTCTTCATGGCCCCCTCTAAAAATTTTGCCCAGGATGGGAGGTATGCCAGCCTTGTAGAAAGGGCTAAAGACTCAGCTACCAATTGTAACATCCTCTCTCTCCTACCGACCACTGGTCCTGCACCATGAGTGTCTTCTCCTGGTCCACTCTGTGGCCAACCCATGGAACCTTTTCCACTACAAACGAAACAACAACATCAGCAATGTCCTTGTCCACGCTGCGAACTTTTTGGGCTCTTAAAGTAATATCAAGTCTTAAACAGTGCAATACAAGGAGCTGCAGCAGCTGCAGTTCCTGGCGGACTGCCTGTTGACCACCTGTACTACTGACATATTATCCACACGTAAAATAACTGTTGTAAGCCAACAGTTTCCACCTTGAGCACGACTGCCACTACCAGAGGATAACATTTTAAAAAAGCAGCACTGTGCTTCCCTTCTTCCCATGGTCTTGGCCATTCTTCCCATGGTCTTGGCCATTCTTCGGCGCACCACTGACTTTGCCAAAGCTGCAACCTCCTGCTGCGTCAGAAAATAACTGCGCATCCCATTCAATGTCTGCTGAGGATGCCAATGGAATCCCATTAAATGACTGTAAAAAGGAGCATCACATCCTCAAATCCTCCTTCACACCTGCTGACAGACTGACACGACGGTGAGGTAAGGGCAACCCCAAAAGAGACAAACCCAGCCAAGGTCCTCTCCGCTCTTACCACTCTGTAGGCCAGATTTAAATGGCCTAGCAATACCTGCACTTCCTTCACCGCCATATTTTGTTTACTCAATATGGAATTCAACAGGGTTAGCATGCTGCCCTTGTTGTACTCCGGGAGCCGGGCCACCATTGCTATGGAATTAATTTCAATACCCAGTACTTTACTCATGTCGACCGTCTTCTTTGGGGCCAAATGAACACCTAAATCACCCAAGTAGTGTGTCATACTGTCATGTCCTGTGTACCAGATAAAGATCCACTGAACAAATGTGCTAGAACACTCAAACAACAGGAACATCTTGCGGAAACCATCTGGTCTACAAACCGTTGGCCCTCAAAATGTATGCCTAGCAACTGAAAGTTAGCAGACTTAATGTTGCTCTTGGCCCTCACTGCCCCCTGTGCAAACTGCTCCACTAACTGTAAGTCCACGTCCACCAATGAATATGTCACTGATATTTGCTCAGTCAGAATGAAGTTGTTCAAGAACTGACCTTCCTTCCATAATAGGTGCTGTATCAGCCAATACTACCCCCGTTTTCTCTTAGGTACCACCCCAAAAGGAGACCTGATGAGAAGCTCCATCGGCCGGTTCAATGAAAGGACCCACCATCCTCCCCTTCTGCACCTCCTTGTATAACTTCTCTGATCACCTACACACATTTTAATTATATATCCTTACCTCTTTTATTTTATGTATTTATCTTTAAATGTCCATTTACCATTCCACAATTTTCATAGCATGTTTTAAATTAGTAACAAATTAATGCATTTTATCACCTAAAAATGTGTTGCCAACTTACATATACACATTTGAAGCTACATTTCGTGTTTTGTACCATTGAGTGCAATGTGATCAATTTGGTCTGAGATGTTATGGGATAACAATGTTTTTGTAAAGGATGAAAAACATTGTTTTGGGAAATGATGTTGTAACAGGCCAAACGTGGCCAACAACCTGCAGAAACAGTCAACATCCATTGCTTACTTAATATTGATGTTTCAATTTGTCCTATCACACCTGCCTTTCAGGCATGTTAGTTATCCAAATGTTTACTTTGTGATCAAACGACACCCAGAAGTATCTCAAGTATTATTGATTGTTGACCCATTCCCAAGTTATTGCTAATCTTAGTGTACTTTAGCTGAGAAAATGATATTTGACACCAGTGGTATGTCTAGGGAGATGGGCATTACCTAGCATGTCCTTAAGAGGAAAATCCCCCTACAGTAACGAAACTAAATCTGCTGGCACTGAACTGGAGAGAATTATAATCACATGTGTTTAAAGAGTCCTCCTGGTGCCTGGGTCTGTAATAAATTAAATTTATCACAGGGGTTTCTTTACTGGGAAAAGGGAACTGACAATAATGAATACACACCACCAAAGGTACAGACCCTTCCCATGTGGCACAGAGATCAACTCTAAGAACCTGAAACAAAACTAACATAAATGATCCTAGGGCACAAAATGAGAGGAGCAATAGAAGGCAGTCACAGAGTAACAATAAGCTAATATTTATTTTCATCCTGCATTCCCAATGATAAGTATGGCTTCATTGCAGAGTGAGCAGGCCACGTTGACTGGGTCCTAGAAAGAGTAGGAATAGCAGAGTTGGTAGCAGCAGAGAATTGAATCATGGGGAGTTAAACATATGGCAAAATAAAACTAGATAGGTACACACCAACAGAGTTGGTTCGAAACAAGGAATTTAGAGGCCTGCTAAAGTGGATCAGTAATGCAGATGTAAACAACATGGCCAAAGTTAAAATTGAGCCAGCAGAAGTCAACTGTGAGATGAAGACAGGTTACATAAACAGGCACAATATCAGTTCTCCTGTATAAGGAGACCCACCAGGCACTTATGCTCTGCCTCACTCGCACACATTCACCCCATCCGCAAAAGCAAAAAGAATGGTCGCTCATTCTCCTACATCGCACCCAAGACATGGAACAACCTCCCTCAACACATCAGAGCCTCCTCCTTACTTCTTGAGTTCCTCATAAAGCTGAAGACCTGCCTTTTTGTATAAGCACCTTGTGGACCACAAACCTACACATCTTGCCAGGCGTCCAGGATATCCTCTTGGGAGAATAGTGCACTAAACAATTTAGTATAACATAACTTAACAAAGGTCTAGGGAGAATCAAGTTCAAGTAGGATGGTATAGTTAATTTCCTTAACAAGCTTTAAAGGACTATAATAACACAATATTACATGTAGCACTGTTCAGAACTTAGGGACCCCATTCATAATGGCTCTCCATGACAGCCTGGCCCCTGACCACTAATGTTGAGATGCCTCCTGTGGTAGGCCATGTTTTGCAGTAGCCACGGGCAGAGGTTCACAATGTTTTCAGAATATCTTCGATTGTACATGCCAAGGGTTCAGAAGAACGTGGCACAAAGGTGTATCACAATACTTGAGCTTTTGCCCTGCAGCCCTTTTTAGCCCTCCTCTTGAATGCAAGCATTTAATATCTTTCTCTCTCCCCTATCACCTCTCCTCCATGTCTTAAAGATTCTCGCCTTCCATGTTGATTTTAGTGCACACAACCTACCAGAAATCAAATTGTGCCTTCATCTTTGTCTCCCAACAGCCACATTTTGCCACCCTGCTCTGCTGTCGGCTTGCTCCATTGTGCAGTCTGTTTCACACAACTTTTCTTAATCTGTTCTAAGGTTTGGTGACTGTATGTACAATTTCCAGCATGGCGGTATACAGCTTTTTGGAGCATGGGCCAGAGTAAAACACGCAGATGGGACTGTGGAATGCATGTACGAGGATGATAAAGGTTGACACAGAAGAAGTATTTGTGTTGGATGTAATTTTCCCTGTGTGGTGGATGGGGTTGACGTCCGGCAACAACATTACAGGAAAGTTAAATCAGTTGGCAATAGATATGACTGGCGTGGGACCAGGCAGAAATGATTTACCGGACTATTTGACTGCCACTCAACCACTATATAATTATGGACCTTGTAGGGTTTGACTTATCTTCATATGTAGAGTTTGTTCATTTTAATTAATTTACGTTTGTTTATTGTAACTTCATTTGTGTCACACAGAAATAGCCATATCAAAGATGGCTGTCTGAACGTCTGAACGGAAAAAAACTGGTAATGCCAAGGGGAGATCTTTCTCTTTCTAAGATATCTGGCGACGGATAGAAAACTGCAGTATCCTGGTGCCAGTGTGCACCTTACCATTGCCACATATGTGCTGTGCTATGGTTATAGGGATTTGAGATTACATAGAATCCAAAGATAAAGCGGGTGTTCCGCCAACCTGTGTAGTGTCTGTCTATCACCTCTTTCTTGCAGTGGAGCAGCTGACATAGTGGTGCACACTGTCTGCTCGCGAGAAGGGGCCAGGCAGGTGGACAGACGCCTCACCTGTCTCCTTTGGTGCTACCTTGATTTGCTCAGTTACAGTATGATGACACTTGATAGATTGGATGTGCTAAATAACTCTGTCCAGGTGGATTTTCGCCACAGGAATCAAAGGATGTTGGTGTTGGGCAGTTGTGATGACGGGCATCCTCTATACGGCAGTACAGATACCATTTTTGTCATCTTCTGAGATGGGGGCACTCATTCCATTGCTCGATTCTTGACATTTTACCTCTGCCGTTTTAAAAACATCAAGCTCAGCAAGTGTAAAATTGGTTACAAATTTCTTTCATGTAGTTTTCAGGATTGGTTACCTTCTCCTTATGAACCAGAGAGAGGGAGCTACAGAGAGAGGCTTCCATTATGTGAGGTTCAAGGTACCACCTCGTCTTCTCTTTCCGATGAACTTGAAGCAGAAAGTTACCCAGTATGAATTCAGAACTAAATATTTAGTTTCCACTAGGGCGTACACAAAGAATAAGCACCCACATAATTCAGGCCTGCAGTCTTAGGAGAGCGCCCACGTACATTGAGCATGATTTATAAAAATAATTAAAATCGAAAGTTCTTTAGCTTGTTTATGTCTTTAGCTCTGTGGCGCATATGAATATTGTAGTTGTAAATGTATAAAGAAATTACCATTCTAAACTCCCTCTAAAAAGTTGTACCGTGCTGTTTGGGGTTCTAACATTGCATCATTCACGCATAAGACCAACTAGACTCTTTGGGTGTAGCTTTGAGAGTCCTGTTACTTCTCTAATATGTGAACAAGCAACTGAGCTATGTTATACGAGGAGAGTATGTTCTATCTATTAAAAAAGCTGGTCTCTGAATAAATTAGCAGCCTAATTTCTCCCTGCAAGGAAATCTGCGTTGAAACAGAAAGAGGCTTGTGACAGGACAAGCAAAGAGGTCCACTCTGACTAATCAGTTATTGTTCTCCTTTACTTTTCTCATAAGAATAGGAAAAAATCAATTTATAGGTTTGTAGGACAAAATAGTCTTCTTTGCAAAGGCTCCAGGAACTGTCTTCCCATTTTTTCTTCTGCTTCCCCCTTAGTCTTCCCATACCCTCAGGAGAAAACCAAATTAAGAGACCATTAAATATATATTCCCTATTGACTCTTCCCTTCACCAAGAAACACCTCCGTGAGAAAAAGAGGAACCGGTCGTCCGTGCCAGTGTAGTAATAAAGATAACACAAAAAGCAGAAATCTCTTTTGTGAAGTAAAAAAGGGTGATAGTTGTGCCGTTCAGCCGAATTTCCTCCACACAATCCTCCACACAATAGCATAGGCGACTGGAGCTCAGATATCCTGCACCTTCCCAGTACCAAAAACAATCTCACAGAGACCCAATCCTACTCCGATCAAAAAATCAACCCCCAAAACTTGCAGGGAGTTGTGCCACACTTGTCTGAGGCGGGGACTCCTGTCCGGAGTCCCGGCTGTCTCGTCCTGCACATCCTTCCTCTGGTTTCTTTCCTCCTGGAGCCCACACTCCATGAAGCCAACACTGTAGAAAATTCTTCTTTCCGTCCTCTCAGGATTCGTTCGCCCTCGGTCCTCTGTTGCATCCTCCTTTTTGCTAGCACCGCTGCTCGTTGTCCTCCAGACCGCTGCGCTCAAATCATCTAAATCTCTGTCTCCATATGCGCATGCCCCGCCTCCTCACACAACCAGTTGCAGGGCACCCAACCAGACACGGCCGGGTCAGACTGGAAAGAAACACTAGAATTCATTATGCCAGTGCCGCCCGGGTTCTCACTTCACTCGAAGAAGTCAGGCTCGCTAGAAGGCTTCTGCTCTAAAAGACATGTTAAAAGAACAGCTGATGAAGAGATGATATCTAACATGTCCAAAATACATGTTAGACATCAATTCTGAACTTTCCATTTTGGGTAATAGTTGGAAATGGACACTATCCGGCTTCAGGAATACCTTGGCAACTTTAAATGAGAAGTTGATTGAAAATAGTCCTTCATTCAAAATCTTTTAAAATTGTTTTTTATACCTCATCTGAGGTTTTCTTTAATATCACCAGAATGCCCAAGGCATCCAGATTGTATAGGCCAATTCGGGAGGAAGTTATCATCTTGAAACCAGAAAAAAGTCTCCTGACATCATTCATAACTTCGGTCGGTATGTGGTGTAGCTATTCTTTGGTATGCATTGGCAGTCAAAATGGGAAGTGGTATTCTCATCATGAAAAGCCGGATAATCGACTTCTGAGAGGGTAATAGCCAACACCTCTACCCGTGGTTTCTAAATTTGTAAGTGACTAAATTGAAAAATGTATAATTTTCATAGGAACGCAGTGAAGGGATTTTGCAGAAATGTACCAAATTCTCAAAGAATGTTGATTACCACTTTGGGAATAGGCAAATCCTCTTTTATGATGTGATCTGGAATGAATGACATTTCAAAAAGCAATTCCGTTAGAAGAATTTGTTGTCTTTTTAACACTGGGTTCAGGGCCTCCTCATCATGGCACTCGCAACCACTAATTAGGTCGCTCTCCAATGTGCTATTTGCAATGCATCTAGGGAAATTGGCAGCAGGGCTGCACCTTGGACGCATACAGTGGGTGCCCCCGAGCTTGCTCTGGCATCAATCCAAATGCAGCCTGACCTCACCCATTCAGTAACCCGTTGATTCTCTTCTAATGATATGCATTTATAGGATATATTAACTTTCTTTTCCTCTAACTATTAGGTCCCCTGTAGTGTGCAAGGCACGTGAGAGGAGAACATGTATTTAATGACGTTCATCTCGGGTCCAGTAAGATACTTCAGTTCTACTGCATTCTAAACTTTACCCACAACCCAAGTAACAATGTTATCCCTTTGCATAGGATGTGGTTGAATGTCAGCTCTCCAATGAAAAACCAGGTAGTTATCTATGATCTCAGTTTATGGAACCTTAAGAACTCGTAGCTCACTGATGATTGCTATTCTTTTAAAAATATTTAGTACCACTGGACAGTGATATACTCCTTAACGACCATGTTAAGTGAATGTTGGGGATGTTGTTGTTAATATTAACCTAACTGATTGATTGCTTTTGATATTTATATAGCGCAGCAGTCAACCGAGGGCATCAAGGTGCTAGAGAGAGTGTGCTACTGCTAGCCCTGTGTGTGCTACTGCTAGCCATCAATGAGATAGAAATGCTTTCATTAAACAGTACCTTAGTTTGATGACCTCTTTTGATGTGCTAAAGGGCTATCTTCCTGCAAGTTCTTCAAGAGATTTGATATGCTCGTTAGTGAATGTAACAGCTAATCTGTGCACAGATTTGCTTAATAAAGTACTAATGATTGTCTCACTTTTGACTCTTGAATTTACTCAAGCAGTGTCTGGCCCTGCCCACTATGATGGGCATAAATATGTGTTTTTTCAATTAACTTCATTGTGTAAAAAAAGAGTGTATCCTTTGTCCTGATTGGATCACTTCAGCCTTTCATTTAGGAGTAAGATAGGGACAAGGACATCTACTCTTCCAACATCCAAGGGCAGGACTAAAGTTAGATTTTGGAAGAATCTTCATAGAAGTCTTCAATCCCACCATTAGGCATTTGCCAAATAAACACCTATGTCACAGAATTCAATTTTCAGTTCAAGGCAGGCAAATGATACCATGGTCACCATAAAATCTTAATGTACAAACCAATAAAGAAATCCATTCTAGATGGTGCACTCCTAAAATACCACTTCTGTGCCAATGCAATTGGTTAGACTAATTATGACCATTCAGCCAAAATAGCTTAATTTCTACCGCCTCTGATAAATAAAGATTGATGATAACAGAAATCCTATAGCTACATAGTATTCAACTAGACTAGATATAGCTAGTGATGCCATAAAAAGCATGGAAGAGGAGTGGCGCCGCGGCCAGGGCGACTGACACCGGACGCTGGGGCTCACGGTTCGATCCCCGGCTCCGGCGGCAGGGGTCTGTCTAGCACCATGTGACTCTGGGCAATAACTTTCTTAATCTTCCCAACGGCCCCCAGCGCCTGGATGCTTCCGGGTAGCTGCGCACTTTACAAATACTGGATTTACATTTTTTACATTTACATGTTCAAAGTTCTAAAATAAGTGCCTCATCGAAGTTTGTGGAGCAAGGTCAGACCTTTTCACAGTTTGTCGAATCGTGGCTTTGACTCATTTGGGCCCTCAAATCGTGGCTGTGACTCAGTTGGGCCCTTTCGGCCAAAAGAGTGGTGGGGATTTTACCTTGTGACCTCTGTTTTCGCTCCTGTGGAATATAACTATGTTAGAACATGCCAGCTGGTACATTTAGCTACCCAAGTTGCTATCCCTTTGAGACATGTCCAGCTGCTGAAAGAAATGTATCACTTCTGTAGTCACTGAAGACATCCAATTTGTCATGAATTCCTCTTTGGACTATTGATTGTATCAAACCCTCTGAAAAAAAGCAGTACTAGACCGGTCTACTTCATTAAAAAACCTTTTTTGGTCATGGAAAACTATAATCTGATTTTAGGGCTACCTTTTATTCCTAAGCTTTTCAAGACACAGTCTTCAAAACAGTAATTATTTTTATCAGTTCCTGTGGGTTTTCGAATGGGCATGGGGACTGAGTTCATTGAGTGATATCAGAATGATAGCTGATAGTTGTGTCACCTTTTTATTTGCCATGCTGCCAAAAGAAAAGGAATAGATCTCCGTCAGGCGTAGGGTCCTTTTTAGGTCTCGCCTAGCTATCGCGTAAGCCATGCTTTGCAAGATATTTAGTAGGGCTTCTGAAAGTGCTCCCAAAGGCTGCAGGCGGATCGGGTACAGTACATGTGCGCTGGGTGCGCGCACCATTTGTCAGCCTGCTGATCACTTTCGCTGCAGCTTTGAAGTTCTCAGTGAGCCGCACGGCCACTGAGAACATCAAAGCGGCCGGGAAAGTGATCACACACCCCGGTGATTACTGCTGCACGCGCATCACTCGCCACATGCACTGCAAGCTTGATCGCTATCACTTTCACTTTCGCTGCCCTCATTTTTATCACTTTCACGGCCGCACGTTTTTTTTCCTTTGGGTGAGGGCTTGTCTATTCATGCTTTTCCCTTTACCCTTTTCTCTCTCTTCTGTGAGGTTTCACCCTTTCTATCCTCGTCTCTCCCTTTCACTTCTGTGAGGTTTCATCCTTTCGCCCCTTCTCTCTTCCTTCTGTGATTCTTATCCTTTCTCCCTTTACCTTCTGTGAGGCTTTATCCTGTCTCCCTTCATCTCTCCCTTTCCCTTCTTCGAGAATCACCCTTTCTACGCTCGTCTCTCTCCCTTTCCCTTCAGTGAGATTTCACTCTTTCTCCCCTCGTCCCTCTCTTTCCCCCGAGGTTTCATCCGTTCTACCCTTGTCTCTCCCTTCTGAAAAGGTTTTCCCCTATCGCCCCCTTATCTCTCCTTTTCCCTTCTATGGAGCTTCCCCCTTTTCCCCCTTGTCGCTCCCTTTCTCTTCTGTGAGGTTTCACCCTTTCTCCCCTTGGCTCTCCCTTCTGTGAGGTATCTTCCTTTCTCCCAGTGTCTCACTCTTTCCTTTCTGTGAGGTTTCACCCTTTCTTCCCTTTTCTCTTCCTTTCCCTTCATTGAGATTTCACTCTTTCTCCCCTCGTCTCTCCCTCTCCCTTTTGTGAGGTTTCACCCTTTCTCCCCTCGTCTCTCCCTTTCCCTTTTGTGAGGTTTCACCCTTTCTACCCTTTTCCCTCCCTTCTGTGAGGTTTCACCCTTTCTCCCCATGTCTCTCCCTTCTGTGAGGTACCCTCCTTTATCCCAGTGTCTCGCCCTTTCCCTTCTTTGAGGTCTCAGCCTCCTCCGATTCCTGAATGTTCCCTGTACTGTGTGTTCCCGCAGTCACCCTTTTGTTGTTTATTTGTTGTTTTTTATATCACGGCCTTCACCGCGCAGGGCTTCAGAGCGATGTACATTAGTGAGCGTGAAATCACCAGGCTGGGCATACATGCCAACTGACCCGATTCAAGAGGTATATTACTGGTTTTTTTCAACCAAAAAATAGCTTTATTTAGCTGCCTCCCGTCTGTACTTCAATGTAAGGCAAAGGGCAAAATACTTTTCCCCAATTTTTTTGTCAAAATCTCTCACTTTTCACTTTTAAAATGTTCGTTTATGCACGTCATCCATATGCTGACTACAGACACAGTCATGCAAATATTTCTTACAGTGCAGCTTCTCTTAGGAATACATGGAGCTTCGATGGAGGGACATGAAAGGTGGGGAAAGCCACTAGAAGTATGCGATTGTGCGGCGATTTTCGCATAATTATATATTGGCCACATTTGCCACACAATCCATCATCTGCTGCATAATCTGAAGATTTTGACCCCAAAAAATGTTTGTTTCTAGCTCAAACGATTCAAAAGTTACTAAAAATGTAGCAGAACTCGTTGCAGTGCAATGGAAGGCTCTCTGCTCAAGTTGACTAGTTACATTTGTGTTGCTTACTTCTACATTAGGGTGTTAAACTGGCCCTAATCTAATGAGGTGCAACCAATGCCCAGACAAAGTTAACCCAGTTTGAAAATGACAAAATAATGGAGTCATGCTATCACAAAATCTGCCGCATAATTACGCTTTTCTTGCGGCATAATTTACTCTACTCTGTCGCATAATGTGGCCCTCCCCCGCCGCATAATGCCAGTGACCCTAACGGGCGTTAGGTCACAGAATTAGGAATAGCAGGATGCCACATAGACACATCCCAGGTGGGTAGCTGTGCAGTACCTAGTGACGTGGCATGCAGATAAGGGCAGCGGAGAGGTGTAGGCGAGGCACAGCCTAAGGGGACCCCGTGTCAGCCTCTCGCCCTATTCCCTGGGGTGTCTTCTCGATGTTCCCCCCTATTCCCCTGTTAGGTTTATTTCTCCTGTTCCCTTCTCTGGTTCTCTTCCTTCCTCCCAGTAACCTTTCTTTCTTTCCTGGTCTCGCCTCTTCTCTTAGGATTTTTGTTTCATTGTTGTAGCGATTCTACGCGCACCAGTTACATTACACAATGACTGTTTCATATTTTTTGTAGACACGGAGAGATTAATCGACAGCTCAGGACATTACTTACATTTCTTTAATTTACCAGCCGATTAATCTACCAGTGTCTAAAAAAAATATTAAACTGTCCTTGTGTAATGTAACTGGTGATCATGGAAAGCGCTGCCGGTCACCATCACCATTTTAAATAAGCAGCACTAGTGACAGCAAAGTCTGTGCCACGCTTGTGCAATCAGCTGGCAACGATACACGCACTAACATTTTTATTTCTAGTGCGTGTATTGCTGACAAATGTTCGTGGCACAGGCTTTCCTGTCCTTGACAAAAATGCCTGCAAACAAACTGACTCCTCCAATATGAGCAATGAGTTGCCTTTGAAAAATAAGCGCGTTCTCCAAAGGCTCTTTCTGGATCCGTTTTCTGTCGGAGATGGCGGGGCAAGCTCTTGTAATCCTAGCTCTGGAAGCATCTATACTGCAGCTTTCAAACTGCTGCAGGTAGAGGAAGGGATTTTCGAAGTCACTTTAACCTGTTTCCGGCTCAGTGAAGTGGGAAATACAAGCAGAGATCTGCTAGCCAGTTTCTAGCGCCACTGCTGGAAGCCAGAACCACTGATTCTGGTCAATGAAATTTTATTGGGAAAGCTCACCATTGTGAATAAATATCTTAAGACGGGCTAATTAAAATGGATGTGCTCATTCGTTAAACCCATCTGCTACCACGTGGGATTGGTGCATTTGTGTACTGTTGGAGATGGCCGTGGGTGGGAGTACAGAGATCCATGCACATCCAGGCCTGTATAAAACCATTTCCATCACATTCCAGTGACACCATAATGTGTTTTTAGGCTCTACTTTCCTTAAGTGTCTACTTTTATTAACAAGATATTTGTGTTTAGCAAGAAAACGTGTTTATCTGGAGGACCGATACACAAGGGTTTCCATTACCATCGCTAGTTCCCAGGAGCTCAAAACTTTACCACTGCTATACCTCCTTTTGCTGTCTCTCAAAAGGATGTGGCCTCACGGCTAGGGCTGCCAACTTTGGAGCTCGCGAACCAGGTTTGACCCTTGGTGTTGGCTCACCACCCGGTGATTCTTGGCAAATCACTTAATCTCCGGTGCCTACCTTATGTGGAATTATTTGATTATTCACAACGTTCATTTCAGTTTCTTGAAAAATTATTTAACATAACTTTGGTAAATTTCTTTAGATTTCTTTAATTGGTTTCCTCAAGGATATGTTGTTTTCCTTCAAACAAACTCTTTATTCCATTTTTCCAAATATTTTTGTGTATAAAAAGACAGCAAACAACAGCCACCACTTTGTGTTATTTCTATTAGAACTATTTCAGTTCTGTTAATCAAAATGATACACAAATTATAAAACTATTTTGGGAAAAAATATTACAACCAGCCATCTTGGTCATTTTGTTTGTGCATACAGTCATTGTTCCAAAACACAAAAATGCCATAGATAATAGCATATAAACAACTTATATCAGCACCATGATGGCACTGCATGTTTAGCCTCAACTTTACGTGACGTTTTGACCATGGCTAATGTCTGCTTATTTGTTACAGAAATGTAATGTTACAATTAATCAATGCATATGGACATGTACCTGGACATTTTTTATTTAACGACAATGAGGACATGAATTGTTTACATATTGCACCCTATTGAACACATTAAATCACAATGCAATAGGTCTGGCGTTTGTATGAGTTTCAGCTATTGGCATTTTAAATAACAATGCCATTTATTTATGTGTTTTAACCCCTTGACCGCGGTGCAATTCCGCAGTGGTGCTGGGGAATTAATGAGTGGGCGGGTTTCGGGCGGCCGGGGGCTGTCCTCCACACACGCCCACAGTGACGCATGGCGCCTCTTGGCCGTCACGCACACACAACGGTTTAAAAACCAGGAAGTGGTGTTTAAACACGCACTTTGTACTTATAGTTGTCGCTTATGAGAAGCAATGTTGGCAGTAACTGTGTCTCTTTTACTGCCAGCTTTGCTTCTCGTAAGCAAAGACTACAAGTGGAAAGTGCGTTTTGCGCACCGCTCACAGGTTTTTAAAACACATAAAGAAAAGGCACTAGCATTTACAACGCAAATAGCTCAAACTCTCGCAAATGCGAGACCTATTGCATTGCAAATGCTTTTCTTTGGATCACTCCCTGTAGGTTGCTCTTATTTCCTTTGATTCTTCATTATTAGGTAACATGTGAAGACCCTCTGGGATATGCTGTATCACCAGGGCTTTTTATTGTTCACATTCCCTTATGAAATGAATGAAATGAATGAAGCTTATATAGCGCATGACTTACCCTGGGGCATCTCCGCGCTTGCTTAGGGAACCCGTCCTGGTATTCCCCTGTGAGATAACCCTGGCAGGGTATCCACAAGGTGAAAGCCAGGCATCCCGCCGCAAGGGGCCGTTGTGGAGATTAAGCAAGCTATTGCCCAGAGTCGCAGAGTGTGAACCCGTGAGTCGAGAAGGCACCGGAGCGAGAATTAACGAGTCCGTGGAATTTTGAGCCCAAGACCCGCCGAGGCGGGGAATTGAACCCTGGTCCAGGGCCGAACTCAACCTCCAGGTCTGCCGCCTCTAACCCCTGAGCCACACTTCTCCATGCTCTTTTGTTAGACCGTAGATTTTTTTGTGGATGCTGGAAATGCCTAAATTCAGTGTAAATGCAATGGAGAGTGGCCCGCTTACAGGCAGATGTGCCATGTTAGGTGTGCCATGGAGGACTGGAGCTTAACAGAGATTAGAGAGAGATCTTACTCCTGTATCATCATACATGCATAGATCAGTCAAAGCTTTGGCCTAATGATCTGCCGACTCCCCATACTTGTCACCGTACTTAAGGATTTTGGAAGAAAAATTGTGATCTCTTTGTAATTACAGAGCACTCCAGTTTCCAGCTTATATTCTGATGAATTTTATTAGATTCTTTTTTTCATTTCAGAAAAGAGTTTCTGGATTCAAGGCTTGTAGTTCTTCATGACTTGCTGTAATCTATCTATGACTCTCAACAAGACATGTCTAGATCATACAGAACGCTTCGGCTACACTTTTCTTGAACTTGTGACTCCGAGACAAACCATATTAATTCAGTTTGGTACTCCCTCTATCAGTTACTGATGGGAAATGGATATGTTTTATGACTGTATATGAGGCCCCCAAGGTCTGGTATTGATCATGCCCAATATTTTTGACAACTTGACTGTTTTTTTTTACCAGATTGCTCGCTACAGTTGGCCATTGGAAACTGATTTTTCTGATAGTGAAGTGGTTCATGCTTGATGGGAGGGCTTTCTCTGTTCTGGTTGCTTCCCAGTGCTCATTCAGTGGTGCCCTGTGTTTCAAATTTTTGATGATTCACTAAAAACATGTTATTTCCAACCATGCTGTGCATCGGTCTACTCTAAAATCGAGGGTCAATAAATCCTGTCTTTCGTCATCACCAAAAGACAGCAGGGCATATGTTACATGGACTGGCGGTACCTACAAATCCAGAAGGAGATGCCGCTTGACCCTCTCACAAGACCGAGGATTGGCTGTGGACCAGGCGAGTCCCCTGGGAATAAAAGAGGGAGGGGGAAGGCAGGTGGAGAAGGCCAGGCACATTTTGGTGATACGTCATCATTCGTCCAGTGAAGAGAACAATTGTTTTTCCTTGGTATACATGACTTTTTTTCTCTGGTTTTAGACTTCTAATTATTTTAGTTTGGGAAAGACAATTGGGTTGGATCTAAATTATAGAGTTAGGAAAGTGGGTAAAGACTTAGACAATTAGAATTGAGGAAGTGAACGAAAGAGACGGACAGAAAGGAAAATACTGAAGAAGTAAACAGGAGGAATTAGAGAAAGAATATGAAAACTCGAAACAAGGATCTCAGGAAAGAAAAGGGGCATGAAAGCAAGTAATTTTTTGTCTTTTTTTTACTCATTTCCATTTACCTATGGTTTCTCGACGGCAGCCATCCTGGTGGAGGGAAGAGAACTCAAACCACAATGAGGTCAGCGAACACCTGAAAGAGAAAGGAAGATACTTGAGATTGTATGGTACTGAGCATTGAATAAAAGTGCAACAATTATGAAAACATGATAATCAAACCTGTTAAATAGTACCAGAAACCAGGCATGCCCGGGTTTATTTTAACCCACTTATCCTGCTCTTTCAGAGACCAATGCCCTCATTGTGTTGGTCGCCGTCCTAACTGAACCGCACATCAATTATGGCCTGCATAGTGTTGCAAACGCTGGGGTTTCAAAATATTCTACAACATTCTGTAAACAGCTCAGACCAGGCACTTTTATATTGCTTCATAAAATATAAATAAGAAAGTGCCAAGATATTGCTTCAAAATTGTTTCAAAATAAACCACATATTAAAGTAAATGGGCCTAGTTCATTGGAATTTCACATCTGGTGTAACTGTAGAATTAGAAATATTCCTATATAGAGAGAAACAGACTTAACAGTTTAGGAAATGATGCAGAAAGAGAATTTTGTTTCACTCTTCAAATTTAGCTTGTGTAAATTCCTTTATACCAATCCAGGAATCATTCCAATGCAAATACTGCTGTGGAATTTCTCAGGTAGGGAGATGGCAAACCTTTAACTGCTCAGTTTACTTTTCTGGCTGTTCTTTCATTTGGCAGCACACATGCACCCACCCCCGCCTTCCTCTGGCAGCGAATGCTGCTGTAGCTGGTAGAGGAATTTACAACGCCTTCTACTGCAGGTGAACAATGTTTTCCTCTTAGGCTCATGGGCTGAGTGTGTTTTGTAGGAATCCCATTGCATTTAGCTTCTCTTAAAAGTGTCAGGCACTGAGTTCTGGTCTATATCTCTCTTATGCTGTACGAAGTTATTATTTTTTCTAGCACAAAACAAAAGTTACATGTCTGAAAATATAAGGGTTATTTCAATTGAAGATGTGTTGTCTGTAATGATCGTGCGCTACCACAGCTTGCATATTCCACTTTTTCCCACTCCACTCTGCAACAATCCACAACACTGCACTCTACTCTGCACTACCAGGGCCGGACTGGCCATAGCGGGCACCGGGCAATTGCCCGGTGCGCCACATGGGTGGGGACCGGTTTTGGGCCCCTGGGGGCCGTTTTTGTTACAGAGCTGTTTTTGCAGCATTGCTGCAAAATCGGCCCTGTACCAAAATCGGCCGAAAACCTGCCCCGGCAAAGAGCTTGGCGGCACCTCTAACCCCCCCCCCCCCCCCCCCCCCCCCCGAGTGGGGAAGTGGGGGCCGGACGAGCACTTTGCCTGGGCCAGTTGTGGTTCCCAGGAGGTCGCCGTATTTAATTATGCGGATGACCTCCAGCTTGTCTTTAATCTCTCCTCTTCTCCCTCTTCTGTCCTTAATTTCCAATCTGTCATGCTCCACATCCGGGACTGGATGAACCACAACCACCTTAAACTCAACCCCGATAAGACCGAGCTGGTGTTGACGGGTGGTTCATCCAGCCCCTGGTCCTCTCTTCTGGCCCCCTTCTCTTGGCCCCTCTCCTGAACCCACTACCTCTGTCAAAACCCTCGGCATAAAACTCAATTCCCAACTCACCCTTCACTCCCAGGTTAGCTCTGTGGTATCTTCCTCTTTCCTTTCACTGCGCACTATACGCAGGGTGTCCCGTTTCTTCACTTTCTCTGCTCTTAAACTCATCATCTTAGCCATGGTGGTGTCCCGCCTGGACTACGGCAACGCCCTTTATGCAGGTATCCCTGCATACAGCTTACGGCGTTTGCAGCAGATACAAAACCAGGCGGCCCGCCTGGTCTTCAATCTTCCTAAATTTCACCGCTCCTCCCCTCTCTTGAAATCCCTACACTGGCTCCCTGTGCGAGCCCGGATCCAATTCAAGCTCGCCTCCATCACCTTCTTGGCCCGACTGGGCCTGGCACCAGCATTCATCTCCTCAGAGATCACCCCCTACGTACCCACCAGGGAACTTCGCTCGTCCTCTCAGTCCCTCCTCACTATCCCACGCTACCAGACAAAGAAGTGGGGAGGCTCAAAATTTGCCACCCTTGCCCCGATACTCTGGAACTCCCTTCCCCTGGAACTCCGAACCATCACTCTGTACCCTCAATTTCGCAAACACCTCAAGGCCCACTTGTTCACAAAGTCTTTTGACTAAATCCCCAGCAGTCTCCCCCGTCTTTTAGCCCTGGATCTTGTTAGCTGTAGCGCCAAGAAACCGCAGGTGTATGAGCGCTTTACAAGTATTTTAAAACTCAAACTCAAACTCAGTCCGGCCCTGTGCATAACTCCACACTATGCCACTCCACGATGCGTCACTGCACTATATTCAATGCCTCTCCACTCTACACAACTCTACTCTATGCTAATAGACTCTACCCCACAGTACTGTACTATAGGTGCTTGTGGAAAACAAGGTGAACGGCGTAAGTGACAAGTCACACCGTGTGGAGCGGTGCAGAACAATCAGTAGTGACAATATTTGCACGAGATTTTGTGGTTCATTAATATTTTGATACAAAAAACTGAAGGAATTGACAATTTAGGTGAACTATGGATTTGCACCAAGAGTTGCCTTGAGGAGTCGACGACTTTTTGACCTGTTGTTAGTTCAGGTCCTCTTCAGGACCAGGTTACAATTTTATATGTGCTGATCGGAGTGGGGGATTGGGGTAGGGAACAATCATGTGTCCAGAACTGGGAATGGCAATGTCAATGGTGATGGGGATGAAGGGGCACCACCAGCTGGGGTGCACTGAAACAATTCAAGGGATCGGAGGAGCGAGTAGCCCAGGTGAGTTAGTAGGCATCTGGCAGAATGTGTAATATAACCAGCGTCTGAATGAGAACGTCCGGTATAGGTGGGCCTTGATGGCTGAGGGCCGGCGTGTTGTGTAGGACGTCGGGGGGCTCGATAGTTAACATATCGGGGGGAAAAAGGTCCGATGGTAGTAGGGTAAACCATGTTGGCATGAGTGGGCCACTGCAATTTACCCTGTGCCACTCCACACTGCCCCACAGGACACTATGCCACTCTTCTCTAGGCAGCTCTACGTCCATTCACTCTACACTGCTTTACTTAAAAACAACACACTCTACACCACTGCGCCAATCTGCTCTGTACCCCTCCACTATACGCCACAATACTGTACACTGCACCACCCCACTGTATGCCACTATACTCTGCAACACTTTACTTCACTGCAATCTACTCCACTTTACTCTGCACTACTCGACACCATTGCACTCTACACCAATGTACTCTACGCCACTTTACTCCATTGCACTCTGCGACACTCTACTCTGCAACACTGCACTCTCTGCCACTGAAATATTTGCCACTACTCTATGCCACTGTACTCTACACCACCACGCTGTACTCCACTTTTATCTGCATCACTCCACTCTACGCCACTCTAACCTATTCTGCACCACTAAATTTCACGCCACTACACTCTACACCACGCTGATCTATGCCACTCTACTGCTCTGCACTCTACTGTACGCCACTCCACTCTATGCCACTTTACTGTATTCTGAAACCATTTACTCCGTCACTGCACTCTACGTCACTGCATTCTACTCCACTCCACTCTACGTCATTGTACTCTACTCCACTACAATCAACTCTGCACCACTCTAGTCCAGGTCACTCCCTCAAGCCAATGAACTCTCTACCACTTTACTGAAAGCCAATGCACTCTATATCAATCTACTGTGCTTCACTCTAGTCCACTCTTCTGCACTCTACAACACTCCACTCAATGACACTACAGTCCATGATGTCCCACACTATGATGCTCTCCTCCACTCTGACACTCTATGCCTCTCTACTCCACTCTATGCCAATCCATTCTACGACACACTATTCCACTCTACAACACTAATCCACTCTCTGACGCTCTTTCTAACTCCCTATCTGCCACTCCATGCCACTATACTCCACCCCACACTACTCCACTCTACACCACTTGCTCCACTCTAGTCCACTCGGCTCTGACACTCAATTCCACGTCATTCCACTCTTCTACACTACTCCACTGTATGCCACTCCACTTCATGTCACTCTATTCTACAACACTCTACGCAACACCCTCCACACCACTCCGCTGTACACCATTCCACAACGCTCTATGCCACGCGACTCTATGCCACAGTCTACTCCACGCCACAGTCTACTCCATGCCATTCAACTCTCCTACACTACTCCATTCTGTTCCACTCCACAATACAACAATCTACACCGCTCTACCTCACTCTACTCTACAAACCTCTACTTGCCTCTACGCAACACCCTCTACAACACTTCCTGACACTCTATGCCACTACACTCTAGTCCACTTTAAAGCTCTACTCTACTCCAGGCAACTCTCCTCCACTCTCCCACTCCACTCACTCCATGAAACTCCACAACACTGTACACCACTCTATGCCACTGAATGCCACTTCACTTCACTCCATTCAATGCCACTCAACTCTACCCTACACCACTCCATGACATTCTTCTTCAGTCTCCTTTACCCCACTAACTTTTAGCCATGCTGAACAGCAGCCACTCTGGCTAAAACATATTGGCAAAGCCAATAGCTCTTTCATAAGTGAGACCTATTGACTTTACCAGTGTTTGTTGATTGTGAGTGGAACTTGCAGCCCTGTTAGAAAGACACTCGTCTGGGGACCGGCTGCCTTAAAGCTTTAATTTTGCTGAAAATCTGCATATGTTTTATGGAGAATGAATAGTTGATTTTGAGTGCTGTTTAGCTCAGAATTCAGAGCACTTTTTGGAATCTCTGTGGCTTCCCGAGCACGGTTTTCACTCAACCAAATCTGTTCTAAAAATCTGTCTGCTGTACTCTTTCTAGATATTAATTTCATAATACTGAATATGTTCCAATATTCATACAGACCAGTTAATTAAATCAAAATACTATTTTAAAAATGTTTCGCTTCTCTCATGGCCTCCTGCCTGACCTGCTGATATTCTTCTGTATTTCTTTGGACAGATAGATACCGACGCTTCTTAACTAAATAATATTTAAATTATAGATCTAGTTAATAGGTTATTCTGATTAGATGTGAACCATAAGTTGTTCACTATTAATCATGGAGTGAGGTGAAATGCGTCTTACTTGATATGTTGCATTGTACTCGTTCAGTTGCTTTATATAACAGTGTGGAACCAGTATTAGATCTATCACAAGTAATTGCAGGGAGGTGGAGGCGGGCGTGACTCATAGTTCGTTAAGACACCTTGGGGCCAAGGTGTAACCGTGGCTGTTTAACAACAGTTAATTGTCTTGACGTTTTGGAAGTGTGCTGCATCAGATTTAGGTCAGGGCAGCACAAGCCATGGCCCTGCCAAGGGCTGCATACCCACAGAAAATGCACCATAGGATTATAAAATTCCTTAGCTTTCGTAACACACGGATTCAGTTCTATTTAGCACACGTAGGCGAATATTATGCTCGTCTTAATCCACTTTTATTAAATAGCCTCCTTAAAATCAACGAAAAAAACTTCCTTTCCCATGAACCATTGGGAAGATGAGAAACAACATTAACCAATCACAGTCATCTGTCATGAACCTTGTCCATCATCACTTTCTACGCTCCCACTTTCTTCGCTGCTTCAGCAGCCTTTGCAGTTATGTTTTCCTTGTTTTCTCATGTATTTGGAGATTTCTATAAGGCTTTTACTTTAGAAGTGTGCTGCATCAGATTTAGGTCAGGGCAGCACAAGCCATGGCCCTGCAAAGGCTACATACCCACAGGAAATGTAACTTCAGAATTTGGGAGCAGGACACATAAGCTAACAGTCATTCTTGGACATCTTTTCCTTAAGAATGTTGATCTTTAAAAAAATACAATTGCTCCATTAGCGGGAACCCAACATAGTTCTATGAAATTGTGTAAATTCTCCTTTCTGCGTCATCCTGAAAAGTGCAAAGAGAAATTATAGAAGGTCGTGCGCTGTGTACTTGGCTGTTACCCATAGACTAAGCACATATCTTGCCGTGGTGACATTTCAAGCTTCTACTTGTTTAGTCTAACACTTTCCATTTTCACAGTCATGTTGCATTTAATTTGTTCTATCTGAATCCCTGATGCTATTAAAGGGGTAGCACTTGACATTTTTTAGGGGGCGGGCCATTCTATGAATAATGTCAGAATAAACATCCCAAGACCTCAGTTGACATCATAAGATGAACTTAAAGAAGTACCAACATTAGGTTCTCTGTAGAGATGCAGAACTGGATAAAGAGGAGGGTTTTTAGCTCTGTACTGGATGGCCCCTTAAGTTCTTTAAACAGCTGTCAAATTGTTGAGCACTATATAGTGCCTCCTGCTTGCTATCATTTGTCTTGACAGTAGACTAACATCCCTGTCATGGGTTTAGCACGTAAAGTGGTGGCAGCATACTGTGTTTTGTGAATCTGTAGTTGTGACCTGGCCATTATCACCAGAGAGGAGGACAAACTATATTACATAAACATTAGTCCTGTGGTACTCATTCCAGACCTTGGATGCCTCTTACCATCTAATGCAACATAGAATTCCTTTATCATTCAATGAATGTTAAGAAAGAGAACAATGGTTTGCCTGCAGTTTCTGCCATGTACATATATTATCAATTTATAAGCAGTGGTATGGGAACAAGTGATCATGTACAACTTCCCCCTGGGGTCTGTCAATGGTTCGAACCCATATGAATGTTGGGGTCTCTTCAGGACTAAATCATCTGACTAATGAACCTGCATACAATGGAGAAAGAAACTGGTCAATATCCTCAGTTAAAACATACGGGGTCAAAATGTTGACAAATCGCTCCCTCTTCGTTTGCATGCAAAGTGATGTTGCTAGGGACTATGGATTGTTGTACTGCACCTTACATTTATGATTATGAACTAGCAGCCCGCCCCAGCGTTGCCTGGGGTAGAAGGGGGCTGGGGGCTGCATTTCAGGTTTGCGTGCTCTCCCGCCCAGGCCCCCGCCCGCCACGACATTGTCTGTGTCCCGGACAATGTTGTGGCGGGCGGGGGCCGGGGCGGGAGAGCACGCAAACCTGAAATGCTGGCTTCCCCTACCCCCCGCCTGCCCTGACATTCCCCAGCAGCCCGTGCCCCGCCTGCCCGCCCGGACCCTGGCTGCCCCGGATTCTTACCTTGCCTCTGCTGCTCACACCGCCGGTCCATATTTCTCAGCTCCGCCGCTCTGCCACTCACCACCTGTCCGCCGCCGCTCCTCCCCGCGCCATAGCCGCCTCTCCGCTCCGCCGCTGGCCTCACTTCACCGCTCCTCCCCTGCGCGCCATGTCCGCCGCTCCTGGGACGCTGCTCCTCCCCTGCTCCTGACGTGACGGCGCACAGTCGCGGCCGGCGCTACTTTGGGGGTACTTCTTTTTCTAAAAATGTAACTTTTTATATAACGTTTATTTTAAAAAATTTTAAAGCCTATGACCATCTACACACCCTGCCGATTTCAACGGTGTATCAGGTGTGTAGATTGGCGCTGTGGTTCCCGAGTTTACCTTGCCTAAAGGTGCAAGTTCTCTCTTTATAATAGTAGTATAGATTATATGAAAAACCAGGGGGAATTGTACGGTGTCATTATGTCATATATATTGTAAATACACTTTCACTTTTGAGCACTGCGTCGCCTGTACTATGATCACTTATTCGCATACCATTGCATACCAATTGTATGTACTTGACAGAAACTACAGGTAGTCCATTGTTCTCTTTCTAAACATTCATTGAATGATACAGGAATTTTATGTTGCATTATATTGCGGATGCCTCTGAATCCCACAAGACAAATGTTAACGTAATCCATATTGACCCTGGTCCTTGTGGGCATATAGGGTTGACCTTGTCCTTTATTCCACCAGACAGGAGGCCTACAGGACCACTCATGTAAAGTTCCACTTCTACTAGATTACCAGATCCTAGCTCTACGATCTGAAGTGGAGGTTATGCATATGCTTATATGTGGCCTATGTGGACCATGCATTGTGTGTAGTAGTGGACCAAAGTAACGGAGGTCTTTGGGTTGCATTTTGGAAGTCCATGACCTGTTGCTGTACACAAGAGGGAGGGCAGGTTGTTTTCCCAAACAGTGGAAGTGTATTGCTGACCTTCCTGAAGCTAAAGGGATAAGACCTGGACACTGAAGCGGGGAATGAGGGGTCTCCGCTCCTTCAGAAATTTGATGTCATCATTTTGCTGAGAGGGGCTTCTGATTAGTCTTCTGGAGCACTATCATTTGGTAGATGGTGGGGGTGAAGGGTGTGACTGCAGTTTCTACTGTTCAGAGTAACAATGGTCCTTTAGATAAAGATAGCCTTTTGTCCCTTACTTGAACACCTTTTGTTTGTCCTTTGATAGCCCAGTGCAGAAAGGTCACGCCCTTTTGTGCCTTTGCTGTGGGCACTCCAGTCTTTAGACTACCCTGCTGTGAGGAGCATCACTCTAGATACCGGATGTGTCCAGTGTACAGTGTAGAGCAGACACATGAAGGAAGAGTCACCCCAAGTGGGTTCTGAAAGTGCAAGGAATCTACATCCTCTGTCTTTGACTGTATAAACGTGGGAGTTGTTAACCCACTTATTATTCCAGTTCCAAGTTTCCTTTAATAAAGGAAGGGAGTTCTCCGCAGAGTACTCGGAGGGCAGCTGTGCGACTAGAGCTGGCGTCTCCCTGACAGTTCTCTTTCCTGACGTGAGTATACATCCCCTGGAGTGTACCCTAGGTGAAAGAAACAGTTCCTTTGTCCTGAAGCACCCGAAATCCAGCCTGCCAGCTCAGAGAAGGAAGGAGCATGTCAACCTCTCAGGAGGTGTGATTGCCAAGGAAGAGTGAGAAACCGCTTGGCCTCTGAAGTGCAAGAGTCTCCACATGAGGACTGAGGAGAGCAATCTGCATGCTCTATGGAACGGGAACACAGTTTCTTCAAACAGACCGTGCTGCGGCATCAATAAACTGTGGCAAAGCAGACTGTGCCACTACAATGATAAATTGTTCCTGAGCTGCGGTGCCACTACATCGATAAATTGTTCCATGGCGTAGTTGTGCTGCTCTCAGAAGACTATACCCAGTCAGCATCAGGACTCTTAATCCAATGCCCCAAAGCTCCATTTCCTCCAACATCCAGAAGCGGGCTGTCACAACTTGGAGAGCTGGAATGAAGCTAAGTCCTTCGCTCATGCACTGGCTCCAGGATGGCTTCCTCTACTGCTGTCTTCTGTGGTCCCAGCCTGAATGTAGGAACGCCGTACGACAGTGTGTCCTCTCCCAAAAGAAGGAATGGGCCAGATGTCTGATGTGGGTACTCGCTAGACATGCATGAAGCAGTTTCAGACTCCACTCTGGTGAGTAAATAACACCTGAGGGCTGCTCAGTGAACTAGGCAGACAAACAAGTAAAACAACGTAATCTGAAAATGTGGTTGAAATGTGCTGGATTCAAACTTGAACCCAATAAGAGGAGGGAGAGAAAGGGGAAGGTAACACCGGACCTCAAGCGTTGTAGCCCGGTGCCAGTGAAGCATTCATATCTGTTGCCTGGCTTGTGTAGATATGTGCTTTCGGTGTGGATTAAAGTACTTCTCTTAACAAAGTAAAGCATTAGGTTGGACAGTACGTTATTGTGTTGCTGGGCGATCGTTGAGTTCTGAGCTTGAAGCACCTGCGCTCCAGCTCCCTAAGAAGTCTCTGTCTGATCAACATTGCTACCACTAAGAGGCAAGTGTTGCAGCGGTTGTACTTGTTTGCAGATCCGTAGTAGGATGGCCCTTGGGATATCAGTGGCAAACATCCCCAGCCCTCACAGGTGAGGTTCAGTTGCCCCAATGTGTTGTGTGGCCCCTCACAAATGGGGTCTGGCATGGGCCATGTTGGCACATAAGGGCTTCCTTGAGTCTTATGCTTTGAGGTTTGGTATCCGCTAAAGCCAATCACTGCTTCAGTGGCATACAATGCTGGTCATCTGAGTGAACCTGCCTTGGCAGTGTCTCCTTGAAGCCAAGGTTTTGCATGCATTGTGCACTGCAACAGTTCAGCATTCTTCACTCCACATCTGAAGGTTGTATTGTGCATAGGACTCAGTGGTTTCATCAGAAGTGGGGCCCCAGCGGTGCAGAACTACCCAAATGGCAGTTTATGTCAAACACCTCTCTTCTGTTTTGTCGTTTCACACCTCATTGATCATGAGAGATGTAATTTGACCACATTAGACATTTAATCAGTACTTGTAGCCTAATGTTAATGGTGAGATGTGCCCCTTAGAGCCACGAGGCCTTTAGTAGATTGTTTTGAATGATATGTCCAGCTTTAACAGAGAATACCTGTTGCGTGCACTGGGAGGTCGAAGGAAGATCTCTGTGTGAGTTACTGTGGGCTGTTTCCAAAGGGGAGGAATAAATGTACCATGGTGTACAGCACTCCCTGGTGATAGTATATCCACACTGCATTTATAATCTGCTGAGAAGTCAGTACCTTGGTATTATACACAATAGAGGGCTGCTGTGAAGGTAGAAGTCTCGGATATTGGGAATGTGGGATCCTTCGAAGGTTTAAGGACCGATGCCCATTGTTCACATTATTTGAAAATCATAGGATGAAACCTAGGAAGTGTGTAAGAATTGAGATAGTCTACCTCCTGTGTTCCTGATTAAAAAGTTAGAAGTGTCTCTTGTTCCTGATGAAGTGAAAGCACTGTATCTAGTGTGCTATATGAGCTATGTATTTCCTTAGCAGAAGAAGGCGTGAGTAGATTCAACATAGTGAGGTGCTAAGCCTCTACTGCTGACTGTGTATATCTGTATGAGGTATTGTGAAACATATTGAGGTACAGGGTTAAAAGTGTGAGAAAACATTTGCAGTACAATTTATACACATGAATGTCCCAGGCATTGTGTTATTTGTACCATTTGTTTACTCTTGGTATCCATTTGTAGAGGTGTGGTGGAGCACCTCTTTTAATTGCATACTCATTTCACAATAACACCACATCTCCATGTAGCCAGTTTTTACATACAGTGATGTCCTCAGGTTTTTAGGCATCTTTGGCGTGCGTAGACATAGACACGGTGGGCCGGACGGCGCTGCCAAACGGAGTACACATTGCGCTGGGAATATATAGCCTAAACACCTAACAGTACATGGTTATGCAAATAACCCTGACTCACTAAATTAAAGGCTTTAGAAACCATCCAGCACACTTGCTGATCGAACTACACACAGAATCCACACACTGCCCGTCTCGGACCAAAACAAGTTTAGCTGAAGACAAATTATCGAAGCAAGTAAGATGGATCGGCTAGTTAAGTGCTTTTTGTTGACTTGGGTGATCTGCTGATCATGACTTTAATGCCAGCAGTGGAAACTCATACTTTCCTCCTTTTGAGGTCAGCACGTTGTGTACTGTTAAATGAGGTCATAGTAATATCTGACATACGCAGAGTTTAAAACCAGCAAAAACTACAGTATTACATGGGATACAAAAAAACAAGTTATTATCTAATAATTCTTAAGCATACCTCACAATCTAGTAGGAAGTGATTGCACCACCTTATAAAGCACCTACCCCAATTGACTCCTTTAAAATGGTCCCTCTTTACCCATAGAAGCACTTGATTCCTGGTAATATATCACTGTAACTTCTCCTTCTACTTAGAACATTAGGGCTCTAGTATCCAATTGAAACTTCATACCCTTTTACCAATTTCAGGGCACGCGTTCTACCAAGGTGTCTGCTTCACCAATGGATCCTTGAAATCTGAGAGCTATCAATGTGTGCCTGTCCTGCATGACACAAATCATTGCATAATCCATCAGCTTGTAACGACCTACAGGCTGCACTGCTTGTCCCTGAGACTCTAGAACATGAACTGTTACCATTTAGCTGAAGAAGCTGACAGCTAATACAGAGGTGTTGGATAGCATCAGAGACTCACATTGGGGCAGTCAAGGATCTGCAAATTCACTCACTTCATTATGCTGCCTCATGCATGTTTAGCAAGTAATGAACCAAAAAACTGCCTCATGAGCGCAACGACCAAGCTACATTGATCTGTTGACCGTGTGCTAGGTCACTTCACCTGGTCACACCCCATGCGTGCTGTACCCGCTTCAGGTGCGGTCAGACACCTGGGCGTCACATTGAGCTCAGTGTTGCTCCCTTTTCCACAAGTAAACGGAGTGACCTAGAATGTATGTAAAAGGGGTCGTAGACAACCAGTAACCAAAGACCCTTTTGTGTTGCCCGGCGGTGTTGCCTCTATTACCCACAAAGTATTCATCTATGAAGAAGCAGGCGCTGGAGACTGAAAGGCAGGAAACCAGGGTTTATTCTCTCCGGAGGAGAACACATCAATTCAGACAGCAAGTATCGTCACGAGGTGCTCTAACCGCATCTCTGAGGCCTGGCCTCTTATACACAGGTTTATGATCTTTATTGCACGTAACACATTCTTGCAACACTTTGATATGTGAAAGAACATCCTCAGAATCTCCCCTTCAGGCCCGTTCCCACACATTTACAGTTGAAGCCCCCGCCCCGGTCACAACAGGTGATGATTATCGTGCAGCTGGACATTCCGCCGATTCACGGAATGTGTGGGGTTGATCGGATCTAAGGGTGTTCGATCGACTTGAGGGTCCTTTGATAAGGGGAGGCTTCCTACTGTACGGGGTAATAAACAGTATCCGCAGGGCCAGGTGGTGGCTTGGGAACAAGGAAGACAGACGGGCACACAGGAAAGAGGGGGGTTTGCATCAAAGGGCCTGAGACTATGAAAGGAATGAAGGGAGGTGTTGCGCTGGGAACAGGATGGGATTCTGAGGCAGATCTGCGCTGGAGAGGGGTTTATGACCCAAGGAGAGCGAGGGGGTTGTCAGCGTGCGGGGGATGCCTGCGAGGCTAAGAAAGAGAGTGAGAGAGAGAGAGAGGCGCTGGCTATCAGCGAGGGGCAGAGGGGCCATGGTGCTCAAAATGGCTGCCGCTTACGCGCAAGGCATGTGAAAGCAGGAGTGATCAGTGCGTGGGGGTGCTTGTGTAGGTGGAGAGCCGTGCTGGGGGTCAGGGGTATGCAGAGGGTGGTTCTGGTCAAGGCAGCTAAAGTGGTGGGTGTGTGCGACAAAGAGTGTGGCATCGGGGCAAAAGGGAAGATGGCGCAGATAATGTTCACCAAACCGTATTAATTTTCCACAGTCCTCCCTTTAACATTTCTAAGACATCTTGCAGGCCTATTTCCTATCTATGTCTACTGTTGTGGTCATAAGTAAGGAAGTGAAAACCCAGGTGAAGGAACTGTACATAAACATCACATTTTTATTTTTTTTTTTTAAATCTTTTCATCTGGTGGGCGGGCTCATCGTTAAGCTTTGTTACAGGAAAGTCATAGTAATGCAATATCAGACAAAAATTATGCAGTGAGAGCGTTGGATACAGATCATAGATGCTTGTAGTCATTCGGAATAGGAGCCGATAAGTTACCACGTAAGTAAGTTCTTTTTGTACTCGGTTGGAGCATAGTCAATTCAATGGTGGTTGGGAGAGAAATGAGACATAGTAAAAACAATAATCAGGGTTCCCAGTGTCTTATGGTCGTGGACCATGATTAGTGAGTTCTCAGCATTCTTTGTCGTCTTCCGTTGACACTGTTGAGCACCTGTATTACAATTCGTTCTTTAGTAGGAATGTCCATGTGGGTTGAGCCGTTGGAGGTCTGCGGGCAGGAGAGTGTCTTTGTTCTGTTTCGCCAGACCTCATGGGAGAAATGCGTTACGGTTTTGGAGCAGATGCATTTTCTTCCATAATCCAGAGTGTGGTCATTAGAAGGAGACAGAAAAGGATTGTGGTGAAGGGTGCAATTGTCTTTGAGTTGTGGAGTCTGTCTGTTCTTGGGTTTCTGTGGTGGGTATTTCCTGTTGCTTCCATCATCTTCAAGGTGCTCGGTACCGGGCAGAACCACATACTTCGTTTAGCTTCTCTTTGGGGTGACCCCTGGTGGTGTTTTTAGGTCACCGTTCTGAGATTTAACACAGTTCGTGGTCTACTTAGTCGGGGCTCCCTCCCTTTTGACGCAGGAAATACCCTTCTCCGGATGGCACAGTAGGATTTAGAGGATTTTGAAAGTTCAGGTGGAGGGAGGGGGGTGTGTGAATAGTCCTTAGGGCAGGTCGGAGGAGGAGGGGATGGAGCAGGGCCAGATCGGGAACAGACCAGGGGGACGGAAAATTTTAGACAGGCGGGTCCATAATCACGTTCAGAGAGCGGGGACTTTTCGGCACGCGTCGATCATAGAGCAGGGGCCTCAGGTCAGCCCTTTCCTTTAGTTTTGTCGGAAACAGTGCCTTGTCCTGCGACTCCTTACTGTTGTGGTCTCGCCTTGGCCTCTGTCACTGAGGTTCTACGATCTGCAGTCAGGCCGCGTGCTCCCACATCCGGTCTCTTTCTCCTCCGACAGTGGTACCCTTAAATGAGTTTGAAAAGACAGTCTTTAGAGATTTTGCAGAGGAAGGTAATTACGTAAATCTATTTCTCTCCCAACACCAAGCAACTGGGGTAAACATCCGCTACATTGAGGTCTGCAGCCAACGTATAAACAATTGATGATGGGTTTGCTGGATTCCCAACAACTTCCCTTTGTGGTTATTTCTTTGGCGTTTTGTCGGTTTATTACATTCATTTGTCGTGGTACGAGGTCTGATACCCATACATTGCATTTGTTTATTACAGTCATGTCAGTTCTTCTGGTAGAGACCCATTTCCCTAGTACGAGTCTTGCAAGGCTAGACCGGTCTTCAGGGTTTTGTATTTTACGGAAAAAGTGCAACGTGTTATTCACCATAGTCTGATAGGCATCCTTCTGAGGAATGAACATAGGCTAAACGATTCTTTATTACATCAATGCGTCCTATCTTTTAGCTAAACATCTTATTTTCAATAAGGTTTACTGCAGCAAGTTCTTTCATTTTTCGATCTAATTTTAGCTTCGTAAACATCATTCTAAATTCTACATAGTTTCTTACAACCTGGTTACTTTATTAAAAACTCGGACTCGTGATGACTGTTCAACCCATCTTTGGGGTGAGCGAGGTCTAATGGGAAACAACTAGGAACATAGCGAACTGGGGCAAGGGACATTTTCCAAACTCCTGTTCAGGGCAACTGATACCAAGCCGGGGGCATTCTGGAAAAACGGGGATGTCTCGATCACTTTTTCTGTTTGGGTATTGAGATAACTTCGGGACGGGGGGAGGTCGCGTTTATCAGAAACATTTTATCATGGATGCCACTGACAAGTAGTTCCCTCAAAATGGGTCAGATTAGAGAACCTTAGTCGTCTTACCTGTCCCTTTCTTTTCGGCCAATCTAGGTTTCATCAATATTTAGCAGAAAAGGAGAGGTATTGACATGGCATCAATGCAATTTTATTAAAAACGAATTTTGTGCAAATACTTGTGGTATTTGGAGCCAATTGGGTGGTACACCAAGTTCGCCAATTAGGTGCCAGTCGTTTAGGGAGAGACAGAGAGAGGGTGATAGAGAGAAAGATAGAGAGATAGATAGAGAGATAGATAGAGAGAGAGAGAGAGATGTGCAACGATAGGCTAAATGATACACATGTGTCCTGGGAGAGTGACTGTGTACCATTTAGGCTATTCAGTGCATTACCCAATATGAGACGTTTCGGGTCTGTGTTAGGATGTAGAAAGCATGCAGTTTGGGACGGAAGAGCATTAGGTCAGGTACAAGAAGGACGTGCATTGAGTTGGGCGCCCTTTGGTGTCATCTTGCAGCGTTAGTCCGTTTCATGTATCGGGCGTGACGTGGCTCCAGATCTGTTACGATACCCTAATCGTGATTCCATTGTAACCTGTAGAGAGAGAAAAAGAGGGAAAGGGAGGGGGAACAACATTCGAACATATCAAATGTACGGGCACGAAAGTCCTTTACTTACCACATACCCGTCTTATCCCCTCAGGATATAATCCCTGGGGTCTCGGTTTCCGAAGTCAAAGGGGTGGGCAGTGTGGCAAGGGTGGCGAGCGATAGGTTGTTCATGGGGGAGACGGTCCGAGGGTGGCATTATAGGTCGTGTGTGTGGGGAGAACGCTAAAAAGAAATCAGAGGTGCCTAGCGCGAGGTATCTGGTTTGTAAATGTATCCAGCTATTGGGGATCCTTTAAATCACTCCCAACGCTGTGATGTTCTAGGGCATATCAGTTCTTCGGCTAACCCTGCCCCTTAGGACCTTCGATCATCATACCCTTATGACATTCTAACATTCATACCGTTTTGCTTTTACCCATTCTCCGAAGTCGAGGTCCTTCTTCATGCGTTAGTTCCTGAGCTTAGTCGCATATTTTGGAGGCAGCGTATCATACCTTAGATTCGATCATAAATCCGGGGCCGAACAGCCATTTTTCTAATAACCTTAAAAAGAGAGCAAAATGGTTGTGCACAAAATAGCCCTCCCGCCGATTCCCACATTTACAAAAGTTTGTGATACCCATTCATAGTTTGGAAAACCTTTATTTGCATAATCGTTCAGTACGTAAAATGTGAGAGTGCAATCATATTTTGGCTGGACGTGGCGATGGTGGAAGCACATACAGTAGGGGGGTTTGTCGCATAAGAACATGTTAAAAAGGCCTAATTAATTATTTGCAAGTAACTAAAAACGTCTCGTTAAGTGATGAGGGATCAGGGGTATTTTAGTTGATGAATGGGAACATAGTCAAGCTCATTGTAATCACATTTCCTAGATGTATACCGTGGGTGTGCATCATAAGCGACATTATGTACCAGTTACAATAAATATCAAAATAAATCGTTCATTGAGATCAACATTTTGACAGGACCCCTTTCAAATCTTCGCCAAGCGAACCCTCCTCTCCTTTTCGTCAAGTGTGCAAAGGTTCACATATATCTTAGTACATCAAGTCTCATTAGCTAAAGAACACCACGAGGTGTCCGTTAGTTCCTATTTGATACCGGCGCCATTTTGGGTGAGGCCGGTTTAGTCCGGAAGTAGCATCAGGGAAAAAATGTCTCAGACGATTGGCGGTTGGACCAGAGTCCCTTTCGGCAGTTCAAAAAACCTGTGCTAACAGAGGGGCCGGTGGTGTGGACCGTCAATCAAAAAGGGGGAGGGAGGTAGAATCTTTCTTACCGGGTCACGTTGATGCTCAGCCGAAACTTACTCGAGTTCGTTAGCCCATAATGTTCCGGGGTGGTTCAGACTGAAGCTGGTGCAGACACGAGAGCACCACCATCTTGTTGCTATGTCGTGGTCGTTCCAGTTGTTCCCTACCGGAAGCCTGTAGGGGCCGAGGGCTTCTGGGACTCTGGTAGAATCTTCAAAGCTGTGGGGATGTTGTCGGAGGTGGAGGCTCGTGCCCAGGTGGGCAAGTGCCCGAGTTGCAATTCCGGACAAAGTTACTCCAGCGGCCTAGACCCGCCTTCCAGAGGGCCCAGATGCCATTTTGAGACCCTGCAGCCGCCGCCCTTCGTCGTGTCTTTCAGGAGTGGAAGAAACTTCTTGTGGCGACAAAGACAGAACACCATGCTGTTGGAGCAGGACATTTGGTTCGGGGCGCCAGGGTGCAGCTGTGGAGCCTTCACCTGGGGAGGTGAGGGAGGCTCGTCCGTGCCGCCTTCCTCTCGCGGTCATCCCACGCCGTCCCTTTGAATCAGGGGTGCACATGATGACCACCCTACACCCCTGACTCCGACTCTTGGGGGACCATTGTCTGTCCGGTGCTGCGCAAGTATGCCCGTCGGACATTGTATGTTCTGTGCTGCGAAAATAGGCCCGTTGAACATTGTACGCTCTGTGCTGCGGAAATAGATCTGTCAGGCATTGTACGTCCTGTGCTACGCAAATAGATCCGCCGGACATTGTACGTTCTGTGTTGCACAAGTATATCCGTCGCCCGGCTGGAGGATTTCGGCGCCGGGCCGGCGCTGGGAAACCTCCTACCTGTGGAGGTGGGAGAGGCTTGTCCGCGTCGCCTCTCCCTCCCAGTCCCCCTGAGCCAGTTCGATGGAGGAATTCGTGATGGCCGGACCAGGAGATACGAGAGAGGGGGTCATCGGCATCCGCCCCCCTCCTTACTCGTGGCCCGGGGACGTCACCCCAGGAAGGAGAGTATGGGAAGACCATTTCATGTCGGCCCATGGAGCCTCCTGTACCTTCTCGTCGGCGATTTCCTTTGGTCTATGGCTGATGGCTGGCCCCGCCCCACACGTGCTGTGTGTTTCACCTTCCGGATGGGCGGGACCGTTGACTGGTTACATTTTGAGAACTTCCAGAGTGAGCGTAATATGTTTTGTATTGTTCCTATTAGTACAGTTTACTTTAAAGAATGTTTTACTAGTTTTTCTATTTATCGTTGGTTGTGTGTTATCTTTATCGTAATTAAATCCTAAATTATATAACAGATGCTTGGTTTCCTTGAGTCCTTTTTCTAACGGGGGATTGTCTACGCAGGCCTGTAATTGCTTCTGTTTTTCAGAGTGGGGGGGGGGGGCAACAGGGGGCAATCAGTCCCAGAACTCTAACATGTCGTTAAAATTGGTCTGACGAAATCTGTGCCATCGAGCATAATCAAACGTGGTGGTTCTATCCGTCCTGTCCGTGTTAGTCTGATTTGTTTTTGTCTCGCGCCTTTTCCCTTTCTGCCGGCCTGTTATTTCTGTCGACCCTCCGCTCGTACCTATGTTCTGTAGAGTCGGGCATTGGGCTTTCCAGTGCCCGAGACATTTACAAAAAGCACATTGGTTTTGCCTTAAATCTGTTCGTCCTGTGCATAGTGTCGGGGGATTACTTTTGGGTCGTTGTGTCTCGGGGTTGTCCCGTCGGCACATCCCTTTACACCGTTCTCTTTTTGTGTCTAATCCTCGGAACTGTGTCGTCGCTGGCCCTTCCTTTTGCCTACCAGACGTTTGGAGGGTTGTCTGTCGCGTTTCTTTACCTACTTTGACTTCGTCCCTTTCCTTTCGTTGCGTAGCTTCTTTGCGCCACATACCGAGACTATCGAGCATAATAGGCGTTGTCTTAATATTACAAAGGGCTATTTCTACCGTTTCTATTTTGTCTAAATCGAAGGATCCTATCAGTGGCCATTGTTTCTCTTGGTTTGCTTTGGTATACTTGTGCCATAGCTTACTATAGGCTATGGTAATTAATCCATACTTTGTGAACATTTCTTTATTAGGGGTGCCTTCCAGCGGAGCTAGATGGTCCACCTCTAATAGACGGTCCGGGCTGAACCAGCTATCCATCAGTGGGGAGAAGACAGGCATGACGGATCACAATGGGGATAATAGTCAGCACTACCTATCTTATCACTGCGTGCAAAGACTAGACAGAATATTTCTATTCTACGTTGTTTGCATGCAGTGAATACCTCAAGAACCAATATTGGGCAATCAGTGTTTGGTCAATAAATAAAAATAAAAAAAAAATGGTCAATGGGGAGAATAAGTAGGCCCGCAAAGGTCTGCGTCACCTACCCTTTCACTATCTGCAAAGAGGGGGACCTATTCTTACCTGTTTGCAGACAGAGAATCTCCAGAAAACGATCCGTAACAGTTAATCAATGGGGAGGGGCAATTGATCAGTGGGGGAGAAAGATAGGCACAATGGGTGCGTTACCTATCCTTCACTGCTTGCAAAGGGAGAGCCGGTTGTTTCTCCGTTTGCCGACAGCGAAACTCCAAATAAATTAACAAAAAGCAATACTAGTATTTTTCATCAATTATCAATCATTTCGCGATTTGTCGTGTTTACACGACCTTACCCGGACCGCATGGACAGTTTCTTGTCTTCCGAATCCAGCGCCCGATCGTCCTCTTCTCTTCGTACTCCTCGTGGCACTCCTGATGGTTCCCAGTCAGGACCGTAGATCACTCGAGAGAGGTCCGTTCGGAACCAGTGAAGTTCGGATGATCGGCTGTCAGACGAGGGTCTATCGGACAGGGTACCTTCCGATCGTTGCAGTCGTTCACTCTGTCGTCAGGACCTCTCCCACTGGATCCACGAGTCGCTGATGGGCCCCACGCTTGGGACGCCAATTGTAAAAGGGGTCGTAGACAACCAGTGACCAAAGACCCTTTTGTGTTGCCCGGCGGTGTCGCCTCTATTACCCACAAAGTATTAATCTATGAAGAAGCAGGCGCTGGAGACTGAAAGGCAGGAAACGAGGGTTTATTCTCTCCGGAGGAGAACACATCAATTCAGACAGCAAGTATCGTCACGAGGTGCTCTAACCGCATCTCTGAGGCCTGGCCTCTTATACACAGGTTTATGATCTTTATTGCACGTAACACATTCTTGCAACACTTTGATATGTGAAAGAACATCCTCGGAATCTCCCCTTCAGGCCCGTTCCCACACATTTACAGTTGAAGCCCCCGCCCCGGTCACAACAGGTGATGATTATCGTGCAGCTGGACATTCCGCCGATTCACGGAATGTGTGGGGTTGATCGGATCTAAGGGTGTTCGATCGACTTGAGGGTCCTTTGATAAGGGGAGGCTTCCTACTGTACGGGGTAATAAACAGTATCCGCAGGGCCAGGTGGTGGCTTGGGAACAAGGAAGACAGACGGGCACACAGGAAAGAGGGGGGTTTGCATCAAAGGGCCTGAGACTATGAAAGGAATGAAGGGAGGTGTCGCGCTGGGAACAGGATGGGATTCTGAGGCAGATCTGCGCTGGAGAGGGGTTTATGACCCAAGGAGAGCGAGGGGGTTGTCAGCGTGCGGGGGATGCCTGCGAGGCTAAGAAAGAGAGTGAGAGAGAGAGAGAGAGGCGCTGGCTATCAGCGAGGGGCAGAGGGGCCATGGTGCTCAAAATGGCTGCCGCTTACGCGCAAGGCATGTGAAAGCGGGAGTGATCAGTGCGTGGGGGTGCTTGTGTAGGTGGAGAGCCGTGCTGGGGGTCAGGGGTATGCAGAGGGTGGTTCTGGTCAAGGCAGCTAAAGTGGTGGGTGTGTGCGACAAAGAGTGTGGCATCGGGGCAAAAGGGAAGATGGCGCAGATAATGTTCACCAAACCGTATTAATTTTCCACATGTATTTTACACTTTCAACATGTTTGTGGGATTCTCCTGTGACTTCTAATACACTTCCAGGTCGCCTTGGTCTTGAAACATTTCAACTCTTGCAATGGAGTCTGCTGTGAACTTAAAGAAGTGCAGAAGTTGATGTCTGCCTCGAGCTTGGCTTGGCGCTCCTCATCACCTTTGATCCTCTACTGAACAAGCGGCCACATATACGACCGTCAGGTTTTGTGACTCGCAAATTGCGATTTTTATCGACTTGCAATTTGCAAAACCTGATGTACAGCAGTGTCTCAGACACTGTTTGCGATTCCCAAATGGGTTGCAAGGGACTTGCCTCATTTGCGATCCATTGGGAATGGCTGGCACTCACAGGATGGTAGCCTGCTTGGGTCAGCAGACCACCACGTCTGTGACTGCTTTTTAAATAAAGCAGTTTAAAAAAAAAATGCAGCCTGTTTTCCTTAATGGAATCTGGGATGCATTTCAAAAGTAAAAATGAAAAGTTTTCTTTACATTTTTTTACAGTGGGTAGTGGTCCATGGGACCACTGCCTGCTCCGAAAAAATGTTGGCACCTCCATTCACAAAGGGGAAGGTCCTTTGGGGCCTCCTTCCCGTTTGCGATTGGCTTACCACAAATTTGAAATTGGTGGTAATTTGCTAATGTTTTGCGATCCCAGTCGCAAAACATTCATACATAACATTGCAACTCGCCAATACGTAGGGGATGCCCTTTACATGCCCCTTCCTTATAGCAACTCCCAAATCCTATTTTGCATGACAATATTGGGTTACCGACTCACAAAATAGGGTTGGTACATAGGAAAATTCATTTTACAGGTTGCGGTAAAATGTGTCATACATCTGGACCAAGGTTTCCTATCCAGATTACTGATTCCATTCCTCCACACCAGACATGTCAAGTCAGCCTCCCATATTTCTCTCTTCTCCCAGCGAGATGAATCATTTGGTGGAAGATCTCTAAATTGACATCCAAGTCAGAAAAACTTTTAGTCTCGCTACTTTAGCCAAGAACATAGACTTGTCTTATTATACATCGTCTGCTATTTCTAAATTCTTTGCCCTGTCTGTTTCGGTGTCTATCCCTGCATGTGCCTTATAAAAACAATAATTTTCACACACCTCTATTCAGAATGCCTTTGTACAATTAAAGGAGACCACCAAGTATGACAAATATATCACGAATTAGGTAGCATTGACATCGTGCCTGTTTTCCATGCGTTTTCTTCACTTTAACAATCTCACATTGTATTTTCTGTAACTCCTCTCTCATGTTTTAATCTCCACTACCGCCTCAGCCTTCCCTTCCAGGCCCCGCCTCCTCCATTTTCAGTTAAGGAGAATTCGATGAAAAGAAGTTGCCGGGATCCGGTTTCTTAAGTTTTGTGTCCTGTCACAAGAAGCCTCGGGCCATTCTTTCACTTTCTTGCTTTGTTGTTCTTATCCTTTCAGTGCATGTCACTGTCAGTTGAGATTATGCAAGTGCCCAAGGATCATTGCCAGTACAGGAGACGATTTATGGGGTTGGGGTTAAGTTTTGTTCTCTGAGTTCTCTTAATTTGTTTAAACATTTCAGGCTTATCACTCTTTGGAAAATAAACACTGATTTGCAGTGATTTCATATCTGCGTGGTTGACTTTACTCCTTTTCCCAGGAACACGGTTGGAGTAATTGTAATCACCGAATTATTAATCTTTGATCACCTACCATAAAAATATACATTTCAAAATATGCTCTGTATTTATGAATGTATATAGAAACTGATAAACCCGTTTTGGTAATAAATTGTTTGCTGGTGTACAAGGTCATGTCCCTTTCCTCTTCAGTGTGGACTTTAACTTGCTTCTCTGATGCTTACTGCTTTATTAAAGTGTAACCAATTTTTAGGTTTGTGTTTTACCAGAGCCAATTGTCTACGACCTATTGGTAACGGTATTCATAGAGTGGGCTTCGAGTGTTGGCTTTTTTTATCAATCCATTTCAGCCACTGGTGTGAGGCTTTGACAATCACATCTTGGCTAGACCAGTGGAATATCCATCTCTCACTAAATGGTATTGGCTGTTTGAGTGTATTCTCCCAGCTCCTCTCAATTGCTTTCTCTAAATTGCATGAGACTACTTTACAACATTCAGTAGCGGCTGGTGTTGTCGAAGAGTGGCTGGAGAAGGGGTCAGGGGACGACCGACAACAAATGACAAAATGCAAAAATATATCTACGTATGACTGACCTACAGCAAGCCGCATTGTGCTCTTCTGCTCCTCTCCTCTGCAGACAAAGGCTCTCAGACGGCCAATCCTGACGATGCTCTCATGCTGGCTGGAAGCAGCGTTTGGATGGCCTGAGTGCTCTGAATTTGTGTTCACAGAGAGACTGGGAGCCTGTGCCTGCTGTCTCCAACCTGGCAATGCACCTCTGCTTCCGAGCGCTTGATGGTTTGGCTGACCTAAGACGGCCGGCCAGACCGTCATACACACTGGTCGCAGTGCACTTACCACTCATCCAGCAGCCTGTCATCCCCATGGCCCCGCCCCCAAAGACTCTGCAGGAAAAGAAAAGTCAAAATATAATAAAACATGTTTATTATCATTTTATTTTTCCTTTGCTGCTGTCTTGGGGCAGCTGGCACGGGGGTGATGCTCCTCCGCAGCTGACAACATTAGCCCTTTAGGTCGCTCCTGCTGGTTCCCTGCAGTGTGACTCTCTCTAGTCTGCAGCTACTGCATGCTTTAAGCACATGCAACCTAGACCTGTTGGCTATGCCAGCACGTGTCTAAATGTTTGTTACGTTTCACTTGTGCTATGTTGGCAGCTCTGAAAAATGCTGTTCTCTAGAATCGAGTTGTGTATTATGGCACCAGTTTGCAGCATCGGAGCCACATACTTACATACATACGTACCTATCGTACGGCGTAGAGCTAGTCTCTTACGCCGACGATACGCAACTGCTGATCTCCCTGTCCCAAGATCCCTCCTTGGCTGCTGAAAATTTTAAGACCTGTATGAGCGATCTTGCAGACTGGATGACCCAACACTGCCTCAAACTTAACGGCTCTAAAACTGAGGTGCTAATAATTGGAGGTAAGGACACAAGTTGGACCAAAGACTGGTGGCCACCCTGTCTGGGACCGTTACCCACTTCTGGCAGGGAAGCAAAGAACCTTGGTGTCTGGGTGGACAATAAACTCTCATTTGACAGCCCTGTAAATAAAATCGTAGGGAAGTGCTTTGGAGTCATGAAAACTCTCAACCGCACCCTGGACCTCCTCCCTCTGGAGGCCAGGCGCACCATGACTCAGGCCCTAGTATCTTCCCGTATGGATTATGGCAACGTGCTTCTTCTGGGAACCTCGGAAAAGAATGTCAGGAGGCTACAGGTGCTCCAAAACTCTGCAGCACGGCTAGTGCTGAGACTACCCAGAAGAGTTGCTTCCAAACCTACCCTGGCCACCCTACACTGGCTGCCCATAAAGAAAAGAATTCTATTTAAAGCACTCCTCATGTGCCATAGAATCATCAATCAGAAAGCTCCTTCGTACTTGTCGGATCTAGCCGTTCCTTACGAGCCGAACAGATCTCTTCGCTCGATGGGAACAGGCCTTCTCAAAATCCCCCGAATAAAAAAAATCTAGAATGGGAGGGCGCTCTTTCTGTGCGCTAGCTGCCGGCAAATGGAATTCCCTCCCCACCAACATTAGGCTAGCGAGCAATGAAGCCACCTTCCGAAAACTGTTGAAAACCTACCTCTTTGCCCTTTAGGTCCTCTCCCTCTCTCTGCATTCTGACCCTTCTCCACAGCGCTGGGATATGCCGGGAGGCGTCACCAGGCGCTTTATAAGCCCCTTTATTATTATTATTATTACTTTATCGGAACAGTAGACTTGTTTGCAACCTACCCCTTCTCCAAAATTTGCTAATAATCAAGGAGTGTAGAAGTAGCTAGTTGCATGGCCACTTCTTCCGGGGTAACTGACAGATTGTTTTGGCAGAATCCACTTCTCATAGTCCAGGGAAGGAGTGCCAGATGCTGAGAACTGAAGGCCCTTTGGGGCTTAAGTTCCAGTCCATGTCAAAGAAACTGTTGTACTCTCTGTCTAAGCATTAGCCAGAGCTCGCATTGCACTGTGAGACTGAGTTTATTCTACTGTGCATGATTCAGGGGGATCCAGAATCAATCCACTCTCATGAATTGGGCGAATTGTGCAACAGAGAACAATCCCTCTCCCCTTGTGAGTGCCATTTGACGCAAACCCAGACTGAAAAGAACCTTGCTGAAAAACAACAACCCGCTCACCTGGTTGGTGGATGATGAAATGGCTGATCTCTGACTGGCACAATCAGGTGTTGTGGCAGATACCGGTCCCACCTACCTTCTGGTCACTGGCAGTTACAGGAGCTGACTAATTAATCTTTTAACAAGGTGGTCACTTGTCTCATGACATCTGTTTGGTATCTTTTCGACCCTGTTTGCCAGTTGGGACTTGAACCTAAATTTTCCTAAACCAATGAAAAAGTCCTTTAAGACGATGGTCTCTTGTGAAATGAATCTCCTTTCGTGAAAGACTTCTTTTCTAACCGCTATCATGTCCTGACACATGCATTAGCGAACTGAATGTCAGTGGTCCAGAGGATGAAAAGCCCACAAAAGCCTTGTTATTAATGTATTTACAGAATTTACCTGAAAAACAAGACCATTTTCGTCTAGAGATGGTTTGTAGGACAAGAAGACACTACATAACCTACAGATGTAGCACTCACTACTATTTTGTCTGTACAGAAGCAAGGCCCTTTTTCTTTCGGATGAAATAATTTGTACTGTGGTGGCAGGTACTGTCCTTAATCTGCATCAAAGCCAACCGTTGCCGGGTAGATTATTTTTGCATCTCTCAGTACCACACTCTGCTCCTCAGTATTGGCACATTCCACAAGGCTGCACTAGCATCAGAGGCCATCTCCAGGCGTGCGCCTTTTCTGTAGGATGGCTACCTGGTTTACTCCACCAGTGTCCTGTTGGCATTCTGCTGTTCTTGGCATCTTATAGCAGCAGTACTCAATTTTGTCAGGAGATTCTCAGAACCATTGTTTGTCTAAACGTCAAGCTGTACACCTCTGCTTTCACTTCCTAACTTGTTTCTTATAGAGTGAAATATTCAGTGATTAAAAATAGCCAAGA
Source organism: Lissotriton vulgaris (assembly GCF_964263255.1). Classification (NCBI taxonomy): domain Eukaryota; kingdom Metazoa; phylum Chordata; class Amphibia; order Caudata; family Salamandridae; genus Lissotriton; species Lissotriton vulgaris. The sequence continues at coordinate 1,039,188,281 of NC_141697.1, forward strand.
TGTAAGGATATGAAAAAATACCTTTATATTCCCTGCTGTTACATAGTCTCTAACCTGTTCTCAATAATCTCCTGCTAACCCTTCAGCAATAGGACAACAGTGGACGAACCTAGCGAGAGCATGCAACCACACATTGTTAACAGGAGCCAGCCTGCAGACTGGGAAAGATTAGGTCACCATAAAGGCAACTTTATCCTTCTTATCATCACCATTTGACAACTTGCATCAGAGTTATACATTCAGTTTGGTTGAGAACAAAAAATACTTTATTGGCTGAAATGCATTGTTAAAAGAAAATAGATACATAAAGACAATTTAGAGTTCGAAATCTCACATTAGATCTGGAGAAAATGCTCTTTAATTTCAATTTGGTCTCCTTAAGTCTCGAGACATGTTCTTTTCATTTTCCATCAATGAGGACCGGTTGGAACGGAAGATGCTGTGCTCTCAGACTTGGGGAAAAATGTTTGTGGCTATATGAGCTCACCAACCCGAACAGTTCTCCCATGATTATGTCAAGCATCTTATAACTCCCAGTTGCCCGTACACTCAAGGCTGAGAGCAGCAAAGCGAAATGACCAGAATTTTTGGGGGGTTTGGAGAGTTTTTGGTATGGAGTGTGGGGGTATGGAGGATTTCATATCTACCAGACAACCCAAGGGCCGTTTGTTCAGGTCCTCCTCCATTTTGGAAACAAAAAATGTGCTTCTTGAGAGATGGAATCACAGATGAGCGTGGCTGAGGTTATCCCCAAGGGAATGCAAAGAATAGGTAAGGATATGCAGAGCGAGGGTGAATGTGTGGACTGGGTGGCTGAGGGGTGCAGGAGCCTAAGCTCCAACACATAGTGCCCGATTACAAGAGGTCAGTTAAATTATTACACCTGATCATTTCCAAATACCTCTGTGTCCAATTTTATGTGGTGCAATAATTATTGCACCCCACAATCTGCACTCTTAATCCGACCCACATGGTCATGAGTATTCAGTCAAGGCCAAGTGATACAGGGCAAAACCGTCCATGACTCAGGTCTAGAGAGTGTTAATGATTATTTGCAGGGTGACTAAGGGTGTGCATGGCATAGATGAAAAGATGGCTTGTTTTTCATATTCTATTATGACCGGCTCCTTAATGTTGAAGGGGGATCCATAAAATACAGGGCCTATGTACTCCGTGATCAGTGAGCAATCAACTGAAATTACAAATGAGCAATAGTGTCTTACATGCATGCTTATTATTTGGGTAGATGCCGATTACCAAGGCTCTAGTGGCCAGTTGGTTTATTGTCTTACCTCTTTAGTTCATTGAGCCATAGTAACTTAATCTTAATCATTTTCTAGTCTTGACATAACCTTTCCTGGTCCCAGCTTTTATCTCAACCAGTTTTAAAAATTGTTTCAAATTAATTCAGTGGTTCCCCTTTTTGTCCATGTTCATAAGTGTTGTTCCTCTTGTCATTTGTGAATGTGTGGTGCTTTTTGTATCTCACTGGGTACATTAAATGCCTTGCTTTTACAATATTACTTTTTTGGGCTACTTTGTCTCATTGCAGTGATATCCTGCACCTTCTGTGACTTTTACTAGCGCTGTATGACTTGATTTTCAGGATCTCACCTTCAATCCTGCTGAAATGTACTGGTTGGAGGTGGCCTGGAGAAAAGGGCACAGCATGCAGAATTGGTGCTTTAAATACTGATTCTGCATGTTGTGCCTTCTTTTCAAGTTGAAAATTCGAAAAATAGGAAGTATTTATCTCACCCAGTAAATGCTTCACCTCAGGGTAATGGTATTTAAAAGTGTTGTAAATACTCCAATATCCCACCCTCTTCTGCACAACTTGTAATCAGGGCTTTAGTCTTTGATATGTTTTTTTTTTTTAATCGGATGTCCTGTTGCTCAGCCGAAAAGTGTAAGAGCGGGCTGAGGAAGATCTTCCGGTTTGCAGATAGTCCAGCCCTCACCATTAGCGACCTATCAAAACAAATTCAAGCATTTTATTCTGTTTGTTACTCTGAGAGCCACTGGTTGAATATTAGTACGCTGAGCGGTCTTTCGGTGTTAAATCATAAACTTACAATTGATTTTTTTTCGTAAATCATTAAAATATATTAATAGTTTTATTTCCTACATTTACTTGGGATTGACCTTAAACTTGACTTGGACAAGCCAAGCCCCTTACTGCTTGGTTTAAGCAGAATGTCAGTGTGTTTGTGCGTAGAATTTGCATGAATATTCAGGTTTTTAAACTGTTTTTATATGTATCCTGTCAACACACTGTGTACTTAGCTGGGCTGTTAATAAGTAAACAACACTTGTGGAACTTCTGTTAACAGCAACCAGGCGTGCCTATGAATGAGTAGCTATCCACGCTTCCTGCCCATTCTGCACGGTCTCGGGTTTACCCCGTATGTTGTTTTTGGAGCAGTAATGTATTAGATAGAATGCCGCCCTGTAATGTACTTGGCTTTGCATGGGAACTTACTTGTTGTATTGTGCTCCATTGCACCTTTTCCATTCTGCACTTTGGGAAGAAAAGATACTCCTTCCCTGTTGCTTTTAAATGGATTGTTCGATTAACACTTTTGTGGCCGCCACTACCCAGTTGATCGGAATGACGGTCCACAATTGAAACATCTGTCACTCTCGTAGGCTTTTTAAACTGATGGCCATGTTGCACACAATTCTATCTCTCTTGCTGTTCTGTGTTTTAGGATAAAGGCGTTTAGGTGATAAACATTTTTTTCAAGCAATGTATATTGTGTTTTCTTGGTGTATGTAACAATCCACTCAGGATTAACAATTGCAGAATTTGCATTAAACCTTTTTGGTGATAGATAGAGACTCTATTTACCAGAATAAAAGCCTAATCCAGACACAGGTCCTTTATCAAGCTGTAAAGCTTTGGTACTGCAGTTTGGAGAATTGGATATACAAAAGCACAAACATTGGTTAAAATATGCTGTACAGCAACTGATATTGCCTCACATGCTGAAACACTTGTATGGATACATTTTAGTTTGCCTTTATTTGCAGCCACCTTTGACAGCAAAAAGTGGCCTTAATGGTGTACCATACTTTTTTGGTGCTCGCAAAACCTGGAGTAGTAAATAATTGGCAGTAACCAGATTACTTGTACATTTGATTTACAGATTACCTGACAAGAAGGGGACCTATACAGAAAAATGTACAATTAGTGGAAATCCGAGGGATTCAAAGTTTTTGTGGGAATCATTACTTCGATGTGAAAGTCCTTCCATCACCAGATTGTTCCATAATCTATGAAGCCACAGGATATTGTTGGAGTTTTGGCCTTTTTCCAATAAAGACATTGGCCGGAGTTATCGCGTTGCAGTCGGTACTGTATGATTCTTTCAGGATCATACATCATTTTAATGTAAATATTTAGGAAAGCTTACTGATTTGCATATTTTCTGGTTATCTAAGTGGACAGCCACACAGAAAAATGATTTCATATTTACTGAGCTGCATGCAGTAATGTTACATGAATTGCATATCTCTGGATTTAACCTGTGTTCCTCTTTACGGTTTTCAGAATAATGGAATGCTCCAGTTTCCCTTAGCTGTTTGCTGGCAGAAACCTGTTGTCATCCCTACATAATCTTACAGTTCTAATCTGGGCAAACCCATAATTTCCTTATTTAAATCACCTTTTCCGACCCTAAGCAAATACAGAGTGCTATTCAGATAGTGGCCAACAAAGATTTTAGGATGAAAAATAGATTTATCCACAGTTGTCACCATGAAATACATGGTCACAACAAGACACCCTTGCAGCTGCACTAAGAGAAACCAGAGAGGGTAGGCATGTATTAAAGCATTGACAACAGTTGTGAAAATCTCTTCAGAATGGGAGTGGTATTGATTGATCCAGGTGCCCTCTGTAGACAGTAGAGTACTTTACGAGTAATTGATCTTGTGGAGTTGGAGGCCTATTCACAAAGGCCTTTTGGAATTTGTAAAGTAGTATTTATGTAGTAAATTGACTCAAAACATCAAAAATAGGAATATTCAAGGGGTGTTCATATGCAGGCAGTAAAAATGAAAGGGATGAGCCCTGTTTGCACTTTTAGTATTAGGGAGTTGGATGGTTGTTTCCCCGTCTGATTCACAAAGGCTTGTTGGAGTAACCCTACAGTACTACCCCCTGCACTCCTAAATGCTGCTATGAATCGGCTCCTTGATGTCTAACATGACTGTTTTAGGAGCGGAAGACAGCCCTGGGGAATGTTCAGCTACCAGGACCTTCTTTAACTGAAGAGTAGAAAACAAATTAGTTGTCCTCTTAGATGGGTTTCCCAGAGGCAGAGTTTTCATTTAATGAGGATAGACTGGTTTACAGCACGCGTGTCGCACAGAGTTAGAAGTCAGTATTTTTCCGCATAAGCAAATCACTTATGTGCCTAAAAGAACAAGTTGTTCTGCCACCTCAGAGCTTCTTTCTTTGGGTACATGTTTATTGTTTTTTCACAAACATACATGCAATGTGCTTATTTTCATTTGTCAGATAGGTACATCTCTACCATATCCAATGCGTATTCGGTTAAAGACTTTTCCCCCATATGCTGCAGTGTTATAACAATTAGTTAATGTTCATTCAGAACCAGTGTAAAAAAAGTAACAATTGCTAGTAACATAACTTTGCATGTGAGGTTTTCCGATGTAGTGTTATGAGAATATAGTAACATGCTGTTATGTCGTATTTCTTCTAAAAGGGTATGCTGGTAAGGGGCATTCAACTAGAACAGTTGTACTTGACTTCTACTTTGTGCTTATCATGCCCACGCGTTGATATCTAAGTCAATATTGTGGGATAGAGTGTGGTACTCAATAGCACTATTGTCGCAGAAACTGGATGTATTGTTAACTGGTGACAGTGGCATATTACCTTCATTGTTGTTACTTTATAGGGTTTGTTGGAACTCATCCCACTGGTGAGTTATAGAGTGTTTTCTCAGCCCTCTTTTCCTAGTGCGCAACTTTTGCCTCGCCCCAGTGCAATATTATTTTGCACAATCTGGCTAAGGATGGGTATACTGGGCTCTCAGAGATTGCTTTGGGGGTCGGCTGGGAAGCGCTGGGACTGGGAAGCGCCTTGAGACCCTTATGGCTGAGTAGTCGTGCTTAACAAACACCTGATTGATTGATTGACTGGGTGGGCATTCCTCAAATTTCGGTGTGTTTGAGGGGTTTTCAGCCCATGCCAGAAAAATACCCAAAAGTCTTTCAATAACTGAGGATTTATTAGTTCACTTTTAGGAAGTCAGCAAGTTTAACAATTTGGTTAATGTCAAAGTGCCTGTTCCATTATCAGGCTGATTCTAAATCATTATCTCCCTACCCCTTTCTTGTATCTGAATGTTTCTTAAAACTATAGCTCCCAACATTTTATCAGAGACAATAACAAATGCCTGTTGATGGTTAGCTTGACGTTAGATCTTTTAACTCACTGTTCAAATCCCTGAAGGAAATGAAGTTTTGATAAAATGTTGTGGGTAAATAATGATGGTATTATTTAACTTATGAAACTAAAATTCCAGATACCCAAGAGAACAGGCTGCATGTAGCATGAGGAATCATACCTCTGTATAATTGCCGGTCCAGGAAATGGATATGCATACCGTGTTCCTGGGAAAATGAGACCCTTGCAGCTTTCTAGGAGTGCTCACCTGTGTATCTAATTATGGACTTGGAAATGTATAGATGCATATTTCCTCTTTTACTGTGCCTAGTGGATTCCGAAGTTAAAATGATTGGACGGGTTATGCTGAATCTTTTAAGAGCCTGGGCTGATGTGCTTAAAATTCTGTCAGATATACAATATGGATTCAGGGCTGTGCCGGGGAATGTAGAGCAGATTCTGAACTTATATTTGCTTATTAACAAATATGCGAAAACTAAAGAGGGAGCCCTTCACTTGGCCTTCAAGGACCTCCACACTAACTCCGGGCGGAGACCTCCGCTCCGCCTGCGGAGTGTGCGGAGAAGGCAAATCTCTGCACACTCTGCAGCGGAGTTGGCCAGCCCCCGCCTCCACCCCCCTATTAAGAAGTAAGATAACAGTAATAAAAACGAAAGTGAAAACCACTTACCTCTTTACCCCGGTGTCCACTGGCTCCCCTCCTCCTCACCGTACTGGTAATGCTTAAGAAAACTGCGCCAGTGCATGTGCATTTCTCGCAAGAAAAATCCACTGAGTACTGCGACTTGTCAGCTCCAGTCTACATTTGCTTACGTACAATACATAACTCCGTCAGTCCAGTTACAGCCTAGTACTGGTAAAATGAGCAAAGACTGACTTTGCCGCAACTCTTGGTGTGTAACTTAGTGCTATATTGTTATTAGGATGAAGACCCTGAAGGTTTGAGAAATTCACTTATAAGCTTTGGGTGTTTACCTATTAAAATAGCAATGTGTGCACAAAAAACCTTCTTGCGAGTTCTGTAAAGGACCTGTTTCATAGCCAAGAAGCTGAAAAAAGCTGCCTTAGCTTGTGCAGTGCTCTCCCTAAACGGAAGCTTGTCTATCAAAGCTGAGTGAGACAGTTCTCTTATTTACCCTCCGGCACAGCTGGGTTTCTTGCCTTCTGTCAGAGCCATACACATGTCTTGCTATTTATCTCTCTGATTGCTTTGCTTGGCAGTATTGAGCATGGTCACGATTGTGTCCATAAGGGAAAAAAGGATCAAAAGAACCAGCAGAGAAAGGCCCTGAATCAATCCGGAGTGATTCAAGAGCTGTTAATATCTAAGAAAAGATGAGTCCGGCTTTACTACAGCTTTGCACGCCCTTTTTCGCTCCATACTTGATCATAAGATGACCAGTCTATGGAGAGACCCTAAGTATAAGATTCCCTTCACAACTAGTACTGGTTTGAGGAATCAAAATTCAAGTCCAAGAATGGAAACCCAAATCTACTGAACTCTACCTGTACCAAAGATGCAACATCATTCCTGGTCAAAGGATGATCCTAAACCCACGCCCTCTGCCTGGGATCAACATTAGCTGTAGAAGTTCGAACTCTTTAAAAGTGGCAAAGGGCGACTCAAGGGTGGGAAGCCGCTCAGACTATATTTGACACCTGTGGCTCATGCCCATGCTGCAACAGATGCTTCTTATAGGATGGCTTTCATTCCTGTAGTGCTTGTCCATTTCCATAGCTTCTTTATCGTCCTTTTGATTCAATGACTTGCTCTTGTTGTGTTCTTACGCTGCTTTCTGTAATTCCACCATTACATCCCCCTGCACTCCATGTGCTGCTTCCTTCCCAGCTCGCCCACTGCTTCCCCAGTACTCTCCGTGCCGCTGTACTTTTAAAACTTTTTCCTAAAGCTCTACCGCCACCGTAGCTCCCTGGTTACTCCCTATCGCACAGCATTGTTGAGGTTTTTAAAAAAGTAAACTGCTCATTCCACAACACACAATCTTGGTGATAAACATGGACAGGGTTCATCACAACGTTAGTTTTTAGATCTTGCCTACAGACCGCTTTGAGCTGTATGTGTGTCGAAAAACCTCTTGAGGATCATACCAAAAACTTTCAGAGGGCATTTCCGGTTACTCTTCCCTGGAGCTTAACTTCTTGATCATCCTTTTGATTGGATGACTTGTATCGTTCCACTGCTCACTTTCATGGAACTACTTTTTCTTTTCTATTTTGCTGTCCATAAGAGTGCATGTATTTTATTGCTCTTTGACGCGTCTACAGCTTCCTGCCTGACTCCCCGCTCTCAATTCTGCTCCCCAGGCCTTGTATCTTGTCTGTAATCGTATAGCAACAGGTACATTTTTGTCAGGGTATGACTAAAGAGCAGACTTCAATGGTTGTTTTAGTTTTCTCTCTTGCATTTCACATATTGCATTAAGGCACAGGCCTCGACATCCAGAGGCTTTTATAGCGGTGAGGGAGAAGTCGCATGATGCACTCACTCAGCTGGTGATTGAAGCAGCAGGTGTACTTAGCATTACTGAAAGGTGAAGTATCTTTTCTTGCAGACTCATACATGTGGTCCCTGGGCCATTGCAGAGGATCAAATGGCTGGAGCACTTGTTTCAGTTCAGAGTCACGGGGAAAGTAAATTGGAGATTTTCATATTTTTTTGTTATAAATTTGACACGCATATTAATTTTAAATTCTCTGCAGAGATTCCTTGGGGAAGAGTATTTGTAACGTTAATCATACCATTTATAAATATTGAATTCAGTGTAAAGTTTTGAGATATCTCAAGATAAATTTAGCATCATGGTGAAAAGATAGTCCAAAATTGCACCCCTGTGAGACAGGGTTTTTTGATAATCTGCTTGCTTTGCGACTGAGTGAACTGGTTGCCTTTGCCAAACACGAAACCTTCCCTTTCAAAAAACAAAGTTCCCTTAAGGCCAGGGACTGGCTTAGAGCCAGTACCAGGAACCTCATTACGTTTTATTAAGCCTATCTGTTTAACTGGGTTTACTTTGAGCCTCCATTTCTCTCTAATTAAGACCAGGCTGCTCAGAGGAATTAAATTTGGAGCTAACGAGTGTGGCCTTGTCCTTCTGTGACTACCATTAACTCGCTGCAGAAAATTGTTAGAGGACAAGCGCGGTGCTCCGCCCTCTCTTTGCTGGTATCCACCCTTGCCTCTTTTGTTGCTGCTTTCAGCTCTTACCTCATCTTCCTCGGTTTCCTGGGTTCTCTTTTTTTTTTTTTGCCCACTCCCTTCCCTGCTCTAACCTGTTTGGTCTCCTCCCGTTGTTGTCCCAACTTGTTTTCGTCTCCTCTTGCTGCCACTTGAGCCAGGTGTGTTTTCCTTGCCATACCACAGCAGGTTGTCTATACTCAATGTGCACCAACCTGTTATGCCTGTCACACCTTGGCCTCTATTTATTATGTATTAACTACTTTTTAAAGGTAACACAGAGAGGGTCATTGTGTATGAGAGGGGATAAGGCTTGTTGTGCAAAAATAAGTTAAGACTATGATGTAATTCGCTTATAGGAGGTAAAAAATAGATAATGAGTTTGAAAAATAATCTTAAATTGAAGGTCTAGGCCCAATGTTGAATTTTTCCAGTCATGCCACGTCATTAAAAACACTTCTTTGCAAAACGGTATGTTTTTCATTTGTCTGCAAAACTTGGAGAATACAAAAAATCTGTATTTATGGTAATGCCCTGGAAGGTCGTATTAAGGTCTAAAGCTAGAGAGAGAAGTCCTGGAAAGGCACTCCTGTTTGTTATTAAACAAATGGGATGGCGTTTTTCAAGTATGAAATCAATGTTTACTAAAATAATATGGTATTATAGATTTTTTCTTTGCCATTTACAAGTGTGCTGGGAAGCTCTGACTTTTTGGCATATTGCTATATCTGTCTATTATCACTTTTGTATTTGTCTATATATAATATACAGTGCAATATCATTTTATGTAATGTGTAAATGTAAATGTATTGGCATTTATATAGCGCACTACTTACCCGTAGGGTCCCAAGGCGCTTCGACCGCTGCGAAACCCTTCCTGGCTTCCCTGAGAGATGGTCCCTTAATGGGTATCTCCAGGGTGAGACCAGGCATCCCCGGCGGTCTGGTGGGGCCGTTAGTGAAGATGAGGCAAGCTGATGCCCAGAGTTGCCGAGTGTGATCGCTGATCAGAGTGGGCACCGAGGCGAGAGAATTATCGAGTCCGCTGACCCTGGTCCAGAAACCTGCCGCGCCGGGAATCGAACCCTGGTCCCGGGCCGTCCTCTGTTCTCGGGTCTGCCGCCTCTAACCAGTGAGCCACACTACTTCACTATTTTATGAACAGTTGTAAAGCGCAGTTCCAAGTCTAAGTGCTCTTTATGTTTCTGGACCGCATTGAATGATGCCTATGTGGTCTGTGGGCATTGTGTTTGGCTGTATTATATATTGTTTGATAATGATGCATATTGAAGGGGAACAGCCAACAGCGTTGTTGTTGTTTGTATCAACACAGGATTGCATTGTTTTTGAAGATGTTTAGTGGTGTGTGTGTGGTATTATGTTTGATCCTTAAGCAAATCCCCAATTTGCGCTGTGTGCATTTAGTTCACATCACTCACAGTCATCCATCATCATTGAGGTGTATATGCCATTTTTAACACATGTAGTGAAATATACTATCGTCCTTATACTCTTCAAAACATTAGTATAACTCACTGACCCACTTAAAGATGTCTCTACGAATTTAGCCTTCCTGAGTATTTTCTGTTAGAGAGCAGAGGAATAGCAGACTTAGCCCCTCTGTATTAATGGAGACCCTGCACAGCAGAGGAGACTTCTCCACTTTGGCAATCGGTGTGCATTAGGTCTTCAATGAATGGCAGGGTGATAGTGGAATTCACAATTCCAATTATTTTGTTAATTATTGTCAACCGTACTCCCTCCCCTTTCTGAATTCAGCACTGGCCACCTCAACCACACGGTCCAAGGGTGAAGCAGTCGAGTTATTTCACATCTCCAGAAATCAAGCCCCGTTGTGATTATGTGATCATGTCTGACTAGAATTAAATCGAAACTAAATGCCTACCTGTGGTTTTCTCATAAGAACTGTCAAATCTCAAATGACTGTAAATGTCTTACAGTGTTCATGCGGAATGGCGGATATTAATTTGAAATTGGAGAATACATTCTGTCATCAAAGTCTTAAAATAATGAGCAAAGTTGAGGTTTTTTTAACACCTTCGCTGCGGCGGCTATTCCGCCGCAGCGCTAACGGTCGCGGGGGGGCGCGCGGCTCACCTGCGCGGGTGACAGAACCGTTCCGTCACGGCTCGCGGGTGAGCTGTGCCTGTGACGGAACGGTTCCGTCACGGCCCCGCCCTCTTCATGAAACGCGCTGCGCAGGCGCGAAATCAGCGCCGCGCAGGCGCGGCGAGCGGGCCGTGAGGGAACCGTTCCGTCATGAGCACAGCTCACAGGCGAGCCGTGACGGAACGGTTCCGTCAATAGCGTTGAACGGGTTAAAGACTTCTAGCCTTCGATGGTAAATTACAACACCCATACAGCATTGTTGATACCAGTAGCACCAAGACTTTTTCTTGGGTGAACCATGTGCTCTGCAGGGCTCCTAACGCCGTACAATGGCTTTAATCGCCAGCATTGAATACAATTTCTTGGAGGTGATATTTTTAAGGATGCAAATGATCATTCACTAGATCTAAGTGTTTCATAAGACTCACCAAGTTTTTCATAGGGTCTAATTGTTTAAAGTTCTTGCCCTGCATTCCAATTCATATTATCCTCCAACTACCTTGCACTTTGTCTCCAACTGTTCTTGCCTGTATCAGGGTTCTGGTCAAGGCCTGATTGTGCAGCATAGTGCCTTGCTCTTTGCCCCTGTAGCCCTTCTTGATTTAAAAAACACTTTAAAGATAGCATTGCTGCTTCACTTGCGTTGTTCCGGTGTCCCTTGGAATGCTAGAGAATTGTGGTGCTCCATGATTTTGTGGATATAAGTAAAATGTTGACGTGGAAGTAGAACATGTCGCAGGAATGCCAAGAAAAAGCATGAAAAAGTAGAAAAGTTTGTTCACACGTGAAATAGTGCAAAGGTTTCCTTTAGAGCAGTAAACTCTTACGGCGTGGAATGTAAAGGTTTAAAAGGCACTCACAACCTCCAAATAATGAGTTCTGGTCATGAGACGTTGCTGTCAGTGCTAAATGGTCAAATAATGGGGAATGGTTGGATGGTGGTGTGAGTAACTAGTATGATTGGATGCAGAAGTTGATATCTCTTTGGAAATCTCCAGTGAGAAAATATATATTGTACGGTGTCCAATTCTGGAGGTGTCTGAAGTTTACAGGCAGGTACACGTCCAGGGGTGTACAAAAAGCATGAAGCAGAAATATAATTTAAACATATTGAATTGTAATCCATAAGGCAGGATACTTACGCCCAAACGAACAAAGCTATGAGCTTTGTGCTGAAGAATAGAGAGACTGGAAGTGTTTGAGTTATTTGCTTTACTTCTTAATTATGGTGCTTATTCGATTCACATTTCAAACTTCTTTTCAAGAACATGTGGCACAGTATTGCGTTTTATTGGAGGTGACACAGCCGTTGATGTAGTAAAACCAAATTAAAAACATAACATACGCGTTGCAAACAGTAAGTTCTTAGCTGGTTATTGATTTTGCCCTTAACCCCTTTCCTGCTGCCATCAGCCGTTGGCCGTCGCAAGCACTACCTCGCTGGTTCTGCGAACGGCCGACGCGGCCCCGCCCACTTATTAAAACCGCTGCACTGCAGCGAAATAACGGCTGCGGTTAAGGTGTTAAGGGCCACGTTTTAGAAGGTTATAGGAGGTTAGCACAAGAATTTCATGAAGTGTCCTTAATGAAAGAACCTGGTGAGTGGATGTGAGATACACAAACTCTAAGAGGTGGAATCACAAAAGCATTTATGAGTATGGGAAGTAGTACTAGTTTGGTGCATGTTCACCTACTGTTACGTCTTTATTAATTAGCCTCCAAACGTCCAACTCCTTATAAGTTAAAGTGCAAAAAGGGCACAGTCCTTCCTGTTTGAGCTTAGTATATATGAATGTTACCTGAATATTCATATTTTAGATATTTGGGGCCAATTCACAAAGGCAAGTAACAATACATAATAGTCCTACCGAAGTACTACTCTACTTACCCCAAAATGCCTTTGTGAACAGACCCCCTAGGTGTTTGGAAAAATAGCAGCATTAGAATGCAGAAGGTTATAGGATAGAGGAACTCAGAATCATTGGAAGAATGGAAAATCAAATATAAAACTGCAGATTAAATAAGTTATGTAGTACTGAATTTTACCTGTTAAATGAGTGGAAAAATTATTTCGAGCTGGAAGACACCTCAACATTATTTTTCATTGAGCATTTTTATCTCCCGACATATACAAATATTTTCTTATTTGCCATTTTTATCTTCTGACCATATGCAAATATTCTCTCATTTACCATTTTTATCTCCTGACCATATACAAATATTCTCTCATTTACCATTTTTATCTCCATACCATATACAAATATTCTCTCATGTACCCTGTACTTCTGTTTTTAAATAACATGACTACCGCAGACTCCATCCAGTTTTAGTGCATGTTTTTTGAGAAGACTTATTTCCTGATCGATTCAACCAGAAGACATTTGAGAGGCATGAAGTTCAGGGCTCTTTGTCTAAATGCAGTTCTATTTCATCTCAAAACCGGCTACTGTAGTGTCTGATTCCCAGATCCCTGTTTTCCTTTCAGGGAATAGCCACACATTAGCTTATGTACTGAGAAAAACGCACTCTTTGCATCTGAAGTGTTCATGCAAAATTATTTCATTGTCGTCCACCCTTGTTCAGACCCGAAACAAGTTGTCTTTAACTTTGATAGAAGTAACATTTGAAGTACATCATATGCTTGATTACAAAATTCTCTTCACATAGTAGTGGTACAGAACAGCCAAGCCAACACGTGTTTCGTGACATTAATTAGCTTCTTCAGAGCTGTTGATAAGAAGACAAACCCGTTATTAGCGCCCAAAAGATACCAAAGTATTATTTAAAAACATATATTCCACATGAGCTTCAACACGCAAAGAAACATATGTCATGGATACATCGCCTATGAAATTTCACATCTGTGTTAGACACATTATATACCCGTATTAACATGTTTGTTTGAAGGGAAGCACATAAGTTAGAATAATAATCTTCCTCTCACTGAAGAAGCGGATTGTTTTTTTCTGATGAAATGTGTTGGCAACTTCAGCACTTGTTTGTAAAGTAGATAACTATGACTGTAGCTAAATTGAATTTTCGCAACTTCTGAACTTATTCTTTTTTATGTGAGATTTCCAAGACTGTAACTCTACTGACTTGATGTCTAATGTTTGTACTACTTTAAATACAAAAATGCTACATATGAATGCATAGACACAATATGACCTATATATTTGTGGTGTACCTTATATTTGTATTTAAACTTTGACTCCCCACTACACTTGTTTTTTCATTTAATTTGTGTCAGAAGGATAATTGACATCAGTGGTTGAATGCACAGGGCCAGTTCTCAGTTTATCCAGTCCAGTTTTCTTTATTATTAAAATGTTAATTATGGGGCCACGGAATTTGTATATGTGAGCTAGGCCTCCATTTGAAGAGTAATCTATCACTCACAGGCATCTGTACCCATGATTAGTAGGATGAAAGCTTTAAGATGCCTGACCACCCCCTTCCCCGCCCACCGTTAATGGGGATGCCTATGAGGCCATATCTCAAGCCACCCTTCCACGGGTGTTAAGATTGTTAAGATCTGCTATGCAAATGATCGTCTGATGAAACTACTTCATCTATCTGACTCAGTAATCAACCATTTGGGCTTTGTATTGGAATATTACATTGCTTGGTGGTGTATGTGGTTTTTTGTAACTGAAAATAAAATCTAATTTGCTCTTTAAAAATACAGTCCTGCACTGATTTTGGCAATTACACATATTTTGTGCATACTTTTTGTAAGTGTGCTACCTTCATCTACATTTTAATGGTGCGATGTTCTATGTACTGGGAAGCAAACAACATAATAATTCAGCTTACATCTGGTGTTTTTGAAATCTGATCACTTTAAGGGAAGGTTCGGACACATTTCGCTTAATAAATCTCTAAAAGGCTGAACTGATCAATGTCAAATTTGTCATAGATTCTGTTCTGAACCATTGTTACTCATTGCCCATAAACTATGTGGTCTCTTACATTTAATTCACTTATTGATTGTAAGTTTTTTTCTGCTTGTAGCTTTGCTAACCCAGTTTCAATCATAGGCCTCCTCCTCTGTTGACCTATTATGCTAAGTGTGGCTATGTTTACATATCTTGTAATAGAGTATTTACCACTGCAGTGTGATGGAAAAGGTAAAGTATGTTATGCAAGACACACAAAGGTAATTTGGGAAGAGTACAGTTTGAACTAATAATATTAATATTCACGTACTTAAAGTCTTCGTTTAACCAACAAGAAACTGTTGCTCACATTAAAGTATTCACGCAACCTCCAAATTATTTGTTTCCATTATTGCTTTGAGATTTGTGATAATCCAACTATATGTTGTCCCTAGCTTTAAAAATGTATTATGAATGAGAAGAATATTAGCCTGTTCGTAGTAATTCATCATGGTGAATGTGACATAGGAAATCCCCGGACCTTAAACTAGTGGTTTAGAAGTTTAATCATTTTCCTCAAGATTGATTTGGAAAGGTGATGAATCAGTTGTTACAAGACTGAGAGCTGCAGTAAAACAAAAGGTGAACTAATGCAATCTTTACAGTGTAGTGCTTTCCTAACATCAGTGTCCAGGTGTCTGTGCCTCTGTACCGATAGGATTTAACCAATCATCATAACCCATCTTATGACAAGCTATGTGCCCACAGTGGTGTTGCCAGTGTGATATGGGGTCTAGTGAAAGAGGAAAATTGGCCTTCTGGCTTCTGTTTAAATTGTGAAATACAGCAATAATCAGTATTTGGTTAGCCCCTCAAGTCCCTGGGCCCCGGTGCCACTGCACCTGCTCTACCAATGAAAGTTTTGCCCCTGGGTGCCCAAGGTTATTCAAAAGTAACATTCCATCGCTGCTGCACTCCAAAAGGGCAGGAGTATGTTGTAGGATTTTGAGCAACAAACGTAGTTCAGCTAGAAAAGTTTTCTTTGTTTAACTTTCACTTCCTTTCTTTTTATTTGTGTCCCCAAAGTTTGACATTTTGGAGCTGCATTGAGACAAGCAGAAAAAACATATTTGTATTGCACAATTTCTGTAGGAAGATAATGACAGTCAGATGGTAATAAAAAACTCTGAATCATCTATTACATGTTTTGTAACTGCAGCAGCAGGGAAGTGGAAAAATCAAAATAATGTACCACATGTTCTAGCTTTCAAAATGAGGATTGCGAGGTCTAGTTGCAAGACACGCATCTAATAAAAAATAAATTTAATAAAAGCATTGGCAAAGCCAGAGGTTCGGGAGTTGGCTGCCAACCTTTTGACCTTACCATTGC
This sequence comes from Lissotriton vulgaris, assembly GCF_964263255.1. Lineage (NCBI taxonomy): Eukaryota > Metazoa > Chordata > Amphibia > Caudata > Salamandridae > Lissotriton > Lissotriton vulgaris. The sequence continues at coordinate 1,039,204,315 of NC_141697.1, forward strand.
TTGTTTTGTTTCGACGTAGCGTGGGGAGGGGCAGTAGTGGGGGGGGGGGGGGGGGGGTTGCGTTGCGTTGGTGCTGCTCTGCCCTCGGCACAGAAATAAAATCCATAAACCCAAAAATATGTTTGTACCTCATAAAGCACACTCTTCTGTAGTAGTATCTACTTTTTGTGCGGTTAGTTTTTTTGTAAAAGAGAAGGATGCTGTCACTTACAGTGAACTTAGCAGTCACTGAATTGGTGTGACCACTTGCCCCATGCTGTAATGAATTGGAGAGAAGGGCTACCTGAAATTTCTTATAGATGAATATATTTTGCATATGAAGCTCAAAGGGTCTTGGCTAACGTCAAACCTAAAACAGTGAAGTGTCCTAGGTAAGGTCTCTTGCCGTGAACATTATTTAAAACCATTACTTTCTGCAGCAAATTTTGTGTTTGTTGAATCTGATAGATTTTTGTAGAGAGGAATTTAGCTCGTAGTTTGAGGATTAACGCAGTAAATCTCATTTGGCTAATCCATTGTTCCTTCCTTTTAATGTAGGGTTAATTTAATTAAAACGACAAACCTACTTTGAAGAAAGGGGTACAGACAAGCATTGGTATTTATAATTTCACAATCTCCTTTCAGTGGAACGGTAAACGTCTTCCTCATTTACTAAATATGTAAAGTGCTGCCAAGTTTCCTAACTATCTGCACATGCTTGTGAGCGCTGTAAATAATTGTAGGTTGCAAAATCTATGCAGCAGGTGAATTTTCTGACTTGTTGTAACTTGCTTTAGACACACCAGTATGGCCCTATTAAAAAAAAAATATATATATATATATATATGTTAACGGCAGTGAACTGGAAATGTGATGCAATAGTAAAGTGGGGAATTTGGTGTAATTTTCTGCAGATTATTCTAAAATCGGTCAGAAATCCTCATGTAGGGAATAGTGCTGGACAGTGCACCGCAAACTCAAAAATATTGTAGGTTCTGACCTTGCAATTAAATGGTTTTACAGCGTAAGCTTCAATCATCTCATTTCTACATGTAACTATAACATTTTAACATTGATTTTCTAAAAATTAAATTACTTTATCATATACAAAGCTGAGCATACACCCAAACCCTCTCGGGCAATCTCTTTGATGCTCCCACTCCGCCTGCTTTCGGGTATGCGCAGCGTGAGGATAACCATATAGGGTAGCCTCTGGCATCCCCTTGCACCCTGCCCCTCTGCGAGCACCCAAACCCGTGCGGCATGTCGCTAACCTGGCTTCCAACCAGGCCCTGCGCCCAACTCCCCCTTTGACTCTCAACGGCCCACTGCGCATGACCCACCCATAGTGAGGCCTCAGGACCTTGCCGCTATCCAGGCTCTGTCCCCAATCCCCACCAACACCTATCCCTCTCAATCACAATAGGGGTTTGGCCTCAGAGACTGGGTACGGACCTGCGCCCAAGCCCCCGCCTTGGCACCTAACACCCAACTCCGCTATACACAGCCATCAGCCATGTGCAGTAGTAGGTGGCTGCAGGATCTGGTATATGACCAGGCCTTCTATATGAACGTATTAGAGTGGATGCCTGGCTGAATACTGCAGTACAAGGCACGGGTACTGTGGCCCAAATTTCTTTTTAATAAATTGTGCCTTGTAGGAGGGTATCTTTTGGAGCCCATTCTCCCACATGGCTCTGGAGGGCCAGGTTGTATCCACCAATCTCCTTATGTGATCTTTTATATTTTTTCTGCAAATTTTTCTTCAGTGTTGCGGCTAATCAATCAGGCCATCAGATCATTTTGCGACCATGGCATCAAAATGATCAACAGGAGTAAAGGGCCCTAGACCAATCGGATGTGTCTATTTATTTTATTTGTTTGGGTTACTGCCGGAGTACCTCAGTAGGAACCATTTAAATAGTTCTAACTTTTCCTAACGATTAGCCCCTTCATGCCCAATCTGAGCACCTGCTTAAACACTAAGGGCCCAATTTCGATGTCAGAGGGACCTGAGTCAATCTGACATAGATTCAGTAGTGGGACCGCTAATAGCGATTGCACTATTTGATGAATACATTTTAATGTATAGCTAATGTGGCTAATGGTCACTTATAGACTTATAAACTTTAAAAAAAAATCTATTTATGGAATCTTTGGAAATGTTCTTTCAGCTCAGACGGGCTCCCATTGATCCGGTCATAGAGCCGGACTGGAGCCAGTTGTGCCACTGCGACCGTACCCGGTGCTGGCCCCGACCGGTGGCGCCAGCCCCCGCCGGCAACACCAGCCCAATTCTGGTACACGATGACACGGAGTCAGAGCTGCGTTGATCAACGCCATTGCTGATGCCGACAGGACCCATGCATCCTAGGTTGGAGCCTGCGCTATTTTCTGATTGGCTAGACATTGGAGAAGAGTGGGGGGTCACTGGACCCTTTAGAATATCAGTTGGAAGGTGATAAGGGCTGGTGTGAGGAACTCTGAATGCCATTGGTCTGTACACATCCCCAGCCACGTGCATACTTTCTCCCCCTACCGTGGCTATGGAGGAAGGAGCGCCTTATTCAGTGGTGGTAAAGAGGGCAGCTGAGGTACTGGATCTCTGGTAGCTTTCTATGGCTATCAAGACTAACATCTTGATGGAAGTCCTGCAGCTTGGAACTTGTTTTTCTAAACCCTTGCTCCCTTTTAAGGAGGAACTTACAGATGTCCTGCTGGGTACCTGGCCCAAGCCCAGCACTGGGGCTTCTGTGAACAGGGTAATTGCCCTCCGCCACAGCCCTGCACCTAGGACCCTAATTTCCTCACTCAATACCCAAACCCCTGAGAGCTTGGTGGTCTAAGCCTTTACAGCCCATGGTGCATTCCTTGCCCCACTACCGGACAGGGAATCCAAGAGGCTTGTCAGCTTGTTGAAAATGTTTTCTTCCACCAGCTTTGTGTTGCGGTCAGTGAACACCACATGATTATTGGGCCACTACTCCCACATTCTTTGGGACACGGTTGCGCAAGTGCTGCCACAGGTTCCCGAAGGAGGCCCGGGCTGTGCGGTCAACGATGGGAGAGATGCAGGGAAGTTTACTATTAGGTGTGGTTTGAATACGAACGACTTCGACGGCGGTGATGCTCAGACGCCACGCCTAGCTGAGAAAATCTGGCTTTTCAGTAGATGTCCAGGCTTCCCTCATGGACAAGCCCTTTCATGGCAACTATCTCTTTGGAGGCAAAGTAGACACGTCGCTGGACCACTTTTAGGACTCGCGGTCTGCAGCCTAATCCTTGAGACTCTCAGTTGTCCTGCGACAACCCCAGTCTGCTTGTCGCTACATTTGTGGCTACGGAAGGGGCTTTCAACGACATCAGCCATACTTCAGCCACCGCCTTACACATGGTTCACAGACTGTGCGGGGGCAAGGATGCAGTTCATTCCAACCCCATCGGTGGGGTAGCCAGAGGTTTACCACATCCACTAACCCCCACAGCCAGGGCCTCTAAGCCCTCCTATTCTTGCCCTACAAGATCATAGGCATCCATTTGGTGTCAGAATCACCCATCATATCCACCAGTGGCAGTCCATAACATCGGACTGGTGAGTCGTACAGATCATTCGTAGAGGATACTCCCTTCCCTCAAACCCTCCCTTCCCCCTTTGCCTACATCTCTTGACCAGCTGACGGAGGATTATTTGTTGTTTCTCCGTGAAGGGAGTCATAGAGAGCGTTCTAATGTCCGAAGTCCACAATAGTTACTTATCCTGCTACTTTCTGGGTGCCTTAAAGATCAAAGAGCTTTGCCTTATATTAGTTCTCAGAACCCTCAACCTCTTCCTCAAGAAGGAGAAGTTTAAGATGCTCACATTGGCTCAAGTTGTGCCTGCCCTCGACCCAGGTGACTGGATGGTAGCGCTGGAAGCGCAGGACACCTGTTTTCATTTTCCCGTCCTGTCTTGCCCATCAACATTACCTGTGGTATCCTGTAGGCCACAAGCACTTTCAATTCATTGTGCTCCCATGTGGCCTTACTAGTGCCTCTCTGGTGTTCACCAAGGTGATGATGGTGGTCACAGCTCACCTGTGCAGTTCAGGGGAGCAAGTCTTCCCCTATCTCGACAACTGGGTGCTTAAGGCCCGATCGCCCCTTGCTGTCATCTCCTACCTCCAAACTACGGCGAACTTTCTGCATTTGCTGGGGTTCACTCGTAACGTGTCAACATCCAACCCTGACTCCCTCTCAGATGCTCCCTTTCCCCGAGCTGTTCTGGATACAGTGCAATTTTTAGCTTATCCTCACATGCAGTGTGTCCAGGATTTCAAGCTATGATATTCATGTTTCAGCCTCTGTCCTGGATTTTGGTGAGACTGACTCTGAGACTGCATGGCCTCATGCATACTGCTGGTCATACATGCCAGATGGCAAAAGCGGGCTCTTCAGTGGGACCTGACGTTCCAGTAGGTGCAGCACTTGGGGAATCTCTCCGACGTGGTCCAGATCTCGGAGGGAACTACAAAAGACCTGCAGTGGTAGCTGATAACCGTGATTGGGTCAGAGGCAGACCCCTCACACTAGTCACAGATGTGTCACTTCTGGGATGGAGGTGACCATCTTGGAGAGCTAGGGTTCAGAGGACTCTGGTCTCCGGTGGAATCCAGACTCAACATAAACATACTGGAGCTCAAAGCGATCCATCGGGCTTCGAAAGCCTTTGTGCTCTCTATCAAGGAAAGGTTGATACAAGTGTTCACAGACAACACCCCGCTATGTGGTACTGCAACAAACTGGGCGTGGTGGGGTCGAGGACTCTTTGCCAAGAGACACTGTGTCTCTGGAAATGGCTGGAACAGCAGGGCATATCCCTTGTAGTTCAACGTATGGCAGGTTCCCTTAACGGGCAAATTCATCCATCGATGCATAGCGGATCACAAATAGCGTCTCCATCAGGAGGTGGCGCAAGGTCTCTTTCTGCAGAGGGGAGAGCCTTGGTTTGGTCTGTTCGCTTCTGCAGTGAATGCGCAATGTCAGCAGTTTTGTGTGCTGTAGTTTCCAAGGATATTTACAACAAGGGGTGGTGAGGGACAGAGTCTCTGAATTAAGCAGAAAGCTCTCACCCAGTCAAGAGATCAGGGCTAGATCCAACACCGTTTTTTAGCTCACTGCACCATCCCAGTTTCAGAACCTGGCTGTATGCAAATTAGTCTGTTCCTGTCCCAGTGCATGATGGGAACAGGGCAAACCAAACTACAAAAGCCAATTCTTACACTGGGAAGGAAACAAGCTCCCGGGGACCGGTTTCTGGCATTACAGCCGTCTTCGGCCCGGTTTGCTTGAATCCTGATGGTGCAATGAGCAAGGGTCTCACATCTGAGAATACCCTTCCACGCTTAGGGTGGACAAAAATATTTACAACAAGGGGTGGTGAGGGACAGAGTCTCTGAATTAAGCAGAAAGCTCTCACCCAGTCAAGAGATCAGGGCTAGATCCAACACCGTTTTTTAGCTCACTGCACCATCCCAGTTTCAGAACCTGGCTGTATGCAAATTAGTCTGTTCCTGTCCCAGTGCATGATGGGAACAGGGCAAACCAAACTACAAAAGCCAATTCTTACACTGGGAAGGAAACAAGCTCCCGGGGACCGGTTTCTGGCATTACAGCCGTCTTCGGCCCGGTTTGCTTGAATCCTGATGGTGCAATGAGCAAGGGTCTCACATCTGAGAATACCCTTCCACGCTTAGGGTGGACAAAAATATTTACAACAAGGGGTGGTGAGGGACAGAGTCTCTGAATTAAGCAGAAAGCTCTCACCCAGTCAAGAGATCAGGGCTAGATCCAACACCGTTTTTTAGCTCACTGCACCATCCCAGTTTCAGAACCTGGCTGTATGCAAATTAGTCTGTTCCTGTCCCAGTGCATGATGGGAACAGGGCAAACCAAACTACAAAAGCCAATTCTTACACTGGGAAGGAAACAAGCTCCCGGGGACCGGTTTCTGGCATTACAGCCGTCTTCGGCCCGGTTTGCTTGAATCCTGATGGTGCAATGAGCAAGGGTCTCACATCTGAGAATACCCTTCCACGCTTAGGGTGGACAAAAATATTTACAACAAGGGGTGGTGAGGGACAGAGTCTCTGAATTAAGCAGAAAGCTCTCACCCAGTCAAGAGATCCGGGCTAGATCCAACACCGTTTTTTAGCTCACTGCACCATCCCAGTTTCAGAACCTGGCTGTATGCAAATTAGTCTGTTCCTGTCCCAGTGCATGATGGGAACAGGGCAAACCAAACTACAAAAGCCAATTCTTACACTGGGAAGGAAACAAGCTCCCGGGGACCGGTTTCTGGCATTACAGCCGTCTTCGGCCCGGTTTGCTTGAATCCTGATGGTGCAATGAGCAAGGGTCTCACATCTGAGAATACCCTTCCACGCTTAGGGTGGACAAAAATATTTACAACAAGGGGTGGTGAGGGACAGAGTCTCTGAATTAAGCAGAAAGCTCTCACCCAGTCAAGAGATCCGGGCTAGATCCAACACCGTTTTTTAGCTCACTGCACCATCCCAGTTTCAGAACCTGGCTGTATGCAAATTAGTCTGTTCCTGTCCCAGTGCATGATGGGAACAGGGCAAACCAAACTACAAAAGCCAATTCTTACACTGGGAAGGAAACAAGCTCCCGGGGACCGGTTTCTGGCATTACAGCCGTCTTCGGCCCGGTTTGCTTGAATCCTGATGGTGCAATGAGCAAGGGTCTCACATCTGAGAATACCCTTCCACGCTTAGGGTGGACAAAAATATTTACAACAAGGGGTGGTGAGGGACAGAGTCTCTGAATTAAGCAGAAAGCTCTCACCCAGTCAAGAGATCAGGGCTAGATCCAACACCGTTTTTTAGCTCACTGCACCATCCCAGTTTCAGAACCTGGCTGTATGCAAATTAGTCTGTTCCTGTCCCAGTGCATGATGGGAACAGGGCGAACCAAACTACAAAAGCCAATTCTTACACTGGGAAGGAAACAAGCTCCCGGGGACCGGTTTCTGGCATTACAGCCGTCTTCGGCCCGGTTTGCTTGAATCCTGATGGTGCAATGAGCAAGGGTCTCACATCTGAGAATACCCTTCCACGCTTAGGGTGGACAAAAATATTTACAACAAGGGGTGGTGAGGGACAGAGTCTCTGAATTAAGCAGAAAGCTCTCACCCAGTCAAGAGATCAGGGCTAGATCCAACACCGTTTTTTAGCTCACTGCACCATCCCAGTTTCAGAACCTGGCTGTATGCAAATTAGTCTGTTCCTGTCCCAGTGCATGATGGGAACAGGGCGAACCAAACTACAAAAGCCAATTCTTACACTGGGAAGGAAACAAGCTCCCGGGGACCGGTTTCTGGCATTACAGCCGTCTTCGGCCCGGTTTGCTTGAATCCTGATGGTGCAATGAGCAAGGGTCTCACATCTGAGAATACCCTTCCACGCTTAGGGTGGACAAAAATATTTACAACAAGGGGTGGTGAGGGACAGAGTCTCTGAATTAAGCAGAAAGCTCTCACCCAGTCAAGAGATCAGGGCTAGATCCAACACCGTTTTTTAGCTCACTGCACCATCCCAGTTTCAGAACCTGGCTGTATGCAAATTAGTCTGTTCCTGTCCCAGTGCATGATGGGAACAGGGCAAACCAAACTACAAAAGCCAATTCTTACACTGGGAAGGAAACAAGCTCCCGGGGACCGGTTTCTGGCATTACAGCCGTCTTCGGCCCGGTTTGCTTGAATCCTGATGGTGCAATGAGCAAGGGTCTCACATCTGAGAATACCCTTCCACGCTTAGGGTGGACAAAAATATTTACAACAAGGGGTGGTGAGGGACAGAGTCTCTGAATTAAGCAGAAATCTCTCACCCAGTCAAGAGATCAGGGCTAGATCCAACACCGTTTTTTAGCTCACTGCACCATCCCAGTTTCAGAACCTGGCTGTATGCAAATTAGTCTGTTCCTGTCCCAGTGCATGATGGGAACAGGGCAAACCAAACTACAAAAGCCAATTCTTACACTGGGAAGGAAACAAGCTCCCGGGGACCGGTTTCTGGCATTACAGCCGTCTTCGGCCCGGTTTGCTTGAATCCTGATGGTGCAATGAGCAAGGGTCTCACATCTGAGAATACCCTTCCACGCTTAGGGTGGACAAAAATATTTACAACAAGGGGTGGTGAGGGACAGAGTCTCTGAATTAAGCAGAAAGCTCTCACCCAGTCAAGAGATCAGGGCTAGATCCAACACCGTTTTTTAGCTCACTGCACCATCCCAGTTTCAGAACCTGGCTGTATGCAAATTAGTCTGTTCCTGTCCCAGTGCATGATGGGAACCGGGCAAACCAAACTACAAAAGCCAATTCTTACACTGGGAAGGAAACAAGCTCCCGGGGACCGGTTTCTGGCATTACAGCCGTCTTCGGCCCGGTTTGCTTGAATCCTGATGGTGCAATGAGCAAGGGTCTCACATCTGAGAATACCCTTCCACGCTTAGGGTGGACAAAAATATTTACAACAAGGGGTGGTGAGGGACAGAGTCTCTGAATTAAGCAGAAATCTCTCACCCAGTCAAGAGATCAGGGCTAGATCCAACACCGTTTTTTAGCTCACTGCACCATCCCAGTTTCAGAACCTGGCTGTATGCAAATTAGTCTGTTCCTGTCCCAGTGCATGATGGGAACAGGGCAAACCAAACTACAAAAGCCAATTCTTACACTGGGAAGGAAACAAGCTCCCGGGGACCGGTTTCTGGCATTACAGCCGTCTTCGGCCCGGTTTGCTTGAATCCTGATGGTGCAATGAGCAAGGGTCTCACATCTGAGAATACCCTTCCACGCTTAGGGTGGACAAAAATATTTACAACAAGGGGTGGTGAGGGACAGAGTCTCTGAATTAAGCAGAAAGCTCTCACCCAGTCAAGAGATCAGGGCTAGATCCAACACCGTTTTTTAGCTCACTGCACCATCCCAGTTTCAGAACCTGGCTGTATGCAAATTAGTCTGTTCCTGTCCCAGTGCATGATGGGAACAGGGCAAACCAAACTACAAAAGCCAATTCTTACACTGGGAAGGAAACAAGCTCCCGGGGACCGGTTTCTGGCATTACAGCCGTCTTCGGCCCGGTTTGCTTGAATCCTGATGGTGCAATGAGCAAGGGTCTCACATCTGAGAATACCCTTCCACGCTTAGGGTGGACAAAAATATTTACAACAAGGGGTGGTGAGGGACAGAGTCTCTGAATTAAGCAGAAAGCTCTCACCCAGTCAAGAGATCAGGGCTAGATCCAACACCGTTTTTTAGCTCACTGCACCATCCCAGTTTCAGAACCTGGCTGTATGCAAATTAGTCTGTTCCTGTCCCAGTGCATGATGGGAACAGGGCAAACCAAACTACAAAAGCCAATTCTTACACTGGGAAGGAAACAAGCTCCCGGGGACCGGTTTCTGGCATTACAGCCGTCTTCGGCCCGGTTTGCTTGAATCCTGATGGTGCAATGAGCAAGGGTCTCACATCTGAGAATACCCTTCCACGCTTAGGGTGGACAAAAATATTTACAACAAGGGGTGGTGAGGGACAGAGTCTCTGAATTAAGCAGAAAGCTCTCACCCAGTCAAGAGATCAGGGCTAGATCCAACACCGTTTTTTAGCTCACTGCACCATCCCAGTTTCAGAACCTGGCTGTATGCAAATTAGTCTGTTCCTGTCCCAGTGCATGATGGGAACAGGGCGAACCAAACTACAAAAGCCAATTCTTACACTGGGAAGGAAACAAGCTCCCGGGGACCGGTTTCTGGCATTACAGCCGTCTTCGGCCCGGTTTGCTTGAATCCTGATGGTGCAATGAGCAAGGGTCTCACATCTGAGAATACCCTTCCACGCTTAGGGTGGACAAAAATATTTACAACAAGGGGTGGTGAGGGACAGAGTCTCTGAATTAAGCAGAAAGCTCTCACCCAGTCAAGAGATCAGGGCTAGATCCAACACCGTTTTTTAGCTCACTGCACCATCCCAGTTTCAGAACCTGGCTGTATGCAAATTAGTCTGTTCCTGTCCCAGTGCATGATGGGAACAGGGCAAACCAAACTACAAAAGCCAATTCTTACACTGGGAAGGAAACAAGCTCCCGGGGACCGGTTTCTGGCATTACAGCCGTCTTCGGCCCGGTTTGCTTGAATCCTGATGGTGCAATGAGCAAGGGTCTCACATCTGAGAATACCCTTCCACGCTTAGGGTGGACAAAAATATTTACAACAAGGGGTGGTGAGGGACAGAGTCTCTGAATTAAGCAGAAATCTCTCACCCAGTCAAGAGATCAGGGCTAGATCCAACACCGTTTTTTAGCTCACTGCACCATCCCAGTTTCAGAACCTGGCTGTATGCAAATTAGTCTGTTCCTGTCCCAGTGCATGATGGGAACAGGGCAAACCAAACTACAAAAGCCAATTCTTACACTGGGAAGGAAACAAGCTCCCGGGGACCGGTTTCTGGCATTACAGCCGTCTTCGGCCCGGTTTGCTTGAATCCTGATGGTGCAATGAGCAAGGGTCTCACATCTGAGAATACCCTTCCACGCTTAGGGTGGACAAAAATATTTACAACAAGGGGTGGTGAGGGACAGAGTCTCTGAATTAAGCAGAAAGCTCTCACCCAGTCAAGAGATCAGGGCTAGATCCAACACCGTTTTTTAGCTCACTGCACCATCCCAGTTTCAGAACCTGGCTGTATGCAAATTAGTCTGTTCCTGTCCCAGTGCATGATGGGAACAGGGCAAACCAAACTACAAAAGCCAATTCTTACACTGGGAAGGAAACAAGCTCCCGGGGACCGGTTTCTGGCATTACAGCCGTCTTCGGCCCGGTTTGCTTGAATCCTGATGGTGCAATGAGCAAGGGTCTCACATCTGAGAATACCCTTCCACGCTTAGGGTGGACAAAAATATTTACAACAAGGGGTGGTGAGGGACAGAGTCTCTGAATTAAGCAGAAAGCTCTCACCCAGTCAAGAGATCCGGGCTAGATCCAACACCGTTTTTTAGCTCACTGCACCATCCCAGTTTCAGAACCTGGCTGTATGCAAATTAGTCTGTTCCTGTCCCAGTGCATGATGGGAACAGGGCAAACCAAACTACAAAAGCCAATTCTTACACTGGGAAGGAAACAAGCTCCCGGGGACCGGTTTCTGGCATTACAGCCGTCTTCGGCCCGGTTTGCTTGAATCCTGATGGTGCAATGAGCAAGGGTCTCACATCTGAGAATACCCTTCCACGCTTAGGGTGGACAAAAATATTTACAACAAGGGGTGGTGAGGGACAGAGTCTCTGAATTAAGCAGAAAGCTCTCACCCAGTCAAGAGATCCGGGCTAGATCCAACACCGTTTTTTAGCTCACTGCACCATCCCAGTTTCAGAACCTGGCTGTATGCAAATTAGTCTGTTCCTGTCCCAGTGCATGATGGGAACAGGGCAAACCAAACTACAAAAGCCAATTCTTACACTGGGAAGGAAACAAGCTCCCGGGGACCGGTTTCTGGCATTACAGCCGTCTTCGGCCCGGTTTGCTTGAATCCTGATGGTGCAATGAGCAAGGGTCTCACATCTGAGAATACCCTTCCACGCTTAGGGTGGACAAAAATATTTACAACAAGGGGTGGTGAGGGACAGAGTCTCTGAATTAAGCAGAAAGCTCTCACCCAGTCAAGAGATCAGGGCTAGATCCAACACCGTTTTTTAGCTCACTGCACCATCCCAGTTTCAGAACCTGGCTGTATGCAAATTAGTCTGTTCCTGTCCCAGTGCATGATGGGAACAGGGCGAACCAAACTACAAAAGCCAATTCTTACACTGGGAAGGAAACAAGCTCCCGGGGACCGGTTTCTGGCATTACAGCCGTCTTCGGCCCGGTTTGCTTGAATCCTGATGGTGCAATGAGCAAGGGTCTCACATCTGAGAATACCCTTCCACGCTTAGGGTGGACAAAAATATTTACAACAAGGGGTGGTGAGGGACAGAGTCTCTGAATTAAGCAGAAAGCTCTCACCCAGTCAAGAGATCAGGGCTAGATCCAACACCGTTTTTTAGCTCACTGCACCATCCCAGTTTCAGAACCTGGCTGTATGCAAATTAGTCTGTTCCTGTCCCAGTGCATGATGGGAACAGGGCGAACCAAACTACAAAAGCCAATTCTTACACTGGGAAGGAAACAAGCTCCCGGGGACCGGTTTCTGGCATTACAGCCGTCTTCGGCCCGGTTTGCTTGAATCCTGATGGTGCAATGAGCAAGGGTCTCACATCTGAGAATACCCTTCCACGCTTAGGGTGGACAAAAATATTTACAACAAGGGGTGGTGAGGGACAGAGTCTCTGAATTAAGCAGAAAGCTCTCACCCAGTCAAGAGATCAGGGCTAGATCCAACACCGTTTTTTAGCTCACTGCACCATCCCAGTTTCAGAACCTGGCTGTATGCAAATTAGTCTGTTCCTGTCCCAGTGCATGATGGGAACAGGGCAAACCAAACTACAAAAGCCAATTCTTACACTGGGAAGGAAACAAGCTCCCGGGGACCGGTTTCTGGCATTACAGCCGTCTTCGGCCCGGTTTGCTTGAATCCTGATGGTGCAATGAGCAAGGGTCTCACATCTGAGAATACCCTTCCACGCTTAGGGTGGACAAAAATATTTATAACAAGGGGTGGTGAGGGACAGAGTCTCTGAATTAAGCAGAAAGCTCTCACCCAGTCAAGAGATCAGGGCTAGATCCAACACCGTTTTTTAGCTCACTGCACCATCCCAGTTTCAGAACCTGGCTGTATGCAAATTAGTCTGTTCCTGTCCCAGTGCATGATGGGAACAGGGCAAACCAAACTACAAAAGCCAATTCTTACACTGGGAAGGAAACAAGCTCCCGGGGACCGGTTTCTGGCATTACAGCCGTCTTCGGCCCGGTTTGCTTGAATCCTGATGGTGCAATGAGCAAGGGTCTCACATCTGAGAATACCCTTCCACGCTTAGGGTGGACAAAAATATTTACAACAAGGGGTGGTGAGGGACAGAGTCTCTGAATTAAGCAGAAAGCTCTCACCCAGTCAAGAGATCAGGGCTAGATCCAACACCGTTTTTTAGCTCACTGCACCATCCCAGTTTCAGAACCTGGCTGTATGCAAATTAGTCTGTTCCTGTCCCAGTGCATGATGGGAACAGGGCAAACCAAACTACAAAAGCCAATTCTTACACTGGGAAGGAAACAAGCTCCCGGGGACCGGTTTCTGGCATTACAGCCGTCTTCGGCCCGGTTTGCTTGAATCCTGATGGTGCAATGAGCAAGGGTCTCACATCTGAGAATACCCTTCCACTCCACGCTTAGGGTGGACAAAAATATTTACAACAAGGGGTGGTGAGGGACAGAGTCTCTGAATTAAGCAGAAAGCTCTCACCCAGTCAAGAGATCAGGGCTAGATCCAACACCGTTTTTTAGCTCACTGCACCATCCCAGTTTCAGAACCTGGCTGTATGCAAATTAGTCTGTTCCTGTCCCAGTGCATGATGGGAACAGGGCAAACCAAACTACAAAAGCCAATTCTTACACTGGGAAGGAAACAAGCTCCCGGGGACCGGTTTCTGGCATTACAGCCGTCTTCGGCCCGGTTTGCTTGAATCCTGATGGTGCAATGAGCAAGGGTCTCACATCTGAGAATACCCTTCCACGCTTAGGGTGGACAAAAATATTTACAACAAGGGGTGGTGAGGGACAGAGTCTCTGAATTAAGCAGAAAGCTCTCACCCAGTCAAGAGATCAGGGCTAGATCCAACACCGTTTTTTAGCTCACTGCACCATCCCAGTTTCAGAACCTGGCTGTATGCAAATTAGTCTGTTCCTGTCCCAGTGCATGATGGGAACAGGGCAAACCAAACTACAAAAGCCAATTCTTACACTGGGAAGGAAACAAGCTCCCGGGGACCGGTTTCTGGCATTACAGCCGTCTTCGGCCCGGTTTGCTTGAATCCTGATGGTGCAATGAGCAAGGGTCTCACATCTGAGAATACCCTTCCACGCTTAGGGTGGACAAAAATATTTACAACAAGGGGTGGTGAGGGACAGAGTCTCTGAATTAAGCAGAAAGCTCTCACCCAGTCAAGAGATCAGGGCTAGATCCAACACCGTTTTTTAGCTCACTGCACCATCCCAGTTTCAGAACCTGGCTGTATGCAAATTAGTCTGTTCCTGTCCCAGTGCATGATGGGAACAGGGCAAACCAAACTACAAAAGCCAATTCTTACACTGGGAAGGAAACAAGCTCCCGGGGACCGGTTTCTGGCATTACAGCCGTCTTCGGCTCGGTTTGCTTGAATCCTGATGGTGCAATGAGCAAGGGTCTCACATCTGAGAATACCCTTCCACGCTTAGGGTGGACAAAAATATTTACAACAAGGGGTGGTGAGGGACAGAGTCTCTGAATTAAGCAGAAAGCTCTCACCCAGTCAAGAGATCAGGGCTAGATCCAACACCGTTTTTTAGCTCACTGCACCATCCCAGTTTCAGAACCTGGCTGTATGCAAATTAGTCTGTTCCTGTCCCAGTGCATGATGGGAACAGGGCAAACCAAACTACAAAAGCCAATTCTTACACTGGGAAGGAAACAAGCTCCCGGGGACCGGTTTCTGGCATTACAGCCGTCTTCGGCCCGGTTTGCTTGAATCCTGATGGTGCAATGAGCAAGGGTCTCACATCTGAGAATACCCTTCCACGCTTAGGGTGGACAAAAATATTTACAACAAGGGGTGGTGAGGGACAGAGTCTCTGAATTAAGCAGAAAGCTCTCACCCAGTCAAGAGATCAGGGCTAGATCCAACACCGTTTTTTAGCTCACTGCACCATCCCAGTTTCAGAACCTGGCTGTATGCAAATTAGTCTGTTCCTGTCCCGGTAGCTTGTCTCCTTTCTGGTAAAGAATTGGCTTGGTAGTTTAGTCTGCCCTGTTCCCATGATGCACTGGGCCAGGGACAGACTGATTTGCATATAGCCAGGTTCTGAGCTGGGATGGGGCAGTGAGATAAATAACGGTGATGGATCAAGCCCTGATCTTTGGACTGGGTAAGAGTGGTCTGCTCAATTCAGACACTCTGTTCATCACCACCCCCTTTTGTAAATCGATTTTGGCCACTATAGGTGTGGCAGGGTATACTCAGACATGAGTCCCTTTCTCACTGCTCCATCAGGATTCAAGCAAGCCGGGCCGAAGAGGCTGAAATGCCAGAAACCGGTCCCCGGTAGCTTGTCTCCTTTCTGGTAAAGAATTGGCTTGGTAGTTTAGTCTGCCCTGTTCCCATGATGCACTGGGCCAGGGACAGACTGATTTGCATATAGCCAGGTTCTGAGCTGGGATGGGGCAGTGAGATAAATAACGGTGATGGATCAAGCCCTGATCTTTGGACTGGGTAAGAGTGGTCTGCTCAATTCAGACACTCTGTTCATCACCACCCCCTTTTGTAAATCGATTTTGGCCACTATAGGTGTGGCAGGGTATACTCAGACATGAGTCCCTTTCTCACTGCTCCATCAGGATTCAAGCAAGCCGGGCCGAAGAGGCTGAAATGCCAGAAACCGGTCCCCGGTAGCTTGTCTCCTTTCTGGTAAAGAATTGGCTTGGTAGTTTAGTCTGCCCTGTTCCCATGATGCACTGGGCCAGGGACAGACTGATTTGCATATAGCCAGGTTCTGAGCTGGGATGGGGCAGTGAGATAAATAATGGTGATGGATCAAGCCCTGATCTTTGGACTGGGTAAGAGTGGTCTGCTCAATTCAGACACTCTGTTCATCACCACCCCCTTTTGTAAATCGATTTTGGCCACTATAGGTGTGGCAGGGTATACTCAGACATGAGTCCCTTTCTCACTGCTCCATCAGGATTCAAGCAAGCCGGGCCGAAGAGGCTGAAATGCCAGAAACCGGACCCCGGTAGCTTGTCTCCTTTCTGGTAAAGAATTGGCTTGGTAGTTTAGTCTGCCCTGTTGACATGATGCACTGGGCCAGGGACAGACTGATTTGCATATAGCCAGGTTCTGAGCTGGGATGGGGCAGTGAGATAAATAACGGTGATGGATCAAGCCCTGATCTTTGGACTGGGTAAGAGTGGTCTGCTCAATTCAGACACTCTGTTCATCACCACCCCCTTTTGTAAATCGATTTTGGCCACTATAGGTGTGGCAGGGTATACTCAGACATGAGTCCCTTTCTCACTGCTCCATCAGGATTCAAGCAAGCCGGGCCGAAGAGGCTGAAATGCCAGAAACCGGTCCCCGGTAGCTTGTCTCCTTTCTGGTAAAGAATTGGCTTGGTAGTTTAGTCTGCCCTGTTCCCATGATGCACTGGGCCAGGGACAGACTGATTTGCATATAGCCAGGTTCTGAGCTGGGATGGGGCAGTGAGATAAATAACGGTGATGGATCAAGCCCTGATCTTTGGACTGGGTAAGAGTGGTCTGCTCAATTCAGACACTCTGTTCATCACCACCCCCTTTTGTAAATCGATTTTGGCCACTATAGGTGTGGCAGGGTATACTCAGACATGAGTCCCTTTCTCACTGCTCCATCAGGATTCAAGCAAGCCGGGCCGAAGAGGCTGAAATGCCAGAAACCGGTCCCCGGTAGCTTGTCTCCTTTCTGGTAAAGAATTGGCTTGGTAGTTTAGTCTGCCCTGTTCCCATGATGCACTGGGCCAGGGACAGACTGATTTGCATATAGCCAGGTTCTGAGCTGGGATGGGGCAGTGAGATAAATAACGGTGATGGATCAAGCCCTGATCTTTGGACTGGGTAAGAGTGGTCTGCTCAATTCAGACACTCTGTTCATCACCACCCCCTTTTGTAAATCGATTTTGGCCACTATAGGTGTGGCAGGGTATACTCAGACATGAGTCCCTTTCTCACTGCTCCATCAGGATTCAAGCAAGCCGGGCCGAAGAGGCTGAAATGCCAGAAACCGGTCCCCGGTAGCTTGTCTCCTTTCTGGTAAAGAATTGGCTTGGTAGTTTAGTCTGCCCTGTTCCCATGATGCACTGGGCCAGGGACAGACTGATTTGCATATAGCCAGGTTCTGAGCTGGGATGGGGCAGTGAGATAAATAACGGTGATGGATCAAGCCCTGATCTTTGGACTGGGTAAGAGTGGTCTGCTCAATTCAGACACTCTGTTCATCACCACCCCCTTTTGTAAATCGATTTTGGCCACTATAGGTGTGTCAGGTCCAACGGTCCTCAGGATCTCACCCAGATCAGGATCGGAACCAGAATCAACGGCGGCGTCTTCGGTTTCTTCTCTGGTAATGTTCTCTGCGCGTGTGACGTCATAACACGGGCGTCGCGCGCGTAGGACCTGGAATCATGGGAAATGTAGTTTATAGGTGTTAGATCGCGTCTCAAGGCAGGGTTCGCGCCTAACCTCCGCTATGAGATCTGACAGTACATCCCTCTCCCGAAGAACACTGACAGAGACATGGTTTGGTTGGAAAGCGTTGATGAAACATCCTCACAAATCGGGGTGCATGGACATTGGAGGCAGGCTCCCAGGAGTTTTCTTCATTACCATAACCCTTCCATGCAACTAGATACCACAATCTGGTGCGGTATATCTTAGAGTCCACGATACCTCTCACCTCATAGTTTTCGTCGTTATCCACAGCGATCTCAGCCTGCACCATTTTTCTGTGCATTCTCGCGGGTTTCACCAAAGACACATGAAAGGCAGGATGAATGCGTAAGGAGGATGGCAGAGCCAGTTTAACCACCACAGGATTGATGAGCTTAATGATTTTGTACGGGCCTATATATTTGGGATTGAACACACTATAACGCTTAAAGCGTATGTTTTTGGTGGACAACCAAACGTAATCACCCACTGTGTACACGGGCCCCGCTCGTCTGTGCTTATCCTCATAGGCCTTGTACCTCGCTTTGGACTGCCTTAACTGGCTCTTGACATGCTGCCATGTCGTATGAATGCTCTGTAACCTATCTTGTACCTCTGGGACATGGGTGTTTGGTGCAGGATGGTGAAATGGCAAGAAATTAGGATGGAAACCATAGTTGCAGTAAAACGGCGCGGTCTTGGTGGAGCCATGTACCGCGCTGTTATACGCTATTTCAGCTAGCCATAATCTATCAACCCAGTCTTCCTTGGTGACCTCAACATAGCATCTCAAATACTGCTTCAGAGTTTGATTAACCCTTTCGGTCTGCCCATCAGTCTGGGGATGGAAACTGGTGGAGGTACTAGATGCAATTCCTAAGGCTGTACACCAGGTCTTCCAAAATCGTGCTGTGAACTGGCTGCCTCTATCTGATATTATCACTCGGGGCAACCCATGTAGCCGTACTATGTTGATAAGAATAAGTCTGGCTAACCCACTAGCTGAAGGAACTTGTTTACAAGCGATGAAATGAGCCATCTTAGTTAAATAGTCAACTACCACCAAAATTGCAGTACACCCCTGATCTATAGGCATGCCCACTACAAAATCCATGGAAATGTTTTCCCAAGGTAACTCGGGAGTGGGAAGGGGTTGTAGCAAACCAGCCTGTCTAGAGTGTTGCGCCTTCATTTGACTGCAGATAGGACATTCAGCCACCCACTCAGCCACGTCCTTCCTAATATTAGGCCACCAGAACTGTCTTAAAATCCTCTCCAAGGTTTTACCGAAACCATTATGGCCAGCGCACGGCGTACTATGGCACCACTGGAACACCTGTTTTCTTAAGGATTGGATGGGCAACAGCAGCTGTCTCTGTCTCATTGGAAGACCCTGAACCATCTTCCACTCGTTGTGTTCACTCAACCATTTCTTCCATGCTTCATTCTGAATGTTTCTGTTTACGCTTCTGAGGAACATTTGGGTACAGGTGACTCCGATCACCTTTTTTGGGTCTATTATGGATTCCTCCTTGGCGTTGCTCTGCTCTGTTTTGGTGAACTGTCTTGATAAAGCGTCCGCCTTTCTGTTATCCTTTCCTGGTCGGAATGTGACGATGAAGTCGAAGTCTGCAAAATGCATCATCCAGCGCATCTGTCTAGGGGTTAAATGACGGGCAGCAGTCATGTATTGCAAGTTACGATGGTCTGTAAACACAGTTACTACATGTCTTGCTCCCATTAAATGATGTCTCCATTCCAGGAAGGCAGTTCTTATAGCCAACAGTTCCTTTTCAGCAATCACATAATTCTGCTCCGCTGAATTTAGGGTACGAGAGAGGTAAGCAACAGGATGTAACTGGCCCGTTTCAGAGTGACGTTGGGACAATACTGCTCCTACCGCTGTGTCAGAAGCATCTGCTTCAACGATAAAAGATTTGCCAGGATCCGCGTGCACCAGCACTGGGGCAGAAACAAAAGCTTTCTTGAGGTCATCGAACCCTTTCTGGGCCTCCTCCGTCCATTCGAATGGCACCTTCTTTCTTAATAACCTTGTCATTGGGGAGGCCAGTGCTGAGAAATTTTCAATGAACCTGCGATAGAAATTCGCGAATCCGATAAAACATTGAATGTCCCTTACGGACTTAGGTATGGGCCAGTTCTTTACCGCTAGGATCTTTCTTTCAGACATTTCCTGCCCATGTGGAGTGAGCACCACCCCTAGAAACTCCACTGACGTAGAATGAAATTCGCACTTGCTGAGTTTGCAGTAGAGTTGGTGTTCCAATAGAGTTTTCAATACTGTCTTTACATGTTCCACATGTTGTTCGGTGTTGTCGGAGTAAATCAGGATGTCGTCTATGTAAACCACAACGAAATGGTCTAAATATCTTTTGAGTACATCGTCTAGGAAAAATTGGAAGGCGGCCGGCGCATTGCAGAGCCCGAAGGGCATCACCAGATATTCGTAAAGGCCAAAGCGGGTCTTGATGGCCGTCTTCCACTCATCGCCTGAACGCATCCGAACCAGGTGATAAGCCCCCTTGAGATCCAATCTCGTGAAAATCACCGCATTTTTAACTTGTTCTAATAGTACATTGATGAGTGGCAGAGGATATTTATTTTTGACTGTAATGGCATTCAGAGCCCTATAGTCCGCACAAGCGCGAAGTTCTCCATTAGCCTTCGGAATAAAAAACAACGGGGAGGCTGCTGGGGATTTAGATTCTCGAATAAAACCGATCTTCAGGAGCTTGTCTAAGTACTCACGGAGATGTAGGGTTTCCGGCTCAGTAAGTGCATACACACGCCCTGCTGGGATCTTCGCGCCTGGAATCAGTTCTATTTGGCAGTCATACGACCGATGTGGTGGTAATGATTCCGCCTTCCTTTCGCTGAATACCTCCGCCAATTCGCGATACTCGAATGGTAATTCTACATTTTGTTCCGCCGCGGTAGCGATGTGATGTATTCCAGCTAAACCATAAGCTGGTCCTGATTTCACAGAGAAACAGTTTTGATGACAATACTCTGATGCGAAATGTATGGTTTGGTTTTCCCAATCTATGGTGGGGTTGTGTTTACGCAACCATGGAAGACCCAGAATCATTCCATACTGAGGTGCATGAATGATGTTAAAGCATACTTCTTCCTGATGCTCAGCATCCATTGTCATGCTAAGCTCTCGGGTTTGCAGTCGAATAGGACCTGAATCCAACTTTCTGCCATCCACTGCATATACTGCCTCAGGTATCTCTTTATCTACCAGAGCTAAGCCTAACCCTATGGCCTTGGCATGATCCATGAAGCACCCGGTGGCTCCCGAATCCAACATGGCCTTTATGTTTAGTGTCTTCCTTTGTACTTCCAGCCTCACATCCACAAAAAATTGCATACCGTCCTGTCTCTCCGTTCCGTCCAATGAAGGGATGATGAATGTACTTGAAGGTCTCCCTTCCTCCACCTTCAAGCATTCTCGTTTCCCGACTCCTTTTCAGCTGCCACCACCGACACCTTTTTGTAATTGGTTCTGGTTTTGTTTCTGTTAGGGCATTCCCTAATGAAGTGTCCCTTTCTACCGCAATACAGGCATAAGCCTTTCTTTCTTCGGTATTCTCTTTCTTCCGTGGTTAATGGTGACCTCACTGCTCCTATTTCCATGGGTTCTGGTGTAGACTGGCTTGCCCCTTCTGACCCCCTGGGACTTTCATATCTTGGGGTTAACCGATCCTTTCTACGATTGTCACCCTTACGGTCACTCAGACGATGATCTAATCTCAGGACTAGGCTGATCATGTCTTCACATGTGGTAGGCTGAGGATCGATTTGGGCAAGTACATCCTTCATTTCGTCAGTGAGGCCATTATAAAATATTGCATGTCTTTTTTCTTCCGGCCAATCCGTTTCCGCGATAAGCCTTCGGAAATCGTTGAGATAGGTTATCAGGTCTCTAGTACCTTGTTTTAGTCCTAACAACTCCCTATCTGCTGTTAGTGTGGCTGACCTGCGATTGAATGTTTTTTCAAACTCCGCCTTAAAAGCCTCCCAGTCCCTTAACAAAGGATCATCCTTTTTTACCAGTGGCACAGCCCATTGTGCAGCATCCCCTGCTAAATATGAGAGTAGATAAGCTACTCTAGCGTGATTGGTGTTGAATACTTTGGGTTTGCAGGAAAAGTGCAATAACACCTGTGTAAGAAACACCTGCACTTTGCTGCTGTCCCCATGGAAACGTTCTGGAGGGGCTAGGGGGATCGGAGTGGGAACTTCCACTACTACAGAGGAGGCCTGCTGAGTACCCGCACTAAATGGGTTACGACTCAACCTATCCACTTGAGCCTGCAAAGCAGCAGTCTCAGCCCTTGATGCCTGCAACTCTGTTTGGACCAGCGCTAGGGCTGCTAAAATATCCTCGTTTGTGGACATGGTATCGTGAAATCGGGAGGACAATATGTCTTGGGCCGTTGATTCTGTCAGGTCCAACGGTCCTCAGGATCTCACCCAGATCAGGATCGGAACCAGAATCAACGGCGGCGTCTTCGGTTTCTTCTCTGGTAATGTTCTCTGCGCGTGTGACGTCATAACACGGGCGTCGCGCGCGTAGGACCTGGAATCATGGGAAATGTAGTTTATAGGTGTTAGATCGCGTCTCAAGGCAGGGTTCGCGCCTAACCTCCGCTATGAGATCTGACAAGGTGTGGCAGGGTATACTCAGACATGAGTCCCTTTCTCACTGCTCCATCAGGATTCAAGCAAGCCGGGCCGAAGAGGCTGAAATGCCAGAAACCGGTCCCCGGTAGCTTGTCTCCTTTCTGGTAAAGAATTGGCTTGGTAGTTTAGTCTGCCCTGTTCCCATGATGCACTGGGCCAGGGACAGACTGATTTGCATATAGCCAGGTTCTGAGCTGGGATGGGGCAGTGAGATAAATAATGGTGATGGATCAAGCCCTGATCTTTGGACTGGGTAAGAGTGGTCTGCTCAATTCAGACACTCTGTTCATCACCACCCCCTTTTGTAAATCGTAGTTTCCAAGGAGGCTCTAATTGCTTTTTGTCTCGAGTGCAGCTCACGTCTCCTCTACAACTTCTTGCCCATACCACTTCTGCCCAGAGTTCTCAAGAAGATCAGGAATGACCTGGCCCGAGTCATCCTTGTGGCTCCGGGCTGGGCAAGGAAAGTTTGGTATCCCGAGCTTCTCAGCATGAGCTTCGATCCTTCGATCAGGCTGCCCTTCTAGAGGATCTTCTGTCTCCTGCATCAGATGAGGGTTCTCCACTCGAAACTGTCAACTCTACGACTTCCTGCCTGGAGACTGAGCGACAACAGTTGACGGCTTTTGACCTTCCTCCCAAAGTCTACAATGTTATCTTGACAGCCAGACATCTCTCAAGCAAACTGTGTACACCTGACAGTGGAAGAAATCTGTATTATATTTTACAGAAAGGTCTCTTGACCCTCTTTCTGCTTCCCTTTCAGATATTTGACTTTCTATTTTTGACCCTTGCTTGGCAGGGCTCAGCTTTGGGCACTCTGAAAGAGTATCTTTCTGCCTTGTCTGCCTTCATGTGGCTGCCAGACCAACCCTCTTTATTTAAATCCCCAATTGTAAATAGATTTCTGAAAGGTCTTGTACATATTTTCCCACCTTCCCCTTTCATTGTGCCTCAGTGGGACCTTAATCTGTTTCTCACATTCCTGATTTGTGCTCCCTTCGAGCCGTTACATAATTGTCCCTTCAGGCTTCTCACCATCAAAACAGTCTTTCTCATGGCAATAACATGTGCCTGAGGGGTGAGTGACCTGCAGGCTCTGTCGTCCACGTCACCATTCTTCTCTGTCTTTCCAGACAAACTGGTGCTTTACACTAGGGCCTCTCTCCTACCGAAAGTGGTAACACAATTCCATGTGGGCCAATCCGTCACCTTGCCCACTTTCTACGCTTCTCCACATCCCTCAAAAGAAGAGGAGCAACTCCACCATCTAGGCCAAATAAGAGTGTTGCCGTTCTACCTTGACGGCACACGAGAGTTCAGGGTGGACTACCAACTGTACGTGAAGTATGTTGGAGCGAAGAACGGTCGGGCGGTACAGAAACAAACCATTTCACGCTGGGTTGTTCTCTGTATAAACATTTGCTATGCACTGGCCAAGAAGCAACCTCCTGAGAGCATAATGGCTCATTCCACAAGAGCTAAAGTTATGACCGCTGCGTTAGCACATGGAGTCCTAGTCCTAGACATTTGCAATACAGCAATGTGGTTGTCCCTGCACACGTTCACCAGACGTTGTTGCCTGGCAGTCAGGTGCACAGGGATGGGCATTTTGCCTGTTCGGTCCTGCAGGACTTTCTAGTTCAGAATTTGTCCGCAGCCCACCACGGAGGATAGTATTGCTTGGTTATCTATTCAAAGGTAAAGAATCTAGGTTTCTCCATCAGATGAACAAGTTGAATACCTTTGGTAACGCATTATCTGGCAGAGGCAAGAACTAGCCGTAGATTCCCTACCAACCCACTCATCCTCCCCACCTGCGGGGAAGTCTCTAGTATCAAGCTGGTCCCTTTCAGGGCCCTAGTTTGGACACACCAGTGTCAGTGCATTTTATGGCTCAGCGCTCCAGGCGAGGAAAGTTGTGAAAAGTAACTGAAGTCAGCGTGCAGAGGGTGGCGTCTGTGTAAGTGACGTCACTTCGACGTGGAAGACCTCAACGGCACAATGCAGAGCCAAACAACTCCACCTACCAGCACGCAGGGGTACCGCTTGTGCAAAAATCTTCCGGATGGGCAATTCAAAGGTAAGGAATCTGTGGCTAGGTTTTGTCTCTACCAGATAATGTGTAAGGTAAGTAACTTGTTCATTTGGTGTGCAAGTTATGGTTAGCATGACTATTGTGCAAGTTATGGATTGTGGACCTAACCATAACTCATTTCAGGGGTTGTTCGCTTTTAAGTCGTAACCATAACTTTATTTCCACCTGTCTGTGTATTTTTTAAGCATATATCTAAATAATTTGTGTTCCATCCGGCAGAAATATGCAAAGTTGAGCTTTCTGTGTGGCCTAATTTGTGGGTGAAAGGCTGATTTGTATGAAGAAATATAGAGTTTTCTGTGGGCTAATAGTCTGTAAACTGTCTGATTTGTGTAAAAGGATTTGCTAGTGTCACCGGCAGAAACTTGTGCCGAATGGAGGGAGTGGCTGAATTCATCCCAGAGGGTTGCTTAGTTGAAAACCCAGCCTTCCTTGCTGTGGACTCGTTGTTGAAATAAACCAGTTGGACTAGTATCTGAACCAATATTGTGGTAAAGCCAAAATCGGTTTTCTGCTTGGGATTAACTACAAAAACTACAAAGCCCTACCAAACCGGTTCTGCTGAATGAATTTAATAGACTGCGTTTCAATTGTAGCATTTGAATGTGGCTTTGTGTTAGGAGTTGCACACGTGGCTGTGTTCTGTAATCGGAACATTTACTGGAGTTAGGATCGAGAAGTAGCCTGAAATGTTTTAGTAAACTTTGCCCTCTACCTATTTTGTCGTTTGTGGACGGAGTTGCAAGAATAAACTAGATTATATTTTTGATTATCAGTCGTCTCTTCAAAGGCGAGTGCGAATATTGATGTTTAGTCATAAATAGGAAAGATTTCAGGATGGAAGATACAGGCAACAAAGGCACAGTCCCTGGCATTTCTCCGCCCCCGGAATTTCTGTCGTGTGTTTCGTAAATCCGGGGGTAGGGAAATAACCCGGATTGCAAGTGTTTGGGAGTTAACATGCAGAAATCCACGCCTATTCCCACGTGTGTTCTCCTGGTGTTTCATACACAGATTTTGGCTTGTTTAAACAGCCAAAATCTCCGTGTGAAACACCGCATTTATTCTCCTTATTATGGGGATGCTACTTCCTGGTACTGGCCACTTCAGGATTACCGGGGCCGCTTGTAATGAGGCTAGCCTTAAAAGAATGTGAACAATTTTCGTACTTTTGATAATATTGGTAAAAATCATTCAATGCTGTTTACAAAAGCCATAAGTTCATACTTGCTTGAACGTGCTGAATTACGTCAGTGGGTTAGTTACATTGCTTTTTGCATTCCGAAAGAGTGAACGAGAACTATCTTTTTCATCTCTTCAATAGTTAATATTGTGTCTGGAGTAAGGTTTGGCTTGCTGGCCACACACGCGAGTTGCCTGTTGGATTTAAAGTAATCTAGTTTTGGTGTGTACTGTTTCATTAGAGTGCTGTCAGTGCATGCAGCGGCCTACCACTATTTACACATCATTGTATTTGTTTTGGCTTCCTGCATACATTTTTAGCATTTTCTGTCTATCCATTAGAAAGGTGTTGTGGTTTGGACTTAAACTGAATAGAAGCACATGTGCATGGTGGTGATTACTGCCTCCAAGGATAGCTTTGCTGCCTCGGCACTGTGCACATACTAAAATGTACATACATAATGGTAGATAATTCTTTTCTATTTGAACATCTTAGACACTAGCATATGCTGTCCTGTTTTTTAGGAATGTGAGAAACTGTAACTTTTTCACAAAATTATGCATTCAGTGCAATATGTGATCGCTATCTCGTACATTTGGCATTATGCAAAATTAGCCCACAATATTAAAATTCACCCAGGCATACTTTTATCCTGGTCAAAGGAACAGTATTCGCTGTCGAGAGTGGCTTTCAAGTTTTTATGCCTTGCTCATAATGAAGTGAGAGAAACATTCAAACTTATTTTCGTACATACGAAACAGCATAGACCCATTTTACCAAGCGCAGCACTGGTTGTGGGAGTGATTCAAGAACTTTTCAAATTCAACTCTTTTTCAGTCATCAGTATACGACAGAAACCTAAAAAGAAGGGTGTTTTGTTGGATATGGTGTGGGCGTTGATGTACAGTACGGTATTAATTGAACTTCGGGGTGTGGCAAACCGCATCAAGCCCCTCCTCAGTATTTTGACTGATCCAGTATTGTTGTTTGTCGGGCTGAACCAGGAAGTAGTTCCACTTCAACTGGACTGGAGCAATGAGAGGTTTTGCATCAGAAAATCATCAATCTGACTCCATGTTCCTGCTATGAAAATAATAATCCATGTATACAAAACTTAGGGGGGAGGAGAGACAAGGTTGCTCAAGGTAAAAGTCTCCCAAATGATCTAACCGAGCACAAAAATATCACCTTGGGTATCTGATTTATGGTGTTAAACGTTCACTTATCCCTAATGGATCCAATTGTCAGATATAGACATGTGAATGTGTCTGGTCATTCCTGATAAATTCAAGATTTGGACAAACCCTCCCATACCTCCCCAGGTGTTGTGCTTCAGCATAGGGTTGTCTACATCTGCCCGCCAATTGTTGTAGGGTGACAGATGGGCTCAACTGACCTAGTCGAGAGCTCTGAGGTGGATGATTGTGGACTCGCCTGGTGGTGAGGTACCTAAGGAAACTCAGTGTGGCTAAAAATACCTTCAGTGGTACCCAAGTCAATATATTTTATTCAGTGGGTATCTCACTGTGGGATATTAAAAATAGAAAGGGGGGGCCACATCCAGCTTGGGTATATGGACAAGAAGGAACCCTCTTTCATATACTGTGGGCC
Organism: Lissotriton vulgaris; assembly: GCF_964263255.1. Classification (NCBI taxonomy): domain Eukaryota; kingdom Metazoa; phylum Chordata; class Amphibia; order Caudata; family Salamandridae; genus Lissotriton; species Lissotriton vulgaris. Next base: position 1,039,231,306 of record NC_141697.1, read on the forward strand.
TGCCCAGCGATCCAAGCATTTTGGACGAAACTTACGAAGCGAAACGGTGCATCATAAATGCGTAGGGAGATGCAGATGCCTCGAGATACCAGAAAATATGGCTAGAGTGTAGCAAAAAGGAATATTGCCAGATTTTGGAATGTCAGGGTCATACCAGACTTTGAAACCTGTAAAAAAAGATGTGTACTGGTGTATATATAAAAGTAAAGGTTTTCCCCAAAAAATGGGAGAAAATCTGGTGCGGATAGAACACCATCCGAACAATAGCCATGAGGTAGGACATCACGGTGACACCCATAAAACCACTCTAGAAACGGGAGGCTATGGCCAAGAGAGGATGGAAGTGACTAGGTGGATTGGGTAACCAAATATGTTTATTGATACAATAAATGATGTATGAGACAGTGAAAGGTTGAACTCATTTTTCTATTGTCTTTCTTAAAAAGATGTTTAAAAAAAGCAGAAAGGGGCTTTCAGGGAGTATTATGTTCCCAGATCCTTGGATTTAAGGTTGCTGGTTCATTGGGGAGGGGGTGGGTCATATAGAGGGCTGAATCCAGGGATCTACAGAATTCTATATAGTGTACAATTCAACAAACGGGAATAAAGCTCCCTGTGCATATGCATATATTTGTTTATTTTTCCGTGAGGAAAACGTTCCGCTGTGGATAAAGTTCTTCCTTTACACCCCCAGCAAATCTGGGGGCGCTCCATTTACCTTCCAAGCCTAGAAAAGGAGTGACTGTGCCCTTAGCTGGACTAAACTTCCAATTGTCTTCTGGATGGATGTCAGATCGGAGTTTGGAAATGCCCAGAAATATACCTGTGTTCCAAAATCTTTCAAGGCAAATAGTGCCTTGGAACGCTCACTTCCCATAGGATTTACAACTGCGGATTACTCCAGATTCGCAGCAGGGATATTCAGTTATAAATGCATCAAAAACTGCCAAGAATCCTTTCTTGAAATGTTGGCCTGCATAAATGAGGTATTTTCATATCATAAACATACTTTTAAAGTTTAAAATATTTTGTGAACAGGGACCAGTGCTTGGACACAAATGCTTACAAGGTTCACACACTCATTAATTCTCCAATAGTGGCTCACACAACCAAGATCTGCATCATGTTTTGAATGGCTAAAAACATTATTCTTTTATTGGAAAGAAATGCCTTTTGTTTCACTTGGAGCGGTTGTGCTTTCTTGATGCCTTTTTAATAGATGTCTTTTACAAGCTGTGTCCCTGTGGCATAGGAGCTAGAATTGTAAAATCTGTTACCAGTTGTGGCACAGTGGCACGTAGAAAAGAGACCACTTTCGGGGGGTTCAGTTCAGTGGAAAGTGGCGAGCGGGAAATAGGATGCAAGAACTTGGTGATTGGGGCTGTAGCTTCTGATGACATTAAAAGTATAATTTGAAAACCCACAGACTGCAATAGAAGCCAGGTACGGGCATATTCTTGAAACTCCTGTGGTGATCCAAGACAGACTCTGGGTCCATTATCCACAAGTTGATGGCAAGAATTAGAGGTGAGTTGAGGCTGCAAAAAAAACAATGAAGGCTGCAAGAGGAATAGCTGGTTAGTGTGTTGCTGACAGTTCTGTCTTACTGGAGCAAAATACGTGGTTGTTTGTTTTGGGGATGTATCAGCTAAACAGAGATTCTTTCCTTTTTCAACCACTGTGCACTAGTTGACCAGTGATGTCTGAGCATATTGACCAGCTGCCTTACGCTGCAATAGAGGAGATTAACTTTTAGACCTCAGTACCTCACTGTCTGTAGGACAAAAGAGAACTACAACGCGAGCAGGATGTGGTCGCTACACTTCTAGTAATCAGTGGCGGCTGCCATAAACAAAGGGTGGTGGGCGGGTGAGCGAATGTGGGTGGGGGGCGGGAGTTCACATGGGGGGATATATATATACATTTTTTATTTTTTTAAAGAAATTGCCCTACAGACTCCCATCCAATCCCCCGTGCTGCTCTGGCCTGAGTGGGGTGGAAAGATGCTCCACTCAGGTCAGGGAGTCTGTGGGGTTTCTCCAGCCCGGCTGTTCAATGCAGAAGGGCTGGAGAAACCTAAGTATGCATGTGTGTTTTTACCAGCCTGAGACGGCCGGGCAAACACCTATGCGCACTTAGAGATTGCTCATAGAACCCCTCCCCTCCCCCCACCGCCCCGCCCCCATGCCTCGGCCCACCCCTCCTTACAGCGCTGGCTCAGAGCAGGCAAATGAAAATTAAAACTATTCTAGAACATCATTTTATTTGTCATTTGCTGGCTGTGAGCCAGGCAGTGGGGCGATGCTCCTCTGCCATTGTGGAGTAGCCGCCACTGCTAGTAATACCAGTGTAAAAGTCCGTGGCATAGAAGATAGGGGCAACCTGTGGTAGATGGCAGGATGAGTGAGAAAATTCAAAGATGTTCAGCTTTGAAACAACCCTCTACTGAGATACTGGTCTAGGAAGTTGTGGAAGATAGGCATTGAATACTTTCAAACCATATTCTCTGTGTTTCAGTAAAGTCTGTTTACTGGAGGAGCAAGATATGGTGTGAATTTGCATTGCAGAAGGTCCAGATGGCAGCCAGCCAAGAGAAGAGGTACCCATGTTCTGTTTTTACATCAAGCACTCCTTTTCCTCTCATACTGGTTAAGGAAGCAGAGATTTAATATGTTTGTTTTCAACTTCCCTTACAGTCACACAGACATGTGGTACTGTCTGATTTTGAGCCAAGTTCAGTATTTTATTTGCCATGGGGAAGGAACTAATCCTAGCCAGTTCCTTCAGTCGGTCAATGGAAACACTTTCAGAAGTGCCTACACCCAAATCCTTTCTGCAGAATATAATCAAATGAATGAGCAGACTGTGAAGTGACTAATCTAAGTCACAGGCCCACATGCATCATTGTGTCATTTTGCATTTCTTAATTTGCGAAAAATAAGGAATCGCAAATTAAGAAGTGCAAAATGCTATGCATCATTTTTTTCGGTATTTCTTTGTGATTCGGTAAAAATCGCAATTTTTACCGAATCCCAAAGAAATACCGAATTCTTAAGTTAGTTTTCGCAATTCCCATTGATTCCTATGGGCCAAAAGGCCCATAGGAGTCAATGCAAATTGCGAGTGGCACTTAGAAAATTTCATGGGTGCAGGGGGGGGTCCAAAGGACCCCCCCATGCACCCCTGAAATGTATTTTTCACATCATGTTGCACACACACATGTCCTAAGGACATGTGTGTCCGTAACATGAATGTTGAAAAAAAAGCATTTTCAACATTTTAAACACTTTTTCCAAAGTTACCGAGTGGTTCAACCACTCGGTAAATTTGGCACCCTATTTGCGAATTTTCACTTTTTAAAATAATGATGCATTGCTTTTAAGAAATCGCACATCTGCGACTTCTTAAAAGCACCCGCAATTTTAGAATTCGCAAACATGTTACGAATTCTAAAATTGCTTCATGCATCCCAAAAAGCACTTTTGCATTCGCAAACGGCCGATTTTAAGGAATCGCACCGTTTGCGAATGAAAAAGTGCTTGATGCATGTGGGCCAATATCTCTTACATTTCAAATAGGTTCCAAATTCTAATATATAGTCACTAAAATAAATCTCATAAATAAGTCTAGTTTAACTTCTTGAAAGAGGTATTGTGGAAGTAGGCACTGTATACAAAAAGGTAAATTGTGATCACATTTTTGACCATCCCAACTGCAAAAGAGTGCCTGTAAAAAAGTTGAGAATTGTTAGATCTTATTTTCATTGGATCTGAGAAGACTCACCCAGTACATAAAGAATAGCTGTTTTGATTCCTTAATCTCTTTCAAATGTATTGTTTTAACTCGGAGAACTGTATGAAGCATTATTTCAACAAAGTCAGAGTTCAATCGAAAGGGATATAGAGTGCAAACTGATTTTGTCTTGAACTGCCTTGTTTGATCTTAATCTTGTAGGCTCATCCAACATGAGACTCCACTCGTGGTACTATGTTTTTATTATTTTGATTAGCAAATTGAAAGAGTCTGAGGTGGTAGTTCACGTTTGAACTCCGAAAATATTAAACAGAGACTGTGGTATACAGTATCTGTCGTATTCAATCCACGCATTGCGCTGCAGGTAAAGGGATCGCAGCAAATGCCCTGCAGCACTGTCCCTATGACCGTGCTACAGGCCGTGCTGAACGAGTGGTGGTGGACTTGGGACAACACAAAAGTGGCTCCCCTTAGTGGTAGGGAGTAGTTGTAGCTGCGACTTCACAGTCTGGGAGACACAGTGGAACAAAACCAGAAAATAGTGAAGGAGCCGTCTCTTTAAAGGATAGGTAGAAAAAGGATAAGTGGAAAGGAAATGCCTTCAGAGACTCTCCTGGAGATTGTTGAGGGGTAGGAGTTTGGGAACACCATCCCACTTGCAGAAGGATCTTAATATAAAGAAAAGGAGCAGATTCAATACGGTTATGTCTCTGTGATCTCTCCGCATCCAATTGATCTAGAACAGTGGTACCCAGTGGGTTATGCAGCTACATTTATATGATCTTGTTTCCACCTTACCTTCCCCTGCCCCCTCCTGCACACCCTAGGAAAATGTTACAGCGCAAAGCTGAATTTTAATACAAACAATGCAAAACAGTACGAAAGGCATCAGCAGTACCATGCTGTTAGTATAATTGTCACAAATATGTTATTTTGTCGTACTTCTGCTAATAGGCAAATATTTTAGCAATATGCAGCTGTGCATTGCATTTATCTAGGAGCTGCTGGAAAGTCCAAATGGATCAGAAAAAACAAAGACTAAAGTTAAGAGTTATTTGTAAGCCACAGCTCTTACAATGATTTCATTGGCTGCAGCCCACTACCCATATGCTTTAAATTCTCTGAGTTTTATTTAGGGGATGACATTAGGTAGTAGAATTTTTTTACCTTTTTTTAACAGTACTTCTGCTCTGATTAAATACTGTGTAGCTTGTCTTGTTTACTGTCTTAATAGAGATCTTTGCTCTTCATCGGCTAATCGCCTTACTGGGCTTAAATTCAATAGAGTGAGATTGGGTAGACACAGTTTTTCGGTTCTGAGGGCAAAGCACTGGAATGTACTTCCACGCTAGCTACGAATGGCCAGGTTTCTGGGTAGGTTTAGAAAGTTGCCAAAAACCTAGTTCATGCATACCAATGTTTTAGAACAGGAAAGAGGGAGATTTAAAAAGAAAATCGGGGGAATTCATTTTTGCCGTTGACTTCTATCGAAGCAGATGCAATTTCAGGCGGGATGCCGCTAAAAGCCATTCTGGCTACACAAATCAAGGGTCTATTGAAATGTGTGCTGGTTCGCTACCAGCCCTCTTAGCGTAGGTCTTGCTTCTCTTATTGCACTCACCTCCATTTAGTTGTCACAAGTGCCTTGAAGCCTTTGGTTTAATAAATAGTGTTAACATGGCAATGTGGCTTGGGACATTGTTTGAAAAAAGCAGACAACTTCTGCTCCCTAATGGATTAGCCTACCAGATCGAGTGTTGTTTTGTGAACTTGGAATGCTTATTTCCTTAAATGTAACCACAAGAAAGGACCCTGGCGTTGCACTTATCACACCAAGTGTTTTAAATGTAACTGTTAGTTCATCAACCATAAATTCTGGCCTCTCCTGGTCTTTCCCCAGCCACTTTAGCGACATAATCTGGCTTGTCCCACTTTGTTTCTGGGGGCACAGAGACTGGACACTGAGGCCCTCATTAGAATAGGCTTGTCATACCTGATGAGTCACGTAACCTGGTTACTGGCCCCATCGGGATTGAGAAAGGTCTCGAAATTACAGTGAACCTGTCAAAATTCCCACTGTGATTGGCAGCTGAAATCTCTGGGACAACTCTGGTGGAGCATAAGGAATTACCAAGAGAATCAAAGCCGGAATCAAAGATTATTCTTGTGAATCCCCCAATACTATGGAAATTCTCGCAATTCATCCGGAAATCCCATCTAATTCCATTCTCCTGGAGTTAACGAGACCCCAGGTATGGCTGTGGAATAAACACTTCTCACTCCAAGGCACTTCTGATAAGACTCATAGGCCCAGATAATGATGGCGGTCAGTCGGGAAACCGTCCAACAAGCGTACGGCAGTCCGATCATCACATTTCGATGTAACCGCCAAGCAGACTGTCATAAAGGTGTCAAAACCATGGCGGTGACATGCTGCGGCCTGTGTCAGAACCATGGCGGTGACATGCTGCGGCCTTAGTAAAGCGCCGCAGGAAATCCTGCCACCGTGCAGCACCTCTTGCATGTCCTTGCACTGTGTGCCATGCACCATGTCATGAATGACATATGGTGCACAGAGGTGAGTGGGGGCACTACATGTGCCCCCAGTGCTCTTTTTCAGTGGCCTGCGACGAGATGGGGCCCTGTTTGGGGCCCTCAATATTTCTTTCCAACAATCTTTTCATGGAGGTGTTCCTGCCATGAAAAGGCTGTTGGAAGGGGATATCCAAATCCTGATGGCGGTGCCTGCCTCAGCATCGCTGGCATTGTTGGACGCTGGTACGACTGCCGCCCCATCGGCATCTATGATCCTGGCAGAGACAGCAGTCTTTCGTCTGATTGAATAGGGTCCGACCACCAGCATTGTAATGGGCCGGTTGGACTGATGGGCGGTCGGACCACCATCATAATGAGGCCCATAGTCTCTTCCTAGGTGGTACAGCCTGGCTTGAGGTTCTATGGTATTTCTACAAAAACACAGGCAGAGCAGTTGGCCGACCATTAAAATATGATTTAGGGATTGGTGGTAATGGACAATCTTCTGGATTTGGAGGAAGTTCTAAATAAAGAGGAGAATCAAACAGCATACTTTGCTACACAATATTATTCCTCTGGTAGAAAAAATGTCACTGGTGGCTTCACCTAGGATTTAGCTTTCTCCACAAATTAGAGGATTTGCCTACACCTGCCTACTCTAAATCATGTCCTTCCTTTTCTTGAAACTTTGCTTCCTGCCCGTAGGCAAATGTTCGAGGGCAGAGAGGAAAGATGTGGGGTGGTGGATTATCATTCGCACCATCTCATTTATTTGAGAGCTTTAATGAGATGTGAGCAGAATTAAGGCTTTGCGATAAGTAAAAAGGATATTATGGCTCAAGCTCAGGCATGAGCATGTCTCGCTAGTCTTTCTGACATGAGAGTCTACATCTTAATTAATTGTATGAGGAACTGTAAGGCACCTGTGGGAGTTATCCTCCCACCTCATTTTACAGCATCTAGGTTTGACTTGGAAGGTGCACAGTGTGTAGATAGATAGATAGATAGATAGTGCTGGAAAACTGCCCAAGAGACAATATGTTCAAGTATAATCTAGAGCAGTAAGTATGCGTGATGTGCATAAATGCTTTTATGTGTATAGATGAATGGTTCACCCTTTACACCCTAATGCGCCTAGTGTCTTCTCCGCTGCCCCATTCACCATCTCCAAGTTCGAAGTTGCCTTCTTGCAGGCTAAATAAACAACATAATTTAAAGGGATATATATAAACCAATTTGAAGACCACTTCCCATCCCAAGTTCTCTTTTCCAAACCCTTGCAATGTTCTAAATTGCTCACCGCTGGTTCTGTATGCTGCCTTAAGAAAAACAGCACAGAAGCCCATGTTTCAAACTAAAGTGAGGATAACCTAGTTGATGTGCTTGCTGGGCCTTGGTACATTTTAACTTATCACAAGAGTTATTTGTTTAGGTGCATTTAATATTGTGAGCAGGCACTTGCATAATTGTGCTTCCATGCTTAATTCGGGAATATCCAGAGACAATTCCATGCAGACCTGGCAAAAGAACGCAGAGTTCAGATAGTCCCATCGAACATAGTGGGCATTGTTGCTTAGCGTAAGCACTGATAGGTGATACTGGTGCGATAAAACCACGCTCGAATGCTTCAAGCAAACTCTAAGATGACTGTGTCCTAGTGCACCCCGACAAAATAGGATATTTTGGAGGATTTTTAAAGGTTTAGAATTGTCCTGCCTATGCTTATTCGTCCACATAGCTTACACCCAAGTGTAAAGTCTATGTGGTGCAGGGACATGTGCCAGTCAGTGTGGTACTTCTCCACGATATGCGTGGCAAGTAAGGTAAAATAATTAGAAAAAGGAACTGGAAAGTGGAAATAATTTTGAATTCGTTGCAGTTTGCTTAACTTGCATGTGCATAATGTATGCTACATAATCCCTTGGTTAGGAAAATAGATGAAAATAACCTGCATGTATTGGCAGTAAATTTAAAGTTGTGATGTACACAATGCTTAGAAAATGCATGAATCACAAAAAAATAATAACTTTAGCATAAGTGTAGCATAGGCGTTGCATAATTTATGGCTTTGCAGCATGGTCTATTCATATTTGCATCATTACCAAATTGCGTGCTCACCTCTGTCTACTTCAAGTGCAGATTCTATATTTGCTCTTTAGTCAGTCCTGTGCTATCCTCTTGCAATACAACGGATTTGTAGAAAGTACATTAATCATGGTTACTGTTCTCACAATTAAAAACTACATTACACCAACTACACAAAAGTAGGCTCTTTTCGGTTGATTTCCCCAAATGTTTCCATATTTTTAAAACACGTATTTAATAGGTCAAAGCAAGGTCAATGTGCTCTCTGTATTCATTATTAATCAAAGGATGTGTGACAGGTTTGGTATGTACTTGCTATATGAAACAGTTGTGAGAAAACACTGCAATCAGACGTGGTTAATATGCACATTAGAGACAGCACGAGAAAATACGGAGAGTGATGTCGGAGAAAACAGCTGTTTATCTTTCACTTTCGACTAGACTGCTTGCTAGCTTACATACCATTGACCCTGTTCACCACGCTGTGCAACTAAATGGTTTAGTTGACATTTGCCTTCCTTCCTTTTTACTTTATCCACACGTGGCTGAGGAAAATGCTACATAATTTGTGCCTCTTTGCATTTCTGTTTGAGCTGGATTGTATCCTTTCTTTTCTATAATCGCCTTTTCAACAGCCAGGGTGGATCAGGGCCTGGAAAACAGGCCACCAAGGTCACTTTTTGAGATGTCTTCTGTATTCCTTCTAAGAGAGATGCCTTTTTACATGGCTCGGCACCTGCGGAGAATGCAGTCAGCAAGTTGGCTCAGAGAATTAATGTTAGTCTCTAACATGACATGTGATAGGAAGGTCAAGGGTTCAAATCTCAGCAAGGCTAACTGAAACTTCCATTCTTTCGAAGCAGAGACCCAATAAACTAAGCAGTAGTAACATCTGTTTTTACAGCACTTAAAAACTGAAGAATCACATAAGAATCATCGTCTACAACACTATTCTTCTTATGTGATTTTCGTTTTATTGTTTTCTTTTTTGCTATTGGTGTTGCTATTGTTATTATTATTATTACATCCATGGATGTCCTTCCAGAACCAAGCCTGCCTTTTTCCATTCCCCGATGAGGTTTGGTGGGGGGCCAGGCAGCCACACCCTCTGCGTCTCCCCCCTGCCTGTGTGGGGTTAACCAGCAGTTGGGAGAGGATTGTGTCCACCATCAGGTGGCAGGCTCCCCAACAGTGGGCAATATGAGAATACATACAATTGTGGGTAGGACAGTCACTGTTGCCGTTTAAGCTAATTATTAAAATTCACTGAATTTATATAGAACAAACATAGTAATAACTGGAAGGTGTTTTTGATTAAATTGAAAATGTTGAGGCATTTTCGGTGCTGCTAAAAAAAAGTATTACTTTATTTGAATGTCAGTTGTTTTGAATATAAATGGGATACTTGATGTACAGGAGACCTTTGACTTTGCCCAGCTTTGCTTCATGAAAACTTTATTGTTGTGGGCCATCACCTTTATTTTTTTTTTAAAAAGGCTATAAGCAAAATTATTTTTTGTCCTCAAAAAGGACACGTTGCCTTAGTAGTCCCTGCCACTTAAGGGAACTGCTGTGTGTGTGTATGTGCTCCTTTTGAAAGAGCAGAGTGTTGCCCCTCACAGTGAAGTAGCCAGTGACTGAAGTGGACTGGCCGATTGCTCCATGGTGGGCGGATGAAATATGTCAATGGCACAACAACACACCAGCCAATGAAGAAGGCTGGCTGAAAGTCCCTAAAAGTTTAAAATAAAATATGAATATAGTTTTAGTGAAATCAAAAAGTCCTTGCTAACTCCAGACTTAATATTGAAAGGAATAGTTGTCCCCAGGTAAGATGTTTTAATGGACAACTTGTACTTCCACCCTCAACGTTATAAAAGGGGCTAAGAAAAAGCATGTACACGCCACCCCAAGGGAAAGAGAAGCGCGTGCTCATATTTAAATAAATAAAACCTCTGCTTTTCAGGACAGACATCAGAGGGCAGTATGTATTTCGTGGAAAGAGAAAGCTGTGTAATGCCTGAAAAGAGAGTAGTGAATGTATTTAATTTTCAGCTCTTACTTTCTGCCCTCTAACTCCAACAGGGAATGTAGTGATTTAGCTGGAGTTTCAAAGGGCGGGGATTTTCCGTTCCCACTCGGTTTTTCAGACCGTGAAGCGTGAGACTGTGGGTGAAGAAAGGTCATCTGTAAGAATGGACCATTATAGGACCAATAGGTGTGGGATAATCACAGGAAAGCCTTAAAAACTTCATATCGACAAAGGTCAATTGAAAAAGACGTTTCTAAGATGAGAGTAATTTCAACATCGCTGACAGCCCGAGTCCTATTGTTATGGCTCCCTTTATGTGTGACGCATTTACACCTCCGCAAATTAACTTAAGCTGCAATATGCCTCGTGAGGATTGACGTGGAAAGTCGTGCCCTTTACCGAATCAGCGCGGATTGCGGTCACTCTCGATTTTTCACAGGCTTGTTCTTCCAAGTTGTAGTTTGGGGAAAGTGCGCAGGCAAAAAAGAGTGGTACTGTGGGCAAAAACTGCGACAAAGACAGTTTTCACATGTTATTCCCTATTTAAAAATGTAAAAGTTGCTTCAGGGCACAAAAACAGACCAAAAGTGTGTGCACGCGGTATTTCAGCGGGTATTTTATTTTCCATCGCTACTGCCGCCCTTTGAAAGAGGCCTTTATTGTTTCATGTAAGAGCTAAATTCCTCTAGTAAAGCACAGTTCAGACCGGTGTTGTTACCCCGCTGCACCGCGCTGACCCGCATGACCTCTGTCAACCTACTAGTTGACCTGCGTAACTCGATATGGCCAGGTGTGTTGAACTGTAGGTGGGTTTGAGCTGTGCAGTCACAACTGGAAACTTAACAACACGATGATTCAGTAGCCCGAACTATTTACAAAATATCCCCCAGAGCAGGGTTGAATATGTTGAACAATAAATGTGGGTGCAAGGTGGTTCTGTGGGTGCTGACACCTGCATGCTCTATTTCTGTGCCTAGAAACCAGGCGCACTTGAACACTTGTGAAAGTAGGGGGGATATAATGAAATATCGCGCTTTTCGAAATGAAAAGGGGTTGGTCGCTCTTTGCTTGGTGCCTACCCCGTGAAGTGCTCTGCACTAAATGTTTACATTTTTTTGTACCTTGAAAGAAAGGGCCTATGTGCCTGCCAGTGATTGAGAAGACCAGGGTGTTGGTTTACCCCTCAGGGAAGCTGTACTACCGGTTATGAGACCATGGCGTTCCTGTGATGCAGGCTGCCTGCTGTTCATACAATCCAAGTGTTTTTGTTTCTCTTACAATAGTATTGAGTTTCAAGCTATATATGTTCAGTATAGTATTACCAACATTTTCTAAAGAAGGAATCTTACTTAGCACTACACCCCACGTCGCTTCTGTTCCTCTTAAATTTAAAAAAGTGAGACCTGTGGTCTGTGAGTGAGTGCCTCACTTCATGTGACAAGGGTCTTCCTCCTCTTTCCTCGGTGCACCTCAGTGTCTTCAGTGTTTTCCATCATCATCTACAGGATGTGAACCTTCTCCACTTGGGGCCTGATTCCGATCCGGTTAGGAATGCCTTCCCACCTAGGGCCCGATTACGATGCGGTTACGAAGGCCTCCTAACGGCATTTGCTCCTTCCAAATCGGATTGGGAACGTGTCTTCCCGACCGAGGGCCAGATTACGATGCGGTTAGGAACATAGGCTTCTATAGATGTCAATGGGAGTCCAACAAAATCGTATCTGGAAGCATCTGGATTCATCATTCTCGGTCGGTTGGACTCTCCTGATCCAAGTCAGTCGGAAACCATTTCCAAACCGATTAGATCAAGAGGATTTCCTAACCGCAGCAGAATCAGGCCCTTAGTGTGAGGGCTTTGTCGCTTCTCGAGGCCCACTGACTGAGCTCTTTCATATAATTTTGGTGAATTCACCCAGCTGCCCAAGGTGTTCTTCTGTCTACCTTCTTGTTATGGTCTGATGTATGTCTCATCTGTCTGCTTGGGGTGGCGTGTGGCAGCAGTTCCCAGATGCCACCGGTCACTGAGTTGGTCACTAACTTGATCGTTTGGGTACCTACAACCTGTCAGCACCTGCCTGTCTGTGCTGGGATGCTGAATCATCTTCAGTAGTGCTAAAGGTGGTCCTGTGCTAATGTTAACTGGGCGCATAAGGCCAAATGTATTGACTAGCCGAATCGCAGTCCACTTGTGTGTTTGCATACTCAGCCAGCTCTTTCCACTCCATACTGCAAAGGGTTCGCAAGGAGTGACAATATTTCACTTCGCTGATGTTCAAGAAATAGGATTCTGCTGCTACACTCATTTCAAACAGCTGTGAATTTAGGCCATACACTTTCCAAGGAACAGCTGGCCTCTATTTCTGTCTTTGGGCCTTATTATGAGTTTGCTGCAGTCCATGCCGGGCAGGTACTGGGGGCATGCACGCAGGGGGGCACATCATGTGCCCCCCTGAATACACCCCATGGTGAAGAAGCAGTGTGCCCCTTTGTTTCCTCACCGTCATGAAAAGTGTGTCAGAGAGGAAACTCATAATATGCTTAGCAGGGCTGCATCGGCCCTGCCGAGCACATTGCAGCTTCCAGCCCACCGCGCCACAGCCAGGGATCTCTGATCCCTGGTGGTGGTCCCAGAGCGGCGCAACCACCCTGGTCGTAATAGGGTGGCGGTTGGAAGACCGCCACTGCCATGCCCCCGCGAGTCTGGCAGTCCATGGACCCCCAGACTTGTAATAAGGCCCTTAGCTTTTTCATTGTGCCGGCATTGTGACCCGGTTCTTCAAATGGTTTGGTGTCATACTGCCACAAATGTGGCATATTGATAAAGGGTCCAGTAAAAATGGAGTGGTCTGTCTCAGTGGTTATTAATATTTCTACTTCTTTGGACCCCTACTGAATAATTATTGGTATCCGAGGACCCCCAAACTGTCATTTTTGGAAGTGGGGATCTCCGGCAAAAGCAATTTTTATGATTTGGACCTCAAAACAATACCCTTCCTTACAATGAATTTAGAAATATCTTATAATATTGAGAGCACCAAAACAGTTTGAGCAGTGACACAAAAGAAATGACCTATTCAATGAAGAGATTTCCTTTTCAAGGTTTTGTAAACTACATATATAATCATTGCCCAGAGAGGCGCGGAAATTAGGTTATCCAGGGCCAGGCGGCTTATCAGTCGTTCCTTCAGTGACTGAAGCATTTGAGGAATGCCATAACCTCACTCTGGAAAGGCCCGGCTGTGAGCGCATGCAAGTGCTGTCACCTCTCGCTCCTTCAGAGACTGTCTGTGCTAACTGGTCATATGACTCCGCCTAGTGGACAGACTTTAAAATTACACGCATTGTCACAAATCGTTTTTGCCTTGCTATATAATATTGTTTTAATAAATATAACGTACATATGTGTGCAGAATGTAATGCCACATGTGTTTCTTATTACGGCGAACAGTGATTCAAGCTTCTGAATTCTTTGACAGATCTATTTACCTGTTTGTTTAAACTATTATCTTTAAATACCTTTAATTATTTAATGAGCGGATTTAGTGATTTTATTTAGTTCTCTTGCTTTGCATAATAAATATTGTGCTCGCATACTCATGACTGAAAATACTTTTAAAGAATAATAAAGTGATGTGCTTCCGTCTTGCGCTTTCCAATTAATCGGAGGAGGCAAAACAAAGGCTTGAGACAGGGTGTAGGAAGGAGCGGCTGCAAAAAACTGAAATATTCGCCAATCCGACTTCATCCTGCTGAGGCTTATCGCGCCGGAAAAACTGCTTTTTCCCGGGAGACAGTTCGTCTTTGTACTTGGTGTTGCATTGTGTCGAAACTCCTGCAAAATTGATGCTGTCTGCAGACTTTGCGGTGTCCGGCTCCCATAGAAACAACACCCGGGCACATTATTAATGCATAATGCAGAGACGGCTGTCCACACAGCTGAGCGCCGGGAGCTCTGGTCGTCGCCTCAAAATTGAGCCAGACATGACCTGTCAGTTTCAATTTGTAAATTGGTCGGAGGAAACAAGTGTTCTCTTTATTGCACTGCTAACTCGAAAGATAATCAAAAAGTGCCCTGCCTTCAACGGTCACGAATGATAGGGAACATTTTTATGGAGACAAAAGACGCGGGAACTGCTCCAACGGTTACTGAATACACGGCTCTTGTTGTGGAAACCTGCGCCACGTTTGAATGTGTCCTCGCAACCAGGGGCAGCATGACCGTCTACTACATTTTTTCACAGGAAAGATGCTTTTACACATTGTCTTATGATTTTTGACCACTTCCGTGCTAGGAAAAATTCAGTGTGCACGGCTCTGAACTTATCACACATTTAGTTTATGCACGTTTCATTAAGAAGTTCAGATTTGTAAAACGCAGTCTTCAATTTTGCATTATGTATGCATCTTTAACTATATTCCCTATGCATTTGTGGGCACCTGTTCACCAAAATGCCAGAAGTGCACCTCTGATCCATTGTGACATCGCATGGGTAACCACTTGCCTCGTTCTCACACCCCAAATAGCCTGCTGACGGACCAGAGGAGACAGAAAAGCAAGTAAACATGGCTCCTAGACACTTTTTTACTTTCTGTTAATGTCACACCTTAATGAACCCCGAATATCAAGGTAAGCCCCAGATAATCACACTTATACTTTTTCTTAGGCTTCTTTTTCAATCTTCATATTTAGATCCATGTGTGTCATCTGGTTTTGGTTAAAACATTGTTCACAAAGGAAACATCTAGAAGGGGATCTAACGACCATTGACTAGAAAAGGTCTTTGATCTGCGGCCTGAGGGCAATTGCGTTAGGTCAATGTTGATGTTAAGTACCTGACACTCCATGGACATCAGGAAGTTTACTTGAAAAGTTGCATCATTTATAAGTTTTCATTATATTCATGTGTTGTAGCTCTTTTTTTGGGGTGCTAGAACCAAATCTGTTTGATATATTTATACTTAGTTGCAAGATCATGATGGCCCTTCAAAAGTAGGCATGTTTTTCTCCGAGATGGGAGGGCAGAGGAGGATTTTAATGAGGATATGTTTTTTTAATTACTTATGCAGAGGACGCTGGGTGGGTCTGGACACATCCCTAATGCTTTAGACTTGTCGAGTTACAGGTTGTGTTCATCGTATTAAAAACAGGTTCAATAACTTTTTTGTTCTGAATTTCATGGTGAGAACCGTGTTTTTATCATGAGAATGCCATCCAACAGATCGTCTTTATTAGAACTCTATATTAAATTAAATTAAAGTAGTTCTTTGTAGATAATTTAATCAAAGTACATTTTTGTATCCACTAATAGTTATCTCATGCTACACATGGACCAGTTGGTGAAAAGAAGGGTACTTCAAGTTTCAAAGACATAGTAATAGTTTGGAGCAGAAAACTGTCTCTAAGCATCTTCAAGATGTTTCTGATGAAAGCACGAAGGAGTAAAGTGGAAAATTATTTTTCTTCTATTGGAATTAATGCAAACCCATTTAAATAACCAGTGGACAAATATTATAGATGAAACATCAAATATAGAAATAAACAGATGTGCTTCTGGGTCTTCACCAGAGTCTTTATTAAAGCTAGGTTTTATCAATGCTTCCAACCAACTGGACAGGAGATGTCTTGTATTTACAAATGAATTCAAACACACGCACAAACCCCAAGACCAAAGATCTGGATTACATTTGAATAGTGCACTACATAGAACACCATGATTCTACATCCTCAGTGGTAAAGGTAGATAATGAGCCTTCCACCTACTAACCCTTACTCCCAATGTTCTGTCATCATGTGCTCTAGAATACAAGGTACCAAGAAGCTTGATCCGTTGTTCTTCCTTGATTAGATTGTGTACTCTCTTGTTCCTGCGCAAAGCCTGGTACCATAAAACCTCAAAATCCCATCCTCACTTGTCTGTATAAGATTTACCATTTGAGCCTTAGATTTCTTTAATCAAATGGTAAAAAGATTAACGTGAGATTTGAATTCTTTTCCTAATATTATCATATACAAATTGTAATCTTTAAATTTACCTTTTAGTTTACATTTTAGGGCTTGTCGAATCTGGCGTCGCTTTTATTGACATTCTTTATCATACCGTAGACAAGAAGTAGGGACAAACTATTCTTCAATATTTTGAACCTGTGGACCAATTTGCAATTTCACCATGCTTAAACTCTGCATAATACTCACCTCTGTGATTATCTTATATTTACCGGGTTGCTTAATGTAAATATGGGGAAAAACATAATACCTTCTTTATTGGAAAATGGTCACTTCTTTCCAAATCTAAAATATACAAGTCCTTTAAAATGTGTTCAATCTCCTCTTGCTACATAATAATACATGTATTTGATGCGTGGACTTGCTGTAAATGAATAATTGTCTAGTTTGTTGAACCTCTGGAGAGGACTAAACCTATGAAATCTAACCAGCATAATAAGCACACACCTTTCTTGCTTAAGATGGCCTTTCTATTCTCAGGCATGTCAAGGTTATTATTATCCTGAGTCACGTTTGATGTTCCACATAATCTCAAATTCAGATTCCCCACTACTAATAAAAGCATTCCTGGAACTTTTTGACAAATTGATAATATTTGAGACTCTAGAACTATTTGTTATGAAATCACGCATACTTTAGTATTGTAATATATTTATATACAGGGACTAATTCCATTACAGGTGTGTGAAAATGCAGTCTTAGCACTACAATCAACACATCAGCGGTGCACCTTTCAAATTGATTATATGTACAATGAATCAACTCCTTGATCAGTGTAAATAACCCCCTATGACTACCCCTATGGGATGGCGTGACTTGAACACCAATCTTGGTGTGGTTCCCCTGACTTTGTGCCTCTCTGTCCTGTATTTTTTGACTGTGTTCTGGACTTCGTGTCTGTTGGTTTATGTACCTTGGGCACTTTGCCACGCTGATCAGTGCCAAAGTGCAAGTACTCCCTCTGTAAATTGTAGTGCTGATTAGTTATCAATGATTGACATATTTGGTTTACTGTTAAGTACCTAGTAAAGTGCACTGTGTGTGCCCAGGGCCTGTAAATCAAATGCTACAAAGTGTGCCTGCAGCACTGATTGTTCCACCCACACCAGTAGCTTTTCAAATGTGACTCAGACCTGCCACTGCAGTGTCTGCACACGTTTTTTCAATTGCCTTGTCAACCTGGCAAGTGCATCTTGCCAAGTCCTAACCTTCCCTTTTCTTACATGTAAGTCACCCCTATGATAGGCTCAAGGTAACCCCATGGGCAAGGTGAGGTGTATGTCCAAGATAGGACATATGCTGGTGTATTTTACATGTCCTGATAGTGAAATACTGTGTATTTCGTTTTTCACTATTGCAAGGACTAGCTCTCCCATAGGTTATCATTGGAGCTGCCTTGTAACATTTTACAAGTGTAACTTTCATTTGGGGGCAGCTAGAGATTTGACGTTTGGGCGCTCTGAACTCAGAATGTAATAACACACATTTGCAGTATAATGACAACTTCAATAACACACATTTTAGTAAAGGTGGTTTTTAAATTTTGTGTTTGAAAATGCCACTTTTAGAAAGTGGGTATTATCTTGTTTAACCATACTGTGCGCCTCGGCCTGCTTGTGGATTCATCGTCTGCTTTTAGACTGACAGGGGCTGTTTGTGCATTCACTCCAGACACTTGCACAAAAGGAGCTGAGGTGTGCCCGGCATATGCTGATGGGCCATCGTGGGCTACAGTGCTGGGGGGAGTCGTCACTGACACCTGAATAGGCTGTGGCGGCTCAGTGCAACGCTCTCTCCCCCTCTTGTAGTGAAACTGGACCAGGGAGGACAGAACTGGGTTAACTGAGCCTGAGAGAGACTTTCTGTACAAAGAGTACAAAGTACAAGTATTAGACCTAAAACCCCTGAACCTTGAAATTTCTTCTGGAATCAAGTGGAACCTCTGCCAAGCAGAAGAGCTGTGAAGAGAAGACTGCCCCTTTGCTGTGTGTTGCTTTGCTGGGTTGCCAGCAGTTGCTGGTTTTGACAAGGAGAGGACAAAAGACTGGACTTTGCTAAGTATCCTGCTTGTGAAATTTCTCCAATGGTTTGTGTGTGCCTGCCTCCTGTTCTGAAGTCTCAGGGACATAATGACTTCACCTAAATCCTTATTGAACTCCACTGCTGGAAGTTATGACCTGCCTGGGGGTGCCTATTCCAGTTCTGGGCCCCTGGAGGTTGCTACTGCTACACAAAGCTATGAAGAACTGAAGAAATCCGCAAAATCAAAATTTTGCTCTTCTTGCGGCTGAATTTTCCAATGCAGCACCACCATACAGGAAAAATTCCCGAAGCACAACCCCGTGTGGCGGAATAAATCTTTGCAGCATCTGCCCGAGAAACCGCCACACACCGACTCCAATGCAGGCCCCAGTGTGCGGCTAAAAGAATAGACGCATCACAAGTTTCAAAGCTTCGTAAATCAACGCATCTCCCGTAGCGCATGAGCATCCATAGTTTTCTATGGATAGAATTGCTTGAAACCATTTAAAGTCATATTTTGAACTGATTATGTTGGATTTTTGTCATTTTGGTCTTGTCTTGTTTAGATAAAGATACTTTATTTTTCTAAACTGGTGTGATGTCTATTTGTAGGGTTTTCACAGTTTTACTGTGTGTGTTATATGCAAATACTTTACACCTTACCTCTGAGATAAGCCTGTGTGCTTGGGCCAAGCTGTCAAGGTAGTGAGGTGGGGAAGGGTCCCTACTTGGACAGTGTGCAAGCTACTGCCAACTAGAGAACCCCATTTCTAACACCTGGCTTAATAATTCTCAATTTACCAACCTTGGCAGAAAGGCAGGTTGAGTTAACTTTGTCAGAAAACAAACTTGTGCTCTGCAGATCACATGCGTTGTCAGAGGTGGTCATTTAAAGTCACCAAGCCATCTTGCCACCATGTTTGCAATGTGCCTGATATCAACATGAGTCCTAAACAATAGTAGTAATATTTGTATTTTAAAGTAAATCATATCAATTAACAAACACTGTATTCGAGATGTGAGTTCCTGTGGGAAAGTTTGTGATAAATTAAGTTTTTGGTGTTCTTATGTCTCCTGAGAAAATCTATTAGCTTTAAGATTGCATTTTTGGTAACAGTCAAGGTATTCTAAGGACATATGTCTCCTCTTCTCTTAATTGGGATGAACGTGGTTCCACAGTAAGTAAAGAAAGCACATCCACAAACACGTGACAACGGTTATGTGAAGATGGCAGCATGTTTTTCGAGTGAAGGAAGCATAAATGATTTTGTGTCAACGTATTTCTGTTTAAGAGAACAATTCATGCCGCATAACTTGGTTGCCTCTGGCATATCTCTTTTGATCACTGTATCACCTCCTGTTTCTCAGGTACCGCAAGAAATTAGGATTGCCTGAGAGCTGTTGAGGTTAGTCCAGGAAATATCAATGGACAATTATCATTGGCGTTTGGCCTCACCGTTCCACTGTGATATTCAACATAGGGTCGCGCTTTGCCCTGTGCCCTGTCAGGAGGCCACAGCTGTGTCCTCTTTAGACTGCACGAGTTGCATGTCCTTGTTGACAAAATATGCTAGACATTGGTCCACTGCAACGTACTGACATGATTTTGACAGTGGCAGCTGCTGGGGCAGTGCAGAGGAGGTGGCGCAGGGGGGCAGCTTGGGGGAAAAGAATTAAAAAAAATGCTTACCTGCCATCTGCAGCGTTGGTGCTCTTCTGGTCTCTGCCCCTCGACTTGCCGGCATGTCACATGCTCCCCTACATACACTGATATTAACCAGCATGAGAGCAGTGCCTTGAATGGTGTGAGCGCCCTAGTTAGTTGCTCACTAAGGGACTATGACCCTGTGCTTGCTTGCCACCCGGCTGTACAGCACAGCACGGGTGAAGAGATCGAAATGCGCATGACAGATTGACCGTCCTTAGACGGCCGGCCAACCTGTCATGCGCACTTGAAGCATCGCAATCACTCCTCTTCCTCCCTGCTGCTGTGTCATTTCAGTATGGACCTGCCTGCCCTCGGCTTCGCCTCAGCTGCAGGAAGTGAGCAAGGAAAAAATAACCTCTGTTATTATCATTTCATTTTACATTTTTCACTTCTGAAAAGCAGTGGGGCAATGCTTCACCGCCTTAGCGGGGGAGCCGCCGCATCATTTTGATAACACCCTTTATGCAAATCATTGTCCTGGATTAGTGGAAAACTCCACCTTATGCAGAATGCACCTGACCCGGCGCAGCGGTGTCTTTATTGCTCATCATCAAATCATTTATTTTCCTCGATCACAAGGCGTTTGGTGCTGAATCCAACTTATGTTGGGAGGGGGAGCATTGCACATCCGCGTTTACAAATATTAGTCTTGATGCTTTCATACTATCTTGTTTTGTGACTCTGTCCCCTGCTCCCAGTAGGGCTTCTCTAGCCTCTTAAGCCTGTGGCTCCAGAAGACGTGCTGACGTCACTCCATGCTGTACCTTTTCATAAACTATGAGATCATCTGATTTATTTAACCTATTGAGTGATTTGCCAATAAAATCTCTTGCGAAACCTAAATTACGTTCCTAAGTAGATTTATTTTGTGAACTAAGAACATTATTTCTGGCACCTTGCCAGAAATAATGTTCTTAGAATATACCCCAAATGATGGGTATATTCATTTGGGGTGTCTAACGTTAGGTAAGTTAGGCTTGATCAATGCTGCATATCTCTTCTTACTGTGTACACGAATTCCATTTAGATTCTTTCTATACTGGTTTATTTTGTGTGGATATTGTTAATACCTGTCTGTATCCAAGGCCCAGGGTTACTTCGTTAAGCATTCATAACTTGTATTCTATTTAAAAAGCTGGGGTCAGTGTCTGTCCGCATTCGTAGGTTCTACGCTGTACCTCGGTCGTGTGGGTGGCAGTCACTTGATCATATACGTTTATGTTCATATATTTTTTTAAACATAAGCCTTTCTATTATAACATAGGATTTTTTCCTATTAAAAAAAGCCATTTCGTACTTTTAATGAATGGTAAGAAAACGAAATTTATGCCATAGACTTTTTGCGTATTTTTTCAGCCCTGCCGAATTATAACACCTTTGATTAGAATTGCATTGTAACAAGAACACTCACTTGTGCCAACGATCGATAGCAAAATTGATTGCTTGGTATACCAAATCGGTGACATAGTTAACTTTGTTTATCGTGATCTGTTTTACAGAATTAAGTATGTTTTATTTGTATTTGTCTGATAGTTTTGTAACATTTTGTGTAAAATCGTGAGTCAAAACTAATAAATGAGATTTTACTTTCTTAGTGCATTATTAATTTAAGCCATATTATTGGAAAGTGGTTGTAAGAAATTATTATTGTTAATGCAAGTTTTCTTTGAATTGTACGTTACACTTTTCTTAATATTGTCCCGCCAAAAGAAACTTCTCGATTTCCTACAAAATATTTAGATTTTTTCTCATTCTTCTTTTATCTCTATGTTTGGAGCCAATTTAGGCCTTGACACCACTGTTTGAGCTTTTAAAACCATTATAATATTTTTTTCAAACCAGAATAACTGATTTTCATCCGAATATGCACATCTCTTCACAGCCTGGTGAGTTATCTGACGTTTCGACCTGTAATGCACATACACAGCAGACCTAAAGCTAAAGGTTTTTAAAATACGAGGTTGCATTGTCTGGAATCTGCCGCCACCTAGCTGTACGTGATTGTAATTGAGCGAATAACTTCCTACCAAGAAATATAAATTTTGCTCGCTACATACAGTCCATGAAACTTTTTGCTACCCTAATGTGGGGTTGAAATAAATGTAGAATAATAGCGAGTGCAAAACCAGAAGCAGCATTAAAGCAATGTAATAAGTACCATGCATCTGTGCAGTACCCCAGACAAACACTAACTCAGATTTGCTTATGTAGTTACTTGTTCACCTGAGGATTTTGAATGTCGTTACTTTTGTTCAGTCTTCTCCTCAACTTAGAAATATGTCTTTCAAATTATCCACTTTCGTTCGAAAAAAGATGTAATAATTGGAAAGAGTGAGTTTAAACAAAGGGTTTACAGTGTTTTTTCAGGACCATTTCTCCCTCCAACCTATAATGGATCATACTATAAACCCTACAGTTCTCAGAGCGCGGTAAAAAGCTGAGTGGGCTATGACAATAAAACATACCATAAATGGACCTGCAGAGCTGTTCAAAGCTACCAGTTTACTGAAAGCCATGGACTGCCCGCCTGTGTTTGATACTTTCATCACACTGCTAAGGACTGCATCTCAAACACCATAACCTCCCCTGCTTGCTCGGCATGCACGCCACATGGAAGGACTTCCCACTTAAAATCAAAACAAAGACAATTTATTTTTGTCTGTCCCCTGCCACTTCCTAAAATGTTGCGAAAGGACTCTCAACTTTATTTATTCTTGGGTTCTGCAGTCCCGAGGCACCACTTACTCCAAATTCAGAACCAAAATATCTGTATTGCTCTTTAACCAACTGTTTTCACGCACACTGATTACCTCCATTCATACTTTGTAAAAAACTGCATTCCTTATTAGGTTTTATAGCACTCCCAGAAATTATTATCTTTTTGCATAAATCAGCAGGTGACAGCACTTATTTTAGTGACTACCACCCTCGAAGGGTTTTTTGGCGCTGGTCTAAAAAAGTACCTGCCCACAGTTAAGGCACCAGCTTTTTCTTGCTGCCTTGGAGGGTAGGAGAGGGTTTGGTACCTGAAAGTGGTGAGTTCCATAGCGGGGGTCCCTGAACTGAAAGGTATCCCTCTCCATGTGAGAACATGTGGTGTTTGGTTTCATTAATCTGACCTGATCTGTACTGCGCACCTAACGCTTTTCAATGTGGAAGATCATTTTAGTTCTCAAATAAATTGTCAGCTGCTGTAAACATCTGTATCCTACCTACACCATTTTAAATGCAGCACCATCCAGATTAAAAGCCAGTGCAGTGATTGGTAGGCACTAGACACGTGATCTCTTCTCGCCAATGGAAAGGTGGTACAAACTACCACATTCTGAGCACATTCCAGTCTGTCTAATCTCTTCTCTTCAATCCAAAGATGGCACAAACTACCACATTCTTAGTTCTTTCAAGTCTATCTGAAAATTCTTGAGGAGACCCGCATAGAGGGTATTACAGTAATCCAAATGGCCATTTTACTGTGACCAGTGCCTCGTATGTAAAAACAATTAGTGCCAGGTCTCTCGTCAGGAGGCCACTGCGGTTTGCACCACACATTGCCACTGCCATGATTCCAATGATAGCAACAACACAACTCCTAACCATTTCACACCCACAAGGTGTGACAAATTGTATTATTTCAGGCCCCAAAAACCAGAATGGCTTGGGCGACAGTACTGGGCATTGTAAATTTATATTGAATTAATAATGAACTGTTGTTGTGGTCATCTCTAAATTAGCCAGAGAACCACCTTGTGGCAGACTGTGACAAGCACTAGTGTTGAAATGTAAGTGCTGGTGCGGAGCACCGGAATCCACTGGCTCAAATTCAGCATTCCCTGTGACCATCTAAACCAGCTCTCTGCTCTACAAAGATAATGAATGACTGACTGACTGACTGATATGATTGGTAATATTGGTGGAAGTCTTTTGATGTTGTAGAAATCTTTTTCGCGTCCAGATCTGTCCACAGTTTTAGGGAGAAGTCTGCATCAAATATTATGTATAAAGTTTTAACTTTATCAACAGGATTAAGGTTTAGCCCAAATATGTTTGGTGGCTGAAGGTTCCGCAAAGAATATCTATTCAGATACCCGAGCTTTCAATTATAGATAATGCAAAAGGAACAATTGATGGATAGACTGCACAACAATGTCATACATTCACCCCAGTACAGAGATCGGGGCCTAAATCCATCGTTTTTTTGCTCACCATGCCATTCCAGTTTGGAACCAGCCATATGCAAATCAGTCTTTATCCTGCGCCCAATGGGAACAGTCCAGCCTGAACTGCCAGGCCAGATCCTTCCTGGTCTGGAAACAAGCATCCTAGGACCGGTTTCTGGCTTTCAGCCCTCATCAGCCAGGATAACTTTACTCCAGTGGCATGGAGAGCACTGGACCCACGTCTGAGTATACCCGCCCCACTCGGGTTGACAAATGCAAAAAGAACAATTGTTGGACAGAATGCAGAACAATGTCATTGATTTCACCGCAGTACAGAGAGCTGGACCTAAATCCATTGTTTTTTTGCTCACCATGCCATTCCAGTTTAGACCCAGCCATATACAAATCAGTCTTGACCCTGCGCCCAATGGGAACAGTCCAGGTTGAACTGCCAGGCCAGGTCTTCCCTGGACTGGAAACAAGCATCCTAGGACCGGTTTTAGGCTTTCAGCCCTCATCAGCCAGGATAGCCTGACTCCAGTGGCTTGGAGAGCACGGAACCCACGTCTGGGCCAACCCGTCCAGCTCAGGGTGACAAATGCAAAAAGAACAATTGATGGACAGAATGCAGAACAATGTCATACATTAAAAGGCACAGGGTCAAGACTGATTTGCATATGACTGGGTCCAAACTGGGGTGGCAAAGTGGGCAAAAGAACTATGGATTAACCTAGATCTCTTGAATGGGGGAGAATGTTTGAATCATTCAGCATTCCTTCCATCATTTGTTGCAGTTATACTTTTCACTCTAAGTGGGATGGGTATGCCTAGACGTGGGTCCCTTACTCACTACGCCACTGGATTCAAGCTAGCCTGGCTGATAAACTCCATCGAATTTCAGACCCATATCCCTCTTCTATCCCATCAAAATACTGGAAAAGTCAGTCAGTAAAATCCTATCACGCTATTTGGAAGATAATTTGCTATTGGACAAGGACCAATTTGGCTTCCGCCCAGGACACGACACTGAGACCGCCTTGACATCAGTGATTGACAATCTTCGAATGCGAGCTGACAATGGGAACTCCTCGGTACTGGTACTACTAGGTATGTCAGCCGCATTTGATACGGTGAGTCACACAGTGCTAGTGGAAAGATTGAAGAGTATTGGGGTTAAAGGAAGGGCCCTACAGTGGCTCCAATCCTACTTGTCAGGACGACAGCAGGTGGTGTCCATGAGGCCCTTTTCCTCTAACAAAACCATAGTACATCACGGAGTACCACAGGGCTCGGCGATCAGCCCCATCCTCTTTAATATCTACCTGCGCCCCCTGTTCCCCATTATTAAATCCTATGGAATTGACCTAGTCAACTATGCAGATGACACTCAACTGGTGTTCTCCCTGGAAGGGAAACAAGCTGTGTCCATGGACACCTTTCAGGAGTGCATGCACCAGACAACTGGTTGGCTTAGGAAAAACACTCTTCAATTCAACGGGGGTAAAACAGAGGTGGTGTTCTGCCCGGCCAAAAGAGTGTCACGTCCGCTACCAACAGAATTCAGGCTTACCCCTGAGGAGGAACCACTGCTTCCTGCAAAAATCGTGCGCTATCTGGGTGTTTGGGTGGATGGAAACCTCCAAATGGAGTCACAGGCCAACAAAACGATCAGAGTTTGCCTCTCCCTGCTACGCATGCTAAGGAAGATTCTCCTGCTTCTCCCAAATGACAGTCGCTCCTTGGTAGTTAGGAGTATAATTCTAAGCAGACTGGACTATTGTAACTCTCTATATCTAGGTGCACAGCAATATATTATGCAGGGGCTGCAAAGAGTCCAGTCTATGGCAGCAAAGTTGGTGCTTAATAGACAGCGCAGGTCCTCCACAGCCACAGCTTTGAGCGAGCTTCATTGGCTGCCCATTAAGGAGAGAATCTGTTTTAAATCTCTCTGCATTGTTTACAAAGCGGTTCACTGTCTGGGACCCGCCCCTCTACAAGAGAGGTTCACCTGGTACAATCCCAGCAGGAAACTCCAATCCTCTAGTGCTAATTTGATCATGGCTACTAGATTCAAGAAATCTAGGATGGGGGCAAAGCCTTTAGTGTGGTAGCTGCACCATTATGGAATGAGCTGCCGCAGAATCTCAGACAAAGTAAATCGCTGACCTGCTTTAGGAAGAATCTGAAATATTGGCTATTCCCTAGGAGTGAAAACTAGACTGTATCTCTGGCAGCCTCCACTGCTATAATGGTTTCTGCAATCTAAGCGCCAGGATACCCGTAGGGTGCGCTATATAAGTACCTTCTTTCGTTTCATTTCATGAAGGGTGACATACCCCGAAACCGGTCCCAGGATGCTTGTTTCCGGTCCAGGGAGGACCTGACTTGGAATTTCGGTCTGGACTGTTCCCTTGAGGCACAGGGTCAAGACTGATTTGCATATGGCTGGGTCCAAACTGGGGTGGCCTAGTGGGCAAAAGAACAATGGATTTAACCCAGATCTCTTGACTGGGGGAGAACGTTTGAATTATTCAGCATTCCGTCCATTATTTGTTAGTTACACTTTTTGCCCTAAGTGGGATGGGTATGCCCAGACGTGGGTCCCTCTCTCACTTTGCCACTGGATTCAAGCTAGCCTGGCTATGGAAAGGTGACATACCCAGAAACCGGTCCCAGGGAGGACCTGGCTTGGGGGAGAATGTTTGAATCATTCAGCTTTCCGTCCATCATTTGTTGCAGTTACACTTCAATTATAGGTAGTCCATTTTAGAAGTCTAGTGAGATTCCTTTGTAAACCATTGTAGATTTTCTAATGTGTAAGTAATCTGGTACAGAGTCTCCTCCCCAGAAATATATCCTACTTCAGCCTTTAGCACGGTCTCTATCAAGTGGGCTACTGGATGACTGGGTAATACTGGAAACTCAAGACCTGAAGAACTGTGCTCTAGTCACTCAACAGGCTTGTTCAGGTGTTTCTCTTCTTATCAAAAACGTTAAACATTATGCCACTGTACCCTCTGAAATGATTCAGAAGACCGGTACAATTCACAATACTTTTTTAGGCGTACATTAAACTTTGAACAAGGGAAAAAGTCCTAATGTTTACTTACATACAGTGCGAGTACATCACAACCTACCAGACTGCACGTCAATTTTAAAATTTTCAACATGTGCATCATGTACGTAAAGTATAAGTGCAAAAATTGCACACACTTCAAGTGTAATGCATATTCACTGGACTAACTGTTGGAGTACCAGGTAAATAGCCACAGACACCGAAAGGAAATTTGGTGTGCACCAAAAAGTAGATATTTTTGGTTTAGTAGGTTTGGACTAGCACCAGCTGCACTTACCCTTAAATAGATGTGGCGTAAGTTGTGCAAAAAGTACATGAAGTGCACCATTCCATTCAACATTTTCAGGATGGATGTGTGTATGAAATATGAAAAGCTAACTAAAATGAAAATTACAAGAAGTTTTTTTTCTTACCCTAAACATGATTAGTGTACATTATGGTTCATTAGACTACAAAGTAGTCGCAAGAAAAGCCCCAGTTCATGGTCGGCCATTGATGGACGTGGCTTTATCTTTTGTTTGATTTCATTTTGATTAGGGTGGCGGGGGTTGTTGTGCAGCACTCTTTGCCATGCATGCCTTAAAAGTATTGTGATACCCATTTGTTACTCAGTTTTTGTGATGTGACTCAGTTGAGTGAAAGGACATAAGAACCTTTCAAAGGGACTACAGTGGGTGGGGAAGTGCGAAACTAAGCGGGACTATCCTGGAAAGTACATTTTGCTGCCATTTGACTTACAAAGCCATATTAAACCATTTGTAATGCTACTTCTCTGCCCGGTGAGATTGTATGAGCAGTTATGTACATAAAGCTACAATACTCTATGCTACATTATTACAAGTAGGGGTGTGCCAAATTTGCATAATTTCCTTTTTCGTAATTACAAAAAATTTGGGGGGAAAATTCAAGATTACATGAAACGTATATCTGGTATTGTGTGCTGTATTTTAATGCGAAAAGTTCATCCTTGCATCAATTTTGTATGCAAGGAACCAACTTCGCTCTACAAAATTAATGCAAAAAACTCAGGTCCTTAAACGAGAGTCACTCGCATTCTGTCTGGTCGCGTTCTCTCGGTGCTCCCAAGATGGGATTTTTAACCCAAGTAACACCCATTTACGCTAAGGACCTTAATAACATAATGTTAAAGAATGTGTCATAGAAAGCGTTTAGCGAAATTTGCCGGCTTGATTGAATTTTCCCCCTGGCTTAATTGCAAGTAACATCTGCTCTTCCCCGCTGCACGTGAATCGAGAAAAAGTCAAACCCTGCAACGGAACAGAGCGCTTTTCCTTCAAAGCGAAGCTAAGTCACCGAAAAGGAAAAACCCGCCAAGCATTAAACACCAGAGGATCAAAGGTTGCTGTTCCAGTCTGTTGCCGTCAGCAAATCACCTGCTTGATCTTCAGAGGGAAACGCTAATACCAAAGTTACTTAAAAGACACCTGGGCCTTTACTTGAGCCGTTCAAACATCACATTGCCATGTACAAATATGCTTGCTGGCCCATTTTGGACAATATTAAGCGTTTTAACTATATATATATATTTTTGTCAAAGTATTTCTTTAAGTCCTGAGTGGCAAACGTTTCCTTCAATTTCCAGTGCTCGATCCAGATAATTGGGGGTAGTGTGCTTCTCGGCGTCTGGTGCATCTCTCTGCACACCTGTTACTCCTGTGTTAAGATCTTTGCTTATTCTGTCTTTGTTGGGACTGGTCAAAGGTTCCTACATATTTTTCCCTTTGTGTTCACATAAAAACCTGTCTGATCAAGAGTGCTATTATTTAATGTCTGCCCACTGGTAACAAACAGTCCTTTTGTGTTTTTTCATTCCTCAGACAGGTCTGTAGTTTAATGCATTACCGTAACTTGCCGCTAGAGGGCGATATTGTCTTAACATTTAGTTGAAAATTTCACTTTGTTTGTGTATTGATCCCTCCTGACAAGGGTCCATACCAAGGAACAGCACCCCATTATTATATACATTTTTAATATGGATATTTTCCGGCTGTTACCCTCACACCTGTTACGAGTCACAACAATATATATTGTTTTACTCTTGCGCTGCTCTGTCACAGCAAAACAACTGCTCCTAATATTTGAAGTTTTTTTTTGTTTTTTGGGGCAGTCTCGGTTAGTTGAAGGAACGTTTCGTACCAGTTGTGCTATTTCCACGCATTATTAATTTTTATCTATTTGTTATCGTTGTTTTTTGATATTTGAATGAAACAAGACGAGTTGCCTACCCTATAATGAACACTCAAGATGAAATATAAAAAAACATAATAAAGAAAAGTCAGGGTGTGTGCACCTGGACCCATCTGGGAATTCAGATCTTAACACAATCAGCAAAAGGATCCACCCAGTAATGAACGAGTGGGCTTGGGGAATGGCTGTTATGTCTGGTCAAAGGGCTCTAATTCCTGCGAGCTTGTACCACTTTATTTTCTGAGACAGAAAGTGTGCACCAGATCTGCGTCCACTGGGGCTGTACAAGCTCAGTGCGAAGAAATGCATCTTGAATGTTAAGATTTAGTCTTGTAGGAAAAAAACTCCAGTGCGACTTTAACACAGTTGATTGTTGATAGGTCCTGTGTACTATTTTTAATACTGCAACTTGTCTGCTGGTTTTTCATTTTGAGAGCAAAAAAAGCGTTAGCTGGTAATGCTTTCTTTACCCAAACCACTGGTAGTTAATTTGGGCGAACTCTGCTCCAGTGTGTTAGCTCCTCTTCTCTCCTTTTCACCAGCATTAGCCCTGTGTAAACCAGTCTTGCCTCTGTCAGACCTTGGTCCCGAAATCTCCATACCAGAGTAATTCAAGGTGCATCCCTCTGCAGAGGCTAAACAAGGCAGCCGCATGCCCATGGCTGAGTGTGTGTTTCTGGGAAGCTGTAAGCTACCGGTTCTGGCTGGTTTCTCTTTCTGAGATGGTAGACAACGGATTTGCATATTTTCAGTTTCCCAAATACAGCAGTGGAGATTAGCTCAAACAAAAAAAAAGAAAAATAATTCTACAGAGAGGACTTTTAATTGACTGGGATGGAATACTTGTGGTTAACTGATCCAAGCATCCAGCCGTCATGTTTTTGCTGTCGAGTCATGCGCGAGTATTTAATCAGAAGATCCACCAAGTGGACTCTCGTCTTTTGGAATAGTAACTTGTGGTGCTGTGTTGCAGATGATCAAGTCTACTTAGTCGGCATCCACTGTTGAAATGCCTGAACTTTGAACCAGAATTGATGTGAATTTATTCTGGTTCGTGTTGAATCAATTGGATTAATGCTGATGTGAATCAATGTATCTGTTCAACATCTTAAAGATGACCATTTTCAGAGTTAAGGCGTGTGTTGATTCGCCTAAATATACATGTTGACTTAAGTTGGTTGCTATACAATCAATATACTCAGAAGTTGAAGCAGGACTTGACTTTTAAGTCATATGTCAACGACCTGCACAAAAGCAGAAGGCAAAACTGAAACATTGGGAAATGAGAAAGACGTCATATGCATTCGATTCTAAAGTGAGTACTGATGCCTCATGTGGAGTAAGAGTAAAAATGAGGGATACATATTTCTGTCCTGTTTGTAGCCAGAGAGATTTAAAGCTTTTGCACTCATCCCCATTAATATTGTCTTTGATCTCAGAAACCGTTTTTACAGCAGAGGCTGTTTTCTGGCCCATGGCAGCTGATTTTTGGATTATGTTTGTACTGAACACTGCTTATTCCAAGACAGTGAAACAGCTGCATTGTTCTCCTAAGGACACTTCTGGCAGATTGTACAAGAATAAAGTGAAGCTGAATGGACTGTGTATTGCCTGTTTTGTTGTAGCCCACACCAGGTAAAGACAGCAGGGTCAGTACTATTGCTGAAAATGGTAATTGTTTACGTCTTACAAGTCAACCTGATCTCCATTCTATGCACATGGTCTCATTAGTCAATCTCAGAACAGTAAATTAAAAACTACTGATTGGCTTAGAAAAATGCTGTTGCTGAACAGAAAAGAAATGTATGTACTTTAAAACAGGTATGTGGGAATCTTTCTATTGTTCTATATTTCAGTGCAGTGCCTTGGAAACTGTTTATCTTGCCTTGCAGTTCTTGGTATTTTTGATCAAAAGCTGGTCGGCTGACAAAGGGCCAATGACTCTAGATGGGAAATGTGGTTTGTGATGTTGACGGAGCAGAGTTTGTAAACCAAACCCTGAGCTTCTGCCTTAAAGTGAGCCATCGTTTTCCACCAGTTCACCTTCTACCCCACCAACGACCCCTTCTGTTGCACTTTTGGAATCCTGCTTGACATTTCCTGGGTAAAAGTGGCAAAACCGTTTCGGACCTGCAAGACCAGATAAACCACCACTATTTTGGTTACATAGAGATACCCACCAACCACGCTCGCAACCTAGGGGTCATCCTCAACTTCACCCTCTCCATGACTAAGCAGGTCAATCAATCAATCAATCAACAACATTTATAGAGCGCACTACTTACCCGTAGGGTCTCAAGGTGCTTGGGGGGGGGGGGGGCATTACTGCTCGAACAGCCAGGTCTTGAGCTTCTTCCTGAAGGAGAGGTGGTCTTGGGTCAGGCGCAGGTCGGTCGGGAGGGAGTTCCAGGTCTTGGCGGCCAGGTAGGAGAAGGACCTTCCTCCTGTTGTCGCTCTTCGGATGCGGGGGACGGCGGCGAGGGTGTGGTTGGCTGATCGGAGGTGGCGTTTGGGAGCGTAGAAGTTGATTCGGTTGTTGAGGTAGCTCGGGCCTTGATCGTGTAGGGCTTTGTGTGCGTGGGTGAGGAGACGGAAGGTGATTCTTTTGTTGACGGGGAGCCAGTGCAGGTCTCTCAGATGTCGGGAGATGTGGCTGGTTCGTGGGATGTCGAGGATGAGTCTGGCTGAGGCGTTCTGGATCCGCTGGAGTCTCTTCTGGAGCTTGGCGGTGGTACCGGCGTAGAGGGCGTTGCCGTAGTCCAGTCGGCTGGTGACGAGGGCCTGGGTGACGGTCTTCCTGGTCTCGGTGGGGATCCACCAGAAGATCTTCCGTAGCATGCGTAGGATGTTGAAGCACGACGAGGAGACGGCGTTGACTTGCCTGGTCATGGAGAGGGAAGAGTCCAGGATGAAGCCCAGGTTGCGTGCATGGTCCGTCGGTTTGGGTGCGGAGCCCAGGGCGGGGGGCCACCAGGAGTCGTCCCAGGCGGAGGGCGAGGAGCCCAGGATGAGGACCTCCGTCTTGTCTGAGTTCAGTTTCAGGCGGCTGGTCGTCATCCACTCGGCTACATCTTTCATCCCTTCGTGCAGATTGGCTCTGGCGGCGGCGGGGTCGTTGGTCAGGGAGAGGATCAGCTGGGTGTCGTCGGCGTAGGAGATTATGTTGAGGTTGTGTTGGCGTGCGATGGCCGCGAGGGGGCTCATGTAGACGTTGAAGAGGGTGGGGCTCAGCGAGGATCCTTGAGGGACGCCGCAGATGACTTCGGTGGCCTCTGACTTGAACGGTGGTAGGCGGACTCTCCGTGTTCTTCCGTCGAGGAAGGAGATGATCCATTCCAGTGCCTTCTCCTGGATTCCGACGTTGCTGAGGCGCTGCACTAGGGTGTGGTGGCAGACAGTGTCGAATGCCGCGGAGAGGTCTAGGAGGATGAGGGCCGCTGTATCTCCGTTGTCCATCAGGGCTCGGATGTCGTCGGTGGCGGCGATGAGGGCGGTCTCTGTGCTATGGTTGGCTCGGAAGCCAGACTGTGAGGGGTCGAGGGATCCATTCGTCTCGAGGAAGGCGGCCAGCTGTTTGTTGACGGTCTTCTCGATGACTTTGGCTGGAAACGGGAGGAGCGAGATGGGGCGGTAATTCTTGAGTTCGGTGGGGTCCGCTGTGGGTTTCTTGAGTAGAGCGCTGAGTTCGGCGTGCTTCCAGCTCTCAGGGAAGGTGGCGGTGTCGAAGGAGGTGTTGATAATGTCCCTCTGGTGGGGTGCGATGACAGCGTCCGCCTTGTTGAAGACGTGGTGAGGGCAGGGGTCGGTCGGAGATCCGGAGTGGACGGAGTTCATCATGCGGACGGTGTCTTCGGTGTTGACCGGAGCCCAGGCGCGGAGGGTGGTGGTGGGCGGCATTGCTGCGGTCGTGGCGTGCGTCGGTTGAATGCTGAAGCTGTTGTGTATGTCCGCGATCTTGTTGTGGAAGTAGGAGGCGAGAGAGTTGCAGAGGTCTTGCGAAGGGGTGATGTCGTTGCTTCCTGCGTTGGGGTTGGAGAGCTCTTTCACGATGTTGAAGAGTTCCTTGCAGTTGTGTGCGTTGTTGTTCAGCCGGTCCTTGAATGCAGTTTTCTTGGCGGTGCGGATCAGTTGGTGGTGCTTCCGGGTGGCGAGCTTGAGGGTGGTCATGTTGTCCGGTGTTGGTTCCCTTCTCCAGGCTTTCTCGAGGGCTCGGCAGTTCTTCTTGGAGCTCTTGAGTTCGTCGGTAAACCATGGGGCTTTCTTGCTGCCGGGTCTGTTAGGCGGGGTCCTCAGAGGGGCGAGTTCGTCCGCGCAGTTGCTGATCCACTTGGCGAGGTTGTCGGTGGCCTGGCTGGGGTTCGCTGAGCTGGCAGGAGGGTGCTGGCTCAGGGAGGCGGCGAGCTGGTCGGCCGTGATCTTGTTCCAGCTTCTTCGAGCAACCTGTTGCTGGTGGTGGTGGATCGTCGTTCTATCGAAGGTGAAGTGGACACAGCTGTGGTCCGTCCAGTGGAGTCCTGTGGCGTGGCTGAAGGCGATGTCTTTGCTGGATGAGAAGACGGCGTCGAGTGTGTGTCCGGCGAGGTGGGTGGGGGTGCTCACCAGTTGCTTGAGTCCAAGGTTGGCGAGGTTGTCGAGCAGGGTGGTGGTGTTGCGGTCGTTGTTGTTCTCCAGGTGGAAGTTGAGGTCCCCCAGGAGGATGTAGTCAGCGGAGGGGAGGGCATGCGGGCTGACGAAGTCGGCGATGTCCTCGCTGAATTGTGTGCGTGGTCCCGGGGGTCGGTAGATCAGGGTGCCTCTGAGGGTGGTCTTCGGGTCGGTGTGTATCTGGAAGTGCAGGTGTTCGGTGGTGGTAAGGGTGTCGTCGGTGCTGGTCGTGATGCGGATGGTGTTCCTGTGGATGATGGCGATACCTCCTCCCATCTGGTTGGCGGTGCGGTCCCTCCGGGTGATCTTGTAGCCCTCTGGGATGGCGATGGCGATGTCGGGAGCTGAAGAGGCGTTCATCCAGGTCTCCGTGAGGAAGGCGACGTCAGGGGCTGTGGTGTCGAGGAGGTTCCAGAGTTCGATGGCGTGTCTGTGGACGGAGCGGGTGTTGAGCAGGATGCACTTGAGGTGGTTGCTGCTGGTGTTCGGTTTGGCAGGTGCTGGTGCCGGGCAGGTCCGGACGCAGGTGAACTTGCAGGCGAGGCAGCTGAAGGGTCCGTGGGAGCGTCGTGGGGTGGCTCGGTGGCATCCTGGGATTCGGCCGGTGTTGAGTGCGATGAGGGTGGCGGCGGTGTACGTCAGGCGGGTGGGCGGAGGTCCCCGAGGGCCAGGGGTCCTGGCACTGGGCGCGGACGGGCGCAGACGGGCTTACCTTTGGCGCGCCTTCGGCGCACAATCGGCGCGCCCGCTGCGCGTTCGCACGGTCGCCATATATGGCGAAGTGCGCGGGGGGGCGGAGCAGCTGGGAGGCGGGAGCGGGGAGGGTACAGAAGGAAAAAAGGGGCGGGGTTAGCGGCGGTGGCGGGAAGCGGGGAGGGAGGACGAAGGGGCCTAAACAAAACAGGCAATACAGAAAGAAAAAAAAAAGCACAATTACAGGAGACCAGGCAAAACAGAGGACTAAACAGAGTTCAAATGCAACAATGACAACCGGGGCAGGTCAGGCGGCCACGGACCACGCCGCTCGAAGGCAGGGGGCGTGGTCACGCGGCGGCAGCCGGGCAGCGAGGCAGATAGGCGGGGAGGCACACGCAGCAGCTGGTGGCCGTGCGGCGCGGGGGTGTCCTAGAACTAGGTCACACTCACCTGCGTCGCACGGTCGCCATATATGGCCAAGTGCGCGGGGGGGCGGAGCAGCTGGGAGGCGGGAGCGGGGAGGGTACAGAAGGAAGAAAGGGGCGGGGTTAGCGGCGGTGGCGGGAAGCGGGGAGCGGGGAGGGAGGACGAAGGGGGCTAAACAAAACAGGCAATACAGAAAGAAAAAAAGCACAATTACAGGAGACCAGGCAAAACAGAGGACTAAACAGAGTTCAAATGCAACAATGACAACCGGGGCAGGTCAGGCGGCCACGGACCACGCCGCTCGAAGGCAGGGGGCGTGGTCACGCGGCGGCAGCCGGGCAGCGAGGCAGATAGGCGGGGAGGCACACGCAGCAGCTGGTGGCCGTGCGGCGCGGGGGTGTCCTAGAACTAGGTCACACTCACCTGCGTCGCACGGTCGCCATATATGGCCAAGTGCGCGGGGGGGGCGGAGCAGCTGGGAGGCGGGAGCGGGGAGGGTACAGAAGGAAAAAAGGGGCAGGGTTAGCGGCGGTGGCGGGAAGCGGGGAGCGGGGAGGGAGGACGAAGGGGGCTAAACAAAACAGGCAATACAGAAAGAAAAAAAGCACAATTACAGGAGACCAGGCAAAACAGAGGACTAGACACAGTTCAAATGCAACAATGACAACAGGGGCAGGTCAGGCGGCCACTGACCACGCCGCGCGAAGGCAGGGGGCGTGGTCACGCGGCGGCAGCCGGGCAGCGAGGCAGATAGGCGGGGAGGCACACGCAGCAGCTGGTGGCCGTGCGGCGCGGGGGTGTCCTAGAACTAGGTCACCCCCGCGTCTCTTCCTTTTGCTTCAACACCCTTTGCATGCTCCGCAAGATCTACAAGTGGATCCCCACCGAAACGAGAAGAACGGTTACCCAGGCCCTCATCAGCAGCAGGTTGGTCTACGGAAACGCCCTCTACGCAGGAGCCTCGACCAAACTCCTGAAACTGCTTCAACGCATCCAGAATGCCTCTGC
Source organism: Lissotriton vulgaris (assembly GCF_964263255.1). Taxonomy (NCBI): domain Eukaryota; kingdom Metazoa; phylum Chordata; class Amphibia; order Caudata; family Salamandridae; genus Lissotriton; species Lissotriton vulgaris. The sequence continues at coordinate 1,039,267,660 of NC_141697.1, forward strand.
ATGCCTGATCCTCGACATCCCTCGCCTCAACCACATCACACCCCACCTGAGAGACCTGCACTGGCTCCCCGTCAACAAGAGGATTACCTTCAAACTCCTCACCCACGCACACAAGGCACTCCACAACACCAGACCAGCGTACCACAACAGACGACTCCGCTTCTACACCCCCACCCGCCAGCTCCGCTCCACAACCTCTCCCTCGCCACAGTCCCCCGCATCCAAAGAGCGACATCCGGCGGCAAATCATTCTCCCACCTCACCGCCAAGACCTGGAACACACCCCCTACCTACCTACGGCAGACCCAAGACCTGCTGACCTTCAGAAGACTCCTCAAGACCTGGCTTTTCGAGCAGTAGCAGCATTCCCACCTCCTCAGCGCCTTGAAACCCTCACGGGTGAGTAGTGCGCTTTATAAATGCTATGATTGATTGTGAAGAGTCTAAAATAGTTCAGTTGTTTTGTGTTGAGGAATGGTTTCTTAAAGAGTGGAGGCAGGATGGATGATTTTAAGGGCAAATTAGGAGATTGGGTCATTGTTGGGTTCTAGTTTTCATCAAAGTGGTGGAGTTGATTTCAGAGTATTGCCTTGTGCCATTTGAATAAATGTTTGAGGGAAAAAACAGAAAAAATAACAGTGTCACATGGAAGCTGTAGATTGTAAGGGATCTAAAACTGTTTAATGGAAGCCTTACAATGTTCAGCCTAGTATTTAAGGTTGCTCTAATTGGAGTGAAGGAGAAACCCACGTTTTCATTGTGATATGATGAAATGGCGTTATAGTGAAACAGTAGCAGCTCAAAGACAAACTATGTCCAAATAGTGAATGGACTGCAACACTACAAAAAAGGTAATTGTATTAGAATTGTGTTGTCCATATTCGAAGCAATTGTTATCTTTTCACTAGTTGTCTTTGCAATGTTTACAAAATTATAATATTGTCTAAATTGGGAGCTGTTAAGCCCTTCCATGCTCATGACGGAACGGTTCCGTCATGAGCATCGGTCGAGCTGTGCTTATGACGGAACCGTTCCGTCATGACCACGCCCGTTTCTACTAGAGCTCAGCACCGGGGGGGGGGGGGGGGGGGGGAGGGGACTTATCATCGGCGCCGCACAGAAGGGGTTAAGATGCAGAAACTAATATCTGAAAACTTGAGAATGAGAGGTCGATTCCAGAGTTTTTGCTTGGAATCCAGATCGCTCAAATGATTGCCACTGAAAACCAAATGAGTGTGTAATCAAGCTGTTCAAATGAGATCTATGCCTTGCACAGGATAAACCCTTTAACCCCTTTCTACTTGCCAGATGATATTGCTGTCTGTATTCTACTCTTCTTACATTCTTCTATCTTGTTGTTTGACTTGTAGAAGGGAAGATGTCTCTACAATTCTCCCCGTTTTTTACTCATTTATGCAGCCCTAGATCAACAACATTATGTACAAAATCCCTTCTCAAGCAAAAACTACAGACCATCGCATTGATGAACTGTAGGCTTGACATAGCAAACTAGAGGTCCTCATGAAAGAAAGTTTTTCATTTGGTTGTAGGTGGGCTAGTCCTTCTCATGCCTTATCTACCCCTTAAAGATTGGGTAGATAGAACTGTCCAGAGCCTCCTAGCACTTGCCTGCCGCAGCAGTGGACAAATCACATCAATCTACTATACCAATTTGCAGTGTAGCTTCCAGCACAAAAGCGCAGAAGTCAGACAGGAGAATGAAGCAGTAGTCAACCACAGCAGAGTCAGGCGGAGAAGTATGCATACACTGAGTAGTCTAGCCTGTCTATTGGCATTGTTTTTTGTATCTTCTTGTATTTTGTCTCTGAATCATAATCCATTCTGCATATAGCACAAAACAGGACCTGCCCCCGTTGTAAACCTTATATGATTTAATTCTATTACTATGTACATTACTTGTTGAAATAATTATCTCTTGCCAAACACACAAATAAAACAAAATAAAATAGATAAGAAATTAAGAAAATTTGCATCCGGAAGACCAGAAGGAATATCTTTACAAATTTGGTTGGAAAAGTGTGCCCTCTGAGTCAATTAACGTGCAATTTTCTTTTTCTGAGCCTGTTTTTGAAACTGAATGTATTATATTTCATTCTTTTCAGCATGACAGAGTATGTTTAGTACCAAAGCGCATTACACAGGGATTTTTGTAATGCTTCCAAAAATTATTTAAAAAGGCAATTGATCAATCTAAGCGTGTTTATATTGAAATCATATCAGATCAATTCTTCATTTATGAAAACTTTTTGTGAGCTACGTGTAAACCAACAAATTGACTGTTGAATGTTGACCCTGAAAACGTAATTTAGATTTAGCGAATGGATACTTCTTGTAAGTAATCTTTAGCCATTACAAGCATTAAAAATCCACTTTGGTGTTTACACTGTAAACAACTGAGCTGTTTATGGCTTTAATTTTTGTTAGGATTGCTTTATGTATTGTTTTAGTTCAGAATTTTTTGTTTGTAAATCCTACAATCTAGGTTTAGTTTCGGCATTTGTCTCATAGCTGGAATAAAATGTTCTAGGTAGCAATATGCACATTCATATGTGCAGATTTAGTGCACTCTTTTTCTATTTTGGCAGAGTTTAGTATCTATCACTATCAAAGGAATTCACTTTGAAGTTGTGCTTTCTGAGCTGAAGTTTACATAATTAGAGCATGTTCACTCAAATACCAGGAAATAGATCTTACCACCACATTATGTTCAGGTGCGCAAACGTGGCATATTATTGACTCCACAGGCCATGAAAGGAGAGATCCTCACCTTTACTTCCTGCACGTCCTTGCAACCGCTCTACTGTTCTCCTTTCCTCTTCCCACACCTATCCTGAGCCGCGCACTAACCTCAGGCGGTACCTTCTGTGCTCCTTAAACCGTATCCTGTTTGGAAACTGCACTTGGTAGGAGATATGACACCGATGCGGTCAACTTTTGCATTACTTCCTCTAACAAGCACATCCTTCTGTGAAGGTAAATATTGATCTCTGGCGCCATGTTCTTGCGTCAATTACTATTTTAGCAGAGAGTAAGTCAATACAACACTGAAAGCATGTTCTTCAAAGCCGAATGCTGTTGCTTCATGGATTTTTTTGAAGTGATAACCACGCAACCGTGTACATTGATCATGTTTAATTATAAAACAGAAGAGGGGCCCTCCAGTTCCATGGAATTAATTCAGTGATCCCTTTTTAAGTGTAATTTCCGCAGAACCCTAGTTTGATCAACCAAAGGAGAACTCTCCTGACAACAGGAGTAACGGGAAGTGTGCAGTGTGTATAAACTATCCTATTCAGAAAAAGGCAAGTAGAGTTGTGAACAAACCCTTTTTTATTTTCATTTGCGTGTGGTTGTTTTTTTATTATATATATGCACTGAAAAACAGTTACATTTTAGTTATAGTTCAGCAAACAGAAACTTGAGAAAGGCCCAGAATTTGGCAGTAATGGTAAGCAACACACAACACATGTCTAGTTTTTCTCCTGGTAGACAATCATTCCCTCCCCCGTGCCATTGGTAAAGTGGTGCTGTGAGCATGGCGAGTGCTGTGTGTTATGATGTTCACCCAGTGTGTACCATTCAGCGCTGCTGCAGTGGTTGGGGTTGCAACCAACATGACAAGAGGGCGGCCAACATATGCTGCATGATGCTATTAGTGAGCAGCGGAGCTTGTCCACAAAGCCTAGGTTTCTGCCAGACCGGCTGCTCCTGCCTGTGCATCCTACCAGAGTCTTTTCACATCGTCTTTGCTTCTGAAAGCCCTCTCTTTTTTCAGTAACTTGCCATTATCTATTCTTTGGGTGCAGCCTTGATTCACATAGAAGTGTCCCTTGTCTTTTACTTTCTTTGTCACTATTCCAGTCAGAGCAACTCTGTTAGTAAAAATAAGGTCTTCTGTCTGGCTATAAGATCAGCCAGACCCTGCACAGCTTCCAGTTTGCCAGTATAGCTTCCATCTGCCTACACTGTTAATCTTTGATCTGGGTTGGTACTCCTGTTTGGCTTCCATGTTCCCCATCCGCAGAGAGTTTTTGGACCTGCCCCTCTATTAATCCACCTAGCACACATCACTCTACTCTACATCCTTCAGCATCTGCTCATGCTTTGTCTGGAGGACCCTGGCTGGCATCCGCGTCATATTCCACTAGCATCTGCACCACCACGTAAGGAACAAAACTTTTGGTAGCCAGACCAGCCCCTTATTTTCACATCCTGTTTCCCAGCTGGCAGTGTAAAATATCTCCTTTACCCCTTGTGGTACCCCAGAAAATTCTCTTGGGCGACTCCTCAATTTCAGACTGTATTGGTGTGTCACAGTCCTGGGAAGTTTGGAGATAATAAAGATTAACCTTTTTTGGCCATGCTCTCTCAAACCAACCTTGCTTTGGGAACTTTGGAATCAATACCACCCTGAGTTCCTGCCAGAATTATTATGTTTGGAGTCCGTTCCCAAAATAATCGTTCTTTTAAAAAAAACATTTTTATTGAGAGTTCATAAACAATACAGCATACAATAATATCATATATAACTTTGTATTTCAAAAGAGATGATTAGTTTAAATCTACAGTACGAAATATTACAGTATGATAAATATTTATTTCTAAATGCTGAGCAATATAATCACAATATTTCTATAATACAGAGAGATCATAATATGTTAAAGTGCAGAATCGGGATGCATACACCTATGCGTACCCTATCATTTTATATCAAATTTGACTAGAGAGCAGAGGGAAATTAAGGACCTTAGAGTAGAGTGCAAAGTGCTATACCCGGACGAGTACATATGTACTGTCCTTTTATACTGACTGCAATACATTCTCCTATATTTCAAACACACTCCAATATTTCTCATATTTATCTTATTGCATATTTCTTTTCTATTTCTTGTACTCTGGTTAATTTTGCCCTCCAAGCATTAAAAGTAGGTACTTTCTCTGTTCTCCAGAGTTGTAGGATTAGAGATCTTGCTATTAAAGCAGCAATAAATAAACCTTCATCGTGAACAGAGATAGCAGAGGTGCTCTCAGGTCTGCCCAGGACTGAAATAGATTTATCAATAAAAAAGAGGGGATCAATTGTGAATTTAAGATATTTCTCGATCTCCTCCCAAAAGCTCTGGATTTTCACGCACTCCCAGATGATATGTGTCCAGGTTCCTTACTCTGTGCAGCGAAAGCATTTGTCTTCTACCTGCGAATATATTTCATGAAGAAAAGAGGGTGTTCTATATATCAACCATTCCGAATAGTATTGCATGCGTTTGAAATTTGTCCCTCTAAATATAGCTATGTTAAACTTATTTAGTCTATCACAGGTTGGTTTAAGGATCTGCATACCTTCCCTTTTCTTCCATCTATCCCTCACTTTTTCAAATAGAGAGAGAGATTTATTGTCATTGAAGATTTTAATCTAATTACTGATTTTCTTCTGTATAGGGGAATTAAGGGCTTCACTAATAGTAGTTTTATAATACAGGTTTTCCATGTCTAGCTGTTCTAAAATGGGTTTTAACCTAATGAATGATCATTTTAAAATTGTGCTTGAATGTTGCAGCCCTGTTTCGATCTCGGCCCAGGTTTTCCAAAAATTCCCCTTGGCGAATCTGAATCAGGATCTCAACGTATCCATTTTCTTCCATAGTCTTAATATGTTACTCTCTAGCAAACTTATTTCCCCCATAACTAGATTCAAGAGCCTATTTGAGATATTGATTCTTAAAATATTGTATTGTGTTAAGAGCTGAGATTTGTGTTTATGCATCCTTTGCAAGGTCTTGTAACATACTTTTTTGGGGTACTTAGTAACTCTTGTGGGGTCTGCTATGTTATGTTCCCTTAAAATCTTTTTCATAAAAAAATTCTGCCGCTTGAACATCTAAGAAGAAAATCTAAAACTATGATGTGCAAATGCTGCATAATAATAATCTCTGATATTTGGTAGTGATAGTCCTCCTTCTGCTACAGGATGGTTTAAAGTGCTGAGTGCCAATCTTGGTATCTTATTTGTCCATAGGAAAGAGGAGAACATACTGTCTATTTCTTTAAGAAAAGAAGCCTGTATTGCACATGGTGCTGCGCTAAAGAGAAAATTAAATAACGGAAGGTTAGACCTCCGTATTAACGCAGCTCGGTCTATTAGTGATAGCGGCAGCTGATTCCATCGCATTAACTGAGAGTGCATCTTTTACGACAATGGGATGTATTTTAGAGAAAAGAGATCTTCTACTTTCTCGGTTACAAAAATCCCTAGATACCTCTTTGGGCTGGTATTATATGTCTGTATGAATTCTGATAAAAGAGAATTCACCTTGCAGTTGCATAATATTATTTCAGTTTTGGTCTTATTGATCTCATAAACCCCCTATTTTTTCAAAGTCTGTGAAGATTCTCATAACTTCCATCTGAGTATCTGTCTTTGGGTCCAGGAAAAGAACAATGTCATCAGCATATCATTTTATATTCGTCATTCCTTGGACCGGGGCCGTATGAGCTCTTTTTTCCCTAATCGTGATTGCTAAAGGCTCAATAAATAGAGAAAATAAGATCGGGGAAAGGGGACAGCCTTGTCTGGTGCCTCTATTCATTTGGCATATGTTACTATATTAACAGAATTAATTAAAATTTATTTGTGCCAGGGGAATTCATGTAGAGCTGTTCTAATAAGATTATAAAATTATTTGGGAAGCCAAACTTTTCTAAAATTGTAAAATGACGGTTCCAAGAAACAAGATCAAATGCTTTTTCAGCATCTAAAAAACAGATCAGTGCCTTAACCTTATTGATATTAAAAAAAATCAAGTGCCGCTAATAAAAAAATGTATTAGTATAAAGCTGTCTCCCCGCTATAAAACCGCACTTATCTGAACCGATAAGTGATCCCACCATCTTATTTAGCCTATTGTCAAGAAGTTTAGTAAAAACGTTATAGTCCATATTTAAAAAGCTTATTGGCCTATAAGAATTCACATTTTCACTATCTTAATCTTTTTTTAAGATACTGACCGCTACTGCCGTACGAAAAGGTACAGGTGGGTCACCTCCTTGTAATAAATAATTTGCTAGTCCTAAAAATTCAGGGCAGAGTGCTGTAGAGAATGCTTTAAACAATTTTGCAGGAAGGCCATCCTCTCCGGTAGCTTTACAGTTGAGCAAAGAGCTGATAACCACATCCAATTCTTCTTTCGTGAATTCGGCTAGCAGCAGCTCTTTAAATTTATTTTCCAAAGTTGGAATTGCCAATTCCTGCAGGAATGCATTGATTATTTCTAAGGAAACCTGGTGAGATGTCTGATAGATATCCTTATAGTGTTTAAAAACACCTCACCTATTAGTGGTGTGGTTTTAACGCAAGTATTAGTTACTTTGTCCTGAATGCATTTGACTCTGTTTCAAACTTGCTTTTCCTTTGCTTGCCAAGCTAGTAATCTTCCCATATACTCGCTATCTTCATAGCTTGTCTGAAGACACAACTTACTTGCCATATCCCTTAGCTCATAATAGAATTCCCTCATTTTTGTTTTTGCATTTAGTACTTCTTGTTTGTTATGCAAGGTCCTGTTTCTGAAATATTCTTGATTTGCATGGGACAGTTTATTTTCTATTACCATTCTCTCCTCCTTCTTAGCCTTTTGTTTTGGTATCTCTTTTGAGGTGATTATGCCTCTCAGTGTAGCCTTAAAAGCATCCCATATAACGTTAATTGGGGCATAATCCTTATTTATGGCAAAGAAGGAACTAATCTCCTTCTCTAAATCTGCACACCATTAATTTTAACTTTGAAGTCCATTCTTTGCTGGGCATTTCTTTTCCCTCTCCTAGCGCCTTTAGACGCTAGGACTGGTGATGGTGCCAATTTTAAAAATTCCTTTCTTGTCCCAGCTTTAGACTGTTTATTCCCCAATTTTGCTGCTGCTTTTGAGACTACTGACATCTTCGTTTTTCTTTTCCTTAGTTCTTTATTCTAACTCTTTTTCCCCCGAAGCAGAGAACACAGAGCGCAAAGTACTGTGGGGAGCTAAGGAAGTCACACCTTAGTCACCCCCCTTAGAAAACCTTTGGAAGCCTCCTGCGTGCGTTTTGGGGATATGTCGATCTACAGCTTTATTCCATGTAAAATTTTGAGAGGAGGATTGAAGAAGCAGTAAAAGTAAGGAGTGTGAAAAAGCCCCCACGAGCTGTGGAAGTGATACCCTCTCTGCTAGCCCCCTGCTCCGGATTCAACTTCAGATTAAACGTTCAATAGTTCAACAATTCAATAGTCCCAGCAGGGGGGGCGGTGTCCAAAGTTAGCACTGGTAGCTCCCTTGCCTTTCCTCTTATCAGTAATGCTTACACTGCTGAAATGTACCTTGCTGCAGAAATGGCTGTAGCACCGCTGTCTTGCTCTGTCTGTCTTCACCCAGCGTTAGCACAAGCTCCAGCACCAGTGCAGACATCCACGCATCGGAAGGATGCTCATGCTCAGCTCCTCACTCTCGCACCCACCTCACTCCTCCTGCGCTCCTCCTGCTCCACAACGTCGCACACTCCCGCAGAAACCCTCAGGACAGCTGTGGCGGGAGTAAGAAACGGCTTCCACTGACGGCCACAAGCAGCAACCCGCCAGAGACCACAATTCCCTGCGGCGGGGCGAGTCGCGGTAAAGTGAACCAGCGGCTGAGCTGGCAAATGATCGGGGAGCACCAAGCTTGAAATAGGGGATGTAGGCAACAATTCTCTACGCTGGCTTCCGCGATCAGTTCCCTGCAGTCAGACGCGGTCAGACGCGGCAGCCATCAAGCAGCTCCCTCCACGGGCGGAGCTACGGCGGATCAGGGGACGCTACGGCAACGTGCGTGGGTCACGTTTGCCGCATCCTAAATAATCGTTCTTTCAAAATAATATTTATTGGGGGATCAAATCTACCTTTCTTGCTGAGATTCTCTAAGAGTAGTTGTGCCAGATCACAGTGTGTATTGTGATGGCTTCTGTTTTTTGCTCTATCCACATCAACAACATTGCCATACTCTGGTAAAGAAGTGATTTAAAGAGCTGAATCGAGGACAAGCCTTATGCTACGGACCCAGAATCTGGAATGCCATCCTGTCCAAGATTTGACAAGCTCCTTTCTTCCTCCACGTACAAGAGTAGTTGTAGCGTTATCAGTTTTATGGAATGTTTAGACTGCCCTTAAATTATTCTACTGCTCCTTGTCCATGGGCATTACATGAAGAATGGCCAAACATTTTGTAAAATAGGTGTGCTTGCTTGATACTCTCGATATACCATTAACAACCTCTTTGTGCAGATCTCCCTTGCAGTACAGATAGGTTTGCATTCTACTATACACATAATCAATCAATCAATCAATCAAGGCATTTATAGAGCGCACTACTTACCCGGAGGGTCTCAAGGCGCTTGGGGGGGGGGGGGGGGGGGGGTACCGCTACTGCTCGAACAGCCAGGTCTTGAGCTTCTTCCTGAAGGAGAGGTGGTCTTGGGTCAGGCGAAGGTCGGTCGGGAGGGTGTTCCAGGTCTTGGCGGCCAGGTAGGAGAAGGGCCTTCCTCCTTTTGTCGCTCTTCGGATGCGGGGGACGGCGGCGAGGGCGTGGTTGGTCGATCGGAGGTGGCGTTTGGGAGCATAGAAGTTGAGGCGGTTGTTGAGGTAGCTCGGGCCTTGGTCGTGTAGGGCTTTGTGTGCGTGGGTGAGGAGACGGAAGGTGATTCTCTTGTTGACGGGGAGCCAGTGCAGGTCTCTCAGATGTCCGGAGATGTGGCTGCGTCGGGGGATGTCGAGGATGAGTCTGGCTGAGGTGTTCTGGATCCGCTGGAGTCTCTTCCGGAGCTTGGCGGTGGTTCCGGCGTAGAGGGCGTTGCCGTAGTCCAGTCGGCTGGTGACGAGGGCCTGGGTGACCGTCTTCCTGGTCTCGGTGGGGATCCACCGGAAGATCTTCCGTAGCATGGGCAGGATGTTGAAACAGGACGCAGAGACGGCGGTGACTTGTCTGGTCATGGAGAGGGAGGAGTCCAGGATGAAGCCCAGGTTGCGTGCGTGGTCTGTCGGTTTGGGTGCGGTGCCCAGGGCGGGGGGCCACCAGGAGTCGTCCCAGGCGGAGGGCGAGGAGCCCAGGATGAGGACTTCCGTCTTGTCTGAGTTCAGTTTCAGGCGGCTGGTCGTCATCCACTCGGCTACGTCTTTCATCCCTTCGTGGAGGTTGGTTCTGGCGGCGGCTGGGTCGTTGGTCAGGGAGAGGATCAGCTGGGTGTCGTCGGCGTAGGAGATGGTGTTGAGGATTTGTTGGCGTGCGATGGCCGCAAGGGGGCTCATGTAGAAGTTGAAGAGGGTGGGGCTGAGCGATGAGCCCTGAGGAACGCCGCAGATGACTTCCGTGGCTGCAGATCTGAACAGTGGTAGGCGGACTCTGTGTCCTTCCAGCGAGGAAGGAGATGATCCACTCCAGTGCCTTCTCCTGGATTCCGATGTTGCTGAGGCGCTGCACTAGGGTGCGGTGGCAAACAGTGTCGAACGCCGCGGAGAGGTCTAGGAGGATGAGGGCCGCTGTTTCACAGTTGTCCAGCAAGGCTCGGATGTCATCAGTGGCAGCGATGAGGGCGGTCTCGGTGCTGTGGTTGGCTCGGAAGCCAGACTGTGAGGGGTCGAGGGATCCATTTGTCTCGAGGAAGGCGGCCAGCTGCTTGTTGACGGTCTTCTCGATGACTTTGGCTGGGAACGGGAGGAGCGAGATGGGGCGGTAATTCTTGAGTTTGGTGGGGTCCGCTGTTGGTTTCTTTAGTAGAGCGCTGAGTTTGGCGTGCTTCCAGCTCTCAGGGAAGGTGGCGGTGTCGAAGGAGGTGTTGATGATGTCCCGCAGGTGGGGTGCGATGACAGCGTCGGCCTTGTTGAAGACGTGGTGGGGGCAGGGGTCGGTCGGAGATCCGGAGTGGATAGAGTTCATCGTGCAGATGGTGTCTTCTGTGTTGATCTGGGTCCAGGCGCTGAGGGTGGTGGTGGGGGGGCGTTGGTGCGGTCGTGGGGAGCACATATCTTCCACACCTTGTGGGACTCACCATCATTCATAGGCTTTCTCCTGCACTCCCCCTTTGCCTGTGCAACCTACAAGAAAGTTTAGAATGGCGAGAGTCTTTCACAGTCTGTCTGTTGGGCTCTGTCTGAGCCGAGCACAGACACAAAATCCACTTCATTTCTCCAACCCACCCAAGAGCTTTTAGGTCGAGCCTGGGTAGCGCATGCGCTGCTATGCTACGCATGTTGTATTTAGGTAGGGACTTGAAGCTCCGCCCACTCGCTGCCCATATTTTTTATTGGCGTGTATCATTGTCCACTATAAACTGTGGCTGTTCATTGGTCAATAGGCTTAGTAGTCCCTCCTTAGTACCGCCTTGTCTCATTTTGTAAACTCTCATGGCGACACCCCCTGTTACGAGTTTTGTTACTTGAAAGGCTATAATTTCAAATTGCAATGGGTCTCGCATTTGCGAGAGTTTTAGCTTTAACTCCTTGGACACTCATGACGAGCTCAGCTCGTCATGGTGTACAACTCCATACACTCATGACGAGCTGAGCTCGTCATGAACAATGGGAAATGAGAGGATCCAGCACAGGAGAAAAATAACACTAGCATCGATGTGGTTAAGCATTATAAATGACAATGCCTTTTATTTATCTGTTTTAAAAACAACACATAAATAAAAGGCAAAAATAGAATACCCCAGCACACCCTTCTCATTATTTCTGTAAACGGTAGTCTAAGTGTTACTTGACACAATTTTGGCAATCTCAGTGCCCTATGTGATTCAGTCCAAGAAAAAATTATAGTCTCAGGAGGTAATGATATAATAGTCCAAACAGGTCTCCTTGAATCGAAGTTTGTTTATTCTCATATACCACAGGAAGAAAACAGCCGACGCGCGTTTCGCCCACAGGGCTTTTTCAAGGCTTGTAGTTATTTTTCTTCTAGTGATTAGAGTCCACAAAAGATATTTCCAAATATAAGTGTTTTTGAATCCAGTCAGTCACAAATTACGAAATAGGTCTGCTTTTGTCATTCACTCTATATTGTAATGAAAATATGTCCAATTATAGGGAATGTATTGATTTCCTTTCCAAATGAATAATCGAAAAACCCAATTTAGATGGCATCCAAACCCAAGGTATGGGTTTTAATCCATGAATCTTGATAAATCCAAGAATAGATCTATTACACAGCAGCGGGGGCAGTGTAACGCGCCCAAGTGAATCCAATACGAACACCAAACATAAATAAAAGGCATTGTCATTTACAATGCCAATAGCTCAAACTTTCGTAAATGCAAGACCTACTGCAATATAAATGCTTGTTTTTGTGTCTTTTGGGGCTAAAGTCTCAGATGGCACTTCGATGCATGGCTGGAAGACACATATCGGAGCACCTCTTGCTGCAGAGGTCAAGCAAAAACAGATCCACACTTCAGAGTAGCACTGGTTGTATCTCTACTGATTGTCCTTTCAGCTCCTCATATTTAATCAATCAAAGGAGAAGGAAGGAGGCCAAGGGCGGAGGTGGACTGCTTAAGTGATAGGTCCGAAGTGAGGTAATCCTTGGGACAGGTCATCGAGGAGAGAGGTGGTCTAGTGGAAAGATGAGGGTCAAAGGTAAAGATGGCCAAGGGGCAGGAGGTCGAGGGAAGGAGTGATCTGTGGAAAAGGAGAGCTCGGTCATATTAAGGAGAGGGCTGAAGGCCTAGCGGTGAGATGGACCAAAGAAGAGGATATTTGGGCACAGAAGAGGGTAAGCAGGGTGGGAGAGAGGGAAAGGTAGATGAGTTAGCAGATGTATATGTAGGGTGAGCGGAGGGTTGTCACGTGGGGCAGAGTTGGTCAGTAGATACTTGGTATCTAATGAAGACCTGAGTTGGGTGTTTGTGTGGAAGTGATGAGGGCACGAGGAGTAGAGCTCGAGTCGGGGTACCACACGGGTGGACGGCATCGCCCCACTTATTTTACCGGGGGGACACCGTCCACCCTGCCAAATAGCTGGACTTCACTCTTTGGCCTCTCTGGGACGAGGAGCTCGGCACCTTTCGTGACGTCACTTCCTCTCGTGACATCACTTCCCTTCCGGTGACAGCATCCCCCCACTTCTTTTTTTACGACTTCTGCCCTGACGAGGAGTGTTGTGTTGTGTGGTTGTTTATGGTTCATAAGCTGTATATCTTTGACTGTGCGATTAATTAAAATCTTTACAGTATAAAACACATGAACATCCCCCCCCCCCCCCCCCAGAGCCCTTCGCCCAATAAAACCCTATATACATCTTTAAAAATAACATGACGTGTGTTTTGACTACTTTATGTCCATTAAAAAAAACATTTTTTACTTTTTTTTATTTAGTCCTTATCGTCCCTCCTTCGAGAATTTAGAGCTTGTGTGGGGGTTCAGCATAGTTGTTCTCGAAAAAATACCAGCTATCAGTCGGAATGTACTTCGTGAGGCCCTAAACCAACCCTGCTTTGATTTTTAAGTCCGGTGATTCCACTTGCTTAACCTTCAGCTGGGATGGTTGGGGTTCCAGATGGTGCTCCTTACACAATATCAGGACCATAAGCTGAAGGAGTGGAAAGATTCAAAACCTTCGGCAATATTTGGTCTTTAAAGAGTCATCTCTGCATTGCAGTGGCTGGCACTGGCACCTATATATCTCAATACGCTAACGTTTGCTGAGGAACACTGCGTGGTTCATCCAGGAATATTTATTTTTGATTTGAGGCAGTTGTGGCCTGCCTGGCCTTTTTCATTGCGCAGCACAGGGCGGTGAATGCAGTGGAGGTTCGAGTCTGCAGTAGGCGGCCGGTCCAGCAGGTTTTGGCGTGTATTTTTATTAGACAACGCTGCTGCCCTCTTTTGAGTATTCCACGCACGCTCTCTGTGCTTGGGAGGTGGACGAATACTCGGAAAACAGCGTGAAATTGTTTCACTTTCTGCAAAAAATAGACATTTTACAATTCTAGAACGCGGGCTCGGCAGCTGTCCAAATGTGCCTCCTGCCCAGGGTTCCCCGAAGGTGTCGTGATTTAGGTAGATCAGACGGTCTAGTCGCTTAAATTGGAGCATGGCCCGGTTTCACGTGCTTTTGTCTTTGAGAGCGAACAAACCGGAACCCCGCAATGCCCGGCTCGCGTTTCCTTCTTGCCTCTTTGAAGTAAGCTGGTCTTTTCTTTTCAAAAGCTAGTTGTCTTTAAGCAGTTGTTTGCAGTTCTCCACAGGCACGAGAACAAGCAATCAGGTGCTTTTAACATGGGAATGTAAAGAACGCTTGGGAAAGGGGAGGAATTATTCATTTTTAGAGAGCGAGAAATCAGCTTTGGAAATATTTTTCAGTGGAAGGGTTATTGTAAATTAATTACCAGTCTGCTGAATACTGGTTGGAGGAAACAGGAATGTATTCGCCGCTTTGTGTATGGGGGAGGAGTCTCAAAAATAGCAGAAATACCATCCCACACTCCTTGACCGCCCCCAGTGGCATCACTTGGTTGACCTTGACACTTGACCTTCTTGACCTGACAACAAGAGCACGCCAAATTGTAATCCATGATTACCCCTAAATGTATTTACTGTGGCTTCCAACAGTAATCATCTCTTGCCACATTGGCACTAACAAATTCTGCACTCCTCGAATATGGTACTTCTTGTCATGCATGGTGTCCACCAAAGTCTTCACTTGCAATCAAGTGAAAAAATACTTATGTGAACCAATAACGCTAGTTACCCTCCATAAGGATACTGTCCTACCAGGACTCTTGTAACAGTATGCATTTTCAAATTGAGATCACAGCCGAAAGCCACTCAGAGGATCATGTCTTGGTATTCCTAGAAAATAAATACAAAGCGAAAGACTACATTTCAACTTAGGGGAAGGGGCAGATGAGTAGGGTGTAGTTGTTAAATTTGGTATCTGTGATTTTTTTCTTCAAAAAGCCTATATTGCACAGGCAATTAGAGAATGTGTTGCGTTATGTTGTACCACTAAGAAATGGTACCCCATAGAATAAGTTGCTTCCAAATCTGTGAGATCCTTTAACACCCGTGGCCAGTGGACGGTGGCTTCTTTGGGAGACAGGAATATTTAGGACGTCACCATCCATCACTGCATTGGATGCATGTTCCTTCTGCTCCCCCTGCCAGACAAGCTTGAACTTGAACCGCTGCACTAATCGTTAAAAAAATTCAGACATTCATTAAACGGTCAAACTAGTTAATAGACATCAGTTTACTCTAAGAGACTTTTCATGGCAGGTTGGTGTCCTGGACCTGCTGATGGTAGCTGTGAGGGCATGCGCGATATACCATTCGGCTGTTTAGTATGTCTCCCTCTACCACCATAAATCTCATTAACTTGTGTCTTTCCATCACAGTCTACCAAAAGAGACGCCAAGACAATAGCAATGCAGCCTGATTGTCAGGTCGATGTTTTACAACTGCACATTACTTCCACATTTTTCCATATGCTCTATAGTGCACCAAAGACGAACTGTTAGATGATTTTATATGTAGACTTGCCCTTTCTGCTTGATTTTTTTAATCCACTGATATTCCTGGGTTCCTTTGTGTAGTATACCTGCCTGCATACTACATTATAGTAACTCATCCACAACAGAAATAGTGTACCAGGATGCTTTGCTTCATCTGGAGAAGTCTGAGGACTTCTTTTAGCATTAAGAGTTAAAACTTTGTTGTACTCATGACCACTGTCATCTGATGTAGGAGCGAAACACACAAAAGGTGATGGGAGGAATGCTTACAGAAAGTCTAACCACAGACAATCGCTTGTGGTAGCATTCCATTCCAGTGTTCTTTTGCCCACCATGCCACCTCAGAATAGACCCAGCCATATGCAAATCAGATGTTGGCCTGCTCCAATAGGAGCAGTCCAAGCCGTACACAAGCACTCTGAACCACAACACAAGACCGTTTTGGGCTGATAAGGCCTCTTTTGTCGGGTGCTACATACCCTAGGTCTGTTATCGTGTTGCATCAAACACACAATTGGTAATGGAATGATTGCTTGCAAGAAGTCTAACCACTGGTAGTCGCTCAGGTTGCATTCTGACCCATTGCCCTTCCATGCCACTTCACATTAGACCCAGCCATATACAAATCAGTCTTGGTCCTGCTCCAGTATGAACAGTCTGATCTGCCAATCCAGCCTGCATGGAACAAGACACCAGTGGAAAGATGCATTTATTAGGTCAACAATCTCTGGGACTAGGATGTTGATTTGATCCTTATTTTTGTTGTCTGGCATGGATCAGATTGGAGATTTGACATTCTAAGCTTCGCTGCTGCTTGGGGTAACTGGTCAGTAGACATAAGTTTACTTTATATTTAATCCATGTTAATTTTCTGACCCGAACCTATTTCTAATCTTACATGCTGCGTTAAAATTATGTATCTTGGAATCCACTTCTTGCACAGCGGCACCTAAATAGATGGTGAGTTGCATGTTGTAACATTAAAGACTACACAACCACATTGGAGTATTGTTATTTTTATTGCTTTTGCACTCGCCCTTTTACACCTAACATCCTACCCAGAAAGCTTAGTGGTACTAATACCCAAGAGGAAGCTTTACCTGAACATATTCCTTTCAGCAGTGTCAGATAGAGAGTTGAAGCACATTGACCCTCGTGGCAAAACAGTATTTTCATCCGCCATTTTGGCCATATTGTCCCTGAATAAAGTCGAACTATTGGGGCATTATCATATGCTCTTTGGGACATGGCACCATGAGCTGTCCTTACTAATTCAGATCATCCTTCCCCCAAATGATTCGGGACGGATGGATACAATGCTAGTAAATAAGTATTATTGACTGACCTTGGCACAACTGACTGCATGTGTTGTACTGAGGGCCCCAGTGTTGAGACAAGGTGCCATGCCTGAATGTGCTACTAGTTTTTCATCATCTTCAGGAATCTTATAGACATTCCCTTCAATAAATCTAAGGCTTTTGGGGATAAGACAGACTTGTGCTAAAACGTTTCAAAGATGAGCAAGTTACTTACCTTCGGTAACACTTTTTCTGGAGAATACCGTAGGACCTGGACACTCTGAAATGCCTAAGTGTTCTTAGAAATGAAGAGTACTCCCTGGTGTCCTGGTTCAATGTGGTCGACTTTAGTGAATGTTTATAGCCTTTATTTCAAACCTTTGAAAAACCTTTTAGGAAAAGTCAGTTAAAATAGTTTTGCTCGAATTTTAATTTACCTTGAGAAAAGAAAAGAGGGTTTTGGCTAAACAGGAACAGTTGGTGTAATTAAACACTTCGGCCGGAAGCACAGTTACATAAGCGAGTCTGAGGACTGTCTCAAAGTAATATCAATCTGAACGAGCCTTTATAACGTTTTTGTGTGTCATAAGGTACTTCAGACTATCCTTTTTTGCTAAAAGAAAATAGGTCTTGCCTGTGGAGTCATAAATAAGGCCCCTGATTACAAATTCAGATGGGCCTCGACCTTGCGTGCACATAGTGGGGGTCAGTGGATAACCTGTCCAGCTGCCCTGCACGAGAGGTGTGTGTATACTATGTGTGCTGTGTCCTGATTGGACATGTGCTCCTAACTTTGTGTGGCATCTGACTTTATGATGGTTTCGGAATGCGCACACCCCTCTGGCCATGTGTGCTTTATTGGGGCCAATCTCCCTGGACCATTGTGGTGTCACTGCGCTTATCTGGGGGATTGACCTGAGTTTCCTGTTCGCGCTTTTGTCTACTGGCTACGTGCCACCCCACCTGTGATCAGTCAATCAGTAACCTCAGGCCTAAGCCGCTGAGCCTGCTTGACCACGTATTTCTGAGTCTGGGTTGATGGAGAGTTCATGACAGGTAGTTTGCTAACAGTGATGCGATTTTGCCTGTATATGCAAGTGAATTATTATTAACATTGGCATCGATTTTATCAATATTAACACTCCTCTCTCCAGTTGAATTTAACCCATACTTCATGACAGTCACCTTATTGGGGATTTGATGTTCTTTAGGTTTGACTTTTACTTTCTTCCTAGTTACTTGCATTCTACTCAATTTTAGGACTGCGTTTTTAGAGCAGGAAACCCCCAATTGCAGGAGACAACACAAGAACAATTAAAAATATGAAAACGGGCAATAATGATGTGCACAGTCTGCCACCAGGGAGGCAAGGAAAACCAGTTCATGTACCATTCATGCTCAGGGGCACCTACCTACTCACACTTGTCTCTTTGTAAACGGTGCAATGCTTGGATGGCAAAAGTTAAAGTCCTGTTGTCTAGGTCATTGCCTGAGATAAACATGCAGCAGGATGCTCCGATCTTAGCTCACACCCCTCCTTCAGGTCACAACCCTCCCTCCATTGCAGACATTAAGTCCAACACATATCAATGTTGCATCATCATGAGGCGGATGGCTCTTCGCTCTTCTTTGATTGCATTAAGGCCGATCTCAGTGCTACTCAAAAACTTGAGCATTTCCCTCCTGGTGATTTGTAACCAGTAGGTGTTCACTTTCATCTGCACTGTAAAACGGTTATGGACCCTCCTGCTAAGTTCGGTGAAAAGGTATAATGCTGTGATATTGGTCTTGTATTGGGTCAGATTCACTGCAACTCAATCCTACTCTATTGGGTTGTATCTTGGCCCTAATTCTAGTATAGGTGGAGAAGGCATTTTGCGTTTTTCAGGTGCTACCTCTTGGGACAAGTAAAGCCTGTCTGCGCCTACTGCATATGGTATCGGAGAACAGACTTATTAGGACCTGGCTGTTGACTTGGAGCCCACGGCGGTCATGTGCTGATCCCATGTGTTGTGTAAGAGGGTGCTGTGTAGTGCATGTAGAATGCTAGTGTTGGGTTCGAGCACGGTGATAGCTTAGGAGTGGACTCCATTTCACTAGGCAGTACTTTGGTGATGAATGGATGCGGAAACACCCATAGTAAACAGAGGGTACCTAGAAGTGCAACGGATGTATGACGGTACAACGCGTACCGTTACAACGCGTCCCTTTACGACGCAGTTTTACCAACGCAAGTCGTTACAACGACTTGCATTGGGGGGGGGGCGCTGATAGTGAATAGTTTTATTTACTATTCCAACACCAGTCCCCGTGGATAGTAGGGAAGGTGTTCGATAGTATATTAAACTATCCCCTATCCTAAGCGCCCTCCAGCGAAAGTCGTTGTGACGACTTTTGTTGTTAAAGCTGCGTTGTAACGGTACCGCGTTGTACCAGTTACTTTGTAAAGGATGTTTCCTACGTGCAACATTACATAACTTATCGAACATTGCCTAGCCTTAGGATGAGTCCAGGAGAGATGTCTTGTCTGGTGATTGGCGGTTATTGACTTGAAAGTTAGAAACAAAAATTTCCAGATACAGTTTGTAGTTCCTAATTCGCACTCTGTGGATCTTGTTAAGATGTTGATTTGGTCACTGAAAAGGTGCCGCGGTTGGATTTTCGATTGCCAACCTGTTGAATAAGGGCTACGTTTATTTGGTTATGTCAGAAAACTGTGCATTATTGCTTGTGCCATTGTTTTCCATTTGGGGCCCCTGTGTTTCTCTTTAAGTGAGTGCTTTCCACACTTTATTCACACAATTTTAGTGAGGAACTGGAAGGTGGCCCCAGTCGGGGTATCTATTTTTGAAAGTAGGTTATTGTTCATTCTGTGCATTAATTTTTATGGGTTGTTGGGCCTCCCACCACTCTCTGTACTTAGCTAGGAGTTTAGACTGGTGCAAGATTTTTATGGGTTAATCTTGTGAACATGGAATGGTATACTTTTTAGCCAGGGTTCCATGGGCGTCGCAAGCCCCTCTCTACATTGTGTATATTGGGGGTGCTATTGGTACAGGTGGTGCCTTTTGACTTACACGTGCGCTGGACAATGTATAAAGATGGGGCACTTTGCCATTGCATGTATTGGCGATCGCAACGTGCCCTGAGGTCATGTGTGTATCCCTCTAGTCCTGGCATTCAATATGATCCTCCCTTTTGGCACCAGGTGTCTTCACTACGCCCTTTTTCTAGAACCTTCTTTTGAGGGCTAAATTTGGGCTTTTTTTATCGGACTTTTGGGTGCTTTCCAAAGACCTCATGTGATCTGCTCTCTAATTTTTTTGAGGGAAAAAATGGAGGTGGTTGGAAAGATGTCCCGTGGCCTCCGTGTGCTATTGATATTGCAGTGTCTGAGATTGGGCTTATTGTTTCCTTCAGATGATGTGTGAAAGACCTGGTGCTTTGGCTAATTGCTAGGCCTGATACGGGGATGAGCACATCCTGGTGTTCCAACCTCGCACAGAGCTATGATGAATTTGCAGACTCCCTTTTCCCAGGCACCCCCTCTCCCTTGGACCACGTCTTTTCCTGGGTATTTGGACCTGCGGTTCCGAGCTGTGATTAGGGGCTTCTAACCGGTGGCGCGCTTATGTGTTTTTCTGGAGGGGCACGAACTGGCAAACAGGCTTTGGACACTTGGAAAAGTTTTAGGGAGAAGTGAGGAAAAACATTGCTGCATGGAGAATCTGGAATTTAAGGTTGAGAACTTGTTAAAAGTTGTCTGATAAAAGTGATGGACTGGGACAGTTGGTTATTCAGGTGGACCTTCCCTCCTTACTGACTTGGCACCATGCGGCACTTTGCAACCTGTCGGATCTTGTGCGATGGAGGTTATGCGGTCTTCACTATCCCGAGCGTATGGGAAACCTTCCTCCCGACACTGGAGGACAGCTTCGTTTTGGAACTTAAATGGGACCTCCATTGGCTGGAGGGGCTAGCTTTATTTTGAGGCACTGTTGGAACCTCACACTACAAAGGCATTTCGGTCCTAGGCTGGGGTCCCGAGAATGGGGTCCTTTCCATTTGGTAATCGGAACCCGTCCTAATTAGCTTGTGGGTGCAGGGACATGGTCGCCTGCATTTAATGACGTGATGGGGAGCAGCTCTGCCCTCTCAACAGACTGCCCTTCCCCCGGGGTGTGGTCAGACATCCCCACCCTGGGCGATCAGCCGCAGAGTGGGGTCTAGGCTCCGGCAGGAACCCTGAATGATGGACTCTAGTGAGGATACTCGCTCAACAAAACACATCCAGCAGCCCTGAATTCCTAAACGCAAGAAAAGGCTTGAATTCCTAACATTGTCTCTTTGGTCCTTCCTTTAAGTTGTGGTACATTGAATTGTGAGGTGCGCATGAAATAGATACTACACATTGGGGGTTTTGACTTACTGTTCATTTGGGTTCTGTGTTTGTGTGAAGGCATTGCCTCCCCAGTTACCCCTCCCTATCTCAGTTGTGGCCCCAGTCCCTGGTGGGCTGAATTTGTTGTCTGTTGTTGCTGTTGCCACGCGGTTGTCCAACTGCCTGATCCCTGTTGCAGTGGTGCAGTAGCTAACTATCTTCCCTGATGCTGTATGTAGGGTGTATTCGGGTCTCCCTGAGTTTGGTTATGGGAGTGGAGATTTTTCAGAGACTGGCCCAGGTTTATCGACCTCTTTGGTATGCCTTTAGCCTGCATCGGTCGGCCATGTGGCCCATTATGTGACAATAGTAACATTCTCTAAGGTCTGGCTGCTGTCAACCTTCCTGACTTCTGCCATTATAGCTGGGTTGAAATGCTCTGGGGTTTGGCGGTTGAGCTCTCTTCAAGACTGGTGCCATTTGCGCGCTTGCAGCCCCTCAAGGGCAGTCTTTTTCAACTTGTATTGGACCAACTTAGCTGTGTCTTTCTGGGTTTGCTTGTGTTTCTCCCTGTCCTTTTCTTGTTTTTTCTTGTAATAGTGCAATATGTATTCCTGTATCTCCCACCAGGGTTTGGTGTCTAACTCTACTACCCTGTCCAAACCGCTCTGTATCTCTGTGGATAGACCCTTTTTGAGGCTATTATAAAAGAATACGACTTGTGGGCCCGTATCAGTCCTTGGCTGTCATGTCTCTTGTCCTCATCGTTCCCTCATTCTATCCAGAAAATCAGTTAGGGTTTCCCCAGGTTTCACAGTATCCGCCATTAACTGTCCTACATCAGGGTGGTTCGGGAACATTTCCCTCAGGGCAGTCCATATTTGGTGCCTGTACGAATTGAATGCTGCCCCATCATGGTCTGTGATTGTCAGCGTGAATACTGGGATGTGAGCTTGGGCGAACACCGTCTTAGTCTGTTCTCCGATGAGGTTAATTAACAGACTTTTGACAATGCCTATCACTATATTTACTCTTGCATTGTTCTTCTCAAGATATGAGATTCATTACCCCACTCATCCAGCAAGGGCAACAATTTGGCCCTTGGTCCTTTATTATCCATCTAAGCCCAGGGCACATATAAAGCCCCTGACATGCCCTTCTGTATTAACGGGTATATTTTGACTTAGGGGGTGCTCCACTGGTCTTTCCCCAACATAACTTCCCATCTTCTTAGACAATCCTGCATGTAGAGGAGTTCCACTTGAGATCTCCACCTCCGTCCCGGATGCAGTCTTCCACAATGGCCATGCCCTCTGGTTCAAAGGATCCCACTACAGCCAGGGTCTATTGTACTAGTCCTGTCCAGTGGGCTAGCAGGTAGCAAAATGGTCATGCAAATATCTCGCCTTCCTCTCGGTCCACCATCTCCCTTGGGGTCAGTCTGTCTGTCCCTCACATTCTGGAGGAGCAGCGGACGTCTTCATCGCTTCTCCCCTCGTGCACATGCAAAGGTGCCATCTTACTTCTCCTACTTCTTAGTTGAGTTTGCACCAGGCTACCTTTGTCTCTTACTTTCTCGTCAGCCTCTCTCCTGCTTTGACAATCTAGTTAGGTTTGGACTCCAACCAAAAGCCTCTCCTCTAGTTCTGCCTCTTCCCTGCACGATGCTCTGTACCTACCCCCGGCCTCAAGAGGTGGCGGATGCGTTGCTCTGCAGTCTTGCTGTTCTTCCAGGGTGCAAACTTTCTCTCACTCCCTCCATTTTTTGCGCCTTTCCTCGAAATACCACCTAGATTGCCTCTTTTGGACTGACCAGAGGGATATCTTTTTCAATATTAAAATCACCAAACCAAATCTTACCGTCACTAACAAATCTGCCCGTTTAAAAATTAGACAATGGAACAAAGTACAAGGGACGGACTTTGAGCAGGCCCTAAACACTTGTCCTCTCTTACTGGTCGTGGATTACAATGACGCAGCTACCCTGTTCGAGAAATGGATAGCTACAGCAGTTAACCAGGTGGCGCCAGAAAAAATCATTAGAGTAAGAAGATCCCAGGTGACATTGCCATGGTATGGACCTGAGCCTAAAAGCCACTTGTAGGAGAGTTGAGCGCATAAGGAGATCTGATTATAGTAGGGAGCATAAGTCTGCATACAATATTGCACTCCAACAATACAAAGAGGCTATTATAAAAGCAAAAGTTACCTACTATACTGCAAAAATTGAGGTGGATAAAAACTCCTCCAAGGAGCTCTTTAAATCCATCCAGGTGCTATCAAAACCGCAACAGCTCAGTCTATTTAGACCAAGCCTTCTGTAATAAGATGGCAAATTTCTTTCAGACTAAGGTTCAACTAATTTATGACTATCTCCTTAATAATTTGAAGATTGTGGAAAATGGTCAGGACTCCGCATTGGAGGAGAAGACAATGCAGTGCCAACTAACTTGTTTCAGATCTCTTAGTCCAAAAGGTGTGAATAAAATCTTACTATGAACTAAATCTGGATCCCCTAAGGATCCATGTCTATCTGAGCTTTCCAGTAAACCCTCATTGAGGGTTTTTCGTACACTTTTGAAGACCTGGCTCTTTTCCCTGGCTTATTAAGTTTTTTTGATATCCCCCCTGATGTTGTTTTATGTATGTCAGTTGTCTGCGCCTTGATGCCCTTCTGTGTTATCAAAAACAGGGTTGAACCCAATATAGTCAATAGGGACCTGGGTAACAATTGGAACAGAGGGAAGGGGTCCCGTGACCAAAATAAGATAATTACAAAATTACACCATTTGTATTCAAGCAATTTGAGGAAGACTTTTTTGGAAGCAAAAGAGAATTCAATTCAAGATTGCATATATCCTATTCAATGGATATCATATTCATTTACAACATATTCTTGGTACCACAGTTTATATATAATATGTGTGCCCACATTCACAACAGGAGGGGGACTCTTTTTTGAGCCACCAATTGTGGCCCTTTTTCAGGGACCACATGTACATTGTCTTAGAAGCTTGAATAAGACTTGTCACGGAATGAATCAGATCACATACATCCTACCCCCTACACTTTCCCTCACGTTACCCCCCTCCTGTTGTGAATGTGGGCACACATATTATATATAAACTGTGGTACTAAGAATATGTTGTAAATGAATATGATATCCATTGAATAGGATATATGCAATCTTGAATTAAATTCTCTTTTGCTTCCAAAAAAGTCTTCCTCAAATTGCTTGAATACAAATGGTGTAATTTTGATGCCCTTCTGGGTTAAGTGTCGCGCATTACTGATTGTGCCACCCACACGAGTAGCCCTGAAAAGGTATCTCAGACCTGCCACTGCAGTGTCTGTGCTCAGTTTTAAACTGCTATGTTGACCTAGCAAGTCAACATAGCCAGGCCTTATCCTTCTCTTTTCTCACATGTAAGACACCCCACAGGTAGGCCCAAGGTACCCTCATGGGCAGGGTGCAGTGTATGTGAAAGGTAGGACATGTACTGGTGTGTGTAACGTCCTGATAGTGAAATACTGCCAGTTTTGTTTTTCACTATTGAAAGGTTATTGCCCCATAGGATACCATGGGGGATACTTTGTAACATCTTACAAGTATAACTTCCCATTGGGACAAGATCGATAAATAAAGATTCGGCTCTCTGAACTCAGAATGTAATAACACATATTTTAATAAAGATGATTTTAAAACCGTGTGTTTGAAAATAGCACTTTTAGAAAGGAGGCCTTTTCCATTTTAATCATTCTGGGTGCCTTTGCCTGTTTGTGTATTGACTGTCTGGTTTTGGTGTTACAGGGCCTGGGGATGTGCATTCACTGTAAACAGCCACTGGTGGGGTTGAGGTGTGCCTGGCCATTCCTGGATGTCTCAGAACTGAGCTGAATAGACCGTGGCTGCATTGTAGTGGGAGGAGTTTTCCTTGCACCTGAATAGGGCTTATCTCCCTTGCACAGTGCTGTCCCCACCCCCTGTGGACATACTGCACATAGTGAGGACAGAACTGGTTTGGACTGGGCTCAGACACCCTAACAAAGTCAAAATGGGGTAGAAGTAGTGGACCTTAAGCCTCAGAAATCTAGATCAGTTCTGGACTCAAGAGGAACCTTTACCAAAGAGAAGAGCTGGAGAGCTGTGAGGAGGAGTACTGCCCCTTTGCTGCGTTCTGTGGGCTGTGTTGGGTGGCCTGCCGTTTTTGTTTCTGCCAAGTAAAGGACAAAGACCAGAAATTTGCTGAGAAACCTGCTTGAAGAACAAACTCCAAAGGCCTGTGTGTGCTGGCATCCGGTTCTGAAGTCTCTCAGGGACACAAAGATTTAACCCCCAGCTCCCCTGAACTCTACTGCTGAGAGCTCTGACCTGCCAGAATGTGCCTAGTTCCAGTATTAGGCCTCTTGAGGTTGTTACTGCTGTTGGGAGCTGGAAGAAACTAAGAAAATCGACTCATCGCCCTGCTTTTGTCTGTTTTTCCGATGCAGCATTGCTGTACAATAAGAATCTAAAATGCACCGCCGCTGTGCCGCTGCAGAGACAATGCAGTGCTTGCCCGCAACTGCAAGAACGAACGCATCACTGAAGAAAATGACGGAGCCTTCTTGCCGCATCGATCGGCTACGTAATCCAGGATTTTCATGCACCTGTGCGACAAGTTTTTCCAGACGCATCACCCGCATACCAGAACCGTCTTGGAATAGACGCATCACTTCCCCCTACAGTCTGAATTCAACGCATCACTTCTCCTGCGTGCAGCAGAACAGGTGCATAACCTCTCCAATGACTCAGGAACTGACGCATCCCTTTGTTTTTTGACTTTCCACCTAGTTGCACGGCTGTTAGGCCTTGTGAATTTTGACGCATCAACAGGTACTTTGTGTAAAGTCATGCATCCATAGTTTCCTATGGACCAAGTTGCTTGAAATCTTTTGAAATTCATATTCTTATTACATGTATGTTGGATTTTTGTTGTTTTGGTCTTGTGTTGGTTTAGATAAAGATAGCTTATTTTTCTAAACTGGTGTGGTGTCCATATCACTGTTACTGTGTGTTTAAGTACAAATACTTTACACATTGCCTTTGGGATAAGCCTGTCTGCTGGTGCCAAGCTACCAAGGTGGTGAGCAGGGGTTATCTAGCGTGTCTATCCCCCTTACCCTGACTAGAAGCAAGGGTCTCTACTTGGACAAAGGTGTCTACCTCTGCCAATTAGAGACCCCCATTTCTAACACTGTGCAAACTACTTTGATTGACATGCCCTTTGATGGCACTTCCCTTATTGGCATAAATGCTGACTCTGCTTTACGTTGGTTCAGAGATAGTCATGGTGGTGCTGAATCTTAACTCTGTCATTGTACTAGGTTTGTCGGGACAGTGTTTTTCCCCTTGTTTAAACTCTTATCAGCTTTCATAGGACAGAGTACTTCTTTCCCTTCCAGGGTTACACCCGGTGTGACGTTCCTGCTAATTTATGCTGCCAGTGACCAGTTTAATTTCCAGCTACCTGGAACACATCTTACTTTGCAGCCTTGTGAGAGCCTGTTCTTACAGCTTCTTTTTGATGCTTGCTTTTTTCTACTCAAGTACTTACTTTATGTTGGTTGTTCTGTTCTGTTTTGCGGATGCACTATAGTCTTATTCCCTGTTTTTCGAGGTCCTTATTTTGTATTCCTTAGGGGCATTTTGTGAGCTACTTATACACTTCGTATCCCTTATAGGGACTTCAACTTCATCTTTTCTCCCTCCCTATGTCCAAATGGGTGATAATGGTACCACAGGCATGCAGACTCTTTGGCTTGAGTACTGTTTTCTTACGTAAGCCCTTTTTCTGCTTTATCGTGCACCTGATGCTTTTAATCTTCAGCAGTTGGTGTTCTTTGGATCTGTTTTTAGCCTTTAGATGTTATAACTACCTAATTGGGTTACAGCCACTGCTGTTGCTTCCTGTGGGGTGGGTTTATACATATCTGCGTTCGCACCTGTAGGATAGCTGTTGTGTCTGCTGTTCTTTTCAGTTCTGTTCACCTGAGACACCAGTCCCTTTGGTTTTTTGTATCCCTGTCTTGGCATCCTTCTTTCACAGGAGACTAGGTTTACCTTTCTTTCCTGGATCTTCCTACCTCCTTGTAGGTGGAGATACTGTTCTCTCCCTCCCAGCTCTGTATGCCACTTCCTTGTTTTCATGGCATCATTTTTCTATGTGGCAGGCTACTTTCTCTTTTTTCCCTTCTCCATTTTGGAGAGGTTCCTGATACCACCCCTCCTTTTTTGGGTGGAGGTATTTCATTACTTTTTCTTTGGGTATATCCTATCTCTGTCCAACTATGTATTCTGCTGGTTCTGCACCGTCATCCAATATTGGGGGCTTTTTTCCCCTTCATGGAGTTTGCTCCCTATATAATTTGTACTCCCAGTTTCCGTATACAGCTTGGTTAGGTTTATTACCTGTTTCTCAAGTTTCCATGGAGCGTTGGTCGGGTTTCTTCCCCGTTTCTCCAGCCTCCGTGAGTTGTACAAGGTGTGATTCTCAAAATCGACTATGTGCTAAACTTAGTTTCCGTCAGCCCTTCTGTTTAACCCTTCAGAAAAGGGGGTGGTGATGAACAGAGTGTCTGAATTAAGCAGACCACTCTTACCCAGTCCAAAGATCAGGGCTTGATCCATCACCGTTATTTATCTCACTGCACCATCCCAGCTCAGAACCTGGCTATATGCAAATCAGTCTGTCCCTGGCCCAGTGCATCATGGGAACAGGGCAGACTAAACTACCAAGCCAATTCTTCACCAGAAAGGAGACAAGCTACCGGGGACCGGTTTCTGGCATTTCAGCCGTCTTCTGCCCGGCTTGCTTGAATCCTGATGGTGCAGTGAGAAAGGGACTCATGTCTGAGTATACCCTGCCACACCTATAGTGGCCAAAAACGATTCAGAAAAGGGGGTGGTGATGAACAGAGTGTCTGAATTAAGCAGACCACTCTTACCCAGTCCAAAGATCAGGGCTTGATCCATCACCATTATTTATCTCACTGCACCATCCCAGCTCAGAACCTGGCTATATGCAAATCAGTCTGTCCCTGTGCATCATGGGAACAGGGCAGACTAAACTACCAAGCCAATTCTTCACCAGAAAGGAGACAAGCTACCGGGGACCGGTTTCTGGCATTTCAGCCGTCTTCGGCCCGGTTCATCACCACCCCCTTTTCTGAATCACTTCTGTTTAACCCTGGCGGTTTTCTTCTTCTTTTTCTTCATGGTAGACTTTCACATGCTGTTTCTTATTCATTTCACCTGTTACAGCCTGCTGGTATCCTTCCACAGTTGATGGCGTTGGTTCTTAGACGGTTGCCATTGTTTTTCTGTAGTGGGCAATGCCTTCCCCCTTCTACTCTTACGTGGCATTGTGTTGCTGTTTTCCAGTCTTGTCTTTCTGTCTCCACCTCAGGTACTGTTGTAACGTCTTCTTTTACAACCGTAGGATGTATTATCTCTGTCCTTCCTTGGTTACCTCTGTTCTTGGAGGATCCTTCATTCCTCCACTTCTCGTCCACCGGCTCACTGGCGGCGGACGTGGGTTACCTTTGGTTGAGTGGATATACATTTGCTTATCCTGTATGACTAGTGTGTCTACAGGAATTTCTATGTTTTTTATAAGCATATTTATCCTTATATACATTTATCTTTGGATGTATATGTCTCTGCATGTATATACCTATCTCTTGAATGGATCTCTTGTAGATGTATGTGTTTTGCACATATGGTCGTCTGGCCTTCTATATTGTGTATGTCGCTGCATTTTACCTACATCCTTCTTGGTGACCTGGTTCAGCATTCTGGATTATACTTGCCTGTGGCCGTCTCTCTCTTCAGTGAGTGTCTTCATTACATTATTTTGAAGGATGCCTTGTATATCTTCATGGTTCTCAGTGTAGGAGCGGTTTCTTTTACCATTCTTGTTGTTTTCCTAGCGATGCTCTTCAGCATTCATTGTTCTCTTTCTCTTGTCTCTATCAGTCTATCATCAGGGGTCTATTTTTTCAAAATCTGTTTCTCAGGATAGTTTACTCAACTATCTGTGGGTGCTTTTATTTCTTGTTGTATGCATTGTTGGCTGATGATGCTATGTATGCTCCTTCATTTGGTTTTGAGCCTAGATTCTATGGACTATTGCCCTTGGTCCCTTTGCATTCCCCAATGTTAGGTAGCATCACCTTTTGGGGCTGCTTTTACTGGCTTTATATTGTGTTTTTCATGGTCTTATAGCTTTCTTCTACCAATGGGCCTTTCATAGTCCTCCTTGGAGATCAGTCCTATCGGTGAGCACCTTAGTTCACCTATCATTTTTGGATAGTCTGGTCCCTTTCTATCTTTTGGACCGGCTTTTCCTATTTGGGGATCTATAGTGAGGTCAGTTTGCAGCCCCTCCTCCAAGGATGGAATTGCTTGGGTATCTGATTCTAAGCTGAGGAATCTGGCGCTAGATGTCGCTATCAGATGGGCAAGTTACTTACCGTTGGTAATGCCTTATCTGATAAAGACAGGATCTACCTGCAGATTCCTTATCGACTCACCCATTCTCCACGCTCTCCGAACTGATGGCTTTGTTGTCTCCAAGATCCCCTCTTTGCATGTTACTCCAGTTCTTTCAATCTGTACTTTTTAAAACAAGATGTAATCCCTTTTCCCATTCTGTTATCAGGGACTGTTTCTCTAAGTGTCTCTGCATTGTTGATGCAGAAATAATCACTAAAGAAACTGACATCAGCGCGTCGGAGGAGGGCTATTATGCACTCTGCTGACGTCACATTTGGGAGATGACTTCGCTGAGAAGTCGCTCGACCACTTCTACTGACGCACAGAAGTTCTGCGGAAAAAATGTCTGTACCCAGTCTGGTGTCTGGGGAAGATTCTAAGATAAGTAATCTGCGGCTAGATCCTGCCTCTACCAGATAAGGAATTACCAAAGGTAAGTAACTTATCCACCAGTACCCCTGTATTAAACAACATCAAATATACCTTGCATCAACTTCAATACTACAACCAGAAAAAATTTGATACATGAAAAAATTACGATTTTGTCAAAAATACCTTAGTCTGCTCCTAGCGTAGGCTATCCTGTGACCGGGGGAAGCCCTGCTCTGTACGGAGGACTAAGTGAGCCCGATAGTTTGTCAATATTGGTTCCGGGACAAAGAAAAGTAATTTTTTTTGTGGAGAAAAGGAATAACTCAAAGCACCTTAGGCCCCTCTTGGCCAAACACAAGCTACACCTGATCTCCCAGATCCAAATCTTTTTCACCAAGGTCCGTATTGCACCCTGTTTCACACCCAGAGGCTTAGCATATCATCTGTGTCACGCCCAGCGGTCCAAGTGAACAACACCTCTCACTTCTTTCAGATAGCAACAGTGTTTGAGAAACCGGTAGTACTGAGAAAACCCTTTTAGACTAAAAAAGAGGATTAAGGTGCCGGCCCTATATCGCACCGAGGGCCCATGCGTACCATCTGTGTCACGCCCAGCGGTGCAAGCTTTGAGGCCTCAACCCTGTATCACAACCAGGGGACAATCATACCATCTGGGTCACGCCCAGTGGTCTAAGGGACAACCAATGTTCACACTTCCTAGCGTGCTGACTATCGAAAAGGTTGACTTCCGTGGGAACGCCTCCGAGGCCTCCTTGCGACTACTCAGTTCTGACGCATAAAATAGATAGCATGCCAGATTTCTGCCAGTGGCAGGGTGCTCAGGTTAAATTTGTTCACTTCTTCCTAGTTTGCCATACAATAAAATCCTGGCGACTAAGGATCAGATGTGGTTTCTTACACTTGGACACCGGCTTCAGGATGGACCTCCGCCCCACCTAAACAGCAGAACTTCCAATTAGTTGCAGCGCCTGCTCGCCTTCCTTGCTGCACAGATGTGAATCCATCCAGGCGGGTTCCCTTTCCTTCGGCTGCAGTCGTGTACAAGGTACCATTCTCTCCTATCTGGCTCACCACATTGTTGCTCGAATTTGAATTTATCTTGAAAAAACAAATACAAGAGGCGTTTGGCAAAACAGGAACAGTTCATTTCATTAAACACTTCGGCCGGGAGCACAGTTATAGAAGTGGGTCTGAGTACGGTCTCAAATTACAATCAATCTGAACAAGACTTAAATAGTTTTTGGGTGTCATAAAGTACTTCCGACAATCCTTTTTTGCTAAAAGAATGCAGACCTTGTCTGTGGAGTCGTAAATAAGGCCCCTGATAAAAAATGCAGGTGAGCCTCAACCTTGCGTGGTCACAGTGAGGGTCAGTGGATAAGTTGTCCAGATGTCTGGCATGAGGGGCGTGTATACTGTGTGTGCTGTGTCCTAAATGGACATGTGTTCTTACCTTTATGCAGTATCTAAATTTATGAGGTTTTGGAAATGTGCGTACCTCTCTGGCCATTTGAGGTTTATTTGGGCCAGTCTCCCTGGACCATTGTCTTGTCGCTGCGCTTATCTGGGGGATTGACCTGAGTTTCCTGTTCGCATGTTCATCTGCCGGCTGGGTGCCGCCTGACCTGTGATCTGTCAATCAGTAACCTCATGCCTAAGTCACAGAGCCTGCCTGACCATGTATTTCTGAGTGGAGAGTTCATGACGGGCGAATTTGATCATAGTGATGGGATTTCGCTCGTATATGCGAGTGTATCATTATGAACATTGGTATCGATTTTATCATTCTTAACAATGGAACATGGGTAAAAGCTAACCATTTTCTGCTAAGCATTAGCATGCTATCAATTTGCTTTAAGGTATCAAACTATAAGAAAGGTCTTTTTTGTCTCGGGATCAAGCCTGGTATAATTATGCCAGTAGAAATCAGTGAAGTGCTGAATTTGTTTGGGATCAGTGGAATATTAAATTAATGCAGAGTCTACATTACTCCTGTTGCCAGAGACCATGGTCGGTATTACATTAATACGACTCTTCACCAGGACAATGCTGCATGTGTAGAAAATTACAATGCTCTAGGGACATCACAGCATTGCGAGCTGGTGTAGACCCACTGCTCTGTCGTACACAGAAGCTAGAGGGCTCAATTTTGAAGACTGGGCAAGGATCGTCTGGCAGGCGGGTGCATTGTGTATCACATCTCCTGCTTGGGAATGTATGGATCTTCCCTGGGACCCCTGGACCACCTCCCAGAAGTTGCCTTAAGGTGGGCACACTTT
The DNA here is from genome assembly GCF_964263255.1 of Lissotriton vulgaris. Lineage (NCBI taxonomy): Eukaryota > Metazoa > Chordata > Amphibia > Caudata > Salamandridae > Lissotriton > Lissotriton vulgaris. The sequence continues at coordinate 1,039,300,078 of NC_141697.1, forward strand.
CTGTGTCACTTCCTAGGAGATATACGTTTAGTGTACATTTTGAGAGTTTGTTTGCTCGTGTAGCAACCTCAGTGTTCGAGTGGAGGAGCAGACATATTTCCTCTAATAAAACAGCCCACGTTATCATGCAAATGAAGGGACGCCCTCTTGAGATCACAGTGATGCAAGGTTTGCACCTGTGCCATCAGTATTGCAGGACACTGAGCACAAGTGTTTCAGCCCGTCCTGGGACACAACGCTGGCAGAAGTGTTTGCAGCGCCCTGCTGACATTTCTGTTAAATTGCCTCATGTCTTTTTCCAGTCCAGGGTGTCTCATTTAATAAATCAGTGTCTTCTGGAACATGCAGTTTTTATTAGAAGTGTGGCTCACTGGTTAGAAGCGGCAGACCCTGAAGCAGAGATCAGGCCCAGGACCAGGTTCCAATTCCCGACGCGGCAGGGTCTTGGGCTCAATGTCCGCGGACTCGATAATTCTCGACTCAGCGCCTACTCTAATCATGGGTCCCACGCTGCAACTCTGGGCAATAGCTTGCTTAATCTCCACAATGTCCCCTACAACACTGGGATGCCTGGCTTCACCTTGGGTGTGCCCAGGAGAGGCATCTCACAGGGAGAGCCAGGAAGGGTTCCACAGCGTTATACAGCGCCGGGACGCCCCGGTGAAGGGCAGCTGTGCGCTTTACAAGTATACTACACACACACACACACATTAATCATTTTAACTAGCATACCGGATAGTAATGTTTTGTCAATGAAAATCTTGGAACTAGTTACATACTGCCCTGCTAATGTGGGGCCAGCGATGCGCCACTCGTACTTGTAAGGACAGGCATTTTGCTTGTGCTTGAATCCGCATTCACGCAATGTACATGTCTCGGAAAAATGCGTTACTTAGCAAATTTAAAGCTAATATGCGCTTACCTCGGTCATGCGTTTGTGGTTCACTATCTGGATAAAGTTTACACTTGTTTGGGGAGTGGCTAGGTTTTGGTCCTGTACAGAGCACTGGCTCCATTTGGGGTCCTTGTGCTCATCATTCTATACAGATGCAGCACTGTGGTGCAGTTGGATAGTATCTAAAAGAGTTACTTTAGATAGGTGTGTGTGTGTATATATATATATATATATCTCCTATTATGTCCTCTTACTTGGCTTCCTGCGTAAGACCCATGCTGACCTATATCAAAACTAAAATCAATCGGCTAACTTAGCGGCGATTGGAAACTTTGCATCTTGAAGACCAGGTAAGGGTACTGCATCAGAAGCTTTGTTGGCCAGCCAGTGGCTATGGCCAGCCAGTGGCACAAAAACCCCATATTTCCAATACAGTAGCAGTGTGCACTGAGTACCCAGACAGCCCTCTCCTGCTGCACCTCAGCCCTGTCTCTCAAGAGATTGTGTGATGCAGGCATGCTGCTGCATGTGGCTCTTGTAGTATCCCCCTTAGATGTCTTCTGGCAGTGGAATGTGTGTGCTTTGACGAAGGGATGCCTGTGCTTACTTGGTGTTTTCTATTGATGCAGCTGCCCTTTTTCTGCGGTGATTGTTTCATCTTGTGTTTTGTCAAACAACGGCAGTGTTTATGGCTGCTGTCTGAATGGCAAGCAAAGCAAACCACATCCTAGGAGCGGAGGAAGTACAGAAAACGTGCGCCTGCCGAGTCCTGAAAAGCCACAAATGCGCTTCATGTTAATATAGCGAGACCTCCTCCCCGCATTACACTTCAAAGGAAGCCTGCTCTTTAAACACTGCCATGTTCATGGGAGGGAGGCCAGATGCCTCCTAAAATGTTTTCAAAAGAAAGCCTCTGTCTTAATTTTAAGTGATTTGCTTTTTTATCAAACTTGGAATATAGATATATGATAAAATATATTTTGGGGTGTTGGGAGCTGCTTTGGTGCCGTAGAATGTAGACCGGGCACAGTCTGCCATGCCAGCTGGGCTCCTCTCATCTGGAGTCTGAATATTCAGACAGATAGGCCATGCCAAGCTGCCTCCAGCAGTGAGGTGTTCAGGGTAAGATTTTTTCACCTTTGTTTCGGAAATATTTGTGGAGTGTTAAACGTTATGGGCCTAATTCAAAAACATTTTGCTTTGTTACACTCCTGGCTTACTCCTGAATGGCTGGGCTGTAGATAAGATGTTGAGATTTGAATACTTGGCAGAGGAGGTCTAAGGGTAATCTGTATCTTTATTTGGATATTGTAAATCATAATGAAGATAAATTCATGTAATGATGTGTAACAAATCCAATTATCGTGCATTATTAAAAATGTTAAATGTAATGCTTATGGGGCTCTACATTCATTTTCTCACACAGAAAAGGGGAGAGGGTCAAACAGGCACTCTACCACCCCGTACCTCCTAAGTCACTATACTACACACGTAAAGGGGTGAAGAGGTAAAAACCACAAATAATGAAATTTTACAAACAGTGACAAACTCATATGTTTGAAAAAACTGCCCTCACTTACACACAAATGTGTGTGACATGCTTCATCATCGGGTCTGCTACGACGCTCTGGCGTAGCCACACGCAGAGCGGAGCATAGGGAGGGGGAACATATGACGTGAAAAACATCACAAACACTAGACGTGACAAACAATGTACTTACCAAGATGTGTCAGTACAAGACTGGGTACAGTGATAGGACAGAAAAATGCAGTCAAAAAGGTAGTTTAAAACTGGCTCATGGATACCTAATACCCCTTTATTTGTTGGTTCCAAGGTCAGGATTAAAATTCAATAACGGATGGTGGTGTTAAGGAAGGAAATTTAGGACCCTATAACACCCCTCCTAAACTGCTGGAGTCAACATGTTTCGACCTAAGCGTGCCCCCAATCAGTAGGTCACATTGGTCTTCATCAGGACATCTATCAGTCCCAGTCCCATATGAAAACTCCTTACCTCGATAAGTAGTCAGGGAGATGATGATAGATCTAATTGATCTTGTCCATGTGGAGGAAGTTCCGTCAACACGGAGTACATAAACGAGTTTATTAGCAAATTAAACTCGAAATGGCATTGTTGGGGTGGAGTTCTAAAGAGCACAACTGCTCTTCTTCGACGCCACCGTCAACTCTCGTGCCCCTTGATCCGATGCCGCTCTACATTCATTGTCATTGTGATGAGCTAGTAACGTATTAAATACTTACGATTTCTGAACATTTAGAAAATTGGTGGGGTAAGCGGTCCTATTCTTATTGTTTATGGACATAGTAAAACCTGCCAGTGACTAGAAAACTGAACAGACAAAAGTCACTCAGACTAATGTTATAATGGAAGGTCTGGTTCCTTTTTTTTCTCCTCTTATGAGTGATACTTGTGGTTACATTTTCTAGGATACAGCAGGATATAAACAAATTGATTCAGTTCCACTTCTCATATTTTTGTACAATTGTGTATTCTTACCCTGTCCAGCACTCTTACATTCAGTGCTCTCATACGATATCACCCACATTGCAACATAAATCGCAGATATTTTTGCGTCAGAACTTAACTGCGCAGGTTGATTACAGTTCACAAATGGCATTCTGTCAGACCTATTCTCCCTACTTCTCCACCTTCAATCACTTTGTAGGTCTTCCCTGAGACAGTGAATGCGCTGTTGCTTGCGACGAGCCATTCATTCTTTTAAAAATAAAAAAAACTCTAAAATGGGCTTTCAACCCGCCCATTACTTACCATTGGTTGGCTTTATTGTCACTCTTAGTTTCTTCCTTTTCACTGGTGAACACCAAGTACTGATTCATTTCTTGATTAGTTTTCTTTCGCGCTGCTTTCGCTCTGATTGTGGTACTTATCTTTTTATTTCTTTTTTGTGCTTGCAAGACATCTTGAAACCATTAGAGTTGAAGCTCATGCTTACTGGTATTTCCAAGAGTTGAACGCAAACAACTATCAATAACAAAACAAAAGCCACCTGTCGCTTTTACTAGCGATCAAGCTGTAATCACTCTCTGTTCATTTAAGACTGTTGCCAGGCAGAGGGTGTTTTTCTGAATTAACGGTTGCCGCTGTGACACACAAACTTATTTGTTAGTTACCTTCTTTATAATTTAGAGGGTGTTTTGTTCAACAATTACCCACAGTAATTTTAAAAGGTTTATGCTTCAACTTTACCTCTACCCACCCCTACAATCACTCTTATCCCCCTTTACCTCTCCCTATCCCTGAACCCTTAAGTCACCCTCCCCTTCCTTTACCTCTACCCACCCCTGACCCCTCAAGTCATCCTCACTTTCCTTTTACCCACCCCTGACTCTGCATGATGAAGGATGTGAGGTTAAGGCTGTTCCCCCAAGGCAGGGCACATCCCCAACCCATCCTTAAACACTCTTTTTCCTCTGCCCACCCCATAATCCACAAGTCACCTTCCTTTACCTCTAGCTACTAATAAGCCCTCAAGTCAACCTCACCTCGGTTTACCTCACCCCCCACCCCTTATCACCTCTACCCACCCTGAACACTAAAGTCACCTTCACCTCCACTCAACTCTACCTTTCGGTGAGCCCTCAAGTCTCTCTCCCCTTTCTTTACCACTACTCACCCCCAAACACTCAAGTCACCCTCACTGGCGGGGTGAAGTCTGCATGGTAAAGGTCCTGCGTGTTAAAGGCTGTGAGGTAAAGGCTCTTTGCCCTCAGGCAGGAGGGATCCCCACCTATTCCTTAAACACTCTTCTGCTTCTGAACCCGCAAGTCATTCTCACTTCCTTTACATCTACCCACCCCTAAACCTTAAAAAAAAACATTCAATAAAATAAAAGGTGTGCTATTTTTTTTAATGCTTACCCGAGTGGTAAAGGTACAGATACTTACCTGCATGGTAAAGACTGCATGGTAAAGGTCCTGCGTGCTAAAGGCTGCAAGGTAATGGCTATTTACCTTAGCTAGGACACATTGCTGCCCATTCCTTAAACACTCTCCTCCCTTCACCCTAGCGCCACTAAATGTTTTGTGAATCAGAAAAGGGGGTGGTGATGAACAAAGTGTCTGAATTAAGCAGACCACTCTTACCCAGTCCAAAGATCAAGGCTTGATCCATCACCGTTTTTTAGCTCACTGCACCATCCCAGCTCAGAACCTGGCTACATGCAAATTAGTCTGACCCTGGCCCAGTGCATCATGGGAACAGGGCAGACCAAACTACCAAGCCAATTCTTATACTGGGAAGGAAACAAGCTTCCGGGGACCGGTTTCTGGCATTTCAGCCGTCGTCGGCCCGGCTTGCTTGAATCCTGATGGTGCAGTGAGCAAGGGACTCATGTCTGAGTATACCCTGCCACACCTATAGTGGCCAAAAACGATTCAGAAAAGGGGGTGGTGATGAACAGAGTGTCTGAATTAAGCAGACCACTCTTACCCAGTCCAAAGATCAGGGCTTGATCCATCACCGTTTTTTAGCTCACTGCACCATCCCAGCTCAGAACCTGGCTACATGCAAATTAGTCTGACCCTGGCCCAGTGCATCATGGGAACAGGGCCCTGATCTTTGGACTGGGTAAGAGTGGTCTGCTTAATTCAGACACTCTGTTTATCACCACCCCCTTTTCTGAATCGTTTTTGGCCACTATAGGTGTGGCAGGGTATACTCAGACATGAGTCCCTTGCTCACTGCACCATCAGGATTCAAGCAAGCCGGGCCGACGACGGCTGAAATGCCAGAAACCGGTCCCCGGAAGCTTGTCTCCTTTCTGGTGAAGAATTGGCTTGGTAGTTTGGTCTGCCCTGTTCCCATGATACACTGGGCCAGGGACAGACTAATTTGCATATAGCCAGGTTCTGGGCTGGGATGGTGCAGTGAGCTAAATAACGATGATGGATCAAGCCCTGATCTTTGGACTGGGTAAGAGTGGTCTGCTTAATTCAGACACTCTGTTCATCACCACCCCCTTTTCTGAATCGTTTTTGGCCACTATAGGTGTGGCAGGGTATACTCAGACATGAGTCCCTTGCTCACTGCACCATCAGGATTCAAGCAAGCCGGGCCGACGACGGCTGAAATGCCAGAAACCGGTCCCCGGAAGCTTGTCTCCTTTCTGGTGAAGAATTGGCTTGGTAGTTTGGTCTGCCCTGTTCCCATGATGCACTGGGCCAGGGACAGACTAATTTGCATAAAGCCAGGTTCTGAGCTGGGATGGTGCAGTGAGCTAAATAACGGTGATGGATCAAGCCCTGATCTTAGGACTGGGTAAGTGTGGTCTGCTTAATTCAGACACTCTGTTCATCACCACCCCCTTTTCTGAATCGTTTTTGGCCACTATAGGTGTGGCAGGGTATACTCAGACATGAGTCCCTTGCTCACTGCACCATCAGGATTCAAGCAAGCCGGGCCGACAACGGCTGAAATGCCAGAAACCGGTCCTTGGAAGCTTGTCTCCTTTCTGGTGAAGAATTGGCTTGGTAGTTTGGTCTGCCCTGTTCCCATGATGCACTGGGCCAGGGACAGACTAATTTGCATATAGCCAGGTTCTGAGCTGGGATGGTGCAGTGAGCTAAATAACGGTGATGGATCAAGCTCTGATCTTTGGACTGGGTAAGAGTGGTCTGCTTAATTCAGACACTCTGTTCATCACCACCCCCTTTTCTGAATACTAAATGTTTTGTGGGCACTATCTATCCATTGTTTTATGCCCTCCAGTATGTTTGACAGGTACATTCACCTCCTTGATAGTTTGACTCTGCCCTCCCACTCCCTTCCTCACCAAATACCTTATGTCTTGTCTGAGACTGTGCATGCAGTGTCACTTGCAAGCCATTTTGCTCACTTACAGAGGGCTTCTAGCCCACCCTTTGTTTACTATTGGTTGGTTTAATCATCACACTCATTTCCTTCGTACCCTTAGGTCAGCGAGTTGTGGCTTTACTTCCTCTTCGGGCCTTTGTCCCTACCCTGGGAGCATGGCCCAAGTACTGCTTCTTTTTGCAGTGTCCTACCACTGCTCACCAGTTTCAGAGATACTTTTTTTCATTTTACTTTCACCCTCTTCATCACCCACTTACATTATTGCTTACACTGCCACCACACCTTCTTCTTGTGATGTTGCTTGTCCAGCGCTCCCCGCCTCAGTTGTTGCTTGCCAAGGCCATCACCATCTCCCCATTCTTCGCTTGCCTCCACTTTTCCTGCCAGAAAAAAAGAGCTCCAAAGTCGAGTCAACAGGTTTCAAGATGATACAAACAGTGCTCCGCTCCCTGATCTGCAAAGACTTTTTGGTGCTGTCTTCGTGTGGGCCAACACTGCAAACTTCAGCTCCGTGATAAGATAATCATACATTTTTTGTGAAAACAGAGAATAATCCATACTAATTAAAAAATCACTGCCCCTCACGGTCAAGGCTGGCTGCGTCATAACAGTTTTTTAAATAACTTTCTACTGTGCTGCACAGCAGCCAAGCTGCTATACAACATGGCTAAAAGAAATTGACAATGCCAATAGCTCTCACTTTGACTAGACCTATTAAGTTTGCCATTGCTCGTTTCAAAGAGCTCATGCAGACCATCTCCATGGCTTCAGCTTTTTCACTGGTCCGAGGCCTTCCTTAGCATCTGTAAAAAATTGTTTTCGGGCAACTCTGCACTGTGCCTAAACATTCCGCTGAAGAAGGGCGACACACCATCTGCTTTCAAAAACCCCATGGTCTTCCACTTCCTTCATGACTATCTCCAACATCCCTTCATTACTTAACCACAAGAACCATTTGCCGTTTGTGTCTTTTCTCTTGCTTGTGTAACGTTTTCCTCCAAGAACCGACCTCTGGTATTGCACTCAAAATGAGAAGCGTATCGGTCCTTGACGCCCAGCATCCAACTTGTGCTGCTGTTTTTAAACTCTGCCTTGCCACAATCAATTACCTCCGCCTGGGCACTACTCTAGTCCCCCACCCCTTCTTGACCACAGCATGGCTTGACCTTGGCTGGAGTTGTGGCCCTCCCTTCTCAGCGCAAGCCATATTCCTACTACTATGTAACTCTTCCTTCGAGGTAATTCAGTTAAGCGTCAGTGAGAGTCCTGATGACTTAACCATTCCAGTGGACCTGCTGGGGCAATGTAGGGGCTAGGGGCAAGCTTGGGGGATGAAATACTATATCAAGTAGAGGCCACACCAAAGCATGAAGTTGACTCCTACAGAATTCATATAGTTGATGGTCTATGGGAAGCACCTGTATTCTTTGGAGGGGTACTTTACCTGATATAATACAAATGGCTTTTCAAGAACCATCGTACTTGTTCTCTACTTTCTGCTGAACCCGTGCAACTAAGCAATACACATACATAACTCCAAGCTTATCACAGGCAACATGTGGCTTCATAAAACAAGCATCGGCAAATCCAGTAGTTCTAGCATTGGCTTTTACGCTTTATACTTGTTCTTTCATGTTTTTTTTAAAGCTCTGTTGTGGAAGCTTCCAGGCTCCCATCAGTCTAAAAAAAATATACATTAGCCTAAAGTAAAACTATGTTTTAGTCTCAAAAGGCACATGTTACCATATTAGTCCCTTGACTTAAGAGAGCTAACTACATTTGTGTAAGTGTGTGCCTCTTATTGAAAGGCAACCCGCCATCACTCACAATGAAGTTAGTGAATGGCTGAGGTTGGCTGAACTATTGCCCCATTCTGTGAGATGTAGTTGGCGAGAGAAAAATGAGTGGCACAGTAACAGACCAAAGAATGAAGAGGGCTGCCTTTAAAGCATACAATGTTAGTAAAATCAGACCTAAAAAGCAGCAAGAATTGGCAAGGCCAATAGTTCTTCTCTTTGGAGACCTATTGACTTTGCCAGTTGTTCCAGTCATGCTGTACAGGATCCCTACTACTGTACAGCATGGCTTTTAAAAAAAAGATTGAAAAAATCCATAATGGCCAGACAAAATCAATTTGAGGGACACAAGCGTCTTTTTCTGGTTGTTGATTCGATTTAGGTGCTCAACAAAAAATTCAAAAAGAATCAAGAGGAGGGTGTGGGGAAAGTAACACAGGCAAAAACATTATGTGGTGGGATAAGCACACAAGGGCACGGAAGAAGCAAACCAGCAGCGAGCACGGCGTATTGGGAGATATACATGAGGGATACAGCAAAAAAACACAGGTACTGTCGTAGAGTGTTTAAACAAAACGAAAAAAGTTGCACCAGAAAATGAAGCTGTGGAACCACATACAGAATTGTGCCATGCTCCAGGGGAGGGACTAAATTAGAACCTATCAAATGAGAGTGACAGCGCCAACCAATGGTAAATAATTGGACAAACTTCACAGGATACAAGTGCTGGACAAGGAAACAGTTGAAATCGTCTGCAACTTGTTTTTTTGTTACAGGAGTGGTTGTTACATTCTTTTTCTGTTGAAGCTTAGACTGCGCATCTCTCTGATTTGCTAACAACTTCTTGTGGGCATTCTGAAAGCTTCCTTGGCAATGCATTTCCCCCAATTGCTGACCAATGGCTTTGTGGTTTGTAACTCACATTTGCTTGCTTTCTTTTTGCTGTCTTAATTTGTTTTAGCCTGCCCAGCTTGAGTTTGTCCAGTGGAGTATTTCTTGTTTACTGTATCCTTCTGAGGGCTTGTTTTCTGTAAACAGGCTTTTAAACATTGTTCTTATCTTGTCATATTTGTTGGGTATTCCACTCTATAATATGCCACTCAATTCTAGGGCACTCCACTCTGACACTCCACGACATGCCACTCCATTCTACGTTACTTCACTCCATGACATGCCACTCCACCTTATGCCCCTCTACTATAAGACACTCTACTGCATGCCACCCCACCCCACTCCATGTCACTCCACTCTATGCTCTTCCACTCCGTGCCACTCCACCCCACTACACTCTAATCTACTGCACTCCACTCCACCCCAGTCTACCCCACTCAAATCTACTTCAATCTACCCCACTACACTCCAAACTACGCCCAGTCCACCCCTTCCCACTCCAATCTACCCCACCCTACCTCACCCCAATTGATCCCACCCCAATCCAATCTATCCCTTTCTACCCTACTCAAATCAATCCAATCTACTCACTTCACTCCAACCTACCCCAATCCACTGCACTCTGTTCCAGTCTACTTAACTGCAATCCACCCACCCCATTCTACCTCAATCCCACCCCAATCTATCCCAACTCCACTCCAGTCTACCCCACACCACTCAATCTAACCCACTCTACCCAAATCTACCCTACTTCTTTCTACCCATGTCTACCCCACTGTGCTCCAATATGCCTCAATTTACCCTACTTCAATCTACCCTTGTCTACCCCACTGTGCTCCAATATGCCTCAATTTACCCTACTTCAATCTACCCCACTCCACCCATCCCCAATCTACCCAAATCCACTCCACACCAGTCTACCCCACCCTACTCTATTCTACCCTATCCCACTCCATTCTACCCCACTCCAATCTAACCCACTCCAGTCTAACCCAATCCACTCTACTCAACGCCACTCCAATCTACCCTACTCAATTCCAGTTGACTCCACTCCAATCTACCCCACTCCAATCTACCAGAATCTACCCTACTCCTCTCCAGTCTACCCCACTCCAACCTCCACTTTACCCTACTCCATTCCAATCTACACCACTCCTTCTCACTTCAGTCTACCACACCCCACCCTACCCTACCCCATCCCACCCCACTCCAATCTATCCCACCCATATCTACCCCATTTCAATTTACCCAAATCTGCCCCAGTCCACCCACCCACCCCAATCTACCCCACCCAAATGTACTCCAAACCACCCCATTCCAATCTATCCCACTCCAATATACCCTACCCCACTCCAATCTATCACACTTCCCCACTCCAATCGATCACACTTCAATCTACTCCACTCTGGTCTACCCCACTTCACTTCGCCCTACCCCACCCACTTCACTCCACCCAACCCCACCCACTTCACTCCACCCTAATCTACCCCTCTCCAATCTACACAGTCCACACCAATCTACCCCACTCCATCTCGCTCCAATCTACCCCATGCAACTTCACTCTACTCCACTACACTCTACCCCAATTATCCCACTCTACCCAGGCCACCTCACGCCACTAACTTATAGCCATGCTCAATAGCAGCCACTCTGCTGTACAGCATGGCTAAAAAGCATTGCCAAAGCCAATAGCTTACCCACAGGTGACCCCTGTTGTCTTTACCAATGCTTGTCTTTTAGTAGTTTTTGAAAAGCCTTCCTTTTGTAATTAGATTCCGCAGTAAAGCAGTTTTATGATCGTCATGAAATACTAAGTTCTCTGACCGCCCCCTCCTCCCCGATGTCTGAAGAATTGTAAAAATGCTCAATAAAAAGGACTGACGACAGCATATGACGTAACTGTCTTACTCGAGTTCGAAAAGAGCATAATTTCAACATCTCGGTGTCCATTGAGGACAAGTTATTCGCGCTAACTCGTTATTTGTGTTGCTGGGCAGAGTACTGTGAATGTAGTGGGTAGATGTTTTCACATTGTCCCACTCCAGGATATTTCAGTTTAAATTAAAAATTGTCGCAGAGAATTGCGTTAAAATAATATTGTAGTTTCTATCTGACAGAAAGAGCAATCGGTGCAAGCCGTTCTGTTTGTGCCTATCGCTGTGCATATATTTGCAGAACATATGGTGCGTAAGTTGTACATTGTTTCTTTAAGAGGCTCGGGTGTTTGAGGTGTTGGAAAAAGATATGAAAACAAAGGGACTGAACCGTGAGAGAAAACAAGGAACTTTCTTTGTAATCCCATTACTCGCAAAAGGCCCGTGTTTCTTCTGGGAGGTGAAGCCAGGTTTTTGACAGAGTTATCTTTCAGACTTCTGCCCCACTCTCTGCCTGCGAGAGGCCTCTCTGTTTTTAGGTCGAGCAGACCTACCCTCAATGCGTGAGCATTGAAGGTGTCTGCTTCAGACCTATTGTGGCCCGTATGGGCCTGTACCTAGGAATGTGGACAGTTACCAGACACGCGCTTTGAGGCTGTCAGATTTCACCTCGGGAGCGCGCTGCTTGCCGTGTGTGGAGTCTTCGTGTCAGTTTCACTTTTCATTACTTTCGTTTTTGCCTAGCCTGGCTCTCAATGAAGAACGCTTGCTGCAAATAAATGTTGTTTTATTTTATTTAATAACATGCTTGTGTTTAGCTTTATTTTTAATGCGCAATATTAATGCCGGCAATGTGATAACAGTTCAGCATGTGACTATTTAATATGCTATCTTTAACTGGTAATAAAATGCATAAGTTTTTAAAGTCGGCGTGTTGTTTTTGTCTAGGCTGGCTTTTAATGAAGAATGCTTGCTGTTAATAAATGTGGCTTCTTTTATTTAACGACATGCTTCAAATGGTAAAATTTGCATGTTAAACAGTAAATTAACTTGCAATACTTTTGGTCTAGGCTGGCTGTCAATGAAAAACGCTTGCTGGGAATAAATGTGGCTTCTTTTATTTAACAACATGCTTGAAATGGTAAAGTTTGCATGTTAAACAGTAAATTACCTTGCCGTCGTTTTGTCTGCGTTTGTAAAGTAGGCCCCATGCAAATGTGGAGATTTTGCCAAGCAAATGTGGAGATCTTTTTCGAGTAATACTGGTGCTGTGTTACAAGGTGTGCTTTTGAATCACTGTCCTCGCCGCCGTGTTGTCTGCAATACATTTCCCAGTAACTGGGTAGATTTTGAAGAAACGAAAATCCTATTTTAAAGCTTCCCCTTAACTTTTTTTTTGTATTAACGTTTAACCTAGACGTCGTGTTGTTTTTGTCAAGGCTGGCTTTCAATGAAGAACGCTTGCTGGGAATAAATGTGGCTTCTTTTATTTAATGACATGCTTGAAATGGTAAAGTTTGCATGTTAAACAGTAAATTAACTTGCTGCGTGTTGTCTGTCAATGAAAAACGCTTGCTGGGAATAAATGTGGCTTCTTTTATTTGAGGACATGCTTGAAATGGTAAAGTTTGCATGTTAAACAGTAAATTACCTTGCCGGCGTGTTGTCTGCGTTTGTAAAGTAGGCCCCATGCAAATGTGGAGATTTTGCCATGCAAATGTGGAGATCTATTGTATAGCTAACCTTTAACTTTTGCTTTCCATTGACGTTTAGCAGACAAGTCCTTTTCACACTTGTAGCTATTTTCACACTAACCCTATGTGTTTCTTCTCTCTGCGCATCTTGCATTTTATTGCCCTAAACGTTCCTATCTGATGGTAAACAAAAGGTACTTAAACATCAAGCTTGTCTCCATGTTAAACACATGCTACTTGCCGTCTTCCAGAACAAGCTTTTGCCTCGTACTTTACAGTTCTTAGGGATTTTTCAGCTGCATTTGGACGTTCGCGTTTTGGGATTTTTCAATTGCAATAGGTAAGCTTATTTATATATTTTTACATTAACTTCTTCCCGCTCCGCCTTTCCCCTCCCCCCCCCTTCCCCACCGGCCCCTCTCCGCTTCAAAATAACGCATTATATAGCTCTTTTTTCCTCTCGCACCTTGCACTTCTCCCCTTCTTTTCTTCCCTGTTGCTACCCTATTTCGTATACATCCATTACGAAACTATTACATACTATTATTTACGCCTTCTCTTTACTTCCAGCTGCCACTACTTATAAACACTGTCATTTTACTACTTCTTCTTTATCACAGTTGCCACCCCCTGTGCACTACATATACATTTGCTAAATATTAACATTCTTTTATTTGCGCCTATCTCTTTATCTCTAGCTACCAGTACATAGCCTTCAATCTCTGTTATTCACTGCCATTTTACTACTCATATCTTCATAGTGTATGTGCAAAGCATTATGTAAAATAAATACTACAAAATAACATACACATTATTTTTTAATATGTTAATGTATTGCTATGTAACGTAATGCAAATTTACAAGTGTATGCATTTTAAATAATATACATGACAATGTTTACTTTTAAAACTATATAGCGCTTTTGCCCAAACATCTCTGCTGTACCTAACGTCTCCTGCTCCCTCCCCCCCCCCCTCCCCCTCCCTTTTCTTCACAGTTCGCATCACCGGTCCGTTACATGTACATTTACAAAGCATTAAATACTATTTTCGTTGAGCCTTGCTTTCCACTCTTAATTTCCACTACGGACTTATTCTATATAATACACCAACACTTTACATACAACTTTATTACTTTTGCACACAGCCTCGCATTTGGTAAAATATATGATAACTCTACAGTAGTAAACATATAACACCTTACTAGTCTATATATACTTGCAAATAATTATATCCCTTTTTTTGCACACCGCTCTTCTCCTCAAGCTACTATTCCTACCCTCCCCCCTTTCCAACACCCCTTTCGCTGCGAACTCTGTTCACTCTAAATTCCCACTTAATACTGCGCTTTTTTTACTCGCTCTCCGCTACAGCTAATCATTCCTATCCTCCCCACCCTCTCCTCATTCTTGTCGCCATGGCCTGTACACTCTATATTCATTTGCAAATATTTAAATATTATTTTTGTTGCGCCCGCTATTTACTCTCAAGTCCAATTACATGCTTTCTTCCCTGTCACGCTCTGCTGTTTTACAAATCGCTTTGCGGTGTATGTGCATTGCATTATGCAAATAAAAATACTGGAAATAACATTTAAGTATTGTTAGGTGATATAATGTATTTGTAATGCAAATATAAATACAAATGCGTTTTAAATAATATCCATGTATGTCTCCGCTTTTAACATTATTTTGCATCGTATTACTACACGCTTTTTGGCGCTTCGCTTTTGCTCTCCAGTTATTATATAAAACACCAAACTCCTCACATAGCATTAACTTACTGCTACAAAAAGCCTCACATATGCTCAAATAACAAATCTGCAATAGTAAAAGCTCTTCTTTACTAACTGCTGTCACGCAACATTCTCTCTCTCCTACGATTCCGCTGCTAACACAATACGCTTTAGATTTGCACAAACTCACCAATTTTTCCCGAATATCTCTTTGCTTTAGCTAATCGTCCTTATTGTACTTCCATTTTCTGCCTTAAACATTTTATTGCATAGAATTAGTCCCTGCTTTTTTAACTATTCACTGTCATCCTCCAGTAATTAATAACACACCGGCTCCAAATACCACACTTATTTACTCCTACAAAAAGCCTCACATTTGCTCAAAATAATATAAGTTTGCAATAGTGAAGGCTGTTTTCTTTTACCAACTGTTACACAACACTGCCCCCTCCCCCTATCCTTATCCGCTGCCAACCCAGTTCGCTTTAAATGTACAAAACGTATCAATTCTTTCAAATTGCGCGACTTTCTGCAAAGCTCTGCGCTGCTATCTAATATTACTCGGCATACTCTCCCATTTGCTGTTAAATATTGTTTTCTAATTATGATATTTGACACACTTAATGCTACCACACTAAAAAACAGCCTCTCTCTTCACTTCACCCCGCACTTTGTTAAAGCCGTACTTCAATAAAACACCAGTTAAAGTCAAATGCGGCATAGTTACAATACAAAAAAATGCTATATTTGCCTTAAAACACAATCCCTTACAGGCAAATAGGCTGTGTTGCCTCATGCGTTACAATCAGTTTAGTAAAATAGGCCCGTATTTAATAATAAAAGTAAAGCGCCATATTAAGTCTACGTGCAATAACTTTCATATAGTAACACCTAAGTTACGCTGCTGGCAATTTGTCTTTTTTCACTCACCCTGACTTAGCTGCATTATGCACATTATGCGGCCAAACAATTGTGATATCTCCCTGCTGCCAGTCCGACCGTCTGGTGCCATTATATCAGGAATAGTGAGCACTAATTAAAGCAGCCTGCAGCTCACTCACGTAACACGGCTTGCTAACTTCCTGTCAGTTGCTGGCGGCCGAATATCATGTGACGCGGCATGCCACACATCCGGATGTTCATATATTCGATATATTGTAGCGTTGTGTAGCCTCCCAAAAAGCTGAACACGGGTGTTAACTGTTTGCTGCTGGGATTCAGGCGGTCAGCACCCACAGCAGTAAGAAAGCCACACCATAACGGCACAATGACAGGCTTCGTTATAAAATTGCATAACGTTACATTTCAATGCGATAATAAACATTATCTCACTAAAATGTGTAGGCGTCGCACGTGTTACAAAACGCTTTGCAAAACTATATGTGATGCAATATATTATGTATGTATATATAATGCAGCACAATATATATGTTAAACATCACAACTAATATTTAAAGTAATGCAATGTATATATAGAAAGCAGCTCAATATGTGTGTATACATGTGTAAAGCAAAGTTTCATCTTACCTCAGTTGATAAAATAAGCACTACTGCGTTGATTGGTAAAACCGGTGGCTATACACTATTTACGAAGGTTAGGTAGGAAACTGCAAAATCGGCGGCAGTGGCTCGCGCAGAATCAGTTTTTTAGGTGTATCTATATTACTTTGATATATTATGTTGTCAAAAAATCGAAAATAAAAACGTTTTCCTATAAATGCATTTCTCTACCTACCAGCAATCAAGCAGTTGTTTTCCAGTCTCTGTCACCGTGTTCATATAGGGCAGTCGTAACTTATGTAAACTCATTAATTTTATTTTTGTTTAAATGTAAATCATTCCATGTCAAGCCGTGTGCTTCCAGCCTGCAGGCGGCTGCACCGCTCTGCGACCAGACGTTTGAAGCCCATGTTTTGGGCCAAGCAGAACACCATCACATTTAAAAACAGCCACGTGCATTGGAAATAAATAAAACAACAGAATGAGTCTTGTAACCCTAGAACTGGATGTACAGACGATTCAAGGGCTTCCAAGGGGTTTATAATCCTGCAGTGCCAGTCTAAATCTAGCTGTTATGAAGTGCAAATGCGTCATTCATGTGCTGAAGTAACAAGGGCCTTCCACACATTGGACACTGCGCTGCCTCACACAAACTGCGCTGCCTCACACACACACACTACGCTGCCTCACACACACACTGCCCTGCCTCACACACACTGCGCTGCCTCACACACACTGCGCTGCCTCACACACACTGCGCTGCCTCACACACACTGCGCTGCCTCAGACACACTGCGCTGCCTCACACACACACACACACACACTGCGCTGCCTCACACACACACACACTGTGCTGCCTCACACACACACACACTGTGCTGCCTCACACACACACACACACACTGCACTGCCTCACACACACACACACTGCGCTGCCTCACACACACACACACTGCGCTGCCTCACACACACACACACTGCGCTGTCTCACACACACACTGCGCTGCCTCACACACACACTGCGCTGCCTCACACACACTGCGCTGCCTCACACACACACTGCGCTGCCTCACACACACACTGCGCTGCCTCACACACACTGCGCTGCCTCACGCACACTGCGCTGCCTCACACACACACTGCGCTGCCTCACACACACTGCGCTGCCTCACACACACTGCGCTGCCTCACACACACTGCGCTGCCTCACACACACTGCGCTGCCTCACACACACACTGCGCTGCCTTACACACACACTGCGCTGCCTCACACACACTGCACTGCCTCACACACACTGCACTGCCTCACACATACTGCGCTGCCCTCCCTCACACACACTGCGCTGCCCTCCCTCACACACACTGCGCTGCCCTCCCTCACACACACTGCGCTGCCCTCCCTCACACACACTGCTCTGCCTCACACACACACACTGCACTGCCTCACACACACACACACACACACTGCGCTGCCTCACACACACACACACACACACTGCGTTGCCTCACACACTGCGCTGTCACATAATTACCCAGCTCTCAATGCAACATACACTCCAAATACCACTCAGTGCCACATAATTATATGCTACATAGTTACACTGCACTCAATGCCATATACACTCCAAACAATACGACTCAGTGCCACAAAATTACATATTACATATTTACACTGCACTCCATGCAACATACACTCCAAATACTACTGAGTGCCACATAATTACACACCACATAATTACACTGCACTCAATGCAACATTCACTCCAAATCCCACTCAGTGCCACATAAGTACACTCTACTGAATGCAACATACACTCCCCATATTACCACTCACTGCCACGTAATTACACCCCATATAATTACTCTTCTCAATGCAACGTAAATACACTTCACATAATACCACTCAGTGCCGTATAATATGCTACATAATTACACTGCACTCAATGCAACATACACTTCAAATACCACTCAGTGCCACATAATTACTCTACTGAATACAACATACACTCCCCATGTTACCACTCAGTGCCACGAATAACACCCCATATAATTACTCTTCTCAATGCAACGTAAATACACTTCACATAATACCACTCAGTGCCGTATAATTACACACCTCATACTTACACTACTCAATGCAACATAAATACACTCTATCACCATCACTCTATCTATCGCCATCACTCTATATATCTATCGCCTTCACTCTATCTATCACTTCGCCACAGTATCACTCAGCACCACCACAGCATCACTCATGGGAAATACAACATCACTAGGCGCTACCACAGCATCAATGAACACCACAGCATCACTCATTGCCACCACAATATCACTCAGCGCCACCACCGCATCAATCTGTGCAACCATTCAATAACTGGTTCAAATATGTTCTCTCAATGTTTCAAGCTTTATTACAAATGTCATAAAAAGATGTTAATATTTCACTTCTGTTCTTGGATTTTCGTCAAAATAAAATACAATTAACATAATCTTCACAATTTTTTTTACAAAAGTTTAAGCTATTGCTATTATAAATTACAATAACTTTTATTTAAGTATTAATTATTAAAAAATGTAAAAGCCATTGTTATTTAAAATATCAATACATCTAAGTCACATAAATACAACACATATTGCATAACAAATGCTATAGGTGTCACATTTGCAAACGTTAGAACTATTGGCATTGTAAATGACAAAGCTATTAAATTTGCTATTTTCAAAACCAACACAAAAATAAAAAATGTGTCATTTACAATACCATAGCTCAAACTTGCCTAATGCGAGACCTATTGCATTGCAAATGCTTGTTTTTTCTGTTTCTCAGCCTTGCTCTGCCAGCGCTGCTTCCTGTCAGGCTCTGACATGGCCCCTTCTGTACGGGCTCACCGCCCCCTCTTCCTTTTCAAACACACTAAGCCGGGAGGCTGATCCTGTGCAGAAAATATCCCTGACATTTGAGGCGCTCCAGGGATACAGCGCGCATGCGCACTTCGCCCCACCCTCCCGAAAGGAAGCTGCCTCGCATAGGAGCCATACCTAGCATAGCCTGCATGTCAGAGCAGTTTAACTTGCAGCGGGCTGCGAGGACAACTACCCTCTTCTTTTGTTCTCTCATATCTTTGCTCGCTTTTTAAAAAAAAATATGAACAACCCGATTTAAGGCTTCTAGCAACCTCGTAACTTGTATCGACGACATAAACAGAATTTGTTTCGCAGCCCCCTTAACCTGAAACCCTTGAAGGGTGTTTCATCGCCGCCGTTGGCTGAAGTTTATTTTGCGCGTTACTTTTGTGCCTGCAGTCGGAGGCCGGGCCTCTCGCTGTTGGGGTGTCGGACCGAGCCTGGAGCTCGTCGCTTGCCGCCTTCCGCTCTCCGCCTCCGGGTGAAAAAGCACACGAGCTGGTCTTCTCTGCTCGCCCGATCAATGCTGTTTATGAAGATGGACCTGTTGAACTACCAGTACCTGGACAAGATGAACAACAACATCGGCATTCTGTGCTACGATGGTGAGTCTGGCCGGGCGTTTGAAAAGGGCAGGGGGTGTCGGTTTATTTCTTTTTCCCCTCAGTTGTAGATGATCTGTCCGAGCAACATTATTCCTCGTGAAACATTTATAATTTTAAACCGAGCGATGTTTATTGTAGTCGGCAGATTGCCGCATGTCTCAAAACTGCCTTTTTATAAAGCAAAGTTAGGGCCCGCGTATACAAAGTTAGATGGAAGTAACCGGATAGTTGACCGCGGGGCACTGAGAGCGCCTCTCAATACGTCTGCATTCAGTGTGTCTGAACACTGGACATAAAAGCGTCGGTTACGTGTAACTTGTTTCTCCTTCATTTGCAATATATTCTCTTATGGTTCGTGCATGAAAAACGAGTTTGTGTCATTATATATATATATATCAAATAGGTTGTCAAAGTAGAATCTGTAGATGGATTTCGAAAAAGAAAATTACATTTAAGCTGACATCTGAATGTTCTCACAAATTCGGACAAAATACTTGTTTTTGAAATCAAATTATGCTTTTGTACTGTGCCTTTGTGTTTATGCAGTAATCCGAAAGTTCGCCACTTTCAGAAAGTAGGACATATATGTTACTTTGCACATTACAATGTTTATTTGTGTTTTTATACAGTAATCCGAAAGACGTCACTTTTCTGAAAGTAGGCAACAGATTTTACCTTGCACATGAAAGCCTTTAATGTCACGTTTCTCCTTTATGCAGTACCCGAAATTCGAAAGCTTTGCGTTCTTTCTGTAGGCTTGTATTTACTGTGCCCTGTCGACAGTCTTGTTGTTTTTAGCATGCCAAGGCACGAGTAGTTTTGCCGAACAGTATAGAGTGCTCATGTGTTCAATACCGGTTGCCGGTCAGAAGCAGAGCGCAGAGCCATGTGCCTGGCAGTGGTAAATATTGGTGAGAGGCCGGTCAGGAGGCGCAGCACAACAAAGGCCGGTCCGCTGTCTGCAGGCGTCCCCGTATGGCGAGGCACAGACCGGCCCTTTGTTTGGCCTCACGCTTCCTGCTGGGCTCCGAGAAAGCCCTGACATTGAAGGATGGGCCTCCCCCGCCTACCGCCCCGTCTGCACGCACTCGCCTTTTGTGGGAAGCGCTCCACGTCGCCGGCCCTCTCTCTTACGTCTCTCCGTGTCGTGCGCGGGTTGTTTCTGCTCGGCTGGCCGCCGTGCGTCACGCGGGTCGCTGGGGCGCGAGGGTCGGTGTTTGGAGTTAGTTTTTGAGGAGGATATGGGGCAACTTCAAGGCGCACACCGATTTCCCCTTTCTAACGTGTAGCGCGTTTTTTTGTGTTTATTGTACGTGCAGTTTGAAGGGACTCTAATGGCCAAGTTGAGGGCGGAGAAAACGGCACTGCTGAGCAAACTATTCTTGG
This sequence comes from Lissotriton vulgaris, assembly GCF_964263255.1. NCBI lineage: Eukaryota > Metazoa > Chordata > Amphibia > Caudata > Salamandridae > Lissotriton > Lissotriton vulgaris. The sequence continues at coordinate 1,039,321,215 of NC_141697.1, forward strand.
CGGGGGGCAGTGTTTTCCCTGTCACCGCAGAGCGCCAGTCTCTGACGACACAGAACCACACCGCTCCCCCCCCCCCCCCCCCCACTCCGGGGGCGTAAACTTGAGCTTAATAAGGGTCTTACAGAAAGAAAAGTCCCTGTTCATTGGACTTTTTTTTGTTATTTGTACAGAGCCCACAGCTAAACTTAATGGGAGGGGGCTGGGGGGTTAGGGGGCTGGAAACAGTTGCGACTAAAGTTTGTTTTATGAAGGCAAATAAATAGGTTGTGGAATTTGGGTGCACACGTCTAAAGCCATGCCGGAAATTAACTTTATTCGGGATCTACTGGCGACGTGCACATTTTCTTTCGGCCGAGGGAGCTGTAGTATGTCTAGCAGTAGCAGACACATGGGGGAAATCCAGATGATTAGAGTGACTGATAATTATGTATCTATTCGAAAATGCAAGGCTTGGGTATTCAAGGGTGTCATGGAAAGCACCATACAAATACCATATCAACGCGGCGCATCATAGCCACTAGGTGTCCAAAAGTAGTAACCCCTCCATATCGGTTCCAGTAAAAACGAGAAGTAATTGGGTCCGTTTTTATATGTCCAGTATTAGTTTTTCGGGTATATTCAATATCCCTTTACTCTCCGGACAAACATTTTGTATATATTGGTAGTTCTGCCCCAGGCAGATCTAGTGTTAAAAAAACTTCCTTTATGCTTACTGTACGGAAAGCGCTGCAAAATTGCTCAAAGTCCAGTTAAGTGTTGTTTTTTTTCAACCCTGCACCACTTCAGTGAATTGTAAACATTGTAGTGATTGCAGAATCAGTTTACGTTGACCATTTTCCTGAAGGCTGAACCCACCCCAAGCGCCTGCGATCGCTTCCTCTGATCCCTTGGCACACGTAGTGTTATTGTTGCACAACGCCAGCGAGAGTCACTTAGTGATTTTTTTTTCATGTACACTTTTAATTGGAGAAATGACTCGCAAGGCGTAGTTTGGTAAAATTTGATGGTTGCCCAAGTCTCTGCAGTAGTATTTGCATTCGCTGTTGGATTCGGACATCTGGTACCGTTTTACTGATTATGCAGTTTAACGTTGTTTAAAACATCCTACATAAATAAGTCTTCAAAAAAAAGAAACAAGCCGGGCCTCACAGTGACATTACTGCCGGAGAGGTGTTTATATCTGCGTGGTGGCAGGCATGTGAACTGGTGCTTGCGGCTGGCCTTTCCTGGGCGTGGTTTGCTGATGAGTAAATTCTCCCATGCTTGCCACATCTTTGCTCTGATGTAAATCCTGTTAGGAGTTGGAGCCACATATATAACCATTTCAAAATCCTCCCACGTAGTTTTGTAATTCAAAACGGCCTCTGTGCTCAGCGTTGAACCATATGCGAACTGCGGAGAGTTTTCTGGCTACTGCAGAGCGTTACAGAGGCCTCTCAGTAGTACATGGCCTGTAGTAAGGTTACCTTACCAGTCTTTCACAAGGATGCTGCGCTCTAGTAGTTCTGGATTTTTATTTAACATCCCACTGCATTCTGCTGGGAGATGTAGTCCTGGTACACTGCAGTTGATCCAGTGGAACTCAAACTCTATCCTGGTCAGAATAATTAGAACAGTGTACATGTAGGATTAAGAGGCAAACACTGTACATTATGTGGGTGTCCACTTCTAGATATAGTGTATGTTTTTTCATGCTTGGAAGTTATTGTTAAAATCAATTTTTGTTAAATGCAATACGTATTTTTTAAATAACTGATGTTTTGTTTTGGTCTGTTGATCTTTATTCATTTGTTTAATTCAAAACTCGGACACAATGGTTTGTTACTAAAACGCCCAGGATTGGAGTGTTGTACTCTTGGGACTTCAAGTTGTATGGCAACCTTGGCCATCTGCTGGTAGCGGATGGCATTTTTATTTCAGATATTTGGCTGCAGCATGAGAGAGTCTTAGAGAAGGTGGTGGGTCTGCACACAGACGAAAGGTATAATATGCAACTGCATATTTTGAATATAGTTTTATGTAGTGTAAAAGAGGCCCCTGTGGGTGTCAGAGCACTATAACATGAATGGGCGGACGCACAAGTCATGGTCTTGTTTACTCTTGAGACTTCTCAATTGCTCTCTTCCTATCCATCCCACACACACCTCTATCTAGTAATAACTACCTATCGCTGGAGAGGCAGTCCGTGATAACAAGGGTCTTAAGGATATAGTTTACAGTAATGTCAAATACGGATTCCTGGGGCCTTGCAGGACTTTCTACACTTACACATTAGAGGAACTGATAACAGTGCATTATAGAACCTTGAAACGGGTCACCTTTGTGATTTGGATAATACATGTTTGAATACATGTTTTCTCTGGGCAGTCTTGTATCTCTTCTTTCAACTTGATCGCAGTTTTATAAGGAGGAGCTGGTGAATTAGTGTATCTAGTTTATGTATACTATAATTCGGTTCCAGTGAATAGAAAGTTTTGAAGCAGCTTTTGCTGGATATTGATACAGGAGGAAGGGTGTAGAGAGGGTGGGTGTGTGCAGCTAGGCAACACGCCTTAACAAATACTGCTCAGATGTTGCTAATTCCCACGCCTATTCTTTACAAAGATATGTGAAATGTTTTCATTGAAAGTCTCTGAAGGATGACGTCACCTGTGTCTACCACGTGCTCATGCTTGTCATACATAACTTGGACACATCTGTGCTTTCTTTCAACAGGAAATGCCTTGTGTAGGTCATACTTTCAGTACTACACAAGTTGGGTCATAATTCAGTGTGACACAGTTGTTTAGCTATAACAGTGTTTTTTCTGTGTGGCAAGACAAATGCATATTGGCGGGATATGGGTGTGCTAGAAATAGGTGCACCACACCCGAGAACTGTGAGCCCAATTCACAAATCTGTGAGTAAACGTGACTTACTCCCTATTTAGCTGTGTTTTACTCCAGAATTTCTGTGAGTAATATAATTGTAGGGAAAAAAAACCTATGAGAATCATGCACTACTAGTGTTTATATTTTATTTATCAGGAACATAAAGCATTTCCTACATACACCTACATGGTAAAAGGTAGTACATTGGCATATGGCTTGAAAGTTTAGAAATGGCAATGGAGTGTGCTTGGTGAGGAATTGGACTTGTACGGAGACAGAAATACATAAATATTAAAGTTGCATATTTCATTGAAGGACATGGTTGTCATTGATATGGGCAGTGAGTCAATGCAAATTGGTTTAAGGAGTTAAATAGTCCCCACTGACCTCATACTGTGATGTGTAGGGTAGCAAGTTCGAATCCCAGCAAGGCCAGCACAGCCTTCCTAGGTTAAATTGTATCATATTCATTTTTGTGATGTGTAGCCCTCCGAAATGGTAGATGCATGCTTCATAAAGATGTTTCTAGATTGAGTCAGGCAGCTTGTAAAAAAGCCCATTGTCGGTTTACCAAGAATCTAAGTCTGTCCATTGCTTAACTGTGTTTTCCTTTATTGTTGCCCTCATTGGCTTTATTCTTTTTCGATGGCTTGCTTTGTCCAATTTGTGTTCATCCCTTCCCTGAGCATGTCCTCCTTACCTGTGTACTTCCACTGCTCACTTTTAGATAACTTTTTTTCTTTTTGCACCACATAAATGTGCATGTGTGTTCCAGTTGCTCTCTCATGTGCTTCTTTCTCTATTCTCTTACTGTCTCTCGCCTGTGTTTCTCGCCCCTTGCACTGTGTTGTTCTCCCTCGCTTGTGTGCTTTTCCCCATCAATCTGTCCCACCCGAATGCACCTATCCCTCTCACAGTGCATCCTGTTTCTCTCTTTCTAGTGTGCCGTGCCTCTCACAGCCTCTAATACTTCCGGCCCCCAGCTGTTCCTCCATTGCTTGCCAACCTGACAGTCCTATTATTAAAAATAAAATTTGTATATTTTTTATACTTAACAAAAAAGGGCACTATCGTGTTACTTTTCTCAAATGTACAGATCCATTTCGATTGGTAAGAAGTTAAAAAAGAAAAAAATTGCTGTTTTGGAGGCATGCCAATGTGATGACACTTGCAATCATATGTCTTCGCACATGGGTACACATACAGAGTAATGTGGTCACGTCATAATGTCTTTCCTCCTTTTGTTCATGCTGTATAGCATCTGCATTTTTGTTGATTCTGTACAGCATGAACAAAGGGCATTGGCAGAGCCAATATGTCTAAAGGCGAGACTTGTTAGCTTTGCAAATGCTAGTTAAGAGTACTTTGCAGGTAGGGGTAGTATATGAAAGTTTAACCGGAATGTGCTCTGATGACTTAACAATAGCACATCGTGCACTGAATAAACGAGCAAAATAACAATGGTTTAGTTCACCAGAAGGTGGACTAAACCACGCAATAACTATAACACATGTATTTGTAAAGCACTTGTTCACACCTTGGAGCATTTTGGCCCCGGAAAGAGGCGTTTATTGTTACCTAACAGAATGTAAATCATGTTATCGACTTCAAAAGGCTGAGTGGGCCTGTCAGAGTTCGAACCTCTGGCCATGACATCGTACACAGTTTTCTGGAGTGGATGCATTAACCCATTGAGCCACCAGACCCTGTTGGCTTGAGTCAGTTTGGTCGAAATCCATAACTAAAGGTCATTGTGTTGGCTTCCTGCGCTCTTGGCTACAGTGCAGTTCATTGATGACTTTGGTATCATATGTAGTCCTTTCATGTGCCTCTCTGGGTTTATTTTATTACCTTTACAATGCCGCTTCACTTGACCTTTTCGTAAAGGATTAATTAGTGTGAAAGCACATTTCAGTCGTGATCATAGATCTCCAGAGCCAAGGGAGCTTGTGGCAGGTTCTGCTCAAATGCATTTTGCTTGTTGTTGAGTAAATGATGTAGAGTTGGGTTTTTCTTCGACTGTTTTGTTGGAGTTTGTTGATTACTTTATTTGCGTGTTCACTTTGTCCTTCGTTTGTTTTGTTGCAGACACTTTCTGAGAAAAAAAAAGTTTAGGTAAACTCTGGTAGCTCATCATTCCTTCCCCGGGTTCCACGGCTTCTTTTCACTTTCTAGTGCCACTTTGGTCGATGGCATCACAGTGACCAAGGAGGCAGCAAACTGGCACAATCATGTGTAATACTAAGGGTGCCTTTTCTGCTGTATATGTAGCGCTGCTCACCAGTGGACCGAGTTAGTTTTCTTTAGGGTTTGGATGTTCATGTGGCGTGTGAGGTTGTCGGTGTTTTGACAGGAGGCACTGCACAAGCTTCCCTCAGCCTTGCAGTTTGCAGGCGAACCCCTGCATTCTTGGCTGGGCAAGCGCTTACACATTTCAAATTTGTCATTGATTTGAAAATACTGCATCGTTCTTTGGTCGCTTCCGGGTACCTGGGAAGCAGTGTCTGGCGCTGACCGGGTGCAAAACCTGCGCGGCACTAACATGCATTTCCTTATGTCTCCTCTCTCCTGCTTGCCGTCTTTGTGATCTCGGAATCACAGCAGGGTCTGCACTTGGCTTTGCAGCCTGCCTTGTTTGCGCGTCGAGTCATCAGACCCAGCTCTTGCACGGCTCGGTGTTTTTGTTACATCATCCTCTGCTGTCATTTCTTTATATGTGAACAGTGACATGTAGGTCGGGCCCAGAGCCAACACTTTACGATGTCAACCAGAGCTTTAAGTGTGCCGGGACCCGCCTGTAATTAAAAGCTGACTTTAAAACAGGTCTTTGCTGGATCCTATATTCATGTCCTTAACTGTACATGGAAAGGAGTGGTTTGATTTTTCAACCATTCATGTAAAAATGTAATAGTATCATCTATTGACCGCTTCAAAGGAAAAGAAAACAAGCATTTGCGATGCAATAGATCTCGCACTTGAAGAGTTTGAGCTATTGGCATTGTAAATGACAATGCCTTTTATTTATGTGTTGTTTTTCAAAACAGATAAATAAAAGGCATTGTCATTTACAATGCCAATAGCTTAAACTCTCGCAAATGCGAGACCTATTGCATTGCAAATGCATTCGGCGCCCATGCTATAAAGATTTTAATTTGTAAAAAAAAAAAAAAAGTTAGGAGAGCGTGTCCTAAGCTATTTGAGAAAAAAGTGCTGGGAGGCTGTAATTAAAGCCTACCGAGTAATAACACACGTAATGGGGAGGTGTCCTAATGGGAGGTTAATAAATGAGACAATGCGGTACTAAGGAGGGACTACTAAGCCTGTTGACCAATGAAAACCCACAGTTTCCAGTGGACAATAACACAAACCAATGAAAAATATGGGCAGAGTGGGCGGAGCTAAAAGTCCATACCTGAATACAGCATGCCTCATAGAGCAGGGCATGCGCTGCACAGGCTCGACCTAAAAATGTGTTTATATGTGAGTGTGAGGGGGCAGAGTGGAGGAGAGGTGAGACAAGGAAGAACATGCAGATTGATTGAGTGAAAAGACAGCGATGATGCTGTAGGAGAAGACGTGAGATATGATGCAGAGATGGTATTTCAGAAAGATGTGCGGAAAAACATGGCGTAAATGTGTAATCAAGGGAAAGGTTGCCGCTTATGTGGTGTAAAGTTAAGCGCAGGTTTGACTGAGACACTGCGAAGACCATTTTCCCCACCCAGGGGAGGAGTGCCGCCTCCCCTGCCTTTCAGCACTGCAAAAAAGGCAAAATAAAATAATAGTACAGTGCTGTTATCATTTAATTTTTCCGTGCTGAGGCAGTTTTGTGGGGTGGGGCTGGGAAGCGCAGTGGGGGTTGTGGTGGGCACCCTCCTACGTGTGCTTAAATGTTTGGCTGGCCAAACAGTCATGCGAACTTTGCATGTTCTCCATCCGGGCTAAATTACAGCCTAGGTGGAGACCATGCCCAGGCGTCTATTCCCTAGCTGAGCCCCGAACCATGGCGCTCGGACCAATCACAACGCTGTGATTGGCTTAGGGGAGCCTGGGTACTTCCTGTTCGTACAGAAGCCAGGAAGAGGATGGATAGGACAGAAGAGAGGCGGTGGCCGGCCTCAGACCTTTGTAATGTTTGGTTCAGTGTCATATTTCCATAATGTAAACATTTTCATTGTTCATTATTCGCGGCATTAACGTTGCTGGTATTCATTTATCTTCCAGTGCTAACAACCAGTGGCAAAGCCAATCGGACTGGCATGTTTAGGCATTTGATCGTTGCTGTGTGATTTAATTGGATGTCATTAAAATTATCAATCTGTCATTGGGCAGGCCGTCCCATAGAGGCGCTACTGAACTATAGCAAACTTGTTGTGTCCCTTTCGCGTTGTTTGTTTCATAACTTTCTTCATTGAAATTACAGTTGAGTTGAATTCTCCATGTTGCTGAAATCACTAGTTGTCAAGGATACTAATTGATTGCATCTATTTTCCAAACAATCTTCATATTGTGATGTCAATAATTCTTTATGTTCCACAACTTTCCCCAATGAATTTTTGACACACATTCTTCATCTCTTTGTTTTGACTTGGCTCTTTTTCTGTATATTGTGCTGCATGAAGCAGAACTGTCCCTCTTGTTCCAAACTTCGAAGGGGTAACTAGGCCCACAGATCTTCTGCCCTTGCAAAATGAGTGTATTTTCAATCAAGAAAGCTGTCAAACAAATTACATGGCGTGAATGTGAGTCAGGAAGTGTGCTGCATTTCAGCAGGGCCTCTGTGGGGTTGCCTGTTTGATGACAGGCGGCTTGGTAATGCTTCATATGAGCACCCATGAATAGAGGGTACCCCCAGATAGCACCCAGAACAAGGGCGAAAGGATCACACCATCAACAGTAAGAGTTGGCTTAGGGACTTTATTGTAGGACTATATTTGGATGTAATAACCAACGGCGGCCAACACAGGTAAGCGGATGGGGTTGGGGAGTCAACAAATGACCTGTGCAGACCGCCACTGGTAATAACAGAAAACCAACAGACACAACTGAGCCGGTTGGCATAGTGTATGAAACACAGAATTTTAGTTCCCTTTTAAGCCAGTAGTTGCACCCGTTACATTATTTACTCCCCATGAAGAAACCCCTTCCCCGGATACCTTTTTCACCCCGCTGAAAGCGAGGATGGCAACTCAACATCTATGCGCACATGACCAGTTCTTGTTACTGTTTGAGTTGGCTAAAATTATGTAAAATAAGATTTAATTTTACAAAAAAAACCTCTTCTCTGGATCTTTCACTGTTTAGGCCTGCCACCTCTTAATTAACCTGAATGTACCAGGTTTCGTTGTAGGGAATGTTGCTCCGGACTCTTGATTTCTTGGTACATGCCGAACCTGAGTGGCGTATTAGTACACACATTCATATGATAAAGGACTGCTAAGGCTGTTTCTAATTTTACAATGTAGAGTGATAGCCTCCCAGGCAAAATAAAACACACCACAATCGTTGAACCCGTTGAGGGTCACCTACAAAGAACCTCGCTTTAATGCCACCTGTCTGAAATATAAATTATGTATGTGAAATTCGGAGATTTTGCATTATATAAAATATTTAAAAATGTCATATAATTTAGATTAGCATAATTTTCACCAGTGGCAGACTGGTTATTGCAGAAAATGTCACTCAAACAGTCTCCTGCTGCTATGTCAGTTAATATTTTTAAGGGGCGGTATCCGTATGTGTGAAAAAAAAATGCACCACAAGCAACTGGCAAAACACATTTCATGATAAATGCATAATTTTGCAACATTTGCATGTAATTCTTGCAAATGCAGTGTAACTTTGCCGACCCCTAGTTTTAATAGTAGTAACGGGTGTTTTTGAGGTACTCTGTTTTAATGACTGTGAGGTTCTGACCTCCTGTCATTCATTGTCTTGTGCTCTCGGGTGGAAGTCCCCAGAGGCGGGATCATGGGTGTGTGTTGCAGCTCTCTCTGTTGCGCAAATTTAGATATGATCATTGTTACCAAAATACCAACGTCGGGAACCCCCGTTGGATTGTCAGAGATCTGAAAGTCGAAAGTCTAGATTTTAAGGCAAAGCAGTGTGGTTGCTTGAAACCAATAGGGTCATTGGGTCCAAGAGGAAGCCCCCATACACCAAAGGTCTCTTCTTTGCCATTTCCCCATTAGAAAGAGGACAAACCGGAGCAAGAAGTTATGAGCAGAAAACCATGAAATGGGCCATGCTGAAGCAAAGGTGGTCTATGAGAACACAGAGGGGCACACGACAGGCATTTGGTGGGAAAATGCGCAGCATAGCAACTACTACCCCTTATAGGCTTTGTAATGGAGAGGAAAATCTACCAAAAAGGCATTTGTGTCTGAGGGAGTGACCGCGCTTCACAGTACACAGAAGAGAAGAAGCGCACCTGGGAAATTACCTTTTGCTGATGAGTAAGTATCTTGGTTTCTTCTAACATGAACAACACGCCGCACACTTGGACTATTATATCATTAGTAATTACGTTGGGACTACGGTCTACCGAACACTAAAGATTGTGTCTGGAAGGGGATGAGTCACCCTAGGCTGCATCTTTGATCGTGAACTTGTTGCTGCTCACGAATTTGCCTCATAAACCCCCCCTGCACTATTGATTGATTGCTTCCTAAAAACAGCACAGTTAAAGCACTGCATGGATTTTGTCTTTAATTTCACCAGTTTCAGTCGAGGAAAATGTTTGTAATTTTCTATCCTGATAACTGTTGGAGATGTTAATTGACTGATGAGGCCTCGTCCCTGCACCAAATTAATGTGCATTGTACGGCATCAACTGAAAGAACCATATGTGCGTGAAATGCGTGCAATGGTGGCTAGTCACAGGGTGTATGGTTCATTGAGCGTGGATGCAGTCAGAGACATGAGCACCACATGGGTCCCAACAATGTCTTGACAATAACCCCTTTACTGCTGCCGTCGGCCAACGGTCGTCGCAAGCACTACCTTGCCAGTGCTGCGCACGTCCGTTGGCTGGCGCGGCCGCACCCGTTTCTTCGAACGTTCAGCACTGGCGCAGAACGTTCAGAAGCAATAAACGGGTTAAGCAAATTCTAACTCCTAGTGTGTGCTTGCGCACTGATTCATTCCCGACAGTTCATGACCATCAAGTAAATCTCAGCCAGGTATGGGTACTAAACCAATAACAATGTGGTTGGATCAGCAGTGTGCCACAAACAGTGGAATATCAGAAAAGTGTGGGCATCTAAGTAATCTAGTCTGGCTGTAAAAAGTTAGAATGAATGGAAGAATCTGTGTGTACACAAAACATATCCCAACAGTGTAGAAGCAGTATGACTACCAAGCAGATCACTGACGCATTGATGTGCAACCAGTGAAATGCTAGCAGTGTTTGGGCATCAAAGGATTCTTGTCCGGGTTTGAATACGAAACAGACGTTGGGTGTATATGGGCATCAAACAAATCTCAACAGTTTATTCTTTTTAAACAAATCCCATAAATTTGTGTTTGCACTGAGAGAATTCTATCATCACATTAGCATCTTGCAACTCCCAGCAGGCAGCGTCCACCCAGAAAATCTGATTGTCACCATACAGTCGTGCTCCTGTTGCTGGGCAGGTTGTTTCAAATGAAAGGCTCTACAATGAGCACAAAACAGCTGACAGATGAACTCTGACCCAATATTGTTCAAAGACGTGTATCAGTTTATAGGTTTAATAAAAATCAAAAGCATAGACTCATCAGGACTACTGTTAAGTGGAATGTGTATGATCCCACCAAGGTCCGTACATAGGATCACCCATTCAAACTAGATACCGACCAAGGAAGAGACCGTTTAGAGAGGTTACCAAGTGGCACAGTTGAAGGAACTAGTTACTATAGACTTTTACGGTCAAGACTAATACAACTGTTGAACAATACCTCATGCACTACAAAAACCTGTGTTGGTAGAATGGCTTGATAGAACACATTACTTAAGGTTACCCATCTCAAATCCAGTTTGAAGAACCCCATCATATTCCGTTTGTGTGGCAAAGGATTTTGATTGCTGATAAAACTGAAATGATTTATTACTTCAGAAGTAAATTGTTTAATTATGGTGTAAGACCAACAAAACTCATCGATTGTCCATTCTGTGAAGAATCTTGTGTCTTCATCGTTTTATGGGTATTTTACTCATGAGCAGGGAGCAGGTGGTTGTTGGACTACAAGGAAATATGATTGGAGCTAAATACTAAAAGAATGATAAAATAAAGCATGTTGTCTTCTGCAAGAAAGTTGAACCTGGGATGGTAGTTAAGTGGTAAATGTCCTTGAGTGGCCCATCAGATCTGCTATCTAGATCCTATCGAAAACGTGAAGCATTATATGAAGATTGCTGTCCATGAAGGCCCACTAAGGAGCTTGAACAGTTATGTAATTAATGGACACATTCTTCTTGATCTAGTTGTACAAAACTGACCGAATACTATCCCAGCAGATTCCTAGATGAGATTGCTGCCAATAGTGCTTCCACCTAGAGGGACTTATTGAATTATAATATATTTTATTGTCATTTTGTTACACTACCTCCCTCCCACCCTTTTAATTGTCAAGCATGGTGTTCAAATAAATGTAAATAATTCTCACTTGAATGCAGAATGTTATATTTAGTGTGATATTTGTAATGTTCAGCATACACCCTGAAAATATATCTTAGCCCTATAGAGACCCCGACTCAGGAAATAACCCTTTAAGGGTTTCAGCTTTTTCAGAATGTAAAAACATGTATTTGCTTTTTGCTTCTGTGAGTTCTAAAGTTTAGACCTTTGTTGTCTGTATGTTGTCACATTTTCTTCGCTCATCTGTATTTAGGGACTGCGAGCAGCAGCAGCGAGATAGACTCAAGTTAGCAGGGGGAGCTTTTTTTTTAAAAACTTTTTTTATTGTTTTGCATCAACGGGGTAAATTAAACACATTATACAATAAGATATAGACAGTAAACAAAAAGCAAAAGCAGTTACAGGAGAGAAAAAAAAAAGATAAAAAGGAGAAACAATTTTATGACATAATTAGACCCCATATTTTGTCCACTTTTTGCTTAGCCTGTATACCCCTAGTATTTGCCAGAGCATATTCCATATTATATATTTCTTTAACAAGACTCCACCACTCAAAAACCTTTGGTGGATTTTGTTGAATCCATGCTCTGGCAATAGTCAATCGTGCGCAAGCAACTAAAATATTTAATAAATCACAAAATACTGTGTTTACCCCTGAGGTACCTATAAATACATCTCTTAGTGAAAACGTGATAGGAATACCAAGTTTAGTAGAAATAATTTTCCTTATTATTTGCTTTAGGTATGGAACCTTTTTTAATTGCTCTTCAAAAACAAGCTTTGATTAAGCCCTTTGTAAATGGTTTGAACTCTTTAGATATAACAGTATATGTGGATGACATTGCTGTCTTTTCTACGAATATACCTGAAACTATGGCAGGCATCTTGGTGGAAGCGGGGAAGTATGGTTTAGTATCTGGGTTTCGTTTGAATACTAGTAAGACTCAAGTTATTCTGAACCATCAATTACCATCACCGATGACAGGTATATGTTCGGTAGCAACTTTTTTAGGGGTAAAAATCTCGTCAAATATAGATGAAATTGTGGCAATAAATTATGAACCACTATTGAAGGAAACTGCTGTAATATTTAAGAAATGGCATAAACTCCCACTTAGTATTATTGGCCGGATTAACTTAGTTAAAATGAAAATATTACCTAAATATCTTTATCTTTTTCGTTCTATTCCTTTAAGGGTAAATAATTCTTATTTTAGTAGATTAGAGGGTATTATTAGTAGTTTTATCTGGGGCTATAAAAAAGCACGACAAGCTATTTCTCTTCTTAAAGCCCCTTATGATCAAGGTGGTTTGGGTCTTCCAGATATTAAATATTATTATTGGTCCTCCTTTATGACCCGTTTTCGCAGCCTGTTGATCCCTGACAAATGTTTGTATTTTCATAAATTTCTGTTGGGAACAGATGCAACTATGTTTTTTTATAGACTGAACGACCCCAATTACTTCAAACGTGTTAGCAGGAGGAGCTTACATATAATATTTAGAACATTTATTTCTCCATGGGGTAGGGGAATGTGAGTCAATCAAAATCCAGTGCATTATGCATGGGAACCTGAAGGTAATCCTCTTATGCACGGGCAACACATTTAGCTCTCTAAGCTAGGATAGTATGTGATCACATTTCCTAAGACCAAAGAGGATATGTGCATTCTGATTATGTTGCAGTCTATATATAGGTTTTGCTGGGAGGCCTTGATACACCGTATTACATAGATGGAGTGTGTTACAAAAGTCCAAGCATGATTGAATTGTCGCACACCCTGCTGGATCCTTCAGTGTTAAACACACACATGATACTCCCTTCGCAGTCAGACAAATTCCTAAATGGGGCACTGACTCAAGAAAATGTGAAAAACGTAATTGCAGTGTGGATTTTCAGTAGAAATGAAACAGCTACTGAGTCTAAAAGTTTGACTTGTGTTTGGTTACCAAGGTATTGCCAAACCTCTGACAGCTTTCCGAAATCAAAGCTACCATTTGTATTAAGGCTGAAATATCTGGCGTCACTTGTAAACAACTGCTGCTTTCTAACCTGCTTAATGATGAGTGTAAATACTTGTAGTTCTTAATCAACTCTCAATTCCTCACTAAGACTGTCAGTACAGACTACATGAATTTGCTTAATGCACAACCACTGAAATAAAAACCTACTCAACAACTGTAGTTGTTAACATCAAGGTCTCATTATCTACTTCTTCCAACCCCTTGACACATTTCTCAATTTTTTCCAATGGCCAAGTCCATCCCTCAAATAAGCCCACCGTCAGTCAGTGGTTGTCTGTTCATGCTCAGAACAATCCTCTTCATATTACCAACTCCATGCTTTACAAATCCAAAGAGATTGCCAAAATGCTTCACTCACCCTTCACTATTCTTTCAAAAGCCTCATAACCTCGGGTCACCACGTGGCCAGTCTGTTTGTGTGAATTCTTTGCACAGATCAACTAGAACGAGCTGTCCCTTGACCTAAGGGTGTCACCTCATTCAGAACGTAAAAGGCAGTATGCCATTGTTGTGTATTTGTTTAAAATATATATGTCCAAAAAAACTGTAATTTTTATTGTTAAAAATGTTGTTCTCGTAAGAGAACGAAATCAAATCAAATAGAAACAGATATGTCTCACCCATGAACCTCCAATCGTACAATGCGCGCGTGTCAGTTCTTGAGATCGCCAGACGAGGAATAGAGGACTACACTTGGAATGCCTTTGAAAGATTTTCTTGATGATCCTTTGTAACCATCTTGCATTCTGTAGAGTACTAGTAACTGCTTTCCTGGCTGCCTACTCCTCTGAAACACCAGGATACCCCATGAGGTTGCTGCTGAGAACATAAACTTTCAGTCATTCACCCACAGATGCATCAACGATGACCTCTTCCTAAGGAGGTTGATATTCATCCTTACCCGATTTGCTTAACATGTCTGTAAAGCATTCACCCCAAAACCACTTGATCGTTTGGCCTTTGTTTTTGCTTATATTACAAAATACGAGGCTCATAGACACTTTCTCATAATGTGATGCTGTTTCTTCATTTTTTAATGTCACTCCGCTCTCAACCACCACCTCTTTCTTCATCCCTTACTACGTCTGTACCCCAAAATTTCTGTTGATTTCTATGTATCCTCGAATCACTGGACGGTCCGCTATTCTGATGGAAAGGACCAGCATTTGAAATAACTCACCAAGCACTGCTTGAAAAACCTTACTTAATGGGTTAGGGATGGTCTGGGAATTGGATTTTCTTCGAGGACAAATCTAACATTTTAAAGAATCGGTTATTTGAAGCTCCTGACATATTGGATAAAATCCTCACACTGTTGCAAAGAGCCAAGGAAATTTTAAGAGTTAAAATAAGAAATGACTGCAGTAGCCAGCCCGCAATGGGGCAGACATTTTACAGACAGATACACACCACAGCAAACTTTCCTCTCCAAGAGTAAATCGAGTATTAATGAGCAATTTGCTTAAAAGCTGCAACTTGTTTCACACTGTTCAACTTTGTTGCTGTGCCAGCTTCGTTGGCTGTATACCCAGAAACTTTGGAGGACGTGCAAAATAGGAAAACAATACCCTGCATTGTGCAGGGGGATGGGGCGAGAAGCTGAAACAACAGTCTGCATTGTGCATCAGCTAAAATTAGACCCGAAAAAAAAGTCCCTTCACATGAGCGAGCTGATTTCTGCGCATCCCTACTTTAGAGCAAAAAAAAGTCTCTTATGAAATTCTAGCCAGGCCCAGATAGATCTTTGTTAATCTGGCACAGTGATGACTTCATTTATTGATTGACACACTTTATGCAGCACTCTCCAAGAAATTCAGTAACGTTGTTTGTCTTAACAATAATCCAGTTAGAAAAGACCATATCTAAGTTTGACTGAGAATAGCACGTGGGGGCGATGAATTGCATTTCATGGTTTATGAATAGAAAATGCATAATGTATGCTTCTAAGCGGGGGAAGCCACTCTCATTTTGTGTCCTTGGTCAGTCACGCCATCTTGTTATGCACATTCCCATCTGTCTGCATTAATTGTTAAAGAGAGAATTTTTACTACGATCTAGCCTTTCATGTAAACGATTAAAAAAGTGCCCAGGGTCAAAGGCAAATATGGATTTATAACTGTAATTTAAATTATTACTCGGACGCTTTGCTGATTGTATGATCATTATATTTTTATGCAGTCATTTTAATATTCAAAAAAGTCAAGGGACAAATGTTAGACTTGATACGAAGAGAAGATATGACAAATAATGCGTTGTAGAATACGTTCAGCAGTTTTTATGGGGTAAATCCAACTACACTGCAACCGCTGCAACTACACTGTAACTGCTGCAACTACACTGTAACTGCTGCAACTACATTGCAACCGCTGTTTAAGAACTTTCAGCTAATTCCGACCAGAACTCTCGCACGGTGCTCTAGTGTTAATTGGAAACTATATTTTTCGTTACATTCTGTGTTCCTTAATGGAGTGTGTAATTCGGTTGGCAGACATCCCTTTCTAATGGAACAACTTAGCAACCCTTTTATGGTAAAGCGGCCCATCAGTTCCATGGCGGGTGGCAGGCACACTGTTCCTCGAACAGCATTGTGTGGTATTTCATCAGTCCTGTTTTATGAAAGGTTCCAGTATCTTCAACTGTGTGAGGGAAATGTAATGAATGCTTTTACAATCGAGATGGTATAGTGATCTTCTATTAATAAATTCAGTGTATTTGTTATTTGTAGAGCACACCTACCTAAGGCTTCGTAGTACTACTGAAAAATGCTTCTAAATTAGCCTGAAAACTGCTAGGCCAACGTTGTCCTAAAAGTAAGGTGCCCAGCCTGAAAATTTAGATCAAGAGGTGAGTATTCCAGAGATGAGGAGCTTGGACACCGAAAGCCTGACCTCCCGCCCAAATTTTGTGCTATGGGTGTAATCAGACTGTACGGGATCCTGAGACGAGGAAGGTGAGCATGGTTTTAGAATTTGCTGATCATGAAGTCTAGGTCTACGTTCTGGTGAGCATTGGCACAAATAATTAATCATTGGTGCACAAGCAGTTATGGAATAATGAACAGTATTTATTTATTGAAGTTTTATATAGCGCTGGCTAGACCTGAGGGCGTCCGAGCGCATTACAAGACGTGACAAACAGACATGTACAAGACACAGAGATTATTTATGGAAGGATTACTGGTTGATATCATGAAGGAATGAAAAAACAGTGCAACAATTGTATATGTATATCAAAAAGTAACAAATAATAAATGTTCCATTGGTGACGGATTAAACTCTGAATTGGGATGGGGGGGACCGTATCCGATGATCCTGTTGATGTATGAGGCCCAGGTGAGCGATTTGTTCAGTAATGGCAATTTGTGGTTCTATTTGAAACACGTATAGGAGGAGTTACACCAGTGGTCCTCAGGAAGTGAGCTCCAGATCAGCGTTACCTGAGAGAGAACATTTCTGGAGTGATTTTTTTTGTTTTGTTTGGGTGAGATGAGAAGGAATGAGTTGGAGCTTCTTAGTGCCTGATTATTACCCCACTCTTGTCAGGTACTGGGACAGAAACGTTTTTTTTCCAGAACACCACAAAGTGAACTGTGCAAACATTTCTGAATATATCAGATTTACAAAAGCACAAATGAAGCACACTTTTTTGTAACTCAGAAGTGTGGTGGAAGCAAATATTTTAATATGATCAAAACAAATTAATGCAATGCCATTTCCACACAGTCATTTGTGCACGGTATAGTTTTAGCAGTAAAACTATGTGTGCAAATATAATGATCATTTCAATTGAAAATGTGTTTTCTGTAATGGCATTGTGCTACCACACCATGCATATTTTCTGTGAGCTAGGCTAGTGTCCAGAGAAATTAAGGGAATGCTGGTTGACCAGGAAGTCCGTATTCCTTGCTTCCTTTCTCGGTCTCCATACACTGCCCACAACGCTAAGTTCTTATGGTTGCACATTGGGCTGATTTGTGGTCAACTCTACGGTTTCCTGCATTTAAAAAATCAGTAGGCACAGAACAAGAGTGTGGCACATCATGCTAGGTGCACAGCGACCTCATTGCAACATGTGTGTTGAAATGAACCAGATAGCATGCAAATGAAGTGGATATATTGGAATTTCGTGTCCTGCAGCTGTGCAGCAGCTCCTCCTCTTGCACAGTATGTGACTCATGGCAAATGTAGATTTTCTAACCAATGGCGTTAACATAGTGAAATAATTTGGATCAGAAGTCCCTTAAGTGAAGCGTGCCTGCCCGCCCTTCCTTAGCTCACATGTTGTGTGCATCTTTTTTGTTCCTGCTTTACTCGTGGTATACAATACGCCTCTTGCATGTGCCCTACATGTTTCCAAGGTTTTTTTGTCGGGAGTGGGCGAGAAAGTCTGCTTCCAGCTAGATGTCCTTTTCTAGTGCCATCACTCCCTACACAACTTAAAAATTCTAAAGATGGATTTTTTGGGGATAAGGAGAAACACCCAGTCTCTCAAAACTCGTTGAGCATAATTTATTTTTCAAAGAAAATTGATGAAACCTAGTCAACAGATGAATGCATTGCGAGATCTACTTTCTCAACTTGTGTTTCCTGTTTTGACTTTCTGTAATGGAATTACATGTTTTATACAAGTGCATATAGTATCAGTAGACAAAGGATATAAACATAGTTGCCCACTTTTTTCATCTACTCAGAATGACAACAAACTAATGTATTGCATGGTATTGTTTCAATTTTAAGCAATATTTTCAGCTTTCACAAAATAATTGATCCTTTCAAATCTAGAAACCTCATCAGTCCGAAATTGAATAATTTGTTCTAACTTTGGTTATAAATGTAATACTTCAGCGTGGTCTAAAAAATGCATGTGAATCATATATGCCAAGTTTGTAATCGTCCTTTTCAAAATTGTGTTGTGTTTTGAGATTCATTATTTACGTGTGCTTACTCGTATTGCAGAAATGAACATAGTTTCCTGCATGGAAGGCTGTTGCAAGTACCCCAGTGTTATTTTTTTCTGTACTTCTAGTATTGCTGTCTTTCTGACCACCGGGGTTGTAAAGTGCTACATGAGTCAAGGTAGTTCTGATGACTCCGCAAAGGTATTCTGCCCACACTTGGTGCTGTTTGCTTTATTTCAAGCTCCATTCTTTTCAAAAGACAGAAATATCCCTATATAAGGTGTATGGGGGACCTTGTCGTTACTGTAAACTAGTGAAATGGCAAGTGTTGAAAGGTCTCCAGGACGCTGTTTGCATAGTACATGCAGTGATGCCTTCTGATGTGTTCAAATTAGCATAAAACGCAAAGGATGATGGGATAACCAAAAGGTGGCGAGTATGCGGATTGTTGAAGGATGAATTAGTTACCCTATGAAAATTATTTGATCCATGTACGTAGAGTTGGTGTTGTCCATTGTTTCCTTTGTGCCTTATGTATTTTAACTAAATTTAGAGCAAAGTAGGGACAAAGCAACTTAAATCTTCGTATATAATATAAGGTCATTAAACTCTTATTTGTGGGAGTTCAACTGCCTGCTTTGGTGTAAATAATCTTTCCCACCAAGCGAAAATCCGTGAGCAGAGATGAATTCCATATAACAATTTCTCTCTCCTGGAGCAGGTGCAAAAACAGCCGACAGGGCCTGTATTTACAGGGCCTGTATTTACCGAGTGGCAGATTTTTCAGGTTTTGCGAGGGAGCCCCATGAGGAAGTGCATACAAGAAAGGGGTTGTCTGGTGTTTGTCGCCTAAAGGACGGCACCTCTTTGCACCCCACACCAGTGTGGTTGGGATCCCCTGAGGCCACCCACATCCTAGCAGGTGTCTCCCACTAACACTCCCCAAAACACGAGTCAGCGGAATACGGTCTTCTTTTGCTGGTGTTGTCAACGACTGGCCTCAAGATAGAAACTTGATATTCGAGACATACTGCATAGTCCACCAACAAAGCAAAAGCAACTGTTCTCCTCTGCATAAAATCCTTCCCTATTCCACTTGCACACAGCGCAGAGCATTTTCAATGCTTGCTGAGCCGGAGTGTCTTTACTCAACAGTTTTCACCCTTCACTCTCGTGTAGAAACCATTTGCTATCTTTGTTTCTTGCTGAATTCAAAGACCTGTTATTAGGCCTTGAATCCTACACTTTTTGCCTATCAGGGGTGTTGATAAAAATTGATCAGCACAACGAACATCTTATCACAAAAATCGAATTGATTCTTCAGGATTGGGCAAGGAGGTGGGGCTTTGTGAGGAGCTGCAGCACATGCTGGGAGTGTGCTACTGAAGTGGTGCGGTTGAGTGGTGTGGCTCACTGGTTAGAGGCGACAGACCCGGAAGCAGAGGACGGCCCGGGACCAGGGTTCAATTCCCGAAGCGGCAGGGTCGTGAACCAGGGTCAGCGGACTCGATAATTCTCGCCTCGGTGCCTACTCTAATCAGGGATCACACTCGGCAACTCTGGGCATTAGCTTGCCTCATCTCCACAACGGCCCCCCACAAACGCCGGGGATGCCTGGTTTCACCTTGGAGATACCCAGGAGCGAACATCTCACAGGGAAAGCCAGGACGGGTTCCCCAGCGGTCTATAGCGCCAGGACGCCTCCGGGTAGCAGTGAGCTTTACAAGACACACACATTTACATTTACTGAAGAGTAGAACAGAAAAAACAAAGTATGTTAAAGAAGGGCTCAGAATCCTAGCACTGAAAAAGCTAAGGCTTTCATTACATCTCTCACAATTGCTGTTTTTTTTTTTCTTGGTTGTGGCCAGGGGCTTTATTCAAGGTAAGGGGATGTTGTTATTAATTGGGTGATGGGTATTTGGTCTGACAGGCTGATGCAAGCAACAGATTCCTCTGACGATGGTGACCAGCGCTTTAAACTTGTTTTTTTCTTGATTTAATTGCCCCTGTCTCTAGAGTTTGAACTCCATTCACACCATCACCTGTACAACCTGCATGGGCAGACATACCCTGCCAATTCTCTTCTCTCTAAATCATGCATTTGATATACTTTAGACATTTGTTTAAATAGTCTGAGCCCGCAATTGTTCAAAAACAACATCCCTTCAGCAACATGCTATGCACACTCAAAATGTATTCTATCTCTTAAAATATGAATAAATCATAGTCCATGCTCACTTAAAAAACAACAATATAGTCTATTGTTCCACTCAAAATAAAGAAAGTATATTTTGCCTGCATCCATCCTATATGCGCATGTTTAATATTTCTATAGCGCGAACCTAGCTAAGAAGAACCAGAGTTCCGTACATTGTCAAAGACGAGCATAATGTCAGCGAGTGATAGTGGTAGTTAGTTTGTGGACCATTCATGCATTTTTATGTAGTGTTCTTTAAAAAAGTGAGTCCTCAGCTCTTTCCTAAATTGGGCCGGCTCTAAAAGGCATGCTGCAATGTTTTTTTCTTCGTTCCGCTTCTTAGTCTGCTTTCTGATGGTGTCCTAGCTGTGGACTCTTTTTTTTGATGGAAGTTCTTCACAGGGAGGAGAATGTCATTTCTTCCACTTCACTGATAATGTAATAGAGGACATTTCTCTGTTGGGTTTTCATTGTATTTGGCTGGTTCTCCCAGAAATCGCAGTATTTGCTGTACAACTATTAATTGTGCCCATAATCCTATAATCCGAACATTCAGCAACTGGTGGACATCCACCAAAAACACCTTCAAATCAAAGACCACATATAACGGAAACAGTCTTCATCTTGAAACTTCTTGAACTACCACTGAACTTGCGTACCTGCCATACGTACCTTGATTTGAACCTTTGCTGCAGGCATCTGATTCCTGCTACTTGCTTAAGTTTCTTCTGTCTAGGGGGGGTTCCTTGCAGCATATTTAAAACAACAGTCTTTTTTTTTTTTGTTCTCCATCCCCGATGATCACGTTAGTAGAATATTCTCCAGGCCAACGAAGGAGAGCCTGGAGGCTGACCCGTGATGGCCATCTACAGCCACTTTCTCACGTCCCATTTCTCTTTCAGAAAAGTCACAACCAACTGAAACCTCATCTGGACGCCTAAGATATGTGATCGAGGGATGCTTCTGTCACACATAACTTGCCTGTGAAGATGTGCTATTCTTAAACCTTGTCTGCCTGACTCATCAGTTATTGCTCTCTTCTTCTCAACAGGGAAGATACTTAGGTGATTGTATTTATTGTAAATAAGGACTGCTACCAGTAAACTCGCAACGAGTTATGCAGGTTGCATAGTTGTGGGGGAACTGGTAGAAATCCCCTGTGTAAAAAAGGCTGGTATGATAGAGCAGTGAAATCCCTTTTTGTTTGGCTCTCATGTGACAGCACGCCACATTACGTCACTGTGCATTGCCTAGGATATTTTTGTTTTTTAGGGCTTGTGTCCTGTCTGCATTATCATATGCCAAGGACTCCTACATTTTGACATCCTTCACTGTGACGTGTACACAGATGGACCTCTGTTATATTCCAGACTCCTTCCCATCTCTACTGTGACGCTGGAAAAACAACCAGTTTGGGTTTTCTGTCTCAAGCATGTCTGTCTTAGCAAACTCAATAACATTGTCTTTATAATTGCATGTCTTAAGCATACCTGTTAGTACTATAGCTTTGTTTTTGTCACCAAGATGCAGTGATTGGCGGCACCTGAAAGGAAGGGCAGGCACATAGCATCTGTGTATTCATTGCCCACGTTCATGACATTTGGCCATTTCAGACAAAAGCTGTTCAGCGTTTTTCACCTTTTTAGGTCTCGCCCTGGAATTCGCATCCGAAGGATGCGTCCAGGGCGGAGACTTATAGTCGGCTGACACGGGGGAATGAGGGACACAAAACTGTGACGAGCGTGGATTGAGCTGCGTGCACGCGCGTCAACATTCACGCATGCGCACATCACAGCCACACGCATACACAGCACTCACGCATGCGCACATACACACGCATACACAGGCACACCCCCGTCACCTACACGCATACACAGAGACCCCTCCACACACACCAGCCCCTCTCCTCTCGGCTCCACGCACACGCATTTACACTTACACAGACACGCAGGCACCCAGACAGGCAACCCCCCCCCCGTCACACACACGCATACACACAGACTCCAGGACACATACATACACACACACATGCACGCTCACACACATACACAGTCCGCCGCCGCGCGCGCGCACACAGATGCCCCCCGCCCCCCCCCAACAAGGCGACGCCCCACTCACCGGCATCCTCAGTGCAGCGGCTCCCACCGGCAGCAAGACTCTTCTTCCCTTCTTCGGCACCGGGGCGCAGGGTAGGCTCCTGCCTGCTCCGGTGCTCAAAGCAATCGCGGCTCTTCCGTGGGAGGCGGGGTAGGCTCCCGCCCTCCTACTTCCTGTTTCCGGTTGTCCCGCCCGGCCTGCCTGACTTCCTGGTACAGGCCGGCGGCGGACTGCAGCACGCGTCATGCTTGTTCCAAGGAGAGGCCGGCGGCTTGAGCAGGGGGATGGGCTGTTTGCGTGGTATAGGGAGGTGAGAGCCCAGCAGGAGGACGACAACTTGGAGTTTGTTCGCATTTCATTATATTTAATTACACCCCACACTTACCACGTACTGGCGCCCCTTGCACTCACATGCCACCTCTACACTCGCACATTAAGCGCGCATAGCCTCCCCCCTCCCAAGTTGAGGACACCCACGCTCACTTTAGTGCCTGGATGTAGGTTTTTCGGCGGGGATACGGAGGGTGGGTGAGGGTTTTCAGTGGGTTTATGTGTTGCAATAGCAGTCTGTTACGGTGTGCCTAACCCCCTGTAATAATGTCACATTATTGAATGTGAGAACATCAGATATCTCATTTACTTGTTCTTGTAAGCAGGAAATTAAACACTGTGCCATCCTGAAATGTAAGTTCCTCGATTGTGAGTATTTGGTGCTTTTTGATGTTTATCACCATGGCAGTGCTTGTTGTATTCACATGCAGCTTGTTACAACTCGCTTGCTGACGAAACGCTGCAGAGAAGGCAATCGGTCTAACTTCCATTTAAGAACCTGGTGGTAAAGGGCGGTCATGTGGGATAGCAGACTAACAGCAGCGAATGGCCTTGTCGATCCTTCTCGATCCCGGGTCCAAGAAATTCACGGAGCACAAGTTCTCGGTCTCGTGAGTGGATTGATAGACGGATAATGAATGCCATCTGTGTGAGCTGCTACATTCAGGCGGGGTGCGATAATCATGTGGGGGGTGCCTGTGTTCGCGCCCCCGCCCCCACACTCCTCTTCTGCCCCCACTCTCCAGGACGCAGCCCCCAGGCCGCCAGACTTGTGTAAAAGCAGAAAGTCTGTCCAAGTCACAAGTGCGTAGCGCACGTGGCAGCCATTTACTGACACTGCCAGCAGGATAGTTCGGTGGGTTCGTGTGCCTGCCGCACAAGGTTTGCCTCGCCAGAGGAAGCTTTCATCCTCCCCAGGTTGATACATTCCGAGCTGCTGTGCCGTGTAATATTAACCCTGCCGTAACCACAGATCATCAGACACAACCCACCCGTGAAATTGCTCAGTGGGTTGAGGCACTGCTGCATGTCTGCAGTAAAAAAAAGTGGTTCCCTTGTTTGGCACCGCGGATAGCCGGTAGTAATCTGTATTCATGGTACAGTACGGCATTTGGCATTAATTTAATGCCATGATAAATTGCAACTCTTCATTGCAGAGCTGATTACCACAAGTGTGAATGAGCACTGATTTTAAATGACAGCTGCTGTTGTACTGAGGTTTACATATTTTGTATGTTTATTATTCGTTAAGTTGCAGTCTACACACAACATTGTTATTGCCTCTAGAGATGGTGAGTGTACTGATTTATAGTCTAGCCTGGATCATAAGGGTCAGGTATACAGGATCTAATGTACTCGACCAAAGTGCTTGCCATCCCTGCCCCATGGAAAATAAACCCTTCCACCTGATAAAAACCCAACATGGTTTGTCCCATATACATTATAGCATACAAGGCTCTTTAAAAAAAAAAATATATATATATATTATATACACCTTTACAAAAAACAATTACAATATAATGCAGTTTTACCTTTTATGGGTTTTGTTTTCTAGACTGTTGAATTTTTACTGCGCACAAGCTGTGGCAGTCGGGACCTATATGAAATAACTTCTGATGAATGCACACAAATATGTATGAATTCTTAAGTTTTATAAAACGTTATGTTACCACTGTCAGTTCTTCCGTAGAGTCCAGTGCAGTCAGTCAGTGGTATCATTTCAGGATTAGCTTTTTTGCAAGTGTCAGTTTTTCATACACAGTAACTTTCCTCAAAATCGAGGCAGGTGTTACACTCGATTTGTTGTGTGTCGAAAGCCTCAGATACGTATAAATTGACATTCTAGCCAATCCAGCAAGTACATTTCCTGATTTTCCTCTATTGTTTATTTCAGCATTCATTTGCACCCCACCCACTCCCCAGTGCGTGCAGAGTGACAGTGCGTGCAGAGTGACAGTGCGTGCAGAGTGACAGTGCGTGCAGAGTGACAGTGAGTGCAGAGTGACAGTGAGTGCAGAGTGACAGTGAGTGCAGAGTGAGTGCAGAGTGACAGTGAGTGCAGAGTGACAGTGAGTGCAGAGTGACAGTGAGTGCAGAGTGACAGTGAGTGCAGAGTGACAGTGAGTGCAGAGTGACAGTGAGTGCAGAGTGCGTGCAGAGTGACAGTAAATGCAGAGTGCGTGCAGAGTGACAGTAAATGCAGAGTGCGTGCAGAGTGACAGTAAATGCAGAGTGACAGTGCGTGCAGAGTGACAGTAAGTGCAGAGTGCGTGCAGAGTGACAGTGAGTGCGTGCAGAGTGACAGTAAGTGCAGAGTGCGTGCAGAGTGACAGTAAGTGCAGAGTGCGTGCAGAGTGACAGTGAGTGCAGAGTGCGTGCAGAGTGACAGTGAGTGCGTGCAGAGTGACAGTGAGTGCAGAGTGCGTGCAGAGTGACAGTGAGTGCAGAGTGACAGTGAGTGCAGAGTGACAGTGAGTGCAGAGTGACAGTGAGTGCAGAGTGCGTGCGGAGTGACAGTGAGTGCAGAGTGACAGTGAGTGCAGAGTGACAGTGAGTGCAGAGTGACAGTGAGTGCAGAGTGACAGTGAGTGCAGAGTGACAGTGAGTGCAGAGTGACAGTGAGTACAGTCACTCAGCACCACCACATTATCACTCAGAACCACCACAGCACCACTCAACACCACCACAGCACCACTCAACACCACCACAGCATCACTCAGCATCACTCAGCACCACCACAGCACCACCACAGCACCACTCAGCACCACCACAGCCCCATTCAGCACCACCACAGCATCACTCAGCACCACCACAGCACAAATATGTTCTCTCAATGTTTCAAGCTTTATTACAAATGTCACAAAAAGATGTTAATATTTCACTTCTGTTCTTGGATTTCGTTACAATAAAATACACTGAACATAATCTTCACAAAAGTTATTTACAAAAGTTTAAGCTATTGCCATTATAAATTACAATCACTTTTATTAAGTATTAAAAAAAATTAAAAGCCATTGTTATTTGTAATATCAATACATCTAAGTCACGTAAATACAAATGTTGCATTACAAATGCTATAGGTGTCACATTTGCGAAAGTTATAACTATTGGCATTGTAAATGACAAAGCTATTAATTTAGCTATTTTCAAAACCAACACATAAATGAACGTTTGGTGAATTACCATTAAAATATTTGACTTTTTTACTAAGATATTATTGTACTCTTTTATGCAAACAACATTTAGATACTGCATAAATAACTTTAATAAAACATATTTTATATGTAGCTTTTTATGTAAAAAAAAACTATAGCACAAAGCAAAAAACAATTGCCATTTACAATGCTAATAGCTCAAACTTAAATAATGCGAGACCTATTGCATTGCAAATGCTTGTTAGCTGAAGCCTCAATTTCAGTGTCAAATCCGTGCATGTCAGCATTCTTTCAGCAGGCTCCACGTGACTTACTCTAAGCCGACCACAGAGTATGGTGGTTTTCCTAGATTCCACAGCATGCAGAAAACAAGTGTGTGTGTGTGTGTGGGGGGGGGGGGGGGGGATGCTTGTTGGTAAGGTGTGCTGCAGTGCACAACAGGTTTCAACAAAAGTGAAAAGGCGAAGGTCTTAGCAGGAGCACAGCATCAGAAACATGATTGCATTACTCACAACTGTTTTACTTGGTACACATATATCTTCCTCAAATTTATCAAATTATTTTTGTAGATATTTGCGCATCGTTTTTCCTAACAAAAAGGACATTTATGATTGCTTTAGTTTATCTTTCCACATTTAATGCACCCGACTGCACTCTACTTCCATCTTGTGGATGGCACTGGACAGCAAACGGAGTATAAATGGATGGTTATATTGTTAAAAATGTCAGGATTGCAGTATGAAGTGATATCTAAAAAAATTAAGAGCAAAAAGTTCGACTATCCAATTGATTCTTTGGAATCTACAGCAGAATTATGTCCGTAAAAGCAATATATGGCTACATTTTCATAGTTACTGCATCTGTCCCATTAGGAAAGTACATTTTTGTAGTATTTGTATTTAATTTATAACCTCACATTTCCTGACTTTAATAAACCTTCTTCCCTGAGTTCCCCGCACTTCTGTTTTTAGGTCTGGGGTTTGACACTGCAGCTGTAAAGCTGACCTAGCTATTGGTACTAATATACACAGAAGGGATTTTGGGGCCGTTTCTTACAACCATTGGCTTTCTTCAGCCAGCCTCGTTTAGACATTGGCCTGAGACCTTTTCAATCACTTCTTGGCTCAGCCCAGTAGAGTCTTTATCTACGCCTGATGCTATTGGCTGCCTAAGTATGCATTTCTGCCTGGACTCCTGTGCCTGCACTGAACTACGACAAGCTGTCTTCCAGAACTCGTTGTGTGCCGGACCGCAGCGTCTTGTAAACTCTGCTGAAAACTCACCAGCCCGTGCGGCGGCTGCCGCCTCCACACGCGTGCAGTTAGGACAAATCTGCCTCGTTCCAAAAGATTATATAGATCTGCACAATGAACAACTGATCCAGGCCGGCACCATCCCCTTTTCAGCGGCAATCTCTGCACACTGTTAAGGGAGTGATCCGAACCTCTCACCATTAAGTGACAACGACCCCCCAGTCCATGTCCTGAGGAGAACCCGTCTAATGTTGTTGGGTTCGAAACGCGTCGACGTTCTTACCTCCAAGATACCAAATTATTAGGGCACGCTAGGAATCAACTTAATACACTTGCGAATTGTTGATCTGTTCCCATGTTATTCCTGGCCACAGCACTTGATGTTAAATCCATTGTGTATCTTGTGTAGGTGATAACAAGTAGGCTTATTGTAAGCTAACAGTCCACTTGTTCAGTTTATATTCAGGATTGGAGCCTCAATGATTGATTGACCTGAGGCCTATCACAGTTGTCCATGTTAATTATTTTTGACAATCTTCTTGTTTAAGTACTGTGTTTGATATTTTCTTTTCGGTTCACTGATTATGTATTTGTGTATCTTCATAAATGTTGTGTTGTATTTTTAGATGCCAAAAAATCTTTAAAATATTTTATAAAACTAAAAAAGTCAATCAATACAAATGGTTGTCCAACCTATCAATTTATTATACTAGGCTGCGCACTACTACGTATACTCAAACTGCCCGGCTATTGTTTTGTTTTTTGCATAATAGTGGTCCAGGCCGGTCAGTGACAGGACCCAAGCCTTTCCCAGTTTCTCTTTGCATTGAACTACAGCAGGTACCACATACACTGTAAGTACGCAGCAGGCGCGTGCAGATCATGCAGTGCAATGCAGCACATTTTATGGCAGGACTACTTCACTTATATTACCTATTTGTTGAGGGATTGAAAGGATGCACCTCTGTGACAAGAGGTTTTTTCTTACCTGTAAATTATGTGGCGAAGGAACAGTTTACAAACTGCTTTTGTAAACACCCTGAGGACTTGGAAACAAACTTTTAAAACATCCGTCCTGTAAACAAACTTATATCCTTTCTTTTAAGCTATTATACACACGTTGGCATGGAGTTCCGTCAAAAAGCCTAATTTCTAAAAGTCAGAGGGCATACGAAGATGCAGGCTTAAACTAAAAGCTGTTTTGTAAGGATGCCCCCTCCGACCCTTCTTAGCCCAGGGGATGAATCTTCAATTTATTTTGCCTAGAAAATTTGAGACATTTTAAGATTGAGCCTGTTTTATGAGGAAAAGAACAACCCTAATGTGTATAATTCTTTACATTTTCAGTGTCCCATCAACTTAATTCTCCACAGTTTTTTTCATTTGAACATACAGCCTTTCATTCAAATGACCTTTAAACAACGCCCTGAAACACTAATTTTGTCCTTATGAAAGATGACTCACAAAGTGGATTTTTCGTCGGGGAGGTGAGGGGTAGTCCAGCAGGAAGGGTTGTTGTATCATTGGTTAGTTGTTAATGTTTCTGTAAAGGTTTTTCGAACTCTGAGTGGCAGGAAGGTAGAGAGAGTATGAAGCAGAAGACAAAAGCCATATTATAGCAAAAAATATGCAGCAAAGATTAAATGGTGCCTGGTAATTCCAAAAGACATCTCCTTGTGCAAGGAGATGCACCAGTTAGACTTCCAGTAGCTTTGCAATGGGGAAGACACTTGCATGCGACAGGTAACTGGCTATGGTGTGCAGGTGTTCAGAACGTAGTAGGTAGCGCTTCACACTAGCTGTGTTCTCTTGCAGTGTGTGATGAAATTGATGACTTTCAAGCAAATCGGCTACCTTTTTCTATCCTTTTCTCTTTGAACATGTCCTTCTAATTGTGCCTTGTGCCTCATCTGCAAAAGAGATTCAGGACACTATGCTTCCGCAAGTACCTTTTTGCTTGCAGTGTGAAAAGTTTGAATACATTCTGAGACTATAAGTAGAGGAAATACATACAAAGAAGTATCCAATATTCATATGTCCTTTGGCAAGGTGGAAGTGCGGATGGTGTATCTGTGACTACGGAACTAAGAAATATGCAGCACAATACAATAAATCTCTATGAAGAAACGTTCTGTAATGTTATCAAAGTTGTGTTGACTCTAAATATTTACTTGAACAGCTTCCAGGATGCGCGTTGATGGGCTGGATGTGAACGTACAGTAGCATAAAGTGTGCCTCACTAATCCCCCTTCTTCTAGTCCCAAACACAATCGCCATATTTGGTGAATTTAAAGGTCGTTTTGCCAGAGTGGTTGTGCATGCTTCCACGCTGTGAGTGTGCTGGTTTCTGCACTAGCATGCATACATATACAGGCAAAGAGGTTTTGTGTATGAGGGCGGCCTTTGTAAAGCATTCAAACCTGCTTTGTCGAGAAAGTGCTTAATCCAGCTAGGAGAACAGATGCAAACTTGCCAACACTGAATTTGATGGCAGATCTTCGCCGTTATGTTCACTCGTTCCACCATCCCCCCTTCACCTCTTTATACTACCACCGCATTTAAAACCCTGCTCTAAACTTTCTTGCCCTGTGCAATCAAAGCATCTCTTTAATTTCTAGCATTATATCCGTCTCTTTCGTTACTTTAGGAAGTTGTTCCCCTTTCAAATAAACTAGTTTTATTGGTAATGAATATATGATCAATGTAATTTATATTTATGAAGCCATTTTTTCCAAGGTGTGAAAGGGACAGGCTTATACACAGCACTGCTCTATGCATGACTGGCCAGTTGATGGTAGTAGCCAGGCATGCATCAATCACTTGAGGGTTTTGATATGTTGTCTCGGTCTTCCGATCGCTCTGTAACCAAACAGGCTCGATGGGACAGTGGGCGACAGGAAAAGGAAGACAACTGGCTTGCACTGAAGAGCCCTGTGCACAGTAATTGAGAGACCCCTACAGCGAGAGGGCAGCTATGGGGGCCGAGAGCCTCCAGTGTAAGCCTGAGCAGAGACTAGAGAAGCCACTCCTGCTGCTGATAGATCTACACTGACTCCGTGGAACTACTTTACCATATCGTCAAGATCATCATGTAAGGTCAATAGCGCTAAAACATCTCTACCATAATGTGCAGTAGAAATGCGGTTTTTCAAGAAAGATCACAAGATGGCAGAAACACACATTTTTGGCATTCTGACCTCTAGGCAGTTTTCACTTACCTGGGAATTTGACCAAAAATATTTTCAGTGTTATTAGAGCTTCAAACTTTTAACCTCTTTATTGGACCAGTTGTGTTACAAGTGCAATCAGACTTAAATTTCGAGAGTGCCACGCCCAACTTTGCTATTTTACAGGTTGCCATTTGTTTTCACATGGGGCTTTTTGTAAAATATTGAGATTTGTTCATTTGCTTAAAAAAGGAATCGCGGCTTGAATGTTATAATACTATCTAGTTGCTTATAGGTACAGGGTGCAGTACTGTAATAGCTTTTACTTTTTCCTAACTGGTGTTAATTTCACTGGTCACTATTTTGTTGATCTCGGAATGATGAAAGGCAGAGTAGGTCCACTGACCCAAGCCTGTGACCTTCAGGCTAGCAAAGACTTTTGCAGCAAAGGTATTAGTCCACTGAGCTATGTTACTGGCTTTCTATCTTTCTTGAGATCTGGCTTGACAGTTTGTAGGCACATGGTTACCAATTATTTAAAAATATAGAGAGAAACCTTTGACTCGACCCATGGGTGTGCCCTCTCTTAACTCCTACTATTGGCATTGGCGACTATTGGTGGTTTAGTGTATCTTTCCACTCTTCAGAAAGTGCTTCCGTTGGAATGCGCGAGGGATTACATCACATCCAAGTACACCATCATTACTCAGTTTGTCTCATTCAGTTCTTTATCTCCTTTGTTTTCTACGCAAAAAGCACTCATCTTTTCTGTCTTCTTACGTCAACGTGAGAGGAATTATATGAGAATCTGAGTGTGTAAAAGGAAATACTTTTTTCTAGAACACATGACCATTTAAATGTCTAAATAAACTGTGCAAATATTACAGAATATTTCATAATTGGGAAAGCACAAATGGAGCACTTTTTTGTAATTCTAAATTGAGCTGGAAACAAATATTTTAATACTTTCCACACATTGTTTGTGCGCTATCTAATTTTATCAGTAAATCTGTATGTCGGTGCAAATGTAATGGTCAATGTTGTCTGTAATGGCAGTGCACTACCACACCATGCAAACTCCACTCTATGCCACTCTACTCAATGCCACTCTGCGCCCCTGTGCTCTACAACACTCCGCTGTATGACACAATGCTCCCCTCAACTCTACAACACTCTACTCCGCAACATGGCTAAAACAAATTGGCAAAGCCAGTAGAACTTGCAGAGGTGAGACCCGTTAACTTTGACAATGCTTGCTTCTCCAGCAATGGCAATGCCACTATAGGCCAGGTTCTAATGTGATAAACAGCATTTGGGCATGGCACAAATGTGAACAAATTTATGAATAACTGTGTTAATAAGAATTGGCATATTAAAGCCAGACCTTTTAGCTTTGCCTATGTTTCTTCAATGAGGTCTTTGTTGTCGCATTCTTCCTATTGTGAACGAACAAATCACTGATGCTCCTGTACTTGGAAAGTAAAACCGCTGTATGTAAGGAGCAAGAATTCTTGAGAGTCAACCACAGTTGATTAATTTTACAAACACTTAAAATCCGATAATAGGGTCTTGGGGTGCAGCTGACCACCGGGAAAATGTGTGCAATCGTACAACCCAGCGAGTTTTTGATCTATGTCGGACTGTTGAGGTCATACAGTCATTTCATATTACCAGCCACAATTTTATATGTGCTAACACAGTGGCTGGCATTTAGGCAAATAAGCTTCCCCCACCCTCCCACCCCTAAGCTCAGGAGATTCATGTTTGCTTAATTTGATTTGGCTTATTAGGACTGGCTGTGGTGGAACAGGTGTGCAAGGATTGTATGGAATATGTACATTGTCGCTTTAAAGCAGGTGCATAGGCTTTGGCTGAGAAGTTGGCATGGTTTAGCCAAGTTTGTTGCTGACAGCAGCAATCAAGGCTGAAAGGGAATGGGCAGGCAGTTTAAGGCTCGTTAACAGGTTAACCTAGTTAGATGTTAACAGTTGCATTAAAACGGTATGGCAGGTTGATGGCCTCAAGTGAGAAAGTTTAGCTCAGGAGGAGGTAGAACCTGCAGGTTTAAGTTTGGGGGTGGACTTTTTAACGGAGGAGGTAGTAGCTTAATGTAGATAGCTCGTTGCATAATGAGGTTTAGCTTTGTAAGGCAAATGGCCCAGGGCCCACTATACGTGATGTGCTCCAGTTTCAATAAAGCGCCCTTTTTCACTTTTTTGGTGTCAGTGGTCTGTGCTGCCCCTCCTATTTCCCAAGAGTGTTCTGGGGTAAAAAGACAGTGACACGGAGTGCAAGGGCTCGAGTTAGCAACAAATTAATACATTTCGATAACTTGAGGGAGTCTTCTTTTCCGCTATTGTTCAAGTTGACTACCACTATGTGCCATGATCTTTATTTCCCATGGGACTGATGAAGGGAAAAAAAGCCAACTATAGGTGGATTCACGAAATATCTGTACACAAAATTTTAACCTGTGAGCCATAAATGATGGCGGGACTTTCACAGTTTGAGGTTTGAGGTTAGGGTTTGCTGAAAGAGATGTTCGTGGGTGGGGTAGACCCGTAGTCTAATTGTTTTAGACCTGTTCATTATTGCGCCTAATTATTTCACTACCAATTTGTACACTACAGCTTAGTGCTAAAAAGTCTGAAGTGTGTAAAAACAACCAAACATCCCCATTGTGATCATGTAAATGCAGCTGTGTTGAGTTTTAAACTGTACTATGAACGAACAATATCACATTGTAAAGGCGTTATTTATATTCTTAAAGAGCTGTCTGTCCCTCTTGAGATATAGCAGAAATATGTCAAAGGAAAACTATAGTTTTTATTTTACAGAGCTTGGACCTATTTTTGAAAATACTGAAACGTGATTGAGGCCATGGACTGGGATTATAATGTATTAACATCCATTAATAATAATTATTTCTACAATGAATTGCCCTAAACGTGATTGAGGCCATGGACTGGGATTATAATGTATTAACATCCATTAATAATAATTATTTCTACAATGAATTGCCCTGTAGTCACTGTTACACTTGCAGCTCAGTCTGAGAAAACTTAAAAAGCATATTTGTCGTGAGCACGGTAATTCTTCCCAGCTGGCTGCGCGCGCAGTGTTCCACGGGGCTTCCGTAATTCCTCCGCGCTCGCGCCCAGCTATCTCTACAATCGCCCTCGGAATGCTTGAGGGGAACAGCCGCCTACTCAATGTTTGCTCCATAACACGGAATAAAAGGTTCATGTAAGTTATCGGCCTACGATGAAATATCAGTTGCAGGAATGAAAATAAATACCTTAGTAGCTTCGAGATTGTACTGAAGGAGGCTGAGTTTGTTATAAAAAAAAACAAGCATTGGAAATGCAATAGGTCTCGCAGCATTAGAGTTAGTGCTTTTAGAATTGTTTATGGGTTTTGTTTGTAAATCTTTAGCATTTTTGTTTCCTGTAGCCAATGCTAAAGAATTACAAAAAAAAGCCATAAACATTTCTAAAAGCTCCAACTCAAATGCTCCGAGACCTATTGCACTGTGTGAGGGTGAGGGGTTGAGGGTGAGTGAGGGTGAGGGTGAGTGAGGGGTTGAGGGTGAGTGAGGGTGAGTGAGGGTGAGTAAATGTAAATGTGCTGGACTTGTAAAGCGCACAGCTGCCCGTAAGCGTCCCGGCGCTTGCTTAGGGAACCCGTCCTGGTATTCCCCTGTGAGAAACCACAGCCGGGTGTCCACAAGGTGAAAGCCAGGCATCCCGCCGCGAGGGGCCGTAGTGGAGATTAAGCAAGCTATTGCCCAGAGTCGCAGATGAGGGGTTGAGGGTGAGTGAGGGGTTGAGGGTGAGTGAGGGTGAGGGGTTGAGGGTGAGTGAGGGTGAGGGTGAGGGTTAGTGAGGGTGAGTGAGGTGTTGAGGGTGAGTGAGGGGTTGAGGGTGAAGGTTTGAGGGTGAGGGGTTGAGGGTGAGGGGTTGGGTGAGGGTGAGTGAGGGTGAGGAGTTGAGGGTGAGTGAGGGTGAGTGAGTGTGAGGGGTTGAGGGTGAGTGAGGCTGAGGTGTTGAGGGTGAGTGAGAGGTTGAGGGTGTGAGGGTGATTCACTTTTTCTCCACTAAGTTCGTTGATTCATTGGGGGGGCGTGGCTAGCCGAGCTGCGAGATGGCCGCCATGTGAGCGAGCTCTGCCGACCGGGGGATTAATCCTCTTAATTTATCCTGCAATACAAGCTGTAACTGGCGTGCAGAGAAATGCATGCGATTTAGCCAGTACAGTTGCAGAAAACCAGGCACGCAGCTGTGACCACCAAACATGTTCACAATAATGCGCTGCCGATTGAAAAGGGTATAAAATCAGTTTGCGCAACTTATCGACATTAATTATCTCACCGGAATGGGATGCAAAAAAACCCACAGATCCCTGGCACAAATGTAATATGCGCCGGGTGTTTTATCAACCATTAACATTGCACCGGTTCAAAGAATTCCGTTGTTTGCTAGTGTTCGGACATGCAGAATTCACTGAGGAAGTACATGGCTGATTTCGCATTGATAAGAAAATGGTTATAATCGGTTCTTTTGTTCGTGAGCAAAATGTGCCGACAAAAAAGTAACAAGATTATAGGGCTGGAATGAGACGACTGTAAGGGCCGCTGAAAAGAGGAGCGGGCTGCCAGTCATCGCAAACCAACCAAATAATCGGCTGTGGGAAGGGAGCAGCGGGGAAGGGACGAAGTTCGACTTTGTTTTCAATAGGGGTGTCCTGTAGCACGGGGAAGACTAATGCGGCCCATGCTCAAAGGAATGCGGGACGCAAAAAGTAAATAACATCGTGCTTTGCTTTTGTGGGAGTACCCTGGCATTGCTTCTGTTGACATTCTCGTTCCTTCTGAAACAAGAACAGTGCAGAGCTCTGATGGTTATGTTGACTCTACTCCCCCACACAAACGCCACAAATCACCAAGCAAAACACACACAGCGAAATCATCTAAACGTGCTTCGAGGAAACGGCTATTACACTTGTCGGCCTATTTGCCTCGAGACATAGACTCACCAGTTTCGACAAATGCGACGCAGCAGGCAGGGTAGGGGGCGGAGCGGGGGTGTGGGAGGAGTGCGGGAACAGACGGCGAGGGGAGGAGAGTAGGAGGAGGAGTAGGGGAGGCACGGCCTAGCGGCCGTGCAATCAAGCAGTGAGGGGGCGGGAGAGTAGGCAAGGCAGGCGGCTGGGGGCATGTGCACGCGCTTTTAAGTTCAATGCGCATGGGCATTGAGCTTAAAAGTCACGGGCACTGCAAGGAATCGCCACGATTCCTTGCAAGTTGGGATAAAGAGTGGATAAGTCCCAATACTCTCGCTTGCTCGATGCGCATGCGCATCGACAGGCGAGACCTAAAAAAAGAAGACCGATATACATGGTTGATGTTTTACAATTGTTGCCTCGCAATGTCTTCTGTAATACTGTTCTTTTGTAAAGAATAAACAGTTAATCCAAGGCAGTACTAAGATTCGCGCACATGTGTTGCACATGTTGTATTTGGGTAAACCTAGTATTTTAATATAATGTTGCTACGTCTACTGTTATGGGGGCGCACCTTCTTTAGTAGTCTGCCAAAAAATCGTATCGATATGTGTATTGCACTACTCTGGGTCGCTATTCTTGCTGTCCTATTGTGCCACGTAATTGAATGAAAATAGGCAAAAGACCTCCCAGCTGCATAGAGTGGCTAATTTTGTTTAGTTTTCAAAGGGAAAGCTCACTGGATATCCATAGAATATAACTGGTTAGAACTCCAATAACTAATTGATAACTACTACTTTAAATAGCTCTTAATGATGCATTTTTTTATTTTTTATTTCGACGAGCTGTAACTAATAGTTCAATATTGTTACCCTGTATAATAGTGCCCAATCTGTTGGCCTTGGAGAGAAGAAATTCTGAGGTAGCCCTTCTGGAATTCGAGCTCTGGACCCTTAGTTATTTTGTCACTTGACAAGTGTGATTCACCTGTATGTTATGAGTCAAGAACTTTTAGCTCCTGAGAAAATACCGATCGAAGTCAAATATGTGGGCCAAATGGAGTCTCTGGGCCCAATTATAATGCCGTTGGATGAGCGCCAACGATCATCGTTGCAGTAAAGGGACCGGCCGACGGGTAATCCCCGGTCCCGACTGCCAAATTAGAATCCAACCACAGTGGAGTCAGTCGGAAGCATGCCTCTTTGCATCGAGGATTATGCTGTGGTCCGCAAAAGGGCTGCATAAGCCCAATGCCAAAAAGCATGTTTTTAAAATCCCTGCATAATGGGGCAGGCCACACAAGGCAGGGATGTTTAGGGGGACACAGGCCCATAGCGGAGGGCCACGGGTGACAGGGGCCCCAATAAAGCCTTTCCGCCAACCTTTGTACGTCAGAGGAACCAATGTGAAATGGCTGGCGGAAAGGTGCATCATAATCCCCACAGCAGTGCCTGAGAAGGCACCACCTCCTTTGTGGTGAATGCTGTCCGACCAACCGCATGACTGGCTCTGAGTCTATCAGAAGCTGTCAGCCTGTCCCTGGGGCAATGTGGTCCTATCGACTGCATACGCCCCCTTTGTGTCCCAGATAAATATTCTTAGGAAATGAATCTGTATTAATCTAATACCGTCTAAGATGATCTCTCCTTATGTACCTATGTTCTTAATGATGAGTTCTAAGCTCACTATAAGAGAAAGGCGATACAAAATTGTTACGTTGGAAGTATGTAAATAATTGTATTCGGGAACTTAAAGGACACATTAAAATGTCTCTCTTTTCAGGGTAGAAATGGTTTGCAGCGGGACACTGACTGGGAGAGAGGAGGAGCAAATTGAGTAGAAAACCAAAAATTACATCCATTTCAAAAATAATAGAATGTTAAAAAGACAAAATGTGGCATAACTAGTCATACCATTATTTACACTTTCTAAGTGACATAAGAAGCTTGTTCCAAGTGCAACATCATAAGTTAATCGGTTACGATTCTATGCATCATTAAAAACACTAATTAATACAATGTTTGCACATCTTGCAGATTTTGAAAACGCTACAACAGTACAGAAATGCATGTCCAAATACTAGAAGGTGATACTTTGAGTCAGAGTAAACCGTATTTACATACGGTGATTAATCTTCATTAGGCAGAAATAGTGTCTGGTACCATTGGATATTATCTACAGTGAATAATTTCTGAGTCTCTGGCACACCCACGTTTGAATATCTGGGCCATTATTTTAATAAATGTAGATTATAACTTGGCAGTTGTGTTACTAATTCTGTTTTACGGAACTTTTTCTCCTTGTTGGTGAGTCATTAAAAAGTTGATTGATTTGTAATGTATCTGGCTATACCAGTTAAACCAATACAAAACTTTCACTGAACAAAATTAGTGGAGCACTAAGTAGATGAGTATGACTGCCACACCTAGTGTGGAGAGCAACTATGTGTAAGCTTTCTAAACCAGTTGCATATAAGTGGATGCAAACATTGTGATCTAGGTAAGACCTAATTATTGTACTATATAAAATGACAATGTCAATTTTGAATCCGTGGTCTACTGACCCCAGAGATGCAGATCCCATGGAACAAAAGTCAACTCCATCCCCTGTCAAGACTACAATCCCCTCCCGCTGCCGCCAGTGGTTTTCTGTCGATCGGATCCTCTTCTCATCTTTAAAGGAATATAATGTAAATAAACAATGAATTGTGGTAAAGCCTACCAACTGATCAGTATCTTGAGATCGTAAGTTTAATAAACCACATCAACATCTACGACCGGCCAACATATCCCTACACTATAGAATTCTTTAGAGGGAGATGATTTTCTGAAGCTCTAGACTTGAGTTGTTAGCTGGAAAGATTGAGCCCATCCTACGTGAGGTAGAGATCAATCTAATTGAATCTTGAAGGTCCCTTTCTTTGCCTCCCAAAAGTCTATGCTTCAGTGACAAATGTCTCTCTTAGTCACTCAAAACCTCTCAGTGAAAAAGATGGAGGTAAAATGCCATGCTCTGTTTTCGAGGGAGCTTTGTTTACACTCTTCTTTATCTGACTTGAAAGTGAGAGAATTTATGCAACAATCTTGCTGTGACATGAAAGGCCTTTTTCTAGCACACAACAACATTAAATGTCTGTAAATGAACTGTGCCTGTATTTCAGAATATATCAGAATTAGGTAAGTACAAATGAGGCACTTTTTTTGTAATTCTGAAGTGTAGAGGAAACAAATATTTTAATCCGATCAAAACACATCAGTACACTTGGTGATGATGTTATCGTTTCTGTGCAGTAAAACTGTGTCTGTGCAAATGTAATATTTATTTTTTATGTATCCCACTCTATTTCACTACAATCTACCTCACTCTACCCCACCTCACACCAATAACATTTAGACATACTGAACAGTAGCTACACTGGTGGACAACATGGCTAAAAAACATTGTCAAAGCTAATGCTTGCCTAAAATAGGAATTCTTGCACATGCTATTGAAGAATTACAAAACGTGCTGCTTACTTGTCTTCCCAGTTAAAACTTGTGGCTCCAACTAGCGTTTAATGTGTTAAGTGGAAAGGCCATGCACATGCCCAGTCATTGGCTTCAGGAGGACTTCTTGTCCAAGTGCTTCTAAATAATGTTGGGGTTCACCTAAAAATGATGTGGTTGTTAATCTGGCATCTCGAACTGGATTACAACCTGGAAGCAAATTGTGCACGCTGCAGTTTTGCCCATCTAGTGCTCACCCTGCTCAGATTGGTCAGACGTGTAGTACTATTGCAGACCTCGGGTTAGGTAGTAGCTGTTGGTGTTTGTGCTGTAATCTCCGTTCTGACGGGCAGAGATGGTAATTCGGTGCAAATAGCTCATCTGGCAAACACGCAGTTTGAGCCCTGAGTACTGAGCTAATTGCGCAGGAGTTGTAATCGTGACCTTAGAGGAAATGGGTAGTGTGGCACTGCCACACTGATGGCCCACCCCTACAGTGCTAGGGGAAAGAGTTTTTTTTTTGGGGGGGGGGGGGGTGTTTGCATGAGCCAATCCATGATTAAAAGGAGAACCACACAATTCCAGCTGCAGTTTAACGTGTGTAGGTTTTTCATCACCTCTACTGGAGTACTTTGAGGTTCAGTAACCTACTAAAGAAATCTAAAAATGCATCCCTTTGTTGCCCCTCCATTTTCTTCTTTGATCAGCCTATTTGCTGCTTTCAACATAAAGGGTTTACTAGTTTGCATTTCTTTAACCAGCTAATCCTGGGATTTGCAGAGCCTCTGGTTGGAAAGAAGGGATTGAAACAGTATTAAAGCAAGCAGTCAAAATAGTAAATGCATCTAACCCCTTGAACACCCGGGGTCTTGTTAATATCTCTAGGATGGGACAGGAAATTTAAATATTACACAATTGAACTAACATACGTCCCATAATTATTATTTTATCAACCACAAATCCTCAGTAGGATTTTTTTTTCTTCCCAATTATCCTCTACAGCCAGGCTATAGGTAATTGCTTCTCTGAATCATATTGTCGATATTTATCAGGATGTCGACAGTAAATAGTTAAATAACGGGCTACATCAATCGCATGTAGTGTTGGTGACTAATGCTTTTGCGAGTTCATCAAAGTGCCCTTGAAACTTTTGATCGTGTCAGTCTTTACAGCCGTAACCCTAGCCTGCCAGGATTTACTCTTGAAGCGCGAGGCAGACTCTCGGCTTTGATCATTGGCTCCTAATGACAGGCTGCCCTTTTCACCGCCAGCTAAGCTCTCAGATGTCTTACACTTTACACCAGGAGACTTAGCCCGGCGCATCACGGGGCTTAAGTCCGGCCGTAATTACTGGTTTTAGTAGCCGGGCATTTGTTGCATTTGGTAAGATTCGAGAAGTTGTTCGCCATTTTAAAGCTGACACACCCTGTTGAGTTCTATTTGTTCTAAGTGGAACACAGACCAATGCAAATTAAAACTGTTAAAAACACCACCAAAAGTAAAACATGGAGGGATCGATCCTAAGCCACAAGCTTACTGAAGATTAAATTGATAGTTCAATTATCCAATGATCAGACTCGTAATATTCACCTGCATCTCAAGGATGAAGTGTACATGGTAGGGTCTACGCGCTCACTTGCCTCTGGCCTTCCTTGATCACGTTGCTAGTGAGACCAATCACATTGAAGATAAAGTCTGTTTTCATTCATTCAATTTTTTTGCTGATCTCGTTCGAACCCATGTAAGAGTCCAGGCCGTGTATTTTGAGCCATAAAAGTTTAGTCCCTCAAGGTTTTTTTTCATCCATCTCTCTTTATGTGTGATGTTTTTTAAGGTGCATGCTGTGTGTTGGGTCATGCAAACTGAAAATGATTTTCTTTACCCAGCACCAAGGCATTAGCTGCCCGTGAAAACTGCTTAATCCACTAAATAGTCCACAACCAGCCTAATGTTGAAATGCCCCAATCCTGGGTCAGGCGTCCTCCTTCAGAAGTGTCCGATCTTAAGCCCCGTCTGTGCTCATTGTGCTTCAGAAAGGTGTATTCCTGGCATCTCAGGGTACTAGTCCCAAAGTTAAGGACTACCCTTAATTTAAAATACAAAAATAAAGGTCTGTATAATCAAAAATAAGCACGTGCATTGAGGGTACAGAGTTAAAGCATGATTGATACAATTATAGACCTGTATCCTCCCCCACTACAGATCACCCCCCCCGCACTATGATTCCTCAAAGACGGTGTTATGAGAGAGTTGAAAGCGTATGTCCAATATTTGCTGCTTTGAAGGACTTTAAAATGGGCAATAGGTATTGCTTCCTCTGTGATTTCTAATTAGGGCTAACCATTGTAAAGCGCCTCGAAAACCTCTGTGCTATAGTGTGATGCATGACTCTTATGATGCATTCTCAACAGATCCTAAACCTTCTTTGAAATGGCACTGCATGATGGAACCAGAGAATACTTTTCAACTCAATGAAAAAACATAATTTGGTGTTACATGGACAATGCCCCTTCCTGCCTATTGGACTACACAAAGCTGCATCACTGTGCCGAGGTCGAGTGTTTTTGGAACCCTGTCAAATCCTCCTCTTGCCTGAATGATGTTTGTGGAGACGGATCTCCACTAGGGATCTCCTTGCTCTTCATATGTCCTGACATCCTGCCAATTACAAATGCTCCACATGTGCAGCTATCCTTGGAAGTCCACTGCTCAGCGCAGCTGGGTAGGAGACTGAAGAAGGAACAGGCTTATCCCTTTGAACCTTCTGTCGTGTGTGGTGGCTACCAATGTTGTTCATGGTTTTCGTTCTTATCCACAGATTGTACTATAACAAATGTTCACCACTATTGACAGGTGACACTTGGCTTCTCCACTTGCCAATCTGCTCCGTTTAAGGGTTGCTCTTGTAGTCCGTATTTTAGTTCTGGTACCTCTGTTAGAGAAAAGATCGGTACGTATCCAGGAATGACTCGTGAGTTCTACCTTTCGCAAGTCATTCTCAGTCTGCCCAGTTTTCTGCAGTTCTCATCGAGGCACCAGAACACCTGAGCTGTCTCTTGATCGGTCAATAACCCTTTGGGTTGAAATTTTGAAGACTATGACAAAAATTGTGTGCTGATATAGGAGCGATTGCTGTGGCCCATATATCTATTTGTAGTGCTGCTTTGTGATTTTCATGGTCGGTTCTCTAGAGAAGGATATACTCAAAAATTGAACGTGAATAGCAAGTATAGGAATTTCATATCGGGTTTATAGTGAAGGGTGTTCAAAGGGTGAATTTTTTGGTAAGGACTGTCTGTTTGTTTTACCGTGATTTTGGCACAACTTATTTAGAACCACCAGCCAGTCTCCTACCTCATTTGACGTATCAGTTAGATGGCTATACCCCAAGATTGTTTAAGGATTCTTTAATTCATATGGCTGAAAATAACACCCAGACAAGCTGGTCTGTATAATATGTACTTCATGTAGTACCTCAAAGCCCCTTGTTTATATAGGCACACTGATTTACTATGAAGATCTAAAGCGTCTTACAGATTTGCCACTGGAAGTTGCCTTGTTACAGCTTACCCACTCCATTGGCTGCAGAAAGTCTTTATTTAGTGGTTACATGCTAAGCAAATCCAGAACAACTGTAATTCAACAATTGTATTTTTCTTGCTGTGAACTGAAGGTGCCCCAGGGGTATGTAATTAGTGACGTGTAGTACAGATGTGGGATAGGCACACTGTCAAATTCCATAATCATGACCACTCTTCATTGTCAGAGCGGTAGTACTCTCTATGCATCTTGTTATAATAAGAGTGAAAATGTTAAGCTGTATGGTATGAGGAATGTGTAAGAAGAGAGTAATGTATGCTGAAAGTGGGTTTCGCTTGTCGGGTTATGTGAATTCGGGTAATATTAGTCATTGTTGTTTCCATACTGGGCGCGGGTTGTTTTGGAAATTACCGTTAGCGTATTGTTACACGCCATGAAACCTGCCCCTCCTGTTTGACATTGCGCAAAAGTCTTTCTAATGAGGAGGCTTTAAGTATGCTAGCCACGTCATCAGCCCTGGTTGCGTTTTGCAACATTTTTTCAATGAAACAGGTTTTACGATATTAGGAAGAGAAGATCGCTCGCTAGACCGGTTACTCCTATTCTGTTATTGGTGTTCCTAGAACGGAGTACACCTTTTAAGGTCCCACTTACACGACTGCTGTAGCTTGTCTGCTGTCAAAAGGCACGTTGTACTAATCCAACACTTTCACTGTGCTCTGGCTAAGATTGTTGCTTTCTTATTGGTTGGCATTCATGTCAGTCGCTTATGTTTGCCTTTTATTTGATGGTTTGCCACCTTC
Organism: Lissotriton vulgaris; assembly: GCF_964263255.1. Taxonomy (NCBI): domain Eukaryota; kingdom Metazoa; phylum Chordata; class Amphibia; order Caudata; family Salamandridae; genus Lissotriton; species Lissotriton vulgaris. Next base: position 1,039,364,656 of record NC_141697.1, read on the forward strand.
TCGTTTGTTCCTCCCCTGATGCAAAGCATCTGTAGCTTCCTTCTGACTGAACGAGTGGTATCCTTCCACCGCTTAGGTTCAGGGAGCTACTTCATGTATTTTGTTTGAGCCCTGTATATGAGTGTGTGTGTTTTCATGCTGTTGTTCCCTTGTGCTGCTTTTTCTATTGCACCCCGGCCCTCCTCTGTTGCTTTCTCCTAACCATCTCTTCTTTTTTTTGGGGGGGCAATATTTGGACGACTGCTCTGTATTGTTGGCCTTACCATCACATACCGAGGTAAAATGAAGCCTGCCATTGTCAAGCTATCACAAACCATTATCTAGGCCCTGTTCATGTGCGTTAATTGAAGAGGAGGGGTTTTTGTTTACGTTTTCGAGGGCATGGGCCACACGTTTTGAGGATAAGTCCCTATTGTTAGAGAGTCGGCATACCAAACACTTACATGGGCGGAATTCTCATAAGATGGGCATGGCATTGCATCCGGGCCATCGATGGATGACTACGAGGTGGCACTGCCACTCGCCAGAAGAGGCTAGTGCCAAACTTGTGAGAACCTCTAGCTGTTGAGAACCAAGTTTTATTCCACGTCATGCCACAGGGCTAAGCGAACTCAAGAATAGACAGACCTGCAGATGAATCCCATGCTAGTCTATTTGTAACAGTGAAGCAAGTGTATGCAGCTTGGCTTATGTGACTTTCTCTACTTTTTGTCATTGTAATATCCAAGTCCTATGGAAAAGGCAAGAGCTGGCTTCCTGGTTTGGGTGAAAATGCCAACTAATTTCAACTGAGATGTCAATAGGCACTCCTTGCCAGATACTACAGTCAACCGATGTGCTCCAAGGCTCCTCAGTAGATGTCAACAAACTCGCGTGGCAGTAACTAATACCATTCCCGCCCTGTGTAATTGATCAATGACATGAATAACCTGTTTTATGTATCGATTTACGCTGCATGGGGTCGTGAGCTGTGAACAGACCTCAGACGAGCGTTTAACTCGCTCAGCCATCTTTCCGACATAGTCGACGTTAAAACCTGGACTGTTAAGTGTATTTCCTTGGACAGTTCCTGTTGAACTGAGCAGCCCCGACTTTTTCACCATCTTTTCGATACTGTGTGGCATTTGCAGAACTTTGAGAAACTACAGTAATGGTAAATGTGTAAATCGCCATATTTAGGTGAATGACAGGTTTGTTATTCTTATCACCTTAGATTGTGGTCTTGAATCCAGAAGCGAAAATTGTCGACGACACAAAGTTGTCCTTCCATAAACAAATGTATTTCCTGGGAGCTGTATTTGACGTCCTGTTCGGCAAGTGCTTAAAAGGAGTTTGTGCAGTCGAGCTTGCAAGCGGTTTAAGCCTGTGTGCAATCATGCTTGTAAGCTGTACGTGTGTGTTTGTAGGTCCCGTGCTTGAGGCAGACAGGACGTCATATTTGTTTCTGGTAGTAGGAGGCCTGCGTTTTATCACGTGCCCAAGATCTGATAAAAGGCGTTCGGAGGAAGAAATGAGCCGGGTGGTTGCGACAGGCACCGGCAGGTCTCGCCCCGCCCCCTTAAGGCGCGTGTTAATGAAAACACACAACCGGTGTGCAGAATGCCCTTTGTCTCAAAACTAATCCGGTGGGCGTCGATGGACAGAATGAGCGAGATCTGCTATGTAATTGTGTGACAAGATGGTTGTTTTTACGCTACTTTTTTTTTCTCTTTGTTTTCCACGGATGACCCCAGACCGGTTGCCATAGAGTTTAGGCTGGCGGAGAGAAAGAACCCAGTCTGTAAAACACCGCATTTATGTGCTAGTCTTAGCCGTGGTTTTACATCTCCGTTTAGATTCTGGGGGTAAATGAAGTTTAAAGACGATAAATCTTTTTGTTTTTGCAACTCAGACTGGGCCTCTTGGTATTAGTTTCCGTTAGAGTTTTACTCCCTGTTGTTAACAACTTATTTCCCAGCCTAGTTTATTAGGTTTCACAAATTGTTTGAGTTAGTACTGACCCTGTAGAATTAATGTCCGCCACTCAATAGAAAAATAGTCAGATAAACAACTTTTTTTTACCTACCTAGCTTTATAAAATGTTGTTGCTCTAGAGTGGATTCAAATAATCTACACCTGGCAAGGCTGCGTATCAACTGGACCTAAACTATTTTCATTAAATTGGGCAGTGCGCTGATAGCTGTCTACTTCAGATTGAGAAATGGAACACAATAATAAGAACAACATTCCATTTTGATTTTTTCTGTTTGTGTTTTTTTCCCCATATTGTCATAGTGTTTCGCCATCAGGAAAGCTCAGTGACTTGAACGTTGGCCCTAAGACCTGCAGGGGCTGCAGGTTTGAATCCTGGCAAGGCTGATCACCTTCCAATCCGCCCGATGGAAATAAATGGAGGAAGTTTACATTTTGTCATTTATTTGCAGCACTTAAACGACCACTCTTCACTGTGTAGCGCTAAGGAAAACATTGCTTTTAAAGATGCCAGCAAACAGCTTAAAAATAAGAGTTGCACGTACATCCAGTGACCTGCATTGGAACAGGCAGATGATCAACTGAGCAACATGTTTTAAGCTTGACCGCCACGCCCTTTCCTCAAAACCTTTTATTGCAAAAACTGGAAAAAGTTTGAGATGGTTAGCATGTACCTATGAACTATTATACTGTTGCCATTGAACTAAAATAGCTTAGAGAGTGGAAAGTGGGTTTTTCAATTGACAACACAGAAATGGAGATTTTCTCTCACAGTGGGGGTGTGGTAAGAACGAAATGCTGCAAGTTAACATTCAGCCATGTGCTTGAACAAGGTGTAGCAGCGGATCCGGTCCAAGCTTTACAATATCTTGACTCTCATCAGCGTTCTTTGCAGCAGTGTTTCAGCAGGTGGAGTTTGCCACACGTTGGCTTCCTTCCTAGCTCTGAAACAGGATCAGAAGATGATTAATATGACCTGGGTGTCTTTCAGTAATGCCCACAGTAGCTTTCTGCACGGCAAGATCTTCCATCAGCAAGCCGAGCAGCTTTGAGTTTGGAAGCGATCGCAAAAAATGGGGCAAAACCCTCGTGAAAATAGCCCACCACAAAAATGAGGACTTGTGATGATATGTTTTTAGTAAGACATAGGACGAATTAAAGGAAAGTGCTTAAAGGCATCTCCACCATTAAGAAAAATAAATATAGGGAAACACATTTCTTAGTTAAACAAAAAGAAGTCACTAACTTAAGTGGCATTCAGAAAAAAGGTGTGTTTTTTTGCTTGTCATATACTTTTTTGATATCTTAACGTGTATCCTCTGGGATTTATAAAGTTAATTACAAAGCATTTTGACTTAAGTAAGACAGTGCTCGGCAAAAGATCCGTTGTTCTTCAGGTGCCTGCATAGGGAAAGATGCAGAACAACCAGAAAGCGTGGTGCGCTTTTAACGTTAAGTTGGACAGTAGGGTTGATAACCAGGAATAAATGGTAAAAAGATGAGGATTTGGCAAATGTTTGTTACGTTTCCAGGTTCGTCAAGTGACCTGAGATGCCCTTTTCCGGTGGCATCAGCCAATATACGAGAATTTTATTGGTACTTTTCGATTTCAGGCATTCGGGACCACAGCTGATGACTTTAATAAATTTTTTTTTTTTTTGATAACCAAATGTATTGATTTTAGGTAAAAAGCGAGCTCAAAGAAAAACGAAAACCTAAGACCAGCAGCAAGTAGGAGCAGCGGTGCACATCAGAGACATGATGACAGAATTTAATACATTTTTATTGTATTTTTTGATAGATTGTTGAATCTATTGCATCACAGCTATTGTGCGCAAGTGAATGGTTGGATATGAACCTACAATGCAAAGCGTACAGGATCCAAACCCAGTTTTGCTAGGCAATGATGTGTTAAGGTTAACTTCCCTCAGTGATGGGCTGTTACCACAATTATGGCACTGCTTTCATAAGCTGAGTATCTGTGGCTGATCATCCCGTGAAAGATTAAGCAGGCGCATGAAAAATACCCCCTCTAAGAGGAAAGACTATTGAGCCACAGACAATCATTTTGGGAGAGGATCACACAATACCCCAGGCTCAGCACTATAGATTTATTTCTAATTTGATTTCTCTCTTGATTTAGAATTTGCAAGCGAATGCAAAAAGAACAATTGATGAACAGAATGCTGAATGGGCCTTTATCCTTTGTTTTGCTCACTATCCCCTTTCAGTTTCGACCGAGCCATATGCAAATCAGTCTTGACCCTGCTCGCTGTGTTACCGGATTCAAGCTAGCCTGGCTGATGAGGGGTGATACCCCAAAACCGGTCCTAGGATGCTTGTTTCCAGTCCAGGGAGGACCTGGCCTGACAGTTCGAGCTGGGCTGTTCCCATGAGAGCAGGGTCAAGACTGATTTGCATATGGCTGGGTCCAAACTGGGCTGGCATATGGAGCCAAAAAACGACGGATTAAACCCAGATCTCTTGACTGAGGATGAGTGGTTGAAAAGTTTCCACACTCCGTCCATCATCTTGTGTTTGTTTAGAATTTGAAAGGACTGACAACGAAACCCACTCCATCAAGTGTTCTGGATAGTGAGCACGTAGCAGTGTCAATCATCAAGCCGGCCTTATCCTTGACCCACTAGCCCCCCACCCGTCTATGTTCCATGGTTGTAAAGTGCCCACATAAATCAAAATGTTCTTCAGAGGTAAAGTGGTCCACCTTTGGATTTAAAAAAGCTGTCTGCAAGAGTCCCATGGTTGGTAGAAAGGATTGTCTCCAGTTTTTTTTTTTTGTTTAAATAGTAAGACCCAAAGGCAGCATTGTTGGTTCAAAATACGTGTTTTACACTTTGTGCATGCGGTCTGCAACGCTATAAAAGACAGCCAGTTTAATTTGCACTAATATAGTTCAATGTTTAGGATGGCTACAATAATTAAGATACCCTTTTCATCAGTTTTAATGAAGTACTTATTCATGTCTGACTTCTTTTTTTCAGGCATACTCTAATTTTAATCCGTCTAGGTTTTCGAACTGTCATTTAATCTGTTTAGGGCTAAATATTGAAGGTTATGGGCCTACCTGTTCATACTTGCGGGCACTGGGGGCATCCAACACCCACTGTGTCATCATTACATTAACTGCTTTCATACCAGTGTAAGGCAAGCCATATCAAAAATCACGCTCACTAAATCCTCAAAGCAAGGGAGATCAGCAGTTCATAGGAATTGGGAAGCCACTGGCTTTCTTTCCAAACAATCCCTTGTGTATAAGAATCTGTCTTTCCCACTTCGCTTGCCGTGCTGTCTCAGAGTAAACCCAGTCGGTGTTCAGTGTTGCTTGCAATGCGCTTTAATGTGATTGTAAAGAGTGCTGCATAATTGAACTTGTCCATTAAAATGAAAAAAAGAAGTGGAATATTACATAGAAAAGATGTGAGTCAAATTGGTTGAAAAAAAAAATAACAGTATGGTGAGAGAAACTGTGTTTTTGTTTTGGCAAAGGTACTAGCAGATCTCGCCTGCCAGCCAGGGATGCTCCCTGTTTGTGACTCGCCTTTTGTCAACTTAAAGTTGCTTAGTGCCCGACCATTGCTTAGCGTCGGCTGTCTTTATTATCACTCATATTTGATTTCTTTTTATTTGTTCGCTTAAGTGTGCTTTCCTTACTCTTCTTGTATTTGTCCTTACCTTGGAGCATGACCTCTTTTACTTCTAGGCTTCCACTACTTACTTTTCATGAACTACCTTTTTTTTTTTTTTTTTTTTTTTGCTTAATCACTCCACCAGAGTGCATGTGTTCCTAGCTGTCTACTTGGTGTATTTCTTACCCTTTCATCTCTCTCGACTCTTTGCTTTTCCCCACCCCTGTTGCTCTTGCCCATATGTCATCCCCACCTGCATTCATTTCTTGCTTGAGTGCTAGGTTTCTCTTCCCACCAGTCCTATCCCTGTTGCTTTTCTGCCACCTCTCTCCCCCACCACCCCATTCACATGATCTCCGTTATTTCACCCCCACGCTGAGGTTTTTATGTTTTTATTTTAATAAATGTGTTTTGTTTCTGGGGGCCGGACAGCAAAGTTCTACCAGTCAATGTGCCCAAAAAGTGCTTTTGCAATCTTTTCTTTATTAACCAATCAATCACGGATCAGTGAATTAGAAAAAATAATATGCGGCTGCTTAATCACAGCGTTTCCTTTCTTAGCTTTTCGACATGCTGCTCAGCCTCTTGCTGGAGCTGTACTGTTTCACCAGGACCTCCCTAAGAGCTGCTCCGCTGTTGAGGCGTGTTCAGACCAACTAAACTGTCTGGTGGATAGCTTCAGCCAGAGCCTGTCAGTCTAAACATGGTTGGTGTGTTTGTCTCCTTGTCACAGGTATTTTTTTAACCTGTGCTGTGCCACAGCTTGAAAGTTCAGCGTTGCCAGTGTGACGGAACAATCTCCCTTTGAAATACTGTTCCTGTTCATTAATGTTAATCCCTCCAGGACCGACCAGGGTAGGAAGGTGCTCCCCATACATCAGAAACACCAAGCAGCTTTTGAACCCCAATGATCCTAAGCCCACACTTTGTGAAAAACTTCAGAGGAAGAAACACTGGGGGAGATGTCCAAAAGTCGGCAGGTGCTAGTTACTAAGCATCTTGGCGTATGGTTGGAGAGCGTTTCATCTGGAGGTCACTGGTTCAAATCCAGGCCAGGTTATTAGTGGATGAGAATGACTTCCAGCTGGTGGATCCGCCTGTGGCCCACGTGGAAGCCTTGGGCTGACCACAGCGGTGTCTCCATTGTTAGCACTTGGCTTGCACAATTCATTCAACTTTCTGGGCAATTTTGCTACCATTCTCCATAACTTGGCAGTTCGGGCTGGACCACCCTCTTTGTACCATTCTCCCTGGCCAAGGTAATAACGGAAAGGACACTAGATCAAGTCTAGCTAGTTGCCAAACATGAGTACCTCTGTGTCCCTGTAGGGATGATGTCTTGTGCATTGGGCAGTTCGTTGAAGATGTAAGAGTTGTCAATCTTGGGCCCAGCGCAATGCAGGGGCATTGCATAGCACAGCATTGACAACAGTGAAGTTACTGACAACATGCCTTGTTTGTGCAAGCCTAAGCATAATGTGGTGTTTATGCCCCTGCGCAGAGACGAGCGTGTAAAATTTTGGACTCTAGACAGGCCCTCCAGTTCACACATTTTTGCACGGAGTCGACGCCAGTGGTAAATGATGTTGGTGCCTTTCAAATTACATGTATATTGCGTGGAAATAAGTGATTTACTTTTTGCACATTGTTTGCACCTCCTTTCATTCAGCTCTAGGATTCCAGGCAAAGCCCAGTCATGCTACCTCGTATGTCCTTACTTGAGCTGTCTACGATTTGAATCCTGGTGGTATTTCTGTTTTTTTCCTGCCACCATTAGTCCATTTTGGATCGATTATTAGAGGATTTGCGCCACGTAATGCTGGTCAGCAAAGTGCCCACATCTGTTGTCACGTAGTCTTGGCACAGAATTCATTTTGCGCACAAAAGTCGGTTGACGCTCTCTTGCTCCACTCTGTCGTGTGTTATCTCTTTGCATTGCGTGGGCTTTCGCGCTAATGTTTGGTACATATAGATCTTTGTTTCCACAAGCCATAAACATAACTATAGAAATACAAAATATATACAAATATTTACAACTAGATCCTCATGTAGGTGTGGTTGTACTTGTCATTTAAGATTGCATTTTCAAACTCCATGAACGAGCTTGATGGGGTTTGGTGCATTACACAAATAAAAGTAGAAATGTGTGCTCTACGCATCCCGCGCTGTTAAAAACGTGCCGTGAATCCCGCCTGCCTCCTGTATTTCTAACTGCACAGTTTTTTCCCGAAATATCATTTGCTCAGATTTGTTGTCTAGATGGAAAGTTACAACTTCCATGTAATGCCTGGGCTTTCCAAGAAATCATGGCTTGCGGTGCAGTCGGCCACCACACATTTTGCTCGTTAAATATACTTGCTGACTATATTGGCTGGGTGTTTATTTTTACTGGTAAACTGTCAGGATGTTGGTTGGGTAGTTTTCCCCTACAGTTAAAATAGACCCCTTCTTGTCGTGCTCCTGTAAAATAGACATTTAAATACATCAACTTCACGTTTATGGCGTTATGAATTAACTGTAGATGTTCTGGCACAGGCCAGTCCGCTCTTAAGTCGACAGGTTTTCAGTGCGGTATTTTTCGGCACTGTATCTTTTCTATAGCGCTTTCCTGAAACTTTTTGAGGCCTCAAAGAGCTTTCCAGTTGGTCTAGTAAATAACTGCTCACTTTGTAGTGCACTGTTGGAGAGGAGCGTTGGGTGAAAGATCACTGACTGGTGTGAATCCTTCCTTTATATCTGCCTGATCATTGTGAGTGCGTGTTTTCTGTGTGCACGCGTGTGTGCGCGCGCGCGCGCCTGTGTGTATTGTGAATGCAGTGCCATAAACCTTAAAAGAACCCATGTGGGAATAGAAGCCGTAACTCGAACTCCAGTAAAATCCAACTCTTCTTATTGGCTGTGGCACACAAGGCTGTTAAAGTATATGACATTAAATACAGCGGGCATTGTGAGTATTATGTCATGTATTACTAAGGGAAGGGTGTTCAGGGGCCAATCGGAGGCTTTATTGGCTGACTCCATAACTAGGGATTTTTTATTATTTGTAAAGCGCAGCTGTTGCTCCGGAGGGAGCCTCCTGGCGCTATGCGGAAGAGGCAAAGGTGAATGAGTAGGTACCAGAAATTATTCTGTTTTTACAAGTGGGGAGCAGAATGCATCCGTGATCCCGAATATCCAGGTTTTCATTGATTTTCTGAATAGATTCTGTCGCCCTTAGATGTGCGGGCCTCAGATTCCATGCTTTACGTCCTAAGACTGGAAGATTCTTCCCTCCTTTGGTTTTGTATCTGAAGGTGGGAGGCTTAAGAAGGTTCGCCATGGAAGATCTGAGAGTTATTATCACATGTGTTTACCAGGGCTGGCACCCCATCACTCCCTCCGCTTTGATCCCTCTGGCACCGCTCTTCTGATGGACAGTGTTTGAAATTAACTATATTCAGGGCCACTAGAATTATGCGGCACGGTTGACTAAATTATGTGCCAATGAAAGCCAAATTATTTATCGTAATACAGCACATTTTCTATAGTATTACTTAATTATTTTGTCATTTGTACACATGTGAACACTGTCTTGATAAAGGTTTCACCTAATTAGTACCTATTTCACACCCAAATACATCAATGAGCAACCGAAATGTGATCAGTCAACCTTTGTGAAGGGTTTTCCACTGTGCTGCAATACGCATCTCCAAGTTTTTAGTAACTTTTGGTTCATTTGAGTGAGAAACAATATTTTTTTGTTATAATCCGTAGATTGTGCATCAGATTATGTAGCAAATGGATAATTATCCAGAAACACAGTCGCAGCAGTATCACATAATTCCAGTGACCCCCCCTGGCTTTAGGCTCAGATTCCAGAGCAGGCCAATCCCAGCAGTTAAGGACTGTACTAAGAAGAGTTTGACTGTCTCGTCCATTCCCAACCAGCCAATCAATTTGTTAAACAGCTTAGTAACGTGCAGTCTTTCGTCACATCCGGAAACCTGCACCCTCCTACAGATGTATTGTATTGTGAGGTCTTGGGTGCTGGCTTGCCATTGTTCAAGTACCAATCCGTCAAAGATTACCTAAAAGGTTTGCAAAGCTGAGGGATAGGCTTGCACTTCGAGTTTTGCCAAAGCAAGATGGGCACTTGGCAGAAAACACAAAAAAACACAGCAGCCCATAATTTCATATTGAGGCTTGGCACCATTTACCCCTCAAATTGGGTCTGCGATGGGGTTTACAGGATAGAGTGCGTAATGCTGCAGCACCCCCAACAGATTTTACGGCTGGCGGCCTTTCACTTGGACACTGTATCTCTACATACAGTGTCCACCTTTGCTCCTGTTGAACCCTGAACACCTTATAAGGAAACTGAGGCCAGTTGTGGCCTGCATATCTGTGGGTGGGGGGGGGGCTGACACGTGGGGGTTGCGAGGGTCGTGATTGCGGAAGAGAGCACAATTAAAATCCCATACCAGGCCGCCACTGGGTTTCACGTCTCCTCTCCTGCTCCGACTTCAGGAACAGGAAGCAGGCAGGCTCCCTCCCCTAAGCCAATCACAGCGCTACAATGCAGCCTTGTGATTTGTCTGAGCGCTGTGACACGGGGGTGGAGGGGTGAACATGTTCTCCCTGCAGGCTGTAATTCAGCCTGCATGTTGAAGTGGGTAAGTGCGCATGACTGATTTGTGCTGCCTGAGCGGGCCGACCAAACAGTCACTGCACACTTAAGAGTGGGAAAACCACTCCTGCCCTGCCCTGCTCCTGAAAGTTATAATTTTATGTTTTTGCTTCTAGCACTGCTTGAAAGCAGTGGGGCGACGCTCCTCCGCTATAGCGAAGGAGCCGCCACTGCACCCTTGGGAATCTCCAGCACAACCCCTGTCTCTTCTAAAGTATGTCACCCATAATGACCTGTGCCCAGAGGAAGCATTTTACCGCTCTGCATTGCCTGTATTACGTTTGCACAAACAAAGCAATATCACTTTTCTTTTTTTTTTTTTTAAAGGGGGCCAGTATATCACATGACACCTGCCCAGGTGGAGCATACATTTTCTACTTTGGCTGTCAGCCAGGAAAAGAGCACATTTGGAGGCCCAGCGAATGCTCACAAGGCACTTTACTAGCAAAGTCCCACATTTCTGATGGCGGGCTACTCTCTGCAGTCCTATAAACTTTTTCTTGATTTTGTTATCATTTTTTAAAGAAAATTGCCTCCCTCCTGATCCTCTTTGTTAGGGCTGGATAGTTTAGGCCCGGATGTCTGCTTAATTAATGAATAAGCAAATTCAAAGCTCTTTATTATGTCTAGAAAGAAATGGATGTTTGTGAAAACAAGCCTGCCTCTGTTATTTATGAGGGATGCTGATTTTTTTTTTGCTCCTACTTTGGGTACCTCCTTTAAAATAACTGGGCTGTTGGGTGTGCTGAAAGTCCTAATGTTATGTCCTGTGTCTGAGCCCTCCTTACTAGCAGTAAGGAGAAGGAACGTGGCAGAGGTAGGTTTTTGCAGCAGCGAAGTCCTGTAATATTTTTGTCTAGAAAAATACATGACGGCCTGACATGGGAATACCTGTTCGTCTTCTTTCTCAGCCCTTTATGGCTAGCTTTTTCATTTCTGTTTCTATTTCTATTTGTTGTGTTTCAGTGGCTGAGAATGTCCTGTTCCATACGGCTCTGAATGCTGATGTACTGAACAGTGTAATCTCTCTCTGTACCCTGCTGCTGAAGAACATCTTAAAGTCCATGTATTTAACGTAGGACATTATAGGAACAAGAGCAATGGCACTACTTGGAATCGTTTCTCGTGTTTACTGTCGTCATCAATGTTGAATTACTTTGAAAACGCTCCCAGAAGGGTTTACCTGAAGTAAGTGAACACTTTGATGTGGGACCATGTATCTTCCAATAACACACCCTTCTTTTTAGATGTCGGCACTGTGCACATCTTTTCTTTTCTGCCCCATTTCCTTAAAAGTCAAAGATTGGTCGTATTTGTTATCCCGTTGTGCACACTAAAATCTGTGCCAATCGGATTTTCTCTAGGTAAAGTGAATTTTTACCTTTTTGCGATAACCTGTAGATGGTCTTCTGAATTCTAGGTTAGCTCTGCCCCATTGTTATTACCCATAATGAGACTAACTAGGACAGATCAAACTCAATATTTTTTTTTAAATAGCAACTTTATTTGGTATTTAAAAGAACAGTGTTACCCTGATATAAATTTTAAAAAAACAGCCATAATTGTTGCAAGGCGTGAAGAAGCTTTCCTAATATCCAATGACTGTTTTTATGATTAGGTTTTGATAGCGCAGGTTTCAACAGACACGTTGCATAATATATTCATAGAATGTGTTATGGATCCACCCCTTTCCACCATTGGCTTTTGTCAGCCAGCTTCTTACAGCCATTGGCTTGAGAGTTTGTCACTCATGTCTTGGGTCAGCCTAATGAGGTATTGGCTGTTGGAGTGTATGGTTCCATTCCAGTTCTGGCTTTTAACTACACGTGGGCCTACTTTACAACTGTAGCCCTCGCAGTCCCTCTTCTGTATGCCTTTGCACGTTAATCCCAGATTGACTGGCTTTGCAATGCTTGCTAGTTGTTTAAATTGAATGGTAATGTATCACTCCGCTTGAGTCCTGCTGACTTTGCAACCTCTCCATGCCCCTCGGGGCTGACTCCGGTTTCACCCCGTGTTCGGAGTTCATTTTCTCTCCAGACTTCCCGTCTGACCTTTGTGTCTAGATTTCAGAGATCTCGACCACCACCTATCAAGTGGCTCCACATAAAAAAAAAAGTTTGCATATTTTTTTTTATTGTTTGTTATCGGAGAAGGACATCTACTTTTTTTGTTTTTCTGTCTGAGGCCTGAGGGTCTGAAAACCACAACTTGAAAATATGTCGTGTAACGTTAGATGCTTATGGAAATGGGGATGCAAGCATGGACCTTAAACGATTGTGTTAGGAGGCGCAGTACTTCTTAGAAAGTTTTAAATTAAACTTGTGTGGAAATTCATTGGTTCCGCCCCCTGGCGTATTGTTTTTGAACTCTTACAGCGACTGATAATTTTAGGTATGGGGTTGAGTCTGAGTCTGGGCTGCTGATGTTGGACCTCCCTGCAGCAACTTTCAGACTTCACACAACCTTATTACGTTTAAATGTGGTTTTAACAAATGGCGTGGACATTTATACGATATGAAATACAGGCAACAAAGAAAGATTTTTAGGTTAAACTTTTTTTTTGCCCGCTTACTCTTGAGATTTAGTGACCGGTCATGCCTTTGTTCTAGAAGGGGGAGGCCTGGATAGCTTTTTTGTCTTCTTGTAAACAGTACAGTTACCTCTATTTTTATAGCGTTTTTGTGTACCAGAACACTCCCCCTCCGTCCCCCATTTATTTTTGGTGCTCACCCACTCCCAGGCGCACCAGCACTCTTATACTGATTATGCATATAGTGTTTTGCTCTTCCATGTAGTCCAGTTTAAGTCATGAGAAATGGTCCCTTTGCGAGGAAAAGAGCGGTGGAAGTAGACTTTTGTTTGGACTGATATTCCCACCATGCTATAATTTAACTCATCTGAATAACCGTGTGTTGACAGCGGCAGGTCTCAGATGTTTGACTGTCAGCTAGGAAGGAAGGAACACGAGAGAGAGGAATACTGCAGGGGGTGTGAATGCTCGCAGTATGTGGAATCTGGCATGCCATTCATTGTCGACCGGTCATGAGGTGCTAGGGCAGGCCATAAAGTACTAATGGGAGGCAGGAGACTGCCACCTCTGTACTTTGTGTTAAAGCAGCCCTCCCGTGTACCTCTCTGATAGAAGCATTTAGCTATTTGCTCATAGTTAAGTCCATCTATCAGAGAGGTCCCTAGTAGACTTCACGAATATCGCCCAAGTGGGCAATGGTTACAACCAACTCCGTATTGAGTGTACAACTCATCCACAACTGCTGTCCAGAAAAAAACAAGCCATGCAGTGGCACAAAGTGAAATTGTGTCAAAAAACATAAAGGTAGAAAACTTTGTTTTAGATCGGACTATAGCTAAGACCTTTTGATTGTAATAAAATGACGCCTTTGATTTACTTGTAGTGGCTTTTGGCCAGCTCTCATTATCCATGGGTTTGTCAGTGTGTCATTTACATTTGTTGCTCCACCCACACCAGCATACAGCATGAGGCACAGGGTCAGCCCACTACAACCTTTTGGCTTACCTCTCTGTAACTAACAACATTCTTCTCTTGCACAATGGGCACTTACATTCATTAGGAAAACCATTTGTGTAGTTTTACAAAATCTATACACAAAAATGGACACAGCCACCAGTTAGCAGCAAATACCAGGCCTGTTGACTTCAAGTGCTTGTTGTCACTTTTCCCCTTGAATTTCCCCCTCTCAACAGACACACTTCTTCCCACCCCCCTCCCTCCCTTCCACAGCTCCACTCTTCTGGCCACTCCTCCTGCCAACCAAAAGCCTCCTCGATCTTTAGGCACCTATGTGGCGTTGGACAATAACTTTTTGATCTTGCGAAAAGAAATTAATTTGTGGAACCCAGTGATAGAGAAGGCCTTTCAGCAGCCTTCTTAATGCATTTATTTATTATTTTATCATTCATATTTTTCTCCCACCCACTACAGCATACAGCGTGGGACGATGGCTGTGCCCAGTATCAGTTGTTGGCAAATTTTTCTGTCATTTCACAAGGAGCACCTCCACACATAAAGCAGGTTTTTTGACCCCTTCCAGGCTGATGACGAGCTGGGCTCGTCATGGCGTAGCCTCCTCGCACGCTGATGACGAGCCCAGCTCGTCATGTAAAGTGCGTTTTCGCAAATCTCAGCGTGCGAGCGGAATAACGCTAGCGCGCATGAGGTTAAGAGCCAAGTCATGGTCTAATATGGCATTGTGTGCTTTTTGTGACCTAAAAATGTTTTTTTACCGTAGCCATTTGTGTTTTTTTTTTTTTAGAAAAGGCAGCCCCAACAGCTTCCCCAGTGAAACAAAATTAAAAAGCCCAAGTAAAATATTATTTTTTTCTACATTTGTTAAACGAAATGACCCAAAGTTCCATTGCAATATCTTTTTGTTCACAATGTAATTTTTTTTAATGTTAACGTGTGGGAAAGTATTAGCTGTCATTTCCTGACTGATGGGGTAGTCCTTTATTTTGTTTAGGCGCGGCTTGGCATTAAATATTTGGAAGACTACTGACTTTGAGAAATTTCTTGGGGCATCAAATTACTGATACACAGGCATATCTCTCTTTTTGAGATATGCAGTCTAATTTATTTTTGTACAGGCTGACAGTAGAGGATATGTGATGCAGTCTTAACCTGAAGTTACATTCAAAGATGTTTAACTGATAATTATCCACTATTCAATAGAAACTGCTTCTGTGGTGACCTCCTGAAGGAGCACCACAACAATGAAATTGCAGGCCATGGCGTCCATCAAGATGTTTTGTTGATATCAACTTGCTCTCCGGGTTGCTTTGTGTGCCTTCAAGTCATTCTCAAATGACGTGTGTATGTGCGTACATGTGTGTGATTTTAGAATGGATCAGGCTATTCCAGCGGGCAAATTCCTGCTAGACCTGTGTGTTGGTTTAAGCATAAAATTATCCAAGATCTGATGCTACTAGAGAGCTTTTACATCCATCTGCGATTTCAAACTTCTGAAATAATTTGGTGCCAGAGGACCTAAACAGAACCTGCAGGAACATTTGTTTGAGAGTATGAGATTGAAGTTTATTTTATGTGAATGCTTAAGAAGAAAAGAAAGATATTCAATTTCTCTGCATCATAAGAGATCCGGGTTAGTCCAAAAAGTAAGTGAAAGCTTTTATACAAAGAGTATAACATTCCAGTTCTGCAGCTATTCTGGAACGGGTAGCACAAAACAGCAGGCCATCTTGAAGAGAGTTGATTTTGATGTCCTGCTGCTATGTTCCTGTGTTTCTGATTCTCGACTGGGTGGTGTAAGCTAACCCAGACTCATCACAGTACCCTCCTATTAGAGAGTGGTCCTTCTTTTTCTGTTTCTTTGGTCTGTGCAAATCATCTTTATGTTGTGCAAGACAAGGGTTCACCTTGATTTTGTGTGGAGGTTTCTCTTACAACAGTGTGCCTTTGTCACATGGCTTAAGAACGTTCCTCCCCTGGAGTGGAGAGGGTTTTATTGTTAATTGTAATCATTTGATTCGGAGAGTTAAGACCACCAGCCGTGAAACTGGAAGTGCTATACATTGCCCACTGCAGCATAACAGTGACGTATAACGGTGTTCTGGTTTTAGGTATTTTTATAGCAGCGCGTTTAGAGTTTGGGCTGTATCCTAATGTTAGACTCTGCTAGAGCTTGAGTGGTGGGATGGATGCCTGTGATTGGCCCAGTGCTATTGTAAGAGTGATATTTGCATAGTGATGCAGAGTAACTTTCCTTTGTAGTATGCAGGCCACAAACTTAAATGCTGATGTGTTTTGCGAAGTGGAGAGCAAGACGTGCATTTCATTAATGGGTGGATGGGTATGTCTGTCCTCCAGCTGCTTCTCCCCCCTCACCAGTGAGTGGGTGGTCGGATGGGTACACATGGTTGTGGAGGTGTTAATATGATGCAACTGGTAAAGCACGGTTACTCTGTGTGGGAGGAGTAGGCTGGAAAGTGGAATATTTACCAAACTGAGCACAGGATGTGTTCTTTGTGGGTAAAACAAGTATTCGACCAAATGAAAGTGTCAGCTGAAGCAGACCTCAATATTGCATTAAAAACACTTATCCATTTACAGAGAAGGCAGTAGTTTGTCTTCTGAAAGACCTGTTTATTTTCTAAGAAAAACAAATATATGTCGAACGCTAGCTTTCAGTAAGCTGTGTTGATTATTGTTTTAGAAAAAATGTTTCTTGCGTACAAGTCAATGCCTTGACTCATAGGCTGTGAAGTGGCTAGCTTATTTATTGATATCTATGAATTGCACGTGCTTCATAAAATAAAGGCGTTTATCTTTCTGTAGGTGAAGCAGCCCTTAGAAGTGACCCCAGAATGCAGTCGCACCCGGTATCCTCTCCCCTGTCAAACCATCGGACAGGACCTCCTCCCATCAGCCCGAGCAAGAGGAAATACAGCATGGACCAAGGGGACGATGAACCTGACTGTGAAAATGACCATGTCTCGAAGATGAGTCGAATGTTTCCCCCACACCTGTAAGTTTTATTTTGTCACTAAATTCATTGTCCGGTGAAAGCGAAAACAATTCTGACCTGCATCTGATCTTGGTACTTCCCAGTAGAAATTTCACTTTAAGTACTTTGCAAACTTGAATTTCGTTTCTGAATGACCCTTAAGAGATGGTCAAGACACACAATGGGCAGGCGGTCTCTCCCACCTCCATGTTTGTATTCATTCCTGATACGGTCCTCGTGCGACATTTTACTACATAGTCTTCAAACTCAATATTTACTCTTATTTCTGAAAATTGATTGTGACTAGTTGCGTTAAGGCACCAAATCATTTACTTTGTTGCTGCTGTTGTGTCTTAAACATTCGGAATCTTCATGAACAGACGCGCTCTTCCTGATTGGATTGCAAGATTTGTATCCCCAAATCCTCCTGAAATGTATGTTTTACTCACCTCCACTGAAATGGATTGCAGTTGCCGCAGATCTTCCAAAAATGGTGTTAACAGAAATGTTTGCGCAATGATAATGAGAACGAAAGATGTATTGTTGAATGAATAATTTAAGTAAATTAGTTAATAACTCTTCTGCATCATGAACTGAGTCCACAAAAGCAACACACAGCTAATTTTCTTCAGAAAAGGAAATATTACCAAAGCGGTGTTGGGGAAATGCTCACAATGACCCCATGGCTTTCCAGAGGTAAATCACATGCAAATGGTGAACAGTGCAGAAAGGAGCAAAATAAATCAAACAATCCTATGCAAAGGAACCAGTGCATAACATTGTAAACATAGGAGATCACCAGCTGATGTTAATAGAAACCCAGTCACGCACTGAGACTCCAATTGTGCTTCCACTCGTATAAAACGCGCCCCCTTAAAAAAAAGCTGAATTTTATTTGGAAATTCGAAAATTGCATTTGCATAAAAAAGATATTGCTCCAAATTTTCAAATGGTGAAAGTCTAACAAACGTATAAAAAACAGGTCTCATATTTTGAAGCTGCATTAGCATCTGGTAATGGGTAAACAGCAGAGCAGACAGCGTAGTTCGTGAGATGCACACAATAAGTCTTAGTGGGTTACAGTAAAAGGGATGCATGACCCACAACGTTTTTTGGCTGGAAATGTTTTCTACTTGTACCCTCCTCTTTTCCTTTTCATTTTCCTTTTAAATCTGAGGCAAGAACTTCCATTTGAAGCATGCACGTGTCCCTCGCATCCCATAAAAGGGCAGGTGATGGGCTTAAACTGCGCTCTGAAGCTTGCGCCATGTCACGCCGTTGGTCAGTCCTGAAAACAGGATGACTTTCTTGCAGAATAGGTCGAGAGTACTGAAAAGATAAAGATTATCCCCAGACTAGTCTCTTATTGGGCACTGGGGTTTTGTTTTAAGATGCCCTCACTCTGCTGCTGTTTTTTTTTAACTTATAAACGTTTGTTCTTTGTTTTATGCTTATTTTGTTAGTGTTGTGTCATTGTGTGCAGGCAGACTTTGACGTTTTAAGTGCTAAATTCCTGGGAGATTTGTATTATTTAACTAATGGTCATGTGGCCTGCATTTCTCTTTTTGAAGGCGGTGTGTGCTGCGGTGTTTATGTAGAATTTGCCCTCAAGGGGGCAGAGCTAGATTTTCCATTCTGATCCTGAGAAAGGGACTTGTCCCCGGGTGCTGTGTATGTGTAGACCAATTTTTTGTCTGTTGATCCATTGGCATACCAAGTGTACACATCCCATTCATTGCATGTCAGGTTTAAATATATCCGCACCCTAATTACTTCTACTCGCCCCTTCCATGTCAAAACCAAAATACGAACGCTTAAAAAAATGTCCAAGTGCATGGGAGACACCGAGCCACCGACAACTGGACAGGCTGCAGTTGTTGTCGGGCATGATTTATGTGGTCACACTCGAACCCTGGGAGTCCTCGGCGAAAGCCGGGCATGATATTTTCCACCCTGGCGTTAAAAAATAGAAAAGGCGTGGGGGCCGAAACGGCAATGATGTCATCCCCTGGACTTTTTATACCCGGCGCATACCGCCATGATGGACGTGAAAGCGAGGCTCCGCGTGCCTGTCGTTCCAGCTTCCAGGATGTGCGCGCGGCGTTGCCCGGGCTCAGAGCTCGCGCGCCGCTCTGCTGCCTCAGCTCCTGCAGCTCTGCGCATACCTCGCATTCCACCCGGCTTTGGTCTGTTTTGCACGGTCAGACGATAGCAGCCGTGTTATTTATCCTCAAATAAATCACTCGGGTGTTAGTCAGAGACTGGGCCTCCAGTCTGCCGGCCTGGCATTTATGACAAATTGGGAGTCGAAGCCTAAGCAGAACAAACAAAAGCTCGGAATCAGCAGAATGCCGCTTTATATAGCTCCCAGCAATCTGTTCGACTTCTTGGTGAGAGTGCAGCAGGTACCACGGGGTCGGCAACCTGTTACTCGTGCTCATTAAGATGAGAGCAGAATCCGTTGGCTTTTACGGTTTTATTTTTATTTTCTGTCTTAAACAGCGGGATAGCTGGGAAAGCAAACTACTGCCCTTTCTAAATTCACGCTTTGGCGCGAGGACAAACGCTGCTGGCTTCGATGTCAGTTATTCCATTTCATAAACGGTGCCAGATTTAAAAACGATGGCTGTCGAGCTGCCAAATTTATGCACAGCCTCCATTAGCTGCAGCCCCAAGTTACTGTGGAAAATACAAACTCATTACGTTGCTCTGTGCATCTTAGTGCACCAGGTTGTAACAGCAGCGAAACCGTGACGTCTTTGCATCTGCTTTTGTGCAGATACGGGTTTTAGTTTTTAATGTTGTGCATTACCTTCAACAGGTGGGTTGTTTTTTGGCAAGTGAATGCTGGTTCAGTCATTGACCTTTGCTGCCCGACCTGTTGTTTAAACTCTGCATGCTTCTGTTCATTTGCTGTGGAGTGGAACTCATTCTTTGATAATTTGCCAACATGTGGTGCATGAAATGGCCTGAGCTATTACATAAAATTAGGGCAGTGTATAGACAAGATCTCAAAACGCATTCAGTGGCCGAGATTTATGATTCATCTTTTAGTTGCTGACCGTGACTTAGAAGCATACTTTGCAATTCACTTACTATATATATATATATATATATATATATTTTTTTTTTTTTAGGAATGGGCATCTACTATCTTGGAGAGGTAAATTTAAAGAAAATAAAGCCAAATTGGCCGCCACGTCATGTCGTATGCACAGGTATATGTCATTAGATTGGGGCTACTGCAACATCATTACTCAAATTTATGCATATATGATGATGAATATGCATGTACGTGTGTGCATCATCAGCCCTTGGACTTGTAAACCGACCATTTTTTTTCTGGGGAGGAAAGGGTGGACTAGTCATCCCTTTGTGTCCACCAGTCTTTCGCTTTCACTGGCCTTGTTGTGTTTCATTGTCTTACATACCTGAAATCCTAAGATGCTCGAAGGATGTAGACTGTCTTGCATGCTATGCCATTCTATATTGTGAACATAATTTCCAAGAAGCAAAGAGATTTGTATAAGGGTCAACATATGTGAGCTTGTGCCTTGTAAATAGCAATGTCACAGAATTTGCCTGCACTTTATTACCCAGGCATGTGAGAGAGCGGATGAGTCTGATCTGAACAGCCTCCATGCCCTCATGAGTCATTACAGTAGCCTCAGGGATTGACACCAGCGCACTGATAACCACTCTTCGTGTACACTTTATGAGCTTTATCACATATTACAATTAATTATTCTACCACAGACTTGTGACATCCTTACGCAAATGTCATGTACCTCACAATCCTGCACATGCGTCTCACTTTCTTATAAAACATGAGTCTGACGTCTTCTGATACAATGTTCATGACAATCGGACCATGTGCAGGTCTGGATTGTTGCCAGACGACTCAAGTGGCAGCTTTCAAAGCTATTGCCTAGTGCAAAAATCTATATCTGCTCAGGTTTGTATTCCAAAGCAAGGTCACCTTCAAAACCACCATCTGTCAACAAACCATCCACGGGAGAGCCCTAGAATACGTTATTTACAAAATACAACACTACATGCTTTTCTGCTCTCTGCTCAAACCTTAGCAGACCTCTAGGTCTTATGAATGTCTCCATCTCCAAAGGGCATAAGCATCGTGCAGTCCATGGACCCTGGCTACGGAATGCAAGACTCGCTCTTTATGAATTTTCCTTTTTATCCAATATTCGAGCCAAAGGCTCCTTGACATAGTTGAGTTTTTCACCCAACTGAACAGATGCATTCGGAAGTTACCACAAATGTTTTTTCCCCCTAATTCGTGAAGCTGACTTTGCCTACTGGTGATAGCTCGTTGACTACACTTGCTGTATTGGTAAAGTGCTAAAATGTCATCACTCTACTCAAAGGCTGTCAAATTGTTGAAGTCTGTCAACAAATGCAAGGTTGCAGATAGCTGAAATATCAGATGCATTGAGGATTCCCACTGCCATGTGTGTTGTCTGTCTGAGGTGTTTGGAAGTTGTTCTCCTGCTGTGCCTCAAAAAAAGAACAGAGAAGCAGGGGAATTTTCTTGATTGAAGAGACAGACCACAGAGCCAACCCACTGTTTGCACATATGTCCGAATTTTAAATGTGTCTGTAAAGTTCAATGGTCGGTGTTTCACCTGAAAAATTGAGGCAGAGCAAACCTGCAGAAATGTAACACATGGAAAAAGCCCTATAGATACCTGGACTTGAAGATTTGCATTGCAGAATTTCGTGCGTGCAAGCACCAAAATCGACTTGGGCCATTTTCGGGTCTGCATTCTTCATTTTAGGTTTGTTTTTTATCGCATCCGATTAAAACCCTCCCCTCCCCAACCCTTCTCACTCCAAATAACTGACTAATATCCACCACTCAAATTACTTTCATATTTCACCATACTAGTTCACAGCTAATCCTTTATGGGTTTCTTGAATAGCATGGTACTCGCCCGTAAAAAGCGCTTCAACACCCAATCAGGGGTAAGAAGCGCTATATAAATACAAACCTTTTTTCCTCTTCTATCCTTCCGAATCCAAATAACAGACTAACACATTCACCGCTTAAAATTTACTTGCATGTTTCACTATACTAATTCAACAGTAATCCTCTATAGGTCCTGGAGTAGCGTGCTACATGACGAAAAAGCGCTTTGACGCCTCGTATGGGGTAGTAAGCGCTATACAAAGGCAATTACAACACACTTAATCAAGGCCTAGAATGTTTACTATGTGGTATTTGAGAATATCTGACCAGTACTTAACCGCATCGCTGCTGCGGCGATTTTTGCGCTGTGCGGCAATTTTAAAATTACCGCAATACATGACGAGCTCAGCTCGTCATCAGCACACGCCACCCGTGGGTGATGACGGGCTGAGCTCGTCATCAGCATCGAAGGGGTTAACAAAAGGAGTAAAGAGATATCCGTGATTTTGCAAGTAGGTTAAATAAAAACAACATTGTTTGGACGGCTGCAACGTAAACGTCCACTTTGAAAAGCAAACTCTGGACAGAATAGTAGAGAAACGGATACTGTGCACACGCTGATGAAGTAAGTGGTCCTGACGTCAGGACTCGATAAATAGGAGCAAAAAGTCCCTTCAGGTTGAAAAGAAGGTCAAACACACAGGTTTATGAAGGTGAAGAAGATTTATAACTCAATTGTTGGTCAGTACTAATAATAATAGCCAGCCGACACGTGTTTCGCCACACCGTGAAGGAGATGTCACTCATCAGGGCTGATAATGTTTGAAAGTATTCAAAAGCGTGGTGGCGTTTCTAAATAAATTGCCGGCCACGTGCTTCTAATGAAAGGAATAGGTCAAAAGGTACCCTGCTCCTAGTTGCGGGATCGGTGAATAAGGACGGGTGCGTCCAGAATTCAAACCGGGACCTAGGAAAGGAAAAGGCGCACCGGTCAGTGCGAGCAGGAAGCGTTCGTGGTCCGGCGCTAGGGTGACCAACTGGCATTGGTGCAAATTCAGGACGGTGAGTGTAAAAATTCAGGACAAAGGGTCTAAATTCAGGACACAAATTCAGGACAGGAGGGCAAAATTCAGGACAAAACTTTAGGACAATTGGATAAGTTTTACAGACACATCAGAGGTCGCGCAATAGTATATAAGTAAGCCCAGCCATATCCAAACATTCAACCAGTTGCAAACTTAGCCATCATGTATCCTTCCATCTATCATTTCACTCATCCATCCCTTCATTCATCCTTTCACTCATCAATCCATTATCCATCCATCCACCCTTTCACCCTATACATCTGTACACTCATCCATCCACTCCTCTACCCATCCACCCATTCACTCATCCATTCAGCCATTTACCCTTTCACCCATCCAGCCATCCTTTCACTTATTCATCCATCCACCCAGTCACTCATCCTTCCACCCATCCACCCTTTCAGTTATCCATCCATCCTTTCAGTCATCCATCCATCCTCCCTTTCTCTCTCCATTGACCCTTTCACTTAGCAATCCGTCCTTCCATCCATCCATCTATCCATCCACCCTCCCATCCATCCACTCATCCACTCAGCCACTCATGAATCCATCCATTGACCCTATCACTCATCCATCCTTCCTCTCATCCATTTATCCTTTCACTCCTTCACTCATCTATTCATCCTTTTGTCCATCTACCCTTCCTTTCACTCACTCATCCATCCTTACATCCACCCTTTCACTCGTCCGTTCATCCGTTCACCCTTGCACTTATCAATTCATCAACCCAACCATCATTTCACTCATCCATCCACCCTTTTACCCATCCAGCTACCCTTCCACCCATACATCCAGCTATTTACCTTTTCTCTCCTCCATCAAAGCAGAGACAGATCCACCACATGGGGGGACAGGAGCCATCACAGGCGTGGGGGGGGGGGGCAGGAGCCACCACATGGGGGGACAGGAGCCATCACTGGGGGGTGGGGGGGGGGGCAGGAGCTATCCCAGGAGGGGGAACAGGATCCACCAGGGTGGGCACCGGAGTGGGCATGCAGTATTCTAGTATCATGTTGGTCTCTTCCAGGGTGGGGTAGGGCTTTTCACCCACTCCTGGACAAGACAACGAGAAGACAGGCTCTCTTTCCAAAATGTTACTTTTGCCATCTCCAACTGTGATGTACAGTACTTAAAGGAGATACTCCGAGAGAACTGATTTAACTCATTGTCCTCCATACTTTGTTAATCAGTGTGGGTGCGATTGTGCCACTTCTTTATTTCATTACATTATAGACTGCATGTTTGCAGAACCGAGGTTTGTTGAAACCACGTGCTGTCTCGGTGTAATGGGGCCGGTTCTAGGATGTTTGGGGCCCTGGGATGTGTGAGGCCCCTCTAAATTGCAGAGACATGACGCATTCAGGGCTGTTTGCATCTGAATAGATGCCCCTGCTCCTGAAGCGGCAGCCCCTCCCTCTCAGTCACCTTCGAGCACCTCTTAACAGCTCATCAAGGGCTGGAGGTGTGAGGGTTGCCATCCCGCTGTGCATCTATAATGCTGCTAGGTATCCCAGCTTGCATCAGTCTGTTAAAAACCAGACCCCAACAGCATCAGAGTCAAGAAGGGAGGTGGGTGGTTAAAATTACGGACAAATGGCGTCCGTTAAAGAATCTTTCACGGACAACGGACAGACGGCTGAAATTACGGACTGTCCGTGAAATTTACGGACGGTTGGTCACCCTAGGTCCGGGTAGTGGAGCCAACGCTGGTACTGAAACAGAATAGTGCAAGGTGTCCTCGAGAGCATGCGATGACGCACCTGTCATCTCAGCACTCACTTGAGAGAGAAACACGTAGCAGTTCCCCAAAGTGCAAGCATGCCTCCACTCTCTTCACTGCAAACCGAGATTTGCAAAGAGGCCAAAAATAGCCGTGATCAGATTATCAATTGGGAGAACAGCCGGCTTATTTAACGCAGCCAGCCGGGGAGAAACTCTGACAGTAACCTTTTGAACAGATGATTTAATGTCGAATAGAAGGCGTGTTTGCAGAATCCGTTTATACTTTGTAAGCACAGCAGACGTAAATCACATTTGTAAGCCTCGAAAGTAAGCCGGCTGTATCTTCTGTGGTTCGTCGAGCCTCGCAGATAACGGAGGTGGGCGGCCTCTCCCCCACAAGCCCGCTCCTGAGACTGGTGCCGCTCACCACCCTATCTGCTTTTCAGAGGAAGGAGAACAGAACATTGGCGGCGTGAACATTCAAAGATTAAATACTTTTTTTCGGAAGGGAAACTGTGCCAAGCTGTATTTTCTTTATAATACTGCAAGGCAAAGGGGCTGTCTCTGCCAGTAATGCTTCCGGATGGCAGACCACTTACCGGAGAAGCAATTAACCAGCACCTCAGCAGACTGCTTTGAAGTCTGAAAATAGAGGGAAAGCTTTTTTTTTCCCCCCCAAAAAAGAAAGGAAAGTCAGTAAAAAGAAAAGGGCTCTCCCACCAGTATCGTGAAATAGTTCTTGATAAAAGTGCACATTTAAGACCTGGAAGGTTATCAAATTGTTGCACGTTAATGGAATACATTTGTAGAATGTTGAAGGGACTTTATCATATTTTTAACACAATCATTGCAAGATCTCTTTACTTCAGTTAATCTGTAAATAAATGCTTGCCCTTTTATTAACATTTTTCTGAATATTTGTGCTCAGCAAAGTAAACAGCAGGCCAGTGCTGCTTTTGACCATGGGTCCGCATGTAAAGGGCAGGAGGACCGGCAGCGGATTCAGGGCTGTACTTTGAGTATCACTGCGCTAGACCCATTCAGAAAACTGATTCAGGCCTCAGACAGTGCTCCACTATCTAGATATTACCAAAAACAGAAAAATCAACAATTCATACATATGTGCAAGGAGGCATCTATGGATGCAGTCAAAACTCTGGTTAGTAGATGAAATAAATGAATTGAGGACTTAGTGTATAGTAAAAAATAAAATAATTTCTTAGGTCCGGGTGTTGACAGCGCATCTTTAAAACATACATAATTGCTAGCATTATAAGCAGAGTGGGCTTTAAGTCTACCCCTTTCAGTCATTGGATTTCTTCAGCCAGCCTCTTTCAGCCGTTGGCTTGAAAGATTGTCCATCATGTCTTGGCTTAGCCCAGTGGAGTATGTGTCTTTCACTTGATGCAAGTAGCTGTTTGAGTGTATCCTCCCGCCTCCACTGAAATGCCTGCATTGCGCTGGATGAGGGACTACTTTACAACTTTAGCCATCCCTGTCCTTTTCTGCGACTCTCTTCTGTGTGCATTGCTCTAATGTGCTAACACTGCCTGCCAGACCCATTGGGTTACCAATGCTTGTTGAGTTTCGCCCACAAGACAGTGCAAACAGTCAGGTTGGAAAATACTTATTGTGGGCTTACAGCCGACTCATTGCTTATCGGAGGTTACCTTTGCCATTCACATTTGCTTGCTTTTATTCAATTGATTTCCACGTCCATCTTGTTGCTTTCTCGCTTGTTTGCTTCTCTTTCCGCCCTTTGTGTTTCTGTCCTGCTCACCCTGGCAGTCTTTTATTTTCCATGACCAAACAGGACGTCGAATTGCTGCCAGGTCCTCCTCTCCACCTTGAGAAAAAACCACTTTGATGCTATTTCTGTTTAATTTGTATATTTTTTAATTTACCTTCTCAGACCTCTCACGCTCTTGTTCAAAATGACACCGTGGCTGCCTTACAGCATCAATAAATGTCTCAGACAAAACCAATGACGTATTGGCTTTGGCAATGCTTGGTCTTATGTAGCACTTCATGCAGATATTCTGCCATTTCTAAACACTGGAAAGAATAGGTGTTAGAGTTACCCTATTTAAAGGTACTCCGTTTACTGACTCGTGAGGGTGGCAATGCTGTCCGCCTTCTCAGGGTTCAAATTCATGACCTCGGATCAATGCATGGGTAGGTGTTGAGCTTTTCCTCACTTCGCCATCTTGCTAACTTATAGTAATTGTTTAAAGAGGAATTGCCTGCAAGCAACTGCTAAACAAGCCCAATATTACAACACGAACAATAAACTGAATAAAATATACATTGTAGGGAACAGTGGAAAAGAAGTATGCCCTTCTACGATTGCTGCGCCCTCTTAACGTTGCCCTTCTTCAATCAGAAATACCGCACAATAAGTACACAGGCTATAGCTTTGAGGGATGGAGGCATTCTCTGAGAAATGCACAGCTTGTGTAATTAAAATCTTTGTATGATCCAATTCGGCTTTGCTTCAGATGGGAAATGACATCATTCCATCAGTTTTAAACCTCCATGCTGAAATTTGACCTTTCTGGATCTAATTTGGGTCCTTGGCTGGCAGCCCATGGTAAGAGGAGAATGCCGGTCATGAAAGATCGTTCTAAAATAGGTGACAAGTGGTTTAATCTGTTTAAGGGTGTGTAATTTACATATGACATGTTTGACAAATGCAATGGCATAGAGTTTCATGGATGTTAAATGGACAATGTCGACACCCCAAGTTCTCTCCTAAAGACCTTTCGCATTGAAAGGCATGGAAAGCAAGCAATAGCATAGGGGTAGTAACTTTGTTTCGACAAAATGCATTTGTGTGGGGTATCATTTATCCACACTTGCAACATAATCGAGCAGTCGCCATTCCAAATGCAACTCTTCCATTTCTACCTTTCTCCATCTAGAACAGCATTTTCAATAAAAAAATGTTTTTGCTTTTACATAGGTACTGCAGGGTCTCCTTACAACAGAGCAGGGCCTGGAAAAATAATTCATTTTTTCCCTAAGCTCTTGTTCAATCTTCCTATGGCCTAAATACATATATTGAGGAGATAGCACCATGGACCCTTTAAGTGTGATAAAAGAGTCATGTTTGAGCCATTTCTTACTAGTCAAGCACATGTTCTCTCGACACTTGCAAAGGTCTTGTACTTCACGATGACACTGAAAAGAAACAAAAAGCCTCTAGAATGGTCAGGGCTAAAAGGCTAATGCGCATATCCACCACTCCCAGTTCCAAAGACTAGTTTCAGGTGTTAGAGACCTGGGAGGATTGTCTACCCCTATCCTGCAGGGTTGCTAGATCCCGCTCTCAAGAAAGGGGATAGGCACCACAAAAATAAAACATCTAGCAAAGTCAGTAGGCCTGGCGCTGGCAAACTAATGAGATTATTTTTTATGCTTCTTATTACAACCGCATACAATAAAAAAGAAAAAAAAATAGAAAACCTTTCACTGCCAACATGTGGTGGCCATGTGCTTTCAATAATTTTTTTATTTAGAAATTACCCCTGCATATTATTGTAATAGGACTGAATGTGCTTCCTAGCAGGCACATATACATATCATGACAATAGAGCCCTGGTTTAGTTTTAATGCAGGTCACAAGTAAATAAGATACTTATTCGCACAAATAAAAGTTAGTGTTGGCTTTGATTTGCTGAAACCAGAAGAGGTAGTTGAAAAACAAGCCTGATTAAAAAATAAATGCACATTTAAGAATGAAACGAAAAACGATTTGGCAAAGTATTGGCTCACCGCTCTGGTGCTGAAGTACACTTCTTTTAGGCCGCTGTGAACTAAATCCGCCGCATGGTTTAATGCTGTACTAAGGAAGGCTAAGACTGTTTGTAAGCGACTTAAAAGAAGATGGAGAAATGGTTACCTGCTAGCCCCGGAGAAGGTATATAAATCTAGCCTTAAGAGGTACCATGCCTTGATGAGGAAAACCTGCTCCGCCTACTACACAGAGCGGATTGATAAGGCGGATTGTTTCGCCAAAGAACTGTTCTTGGTATATAAGTTATCCTCAATGGCCTCTATTGGGAAACCTGAGGCTGGCACTACAGAATCGTGTAATCAGATAGCAGAATTCTTTTCCAACAAAGTGAAGGATATTTACTCTACCTTCCCGAAGGAGGCTAGGGTTTGTTCCGGTAGTGAGGAGACACCTATGGGTGGGTTAACGGAAAAAGAATGCCTGAAGTCGTTCATGGTGCCAGATGAGGATCTGCTGCTTAAAGTAGCTAGGGGTGTGAAATCTGGCTCACCTAAAGACCTCACTCCAGCTAAAATCCTGAGAGGAAATATTGATGCCTTAGCACCTTATATTAGATACCTGTTAGAGCTGTCATTTGGAACTGGCAAAGTGCCGATAGCCTGGAAAGAAGCAGTGGTTCTTCCACTAAAGAAAAAGCCATAGGTTAGTATGGACCAGCTTAGTAATCTGCAGCCCATATCTCTCCTTCCTTACTTTGCTAAAATAACTGAAAAGTTGGTTAATCAGCAACTGGCAGCTCACACTGAAACTCACAGGCTCTTACATCCATCTCAAGCGGGTTTCCGTGCCTGCCACTCTACGGAGTCTGCCTTGCTCTTCTCCACAGAGGCCTTACGTAGACATGTGGATGAGGGTCAGACCGCGGCACTGATTCTCCTTGATCTCAGTGCCGCGTTTGACACTGTGGCGCATCACACCTTGCTGCAGTGTCTGAGGAAGGGTGGAGTGGTAGGGAAGACATCGGACTGGCTAGAATCTTTTCTCCACAAGCGTAGTTTTCGTGTCGAGCAAGGGTCCCATAGGTCTAATGCTATCAACCTGGATCAAGGGGTTCCTCAAGGCTCTAGGCTGAGCCCTACCCTTTTTAATCTTTATGTGGCGCCTGTGGTGCTAATAACTGAGCAATATGGAGTGGAAGTGGTGACTTATGCAGATGATACGCAGCTGGTTGTGGCGTTGACACAGCCAGATGAGCGCGCAGCCAGCAATTTTGCATCTTGTCTCCAAGACCTGGCTGGCTGGATGGCCGATAATTGTCTCAGACTGAATGGCGATAAAACAGAGGTGCTGATTGTGGGCAAGTCTCCGTTAGTCTGGACATCGGCCTGGTGGCCCCAGTCATTGGGTCTTTTACCGGTACCCAAGGATCAAGTTAAAAATCTTGGAATCTGGATCAATTCTAAATTCTCTTATGTATATCACACCAAACATGTGGCCGGAACTTGCTTCGGCATTGTGCGTAGTCTTAGAAAGACACTTGTTCTGCTCCCTGTTACAGCTAGGAAAGCCCTGGTCCATGCCTTGGTTACTTCCAGGCTGGACTATGGGAATGTTCTTTATTTGGGAGCTTATGTGAAGTGTCTTCAGAGCTACAACATATTCAGAATGCTGCCGCTCACTTGGTGTTGATGCTACCCAAGAGAGCCGCCTCAAAAAAAGCCTTGGAATCGCAGCATTGGCTGCCCATTAGGGAGCGTGTCCTGTTTAACGCCCTCTACGCCAGCCATAGGATTGCGCAGGGGAAAGGTCCTCGCTTCCTGCGCAATTTGCTTACATCGTACGGTTCAACTCGGCTGCTGCGATCGCAAGGGGCTGGCATGATGCAGGTTCCCAAAATGAGAAGGGCCAGAATGGGAGGTAGATCCTTCCGTCTTTTGGCTGCCCGTCGCTGGAATGCCCTACCCCTTAGGCTCCGTTTGGAAACCTCTTAGGTGGTTTTCCGCTAAGAATTAAAAACCTATCTATTCCCTAGGGACATGTTCAATTGGGGCGGGCTTGGGGAGGCTGTAACAGTGGAGTGCCGGGGGCCAATGACTAGCGCGAGGACACACTGGCTAGTGTAACCAGGCGCTGTATAAGCTCAGGATTATTATTCATGACTGCCTATCAGACTACAAGAAACTCAACACCACTTCAATCATTTTCACTGTAGGGCAGGCAACCCTTAATGTTGCTGTACAGTGTATGTGCTCACCTATATTTAACATTTCATAAATGTTCAGTAGGTTTCGATAGTTGGAGTAAAAATGGCTGAACAAACTTAAAGTTACGTCAAACAAGTATTACAGAAAAAATGCACGGACCAATTCCTATTCTTTAGAAAGGATGGATGTAACCTCAAGATTACATTTAGATGATAAAAATAAATGCAACATTTACCACAATGTTCAATCCGAAATTTGCAAATTGATGAGTACATTGTGATCAATATATCCATAACTCGCACGCCCTGTACGAATTTTCTATTTCTTCTAGCACAAAATTATGCCAAATGTGGTTTTGCAAATTAAAGGTCCTTCTAAGTACATTTATCTCCTAGCCTGCTCACGAGAAATAAGTTTCAGACATCTTCACACTAACAAAATAATGTCACCTACGGTTCTAAGAGCGACACAACCTTCGGCCAGACAGGACTTCATTGCTTGCTTCGATTGCAACACAACCTAGTACTTGGAAGAATGCGAAAAGCAAAAGATCTCTTACAGTTGCATGAGGTTAGTTTTAGCAAGCTGTTGCGAGAGTGCTGGCTTACTTACAGTTTTACAGCCAGGTCCCAGCTGTGCTCTTC
This sequence comes from Lissotriton vulgaris, assembly GCF_964263255.1. Lineage (NCBI taxonomy): Eukaryota > Metazoa > Chordata > Amphibia > Caudata > Salamandridae > Lissotriton > Lissotriton vulgaris. The sequence goes on from NC_141697.1 coordinate 1,039,395,761, forward strand.
TCTAGGCTCCCTTGGTTAGTACCAACACCCTTGTTCCTGGTTGCTAACCTCATGGGCCGCTAATACTATGTATGGCACAAACTCGAATCTGAAGACGAGAAGGCGGGCCTAAATCAGCCATGCAACTATTGACCTTAACAGGGGTCTTGTTAATTATAGTTTCTGTGTCAGTGTTTCATGAGTTGTAGGTTGTTAGTGTGCCTCCAGACCAGAGGGCAGATCATGCCCCTAGAGCAAATTAGAAATTGGCATATCAGCTGATATTTCACTCATTTTAGAAGATGGAAGACGTATACACTATAGAGTGAATTAGCACACCTATGCCAAAAGCTTCAGTACTTTATTCATAATCTTAAGGGGAAGCAACTCCAAAACACGCACTATTCACCAGGATGCGACTGATGTTTGTTCTGTATGCTGTTCCAGAATTAATAATAAATCTAAGGGTCGGTAAGCCTAAAGACTAGTTAAGCAGATAACAAATCAAAATGTATATCCCTCTTACATCGCATGTGAATAAATGGTTCAACCAATCCGTGTATGACCCATCAATAAGTAAATTGTACTTCGTTTTTTGTTTCCCTCATCCCCATAACATTCATTTTTTGTTAGTTCCTCTTTTTATAGTTGTTGTAAATTACAAGTTTGCCTAACGCTGTCTGCATTACTGTAGGGGTTATTCGTATCTTGAGTGGCAAAGGCATAGTGCCCAACCTCGGAGGGCAGGAATCCACTTTCTACAGTATGCCAGGGATGTAGGGATGGATACTGGATACCAGAGGTGTGAGAACACACCTCTCCAGCTAAGAAGTGCTATCCAGCCTGGCCTCACTAGACCATGGAAAGGAGCCTTACCGTGGCCAACAGACCTGATATGAACTCTCTATTTTACTAACTAGGCAAAGCAGGAATCGCTCTCAGGGCATCGTAAACCTCCCTTGAACTCTTAAAAACAGAAAAGGGATCCTACCGTTTCACTACAGATGCTAAAAAGGGATTCACTGTCATAAGTTGGCAACAGACGCAAGCAGCAAATATTGCTACAATGCTCTGAAGTGCCAAGCGACTCAATATCATTCACTGTTAGAATTCATTTAAGCAGGCTTTAACCTTTGCCCTAAAGGGCAGTAGGAAGGATAGTGGGCATTGGATACAGGCATTTGGTTTCCTGACTGGGATAGGCACTGTACACGAGGCCAGTATTTTCTGGTGTAAGTGAAGACTTGGCATGAAAGATCAAAGGGTAAGAGTTTAGAACACATGACCGAGCCATTCTTTGAAGTGCATGAAGACCAAAGCAGTGCTTGAAATTGGGTCATGGAGAGGAACCGGCCGGAAAGTACTGCGAATGTTAGGGTCATGGTGGAGACCAATTCACTTGGTCAAATTGAGACCCGGAAATGGGCAGATAAGATTTGAGACTTTAAAGCTGCAAGCCTCACACTTGGGGCATGCCACCGATATGGATCAGCCCATTTATTTTTTGGTTTACCCTGCTCGCATGATGCAGGTGCGAGCACCTGGATTCGTCTTGTCAGGCAGACAGAACTGGTGCGCTTCCTGTTTGAAGCTCAGCAAAGCTTACTAGATATTGGAAAAATGGTTCTTTCACTTAAGTTTTTGACTTCCTAAACCTTCCCAGAAGTTAGCTACTTGTCCTTAATAGGGAACAGGCTAAAATAGAAAAAATGCTTCCAAAATCGAATTGCAAGATTGGATTTCTGAAGGGAAAATAGCAGCACTTTTGATGAAACAAATAGTTGGGACAGCCGGCCATAAAACGCCTTCAGACAATGCTGCTAAGTGTACAGCCTGTCGCCATGTCTTTCTTTTTTTTTTTGTTTCAAAACTGCAACCACGAAGAATTGATCATAGCATGCAAGAGTTACTCTTGTGATAATACATCATGTGATCTAAAGATTATTTGCCATACAACAGAATACCACTAACAACTTGGGCATACTGGGAGCCAGGCGGGCAACTAGAGCCAAAATTCTGGCCGGGGTGTTCGAAAAATATTTTGGCGTGGGGCTAATTCTTCCAGCCATAGGCAGAGTGGCTCTAAGAAGGGGTGAAAATAGAACAAAAGCCTCATTAACAAGTAAATGGTCTTTTTTAACCCCTTCCCTGCGGTGATAATTTCACTGCGGTGCGGGGATTGAATAAGGGGGCATAACCCCTTGTGTGCTCAGGATGGCCCCCCCGGCCCCTACGTCACGCTGGGCGTATGCGCAGGGCTGTGCTGGGGAATCGGCGGCGTTTGGACTGCCACCGGTCGTCCAGAGCACTCGCCCAGCGTGACGAAGAACGTCCGGGGGCCATTCTGAGCATGCAACGGGTTCAAGACCTGTGAAGTACTCGGGTGCAGCTGCAATTAGATGGTCCCCGGCCCTCGAAGCTGTTTCAGCCCAGGCTGACACACACACAACAGGGGCGGGAGGCTGAAGCCCGGGAGCCCAATGGTTGTTGTGCGCCTGCTGAGAGCAGTTCTCCAAGAGCAACTGCCGGCCAGTGCCAAACTCCCCACCACTACTCACACTGGTGCAGAGACTAGAGGAGATAGCCAGAAATTCAACTTTCCCCCCAGACCAACCTCCTCTCCCAGCCTTTGGCAACATCCTATACCTTGAATCCCCATTGTAGAACATGGACAGAGCACACAGTGAAACACATTCGGTCCAAAATAATTCCCTGCAAATAAATTGGCCCTTCACACATCATACAGAGTCTAGTGGGAGGGAAAACACCTAGGTCAGGGTGGAAGTGGAGGAAAAAATTAGGATATAAGTTAAGAGTGTTTTAATAGCTACCTGTCCTATCATTGCACCACTGTCAAGGGTAGCCTTAGCTCCCAAATCGGTCCTGTGTCAGCCCCCAAATATTACAGACGCGACAGGAAAGAGCTGGAAGCATATGTCGAGAAAGTAAAAGCTGTCCACGGTTAATCCCTTTTACCCACCCACCACCTGAGTCCACAGTAATCATTGTGGCATTTGGTTATTCAATGCAAGGGTAAAGCATTTATGAGTACTCTTTTACGTACTCTTTAATGCCTCTGGGAATCAGCGCAAAGCGTCCAAAACCCCATTAGAAGAAGTGCAAAGAGGGCACCGCCATTTCTGTTTTAGGAACTGCATATGACTATTCCCAACTTATTCCTATTTTAGTTGTTTGTGTTCCAGTTTTACACAGACTTGCCAGAATAGGTCCAAAAAAAAAAGTAAAATACCACAGGAGTACTGGTTCAGTTACTCCAAAATGCCTTTGAGAATGACTGCCAATGTTTTGAATGGCTCTTGCACTTAAACTTTTGCTTTACAAACCTTCTACGGAGGCCCGAGTCACGTCTGGTTCATGTGACTCTAAAGCTATGAATACAGTGCCAAGCTATTCTTGTTTCTATTTTTATGCATTGTGAAATTACTTCTTTTGCACTATAACTTGATGCACGGCCAGGTAGAGCTCATTAAATATAATGTATAGGAAACGTGCACTGTACTGACTGGTAGTGGTTATGACTGTTCAGTTTCTGAGACCTGTTGGACGCTGGATGTATATGGCTAACATATGGCTGATGCTGTCGTGGAATGTATTTTTCACTGGAATGCTATGCTTTTCTGTAGTAAGACTTTGTAGGAGGGCTTGCGTAGTCTTGTGAATGTGATTAAGTGGTTGAGTAGGATTTCATCTGGAAATCTTCTGTTGTCCACTCTGTCAAACCAGTCTAATGACACCATTGTGAGGGGTTTCTCGACTCCGTAGTGTGATCGAAGCTGGCATGGTGTAGTACTCTCAACGACATGTGGACACAGAGTGCCTTGAAGATATTTGTACTTATTACTCATAACATTATACATTAGACGTGCCAAACAGCAATGCTATTAAAGGGTAAATGTTTACATTTCTAAAGCAGGTTACAGTCTTGTAGGGTAGCAGCTGTAGCACGCCAGCAGAAACCTTTCTAGCAAGTGGGATTAAATGATACCGTGGCCTCATTGAACCTTCCATTCAAAAGCTGGCATTGTTGAATGCAGAAGTAATGTTTTTAATCAAGGACAGGTGACTGATCTATTACAAGAGAAACCTGGAAGCTTGACTGGTAAGTTAACTTACATGTCGTCACTTACCCTTTTTTTTTTTGATTTAGAGAAGTGAGGGACATATATATAATATATATGATCAAATCCAGCAACCACAGTCACGTTGCCAAACACCCAGTGCACTCGCGGGCGTCATTTAAACATAATGCTTTAATCACAGGCCATAAGCACTGACAGACGCAGTGTCCTTGAAAAAGGTGTTGTGCCAAAACACGTAAACATTATGTTTAAATTCCGCCAGCGAGTGCACTCTGTGTTTGGCAAGGTGACTGTGGTTGCCGGAGTTGATAGTTTTGAAGCGGCTCACCACCGCGGGAGTGGCACCCGAGACGTGAGGTGCAGCGGAAGCTGAAATCCACTTAAATATATATATATATATATATCTATATATATATCCATCCTGCTGTGTCTGGTAGGTGAGACCAAAAAATGATCAAATTTGCTCCAAGTTGTCACTCCATCCTTTATTTTCCTGGAAAAAAGGCCTCCTCACATTAGCCATTTGCTGCAAAGAACACAGTGTTGCGTCTAAAGGACTGAAGATGAATAATAAAAGTTGTGGGGTCAAGAGGGTAGATATGAAAGAGCTGCTTGAAGTGATGGCACATGTGAGGGTGAGAGGTAACTATCTTAATTTAGTGTGTAAGATATTGAAGAAAGAAAAAAATTGCAGCTATGGCAAGGGATCATGAGAATGTGCTTGAATTCTTGGTAAGGAAAATGTGAGAAGTGCCCCATATAAATACTAAGGCCAAACATTTAAGTGCCCTGGAGTTTCAAAACTAGAAAGTTATTGCTGCTGAGAGATCATTACCAATGAAGTTGATACACTTGGAAGTATGTACCTACAAGTAAATGAAAATGACCACCAGCATGGATGTTTCCTAATGTGGCTCCTGCTGCTCAAGATCAAATTTGATATAAATTCCTCTCTCTTCCCATCTCCCACCCCTAATTCACGCAGGGCTGGCTTTCCCCAGCCAGGAAGCTACGGGGGATCAGCAGAATTTAGAGTGTGACCCGTTTCCGGATACAACCATCCCAACAACCTTGGTTGTCCCTCAGCTGGCTGACTGGGTATGTGACTAAGAAGGGGACTGAGGCAGAGCTTTGATCTCTGGACCTGGAGACGCAGGTTCTGTGGTCCTGGGCAGTGGGGCCACTCCTATGGTTTGCAGCTGCCTCCTCTATGGCCTTCAAATGTGTGCTTACCTTATTTCAGTGGCTGAGTCTTCAGCTGTCCCTCAGCTGGACTCAGGCTGCATCCAGAGACCATGCCGACTGTAGTACTTTAGTCCGTAAAATCCGCCTTCTCTCTTGATGCCCAGAAGCTCAATGGCTTCAAGAGATGCTGCTTACATCGATCATCATAAAAATCAAATGGTTGTTGAATAAGGTTATCTGCACATTCACCTAATGAAGGAGTGTCCACACTGCATCCTGCCTTTCAGCCAACTGCACACGTTTTACGATGTCTCACTCCGATCTCCTCTTACTCTCTAAACACCTAATTAAATCCGTAAAAACTCCTTTAAAATATTCTGTGCTCCGAATTTATCCAGATTTGCTACATAGAACTTCAAGCACACAATCTTGAATTCCTGGAAACACTGATCTCTGGCCATCATCACTCCAGGGACCCTCAACACTGATCTACATGTCCTCTGCTCTGTGACAGCATAAATCTCACTCAGAAAATAATTCAGTGTCAACATTTCCATCTCCATTTTTAGGTTTCGCCTGTCGAAAGCTGCGCACTGCGCAGCTTTTCCCGCAGTCGAAATCTTATGTCTACATTATGTGTGTGTTGTCCCGCCCCTCTGTTCCATTGGCTAGCTCCATAAATGGAGGCTAGCCATTGGAACAGAGATCTGTCCGTCAATGCCGGAGCAGATTTGTGGGCGTTCCCGAGAATTTTAGGCTTTTGCCCACGTCATGCGGCGGTGGGCAGGTATTTTTTATTTTTTTTGCCAAGGTTTGCTTTGTTTCATTCCTCCGAAGATGGCGCCGGGGCCCGTCGACTTCTCGCATCTACTGGTACGTTGCAGAGCGTTAGGTCTGTCAGAGCAGCTTGTAATGTTAATGCATCTTCACCCCGTGCAGTGTCGGTGATATGTGACTGTAGGGTCGTGAGCCAGCCTCTCGTTGATTACTCATACTTAGGAGGCTTCAGAATGCCCGTTCTCATTGCTCGCGAGGCCGTGTTTACAACTAAGCGGGGACAGCCTGTGACCCGTGAGTCAGGAAGGAAATGTTTAGGCCACGCATCATGTGGGGTGGGAGCGCGCGGTGGCCCGCGAGGTGAGACAGGCTCTCTAAAAATATTATGATATAGCGGCCGAGGGTGAGGAGTGTCAGCCTGGGCAGTTATTGGACCAGCCAAGCCCGGCGTCTAAGAAAAAAAAAACATGACCGTGTCGAAGTCAGACGGGGACCTCTCTCTCTTTACGGAGGCACCATCCATCAGCCTGCAGATACGGAGGGGCAGTCAGCTAGCACCCACAGGAGTGCGGCCTGCAGGGGACGGCGGGCACCCCCGAGACCGAGGAGGGTGCCCTGGAGGGCTGGCACCGGGAGCTGCTGCTCTTCCGCCGCTTGCTGCTCACCGCCGTCTGTCTGAGGAAGTGCAAGAAGGCCGCTGGCCGCCACTGTGCCCTTCTGCAGACAGCAGTCGGCGGGACCCGTCTCCTGCTGGAGCCCGGAGCAGCTGGTGGGAAACGTCGCCCTGTAGTTGCAGTAGCGGTCCCGGTGAGTTGCGCACCTCCGCTCTCGCTCTGACACCTTCAGGTAATGTTCTCGCTATATAAAATCGCATTAAATAAATAAAGTCTGTTCCTCGACTGAATGTTGGATTAGAAATGGCTGTTTTGTTAATAGCGAGTTCTAGCGACCGATGAGGAATAGCGACTGGTCAACCAAACCAAACTGAGTGTTGAACTCACTAGGGTGGGGGTCAGTGAGTGGAAATTTGCACACCCATCTCTTCATGAGGTCAGAGGTGTATCAGATTACTGAGCTATTTCTTTGGACTTTAAAATGCGTAATCTGCAAGCTACTCAGATCTCGGCAGCAGATGCACGAACCCAATTATCTATCCAACTCAGAATATATGTCGTGCGGAGTGCACACTGGCCTTTGCAGTTGGTTCTCAAACGACAAATTTATTTTAGAGAAATTAAAACGTGTGCGCAGCGGTTTCCACACAGCCATCTCAATCACATGTTGTAATGATGTTATGCCCAGGGTCAAATTGCAGGTTGCACACATTTCAGCAGTGATCCCAATACACTTCTTAGCTGTCTTGCTGATATGAGAACCTACTGCCTGCACATTGCAGTTAGATATCTGCGGCAAGCTCTCACCCCCCCCTGGCTATTCTAATTCTACTTACGGATCACTAGAACATTCAGCGAGCTCGTGCCTGAAGTTAATCTTTTGAGAATTTAGCTCCGCCAGCACCAGGCCTCTTGGGATAGTCTACGGGCATCGGGAACACAACGGGCTCCCCAATGGCAAACCCTTTCACCTGGAAAGGCCGCTGTGACAGGTTTCACCTTTGGGTGGGGGATGAGGGGGAGGGTTGTATAAAACCCAGATTAGTATTTTTTAAATCTGCACTAAAAGGTGCTACGTGTTGCTATGTTGTGATACGTTTTTGGCATTCCTATGGCGCGCAGTTTGAGAGTAGGGGCTCCAGGTGCTTTACCCTGGAAGGTTTTGTGCTGTGCATCCGTCTGGTTAATGTTCCCTTGCATTAGGCCAGGCTGGTGTTTGGCGTGGTGCTTCTGGTGTGGCTCTCGGTTTCGCACAGCTGGCTTGTTCACGGAGCTGCAGTGTGTGATGTTGGTGTTGGGAAGGTGTGGCCCTGGGCTTTGCTGGTTGTGTAGACACACCCCACACCGGTGAGATGTCTGTCCCGGGCAGGTGGCGGTACTCTAGGTGCACTGCTGGTGTCTGCGTGCGGTGGATGAGGTGTGTTACACGTGTGTGTGGTTCTGTGTCTTTGAGATAGATGTGTGTGGTGTTGTGCCTAATGAGTTGTTTGTGTTTGTGAGTCACTTGCCTCCACAGCGGTTGCTGAGGTGGGCGTGCCTTAATGACGTGTTGAATTTATATTGAATAAGATTCAGAATGTTCTGTCAAGAATTGTTCTCTGGCTTTAAGTTATAGAGAGAAAGAGTGTGTCACGTTGTTTTTCTGTGTTGCTTAATTTAGTGAAGGACTTCTCAAATGTTCCTATAGAATTGTGCTTGGTATGCCGCGTGCTGGCTAGTGTGTGTGGAGCTCTGTCTGTGTGTGTGGAGCTCTGTCTGTGTGTGTGGAGGTCTGTCTGTGTGTGTGTGGGGAGCTCTGTCTGTGTGTGTGTGTGTGTGTGTGGCTCTGTCTCTGTGGCTCTGTGTGTGTGTGTGTGTGTGTGGCTCTGTCTGTGTGTGTGTGTGGCTCTGTCTGTGTGTGCATGTGTGGCTCTGTCTGTGTGTGTGTGTGTGTCTCTGTGTGTGTGTGTGTGTGGCTCTGTGGGTGCAAATGCAATAGGTCTCGCATTTGCGAGAGATTAAGCTATTGGGATTGTAAATGACAATGCCATTGTGTGTGTGTGGCTCTGGGTGTTTGTGTGTGGCTCTGGGTGTTTGTGTGTGGCTCTGGGTGTGTGTGTGTGTTGCTCTGGGTGTTTGTGTGTCGCTCTGGGTGCGTGTGTGTGTGGCTCTGGGTGCGTGTGTGTGTTGCTCTGGGTGCGTGTGTGTGTTGCTCTGGGTGTGTGTGTGTTGCTCTGGGTGTGTGTTGCTCTGGGTGCGTGTGTGTGTTGCTCTGGGTGTGTGTGTGTGTGTTGCTCTGGGTGTGTGTGTGTGTGTGTTGCTCTGGGTGTGTGTGTGTGTGGCTCTGGTTGTGTGTGTGTGTGTGTGGCTCTGGGTGTGTGTGTGTGGCTCTGGTTGTGTGTGTGTCTGTGTGTGAGTGGCTCTAGGTGTGTGTGTTGCTCTGGGTGTGTGTGTTGCTCTGGGTGTGTGTGTGTTGCTCTGGGTGTGTGTTTGTGTGTGTGTGGCTCTGGATGTGTGTGTGTTGCTCTGGGTGTGTGTGTGTGTGTGTGTTGCTCTGGGTGTGTGTGTGTGTGTATGTGGCTCTGGGTGTGTGTGTGTATGTGGCTCTGGGTGTGTGTGTGTGTGTGGCTCTGGGTGTGTGTGTGTGGCTGGCTCTGGGTGTGTGTGTGTGTGTGTGGTAGTAATTGCTGTCTGCTGAGCTCGTCCGTACGGTACAATAGGTCTCACATTTGCGAGAGATTAAGCTAATGGCAATGTAAATGACAATGCCATTTATTTATCTGTTTTCAAAACCAACACATAAATACAAATGTTGTCATTTACAATGCCAATAGCTCAAACTTTTCCAAAGGCAAAACCATTGCATTGTAAATGCTTATTAACAAAGGCAAGATTATTTTCCAATGGATTTATGTGAATCTGGCACAGTTCGATCAACTCTTTCATCTCACAAACCATATTCTGCTTCAGGCTTTCTCCCATTGAAGCTCCTACACCTAATTCCTCCAATCCTGAATATATTTCTACTGGCCTTCACCTTTCTCAGTGGTCAACCCACAACGGCACGCCATATTCTTTTTCTACCAATCCTGTATATGTCACTTCTCCACATTTTTCACTCCCAAAACTGCCATTTGTTCTTCAAATACCTCCTCTAATTACCTGTCTTCTTGCTTCCTCTACAACGTCCTTCTCCCCTCCCTCCACTCTGTATTTGCTCTGTCCCAACACTCCCACCTGTCTTTCACATGTTATTCATGGTCTCTTCTCCACAGGCACAATCTCAACCCTGCCTGTCTCTAGCTCCCAAAAATTCTCCTCTGTTCCAATATTCCTTATGAACATCCTAAAAACCACGTACCTCCCAGGCAACCTCTCCCTCTGAGTCCCCACCTGGCGTCTACATCCCTTCTTAAACATCTGGTTCTCTGCATCTTATGATTGAACATTAAATCTCTAGACCTTACCCTAAGTAAAGATGGACAGTGCAAGTCGCCCTCCCCTAAGTAATACCCATCCCCCTCTTCAGACCTCTTGTACTCTCTGGCTCAGCAAAAGATGTCCTATCACAAGTAATTTCTCAGTTATCATGTGTGATGTCCCGACTCAAATAGTGTTCACATTCCAATCACCAGCCTAACTGGCAAGCCTTGAAGATAATTCTGGGGGGGGGGTAATTGCCGAGGAGCAACCGTGATCCTAGACCAGAATCCCCCCCCTGCCCCTTTGTAGATGTTAATCTCTGTGAACTTGTCAAAAGTTACGGAAACACTGCTTCCAAATATGTGCAAACCAAGCTCACGTCAACCTCCCCACCATCCTGACCTCCCCGCTGTGCACACCATACAAGAAAATGGAACTTGCTACTCTCATTGAAGTACCCATTCAACTCCCCAAAAATGCTGTGCAGGGTCACTTCCTCTTTGCTTCTGTACCCTATGTATAGCTACAGTTCAGCAATCGGATATTAATCGGAAAATGTTGACACTATTGTGAACTTTGACCGGAGTATCCTGGTTTGGACAGAAACCTGGTTCAGTGTATCAACCCCCCTTTTTTTGGACCTCCTTCTCCACTGTACACTTTCCGTTCTCGGATATGGCCATGATGAAATAAATAGTGGTGGAGTAGTAGATCTCCATAAGAACAATTGAAGCTGCAGAAATCTTCTCACTGGACTATAGGGAAGCACTCTTCTCCGGAGTCCCAAATGTTCATCTGCACACTATTTTCTTGGTACTCCACTGCCAGCGCTCTTAGGTCTTCGTCGGCCTTCCTGGTGACTGTTCTAAGGTTTAAAAGGGTGAGGATGGGTGGCCGCTCGTTCAGCTTTGCTGCTGCCAAACTTTGGAATTCCTTACCGCTACCGTTAAGGAGTAGGCAAAATCTGTTGTCCTTTAAAAAGGACCTTAAGTCATCTTTTCCCAAGGGGGGCGTAGGGTGGATACATACTGGTAGTTTTGTTTTGGGTCACAGCGCCAGGATACCCTTTGGGTGTCAGCCGCGCTTAATAAGTATGCCAATACATACATGCACAGATTGTAGCTATGCTTCTTGTGGCCCACCCGCCGTGTTTCACAGCATTATACATTTCAACATATCATTCCTGCAACTAACTCTTCAGTGACTCCATTGAAGCAAGAGTCCAGTTATAGATTGAATACATCACTCTCAATGCTTTACAAATCCACAGCTCTACACTGGCCGTGAAGCTGAAAATCTCTGGTGCTGGGAGCACAGAATCCCTTCTCCTGAAGCCTCCAACATTCATGGGCAATGGATAGAACAGGCCTCCTCGGACAGTGCAACAAGGATATGGAATACATTTCCACGAGGTCTATGCACCATCCCTAATCTGGCAATCTTTGATACGAACTCTAAATTATCTTATTTGAAATACACTTTGACCAAGACTGAGCGCTTCACCTTTTTGCTATCTCCGGGTACCATTGCCGAAGTAACTATGATTGGAATTGGCTGTTCTGTCTTGTTTCTTAATTTGTATTTGTTGTTTGTTCTCCGTATTTTAATTCATCCCGTCTTGTAAAGTACTCTGGTTCCCTTGGGTACATTTTGAAATACAGAAAACCACAAGCAGAATCGGGCATAGATGTTGCAGGGTGAAGTCTGTTACGAACAGCAGAGGCAGCTCCAGTATTCATTAAATATGTGAATTATTTTGCAGGAGTTTTATTATTTTTTAAATCATTGGCATTCCCATCTCTAGCATTTTTTAAACTTGGATGCAAGTACCATACCAAATGTGACCATATGCAGTAGTTTAAACTTGAATTGTTTTAAGTAGTCACAATATTTTTCTGCAATTGCTCATATTTTTTGCATGTTCAATGCTGTGTTGGGTGTTCTTTTCATGTAGTGCCCGGTGCTCAGTATTAGTATTACTTCATATGTTGAGACGGATACCTATAGGAATCCAGAAACATGTTTATGCTTTTGGGGGTTGCATTTGCATTTGTGCTGGTCTGCTTTGGGGCATCTGTCTGCCTGGTGTCTGGCTGTTTTGACAAGCGTGTAACACTAATGAAGTGCTGTGCCTTTAAATGGAGGCCTGCGGCCTGACCCGGTGTTGTGTGGGGCTCTTGTTTGTCTGACTGCAGCCATTTTCTCATTTTCACAGTTCAGCTGAAAACAAAGGCCCCCTTATCCGTGCAGCGAGCTTTACTTTTAAGAGCTGACATCAGCCTTTTCCCAGCAGGCAGCACTGCCGCGTTAAGAGCCCTCCTCGCGGAGAGCAGAGTCTGCAGCGACTAGATCCTGGTGCATGGCCAAGTAACACATTTTATAATATAGATGTCAACAGCGCCAGCCCGTAATGCACGTCAACAACTGTGGAAAGGTTGCGTGCGTTCCCGCCGTCCATATCCGAAGAACCTCTAAGAACAGTCAATTCCCGAAGCTTTTATTTGTTCAAAAGACGTATTGTCTGCTTCGAAGGAATGCAAGCACGACTGTAATGCAATTGGGCCTAGAGTTTGTATAACGTGCACCCATGGCTTTAAGTGGGCCGGGTCCGCCAGTTCCAAAAAGCAGGTGCTGAGACGGGTCCCTTTTGGGCTCACCTTCAGGGTGAAAATAATCTTAACTCTGCAGCAGTACCCCCCCACCCCCCCCCTTTACTGCCTTTGATGTAACTTCAAAGAGACTCGTTATAGTTCTATCACAGTCTCATCATTTCAGAACTGAAGCATTTTTAAAATATCCTATACAAGGAAGCCATAGTTGTTGCTAATTTATCTTATGCAATTAACAACCATTGGCAAACCCAGTAGTACTGGCTTATTGTAGGTGTAATGTCACTTGTCGTATTATATCTGGATGCAATGACGGGAGCAGCAAGTTACCGGTAGGTCGGCACACTATGCTAAGCACACATTTTTAGTTTACGTGTTTTAAGCCACGCCCTACATACGTCGGCCACGCCCCCTGAAAGGGAACCACAACCCAGTTTTTTTATACCACTTAAGGCCCTGCGTGCACCGTTCCTGGCTACTACTGCTGTATTCTGTTGAACGTAAGGAAAACGCTGATTTTGTGCTTATACGTAAATCTACACCCTTGTGCGTCCTGAGCGGGCCCTGGGAGAGGAGAGGTTGGGTATTTTTTCATTCAAAATCTTAGCAAATGTAGCTTTGCTGCTTCAAGCCCCTGCACTCCACAGACTCCCTTGCTTGGCAGGATCACCCCCGAGTGCTGCTACCAAAACGCCTCTGTCTTTGACAGCAGTTTGCAGCTGTTGAACGTAAATCTGGGGATTAGGCTGCGGCTGTAGATTAGTATAAATGGGCGCTCAATGTTTATTTTTATAACAAATAGGCCCCTTTTCAGAAAGTGTTACAACTCTGAAATCCTGCTGTAGTTGAACGTATCAGTGGTCCCTTCCAAGGGGCTCTCAAGCTGGTCAGGAACCCTCTGCAAGTACAATTGAAGTTTCCAGAACTTGGAGTTTCAGTAGTTTATTAGTTGTGTACCGAAAAGGTGGCAAAGCTGCACTGGTGCATGTTTTGTCCTTGTCTCGGTGTGATGGGCTTTATTTATGGTTGCAGCCTAACTTGTTCATCTGCTCCCAGTCTCGCCTTCAAAGGCGTATTTCTGCATATCAGTGTATCCATGCCTCATATCTTGAGTTTGTTACCGAACTTGGTACTTTCTGTTGTTTCTTGCCCTGACTTGTCTTAACTGCTCTCAACAGGTAAGATGAAAAGTATCACCAACGTTGAGTTAAGATGCTAGAGGCAGTGCACGTTGCACATAAGTGCCTCCTCTCCCTATTTGCCGGGTCAACGTTTATTTATTTATTTTCGGAGTTTTATATAGCGCTGAAGAAATCGCACAACAACATTCTATTTTTGTGGAATGGAAATGGAGTTCATGAATGCAGCTAATATCCCAGGGCACAATGATCAAATGAAGTGTGCTTCAGAGTGCTCCTGCGTGAGCACACTGTTGGAGAACTTGGAGCATACGTTCCCAGGTTCAAGTTTTGTGTCTCTAAAAATTGTATAGTGTCCAGACGCTGCATAGCTGCGCTTGCGCTCTTGAAGTACCCCCATTATTTGTAAGTCCATTTAGGTTCATGTTTTGGTCTGAAGATCAGCTAATTCCACTGCTTATGCAGCATGGAGCTTCCTGGCAAGTTGTGCCAGGACACACTGCTGCGTGGACTGCCACTGATACCACAGACACTGGCAACCACCAAGTGTCATTCAAGTCCAGAGCCCCTTCAGACAACCATAGAGATAGTGGAACCCAAGTGGAAGGCATGGACACTATAAAAGGGCTGTTAAGCTGTCTGTCCCATACCTTGATGTGCGCCCATAAAGTTTTGCACCAGCATAGCAATACTGTTTTTATTGCTCACTATTTTAATTTGCGTCTTCTCACTACTGCTTTGTATTAAGTGTGTGTGTGTGTGTGTGTGTGTGTCACACTGCTTGACGAACATGACCAGCCTCTATCTCTGTGCCTCTCTGATGGTGCAGTGCAGCTCAAAGAGTTGCATGCAATATCAGACAGAACCTTCTCCATTAACAAAATAGTCCTGATCCACTCTAATAAGCCCTATTGCCGACTGCCACAATCTACCAACGTAGATTAACCACTCTGTCTTCACGGGTGAGCTGGTCTGGTCCGCAGAAATCCTTATCAAAGCAATCTGGGGCACATGAGCACACTTTTCTAATGAAGTCTCTTAAAGCGGTATCCAGTGTGGAGAAAAATCAGTTGTCTTTACCCAGTCGTGCATTATTTACAAACACCAGCAGCAGTCTACTATAGAATTTGGCATTGTTTGATGATGTCTCGTTATAGTTTGAGAATGGTTTGTTACATCACTTAGTGACCGCACCGACCATACAGGTGGTGGAATCGCTATCGTCCATAAGAAAACAATCCGCATCTCAACCAGCTCTGATGCCAACCTCGCCAACTCTGAACACCTTCACTTCCAGATCCACATCGACCCCAAGACCACACTCAGAGGCACCCTCCTCTACAGACCACCAGGACCACGCGCAAAATTCAGTGAAGACATCACGGACTTCATCACCCCACATGCGCTCCCCTCCAAAGACTACATCCTTCTGGGAGACCTCAACTTCCACCTTGAAAAGATCAACGACCGCAACACCGCCACCCTCTTAGACAACCTCGCCAACCTCGGCCTTAAACAACTGGTCACTTCCCCCACCCACATCGCAGGTCACACTCTCGACCCCATCTTCACCTCTAGCAACCATGTCTCCTTCAGCCACACTACGGATCTCCTCTGGACTGACCACAGCTGCGTTCACTTCACCTACAACAAGCCGAAACCCACCATCCACCTCCAACCAACTCTACAAAGAAACTGGAACAAAATCACCACAGAACAGATCTCCACATCGCTCCTTCAAACCTCCCCAGCCCTCTCTTCTAACGCCAACGAAGCCGCCTCCAACCTCACCCTTTGGTTATCCAACACCGCCGACAACTTAGCACCACTGAAAAAACGTCAACACAAACTTGGCATCAAGAAGGCCTCATGGTTCAACGACGACCTCAAGAAGTCCAAGAAACTGTGCCGCTCCCTTGAAAAGGCCTGGAAAAAAGACCCATCCACCAGCAACAAGGACGCCTTCAAAAGCGCCATCCGTACTCACCACCAACTGATCCGAAAAGCCAAGAAAACAGCATTCAAAGATCGACTTGACAACAACGCCCACAACAGCAAGGAACTTTTCAACATCGTCAAGGAATTTTCCAACCCCTCGGCCAACTCCAACGACATCACCCCCTCTCAAACCCTCTGCGATTCCCTAGCCTCTTTTTTCCACAACAAGATTGCTGACATCCACAACAGCTTTGACAACCAACCCGGAAGCCAACCCACCCTACCATCAGCTGACCATCTTCCCCCCGTTAACACCCTTAACGCCTGGAACCCAATCTCCACTGAGGACACCATCCGCCTGATGAATTCCATCCACTCTGGATCCCCCACAGACCCATGCCCTCACCACATCTTCAACAAAGCAGACTCCGTCATAGCTCCGCACCTTCGAGACGTCATCAACTGCTCCTTCAACTCCGCTACCTTCCCAGAAGACTGGAAACACGCTGAACTTACCGCCCTTCTGAAAAAACCAACAGCAGACCCCACCGAACTCAAAAACTACCGCCCCATCTCGCTTCTTCCATTCCCGGCCAAAGTCATCGAAAAAGCTGTCAACAACCAGCTCGCCACCTTCCTCGAAGCCAACAAATCACTCGACCCCTCACAATCTGGCTTCCGAGCAAAACACAGCACTGAGACCGCCCTCATCGCAGCAACAGACGACATTCGAACTCTACTGGACAATGGAGACACAGTCGCCCTCATCCTCCTCGACCTCTCTGCAGCCTTCGACACAGTCTGCCACAGCACCCTTTTACAACGCCTCAGAAACATCGGAATCCAAGGAAAGGCACTGGAATGGATCACCTCGTTCCTCACCGGAAGAACCCAGAGAGTCCGCCTCCCACCATTCAAGTCCGGGGCCTCTGAAATCATCTGCGGCGTACCACAAGGATCCTCACTCAGTCCCACCCTCTTCAACGTATACATGAGCCCCCTCGCGGCCATCGCCCGCCAACACAACCTCAACATCATCTCTTACGCGGATGACACTCAACTGATCCTATCTCTCACCAAGGACCCCAGCACCGCCAAAACTAACCTACACGAGGGAATGAAAGAAGTCGCCGAATGGATGAAACAAAGCCGTCTGAAACTGAACTCAGACAAAACAGAAGTCCTCATCTTAGGTAAATCCCCCTCTGCATGGGACGACTCTTGGTGGCCGGAAGCCCTCGGAAAAGCACCCATCCCGACAGACCACGCACGGAACCTAGGCGTCATCCTGGATTCTTCACTCTCAATGAACAGACAAGTCAGCGCCGTATCCTCTTCCTGCTTTAACATTCTTCGCATGCTCAGAAAAACATTTCGCTGGATCCCCTCCGAAACAAGGAAAACAGTCACCCACGCTCTGGTCACGAGCCGACTGGACTACGGAAACACCCTCTACGCAGGTACTACCGCAAAACTCCAGAAGAAACTACAACGAATCCAAAACGCCTCAGCCAGGCTCATATTAGACATCCCACGCAACGAACACATCTCTGGTCACCTTAAAGACCTCCACTGGCTACCCGTCAATAAGAGGATTACTTTCCGACTGCTTACCCACGCACACAAATCACTCTACGACATCGGACCAGAGTGCCTCAACTCTCGACTGTCCTTTTATACCCCCTCCCGCCAACTTCGCTCTTCCAGCCAAGCCTTCGCCACTGTACCTCGCATCAACAAGACCTCCATGGGAGGCAGATCCTTCTCATACCTGGCTGCCAAAACATGGAACTCACTCCCAGCTTACCTTCGCCTCACCCAGAATCACCTAGCGTTCAGAAAGCAGCTTAAAACGTGGATATTTGACAAATAATCCTCCTCCCCTTCCTAAGCGCCTTGAAACCCTCTGGGTATGTAGTGCGCTATATAAATGTTATGACTTGACTTGACTTGACAAAATAAACGTTCAGAATTGGCTATAAAAAACTTCACAATGTGGGGTGAATTATAAGCATGAAGAATGGTATTAGATGTTCGCGGAAATCCAAATTCACGCCGTTGATTTAACGTGTGGCACACTATTAGCAATTTTGTGATATCGTCCAGCCATTTTGATATTCTGTCCAAATGGTTTCCAATGCTATCGAAAATAATAAATAAAGGCAGTGCACATTATGGAAACCCAATTCAAAATTGTATTCAGCAGTAGTGAGTGACTTTATCTTGTATGGAAGCACAGAAATGTTGATTTACACTTTAAATATTCCGTTCAGGATGTAGAAAGTAAAGTAAATCCTACATAATGTTGCACTCAACATAAAGCAAGTCCACAGCTGCACACTTCTAATAAACAGTACTATTGTTTAATTCTGCACATCTTGAGTTATATTTTAAAATTGTCCTTCAGTTTCAGGGTTACTCTGCATTCTCATCAAAGGCGCTGTGGAAGCAGCAGTTTCCAAAAAGGAACTGCCATACAGAGCTGTGTTACACATCATATATTTATAATTTAAGCGCCTCGCTACTAGGAACTTTAATATTCAAGACACCAAACTTAAAAACATATACAAAATGTTTATGATGCTTGTAAGATATTTGTGCCCCCTCAAAATTATTGTTGCACTGAGGGCAATGTATTTTATGTTAACATCAATTTGCATGACTAGAGAGAAACATTGTGTATCAAATAAGTAATTATTAATGGTTTTGTTTCCTGATGCAGTTGAAAGTTAATCAGTTAACTTGTAGTGTCTGGTACAGTGGCTTCTACATTGCACTTCATGTGCAGCAATTTTAATACCTTTTGTGCCATTTGAGCTAAAACAGTTATTATGATTGACCTGAAAACCAGGCAGAGATTGCCTTTAAGTTAAGTGGGTGACAAAAAGATGCAGTGACTTAATTCTAGTGGCTCGTATTGCATACCTTATGTTAAATTAAAATATCTCTCCCTAAGGAAGCTTCTGAAGAGTGAAGTTATTATACATATTTAAGCAAAGCATTTAGGCCGATGCATGTTTTCACACCCAAGATTCCCATTACTTGGCTTTTGATAGCTTATCTTATGTGGCATTTTTATTTTTTATTGTACCGGATATGAACAACAGCTGAAGAAAGAGAACGGTGACACCGTTGTAAAGCTGGAGACGAAATAGTGTGTGTGCTGCCAAAGCGGTGGTTTGAATGATCCTGCCTGCAGTGATCTATGGTGGATGCCATCTTCATGCTTAGGACTGCTTAGGATGTCCTTTGATTGGCCGGCCATTCTCCAGAATACCGCCTCCCCAGGTTGCGGCTGAACAACCCTCTTGAAGTGCAATGAAAGAAAACTGAAACCTTAAGGTTGTTCTCATTTAATCGTTTCCCCAGATGTTTCCTGAATTTTGACACATGTAACGCTTACTAGAAGGTTGAGCTCTTGGGAAGTGGGGTGTTGTGGATACAGTTGCTATAGACAGTAAAATCTGTGAGGCAGGATTTGGGAAGAGGCTTCTTTCGGTTTGAACTACTCAATTTTATCCTCATACCAAAATACTGCATCTGAAATACCACTGGAAAAATCAAAAAGCGGATTTTGCGCCCCGCAAGCCAACTTCCAGCGTACCCTCAACACACTCAAAGGGACCAGTAGGCCTTAAAGTGGGACATATAACGGGGGCGTGTTATTTGTCATGGACCATTTATGGATAGTCAGTAAATCTCATTTTAATACGTTTGTGGCAAGGGACGGTGCCGCTTTCTAATGCTGAAATCGGATTACAGGAAAGAGAAGGTCAACGCATGCAGCTCGGCTTTTATGGGAGACTTTTACTTTGACACGCCGCTTTTCCTTTCCAGTTTTTTTCCTGCAGGAGGTTGCTTGCCAAGTTTGGGAGGCCCAAGGCTTTCTGGTGGTGGGAGGGGACTGGACTGTCTTCGTGCTCTTTGGCAGTGACTAGTGAGGTTAGTGCATACAAAAAAATAATCTTTTTATTCCCTTTTACCCTTGCTTTTCCAAACCAGATGGTAACCCTGCATTTCGATTTCAGCTGCGAGGCAGGCGTGTTGTGCAGAGGTGGAAGCGATCGGTTTCAAGGGAGAGGCAACGCCGACTTCCCACTGAAAGTTATTTATACCAGGCCCGGCCTGTCAGTCCGTCCGCCGCGTTTCCAAGTGGCAATCTGAGCTCCTGCTCAGCTGCTGTCATCCGTTAACCCCGAGATTGCCGGCCATGTTATCAGGTTTGCTGCCGCTTGCATTCCACTGGGCCGCGTTTCAGCCGGTGGCAGCAGGCATTTAACTGCCGGGCAGGATTACCATGCGACTGTCCGGGGCGGGCGGGCAGCAGATGTGTTCAGACCAGTTGTTCCCACTGGAAGGCCTTTAGCTGCACAATGAGGGTTGGGCTTCAGTTGTTAACGTGACTAGTTATTGCATGGGGGAGAACCTCGATTTATAAAAATTGCTGTCTCAATTTCCAAGTTGTTCTGGCTCCCTCACTTCGCAGTGGCTATTCAAATTAATTCATTTTTTTCGTTTCTAGTTTATTAGTCATAAATATCACTTGAGAATCATGCATCGCTTTTTTGGGGCATAACTTTCTGTATATAAATCTAGCTTTGCAGAATTACGTATTAACGAGCCTTTGTGTTTTGGGCAATCGAAAAGTTCAATGTATATTTTTTTTTAATGAGGCAAAATGTTTAGAAGTGGGATGAAAAACTTGGGTCTCTTAAGGGGTTATTGCCTGTGTAATTAAGGGCTTGACTCAAACAAATACATTACATTTCTGTGGTTCTCAGGGTGTTCCACCCAACCAGTATTATGGTTCATCTCTGAGCTTTCTATTATTGCATCTAGATATATAACATGCCATCTGACATCCAGCCAGGTCTATTGGCTTTGTCAATGTTTGGGAGCTGTTTAAGATAAATTAGTAACAGTGATTTTGTTCTAAATCATTAATAATGAAAATGTGTACATTCTGAAATGAGGCTGTGAATTATACATCACTGAGGCCTGTGGAAGGTGGTTTTCAGTGTCTCACTCCCATTAAAAAAATAATAATAATATTATAAGTATCATGGTTAAAAAATACACGTAATTGCATAATAGTAAGATAACACACACTATCGATTCTGCATACTTCTAAGAAAGAGTGCATGAGGTCCTAAGCAAGCGGAGTATTTGTGGTGATGCAATCATCCGTTCAGGATGGCCGCGCAGGGGATTTAGATGCCTCCGCCAGCAGCACACAGCATATGAACTCCCTATATACAGAGCTTGTAGATGCCCACCCCCGTCCTCCATCCTCCAGCCCAACTATGTACACAAAATATAAATACGCTACAGGTCCACCATAGAGCACCCAGGGCTCGACTGAAACAAGTCTAGAAACACAAGTGCTGAGGTAGAAAAAAAAATACTTGCTCAACCCTAGAAGCGGTCTGAGAAATTGAGCGATTTGGGAGCAGTCAATGGCACCATACTGGCCTTCACTTCCACATTCTTGTACTTACTGGTTGAGCTCGGTGCACCAGCTCATGCGTCCTCCTTTGGGCCATCTTTTCCCTCTCTTGCTCTTCTTTTCTGAGGCGATCCTCTTCTTCCATCTTTTCTTTTATGTCCTCTAGCTCAGCAATCTGCTTTTCGAATTCCTGGCTCTCCTTTGTACACTTTTCAGTCGCCAGCTCAAAACTATCCTGAACTATTGAACCAGAAAGGCTCTCCGGCAAACCTCTGCTTCCCCTCTCTGTCACAACGGGTTCCTGGTGGATGATTGTGTTGGGACGGGCTTTAAGCATGCTGCTTCTTTGTGCTGTTTCAGCTGTTCTTCTGTCTTCTGCTTCCAGCGCTGGGTTTTAATCGCTGCTCTCTCCTCTATCTGTAGGTGAAATGGCTTTTGGTTTGTTGGACCCTTGGCCTTTTTCTCAGGCAAATATATTTGATCGAAGTGGGGCAGAGGCAGGGTTTCCTCAGTTCTTTCAGTTTCTTCTCTTTCTGTGCTAGACGTTATTCATCTCGCGAGTCAATGGAGAAGAGTGCAGGCTCTGGAACTTTAGGTTTAAATGGCACACCATATTAATTACCAGCTGCTCTTCCTTATGGGCAGGTCTACAAACTCTATTCTTCAAAGCAAATGCAGGAGACTTTAAGACAGTTGGTGAAAGACATTTCATCTCTGGAACATTCGCAACTTCCTCAAGTATTTGTCGCACAAGGCCTTAAATGAAAAGTGCTCATGCTCTTGGATCCGCTTTTCAAATTCCAAATTAAAGCTAAAAGGCTTGGTGGAGTCCTTAACAGACTGGTTATTTAGAAGGATCGGTGCCCCATCCAGGACCCAGTTATCACTGGTAACTGAGCGGTGATGCTTTTTTGTCTCCAGCTGTGGTGTCTTCGGATTAGTCCACTCAGTCATGCATTTCGGTGGTGATGGACCTTCATGCTGCTGTAGGCGGCTACAGAGGTGATAGCGAGATGGCATCTGCTTGTGGGGAGTCTTAACCTGTTTAGCTGTTAACACAAATGTGCTTGCTCAAGTTTCTTCCTCCAGTTTCCACTTGCTTCCTTGGGACAAGTTGAAGGGGTTTTGGAACAGTGTGGCCTCAAGTTGGAATACGAGCTGGGGAAGGAGGATGCCTCCTTATCACTGCAGTGAAGTCCACCTCTTTGAACTCATCACCTGGCTGGGTCTCTGGAAGACGTTTTAATCAGTCTTCAGTGCGGAAGTCAAGATTAACCAAGTTTGGTTACTTGGTATGTGGTGTTCTTCACAAGTTGGCCTGCACCTACAATAGCATCTTTTCTAGCTCCTACTCCTCTGTGCTTTTCAGTTTTGTGCTCATTGGTGTGGCTGGAGATACCCATTAAGGGACCATCTCTCAGGGAAGCCAGGAAGGGTTTCGCAGCGGTCGAAGCGCCTTGGGACCCTCCGGGTAAGTAGCGCGCTATATAAATGCCTATACATTTACATTTACGTTACGTTATCAAACAGGAATCTGCATTGTTGTTGTACTGTTCATTTAATGACTCAAAGTTGATGAAATGTGGCGCATCGAAGGAATATACCGCCGCTGACAGAAAACCAATGAAATGCCAGGATCAACATTTTGGTCACAATCCAGGTGGTCTATCCCACCGCATTGCAGAAGGCTACTCACCACCAGACGCTCGGTCCTCGCTAGTCTTCTCTCACTACTTTTACGTTCACTCTGTTAGACATATACTCTCCATCTGCATATCTTACCTTTTCATCTCCCTTTTGCCTTCCTGAATGCACTTCTTTGCATCTCCTTCACTTCCCAGCCACAAAACAAACCACGCACCCTTTCACCTTGTCATTATTTTGACAACTATGTACCCCCTTCACACACATTTGCAAAGAATCACAATTCCTCAGCCATAATGCCGGAACTCTCAGTGGTGGTCTGTTCAAAAGCCTGGAGACCACTCAAAGTGTGCACTATACCAGAGTAATATGCTACACCGGGAAAAAAAAATACAGAAACACATCGTCTTGGAAATAGGTCTTAGGGAGTGCAAGATTAAGTATAACATGAAATATAAACAGGAACACATTTTGCTATGTTCTGAGTGCATTGCTCCTACCACTGGGCGCTGTTTCTCCAAACCCATTGCTGAACTGAGCATGTGACCGTTGACCTTCATGCCCCTCCCCCACATACCTAACGTACCGTGAAGGAAGAGGTGTTCACAATGGCTAATTTTTTTGTTTTCTTGTAAAATCATAACTCGCAATGCAGGTTTTTTTTATCCTCAAACGGGATTATTTCAGATAGCAAGATGCATCTTTGTGGAATTAATTTACTCTCCTCGAAGAAGCCGGGATGCTTTCATAGTTTGGGGCGTTCATATTTCGTCTGTAAATAAAAGGCTTTGACATTTCCACCAGATAAGCGTTAACACGAGTTGCCAGCCATAGGTTCGCCCCAGTTCACGTCATCATCCGTTGCTGCTGGGAACAGTAGGTGTTTCTTCCTCGGAGCGGCACGCGGGCTGCTGGAATGTGTTCACGTGAAGCGATGGTTTGTTGCAGACCGAGCTCTCTCGGAATGGCACGCTTGGAATGGAAGCCGCCAGTGGGCCGAGAAACGCTGATGTAACAGATGCGAGCAAACTCCGAGAAACCGTGTTTGTGAGCGGGGGCGGCCTGCTCCAGGAAGCCCGCGGTGAACATAGTCTTACTTAAAGGAGACATCTTGAGACCATCTTCGCTCCGGGGACAGTACCACAAAACATTTTTGACTCGCACTTCTTGTTGGTTTGTAGCGGTTTTATATAGCGCCAACTGGTCCAGGAAGGTATTGGACCGTTGTACACGCGCACAAGTTACATTACAGAAGGACACGTTCATTTCTGACACTAAGTGATTTGCCCAGAATCACATGGTGTGGGGTCAACGCCGAGACTCAAATCTGGTTTCCCAGCTCCAAAGTCGGCAGCTCTGGTCGTTATGCTGTATGATGTTGTAGGTGGTAAGGTAAGGCAGTGCCTGGTGCAGGCACCTTTTAACGCT
This sequence comes from Lissotriton vulgaris, assembly GCF_964263255.1. Taxonomy (NCBI): domain Eukaryota; kingdom Metazoa; phylum Chordata; class Amphibia; order Caudata; family Salamandridae; genus Lissotriton; species Lissotriton vulgaris. The sequence continues at coordinate 1,039,420,022 of NC_141697.1, forward strand.
GTATTGCGAAAACAGGTTTCTGCAGGTGGTAATGTGCGACAAACATGATTGTGCATATTTGGTGTGTGGCATTTTGTTGTGGTGTTGCTGTGTTCTGTTGTTTAAGCTGCTGTGTATTTCTGCTGGATTATTGCCATGTGTTTTGTATTGTTATTGTGGTCGCTTTTGCCTTATTTCGTGGTTCTTCTCTTTTAAATGTGACATGTTACTTCCTGTGTGGTATTGTGTTATGTTCTTGTGATTCCCTTAGATAGGTCAACAAATGCAGTTACTTTTCCAGCTCTTCCGGGTGCTAGAACGGTGGGTTCAAGCTTTCAGGGCACGAGGAAAGACTTAGCATCGCTGCTTCTTGAGGGAGCCCTCTGGTGTAATGAGGGTGCAAGAAACGTCAACTCTCTTCGAGCAGACAATTTAACTTTAACGTTGCATCAAGACAAAGAGAATGAAAGGTCTTGTCTGGAATTGTGTACCCTATGCTCCAAAAGTCTCCGATTTATAATTTTGGGCAAAAATATGTTCTTGTGTGTGAAAGTTGCCTCCTTTAGGAGTGTACATTTTATCAGTAAGCAGTGTGTTGCCAAGGTGTGTGCGAAATCATATTTGTAAGCTGTCTGATAAATAATAGGAATATCTCTTCCTTCAGATCACTGCGTCTGTGTGTATGCATAAGATATTTCTGTAGCACAAAACTAGCCAGAAGGTAGGTGAGTGCTGTACATAGTCAAAGACCAACATAGCGTCAACTAGTAAGAGGAGAGGAACCTGGGTTGTGGACGGTTAATTCATTGTGATCTGTTCTTTAAACAGGTGAATATTCAAAGCTTTTCCTACATTTGAGCAGCATTGCGACGGGTCTTATTGCTACAGGGATGCTGTTCTAGATTCTGGGTGCATACATGGACACGGTCTTCTGCCATGTTTTTTCTTTATACTTTCATTAGTCTGCATGCATTCTTATGGTGCTGTGGCTTCAGTTGTGCAGAGATGCTGGTCCTCTCGCAAGATAAGCTAGCGTGCTGGTCGCAATGGCTTTGTAACGGATGCATCTGATTATGAAGATGGTGAGGGCCGGCTATGGGAGCCAGTTGAGTTTGACCAGAATGAGGCTGTCTCTTTATTTTTGGGCAAGGTGTTCTTTGAGATTGCTGTCAAGGGTGAATCCAAGTGACTTGGCATTCGGGGAAAGTTGGGGTTTGAAGCCGTCAAGGTTCGTGTCATTGACCCATATGTACACTGTTTCTTCTCTGTTGTTCTTCACTAATAACATGAATTCTGTATTGGTTGGGTTGTGCTTCATGTAGGCGCTGGACATCCAAGCGCTGGATGATTTGCATGCAGTGTTTGAGGCGTTGCATGTCTGAAGGAGGGAAGACTTTTGAGTAGCGTTTCGCGTATTGGAGATCCACGATTCCAACATCTATAAGTAGAACACTAAGCAGCTTCCGACAAAGGTTGAAGATGACCGGAAGCAGTAGGGAACCACAGGGGATATAAATTATTGTGAGGATAATGTGATGCAGCTTTTTACAAGCATTGGCACAGCCAATAGGTCTTGCATTTAGGACCTATTGGATTTTGGTAGTACAGTATCATAACAAAAGAAAAGTGAAATTATGCGGCCGTGTCATTGTGTTGATGAGTATGTGTTCACACCTACAAAAGAGATGGATCAGCCACTACAGGGGAGGCCATTGAGGAGCGACCAAGGAAAACTGTGGTGTCGCCAAAATCGTCATTCCCATCTGTGCCAAAGTGAGCACCCTAATGAAGCCAGTAGCTATAGAGCCCAAAGAATGTGATCATACTTGAAGAAACCCAGGGTTGAAAAAAAGTTAATTAATTGGATCAAAGGTTTCTCCATTTATTAGTCTGTACTGTTAGAAAGTACCGTACTCACAGATTTAGTAGTGGGCAAAACAAAGGGTGCCACTAACAGGGATGGGGAGAGGAGTTGGCCTAACTGCTAGGGCGGTCTTCCTCGAATCTGGGAAACTGGGTTCGAGTCTTGGCAATGACGCTGAACATCCTGTGATTCTGGGCAAATAGCTTGATCTCCCAGTGCCTAACAAAAAATGAATGTATCCTCATGTAACGCAACTGGTGCTGTGTAAAGCGCTCTGATACCCGATTCGGGTCAAGTTTGCTCTATATAAAACTCTGTAAAATAAATGTAAAAAATTTAATGTATTGGGATCAGACAGGTGTTAACTTGTGTTTGCAAAAGCACTGGCCGGCTGTTCTGTTGAACAGTGACCAGGAGGGCGGGTGTTGACAGGCCATAGGGTATGGTTGATAGAAAAGGGGCATGCTGGGCCTTCAATTTTAAAAACATGTACCAGACCACAGGGATATTGTGATTTTAAACACAATTGTTCCTTCTTTGGGACAGAAGCCCACCTGGAGTTCAAATGCTTAGAGAACCCAGAAAGAAAAGTGGGCAGAATTAAGGGCATTTCAACTACAGTGTTGAAGAATCCATCTCTTGTGTCCTTGTTGGCTTTAAACCCATGGCGAAAGATGTATCTACATAATTATGTTGCTCCCCACTTACACAGCGGTTTCCGCTACAGTTTCAGAATATCTGCTATTGGTATATAAGTCCCCACGTTTTGCAAAAGGAACACTTGTTAGACTAAAGTGCTTTGCGGTTAGAGTTTTGAGATGGAGAAAAAATATCTTGTATGCACTCTTAGGACCATAACCAATATTATGTTCTATTGGGTTGTGTCACCTTGTGTGTACTTGACGATGTTGTGTAACTATACTTACACTTGGCGGGGAGGGGAGGGGTTGGGCTGTGTGCGTGCACACATAGTTCTTAAATAAAAATAAAAACCAAGGTTGCTTTTTTCTGTACTTCTAGACAGGAAGTTGTCTTTTCACTTGAGCTGTTTGATGTGGGCGGGTTTAGCCTCTAGATACAGTGTGAATTGTAAACACTGCAGCGGGCTGACACATATCCTGAAATATTATTGTGTAAAAATATTTCTACATTTCCGCTGCATGCTGCAAGAGGACACATTTTAACCGCAGCCTTTTTTGCCATTGACGAGGAGATAATTTGGCGCAGGCTTTGTTATTTTTGTTGTATTTTTTATAAACTGAATTTTATTGATTTTTCAAGCAAACAACAATCACAGGACATTCCCACACCATATGATAAAAGTAAGCTCGAGGCTTTGTTTTTAAGGCAGATGATGTTATACAACTGAAAGAAAGGGATTTCTAGAGGACTTACTGAAGGAAATATGCCTTATAATTTTACTTTATGAAGGATTTTTGTCTCCAAATTAAACATAGTGCATGCAGCGACTCCTGTTAACAATGTTAAAATGTACTCCTGCATACTTTACAGAACACTAACATACTTTAAGAAGATTAACAGTGGATTATTGAATTATGATGGCCTCAGTTGGAACCAACAACCTTTGGTGTGAATTGTTAAAAAAAATTTAACTGTACACTACTAGACCAATGAGTGAGAGCTCCTTGATTGCTTGCTCGATCGCCTTGACTGCATGCCTGCACAGTCCAATGCATCAGGATAACTCCTTGTGTTTGCTGACCACTGCTGAAACATGCAGTGGTCTGCAAGGGGACAAGGTTGTCAGCCTTCCATCCTTCCAAGGTCTTTAAGTTCATTTTCCATTAACTTGGAAAATAATAGTTCCATTATTTGTATACAGTGCAGAGTTACAGAATGAAGTGCTATGCAGAAACAGACTACTGTTATCTGTTTCCGGATATTTTTCAGGCCTGCTGTCCTGCAGATGGCTGCGTGGACGTCCTCTCTCAAGGCTAGCAAGACTACATGCATCATAATATTTGAACGTGCTAAGTTTCTGGCACTCATAGTAAGTAATGTGCTCTACTATCTTCTGGGGGAAAGGGTGCCCACGTGTGTTCCTTGCACACTAGTCACAGAAAAGAATCTTAGTCAAAACCTACTGCCCTGTGGGCGGTGGCACCAAGGGCTTTCCGTCCATGTCTGTTCCCGCCCACACACATCGTAGAATGTCGCCCCAATGAATGGTGGGCTGTGTTATGGCATCAGATGCACTTTGTGTCCGCCTTCACGTGACTGATGCCCGCGTGGTGGGAAGGCTGGGCATCCAGCGCATGAGTCATACAAAGAGTGGGCTTCAAGGAGCCTCAAGTGAGAGGTTCAAAATACATCTCAAGTGAGGGGGCACTTTATTTGGAAGGGTCGTCAAGGAACCGGGAAAGCGATGTCCAGACACAATGAACTTAACAGTTTCTTTGCTTGCGTCATTTTAAGTGTAAATGTTGCCCTGATGTATTTCCTCTTGAGATTGTGCTGCTGATTATCAGCCCCCAGAAAAGTTTGGTACAAGAATATCAAGGGACAAAATATCGGATGGCAAGTGTCTATAAGGAAGTATGGATTTACTATTCATGACTCTATCTCTGTGTACCTTGAAGATGAGGTCTATGCAGTTAGGTCTCGAATATCTAGTCTTATCATACCTATTTCTTTTTTTTTTTAGGTGGAATAATTTGACCTTGGTATTGTGTCCCATTCATATTCTGGGGTCAATATTCAGGGTGCACACCAATTGACAAAGCCATCTAAGGTTATATATAAGAGCGCTACTTTACGTACACCACAATGCATTTATGACTAGTACCCTGAACGTACACCTCTAGTAGAAGGAAGATTGTCGTCTTGCTTTTTGAAGATGGCATAAATGATACCTCGTGTATCGTTGTGCTTGTTTGTTTTCTTTGTTGACACAGTATTGGGCTGTACATTCGTTAAGGTCCATTTTGTTACTATCCAGAAGTCCTGCCTGCACGCCATTTTCTCGAACGTCCATACAGTGTGTGACCAAACAGCACTGTGTCATCCATGCACAAAACCCTGCCACCTCCCATCATCGGGGGTACCTTACCAACATTTTTCTAGGTATATAACATACTGCCTTATAGATGGACAGTTATCAATCACAGGGCTATTTTCTATAGAAGCTTTCCACGTGACATAGAGTTGCTTGGGATGTAGAACCTTCCCTTAATTCTTAGCAATTCGAATTGCTTTATCTCTTATCCCTTTTTGCTGGATCTGGGCAGAGGAGATACTTTTTTCCCTCTAGTCTTGACATTAGCCAGGACTATATACATGCATACATAAAGGGTAACTGTAGCAGGGGCCAATATTGCCATCAAGGCGTTTAGGTGACCCTAGCAAATCCTAAGGCGCGGAGTGTGTTATAAATATCAACTAAAGCTCGAAATGGCAGTATAGGACCATGAATCACGTTACTCATCATGTGTTTTTTAGGTATTAGATTATTTTATTCAATTTGAGTCCTTTTGTATTAATTGTTCGCATGAGACTGCAGATTTGTTTCTCAATGTTTTTAGACCTTTTTATCGGTGTTAATGTGCTAACATTGAAAATGTGTTTAGTGCAACGATGTGCATTATAAATCAAATTTTAAATGCAAAGCGCATTGTAAGGAAATTAAAAACCTGCATTCTTAAACGTGTTTTATTTACTTTTGTAGTACGTTGACCCTAGAGTAAGTTTAGCAAGACCTATGTTGAGAAAGAAAATGAAGTGCAGTGGTAGAGTGTAATGTTTAAAATGTTTATTTTCACACACTAGGCATGGGGAGTTCATTGGAAGGTTATTGCACCAAGCATGGGGCTGCAAAAGTGAGCTTTTTAGGTGTGCTGATTAATGGTCTAAGAGCAGCTCTCAATTTTGATAGCATTTTTTATCAGCACTGTAATAAAGGCCTATTTGTTCAGGGAAGCTAAATATGATACGATTAAATTCAGCTCTGTGAATTGCGGGATATAAGTAACTGGTAGGCCTCTTTCTGTGAAATACGAGCTTTGAAACCACTGCCAAACATTCAAAAAGAGTGCATACTCATTTTTTTTGTATATTTATTTATATGGATTTTGTACTTGTATAGCATTCAGCCACACCTCTTCAACCATTTGTCAGCCCACTTCAGCCATTGTCTAACATTTCTATGATCGATGTAATTCTTCTCTTTCACAATGAGTACTTGCGTATAAAAAAGGAGCTCCTTTGTACAGTTTTACAAAAAGAATTTACAAATACTGGCAAAGTCAGAAGTTGACAGCCAGCGAGCGTTGGTCCTGTTGGCTTTGGCAATTTAGCACTGCTTGGTTTTCTTTTTTTTCCCCTAAGGTGGGTGGATTGGGGAGAGAGTACCCGAGCCGTGCATTTAAGACCATATACGACTTGTATATCCCTAGAGTTAAGAGAACACACCTGTTTGACCTGCACAAACATTTCCATCAACTACCTAAATACCCAGAAACGATTCATGTTGGGCAGACATCCGAAATTCCAACCTGGTAATTACCAGTTATCATCTGATCCTCCAGATATCCAAAATGAATTTTAAGTAAGATACACTCGGCAGGTTAGTGCATCCCATGATTGGCAGGAAGCCAGATGTTCACCCTTTCACAGTTTTCAAATAAGAGGTGCTATAGCAAATTTAAAAAGCAGTGGTAGAAAATTAATTTTTAATTAGGTGGTACCAGTTCCTCTTCTTAAAGAGAAATCTGTGTTTTCTTTCCTGTGCTGTAACTCCATAGATTCACGTGGAGAGTTTTACAATTCCTGGAAATGGGTGTCACCACTGTATACTTCAGACATAATAAGGCTAGTTCAAGCTAAACATGAGGTGGGAAGGAAGTGCACATTGTGCAAAACAAAATGGGATATTGAGCCAAAAAGAGCAAAGACAGACACTTGGTTACAGTACTTTGTCAGTTTTCTGAACGTTTCCGTACACACCAGCAATAATGATACAAACACCTATTGCTTACAATAAATAATGCAGCTTTTTAAAAGCTTACAAATGCACCCCTCCGTTAATTATTGCTAAACACTCCTAGTGCATTCTTGCTCTTTAACTCAGATTTTTTTTTATATTGTGCCCGTTTTTGGACCAAAAACATCAGCGTCCACTCCTCCCTGTCCCAAAATGTAAAACCTAATTTTCACCCTGGACCTCCCTTTTCAACCAGTATCACACAGCTTTAGCGGCCTGGTGCTTTCAGAAGAGCAACATACACTACTAAACCAGAACTACACAACAACCACTCTCAAAAGTGACTTCATAGCAGTGGGAAGTACATTGATTGCTTGGCCTATAAAAGAATGCTTGAATTTTTCCAAGTAGATGAAGTGTGTTAAAAGCTCATCAGTCACTTGTTTTGTCATGTATAATGGAACTGTAGTTCCCGGTTTGTGTGCACTCGACATACCACCCCAGCCTGTTCATCTTGAAATTGCTCTTCAAAGCCAGTGGAGAAAGGGAAGTAGACACTGTTTTTGAATTATGGACCTCTGGACATTTATCTGAAGGAACACAGGACCTCATTCATAACATACTTAGATTGTAATTAGTGTACAAATGGGTTGACATCATGTGCAGGTCCACATTACAGATTCACAGATTGCGCTTTCTATGTATGGGCAAATAGATCCGGACCACGAACATTCTGTGGGGTGGTTTGTTGTGACTCCATAGTGGCTTCACTTGAAGGTGGTGAAGACCACAGACTTGCCCATTTGGTAGTATTCATTAAACATTTGTAGGCAGTCTCTCACCTTGGAAATGTCAAGGCCAGAAACAAATCCGATTTTAAGGTGGTAATGGGCGAGTGAGCGCCTCCAAATTGGCGGTATGTAAAGGGGTTCAGAGGTTTCTGCAAAGGAAATATATATTTTCCGTGAGACCAACAAAAAGATGAAAGTTGCAAATGTACTTCATACATTTACATATATGAAAACACTTACACATGCCATCACCCAGAGGATTTTGGGACAGTTGCACATTCCCACGAGTGCTTCGGAAATTCTTTGGGACTTTCATACAACTTAGATCTCTTCGCAAACTTGCATATTTTTTTGAATTGCTGTTTTCTCATTGTACCTTACTGGTTGATTTTGAGATGTTTTTAATTTCTTTTAGTTGAAGTTGTGTCCGGTATTAGTTTAGCGTTGTATTAGCGTACATTGTTATGCAACTGTATTTGTTTATAGGTAGTTAACTTGTATTATTAGAAACTGAAAACATATGTCATAATTGTGTATGTGGTCATAGAAATCTCTTGCATGGATGGTAAGCACAAGTGTGGGTAGCTGTGTCTCTTTGCTTCACTCCATGCGTAAGGGTAGCTATACGTTTGCTGCGATACAAACTGAGCATCTTGTGCCAGTCGAACACAATACCAATTTTTTCCCACTTACGCCATACTGCTTCCCTCATCCTTCCACTTAGGCATCAGTGCACTGGCTTAACTGTCCTCTCATACATTTTTACTCTACTGCGTGTTGAGGCGCTGTGCCCTATATCACACAATAGGAGCGCAGCAGCAAAACACCTCCCACATAAACCACCGCGAACTAACACCCTTCCAACCAATCCCATCAATTGAGTAGATTCAACATAGTGGTGCTGCAAGTTGTCAGGTGTGTGAAGCAGCTACAATGTAGTACATCTTGTGCTTTGCTGGCAGGATGGATCAGTGAGTTAAACCATTGGCCCTTACATACATGGTGATCTGCAGGTCACGAGATCTAACTCCACGAACACCACATTATACTTAGCTCTTTCGGGGGTAGTAAATCGAGTATTGTGACATTGTTTAATAGTAACACCTGTTGAAAGTATGATGGTGCATGGTGAATTGACGCTGTGATTTGTTTTGCTTTTTCCAGCTATGAATGTGCTCCATACAAGCCTACACAATAAACTGCAGTCAGTACATTACAAGTAATAACCTTTAAGGCAGACACTTGCGTTGCTCTTTGTATGATAATTTGAAATGATAAGGAATAAAAGTAAAATACTCCCTATATTAGTGTTTGTATCACTGTGACCAAACTAAGTATATATATCTCTTTTATATCGTCCCCTATCTCATCTTGACCCACAGACACGTTAGAGGTTATTACCAAATGATTTTTCTTTTTTCTTTTTATCAAATAAAAAAGTTTATATATCTCTCAATTATAATTTCAAACACATTTGTATATACAAATACTTTTTACATATATACAACAAAAATAGAAGCCCTTCGTTTTGAGTTAGGATGTCTCAACAAAACCTAAAACAGACATTCCTATTGAGATCACGCAGACTCATATGAGGAAAACAATTAGGTCGAAATGATTTAAACCCAATGTCTTAAAGATCCCTCATCACACTATTCAAATTAATCAAAATTATTTATATGTATCTGCCGTCTCTTTATGGTCGACGCGTTTCAGCCAATCAATTCTGGCCTCTTCAGGACTAGGGCTATTTACAATCCATCGTGTACTCGAGTCGGCAACCCTTTACAACTATTCAATTGGCTCTTATATCAGTGTAAACCCTCTCTGCTCGCTTGGAAATCCAAGTCAGGGTAATACTGCAATATCGGTAAACCTCACGACTTCAGCGTTAGGCTCGCGCTCCAAGCGCTTCTTAAAGTATTTATAAATCACGGGTGAAAACCTCAGTCATGCGCGTTCCTTTCTCCCCGGGGTGTTTTATGTTGTCTCTCCTAGTTTTCAAAAAAGTTGTCTCTCTGTCGTGTTTGAAAGTGTCCGCCTCTACAAGTTAACGACACTTTCGTTAACTTGTAGAGGCGGACAATTTCAAACACGACAGAGAGACAACCTTTTTTGAAAACTAGGAGAGACAACATAAAACACCCCGGGGAGAAAGGAACGCGCATGACTGAGGTTTTCACCCGTGATTTATAAATACTTTAAGAAGCGCTTGGAGCGCGAGCCTAACGCTGAAGTCGTGAGGTTTACCGATATTGCAGTATTACCCTGACTTGGATTTCCAAGCGAGCAGAGAGGGTTTACACTGATATAAGAGCCAATTGAATAGTTGTAAAGGGTTGCCGACTCGAGTACACGATGGATTGTAAATAGCCCTAGTCCTGAAGAGGCCAGAATTGATTGGCTGAAACGCGTCGACCATAAAGAGACGGCAGATACATATAAATAATTTTGATTAATTTGAATAGTGTGATGAGGGATCTTTAAGACATTGGGTTTAAATCATTTCGACCTAATTGTTTTCCTCATATGAGTCTGCGTGATCTCAATAGGAATGTCTGTTTTAGGTTTTGTTGAGACATCCTAACTCAAAACGAAGGGCTTCTATTTTTGTTGTATATATGTAAAAAGTATTTGTATATACAAATGTGTTTGAAATTATAATTGAGAGATATATAAACTTTTTTATTTGATAAAAAGAAAAAAGAAAAATCATTTGGTAATAACCTCTAACGTGTCTGTGGGTCAAGAAGAGATAGGGGACGATATAAAAGAGATATAAATACTTAGTTTGGTCACAGTGATACAAACACTAATATAGGGAGTATTTTACTTTTATTCCTTATCATTTCAAATTATTATACATACCGCGTACACCAAGGTACCATTTTTGTATTTAAGTCTATATTACCCAGGTACCGTTTGGTTTAATGGGTTTCCCCTGTCATACATTGAGCTCTTTGTATGATGGCAGTGTCTTACCTGCTCTTTGATTCATTCAGTGTTTGAGTATGCTTGCGAATGGATTTCTAGTTTTGCTCAGGTTTTTCAATTTAAATAGTCGCTTTCTTACTTACCCAAGAATCTTCTATATTATAATCGTTCAAATATGTTTGATCGCGACTCTAGGCCTAATGCATTATCTGCATCATTGATAGGTTCTGAGTCCTCTATGTAACAACAGTGCCCCTCTGCACACTGCCCACTGTTGTGGTGTATGGTTGGCTAGAATGGTTTGGAAGATATGCCGTTCTGGGCAACTTGATTTGTTGGCGTAAAGTATATATTTGATCCAGAGTCGTGGTTATCACAGCTTTGCTTTTCAAATCTTAGCATTATTTGTTTATCATCTTTGGTCTAAGTTACTACCTGTCGTCATATACAAAATACGTTCTCATGCACAGCTGTACTGTGCACACAGGCGATTGAGCAGCAGCTCCTATTTTCTCATTCGCTGGAAGGCTCTCCTACTTCTAGCCCTCTGCGTACGGCCATCACTACGTCCCAGAGCGGGGAGCATGGTGCAGATCTTTCACTTCCCAGAGTGGTGTGTAAGATGCAGATCTCTAACTTCCTAGAGTGGTGTGTAAGATGCAGAACTCTTACTTCCTAGAGTGGTGTGTAAGATGCAGATCTCTTACTTTCACTTTCCAGAGTGGTGTGTAAGATGCAGAACTCTTACTTCCTAGAGTGGTGTGTAAGATGCAGATCTCTTACTTTCACTTTCCAGAGTGGTGTGTAAGATGCAGAACTCTTACTTCCCAGAGTGGTGTGTAAGATGCAGATCTCTTACTTTCACTTTCCAGAGTGGTGTGTAAGATGCAGAACTCTTACTTCCTAGAGTGGTGTGTAAGATGCAGATCTCTTACTTTCACTTTCCAGAGTGGTGTGTAAGATGCAGAACTCTTACTTCCCAGAGTGGTGTGTAAGATGCAGATCTCTTACTTTCACTTTCCAGAGTGGTGTGTAAGATGCAGAACTCTTACTTCCTAGAGTGGTGTGTAAGATGCAGATCTCTTACTTTCACTTTCCAGAGTGGTGTGTAAGAGGCAGGTCTCTTACTTCCCAGAGTGGCGCATACGATGTAGATCTACTCTTACTTGTGTGAGTCACTCAGCAGTTTTCATTTATTATTGGCTGTTGGCATATCATAGGTGAGACCTTTGTAAGCTGATCTCTAGGCTATGATTAGAAAAAGAGAATGACTATGTCAGCCTGTCACTCTTTCATGTACTGGAGAGACATTTAGCCCTGGTGAGAAGTTTGGTCTAGGCCTTTCTGCAGGCCTAACTAAAAATGGCAGAAATATCAGTTATACCGAGATCAGGTGGCCTTTTATTTCAGGTGGTGGAGAGTTCAGGAATTTAGGCATGTCTTGCCACTTTGTTTGGGAGGATTGGGGTGGAGTAGAACATTGTTTGTAGGGGACTTTCAGTGAATTTTTTTCTGAACCCCCTAGTTTAAAAATATGATAGTTTTATTTTAGTCAATGCACTGCTTATAACCTTACTTAGAATAGTACCAGTAGAGGAGGAAGGTGATGACTACTTGATGGCATGTGCCTGGTGCTCCGAAAGGCAGTCCTGGGTGCTTTTGGGAGTCCAAAGTGCCTTGATTTCTCCACTGGTCATCCTTGTAAAGCTTAAAGTAGCACTGTAAGTAGCCAATTAAATTGTGTGTTGCATCTTCTACCATGGTTTCGAATGAGAGTACCCTGATTTAAGAGTTTGACGTCTTTGACAAATCGCTGCAGGAAGGGAAGGGCGTGCTACAGGAAGTGAAGAGTGTGCTACAGGAGGTGAAGGGCGTGCTATAGGAAGTGAGCTGGAGATCGCTGGTTTTCTGCTTGGCTCAGCAGTGGGCGGATTTTTCCCACAGGTTTCTACGGCCTTAACATTGAAATTGATCTGGATATCGCAACATATGTTTAACTCCGGATATTTGCACAGCTCAGCCCTATAGAGCAAGAACCTTCGTGAGCTATGTCAACAATGAAAAGTCCCAAGGAAGTGAAAGTGGCTCAGAGGTTTCCTATTGCCCTTTAAAGATATTCGGCTAGAGCCTGCTTTTGAATGTAGAGATGCTCAAAGTTTTCATTTGCCAATTTGAAGAACAAAAATGGATTCTTTTTGAGGGAAATTTGACTAGCCACCTCACAGCCTTTACATTCAATGCATTGAAAACCTTAATGACGCCATGGTGGTTTTCCACTGTTTAGTTTCACTTTGCAGTGAAACATACAACTCAACACAGTGCAAAGCGAACACAACTGGTTGTTGGATTGATATAGTGAAAGACACTGGTCTTCCAGATATTTCTCGTAGCCAACAGCCAAAGATAAAAAGAATGGTAGACGCGCATATGTAAGGTTCATGAGCGCGGCACTATAGCCTTAATTTTCGACGTTCAAATAAAGTCAGCAAAATCTTTGTAAAAAGAAACTGTTAAATCGACTCTGATAAAAATCTTTTGAATTGAATTTGCATTTCTTAAATGGAACAGCATTAATGTGCAGATATGCTTAAAAGCACAAGTGAACTTACAGGGAGAGGAGTGCCAGTTTGACAAAAGAGGGTATTGTTTCTTCTAAGCATACAAGTGGCATTGAGGCCGCATTTGCGCACTTGCGTGCCGGGGTTGTGCCCACCTTGACTTCAGAAATGCTTGACTTGGCCATTTTATGATGGACTGTGCAGAGGGGACACGGGCCTTAGCCATACTTGAGGTTTGCTCGCCTTTCATTTACCACGTTAGTGCATTGTGGGACTGGTGGTGCTGGCTTGGTCCTCATTGGATGATCTCTCATGGAAACAGTTTTTTTTTTTTTAAACGAGTGCGTCCAAGAATTAAGAAGTTGACATCATAACATGTTTTGCTGAATTTGCGTGCAATTGTGAGCTTGTGTGATTGTTGTCAGTAAGATTGCGGGCCGTTGCATTTAAAGGTTGATTGTGTAAATGGTGCTCTCGACACCCGGAGCGCTGGTTTCAAAAAGGATGGTAAACTCCCCCCCCCCCAAAAAATATATATATATACACACACCTGTTCTTTAAAATTACAGACTTAATGTATGAGAGATCCAGCTAATTTCTAAAGCTTCCCTTTAAGCTCCACTCTTCTCTCTTTGGTCCGCTGCTAATTTCCTGATCTTCCCTAAAACCTGCCTTTTCCTCAACTTTTTGCTTAAGTGTTGGCTTTTTTTGGCCCTTGCCTTCCATCAGCGCCTAAGTGTCAATGACATCTTACGTGTACCTTTGTGCTGTATGATTGCCAACCCTACCTACCTGGGTCAGAATAGCTTCAGATGCTAGGGACTAACTGAGCTGTTCTTGGAAGTTTTGGGTTCTGATCCTTTCGGATTCTTGCTTTATAGTATGGCAGGGTGTCCAGCATAGGACCAGGAGGCCAGATTTCCTAGCCACACAAGTTAGAACTACCTGCAGTGAGCCCCAAAGTGGTTATGTTGAAAGATTGGCATGAATTTGACTAGCCGTCCCACTGCCACACACCCTGCCTCAACAGCATGTTTTTCACCCCGGGTCTAAGAGGACACTTGCATGTTGATGTTGGGGAGGCAATATATTCCAAATATTACATATGCAAAAACTGTTACTCTTTGCCTGCCTGTGAGTTCCCATGAGCCTTGATAGGAATCCGAATGGCCACTACTTCTGTAAAATCATTTTTTAACAAACTCTTTTTCCATTTTGGAGCTGCAAATAGAATAGAGCGAGATTTTCTCAAGAAAATGGCACATTTTTCAAGATCTATATGGTGCGGTTCAATAATTTACTGGATTATTAATTATTTATTAATTTGTAATTGTTCTCACTTTTTCCCGTGAGAATATTAGTACTTTACACTTTTCTACTTTTATATTGCACTGCAATCTTCTCACACTCGGCTATCAGCCACTCTCCCACCCTGATATGCTCATCTCTAAACTCATTTCGGGAAATGCAATGATTGGAAATTGATAGGTGCACAGATGCGCGCTGGTGTGTAAATGTGTGACAGGGTAAGTCGTAAAGCCCAGTGATTGTAAAACCATGACAACATATGTCTATTGCATGCTATCTCTGTGTAGTCTCATTGTATAATCTCGCTCTCTCGAGTTCAGGGCTACAATAAAAAGATAAGGTAGGTCCCCATATCTCATAAGAACCAGATATAAAATATATCCTGTTCCGAGGAAGACGCTGATCCTAAAGGTCTTGTACACTTTAAACCCTTGTCCAAGTTTTCGGTTTGATGAGCTCCCTAGAGCAGGTGCTTTGCATAAGCATACTGCTTAAATGTACCTGTATCACTATTCTCTCGAATCTGATTAAAAACTATGGCATAGATTCATCAAGGTAAAATCCGCTCGCAAAGGGGCAGATTCTAAGAATCTGCCCCTTTGCGACCGGTATTTTTGCATTTGGGATGCATCATCCCAAATGCATAAATCGCAAATTAAGAATTCTCAAAATTGCGATTACTTGCATATAAGGAATCTCAAATTGAGATTCCTTAAATGCAATGCATTAAAGTTGAAAAAATAGCGATTTCGCTAATAGGGCTCGCAAATTACCATGAAGTTGAACTTCATGGTAATTTGCAAAAACTTTGAAAAATTGCTAAAGTGCATTTTTCAAAGTTTCATGTTGCGCGCACACATGGCCTAAGGGCATGTGTGTGCGCAGCATATGTGCACAGATCAATTTCAGGGCTGCAACAGGGTGTCCTTTGGACACCCCTGCACCCTTGAAATCACATTCTCAATTTGCGATTCGCTAATTGCGATTCGCCAATTTAGAATGTCTTCCCATTCATTCCTATGGGCCTCTAGGCCCATAGGAATGAATGGGGAGGTATTCCTTAATTGCGACTCGCAATTTGCGAGTCGCGATTAAGGAGTTTTAAGAAATCGCAATTTTTTTAGGGATTTCTTAATGCATTGCATTTTGCTATTCCTTAATAGCGAATCGTTATTTTTCGCTATTAAGGAATAGCAAAATGGGTTCTTGATGCATCTGGGGGATAGTCTTAAGTCCAAAGAACACCTTTAAAATGATGCAGTCCTCGCTGTATTGTATTTGAAAGAAAACTCGAATGAGAACGTCACCCTGAAGCCAAAACAGGTTGTAGTATTTCTTAACCTTTGCACTGTAATCATTACACGTTTATTGTGTGCCTCTTTGCTAGGTAAACTCGGGCCACATGTCGGTTTAGTGTTTATAGACGGGGAATATATTTATTCTTGGTGCATAAAACTTATAGTGCAAATATGCTTTTTTGCCTGACATTTCTGTATGTAGAAATATACACCTTCACTTTTCGATGGCACACATTTTTATGCTTGTGATGAGTACTTGAGTACTCCTGCGTTCTGTGACAGTAGCATGTGATGACTTCTGGAAACACAAGACGGCTGCGTTTGAGTGCCTTTTAGTTGAAGCCCCCTCCAGTAAATCTGAAATTCATTCCTTCCGAAGTCCAAAAATGTATGAAATGTACTTGAGTGTGAGCCTGTGTGAGGACATTTTCTTGATCGAGGCAGCTTCATTGAACGTGTAGTTCGCGACACTGTGCAGCTGGTCACTGTAGCTGGACTTGGCAAGGGCCAAGTAGAGATGCTGAGCTTTCCAAGGGTGCAAAACATTCTGGCAAGTGGCCTTGAGTTCTGTACATGTATTTTAATACAAATGACTTGCTGATTGTTCTCTACTTCCAAATTTGCCTCTTTCTTCTATCGTTTGTTCTTTAAACATTTACGAACCAAACGTGATTTGCAGAATCTGATTTTCTTCATAAAAAGAAGATCTATCAGTGATAGTCACTCCTGTCTGGTGCTTTGGCCAACAGTTGAATGTCTTAGTTCAGGTTTGGTGATTGCACAGTTGGATCGAATTAAACTAACTTCTGCATCTTATATTTTATTTACACTACTGCTTATGTGGCAAACTACTCCAACCTTCTCAGTGGGTATCATGATGTACAATGCTAGTTTCATGCAATAAACAGATATGACTTTGAAATGTTTTTAGCTCCGAGTATGCAAAAATTGTTTTGTTTTGTTTTTGTTTTAAAAGAACCAAGGCTGTTAATGGGGATTATCGGAAAGACCACCGAGACAGAAGCCGAAGTCCCATCGAAAGAGCGGTAGCACCTACCATGAGCCTCCACGCGAATCACTTGTACTCCTCGATCCCCAGCTTGGCCATGGATCAACCTCTAGCACTGACCAAAAACAGCATGGATGCTGCCCGCGCGGTCGGCCTCCTCCCTGCACTGAACCCGATGGAGAGGCAGCAGGTAATGTGGCTCCATATTAGCAAAGCAAGACTGTAGCCTGTGCTTTGAAGGTAGAAGGTTTTCAAACTTGACCATGCTAGTCAGTCTAAACACATACCTACCAGCACCACACTTTGTTTTTTATATGACATATGCAATTGTTGACATCTCGGACCCCATTCATACTTCAAAAGGCTCTACAGCTAAAAGCTTACAGCTTACTAACTTACTTTTTTCACAAAGAATATATATGTTGGCTTTAATATTTTCTACTTCCTTTGTTTCCGCAAATTCACTTGTTATTTACCACCAGTTCCTTGGAATTTTTTGCAACCACTCGAACTTCCAAAGTACTGTCTCTTCAAAAGGCTTCACAGTTTATCTCCTGAGTGCACTATGCTAACCCTTCAGGGGATATCAGTATGGATGGTTAAAAAACGCTCAATAGTTAATTTTGAGTTGTTGCTAATCTGTCGATTTCTTTTTTGTGTGTTGTTTAGTTGTGTGATCTTGGTCACTAGGGAGAGAGGTGGCCTATACATACTGTTGGAGGACATCTTATATTAGTTGTCAGGTTGCACTATAAACTATCACAAAATATGCACACCAGGAGAGACATTTTTGTACGGCGGGGAAACCTATAATTAAGGCAATGAACGAGTTCTGGAATTAGATTTTTTTAAATTCATATAGTAAAATTCATCTGACCAACACGCTTAGTTACGCGGCATAGTTTGCCTTTTTTTGTTGTCGGTTTGCAAGAGGGTGTTTAATAAAAATCAATTAATCTCGTTTGTTTGTGGCTGCTATAGGTTGTTTTTTAGTTGGTTGCTACCAGTTCTATTGTCCGCATTTGTACAGCGCACCACTGTCCTTTGTTGTGTCCTATATTGCTTTTGGAGTGTAGGTGCCCTTTATGCTTGTAATTAATTCCCCCTGTTACTGGAGTCAAGGTGGTCTGTTGGTTTTGTGTTTAGTTAATAGACACCTTTCTCTTGTATTTGATAAGGGAACAGATAGATGACCATTGAACATTTCTACTTGAAGTAAGTTTGCCTCCCCGAGAAGCCGGTTTGATTTGTGCATATGGTGAGAAGCAGTTCTGTGCACGTTTATTTCAGTGTAAAGGTCTGATTCTAGGCTCGTATTGTTGTGATTAATTTCGTAGTCCTTATTTTTTACGCTGAACGTTTACCGACCATAACAGAAACTGGAAAAGGTTGTTTTTTAACCTATTAAGTGCCTGTGGTTGGCTGAATATGATGTATGTTGTGGCAACTTTCTATTCTGTGAAGTGATGCAATGTTTTGTCTGGTAAAAAAGGAAATAGCCACTCAAGCCATTACAATTTATAGTTATACTTGAAACGTATTTATGGTAGTAGCATAAGTCTGTTGAGGGTTTCTTAATTGCATGTACTAAAGCATGTTATGCTGACGTGTTGAGCCTGAGAATACGTGCTAATTCCTTACCAGTAATCTGTTTTCATACCTTATTATTCGTACACAATTATTTGTGTAGTCTTACAAAACACAGTATATGAATTACTTTAGGTACAAGGTTTCATTTACATTGTTCTTGCTTTTTGGATATTTTGTGGGAAGAAGCACTCCGAAGACGTACGAGTTAGCAGTGCGAGGACCACTGTGTGCGTTTGTCCTACAGGCAATAATTCGTTAAGTCTGATGTATGTTTCCAGAATGATTGGCATATGTTGAATGATTGGCACATGTTCACTGTACCTGACCGACCTTGCCAGACAGGATCAATAATTTGAGCAGCTTTTCCCTGTAGACAGAAAGATGGCTTACAGATGCCCTCTCTACAAGGAACCCAAATACACGTTATGAGATTAAACACCAGAATGTATTATCTATTCTGCTCCCTCTCCAGCTACGATCTATGTCCTCAGTGGCTGTTTTTAAAAAGCATTTGAAAACTCATCTGTTCAAGAGTGTAAGTTAAGTTTTTTCTTGTATGTCTGACTGTCTACCTCTCCTCTACCCGCGCCAGGATACTCTCCAGTAACGGAGCGCGCTATAAAATAATTTATAGATACATACATACATATGTGTGTATGAGTAGAAGGTGTATATTAGCTGTGTTATGGACCCAAGTGACCCAAGTAAACAGGAGTCACAAGTATATAATGAGTCATAGTATGAGTTAAGGTATTCCTGCTATCCCTGTGTGCACACGAGGGTAACCCCCGAGCATGTTTGACCTTCAGTGCAAACTAGGACGTGTGTCCTCTCGGGTACAGATGAGCACCGTAGACTGACATGCCGCATGTTCAAGGTGAGTGTGTGCCAATAATAGAGGGACCATTGCAACAGCACTGTTGTATGATCAGAAATGTTTGGTTGCATTGGTAGTGTTAAAGGAACATTTGCATAATACTGAGGGGAGGGTCCTGTTGGTTCTGCGAGACAATATTTTGCCCACCAAGTTGTAAAACTAGATGTTTGGAGTTCCTCTCTACGTCTATGCTGACATTGTTGTTTGGCATTCTGTTCAAGAGGTTGGGCCAATTTCGCTGTGAAAATCACGATTCTAGTACTTACCCTTCTTTTTAGGAATTTTTGATTTAGAGTGCTTACACTAAATTTTCAGGTCAGGCTTGGAGTCTGCTTTAGCAGTGCTGCCAGCCTCATGTTAGCAAAAAAAGTATAATAAAATGCATACACATATGAATAAATAAAGCAGCTTTCAGTCAGCCATCTTCCTCCATTGTCTATCTTGCACTGTCATTGATGACATTTTGCCTGATTGCATGTGCATAGTGGCATGAAAAAGACGGTACTTTAGTGCCAGGGCTGCTGGGACACTGCTATAGTTGTAATTTTTTTATGTTTACAATTTCTTTTTCATTTTGCCCATTTGCAAAAATAATTATTTAAAAAAATTGCAGCACACTTGAAAAAGTCTGTCCTATTGGCTTTGGCCATGCGAGAACCCATTAGTGTCTTACATAAAAATACAGGGCTGAAAATTTAGGGGCATATTTACAAGGGGATATCGCCACCAGAACGTCACTTTTATTGGGGATCTGGTGCGATAGCCCCTTATTTACAAAGGGGCGTTAAGCCACGATACGTGGCTTAATGCTTGTAAATAAGGCCCCATTTCACGCTTAACCTAGAGGGAAAGGGGCGGGCAGTGGGTGTTGCAGTGGGCGTTCCACTGCAACACTCATTACTTTTTGACACTGCCCCATATTGGGCTGGGGCAGCGCCAAAAACTAAGACCAGGGAATACCTGGGCTTAGACTGGTGATATGAGGAGAAATTATTAATTTCTCCTCGTTTTTTGCTCATTCCACGTGTGCTGCACTGCAGCACACATGGAAAGAGCAAATCACCTTTCAAGATTGTTAGTGAGGTATTGTTTGTGTCCCTTCCTACGCATAAACAATCGCCCTTGCAGCGCAGGCACCCTTGCAGCATGGCACAAGGGTGCCTGCGAGGGCGCTAGCTAGCTTTATTAGCGCCAGCGCAACGCAAAACACAGGGGTGTGCTGTATTTTCTTTGAATACGGCGCATCCCAGCTTTTTAAAAATGTCAGAGCGTGGATTTACCAATTTTGCTGTAATACTGCCCTCTGAAATTTTGTTGTAAATATCCCCCTTTGTGTCCCAGAGTTATCTAATCCCTCCACATAAGTAGCATCTCTGTCATCCACCTAAGAAATCCGTTCTGAAAGTGTGCACAAAATGTATGTCTAAACTGCTAGCCGGTACTGTGTTCATCCCTACTGGCGCTAACCTCATCACCCCTCAGTTTTGTGGTACCTTGATCATACCAGAGTTTAAATTAATTGATCTTTCAATCCTGATTGTGCCAGCCAAAAAATGTTTGGGATGTAAAGAAACGCCCTATCTCGAGTTGAGACACTTGCTGGGCTGCCCCATGTGCTTCTTTAAATATAGAAACTCACTTTTTCTTAAATCAGCAAAACACAAGAGTAATTTTCCAAATTGTTTTTGAATCCTTGTTAAGGCGAGGACATAAGACTTTCCAATCCAGTTTCTGCATTCACTAATGTCTCATAATCTGTGGGTGCATCAGGTTCGCTTGATTGTTGTTGAAGTGGAGTTAGTGCGTGGAAGTATCACTTTTGCAAGAGGTATATTCCAGAGCCCAATATGCTGAGTCCTCTGATCTAATACACCATACCATACCCGTACCGACAAGTGTGATGAACTGCAGGAAGTCAGGCGTCTGTGTTTTCCCTTTTGTTCACTGCAGAATAGCAAATGCTTTACATCTACTTTGTTTTCTTGCAGAATCGTCCTTCCGTAATTACGTGCGCCTCAGCGAGCAACCGCAACTGTAATCTGTCTCACTGCCCCGTTGCCCACAGTGGGTGTGGTTCAGCGTTGCCGGCCAATTACAGGAGGCCATCCAACAGTAAGTTATGCAGATGATTGGTCTGGAGTCTGTGAATGTTTAGTTTCAAGAGCAGAATCTTCTCCTGCCAAAGTCCTGTGCATGTTCTATGCTGGCGACCAAGGGTTGGAAGGGCATTGAACATGGATTTAAGATTGTGCCTCGAGGGAAATTCTTATAACATAACCATGGCCACTGGAATTATGCGGCAAGAGAGGGTCAGATTACGCGACAGGGTTGAATAAATTATGAGGCAATAAGGCAAATCATGCAACATTTTGCGGCTCATATTCTGATAGTATTACTTCATTATTTAGTCATTTTTAGGTTTATCA
The DNA here is from genome assembly GCF_964263255.1 of Lissotriton vulgaris. NCBI lineage: Eukaryota > Metazoa > Chordata > Amphibia > Caudata > Salamandridae > Lissotriton > Lissotriton vulgaris. The sequence goes on from NC_141697.1 coordinate 1,039,441,595, forward strand.
TTTGAGAACTCTTGTATATACATATATATTAGTATATACTTATATGTGTGTGTACTTTGAGGGCTCTGGAGATCCCTCCCCTACTACTTGTCTGCTTCCGCTTAGGGACTTTTTTTCTGTTCAACTGCCTCTATTTAACTGTCTTAATAGAAAAGGACCAGTAGAGGGCAGTAAAATACCAGGATTGCTTTCTGCCGAGGAACTTTCTTTTTTTAATTTTTCTGGCAACTGCCTCTATTTAACTTTCTTCATAGAAAACGACCATTAGAGGTCAGTAAAATACCAGAATCACTTTAGCATTCTCTAGATTCCAGTCCATAGAAATTGTCTTCCAAAAGCACCTGTAGACAATGATATTTTTTTCAAATCTTGTATTTTCATTGATATGACCACCAAAGGCCCTGATACTATTTTAAAAACAGTGCTTTGGACTGTACCATTTCCAGCTGAAAGGCAATATTTCTCTCCATGTGTTCCCAGATCTGGCATGTCGTGCAGTTTGGTGCTTTCTTTCCCTCCATGTCAAAGAAGAGTAGACGTTTCAGCACCCAGGCTAATGTGCTGCATAGCTAAATACATATGAGGTCCCAAAGGCGAGGCCGATTGCATTGCAAATGCTTGTTAAACTTGTTAAAACTGTCTTAGCATCAGCTGTACCTCATTAGTACCAGTTTAATACCCCAATATAGCAATAAGCTACAGAAAGATGAGCAGTCAACCTTTGCAAAGGGCCTTCCACTGCACGACAACACATGCCATTGCAGTTTTACTAACTTCTGAATCGTTTGAGCTAGAATTATTCTTTTTTTAGTTAAAATTTGCAGTTTATGGAGTAGATGATGGCAAAGCTACAATTATGTGAAATTTGTAGCGGCTGTCCAAATGCATAATTCCAGTGGCCCTGACCATAACCTCACCGCATTTGATGGTTCTTCCAAATGGATACAAAGTGCCACACAAAACAAGTTGCACAGTGCCCAATGAAAACGTGCAGTGTGGTGAAAGACGGAGAGGCCAGTAAGCGTGTCAAAACAGATCTCAGCGACTATCAAAAGTTCTTGCTCCTAGTAGTATACATACATGTAGTGGTGGGTAGCTGGAGATGGCACACAACGGCACCATTGACATTTATCTGCTATAAGGAGACAAAACCTTGAGAGTGACATAGGAAAGAAAGTATTTACGATAAAGAAAAGTGATAGGATAAGGTGCCAGTGTTACGCAGGTTCTTAAACTTTTCATCTTGTAATTGCTTAATCTAAGCAGTAAATAAATATATGGTGCTGTCAGCAGGAAGTTCTTGAGCCAGCACCACAATGGTGTAACTGGGACACCAATGTCTTGTCAAGTGCTGCAGACCTTTACTTGGCCTTCACTTTATTCAAGCATCCGGGTCACCTTTTCCAGTGTTGAAAACCATATTTTCCCCATAGCTCCTCTCTACGCTGATGAGTCTAATATGGCTTTCTCTCATGAGTTTGGGCCCAACCAGAACATCCAATGGGAAGGAATTTGTATTGAAAGCGGGTAAGAGTAAACCCCATTTAAAAGAGCAGATACCCAGCCATAGGAGGACAATATTTGAGGGTGCTTCCACATAGAACTTTACTTTTGGAAAGTAATCGTTGAACCGGGTAATTAACTGGTTTATATTTGACAGGGTTAATTATAGATACACTAGTTTTTAAGCCTTTAGGTATCTTGCTAGAATTGTAGCACAAAAACGTTCGTGTATGTGTCTCAACTTTAAACCTGTTGAGAATGTAATTTTTTTTAGGTATACATATTTATTAAATATTTGAAATACATGCTTTTAAACGCATGAAACCTTGTAGTACACCCTCGCCGAAGTCTGTACACTTACGTACAGATTTATAACGTTCTTTTCAGACGATTTATATTTGGTATTTTTTCTCTTCAAAATAAAATTAAGGAAAAAATGCAACTATAGCAGCTTGCTGCGAATGTAAATCATTTTTATTACTGCAGACTACACTTTTCTTTATTTGATCTGGGGCCCCATGCAGCATTTTATTACTGTTAACGTTGGAGCATCCAGTTGGATTCTGTTCCATATGTCCTTTTCTCAGCAATTTCTGTACAAATGTTTTCTATTTGTTAAAGTGGTGAAGTAGTTTAGTTTCGAAATGCTTCCTGTCATTTCGCATGTCTTTTGGCGAGCACTTTTGTTTATCTTCTGTCTCCATTGTAGAAGCCATAGCGGAGAATAGACCTTCACTTCCCTTTCTCCTCCCTGGAAACAGATGCACACACAGCTAAATGTTCCTCAGTTGAATAGGGTGGCACTGCATGAACTAAACCTCAGATTACTTCATTGCCTCTGTAATTCCCCATGGCTGTTGTTAAATTGTTTACCATTTTTGCAAGTAATTTTATATGATTGAAAGCCTCGCAGGCAAGGCAGGTGAAAAATGTAATATTTGAAATCTATATTCCACGATTTACAATTTTTATGTTACTTTGACTTTAAAGAGACGATTCTGTAATCTACTAAAAAGTCATGTTTAATTGGATGTATAGGGGGAAATGTGTTCAAGTGCTGTTAACAGAACTAGACAACGCGGAGTTCTGTTTACACAGCTGAAAGCCTGTTCCATAGCAGAGACCTCCTAGTGTAACCAAAGATTTCATCCCTGCTTCTTATTTTACAACTAAGGTTTTTCCAAAAATGAGTCACACTTGCTTGTTTCTGGGAAAGATTAAAAAAAACAACTGACCCAAATCTATCTTCCATTTTACTAAATGGAAGGTTTGGAGCCGTGGGGCTGGTCAGATATAGTTGATCAAAATCAGATTCTTTACAGGAAAACATATGCCGTCGGACCAGTCAAAAACTTGTCCCATTCCCAAACTTGAGTGAAATACAGGGGTCTGGCGCTAATCATAGACGTGGCATGACAAAACAGCACCCTCAAGGTGAAGCCTGAGGCCCACAACGACAGGGCACACAAATATCCCTTTATCCCGAAAATTTGATGAGGAGAAGGAAGGTCGAGAAGAGAGGTGGGGTATAGAGCATGTCAATATCAGTTGTCATTAACAAAAACAAAACCTCTTGTGATAATTACACAAAAGTGTGTAGTTACAAAATGTCGACCCATGTCTAAAAAATTTCAAAGTGTGACGTGGCCATTGTTTTTTTATTATAAATCACATAGTACTAGTATAGGCTGAAACATCTCAGTGTTCTCAGGAGGACCATAATATAGCCTTGTAGCCTGCCGTAGCGGGCTATACCGGCTATTAAAGGCCCGCTCCCGCGTTAAAGGCCCGAGCCGAAGGCGAGGGACTTTAACAAGGGTGAGAAACTTTAATAGCTAGTAGAGCCCTGCTACGAAGGGCTATAAGGCTATTAGAACATTCTGCCACCAGAGGGCAGAATGTTCTAACAAATAAAACAAAGCCTTCTCTAAGCTCGAGGGGATTTAAATCCCCTCAAGCTTCGAGAAGCCTTTGTCAAACATTGGAATGTTGCTCTGCGGGCCTTTACCGACCCGTAGAAGCAGGGAGCACTCTATTGTCTTCAATAGAGCTCCCAACATTCCAATATTCTAATAATCCTTTTCCTGAATGAATCTCAATTTTTACCTTTTTTGGCAGAATCAAAAGGTTCTACTTACGCGTTGTGGTGTAGCCATCAACATGCGTGCTCTCCAATGTTCTACTTTCCCCATCTTCATTCCATGTATTTCTTTCTCCAAGTCTGAGGTTAAAGTATAGGGCATGTTTCTGTAGTCTAGAAAGGAACACAACGCTTTTGTGGCTCCTCCTTAATTCTTCTATAGTGGGAGGGTTTTAGCGTATGTTTTCTCTTGTGGGATGATTGCCCCAGGTTCCCAGACCCTGAGTACTCGACACTTCATACATTGAGGTAAAGTAATCCTCCCTCAAACAGCATCTTATTTTGCATGCTCTGAGGAGGTGAGGTATTTGCACCAGGGTGAGTGAAAAGGTTTGACATGAAGTATATTCTTTACTTTGTAGGAGCATCTCCATCATCAGCTGTTCTGTGTATTGGGAGAAAATGTGCATTTATACATTAGCTGTGGCTTGTCAACAGCATGGTATATATTATTCAGTATGTTGGGATGAAGGCACTATTAGAGAATAATACATGGTCAGTTCTCTTCTTTGCGTGCCTTGGTGATTGCATGTGTGCTAAAGCAGTCAGTGCCTCAGTCTCAAACAGAAGGACAGGGCTACTGTTGGAAAACTATCCGAAAATATTCCGGAATATGGAGTAAAACCCCAAGTACTGCAGGAGGTGGCTGTTGAAAGATTGGTCTAAAAACCTTGTCTGAGCCGTACAATTTTTACTAAAAAAGGAATTGACCAACATTAATGTCTATGTTGGTCTTCTTTGTGATTGACTGTTCTAGTAGTACATAGATTGTTTGAATAAAGAAGCGAGTGTTGGCTTTAACACCAGCTTTCTCTACTACGAGCGGTTCAGAGATACTCCAATAAAATATTTTCCAAGTTCCCAATTATTGTTTATATGTTGAGGTTTATTAGTTATATTTTTCCATCCTGCTGTAGATCAGCAGAGCTACAGCTGTAAAGCTATAAGAGAAATTACAACTACAACTTTTAAATGTTTAGGGATACCTTTTGTGACATGAACCACATGACCTAACGATATATATTTTTGTCCCCTTCTAGCTACCACTGCTTGTGATCCAGTCATAGAAGAACACTTCCGTAGGAGCCTCGGCAAGAACTATAAGGAGCCTGAGCCCGCCACTAATTCTGTGTCCATCACGGGATCCGTCGATGACCACTTCGCCAAGGCATTAGGAGACACGTGGCTTCAGATCAAAGCAGCAAAAGATGGAGTGTCCAGCAGCCCTGAGTCTGCATCGCGGAGGGGTCAGCCTTCTCCATCCTCGCACATGGTCAACCATAATCACACCACCAATCACTCATCAATTGTCTCGTAGAAAAAGGACAATGAGAAATCCGTCATCTGGAAAGAAGTCAATTTGCATGGTGTGACCGAGCTTTGAACAGTGCTTAAAAAGGATAGGCTAGGAGGGAGAGGAGTTTTTCAGAACACAGTCTATGTGTGTATTTGCTTGCCATTTGTTTAGGGTGCCCCTAAAACACAATAGCAGGAACTATTTTGTTATTGGTTATGACGTAGCATCCGAGCTCCCTGCCTCAGTTACCAAAGAGACCTCTGATGCAGATTTTGCTGCCTTTTTTAGAACTATCCCCACCAACAGACCGCCACCGCCACACGCGCTTACTGTATGAAAAGCCATTGCAAAAATTGGTTGACCGAAATACTTCTTGCTTCTACCTGCTTCTTGAGACTAGGATTTGTGTGGTTTGCTTCCATTGCTATTTTTTTTTCTGTTGAGTAATTTTGTATGTATATACTTGAAAAGAACTGTCATGTCTGATTTGCACTATTGGGGAGGATTAAAGTTGCTTGACAACTTTTAGCAAGATGCTAATATTCTGAGGGAAACTGCTGAATTTTAGGGGGTTTATGGATTACATTTGTATCCTTTCTGTGGGGAAAAAAAGGCAAAACAGCTTTGGAAGGGGAAGTCTCATACCGGTTATAGGTCTTTCTCTGCAGATATCAGGTGCTTGCAACTGGACTCTATACGTCTCATACCACGGGCATTTTAACTTCTCTAAACACAACACAGGTTGTTAGCATATAGATGAGGTTGGATGGGTCAATAGTGCTTTTGCATGTTTTCCAAAAATAGCTGGTATCTATTAATGTATAGGTCGTATGAAACATAATGCATATTAGCTTCTCTTCAGAATTAGTTTATTTTTGTCAGTAGCGGTCCTAGATATACTTACTGCTGGTACAGTTGTACTCTATAATATTTGTATTTTGATACTCACTCTTGTAGGAGCCAGCAACAGAGAACAGCCTCCGGATAGGCACCGTAAATTAAGCAGTTTAAACTATATGATAGTGTGTGGTACAGGATGCTAGGCCTTAGCGCATGATGGAATCATCATCATCTTACCCTGAATTTGCTTCCTAAAATATTGAAAGTCTTTGTGTGATATCAGCTTGAAAAAAAACTGCCGCCTTTCACTATCGCAATCGAGAAGCAGGGCGTTAGCTTGTTTGTTTTCTCTTTTTAAGTTTGCTCAAAAGCCTATGTCAAGGCAGCATACATTCCTCCATTAGAAATCTGTATACAGGTGTTACTGCATTTATTATCATTTGCTAGCAGTAGGTTCTAGCTAGAAGCAAAATAACAAAGGCAGATGCAAAAAAAAAAACAAAGGCTGTTAGGCTAAAGAGCTTTTCATCATACACCATGTTGGTTTGTTACATGCGACACACATACATTCCAGTATCCAATCACCATTTTATACAGGAGTTACAAACAGTGACGTCGGCTGGGATTTTGAACACTACACAGGGTGTAGTGCACTCCTTCAGGAGTTGTGCAATTCTGTTACGGCAGTCCACTGACAACAATGAAAATATGGTCAAAAGTTATTTTTCACTGTTACACCATTTAACAATATTTTATTTGTGATCGTGTGATAGCCCATGTCACTTGCTACAACTGGAGTGTTTTTTTTTTTTTTTTACATTTTTTATATGTATATATACTGGGTCACCTGACGAGACTGGTTAAATGTAGAAAGTTTTATATGCTAGTCGGACAAGGGCGGGAAATGTGATGTATTGTGGTCTACATTACAGTATTGGGTCCACTGTGGCTAAGAAATGTTAAGCTTTTTAATTTGGAATGGTGCGGGGTTGGGCAAAATAAAAATCAATCTTAGTGTTGTGGGTGGCTGCTTCGACAGAACAAACGGAAAACAAATTTCCTTCCCAGTTTCACACATTTCAATACCATCTTACTGGGTAGTCAATGCTTCTCTGCTTTGGCATTCAGTATCCTATTCTGTAGGAAAGTCATTTGAAAGAACACTTTTTTTTTATATAGGTAACTTTAAGACCATCGTTACGCTGTGCGTAAAGAATGTACAGAGAAATTTGTAGGTATTTTTTTGAGGAACAATTAATTTGTTAATGATATGTAGCTATTTAATTTACCCCTTTCCTTAATTGTAATCATTCATTTTTTTGTTTGAAGAAAAAAGTTGATCTTTTTTTGTTGTTGTAGAATTTGTCTGTAATACAGTTTAAAAAGTGCAGGAACACAGTTATTCTAGGAGAACACTGCATTAGCGTTAATAGCCACTAGTTTGTCATTGCTACAGGCTACTGAGCATTGTAACAGTAAAATATTAACACTGTAGAGGGGCTCTGTTGAAAATGCGACTCCTGTTGGGTGCGTTTCCTTATTGACAAAAAAGAAATAGTTTAAAAAATGTTTAATAAACTGGTTTTTATTTATGTATGGGATGCTAATATAATATTGGAGTCAAGTGCTGAGAGCACTTGTAACAAAAAAACAAAGTGTACATCAAGTAAACCAGTTTATTTGGTAGAATTTCATTTGGTAGAATTTCAGTTCACGTTATTAAATAAAGGAACACGGCCCAATGTAGAGTATTTTGTCACCCTCTCATTATTTATAAAATTTGTATTTTGAAAAAAGATCTATAAAAAAGAAATTAAAACCCATGTATTTTTTGTAATCTCAAATGGTTCTAATGCCTTGCCGTGGTTTATATTGTGTGCCAAACTGCGCCTTTTTGGCACGAGGATGTCATAGGATGGGTGCAGTACATCGGCATGAGGTTCGGCCATTACAAACCTTACTGTGCTTTCTGGTGCACAGTGAGACCCATTTTTGCGCGTTGTTAGCGCCTACATGTTTCCATCATTTGTGGAAAAACAAAATCCGGAAACTAACAGAGTGTAAAAAGAAAAAAACCTGTGAAGTTTCTTCAGAGTGGAACCTTCTACAGTGCATTTTGAAATATTTTTCGTGTTTGTAAATCTGTAATATACCATTCTTTTGTGGCCTTGTTTCACCTGAAAAAATTAACGAAAAAAAGGTTTGGCAGGCCATCTTTTTTTGTACTTAAAAGTAGTAGCCTTAAAGAACAATAAAGTGCTCTTAAACCACAAATTTGCGTTTGTTTTATCTAAAAAGGTTAAAAACCTATTTACCAAGCATTGGAGGTCAGTCTTGGATTCCAAAATTATTCGTTCTACACAAAATCATGAATGGCATTTACAAAGCATGCAGTAAAGAGTGCTTATGGTAAGTTGAGCCATGCCAAACTAATCAATTGTATTATCAGTAAACTGGTTAAAGTTGTATCACAACTTCATTGACGTTAGAAGTTATCCCAATTCGCCGATTACCTGTTAAGGAAGAGCATACATTATGGGCAGTTACAGAAGTTATGCTATAACATGTGCCACTGGAGAATTTAGGGGCATATTATCAAGGGGATTTATCTCTGCTTTTTTGACTTTAAAAGCCAAGAAAGCGGAGATACAATTATCTCCCTATTACCTAGCTGTCGCTAACACCAGTTAGCGACAGCTAGTAAGAGATAGCGACCATCTTGGGCCCCGCTTTGCATGTCAGGGATATTTATCACTAATGACATGCAAAGTGGGCGTGCCAAGATGTTAGCTAACATCGCTATCTCCTATTACCAACCTTTGGAGATATTCGCGCCAAGCGCGAAGATTTCCAAAAGCTAACACCTGCCCCTGAGCAGTTCTTAGGCATGTTATCCAATGGTAGGTGGATAACATGGCTAAGAGCATTAGCTCGGTAATGCATGAATTTCGCTGACTTGTCAGCGATATTCATGCATTATTGGCGATTTCTATCGCATTTGCGATAAACCATGGTAATACCAAGGTCTATCTGCGATAAAAATCGCCGCAGCTCTGCGATAATTTTTTATCTCTAACCAAGCAATAGCGATTGCTTGGTAATATGCCCCCCAGTCTGTATTACAAGTATATTGGTAAATAACCATTTGAACTTGCTAAAAGCAAAACATTGAAACGCAAAACATTTAACTGCTTTGTAATGCAATTCTGTCACACTTATCTAAAATTCACTTTACAGATTAGTGCACTGCAAACAATTGCACATGGATATTTCCAGAAACAACAGTTTGAAAACGAATTTTCTTTGCAACTTGGTCACAACAAAGGACAAAGAAATAAAGCCCACTACTGCTGAGGGATTTGCGCACACTTGCTTCCCAGTCACATCCCAGTCTCTCAGGCACAGTAAAGCTAAAGCTATCTTTAGACCAGCTAAAGCTATCTCTAGGCCAGACCTATAAAAGTGATGAGGTGCTGCAGAAGTGTGGGTGTGATTTCATGGGAACTCTCTGCTACTTATTTCGCTGGCGGACTAACACTGATTTGTGGAGGTTCAGTGAGTGAGTCAGAAGCAGTCGCACCCACGACTGCAATGGAAGAGCTATCCGAGGGAGGTAACAGCTGGTCAAAGTGATTGGAGGACGAACAAGCATTTTCAATGCAATAGGTCTCGCTTTTGTGAGCGTTTAAGCGATTGAGATTGTAAACGACAATGCCTTTTATTTAAGTGTTTTAAACCAAACACATTTATAAAAGGCATTGTTATTTTTAATGCCAAGCAGGAGCACTTTAATGTTTGCAGCGCCCATTTATTTAGACGCTGCTCATGGTATTAAGGTTACAATGAACAGCGATTAAACAAAGGGGCACGGACAATATTGCAGTGAAAGCGCATATAGTGTGTTTTCACATAAAGTCAAATTAATTAAGAAACGGCGCAGCCTCTGAAGTGAAAGTGGCCCACGCTATTAATTAATAAAATAAATACGCACGTCCGCTAATGTGAAAGCAAACATCTGTAAAATAAAGAATTAAATAAGCGCGGCCGCTAAACTGAAAGCGGATCACGCCATAAATTTAATAAGTGAACAAGTGCGGTTGTTATAGTTATTAAAATAGTAGTATTTTAAATAAAAACAGTTGTAGGCGTGCTGCGATGTTGTGTGTGCAATAGGGGAAGAGCATTAAGGAAAATAGAGCTCACAAACTTATAAAGCTGAGCATGTAACCACACCAGTAAAAGGTCCAGTCTTTGTGGGTGGTAACTAAAGGCGACTAGGCGGTACCAAGGAGGGACTAACAAGCCTCATAATGAATTGGAAGCCAGTGTTCATGAAGGACAATGGCACAAGCCAATTAAAAATGTGGGCGATGCTTCTAGTGCATACCCTAATAGAGCATGCCTCGCAGAACAAGCAACACTTTTTTTGCTGCTGCTAGGCTCAACCTAAAAATGAAAGTAGAAAGCAGGGTTGGCAGACTTAATGCACTCACTCCATCGTGAACTGTACAGAGCTCCTGTAAACACTTAGGATTGCAGTGTGAGCTCTATATAAGGAAACACACTTGGATGCACCGAAGAAGTGCACACTGCTCTGGTTTGCACCATGGTTCATGTTTAACTGGGCTCAGACCTGGTCAGTACATCCTATTACAGATAATCTGTTCTGCTACCAGAGCAGCTGGGAACTTGCGCCTGCCTGAACAGCAGCATATTAGTAAATGGTGTACCGGCTGTTTGAAGCAGCTGACCTGTCTTTCACAGTGCATAGGGTGAAGCAGCCGGCTTTTGAAAGGAGGGCAGAGATCCTGCTGCAGTTAATGTTTGCCCCTACCTGCAGGCAGATGCCAGGCGCCTCCTTTGCCTATTTCAAGGGGCATCTTCAGGGGGCACTCTGACTGGACCGCCTCTTTGTGGTGCACAGTCAGAGCACCTCTTGGAGCCACGACTTCATGCAAATGAGGAGACACCCCCTTAGGATTATACCGGAGCTACATGTGCACTGGTGCAGTCTGTATTACAGAAGGGGCTACACAAGCTATAACCTATTGCCAGTGCTGTTATACCAAAGTGGCCTGTGGTGCAGAAATTGGAGCACATGCCCATTGCACCCCAAGAGCGGTTTGTGTAATGCAGCCCCAGGTGGTCAAACCATTAATGTTTGTCACAAGCACTCCCAAGACGCACAGGGCGAAACAACATCTTAATACACGATTTTCCATAACCATTGGGCATAAATAGTCATGAACACTAACTCTTCTTTTATGGTGTAAGTGTGAGTCAGTCTTGCGTGGGTGGGCTCATAGCCCCAGAATCTCTGCTAGATATAGTAATGCACCCGTTAATAGGTAGGTAGGTATGCTATGAAGTTGCATGGGCGACAACTGTTCTATTGCTCCATGCTTCTCACTGCAAGCTTAGTCTGAACACCTCACATCTACTCAAATTCTCCTACAAGCCCCTTGGCATATGCTTCTACATGTGTGAGCTACTCACCTTTGTGTTTAGAACCTTCTACCACAGCTGTGGTCTTGTAGGACTGTAGACTTAAGAATACGTCTTACTGTGACCCTACTCCAGGGTATTCATTTTGTTAACCGTGGAGGCCTGACACGCTGAGCGGACATGACATGGTTCTGCTTCATTACATGTAGACTGCGCACAGACATGAGCAGTAGGCGCTTACATGCTGAGCTGTCTCACCAAGCAAGCAGTCTGTTGCAACAAAGAAAACAAACATGCCTGAGCCCCAAAACATGCATATCTGATCATCAACATGCACACACATGTAAGAAGTTATAAGAATTGAAGCTTTCTCCACACACCGAGGTCCAAACACACATGGACAAACTTGCCAGGGATCAGATGAAGGCACCGCACAATCACGGACACATTTTCTTATTTGCACACACACCTATACACACCCTGGCCAGGGTAATAGAGCAAGTTGAGGGTTTGCTGCACCACCTTTACAATTACCAGTGTCAAGTCTGTCTTTGCTTGATGACACGAGCATCATTAAGTTGGGTTACAGTGGCATCTCTCGATACAGCGCCTGGACACACCAGTGGGGGTGTAAGCAGGATTGTAAACAAGGGATGCAAGTGCTGCAGAATCCAAGCAAGGCAGTGGTTCTTCGAAAGTCATACCATTGTTTGCACCTGCACTTATTTATTTCTGGCAGGTGTTTGGAAAGTTTTGCTTTAAGTGGGATGACTGTTTAACTAAAGCCCCTGCATTGTGTGCGCCATAAAGCCAAGTAGATGGAATACATTTTTTTTATAAAAAACAACAAAAACTAACAATATGGTAGCAGCAGACCTTTCGAGTGAGTTAATTGCTATTAGATGTGTTTTCAACTTTCAATCAAAAATACAATAGTAACCTTTTTGGGACTTTAGGGGAGGAACTGTCTAACCATAGGATTTTGTACTAGAAGGATATAATGGTCTGCTAGAGAAAGCGCTCACTTTTTGCACCACAGTGCAAAGGTGTGTGCGTGGTTTAAGGCAGCCCCGGTGAAAGGGATGAGAGCAGCAGTGCCATACGTTAGGAGCTACGTCTCTGCACTTTTATCCTCCCGGAGATCAATGGAGCAGCTTTGGTTGCTGTGCTCCATTTTGTTATTGTTTTTAAAAGAAATTGGCCCTTTATTTCATCAGTCATGATTTACTTTAATCACTAGTGCACATACTTTTATGTCACTGTCACAGAATATTCGTATCGCAGCCTGTTGGTCTCCAAATCAAGATAAACCATTTAACTAAACCGTGCATTATTAAACAAGTAAAAATTCATGAACAGGTGTGCTTGAACAATCCTACTTTCTACACACTCACTGCCAACATTTTGGGTAGCCAGTCTAAGATATTTGACCAAAGAGCCAATTATCCTATTCGACCCAAGATTGTAGCTGATCTTGATTGCTGTTCTTCAGTCTCCTTCCAAGAATGTTTGTCGCACATATTTTTAAAGGGCTCCATGACATGGAAGCAGAAACATACAGGGCCAGATGTAGGTAGGCTTTTACCGGTCAGTAACGACCGAAATCGGCCATTACCGACCGGTAAAAGCCTTTTCCTATGTAAGAGGCTATTTTACAGATTCGGTAAATAACGAATCGGTATTTGCCGAATCATCATTTACCGATTCGGTATTTACAGTGCTTCTGGGCTTTAAGAAATCGTTATTTACCACCAACTATTAGTTGGTGGTAAATGAGGAATTCCTATGTAAATGCATAAATGTGCATTTACACCTGTGCCATGTGACAGACATACATGCATGCCACATGTGCACACCAGCACCAATCAGGGGTGCAACAGGGTGTCAAAGTGACAGCCTGCCACCCTTGACTATTTCCCTATTTTACCGAATCGGTATTTACCGATTCGGTAATTGACATTCATTCCTATGGGCCTGGAGGCCCATAGGAATAAATGGCAATTACCGAATCGGTAATTACCGAATCTTAACGATTCGGTAATTTTTACCAAATAATTACCTACATAGGATTTACTGATTCTAAAATACCGAATCGGTAAAATTCGGTATTTTAGAATCGGTAAAACCTATTTACCTACACCTAACCCACAATGTGTTGTATTATCTCAAGGGACCCTTGTTTCTGTCATTTTCTAACATAACAGTCCAAAAATCTTCAAAAGGAAGCAGTAGTAGTATGTACAAAAAAACGAAAGAACAGGAATTGTTGCCATAGTCTTCAAGTTAAAATCCAGATAGTCTTGCATCAATGTAGTGCACGTGTCGTAGAATTAAGTAGCATATTTATAGGTTAAGCAGGTAATTTGTTTTATTATATGCATGACCTATTTGACAGCGCTCTTGAAGTACAGTTTACACTCCATTGTGTCTTGGAAAACCCTTCTATAAAAGTATACTAAGTTGCACTTTGATAAGAGAATACTGGGACAGGATGACTGTAAGAAGTATCTAAAATTGGATCGTCTTAGATACTTCAATATAGATTACGATCTTCGAGTCATCATTAGACCCTGTATATAGATAACTAACAAAGTGACCATCATCTATTACTAATCTGGCTACGCAGGATAGATACCTTACATTTATTAATTTTCAAATATATTTTAAGATTATTCCATTCAGTTTTAAATTTATGCCATCTGCAACTGCAGCAGACGTATAGAAAATACTTTATATATCCCATCCTATATTTAACTAACATCTTATATTAACCTAAAGAACGACATTCGGTGATTCCCCAGTGAACAGGCATCCAACGCTCTTTGGTGATTGAACTAGGTGCCAGCCTCAAAAATCGTGCAAGAGTCCTATTTGGCCATCCTTCTTGTGAGGCTGACAAATGAGTCCTTTCTCGCACAGGGACCACTCCTTCAGTCCCTGGCTGGGGAAATCTGAAAGGCACTGTGACAGGAGCTGCCAGGCATGCTGTCGTCCCCGCAGGCGGCCTTGTTTGTGCTGTGGTGATTCCGGTGGCAGGCGGGGGAGTCTGCTCTGTATTTCCTCACCCCAAATCGTTGGGTCATGTCTATCAGGCAAATGGCTCGGTAGCAAAGTTGGTCTCCATTCTGGGCAATGTTACAGGAACCATTTAATTTTTGGTCTGACAAAAGATTGCAAAAAGTAGGCCTTATGGAGGAGCAACTGATCACCCTAGACTTAAATATTCCAACAACGGAGGCACTTGTCTCACACAGTCAAATAATTGGCTCTTTGTGTTAAGGAAGCCTAGAGGAAATGTGGCAAGAGGCATTACTTCAATTGTGACATTTCTCCTTACCTGAAATCCTTCCACCTCCGGGATAGGAAGGGCTAGCTCCTAGAGGAGCGTCCCACAAGTCCTAGTGCTGAATGGCCACCAAAAGGTCTGGAGCAAAGTATAGGTTCTCCAGAAGGAATTCCGGCACTTCTTCCTGCCATTTAGGCTCCTCTTCTGTGCCAAAAGCTATCTAATTTAAAGGACACCATTAACAGAATTTCTGTTACTCTGCATATTATGTTCCCTATTTTAAGATTTTTTTAATGTCTTTTGACTTCACAGACCAGGCTGAACATCCAAATCAACATTGCAGTTTTGCACGCCTCCCCAATGTAACGCCTTACAGGCACATCGTTGGAACAGAACTATAGGCATGCAGGGCAGAAATTCTAATCCACAGCCCATTAAATGGACCATATCCTCTTCAGTGACATGAAATGTTAAATAAAAGAATCCAGCTTTGTCACCAACCATTGCTCTAGTTGCAAGCATTCCTGTAAATATTATGGCTGTTGGCATTCATGTTGGCGTGTGTGTGTAACACCAATCCCAACTAATTTAAAAGAACATTTTATATAGAAGAACAATGAAAAATTGTCACGAACAAAAGCTCTCTGCTACATGCCATATATAACAAATAAACCAGCCACATGTTTCAACATGCGTTTGAGTCAGTTATTGCTGCCTTTCTTTTTTTAGCAATTCTTTTAGGAAATTGACCTCTCAATTTCCAGCATTCACGTTTGGAAGCAATGATTTCTCTTTTACTTAGTAACTCAAGCCCTGCATCCATCATTAGGGAAAAGTGAGTTAAACTGTGCGAGCAATCTATACTACTATTATAAAGAGAGAACACAAACCTTTTGGCAAGGTAAACTCGGTAACCACAGCGCCAATTCACACACCCAATACCTTGTTGTAATCCTCAGGGTGTGCAGATGGACATAGGCTATAGAAAATTTTTAAAAAACGTAAATTTAAAAATATAACTTAAACAAAAAAGTAGTGCCCCGAAAGTAGCCGCCGGCCGCGACGCTGACTGCCACGACGTAGCGCTGGCCGCAACGTACGTGATGACGAGGAGGAGCGGCGGTGAAGTGAGGAGCTCGGGGGGGAGAGCGGCGGCTCAGGTAAGGCTCTGGGACACGGGACGGGAGGGAGCCGGTGCGGAAGTTTGGCCCGGAACAACTGCGGTAAGGCTCAGGGTCTGGGGGCAGCATTTCAGGCTTGCGAGGAGGAGTGGCGGTGAAGTGAGGAGCTCGGGGAGGAGCAGCGGCTCAGGTAAGGCTCTGGGACACGGGACGGGAGGGAGCCGGTGCGGGAGGTTGGGCCGGAACAACTGTGGTAAGGCTCAGAGTCTGGGGGCAGCATTTCAGGCTTGCTTGCACTACCGGCCCCCGCCCGCCACGTCATTGTCCGGGACACAGACAATGTTGTGGCGGGCGGGAGTTCACGCAAGCCTGAACTGCTGCCCCCAGCCCCCTTCTGACCCAGGCAACGCTGGGGCGGGCTGCTACTTATAGATATGTGAGCCTTGGGCAGTACATTAAGTATGAAGCCACGTACCTCGACGTCCGCAGTTGGCGGACTTTGCTACACTTTTGCAGTTGAAAGTAACACTAGTCTCCCCTCCAAGAGTGGGACAATCCTTGGTTTTCTAGCCTTGTGGCTACATTTTTACAGTGGAAGCTTTCTCTGAAGCGATCAGTTTCTTAGGCAAGATGTTGCATTTTATTACATACATTTTCTTATAATGTTATGGTTTGTGATTTCTGCAAAAAAGATGTTTCTCCAGTCCATGTATACCATAACGATTTGAAACAAAGTCAAAATATGTAGAAAAGCCCCAACATGAGTTTTTGACTAATCATGCCACATCTCAAATGACATCATCTGCATTGAGAAAGGCAAATTCACGCCAAAATGCATCTGCTTGGTACAATAAAAGGTCTTTGGAATCCACATTGTGCCCCTGAATCTTCCTATTGGATCACTGTTGTTGGAAATATATACATATTTTTATATATATATATATATATATATATATAACACAGCAAGAGGGTTATACTCTGGGATCCGGTTCCCGTAGTCAGGTGGCGTGTATCATCGGCAAACCCCGCCGCCGAGTTTTAGTAATTTCCAAAGTTCTGCCACGATGAGCACCGCAAGCACTCGGAGAAGTACAGCTAGTGAGCGTTTATTTTCCAAGTAACGCTACGCGTTTCAGCACAAAAGTGCCTTGATCATACGTTTAACCCACATCCAGTGAGGAAACATCTTAAGTACAAGCTTACTGGTTTCAAAGTTATGTAAACATAAAAGAAGTACATTGCATACAAAGAAACTGGTGCGGCCATTTGTAAATAGTATTGTTCACATGGGTCCACTATAGTAATGTAGGCTCTCTGACATCTGTGTATTGATATTCATACTGTGCAATTAAAACAATTCATTTGCATTGGTATTCAATTCAAAGAACTGAGAGAAAGCCTCTGGTTAAAGCTATTAAGAGCTTATTCAAACCTCAGTATGACATGATAAGACGTATTGTTAACCCGTATGTCTGCCATTTTGGAACGGGTAATCGTCAATGAACAAATTATATAAAGAAACAAAAGGAACTCAATATTTTTTGAGTACCAGTTCGAGGGATAGTCATTTGCGTCAATCGAATATATTCACACATATTTTCCCATTTGCACTATACGGCACATGATTTATGTATTATTCATTCGGTCTAGTGCCCGAAAACAAATTGTCAATAAATTTGAGAGGTTAACCAATTGCAAGCGAGATCCCCATGTATGAAAGAAAAGTGAATAATGAGAACCAGTCTCAATAGATGCTAATCGAATTAAGCTTGTCAGTCAATGTCCCGTCAGTCTAGATCAGAGTACAATAAGATCCAATGGATCAAAAAATCAATAAAAGTGAAGTTGAATATCTTAGCTTAACGCAGTGATGTGACAGTCTTCAATTCTTGGTAGCCGTGTGGGGGTCAGTGCAGTGCTCAAAATTAATAAGAAGTAGTGTCCCACATCCATGCTCCTGAAAGACAAATTACAGACAATTAAAATTGGTTTAAAAACACAATAGTTATACTAACTGATCACAAAATAATGCAGGAATTTTCAAAATACATATGGACAATTATGTCCCAGGATTGACTTGACAGATCAAAAATACAATTTAACACTGGCAATTCTAGTCCATATGGAGGTGGGTTGCAAGTTCCTCATCCAAATTGTGTCCCCCAGGGAATTTTGTTTCCAATTCCAATATCCATTTGGATTCTTTTTTCCTTAGGGCAAGTTCACGATTTCCGCCCCGTTTGCCAATGTTCACCTGTTCAATAGCATAATATCTTAGAAGTTCATTGTTCGATTGATGAACCTCTTGGAAGTGGGTTTGGCTTTAGGGGTGAGGGTGTCCGATCTCAAAACTGTAGAGGCTTTTTCAACTGCCTTAGTGAGTACCCACTCTGGGTAACCCCTTTCCCTGAAACGTTTGAGTATGTTGTTAGTTTCTTGTATATAGTCCTCCTCTCTGGTACAGTTTCTTTTAGCCCTCAATAGTTCCCCATACGGTATACTCCATTTTAGGGGATCAGGATGGGCACTGAGGGCATGCAATAAGCTATTGCCTGCCGTTTCCTTCCTACGTAACTTAGAGATCAGTTTGCCCTCTTGGACTTCAATACTAGTGTCCAAGAATTCAATCCGATCTCTATTGATGTTATATGTTAATTGGATATTATAGCTGTTCTGATTTAACTTGGTGATAACATTTTCAGCTTCTTTTTCTGTACCTTGCCAGATGACAAAGAGGTCATCTATGTATCTGACCCACATATGTACTTTCTTAAAGTCCTCACTCAATCTGCCCTCTGTCCTGATTTCTTCTTCCCACTTGCCCAAGAATAGATTAGCAAAATTGGGAGAAAAGGCTGAGCCCATAGCCACGCCGCGGATTTGTTTGAATAATACTCCATCAAACATAAATATATTATTCCGCAGGCACAGTTTCATCATCTCAATGAGCATTACAGTATGATTTCTGATTCCTAGTTCTTTGTTTTTTAGAAAATGATAGCAAGCTTCCATGCTTTGAGGAGTTATTGTAAGCTAACGTCAATTGTTGAGACTTTATTTCTCAATGTACACCACTGCCTACAGCACTATACTCAGAGACAGAGAAGAACATTCCACACATTTCTCTCTCTCATGCTTTCAAACACACATCCCACATGTTCTGTTCGAGGCAAGGCTGTTTTGCTCTGTGATGAGGAAAAGGTAAACACTCCTGCTCTGAAGCAACAACAAAACACAAAAAAAAATCACAAGTCAAAATGCAAGTGCAGAAAAAATTATGTCTTACATTTAAGATAGAGTAAGTTAGGGGGCGTGGCTGGCAGCCTAAGATGGTGGCAGCTTAGAGGGCGAGCTCCGCGGTTGAAGCGGCCTCCAGAACCATCCGAGCACACATCCGGACCAGAAATGCACTTTGCGGGCAGGGACTGAAGCCCGGGACCGGGCGGCACACCCGACAGCAAACAGAAGGGAAATCCGCCTGCGGGAAGTCAAGTTATCCGACTCGCCCGCTCTGGCCTTGGGAAGACGCAGGAGCCGGGGGCCCGCCTGGCGAGACGGGGCCGACAGGAAGTGCCGTGGACTCGGCGTGGAAGGGCCGGAAGTGGGCGCACACAGCGGAACACCAAGACCGCGAGTGGCGAGCGGACCGGAGTGACCGGAGACACATCGGTGGCCCGCGGGAGGAAGAGAGCCGCGCATTGACTGCAGCCCGGTGAGTGAGCGGGCGAACGGGACGTCGGTCCGGCCTCGTCCCGTCCCGTCAAAACACAGGGCAGACATCTTACCTCCCGAGCAACGGAGGATCCAGGCAGCGGCCCCGCCGGGAGTCGGACTCACAGACCCGACGTCACAACCGACCGGCAACCGGCAGGGGACCTGACACAGAGACGCCAGGACCCTGAGAGGGGATAAGAGGGTGGCCATTGGAGGACTGTAATAGCGGGCACACAACTAAGGCGGCACCTCACCCTAACGGGCTGCGCCGACCATCCAGGGCGCGCACACCCTCCAACATCCTGCTGGGACCGAGAGCGGCGGGTCCGCGGACAGCACGGCAGAGGATCCTGATTTATTGCCGGTCCACCCAGTGACGCGGCCTGCGGTAGGGAGGCATCAGGGACTAAAGGGGACCAAGGGTCAGCTGGACACGCACATCACCCAGTCTCGGAGCGAAACACGCTCCCTCAGGGTCGCTGATCTGCGTCGGACCGCACGGTAAAGACACCCCAACGGCTGCCCTCACCGGGGGACCCGAAAGCAGGGTCCTTCTGCATAGCTCCTTTGGCCGGCGCACCTCAAGGCCGCAGTCACGACAGTGGGCACACGCCGGGGCTCCATCTGGGGACATATCGCTTCCTAACTGCTCAACGCTGCACACAGACACCGCCTGGGGGCGAATACGGAGGACATGGCGGGCAAAGGTCCGAAGGGAGGCAATGCACAGACGCGTCTTGAGAGGTATGCGTTTGAAAAACCGGCCGCCTCCCCACCAGACGCCAAAACACAGGCGAGCAAGTCGGCCGACCAAAAGGGGGACAAAAAAGCAACCCTTGATGACGTTATGAGAGCCCTGGCGCAAGTTCAAGCAACGGTGGGAACCATCTCGACGGAAATAACCCTGATAAGAGCTGACTTCCACAAGATGTCCGAAAAAGTTTCTTCAATGGAGGTGGTGACCAAATCCTTGGTAGAGGACGTCTCGGAACTCCAGATCAGTGTGGAGCGAATCTCGAACGAAAACAGGGACCTACGTGCGAAGCTGGACGAGCAGGAAGGGCGCACAAGGCGGAACAACATCCGCATTATAGGGGTTCCGGAATCGGAGGACACAAGAGCAATGGACCTCTACGTGGAAAACCTGATTGAACATGTACTCAAACCCAAGGGCCTATCCGCTTTCTTCTCTGTGGAAAGGGCGCACCGGATCCCAGGAGGCAGACCAAAACAAGGCGCAGCACCACGACCGATCATAGCCCGTCTCTTCAACTTCAGGGACAGAGACGCGATCCTACAAGCGGCTAGAAACTCGCCCCCAGTTAGGATCCAAAACTCGACTCTGGCGTTCTTTCCAGACTACACGGCGGAGGTCGCACGTCGAAGAAGGACATTCTTTGAAGTTAAAAAGGAATTGAGGGCAAGAGAACTCCCTTATGCCATGTTGTTTCCAGCCAAATTGAGAGTGGTGGCAGACAACAGAACTTGGTTCTTCGACACGCCGGAGGCTGCACACGACTGGCTAGAAGGATGGAGACAGGCGGACCCACCTCGCCGCTCCACACGCCCAAATAAACTCCGTACAAATGGACCCCGTGCGAGCTCCCAAGCATCAGGAGGAGACCTGGATCCGCTCTCGCCACTGAGTGAAGCACATGACACCGAGAATAACGATGAACATTGAAATCCCGAACCTAGTAGCGTAGACCAAATGTACTGCTGATTGGACTGGTCGTCAAGGACACCGGGCGGAGGTCCTCCGCGGACATGGATGGAGGCCGCCGACTCCGGAGAGTCCCTCACCCCGACGAGCAAGTACTTTGTTTGGGTTTCGGGTCAGGCACTCTGCTAAGTTGGGGGGGCGGGCAGTTCTGGGTCCGTCAAGCAGGGGGGCAGGGAGGGGGGTAGTTGGGGATGGGGGGGGTTCGGTTCTTTTGAAATGTTTCACAGGTGAAGATTGGCATCACGAGACGCACACACTGCACAGGGCATGCGCAGGCCAGGGCCCTGCACCTCACTCCATACGAAACATGGATTTTCTCTACCACGGGAACAATGACACACAATACACGGTCTGACACAGGGAGGGGGGTTCCTGAGACGGGACCTGTGGAGCCACTACAGCTTCTGTCCTGGAACGTTAGAGGCCTGGGAGACAAGGTCAAGCGAGGGCTGGTGCTCCACAGTATAAAGAGGTTCGGCCCGGCTCTGGTCCTACTGCAAGAAACACACCTCACAGGCACAGCCACACGTGCCCTAGATAGGAAAGGCTACCGGATGATTGCCCACTCGGAGTTCACGAGGGGGTCCCGAGGGACGGGAATACTACTGCATCGATCATCCAAATTTATACTCCAGTCCACGAAGGTAGACACTCAGGGGCGCTTCGCAGCGGCACTGGGGCAGTGGGAGGGGAGGCGGCTGAATGTGGTCTCAGTATACATTCCACCGGCACTGCACACGATAGCTCTCCCAGAATTGGGTGCATTTCTGTTGGAACTCCCAGAAGGGGACCTCATAATAGGGGGGGACTTCAACGCAGTGGCACACAATACGCTAGATAGGTTCCCATCGCGAACACAGACACCAGGGCCCTCCCGGCTGCATGATTTCCTGGAAGCGCAGGGCCTGATAGACCTTTGGAGGCATATACACCCAACAGACCGTCACTACACTTATCATTCAGCGGTCCACGACAGTCTGTCGCGGATCGACTATTTTCTTACCCCAGGGCAGGGGCTCCTCACTGTCGACGATGTACAGATCAAACCGAGGGGCGTCTCGGATCATTCCCCGTTGACGCTGACCCTCTCCAACCCAGAGCGGACGCAAAAGCGCATATACCCGATATTCCCGGGCTACCTCAGGGTCCCACAGGTGAACAAAGCTCTTAAAGCAGCGACAAGATGTTACCTAGCAGAAAACACTGGCTCGGTCTCCTCCCCATCGGTCCTCTGGGAGGCCTATAAAACGGTACTCCGAGGTCAAGCAATCTCCACTATAACAAATTACAAACACACTCAGAAAAGGGAACTGCTGGACCTAGAGGACAGACTTGATGAGGCGAACGAGCTTCATACGGCCGACCCGACCGGGGAAACGCTCCACACACTTAAACTGTGTCAGAAACGGCATACGGATCTCCTGAGACGTAGGGTGATTGACAACTTGACAGCCACTACGAATAGGATATACGAGGTGGGGGATAAGGCAAGTAAGCTCCTAGCTTGGCTGGAAAAAAAAAAGGGAGGGACAGAGGAATATCTTACAGCTGAAAGATGGAGAAGGGGCGCTGCACACCCGCCCTGCCCAGATAGTGGAAATCCTAGCCGATCATTTCCAGACGGTGTATACCTCGGAGATAGAGGTTACGAGAGAGATGGCGGAAGTGGCGCTTGTGGGGGTACCCACCCGAACCCTGCTCCCAGATAATGCCGAGGACCTGGAGGCAGACCTGACGGCTGAGGAGGTACAGGCTGCTATCGCGGCACTACGTCCAGGGAAAGCTGTGGGACCTAACGGAATCCCGATTGAGTGGTATAAAACCATGTCGGAATCACTTTCGACCCCATTACTGAACATGTATATAGACAGCTTGGAACGAGGACACCTGCCACCAGATCAGTGCATGGCCACTATTGTGGCGATCCCGAAACCTGGCAAGCCCCCTGAGGAATGCGGTTCTTATAGACCGATCTCCCTCCTCAATGCTGAAAGCAAGATCCTGGCCAAGTTATTGGCCAACAGGCTGCTGCCCCACCTTGGTCACCTTATCCATCCAGACCAATCGGGATTTATGCCGCACAGAAGTACGGCGCTGAATCTCAGGCGCCTGCACGGTGTTATGGCAAGGGCCCCGCTGTTAAAAACTGATGCAGCAATCCTCTCGTTGGACGCCAAGATGGCGTTCGACTTGGTGGAATGGAGGTACCTTTTTGCAGTCCTACAACATATGGGCTTCGGCCCAAAATTCACAGCATGGATCAGGCTCCTATACAGTGCTCGTACGGCGCGAGTGACAGCTAACGGCCATCTCTCGAGAATCATTGCACTGTCACGGGGCACGAGACAGGGCTGCCCGCTCTCCCCGCTACTATTTGCCCTGGTGCTTGAGCCATTGGCCACGATTATTAGGACCACGACGCTGCTGCGTGGCATTACCTGGGGTGAAGGCTGGGAGGACAGTGTCATTATACGCAGACGACATGCTAATCTACCTTGAGAACCCGGCAGAGGGAATTCCAGTGCTGCTGGCACTGTGTGAACGACAGGGCATAGCCTCAGGGTACAAGATTAACTGGACGAAGTCGGTGATATATATGGTACACGGGCCCCCGCCGTGTTTGGAGGCAGACTGCCCCTTGGTGGTGGAAACAATCTCCTTTCGATATCTAGGGATTCGGATCGCCCGAGACCAGATGACTTTTCAGGATCTCAACCTCAGGCCCCTGCTCGAAAGGCTGAAGGCGGACGTACGCCATTGGCGGACGCTCCCGCTGACATTACTGGGCAGAGCCGCACTTTTTAAAATGATGGCGCTACCCAGGTTTTTATATATTTTGGAAAACACACCGGCGCTGGTCCCACCTTTCTTTTTCAAACAGATAGCGGGGCAGCTGTCAGGCCTCCTATGGGGAGATAAACCGGCGAGGGTAGCGCAGGCGAAGCTGATCAGGGACTGGTACAGTGGGGGGATGGCACTCCCGAATCTGGAATTATATTACTGGGCAGCGCACCTCAAGGTGATCAACCAATGGATGCATGCGCCGCAGGACGACCCGGCATACCTAGCGGACAGACGTCAGCTCGGCACTACTACACTACTTGCCCCGCTCTACAACAAGGGCCTGACAGCGAAGCTAATAGGCCCGACTAAACACACTGTAACTTTATGGCATAAAGCCCAATCTCGTCTGAAATGGGGGGGGGTGCTTACACAGCTTACACCCTTGTGGGACTCTAAGGCACTGGGCAACTTGAGACGTAGTAAAGGATTTGAGCGATGGGACAATATAGGGATTTCCACGGTGGGGGATCTATGGACACGGGAGGGGGTGGTCCCATTCGACACCCTGAGAGAACAGTATGAGCTGAACACCACTGAGACATACCGCTACATTCAGATCAGGCACGCGTTGCTAGCAGTATTAACACCGGGAACTGAAGTCCCAGAATCGGCCCCCTTGGAAGATCGACTACTTACTGATTACATGGAAGCCAGCGCCACCTCCCTCACATATCGCAAACTAATTAATAACTTGCCTGACCCCTTACAACCTCTGAAAGAGAAGTGGGAGGACGACGTTGGGGACCTAGATGAGACAAATTGGAATGCCGCAATGGCATCACCTAGAGAGGCAGGAATATCAGCGAGATTCCGTCTGATACAATTCAAGATACTGCACAGAGTATACTACACGCGCACAACACTCCACAAATTCCAGAGGGCAGAACACCCATACTGTTTACGAAATTGTGGGGAGGAGGGCACATTGTTTCACACCCTGTGGTCCTGCCCGTATATAGCAGACTACTGGAAACGAGTGGCACGTACGGTCGCCCAGACCTTGCAACTCCCGTTCATTCCGGACCCTAGAATCTGTTTGCTGAATGTGTGGGGCCCGACTGACCTCACGCCACAAGGGCGACTATGGGTGGTCATAGGGATGATGCTAGCAAAGCGGGACATAGCACAGAAATGGGGAGTGGCAGAGACACCGACTTTAGCACAATGGTGTAAGAATATGGACATGATCATGTTGACGGAACGGGCGATATACCAACAGAGGGGGAACCCACGTAAATGGAACAAAATATGGATACCGTGGAATACATATAGAGGGGAGCCGTGTGAACCATTGCCGGAAGAGGATGAAGGGGATAGCTCGGAGGAAGAAGAAGATGTAGAAGGGGACCGGGCATGAGGGGGGAACTAGTTGGGAAGGGCACAGGCATACTGGGTCTCCAAAGTCCCTTAGGCGTAAGAGACTAGGAGACTATATGTGGGGGGAGGGGTGTGGGGACAGTCATGCAATGCGTAAATGGTTATGTGTACAAAATACGTTTCTGTGAAACCATGTTACTCACCTGGATGTTATCGTTGTTAGTTATAAAAAATGAAAATGTTGCGATCCGGAGGGCGGCTGGCGGAATGTTGAAGCCACTCGTCATAATATATATGAAACTGAATTTGAAATTTGATGCAACAATAAAAACAAATTTAAAAAAAAAAAAAAAAAGATAGAGTAAGTTAAATCACATAGCGTCAAATAAAAACAATGGTAGTTCAAGGTCATCACACTGTCCCACTACATATGAGTGCATATAGACCTCTATACCGCAACAGGAAGCTCTTCCATTCTATCAACTTGCAAGTTGTCTGCTAACCAGATTTTTACATCTCAAACGTCTATGCCCGGATCTGCACGATTCCTTCATACTGTGGCACACCACCATACCCCAGCTGATGTCACAACTACTACAGAGAGGGCCTGGCTCATAGGTAGGCGTGATCTGTCCTAACTTAGTAGGAGTAATGCCAGGTAGTATAATTAGAAAGTGTGTAACTAATTGATGCACTTCTGTCAGTCTTCCATCTAGGAGACTCAGAGTATCCAAATTATCCATGGTTGTTGACACTGCTGAGGAATCCTACTATGGCAGGGGAACTCCGCTTCAATGAGGCTCATGGAAGAACACAACAGCCAGTGGAGCAGGCTTTTAGGCTTCTGAAAGCTAGATTTATATATCTGGACAAGACTGGTGAAGTCCTCTTCCACTCACGTGGAATGGTGTGTAAGATCACAATGACCTGCTGCATGGTCCACAACATTACCCTGCGACGGAACAATCCTTATATCCCAGAGGATGCATGCCATTAAAAGCCACTGGGTGAGGAACCTGGATTTGAATTTGAATTTAAAATTATTTATTAAGCGCACTTTCGCCAGCGGCTTCATGGCGCTACAACTTACAGAAACAGGGTGAACTGGACAATGAAATAAAGCAATTCAGACTGTGGGAGGAAGACTTTAATTAAAAGCTTTAGAAGACAAGAAAGTCTTAGGTTGTTTTCTAAACTGGGAATAAAGAGTCATGGTCATGGATTGCCAAATAATGATGATGATGATGATAGTGGTGAAGAGAAAGGAATGGACCAGTGTCAAGATCTCATCTGAAACTACTTCTCCTGAGTGTAAGTATAGTGTGAGGTGTTATAAACTCAACACGGACAAAACCGAGGTACTCTCCATGGACCCACACCCAAATGCCTGGAACGACACCTGTTGGCCCCCCACCCTTGGAGACCCCCCTCACCCCAGACCATGCACACAACTTCGGAATCATCCTGGACTCTGAACTCAAAATGGACCGCCAGAACTACGCCAACACCTACTCCTGCTACCACATCCTCTGCTTCCTCCCTAAGACCTTCAAGTGGATCCCCCTCGAACACAGGAAAACTGTCACAAAAGCCCTCATCAGTAGCAGACTGGACTACGGTAACGCACTTTACACCGGGATGAACAGGAACCTTGCCCCCAAACTCCAGAACGTCCAGAACGCTGCCGTCAGACTAGTCCTCAACCTACCGTGCCACAGCCACATCAGCCAACACCTACGGACCCTACCCTGGCTCCCCATCAAGAAGTGAATCACCTTCAAGCTTCTCATCCACGCACACAAGGCCCTCCACACCACCTGAACCACCCCCTCACGTTTCACATTCCACGTTCCCCAGTGCTCTCTCCTCTCAACCCCGCTCACCCTTGCAACGGTTCCTCGGGTCAAGAAAAACAGAACAGGAGGGTGCTCCTTCTCCCTCCTTGCGGCCAAGGTATGGAACTCCCTACCTCTCCACCTCTGACAGACTGTATCGCTCCCTAAGTTCCAAAGGACCTCAAGACCTGGCTCTTTGATGAAACTCAGTGAACCTCCAGAATCTGCGGACCAGGGGCAAGGTTTCTTTCTGGCACTGGTGGGTGTCTTGTCATCCTTACCTCCTGGATTCTTGCATGGACGTCCCCTCTTTGTGACAGAACGGGGATGCTAAGACATAGGTGTTTGCAGGCGTGTCCTCCTCTGAGACATAGGTGTTTGCAGGCGTGTCCTCCTCTGAGAGAGCCGCCCTTCCTATGTCTGCCGCAAATCTTCATGGCCTGGATGGACTTTGACCACAGGAAGGGGTAGATGCAGGTGCAAAAGCCCTGAAGAGGGTGGAGTTGATGTCCTGCACACCCCAACCAGGGAAGCCATGTTGGTGTTGATGCCAGACACCTTGGTGTGGATGCCGGCAAACTCCTGATATGTGTCCATCTGCAGCTGCTTTATTTCCCAGAGTTTAGTCAGTACCTGGCCCATTACACCATGGGAGTCCTGGTAAACTCCCACTCAGGACTTGGGTGATGGTAGCCTGGGTGTCCTGACCCCTTCTACGAACCCTACCGTCCTTACACTGGGTCCTGGTTCATCAGTGACTGGGGTGGTGATAGCTGTCTCATAATCCCGGACTGATGAGCCTCGAGTCAGCCCTTCCACAATAGGAGACTTGGTCATGGTGTCCTACATTTGATAAATCACGCTCCCAGCCTGCAGGGGTCACTAATGCAACACTTTCTCCTCTCAAAGCCTGACTATGCTCCAGTTACTCCTAAGCTTTCTGTAGGGGAAAGAATATATTTTTTTCTTGAGGTATGGAAGCCACAATGTCAGAAGAATTGGTTTTACTTATGATTCAGAATGATCATTAAATGCAGTTCCTGGATCCCCCAGAAGATATTTCGCCCCGAACACCTCTTGCTATCTTTATCAGCAGGATCTTATGGAAGGGATTCAAGATCTACTTCCATGATATGAAAGAGGGAAAGGTTTTTAGTCAATCCTGTTTCTTATGAAAAAAAAACCTCTGGAGATTTCTGGCCTTTGCTGGATTGCTGAACTCTTACATTCAGCATGCGACATTCTCAATGTTGTCCCTTCAGGTCATCTAACCCTTTGTAAAGACTCAAGATGTGTTTGCATCATTGGGCCTCCTGAATCTATACCTGTTATTAATTTTTATAAAGTGTTCATTTGCCCGAGGTCATCTTTGTACTGCTAATGTATGAAGATATTAACAGAAAGGATTAGCGTTTACTGGCAGGATAGCCATGTTTTAGAAGATTTTGTCAAGAGAAGAAGACTGAAGTTTCTTTCAGATATAAGGGAAGCATGTTCCTCAACTTGGCAGGACCGTTTATGAAGCTTCTGCCGCCCTATGATGACTGTCTGAATTCTGAGCTGTAGAAGAGCTTAGCATCCTGGAAGGGGTGTACCATGTAAACTTGCATTTTAGGTAGTCTGGGCTGGAATCATGCAGAGCTTTAAAACCAATACGGAGGGATTTAAACTCTATACGATTCCTTCTAGACAGCCAGTGTAGCTTTACTAAAGCCTGTGAGGCTGACTGGTGCCAGAAACAGACAGGCTGCTGCACTCTGCAGAATCTGAAGTTTATTGAGAAGTCTTTGCCTCATGTTTAGGAAAAGAGCAATGCAATGATCCAATTTGCAAACAACTAGAGCAGAGACCACTGTTTTATTAAGATCCGGAGGGGTGATGAAAGGAAGCACTTTTTCTAATGATCTTCTAGGTGTAGAGAGATGATGAGGTCATGGCATTAATTTGGCCAAAATTCCAGGAACCCCAAACTTCCTGACTTTCCTAACCGGCGTCAGCAAGGTGCCCAGTTCTTGAGGCCAACAACAAGGTGCCCAAAAGAGATATCATTGTTAAAGAGGAGGACATCTGTTTTTCCTGAATTCAACTTGAGGCAGCTATATTTCACCCAGATCCCTACTTGCAGCATGCAGCTATGAAATCCAGTGGCTATATCCTTCGGAATGCTGAACAATTTGGGTGTTGTCAGTGTACGATATTACCTAAAAAGCTAAAGGATTTGATAAGCCTGGCCAGAGGGGTGACTTAAAGTTTGTAAAGGGTGCGACTAAGGGATGACCCCTGAGGTACTCCATAAGGTAAGGAGTAGGAGTCGGAGATAAATTCATTCATAGTAACAAATTGTTCCCTCTCGGACAGAACTTATTTTAGGAGAGTGAGACACTCCCCTTATTCAATATTATAGACGGTCAATCATGGCTGACCGTGTCAAATGCCGTCGAGAGATCCAGTAGGATGAGAGCAACCCTACCTCCTGTATATCAAATCCTCAGAAGCAACAATCCGGGCTGATTAG
The DNA here is from genome assembly GCF_964263255.1 of Lissotriton vulgaris. NCBI lineage: Eukaryota > Metazoa > Chordata > Amphibia > Caudata > Salamandridae > Lissotriton > Lissotriton vulgaris. The sequence goes on from NC_141697.1 coordinate 1,039,471,175, forward strand.
GTCCTGTGCTCACTCCTAAAACCAAATTGGTGGGATCAAAAAGATTGTTAGAATTTATGAAAGAACCCAATTCCAAATTAAATGCATTTTCTATTATTTTAGCTAGAAATGGAAGGCGTGAGCTAGGTTGAAAGCTACTTGGTTCCTGCTGGTTAAGGTTGGACTGTAATGGAAGAATGGATACTCTTTTCCATCCTTTGGGAAAATAGCCAGAACTAAACATTTCTTTGAAGATGTTAACAAGATAAGAGCATATTGTCTCAGGAGCTAACTGTATAATTTTTGGGGGTAGGATTACAATAGGGAGACATGTGAGATTGAAACGGGCAGGGATGTTCACACTGGGCACTGGCGGGCGCAGACATGCCTATGGTGCCACAACCCAGGCACCTCCTTTAAAGTGCCACACTAGTGCCTACAAGGAAATAATGGACATGGGGCCAGATTTAACACTTATTATTGCAGCATCCGCAAATGCTATCCCACACTGCATGAAAAGGAGAGAGGAGGTGAGTGCCCTAATTACAAAAATATGGCACTCTCCTCTTTCTTTAGTACCAGTGCTGAAATCAGCTGCCTTGCACCAAGGAGACAACTTTGTGCATATTGCAAGGGTGTCTCAGTGAGGGTAGCATAGGTTTTGTACTGGAAGTATAGCCTTCCACTACAAAATACCATTCTTAGACTACCTTCAGCCATTTTCCCTCTTTGCATGAGTGCTGTAAAGTGCAGCACACGTACAAAGTTGGAAAAGTAATGAGAAATGAAAACATTTCTCCTTCCTAGCGCCTACGTAAAAAAGGCACAGTTTTCTGATGATAAACACGGTCTACTTTATTTAGTAAATAGGGTTTAGTGTCTCTGCCACTGACACTGAGACTCCATGAAGACATCCTGGCTTTTAGACAAGCCTTTAAAACTTGGCTTTTTAGGCAAGCTTATCCATAGTTAATTCTGTCTTTTCTTTTGTTGTGTTATGTCTCGGCCGAGTGGCAGCGATCAAGATGACAGTGCTCCCCCAAATTCTGTATACGTTCCGCACCATACCCCTCACCCCTCCCAAAGGATGGATCAAGCAAACACAGTCAGAGCTTTCACATTTTATTTGGAACGGGAGGAAACCCCGCATGAAGGCTCAGATAGCGATGCTTGCCCCGGAACAGGGCGGGATAGGCATCCCGGACCTGGCGACATACTTCCAGGCATCACAGTTACGCTTTTTGGCGGAATGGGTCCGCTGGGAGTCCGGGAAGCACTGGTTGTTTTAGGATCAGGCGGTGGCCGGGAGGACCCTACAAGAGATCCCGTTCATGCACCGTACACACAGGCCCCCCAATCTCTACGCATCATTCATCACGCGGGTCCCGCTTGAGATATGGGACCGGGTGGGAGCTGCTCTTGGTCTTACCACTTTGCCCTCACCACTTACGCCCATCCTTGACAACCCTCACTTCCAACCGGGGATGGATAAGAAGGCCTTCGAGCGTTGGAAGCCGGCGGGCTGCAGGGCGCTCTGCCATATGTACGGATCGGAGGGGATTGTCCCATTCCTACAGCTTCGTCAGGAGTATGGTCTCCCGAAGTCGGAAAGGCTCAGATACCTCCAGGTCAGACACTGGGCCCTAAACCCCGCAATTAGATCCACAGCGGACAGGAAGATGACGGACTTTGAGCGCTGGCTGATTTCCCGGAAGTCTGACAAGCAACTGATCTCAGACCTATATAAAACACTCATGCACAAACACAAGTACACATACAGCACGAGTAGGGCGCGTTGGGAGCGAGAGTTGGGAGAACTCTCTCACACAAGGAGTGGGAGGGGATATATCACAGAGCGCGACACTCGGCCTACCATATGGGGCTCACGGACACGCTCACGGAAGTGGCGACCTATTGGTACTACACCCCGGAACGCCTCTACGAGATGGATAGCGGTAAGGATCCATTATGCTGGCGGGGCTGTGGTCAGCTGGGGACACTAACGCACATTCTTTGGGCTTGTGAGTTGTTGCAGGACTACTGGCGTCAGGTCTTGAGCGATGTAGATGGCTACTTTGAGACGGACATTCCCCGCTTCCCGGCGTATGTCATTCTGGGGCTACCTAACGCCTTGACTTATCCACTGAAGTCTAGAAGGGGCCGCTTGATAGCCATCGCACTGGGGTCAGCGATACCGAATATCTTAGCACATTGGCGGTCGGCGCAGATACCCACGCGCCTAGGTTGGCTCCACCGCCTCTGGACAGTGCTGGGCATGGAGAGGCTCTCCTTAGTTAAGGCGGGTGAAGGAGCTAGGTACACGGAGCTTTGGAAACCATTCTTGTCTCTCCTGTCGTCCGAATTTGTGGAAGTCACATGCCCGAGGTATTTGAGACTGTTGCGGTTAACTGACACAGACCAGGCAGGGGAACAGGGAAGACCCACCCGAAAGTGGCAGAGGTGCAGGAGAAGGATGGATGAACGGACCATGGACCACCTATGGGATGGGTGGGGGGGAGGGGGAGGTAGGGGATTTGTTGGGGTTGTTCTGGGGTTGGTGAGCGGGGGGAAGGTTGGGTTTTTCCGTAGGAGTGGCTGTTGGGGTCCCGGGCGGGGTGGGTGGTTCAATTGTATTTCATAGACATGGATGCGCAGACTCCTGGCGGACTAAGTAGCCCTAGAAGTGGGAGGTGGCGATTCGGTTTGGGGCATGGAATGCTTTGAATCGCAGGTTCTTACCCTTGTTTTTCCACTCGGGGGAGCAGGTTGCAATGCCCAGACGAGTCTGCTAATCACACTGTTTTTCAACGCGGCCGGCCCGATTTGGGTTGTAGGCGGCTTGCTGTGTATAACTGTCCCAGGTAACTGAGAAGAGTGCTGTACCCTCCGGCCAAGGCTTTGCTTTACATGTCGCTCCGCGGCGCGTTGAGGGATCTATATGGCTGTTTTGTATCCATCCTGTCTTGACATGCTCAATAAAAATATTTAATCCTAAAAGCAGGCAAACAGCCTTTGCATATGGCGCCAGGAGCCATGCAGCTCCTGAAAAGCAGCACGATAGTGCCTACAAGGAAATAGTTGACTTGGTGTCTACCTTCAAACAGAAGCTGCGCAGATAGGCAGTGAGGCGCCCTATGAAGCCCATCATGCAGGGGGGCATGGTGGATTAGCGCAAGTTGGAAACAGTGAGGACAATTACAATCTAAACTGGGGGTCAGCAACCCCTTTATCCTAACGCAGGCTCCCCTGCAGATTAATAGTACTGGTAAATAAAGCACAAACTAAAATAAACGGGTGAGGCTGCAAAACATAAAACAAATTAAAAGCAGGAAAACAGCCTTTGCATATGGCACTAGGAGCTAGGCCCCTCCTGAAAAGTGGCACGTTAGTGCTTACATGGAAATAATGGACCAGTTTTGCAGCCGCAAATTCAGCGCAGTGCAGCAACTGTTCCTCGCTATAAGAACATGACATTTGTGAACATTCTAAAGCACCTTCTAGAATGCAGCCTCGTCAAGGTAATTATCTGCATCTGTTCCTTGTTACAAACAATTAGAATGTGACTTTTATGAACGTTCTAAAGCAGTCTTATTTAAAGACCACCCACACTCCTCCCCTTTGCTTAACCTCTTCGCCTGCCAATTACCTGTTTACCGGCTTCCAGGACTCTGTATTGCCAGTTCGCTTCTTACTTCCACTTCAACCTCACTACAACGGACGCCCCACATCAGTCTGGCACGTGGATGGAAAAACAAGTAGAAAAGGAGAGACACATTACCAGACTTGATTTCGCTATACACTGAGATCAGTCCCAACATCGTGCTTACACACAAGGTAACCGGGGGCAGATTTGCAAGCCCCTTGCGCCACATTTGCGTCATTTTCAGCAAGGGGAAAATGACGCAAAAGTGGCGCAAGGGGCTTGTAAATCTGCCCCAGTGTTTTTGTTCAACTTGTATATTCTGTTGGCAGTGCTCTGTCGGAAAGGACTTGCGTGAATCTAACCCATGCAAATTATCGTGTGGGTGTAATGCTGGAATCATACGCACTACAGGTTTGAAACTTAGATTAAAGAACCTCTATGAACTATCTCAAAACGACTGACAACAAAACTAAAGGTTAGTTGAGATATAAAAAGCTTTCACGAGGTGGTACCTTAAAAGATATAGCTAATACTAGACTAAACCCTTATTATTTGTTTGTTTATTGATCTGCGGTTACCATTCATCAGACTGGTGTGAATGCCTGCTGCTTTGCTGCAGTTGAGCAGACGGGTCACGGCATCTTTTTGACTCCACACCCTCTCTCCATCCCAACCCCCTTCCCCCTGGGATTTGCCACCGGAGCAATGTCTCCTTCTGTAAACCAAGGGAATGTCTTGAGAGGGTTCCCAAACTAGTGTATCTGACCTGTTGCAATCACCTGGGATCCAAGTAGGTGGCTTATGACAGAAGGCTAAGCCCTTACACTTAACAATCCTTTCGGGTGGCACCATGACCAATCAAGACCAAATATTCACGATTTAGCAGGTGCTTTATCAGGGATCTCAATGATGCTAACAATCTGCCTGCGTTAATCAGCAGTTATAACTAGATCTGAATAGGTTGAAAGCAAATTTACGCAATGGAGAGATACTAAAGCCAAGGCCTGTGTTTGGGGAACCATTTCTGGGTGGGGCATTTACAACTGCAGACCAGAATATGTATGTATCTGTCTCTACACCCAGTCCCTGTTCCATTAGCAGCTCCTTAATGCCTTCATGGCGACAGTACTAAATTTGTGGCCTTTATTAGTAAATGCTAATTATATTTCCAATGTAAACCTCAGGTATTCCCTAATGACGCTGCCAAAGTAGCATTTGTAGTCTCTTACTTGGGGGTTCTATCTGCTAACTGGGCAATTATTTTAATAGAAACAAACTATCCCCTTTTGTACAACTATTCTTCTTTTAAGGCTGCTATGACTAAGTTATTTGCAAAACATGTTTTTATCCAAGCAAGTGACAATGAGATATTAAACTTACGACAAAGCTCTAACGACCTGCTGACCTATGTCACTACTTTAAATCAACTGGTTGTGGAAACATGCTGGTCAGAAGAGAAAAGAACATCCTTATATTATCAAGGGTTAAGAAATGATCTTAAAGATTCCCTCTCGCATATCATTGATCTGCCTGATGATTGTGCAGAATTTAATAAACTTGTGGTTGTTAGATCATCTGTTGGGTGAGTGAAAGGTTTTTTTTAGTAGAACAGACAGAGTCTTTTTAATATAGCTTGCATTGTGTGAGGTTTTTTGCTTAGAGGAAAAACACGCTCAAAGGATTGTGAAGGTCTGGTAACCGCTGCAAGGAGTGAGATTGACATTAGTGTGTCATGATGGCATTGTTCAGTTGTTGTGACACCATGCTGAAATAGGTTGACAATGTCACAGCGTGCAGCGCTGGTATTGGTTGCGAAAACTGAACAGGGAAGTGTAGGAGAAATCAATTTGCAGAGAATCATTTATGAAAGACAACTTTTAATTAAGCAAGAATGACAATCTTAAAGGATTTGAAAAACTTGATGCAAGGAGATGTGCCCGTACCTATTAGAGTAGGAGCACCGATACTATCTGAGGGCACACCAGCATTGGATATGATGTAAGAGAAAGAATATCATACATGTACCTCGCTCGAAAATTGGATGAAATACAATGAAAATGATGGTCTCTCAGTTTTTTCACAATATCGAACATTTAATGTTAGAATTCTTGAAAATTTGAGGAACAATTGCATGAGATGAGACTGCCTCCTAGACCTTTGCAATTTGAAGCACTTAGTGAATGGGAGCACATAGCTTGCCAAAAAGAAAAACAGAAATATCAAGGAAGGTAAAAGACTACTGTAAATAAAGATGCACAAGCCAGATGGTATGCACAACAGAAAACCTGGAGAACTGACATAGTGTAGGGAACTGAAATGTATCCTGTAATAGTTACAGAGAAAGGAGGTGAAGGGAAATGAAAAGCAAAGAAAAAACCCATTGAGGAGACAAAGCACAAACTCTAGTTGGAGATGGTGATAGTGAATTTGATCACAAGTTTCTAAATGAATTATTGTTGAATGATTTACCACCTCATAACAAAAATCAACTCCAGAATTCCACTAATTCATATATTGAGAACATTCTTGATACACCTGTAATGCCTATAGATCCAATTCCACATATGCCATTCACTCCAATGGGAGGAAATCTGGAAATTCTAACCGCTGTTTTTTCAGACTCTTCAAATTGCAACAGATTTAGGCTGTTCCGGTGACTTTAGGTCATGTAGTTCCTTTATATCAGCATGGGAACAGAGGGAGCCATGTACATACATTAGCTGTCTCTACTAGGATAAATGGCTCAACATCTATTTCGGCTGATTTAAGATTGAGACAGTCTACACAGACACTTTTGTTCCCAACTCCAGTCGATGTTTCTTATAGAATGAGTGCTGGTTCAGTTGTCCATTTCGATACAACTTAATTCATTTGGGAATGATGTTGTAGCACCACCACGAGTGAATCAGAGCGGGAGACACTCTTCCTCTGGGAGTGCCAGATTCTGACGTATCTCTTTCGCATTCACCTCCTACTTTGGGAAAATAGGGTCATTAGGGAGACTTTTGAATACACCTACAGAACAAACAGGTCCTACTTCTCAAGAATTTGATGACTGGCTTAAGGGTATAGACACTTTTGTAAATGTCAAAAGTTCTGGAATTAATGGAACAAACTCCCGGGTAATTGATAAAACTAGGTTCCTTGATGTAGCAAGACTCAAAAGGGAGGTGGAAGGAATGATTATAGGAACAATAAGTCCGGCTAGAATAGTTGACTATCAGGACAATTAATTATTGTTAGTTTGCATAGACATTACCAGACATGCTCGAACCACTCATGAAAAGTTGTCTGAATTGACTCAGAAATATAGAGTGGGTGTACAAAAGTAAAAAACTTTACAGAAACCTTACAGAGTAGATTTTAGTGACAGAGATATCAAAAATATGAGACCTTCAGGAATAAGATTACAAATCCAAGAATGACTAGTTATCCTTAGGATATGGAGAGATTTAGACAAACGGGAAGGTCGGTGGGCAAAGAGAAAGGGAGCAAAGATGGTTAAAATACATATGCTTCCAGCCATTTAAGATGATTAGGGTGAGGAAGCTCCCCATGAAGGAAGTAGGATATGTACATGCCCCTTGGAATAGGCCCAATATATTGTCCTTTATAAAAGACATTCTGAAATTGAGAGAAAATCCAGTCGAATGGTACAAACAGGTTGAACGGTTTGTGAAAGTGTCAAAGGTTTTGTTGAAGGATTTAGATACTTTATTTGACATTGTGGTTCCAAGTGATTTGTTGAAAGAATGTAAAATTACTGTTGATTGGCCTGAAACAGAATCGGTTAGAAATGCTCGAACATGTGCACCATCTGCTGAGATAATGAAGAAATATAATCAAGCCATTACCTATTTGAAAGGCAAAATTCACACTATGAAAATAGATTGTTTGAAAATCGACAGAACGACTCAAGAACTGAAGGAAACAGTCCATGCTTATTATGAGAGATTATTACAGGCATTCAAGCAATACAGTGGAATGGAGAATGTGACAGAGAAAGATTTTGTTTATCAATTTGCAAACAGATTTGAGACTAAAAATAAGCAGAATGATTCAGCAGCATTTGATTTGTTGGCAAAGCAAGCCTGTCGATGAAATCGTGCAGTTTGCAGATTGGAATAAAACACAAGAGGCTTAAGGATAAATTGATGGTCGCACAAAAGATAGCTGTTCAGGTAAATCAAAATGTGCCAGTTATTGACAATATGCTGCTGTGTAGGGAAATTATAAGCAATCTCCTACGTTGCCATGTGTAAAGGGAATTCAGCAACAGGGTATGTAACTCCAAGGAGGAGATCGAGGTATTACAATTGATGTGTGAAAAAGACAAATCCATGTTACATTTGCGGCAAGTTTGGACATTGGACATACGAAAGGTTGCTCCCTTTGCTAACCAGAGATGACTTGCCTCTAGAATTGAGAGACACTGTATCACCATAAGTCTGCGACTGTAAAGGAAAAGACATTGGCCTTCATAAAGGTGTTGCTCCAGTTAAAATAACTGTTAAGCCGAGTACTAAATTTCTATGAATCCCACAATATTATTTTGAGTCCTGAAACTATGGCAGGGATTATTCCCTTGATTCACCCAACGATTGAACAAGGAATCCTGAACGAAATAATGGGAAGTCCATGTAACTCACACTATGGGTTTGCAGAAACCTAATGGTAAATACCGTATTGTTCAGAATTTGCAACAGGTTAATCAAGTTGTGGTTTCATGTTGTCCTGTGGTACCAAATCCAGCTGAGAATTCCATGTGAAGCTGAGTGGTTCTCTGTCATGGATTTGTGCCAAGCCTTCTTTTCTAGTCCCTTGAATGAAGACAGACAATTTATTTTTGCTTTCCAGTTTGACGTCCGTGTCTTGGGATGGTGCTAATGGGGCTGGGTTCCTTGTTCTATATTTACTCTGGAACCCCTGGGCGATGGATTGTTGGTTCCTGCTTAAAAGTGTAGAGGGAAGAAATATCTTGTCCAATTTGGTTTCACAATCTCAATAAATCATGACTTCGAAGAATCACTGACTTCAGGTTCAAAGTTTAGTTAGTTTATTACAAAGCCAAGAACAATTGGACATACCCTCAGGATGAGGGTTTAGAAATACATTGGAACTAATGCAAAACTAAGCATACGGCCAAAATTCAATCTACGAAGCATAGAGAGCATGACCTGTTCTAGAATCAGGAAGCAGCCTATCACTGCACCAACATCAAGAGTATTCTTCATTTGAGGTTCATAAGTAAAATGCATTAGACTATCCCTACACTACCACTAACATGACATCGCTCCTTAGCCTTTCCCCAGGCAAATTCAGGAAAAGGTGTCAGCGCATGAAGACTTCCTAAGAAGTGCACTCACTTTGAATGGGTCAAGTAGCATAAAGCTACAGAGCTCGTTCAAAGATGCTCCTTCTCTCTCCTTCAGATCCTCTCTCCTAACTCAATCCCGGGGTACTGTCCCCAATTCCAACATCAAAATGCTAGGACACACCATCTTCACTTCACACAATCATCTCATCCAGCTGGACACCTCCTCCTAGGTAATTGTCCTGTCAGTTTTCGATACTCCCAGCCTCTGGCTCAATGACTTTGATTCCAAGGCCTTCACCAGTGAGTAAGAACACCATCCCACATTATCAGCTCCATTTGTTCAAATGTATTCTCTCTTCGCTAAGCCTAACTCCTAAAACAAAAGCGTTATTTAAACTAACAAAGATGAATTTTTCCACCTGCAACAGAAACGTGAGAAAGAAAAGATTCGACTTGCACATGAACATTACAAATACTTCAATTATGAATGCCAGGGAAAATTACACATGAGGCCTACAGAAATTCGGCTAACATAAGAATCACCAAGAATCTTCGTTAAACACGCATATACATGAACATTGTTACTGTGCACGTTTAAATCAGTGAGTTACATGTAAGTAAATAAATTTCTCATTAGTCGTATGCGAAACCAACATGAAACTTTATCATGCAGAACACTATAACAACGTTAATATCTCCATGTTGCATGAAATCCCTCTATCACCTTACTTTACATGTTATTACATTTCACATTCTAATGACCAAATGTTAACACAACATAACAATATATGCAGATGCAAACGACTCGTGATTATAATGCACCCCTGCAAATTGAAGAGCACAATGGCGCTCCATCAGTCCCGAGTCCCAGTAGAGAATACGGAAAAGCCCCTCTACATTTAATCAGATCCTGAAGAAAAATGTAGACGCTTTTTGTGATGCCAAATCATTCAGTCCTTGTCCAGTACATTGACGATCTGTTGGTAGCGTCCAGTACACAGTGGCTTTCACACGTGACGCCATTGCCTTGCTGAACCATTTAGCTGAGAATGGACCTAAAGTATCCCCATCCAAGTTGCAATTTTGCAAAATAGACGTTCTGTATTTTGGACATTTCATTAAGAAAGGAACAAGGAAAGTGCCCCAAGATAGAATCACAGCGATTCGAAACATGAGTCTGCCCATTACACAGAAGGAAGTCCCAAATCTTTCTTGGAATGCTTGGCTACTATCGTCAATAGTTTCCCAACTTTTCGCTGACAGTGAAGCATCTCCAGAGGTTGACACACAAAGATGTGTGCTAGCTCAAATGCATAGTCTTGTGTGTAAATGTGTAGAATATTTTTGGGATACTCTTGATCCTGTAGCCGCCGTATTGCCTGGATGTTTGAAAGCTGTTGCTGCAACATGTGTGAGTTTGAAACAGAGTGAAAGTATTGTCATGGGACATTCATTGAAAGTTCATGTGCCTCATTCGGTCAAGGTGTGGCCATCTCATCAAGGATGAGCAGATTATTTTGGGAGCACAGAATGTCACTCTTATGAGATGCACAAGTCAAAATCCTGCAACCTGGATACCCCTTCCTAGAAAAGAGAATGTGATTGATGAATCTGACCAAGATTGTCTAGATGTGAGTTAACTGTGTATGAAATCTCGTCCTAACATACTTGATACTCCCTTGCCTGAAACTAATCCTGTGCTATTTATTGACGGATCTTGTTTGTGAGGTGCGGAAGGAAAAAAAGAAGGCTGCATATGCTATTTGCACGGTTGTGGTTGAAGCAACATAGTGCAAGGATTTTTTTCTGCACAGGTGGCAGAGTCGGTAGCCTTAACACGCACTTGTAGCATCTCTGACCAATTGCAAGTCGCCATCTTCACCAAGAGGCAGTACGGATTTGGTGTTGTACATGGTTTTGGGCAATTGTGTTCACAGCGGGGGTTCTTGACCTCGTCTGGTTTCCTATCCGTAATGGAGAGAGTGTGAGGAACCTTTTGCTGTCACTACAGTTGCCTGCCCAAATTTCAGTGGTGAAGTGTGCTGCCAATCAGCAGGGTAACTATTGTTACTGTCGGCAACTGCTATGCGTGTGAGACCGCGTGCTATTTTTTATTGTGTAAAATTCTTACACCTTTAATGGAGATCCAATGGGAGAGAACACTGATGTCACAGATTTCAGACTGTTGTTATCCACTGTATACACCTAGGAGAAAGAAGTAAAAGAGATACAGGATGAAGTGGCAGAAGCTGAGAAACAAGGGTGGATTAGGGCAGGTTACACTAGGAGACAGGAAGACAAGGTGTGGGTATGCACTGAGGTAGAACCATGTTACCAGATAGGTTTCTGACTCCTATGGTGTGATTCTATTATGGTCCTGCCCATGTCGGTGGGGATGGTTTAACCCAATGTTTAGGTCAGTTGCAGAAACCCTGTGTCACAGATACATGGTGTGTGAACAGCTGAATGCAGTTGACACACCATCACAAAGCCCTTGTCACGATGAGTCATGTGGGAAGATCGGGAGGTCCTTTTAATCAAATGCAGCTTAACTTCATTAAAAATGCCTATATGTAATGGCCTAAAATATGTTATTGGTATTGTAAGCAGCTTTTCAAGATTGGTGGAAGCCGATCCCACAAGACGAAATGATAACTGTAGCAACTTTATTGCTAAGGAAACTGATACAGCATTTTGGATTTCTGACTTCTTTGGAGTCAGACCTAGGAACTCAGTTTAATAATGATGTTTTGAAGATGTTATGTGAAGCATTACAGATTGACCAGAGACTTCTGGAATTGTGGAAGAGGTAAATGGAACATTGAAATCCAGGTTGGCAAAAGTGTGTGCTTAAACTTCTCTGAAAGGGCCTCATACATTGCCCCTTGTGTTGATGAGTTTGAGAAGTACCCCAGACAGAAGAACTGGACTATCCCCATATGAAGTAATTATGACTAGCGCAATGAGACAGCGTACAGGTCCAGCAAATGAATTAGTGAATATTACAGATGACTTGGTGCTGGATTACTGTAAAGGACTGGCTGACGTTGTGCGTTCTGTGTCTCAGCAGTTTGGAGATGCTGCAACTTTGCCTCAGCAGGAGCAGTGCTATGACCTAAGTCATGGAGACTGGGTCTTGGTGAAAAAACTTGTATGAAAATCATGTTTGGAACCTCGTTGGAGTGGGCTGTTCCAGGTGATTCTGGTAACCACAACTGCTGTTAAATGTGCTGGTCTTCTGAATTGGGTACATGCTGCTCATATTCGCAGAGTCCCATGTCCTCTTGAGGATACAACGCCTGTCTGGGGTGTGCTGGTGGTTCCAGAGAGACAACAGATTCAGGTCAGCCAAGCTATTGGGGACATGCATGCTAGTGGGATTTTGTGCACTTGGCCAGAGGGGGTCAGAAAGAGTTGATTCTTGTTGGTAACAATGGGTCACAAGTGAAAGGGCTGACTAGGCATGATTGTGACCCCATCAAAGGACTTGTGTTCCTGAAGTGAGAGTAGTGCCCGGGGACCGTTGGCCCAGAAGACAAGAAAGGTTGAGGCACATTCTGACAGATGGAAGAGTACCACGGCCAATCACAGAGGTCTCTAGCCAGCCTGAACAGAGTGACAGTGAAGGTGAAGGACCATCAGTGAGAAGGTCCAAAAGAGCCTGAATACCAAGTCAAAGGTTAATGTGTCAGATTGCCATACAACATTCCTTTAACCCTTTGGGTGCGTCGGACAGCCCCCGGCCGTCCAATGTCACAGTGGGAGTGTGGGGAGGATGGCCAGTGACTGTCCGAAACACGCCCACTCATTAATTCCCCAGCACTGCAGCAGAATTTGCACCACGGTCAAGGGGTTAAAGCCACTGCCTAAGTTTACTGCATGAACAAAATAAACAAGCATCTGATTGTTACCCATGCTATTCAGCATGAACAAGAGGTATTGGGAGAGCCAATAAGTCTCAAAGGTGCACCCTATTGGATTTTCCAATGCCTGATGTTTTAAGTGACTTTGGTTTGCATGAATTTGGGGCTTTAGTCTATAGGCCTCATTAACCAGTCTTGCCTGAGATCTTTGTTTTGCTGTCAACTCTGGGATAGTTTGCCATTTATTTTCGTATCTTTCCATTTCAAGGGAGAGATGGCTCATCCATTGTTTTATACATTGTCTACCTCACAGGAACTCTAGGGAGTCCTCCACATGCAAGTGAGGCTGCAGTCCTGTTCTGCTGGTGCCGATAGAAGTGTGCGAGAGTGTTTGTCTCATTTGGGGCAGGTAGTAAATGTTTGAAACTTGTTACTGGAATAAGTACTTTTGAGCTGAAGCAGTCGATTGAGTGCAGTGTTTCAAATGCTGTCCCACCCTTCAGAAATTGTTTTTTGTGGGTAATCTAGTAAAGCACAGCCATCTTTGGGCTAAAGAGTCTGGTAGTGCCCTAGTGCAATGAATAAGAGGTACAGCACACCCTCCATTTTGAGGATTCATTTGTGGACAATTATCACATTAAATGCTGTTGCTTTTTGACTTGTAATAGTGTTATTAGTTGGATTTCCAGTTAGGTAAATACGCACAAGAGCTTCTTAATTTAGAAAAGACTCTTCATGTTGCGTTATGCACAAATGGAAGATTGTGCCGATTCACAGAACTAATCTGAGACAAAATCCTAAATTTTCTACTTTTGGTATTCAAAGAAGACATTTAGTAGGAGTAAAGTTAGTATTTTGTCTTAAATTAGTATTTTGTCTTAAATTAGGATTTTGTCTTAAGTTTTGTTAAGACAAAATCCTGATTGTAGACAAAATCCTAACTTAAGACAAAATACTAACTTTACTACTACTAAATGCCTTCTGTGAATACCAAAAGTAGTAAGTTTAGGATTTTGTCTCAGATTATTTCTGTGAATTGGCCCCATCATTCTCAGAAGACTGATTTGGCTACTTGTCTTCTCCTGTTTATCTGGGTTGCTTCGGTAGCTTTGTGTGTTTGCATCAGTTTCCAGGCATGGTCCAAAGCCCATGCACTGCTTTTGCACTTTAAATGCTTAGGCCAGAATTTATTTATTTCCCCTCCCCAGTCTGAACATTATTCCCAGGCTGATTTCACAATAACATACAGCTTGTGCTGGCACATGATCACAGACAGCCTGTTTGTTCATGGTTCATCTCCCAGACCAATTAAATATGGTTTGATAAAACAAGCCTGCAAGACTTCACTTGTCAATACCCAACAGCCCTCCCACTCTGCTTATTTACAAAACCCCCCCAGAAAGGCCTGACCTACTTGGAGAGAAAAAGAGGGCAGCAATGGGCACTCCAACACATTCAATAAATGACGGTTATCCCTTTCTAGGATAAAGATAGCGCTTTTCTTTGAAGAAATTTGGATAAAATACTGTTGTCCCATTCCAACTTTAGGATGTGGTCAGGGCCTGACTAGGAACCCGAAACAGCCCTGGAAAATCTTTTCAGACCAATTCCACATCCAGTATATAGCGATCGATCGTGACCACTACAAGAGGGCTTGGTGAGGTTCTTCCCCCCAAAACAATTTGGGGGGAAATGGCAAAAATAGTGCATTCTACATTACATTTTTCCTTGTATATTTAATTGCATTTGTTTTGATAGCATAGTAAATGATGACCTTACAGTGCACCAGGATACAGCAGTCTTTATTGGGGCTCTTCAATGATTTCTTTACTATCACCCTCCAACAGTGCCTCTCATCTTTCCATACCCCCTCTCTCAAATGTATTTCATTTATTTTATAGCGCTTCTCATAGAAGTGTAGGGTGTCCGTGCACTGTACATCACACACACACACACATACAGAGACAATCAGGAGTGGCTTCTCCACTAAGGCGGAGGAGCGTAGCCCCACTGAGCAGGTCTAAAAGGAAAAAATAAAATGATAATTGATGGTTATTGTAATTTTATTTTTATTTTCCGTCCTTGCTCATCAGGGCAGGGGCAGCGTGGGGCTGCTCTGCTCACAGAGCAGGGCAGGGGAGGAGTGGTTTGCCCACTCCAGGTGTGCATGATGTTTTGGCCGACTGTCTCGGGCCGGCCCAACAATTATACACGCTTTGCATGTTCTCCATACAGGCTGCATTATAGCCTAGGTGGAGAACATACCCAGGCTCCCATTCCCTGGTTTAGCCCCGAACCACGGCGCTCAGACCAATCACAGTGCTGCATTGCAGTGTTGTGATTGGCTATGGGGAGCCTGGGAGCTGAGTGCTTCCTGCCCTAAAGTCCTGGAAGAGGACCGGTTGGTCGCGGCCATGGTATACAGGTAAGTGTTAAATTTCTTTTTTCATTCCCTCTCCCTGTGACCTGCCCTCCACGGCCGTTAAATACCAACCGCCACTGGAGACAATGAATCATACATGTGTAAGTCAGAGTATAGAAAATGTTACATAAGACAAAGGGGATTCACATTACAATATTGATAGGTATTATTTAAGAGTGCCTGGTCTGCGGAAGCAAAAACTCAGGATTCAGAATGCAACACAGTGGTTACGGTAGACTTTACCAGTAAGAATTTATTTCTACCTAAACAAGCCCTTTTTAGCAAAATTAAAATAATGAAAGACTGGACAAAAAAAGCATAACTTTCTAACGTAGATTACAATTGTAATTTATGAACTGCACAGTAACAAAAGGCTCCCTGTGACCCACTGAGCTATGCACATAAAATACTGTTCTATGATCTGCATAGAACACGCTCTTTGCAGCAGGCATATTAACCCTACAGCGTACCTTAGATTAAACAAAACTGCCACTACAGAAAACTCCAACTGGTACAATAATCACCTGAGTTATCTTGACACTTTTACTGTTGCCTGAAAATTGTTAGATATACAAGGAACTATGCAGTGCTTTTCAAACTGATATACTGCTACAGAACCGGCCCACAATAATGAAAGCACCCCCGTCCATTCTCCCGGTGAAACGGCCAATGCCCAAACCGGTCTTGGATACATCATCCCCTGATCGGTAGGCCACCTTTACCACGGATTATATTTATCACTGAGTATGCATCAAGCAGAATATTTTAAAGGTACCTTTACAATACAGTACTTTACCACGCAAAAAAATTTTTTTTTGGGCCCTGTCTGTCTGTCTGTCTGTCCGTCCATCTGTCTGTCCGCAGCCAACCAGCTAGGCAGCTAGCCAGGCAGCCAGTCAGCCAGCCAGGCAGCCAGTCAGCCAGCCAGGCAGGCAGGCAGTCAGCCAGCCAGGCAGGCAGGCAGGCAGCCAGCCAGCCAGGCAGGCAGCCAGCCAGCCAGCCAGGGGCCAGCCTCTGTTGTGGTCACTATTATTGCATTAATACAGATAGCAACTTGCAAAGATTTTCAGTGCAAATAAGTAGCTCTTACTAAAAAATGGTTCAAAACCCCTGCCTTAGAGTATCTGGACACTGTAAAATAATTTATCTGCCTCCATAAAACCTTAGCTGGAAATTCCAAACAGCTTCAGCTAGAAAGCGGATGATTTGAAATGTGTGGTCTTTTTAGAGGAAAGGTTAGTGATTTGCCGCACACTGCAGAATAACCATATCTATTTTAAAGCTACATTTTGTACGATGCGGCTGTTGAACAATATATATGTATATCCATATAAATTCATTTGTAAGCACTGCAAAGATATCATGCTTACATATATCACACTAACATGAGGCCCGGAGCTCCAAAGGGCTTCCTATCTGACCTTGACTGGACAAGCTTCAACAGCTATTCTGAACAACCTTAGGGGCCACTTGGCTTGTCCTGACTTCATGATAGTTTCCTTATCTGGGTGCGCAAATTTGCTTCACAGGGCTTACACAGGGCCAACACAGGGCCAAGCCAGCCTTTCTGGTCTGCCCATATCTAGCTGTTTATAATTGGCATGGTGCAGATCTTGCACATCCCTGTTAGCCATATTTGGCTTGGGGCCTTATTCTAGTTCAGCTGACATGGCAACATTACTAAACGTATATAGCACCCAGAAACCAGCCACTCTGGGAAGAAGCAGTCTGAGAGCCCCTAAGGCAGGAGACCGGACTTCTTCCTTGCTAATTAGCAATGAGGCATGCATTTGGTGCCAATAAAATACATTTTGCTCTGTTTCTGAGCAAATCTGCTATGTCTGGTGAGTTTCATTCATTTGTTCCTGGGAGGGTGTCAGTATTTTCCCACTCAGCGGCCATGTTAAATTCAAAAGTATTAGATAGCCATGCCAATAACCTGTGTAAGTCACCCCTCCTTTGACCTAAACCTTACCATGACTATATCATTCCACAATCTCACCTCTTCCAAAGTAAGCTGCAACCCACCAAAGCCTCTAGTGTTAAAATTGAACCCAAACCATGACCCTTATAGGGACGTCACTTCCCCACCAAGATGAAGACCAGATCATGCAAATGATCTCCTCAAAAGAAGGACTCATCCCTGTGGCCTACACCATACCCTCTTGCGCTATCTATTCTTCTCTCTCCTCTCATGTGCAATGTTTATGTCACAGCTCTTGGCTGGCAAGAATATCCACAGATAACTTTACGTGAAGGTTTGGGGCCTGAGTAAGAGTATGTGAAAATGTGTGAGAAATTTCGCCCTCATTTTTTGCTGAATTGTATTGCTTGTTTGTCGACTCAGCGCACTTATGTGCACTGATCCCTAAACATGTAAGAATTGGTTAATCTCCTATGACATATCTAATTTTCCTGTAGGCTGTAGTATATGGTGCAGAAACTATCTCCATGGCATGGAAACTTCAGTGTCACCTGTGGACTCCAGTACTTACTGTACCATCCACTCTTATGACAAGATAAACATAGCTTTAGGCCACCAATGTAGCCTGAATGCTGCAGTTTCCCATATCAAACTAACCCTTTTGACAGGGGAAAAACTTTCCTATTAAATATTGATAAGTCTTTTATAATTAGTCATTATAGCCCACAAGGTAGCATGCCTAATTTTTAAAAGTGGAACATGTAGAAATTTAATATTGACATGTCCCTACAGTGACAAGGCTCCAACACTATTTTCGCTGTGGAAGACTCTGGCTGGCCTGTGAGGAAATCTAGAGTGCAGATTAATATATTTATTTTTCTAATTTAGGATTTAGACAAGCTACACAATTAGTTCAACCACTATTTTATATATTTATTAAAAATCCAATTCAATAATGAAGTTAGATATTTTTTAAATATTTAGGAAAGTTATGTTTTAGAAAGTTATCTTTTTACTATATGAAAGTCCTGGAGGCTAGCTCGCATTAGTCTGCCAGTAACTAACATTGCATGCCCTAATGAGGTATATATAGTTAGCAGGGGTTGAGCTCAGGTTTAAATTACTAAAATCTTTGCTTATGCCTAAAAGGGTTAGTGACTTTTATTAATTAGGATGGGCTACCATCCACCCCAATTAAGAAATCACTTTCTTACATAGAGAATGTAAGAATAGTGAAGAAAGCGGGTGAGTTAGGCTCAGCGCTTATGGTGCTATAAGTAATATGCTACCTATGCTTAAGGGATGATATTACAGCACAAATTAAGTTCACTTTGGTTGAGGTGCCAGAGAGAGAAAAATCCCCATGATAGCGCACATTAAGTTTACTTTGGTTGAGGTACCAGAGAAAAATTACCACTACAAATATCTTGTTTCCTTAATTTATTGAAAGGCTTTACTTCAAAGCACTGAAGTAGCAGCTTTTCTCTTTATCACCACGTTTCATGGAATATCCTGCCTCTTCAGGGCTTCAGTGTGCTTCATGGGACTCTTGCTTATACATTAGGCAAATTACTTCTAATATTAGGCTCTGCTCTTAGTAACATCACTGTTACCCCAACTCTAAGTAGAGCCAGCAACTTAAACTTAGTTAGACATGACATTCACCACTGTTTTGTTGGAGCATCAAATCCACCAAACTGTCAATCAGACCATTAATCTGACAGCATCACAACTGATCATTTAAGAAATGCCTCTCTATCATTCAAACCTGGATGTCAAGGGCCTAATTGATTCTGAAGCCCAAGAAAACTCCCTCATTCTCACAAATCATCAAAGGCAACAAGAATGGCTGACCAAAATTTAACTTGAAGGTCTCGAACACATCTACAATTTTTAATGTCAAATAGTTTCAAGAATGACCGAACACCAGGCATACCTTTCATGCTTAAGGTGTTCCAGACAATCCTATGCATGTCCCCCATTCTTAGCACACAACTTAATTACACAACTTAAAGAAACATTAGGTAATCTTGTTTCAACTCACCCATAAAAAAAGGTAGCTCCTCTATCTCTTAGACTGCATTTCACCAACTCCCACTTTCTCTAGATCCTCATAAATCTAATTGTGCCAGAATGTCTTATGGCCCAAGTCACGGGACCTCTATCTACAGTAGCCAAGACAGGGTCTAGAAATGAATTATTTTATTTTCTAGTCCTTTTCTTCATGTGCCTCTAGCCTCCAAATGCTTTAGTATGATCGTTCACTCCCATCTAGAGGACTACTTTATATCTGTAATTTCTGCTCTGCTCTCTCTTTACACATTGTTCGCTTAGATGGGCCAAGGTAACCCCTAGAGTCACTATTGGAATTTAGGGAGCCAACAGTAGTGGTTCAAAGATGGTTTTGTTATTGTGTACCTCATTTCTCCCTTGACAGTCGCCCTCAGAGTGCTAGAACAAGGGACCTCTCCTCCATCTGGAATATGACTCACTTCCTATTATTAAAAAGGAGCAAAGAGTCATATGATCTCTAAATTGTATATATACATTAACTTGTCTAGGGTAATTAATATATGAGACAGTATCTATATCTACATTCAATAACCTGTTAGATTCTACACCAAGTTAAACAGCTTTTGGGAAGGATATCCACCATAAAGGAAGGAGTTTGCAAGTCTAAGGGCCTGGTTTAGATCTTGGCGGTTGAGTTACTTCGTCATAACGGATATCCTGTCCACCGAAATATAAATCCTATTATATCATAGCAGATTTATACTTTAGCAGATGGAATATCCGTCACCATTGTGACAGATTAACCAATCTTACAAGATTCAAATCAGGCCCTAATATTTTAAGTTAAAGAATTCCCTATTTTAAAACCATGTACATTTTCTCATGTCAAATGTAGAGAAGTATATGCACTAAGCTTTGATCAAAAGAATTGAGAGGCATATTGTTAGAACCTGGGGTCTCTAGTTGGCAGAGGTAGGTACCACTGTCCAAATAGGGACCCTTGATTCTAGGCAGGGTAAGGAGGTAAACCTCTGAGATAACCCCTGCTCACCCTCTAGGTAGCTTGGCACGAGCATCCAAGGCTATTCAGGAGGCAATGTGTAAAGTATTTGTACCAACACTCACAGTAACATAGTGCAAACACCACAAACTGACTCTACAACAGTTTAGAAAAATAAAGGTATTTAATCTAAACTACACAAGACCAAAACGACAAAAATCCAACATACACAGTTCAAGAATGTGGTTTCAAAAGAGTTCTTAAGGTTGTAATAAAAAGGTCTTTAGGTTGCGATAAAATAATCCACAGTTGCGTGAAAAGTTCACAGTTGCGTCACATTTCAAACACAGTACCTTTAGTTGCAAAAAAGTTCCAAAAGCAGAAGCTGCTGCGGTGGAAAACAAGCGATGCGTTGCTCCTGAGACCCTGTGGAGGCGGTGTGACAGCCTTGCTGCAGCAGCGGGTGTGTTGCGACGAATCCTCTCTATGGGGAGGAATGCCACTTGTATGGATTCCGGTGCGTAGGTTCCGTAGGAAGTTTGTTCTCGCAAAGGCACGATGCGGCGATCTCTGGAGTTGCGACGATCTCCAGGGCGACGATGCGCGAACCAGCGGTGATCTTCTCTCGCAGGTCTTCGATGCGATGGCTTCTGCGACGACACTCGCAGCGACGTGATGCAGTCTGCAAGCAAGCAGTGCCGCGATCTCACCCAGCGACGACAGGCTCTGCGACGACACTCGCAGGGATATTAGGCTTCCCGCACCGATCGGGTGTGTCCCGCAAACGAAGGATGCGACGGCTCTGACAGCGGCAACAGGTGCTGCGATGATCTCGACCTTCGTAGCGGCGGGAAACTTCTCGCACTGTCGGGGATGCGCTCCGCAGCGAGCGATGCGGTAACTTTTAAATTGCAAAAAGTCTCTCAAGCTTAGTTTCAAGCTTCCCAGCACAGGTACAACTTCCAGAGGCCCCAAAACTGGATCAAGCACTCTAGGAAGGACAGAACTCTCTCAGCAGAGTTCAGGGAAGCTGGGGGTGAAGTCCTTTTTTCCCCTAGGACTTCAGAACAGGGAGCCAGCTCTTCCCATGCCCTTGGAGATTCCTTCAAGACAGGGAACAAAGCACAACAGCAAAGTCCTTCCCCTCTCCTTGGCAGCAAAGAAACAGGTCAGTCCAGAAGAGCAACAGCAGGACAGTCTTCCTTCTTCAGATTCAGCTTTCTCCTTGGCAAAGGTTTCTTCTTGATTCCAGGAGGATCTAATTTTCTGTTGTCAGGAGTCCTGTACTTAAACCCCTAAAAGTCTTTGTTCTCTTTGTGCAAGTGTGCCCTGAGCCCGGTCTGAACCAGTTCTGGGTGTTGCTTGAGCACTTTCTTTGCCTGGCTTCTCCTTTCCTTTCAGAGTGAGAGCAAGGTCGTCAGCCGCCCAGCAGGAGGTGGAGCCAGCATTGTGGCTGGCTGGCAGGCACAACCCTATTCAGGCCCAGGTGCTAACTCCTCCCACCACTCAGGTTGCAAATGCAGTCATTCAGCCTAGGGCTGACTCAGCCAGCCTCCTGGGGAATCCCCAGCCCCTGTCACTCTCAAACCAGATAGTCAATACACAAACAGGCCAAGGCACACAGAAGGGTCAGACAAGAGAACAACAACTTTCTAAAAGTGCTGTTCTCAAACACAGGATTTAAAAACAAACTTTCCTAAAAGATGTGTTATTAAATTCTGAGTTCAGGGATACTAGACTCTTATGTCCCATCTTGTTCCTATGGGACGAAATGCTGGTAGCCACTGTAGCCAGCATCCCCCATGTTAACCTATGGAGCAAGATAGCCTTACAATAGTGAAAAACGAAAATGGCTTTAATTCACTACCAGAGCATCTCACCTGCACAAGTACATGCTCTACCTTTCACATACACTGCACCCTACCCAGGGTGGTACCTTGGGCCTTCCATAGGGGTGACCAATGTGCAGAAAAAGGGAAGGGTTAGGCCTGGTCAGTGGGGACACTGACCAGGAGGACACGGCAGTTCCTAGACTGCACACAGGCACTGCAGTGGCAGGCCTGAGACACCATTTTAGGGCTACTCATGTGGGTGGCACAATCAGTGCTGCAGGCTCACTAGTAGCATTTTTCATCACCAGCCCTGGCACACCCAGTGCACTTTACTAGGGACTTCATGGTGATACAAATATGCCAATCATGTATATCCAATCATAATAACAATTTACACAGAGAGCATATGCACTTTAGCACTGATCAGCAGTGGTAAAGTGCGCAGAGTCCTATTGCCAACAGCCACGGGTCAGGAAAAATAAGGCAGGAAGAAGCAAAATGTTTGGGGATGACCCTGCAAGAAGGGCCAGTTCCAACACAACCCCCTTCCAGCCTAAAGCCAGGGTAGACCAAACGATACCTCGATGGGATTCCCTGCTTAAGGCGATAGAACACGGAACCTGGCCCAAACAGCAGGGCACTATTCCTGTTCTACGCCTTCCTAAACCTAGTGGGATCACTCCATCCATACTCTCACGGTCCACCATGCCAATCCATGTGGAACCCTTCACCTCACTTGTGGACACCACCTGTGCAGCACCTAACCTTAATTTTCTCACAGGTGTGTCCCAACAGACCGACAGCAAGCCATAGTGACCACCAACAGTGATCAGGGATGAGACATAGGCCTCATGCCTCTCATGGCTCTCAAACCCCTGTGGCATCAGAGGGTGGGGGGCAGTAGCCCCAGGTGCTTGGCACCCTTTGTCCACTCTCTCTCTTGCCAGGTCAGGTCTGACACTCTGACACTGACCCACCAGTCCCGGACCTGTATCTGGTGACTGGACAGGAGGCTGAGGTCGGCTTCTCCACACATGGCCCTCCTCTTCCTTGGGGCTCTGTACCCTCCCACCTGGAGTGGTACCCCCTTCTATAATAGTCAGGGCACCTGTGGCAGGTACCCTGCACCATTCATCCACCAGTTCAGGGGTTCTATCCTGCAACTGGTATTCCAGGTCAGGGGGGATACCCCGGAGCTGGCCCTCAAACCTAGGCTCCAATGCCCCCAGGTCAGATAACACCTGAACCTGGCTTCCCCACCCAGAGACCAACCCCTATGGTGCAACACTTGCCTGGCGCACCAGGACTTCACTCAGATAACCCCTGCTCACCCTCTAGGTAGCTTGGCACGAGCAGTCAAGGCTATTCAGGAGTCAATGTGTAAAGTATTTGTACCAACACTCACAACAAAACACAGTGAAAACACCACAAACTGACTCTACAACAGTTTAGAAAAATGAAGGTATTTAATCTAAACTACACAAGACGGAAGCAACAAAAATCCAACATACACAGTTCAAGAATGTGGTTTCAAAAGAGTTCTTAAGGTTGTAATAAAAAGTTCTTTAGGTTGCAATAAAATAATCCACAGTCGCGTGAAAAGTTCACAGTTGCATCACATTTCAGACACAGTACATTTAGTTGTGAAATAAGTTCCAAAAGCAGAAGCTGCTACGGTGGAAAACAAGCGGTGTGTTGCTCCTGAGACCCTGGGGAGACGATGTGACAGCCTTGCTGCAGCGGGCGTGTTGCGATGAATCCGATCTGTATGGGGAGGAAGGCCACTTGTATGGATTCCGGTGCGTAGGTTCCGTAGGAAGTTTGTTCCCGCAAAGGCACGATGCGGCGATCTCTGGAGTTGCGATGATCTCCGGGGCGACGATGCGCAAACCAGCGGTGATCTTCTCTCTCGCAGCTCTTCGGAGCGATGGCTTCTGCGACGACACTCGCAGTGACGTGATGCGGTCCGCAAGCAAGCAGTGCGGCGATCTCACCCAGCGACGACAGGCTCTGCGACGACACTCACAGTGATATTTGGCTTCCCGCACTGATCGGGTGCGTCCCGCAAACAAAGGATGCAATGGCTCTGACAGCGGCAACAGGTGCTGAGACGATCTCAACCTTTGTAGCGGCGGGAAACTTCTCGCACTGTCGGGGATGTGCTCCGCAGTGAGCGATGGTGTGACTTTTCAATTGCAAAAAGTCTCTCAAGCTTAGTTTCAAGTTTCTCAGCACAGGTACAACTTCCAGAGGCCCTACAACTGGATCAAGCACTCTAGGAAGGACAGAACTCTCTCAGCAGAGTTCAGGGAAGCTGGGGGTGAAGTCCTTTTGTTCCTGGGACTTCAGAACAGGGAGCCAGCTCTTCTCATGCCCTTGGAGATTCCTTCAAGACAGGGGACACAGCACAACAGCAAAGTCCTTCCCCTCTCCTTCGCAGCAAAGCAACAGGTCAGTCCAGCAGAGCAACAGCAGGACAGTCTTCCTTCTTCAGATTCAGCTTTCTCCTTGGCAGAGGTTCCTTCTTGATTCCAGGGGGATCTAACTTTCTGTTGTCAGGGGTCCTGTACTCATACTCCTAAAAGTCTTTGTTCTCTTTGTGCAAGTGGGCCCTGAGCCCGGTCTGAACCAGTTCTGGGTGTTGCTTGAGCACTTTGTTTGCCTGGCTTCTCCTTTCCTTTCAGAGTGAGGGGCAGGGTTGTCAGCCGCCCAGCAGGAGGTGGAGCCAGCATTGTGACAGGCAGGCACAGCCCTATTCAGGCCCAGGGGCTAACTCCTCCCACCACTCAGGTTGCAAATGCAGTCATTCAGCCTAGGGCTGACTCAGCCAGCCTCCTGGTGAATCCCCAGCCCCTGTCACTCTCAAACCAGACAGTCAATACACAAACAGGCCAAGGCACACAGAAGGGTCAGACAAGAGAACAGCAACTCTCTAAAAGTGCTGTTCTCAAACACAGGATTTAAAAACAACCTTTCCTAAAAGATGTGTTATTAAATTCTGAGTTCAGGGATACTAGACTCTTATGTCCTATCTTGTTCCTATGGGAAGAAATGCTGGTAGCCACTGTAGCCAGCATCCCCCATCTTAACCTATGGAGCAAGATAGCCTTACAATAGTGAAAAACGAAAATGGCTGTACTTCACTACCAGAGCATGTCACCTGCACCAGTACATGCTCTACCTTTCACATACACTGCACCCTGCCCAGGGGGGTACCTTGGGCCTTCCATAGGGGTGACCAATGTGCACAAAAAGGTGAGGGTTAGGCCTGGTCAGTGGGGACACTGACTAGGAGGACACGGCAGTTCCTAGACTGCACACAGGCACTGCAGTGGCAGGCCTGAGACACCATTTTAGGGCTCCTCATGTGGGTGGCACAATCAGTGCTGCAGGTCCACTAGTAGCATTTGTCATCACCAGCCCTGGCACACCCAGTGCACTTTACTAGGTACTTCATGGTGATACAAATATGCCAATCATGTATATCCACTCATAATAACAATTTACACAGAGAGCATATGCACTTTAGCACTGATCAGCAGTGGTAAAGTGCGCAGAGTCCTATTGCCAACAGCCACGGGTCAGGAAAAATAAGGGAGGAAGAAGCAAAAAGTTTGGGGATGACCCTGCAAGAAGGGCCAGTTCCAACACAACCCCCTTCCAGCCTTAAGCCAGGGTAGACCAATTGATACCTCAATGGGATTCCCTGCTTAAGGCGATAGAACACGGAACCTGGCCCAAACAGCAGGGCACTATTCCTGTTCTACGCCTTCCTGAACCTAGTTGGATCACTTCATCCATACTCTCAGGGTCCACCATGCCAATCCATGTGGAACCCTTCACCTCACCTGTGGACACCACCTGTGCAGCACCTAACCTTAATTTTCTCACAGGTGTGTCCCAACAGACCGACAGCAAGCCACAGTGACCACCAACAGTGATCAGGGATGAGACATAGGCCTCATGCCTCTCATGGCTCTCAAACCCCTGTGGCATCAGAGGGTGGGGGGCAGTAGCCCCAGGTGCTTGGCACCCTTTGTCCACTCTCTCTCTTGCCAGGTCAGGTCTGACACTCTGGCACTGACCCACCAGTCCCGGACCTGTATCTGGCGGCTGGACAGGAGGCTGAGGTGGGCTTCTCCACACCTGGCCCTCCGCTTCCTTGGGGCTCTGTACCCTCCCACCTGGAGTGGTACCCCCTTCTATAATAGTCAGGGCACCTGTGGCAGGTACCCTGCACCATTCATCCACCAGTTCAGGGGTTCTATCCTGCAACTGGTATTCCAGGTCAGGGGGGACACCCCGGAGCTGGCCCTCAAACCTAGGCTCCAACGCCCCCAGGTCAGACAACACCTGAACCTGGCTTCCCCACCCAGGGACCAACCCCTACAGTGGAACACTTGCCTGGCGCACCAGAACTTCACTCACTGGTGTGCCCACACTAGTACACAGTACCCACCTGGCCAACACAAGGGTGTGGCCTTGTCCACCCCCAGGGTGAGACTTCTGCCCTCCTTCCAGGGGCAACCCTGTCCACCAAGACAACCAAAGACACAACTTTACTACCAGTTTAGGACCTCCCTCCAGCAACTGGTCTCCCAACCTAGGGTTTAACCCCTCAGGTTGTACCGGGGTCAGAGGCGAGGACTCCCTCCCTCTGCACCCCCTTCCAGAGCTGCAACCTTCGCTCACTCCATTTGGGCCTTCTCCAGATCCCCCTGTTCAAGCTTAAACGTTCTGGTGGACGTAGGTTTGCAGCACTTGCCCCCCGCCTATGGAATACCTTGCCACTTGAAATTCGGCTCTGTCAAGATCTTCTACCTTTTCGGAAAGCACTGAAGACTTGGCTTTTCAGACAAGCTTTTTAAATCCTACTTTTTTACCTGTTGTGTTACTGTCAAATTCAGCGCCAAGAAACTAATCAGTGTTAGTGCGCTTAATAAATAATTTAATAACATAACATAACATAACAGAGCGCTGCACCCTCCCTACTGGAGGGGTACCCCTGGGAACCAAATTGGTCAGGGCACTGGTTACAGATGCCCTTCCTTCCAGGTCAGGCAGATCCTGAACCTTGTCTCCCAACCCAGGGACCAAAACCTGCGGTTGTGCACTTGCCTGGAATGCCAGGACTTCTGGGGACACACACAGTACCCCCTTGAGGGTGACACACAACTCATGTGTCCCGTGACAGTCTGCCTAGCGCAGATCTCCCGACCCCTGTCCACCTGACAGTGCAGGAAGATCCCCCAGGACAGAAGTGGTGTCACCATGGTCACTCCTAGGAGACTCAGCCCTTCTGACTGGTCCCTGACCCACTGGTTCTCCCACTAGGGACTCCTCCCCCCTCTCACCCCTCAGTCTGGACTTCAGCACCCTCCCAACTGGAGTGGCACTGCCAGACACCAGAACTGATGGAGGCCTGGTTACAGGCACTCTCCGTTCAAAAGACACTAGGAGATCCTTCTCAAATGGCCTACAAGTACAGTCTTGGTCCCCAACCTGATGTTCCCTAAAGGAACCCTCCAGGCCGTGAGACTGGGTTTCGGGCACCGTGAGACACACCGTCCCACACTCATTCTGTCTCCACTGAGACCGGACGTGAGCCCCTACACCCCTCCCACTACACTGGGACCTAACTGGGCTACACTGAACCTCTTCCACCTCACAGGTGTGGAAGATATCTAAGCCACTACTATTGGGATCACTCCCCAATGCCTCCTCAGACTCTCTGGAATCCACCAAGAGGTCTGCCTCCAACGTAAGCTCTCTGGGATCAGAGAACTCACACTCCACTGGGTGTTGGCATAGCTCTGGAAAACAGGGACTTAAAATATGCTCTCCAACAAATGAATCACACAGCCCCCCACAGTTGTTCACCAAGCGACCCTTTGCCTCACCCTCCAGTGCCTCACACAAGTACCCCACACCACTCTCCTGAGACTGGCAAGACAGTATCTGACTGTCTCTGTCACACAACCCACACTCTTCTGGCTGGTCTTCACACACACACACCAAGGTTTCTACCATGGGAGGACCCCTCTCCCTGTACCTCTCATCTAGAGTCAGTAGAGTGTCCCTCCCACCACTAGGACTATGGTCCCCTGTGCCAGTCCCCCAATCTACTTCAGGGAGACTGCACTCTACTGGAACTACATCATCAATCAATCAATCAATCAATCAGGAGTTTGTTAAAGCGCGACTACTCACCCGTAAGGGTCTCAAGGCGCTGGGGGGGGTGCAGGTTCCATTCCATCAAGGAGGGGGTCTGTCGAAGAGCCAGGTTTGGAGGTTTCTTGCGAAGATGGGGAGCGATGTTGTCTGTCTGAGGTGGAGCGGAAGGGCGTGCCATGCTTTGGCCGCGAGGAAGGAGAAGGAGAGGCCTCCCGATCTGGTCTTTCTGGTGCGGGGGACCACGGCGTAGGAAAGCTGGGCTGATCGTAGGGTCCTTTAAGGTGCGTGGAATTTGAGTCGGCTGTTCAGGTATGCTGGTCCAGTGCCGTGGAGGGCCATGTGTGCGTGGGTGAGCATCTTAAAGGTGATTCTCGCCTCGACGGGGAGCCAGTGGAGTGTGCGCAAGTGCTGGGAGATGTGGCAGTGTTTTGGCAGGTTGAGGACCAGTCTTGCGGCGGCGTTCTGGATGTTCTGTAGCTTGCGGATGAGGTTTTTGTTTATTCCGGCGTAGAGTGCGTTGCCGTAGTCGAGTCTGCTGGTGACCAGGGCGTGAGTGACTGTCTTTCGGTGTTCGAGGGGGATCCATTTGATCATAAACCTGAACCCCCTGGTGTATGTTGACCCCCTCCTTTAAGTCAGGCGCCACATCTCTGGGTGTTTGTACCTATCTCTCCGCACTAGATATCATAATCATGCTGCCACCATCTGAGCTGGACTCCACCTCCAACTCAGCAAAGCTCCTTCCTTGAGCGTCCCATTTTTCTTTCTGGGCTAAGGCCCACAGGATCATACCTTCCTTGCTTAGCCGGTCTAATTCTCTACACCTTTGCT
The DNA here is from genome assembly GCF_964263255.1 of Lissotriton vulgaris. Classification (NCBI taxonomy): domain Eukaryota; kingdom Metazoa; phylum Chordata; class Amphibia; order Caudata; family Salamandridae; genus Lissotriton; species Lissotriton vulgaris. Next base: position 1,039,500,173 of record NC_141697.1, read on the forward strand.
CAGCAGCAAGGAGCCACTCATCTTTCTCTTCCTCACTGTCAGAGAAGTCCTCCTCTTCCAAATCATCTGCTAATGTTGCTTCCCAAATTCTGGCCTCATGGGAATACAGGCATGCCTCAAGATCCCTCCTTGTGGAACCTTTCTCCATAGGCAGCCCCCTCTTCTTGCAAAAGGCTTTTATTTCCTCCTCTGTGTAGATGCACAGGTGGAAAAAGTTGACTTCCTTTTTGGCAGGATTATACAGGTGCAACACTAGCCAGAGTCTCAAAATCAAAAAAATACTTCCAGTAGGACACCGGAAAAAATAAACAGTATTTGTTGGCGTAGTGGTCTGCACTCACTAGTGATGTACACCAATCACTGTGGGTCTAGTAAAAATACAAGTTCAAATCTGCACCGCTGACCAACAATGTTAGAACTGGGGGTCTCTAGTTGGCAGAGGTAGGTACCACTGTCCAAATAGGGACCCTTGATTCTAGTCAGGGTAAGGAGGTAACCCTCTGAGATAACCCCTGTTCACCCTCTAGGTAGCTTGGCACGAGCAGTCAAGGCTATTCAGGAGGCAATGTGTAAAGTATTTGTACCAACACTCACAGCAACACAGTGAAAACACCACAAACTGACTCTACAACAGTTTAGAAAAATAAAGGTATTTAATCTAAACTACACAAGACGGAAACAACAAAAATCCAACATACACAGTTCAAGAATGTGGTTTCAAAAGAGTTCTTAAGGTTGTAATAAAAAGTTCTTTAGGTTGAGATAAAATAATCCACAGTTGCGTGAAAAGTTCACAGTTGCGTCACATTTCAAACACAGTACCTTTAGTGGCGAAAAAAGTTCCAAAAGCAGAAGCTGCTGCGGTGGAAAACAAGCGATGCGTTGCTCCTGAGACCCTGGGGAGGCGATGTGACAGCCTCGCTGCAGCAGCGGGCGTGTTGCGATGAATCCAGGCTGTATGGGGAGGAAGGCCACTTGTATGGATTCTGGTGCGTAGGTTCCGTAGGAACTTTGTTCTCGCAAAGGCACGATGCGGCGATCTCTGGAGTTGCGACGATCTCCGGGGCGACGATGCGCGAACCAGCGGTGATCTTCTCTCTCGCAGGTCTTCGTTGCGATGGCTTCTGCGACGACACTCGCAGCGACGTGATGCGGTCCGCAAGCAAGCAGTGCGGCGATCTCACCCAGCGACGACAGGCTCTGCGACGACACTCGCAGTGATATTAGGCTTCCCGCACCGATCGGGTGCGTCCCGCAAATGAAGGATGCGACGGCTCTGACAGCGGCAACAGGTGCTGCGACGATCTCGACCTTCGTAGTGGCGGGAAACTTCTCGCACTGTCGGGGATGCGCTCCGCAGCGAGCGATGCGGTAACTTTTCAATTGCAAAAAGACTCTCAAGCTTAGTTTCAAGCTTCCCAGCACAGGTACAACTTCCAGAGGCCCCACAACTGGATCAAGCACTCTAGGAAGGACAGAACTCTCTCATCAGAGTTCAGGGAAGCTGGGGGTGATGTCCTTTTTAGGTCGAGCGTAGCGATGGACCTCCATGTATACTTTAGTATACATATATGGGGACACGAGTCGGAGGCGCGCATTTTCCGTCTCGGATTTGTCCGTGTGAGCGCGTTTCTGAGACGTGCTTGTTTAATGTATCTTTAAAAACGTGTAAAATGATCATAGCGGATATTTAAAATAGCCACAAGGTGGAGCTGTGACACTAAACAAAGAAACAAAGTTAATGGCCGATCTCAGGGATAGGAGTCTCTTGCATCGCTGCCGCCACTCCCTTCCCTCATGCAGTCGCTCATTAATGCATACGCTGCCACTCGTCGTTTTTAAGGCTAGACTGTCTGTTGTCTTGTTTTTGATTTACCCATCCAGTGTGCCAGACCCAAGCGCCATTTAGAGCTGTAAATGTTTGCTTACACAAAAGCACATTTCTTAACCTCTTTACCGATCTTTGTAGTTGCCCATCATCATAAAGATGTGTTACCCACCATAACCTAGGGGGTTCCACTGAATAACACGTACTACGACAGTCTGTTATGTTGCCAAATGCATAACCTGCCCTCCCTGGCTCATTTATGGGCATGGCGCAGACAGCCACAACAAAAGCAAATGCAGACACATTTCCGAGCAGTTGAGACAGCATTCACAAGCAACAAACAACATCATGTCGCACAAACCAACGAACGCTAGGGTTAGTACTACGAAAAACAAGAGGAATGTCCTCATCTCAAAACTAGGGGCTATTTATATTTCTTGTTTAATTTACGTGAAGATGTTCTGTTTGTTTTTTTTACACGCCCCTGTGCTGCTTCCTTTCCCTGGTGTCTCGCTGCCTCCACCGTGAGCGTCTCCACTGCCCCCTGCTGCTCTTTCCCTCCTGCCCCCACCAAACCACTGCTCCATTCCATCCACTCCCTTTGTTTATATTTGCAGTTTTATATGGTTGGAACGTGACCCGAGTGATTTTACATGAGCACCAATGATATAACACACGGTCACATTCATTCTGTTTACCTATGGGGATGTTAATACATTCGCTTTACATGTACTTAATTCTCCATACACCTACATGTACCAGTACTTAATTTGTAAGTGCCAGGTCCTTTGTCAGGAGGCCTCCACAGCTTGCATCACCCATGGCCACTGCCAGCGCTGCCAATGACAGTACCTAGACAACTAATAACCAGCGCACTGCTACAAGTGTGACAATTCACACTATTCCAGGCCCCCACCGCTATAAAAATGGTGTGGGAGTCAGGCATTTTATCGCCATCTATCTATCTATCTATCTATCTATCTATCTATCTATCTATCTATCTATCTATCTATCTATCTATCTATCTATCTCCCTCACTCTAACTATCTATCTATCTATCTATCTATCTATCTATCTATCTATCTATCTATCTATCTATCTATCTATCTATCTATCTATCTATCTATCTATCTATCTATCTATCTATCGATCGCCCTCACTCGATCTATCTATCTATCTATCTATCTATCTATCTATCTATCTATCTATCTATCTATCTATCTATCTATCTATCTATCTATCTATCTATCTATCTATCTATCTATCTATCTATCTATCGCCCTCACTCTATCTATCTATCTACCTATCTATCTATCTATCTGTCTATCGCCCTCACTCTATCTATCTATCTATCTATCTATCTATCTATCTATCTATCTATCTATCTATCTATCTATTTATCTATCTATCTATCTATCTATCGCCCTCACTCTATCTATCTATCTATCTATCTATCTATCTATCTATCTATCTATCTATCTATCTATCTATCTATCTATCTATCTATCTATCTGTCTATCTATCGCCCTCACTCTATCTATCTATCTATCTATCTATCTATCTATCTATCTATCTATCTATCTATCTATCTATCTATCTATCTATCTATCTATCTATCTATCTATCTATCACCCTCACTCTATCTATCTATCTATCTATCTATCTATCTATCTATCTATCTATCTATCTATCTATCTATCTATCTTTCGCCCTCACTCTATCTATCTATCTATCTATCTATCTATCTATCTATCTATCTATCTATCTATCTATCGCCCTCACTCTATCTATCTGTCTATCTATCGCCCTCACTCTATCTATCTATCTATCGCCCTCACTCTATCTATCTATCTATCGCCCTCACTCTATCTATCTATCTATCTATCTATCTATCTATCTATCTATCTATCTATCTATCTATCTATCTATCTATCTATCTATCTATCTATCTATCTATCGCACTCTATCTATCTATCTATCTATCTATCTATCTATCGCACTCACTCTATCTATCTGTCGCATCACCACAGCAACACTCAGCACCACCACAGCATCACTCAGGGGCACCACAACATCACTCAGGGGCACCACAACATCACTATGCGTTACCACAGCATCACTGAACAGCACAGCATCATTCGTCGCCACCACAACATCACTCAGCGCCACCACAGCATCAATCTGTGCAACCATTCAAAAACAACTGGTTCAAATATGTTCTCTCAATGTTTCAAGCTTTATTACAAATGTCACCAAAAAATTTTAATATTTCACTTCTGTTGTTGGATTTTCGTCACAATAAAATACACTGAACATAATCTTCACAAAAGTTATTTACAAAAGTTTAAGCTATTGCCATTATAAATTACAATAACTTTTATTTAAGTTGTAATTATTAAAAATAAATAAAAGACATTGTTATTTGTAATATCAATACATCTAAGTCACGTAAATACAACACCTATTGCATCACAAATGCTATAGGTGTCACATTTGAGAAAGTTAAAACTATTGGCATTGTAAATGACAAAGCTATTAATTTAGCTATTTTCAAAACCAACACATAAATAAAAAATTTGTCATTTACAATACCAATAGCTCAAACTTTCCTAATGCGAGACCTATTGCATTGCAAATGCTTGTTTTCCTAGGACTTCAGAACAGGGAGCCAGCTCTTCTCATGCCCTTGGAGATTCCTTCAAGACAGGGAACACAGCACAACAGCAAAGCCCTTCCCCTCTCCTTGGCAGCAAAGCAACAGGTCAGTTCAGCAGAGCAACAGCAGGACAGTCTTCCTTCTTCAGATTCAGCTTTCTCCTTGGCAGAGGTTCCTTCTTGATTCCAGGAGGATCTAATTTTCTGTTGTCAGGGGTCCTGTACTCATACCCCTAAAAGTCTTTGTTCTTTTTGTGCAAGTGGGCCCTGAGCCCGGTCTGAACCAGTTCTGGGTGTTGCTTGAGCACTTTGTTTGCCTGGCTTCTCCTTTCCTTTCAGAGTGAGGGGCAGGGTCGTCAGCCGTCCAGCAGGAGGTGGAGCCAGCATTGTGGCAGGCAGGCACAGCCCTATTCAGGCCCAGGTGCTAACTCCTCCCGCCACTCAGGTTGCAAATGCAGTCATTCAGCCTAGGGCTGACTCAGCCAGCCTCCTGGTGAATCCCCAGCCCCTGTCACTCTCAAACCAGACAGTCAATACACAAACAGGCCAAGGCACACAGAAGGGTCAGACAAGAGAACAGCAACTTTCTAAAAGTGCTGTTCTCAAACACAGGATTTAAAAACCTTTCCTAAAAGATGTGTTATTAAATTCTGAGTTCAGGGATACTAGACTCTTATGTCCCATCTTGTTCCTATGGGACGAAATGCTGGTAGCCACTGTAGCCAGCATCCCCCATGTTAACCTATGGAGCAAGATAGCCTTACAATAGTGAAAAACGAAAATGGCTGTAATTCACTACCAGAGCATCTCACCTGCACAAGTACATGCTCTACCTTTCACATACACTGCACCCTGCCCAGGGGGGTACCTTGGGCCTTCCATAGGGGTGACCAATGTGCACAAAAAGGTGAGGGTTAGGCCTGGTCAGTGGGGACACTGACTAGGAGGACACGGCAGTTCCTAGACTGCACACAGGCACTGCAGTGGCAGGCCTGAGACACCATTTTAGGGCTCCTCATGTGGGTGGCACAATCAGTGCTGCAGGTCCACTAGTAGCATTTGTCATCACCAGCCCTGGCACACCCAGTGCACTTTACTAGGTACTTCATGGTGATACAAATATGCCAATCATGTATATCCACTCATAATAACAATTTACACAGAGAGCATATGCACTTTAGCACTGATCAGCAGTGGTAAAGTGCGCAGAGTCCTATTGCCAACAGCCACGGGTCAGGAAAAATAAGGGAGGAAGAAGCAAAAAGTTTCGGGATGACCCTGCAAGAAGGGCCAGTTCCAACACAACCCCCTTCCAGCCTAAAGCCAGGGTAGACCAATTGATACCTCGATGGGATTCCCTGCTTAAGGCGATAGAACACGGAACCTGGCCCAAACAGCAGGGCACTATTCCTGTTCTACGCCTTCCTGAACCTAGTTGGATCACTTCATCCATACTCTCAGGGTCCACCATGCCAATCCATGTGGAACCCTTCACCTCACCTGTGGACACCACCTGTGCAGCACCTAACCTTAATTTTCTCACAGGTGTGTCCCAACAGACCGACAGCAAGCCACAGTGACCACCAACAGTGATCAGGGATGAGACATAGGCCTCATGCCTCTCATGGCTCTCAAACCCCTGTGGCATCAGAGGGTGGGGGGCAGTAGCCCCAGGTGCTTGGCACCCTTTGTCAACTCTCTCTCTTGCCAGGTCAGGTCTGACACTCTGGCACTGACCCACCAGTCCCGGACCTGTATCTGGCGGCTGGACGGGAGGCTGAGGTGGGCTTCTCCACACCTGGCCCTCCGCTTCCTTGGGGCTCTGTACCCTCCCACCTGGAGTGGTACCCCCTTCTATAATAGTCAGGGCACCTGTGGCAGGTACCCTGCACCATTCATCCACCAGTTCAGGGGTTCTATCCTGCAACTGGTATTCCAGGTCAGGGGGGACACCCCGGAGCTGGCCCTCAAACCTAGGCTCCAACGCCCCCAGGTCAGACAATACCTGAACCTGGCTTCCCCACCCAGGGACCAACCCCTACAGTGGAACACTTGCCTGGCGCACCAGAACTTCACTCACTGGTGTGCCCACACTAGTACACAGTACCCACCTGGCCAACACAAGGGTGTGGCCTTGTCCACCCCCAGGGTGAGACTTCTGCCCTCCTTCCAGGGGCAACCCTGTCCACCAAGACAACCAAAGACACAACTTTACTACCAGTTTAGGACCTCCCTCTAGCAACTGGTCTCCCAACCTAGGGTTTAACCCCTCAGGTTGTACCGGGGTCAGAGGCGAGGACTCCCTCCCTCTGCACCCCCTTCCAGAGCGCTGCACCCTCCCTACTGGAGCGGTACCCCTGGGAACCAAATTGGTCAGGGCACTGGTTACAGATGCCCTTCCTTCCAGATCAGGCAGATCCTGAACCTTGTCTCCCAACCCAGGGACCAAAACCTGCGGTTGTGCACTTGCCTGGAATGCCAGGACTTCTGGGGACACACACAGTACCCCCTTGAGGGTGACACACAACTCATGTGTCCCGTGACAGTCTGCCTAGCGCAGATCTCCCGACCCCTGTCCACCTGACAGTGCGGGAAGATCCCCCAGGACAGAAGTGGTGTCACCATGGTCACTCCTGGGAGACTCAGCCCTTCTGACTGGTCCCTGACCCACTGGTTCTCCCACTGGGGACTCCTCCCCCCTCTCACCCCTCAGTCTGGACTTCAGCACCCTCCCAACTGGAGTGGCACTGCCAGACACCAGAACTGATGGAGGCCTGGTTACAGGCACTCCCCGTTCAAAAGACAGTAGGAGATCCTTCTCAAATGGCCTACAAGTACAGTCTTGGTCCCCAACCTGATGTTCCCTTAAGGAACCCTCCAGGCCCTGAGACTGGGTTTCGGGCACCGTGAGACACACCGTCCCACACTCATTCTGTCTCCACTGAGACCGGACGTGAGCCCCTACACCCCTCCCACTACACTGGGACCTAACTGGGCTACACTGAACCTCTTCCACCTCACAGGTGTGGAAGATATCTAAGCCACTACTATTGGGATCACTCCCCAATGCCTCCTCAGACTCTCTGGAATCCACCAAGAGGTCTGCCTCCAACGCAAGCTCTCTGGGATCAGAGAACTCACACTCCACTGGGTGTTGGCAAAGCTCTGGAAAACAGGGACTTAAAATATGCTCTCCAACAAATGAATCACACAGCCCCCCACAGTTGTTCACCAAGCGACCCTTTGCCTCACCCTCCAGTGCCTCACACAAGTACCCCACACCACTCTCCTGAGACTGGCAAGACAGTATCTGACTGTCTCTGTCACACAACCCACACTCTTCTGGCTGGTCTTCACACACACACACCAAGGTTTCTACCATGGGAGAACCCCTCTCCCTGTACCTCTCATCTAGAGTCAGTAGAGTGTCCCTCCCACCACTAGGACTGTGGTCCCCTGTGCCAGTCCCCCAATCTACTTCAGGGAGACTGCACTCTACTGGAACTACATCATCAATCAATCAATCAATCAATCAGGAGTTTGTTAAAGCGCGACTACTCACCCGTAAGGGTCTCAAGGCGCTAGGGAGGGTGGGGGGGGGTAGGGGGGTGCAGGTTCTGTAGTAGGGGATCTCTTCGACAGACCCCCTCCTTGATGGAATGGAAGGAGTAGTTTCTTTTCTGTAACTCCAGTTCTGTAGTAGGGGTATCTCTGTTATAGTCATAATCTAGTGAATAGTCCCGCCCATGTGCGTGGACCCCGGAGCAATCAAAAATAATCTCTAAAGTGTCGAAAAAATGCAGAACTGCACAGACACTTAAGAGAGAATTTAAAGACATATAATGCAGCCTAAAAGGGCTACACTGTCCAGTACTTCGGCTAGAAATTCCACCAAAAATCAACAAAACAGCAAAGCCTGTCCAGATTTCCCTTGCCTTCAGCAAAAACCCCTCTGAATGATAGAGAGGAAGACATGGACAGACAAGCCCCATAGGCTGCCATTATGTGGCTCAGAATAGGATACTGTGCCTTTAAGAGAACTTTCCAGAACTTCACAGTATCCCAGAATGCCCTGCAGGTCTCTCTTACTTTCAGTTCTTTTTTCCGGCTCCTGCAAGCAGGACCCTGGAGCATTGAGCTCTCCCTTTTCAAGGGTTTTGTTGGTGTTTTTTTCACTATTTCGATTTTGTGTACTTTTAAAGTACTTTGGTGACTTTCTTCTTGGCTTTTTGCACCCTTTTGTTGTCCATAATGCCTGCATTATTTGACAAATGCCCGGAGTGCTCCAGGAAGAAGGCCAAGACAGACCCCCATGAGGTCTGTATCCTCTGCCTTCCCTCTTCCCACATCCCTGAGGAGTGTGAGATCTGCCAAGGTTTCACTGGCAGGACCCTGAAGGACAGACTGAAGATCAGGCTTCAGGGCCTAGAAGAAAGAAGACAGAAGACGCAAGGTGGGTCTGGAGGGGCTTCATCTGCCCATGCTGAGGCCCCTGGGGGGCTCCCCGGGGGCAGGAAGACCAGCACACGTCCCCATTCTCCGTCTGGGTCGGTGGCACCCCCCAAGACGTCGAGGGGAAGGTCTAAGGCCGGCTCCCCATCCCCCCAGGGCTCTGGGTCGAGTAAACGTCGTCCGTCGACGTCGAGGGACCTGCATAGGCCGCCGTCGAACGCAGAGACTGTCTCATCGTCGCTGTCTTCGGCGTCGATGTCGAGTTCTCGGCGTCGACAGGATCGGCGTCGACGCACGCCGCCGAGGCAATACCGTCGATCGCCGTCAAGATACAAGGCTTCATCGTTGTCGAGGGGATCCTCGTCGTCAAGCCCGCCGTCGAAGCAGAAGCACTCGCCGGCGAGACGGAGGCGTTCGCCGTCGAGGCGTAGGAGGTCGAGGTCGACGTCGAGACGCTCCAAGGCGACGTCGAGGCGGTCGCCGTCGAGGCACAAGAGGTCGCCGTCGAGGCGCAAGAGATCGCCGTCGAGGCGCAGAGGGTCGTCGTCGAGATGGTCCGGGTCGACGTCGAGACACGGCAGCCGTTCGACGCCGAAGAGGAGGAGACGGTCGACGCCGAAGGGTCGTTCGACGTCGAGGGACCGACGGTCGACGCCTGAACGCCTGTCGGCGGCGTCTAAGGATCGTGCTGCGCGGCCTAAGGCTGTGGGGGGCTCCCCTCAGCCCAGGAAGGATGGTGGGTCACCGGGATCGGTGTACTCGGAGGTGTATACTCCAGAGAAGTCTGTTCCACCTCCTCCTCCGTTACCTAGAGGCCCGCGTCCGAGGATTCCTACCCCTCCTCCTTTGCCTCCTCTGCATGAAAAGCCTCCACCTATTCCGCCGAGGTCGGTCTCGTTGCCCGATCTCCCTACCCCTCCGAAGAAGACTCTTCAATCTAAGGAACCGCGGAAGCCCAAGTCGGCCACCTCGGAGAAACCGGTGGACCGGCCGAGGCCCAGGAGATCGAAGTCTCGCTCCAGACACAGGGAACGGTCGAGGAGCAGGCACAGGTCCTCCACCCGCTCCAGACGGCACCATAGGAGACATAGATCCAGGACCGACACATCTTCCTGGACCCGCTCCTATTCCGCTACTTTGTCCGATTCCCCGGAGACTAGGGTGTCTCCTATCGATGACATCGGTACATTCCAGGAGGTTCTCCTGAGGGGGGCCGCGAAGTTGGGTATCACGGTGAGGCTCCTACACCTACGACGTCCGTGATATTCGAGACTTTACACAAGAAGCACCTGTCGCGTCCTCTGTTGCCCTTGGTTCCGGGACTGGTTGAACCGGCAGAAGTACTATTTCTTACGCCTGCAGTGGTGAAGGCCGCCCCGTCTAGACTTTTGAAAAAGTACAGGGCACCGGACTCAGACCCTGCCTTCCTGAGGTTGGACCCAGTCCCCGACTTGGTGATTGTTACGGCGGCCAGAAAACAGCACTCTACCTCCCCGTCCTCCACCGTGCCTCCGGACAAGGAGAGCCGCTTGATTGACTCGGCGGGAAGGAAGGCATGTGGGACCTCTTCCACCACAATGAAGGCTTCCAGCGACTCGGCATTACTGGGACGATATGACCGTGCGCTTTGGGACTCCATGGAGCAGTTCGCGGACCTTGTGCCGCGTGACAGGAGGGAGGACTTCATGGAGATTGTCAAGGAGGGGATGCTGGTCTCGAACCAGGCCATCAGTGCCGCGGCGGATATCTCCTTGTTAGCCGCACATGGCTACTGCCACGGTATCAACCAGCGCCACCCTGCATGGCTCAGGCATACGTCTCTCAAGCCTGAGGCACAACAGCGAGTGGCCAACCTGCCGTTTTCCGGGGACACGCTCTTCGGTAAACATGCAGATGACGAGATGGCCCGGATGAAGGCCGAGGCGGAAACCCTGACGGCGGTGGGCTTGGAGAAGCCCAAGGACAAGAAACCCTACCAACGGCGGTTCGGCTCGCAAGGGAAAGGAAGAGGACAGTCTTCGGGACAACAGCAGCAGCAACAACAGCAGCCGTTCCGAAGACCTTTCCAAAAGCGTCAGAGGGGTAGAGGTGGACAGCAGCCCTCTACCGCGAACAAGGGCCCGACCAGGTCTCGACCCTGAGCCGTTACTTCCCCGTCATCCGTTACCCACTCCGGTGGGGGGAAGCGTTCAATTTTTTCTGGCAGAGTGGAGAAAAATTACTCAGGACAAATGGGTGCTGAATATTGTTTGCAATGGATACAGTCTTCGGTTCATCAGCCCTCCTCCGGCGATCCCTCCGGTCAGCTCGCAGTATCAACTGCGCGAGCTCCAAGCGGAGGCCGATATTCTGTTGAGAAAAAGGGCGATAGAAGACGTACCTCTGTCTCAAAGAGGAAAAGGTCTGTACTCCCGGTTCTTTCTGGTTCGCAAAAAGGACAAGAACGAGTTCAGGCCCATTCTGGATTTGCGGCAGGCAAACAAGTGGATTCGCAGAGAAAAGTTTCGCATGCTGTCGTTGCATCAGATTTATCCTCAGTTGCAACAGGGGGACTGGCTTTGTGCCATAGACCTACAAGATGCGTACTTCCACGTGCCCATCGCGCACAAGCACAGGAAGTTTCTGCGGTTTCAAGTCGGCACCCATCATTACCAATACACAGTGCTGCCTTTCGGACTGAAATCTGCACCCAGGACATTCTCGAAGTGCATGGCAGTGGTAGCGGCACACCTGAGGAAGGACAAGGTGTTTGTCTACCTGTACCTGGACGATTGGTTGATCAAGGCCTCCTCCTTCTCAGAAGCCCAAGCGGACTTCCGGAAGACGTGCGTTCTCTTGAACAAATTGGGGTTGCACATCAACATGTCCAAGTCTGTCCCGATCCCGGTCCAATGTATTCAATACTTGGGGGCCACCATCGATACGCTGTCAGCAAGCGTGTCTCCTTCGGAGGAGCGACGGAGATCGATCCTTCGGAAGGCTCAGGCTCTTATGACCGCTCCATCTACAACAGTGAGGACGGTGTCTTCTCTACTGGGGCCGATGGCCTCTTGTATCTTCCTCACTCCTCACGCACGACTACACATGAGACCTCTGCAGGAGTGCTTGGAGGATCAATGGGACCAGAGGAAAGGATCTTGGGACGACAAGATACGACTGTCTCTGCATGCTCTTCAGTCTCTGAAGTGGTGGTGTTCAGCGGAGAATCTCCTCAGAGGAGTTCCCTTCCACAAGGACATTCCTACTCAGACGATCGTGACGGATGCTTCTCTCCAGGGCTGGGGAGCGCATTCGGGGGACTTACAGATCCAAGGCACGTGGTCTCAGGCGGAGTCCACGTATCACATCAATTTCCTGGAACTCAGGGCTGTTCACTTGGCGCTGAAGTCCTTTCATCCGTCCTTCCGGACCAACTCTCTGCTTGTACAGACGGACAATACGACCACGATGTATTACCTCAACAAGCAGGGGGGGTCGAGATCGCGCACCCTGTCTCGGGAGGCGCAGACGATCTGGCACTGGCTTCTGGCGAGAGGATTGACGATAACAGCTACACATCTGCCGGGTGTGCAGAATGTTCAGGCAGACGCACTGAGCAGACTGATTCTGGAAAATCACAAGTGGGTCATAAACGACGACGTACTGGGAGAAGTCTTCGCAAGGTGGGGGACTCCAGACGTAGATCTGTTCGCCACCGCCGAAAACAGCAAATGCCGAGACTTCGCCTCCAGGTACTTCCAGCAAGGGACGCTGGGGAATGCACTCTGGATCAACTGGTCGAACAGCTTTGTTTACGCTTTTCCGCCCATCCCTCTGATTCCGGCGGTGCTCATCAAGCTGTCCCGGTCCAGGGCACGGATGATCCTGATTGCCCCGGAATGGCCCAGACAGTGGTGGTTCACGGACCTGCTACACCGGTCCCTCCTTCCACACATACGGTTGCCGTGCAGGCCGGACCTTCTCACGAAGTTCGGGGGGCAGATGGTGCACCCCAACCTCTCATCCTTGAGTTTGGCGGCATGGCTCCTGAGGTAGTGCAATATGGCCATTTGAATCTACCAGAGGATTGCATGGACATACTGAAGGAGTCTAAGAGGCCCTCCACTCGGACGTCCTACGCTTACAAGTGGAAGAGGTTTTGTATCTGGTGTGTGTCCAGGAACTTTGATCCTACTACGTGTAAGGAAGATGTCATCCTTCCCTACCTTCTACATTTGGCGCGATCTGGCCTTAATGTTCACTCTATTAGGGTTCATCTCGCTGCATTGACTGCCTACAGGAAAAGCCCTTCACAGACTTCCTTCTTTCAGATCCCTGTGATCACGGATTTTTTGGAAGGCTTGAAGAAAGTGTTCCCTCCTGTCAGGCTTCCTTCGCCTTCATGGGAATTTAATGTGGTGCTGTCCAGTTTGATGAAGGAGCCTTTTGAACCCATTCATAAGGCTTCGTTGCAGCACCTGTCCTGGAAGGCGGCGTTCCTCGTGGCCATTACATCGGCCCGCAGGGTGAGTGAAATTCAGGCGTTGTGTTGTAATGAACCTTATACTGTATTTCATGCTGCTAAGGTTGTTATGCGTACTCACCCTAAATTTCTTCCCAAGGTTATTTCTGACTTTCATGTCAACCAAACTATAACTTTGCCTACGTTTTTTTCAGAATCCTTCATCTCCAGCGGAAAGGTCTTTACATTCCCTGGATGTTAGGAGGGTGTTGAAATTTTATCTGGATAAGACCAAAGATATTCGTAGGTCAGACCAATTGTTTATCAATTACGGATCAGTCAGGACGGGTCTTGCGACCTCTAAGCAGTCCATCTCTAGGTGGATTTTGTCCTGCATACAGCTTTGTTACCAGAAAGCTAATAAGACCGTAGGAGGTAAGCCTAAGGCTCATTCCACCAGGTGCAAAGCTGCCACGACAGCCTTGCTCCGTAATGTGCCGATTGCAGAAATTTGCAAGGCCGCCACTTGGAAGTCGGTTCATACCTTTACTAAGCATTACTGTCTGGACGCTGATGCCAGGGCAGATGCTCAGGTTGGACAGGCTTCGCTGCGGAATTTGTTCGCACAATAAGGATGTTGGTTCTCTTTTCTCCACCGCCTTTTTGGTGTGGGGATGGGCTTGCCATTCTATTCACTAGATTATGACTATACACAGAGATCCCCTACTATAGAAGGAGTAGTTTCTTTTCTGTAACTCCAGTTCTGTAGTAGGGGTATCTCTGTTATAGTCATAAGCGCCCGCCCTCCTCCCCGGTGGAGACAGATATTCATGTACGGAATGCTACAGGTCTGGCGTGTTACGCCTTCAAAAAGAACTGAAAGTAAGAGAGACCTGCAGGGCATTCTGGGATACTGTGAAGTTCTGGAAAGTTCTCTTAAAGGCACAGTATCCTATTCTGAGTCACATAATGGCAGCCTATGGGGCTTGTCTGTCCATGTCTTCCTCTCTATCATTCAGAGGGGTTTTTGCTGAAGGCAAGGGAAATCTGGACAGGCTTTGCTGTTTTGTGGATTTTTGGTGGAATTTCTAGCTGAAGTACTGGACAGTGTAGCCCTTTTAGGCTGCATTATATGTCTTTAAATTCTCTCTTAAGTGTCTGTGCAGTTCTGCATTTTTTCGACACTTTAGAGATTATTTTTGATTGCTCCGGGGTCCACGCACATGGGCGGGACTATTCACTAGATTATGACTATAACAGAGATACCCCTACTACAGAACTGGAGTTACAGAAAAGAAACTACTCCTTCCATTCCATCAAGGAGGGGGTCTGTCGAAGAGCCAGGTTTTGAGGTTTCTAGCGAAGATGGGGAGCGATGTTGTCTGTCTGAGGTGGAGCGGAAGGGCGTGCCATGCTTTGGCCGCGAGGAAGGAGAAGGAGCGGCCTCCCGATCTGGTCTTTCTGGTGTGGGGGACCACGGCGTAGGAAAGCTGGGCTGATCGTAGGGTCCTTTGAGGTGCGTGGAATTTGAGTCGGCTGTTCAGGTGTGCTGGTCCAGTGCCGTGGAGGGCCTTGTGTGCGTGGGTGAGCATCTTAAAGGTGATTCTCGCCTCGACGGGGAGCCAGTGGAGTGTGCGCAGGTGCTGGGAGATGTGGCAGTGTTTTGGCAGGTTGAGGACCAGTCTTGCGGCGGCGTTCTGGATGTTCTGTAGCTTGCGGATGAGGTTTTTGTTTATTCCGGCGTAGAGTGCGTTGCCGTAGTCGAGTCTGCTGGTGACCAGGGCGTGAGTGACTGTCTTTCGGTGTTCGAGGGGGATCCATTTGATCATAAACCTGAACCCCCTGGTGTATGTTGACCCCCTCCCTCAAGTCAGGCGCCACATCTCTGGGTGTTTGTACCTATCTCTCCGCACTAGATATCATAATCATGCTGCCACCATCTGAGCTGGACTCCACCTCCAACTCAGCAAAGCTCCTTCCTTGAGCGTCCCATTTTTCTTTCTGGGCTAAGGCCCACAGGATCATACCTTCCTTGCTTAGCCGGTTTAATTCTCTGCACCTTTGCTCAGCAGCAAGGAGCCACTCATCTTTCTCTTCCTCACTGTCAGAGAAGTCCTCCTCTTCCAAATCATCTGCTAATGTTGCTTCCCAAATTCTGGCCTCATGGGAATACAGGCATGCCTCAAGATCCCTCCTTGTGGAACCTTTCTCCACAGGCAGCCCCCTCTTTTTGCAAAAGGCTTTTATTTCCTCCTCTGTGTAGATGCACAGGTGGAAAAAGTTGACTTCCATTTTGGCAGGATTATACAGGTGCAACACTAGCCAGAGTCTCAAAATCAAAAAAATACTTCCAGTAGGACACCGCAAAAAACAAACAGTATTTGTTGGCGTAGTGGTCTGCACTCACTAGTGATGTACACCAATCACTGTGGGTCTAGTACAAATACAAGTTCAAATCTGCACCGCTGACCAACAATGTTAGAACTGGGGGTCTCTAGTTGGCAGAGGTAGGTACCACTGTCCAAATAGGGACCCTTGATTCTAGTCAGGGTAAGGAGGTAACCCTCTGAGATAACCCCTGTTCACCCTCTAGGTAGCTTGGCACGAGCAGTCAAGGCTATTCAGGAGGCAATGTGTAAAGTATTTGTACCAACACTCACAGCAACACAGTGAAAACACCACAAACTGACTCTACAACAGTTTAGAAAAATAAAAGTATTTAATCTAAACTACACAAGACGGAAACAACAAAAATCCAACATACACAGTTCAAGAATGTGGTTTCAAAAGAGTTCTTAAGGTTGTAATAAAAAGTTCTTTAGGTTGAGATAAAATAATCCACAGTTGCGTGAAAAGTTCATAGTTGCGTCACATTTCAAACACAGTACCTTTAGTTGCGAAAAAAGTTCCAAAAGCAGAAGCTGCTGCGGTGGAAAACAAGCGATGCGATGCGTTGCTCCTGAGACCCTGGGGAGGCGATGTGACAGCCTCGCTGCAGCAGCGGGCGTGTTGCGATGAATCCAGGCTGTATGGGGAGGAAGGCCACTTGTATGGATTCCGGTGCGTAGGTTCCGTAGGAACTTTGTTCTCGCAAAGGCACGATGCGGCGATCTCTGGAGTTGCGACGATCTCCGGGGCGACGATGCGCGAACCAGCGGTGACCTTCTCTCTCGCATGTCTTCGTTGCGATGGCTTCTGCGACGACACTCGCAGCGACGTGATGCGGTCCGCAAGCAAGCAGTGCGGCGATCTCACCCATCGACGACAGGCTCTGCGACGACACTCGCAGTGATATTAGGCTTCCCGCACCGATCGGGTGCGTCCCGCAAACGAAGGATGCGACGGCTCTGACAGCGGCAACAGGTGCTGCGACGATCTCGACCTTCGTAGCGGCGGGAAACTTCTCGCACTGTCGGGGATGCGCTCCGCAGCGAGCAATGCGGTAACCTTTCAATTGCAAAAAGTCTCTCAAGCTTAGTTTCAAGCTTCCCAGCACAGGTACAACTTCCAGAGGCCCCACAACTGGATCAAGCACTCTAGGAAGGACAGAACTCTCTCATCAGAGTTCAGGGAAGCTGGGGGTGAAGTCCTTTTTTTCCTAGGACTTCAGAACAGGGAGCCAGCTCTTCTCATGCCCTTGGAGATTCCTTCAAGACAGGGGACACAGCACAACAGCAAAGTCCTTCCCCTCTCCTTGGCAGCAAAGCAACAGGTCAGTCCAGCAGAGCAACAGCAGGACAGTCTTCCTTCTTCAGATTCAGCTTTCTCCTTGGCAGAGGTTCCTTCTTGATTCCAGGAGGATCTAATTTTCTGTTGTCAGGGGTCCTGTACTCATACCCCTAAAAGTCTTTGTTCTCTTTGTGCAAGTGGGCCCTGAGCCCGGTCTGAACCAGTTCTGGGTGTTGCTCGAGCACTTTGTTTGCCTGGCTTCTCCTTTCCTTTCAGAGTGAGGGGCAGGGTCGTCAGCCGTCCAGCAGGAGGTGGAGCCAGCATTGTGGCAGGCAGGCACAGCCCTATTCAGGCCCAGGTGCTAACTCCTCCCGCCACTCAGGTTGCAAATGCAGTCATTCAGCCTAGGGCTGACTCAGCCAGCCTCCTGGTGAATCCCCGGCCCCTGTCACTCTCAAACCAGACAGTCAATACACAAACAGGCCAAGGCACACAGAAGGGTCAGACAAGAGAACAGCAACTTTCTAAAAGTGCTGTTCTCAAACACAGGATTTAAAAACCTTTCCTAAAAGATGTGTTATTAAATTCTGAGTTCAGGGATACTAGACTCTTATGTCCTATCTTGTTCCTATGGGAAGAAATGCTGGTAGCCACTGTAGCCAGCATCCCCCATGTTAACCTATGGAGCAAGATAGCCTTACAATAGTGAAAAACGAAAATGGCTGTAATTCACTACCAGAGCATGTCACCTGCACCAGTACATGCTCTACCTTTCACATACACTGCACCCTGCCCAGGGGGGTACCTTGGGCCTTCCATAGGGGTGACCAATGTTCACAAAAAGGGAAGGGTTAGGCCTGGTCAGTGGGGACACTGACCAGGAGGACACAGCAGTTCCTAGACTGCACACAGGCACTGCAGTGGCAGGCCTGAGACACCATTTTAGGGCTACTCATGTGGGTGGCACAATCAGTGCTGCAGGTCCACTAGTAGCATTTGTCATCACCAGCCCTGGCACACCCAATGCACTTTACTAGGGGCTTCATGGTGATACAAATATGCCAATCATGTGTATCCAATCATAATAACAATTTACACAGACAGCATATGCACTTTAGCACTGATCAGCAGTTGTAAAGTGCACAGAGTCCTATTGCCAACAGCCACGGGTCAGGAAAAATAAGGGAGGAAGAAGCAAAAAGTTTGGGGATGACCCTGCAAGAAGGGCTAGTTCCAACACATATTTTTTCGGGTAGTTTAATATTAAATATGAAACATTGTAAGATGGCTGCCTTTGTGAACCTGTATCTAAGGTCCCCCGTTTACATCCTCCAATCTCTGTTTTCATTGAGATTACTTTGGCGCACTCTTCGTAATGGGGAAAGCCCTTTAAATAGGAGGCAGTAGAAAAGCTGCGACTCAATCTAAAACGGAGAATGCCAGAAGGCTGATTAGTAACGGTGAGTGAAAATACAACAGAGGTGCCGCATAGCTTAGATGTTATGAGGCGCAGTTATAATAGACGCTGTTCTTATGTACATGGGCACCGTAGAGTTTAAAGTTTTTATGCAGCCTAAATAGATGCTTTTACTGTACACACGGGCGCAATAGCTAGTCTGTAGCAAATATTGGGGTGGTATACGATAAATTTGGGGATAAAGGCAAATATATGGTTCTAGTAACACATGGACCATAGACAAAGGCCATTATAAGAAATAAACCCTCTTCTTTCGTTTTTTCGTTTATCGTTTATCTTTTAGCACACCGGTTTTTGTCTGCTAATAGCATAGGAGGTGGTCAGTTAAGAGGGTCTTTTACTGCGAGGTTGCCCCGTATAGCGTCCTTTATACAAAATAGGTTCAGATTAGGTTTAGGAATTGATCAATGTCATGATGGGGAAGCCTTAGATTGTATTGTTCGTCACTCTTCCAGGCAGCAAATTCCGCAGAGAGCCTGAGAGGCATTGATTGAATTCTATTAAGAGAGATCTTGTACATTGGCTACATTTTTATCTGTGGTGAAGGATTTGGAAGCTTTAGATGTGTTTCTATGCTAAACCAGGTAACTAAATAATGAACAGCATAAGACCGATTTAGAGTGCAACTTAAATAAGAGCTTTATATACACATATTGGCATCATGCATTTCAGGATATTATTGCATGGCGATTCTCTGATGTCACTCTGGATATTAGTGATGACAGAAGTTGAATACTGAAGATTTTGAAGATTAGTGTGAGACTAGAGTACCATTGAGAGGCTATCCCCTTCTTATACGTAAGGTGTGTAATACGTATATCTAAAAGCTATTTTTATAGCAAATGTCTATGAATTGCCACACGGAGGATTATAATTATATTTAATTTATATCCATTTATAGAAAAATAAGGGCGACAGCGGGAACACGTGTCAGTCCTGCTCCCTATAGCATTGTGAGGAGCCTAGAGATATATTGAGTGGAGCAACTCAAAAAATGAATACAACAGCAAATATATAAATCCAATGTGTAAAAAAGTTGCAATGCATGTTTAAATATTTATGTAATCTATACATATAATATACAAACCACTTAATTAACATGTAACTCTAAATGTTACACATATAATTACAGAAAGAGTCACTTACATCACCTCGCAAAAAGGAAAACTATTTTGCCACACATGGGATAAAGCAATAATCAGGAGGGCAGGAGCACAGAAAATATATACTGAAAATATACAAAATACTATGCTGATGCTTGTGCTTGCTATATAAATTATGTTGTAATATTTCTATATAGCTCACTGGTGAGGGCTATAACCGTTGTTAAAGGCCGAGAATCTTAGTTATTGTCCCAAACTCGAGGCTCCCTATAATAATATTTAATAATAATAATAATAATAATAATAATAATAATAATAATAATCCACATCTGTAAAGCAAAAACAATAACCGTTCGGGTCTCCAGTCGCTGGGGGCCGATGGAAGATTAAGCAAGCTATAGCCCAGAGCCACATGGTGCTGGGATAATCTGCCGCCGGGGATCGAACCATGATCCCCAGATTCCAGCGTCAGTCACCCTGGCCGCGGCGCCACACCTCTCCCCCCTATACAGAGGGAGAGGGCCTTTAACAATTGGCATAGCTTAAGGCAAAAGAGCCGTAAGGCTGCAAGAACAATCCACCCACCGAGGGTGGATGGAGAAACACAAACATTGGAATGTTGGATCAGATGGCATATACCAGCCATTATTCGCCTTGTGCTGCTCCACTGTAATCAGTGGAACTCCTAACATTCTAATGTTCCTTTTTTTTTATATATATTTTTATTAACAACACGAGAATGTACATTAATAATATATACATAAAAAATGTGGAAACAAAAAGCACAATTGGGAAAAACCAATAGCAAAATAAGGTATAAGAGAATAACAAATCCATACACTTAATTGATTTGTCCAGAAAAAGAAAAAAAAAAGGGAAGACAACTAAAAGAGAGTTTTGCATTAGCATTCATACTACAACTGAGATATTTAGACAAAAGTACCCCAGATTTTATCTAATTTCATTATTCTATTTTCACCAAAGACCACCATTCCATAATATGGGGTGATTTCAGGGATATCCATGCCCGAGCAATAATCAATCTAGCACATGAAAGTAAAATAGTAATTCAATCTTTCTGTGGGCTGGTCAGCATTTGTAGATCTAACAGAACCATTGGTATAGTAAGAGGAGAAACTCTTATACGTTTTTGATTCAGGAAACTGTCCACTCCTGACCAAAACTCAGTCAGTGCTGGACATGACAATAACATGTGTTCCAAATCAGCTGCTATTAGATCACATTTGGGGCATTTAGACTGTTCATTTGTTGGGCTATTTAAGGACCACTTTGAGATTTTTTCCAGTGTGTAATATAGAAAACATATTGTTTTATATTGTTGTAACCTTAGGCTAGAAGACTGTACTAAGTTATTGATACTACAAAAAGATGCAGAGAGCTGATTAGCAGTTATATTAATGCCTAATCTTGTACTCCACTTCAAGGCAAGTTTCACACAATCATCCATTTTATAGGAATTGAGGCATTTATAGCCCTCACCAATTACTGATTTAGTCTTAGTTGTGTAAAAGAAGTTCCAAATATCTGAAATCGCGAATTTGTATATACTTGAACCGCATAGCTTCAGTCAGGTTATAAAGAATCTTAAGTATTTCAAAATCCATAAAGCCGTCATAGCCATAAAGGTCCCCTAACGTTTTTATGCTGAGAGAAGCCCATGCATTACCCGCTCCATCATTACAAATTCCAGGAAGTCCCAGATTGCACCAGAAAAAAGTTTAGGGTGAAAAAAAGAAGTTTTACATGTAGTGAGAATCAAAAACCAAATTTTTACGGTATCTCTTGCGGTCCTAAACCTTACCCGCTTGAAATAATTGGGGAAGTTCCCTCTAGCTAAAAACATATTAGAGTCCGCTTCCAACATAAATTGATGAAAGTAGTATTGATTATCTGGGTTAAATAAGCTACGAAGGCGACCCAAAAAAGTTGCCAAGAAGTATAACCTAGACTAGTTTCGGCATAAGAGGAGCCAATCGCGTGGAGAGGACTTTGACGAATACTTCTGCATCCAAGTTAATGAGTGAAATGGGTCTATATGACCCACACTCATTAGCAGGTTTATTCTTTTTTATAAAAAAAACTATCTTTGCAATATTCCAAGAGTTAGGGGCTTTTCCATTTTCACTGATTGAGTTAATTACCTGACAGAAGAGGGGGAGTAATTCATCAATCCAGATTTTGCATAATTCTAATGGTAACATATCCTTCCCGGCAGCCCTACCCGATGACAGGGAGGCAATTGTGAATCTGATCTCTGTTAGGGTTATATTCTAGATCAGTTGATCGAATCCTTCATTTTCTCTATTCTTCGTTATATTAACATCCAAGTACATTTGTGTGTTATTTTTGGTAGGATAATTCTCTGGAGTATACAAAGTTCTATAATAATTAACGAATTGCTGCAATATCTGTACAGGTTGGTTATAAGCAGTGTGATTAGGTCCTTTTATTGCCTTGATTAATATTTTAGCTTTGTCATCAGCAACTTTATATGCTAAAATGTTCCCAATTTTATCACCGCTCTCATATTGAGTCAATTGATATTTATACAGTTTAGTACTGCTTCTTTCTCTAAACTTGGTTTTCATAGCAGACCTAAGATTAACTAGTTTATAACCCATATCAGCAGTATTTTGAGAACCTTGACATAAAGCCTCTGCAAATTGATTTTCCAATGCCCGTATGTTAGTGACCATGATTTTAGTCGCTTCCCTACACTCTGAATTCTGTCTCCAGACAAACTGTTGCACAAATCCCCTTATACTAGCCTTACAGGCATCCCAGACTACAATGTGTGAGGTGGAATTAAGATTTATTTTAATAAACTCTACAAGATGTTTTTTAAATTGAGAAATGAACTCTATATCTAATAATAAGTATCTGGGAAACGAGAACAGCCTCGGACCATATTTTTTTTGTGGAGTACTGAAAACAAGAAGAATTGGATTATGGTCTGAAGTGACCCTAGGACAGATCTCCATGGTGCTTGTATCTAAGATCCTATCTGATGCCCAAGCCATATCTACATGTGTACATAACTTATGTGGTGCAGAGTAGTAGGTATATCCTGCCACATTAGGATATATTGTTCCCCAAACATCCTTTATATTATGTATACGCCCTATCTCTAAAATAGCTGCTCGTGACTTATTCATGCGTTGAAAAGCACCCCGCCTAGTAATATCTAAGTCGTAATTCATTATGCAATTAAAATCTCCCATGATTATAAGCTCTCCTTCCTATTCCAATAGTTCAATATTTAGCCGGTCAAAAGTAGATGGATCGTCTATATTTGGTCCGTATATAACATAAAATACATATTTACAGTTTTCCAAGACTAATTGAGCAATAGCCCATCTACCCCCTTATCCAAAGCAGTCTTACCAATTTCTACTCTGAATTGCTTCTGTTTCATAGCAACCCCTCTGACTGATGCATTTAATGCTGAGCAAGTTATTACATCTTAGCCTAGCTGCCCTAATAGCTTCCTGTCTTTATGGGAAATATGTGTCTCTGATAATAAAGCTAGATGAGGGTTATACATTTTCAGCTCCTCTTGGACTAGTCGCCTCTTATTCTTGCTATTTAGGCCTGCCACATTCCAAGCTAAACATCCCAATCAATACATTTCATTGATATATTATTCCTTCTCATTCTGACCAAAAATACAATTATATCCTTATTATCAAATTTGATAGATCTCATTCTCATGTTGTTATTTTTAAAATTTGTATCCCCCTCACAAACCCACCCCCTCGTACACCCACCCATCCCACCCTCCTCCCTCTTGTCCCTAGGGGGGGAACACCCCTCTATAAACTGCTGCCGCTGTTTGGGCAGCCAAACAGAGTAGCAGCATCGGAGGCCATCCTTGCAACCTTACACTTCTACAGGAAGAGTAAAGGCTTCTCTAATAATTTCAACACATTTTATTCTAATCAAAAACTCCTTGGAGAGAGGAAAAAAAAGAAAAAAAGAGAGATACAGAGCAAGTCCCCATTGACTAATCCTTCATAACCTAAATTCCGCATACCAGTTCCCCTTAAATAAGCAGCAGGGTTTGATGAGGTATTAATATTCTTCAACTAAATTTAGAGAATGCTTGCTCAGATTCCTTGTCGTCAGTAAAGACATATGTGTGGCCGCCTTTGATTACTTTAAGACAAACCCATTAGTGATAGAAGTCCTCTTAGGAAGTGGATACACGCAAAAGGGGGGACAAGAGTATGGCAATGCGCCTATCAGGCACCAGTCCAATGGAAGGCGACCACCCGAAAGATTGCTCTTTGTCTGCCGGCCGTCTTACATCTCCATCTTCCGTGCCTATAGCACCTATAATGCAGGTGGGCTCAAAATCAACTTCATTAACGGATGCTCAACCTTCTTCTCAACCCCTATCTGCGCCTTGTAGTACTTCAGCAGATATCTTACCAGGCTCTGCCTCAGTGGTTACCCCGCTTACAACTTCGCCTACAATCTCGCCTCCAATTAATATAACTAACGACTCGGCTCTCACAGCTCCAGAAGTCATTCTCTCCCCCCTCAATGTAATTTTACTACCCGGATACCACATCTTAGCAGTCGGACGCACGGACTCTGTGCTCTCCCTTCTCACCCAGCCGCTTATTCAGGACGCCACTGGCCCTGTTATTTTTGCCCCTACCCGGCAAATTTCAGTACATTTGGTCTAGACCTGCCTAGATCATATTCAGGGGCCTCTTTTCCGAAGGGTTTGTGTTCCCCTGCCTGTTTTGCACCGCATGCTTACTGTACACCATTCTCAGCTACAGTATCATACTGCTCAGAGCGCCCCTACTTCCTACTCCCTAACACAAACCCAGTCTCCAACCGGAATTCAAGGAAGCACAACAATACTTCCTGCAGTTGAGGGAAGACGATAGCAAAATGCAAAATTTCCTACAAGCGATGACTAGTAAATTCAGAGGGATTACAGAGGAGATAGAAGAACTGCAGCAAAAGGTTGTGGGTGTAGAAGAAGCGTCTGTTCGTACAGAGATTCTGGCCAACCGACATGATGAACAGATTATGAATCTACAGATCAAGCTGGCAGATATTGAGAATCGCCAAAGGAGACACAATCTTAGACTTTTTGGCATACCAGAAGGATCAGAGGGGTCAGATGCGAGGGCATATGTAGTTAAATTATTCCAGAAGGCTTTTCCAGATTTGTCGGACTGGGATTGGGACTCACAGCTTCAAAGAGTTCATAGACTACATCTAATTCAAAGAAACAGTCAGAGCAAATTCCCTCGTCCCTTCTTGATCTATTTTGGGAATTTTCTGTTTGAGACAGGCGGTCTCACTAAAAGCTAGACCCAATTCCCCTGTTATAATAGAGAATGTCTCCTTTTTCGTCCGATCTGATTTAAGCAAAGCCACGATGGAAAGACGCTGGAAGTTGCGCCAGCTCATAGATCCTTTTAAAACTCTGGGAGGACAAGTGTTCCTCTAGGAACCAGCAAGTCTTAAAGTAACATTCTAATGTTCCAATATAGCCTTATAGCCCACTCCGAGGGCTATATTGGTTGTTAAAGGCCCTGAACCCTATAACAAGGGAGAAGGCCTTTAACAACTGGAGGCAGAAGAGCTATAAGACTATTTGAGCATTTGACCCATTAAGGATAGAAAGTTCTTAATAAGAAAGAAACATGAAGACAAACATTGGAATGTTGGATCTCCGGGTTTACACCAGCCATTATAAGCTCAGAGCTACTCCGTTGTCTGTAATGGAGCTCTCAACTTTTCAGGATTCTAGTTAATGTTAAAAAGCATAATCACCCAAAATGTGACAGTAATAGAAGTGAGAAATGCTTTATGAGATCTTAAAGAAGGAAGCGCTAGGTCGAAAGAACCTATAGAGCTGCATTAACAAATATCCTACCAAAAATGTTATAAACATTATAGTCTAATAAAAAGTATATGTTCAAAATAAAAAATATATTTCATGTTACAACTTTTCTTAATATGTAAAAATATAATTATCAGAAAGTATGTGTATAAATAATTATAAAAACATACCAACTTTTCAAAACATATGCCTAGTAAATGTATACTGTATATTATTCCCACTACACTTTATGCTACATAGCGGAACATAGTATACATTTAAAACAATACACTTACTTTTCCTACTTCAATGTACTCTACATTAAGGGACATCAACATAGAAAGAGTTACATTTACTATTCCCATTTCAATCTATGCTTCATTGGGTAAGGTGTTTGACTTTAAAGGGAACAAAGTTACCATTTCCACTCCATTATAAGCCACATTGTGGAAGGTGTTTATGCTGAAGGGACAACATTTACTGTTCCCACTCAAGCTTAAACTACATTGGTGAAAATGTTGAGCACTGAAGGTGCTAGATTTGCTATTCACAATACAATTGAAGCTACATTGTGGAAGGTGTTGCACTTTGAAGAGGATACATTTATTATTTCCATTCCAACCTAAGCTACATTGAGAAAGGTGTTGGACACTGGAAAGGGTAGATTTAGGAGTACCACTCCAGTCGAAGTTACAATGGGGAAGGTGTTGTACTTTAAAGAGTTTACACTTGTTATTCACACTACAAATAATGGTATACCTGATAAAATAGAAATGTTTACATTTTACATAATACATAAACTAAATATAATTTAATTTTAAAAGGAAATTATTTTTATTTTACATTTTACCATTAATATATTAACATATAAAAATAAAGTTGGAAATAAACAAAAAAATGAAACAAATTAGTTTCCAATAAAATTAATTGTAAATGTATTTTTAACCAATCATATACACCATAAAAATGTAAACTCCTTAAACATTTAAATAAATAAAATCGTAAATCATACGTTCTTATATAGCGCCTTTCACCTTAAGGTCTCAAGGCGCTTGCTTTGGGAACCCGTCCTGGCTTTTCCCTGCGAGATAACCCCTACTGGCCATCTCCAAGGTGAAAGCCAGGCATCCCATCGCGGTGGGGCCGTAGTGGAGATTAAGCAAGCTATTGCCCAGAGTTGCAGAGTGTGAACCCATGATTCGAGTAGGCACCAAGGCGAGAATTATTGAGTCCGTAGACATTTTGAGCTCAAGACCCTGCCGCGTCGGGGATTGAACCCTGGTCCCCGGGTCTGACCTCTGCGTCCGGGTCTGCCTCCTCTAACCGGTGAGCAACACTTCTCCACTTTAAAACCTAATAATATATTCTTAAACATACATTAAACACTTCCATTTTAGTATTATATGCAATATGCTTAAAACCAAGATACCAGTATATAAATTAAATAATAACATTAAAAAAAATATATATTACATTTTAAAAACGCAAATTTAAATAACACTAAAAACTATTACATAAAGTTTCATGTTAAATAAAAAATCATCATAAATTTAACATCCAATACAAATCCTCACAGTTTTCCACTATAAACCCTGCATCCCGCTACTCCTGCTACTTAATTAAATACTTTAGAATATAAGCAATTAAATCACACTAATACATTACAATAAGGAATTAAAATTCAATTGTATTAATATAATTATGTATAAACAAACTTCAAAAAACTAAACAAATGTTTTAAATACTACCCACATAAGTGTGTAAATCACTGACATTATCATGCAAACCACTAAAAACTTATGACACTTAAAATACTACAATAATATAAAACAATGAGATAACATTCAACCATATTTTTAACAACAATATTATTTACAAATATATTTAAAACAACACTGACAAACATTATTCTTGGAGGCAATATTTTAGATGTCATAATATAAATGCATCAATATTTTTGTACATGACATTTCTAACCTAATATTTTCGTCAAACACCTCAATGGTGTACTACATACTTTTGGAGGACAGGCAAGCATTCAGCTAGTGATTCTAAATCCATAGCTTACTATTTAGCGGCAAATGTTTTACTACTGAAGTGTTGTGGATTGACACAACATGCTCCCATCCAGCTCGGGTAGTAGGATGCAGCCTGTGATGTTGGATTTTTAAGACTTTTTTTATTGGTCAATGACTAAAAACTTGCTTTTGGATATTAATTTCCCGTCATTGGGCAAATATGCATCTTAAGTTCTTACCACACTGATTAGAAGCCCAAATAATTGATCGCGGGAAGGCCAAAGGTGGAGTATTCGTGTCAGAAATTTGGCGACTTAAAACTGAAGCTGGAAGTGCATGATTAACAGCCTTCTCTGATTCCCTATTTCAAAATAAGGAAATAAGGATATGGATGTTTTTTTTATCAATTGATTGTTTAGAAGACTCAGTAAACAATTGGCTTAGGTGATAAAAGGGCCAAAGAATTTCTGTCAACACTTGCTTTGAGCGATATCAAGTCTTTCGTAATAATACTTCTTAAAGATGCTCTAAACCTGGAGGAGACATCAGAAACTCTGGAAAGGGACATCCAAAGGATCTATAGGGACCCCTTTCGACTAAAGCCTGGTAGGGAGAAGCCCAGGAAAATCATGGTTAATTTTCTAACTTACTCGCTTAAAGAAAAAATTCTAAATCTGGCCCTAAAAGACAACTCCCTCAAAAGTTCGGACTTTTCCTTCCAAATTCTATCGGACCTATCAAAGACTACTCTGGACCGGCAGTGGGAGTTAGGGCAGAGGATGGAAACATTTTGTGCCCTTGGTGCAACAGTGCAGATGAGGTTCCCTGCCTTCCTCTGAGTCATGTTCAACAATAAAATGCATAATCTCCTTATGAGGCCGATGAGATGCTTGAGTCACTGAAGGCTGCTACACGGGGGGAGCAGGAAATTGTTAGGGGGAAATTGTTAGGGGGCAGAACTGGATCATAGGGTCAATTAGAATCACCCCCCAATGTTAATGTTAAGTTAGATACACACAATATTGCTCTAGAAAAAAGAAAACAAAAAGAAACACACAAATAAAAAATAGAAAAAGTAAAAAAATAAAAAAAATTGTGTATGGAACTGTGACTTAAGGAGGAAAAAAAAATAATAAAAAACAAAAAATGAAAAAGGGGTAGGGGCAAATATCTTAAGGTTTTTGGGGTGTGGGGTTATGGTCTCCTCTCTGAATCACTAAAACACCACCTATTTTGTAAAAAGCAGCGGGGGAGAGTTGGAGGACGAGGGTGCCAGAGGGTGCAAAACTGGAAATTCATCAGTCCAGTGTAGGTAGGTTGGGGTTTTCCAGGGGGGGATGGTGGGGGTCCACGGGGTTGTAGGGTTAAATTTGTGAAAAATCATCATGGGGCCGAACCCGCATATTTTCTAAACTCATTTAGCTCAAATTGCCAACCAATATCGGTAACTTATGGCACCAAAAGTGACCCTTGGAAGACACATCAACAGATAGACATGGCGTGTGGTGGCGGTGAGGGGGGTGACAGCTTGATAGCATGACAAAGTTGCAATTTTTATCCTGGAATGTCAATGGCCTGCGCACTGCGAGTAGGAGAGTAACATTTTTTCAATATTTAAGAGACTCGCAGGCGCAGGTCATTGTCATACAGGAGTCACACCTCCTCAAAGCCGAAACGGCAGAGCTTCTAAAAAAAGAGAAATGGATTGACATCTTTTTGAGTACTGATCAATCAGCAAATATTAGGGGAGTGCTCTTTATTTTTAAGAAGCAGGCTAAAGCCCAGATTATGGAGTATTGGGAGGACAAAAGTGGTAGGTGGTTAATTGTAAGGGCTTTGCTGGAATGCCACCCATTTATCCTGGTCAGATATTACGGTCCAAACCAGGACGATCCCTCCTATTTGAACGCTATTCGTGATCGCCTAGTAGACATGAATGACCCAGTAATCTGGGTAGGAGACTTTAACATTGTTTTGAACCCTAAACTGGACAAATCTGCGAACTCTAGGGCTTGCGCTCTTTCCAAATCTAGACAAGAGCTCCTAACAATTATGTCACAGCTAGGCCTGGCGGATATTTGGAGGGAAAGGGCAGGGGCTAAGTTGTTGGTCTCCTTCCGAAATTTTAAATATAAACATCTCTCAAGAATAGATTATGCTCTTTTTAGTTTCAGTCTTAAAGACTTCTTGATTGATATTTCTTATCTTACCTCTCACCTCTCGGTCCACTCAGCTATATCGTTTGTAATAAAAATAGGCCATCAAAAACCTCATGTCTCCTGGTCCTTTGACCGTACTCTGCTATTGGAGGATGAGGAGGTTTTCTTTCTCCGGACAGTAACTCAATATTTCCTAGAAGCTAATTCAGACACAGTTGCTATTTCGGTTTTGTGGGATGTACTGAAAGCCTATTGGAGGGGGTGTATCATAAATAGATCTTCGTGTAGTAGAAAGCAATATAGAGAAAGTATTGAGAGTCTGGAGGTGGAGATGAAGGGAATTGAGAACAATTTGGGTGCCAACATCGGCTCTGAAACTGACTGTGAGAGACTTGGTCTACTAAAATCTCAATTGGAAAGCATATTACAGAGTAGGGTTGCCAAACGGTGGGAGGCGAGTAAGAATTCACATTTCGAGTTTGGAGAGGCAGCGGGAAAGATCCTTCCTGGAAAACCAAGGCCAACCAAGCTCGAAATTACATTAGGGAAATTAAGGCGGGGGGGAAGAATCCCCTCGGCTGACTCAACTAGAAATTGGGGCTGCTTTTCAGGACTTTTTTCAGGCGATATGTAAAGAGGACATCGGTGTAGACACAAGAGAGTGTGAGGCCTGGTTAAATCCAATTTTCACCCCTAAGCTCTCGATAGAGCAAAGCAAGACCTTGGAAAGAGAGATCTCTGTGGAGGAAGTTAGTAAGTTACTAGGGCAGGTAAGCCGGGGAAAGGCAGCAGGCCCGGATGGGCTACCAGGGGAACTTTATAGGGCCCTAAGCGGTGAGATTGCTTCGGTCTTGGCTGCTGTTTTTAACAGCATTCTTCTGGAAGGTTCGGACCCTCCTTAGTCTTGGAATGATGCCACTGTGGTTTTAATACCAAAGCCAGGGAAAGATGTGAGGGATTGTGGGTCATATCGCCCGATATCACTTCTTAATAGTGATTATAAAATCTTTGCTGCTATTATGGCGGCTAGGTTGGGGGCGGTGGCTAGCACAATTATACACGATGATCAAAGGGGTTTTGTTAAGGGCAGACAGCTATCAGACCCTATGCAAGATCTAGTTGGGGCAATTGACATCGCCACTACCCTTTCTCTTCCATTTGCTGCCTTTACGTTAGATGCAACAAAGGCCTTTGATAGGGTCAATAGGGCCTATCTGGCTGTAGTTATGAGGAAATTCAATCTACCTGCAAATTTCTGCCGTATGATATCTCTTATTTATACAGCTCTGACGGCCAGGCTCTTGGTAAACAATCTTTTGACAGATCCCTTTAGCATCTCTAGAGGAACAAGGCAGGGCTGCCCGCTCTCCCCCCTCCTCTTTAATCTCTATATTGAGCCTTTTGCTCAGATTCTTATAGAAGAGGCAAACATAACATCATTTAGCTTCGGAGGTTGGGATAAGCGGGTAGCTCTGTATGCCGATGACATCCTAATAATGTCATCTAATTTAGATCAGGCTCTCCCAACAGCGATTAATAGAGCAGAGGAGTTTGGTAAGATTTCAGGATATGAGATAAACTCCGGTAAAACAGAAATCATGATCTGGAATACCACTAGCACTCTTGTGGAGACTGTGTCCTCTATGCGCTATTTAGGCATCAGAATATTTCAAGATGTCAGTAAGATTGCCGCTAAAAATCTGGAGCGAGTACAAATCGAATGTCGGAAGAAGCTTAAGGCCTGGAATCACCTCCCTTTATCCATCTTTGGGAGGATAAACCTAATTAAAATGTCCATCCTGCCCATATATACTTTCCTGTTTAATTCTATTCCGATGGCTTTTGACAGTAAACAAATAGCCAAGTGTCAACAAGATGTCAATTCATTCATTTGGAGATATGGAGCCACACGTTTGGCCTGGAAGAAGCTAAGGAGGAGGAGGGAAAAAGGGGGGTTGACGCTACCAGACCTACAATACTACGCCTGGGCGTTTGAATGATCCTTTTCTAGAAAGCTTTTAAAGAAACCATTGGATAACGCTAGGGGAAGGATGTTTCGAGCTATGCTAGAAGGTGCCCATCTTCCACCAGCAGGTTTTCTCTTTAAGTTTGGAGATCAAATTTTTTTTTTTAAAGTAAAGTAAAAATTCTCAAATCACTGGCTAGGAGCTGGTCTATAATTAGGAAGAAACTAGGGCTCAGCTATTTCTCTAACGCAGCACCCCTGTGGGACTCTCCGGGAACTCCATCCGGTCTTAAAGACAGTTTGGCGTGTCCTATAAGAGAGGCTGGACTTCGGACTTGGGGAGAGTTGGTGGCAGGCAGCTCCATGATGTCTTGGGAGGACCTCCGGGAGAAAGTCGGGCCGCGTCTCTCTAATTTTAAGTATCTACAACTGACCAGCTGGGCTCAGGCAATGCTTAGGAAGAGGGTTCCCCTGGGGAAAGATAGCAAGTTGGAAAATCTACTGGTAACGAGGCCAGGGGGGGGCAAGGAGGTTTCATGTTGGTACGGGGGATCCTAGAAGAAATAGATGGAGAGTTTGTACTCCCTGAGAAGTTATGGGGAGGAGAGAGGAGTCAAATTGGCAAATCTCATTTACTTTGTTAAATAAGCTTGTGAAACCAGCATGGCTGAAAAAAAATCACTTCTTTACGTTACATCGAATATACCTCTCCCCTCAGAAGCTAGCTAAATATCAGCCTGGGAAAAAATGCAATAAATGCGATTTGCCGGAGGCTTCGGATGTGCACATGTTTAAGGAGTGCCCTGCTATCAGTCACTTTTGGGAGAAGGTGTTGGAGGCTTTGTCTTCTATACTTAATACGACATTGCGCTTTTCTCCCCTCTGATTATCTTTGGTTTAGACGACAACATCACTGGGCATGCCAGATCCTTTTTGTTCTACGCAATTCTCCTGGCCAGGAGACAGATCTCCAGGTTCTGGGTGGATCCGGCTCCGCCAACTTATGCAGGATGGTTGACGTCACTCTATGAAGTTTCGGGAGTGGACTTGGCCAAATCCTGCAGCAGGAAAAGGCTTGCTTTCTGGGATTTCCTGGTAAATTGGAAGTAGGATGACCAGGGTTTTTTTTTTTCTTTTCCCCGGGTCCTATGATTATGCCTTTTTCCTACTAAATGGACCGGTTGAAGGGTCTTCCCAGGTATGTGTTGGTTCAACAGGCGTTAAAGCTCCTAGATGGACTGATATAGGTCTCCCTGCTGTGTGAAGGTCTCCATCTTCCGCCAATCTGAATTCTTGTGCGCCTGTGGCCGTGCCATGTTAGTAAATCCTGGGGCTGGATGCAGAGACACACTCTGGTGGTTGGCGGTTTTTCCTTTGCACTAGGGTAACGGCAAATGAGGACAAAAAAAAACCACTTGCTTTGATGACGGTCTTGTGCTTTCTTGGTATAGATATTGCAACCCCAACTTATTTGTGCTACATTAAAACATGGTCTTTTTAAAAAAAAAAAATTTGAAAACCTTTATTTGTGTAGATGGTTGCATACAAATACGGGCCTACAACCCAGAAGCCGGCCACAGAACAAACTGGAAAGCACCAATGTCAATAAAAAGTACGGAGTGGTTACGCAATACTACACAATGCTGCGAGTCCATAATGCTAACTGAGTGCAACCCCCCGGCACAGGATCACAGAAGGTTAATTTTATATTAAAGAATAAAGGATTGGTTGTATAATAAGCGTCCTGGTGCGCATGGCGGGGAACAGAGCCAACAACATTATAATAGGGAATCCATAGATCTATCATCAGAATAGTCCAAAGCGTTCAAGCCATAGATGCCCTTGCAATTCTTCTTCAGTCAGTGTCCACCCGCAACCTCATGCGCCCAAAGACAAGCAGAACATCACTCTCATGAAAATCAAATTAGCAGTGAGACGGATAAAGTTGCAATCATTATACAGCCCAACCCGGAGAGTAAAAGAAACGAAAATACTAGAAAAAAGGGAAAGGGGACTCCACGTTACTGTACCCGCCCCACGGCGATAATGGCGATCAACAATCCAGACAGCAAACATTCTTAGGGGCGGGGCGGCTAAGTCAGGATAAGCAGAACCTGAAAGTACCATATTATATAGGAATACCCAAACCTCCCCCCCCCAGGCACTCACCCCGCGGGAATCACGCACAGTCATGGAGACCCAAGAAAAGGACACAAAGGAGCCATAGAAACAAGTACCTATCTAATAGACCCCAATCCACCCGCCCCACCCTGCACCCCTGCAGAAGGCTATGGCCTACCCCTCCCAGCAGCGTGCCTGTCGCCCTAAACAGGAACCCGAAATATAGAATGAGATAATATAGGGAAAGGGAAGAAAACAGATAAAAAGAGAAAAAGGAAAGCCTGGGGGGAGGATACCATGTAACCAGGCGCACGGCCCCCACCCCCCGCCCATACAAACAATTAGTGCAGCCCAAAACGAAACTGGCATGCTTTTCAGGTAGCCATACATAGTAAGGATTCGACAAATTATCTCAATTTGGGGCAGTCCATAACTCCGTGCACCGAACAGCAGTCCTCCGGATTTAAAACCCGGGCTCACCCCACTCCTTTCTTAGCTAACGCCACGATGTATGTCGAAGTAGCGGGCATAAAACAAAGCGGAGAGAAAAGGCCGTGGAGCAGCCGCTGAACGGCCAATGGAAGCAACCCATAAGATTTCCTCAGCTGACGGTAATGCAAAAGCTGTTTACGGCAGTCATGTACATCAGTGTCAATGATCCCCAGCAAATCTTCCCGCAGGCGAACCAAGACATCGCTACCCCCACTAAAAAGCGGGAAACAAACAGCCACCACCTCTGGCCCATCAGCATCTCTGAGGGACGGCCCGGGAGCAATGGCGGTTACCACATTGTCTTGCACACAAGAATCCCGGGCCAAGGTCATTTGCCAAATCTTCAGCGCTCGTAGGACGTCGCCAATCGTGGGTTCACGCTCCCCAGTGCAGGCCCCATCACAGTACAGAGGTGCAGCATCGACATCCCGGGGCATTCCACAGCACACGGCATCAGCCGCCATTTTGCGATTACCGCGCGTCTTTTTGGAACCAACTCCTGGGGCGGGCTCACAAGCAGGGCCCCAACGGGATCCCCCTCAAGCATCCAAACAGCAACCTTGATGCAAAAATAAGGGCCACAAAAAGAGGGGGACCCGCCGGCGCCACCGCTACGCTGGAGCCACTCTCCACCACCGAGCGATGAAATTCGGAATGGCCGGGCAGGGCAACAAGGCAGGGAAACCAACACGGCGTCCCCCACACACAACTTGCCGCACCTTACCTCTGGACCACCGGACGGTAGTCCCAGGCACGTTCAGTTGCCTCCGGCTTTTTCGCACAACGGCCTCCTCCGGCCGGTCTCCATCCTCCACCGAGGCCGCCACCGACACCGTCTCGCCGGCTACTCGCTGAAGGCAAGGCCCCGGTCTCCATACCACGGAGGCCGCACTTCCTGGGAGGACGCCGCTGCGGACCCACTGAACGCCGGAGCCACCAGGATGGGTGGTAAGTATCAGCAGACCTTCATCTATAAAATGTTATCGTTTTTGGGCAGGATGGGCGGCAGGATAGATGAGTTTGGGCAGGGAGGCCGGCGGAGCCGAGCTACCGTGCGGCCATCACGATGTCGAGCTTGGCTCCCCCCCCCCCCCAAAAAAAACATGGTCTTTTTGAATTATGACAGAAATAAGTCCAAGATTTGTTGTGAGCTGAATTAGTTTACTGAAGATGAAGATTTGTTAATTGTGTATGAGTATGCTGTGTTTTTTGTTATTTAGCAACACATCTCAATATCTCTTTGCCACTTATGTTCAAAATGTTGGTTAAATACCAGCCACACCCAGGTACAGGTATTTCCCAAGTAGGCCCAAATTAATGTCAAGTTTATAATAGCTCCTCTTCATCAAGTCTCAGTTGCCTAAAATTTGCACAGTAGTCTATCTGTTCTCCTCAGATGATAATTTATTTTTGTATTCCACATCTTTTGAGGCACTACAAAGTCCCCAGCTACTGTAGAAGATTTGTCATTGAACCAATATCTTAAAATAACAATAATGTTTTGATGCAATCTTTATTTATTGTTATATTTGTCTCTGTGGAAGATTGGCCATAGATATAAACAGAACACCCACTGGTAAAAGAAGTATTAAAGCATTGGATTTAATCGTCAGAATGAATACCTCTATTATTTTTAGTAATGCTTAGAGAGGATGGATAATATTAATTAAATCCTCAAGTAGTCATATTGGTTAATCCTATCATTTACAGCTAATATCACAAGGTAATGGTATTTATCCGCCTACCTCATTCTATCTATTTTATTCTTCTCTGATGCACTCCATGCTTAAATGCATCTAAAGAATCACTAAATAATTAAAAAGCCACCAAAACTCCATGCACAATAACCAATGCTTCACCATAGACCAGACTACAAATTCACCAGCTACATACGAAGCACAACTATCATGGTAGCCACTTATGCAAAGACTTGCAAGACAGCAAGTATCGTCAACGCAAATCTATCTGTTATTTTTTGCTGTTTAACTCAAGGCTTAAGCACAGTTGTAAATTGAAAGCGACATGATTGGAGCACCCTTCCAAAACTCATGAATGACACCCAATGGTTACCACAAAGGACCTGGAATTCCACACTTGGCCAACTATACACAAAAGAGTAGTCTCTTCTCAACTGTGCCGAAGTACTTCAGGCCTCATCATGGCATGAGTTACTATAACAGTCCGACAGTACAATTAGAATGCATCACAGTACAAAGCACCACAATCAATGTGACAATACCTAGTTCCTATAAACGTAAAACATAAACGTCTCTGAACAAAGAAAAACAAAAATTCTCAACATTCATGCTTTGTAACTTTTGTTACTTTTACCTGTTCAGTATATTCCCAGGAAGAGCAGTTGAATGTAGTATTTCACCCAACACATATTTCTTTTTGTTGACAGAACAAGTAGATTGTTAGGAACAATAGAAAGCATGCCATGAAGCAGATGCTCTGTTTGGAGTGTAGAGTGCGATAGTTTAATCCGTCATTTGCTGGCCAGACACATCTTTAGGAAGTGTACTTCCTTTAATTGAACAATTGCATGCAAAGTCCAAGTGTGTGACTGATAGATGTCTGTACTGCAAAAAAGGGAAAGGCCCACATCACAGCAATATTTCAAGACAACATATTGTGACATGGGCACATACATTATGGGAAAGTATACTGCATTAGTTCAATACATCTTTGCGGCAAGACTGTCACCTGCTGCGGTTTAGCAAAACAGAAAACATTATTTGCAGACCATATGCAAACCGAGCATCATACTGTTGCTTTGCAAATGCCCAGAAACTGAATGTCACAAATCAGCAATCGAGGCTTATTTCCCTCGGTGGAAAAAGATTGGCTCCATCTAAAGCTGGATCTATTGCCAGCTTATAGCAGAGATCAATTAAAGAGCCAATCTAAATAGAAATCATTCATTAGAGATTGGCTGTCCTTTTCATTTTGAACTGGGATCTAACAACAATTGGCGACACACAATGCATAAATTTGCTTTCCAGGAATAAACTGCAAACTCACTTCAAGGTAATGGAGTCCGAAGTGACCTAAATCAAACTAAAATAAAATCAAAACAAGCTAATCGGCAGAACTATTTGTAACAGAAGCGCAGTTGCAACTTTGCAGCTAAGATTGACACTACTTCATACGAGAACTAATTTTTGCACTGTTAATACGTTTAGTAACCAATTTGTATTAACCTTTAGAAACTGCAGGCAAAGGTTCTTGCTTTCACAATGTCAAATTTGGTTAACATTGGCCAAAGGGGACAAGAAAGGTAGAAGTTATGGTCTCAAACCTAGTCTTTTTTTTTATCTACATAAAGAATTCCTAAAGGAAACGGTCTAAATGTTTCTCCCAAAATGGCACAATGAAAGTTCATGACATTTAACATGCATATGGTGCTTACTGCGTTTCGTTTATATCTGCAAAGTTTTGCCTCCTTTTTTTTAAATTGAGCATTCTTAACACCTTTTGTCTAAAAAGTGGCAATGTTGAGACATACCACACTGTGATAGGCTAGAGTGTTTCTGAGGGATTTCAGCTCTTTTTATTGTGTGTTTCAGTATAAACCTGCATTGGGAAACCTGATGGTGCGTTGTACTAGCGTTGCAATTTTTTAAAAACAAAAAATGGGGTGACTTGGGGTTCCCTGGTGCTCTCCTAAAAGTAAACACTCACTTAGATATATGCAGATAAGTAATGCGGTGCACTCGTAAGGAGGGATGCCCACCCAACATCCACAAACAGAACCTAGGTTCAAAATAAACTTAAATGCAGCCTTATGACACATGCAATAATTAAAAGTTCAGTCTTCCAACGTTGTACTTGATCTACGACCTTATGAGTCACTTTATTCTGAAAACAGCTTTAATCCAATACGTGTTTCGTTGTAATCGCATCTTCGTCAGGGCTAAAGGTACCACAAACAATAATAATGCATTTACTTATCTATACACAATTCTTGTGGGCATATAAAGTACATATTATCACCCAGTGACTTCCAAGGTGACATCCTGATTGTACATGCATGCTGTAAGCACTGTGAGAAACTAGCCTATTCAAGGGCAAGCATTTCCTTACCCATAACCCATCCACTCTCAAATCAAATCAAATCAGAGGAATTTATAGAGCGCGCTACTCACCCGTAAGGGTCTCAAGGCGCTGAGGGGGGGGAGGGGTCGCTACTGCTCGAACAACCAGGTCTTGAGTTGTTTCCTGAAGGAGAGATGGTCCCGGGTCAGTCATAGGTGGTTGGGGAGGGAGTTCCATGTCTTCGCTGCCAGGTAGGAGAAGGATCTTCCTAATATGGTGGATTTCCGAAAACCTGGGACAGCAGCGAGGGCGAGCCTGGCAGATCGGAGCTGGCGGGTGGGTGTGTAGAATGTGAGGCGGCTATTGAGGTACTTCGGGCCCATGTCGTGGAGAGCCTTGTGTGCGTGGGTGAGGAGTCTGAACGTGATCCTCTTGTTGACGGGGAGCCAGTGAAGGTCTTTCAGGTGGGCTGTGATGTGACTGCGGCGAGGGATGTCCAGGATGAGTCGTGCTGAGGCGTTCTGGATGCGCTGGAGTCTTCTCTGGAGTTTGGCTGTAGTTCCAGCATAGAGGGTGTTCCGGTAGTACAGGCGGCTGGTGACGAGGGCTTGGGTGACCGTCTTCCTGGTTTCGGTGGGGATCCATCGGAAGATCTTTCGGAGCATGCGCAGGGTGTTGAAACAGGATGATGAGACGGCGTTGACTTGCTTAGTCATCGTGAGGGAGGAGTCCAGGATGAAGCACAGGTTGCGTGCGTGGTCCGTAGGTTTGGGTGCGCTGCCCAGGGCAGGGGGCCACCAGGAGTCGCCCCAGGCGGAGGGTGATGGTCTGAGGATGAGGACTTTTGTCTTGTCTGAGTTCAGTTTCAGACGGCTGCTCTTCATCCATTCTGCGACGTCTCTCATTCCTTCCTAGAGGTTTGCTCTGGCGG
Source organism: Lissotriton vulgaris (assembly GCF_964263255.1). Classification (NCBI taxonomy): domain Eukaryota; kingdom Metazoa; phylum Chordata; class Amphibia; order Caudata; family Salamandridae; genus Lissotriton; species Lissotriton vulgaris. The sequence continues at coordinate 1,039,539,392 of NC_141697.1, forward strand.
TGGCGGGGTCGTTGGTGAGGGAGAGGATCAGTTGGGTGTCGTCGGCGTAGGAGATGATGTTGAGGTTGTGTTGGCGGGCGATGGCTGCGAGGGGGCTCATGTAGATGTTGAAGAGGGTGGGGCTGAGTGAGGATCCTTGCGGGACGCCGCAGATGACTTTGGTGGCCGCGGATCGGAACGGGGGAGGCGGACTCTCTGGGTTCTTAAAGCGAGGAATGAGATGATCCACTTCAATGCCGCTCCTTGGATTCCGGTGTTGCTGAGGCGTTGTGTTAGGGTGCGGTGGCATACGATGTCGAAGGCTGCTGAGAGGTCAAGGAGGATGAGGGCTGCCGTTTCCCCGTTGTCGAGCAGGGACCTGATGTCATAGGTGGCTGCGATGAGGGCGGTCTCGGTGCTGTGGTTTGCTCAGAATCCGGTCTGTGAGGGGTCGAGGGATCCGTTGGTCTCGAGGAAGGCGAAGAGTTGTCTGTTGACGGTCTTCTCGATGACTTTGGCTGGAAAGGGGAGGAGCGAGATGGGGCGGAAGTGCTTCAGGTCCGTGGGGTCTGCTGTGGGTTTCTTGAGGAGGGCGCTCAGCTCGGCATGTTTCCAGCTCTCCAAGAAGGTGGTGGAAGTGAAGGAGCTGTTGATGATGTTCCGGAGCTGGGGTGCGATGATGGAGTCGGCTTTGTTGAAGATGTGGTGCGGGCAGGGGTCGGTTGGGGATCCGGAGTGGATGATGTTCATCATGCAGGTGGTGTCTTTGGTGCTGACAGATGTCCAGGTGCAGAGGGTGGTGGTGGGGGGCGCTGGTTCGGTGGTTTGGTGGGTGGTCGGTGTGCTGAAGCTGTTGTGTATGTCGGCGATCTTGCTGTAAAAAAGCGAAGCGAGTGAGTCGCAGAGGTTTTGCGAGGGTGTGATGTCGTTGATGCAGGTGCTGGGATTGGAGAGCTCTTTGACGATGCTGAAGAGTTCCTTGCTGTTGTGGGTGTTGTTGTCCAGTCGTTCTCTGAATGTTGTCTTCTTGGTGGTGCGGATCAGCTGGTGGTGTTTGCGGGTGGCGTTCTTGAGGGCTGTCATGTTCTTTGCTGTCTGGTCGTGGCGCCAGGCTTTCTCGAGGGTGCGGCAGGTTTTCTTGGAAATTTTGAGGTTGTTGGAAAACCACGAGGCTTTCCTGTTGCCGGGTCCGCTGGGAGGTTTCTTCAGTGGTGCGAGTTCGTCGGCGCAGTCGGTGAGCCACTGTGTGAGATTGCGGGCTGCCTCGTCGGGGTCCATCAAGTTGGTGGGCAGGTTCTGGCTGAGGGAGGTGGTGAGCTGGTCGGCGGTGATTTTGCTCCAACTTCTGCGGGTAACCTGTTGCGGGTGGTGGTGGGTCGTGGTTCTCCTGAGGTTGAAGTGGACGCAGCTGTGATCTGTCCAGTGTAGTCCGGTGGAGTGGCTATGTTTTACATGCAACAAAGTTCAAGAACTTAGTTAAATCTAGGTTAAACAGATGGTACTTCACAACACAGAAGTCTAAACCCTCTTAATAGTCATACAATAAAATAAAATCATAACATTTTAATCACTCTATGCGCACACCTCACGATCTCTATATCCGACATCAAAAAAGTAATTTCAAATGTAGGTTAATAACACCCAGAGCCCATGTGTTAACTCCAAGAACCAATCCTTTCGTCACATAGCCAAAGCAAAACCCTTGAAGAAATCCGGCATGGACATGGTGGTTCGCTGAAAAGTGCAATAGGAATAGCACCTCATGATCATAGTGGGTAACTTGACATGCAATTACCAAAAAATCTGTATAGGCGGCGCCTTATAAAAAATAACAAATTTTGTTTGTGTGTCCAATGCCAATCTATAAAATAATTTACTTTAATTAAATTAAAGTGTCATCTTAGTGGTAGGATAATTAAAGAAGCAGGACAAAACCTCTATTAGCGAAACTCACCCAATTTCCAAAACCTGTCAATAGCTCTGTATACTATTTCATATATCGACTATCCAAAATGAGTTCACTGTTCAGTAAACAATCCACTGATACGATACAATTTATAATGCTCCGAGACAAAATCCCGAATTCGGGTCAACGTTAGCTCTCCCCTCGAATAATATCCTGTAACTATTGGTAATTACATCTGGAGCACTACAAAAAAAATGGGGAAGAGGGGAAGGGGAAAGACAGTACACGCTGTGCCACAATCAAGTCGATAATTATTAAAGCATAAATTATGCTAAAAAAAGAAACCCTAACATGACCTTACTTGAGAGATTATCCTGTAGCGAGTACGCGAAGGTTCATGGCATTCCAAATGGGTGCCATGTTGGAATGGTATTCAACAAAATGTAGAAAACTAACAACAGACTACTAGTGACAAACTCGCTTTTTGGTATGACAGAGTTCCCTCCAGACGGAATATTTGAATGATGTTTATAACTAGTTTCTCAAAACCATCAATGGAGGATCAAGGACTGTATATCTAATAGTTATTGTATGACATAGCGATTCACTAGTTTCACCATTACATCTTACAGTTAGGAGTGAATGATTACGTAATTTTATGCGCTGCTGTTTACTATCATCAATCCATATCCATACCATATCAACTCTATAGTACATTTCTCAATCCCTAAGACTTGCAATATCAAGTATCAAAGCAGAGCATCCTGTGCCAATCTCCTGATTCTGATATATTCCAGGAAACGCTTAATATATTCAGCATATGCAAAAGAGACTAAAGGATCCCCAGTATAGACCAAATTGTCAAAGTCCAATAATATCCAACTAATGTGGGAGGAACGTTAGGTACGCCATGACCTTGTGACGTGGGAATAGTAGAGGTCTAAACTTACAAATTAAATGGCATGTTATATTTAATACATCAAGTGCCTAGAGATATATATATATTAGGCTCATGTTACATTGTTCTAATTTCAACCTCCAAAGAAATATTTAAGTTCATGGCCGATGTACAGCCCCGTCTCTACAGCCTGTAACCTCATGATCTATACTGCTTCTCTGCACCTCAAGCACAATTCTCCATTCCCATCTCTAGGGTCGTTAGTCACGTGGTCAATGCCAAAGAACCTAACATTTCAATGCTGTGGCTGTGTTTCACATTTTAAGGCATGAACTGGTACGGGGTATCTCAAATCATTTGTTTTTCACTGCCCTCATGTGTTCACCAACCATTTCTTTTAAATTCCTGATTGTGCTACTCACATATATGCATTCGCATCTACAGATAATAACATAAAACACAAATTTGGTGCTACAGTTGATATTGTATCTGATATCATATTCTTCCAGATCCCCAAGCCTGAATTTCTTAGTCTTATCCAGTGTCCACCTACACATTCCACATTTTCCACATTTGTAAAAACCCATGCTGTGTATGGTCATCCAAGTGTCTCACTGTTTGTATTTCGGGTAGCTGTGACTTAGTAAGTTCTTAAGTGTCCTGCCTTTCCGAAAATTGATATCAGGTCTATTAGAGATACACTCCATTAGCAGTCTATCTGCTGCTAGTAAATACCAGTACCAGCATTTACTAGCAGCAGATAGACTGCTGAAGGACAGTAACAGAACTGTAAACGAAACCAATATACACTATAGTGGGGAAACCTCTGGATAGCCTTGAGCTTTATAAATCCCATTAGAATCAAATAGAATAGTGAGGTGTTTCAATTAAAGATCACAAAACATCTGTACTGTGCATTTTCTGTGACCTACCCCTACACCCTGATGGCTATTTCTAACAGAGTGCCAGTGCAGCTATCAGCTATCCTGGCATTTTTCACCCTCACATTAATGAAGATGGACGAAGCCAGGGACAGTTGACAGCCCCATAACCGTGTTTACTATTTTCTCAGTTCTGGCTTTTTTGAGCTTTAAAATAGGGCAGGTCAAGAAGGACTGGGAACCTTGCATGTTGCCTGTTCTCTGTTCCTTATTTCAGGGGCTGTTAGCTTTTCCATACCTTTTTCACCCTCATGTTATTAGGGGTCCTAAAACAGCTGGGCCAGTGTTCTAATTTACAATTGTGAGCAGACCCCAGGGTACCTTTCCCTGCCTTTGGCCGCCTTCAGTGACAATTGTGAAAAGAGTGTTTAGGCAGCCAATCATCACAGGCCTCCTGCTCTCTCATTGTTTTTGATGTGAAAGAGGAGAGAAACAGCTGACTGCTGGCTAGAAATAATATTCCATATACTTGGTGATCACGAGGGCAGTCATCTGTCTTGGGAGTCCTTTAGCCTCAAAATGTTTGTGAGCAAAAAAGGACATGGGAAGCTGACACCTAAACTGGCACCCTGTTCGCTATTGCGAACAGGGTACCAGGTCAGTTATTGCAAAAAGGGTGCCTGGGCCTACATTCACTGCACCAGCCCTCTTTGGCCAGTAGCATTTTGCGACCCAGGAATACTCGGAGCAGCATCCTCGGTTTCCTGTTTGCATACACAAAGAGGGAACTGAGATATTCCTTGGTTTCCGTGGGCTGGCTTAGGCCTTCTGTGCTCATGCCAGCTTTTAACTCTTGGGCTGCAGCATTACTAGCTCTAGAATTGACATATAAACACCTTTAATGGGACCTATAAAAAATCTCCTGGGTGAACTGTTGCTACTCTGGTCCTAGACCATGCACCCTCAACTGTGGTATTGGTGTATGCTTAGCGAGGACCCCCACAGGAATTTTAGCTAAAAAATATCCAAGATATCCTAGTAGCTGGGACTTTGCTCAAAACCTTTAACAATCCTTCGGACTTCCTGCTAAAAATAAAAGTGGCCCTGGTAGCTGAGCTTTTGCTACTCAAGAGTTTCTCTCATTGGCCACAAGTTCCCAATACAGCAACAATCCACTTGATCTCTTGTCTGCACTTAGGTGGCTGATCTAAGCTTTTCTAACTTTTCACGTAACTTTTCTACCCACTCTTTTACCATCTGCCTCAACCAACTTTCCTCGGTCATATGAGGTCCATCCAGATCCCATTCACCATCTCACTCTGTCCTTTTGCCCTCTTTCCTATCCATCACTCCCTTTCTTTTCCACCTCAGCCCCTCTCCATTTTCTTTTGAACATCTAACAAACAACTGCAATCTACCAATGTTCCTGTTCCACTTGTGACATATGGCCTTTATCACAAAGTCCATCATGAATCACAATCTTTCTCAGTCCCCAGTGCTCCCCCTTTTTAACAGTACTCTCTTCTCTTATTCACCAAGAAATTGTCTGCCCAGTCCCGGATTGCCTTCACTACATTTGTGCCCCTTTTCAATCTATCTAATCTATTTCACATATCCTCTTCTAAGCTAACTAGTGATGGACTTATTGATAATGTAAAAACAAAATGTAAATCTGTATTTGTATAGCACGGACTACTCACCCTTATGGGTCTCAAGGCGCTGGGGGCCATTGAGGAAATTAAGTGAGCTAATGCCCAGAGTCACAAAGCTGAGCTGCTGCCAGAGCCGGGGATCGAACCATGAACCCTGTGCTCCGAAGTCAGCTGCCCTGGCCGCTGCACCACACCTCTCCACCTCCACTATGTTTGCTCCATCCCCCTCGCCTGTGGATCCTAACCCTATTAAATCCATACTTTACCTCCTTTAGCAACCAATTGAGTTCTGTTCTTTGCCTTGTGCATGGACTCTGCTGCCATCCAGGCATGTGAAACCACTGGAACAAGAATGATCACCTGTACAGACTAGAGATAACCAAACATCCAATGACCTAAACATATCCTCTTAATCTCTGTTGCCTCTCCCACAAGAGGCACTATCAATTTCACACACCCAAAAGCCGAACTACTCAGAACATTAACCAGGGCAAATGCCTAAACAAACCACTATCCCTTTCCATTTACTCCCTCATTGTTTTGCCAGACCATAGAAATGTTGAGAAAAATCAGCTCCACCTCTCACCTGTTGCCACAAATTCAGGTAGTACACCTGACAGATTGTTGCAGGGATTCTGCTCAGACACAGAACTGTGCACAGAGAGCCAGGACCTCAGTGAATTAGGGTGTGCCAAAAACTGACCTTAGAACCAAGAATCCCCTACCAGACTAGCATCAGTGACTCATCAGCTCTCCATCCTATAGCAAAGTTACCAATGATTAGACAACCCAGAACATGCAACTTAAGTTACCTCAGGTAAGGTGGGAAACATGAGCACTCTTTCGTTATACTCTCATACCAGTCCAAAGCACGGAGTAAAGGGAGACACGTGCAAGTTTAAAATATTTATTTTAACGCCGTGATCTCAGGTGCAGCATCTTAGCTAATACAAGCAGACATATGATAATAAATAAGATTGTCAGCATAGTTACGATTCCATAAAATACAAAGGGAGAAAGCATGTTGTAATGCTAAATGGAAACAGGTTCAATATATACCTATATTTCACCCTCCCTTGCTAGTAGGTTATTTTATAACTAAAGAAGGTCTCAAAGGCTTGCATAGGCGATTCCATACCTCAAAGATTAGCAGGAGTGAATCACATCGAGTTCTGCACAAGCTCTTAGCATACGAATGTTCTCCAAGTGTGTTCTATCATGCCTACACAGAGCATTATTAAAGGCGCCTGTATCTGAGTTGGCCACAGCTGCATATGTGTTATGGCTAGAACGTGCGCTGATCAGTTCGAACAAAAGCTACAGTGTTGATATAACCTTGAAGGCCTCGGCACTAACTGTTCAGACTAAGCTTACGAAGCAAGTCTAGCAATGTAGAAAAACGAGTTATTCTCAGGTGAAGCAAAACACTCAGCCTAACTCTAACCAATAGCTGACGTGTGTGCTGTGTGCAAAAGACAGGAAAAGGTAAAATGGCGTTTAAACTTCTAATAAGCTCATGCTAACCTAACACTGTGTGAATGTAAGGCTCAGCCCCACTACACCCTCCTTTGATCGGAGCATGTACAAGAAATGGGGGCAAATCAAGAACGCAGAGTTCAAGTTCGAGAGATAGAATCAAGTTCAAATTTGCCATAATGGGAAAACTGTAGCAAACTCCGAATTTTTAAACTATTCCAATTTATTTATCAGTTGTGGGCACAGTAAAGCCAATAGGCGGGCAAAAAAATAATAATAAAAAAAATCCGATGCTCAGCATATGACGTCGGCCATGAAAGTGAGAGAAGGAAATGCACCTTACTCCAACAGTGTATATGCACAGTACGTTGCAACAGCCTCCAACAGGAAGCCATTGTTCTCATTTGAAAACATTTCAGCCATCCAATTCAGTAACGGGAATGAACATACATGTTCCTCAACAACCGGAGCCTTTAGTACCATCAGAGGACAACTCGGGTTCACTTCAATGTAACTGCGTGCCAAGAATTCATGCGCCGCTGCAAAAATATTCCAACATCCCAGGACTCCATGCATCGCTGCAAAGGCCATAATCCCGCCGCCAGAACAAAGCAATTCATGAGCAACTAAGGGGTTCATCAGTTGATCATAATCTGCATTGGGAGACACCGTACTGCAGAGACACAAATCCAGAGCCCATTCGAAATCGCAGCTCAGGCAATGAAAGACAGGCTGGACACATGTGAAAAAGGAAAATTAAAAACAATAATCCATATGCTGCACTTAATGTAGCCAGAAGCAGCGCTCCATAGTAATCAAGCATTCGGTTGCGGAGCAGCAACAGCCGGGGCAGATTGTCTTGTAACACAGGATGTGCATCCATTCTTAAATAAACAAACTAGTAAAAGCACTTCGGCAACCAGAGCGAGCATCAAGGGAAATCCACCAAAGAGGCTGGAAAAAATCAAATGAAAAAATGCCGGGAACTCACCAAATATAGTTTGTAAGGAAGTCACAAGGCCACTACTAACAACTTTAAAAAAGTGAGCCAACCCTGTGGTTGAGGAGGCATTAACGATAGTGTGAATTAACTCCCGAAATGCAGGGGAAGATCCGTATTTAAATGTAAATGTAAATGTACAGGAATTTATATAGCGCAAATCACCAACTGGTCTCTAAGCGCTTGCTTAGGGAAACCGTCCTGGTATTCCCCTGTGAGATAACCCCGGCAGGGTATCCGCAAGGTGAAAGCCAGGCATCCTGCCGCGAGGGGCCGTTGTGGAGATTAAGCAAGCTATTGCCCACAGTCGCAGAGTGTGAACCCGTGAATCGAGTAGGCACCGGAGCGAGAATTGTCGAGTCCATGAACATTTTAGGACCCAAGACCCCGCCAAGCCGGGAATTGAACCCTGGTCCCGGGCTTACCTCTGCTTCCAGGTCTGCCTAACGCATGCACGTCTGTGCGGGTGTTTGCCACGTGAAGGACAAATGTTTCACGGGCAGATGTAAGGGCGACTTCTTTCTGGGACAAAAGAGCTCCTATTTGACTCATCTTGTTGAACTCTGCTTTCAAGGTCGGATTCGACGGCCAGATGGAAACATCCAGCTTCCCATGTGGAGGAGGAAACAGTACGTTTTTACAACAAACTACACGGTGGGAGACCGTAACGATGTAATGAATTCCAGCCAGCATCCCACAACAATCTTCATTATTTAAAAGTAAATAACTACAGTTTGCCAGTAATGTGAATGTGGGTGTGATGGCAGGTGTCGGAGTACCTTTTAAGACACAGGCTAAATTAGGTGCATTTTGATTACACGAGCCATGCAATTGTATATTCCTACACACCAACGACTGACCCGGTGTTGTTGTGCAATCTTCACCATTCAAACAAACCTCTTTTCCCTCCCTCAGGCACCTAACGGTAAATGGTTAGTGACCAAGCTTCATGGAGATAAGCGGTACCCAGAGGTTCATATCTGCCAATTGCACAGTACTTCATGCAAGCTTCGAATTTGAACGAAGGAAAAGGTAACGTTATTAACCCATGGACGAGCCCATCAGCAGGATTTGTCTAGGCCACAGAAAATGGCAAAGGTTCCAACTTTTCAACATGTAACATAGAAAAAGTTGCATCCTTCATAGACATAAATTGCTGGTTGTCAGTCAAATTAAAAGGGGCAAATAATGAGGACGTGTTCATGTAGTCCCAAGGCACCTTCCTGCCTTTAACGTTTGTAAAGTCCATGCAAACTGCATAATGGAACGCTATTGATTTTGGCCATGGTACAAAACAGAGACATCTTCTTGCACAATATCGACAACAGATGAAACAATATTATCTAATGTGTAACTGCGGGAAGAAAGCGTGTTAATGCTGTTATCTACAACTGCGAGCACTTTTTCTTAATTAGCTTGATCTATAGCTCTTAACGGGGAAGCAGCCTCAATCTGAGACAGTTTCCACACTTCGTTGTAAATAGCATATATCCACCTTTTGGAGCTGCCAGAAGCAGGGCCCTTGACAAAATCATTCAGATTAACATCGACAGTCAATTTAGACAAATGATGCTTAACTGACGCTAAAGTGGAGTGTTTGAGCCAATTTTGATACAGCTTGCTACAGAATAGGTAGTTACAGAATGGTCACTCTCAAAACAGAGATCCACCCTAACCTGTGTGTAGCCAGGGGCTAAACCCAGAAAACGATGTTGGCAAGAATCTGCACTTTTGTGCCACAACAACCGACCCTTAGGATCCAAACTGGATATGTTAAATTAGAATTCAGCAATGTAGTCTGTAAATCTCTAATCGATATATTTGTATTATGATCCCAACCTGGGTACTCTTCCAACTCTGGAAAAGAAGGAGCATTTAATTTTTTAGTAGTAGCCAATCCAAAGCAGGTAGTTTGTGAAATAGTCAAATTAAAAAACAACATATGGTTCGGGATGAGACATGCACGATACAAAGCCTCTGTGCCTTGCACTTGCCAACTTTTAGAACCCCAAACAGATTTAAGATCAATTGTATCCTTCGACAGTTCATAGCCCCCAATAGCCAATTGGTCAAGAAAGGACTTGGAATATAACAATTTTGTGTGGGTAAGTCTAACTTTGGAAGAGGACTTTTCGGTCATCTTAAAATAAAAAGCATTAGGATATGGTTTACTGATTAAAATCAGTAAAATATGTGAATCTCTTTAAAAGAGAACTGGAGCAGCCTTCAACAGGAGCAGGGCAATGTTCCCATTGCGTATAATTAACTATATTCCTCCTTGTGTTTGCCTTATACAGGTAGTGATTTCCATAGTGTTGATAAAAGAACAAACACCATAATTAGCCGAATCTAAATATAAATCCTCAGCATCAAAAGCAGCATAATATTTCAAATCTGAAAACAAAGCCTCTACGGATTGAACGTCCCAATCATCAGAGTGTATATTTTGTTTAATCACATCCCCCATTGAAACTCTTAGTACGTTGAGGACATTTATAACCTCTGTGGGACCGTGAATCTGAAATTTAACAACATCCCATATAATCCCATATAATCCCTCGGCTAAACAACTGGGCAGAAACTGGAGTAGGATTTCTACTGATAGCCTAGCTCCTCACCTCTTATCTGTTGACCACTTTGATACGAGCCTTGACCTTGATACACGATTAGCACACATTAATGATCACATTACTTCGGCAATCGATCAGATCGCCCCTATTAGGCCCATAAAAACCTATCGCTCTGCTCCCTCGGCCCCATGGTATTCGAATGATCTTCGTAAGCTCAAATCAGAATGTAAACGTCTTGAGAGACGTTGGAGAATCACCTTCTCACCAGATCGTAAAATTCTTTACAAAGCCGCCCTGAAAAACTATAGGAAAAAGATCATTGAACATAAAAGAATATTCTTAGAAGAAAAAATTAATCGTTCCCAAGGTTCATCAAGGGAAATATTTGAGACAGTCAGATCCTTCACAGATCCCCTGGCATTGAAACGACCTCCAGTGGTATCACAGACTCTCTGTGATAATCTCTCTGTCTTTTTCGAGAATAAAATAGCCACCATTCATGATTCTTTCCCTACCAACACCTCAGTATACAAAAGTCCTATATCCGTTTCTCTACCTGGCCCTGAGTCCCTGTTCGTTGATTTTGCAGAGATTTCTCTGGAACAATCTCTTGCAGAACTTCTTAAAATTAAATCTGGCTCTCCGTTGGACCCATGGCCGGCTAAACATTACAAATCCTTAGCTCCCATTCTTAATCCCTTTATGAACAGAATATGGAATGACTCACTACAGCTGGGAATTTTCCCCGACACCTGGAAACAAGCACGTCTGGTTCCGATAATTAAGAAGGCCAGCGCCGATCCCTGTGATCCTGCCAACTACAGGCCTATTTCTCTACTGCCTGCCCCTGCTAAAGTACTAGAAAGACTTGCTCAACAACAACTAGCCAGCTTTCTTGAAACATCAGGTGCTTTTCACGATTCTCAGCACGGCTTTAGACCAGGATACAGCACTGAGTCGGCTCTCATCGAGATGTCAGACGCAGTAAGATGGAGGCTGGACGAGGGATCAAGAGCGGTGTTGGTGCTGCTGGACTTGTCGGCAGCATTCGACACCGTCTCCCACCCCCTCCTCCTTGATCGCCTACATTCAAAAGGTATCCAGGGCACGGCCTTGGGATGGATCTCATCCTTCTTGTCTAGCCGGACCCAGGCAGTGTTTACCCCCCCATTCATTTCTGAAAGTCGTCCGCTTCGGTGGGGAGTCCCTCAAGGCTCCTCGCTGAGCCCCCTCTTATTTAATGTTTATTTTTCCCCACTTTTCGATATCATCGCCCAAACTGGTATAAAGGTCACCTCCTACGCTGATGATATCCAGCTTATGTTTTCATTTGATAACATCTCTCCCTCAACTTTTGATCCATTAAAAAATTGTCTCCGTACTATTGCCCACTGGATGGACAATAATTTTCTTAGATTGAATGCTGGGAAAACGGAGGTTCTCTTTTTTCACCAGCCTTCTCCACTTGACCCCAATATTTGGTGGCCTACCGACTTAAGTACCCCCCCCCTCCCAAAAGAATCTGTGAAGAATCTTGGAGTGAGATGGGACTCCAACCTTACTTTTTATCATCAAGTGCATACAGTCTCTACTGCCTGTCTAGCCAAGATTAGAATGATAAAAAAGTTCATTCACTTTCTGCCGAGTAACACCAGGAAGATTGTTGTCCAGGCGTTGATCACTTCACACCTGGACTACGCCAATGCACTCTATTCTGGCCTGTCTGTAGGGCTCAGTCATCGCCTTCAGACAGTACAGAATGCGGCGGTGCGATTGTTTACCGGTCTCCCCCTACGTGAGCACATTACCCCTCACCGCCGCAAACTCCACTGGCTACCACTGCAAAAAAGGGCCGAATTTAAAGCTTTGGTACTAGCTCATCGGGCAATGCAGGGTAAAGGCTCCGCATATCTGTCTTCCTGTTTGATTCCTTATAATAACTTCAGGACCCTACGTTCCTCGTCAAAAAACTTCCTGTCGGTTCCTAGATTTAGGAAATCCCGCTCAGGTGGGAAAACTTTCCCAGTGTTGACATCGGCCCTATGGAATAAACTTCCTATTGCCATCCGGCTGATCAAAGATGAACAACCTTTCCGGCGAGCACTCAAAACTCACCTGTTCTGCTGAGTTACTTCTGCCTCATTTTACCATCAAAGGTCTACATGTAGTTTACAGGAGCGCCGGGACACCCCGTTGGGGTAGCTGTGCGCGATATCAAAACACACTAAATAAATCCCTTCTAAGACGGGCCAAGCAGTAATATTTGCAAAGGTCAGGTCCCTCTTTATTCTGTGTGATGAGGAATGGGGTGCCAATGTTCCATTAATTAGTCGAATAGAAGTTCTCTCTTCAACGTAGTGTCCATTCACAAGACGGAAAAAATATACCACAAAGCCAATTGACATTAACAAAAAAATTGAAAAAAGCACCAACCAGATGTAAGTCCATGGGGGTATCAAAAAATGTTTTTTAAACCGTGTTGTAAAAACAGAAATTTTCGAAGGGGACTTCATTGTGGTAGAATTGGTGTCAAATGAAAATCTGGACTCAGTCGCCAAACAGTTCTGTAAATCTGGCATTGACAGATCTGTGGGGTAGGCATACTCAGTATCATCAAGATGATCATCAGGTGGGGTATTTAATAAAGGACTTAAAACAGCAGGCATCTCAATGGCAACGTCAGGCCTGTTGTTAGGAGCTGGAGCCAAAATAGAATTTCTCAGCATCGATGGACAGGAGACCGCAGGTGTCATACTAAGAAGAATCGGCCACTCTGTGTAATTTGACATTGTCAATGGAGATGTACCTTTTTTCCTTACCACCTGGAAGTGGAGGTAAAACGAATGTTCTTGTGCCCCGCACGCCAAGTACAGGAACTGGTGCTCGATATGAGGGTCCAAACTCTTCCTTGTTCTCGACCTTCTTTCGGACCAGTTCTCCGACTCGGGGTAGCCAGCCAACTACCGGAATCTGCAACGCAGCATCAGATGTGGAGGGCTTGTGTTCCTTTGTAAACTGTCTCTCGCCTCATGTAGAGTCAGTAAAACATTACAATGTTCATCTACGTCAAAGGGGGCAGCTGCCGCCACCTGGTCTAGACCTTCAAGGTCCGGGACAAACATTTTGATACCAAAGAGCATCTCGTATGGGGTCCGCCCACCCATAGTCCTTCTAGGGAGATTATTAAGTGCACGCTTTACGCCATTGAGATGGGCTAGCCAGTTCCGGCCGGTACCTATAACTCTAGGTTTCAAGGATTGCTTTAAGACATAGTTCAACCGCTCCACAACACTATTACCCTCAGGCCGGCATGGAGATGAAAATTTGACCTGGACCCCCAATGAACTCATGGCACCCTTGTACGCCCTAAAGCAGACGCTGGACCCTGGTCCGAATGGAAGGTGCCACACGCAAAAATTCCCACAAAGACACGCAAATCCCTTATGACAGTCATGAATCAGCACTTCGGTGGGGCCACACCCATACAAAGCGCGTGCAAGAATCAACTGCAACTAAGATGTACTTATACGCAGTATCTGAGGAAAAAGGACCGCAGTGATCCAAATAAACACAACCAAGAGATTTATTAGAAATGTACAACTGTCTGTGGCGGACGCGCAGCAGTTGAAGGCTTGATCTGCTGACATATGTCACATTGAAGGACATAATCACGCGTCTGTTTATACAGTCCCCGCCACCAAAAACGCTGTTGAAGCTGAGATACAGTAACCAAAACGCCCTCGTGGGCAGCTGTAATCAGCCTTGGTTGACCTGCGGACCGCGTTGGGAATCAATCTGTCACCAACGTCTAGAATTTTCACATAAGGAACTTTATCAGAACTTAAATGAAAAGAATACTTTGAAGGAAATCCAGTAGGATATTTACTTCCCTTCTCAGTAGCGGCAATTGCTGCTAAGATGTCATCATCAATCTTACTTTTGGAACGTGTAACTGCTGCAACCAAATATGTCGAAACTGCTGTCTTCACGGCCTCATCGGCCAGACTATTGCCAACAGCGTGAACTCCCACACGTTGATGACCAAGAGTATAAATTACATACATGAGTGGCAATTGCTCTTTAAGTTCAGCCACTCGAACCCAGAACATTTTATGTTTTATTGTGCTACCTTTAGAGTCACAATAGTCATTCTGAGTCCTAAATAACAGATTGTCATTGTAAGACTGGACACAGTAGTAAGAATCACTCACAATAAGAGTAGTCACACTAGGATCGGCGTACTCTAATGCAAGCATCAGAGCAAGGAGCTCTGCTAATTGGGTGGTACAGTCCCCTAATGTCTGTGTATGCACAACATCGGACTTGAATTCTCCATTCACCATGATACCGACCACAATTGCGCAAACTGAGACGTATGCATGCTTAGACCCATGCGCGACTTGCGCTGAACCATCAGTGTAAATGATACAATGGAAATTGGAAATCCTCCAAAGGGCGCACGGTCAACGGGGCAGGATGAACAAACTCATACTGCAAAAACTCCTGCGACTGTAAGGAGGAATCAAAAATGAACGTGACATCCGGAGATGTCAATGATGTCGCCCATAGTATCCACCATGCTTGCAAAGCTTTAGAATTAGGTACACTGGCTTTCGTCACTGCCTCCAAGGCAGGATACGGTGTAACAACCAACATGGGTTTTCCCTGCGAAAGTGTGTGTTCTTTCAGAATCGCCATTTGCACTGCTGTCAAAACATTTTCCACAGTGGAAAACGGCATTTCAGCCGAAGTGTACAAGTGTGACTTGTAAGCGATTGGTACTGTGTCACCTTCGTTAAAAGTAAGGTATGTGAAACCCACCGCCCCAGGGACGATTCTTATCACCAAATTGGTGTGGTTATCACGAGTCAGTAAGAATTTAGATTCTAGAAGATCAGCCTGCAAAGACTGCAAAATGGCTGAAAGTTCAGGCAGCCAGCACAATTTGGTAAAAGTTGGCTATATCAAAGCATATAATGGCTTGATACGCTGGGAATGTATGTACGCCCGAAATTCAAAAATGCCAGCAAGGATTGCAATTTTTTCAGTGTTATTGGAGCGTGCAGTTGTGCGCATTTCTCCAAGAAGTGAGTAGCCAATCCTCGACCTTCATTGTTGAGCTCATAGCCCAGGAACAACCTTGTGTACTCTGCAATGGGAGACTTTGCAAAGTTAAATTTGTAACCGAAGTCCGCAAAATTGCAAATTATGCGCTCAACGCGGCACAGATGCGCCCATATTTCGTCGTCTGTGAGATAAATGTCATCCACATATGAACACACATCTGGGTCGACTCGCTTTAGAAGAGAAACTATATAGCCCATAGCTAAATGTTTACATTTTCGCTGTGTGCCACCGCTGGTAAAAGCGGTCCATTGACTACTTAAACCAGAAAGGTTGTGGGCAAAAAAACCATTGGATATGTCAAATGTGGTTTTAAACCTTTTTTCACACAAGACCATCCACTAGGGAAGATCTGTGAGTATTCTGTACTGCACAGGTACGGCAATGCGATTTTAAATGCCGGTAATCTAATACCAAACGGTAAGAACCATCAGGCTTGATCGCATTAAAAAGAGGGTTATTTATCGGAGACACACATGTTTCAATCATTCCAATTGTTCAAGGATTTCTGCCACGGAAGCTTTCGCTTCACGCCGCATGGGATATTGAGGTTGAGGCTGTGGCATAGACCGTAAGGGAATCTCATGTTGGGGGGGGGGGAATTTATCCCAACCACAGTGAGTACGGTACAAAGCAGGCGCAAGGACCTTAGCCCACTCTTCTGCAAAATTGAGAGCATGCTAATTAGACACAGTCTCGGAGCTGCGAGAACATAAGGTGGGGGACAGTCAGCCTTCGCTAACAAAATGTCATACTAGGTTGTAAGATTTTCCCAAAATACCCCTTTTATGGTACGTTGTACGTCACCATCAATCATAAGGTCAATTTCAAAAAGCCTTTCAGGGGGAGCTACTGTAGTGTCAGCTGTCTCAACAACAACAAATTCGTCAGTCGCTGTCACCTTCAGTAGTGGACGCAGAGCTTCTCGAACAATGGTAATCTCCTCCGCACTATCCAACAGCATCAGCGCCCATGTCTGATTCCGAAGCTGCGTTCTCACTATCTGTGGCATATCTTGCTGTTAAAGAGGCAACTTTCTTTTTTTGTAACTGGGGTCTTTTCTGCGAAGAATCGTCCTGCTTGCCTTTTCAGTCTTTCGGGCGGGGTTGTTTGCAACTCTGCTGCCCACCCTGTCCTCTGCCGCCGCCTCCTCCACCGGTTGATGCGGCCGATGCGTCCTGTAAAGAACGAGGAGAGTGTTGATCAGGAACCTGAAAATGATCAGGTGACTTAATCGTAGCTCGGTCGCGCAAGTCATAAGCGCGTTCAGTAGCGCAGGCGCTTGGGATGCGGGATGGGACTCCTGTTTCTGTTGTTGTTTTCCCTGTTTTTTATTTTTGTTCCAGTTTTGCTTTGGAGCTTTGGGTTGTTCGTCCTTCTCAGACTTTGACCCCTGAGTTTGTTTTTTATCTTTGGTAGAAAAGGGCTTGACACCTAAACTATTACGGCCTATGGTCTTATAAGCCGCCGTTATAATTCTCGGTCACTGACGGGGTTTATCGGCATCAGGGACATCGCGCAGAACATTAGACACTAGTTTACCGCATCTGCCTTTATATTAGAACGGACGAGATCAGAAACTACGTCAAATGAGCCAAAGAGTCTCATTCCCAATTCAGATCCGTACTCATCCTGAACACGCTTAATGACCGAGGGAAGGACAGCCATTGACGGTGTGCCGAAGTACCTTGTGTACACTGCCACAAAGATTCTACCCCATGATTTGCAGTCACCGGCTTCCGGTCCCAAGTCCTTTGGCAAACTAATTGTAAGAATCCTGTGTTTTTCTACAGGACGCGAATTAGGAAAAACTGCCTCCACCTGGTCAAATTTCTCAGCAAGCCAGAAAGGTATATCATCCTTATCCTGGGGACGCTTTCCCATAACCGCATTAACCATGACGGGACTAAGCTTCATCCCGCTCGGTCCAGCTGGAAGTGCCGCAACACCAGGGGCCCCTCCCTGGAAATTGCAGGTAACATACTGAACCAAGGCCCTAATAACTCCTATGGCGGAGGTATATAGGCGCCTCAATTCAGCAACAGGGACTGCCCCCGCCTGAGGATGCGGGGTAAATCCAGCCAACACAGGCCAAGAAGCGCCTGGAATGGACAAATGACCTAATATAATCGCCGTTAAACTGTGGGGAAGGGCGCCATTAAACTAAACACGGTGCTGCCATGCAGAAATCGGAACTTCCTGTGTCCTATAAGGAACATATTCCACTGGCACGGCTGTGTGAGTATAAGTGTGAAACACCTGAGTATCCGCATTCACTGCAGGAAATGTCACCCATGAGTAGAAAATCTCAAACGGGTAAGCAATCTCAGTGCTCACCACCAAAATAACTGCCATGCCCTCCAAGGAGACGTTATATACTGCAAATGATTGCGTACCACAATGCGACTTTGCTGCGGTATGTCAACGTCACCCATAATGACACAGACAGGATAGGTACAATGCAAAACAATGTAGCACAACTGGGTAGTAATTCAAAAGGAAACCAATTTAAAAGATTCAAGCTTGAAAAGACCTTTGTCATTATAGGTAGGTTTATCCGTCACCACTGTTAACCGGAAATAATAGTGAAGGTGTTAAGGACTGATATAAGCACTACTCAAGCATCATGTAATAAGACCACCACTGTTCGGGCGCAATGTTGCAGGGATTCTGCTCAGACACAGAACTGTGCACAGAGACCCAGGACCTCAGTGAATTAGGGTATGCCAAAAACTCACCTTAGTACCTAGAATCCCCTACCAGACTAACATCAATGTCCCATCAGCTCTTTGTCCTATAGCAAAGTTACCAATGATTAGACAACCCAGAACATGCGACTTAGGTTATCTCAGGTAAGGTGGGAAACATGAGCATTCTTTCGTTATACTCTCATACCAGTCCAAAGCAGGGAGTAAAGGGAGACATGTGCAAGTTTAAAATATTTAATTTAACGCCGTGATTTCAGGTGCACCATCTTAGCTAATACAAGCACACATATGATAAGAAATAAGATTGTCAGCATAGTTACGATTCCATAAAATACAAAGGGAGAAAGCATGTTATAATGCTAAATGGAAGCAGGTTCAATATATACCTATATTTCACCCTCCCTTGCTAGTAGGTTATTTTATATCTAAAGAAGGTCTCTTAGGCTTGCATAGGCGACCTCATACCTCAATGATTAGCAGGAGTGAATCACATCGAGTTCTGCACAAGCTCTCAGCATACAAATGTTCTCCAAGTGTGTTCTATAATGCCTACACAGTGCATTATTAAAGGCGCCAGTATCTGAGTTGGCCACAGCTGCATATATGTTATGGCTAGAACGTGCGCTGATCAGTTAAAACAACAGCTACAGTGCTGATATAACCTTGAAGGCCTCGGCACTCACTGTTCAGACTAAGCAAGTCTAGCAATGTAGAAAAACAAGTTATTCTCATGTGAAGCAAAACACTCAGCCTAACTCAAAACAATAGCTAACGTGAGTGCCCTGTGCAAAAGACAGCAAAAGGTAAAAACGTGTTTAAACTTCTAATAAGCACATGCTAACTTAACACTGTGTGAATGTAAGGCTCAGCCCCACTACAAGATCAATTGTGAGAGAATTTGACTGTCCCCTGACAATGAGAAACTTAAGAACTCTAAACAACACTAGTTCATGTTGTTGAAAATTGGCAGCCTCACTGACAACACTGGCGTGTGGATCCTTCCTTGCACACTGTTCACCTCACCGGATGTTTTCTGCCTCATTCCTGCTTCTCTCCCAACAATTCCCTCACACACACGACTTTCCAGATGGTGTCAGGATTATTCCTAAGTCACCACGACTGAAGGTGAAAATGGCCGGTGTTAAGTACCAATTTGAGCACCATTCTAGTGTTCCAGAAAGCTTCCTAGTGAAGGCCAGAAAAGAATCTCCCGTGCGCCAAAATTCTAAACTGCGCACTTCATTGGCGTTTCTTGAGAATAGGTAGGGTTGAGAGTGTTCTCTGTTGTGTTAGCTTAGTTTAGGGTAGTGGCGTCTTTTTCCGTCGTGTCTAGAGACGGTGACGTGATCCTTCAGACAGCTCGAGGCGCTCCACCCCTCAAATATGAGAACAGTACAATCTCATTTTTCCCTGTCTTCACTGCCAAGGTCCAGAGACAGAGACGCTTCTTCCTGGAGGTCAAAAAAGCACTCAGGGTGCAGGACATCAAATATACCATGCTGTTTCCAGTGGAGCTACGTGTGGAGGCAGAGGGCAAAACCAGGTTCTTCACAGAGCCAGAGGAGGCCCTTGACTGGCTTGATGGATGGTGGAGAGTGGGAGTCAGAGGAACCTTGGACTGACAGGAGCGATGAGGTGGGAAGCCGCAGAAAAAACAAAACCTCACTCAGGAAGATGGGGACCAACATGCCACTGGAGGCTCGTGAACTCACACAAAGGTTTTGAACCAAAACTGAAACATGGATTCTCCCTCATAGAGAAGAGACATAGACAATGACATTTGATAAGCGGAGAACTGGACTGGGAAGTGACTCAAAAGGCAGACCTAAGCTCCAGTAACCTGAAATGACCTGCAGACACCAAACTATACAAAGAAAAGTAAACGTACTGTTCAGTAATGGACACCAAGATGAGCGGATGTGTATACATCAACTGTATATAATGTCTCCTGTAGCAGACATTTCGATTGTTCGGTGGGAGGGAGAGGTTGGGCCCACGACTCCTCCACACAGGGATGGGAGGGCGACGGACACTCTGCACAGTTGGAGAAGTGGACAATTGGATTCTGATATGTAGGAAAGTAGGTAGGAGCGGTGAAGGCAGTTTGGGGGTGTGTAGAATAGGTAATTGCTTTACTTTAGCACAGCGACGAAGCATGTCACATGAGTCAGTATCGGGGTCAGGCATACACCAGCATACTACTAGGGTGCCAGAACTGAGAGAAAGGGGAGAGTCATACAATCGCCTCAGCATGGGCAAAGCATTTGAGAAGGGAGACAAGTCAATATGCCTAGTTCCACAAACAATAGGCGTAGTCAAAGCCGACCCGGCATATGCCTGAGATGAGGGGATCCACTTATGTATCATATTATGCACCATCGAATAACAAATTCTTGTAGTCATGGTAAGAAACTTGGGCAGGGACCTGAGGTTCCTTACATGGAATGTAAACGGGCTGGGCGACAAACTAAAGAGGGGAATGGTCCTCCAATACAAACAAAGACAAGCCCCAGACATAGCCCTAGTACAAGAAACACACCTAATTGGCAATACCTGTAAAGCTCTGAACAGATGGAGCTTTCAATTCATATCACATGCAGTATTCACCCCTAGTTCCCGGGGGACGAGATCCTTCTCTGCAAAAACTCCCATATCTGGTCAGTAAAAGGTGGGCAGATGGGCAGGGTCGGTTCGCGGCTGCCACTGGAACTTGGTAAGGGAAAGCCCTAAATGTGCTATCAGTATATGTTTCCCCAGCATTGCAACAAACCACATTACTGGATTTGAGCAAGTTCTTCCTAGACCTCTCAATCTGTACTTTGGTGTTTGGGGGTGACTTCAATTTGGCACTAAACTGGTTGCTTGACCGGTGACCCCACGCAGAGATCCAGGCACTGGGTCCTAACTGGCGTATTTTCTTTCAGCCCTGGCCTGGCTTGGTTGCCGTATGGCGACCGCTCAACCCCACGGTCACTTTTCACACGGGGGCCCACAACAGCCAATCCCACATTGACTATATGCTCACTCTTGCTGCTGATATCCCTGACTTCACTG
Organism: Lissotriton vulgaris; assembly: GCF_964263255.1. NCBI lineage: Eukaryota > Metazoa > Chordata > Amphibia > Caudata > Salamandridae > Lissotriton > Lissotriton vulgaris. Next base: position 1,039,560,640 of record NC_141697.1, read on the forward strand.
AAGCCCGTTGTTTGGCATGGGGTATCTCGGACCATACCCCAGTGCCGAATAAAATAACTGTGGGTCTCCAGTCTGGATGCACCACACTCACAATCAACCCATGAGCACTAAAAATTCCACACATCAAAGCAGGACTGTTCCAAGACAAAGAACTATATTTCCAGGAGAGAATGGGGAGAGAACAGGCAAACTATTGCTGTGGCTTGAGAGGGGGGAGCAGACGAACAGGTGGTCCACTAGCTCAGGGGACCTAATGGGGAGGAAACAATCCATCCACAAGATATAGCAGAGACATTCACGACCTACTTCGAAACAGTCTATACCAGGGGTCTTCAAACTGTGGGGCGCGACCCCCAGGGGGGCCGTGGAGCGATGCAAAGGGGGTCGCGCCTTCACAGTGTCACTTCTGCCCTGGCCTCCAGGGCTTCAGCCCCCCCTCTTCCCCCATCCTGTGGCTCTGCCGGGCTGCTGCAGTGCAGCTCACGCTCCTGGGGCCTCGGCTGGGCAGTGTCTGGAGTCTTATCTCCGGCCCGAGTTTTTCACAGGTCATTTAAGACCATTAGCATATTTACATGCCTTTGTTAACTGATTACCAACGCTTCTTTTTTTATGGTTTCAGTACCCCCTGGGCCCCACAGTGTGAGAATGCATTTAATGAAAAGAAATATAAAGTTGTGTTGCCAAAAGAAACATGCCTGCTATGTGTTGTTTAAAGATCCTGCAGAGACCTGCTCTTGACACTAAATTGAGTTTTAAATAAAAAAGTATGTATTAATTAGTTATGCGACTTTTCTGTTTTTATTCTCTTTAATTATTAGTCATTGATCATTGAGGCATCCCTAGAACACAATTAAAAGTGCTTTCTATTCATATTTGCTGTTCTACGTATTCACAGATAAGTGCAAAAAATACAGCTGTAGGTTACTGCTTATTTCTGGGCCATCAAAATAATGAGCTGGTAACCCTAATCATTAGACTGGAAGTTTGTTGCAGGATCAGCACATTATTTATTTCCTCCACCCTCGAACCCTGATTAATGCCATTATAGCAATAGTTTAACTTATATCTGAAACCCTACGCTTCAAGTTTCTGGGAATGCACCCTGCTTTCAGACTACTCACTTCTCATTCTCGCCTTCACTTTCACGTTCACCCTGCACTCACACTGATCACCATGCACTCACACCATTCACCCGTTCACCCTGCACTCACAGTGATCACAGTGCACTCACACTGATCACAGTGCACTCACACTGATCACAGTGCACTCACACTGATCACCATGCACTCACACTGATCACCATGCACTCACACCATGCACTCACAACATTCACCCACTCACCCTGCACCTACAGTGATCCCCATGCACTCACACTGATCACCATGCACTCACACTGATCACCATGCACTCACACTGTTCACAATGCACTCACACTGTTCACAATGCACTCACATCATTCACCCGCTCACCCTGCACTCACACCAATCACCATGCACTCACACCATTCACCCGCTCACCCTGCCCTCTCAGTGATCATAATGTACTCACAGTGATCACAATGCACTCACACTGATCACCATGCACACACACTGATCACCATGCACTCACATCAATCACCATGCACTCACACCAATCACCATGCACTCACACCATTCACCCGCTCACCCTGAACTCTCAGTGATCATAATGTACTCACAGTGATCACCATGCACTCACACCATTCACCCGCTCACCCTGCACTCACAGTGATCACTTTACACTAAAAATTTGCTTGCATTGTTCACTCTGTACCTCACCCTGCAGTCACACGAGCACACTTCTCACCCTGCACTCATGTGAGACTCCACTCACCTGTCACCCCCTTACTGCTCAATCTGTAGCTCACTCAAACAAGGCCATCACTAACCATGCACTAATTCGTCCCACTCTGCACTTACAGCCGAACCCAAATTCATATGGTCACCTCACTCACCCTGCAGTCACTCCTTTTACCCTTCTCTCACACTGTTGCATTGCTCACCATGCAGTCACATAGGCACTCTTGTCACCCACACAGTGCAGAAGGTTAAAGTGCCTGGTACAAAGAAGATGTACCATGCACATCACAGAACTGAGTGTGAGTAAACTATGAGTAACGCTATAAAAAAATGAAATGTTTGTCAGACAGGTGCTATAGAGAGATGAGGTGTATTGTTGGTGAGTGGTAGTGAGGGAATTCATGGAGAAGGTGGAAAGACTTTTGCACCGTGTGCGACCAGTGCTTCGACAAGCCCTGGCTGGGAGTGTTAACCCCCCCCCCCCCCCGAAGTTCGGGTCTACTGGATCCCCTGCTTCTGCCTATTATTTACATTTGTAGTGCGCTACTGTTAAAAAAAGGTGTCCTGGGGCTAATAACCATCTGCCTGCAATGTGAGAGAGGGATCCGGGGTTGGGAGAGGAGAGAGGAGAGGGATGGAAGGAAGGGGGTGAGAGGAAAGGGGCATGGTTAAACTGTTTAACTCTGCACAAGACCTCCACGGTTTGAATGCACCCTTGCTGCTCCCGGCCATGGCCAGGTGAGCTTCTTATGTGGGAGCGCGTATTCCTGCGGATGGGGAGGCCCTTCACAGAGGTTGACTAGATATCTTTCTGATGTTAATTGCTGTATTTTGGTTATAAACTGGCACTGATGGGGTGAAATCTTTCCTCAGTATTACTGTGTTTAAAAAAATTCTAAATAATAAAGCAATGCTACCCCAAAAAACGCAGCATCACAGAACATTATTTACATTTTCTACTCACACAATTTAGTCAAGCCTGTCGCATAATTTGGTCCTCACCTTCCTCATAACCTAGAGGTTTAGAAATGTTTGTCAGGAGGGGGTCCTTACGTTTGAAAATGTTGACAGGGGGGTCTCGGCATCCAAAAGTTTGAAGACCTCTGGTCTATACCACTATGTCGGCGACTACAGCCACAGACAATCAGAACCTCCTAGCCACCATCCAGGTCAATGGCCTCTCACCTGAAGAGTGGGATTCCCTCGAGGGAGACCTCACAGAGGAAGAGATACAGCTGGCAATCCGAGAGATACGCTCGGGTATGACAATGGGACACAATGGGCTCCCGATCGAATTTTTAAGTTGGCTGCTACCAAGTTGATGCCCCATCATCACCAAAGGTACCTAGAGAGTTATGAAAATGTCTTCCACCAGCCAAGATCCGATTAGCCACGATTGTGGTAATACATAAGCTGGCAAAAATTAGCAAACAATTGTAAGGAGTACAGACCCATCTCTCAAAAATACTAGCCAAAGTATTAGCTAATAGTCTCATCTCAAACACTGCTATAAGTCTATGTCGCCTACACAGCCTTCTCAGTAGGAGAGACACCTTAAGGGAAGACGTAGCCCAGTTGTCATAGGATGCCAAAATGGCCTTTGACACCATCGAGTGGTCCTACATCTTTGCTGTACTAGAGCGAATGGGTTTCGGACCCAAATTCATAAAGGGGATTGAACTCCTATACACAGCCCCAACAGAACAAATCATGGTAAATGGTCACACATCACAATAGATTCAATTGGGTAGAGGAACCAGATAGGGGTGGCCACTATCGTCGTTGATTTTTGCAGTGGTGTTGGAACCTATGGCGATCTGGGTAAGAGGTGATTCCCTGATACGGGTACTTAAATGGAAGTAGCAACACGAGGTCAGAATATCCCTTTATGCAGACAACATATTACTATATATGGCATCCCGAGTGTCCTCAATTCACTGCATCCTTCCTATCTTGCGTATATTTGGTAACCACTCTGGATATACAATAAACTGGTCCAAATCTCAACTATTCCCAGTGCATGACACTAGACCTAAACTCCCAAAAGACTATGACATCCCCGTAGCAACAGATGGCTTCCGTTATCTACAAATATGTATAACCATGGACCAAACAACATTTTATGAAACTAACCTGCAGGGCCCTTTGACACATCTGGAAGCCAACGTCAGACACTGGTGTGGCCTCCCGCTGACCCTTTTGGGTCGAGCTGCTCTTTTCAAAATGTTAGCTCTACCTCGCTTCCTATATGCACTCCAAAATACCCCCTATAAGGTCCCAGACTCCTATTTTTTAAACATAGGCAGTGTGGTGCGTACTCTACTGAGGGATGGGTGGGCACCACGTATTGCGATGCAGAAGTTGACGGCAGGATGGTACAATGGTGGGATTGCACTACCGACCTTAAGCTCTATCATTGGGCATCGCAATTGGTAGTGATTAATTGCTGGGTCCATGGTCCCCGAGTTGAGCATATCATTCACACAGATTTGTGGTTGATGGGGCAGGGAGGGTATCACAGAGTGCTATATACAAACTCCAAACGACTATGCCTAACTGGACCCACAGCCCGAACTACAGAAATATGACATTTGGTCAACTAAAAAGCGACCCCAGTTTGGGAGCCAGAGTGGTTGGGCCAATTGAATACCTGCCCATGGTTCGATAAATAGGACCTGATAGGTATCTCATCAGTAGTCAAGTCAAGTCAAGTCAATAAATTTATATAGCGCGCTACATACCCAGAGGGTCTCAAGGCGCTTGAAGAGGGGTGGGGAATTACTTCTCGAAAATCCAGGTTTTAAGTTGCTTTCTGAATGCTAGGTGGTTTTGAGTGAGGCGAAGGTGCATGGGAAGTGAGTTCCAGGTTTTGGCCGCTAGGTAGGAGAATGATCTTCCTCCCATGGTGGTTTTGTTGACGCGGGGAACAGCAGCGGGGGCTTGGTTGGAGGAGCGCAGCTGGCGGGGGGGGGGTGTAGAAGGAAAGACGTGTATTGAGGCATTCGGGTCCAAGTTCGTAAAGAGCTTTGTGTGCGTGGGTGAGGAGGCGGAAAGTTATCCTCTTATTGATGGGGAGCCAGTGGAGGTTTTTCAGGTGACCAGAAATGTGTTCTTTACACGGGATGTCTAAAATGAGTCTGGCAGATGCGTTCTGGATGCGTTGGAGTTTTGTTCTGAAGTTTTGCGGTGGTACCGGCGTAGAGGGTGTTACCGTAGTCCAGGCGGCTTGTAACCAGTGCGTGGGTGACCGTTTTTCTAGTTTCGTTGGGGATCCAGCGAAATGTTTTTTTGAGCATGCGAAGAGTGTTGAAGCAAGATGAAGAGACGGCGTTGACTTGTCGGGTCATCGAGAGTGAGGAATCCAGGATGACGCGTAGATTCCGTGCGTGATCCATCGGGATGGGTGCTTTTCCAAGGGCCTCTGGCCACCAAGTGTCGTCCCAGGCAGAGGGGGAGGTACCTAAGATAAGGACTTCTGTTTTGTCTGAATTCAGTTTCAGACGGCTATGCTTCATCCATTCGGCTACCTCTTTCATTCCTTCATGTAGGTTGGTTTTGGCGGTGTTAGGGTCTTTGGTGAGAGAGAGGATTAGTTGAGTGTCATCAGCGTAGGAGATGATGTTGAGGTTGTGTTGGCGTGCGATGGTCGCGAGGGGGCTCATGTATACGTTGAAGAGGGTGGGGCTGAGTGAAGATCCCTGTGGCACGCCGCAGATGACTTCAGTGGCCTCTGACTTGAATGGTGGGAGGCGTACTCTCTGAGTTCTTCCGGTAAGGAATGAGGTGATCCATTCCAGTGCTTTTCCTTGGATTCCGATGTTTCTGAGTCGTTGTAACAGGGTGTTATGACAGACTGTGTTGAAGGCTGCGGAGAGGTCGAGGAGGATGAGGGCGACTGTGTCTCTATTGTCCAGTAGAGTTCGGATGTTGTCTGTTGCTGCGATGAGTGTGGTCTCAGTACTGTGTTTGGCTCGGAAACCGGACTGTGAGGAGTCAAGGGATTTGTTGGCTTCGAGGAAGGCGGCAAGCTGGTTGTTGACAGCTTTCTCGATGACTTTGGCCGGGAACGGAAGGAGCGAGATGGGGCGGTAGTTTTTGAGTTCGGTGGGGTAAGCTGTGGGCTTTTTCAGAAGGGCACTGAGCTCGGCGTGTTTCCAGCTTTCTGGGAAGGTGCCGGAGTTGAGGGAGAAGTTGATGACGTCTCGGAGGTGTGGTGCTATGATGGAGTCTGCTTTGTTGAAGATGTGGTGAGGGCATGGGTCTGTGGGGGATCCTGAGTGGACGGGAGTTCATCAGGCGGATGGTGTCCTCAGTGGAGATTGGGTTCCAGTCATTAAGGATGTTCAAGGGGGGTGAAGGTACAGCAGAGGGTTGGGTGGGTTGGTCTTCGGGTTGGTTGTCGAAGCTGTTGTGGATGTCTGCGATTTTGTCGTGGAAGAACGAAGCTAGTGAGTCGCAAAGGGTTTGAGAGGGGGTGATGTCGTTGGAGTTGGCAGTGGGGTTGGTAAACTCTTTGACGATGTTTAATAATTCCTTGCTGTTGTGGGCGTTTTTGTCTAGTCGGTCTTTGAATGCGGTTTTCTTGGCAGTCCGGATCAATTGGTGGTGTATGCGGGTGGCGTTTTTGAAGGCGTCCCTGGTGTTGGTGTTTGGGTCTTTTTTCCAGGCCTTCTAAAGGGAGCGACAGAGTTTCTTGGATTTCTTAAGATCCTCGTTGAACCAGGGGGCGTTTTTGCTGCCTAGCTTGATTTGACGTTTTTTCAAAGGTGCTAGGTTGTCGGCAGTGTTGCTTAGCCATTGAGTGAGGTTAATGGCTGCTTGGTTGGGGTTCGATGAGTAGGCAGGGGGGTTTTGAAGAAGCGATGTGGAGATCTGGTCAATGGTGATTTTGTTCCAGTTTCTTCGCAGGGTAGGTTGAGGATGGTTGTGGTCTTATTATAAACGAAGTGAACGCAGCTGTGGTCCGTCCAATGGAGGACTGTGGTGTGACTGAAGGAGATATGTTTGCTGGAGGTGAAGATAGGGTCGAGAGTGTGACCTGCGTGGTGTGTGGGGGTATGAACAAGTTGTTTGAGTCCGAGGTTGGCGAAATTGTCCAGAAGGGTGGTGGTGTTGTTGTCGTTGCTCTTTTCCAGGTGAAAATTGAGGTCTCCCAATAGGATGTAGTCCTCGGAGGAGAGGGCGTGTTGGGTGATAAAATCAGTGATGTCTTCAGTGAATTGTGCACGGGGTCCTGGTGGCCTGTAGAGGAGGGTGCCTCTGAGTGTGGTCTTGGGGTCGATGTGGATCTGGAAGTGGAGGTGTTCGGCGCTAGCGAGGTTGACGTCTGAGCTGGTAGAGATGCGGATGGAGTTCTTATGGACGATGGCAATGCCTCCTCCTGTTTGGATGGTGCGATCTTTTCGGATGATCTTATAGCCTTCCGGGATGGCTATGGTGATGTCTGGGGCTGAAGAGGCGTTCATCCAACTTTCTGTTAGGAAGGCGACGTCTGGAGAGATGGCGTCTAGTAGATTCCAAAGGTCGATGGCGTGGCTGTGGAACAAAAAAGGATTGGTCACATTTACAGACCTGCAGAAAGAATATCAGCTTGCACAGTCCAAAACCTTTAGATACCTACAGATTAGCCATGCCCTTAAAGCAGTGATACCTGAGGGAAGCCTGCTACCCAAAGCATCACCTCTTGAAGATAGATTGATATTAGACCCCATGCCTAAGAAAGCTATATCCCTAACATACAAGAAACTGAACAACAACCGGCTTGACCTATTGACACAACTTAGGGAGCAATGAGAGACAGATGAAGGCGACATAGAGGATAAAGACGGACACAACACTCTGGCTTTCCCAGGGAAATCGCTATCCCTATGAGACTGAGACTAGTCCAGCTCAAAACCCTGCACCGAGTCTACCTAGCCACCAGAGTTCTGGTAAAGATGGGATGAAGGGCTGATACGCAATGCATCCGTCAATGCGCTCAGGAGGGCACATTCTTCCACACAATATGGGAATGCCCGATCATCCACACATACTAGAAAGCAGTCACAACTCAAAAGGGGAATGTAGGGGGGAAAAACGGAATCCCATCCCGAAACTTTGCCTGTTAAATATATGGGAGGCGAAGGACCTAACCCAAACTAAACAAACATGGATGTCATTGGGGTGGACCCTGGCAAAGCGCAATGTAGCAATAAAATGGGGAATCGGGGAGCCACCACTATTAAATGGGTGGGTAGCTGACATGGATAGGACTATGATAGCGGAGAAGGATGTTTTTAAAAATAGAGGATGCCCCAAAAAATGGGACCATAAGTGGGTGGCATGGAATACACACAGGAGCGAAACATGCCTGTCGCCTACGGTTTAGCTATGCAGGAGTGAGGAGAGGTTGCAAGACTTGCGAAATGCAGAGTGGTAGGTACAACACTGCAGTAATATTCAATATGGTTGCACCAAAAGTGATAAAAGAGTGAGTAGCAGTTAGAGAAAAGAATAAAACCTTGAAACAGGAAATGAAAAGCTCCTAGAAGAGAAACCTCAGATTTGGCAATAGAATGAGTGGAATACTTTCTGGGCAGAAGGTTAGTTTTCCTTCGTTAAGGAATGAAAGTGAAAGTTCCTCATTAAGTTCTGGCCCTCAACCATCTACCCATATAATCCATTCTTTATCTCCAGTGATTCCCTTGCCCCCCCCCCCCCCAAATGCCTTAATGGAGACCCCCAAAAGGCACAAGTTTTCCTAACTCAATGTTCGTTACATTTCATGTGCTGTCCTTTGATTTTTTTGGGATGCGCAGTCTTGAGTGGCCTTTATTTTGTTGTATCTCAGTGGTGATGCAGCAACCTGCTCTATGCCACTAGTATCAAGAGACGATCCCGATGTGTATGATTACAAAGTCTTCAAGAAAGAAACTGAATGGGCAGAAAGCAAAAAAGCAGCTGTGTTCAATAGGGGTCTAAGGGACGAGTTAAAGATTGCACTGGCCCAAGTACCACACTGTTCAACAGATGTTTTGGATTTAATTGATTTGGTACTAAAGTTTGATTTTCGTCAGGGTGAAAAGGAAAGGAGAAATGAAGAAGAATATCGTTTCAGTGTGCCCAGGTTTGACAGAAGTGAAACGGAAGGTTCGAGAACCTCAGACTACCAAAATGGTGTAGAACCAATGCAAATCAGAACTGTCAGAGGTCCTCAATCCAAAGAGTAAAAAGAAAAAATGAGACTAAATAATCAATGTTTATACTGCAGAGCCAGTGAGCATTTTGTTAAGATTTGTCCCAAGAAGGCTACACAGAACTTGATGAAAAATGTACAGCATCATCAGTAGGAGGTGTTGGACTGATGGGTGCAAACATGAACACAATTCCAGAAACACATAAATTGGTGAATACATTGCAGTCTTCTTCACTGCATTTAATCCTAACTACAATGCTTACATTTCAAAATATGACCCTTTCTAAGGTCTCAGAGATAGTGGATTCCGGAGCCACTGGAAACTTTTGTGACGTGAAGTTTGCTCAAAAAGTTGGTCTGAAGGCTGTCCGGAAGAAAACAAGTGAAGCAGTTTGAACAGTTGATGGTACAAATTTGTCATCTGGTCCCATAGTTAGTCACACCAAACCAGTAGAACTAACTCTTCAAGAAGGACATAAAGAAACACTGTAGTTCAATCTCATTGATGCCCCACAGTTTCATTTAAAATTTGGCCTGCCCTGGTTGACTGAGCCTAATCCTATGATTGACTAGGGAGCCAAGATGTTTCAATGGACTCTGAATATTGCAAGGAGAATTGTTTCAGGAAGGAAGAATTGTGTTATGAAGAAGGTCGGGGGACTCTGTGTGTGTAATACATACTGAGGAAATTTCTCCAGAGTACCAATATTTTTCTGTTGTGTTTAATGAAACTGAAGCAGAAAAGTTCTCACCACATAGAAGTTACAACTGCAAGATAGAATTGAACCAGGTTCTAATATACCTTGCAGCAGAATGTATGCACTAACTGAGAAGGAGAATGAACACTTGAAAGAATATATACAAAAGTACCTAGATAATGGATTGATTCGACCCTCTCAATCTACAGTTTCCTCTCCACTCTTTTTTGTACCTAGGAAGGAGAGAGGATTAAGAACATACACAGATTATAGAGCACTAATCAAAATTACCATAAAGAACCACTATCTACTTCCCCCGATCTCGGTATTGCTGGATCAGGTGAAAGGTAAACAAGTTTACACCAAACTCAACTTGAGGGGCACCTACCACTTAATAAGGATAAAAGAAGGTGATGAGCAGAAAACGGCCTTCAGGACAAAATTCAGCTTGTGTGAGTACCAGGTGATGCCTTATGAGTTATGTAACGTGCGGCAGCCTTCCTGCACTTTATCAACAATGTGTTGAAGGACTTTATCGATAAGTGCGCTATAATCTACATTGATGATATTTTAATCTATTCAGGTTCAGATGAAGAAGATACTAAGCAAGTGAGAGAAGTGCTGCAAAGGTTAAAAGAAAATAACTTATTTGTGAAATTGGAGAAATGTGCGTTCAACACCAAGACTGTTGAATTCTTGGGATTTGTACTCTCCCCCACTGGAGTAACCATGGATGAGCAAAAAATTAAGGCAGTGGTGGATTGAAAGTCACCAAAATCAGTAAAGGAAGTCCAGAGCTTCATAGGTTTTGCTAACTTCCATCGGTTTATTCAAGACTTCTCCAGGAAACTCATCCCTTTAACTCATCTTCTCAAAAAAGAAGTACCATACCAATGGTCAAAAGAAGCAGAGAAGGCATTTATATCCTTAAAAACAGGATTTTACTTCAGCTCCAATCCTGTTGCATGCCGATCATTCAAAACTATTCTATGTAGAAACAGATGAATCAGATACTATAATTGGTGGAGTTTTGTTTCAAAGGCACAAAAGAACAGGACTACTGCATCCAGTAGCGTACCGGTCAAGGAGGCTTACTTCGAGCGAAGTAAACTATACTATCACTGAAAAAGAACTAATTGCCATAAAACATGCCTTCAAGGATTGGAAACATTACCTTATGGGAGCTCGACACATAGTCACAGTGTATATTGATCATCAGAATTTGTAATTCCTAAAATCTGCCAAAACCTTGACACCAAGACAGTTTGGGTGGTCCCTATACTTCGCTGACTATGATTTCATCATCACCTATCGACCTGGAAACAGGAAAACCTCCAGTACCTCAAGAAATAATTCCTGAAGAAAAGATTATAGGAATCATCTCAGAAGAAACCCAAGAAGAACAAGTCAGAAAATTCATGAACTCAAAAGAAATTGAAGAATAGGTTATTCAGGATGTGAAGAGAGAAATTAGAAATCATCTGCCATTTCAGGATGGTGCCTTATACTTACCAACAACTATAGCAGGTCATAAAGGAATATCTAAGGCAAAAGTTCTAATTAAGCGACAATTCTGGTGGCCACAAATGACCAAGGATATACAAGAGTACGTAAACACTTGTGAGAATTGTGCTCGAGGAAAATCGGAGAGACAGTCTCCTAAGGGGCATTACAACCATTGCCCTCCCTATCAATGGCATACCCTTACTCTTGACGTTATAGTGGACTTACCCTCTAGTTAAGGATTTAATAATTTTAGTGTGTATGGATGCCTTTACTAAAATGACCCATTTTGTCCCCTTAAAAAGGTGCCCACTGCTAAGAAATTAGCATTAAATTTTAGCCAACATATAATGCGAGCACATGGAATTCCCAGAGTGATGGTTTCTGATTGGGGTTCTCAATTCCTGTTCCATTTTTGGAAGGCTTTCACTAAGGGTTAAAAATTGAGACAAAGTTTTCCACCACCTATCATCCCGAGACTGATGGGCAAACTGAAAGGGTGAACCAAGAGCTAGAACAATAATTAAGATTGTTCCTTTTAGATCAGGAAGGTGATTGGCCTGAACATCAATGGGTAGCAACGTTTGCACATAATAACACAAAGAATGTTTCCACAGGTTATTCAACATTTTACCTAAATTAGGGAAGACACCCAAATTCTTCTGTAGAGTTTCAAGAAATTACTGTCCGTGCAGTGAAGGATTTGGCTCAACACTTAGCATTAGTGCACAAATCTGCGGTAACAAACTTAACCAGGGACAAAGAAAAATATAAGTTCTATGCATACAGAAAGAGAAGGAAAGAACCAGACCCTAGGGATGGAGACAAGGTATGGATCAATTTAAAAAATCTTAAAATTAAGAGTGATCGGAAATTCCACCCTTGTTTTGTGGGACCATATCTAGTCAAGAAGGTCGTAAATCCAGTCATTTTTATGATTGACATTACCAACACATGTAAAGATTCACCCAGTGTTTCATGTTTTGCTCCTAAAAAAGGGGTCTCAGAAGTAAAGGAGAAATTTACCACCCAAACCATTACAACTTGAGAGCGGCCAAGAATTTGAGGTAAATCGAATCTTAGATTCCAAGGAAGTAAGCAGTCAGATTCAATATCTGATTGATTGGAAGGTAATGGATCTGAGGAGAGGTCATGGGAGCTACATTATGATGTACATGCTCCGCGATCAATTATGGCCTTTCATCAAAAATTTACAGCCAAACCCCGACCGGCAGAACCCCCTTTACCAGGGGGTACTGTAAGGACTATTCCTAAGTCACCACAACTGAAGGTTAAAATGATCAATGTTATCACTTCTGCTGACCGGTTATGCATAGAAGTAGAGAATCCCCACTAATGATTGGACATTGAAGTGGAGTTCAAGGAACTCCAAGATGGCCACCAATAAGGACCAATTTGAGCACCATTCTAGTGTTCCAGAAAAGATTCCTAGTGAAGCACAGAATAGAATCTCCAGGGCACAAAAAATGTTAAACTGCACACTTCACTGAAGTTTCTTGAGAGTAGGTAGGGTTTATGGTGTGCTCCAACCCAAGATCATTAGGCAGTCTCTTATTATGCCCATCCCCTTTCCCCCTTGGAGCACTCTGTCAGGCAATTTATTAATCTTGTTTTGATGGAGGGGTATAGGGTGAGGCTTTGGAAAAGGCCTTCATTCTGCTCATGTGGAAGTACACCTTGAGCCTTCTGACAGGTGGTCTATTGGATTTTATTTCAGACATTATTGCATAACACACAAATTGATGCATCATGGGTGACTTCAACACCTGGTCTACCTAGCTGGAACTGTATCAGGCCACATTGTTCATCTCAAACCTTGACTCTCGCCAAGTAGTCACTGGTCAACATCTGTCTACTGGCCACACTCTTGATGCAATTATAACCCCAAATGGACTGAACTCAATGGCAGGAAACAAACCCCAATACTTGAGAGTGATTATCAAATCACCTTTGACCATAACCTTCTCCTTATAATGCCTTTCACCACAAGCCTCATGTACTAATGCACTTACCACTGCATGGAATAGTCTGAACCTGGATGTACTGAAGAAAGAGAACTCTCTAATGATAGTAAACCAGTTCCACCAGTGGTTCTTGGAGATTTTCAATAAAGTAGTTCACCTCAAAGTCTTATGAAGCAACAATACTATCAGAATAAGGGCAGGCTTAACCCAGATGTAAAACTACAAACTATATAAGGAAACCTTGAAAGACAGGTAAGAAAAATGCAGAACATAAATGTGAAAAATTAACTACAGAGCCATCAAGAGATCCTACTACGTACAGTGCATTTCAGATGCACCAAGGTACACCATGGAGCTATTTAAAATCCGTTCTGAGTCCTCTAACCAGGGCTTCATATCACACTGCAAGAACTGCCTTTACAAGTTCAGCAACTCACTGGTTGATCATATTATTTACAAAGCTGACAGATGAAACTCTCATTTCCAATATAGAGGAACTGGTGACACCTCTTTCCTACATATTCAAGCAAAACTCTACACACTCAAGGAGCCCTTCATAAAAGGAATTAATGAACTCATCATCTCTATCGCCGCATCAACAACTAACCCCTGCCCCACACATACTTAAAATATCCCTGAAATCGACTGCTACCAATTTGGCCTGGAGAGTTTACCAACAAACTAAAAATGAAGCCAATACTTAAGGTCAATGAAAACAATACTTGAAGGAAAAGATTTGATGAATAAGATCCGCCAAACTATAGCCTATTTCCAAATGGACCATTCCTTTGGAAGTTCATTGAATGGGCAGATTGTGGCTGCTCTCCTCCTAGAGCTGTGTTTGTTATATACAAGGGAACCCCATACAGTTGAACCTGGGGTAGAAAGATAATTTTGTAGAACAATGGTTCGGAGTAGGCCTTATGTGGTCCTTAAAGGAAAACAGGGTATTAGCGAGTATTTAATAAGTCGCTAGGGAGCATTGGTAGTAGGAAAAACTGGAGTTTTTTATTTTTACTCTTTTCTTATATCAAGACACAAAATATTAAAAATATATATACACTGTATTTCAGGTGCTCAGGTGAATAGTACGGTGCAGGACGTGACATAGGTGATCAAAGTGAACGAACTGTCACACACAACAAGGATAAACACACTCAACAATTATATACAATGGTACACGTGAAATTCCTTGGGTAGGTCGACGGCGTTTCGATCTATATTATTTTAGATCTTCATCAATACAGTTGAGCCTCCTGAAACTACAGAAAATTCGATTATACTCTCTTTCTTATATGTATTTTACTGGTTTTCCTACATGTTTGGATCTAACATTGTTATGGTGCTCCCAGAGAAAATTAAAATTAAAATTACAATGAATTCTCAAGCATGCACATATTCAAATTGTCAAGCATGCATTTAAGAGATGGAATAGTTAGGGGGCTGATGATCTAGTTTCACATCCATACTCGAATACTTTTGTGTTGGTGGTGAATTCGCATGCCATGCATTTACTACACTTGAAATGTCCTAGTACTGGTGGAAGATTCAACCTTGGCAGCGGTATTGATTATGTTTAAAACCTAATTTTCCTGTAAGTAATAAAAAACCACCCCCCCCCACCCCTTTTCACTCGGAGCATGACTATGAACATTCATAGAGTCCTAATAACTTTTATTCCTCTTTTTATTTCATAAGCTCAAGTATTTCCCACGCACTGGAGAAAACAGCCACCACCAGAATCCCCAATTAGAGCTTGGAATCTAACTTAATTTAATGTGAGTCTTCGGTTTATAAGCAATTATGGCTATTCCTTAGTCACTCCTTTAGCTAAAATCTATTGAATGGTTACAGCTACTGAGCCCAACCCATGCCTATTAAACTACCCACAGATTGCTTGAAAAGCTGCGACATGCGCCCAGCTGTACTGCACGAATGACCATCCTTGCCCTCTCCACTGGCAAGGTATATAAAGAATTTTAACTTACAACAGCCATTCCCTTCAGATGCATGTGCGCATCACCTAAGCTTTAAAAAGCGCAGCGCACCTGGGTGAAACTAGATATTTTTAATATTTTGTGTCTTGATATAAGAAAAGAGTAAAAATAAAAAACTCCAGTTTTTCCTACTACCAATGCTCCCTAGCGACTTATTAAATACTCGCTAATACCCTGTTTTCCTTTAAGGACCACATAAGGCCTACTCCGAACCATTGTTCTACAAAATTAAATTCTCCTCCTAGAGCTGTCATCAGCATTTAATTCCACTGACCATCAACCACTGTTCCAAAAGTTGAGTGACGCTGGAATCTAGGATTAAGACCTAACCAGAAAAAGATGTCCAAATAATGCTGCAGCAGAGCAAGTGCTGAACTTGAAGAGGCATTAGCAAATCAAACCGTCTCTCAAGGCTTTGTACTAGCTCCCTGTGGCTAGAATTGCCATTCAAAACTTTCTACATCACTCAACAAGATACCTACCACCCAAGATCCATCTTTTCTATAATCAAATTATATAAGCCTCTGCTCCCAAAGGAGGAATCTCAGTCCCAGAATGACGCCACTTGTCAGCCCCACCTTTTGAAAACACTCAACTGCAGACGATCATCCTGTGTGCAGACATTCAAAAGATAGCCTGAAATCACTTGGAGTTTACAGGGGTTTGAAGACGTGGGGCCAGATGTAGGTAATCTACATTTACCGATTCTAAAATACCGAATTTTACCGATTCAGTATTTTAGAATCGGTAAATGGTATGTAGGGAAAAAATAGGTAAAATTTACTGAATCGGTAAGATTCGGTATTTAGGAATCGGTATTTACCGATTCAGTAATTCCCATTCATTCCTATGGGCCTGGAGGCCCATAGGAATGAATGGGAAGCCATTCACTATTACCGATTCGGTAAATACCGAATCGGTAATAGGGAGCACATATTCAAGGGTGACAAGGTGCCACATTGACACCCTGTTGCACCCCTGAATAGTGCATGGGTGCACATGTGGCACACATACATGCCCTAAGGACATGTATGTCTGCCACATGGCACTTCAAATAAATTCAAAAATGAATTTTTACAAGAATTCAGTAATTACCACCAACCCACCAACTTGAAGTTGGTGGTAGTTAACCCCTTCGCTGCTGATGACGAACTCAGCTCGTCATCAGCCACGGTGGTCGTGTGCGGATGACGAGCTGAGCTCGTCATGTAACGCAGCTTTTCATAATTTGCCGCACACAGCGGGAAAAGCCGCCGCAGCGATGCGGTTAACGAATTCTTACAGCACATAATCACTCTTTAATGTGCTTTCTACATAGCATTTACCGAATCAGTAAATACGGATTCGGTATTTACTGAATCGGTAAATACCGATTCGGTATTTACCAAATCATCACCTACATTGGAAGGCGCTAAATACCGGTCAGTAACGGCCGAAATTCGGTAAATTACCGCATTTCGGCCGTTAACGACCGCTATTGGGCTACCTACATCTGGCCCTTGGTTGTTTCCTGAAATATAGCACCAGGTGGATGGAAAAGACAGGGATTAATAGTTTGCAAATCCTGCATTTCCAAGCTGCAATGCTATCTCTTACCATCCTTTGCTAGATTCTTCAGGTAACTGCACCACCTCTGCATGCTATCACAGGATTGGAGCAATTTTGGCCTCACAAGGGAAAGAAATTGCAATAAAAGTGTAGTATAATAATTTTGTTAGCCTCCATACTACTCGGCAGTACTTTACCATTGTCAGAGCCACTAGAATTATGCAGTAACAGAGGAGCATACAGAGACGTTTTAAGGCGTGGGTAAAATGGGTTCTGGCCCAGGGCCCTAGCCTTTCAGTGATCCCCTTAAAGACAGCTCTGTTCAGCATAGTCTCTTGCCCAGATGACATTGAATAAATCTTAAACAGATTATACTGTTTCTTTAATTTCTTTTTTAGAAGGGTGATGTGTGAGTCTATTACACACATTATTCAGAGAAATGTTGTTTAAGTTTCATGCAACATCCATAAAAAAGTTTCTTTTAGATCAAAACAGAACCTCACATATGAGAAATGCAACAACATCTCAGAGATTATTTGCAGTAATATTAGTGAGCTTGTGCTGTGTTACAATATTGAAAACACACACTAACCCAGAACATTTAGAATTTTGACAAGTGTGCCTATGCACTATCAGTGATCTGGCCAAAGAGGACATGAAAGAGCTGACATTGGATCATAAAATCAAACAAAGCTGTTCTGAAAAGGGGCCCCCAAAATCATTTTGGGCGTGGCCCCCAAAATACTTAAGAGGTCTCTGGGACCATATGGGGCAGGGTATGCTAAATAGTATAGCCAGAACATGGAAATTGTGCTGCATCATGCTGTACATTCTCTAAGTGTATTATTTTAATCCATATGAGGTAGAAATAACATTTGTGTTGACATTTGCAATTATGCAGCAATAACCAAAGCAACAGAATTGCAATATTCAACTGGGCATGACCAGTGTCCAGTGTTTTATTAGCAACCTATTTAAAAAGTACACAAAACCCAAACATTTTATTACAATTAGTTCCCATTGTTCGCTTCATCTTAAAATGAACAACTTCAACAATCTCACCCTTGTACAGACAGAATATTTTTAGAAATGCAAAGGATTTATTTTCCTAAAAACTATACTGACCTACATAAGTAGGCATTATTCTGTTCTTTTTACTGTAGACAACCAAAGTGTAGTCTAGTTTCTCACTATTGTAAATAAAAAAAATGTTTGAAAAAACACCTTTTTCCAACGAACTTGTCCCGCAATAAACATGGAATATAAAATATACATAAAAAGTACATAGTGAGAATGTGAAATATGGTAGAATATTGCTGTCTCAGGGTTCTGGTGACCTTTACAAATTATTTGGCCACCAGAGCCGCATTACCGGTTATGTAGTCACTGTATATTTACATACAGACTATATTTATCTAGCACCTCTTCCCCAACCCAGTGGAAGTGCTTTAAAAAGGTTCATAAACATGACCAGACTCTGTGCCTTACCTCTCGAGGTGGTGGCCGCAGACTCTGGGCCCCACTCCCACCCACAGTAACCAGGTCAAGAACTTGGGGTTGTGACTGGATTCCAAGCTCTCATTTGACCACCATACTAGGTTGGTGGCCGGAAAGTGCTTTGGAATAATGAAAGGCCTACGGTAGATCCTGGATGTGCTCCTTGTAGCCACCAGGAAAACTCTAGTTCATGCATTAGTGACTTCCCGCCTGGACTAAGGAAACGCTCCGGGGCTTATTTACAAGCCTCTTTCGCCACTTTTGCATAATTTACGCAAAAGTGGCGCAAGGGGCTTGTAAATAAGCCCCTCTATACTAAGGAGCCAGTGGTAAGAGTGTTCAAAGATTACAATGCATTCAGAGCTCGGTGGCTCGCCTTGCTCTGATGCTCCCCAGAAGAGCCTCTTCCAAGAATGCCATGGCTGCCCTACACTGGCTCCCAGTGAGGGAGAGCATCCTCTTTAACCCCTTCGATGCTGATGACGAGCTCAGCTCGTCATCAGCCACGGGGGGCGTGTGCGGATGACGAGCTGAGCTCGTCATCTAACGCGGCTTTTGCAAAAAAGCCGCGTAGCGCAAAAATAACCGCAGCAGCGATGCGGTTAAGGCCTTGTGTATCAGTCATAGCATCCTGCAGGGAAAGCGACCTAACTATATACATAGTCTAATGTCACCTTATACTCCTACGAGGGCCCTGCGGTCCCTGGGGATGGTGCAGGTTAAAATTCCCAGGTATTACAAGAGCAAGAATGGGTGGTAGAGCATTCCGCTACCTAGCTGCTAAACACGGGAACACCCTCCCCTATGCTCTCCGGGTGGAACCAGCAGAAAACTACTTCCGGAAAAAACTAAAAACATGGCTCTTTATGATATAGACTTACCGCTATGCTTAGATTTACTGTTACAGAGCGGGCCAATTATGCTGTAGTGCGGAGACACACTAGTCAGTGTAACCAGGCACTTTGCAAACTCATTTATTATTATTAAAATCCATTCCTCCAGCAAACGTGTTTGTGTGAACTCTCATATTACCGACCTTGATGACAACAAAAGGACAAATAGTTAACATTGAAATACTTTCCCGGTGTGTTTTGCAAAGATATCTGCCAGGTATTGAACTGAGACACTCACTCACCTTAATATTGCCCGTTAATTTCTAAATCTATGCCTCTCTCCAGTGCTTGGGCGATAAAACACGAACAAAACAAAATGTAAACAAAAGAACCAAAATTGATAATGAAACGCGTTGTTTCCCCGTGCCATCATAAAGAGCCATCTGTGTCTCAAATTTGATAATGTGGAGAGCTTTTTGCATTTCACTTACAAACTTTAAGTGGCACGTATTGTGGGAAAGAATAACATCTTGTCTTTTTTTTATTATTAAGCTATGTATTGATTGTTATTTCTCCTCTTGCTCACAGTTATAATGCAAGCCTGTAGGAGTTGGCACATGTTCAAGCCATTAGTGACTCAAAAGCTATAAACAGAATGACATCATTGGCTATGTTTGTCATGTCCATTTATTAAATAGAGATTGATTGTGTTTTCACTCAGTTTTTCTGCATCTGGTACCAAGGCACCTACAGTATGTACAAAAGCAGGCACATTGACAAATATTAAGTGTTCTCAAGTATACTGTCTTTACAGGAAATGCGGCCCTTGGAATGACATGAAAGTTAAAATCCCAGGCATGTTTGTGTATATACTTTATTAATATGACCACTTGCTCCACAGGCCAGCGGCCATGAGGGTATATTTATTATAGGGGGTTTTGCCAACCTTAGTAACGCATTCAATTAAAATGTATGCACACTGGTATAAATTGTATTCCTTTGCTTTTTATGTCTAGCCTAGAAAAGAGCTTTAGCTGTCTCACCAGCATCAATAAGTTAAACAAAGTCATAGACAAAATACAAGTATATTTAATATAAATCCAGAGGTGCATAGTGTAATCAATCAATCAATGACATTTATAGAGCGCGCTACATACCCGTAGGGTCTCAAGGCGCTAATATGATAGCTATTCCTATTGTTGAGTGTTGTGTGGCACCACCACTAATGAGAGGTGAAGCTTCGAACGAGCCATGACACCCCTCCCCTTCCTCAACAATGGTATTAAATAGCATATTATACTCTACGCATATATCCATATGCCATGGTATTTTCCAAGTGTATTTGTTTTAACAAAATATATTCAACCAAAACCAGGATGCAAGGGGTTCAATCTGGGCAGCAAGGTAAAAACACACTGAAATGATTTTGTGCCTAGTAGGACAGTTGTCCACTGGTGTAAGGGTTTTACATGCAATTAATTAGGCAGTAAAACTGTTTTTCTCATATCACGTTTGCTGAACTCTTGAAATATACTTGCATTTAACCTTTACACTGTATTAATAAATGTATGCTTATACTACAGTTGCTCCCTACCCGAGCCCAATAGTAATTTTAACTCTGACCCTCGCTGCGCACTCTCACCTCACATATTACATCACTCATGACATGCTCTATAACATAATTGATAGCATCACTGCAACATTTGAAATCAGATCATTGATGACAACACGGTTCATGGTGGGGGAGAGAGTAATAGTTACTTTAGGACTCGAGTTACAGTTAATTGAGAACTATAACTGGTGAATATCAGTGCTTTGTTACTTTAAAACATTATGTTTTAACTGACATTTTCACCTAAATATAATGTCCTTTTAAACTTTGTTTTTTCAGTGAATTTCTAAGCTTTATTTTAATTTTATTTTAATGTAAAGTAGCAATTCCTAACCATAATTCAGTGATATATATATATATTTATTCACAACACTTTCCACTTCTCGTAGCAGAAAACAGGCGAGCACACTGGAATCTGATTAGGAAATTTTATTCTGCAAACCCCCCTTCACCCCCGACAGACGCGTTTCGCTACTCTAGCTTCGTCAGTGTCAGTTAGTTTGTGCAAAGTTGCGTAGTTTTAAACCTATAGGTCACCACCCACATAGTTGACATAAATGAAGTCCCATAGAATGCTACTTTGGCGGCCATCTTTTAAGATGTTTTTAGTTAAAGCATATATGGTTTAAAAAACATAACACAATAAAAATTGTAAAGTGCTCAGTGCTCATTAAAAACATATTGTACAACAAACATTTCATTTCATTATTAACATACCAGTTGGTGTTATAACAATATTGACAACTTAGTTTATATTGAGGGTCAAGATATCAATTAGAGTTATATATGTGATTTCATTATATCGCATTTGGGGATCTATTCCCTATTGCTCATAATTTTTTTGATGTTCTGAGATCCTTTGATTGTTGTCATTAATTTTTCATTTAGTTTTGCAGCCCTGTATGGGCATTCATATTGTTAACACCAACTACTTGACATTTGGCAGCGGACGGAATATTTATCAAGATAAAAGGGTAGTAATAATTGTATCATACATGGTCTTGAGTACCACCAATTTTACGTACAGTGCATGATCCCATGCATTCCTGTCAGAGGTGGACCCACAACTCTTCATCGTTGTTGAGGCCCCAAGGGGTCATGGTTTTAAGATCTATTATGTACCTTGACTCCAAGATTCTTAAGGCCCTTTCTCTGTCGCTCTGTCAAAAAAAAAAAAAAATATATATATATATATATATATTCCTTAAAAATCTCTCGCCTCTACATCCCTCACGGCGGAGTCACGGCACAGCAACGGGTAAGTCTTTTCAAAATGATTTTTTATTCACACACCATGTGCAAAGATACCGTGCAGAAAATTGGACGGCCTACGCGTTTCGGCTACTCCTAGCCTTCCACTGGACCATAGAGTGCCTGGAGTATAGACCATTTTTAAAGTGCTATGTGCAGTGCCATTTTCCCTTTCCATTGCTCCTCTAGACTGTCAACCTTGCTTACAGTTCGTGGCAGCATAGTGTTCGCCATTTTCTTATTCCATTACAGTGAAGTACTAAATATCACAATACTGACAAAGTACACATTAAAAATCAAAAATCAAAAATCAAAAAACTTTTTCTGCATGTTGGCCGTCCAAGCTCATAATTTTTTTGATGTTCTGAGATCCTTTGATTGTTGTCATTAATTTTTCATTTAGTTTTGCAGCCCTGTATGGGCATTCATATTGTTAACACCAACTACTTGACATTTGGCAGCGGACGGAATATTTATCAAGATAAAAGGGTAGTAATAATTGTATCATACATGGTCTTGAGTACCACCAATTTTACGTACAGTGCATGATCCCATGCATTCCTGTCAGAGGTGGACCCACAACTCTTCATCGTTGTTGAGGCCCCAAGGGGTCATGGTTTTAAGATCTATTATGTACCTTGACTCCAAGATTCTTAAGGCCCTTTCTCTGTCGCTCTGTCAAAAAAAAAAAAAAATATATATATATATATATATTCCTTAAAAATCTCTCGCCTCTACATCCCTCACGGCGGAGTCACGGCACAGCAACGGGTAAGTCTTTTCAAAATGATTTTTTATTCACACACCATGTGCAAAGATACCGTGCAGAAAATTGGACGGCCTACGCGTTTCGGCTACTCCTAGCCTTCCACTGGACCATAGAGTGCCTGGAGTATAGACCATTTTTAAAGTGCTATGTGCAGTGCCATTTTCCCTTTCCATTGCTCCTCTAGACTGTCAACCTTGCTTACAGTTCGTGGCAGCATAGTGTTCGCCATTTTCTTATTCCATTACAGTGAAGTACTAAATATCACAATACTGACAAAGTACACATTAAAAATCAAAAATCAAAAATCAAAAAACTTTTTCTGCATGTTGGCCGTCCAAGAGATGGGAACATATAGGAAAATATGTCAGACAACTCAAAGTCATGGTGAAGTACATCATATATATATATATATATATTGAAAAAAACAAAGGTTACAGGGATATTATAGTTAGGAAATGAAATTTGAAAAAGCTAAGAAATTCACAGAAAAAAACAAAGGTTATGGGGACGTTATAGTTAGGCTCAGGTTTCACTCGTACAAAATCAGTGAAAATCAGCATTTATAGTTTGATGAGATAATTATAAGTCATGCCCCTGCAATGCACTGCTTACGACCTCACATTTTACATCACTCATGACATGGTCAGTGACATCACTGAGGACGTCACTGCACCCTTTTTGTTTTATTAAAAGGTGCTACTTTTTGACTAGTTTTTGCATGTAAAGTTTCAGGGTGATCCGTCAAGGAGAGGGTAAGAAAACCGGGCCCCAAAACAAAAACTCACGATTAATTTTCTATAGACTTCTTTAGGCAGGGCTACAGCAAAAACTGCTGAACAGAATTACACCAAATTTGACAGGAAGCTAGATCTCAGTCCACAGATTGTGATTGTTGTCATTTGGTGTTAATCCGTTCAGTAGTTTTTTAGATATTAAGGTTAAAATATATTAGTATATCTGGACTGAGACTCAAGAGTGCCAATTCAAAAATAGACCATTCTGATTGGCCTAGGGAGTTTTATTTCCCTTGCGCCAATTTGCACACACGGGAGTCAGATTCCCGCAGGAGAGAACACTCTAACTGGCTGCCAGCAACGTCTGGGATTTAGTCCCCTGTTCTGAAGTAAAAAAATAAATAATTACATTAGTGGGCAGGGTAGGGACACCCTGCCTCCCCCCAAGGGGCCAAGTTACATAAGGGAAAGAGGGCCCACCTCCCTGAGCCATTGTCGGCCCGGGGAGTCCACGGCCGAAATATGCACAAAAGAAGAGGGAGTCCCCCCTCCATGAGCTTTCAAAGACCCTATCCCCTGAGGCCGTTATCTTTAATTAAAGGGAAGGGGGCAGAAAATACCAGGCTGGCTCAGTTGCTGTGTCTGGGGAGCCCACCCCCTGTACACAGCAGTTCCCTACCTGCACCGGTGCAGGCAGGGAAACTTGTCTTTGCTCCCGCATTTTTAAAACTTCTGCCAAATGGAAGCAAACAAAAAATCTACTCCCGGTGGGCAGGAGCTGTACAAATGCCCCGCTGGCTGGGAGCAGACTTTTGATCTGTTTCCCTGCCCGCACTGGTGCTGGCAGGGAAATCGATCAACAGATTGCTCCCGCCCAAAGGTAGCAGCATAAAAAGCTGCTCCCTGTGGGTGGGAGCACTACTGGCTCCTGGAGCATGCTGGGAGCCGGCTGGGGCTGCGGGGGCCCTGGCGCTTCCCGCTTAGCCACCATCATGCATGGTGGGTGCCCTGAGTGGGAACCGGGGCAGCCATCCATTTAAAATAGAGGCTCCAGGAGATGGGGACCCTGGGGCCAAAATAGGCTTGAGGAGAACCACGTAGCCCCCTCCCCTTAATTAACATATTGGGCCCTGGGGGATGGGGTCCTTGGGACCGGAGGAGGCTCAAGGAGGGGGGCTTGTACCCTCCTCCCCTTTACACAAAACAGAGGGCCTGGGAATGTGGTCCCAGGGCCAAATAAGGCACAGGGAGGTGGGCCACATGGCCCTCTCACCTTTGAAGTACTTAAGGTTCTGTGGGACAGGTCCCCATGACCTAATGAGGACAGAGGATGAGGGTATTTTTTTATTATATTTGGCACCGGATGGGGACCCCGGAGCATGAAGGCCAACCTTTTGCTGTACACTGCAAAGCCTGTGATTGGTGTGGGGTTGGCGGCCTGCTGGGGGTTTGGCCACAGGGCCTGGTGGCAGGCCAAGATTTGTGATCAGCATGGGCTTGGCTGCCTACGGGGAGTTGGAAGCAGGGCCTGACTGTAACACAGGCCATGCGACTAACGCAGCGCCATGCAGGAGCAAAGGTTGTGCTCAGCATGAGGTTGTCCGCCTCCGGGTAGTTGCTTGCATTGAGTTGAATGCAGAGCATGGTTGGAAGCCAGGCCCTGAAGCCAATCCCACACGATGTGTGATGAAAGGCCATGCGCAGCATGAGGATGGCTGCCTACAGGGTTGTCAGCTGCCTCCAGTTGAGTTGGCCACAGGGTCCGGTCAACACCCTACTGTGCATTACTAAAGGCCATGCACAGTGTGGGTTTGGCTGCCTGAGAGGTAATTCTGCACTGCCTGGCTGCAGTGATATCATCAATGATGTCATTTGAGGTGTTATCAATGATGTCATTTGAGAATGTCATCAGTGATGTCATAAATTATATTATAGAATATGTCATGAGTGATATAATATGCGAGATCGTAAGCAGTGCATGGAAATACACAAGTTATAGTTAGCTCTGCTAACTATAGCTGGTGAATTTCTGTTGTTTTTTTGCTCAAAACATTAATGTTGTCACTGACATATGTACCTAACTATAATGTTACTTTAACCTTTCATTTGTTCAGTCATTATATATATAGATAGTGATTACATATATTCACTGAAAAAAACAGAGGTTAAGTGACATTATAGTCAGATGAAGATATGAGGTAATATATATCCAACCTCCTGGCGATAGCCAGTAGGTAGCTATAGTTAGGAACAAACAGCCTGATTCACCAAGGTGAGTATTTGCTATTCCTTAATAGCGATTAGTAAGGAATCGCTATTAAGGAATAGCAAAATGCTATTCACCAAGAAATCGCTAAATAAATTGCGATTTCCAATTATCCCTTAATTGCGATTAGCAAATTGCTAATCGCAATTAAGGAATATCTCCCCATTCATTCCTATGGGCCCAAAGGCCCATAGGAATGAATGGGAAGACATTTCAATGTGCGAATCGCAATTAGCGATTTGCATATTGAAATTGCGATTTCAAGGGTGCAGGGGTGTCCAAAGGACACCCTGTAGCACCCCTGAAATGTATGCTACATTGGTGTTGCGCACACACATGTCCCAAGGACATGTGTGTGTGTAACATGGAACTTAGAAAAATGCATTTAAATGCATTTTTCTAAGTTTCCGCTATTTACCACGAGGTTTGACCTCGCGGTAAATAGCGGGAAATTTTACCGAATTCGCAATTTAAAAATGATTCAAGAATAGCATTTAAGGAATCTCTAATAGAGATTCCTTAAATGCTATTGCACGCAAATATGCGAATTCTTAAATAGCGATTTTTGCATTTGGGATGATGAATCCCAAATGCAAAAATACCGCTCGCAAAGGGCCAGATTCTCAGAATCTGGCCCTTTGCGACCGCATTTAACAATGATGAATCAGGCTGTTAGTTTCCATAGGAAAAGTGGTTTTTTTGCCAATAACTCCACGAAATATCCACAAAACTTCCCCTTTTTCTTGTTCAACTGTTGTGTTCAGAGTTTCAGGGTGATCCATCAAGTGGGGGCCGAGGAAAAAAGGGGAGTCCCAAAATGTGTTTTCCCCATATTATGTCTATGGGGATTTTTCATTTTTTGAACACGACTACAGCCCGAACTGCTGAACGGAATTACACCAAATTTGGCAGAAAGCTAGATGGTGGTCCGCAAGTGCTTTTTGTAAATTGGTGTAAATACATTCAGAAGTTTTTGAGATATCTATCTTTAAAAAGTATATATTCTGGGGATGCAGGGAATTTGATTGCAGCCATTACTTCAACCAGGAAGTGTTGCCAGCCTTCTTGGGATTCAGGACTCGGCTTGAAGCACCTTCTTTAATTTTTAAATGTATCTGCATGCCCCCAGGACCTGGCCCATCTGGAGGCTTTGTTAAAACCAAGGGTGGAAGCCCAACCTTGCTTTTTAAAAATAATTTTGCCATAACTTCATGAATCCATCATGGTTTTCGGAACAACAAGTTTAAACTAATGCTTCTTAGCCCTGGCAGAGACCCCAGCACCAAGGCTATGGGTTCAGGGTATTCATACCCCGTCCTCTTCTCTTTTTTTCCAGGTTTTTATTTGGGACTCAGCTGAGCTAGACTCCCAAGATGGTTGTCAACACTCCTGGTTCAAGGGTTGGCAGCCAATCATCTCCGCATAGGTGGGTCCACTTCTCCAGATATACAAATTTGGATTTCTTTCAATAACTCTAAATCTACTTAACGGATTTACACCAAGTAACAAAAAGGGTGCTTTATGGACCAAGAGAAAACATTTCTGTTTGATGTTATTCCATCCAGCGGTTCAGGCTATAGTCATGTCCTAAATTCCTAAAGGAATTAACATGGGAAACACAAATTATTTGCCCCATCCTCTTTCTCGGCCTCAGTTTCATGGATCGCCCTAAAACTTTTCATGAAGAACTAGAATCACTGGCAAACTTTTTGGGGAAAAGTTCATGAAGATTTGTCAACCAGTGCCAAAGATATAGGCAAGTGAAAAAACGATTTTTCTATGGAAACAGGGTGCTGACTTTAACTACCTACTGGCAACCGCTAGTAGGATGGGGATATATTAAAATCTGACATACTTTGGCCTTACCTAGCCTTGGCCACGGGATATTTGTCTCATTACTGCGTGGCATGATTAAGTGCTGCATGATGATTTTGTCATGCCTTTCATGATTATCAGCTACTGGGGAATGTAGTTCTGACCAATTTATAAAAGCACGGTTTTCTGGGCCATGCTACTCCCTTCTGGGATTCGTAGTGTTTGTTAAAGTAGTCTAATTGTGGCATTCTTGTTTTCTTATCACCTTCGCCGTGGTGCTAATTCCCCCGCCGTGCTGGGGGAAAGGGGGGCCCGCGCAGCGCCACGTGCTCGTGACTGCACAGTGGCACTGTGCTCATGACGAGCTGAGCTCGTCAAGACCACACCCGTTTAATGGAACGCTCAGCACAGCGGAGGAATTAGCCCCACGTGTGAGCGCAGCGCGTGTCATGACGAGCTCAGATCGTCATGAGCACATGGCCACCGTGCCTCATAACAAGCTGAGCTCGTCATGAGCACGAAAGGGGTTAAAAATGGCACAGATGGTCAGTCTACCTATCTTGTTGATGCCACTTCAGTGCCGCCATGGTTTTCCAATCCTGACAGAGTTTTACAAATAAATTATACACTGTCCATTCAAATCATGTATGTGCACATACCCTTGCTTATTGCTCTCCAGTGGGCTTTCATGATTGTATTCATCTCTTTCATATGGTTTCCATTTATTAGTGATGGTTATATTGATAAATAGTGCTGGCTCCTGTGCCATCTTTTGTTTCCTGTCCCCCAGTGGACTTTCTATGCTGAGTATTTTCATACCTCATCTCCACCAGTTCTCAAATAATTGTTTGTGTAGGTTCATCCAACTTCTATAAATATCAATCAAGAACAAACCCACTGCCTGAAAGTAATTTATAAATGAGCTATACGTCAAGGATAAGGAAAAAGGAAACTACATAATCCCGTCCCCCAGAGGCAAAAATGCAACATGCAGCAGCAAAGGCAATGAGACGCTTATACAGCTAATACCAGGAGACCATTGTTATTAGGGCACATATCTCAAATTTATTGTACCCATTCTCAAAGTATCAGAAATATCAAATAGACAATTAATAGACATTTAATGAATACTCCAATAAATACAATACCACATCAACAGATCATTATACATATAAATGGTGCCCAGGCGCAACAAACATACACACGACCAACACATACTCTCAGCAAAATCATACTCACTCACTCGCGCTACACATTACTCAATGAGAATCCACTGCATCGAACACAGTAATCTCCACAAGTAGGTCGTTGAGGTATAATACATAAAATAAAAAACAGAATGCTTCGTAGTTATTCCATCATGTCAAACGATCACAATTTAGACATGTGTGTCCAATGAATAAAGTTACATATTCTATAAAGCGTCATGTAAACCTCAAGAGAGAAAAAGGCATAATAGTATTAAAGGAGATATATTGATCAGTGGACACCAGCACCAACGCGCGTTTCGGTGAACGACCCCGAATGTGGGTCACGCCTTCTTCAGGGCGCAATCAACATAATGCAGAGGGAGATGCAGGCGCCTGGGAAACCTATAATAGAAAAATACTTCAGCTGTTTGCGTCTCCCCAACTGATAAAAATAAGCACACTGGCACAAAAGGGGGCTGGATAAAGAAAAATCCCAAGGCAAATAAACAAAATGAAGACGTGCATTGGAGGAAGCAAATAGAACTTACAGCCCACAATCCATGAAGAATTGTGTCAACTAAGATGTGAGGATTAAAAAATAAAAGAATAAAGAAGGTGAAAATGCCTAGAATTAGCCACACATCTAAGGGTTAACACCCATAGTGTAATTTATGCGTGAAGAAATTGTAGTGTAGTTCCTAGTTTCCCACTAGGCCCTGCGCATTGGAATAACATAAACAGTAGTATCGACGTGGAACTGGCTATATTCCAGGCCTCTACTGACTATGCTAAACTTAATTGGGTTGTGTTACCAACTAGCTCAGAGGTCACTGGAAACTTTCTTCTCTGCATAGGAAGTGATCAGCTTCCTTGGCACAGACAAGAAGGGATTCAGCTTTCCAACAACCGTGCAACATGACAACTTTGCTCCTCAGATCAAGAGTCGATCTCTAGGGTCGTGTGAAACAATAGACATAGATTTCACTCAGTCAGTCTAGTGCAGTTTACTTTCACAGTATGTAGAGAATAGAGAGACGGGCGTGTATCAATAAAGGTTAACATTTATTGAACAGTCTTTCTTCTCATACAAGAGAAATGTATTGCCACAATTGCAATAACTGTTATTATGAAAAGTACGTACAGTAAGATAAGAATAGCAAAATAGAACTGTAAAAGCATTGATATGGTTTCTTAGCCATACAATGGTTTAAAAGTAATAAAACATTTATACAGTCATATATACATTAGGCTAACATACTCAACTGGTGCTTCTAACTAAGCCTACCCCAGTGTGCCTGACCTAGGCCTAACACGTGAGAAGGGGAGTAAGTAAGTAGCTTAAGTTAAGTTGGTTTTGCCAAGGTTTGTTTCAAGAATTCTCTTCTAAGGGTTTAGTCAACACCATACCTCTGAATAGAATGATGGAGGATTGGTATCTCCTTCAGGGGTCTCTCTCGATATCCCAGTCACCTGCGAGGGTAAACTGGAAGCGCCGGGACTGGATTTCTCTGCACGAGAAAGGCAGCGGCTTCTCTCAGCGCGTCTGGAGGAAGGAGGGGTGACAGCGTCCGCGGGCAGCTGGGCTGGATGTCTTCGCAGAGGACGGCTGCACGGCTCCTCAAGCGTACTGCACCATAGGTCGCGCTGTAGCGGCGATAATGGTAATCAGTAGCTTCACCACCACAGGATAGCAGGCTGCAGCGACAGAGTGCTAGTTTTTACCAACACGGGGTCATGCAGGCAGCTGGCATCAGCAACATGTTCGCTCATTGCTTAAGGCAACGTTGGTAATATTTATACCTGACAGGTGCCGGGTTTGACGCAAGTTTGCTGGACATAAGACGTCAATTAAAGATGTCACTAGGAAGTGGCAGCTATCAGTTGCTCATTAGAGTTCTATTACTAATCAAAACATAGCAAGCGGGGATTTCCAGGTTTGCTAAGTTTTTATCTTGTTGAAGAACTCGGAGTGTTATCTAGGAATATCAGATAGTGACTGCTGCTCTGTCATTGCACTAATTGGTCGCAAAGGAAGTAGCAGAGAGTCATGCTGGAATGTGGCTCTGTGGCTCTGCTCGTGTGAGGCCAGAGATGACTTTTCAGAAAATCGCACTTGAACGGTTATGCCAATATAGGGAATAAATGGATTTATAGCCGAATAGGGGCATAAGGTCACAGTATCGATCAGGAACCTAGATAAGCACATGACACCCACTCCACGAATTCATGTCCATCAAAATTACTAAAACTAAGCAATTAGATGCATGTGTAACATTGTGTAACATAGCCCACCCCAAAATACATAAATGCATTCGAAATAGGCGTACTTGTAATACATGGAATTTAGGTACTGTACGTTTTTTTAAAAGCATAGTAATCATTCAAAAATTATTGCATATGAAATCAATGAACGATTATGCATAAAGAATTACACATGAAGTATCTCTGACAGAAGAAATGCGAGATAAATCATCACATAAAAATGCATTGTAATAACATGTGTGCTAGAGGCTGGTGTTATGTTGTTATGTCTCTAGATGTGTTTTTTAGAAATAGAAGTGTGAAGCTTCTGTTCTCTAAGAATAGTATTTACGTTAAGCAAAGAATTTTTCGTGCCAAAAGGAAAGGGTCAATATTAAAAAATTGTCCAATTCAAAGAAAAATCAGTTTACCAAAGCTCCTGGCAGTTTTATGTTGATCAAAACTGAAGGCCGAATTCAGAGTTCATGGGAACGCTGTGTGTCGGAAAGCTTCTCAAAAGTTATTGTTTCTCTTTGGGTGAGAACATCGTATCAGACAGGCTCGCAAAGAATTGGTCTACAAAATCAGGTGATAGTTCAACCAAATTAGATAGCGCTGAAACTTGGCAGGTGTGAGAATGATTGCTGTCATCGAATACAGGATCAGCAATGCTCACAGAACGTTGTACCTGGATGATGTTGCTTTTGTCACTCGCTCCACTGTTACCACTTGGCTGTAGTACAGGAGTCTCCACGAATGCCGTCATCAGGATTGGTAGCCGCTGGGGACAACACAATGCGTGAGCCGTTATTGGACTTAGCAAAGTATCGACGTCCATTGGTACTGCTGATGGAAGTGAAAGACAGATGTCCAACACGCATTCCTCGCCGCAAAGCATACACCGTAGCACAGGTAAAATGCAATTTTGCCATATCGGTCCGAATGAAAGGAACCAGGTCATGTTTAGATCTCTCAGCCTGGCCAATCCGAGGACGTTAGTTATCCTGTCCCTGTAGCGCATTGCTAGGATTGTCTCTTCCATTCCCATGGGAGCTATGTCTGAGCCGAGGCTTGCCATATCGTAGCAGGATGGTCAAAAATAGAATCCCTGCGATGAGTCCAAAAAATAGCGGAATACCACCAAAGATGGAGTGCACAAAATTAGGAAAGATTCCCAAAATTGCCTGGAAGGGTGTTAGCAGTCCCGTAAAGACTGTCTTAAATATGCCTGGGATGCTCGTGGCACTAGACATGTTAAAGAGTTGCTCGAGCATTTGTACGAAATGCACGGGGCAATTTGTTGATAAAAGGTCATGGACCTCAGTAGCCGTCCTTGCGACTAGAAGATCATACGTCTCTTTAGATGACGTTATAGGCACTGTTGTCTGTAAAAGCACAGATTTCATTTTGCTTAATGTATCAATTCGTATAGAATAGAGATTCAGACGAGGCCAGAGGGGAGTCACTGTGTCTGGAGGCCCGCTCGGGAACAATGCTTGCATACAACATTTGACCATGGACGTTACTTGTACTAGATAACTTTTTCCGGGCGCGAGGCCACAGCACCTGTGATCCGTTCTTAGAATGTAACTCCCGTTTGCGAGTTGCATAAAGAAGGGCTCTATCTGAGTTGCAGGTGTGACTAGCTGGTGGCATGAAAGGTTGTTTGAATTGCCATCGCATGCTCCGTGTAAATTAATACCCTGACACAAAAGTATACCGCTTAGTGAGTGTTTACAGTTGTCACCACTAAGAAATACATTTTTGTCGCTGTCACTATAGCAAGAATGAGTGTATGGTAATTTCCATTCGGATTTAACATATCCCTTACCCAATTGTTCATATTGGCCAGCAGGTATGTATTCAAGGCATTTATGAAATCGGAAAGTTGTTATCGGAATTGTGATAATTCCGTGTATTATCCATTCAATGACAGGGCTCTCTGACATTGTCAATGGTAATCTCTCGAGTTTCTCGATGCTCAAGATTGTATAGTCTGCTCCTTTCTGTGCCAAACTGATCTGTTTATCAGTAAGGTTAAAAATGGAAAATAATGACGTTGTGTTGATTAAACGCCAAGGCACATAGCCTGAACGAAGATTTTGCAGCGTCCAGCCTAGTTCTATAATAGAGCGTAATTGAGACTGGCCATGTTGTAACATTAGCAAATCTCTGTCTATCACATCAAAGGCAGATGATACAATATTGTCCAAAGAATATATTCTGGAAGACAGAGTCATTAACCCATTGTCTACCACAGAAAGTGATTTTTCCAAATTAATACGATCAATTTCTCGTATTTTTTCAGCAGTTTCAATTTGCTTTACTTTCCAAGCCTCGTTGTAAGCAGCATAGATGCTGGTCGCTATGAAACGCTTTTGACGCTGTTTGCGTGGTCCAAGAATGAAATCGCGCAAATCAGCACCATCTTTTAATAAAGACAAGTGTTGCTTAATTTCAGCCAGTGTGGATGTAGTTAGCCATTCTAGGCAGAGTTTGCCTACACTGTATGTGGTTATAATTCCTGGATGTTGTCTCTGGGAATATCTTGAGTCTAATCTGGTCATTTTTAAACCCTGTGTTTTGTTCAGGAACCTATCTTGACAGCTATTTGTGTCTGTAGGCCAGATTAACCACTTTTTCCAATCAGGATGTGTTCTGTTGAAATGTAAAATGTGTGACACGTCTAATTCATTATCTGCAGTTGCATTCTCAGCTATTGGCTTTGGTATAGACGGTGTTTTCATTTCTTTGTTTTTGGCTAGGCCAAGACAAGATGTTTGGTGTACAGTGTCATTTAAAAATAACATTTGTTCTGGTATCATGCAGGTTCTAAATAGTGCTTCAATGCCTTGCACCTGCCAATCTTTTGTACCCCAAATTGATTTCGTTTCAATATTATTTTTCCAATAATCAAAACCAAATGTCATCATTTTGTCATAAAATGCTTCTGAATATATCAATTTAGAATTTGTCAGCATTGTTTTCATTCCTGTTTTATCTAACAGTTTATAATAAAACGTTTCTGCATCACTGGTGTTAAACCCTGAAAAATATTTGAATTTCTCAAAAAATGCTTTAGAACTGCTTTTTGGTGGTGTAGAACAATGTTCCCATTGATTATACATAAAAACATTTCTAGGCTGTGCAGATTTATGCAAGTAATGATCCCCATAGTGGGTGTAACAGAATAACTGCTCATAACTAGATGAACCTTGTAAATAATCATGATCTGTGAATCTAGCTGACATTACTAAATCAGACATCATGTCATTAATACTGTTAAAGTCCCAATCATCAGAGAATGTACTTGGTGTCACAAAGTCACTTAAGGAAACCTTTAGTTGATGAGGATACTTCAGGATTTCGACCGGACCATAGATCTCATAGTCTGTTTTCTCCCATACTACCCCACCAGGTATTGGAATTGCTGTGACATTTAC
The DNA here is from genome assembly GCF_964263255.1 of Lissotriton vulgaris. Taxonomy (NCBI): domain Eukaryota; kingdom Metazoa; phylum Chordata; class Amphibia; order Caudata; family Salamandridae; genus Lissotriton; species Lissotriton vulgaris. The sequence continues at coordinate 1,039,595,013 of NC_141697.1, forward strand.
TGTTGACAGTTCTCTTTTCTTCACGTGGGATGATCTGTGTGGTTTCAGGACTAGGTTGATGTTCTGACTTGCTGTGTCCATTGTAATATATTTTCCTTCAATGAATTTTCCTAAACACAGTACCATGATGAGCCAAAGCAGGAGGAAAAATACACCTAGACCGAACCAGAACTCTAGCCAAGGGGAAATTAGGTAGATTTCCTTCAGTTGATGAAAGAGTTCCGTTGCTTTTTCTTTAAAAGACTTTTTTGTTTCTGGCATCACTTCGTGGTCGTTAAAATCTTCAGAGAAGTTGTCGAAGTTGATGAAATAACCAGAGGCAGTTCTGTCAATTGATGGGATTGTTCTTTCAATCTGTCTCTCGGTAGCACTTTCTGATGCCACATCATTGTAGACTGGTGTTGTTTCTTGACGAACTGTTTCAATCTGTGTTTCAAGAGGCACGAGTTCCATGGCATTATTGCATAGTCCTTCATTGTGCACTGCAGGCTGATCGAATGTGATTAGTCTTTCAGTTTGAACCTCTTGGATTGTTGCAAGTTTGGGTATTCTGTTGTTTCTTGGGAGTCCACTGGGCCTACTGTTGATTATAGGCCACATGCTTGTGGTTTTACCAGATCGATGGACACGACTCTGTTCTCCTTTTTACCAGCAAGGGGCGGTAGCACAACTGATCTTGTTCCGGTGACTGCTAAGACAGGTACTGCTTTTCTGTAAGAAGGCCCAAATTCCTTCTTAACCGCCATCTTTTCTCTGACTAGATCCCCAATCTTTGGAATCCAGACAGGCCTTGCTGGGGCTGTTGCGGGTGGTGCCTCGTCAGTGGTACTTGGCTGTTGCTTTAACTTTATGTTGCTTAATGATTTTCTTGTTTCATTCAGTTCCTGTAAAACAGCCAAACGGTCTTTTACTTCAAACTGCGTTGTTTCTTTTTGTACCACTGACATCTGACTATCGAGGTCCTGAACGCGCATTCTTATTCCGAACAATAGTTCGTATGGGCTGAAACCTTTTAGAGAATTTCTTGGCATGTTGTTAAGACTAGTCTGGACACTTATTAAATGTTTGACCCACCCAGCGCCTGAACCTAATACCTTCGCTGTTATAGATTGCTTTATGCCCCGGTTTTTTCTTTCTATCACACTATTCCCTTCCGGGGTATGACGGACAAGAATACCGCAACCCAATTCCCATGCTGGCCATGGCCTCCCTATAAGCTCGAGAGCTGAAAGCAGGACCCTGGTCAGAATGGAACGTGGTAATTGCGTATGTGCCGATATGGACTCGCAAATCTTTTATAACCGTTCTAGCGTCAGCCGAGCGCTGGTGGCCTCATTTTTTAAGTGCATTTCGTCTTGAACGTTAATAGGACGCAGGATGGGGTGTAGGCAGCGTTACGCTCTTTCTGATTGGTAGCCGGTAGCAAGGTTCGCTACTGCGATCCCTATTGCAGTTTTCACAGTTGTTTGCATATATTTGGTGTTCTACACTCATTCCCGGCCACCAGAATACTGATTGTAATTCAGTCAGTGATTCCTTGATCTTTCTGTGCCTAAGACCCAAACCCATGTGTGCGTCTGCTATTAAAAATATTCTCCTGTTCATGTTTGGAATTACTCTATCCCCCACTCCAGGGATTCGAGCAAAAGGAACGGAGTTTGCATCGATTATGTATGCATAATTGAGTGGATAGTTTACGGGTAGTGCTGCACAGTCGCCTTTTACGGTTGTTTTTACTGCTAGCATAGTTTCCCCGTCTATATACTTATCTGTACGCTTTTCTGTGGCTACGGAAGCCGGGTTAGTTGCTTCCGCGGTGGCTGTATTAGCCAATGAATTCCCTGCAACGTGAACGCCATCACGTTGAAGACTCTGTGCGTGAATCACGTGAGTCTTTTGTAGTTCTTTGTGTAAAAGAGCTACCTCGTTCCAGAGCAATTTATGCTTTATTGTGGCACCTGCGTCATCTTTGTAATCGTTTTCGATCCAACTCTGCAGTTTGTTGTTGTAAGAATTGACGCAAAAATGAGAATCGCACACTATAAGTGTGGGGAATTCGCGTTCTGCATTTTCGAGCGCCATCTTTAAAGATCTGATTTCAGTTCTCTGAACCGAACAGTTTCTTACAGATTCAGTTTTTGTTACTTTCGGTCTGAATTTACCGCACAGCCAACGACCTTTAATGATCGCACATGCTGCATCGTAGGATTTTCTCTCTACGTTGAAATGCTGTACAAAGCTATCTGTATAGATTATACATGCGTATTGTGGGAGAGGCAGGATTTCGATTGGCAGAGGATATTCTTCTTCATATTCTAAATCATTCAGTTCTTCAAATTGCGGGGCGAAATAGTATTTCACGTCTTCCGCTCCTAGAGAATCTATGCACTGTATCCATTTCGGATCCAGTGACACTGTAGGCAGGTTTACTGGGCTGAATAGCGCTTCGAAGGCGGATTCCGCTGTAAGGATATTAATCCGTTTGCCGTGTGCTAGTTCTCTTTCATTTGCTAATGCGATTTGCACTGCGTTCACAGTTTTTTCTGTGCGACTGAATGTTTTTTCTGCTTGTGTGTACAAGTGAGACTTAATTGAAATTGGTACTTTTTCTCCCTCATTAGAGGTTAGGTACGTGAATCCGCATCTTCCTGGGATGACTCGGATTACAAGATCACGTGTGTTGTCACGTGTATCTAATTTTGTTTTTGCTAACATGTCTGTTTGCAGTGATCTCAAAATTTCTGTGTGTTTTTGAGTCCAATTGATTTGTTTTAAATCAGGTTTTATTAGTTCGTAGAGAGGTTTAACCCTCTCTGCGTAATTTAGGATGTAAGTTCTTCCGAAATTCAGAAAACCTAGTATGGATTGTAAATTCTTCAGCGTTTTTGGAGCTTGGAGTACAGCGCACTTCTCTAAGAAGTTGTCCGCTAGGCTTTTCCCTTCACTTGATAATTCGTACCCTAAGAATAGTACTGTTAGATGGGCAATTCGGGACTTTTTAAAGTTGAATTTGTAACCCTCTGCTGCGAACCCAAGTATAATGGTGTTCACCCTTTTCAAGTGAGTATCCAAGTCGTCGTCTGTGAGATAAATATCATCTACGTAAGATAATGCTTCATCATCATAGATTTGTAGTAACTCTGTTACCCTAGCTGAGAATAGTCCTGGGCTGTTCTTGAACCCCTGTGGGAGTCGACAGAATTTTTTCTGTGACCCAAATGCAGAGAAAGCGGTCAAGTATCTGCTTTCTGGTGCAATGTTTTGACAAAAGAAACCATTAGAAATGTCTAATGTCGTTTTGTATTTTTTCCTAACTATGTTATTCATTAGGGCTGCACTATGCGAGTTTTGTACTGCAAAAGTTTTGCAACATGTATTAAGGTGTCTGTAGTCCAAAACTAGACGATATGAATTGTCTGGCTTGGAGACAGGAAACAAAGGATTGTTCATTTGAGAGGTGCATGTTTCAATCACCCCCTGGTACTCAAGTTGATCTAAGATCTCCCTGACCTGTTTTTTAGCTTCTTGCTTTATGGGATACTGCCGTTGGGCAGTTGGTTCACTTTTTAGTTGGATTTTGTGAGGAGGTGAATCCTCATCCCATCCTACATGATTTTTATATAATGCAGGTGCCTGGGCTACAGCCCATTTCCTTGCATATGTGTATTTTTTTGTGAATCGGTATGTGATTCGAGAAGGCAGGCATAATTACCTCTTCGCCACGAGGGCACTCCCTGACAAACTCTGGGGGCCAATCTTTTTCAGCTAACAGAATATCATAGCCTTTCGAGAGCTTATCCCAAAATAGACCCTTAATTTTCCTAGTCTTATCACCCTCTATACGCAATGTTATTTCGTATATTTTATGGGGCTTGCTAAGCCTGGCGTCGGCAGTTTCAACCTGAATGTATTCATTCGTGTCCACTGTCTCCAGATGACTCATCAAGTTCTTGCGTGCTATACTGATTTCTGCTGCACTGTCCAACATTGTCAATGCCCACTCCCCGTTTTTCAACTGTGTCCTCAGTATTCTCGGCATGGTTGATTACTCTAATACTGGCTACCTTCTTTTTAGGAAATTGAGATTTCTTATTTTGAGCAGGTTCCTTGTCTTTGGACTTGGTGTGCTCTCCTGGGTCTGACCGTCCTCTTCTTTCCGAATTCTGTGGAAGAGATCGAGAGGGACGTGTATCAATACTTTGATATCTATCAGGTTTTTTTATATTATCCCTATTTCTAAGGTTATATCTTTTCTCAGAGGGCTCCCGTTGGGGAGACTGGCGTTCTCGAGTCGGAGTTCTTTCCCTCCGTCGAGGAGACCTTCCTCTGGACTGGAAAACTTTTTCCTTGGGAGTGGATTGTTTATTTCCATCCCAGCTCTTTTTAGGAGTGTTTAAATTATTTTTAATAAATAATTTTTCTGGATTTTCGAGCAGTTGGGGCTTAACTGGTTTTCCACCCAAGCTGTCTCTACCTAATTCTTCATAGCATTTTTCTATGATTTTTGCAAGCTCAACAGGATCTTTTATATCTGTTTCCCTCAACTTCTGGCGAATCGCCACAGATGCTGCTTCTCCCTTTACATTGGCTAATAATATAGCCGTGACCTGCTTGAAATCTTTCAGTAATTTCATACCTAGATTTAAAGCTGGTTCTGGACCGAATTCATTTTGAATCTGTTTTAGCACGTCTGGTATTACCGCCATAGACGGAACACCGTGTGTTTTTGTGTAAATGGAAGCAAAGACTGTACCCCAAGTGTCGCAGTCCTCCACGTGTGGTGCGATTCCCATAGGAAGGCAGATGGTCAAGATTCTGTGTTTCTCAATAGGGGTAGTATCAGGAAATACTGCCTCTATTTGAGTGATTTTCTGGGCTAACCAGAAAGGAATTTGTTCCCGTTTTACGGGTGTTTTACCAAGACATGACTGTATGTTCTGTGGTGTAATTTTATTTGTGTTCCCCTGATGAGGGGTCAGCTGGTGTGAATTAACAGCTGGCTGGACTGTTGCAGTCCGTATTACATATTGGACTAATTGCCTATGTATTTTTATTAATGTGCTTAGGATGTGGTGTGTAGCTGGCTAGAACCGGCCACGTGGCTCCTGGTCTACCTAGTGGACCGAGCCTGGTTATGTGATCATTGTGTTTTAGGGCGCCATTAAACCAGAGCAGGTGCTCTTGAAATTTAAGTGGAATTTCAACCTCCTCGAAAGGGGCGTACTCATCCGGAGGTTCCTCTATTTTGTAATAGTGAAACTCTTGTGTTATAGCGTTTACCGCTGGAAAGTTTATCCATGAATAGAATACCTCTGTCTGCCGATACTCGTGAGCCTCTATCACGAAAATTACTGTACCACCTTGAGGTGGCAGTCCGTTTTCTATAAGTTTTAAAGTTATAGATCTTCTTAAGTGGACCGGGATGATAATAGCATCCGGGTCTGTGTATTCGGGACCTTGCTGAGTCGCATCTACTGCGGCCCCAGAGGTTCCGTTTTCTGGCATTGTAAAAATGCAGTTTTTGCAGAGTGGGTCTCCAAGGAGACAAAGATTAGATGCACAATATTTTGGAACACTGTATCCTTCAACGTTGAATAAACCAGAGCTTTACATAGGAATCTCTTCCTACTAAGGTCGGGCGGATTTTAACCTTTCACCCACTCCAGACGTCTATTGGAGTATTTACGGGAGAAAGGGGTGTGAAATATGCACGACTGAGTTACTCTACAAGTCTTGCGTTAGTTTATCGCCTTACCAAACGTTGGGCGCCATGTAGTGTAGTTCCTAGTTTCCCACTAGGCCCTGCGCATTGGAATAACATAAACAGTAGTATCGACGTGGAACTGGCTATATTCCAGGCCTCTACTGACTATGCTAAACTTAATTGGGTTGTGTTACCAACTAGCTCAGAGGTCACTGGAAACTTTCTTCTCTGCATAGGAAGTGATCAGCTTCCTTGGCACAGACAAGAAGGGATTCAGCTTTCCAACAACCGTGCAACATGACAACTTTGCTCCTCAGATCAAGAGTCGATCTCTAGGGTCGTGTGAAACAATAGACATAGATTTCACTCAGTCAGTCTAGTGCAGTTTACTTTCACAGTATGTAGAGAATAGAGAGACGGGCGTGTATCAATAAAGGTTAACATTTATTGAACAGTCTTTCTTCTCATACAAGAGAAATGTATTGCCACAATTGCAATAACTGTTATTATGAAAAGTACGTACAGTAAGATAAGAATAGCAAAATAGAACTGTAAAAGCATTGATATGGTTTCTTAGCCATACAATGGTTTAAAAGTAATAAAACATTTATACAGTCATATATACATTAGGCTAACATACTCAACTGGTGCTTCTAACTAAGCCTACCCCAGTGTGCCTGACCTAGGCCTAACACGTGAGAAGGGGAGTAAGTAAGTAGCTTAAGTTAAGTTGGTTTTGCCAAGGTTTGTTTCAAGAATTCTCTTCTAAGGGTTTAGTCAACACCATACCTCTGAATAGAATGATGGAGGATTGGTATCTCCTTCAGGGGTCTCTCTCGATATCCCAGTCACCTGCGAGGGTAAACTGGAAGCGCCGGGACTGGATTTCTCTGCACGAGAAAGGCAGCGGCTTCTCTCAGCGCGTCTGGAGGAAGGAGGGGTGACAGCGTCCGCGGGCAGCTGGGCTGGATGTCTTCGCAGAGGACGGCTGCACGGCTCCTCAAGCGTACTGCACCATAGGTCGCGCTGTAGCGGCGATAATGGTAATCAGTAGCTTCACCACCACAGGATAGCAGGCTGCAGCGACAGAGTGCTAGTTTTTACCAACACGGGGTCATGCAGGCAGCTGGCATCAGCAACATGTTCGCTCATTGCTTAAGGCAACGTTGGTAATATTTATACCTGACAGGTGCCGGGTTTGACGCAAGTTTGCTGGACATAAGACGTCAATTAAAGATGTCACTAGGAAGTGGCAGCTATCAGTTGCTCATTAGAGTTCTATTACTAATCAAAACATAGCAAGCGGGGATTTCCAGGTTTGCTAAGTTTTTATCTTGTTGAAGAACTCGGAGTGTTATCTAGGAATATCAGATAGTGACTGCTGCTCTGTCATTGCACTAATTGGTCGCAAAGGAAGTAGCAGAGAGTCATGCTGGAATGTGGCTCTGTGGCTCTGCTCGTGTGAGGCCAGAGATGACTTTTCAGAAAATCGCACTTGAACGGTTATGCCAATATAGGGAATAAATGGATTTATAGCCGAATAGGGGCATAAGGTCACAGTATCGATCAGGAACCTAGATAAGCACATGACAAAATTACCTGAGCTAATGCCAGTTTCACATGAACTGCACAGGAGACCAGAATATATGGGTCAGTTTTCGGAAGATGGAGGCCAACTAATGGGAAAAATTATATTGTATATATATATTACCTACTGGCGGTCGCCAGTAGGTATATATAGTTAGGATTTTTTTCCTATGGGACTTTTGAAAATTCTATGTCTAATAACTTTGGCGTTTGTGGACGGAATCGGCTGAAATTTTCAGGAAAATGGCACATTTTGTTTCTGAGCAGCCCTTGAAAATTTGGGGGGTTTCGTCAAGGGGGGGCCGAGAAAAAAGGGGGGTCCCAAAAAGCATTTTTCCCATGTTAATTTCCATAGGGCATTTGGCCTCACTTTTAGCTCGAACGGCTGAATGGATTTGCACGAAACTTGGCAAAATTGTAGGGACTGTTAGCCCGATGTGCCTTTGCTGGGTCTCAATATATGTGCTCCAGTGGATTTTGAGAAATTAACGTTTAAAAAAATGTATATATCTGTGACAGCGTCCTGGATAGCGCACCAGTTCGCGTACTTTTCGCGTAACGGAGCTTTGTGAAGCGAAGCTGATTGGCTCTCCGGTGTCTGTCAACATTCTAAACAGTCCGTAGCGGCCGCCATTTTGTCTCTCGGTAGGATCGAGAGACAAGAGGAGGCCAAAACGAAGAGGGAAATAAAGGAAAGGGGGCAAGGTAGACCCGTTCTGACCCCCTAGGATTGATGAGGGGGATATTAAAGTGCCCCGCGGGTCCCAAAAAAAAAAAAATTTTTTTTTCGTGGGGTGCGCCCGGTTCGCGTACCGGAAAGCGGTCTGGGGAGCGTACTATAAGGAAACAAGAATGATTGACTTTTAACTTATTGTATGTTTATTGATTGTTCGTTTTTTAAATTTTTTTATTTTTTATTTACGTAGCTACATGTAGGTACCAATGCAGAGTCTATAATTTAATAAATGCTGTCTCCTTTGTAAATATCTTGCCTGTTGCTATAGAAGTTATTGTGGTATATGGAATTCATACCATAGTCTGTCTGGAAAGCCGAAACAACATGGTGGCAGGAGATGATAAAGAGATGTTAAATACACATTGGGGATTATATAGTGGGAGAAAGGAAGTAACTATGAACAAAGCTAGTATGTAACACCAAAAAGTTGCACAGTATATTTTAAGTCTGACTTCACGTTATAATACATTTGCTACTAGTTTTCAATATCCATATAAAAATAAATAATGTGTCAAACAATTTTTGAATTAACAAATTAAAATTTATTTTTCATTTTGTTTTTCAAAATTTAAAAGAAAATCTAAAAAATCGTGATCATTTTTTTCTTCATTTTTTAGTAGAAAATCTACTGCATCTACACATTGCACAAGTTCATTATTTATTGTGTTGTCGTAGAAATCCATGTCAACTTCTGTCTCAATTTTTTTTTTTCTGTTTCAGTTTTCATGTTGTTTTGTTGTTCTTCCATTTTCAATTCTGAAAAATGAATTTTTAAAAAATATATCAGTACAGAAAGGGCATTGTTGGGTTTCAGTACAGACAGGCAGTTTGGTTATTTATATAGTGTTTTTTTCTTTGGGCAGTGTATGGTATCAAATTAGAAGTAGAAATATGAAGAAAATTATCAAATAAACTTAGTCAATTCTGAATTATACTAGAGAAGTCTAACTCTATCCTTAATTCAGGGCTGGCGCTAGGCATGGGCAGCGTGGGCTGCCGCTCATGGTCTCGCACTCAGCCCACCAGCATGGGGCCACGCACTGGTGATGTGTCCTTTTGTTTTCCTGGAGATCTATCGCAAAGAAAGGTGTAATCTCGTCACACCATTTGATCGTGAGATACAGGCTGTGTACACTGTCTACACAGATGTCCGAGCTGATGATCATTTTGTCTGTTCACCTGCATCAACCTTCTCACTCTGCCTGCCTACAGTAGGACTCCTGGCTCCTCACACTGTCTGTATGTATACTCTCTGTCAATGTGTTCCAAGCCTCTCGCAGTCTGTCCATATCTTTCAAGCTCCTCGCAGTGCGTCTGTGTGTTTCAAGCTCCACGCAGTCTGTCCGTGTGCTCCAAGCTCCTCAAGTCTGAGTGTTTCAAACTCATTGCAGTCTATCCATATGTTCCAAGTTCCGCGCAGTTCGTCCGTGTGTTCCAATCTCCTCACAGCGTGTCTATGTGTTTCAAGCTCCTCGCAGTGCGTCTGTGTGTTTCAATCTCCTCGCAGTGATTTTTTGTTGTTCTGCACTTCACGAAGTAGTAGTCAAAATGGGTGTGTTTCTCTCTCTTTGTATATATATATTCAGGTACATAACCAATGAAATGTCATGATATAATAGTAGAAATTGAAAGTAATCTTTTAATTGGTTGTCATTTCCAACACTTCCGATATGTTTTGTGAAGTAATTTACCTCAGGGATTTTAGAGAGTTCTACATGCTAAATGGCTAAATGGTATTCCAACAATATTTGTGAAAATGGTAGGGATTGGTATGTAGTATGAGCTAATGTTTAATTGGTGAAAGTGTCTCCAGTTGTTTTTCTGTAAATTACTTTCCCACCTTTTTTGAGCGAGTGCTTGTCAGTGTGTTTCCCGGTACGCGAACTTGCAGCGTTACGGGAGTCCTCCATTTTGTGTTTCTGTAGAATTGAGATACAAGATGGAGGGTAAATAATGTTCAGAATGGGTAGATTGGGGTAGTTTAGACGTATCCTGTCTCCCTAAGTTTTCTGAGGGTGGCTCAGGAGGCTCATATATGTCGTTAAAAAAAATTGTTTTTTATTGCGTGGTTAGCTGCCGGTACGCGAACTAGTTAGCGTACCGGGAAGCGAATATAGGTGAAAAAAAGTGAAAAAAGGTACATTCGAAATTTCAAAAGAGTACACTAAGTTAAGGTAGCTCTGAAAAGAGCTTTTGGGTTTTGTGTATGTTCTAGAAACTTATAAGTAGGAACCAATACACATTCTTAAATTTAGTATGAAAACTTTGTTCCCCTCATCTGAGAAATGCACGCCATCTCCTCTGTAGATATCTTGCATGTAGTAACGCAAGTTATTGTTGTAGATGCAGCCCATTCCATGGTCCCTCATGTAAGCTGAAACAGACTTATTTACATGCTTCCTCGATTTTTCTATTTGTGGACAAAATTGATTGGACCACCTCCATTTTTGTCTTTGGCATATATTGGAATATACCAAGGCAGTTTGAGGAAAAAGTGTCATCAAATGCTCAAAGGTGTCTTTTAGGAGCATTTCCAGACCTACCCCAGTCAAAGTGCCTAAATCATTTCCGCCACAGTGCACTATTATGAGGTCAGGGTTTGGCAAATGTAAAAAGGTTTTCACCAATGGTATCAATTGGTGACATTTCAATCCTCTTCGGCCAATCCATTTAATTTCCACATTTTGTAAATTGAGTTTGTGTAAATTTCTGTTATCAGCATACCTGTGAGCCCAGTGGATGTAGCTATGTCCAAGAATCCAGACTGAAAACATGGCTAGAGGAGTTTTTGCTGCAGTCAGATGAAGTGTGGGAATGAAATGGCAGTTGAAATAGTGAAGTTTGTAATGAAAAAAAACTGTGGAGTTTAAGTGCAAATGATTCATTAGCAGTGATTGGTGTATTTCCATTGCTGAAAACAGAAAGTTAGGGTGCATGGATGTGTTCTTTGAAAGATGTAATTTGAATGGTTAATAAAAAATGATGTTATGAAAGATTTCAGTGGATTAGCAGGTGTACTGAGAGTTCAGAGTTCATTTGAAACATTGTTGTGTGAACTTGTGAACATGAGAGGTCTGGCAGGCGGTAGTTGCTATGGAAAAGAGGTAGAAAGGGCAGAGGGGGGAAGGGTGTTGATTTGAAAATAGTGAGGGAAGAGTTTTGATTGGCTGACATGAGAGATATGTGTGATGAATATCAGCGTTTCAGTGCCTTTGTTGGTTCCAGCCTCTGGAGTGCATACCTTTAATTCTGCTAAAGAATAATTGGTGTGTTTCTGAGTCTGTTTTGAATTTCAAAAAGAATTTGTAAAGGTGAGTTATCGTTTATATATTTTAGATAAAGACTAGTATGCTTTTTGCGTAAATAAGAAAGTCAGCTGTGTATTTAAAATGATGTTTTGCGTCAAGTGTTTTGCATTCTGCTTTCAAAGGTGATTTTGGATTCTTTTACCAATTGTAATTGTAGATAATGTAAATTATTAGTACTGACAAGGTGTGCATGTACATAGGAGCTGTGCTGTGTTTTCAAATTATGATCGGAAAATCGTTTTTAAGGAAAAGGCATGCTTTAAAAAATTATAAGAAACCAGCTGCCAGATTCATGAAGCTACCATTTTGCGATTAGCAAATAGCGAAAAATTGCGTATCGCTATTTGAGAATCGCAAAATGGCATTCATGATAGAAAGCGCGGAAAAATTGCGAATCGCATTCGATCGCAATTGGCGATTGCGATGTAGCCGCAATCGCCAAATAATCGCAGTTTCAGCTATTTCCCATGCCGAAATAGCGACATCGCAAATAGCGATATCGCAATTAGCGATCTCGCTAACAGCGAGATCGCAAAAACGGGAAGGCGCATTTCGAGCCCACTGATGACATCACAACCAGGAAGTAGGCTCACCACACCCACAAACCGAACACAGAGCCAGGGAGTGGCAGCATTGAAGTTTGGAGCTCCTAAAGCAAGACCCTGCAGCACCCCAGCCTGAAAGAAAGTGCAGAAAGATGTCCCAGGAAGCAGCAGCAGGGAGCAGTGGGCAGGAGAGGAAAAGAAAATTGAAATTTTCAGAGGCTGAATTGGAGTATGTCATTGAGGGGGTGTGCAATGACTATGGGAAGCTGTTTGGCAAAGACTCTCAAAGGGTGCCAGAGCCCGAGAAGCGCAGGATTTGGCAGCGCATCCGCGCCCAGGTCAATTCGGTCGGTGTCACCCAGCGCTCCATCGACGACATTAAGAAGCGCTGGTATGACCTGCGAGGACGTTCGAAGGAGCGGATTGCTTTGCGGCTTGGGAACCAACTGGGCACTGGTGGAGGGGAAGCACAAGCCACACCTAACACCCCCTTGGAGGACATGATTGAGGAGACCATAGCGCCAGCAGCCTGCGTGGGGGTCGTTCAGCTGGACTCCTCACGACCCGGCCAACAACAAAGTCAAGGTAAGTGCCATGCGACTGCGACCCAGTCCCCAACAATGCCCATACATCCTGAACTAGCACCATGACATCCCCAAATATGCAGACCAAGCACGCCAAATAAGCCCCATTGCATTGTGGTACTTGTAGTGTAATCATGAGCCCGCAGTCTGCCCAACAGTGCCAGAGCACTCATTGCTAAGTCTAAACAAAACCCAGTCAGGGAAAGCAAGGCTGCGTGCATGTGTGACATTTTCATGTGCAATACACATAACATTAATCATCCACCCTTTCACATTACAGGTGCAGGGGATCAAGGCAGCACCGATAGTGATGCGCTACACATTGCAGAGAGCCCGGAGGACACTGAGGGTGAGGGACAGTCCTCCCAACAACCTGGAACATCACATCAAGCAGCATTGCAGCCAGCACCACTCACAGCACCAACACCCCGTGCCGACAGGGCCACCCCTGCATCCACTGCAGTGCAGCCAGCACCAGCGACAGCACCAACACCCCGTGCCGCCACAGCAGTGGTACAGCCTCCACCACCAGCGCATGGGAGGCCGACGAGGCACACACCAGCTGGCAGGGCACAGACCATCGCACAGAGGCGCCAGCAGCGCCAGGGCCCAGCAGGCAGCGGCAGGGCACTAGACACACCAGACCCAGGCCTGGTCATTGAACGCCGCATGCTGGCGGTGCATCGCACGCAGGCACGCCACATGCCGGCAATGCTTGCGCAGATGCAGGCAAATGGGCAACATCTTGGCCAGTTGACAGCAGCTGTGAGACAGAACAACCAGCTGCTTGTCTCACAGCAGGACATGACCCGTAGACGCCACCGACAACTACTGGCCCGCCTATCGGCCTACACTAGGTCTAACCATGTTGTCTGCCACGCCACATCACAGCTGGACGTCGGTCTCTCGCTATGCAGGCACAAATGGTGCAGTGTTGCCAGGATGTGGCCAGGTCCCTGGACCTACTCACTGCAGCTGTGCTTGGCAGACAGGCCACTGGCCGGGATGATGCAGAGGGTGGTGACGATGCAAGTGAGGCTGCGTCGACGAATAGCAGTGCCTCCTTACCACCGTTGCCTCAACTTCGCCGCAGCAGCCGCCCAACATCAGGGAGTAGGGCCAACAACGTCCCTGACAATGCGGAGAGACGACTTGGGGCGTCTCGTCGCCAACATCGTTGAGGACTGTAAGAACATGAGGGTGGCCATGCAGTCAAGCCCTGCAAACCCCCTACCCCAGCATGGGGAGGTATGGAGTAATACTCTCCCCATCAGACAATTATTTTTCTTGAAGGCCAATTTAATGTGACGTAACATTAAAGATGAAAGGTCATACTTCATACACACTCATGTCATTATTTTATCCATCATGCATGGGTGCAGTGTTGTGATAGTGGTATGTGTGCACTAGAAACAGTTTGTAGTGATGTGGTTGCGGTGCCTGTGTCCTTCCGCAGGATCTTCTCCGCGGGCATGACGTACATGTGGAGGTGGACGGTCGTTCCCTTCAGATTCACTGCCAGAGATGTCGACAGGTATCCGGCGCTTGGTTGCCATGTTATGTAGTATTGCGCAGACAGCCACAATGCGGCAGCACACTGCTGGACTGTAATACATGGCCCCACCTGTCTTGTGCAGTATGCGGAACCTGCTCTTGAGCAGGCCAAATGTCCTTTCTATGCAATTCCTTGTCCGTATGTGTGCAGCGTTGTAACGGCGCTGCTGGGGTGTGGCAGGGTTGAAGTAAGGGGTCAGGAGGTATTCACGGAGGGCGTAGCCACTGTCACCTAAATGAGAGGAGCAGATGGTGAGTGGCTGTGCTGCGCAGTTACTACATAGCAATGTGAGATTGTTGACAAAGTGCACTTACCAAGTAGGTGTCCTTCACCGAACTCTCCCCTGACCAGTCGTGAGTGGAGGCCGCTGTGCCGGAATATGAAGGAGTCATGGGTACTCCCTGGGTACTGGGCCACAATGTCAGTGATGTATGACTTAGCATTGCACACCATCTGTATGTTCAGGGAGTGGTAAGACTTTCTATTGCGGAACATATACTCAGTGGCAGCTGGTGGGCAGATGGTGACGTGGGTACAATCTATACATCCAAGTACATGGGGAAAATGGGCAACATTGTAGAATTGTAGCTTTGTCAAGTCCAATTCCTGTTGGCTCATGGGAAATTTGATGTGACGCTGTAGCTGGGTGAGCATGGCGTCAATGAAAGTGTGGAGGCAGCGTGACATGGTGGGCTGGGATATCCCCCCAGCAGCCGCTACTATCACCTGGAAACTCCCGGAGGCCAGGAGGTGCAGGCTACACAATACCTGCACATGTGTAGGCACCGCATTGGTACGGCTTGTTGGGTGCTGCATCAGGGGGTCAAGGTCCTGTATTAGCTGCATTATTATTTCCCCACTCAGCCAATATTTGGCATATATCCGCTCTTTGGTTTGGCCCAGCAAGGTGACCCGCTGTAGGAAAATTCTGTTCTGGATCCTGCGTCTCCTCTGTGCTGCTCGCTGCAGCCTTCGACGCCTCACCACCATGTACATTCCTGGCATTGTGGCACTCCACGTGCTGTTGCTGGATGTCCTAATGTGTGATTGGTCAGGCCTGAACCTGTTGCTGATTGGCCAACAGTTTTTCAAATGTGATTTTTTCATGGCTTTTATGGTTACCACCTGGTTTGAGTTCTCCTTAATTTGCGCCGCGCAAACAGCGATTTTTGGGTTTTTCGCTATTTGCGATTTTTAATGAATGCCGATAGCGATTATTTTGCGAAATCGCAATTTTTTTCGCAGAATTCGTGGTTTGTCGCAATTTCCGATTTGCTATTGATAGGCTACCGGGATTCTGCGATTTTTCTTGCGATTTCGCTATTATGTGTTAGCGATGTCGCTGTTTTTATGTTGAATGCCGATTTCGTCAATTGCGCCCGCAATTGCTTTCTCGCAGCGATTGCGGGCGCAATTTCACTTCATGAATATGGCTGTATGTACTTGTGATGTGACTCCTGCAATGCGTCGCTTTTGCGGAACAGATATATGATGCATTTGTGTTGGTATTGTTACGGTGTATATGTAAAAAATGATGCATAAGTGTTGCACGGGCATTGTAAATACTCTCCTATGTGTGCTTAGCAATTTCAAGTCACTTCCCCCGGGTTCAAGGGCCTTGTGAATACATCCCCATGTGTGTTTGGTCATTTGAAGTCACTTTCCCCGTAGTGCAAGGCCCTTGTAAATACGCCCCCATGTGTGCCTGAAAAGTTTTCATTTTGATTGTTTGAGTTACATAGCCATGTTAAAAGTTATTGAAAAAAGGTGCAAGTTCCTTAAAAAAACTTTTTCATGTGCATTAGGGCATCTTAAGTCTGTTCCGCATGAATGTAGGTGTATTATTGTTTTACATAAAAGGTTTAAAAACTTTTTTTGAAATCAAATGCATGCACACTTAGGGCCCGATGTAGGTGGTCGTTTCAGGTCATTTACCGACCGGTTACGGCCGATTTCGGCCGTTTCCGACCGGTAAATGGCCAATCGGTATGTAGGGGCCTAAATCCAAGGCCACATGTATATTTTAAACGATGTTTTGCGTCAAGAGTTTGCATTATGCTTTCAAAGGCGAGTTTGCATTTTTTTACCAATTGTAATTGTAGTTAATGTAAAGTATTAGTACTGATAAGGTGTGTATGTACATAGGAGCTGTGCTGTGTTTTCAAATTATGACCAGAAGAGTCCTACCTACATATGGGTGGCTTCAAATCGGTATATTTATCGATGTTTTATTTTACCGAATCGGTAAAATTACAGTTTCGGTAATTTTACCGATTCGGTAATATATTGCCCCTTACATGACAAATTTTGTTATCTGGTCGGTAACGGCCGAAATACATCTGGCCCTTAAAGTCTTAGAGACAGATTTATGATGGTTGTGCGCCTCTTTTGTGCTGTTGGTGCGTCACTTTTGTAATGCAGGAGAGATTTACAAGAAGCACCATGTTGCAAAACAGCAGCCGCAGGTCGAGGAGGGAGTTACGGTGGGGCAGGCATGCGGGGAGGGGGAGGGGCAGGGTGGAGGGACGTAAACACTGGCATATGGATTATTGCAGGTAAGTACACAATTTAATGTGTGTAAAGTTTCATGTGGGCTTTTTTTTGCAGGGTGGGTAGTCATTTGCATGAAAGTCCTGTAATACTATCACTATCACAGTAAAATTAAAAAAAAATTAATGAATCATCTTTATAGCGTTTCTGAATCAAATTCTTACTGTTGATTTACTGTTTGGTATTAGTGGTTAATAGCATTTTTTATTATATTTTACCACAGATTCAACTGCAGATTATTGAGAAATTAGACAATGCCATCTAAAGATAGAATCCGAAAGTCTACGAAACGTCAAAGACAGCAGATTACTACATTTTTGCAGCAGTCCTCTACATTTAAATCACCTCAACGCACGAAGAAAGCTTCGGGTAAGCGAACAAAATCATTTCTTAGAAACATTTGTAGAAACAAAAGTATAACTACAGAACAAGTTTTAGTGCCGAAAAAGAGAGCCAATTTAAATGGAAAGGAAAGGCCCGTCAAAAAAGTTTCTGCTACAGCTGTAGATAACTCTATGCATGGCAGTAGAAGGGAAAATGTATTCAGGGACATTCGTAGGCGAATGTTCCGCAACAGGGTAATTGTCAATTTGCTAAAACAATTCAAGAAAGGCCAACAGAAAGTGGCATTTTATAAGAAAAAGAAAAATGTAGAGAAAATTATTGATCAGGCTTTTGAAATTAAGCGAAAGTTATTTATTTTGGTAATTAATAGAATTAGGAAACTAAACAAGGTAATCTATGTTTTAAAATCAAATAGTAGATGGAAGAGAGAAGTAAATCGAAGTAATTTTTGTGATGTTTTCTCAGGAGAATGGATGCATAGTTCAAATAGTGAGGCATTTTTTAATGAGGAGAGTTATTTTCAGGACAATGATTTGGTGCATGCAGTTGACACCAGTGGTCGAGCTTATGAGGTGAAAGACGGTCAACCGGTTGAAAAAGAAATACTTGTGTCTGCAGATGCAGAAGAGGCGTTAAGTGATGAGGTTTTAGTGAGATGTCCTAAGGAAGCAGTGTACACCTGGAAGTGTAGTTCTATTTGCAGTGTGCGACAGGATTCCATCAATTTGCTTTGTGATTTTATACGGACATTTCATAAGAAAAGTGTAAAGCAAAAAATAAAGATGTTGCAAGAATTAGATCCTTGCAGAGTGAGGCAAGTGACAGGTTTGCGTGGTCATTCGCTGGCTTGTCTTTCTAGGAGAGTATGCCAGAGTGTATTTCATCATTTCACGATGCTAGCAGTGCATCATAATAAAGTGAGGAAATTAGTTAGAATGTTGTATTATGCTAAGAGTCCAGCAATTATGCTTAAAAAATTAAGCAGAGCTCTTTTGCATGGTTCTGAAGTAGATGTGAAGAATATTTGTCAAGAAATTGAGTTCTGTTACTTTGCTGGTAAAGAGAACAATGTTGATATTGAACCACTAGAAGAAGGTAATGTGGAAGACAGTGTACAGATTTTCAGTACAGATAAGTTTCACAAGGAAATTTCCACGTTTATGGTGAAATCAAGTGAGAGGCCTAATTTCACTTGTGTGGGTTGTCGACGGACTTATTATAAGAATCAGACTAAGTTAGTGGATATATATGCAAAAAGTGATATGGAAAACAATAGTGAATGGAAGGATTTTGCCACATACTTGATGGTAGAAAATTGTTTTGATTTGGGAGCGGACCAACGTATGTGTACTTATTGTTTTAACAAATTAAACCAAAACCAGATGCCTGGTAGAGCGGTTCATAATAATCTGGAATTAGATGACATTCCTTCTGAATTGCAGGATTTAAATACTTATGAATCTATTTTGATTCAAAGTGTCCATCCCTTCCAGGCTATTGTACGAATGGAGCCAAAGACAGGGAAGTTGCCTCCATCAGATTTACAGAGAGGATTAAAGAGAAGGGTTGTTTATTTGCCTTTGGATTTGACAAAAAACATTAATACAATAGGAGTAGAGAAAGTGGAAGAGGAACCTCTGGTTATCATAGTCAATGGTGTTCCGACAAAGAGTAAGAAAATCTGGCAAGATTTAGTGGATGTTAGGAAAGTCAAAAAGGCAACATTGTATTTGATAAAAAACAATAAGTACTACAAGAATGTATGTGTTGCAGAAGAGGAAGTAAGTGATGAAGAGGACAGCGATTTGTGTCCTGGACAAATTGAGAAAGTAGAAGCCTCTAAAAAGGAAGAAATATATGAACATTATATTGTTCATCCTTTGCATTCCAAGGAAGTCATGGGGAATGCTATTGAGTTGTTTCAAATGAAACAAGCCAAAGGGAGTCCCATTAGTGTTTGGGAGGAAAGTTTGGAAGCTCGATGTTTCCCACAGTTATTTCCCACAGGTCGAGGAGGACGATATGATGAGCGACCTGTTCAAATTCCTGCTTCAGAATACCGGACTTTACGATTGTATACAGAAGATCCTAAGTTTCGACAATGCATTCCCTATTTATTTCATCTACTGTTTGAAAGTGATCTCTCTGGATTGTCTTATGCAGTGAACCACATCTTAAAAAGTGGTGTACAACTGCGAAATATCTCGGCAAGGGACTTTATGGATAAAGTCAATGTGCAAGACAGAATTTTGGATTCTCACCTGATTAATCTCATGGCTTGTCAGCGTGGTACTAATGAGTATTGGTACCGTCGTCATGGTGACTTAAAATGTATGCTGACAAATTTAAGAACTCCCACATGGTTCCTCACTCTCAGCTGTGCTGAGTATGGCTGGGAAGACTTACTTGAATTTCTATGAGAGGTAAATGGAAACATTGAAAATATTGAATTCAAGACACCCGGAGAACTGTGCTCTTTGGAACCAGTGAATGTATGCAGGTACTTTAATCATAGATTTGAAGCTATGATGTCTTTCATCACGAACAAGAAAAATCCACCTCTTGGAGAGGTGTTGGATTTCTTCTGGAGGAAGGAGTATCAAGCAAGAGGTGCTCCTCATACACATATGCTGCTATGGATCAAAGATGCACCCAAATTTGGAACAGATCCGGATGACTTAGTGATGAGTTTCATAGAACAGTATGCTACATGTGCTGTTCCAAAGACAAAAGTCTAAGAGAACAAGTTTTACGGTTTCAAAGCCATCGTTGTGGAAAGTACTGTCGTCGTAAATTCAGAAACAAGGACAAGTACTACACCAAATGTCGTTTTGCATTTCCACGGTCGGTGATATCAAAAGGAAGAGTTAACAATTTGATGTCTTTGCTGCGACATAATGTGACGAGGAAATCACCCAAAAACACATACAATTTGAAAAGAAACGAAGAGTCCAAGTACATCAACGACTACAACCCAGTGATTTTGTCCATGTGGAATGCTAACATGGATATACAGTTTGTGGCTGACAACTGTATGGCTGTGGCTCGGTATGTGATGTCTTACATCACCAAAAAAGAAAAGACAGAACTGAAGGATATGTGGGAGGATATTTCCCATGAAAAGAGCCTCAGTAAGAAGTTGTACAGTTTCAGTCTGAAGATGTTGTTGCATCGAGAAATCGGAGCTTACGAATGTTCTGACCGGTTATCTTCAGCAAGTCTCTATGCCAAATCTAGGAGTATCATTTGGGCGAGTCTTGGTCTTGCTGCAACGCGTAATCGAGTTCTCAAACCTGTACGGGAAATTGAGTATTTGGCGGAGAAGGAGCCAAACAGTATAGATATTTTGAAGACCAACATGTTGGATACATATTATCCAAATAGAAGCAGTCACCTGGAGAATGCTTGTCTGTATGATGTTCTTCAAAATTACGTTTTCAAGAGGAACATCAAAGAAGATATTGATAAAGGAGTGTATGCTGTAATTGGAAGTGAGGGATGTCTGGTCAAGCAAAAAAAATGTCAATTGATAAATCATCGAAAATTGGATTGCGAATCTCCCGAAAGAAAAGAGTTTTTCTATTTAGCTCTTTTGCAACTTTTCAAGCCTTGGCGTGCAGAAGAGGAACTGCTTGGGGATTTCCTCTCTTACGAAGACTCTTTCAATGCAGCCAAGGAGTCCATAGAATGTCCTGTTTTTCCAAAATATCTACAAATGTTGAATGCAGAAATTGAGCAGGAAGCAACAATTGCAGCCGAGATTGCTAGAGACAGTTCTCAGGACAGTCAGAGTTCTGTTTAATTGAGTCAGGATCCACTAGGAGAACCAGTTATTGAAAATGAAGCTGCCACTGCCATGATTGAAGTGGAAAGAGCCATGGCACATGCTCAGAAGGATGCAGTTAACTTAGAAGAATTGGAAAGACAACTCAACGTTGAGCAGAGGAAAATATATGATGAAGTTACCAGCCAAATTGATCATGGATTAAGTCATGAGAAGGAAGAGTGCTCATGTACGTCGTTGAAGCCTGTCCGACTGTACGTGAGTGGAGAAGCAGGAACTGGAAAAAGTTTCCTCATTAAAGCAATTTCATGTTATCTGCAGAAAAGGACTGAATCATCGCTGTCTTGCGTTGTGACCGCTCCAACTGGACTGGCAGCTCATAACATTAAAGGGATTACTTTGCATCGGTTACTGATGCTGCCAGTGGAGCATGATAACAAATTACAATACCACAAGTTATCTGGAGATGCTTGTTGTGAAGTATCTAGAGTCCTGAAGAAGATGAAACTTCTTATCATTGACGAAGTAAGCATGGTTTCAAATGTCATGCTTGCTTTTGTGCATTTGAGAATGCAGGAAGTTCTTAAAACAGAGTATGATGTGTTATTCGGTGGCAAACACATCATTGTTTTTGGTGATCTTCTGCAGCTGACACCAGTGAAAGGACAACCAGTGTTTAAACTGCTTACACATGAAGATACCAAGAAGTGCCTAGGGAGCATTGGCAACGTTAACATATGGTTAAACTTCAGTTATGCTGAGCTGCGTGAAAATATGCGTCAGGCGAAGGACGAAGGACGAAGATTACAAGAATATTCTGCAAGATGTTAGAATCGGGAAAGTGACTGAGCGTGGTAAAGAAGCTTTACATGCACGCTTACTGTCAAATTTATATCCAGAAAAAGACGTTTTGCCAGACGATATTTTTCAGAAAATTACTGAGAAGAAATCTGGAATATGTTTGATGCCAACTCTTGCAGAATGTTCCATCTTCAACAACAAAATGTTGAATTTAGAAAAACAAGACATTGTAAAACTTGAAGCTATTGACAAAATAGAGCATATGGGAGCAACAATTATTTTGTCAGAGAATTTGAAATCTAAATTGGATTCATTAGAGAAGACTATATCTAAAACTGCGGGTTTTGAAAAGACTTTGAATGTATGCTTAAATTGCCGAATCATTTTGAGAAGGAAATTACATGTTGAAAGAGGTCTGGTAAATGGATCAATGGGTAATGTTGTTGATTTTGAGAAAACAATTGCGTATGTAACAAGGACCCCCTGAATAGATGAATTTCGTAATTCCTAGGTCAGGGAAAAGACATATTTGAGAAGTAACAACCTAGGCAATTTAACACAGTGAATCACCACAAGATCAAAAGGTATATAGCAATGGACTACAGCTGCTTAAAAAACACGTTTTTATTAGTTAATTAACACAAGTAAAAAAGGTTCATTATATGACATTAAAATAACAGTAAAAAAGGTCCATAGAGTACAGTTGACAATCACAATTTAACATTTTACGGACATTTAAAAATTATATTAGATGGGTGGCATGAAAATTCAATCTCTACGCGCGTTTCGGCGGCCAGCGCCTTCTTCCTGGAGCAGCCACACAATATCTAAAGGTGAAGATATATACAGAACATACAGTTATATCGATTCTTACTCATATAAAACATGAAACTAACTGTTATGCATTTTGTTTAAAAAAGAAAGGACAATTTTTGTAGCAGCTGTAGATTAAAAAAAGAAACATTATGAGTTGCATTTGTCTTGTCATTTCCTTAAGAAAATTGGATTTATTTATTTAAATAGGAGGGGAGAATAGAATATTCTTGAGAATGGTGTTAAAATAAGTGCCAATAATGGGCATTTGCCTAATGATTTTTTAATGCAGTTCCAATTATTGGTAAGGCCATGATGTGCAATATATACTGCAATTTCCACAAGAGATCAAGGGACCTAATAGATGAGGTAACATTGCTTTAGTCTCAACCACGAGTCTTTTTAAATAAAATTATGATATTTCAATTTGGCATAACAAAAAACATTCGTCATCTAGCATTGATCTAATACTTACTAAATGGTAATGTTAGCGGAAGGTAGTTGTTTAGAAATAGATATTCAATTTCTTTTTTTGAAATCCTTTCAGTGTCGGTTATGATACAACTAAGAATAAAAATAGAGACAGTAACATAAATACTTGTTAGTG
Source organism: Lissotriton vulgaris (assembly GCF_964263255.1). Classification (NCBI taxonomy): domain Eukaryota; kingdom Metazoa; phylum Chordata; class Amphibia; order Caudata; family Salamandridae; genus Lissotriton; species Lissotriton vulgaris. Next base: position 1,039,617,932 of record NC_141697.1, read on the forward strand.
TACGAGGATAGTTGCCCTTTTCTTTAATCGATAGTGCCAATTGTCACTGTTTTTACCTGATTGTATAGATGTCTAAGGATCTAAGCCCGCCAGCCGGAACCCTTTAGCGTGGATGGGTGCCTGATAAGGATCGGTCCTTGATGTTCTAGATTTAGGATCTTTGTTGTGGCGGGTAGAAGAGAGGTAAAGGGATGTTTAATATCTATTTGTTTATTATTCTCTTATTTCAAAAAGAACAGAGAAAATTATGATACACAGGACAATGTAGGTTCTACAATGTCCAGGGTAGCTGTGTTATTCTTACCTATTGCCTTATATTCATTTCATTTAAGATGTTGGGTTGGACTTGTTGTTTGCTGATCTATATTCTCCTTTGATACAGTCCTGAGCCCTTAAGAGAAAGCACATCAAGAGTGCATTCAAAGAACCGCTATCCATTAATTACTTTATATTAATTCGGTCTCTTCTAATATAACCTCAGGTCTTACCTAAAACGGTGGGTGCTTTTCTTTTCTATTTTCCGAAATTTGAGAAGTTTCTTGATCCTCTATGATGCTGAGTTCAAGAGATTAAAAGATCTCCCTGCCTAAAATAAGAGGGAGGGTATAATTAGATGGAGGATAGTATAGTTTATTATTCCTGCTTCCTGATAGTGAGTTTTTCGGGGTTTGTGATCGGAGTCTTACCTAGTAACGATCAGCAGGGCTCCCTATGTCCGGTGGCGGGCGGTACGTCTCGTCGGATGATGAGCGCGGCAAAAAAAGGTGATCAGGTACCTGTCAATAGGTGTTTATATTTGTGTTCACGTAATCACGTGATTATCAGAAATTACTCGCACCTGTTCTATATTTGTTTTTCTCTTCTCGTTGGCGCGAAGTTTGCGGAGTTTCAAAGTTAGGTAAAGCGGAGTTTTGTAAACTCACACATGATTGGATGTTTGTTCGTTGTGCCCACGCAATTGGTTACTTCGATGTATACAGAAGGCGGCATTGGTGGAAATCACGCACAATACGAATGTGTTTTCCCCTTCTAAATGTAAACAAAGAGTTCTAGCAGATATCAAAGGGGTTACATCTGAATTGATTGTTGTTTATCTAACATATTTACTACTGGGAGCGGAATAATAGGTGAATAATTTACAATTATCTTTAGCGCCCAGCTCACTGAATTCCAAATTGGATGAGGCGGAATTTTCTTTTTAAAGGCTGTTACTAAATTAAGTATACAATTCGGCAACCTTCGAAATTGTTGCCATATGATATTTTAAGTAAGACATTGAGTAAATTATAATAACATCTTATTTTATATTTCGAAGTTTCAGCAAATTATCACAGCGTATATAGGGGAACATCTCTAGGGTTTGTTAGTTGTGTGTCTAGTGTATGGGAGATCATAAAGGATACAAAAAGGTCTCAGTGCATATCATATTCTAAGTAAGACATTGAGTAAATTATAATAACATCCTATCTTCTATTTCGAAGTTTCAGCGAATTATCCTAGGGTATATTGGGGAACATCTCTAGGGTTTGTTAGTTGTGCGTCAAGTGTAAGGGAGATCATAATGGATACAAAAAGGCTCAGTGCAGAACTCAGTATTATGACGTGAGGTATATATTCAATGTGTCACTAAGGCGGGGCTATTACATTCTTAAGGTTTAATGGGTTTGTTCAAGGGGAGAGGGAACACTGGGATTTCATAATCTTTTAACATCAAAGACAAGTTGTTTGAATTTATGGTAACCCGGATCACATAGGGTCCCATGTCAAATTTTAAGTATACAGGTATGCAATGCATTGACTATGGCTCATGTGAACATGAGCGTATACGGCTAATAGCTAATAGGGGTATTTTATTTTAGAGTATTGCGTGTTCCCACGGGATTTCGCTATTTAGGCCCTGTCTGAAAGAGTTAAAAACAAAAATCCAAAAGACTTCTCTTTTCTTTCGAATGGACATGCCTCCTTTTGAGTCTGGAACATGGATTTTCTCTAGAATCCTCCATTTGAAGTCGTCAGCATGATGACCTTTATCCAAGAAATGTTTGACCATTGGGCATGCCGTTTTTTTAGTTTTTATCGCTGAACGATGTTCGTTCAAGCGTGTTTGAATTGCTCTCGAGGTCTCACCTACGTATCCTTGGGGACACGGACATTGAATAAAGTAAATTACATTGTTTGTTTTGCAATTCCACATTTCCTGTGCTTTGGTTTTGTGGCCATTGTATTCGAACTCCTCACCTGACAAAATGTTACAACATGATTTGCATGATGAACATGGGAAGGTTCCTTTTAAGGGGTGATTGGTCAAGATTGAACGTTGACTAAGGGTGTCATTTTTGGTATTCTTGGCAAATCTGGAGTGAACAATAAACTCTTTTATGTTTTTATTTCTCCTGTGAGCAAAAATCGGTTTCATCAGTTTTTGGTCGTTCGTACAGTTACTGTTTAATATATGCCAATTAGAGTTTATGACATGTCTTACTCTTTCATTTATCGTTGAGTGCCTTGTGATGCAAACTATTTGGTCATTGGGTTTGGTTGGCTTTGTTTTTAGAAGACAATCTCTGTCATAATATCGGGCCCGCTTATAGGATTCTCTTATTAATCGATGTGGGTAGCCTCTCTCGATAAATTTAGTCCTCATTACCGCTGCTTGTTTGTCGAAATCTCTTACATTTGTACAGTTACTCCTAACGCGTAGAAACTGTGAGAATGGGATACTATTTTTCTGAGTACGCGGATGGAAGCTTTGATAATGAAGTAAAGTATTTCTTGCTGTGGGCTTTATGTGAAGGTCAACTTCTAAAGTCCCAGCATTATCTAAAATTTCTATATCTAGAAATTCGACTTTCTTGTTACTGACATGGGAGGTGAAGTTAAGGTTAGGATTGGCTCCATTTATCCATTCAAGGAATTCTAGTAGAGTTTCTCTCCCATCGGTCCAGACAAAGAAGATGTCATCAATGTATCTGGACCAATGGGAGATCGACTCGTAGAAAGGTGCAGCTTCATTATGTACAAATTCTTTTTCAAATGATGCCATAAAAATGTTGGCTATGGATGGGGCCACTGAAGCACCCATACTTACGCCCTTTATTTGACGATATAAATGATTGCCAAATTCAAAGACGTTCTCTGTTAGTACAATTTCAAGACATGCAAGCAGGAATCTTTTTGGACAAGGGATTTGGTGTAGATCGATAAACCAACTAGTGGTTTTCAGTGCGTCTGTGAGAGGGATGTTGCTATATAAAGACTCTACGTCCATTGTGACCAATAGGTCATTATTGGAATTGAAGGAAATTCCTTCAATCTTCTGTATTATGTGACCTGTGTCACGAATGTAGGATTCTATTTTGGGGACAAAAGGGCGTAGGTAGTTGTCTACATATTTGGAGAGTGGCTCAGTAGCTGTCCCTATTGTTGAGACTATGGGTCTGTAAGGAGGGTTATTGGCATCCTTATGGATCTTTGGTAGACCATAAATGCAGGCAATTTTTCCTTGGTTATGATTCAGGTAGTCGAATTCTTTAGTATTGATAAAACCGTCTTCTAAGGCAGATTTAGTTAGGGACATAATTCTTTTCGATAGATTAATTGTAGAATGGAGTTTGAGGGGGACGTAGAAGGTTGGGTCATTTACCATTTTAAGCATGTTTACTTCATATTCTGAAGTATCAACAATCACAATTCCTCCACCTTTGTCACATCCTTTGATGGTGAGATCTTTATTGTTGGAGAGGGATATTAGGGCCTGATGTTCTTCTTTCTCTAAATTGTAAATGGGTTTGGGAATGTATCTGAGAGCTTGATCCAATTTTTTAAGTACTACTAATTCGAAGGTGGCTACTTCAGGTCCCAATTGTTCGAGACCTGGGCAAAAAGTAGAAGTAAGGCAAAGTGGTTTAATGGAGGAGCTATCTTCATCTGTGTCGTATTTAATGCAAAAAATTTTTTTAGACGGATTTTACGAAAAAAAGAAATGATATCACAGTGTAGTTCAAACAAATTTATTGTAGAGTGTGGGACATATGATAGTCCTTTGGGCAACAGGTTTGTGCTATGATTATCTAGCTCTATCTTGGTTAGGTTGAAGATTGGAATTATATCCCTTGCTTCCAATATTGTCTGCTTCTGGTTTCTCGCACAAATTGCGGTTCTTCCTGTTGGTGGTGGTGTTGAGGTTGGTAATTGCCTCTCGGTTGACCCTGGAAATGAACTCTGGGGCGTCCCCGTCCCCCTCTGCGGTTCCCTAAAAAAGGCTGTCTACGGGTGCCTCTGTTGGGTGTTTGGTTATAAAGTAATTCGGAGTCATAGTACCCCTCATTGCTTTCGTTTTCAGAGTCAGAGGTTTCTGAAAAGGTGTTTACTCGTTGGTTCTGTGGTTGGTTTTCTCTAGTGTCAGTGGTGTAGTGATTCTGTTGGTAGAAGTCTGGTCTTAAATAAGGATATGTATTTTCGATGGTAGCATATCTTTTGTCTTTCATCAATTTATCATTTTTCCTTTTTTCTAAATAGCTTGTAAATGATTCTATTTCTTTGTTACATTCCTCTATCTTCTTTATGGCTTCTTCTATGTTGCCTATTCTTTTCAGTTTGGTTTCTAATTCTTCTACTTCGGACCTTACTTCTGCAGCTAATTCTTTAGCGGTCTCAACGATGAGCATCATCAGATCCCTAGAGCATCTGCTGGCTATTCTGCTCCATTTGTCCAGAAAGGCCTTGTGTTGAACGAATAAGCCAGGGATATTTCTTACTCTGAGGCCCATGGGAATGATACCCAGTCTAAGATAGGCCAGCATAAATTCCCCATGTGCCTCAATTCTTTTTAGTTTCTTTTTTAGGTCTAGAAGTTTTTTAGTGTCATCGTTGTGTAGATTAGAATTCGAGGTGGAGGCACCAAAGGAGGATGGTATACCTACGAGTGTTTCAAATTCTTCGTCTGTGAAACCGAAGGTTTTTTGGAGTGCCATATTGATATTAATGTGGGGTAGAATCTAGAGATCGGTATATATCAGAATTTCTACAAGGAAATGACAAGGAGGAACAGAATGATATAATAGACTGATAATAGAAAAATAGCCCTACACAGACAAGCTGTGGGTAAACAATTGCATATGTAACAAGGACCCCCTGAATAGATGAATTTCGTAATTCCTAGGTCAGGGAAAAGACATATTTGAGAAGTAACAACCTAGGCAATTTAACACAGTGAATCACCACAAGATCAAAAGGTATATAGCAATGGACTACAGCTGCTTAAAAAACACGTTTGTATTAGTTAATTAACACAAGTAAAAAAGGTTCATTATATGACATTAAAATAACAGTAAAAAAGGTCCATAGAGTACAGTTGACATTTTACGGACATTTAAAAATTATATTAGATGGGTGGCATGAAAATTCAATCTCTCCGCGCGTTTCGGCGGCCAGCGCCTTCTTCCTGGAGCAGCCACACAATATCTAAAGGTGAAGATATATACAGAACATACAGTTATATCGATTCTTACTCATATAAAACATGAAACTAACTGTTATGCATTTTGTTTAAAAAAGAAAGGACAATTTTTGTAGCAGCTGTAGATTAAAAAAAGAAACATTATGAGTTGCATTTGTCTTGTCATTTCCTTAAGAAAATTGGATTTATTTATTTAAATAGGAGGGGAGAATAGAATATTCTTGAGAATGGTGTTAAAATAAGTGCCAATAATGGGCATTTGCCTAATGATTTTTTAATGCAGTTCCAATTATTGGTAAGGCCATGATGTGCAATATATACTGCAATTTCCACAAGAGATCAAGGGACCTAATAGATGAGGTAACATTGCTTTAGTCTCAACCACGAGTCTTTTTAAATAAAATTATGATATTTCAATTTGGCATAACAAAAAACATTCGTCATCTAGCATTGATCTAATACTTACTAAATGGTAATGTTAGCGGAAGGTAGTTGTTTAGAAATAGATATTCAATTTCTTTTTTTGAAATCCTTTCAGTGTCGGTTATGATACAACTAAGAATAAAAATAGAGACAGTAACATAAATACTTGTTAGTGTACGAGGATAGTTGCCCTTTTCTTTAATCGATAGTGCCAATTGTCACTGTTTTTACCTGATTGTATAGATGTCTAAGGATCTAAGCCCGCCAGCCGGAACCCTTTAGCGTGGATGGGTGCCTGATAAGGATTGGTCCTTGATGTTCTAGATTTAGGATCTTTGTTGTGGCGGGTAGAAGAGAGGTAAAGGGATGCTTAATATCTATTTGTTTATTATTCTCTTATTTCAAAAAGAACAGAGAAAATTATGATACACAGGACAATGTAGGTTCTACAATGTCCAGGGTAGCTGTGTTATTCTTACCTATTGCCTTATATTCATTTCATTTAAGATGTTGGGTTGGACTTGTTGTTTGTTGATCTATATTCTCCTTTGATACAGTCCTGAGCCCTTAAGAGAAAGCACATCAAGAGTGCATTCAAAGAACCGCTATCCATTAATTACTTTATATTAATTCGGTCTCTTCTAATATAACCTCAGGTCTTACCTAAAACGGTGGGTGCTTTTCTTTTCTATTTTCCGAAATGTGAGAAGTTTCTTGATCCTCTATGATGCTGAGTTCAAGAGATTAAAAGATCTCCCTGCCTAAAATAAGAGGGAGGGTATAATTAGATGGAGGATAGTATAGTTTATTATTCCTGCTTCCTGATAGTGAGTTTTTCGGGGTTTGTGATCGGAGTCTTACCTAGTAACGATCAGCAGGGCTCCCTATGTCCGGTGGCGGGCGGTACGTCTCGTCGGATGATGAGCGCGGCAAAAAAAGGTGATCAGGTACCTGTCAATAGGTGTTTATATTTGTGTTCACGTAATCACGTGATTATCAGAAATTACTCGCACCTGTTCTATATTTGTTTTTCTCTTCTCGTTGGCGCGAAGTTTGCGGAGTTTCAAAGTTAGGTAAAGCGGAGTTTTGTAAACTCACACATGATTGGATGTTTGTTCGTTGTGCCCACGCAATTGGTTACTTCGATGTATACAGAAGGCGGCATTGGTGGAAATCACGCACAATACGAATGTGTTTTCCCCTTCTAAATGTAAACAAAGAGTTCTAGCAGATATCAAAGGGGTTACATCTGAATTGATTGTTGTTTATCTAACATATTTACTACTGGGAGCGGAATAATAGGTGAATAATTTACAATTATCTTTAGCGCCCAGCTCACTGAATTCCAAATTGGATGAGGCGGAATTTTCTTTTTAAAGGCTGTTACTAAATTAAGTATACAATTCGGCAACCTTCGAAATTGTTGCCATATGATATTTTAAGTAAGACATTGAGTAAATTATAATAACATCTTATTTTATATTTCGAAGTTTCAGCAAATTATCACAGCGTATATAGGGGAACATCTCTAGGGTTTGTTAGTTGTGTGTCTAGTGTATGGGAGATCATAAAGGATACAAAAAGGTCTCAGTGCATATCATATTCTAAGTAAGACATTGAGTAAATTATAATAACATCCTATCTTCTATTTCGAAGTTTCAGCGAATTATCCTAGGGTATATTGGGGAACATCTCTAGGGTTTGTTAGTTGTGCGTCAAGTGTAAGGGAGATCATAATGGATACAAAAAGGCTCAGTGCAGAACTCGATATTATGACGTGAGGTATATATTCAATGTGTCACTAAGGCGGGGCTATTACATTCTTAAGGTTTAATGGGTTCGTTCAAGGGGAGAGGGAACACTGGGATTTCATAATCTTTTAACATCAAAGACAAGTTGTTTGAATTTATGGTAACCCGGATCACATAGGGTCCCATGTCTAATTTTAAGTATACAGGTATGCAATGCATTGACTATGGCTCATGTGAACATGAGCGTATACGGCTAATAGCTAATAGGGGTATTTTATTTTAGAGTATTGCGTGTTCCCACGGGATTTCGCTACTTAGGCCCTGTCTGAAAGAGTTAAAAACAAAAATCCAAAAGACTTCTCTTTTCTTTCGAATGGACATGCCTCCTTTTGAGTCTGGAACATGGATTTTCTCTAGAATCCTCCATTTGAAGTCGTCAGCATGATGACCTTTATCCAAGAAATGTTTGACCATTGGGCATGCCGTTTTTTTAGTTTTTATCGCTGAACGATGTTCGTTCAAGCGTGTTTGAATTGCTCTTGAGGTCTCACCTACGTATCCTTGGGGACACGGACATTGAATAAAGTAAATTACATTGTTTGTTTTGCAATTCCACATTTCCTGTGCTTTGGTTTTGTGGCCATTGTATTCGAATTCCTCACCTGACAAAATGTTACAACATGATTTGCATGATGAACATGGGAAGGTTCCTTTTAAGGGGTGATTGGTCAAGATTGAACGTTGACTAAGGGTGTCATTTTTGGTATTCTTGGCAAATCTGGAGTGAACAATAAACTCTTTTATGTTTTTATTTCTCCTGTGAGCAAAAATCGGTTTCATCAGTTTTTGGTCGTTCGTACAGTTACTGTTTAATATATGCCAATTAGAGTTTATGACATGTCTTACTCTTTCATTTATCGTTGAGTGCCTTGTGATGCAAACTATTTGGTCATTGGGTTTGGTTGGCTTTGTTTTTAGAAGACAATCTCTGTCATAATATCGGGCCCGCTTATAGGATTCTCTTATTAATCGATGTGGGTAGCCTCTCTCGATAAATTTAGTCCTCATTACCGCTGCTTGTTTGTCGAAATCTCTTACATTTGTACAGTTACGCCTAATGCGTAGAAACTGTGAGAATGGGATACTATTTTTCTGAGTACGCGGATGGAAGCTTTGATAATGAAGTAAAGTATTTCTTGCTGTGGGCTTTATGTGAAGGTCAACTTCTAAAGTCCCAGCATTATCTAAAATTTCTATATCTAGAAATTCGACTTTCTTGTTACTGAAATTTTGGATTTTGAGAAATACAGAAGTAGAGATGGAATTGAATTTTTAAAAATTCAATTTGATGGCATTGAGGAAGTACAGCTAATTGGTCGTTGCTCTGCTAGGTTTTTGCTTGTTAAAGACTTATATGTTCGGCGTAAGCAGTTTCCTGTTTGCTTGGCATATGTGGTGACAATCCATAAATCGCAAGGTTTAAGTGTAGACACTGCTTTGGTGAATATTGGCAGTTCTGTGTTCAAGGAGGGTATGGATTATGTAGCATTGTCACGAGTCAGAACTTTATTTGGATTGTACTTGATTGACTGTGATTTCACAAACATTTGTGCGGATCTAGATTGTGTTAAGGAATACAATAGGTTAAGAAGAGAGTATGCGCCACATTTGCCTCAATATCCTTTGTTTGAGAAACGTGTGGTAGGCCGGAAACGAAGAAATATCAGTAATAGTAGGGAGGTTGATGCAAAAAGACCAAAAGTCGATGAACCCAAAAGTGGAAGCAGGAATAAAATGAATTCTGTTGAAAATGTTGTTGGTTTTAAATTTGAAAATAGTTCTGGTGTCAACTGCCATGCTAATGTAGTTGTTAATGTTCTCTTTTCACTAGAGACTTTCAAAGAACAGATTGTGATCAATTCGGAACAAAGTTTATGCTGTTTGTTGAATTCTGTGTTAGAGAAATGTAGTGCTGATAAAACAAGAGTAGAAAGTGTGTCTGAAATTCGTTTTCTGTTAGACGAATGTTCAGGTCAAACAGAATTCTCTGAAAATATTCAGCAGGATTGTCAGGAGTTTTTAATGTATATGCTTGATGTATTGCAAGATGAAGGTGTAGATGTAGATTATCTATTTGGCCTTTCTTATCAATGGCAACATGACTGCGAGAACTGTAGGCTATCAAGTACTAATAGTGTAGACTCGGAAAGATTTATATATTTAACTTTGCCTGACAGTAAATCAGTATCCTTCAATAAGCTAGTAAAGGCAGCCGATCAAAATATGGAGTGCAGCCAATGTAAGTCTGGAATGCTGTCCACGTTAATTTTACGAAGTTATGGCCAGTATGTCATTTTAATGTTCCAACGATGTAGGCCTGATGGAACTAAATTGACAACTTTAATTAATAATTTTGTGGCTTCGCAGTTGTCAATATCAGGAAGGACTTTTAAAACTACTGCAATTATATTTCATAATGGTCCTTCAACTAATTCAGGACATTATACAGCCTATTTGAAATCTGGAAACGGCTGGTCATTCTGCAATGATTCTGTTTTAACTTTCCAAAAAAGATTGCCTTTCCACCTTCAAAATTCTTACCTGGTGTTCTTACAACCAAAATTTTAGGAAAAAAAGCTTGGGATTTGTTCAGAGGAATTTCAAGATGTTCTAATGGCTCCTACTCTATATGGCCTTGTGGATAATTGTAGTACAGAGCGAAAACTGTTTGTTTTTATAAGCAAAGTCAAGTAGCAGATCAAAATAAGGAGTAGAGGAAATGTAAGTCTGCAATGCTGTCCACATTATTTATGGAAACTTATGGATGAAATGTCATTTTACAATTTCAACTACATAAACTGGAAGAAAATAAGTTGTCCAGTCTAATTAAAAATGTTTTGGCTACATAGTCATCGATTTCAGGAAGAACATTTGCAACTGCAGCTATTATATAATATACTGGTCCTTTGACAACATCTGGATATTACGCAGCTTATTTAAAATTTATAAAATGGCTAGTCTTTCAGCAAACAAATTGACTATGAAGCAATGTTGCCTTTTGACTTGTTTTTTGAAGTCAGAATTTAGGGTAGGTAATTGGACTATAATGATTCTAGGTGTTGCTGTAATTTAGTGTGCTGTTTCAAATTGCTTTGTATGTCTCAGTTTTCTTAAAACAATTGAGTTTATCTTTCAGAAAGTGGCGGGCAGAAAATAGTAACAGCACAACAGAGTATAAGCTGTTCATAGGATATCCTTTGACGTCATAGAAAGTAAGTTACTTTGGAGAAGTTCCTATTTCTGCTTATTTATATTATTTGGGTTTTTTAAACACAATCATTTTGATTGTGTTTTTTTTTCCCGCTGTTATATGATGAATACCTTCAACTCAGTGTTTTCAGTGAAATTTGATATTTTCTGATAACAGCAAAAATAAAACATTAAATATGTTTAATTAATTTTCTACTTTGAATTGTGATTTCTAATATATATATGGATTGGTGTGGCTCACTGGTTAGAGGTGGCAGACCCGGAAGCAGAGGTCAACCCGGGACCAGGGTTCGATTCCTGACGTGGCAGGGTCTTGGGCCATGGTCAGCGGTCTCGATAATTCTTGCCTCGGTGCCTACTCCAACCATGGGTCCCACTCAGCAACTCTGGGCAATAGCTTGCTTAATCTCTACTAACGGCCCCATCAGCGCCGGGGATGCCTGGCTTCACCTTGGGGATGCCCAGGAGGGATCATCTCTCAGGGAAAGCCAGGATGGGTTCCCCAGCGGTATACAGCGCTGGGACGCCTCTTTGCTGGGGCAGCTGTGCGCTTTACAAGTATACCACATTTAACATTTAACATTCATTTTGTCTCATGCTCACACTTTTTTTACCACCTTCTATTAATTTAAATTTTTTTGTTCTTTCTTACACAGATTAAAAGTATAAAAAAGATAATTTAGTACGGTAATGACAATTAAAAGGTAAGTGTTTAGTACTCTTTACGTTACATGTCTATCAGATTTAACTTTTATTAGTTCCACTGCTTCTTTTCTTTAACCCTTAGTTTCCTGTCTTTGCTACTTCCTTCATTTCTTTTTCTTTTACTTACTTATACTACTCTTTTCACTTCTTCTATCAGTCCCTCTTTCAACAGTAACTGTGTGTTACTCCCTCTATTTGTCTTTCTTTTCACATTACTCTCTGTTTATTTCTTCGTCTTTTTTAAAAAAATATTTTTTTTAGTTCGCTCCCGGTTCGCGTACCCGAACGCTAACCGGGATGCGAATCAAAAGAAATAGAGGATGCTAGAGTGCTAAACATTCTAGCAATTTTTTTAAAAAGGGAAGGTAGTTCTGAAAAGAACTTTTTTTTATTCTTTTTGATGTTTTATATTTTTTTTGTGTTTTTTTTGAGGAAGGGGAAACAAAAATGATTCACTTCAAAGGGCTCAACAGGAGCAACAAAAAAAAAATTACTTTCTTGGACGTTTTGGACATTGATGATTTTCAAATGATGTATTTATTAAAGTAATACTCATCTCTCCGCATGAAATTAATTTTCCACATGCTAGACATGTAAATCTCATCTGCCCAAAGTTCTTTTGGAGATTTGGGACCGTTTCTCTTGCCTCTGACTCACTTATTGCTTAGTCATTGGTGGATATTTTAGCCGGTCGGGGGTTATCCATCAGATCTCGAAGATGTGCTTTAGAATAATTAAGAGGGTGCCACCTCTCCATGTGCCGATGCATGGTATGATTACCATAGCTATATTTTTTTTCGGTCCCTCTCGAGAGTTTTTTTTTGCAGATGAGGCAGGTAACGTATCTGGCATCAACTTTCTTTTCATGAGAAGGATGAGAAAAAAATTGCCAGATAAAATTCACTTTGATATGGGACGTTCTTGGCATTTCTTTCAGAAAGCCACTTGTCCCTTGCTCCTGTTCCTCGTCTTCCTCTTCTTCTTCCTGGCCGAAGATGACCTGGCTAGTCGGTCCTGTCTTCTTTGGTGGTGGTAGAGGTGGTGGAGATCCACCAGCTGCAGCTAATACAAATGCCATGTCTTAGCAAACAAAAACAGGTCTTTCTCTCATAAAAATGAAAGTCGGAGTGAGGAAAAAAGGTGGGACTTTCATCATTTGAGAAAAGAAAATGTTCTAAACCAATGAAAAGTGTTTATTTTACGTCATATGCTCAAGCATTCCATCATTAGGAAAGTAAAAGTAAAATGAACCAATGAAAAGTTTTATAAACAAGTCACATGACCTGTTATGCTTACGTTCCGCGTTCCGCACTGCGCCTCGGATCGATTCCGAGCCTTTACGTTTCGCGCCTTGGTTCGCGTTCCAGAACGCTTCCGGGTGCGCTAATGCAGAACGTCTTAAGGGACATTACGTAGTAACGCGATATGTTGCGTTTACGGGACGCATCGCGATGTGCCTTTCTAAAGCGGTATTTGCACTAACGGAACGTTTACCGTTTCGCGGATCGGCAGCGAAACAAGAAAAAATAATTTAAACTATAATATAAATTGAATTTAAAAAATATAATACAAATATATATAAAATATATTTATGAATTAGAATAAGAACATATGTTACAGCTATAGATATTTGCTATTAAAAAACCATTGAAATTCAATGAAAAAACCATATGTTTTAGCCCATATATAGTTAGGGATTAGCATTTACAAAACCTTGAAAATTCACTGAAAAAACCATAGGTTATAGACCATATATAGTTGGGGATTAGCATTTACAAAACCTTATTTTACTCGCATAAAACCATTGAAATTCGCATATATAGTTAGTTGCGCTAACAATATATCGCGCACCCGCAATCCATTGCTGATGATGTCACATATTACATCATTCATGACATGGTCAGTGACATCACTGATGACATCACGTTCAGCATGCAATAATGAGTTAGTGCAGGTGAGTTTAAAATGTGACGATATTTGTAACATATCATGATCAAAATACTTTTCTGTATCCAAAAAGATCACTCTCTTGTCACATTTTTGATAGGTGAATTTCAAATTGGCTGTATTGTTGTGCAGTGTTTTAAAATAGTCTTCAAATTTCTCACATGTGCCATCCCAGAGGACCCAAAGTTGTCAATGAAACGTAACCACATTATTTTGTAGACTTGATTTTCCTCATTCTATTCCCATTGTTACTCCACTAATACATTGCCAGGTTACTGTAGCAGGGTGAATAAAAACCCCATGGAGGTTCCCTGTGTCCACTTGTAGAATTGATGATCCAACAAAAAATATTGATGGATAAGCATATTTTGAGCTCTAATTTGGGAGAAACTTGAGCCTCGATAAAACATCTTCAAATATTCAAAGTATTCATTGGAAAGAGCGCTATAAACTTGTCACCATAGATGTAGTATCCCTTCATACAAGCATTGAAAATCATACAGGATTGAAAGCCATGTGAATATTTTCTGAAAAACAGGAGCATGCAATTCCACTAACACAACTTGAAGTTATTACACATTATCAAAACCATATGTAATAGGGACCCTTCGAGAATTAAATCTATCATTAGCAAACATTCTAACATTCTCCACAATGATCATTTTATATGCCATGCTATACAAATTAGACCATGTATCATTTGTCAAAAAGCCGGGCCCTTTGGGGATTAACTAACCTACAGTCATTACTTGAAGGAAACTAAACTGTTGGTTAACCAAGAAAAATGGTTTTGTTAAAGCTGAGAAATTCAGTATAAACATACGTGAAAAACATATATTAAATTGGAAGGAATATATGATCTTTCCGGCAAAAAAGAGACTGATTCATAAATTGTTGACATATACCTTAACTATAATGTGCCATGGATAGCTCTGTCATACACCTTGGGAAATGTTCAGGTGTTCCACACAGAGCCCATGTACCATGCACATCTACATCTGCCTCTCTACTCTTGCCTCTTTGTACCAACCCCAACAAAGGGCAGCCAAGTACACTCTTCAACCAAAGTAGGGCCTTCCAAACTATTCACACTAGAACAATCACTAAATTAATCTCCCCGTTGTCAAGAGATGTGTTTTAAAAAATAAAACCTGGTCTATTGTATCTTCACTAGGCCTCCCTCTCCCCGGAATAATGGAGTCATACACCTTTGGCAGGTACTGCTGCAATCCCTTTCCATATTGAACTATATAACAAAAGGAGTCGCTACCCCGTAACCTCCTATCCTAAATCATTCTATTTTCACTTCAGATCAGCACTACTGTGGAGCGTTAAACCAACCTGTCCAAGCCTTCAATAGGGGGCCTGGGTGCAGCACTATCTGAGATGCAGCACAAATTGAATTTCCTCCTTGAAGTTCTTTCCTTTTGACGTTGAAACAGATATGAGTGTGCATGAATCCACCTGGCCCACTATTGTGTCGGTCGCTCCTAATCTCCTTCCATGCCCGAGTACATTGCTATGTTCAGCAGATCTTGCCTTTAATGGCGGAATATACCTTTGCCTCTTTTTTTCTCCACTTGACCTGCATAGACCTAGCTACGACCATATCAATTATGGACCAGTTGAGTTCTTGATCGACTAGCCGGTAATCCTTTCACCTCAGTAGGGCATCAGCAGACAGATCCTGGAAAAGTAGGAGCTTGCTGTCTCCATACAGGAGCATCTTCATTGGTGGTGCCTGCTGCA
This sequence comes from Lissotriton vulgaris, assembly GCF_964263255.1. Taxonomy (NCBI): domain Eukaryota; kingdom Metazoa; phylum Chordata; class Amphibia; order Caudata; family Salamandridae; genus Lissotriton; species Lissotriton vulgaris. The sequence goes on from NC_141697.1 coordinate 1,039,633,235, forward strand.
TGATCCTCTCTTTAAGGAGAAACCTGGACATCTTGACCAGAAGGTCTGTCAGGCGTTCATAACTCGACACTTGGCAACTGCGCCCTATTTGTGCTCCTTCAATGGCAATCTGAAAGTCACACAATCCACCACCTTATGTAAAATTTGATGATAAAGAAAATAAATCACGTTTATTGCTCATACTCAACCAAATCATGCTACAAACACTGCATGCGGTGTACTCCCAGCCTCTGATTCGTTTGTCATGTTTCATAAGCCGATTGTTGTATTTCGGAACTACAGATGTGTGAATTTTTCCCCATCTGGTAATAATATCATTAATGGGCTGGAAGAAGGTTTTATCTTCAATACGAAACAAAACTCTGTTTATTTACAGGTATTTCAAAAGGCAGGAAAAATTACTCCTTATTTTTCATAAAATAAATTTGGCACTATTAGTGAAAATGTATGCTTGCATCACAGCATTCTAAAAGCCGCAGGTATTTAAAGATGGCACTAAAATATTTCCCTTATCTTTTAACTTCTAATGCCTTGCTTACTAAAGTACTAATTATTGAGAAACTGACATAAGAAGTAATTCGCAATGCTGTTTTACGGGCCTGTTTCATGTTGTAAAGATAAGTTTTAAAACATATCAGATACGTTGTAAAAGAGGTGTTGAATTCTTGTATGCTGTGCGTCCCGATATATATGTTTTACAAAAACTATTTTATTCCGGCATGAAGAATGAACCTTTAGGCAAATTATTAATTGTTGGTGGATAACTATTTCTAGAGGGTATTTTAATTGTTTAGTATGATTTCTTATAAACTTTCACATTTTCTTTAGCATTGGGATCCCTTTTATCTGAATGTGAGATAAAAAGCCACAACAGTTAAAATATTGTCATAGAACGTGGCACATGGTGTGCCTTGGATTGCACACTATGCCTCATAATTGCCATCCTTACAACATAACTAGGCACATAATTAAGACAACCCTACCACTATTGAGTCCTCTGTTGCTGCATAATTCCCCTGACCCTGACATTATCACATTTATTATGACGGGACCTATCAAAGCAAGCTAAACATTGTTCATAAACAGAGTTTTATATACTCAGCACACTGGAGAAGCAGACTCACCAAACTATTCCTTCTCCACTCCTCTGTTGTAGTATAACACATAGATTAGGTGAAAGATCAGTTTCCAAAGACACAGTGGCCTGATTCACAGAGCCATTTACAGCCATGAAGAAACAACTCCTGAAGCACTAGCCCTCCTAGTCATAAATGTCCATTCACAAAGGAATTTGCTTAAATCTACACACTGGGGCCTCCTAGCTCTTATTTACATGGGAAAATCCACAAATTTACTCCGACCTCCGAGGAGTAAATGTGGAAGTAATTTCTCTGAAATGGGAGGGAAAAAAAGAAAATCAGCGGTGGGAACAGAAATAAAAGAATATACATACAGAAGTGTAAGTCAGGCTCAGATCACAAAAGTGACATCATTTACCCAAGTAGTACTGCATGCAAAGCAAACACAACTGTACTCCTACACAGCCTTGAAGTGCCACTTAAAGGGAAGCACACTTCCTGGCATACTGGCACATATTTTCAATTAAAAAAACAAAGATGCAGTATGGTATAGTTTATTGATAGCTATTGATGTGTTTGCCATCTGGAAAAATGGTGCTGCTATGGCAGGGAGTATGTTCCCCTCACCCTTTAATTGTGTCCTCCTTGAAGTTAAATGGCTCACGAGCATCTGTGGATGCACCTGCGTTCTGGGAGTGGCACTTAATCTGAGAAGACTCTGAAGAGCATTTTCAACATCCCCAAGCTGATCAGGTACTGTGTGTTGATGAAGGACAATAATCCAGAAACAAGTGTCCAGAGATGCACAGTACTGGCAGCTCTGACAATGGCAAACACTTAAATACTTATGAGCAAACTAAAGTGTTATCATGCACTGCATTTACCATAATGCATCTGGGAGAAAACGTGTGCTGGTAGGACAAGCAGTGTGCCCACCCCTTTGATTGGCTTCTCCTTGGCGTTATTAATCTACCAATGCCCCGTGGATGCAGGTATGCTTTGGGAGTGGAACTTAACCAAAAAAGACTTTGAACAGCATTTTCCGTCACCCCCAAACTGATATTTCATGTGTTGATAACGACAATAATATAGAAGCACATGCGTCTAGGGATACACAGCACTGGCTGCACCAACAATGATGAATAGTTCAGTACTGGTGAGTAAACTAAAGTGAGCGCTGTCTTGCACGGTCTTCACCATAGTGCATCTTTGAGAATATGTGTTCTGGTATGCCAGGCAGTGTGCTCCACGCCCCCTCTGAACCATCTTGAAGAACTTCACATACACCAGGTCACTCTTGAGCTTCAACAAGCTCACAGAAAATCTAGTGTATCCGCCATCAGTATGAAGGAAATAAATAGAAAATGGACGAATAAACCTTCCACCCCTACAGTTGTCACAAGTACAACACACACATACGAGACACAAAAAAAATCAGGAAATATATCAAAATGAACAGATGGAAACACTGCACCAGGAAATGTCACTTTTCATAGCAAACTAAAAAATGGTACGTACCAAATTATGGGGGAAAGGGAAATTGACTGGTCCTGCACTACTCCTATCACCAACTGTGGCTTATCAGCCCTACAACTAATGTCGGCAAATGTGCTAGTCACACTGGCCCTCATCCTCAGGAACCACCACTGCTCTCAGGAGCAGAGAAAGGACATACATGCAGAATTACAGTCTCTTCTGTAGGGATGGGTGAGAGGAAGGGACCCCACAAAGGTCAAGTGATTAGCACCAACGCCAATAGTGTAGTCCAAGACTGAGAGATGAAAAACAGAGCATTATGAACTTTAACAGCACCAACATATCTTGCAAACAGTTCTCAAAAGAAAAAAAAGGAAAGAAGCACCAGCACATAGCACACATTAGTAGACCATATAGGTCTCAGCCAACTACCATCAGGGTTGAACAGCCATGGTAAAAGATGTCAACCGTAACAATAAATGCACCAGTGAAAAAATTCACTCAAGTCAAATCAAGAAACTCACTTATGCAAATATTATTGGTTGAGGGTGATGTTTAAGTAGTTTCCAGTGCAACATCTATCGACCGGACAACACAAAAAAGTAGATGGATCTTACTCCCAGAGACTTCAAGCAAAGATAACTACATTTCTCTCTGACGGCGCAGGCATATATATCGAAATAGTTGCAAATATAAGGTTAGGCAACCATACCATAGTTACTGGGTACATCAGAAATTACTATCAGGAGCAATTTTTCTAATCAAACATATTAGACAGTCTGTAGTTTGTGGTGGGAGAAATAAGGCTTGGAGGAGACTTCAATATTGCAATGGATGGGTTGAGAGCCAAGACAGCAGGTGGCAGAGAGGAATCTTTCCTGGAGTTTAAAGGATGGCTAAAGTCTGTGTGTTTCTCTGACATATGGGAGGCACAGAATGAAGAAGAGCGAGATTAGTCAGCGACTCAAGGCAGGTATGCTTGTTTGCTCATTTTTTAGTATTCTTAAATCTAAGGATTTGAATCACGTGTAAATGAATCCACTATAGGCAATATTGACCTATGAGAACAAGCACCAATTGCTCTTTCTATAGCAGAGCAACATATGTCCCTACACTAGGTGGACTTTGTGACGTATCAAAAACCTACTCCAGGATTCTGCACTCAGAAAATAAATTGAAGTGGCAACACCAAATTTTATATCAGAGAATGAAAAAAGGTGTAATGGCGGCTCTCCTGTGGGACACCCGGGAAAGAAATCCTCAGAGAGATAGTTATCACACCAATTTCTCATCTGAAAATTGCGAGACTTACTCAAAGGCAAGAATCAGAATTGACACGATTGAAAACAGTACAATGATGCATAGATTTGTTGTAAATTATTTGCACTATGAACCCAAATGTGAGCTCTAGACATCGGTAGAGCAGAATGCCCAATACAACGCACCAAACATAAACGCCCCACAGAAGGAAACATGGCAGGAGGGCTGTTAGGGGAACAATTGAGTGCCAAAATCATGGTAAGAAGGGTGAAGGCTCTTTTAAAAAAAAAAAAAAAATTTTATTCATCATCATCAAGATTACAATTTCATTTTCATTATATATTTCACCAGGATAAGAAAATCAGATAACATTCATTATAAAATTGATTCCTTAACAAGTTCGTAAATTCATGCTTACATTTAGTAAATTCTATCCATACTAGTTCTTGCAAATTCGATATAATACTTAAGACAGATTATTAATTATCTTACTGTATGCTTATAACTCTCCCAGCTTTTGCTTCCATGCTATTATTGGAGCCCATATTCGTCTCGCAGCTTCTCTTCTTACCCTTCCCTTTTTTTCATATAGAGCCTGTTCCAAGGTGAAGATCGCCAACAGCCTAGAAACCCATTGATGTAATGTCGGTGGTCTAGGATCTTTCCATAGCGATGCTATACATAATCTACTTAATACCATGGCTATATACAAAAACTCATAGAGGGGTACTACCACGCCATCTTTAGCTACTCCTAAAATCATAACTTCATCTGACAGTGATATATTCATTCCCAGTGATTTATGAAAAAATTGTTCCAACTCTTGTTTATAGCTATCTAAACCAGGACATGAAGCATACATGTGAATCGTATCAGCTTGAGTAGAGTGACATCTTGGACAGATTATCCCGCTTGTTCCACCCACTGTGCAACCCTGTGGGGGGTATGATACAGTTCATACAATGTTTTATATTGCTGGGTTTGCAAATTTGTAGTTCTCAGCACCGTATTTGACATTATTAACAATTTCTTAGCCTCATTCCCTGTCAACCCTAGTTTAGTTCCCCATTTCTCAAACATTTTTTTAGAGTCATCCTCCTTATATTTACATATTTCGACATACAGCTGCGATATGGAGCACCCTGATTCATTTCTTAAGTCTTCCATCAGATCTACCTTTTGCATATCAACATCCCCGCCCCTCTTTCTTGATAGGACTGACCTAATTTGTAAATATTTGTAAAAATCTCTATGCCTTAAATTATAAAGCCGTTGCGCGTTTTCATAAGTGATAATTACCCCTGTCGGCCCTACGAGGTCTCCTATAGTTTTTACCCCTAGCCTGTCCCAATCTTTCATTATGGAATCATGGAATATTCCTGGGAACGATGGATTCCCATATAGTGGTGTATAATAATTCATTCTACCCAATTTTAGCTTCTTTTTAATGATAGACCATATGGTTATTGCAGCCCCCAGGGTCTTAAACCGTACCTTCTTGTAATAGCTTTTCTCATCATATTTGAGCAGCCAGCTATCCGAATCCTTGACCAAAAGCTCGTATACATCCGGAATCATATCCCTCCCTCTCCATTTATCCGTTATATCTCCCCCCAGCATCCCTCTTATAAATTGTAAAACTGTTGCCCAATAATAGGCTTTGAAATCTGGAAGCATCAACCCACCACGTTCTAGGGGGCAGCGACAGAAATTTTTGGCTGCGTCGTGTTCTTCCTCCTGCCCATATAAACCTGTTTGTTACCCCTTCTAGCTCTCTGAACCATTTATTGTCAAATAGTAGGGGAATGGACCTAAAAAGATAAAGCACTTTAGGCAAAAAGGACATTTTTATCAAGTTGCATCGGCCAATTGTAGTCAAATGTAGGTTGTTTAATCGGTTAAAATCAGTTTTAGCCTTACGTATTATAGGTTCTAAATTCTTCTCCACTACTGTTGTAATATCGTAGGAGATTAAAACCCCTAAATATATCGCTGTCTCAGTGACTCTTTGATCTGCCAACGTTATGTTATGATTTATTACAACTTGTGTTTTATCTACGTTTAGCTTATATCCTGATAGTCTGATAGTCTTCCATATATAGCTGCCTCTGCTTCTATTGCTCGTAATGCGGTTTCTGGATCACAGGAGGTAACCGCCAGATCATCCGCATACCCCAGAATTTTTGTTTCGTGTCCATTCAAGACAATTGGTCGTATGTCTATATTCTGTTCTATTTTCCTAATAAATGCATCTATATATAGGGCGAAGAGAAGTGGAGAGCAAGGACATCCCTGTCTGGTTCCCCGCCCAATCATTATCTCTTTGCTCAATTCACCCATAATTCTAAGTTTAATTCTTGGATTGACATATAAAGCCCTGACAGCCTTTATGAAACCGCTCCCAAGGTTTACCTTCTCTAATACTGCCCAGAGGAATCCCCACGAGACCCTATCAAATGCTTTTTCTGCATCTAATAATATTAATGACATCGGGTCTCGTGAGGCTGCCGTTCCATCAAACAGGGTTACAACTCTCCTGATATGTTCTGTGGTGCCTCCCCCAGGGATGAACCCATGCTGTCTAGGGGATACTATCTTGCCTATTACCTTCCCTAATCTATTTGCCATGATTTTCGAATAGATTTTCGCATCGCTATTCATTAAACATATTGGTCTATATGACCCAGGATTAGTTGGTGGTTTATTTTTTTTAATAAACACTATCATAGTTGCTTCGCTCCATGACTCTGGGGGAGGGATATCTTTTTGGATATTAATTATTAAATTATAAAAATCCTCTTTTATTTCAGGCAAAAAGATTTATAAAGTTCTAATGGTATAGAATCAGGACCAACAGCTTTCCTTGCTGAAAGATCCAAAATTGCTTTATGCATTTCCCCTCGACTAACCATCGTTTCCAGAGCCCTTTTGTCAGCAGCCTCCAATTGTTCTAAATTAGCTCCTTCCAGAAATTCCTCTATCTCATACTTCTCACCCCCTTGATCAGGATTATATAGTAATTGATAGAATTCTTGAAACCTGGCGCATATATCCCTTGGTGCTGTAACCACACTGCCATCTTGAAGCATTACCTCTGCAATATCACCCTTTGTGGCCACCTGTCTAGTTCGCAAGGCTAATATGCGGCCGATCTGTTCACTGTATTCATACTGTTCCTTCCTCCAAGCCAGATACTTCCCTGCTGCTTTAGATGCAAATATCTCCCCCACAACTGCTTTAGCCACTGCTAATCTCTGAGATATTACAACAGTGTCTTGTTTAGACCTTATAGCTCCAACCAGTTCTTCCTCAATATTTGCCACCGTTCTTATTCTCCCTGCCATCTCCTCCTTTTCTACCTTATTTCGTCTAATTGAATAACTGAGTGTCTCCCCCTTATGCCTGCTTTCATTGTATCCCAAACTATAGCTGGGGAAGCTGTTCCTCTATTAACCTCAAAGAATTCTTTCAGCCAACCTCTCATGGCTTCAATATACTTGGCATCTTGTAATAGTGCCCTCTCAAATGTCCAGTTTGAGCTTTGATTATTTTGTGGCGCAATTACGATGTCCAAAATCAGTGGATTATGATCCGACATTACTCGGGGAAGCTTGCTCACTTTTCCCATGGTTGCTATTGTAGGGGATACCAAAAAATAATCCAGTCTTGCTAATGTTTTATGGGGTGCGGAGAAATACGTGCTGCCCCCCCGACCTTGTGCTGTTGTTCCCAAATGTCTATTAAGCCATTATCTTCCATTAGCCTTATCAAAGCCATATGGCTTCTTTTTTTCCTCCCCCAAATTTTTTCGGATCTTGCTTCCATAAGCCATTCAGACCGTTAATGTTAAGATCTCTGCATACCACCAGGGGTTGGGGCCAGTTAGCCAATTGTGTATTCATCAGATTAAGCATTTCAGGATCATCGACTGTCGGGGCATACACTGTACATAGAGTAAAATTGAATCCCTTCACCTGGCATTCCATCAACACCCATCACCCATATGAATCAGCTTTTTGCCTTTTAACATTCACCATACCTTGCCATGCTAATATCGCCACCCCTCTTGTTCTCGTCCCTAGTGTTGTATAAGCAAGCAATTGAAAGCCTAACTGTCCCAATAATCCCTTCTGGGACACCTCTATATGGGTCTCCTGTAGACAAAGCATATCAACCTGGATTGTTTTTAAATATTCCCTCAACTCCCTTCGCTTCCTTCCATCATTTAGTCCACATATGTTCAATGTGCCTATCCGCATTGATATTCTTGTTTTATCCTCAGTTCAGCATACAGTTTTTCTGCAGTTCTTTCATCTTTTAAAAGATAATCATCCCCTTGTTCTATCTTGTCTTGATGTGATATTTTTTTTGTTTTTCTCCCCCCCCCTTCCCCCTTCCCCCTTCCCCTCTCCCCCCTCCCCCCCACCTGTTAGAGCAAGCAGGCCGCTGGCCTCTGTGATGGAGTCTGGCTGTCAACTCCCCTTTGCCGACCATTATATTTAAATTAAATTAAACCATCTGGATTAGTTACTTCGCTTTGATTTCTTCTTCAGATCCCCTTTAACCATATCCCCCCGTGAAAATAACATTTCATTCCATTTGTCCATATTGCCCGTATATTTTCCCCAGAAAAAATTTGCACTTCTTGTATTCTCTTACTCAAATACTATCTCTTGTGTACATTTAACAAGGCTCAGCCCTTCATAGACCAACTTTTCTCTTGCTTAGCCAGCATATTAATTAATGAAAGCATCACCGCTACAATCTTCAAAGTTTGTCTCTGGCTTCACTACTAGTTTCACCGCTGGTTCTAATCATATCCATATATTCTTTTGCTTGGATTTCGGAAAAAAAGACCTTGGTGGAGTTCTTGTGGATTATCTTTAGTTTGGCCGGGTTCATTAAATAGGCCTGCAGGCCCATCTTATGACATGGATCCAGTAGCTCTCTCAGTCTCCATCTTCTTTCAACTGTACTATGACAGTAATCTGGGGTTGAAAAGAAGGATTGATTCTCAAATGTGCGTTTGGCGTTGGGGCGAGCTTTTGCATATTCCTCTTCCCTCAGCAAAAAGTTGCCAAAATATACTAATATGGCTCTTGGTCTCTATGCCCCCTCAGTGGTGGAGGGACCTTTCTTTTTTAAAGTTAGTGGGAACCTATGCACTCTTTGCACTTCCCTGTCCCAATCCCAATGGCTCAATTCCGGGAAGGCTCCTTTGAACATTCTCAGGGCATACGCCCTAATATCCCCGCCTTCGACCCCTTCCTCTATACCCAGGATTCTAAGATTATTTCGTCTTTGACGATTCTCTAAGTCCTCCAACTTCCACTGGGCATCCACCATCTGTTTTTCATATCCCTTCAATCTAGTTTAGTCTTTGGCTTGTTGATCCTCCATCATCCCCGTTCGGTCTTCCAAATGTGTCATCCTCGTATTTGTGGCTGTGCATATCTTTGCAACCTTCTTTATAGCTCCTTGCAGATGTTTAGTTGCTAAGCGTTTTTTTCCCCTCAACTTTTGTAGCATCCTGCAATTGTTTGATTGAGTGGAGTATTAGCTGTAGAGTGGGTTCCGCTGCCTGCGCCTGTCCATGCGCCCCTCCAGCTTTAGGATCTTCTTTCTCAGTCTCGATTTCATTGTAAATCTGCTGTGTATCTGAGTAGTCCCAATTTAAAGCTGCTTCCGTTTCAGTGCTAGCCGCACTTATCCGTCTACGACTGCTGCCTGATTTCTCTTGTGACTGTGTACTTCTTTGACGTCGAGACAGCCTTTTCTTCCTTGGCTCTTGATTTGGCTCTTGACTTTTCCCTTTTGGTGAGGATCCGCTTCCCCCTTCCGAACTTAGAGACAAGCTTGAGTCAGTATTAATCCCTCAAATAACAACAAAGCCTGTAGGTCAAGAGGTGCTGAGATCTATCAGTTAACACTGGTGTAGTTGCATAACAGAGTGAATTAAACAAAGACTACCAACTGTTGTTGATTGAGTCCTATCAGTCCACCTGGTGGCGGAGCCTCATCATGTAGGACTTCCGAACCTCAGTCTGTGTATGGTCGCCCAGTTGTATTTTAGCGACACATAGCGAGACTAAGGTAAGGTCACCACAGTTGTTGAATCCATAGGGTGGGACTGATGTGTGCAGTGCAAAAATATATAGTGAAGTGAAGTGTATTAAAATGGCTATCAAAGCAAACAATGACCTTTATTAGTGTTTGCCTGGACGTCAGATTAAAAAATAGTGTGAGAACAGTGTGACAAAATCACTGTTAGACTTGCTTGGTAGAGATCCAAAGCGATCTAGAAAGGGGCCAACATGTTTCTGCCTTACTGTGAAAAGTCACTGGCATTCGTCAGGGCCAAGCTCATAACTGCTACTACAAGAACACTATCATGAGTGTTGAATTGAAAAAATAAAGATAAGAGTGATCAATCAAGACCATCCTACCACATCTTCTTGGTATTGCTCTATTGATGCAATAGGACTTTCCTATAAAACAAACATCAGAAAGGAAGAGAACATTATAGACATTACATATGTATCCTCCTCAACTTTACATTTGCAAAATATTGTGTAAAAATTATGCAAAACCAGTGAAAAAACACAATAATCTCAGAATGGACCATCACTGATGTGTGATGGTCTTATACAAAGTGCATTATGTCACCAAAGGAGTAAATAATATGCTAAAGTATGAGCACTCACCCAACGGTGTGTGGGAAGTGGACCTCACCTCACCCGGCAACTGCTCGGAAGAATAAGGCACCGCTCTAAACATATAAAGACAATCTCTGTGATAGTAGCATGTCTTGTAGGTGTGACCTTAGTGTATTGTTAAAAAACCCACATAATTTCTGATCTGTCTACATATTGGCCCCCACAGGAGTACCAGGTGGCTACAGCAAATGACTAGGGCGACTAACCCCCTTTTTTTTCTTAAAAGACAAGAAGGTGCTCTCCAGTAATTTCACTGCACCTAGTCATGTCTTTGAAAAACAGCAGAGTGGAATTACTGTTTCTACTAGTAGCAAATGGCTAGGGCAACTAACCCCCTTTACAATGGACAAGGAGTTGCTCACCAGTAATGTCACTACATCTACTACTGTCTATGGAAAACAGCAGAGTGGAATTACTGTATTCACTAATTGCAAGGTGTCAGGTAATGTCCCCACCAGTACCAGTCTATTTCTCAAATGGAGGGGCCCAACTGCAACTACATCGCCTATTCAGACAAAAATTGCTTTTCCAGGCTTACCTGTCCGTCGGTACCTTGCGGCGGAATCACGAGCCGAAAGGGAGGCACCGACGGACAGGACGGGCGTCTATTCATAGCGCCATTACTTGCCTCATTGAGTTCAGCTGGTCCGCTTGTGTACGCGATCAGAATGCGCAGTTTCGAGCCACTAATTCCAGCGCATGCGCGCATCGACGGAGACACCGTGCGCGCATGCGCGAAGGAATGCCCACTTATTTGAGCGCTCTGCGCATGCCTGCTTCGCCGTGTGTACTCCTGACCTCGCCGAGTAGCGAGACACTACCGAGGACCACCGCGTTTGCGCAATAGGCCCGGTAAACAGCATTGTTACCGAGTGCATGCGGAAACACTGAAAGCAGAATTGGTCATATGCCCTACACGCCCAGCAGCGCAGTAATTCTTAGAGATGGGCAAAGACCCATTAAATTGATGACAAAAAATGGCAACAAAATATCAATAAGAAGGTATGTTACACCTACAACGCAACTTTTACGTAGCATTCCGTTACAACGCAGATTTTACAACGCGGGATCCATTACATCGGATGTCATTACAATGCATGGCATTACATCGCAGATGCTATTACAACGCATACTATTACATCGTAAGTATTGGTAAGTATTTAATTTTTTTTTATTGTATTTAATATTATTTAATTGATTTAATAATTATTAATAATTAAAATAAATATTTATTTTTGTTTTTAAATATTATAAATTAAATATATTAATTAAGTGATTTCTTAAATAAGTATGAGTATAGGAATATATGTTTTGGGGTACTGAGGTATATGTTTTGGGGTGTTTGGGTATTTATAGGTTTTAGGGCAGGGTTTGGGTTTTGGGGTACAGGGGTGTTTTTAGGTTTTAGGGCAGGGTTTGGGTTTTGGGGTACAGGGGTGTTTTTAGGTTTTAGGGCAGGGTTTGGGTTTTGGGGTACAGGGGTGTTTTTAGGTTTTAGGGCAGGGTTTGGGTTTTGGGGTACAGGGGTGTTTTTAGGTTTTAGGGCAGGGTTTGGGTTTTGGGGTACAGGGGTGTTTTTAGGTTTTAGGGTAGGGTTTGGGTTTTGGGGTACAGGGGTGTTTTTAGGTTTTAGGGTAGGGTTTGGGTTTTGGGGTACAGGGGTGTTTTTAGGTTTTAGGGTAGGGTTTGGGTTTTGGGGTACAGGGTTTTTTTTAGGTTTTAGGGCAGGGTTTGGGTTTTGGGGTACAGGGGTGTTTTTAGGTTTTAGGGCAGGGTTTGGGTTTTGGGGTACAGGGGTGTTTTTAGGTTTTAGGGCAGGGTTTGGGTTTTGGGGTACAGGAGTGTTTTTAGGTTTCAGGGTAGGGTTTGGGTTTTGGGGTACAGGGGTGTTTTTAGGTTTTAGGGCAGGGTTTGGGTTTTGGGGTACAGGGGTGTTTTTAGGTTTTAGGGCAGGGTTTGGGTTTTGGGGTACAGGGGTGTTTTTAGGTTTTAGGGTAGGGTTTGGGTTTTGGGGTACAGGGGTGTTTTTAGGTTTCAGGGTAGGGTTTGGGTTTTGGGGTACAGGGGTGTTTTTAGGTTTTAGGGCAGGGTTTGGGTTTTGGGGTACAGGGGTGTTTTTAGGTTTTAGGGCAGGGTTTGGGTTTTGGGGTACAGGGGTGTTTTTAGGTTTTAGGGTAGGGTTTGGGTTTTGGGGTACAGGGGTGTTTTTAGGTTTTAGGGCAGGGTTTGGGTTTAGGGATAATTAAATTATATTTACCATTTTAAAATATATTTAATAAATTAAATTAATTATTTTACATTAATTACATTTTCTAATTAAATTAATTAAATTAAATAAATTAATATTTTTAATTTAATTTCATTTCATTATAAAAAATATGTACATTAAACTAATTACTTTTTTTATTAAATTAAATTAATTACAATTTTTAATAAAATTACATTTATTAAATAGATATTATTTTATTAAATTAAATTAATGACAATTTTTAAATGTCTTTTAATTAATTTATTTAAAAAAAATTAATTATAATAAACTAAACAACATTTTTAAAAAAAGGTATACTTACCTATACTTACGATGTAATGCCATGCGTTGTAATAGCATCTGCGATGTAATGCCATGCATTGTATTGACATCCGTTGTAATGGATCCCGCGTTGTAAAATCTGCGTTGTAACGGAATGCGTTGTAACACAACGCGTTGTACAGACACCAATCCCAATAAGAACCACTCATATCATTTAAAGGTAGCCCAATTGTGCGCCACATGACTTGGGTCAGTTGTCACTATGTTTAAAGTAGGGAAATAGACACAGATAATTAACCCAGCCTCCTTAAGCACCTCAACATTAACATAGAGGAATGATGAGTGTTGGGAGATTTTAGTTATAATCAATGTAAAATACAGATTCCAGGTAGCTCATATTCAGATAGATGTAAAGGTGAGCGACCGGTGTGCAACTTAAGAACCTGAAAAGTGATATGCAAGACTCCAAAGGTAAGCCCCGCGGTATGTCAGTAAACGACACTTTAGTGACAAGGATGAGCACCCCATGGCAACTGTTGGTCTAGATAGATAGCCATGGAATGCTGTCATTCATTCCATTTACATCAGATTTCAACCTGTAAATCCAACGTTGCTCCTTAACAAAAAGGAAGTGAGATACATCAGTAATATGTGTAGGAATGTGTGGTTTTTCCAGCACTGTCCAGAACAAATCATCAACTTTATGATTTGCTTCTAAGAAATGATTGGCGAGACCCGTAGATTGCTTCCTGCATCGAATAGTGCTTTTATGTTCACTGATGCGAGACTTGATCATCCGCGTTGTATGACCTACATACTGCTTCTTGCAAGGGCAAGTGATCAGGTATATCAGTTTTTCTGAATTGCAGTTTGTGTGTCTTGTGAGTCTCCAGGGTCTGTTGGTGCCGATGTCAATTAACAAGGTCTTACGTGTCTGTGGGCAGGCAGCACAGTTTCCACAGGGGGAATGACCTTGAACAGGATTGCTGTTCCAAAGGGTGTTGGTGGTTGGTTTCATTTCGCTGCGCGGTCTGGTGTGCACTAGATTATCCCGAATGGATGGTCCTCTTTTAAATGCAAACAGAGGGCGAGGTATTGTCCCTGCTGCTGTATTTAGAATTTTCCAATGTTTAAGTATAATTTTCTTAACTTGATTGGAAGTTGTGGTAAAAGTTTGGACCATGGTCATCTGATCTCTTGTAGTCTCAGACCTCTTATGTAGCAGAAGTGCCTCCCGGTTGTTGTTGAGGGCTCTTTTACGTGCTTGACGTATTAGATGGTTGGGATAATGCCGATCTTTCAAGTTGAGTGTCAGTTCTTTAGCGTGCTGTTCGTATAAGGTGTTGGACGAACAATTCCGTCTTAGCCTGAGAAATTGGCCTACAGGTAAATTCTCACGGAGTGATTGAGGGTGAAAGCTTTGAAATGACAGAAGCGAATTGCGTGCCATTGGTTTCTTGAAGAGTTCACTTTGTAGGCCTCCCTCTGCTGGAAAGATCTGGAGGTCAAGGTACGCCAATTTTTCTTTGCTACTCTCCATGGTAAACCTCAGAAACTGATTCCTGGAGTTTAACCATGTATGAAAGGCCGATACCTCGATTGTCGTCCCTCTCCAAATCACCAGGATGTCGTCGATGTAACGTTTCCACAGTACCACCTGGTGGAAAAAGGGGTTACTGTGGTTCAACACATGATCTAGTTCAAATTGGTGCATATAGAGGTTTGCCAGACTAGGCGCAAAGACACTCCCTATTGAGGTCCCTGAGACCTGAAGGTAGAGATCATTTTGGTACTGGAAAAAGTTTTCCATCATGGCGATCCTTGCACACTCCATAATGAACGCAACTGGTGTTATAGTGTCCAGTTGTTTAGCCTCTAAGAGGCTCCTGATGCAATCCAGTGTTTCTTGTTGCGGTATCGATGTATACAATGATTCGACGTCGAAGCTCACCAGTAGGTCTGTCTCGACGTCGAACTCCGCTTCAGCCAATAGTCTTAACACATCCCCAGTGTCCTGGAGGTATGTTGGTGTCTCCTTCACGATGGGTTTCAGGAAAAAATCCACGAAAGTGGATAGGGACAGCCCTTTGTTCAAGACAATATTTTCAACTGGGGTGATGGGCCTCGAACTTAGATTCACTACTAAGTCGCAGCTCCGGTTGTTGGGCCTGGCTTGTTGGACTGTGGAGCCCAGTTCACAGTTTGTTGGCCTCTTCTTTTGCCCCGGTTCCTTTGTCTTGAACAAAGGGCTGGGCTTTGTGCCCACCAATATAGGTGATCAGTTTAAATTGAGATGCGAGCTTGAAAGCTTTTATAGAAAAATACGTCTGCATTTCTTCTTTAAAACACCTAATTCTAATATGAATGAGACTAATACGTTCGACCAAGGTGAATTGAACACCGGCCTTAGACCCAAATCAACATTCACACCTCTGAGTCAACAAGTACCATCAAATGTCTTAGCCTTTGAGCAAGCAGTGACGCACGAGGTTATGAACATGGAACAACGACGAAAGATTTTTCATAACATGTCCAACTTGGAGAAGTCAGCGCTTTCCAATTTGTCAAATGACAGATCTCTTACCATCAAGCCGGCTGACAAGGGCGGAGCGATAGTGCTACAGGACACTATAGTTGTAACAGCAGGCGTTGTAATAGCCTGCATTGTAGTGACACCAATCCATAAAAAATACACCTATGCCAGAAAATGGGCTGTTCCCCAGGCTCCAGCATTATATACAAATCATGTGGGATGGGATGAGGGCTCTCCTCACCATAAAATTCAGTTACAAAATCAACCAACTGCTCAGAGGCAGTATCCAGTTAAGCTGGAAGCTAAAAAACAAGTCAGAGAGATCTTAGATCAACTTGAATACCAAGGGGTGATTGAAACATGCACCTCGTCAATGAACAATCCTTTGTTTCTTGTCTCCAAACCAGACAAAACATATTGTCTAGTTTTGGATTACAGACATTTAAACTCTTGTTGCAAAACCTTTTCAGTACAAAATTCACACAGTGTAGTACTAATGAATAATATCGTTTGGAAGAAATATAAAACTACTTTAGATATTTCAAACGGTTTTACCTACCCATCAACCGAACCTAATACCCTAGCTGTTATAGAATGCTTTATGTCACTTTTTTTCTCTCCACAACCAAATTTCCCTCAGGATAGAATGGACTCGAAAATCGCAATGCAATGCCCAAACTGGCAATCAATGGCCTCCTTGTAAGCCCTAGAGCTAAATGCCGGACCATGGTCAGAATGTAGACTGCCGATTGCGTATGTGCCGATAAAGACTCGCAAATCTTTTATAACAGTTCAGGCGTCAGCTGAGCGCTGAGGCCACATCCAAATTAATCTTGTCTTAATATTTGTGGGACTGGATCAGTCCATTCGGTCGCCCGCATGTAGATAGCCTTATGCTGTCTAACGGTGGCGTCTGTACTGGGCTGGCTACGCTGTAGTCAGGAATCTAGTGGTGTTCAAAGCTGTGGTATTCGTAACAGTCATTGCAATTAATTCCGAATTCGTATACGTGAGCTTTCATCCCTGGCCACCAGTACATCTTTTCTCATTCTAATAGAGATTTTGAGATCCCTTGATGTATCAGACCTTCTCCCATATGTGCTTTGAAAATGAGAGCACCTCTCCGGTTTCTGTTTGGAATTACCCTATCCCCCACTCCAGGGATTTGAGCAAAAGGAACAGAGTTTGCATCAATTATGTATGTATACTCGAGTGGATAATTTAGCAGTAACGCGGCTCCTCTGCCTTTGCTCGTGGCATTGACAGCGAGCATTGTTTCACCGTCTATTGTTTTCGAATGATTAATTGTAGCTACTGAAGCCATTTGCACAGCTGCCTTTGCGGCTTCATCAACCAATGAATTCCCTTCAACGTGAATGCCATCACGCTGATGACTCAGTGTATGAATCACGTGAGTCTTTTGTAGTTCTTTCTGTAAAAGAACTACTTGTTCCCAAAGCATTTTATGCTTGATTGTGCCACCTATTGCGTCTTTAAAACCATTTTGAACCCAGGTCTGCAAATATTCATTGTATGACTGGACGCAGTAATACGAATCGCACACTATGAGTGTGGGGAATTCGCGATCAGTATTTTCCAGCGCCATCTTGAATGCTTGGAGTTCAACTCGCTGAGCTGTACAGTCTCCTAGTGATTGAGTTTTTGTGACCATAGGTCTGAATTTATCATCGCGCCTGCGACATTTAACAATTGCGCACGCAGCACTGTAAGCTTGTTTGCCCCCAATTGCGGGCTTTGCTGATCCGTCTGTATGAATTATACAGCTGTAATGTTCTAGAGGTAGAATTTCAGTAGGCAGAGGACATTCTTGTTCGTATTGGAGAAATTCTTGTGTCTTCAAGTAAGGGTAAAAAACGTATTCAACGTCTGTTGCAGCAAGAGAATTAACCTATTGTAACAATCTTGGATGTAGAGCTGTTGCATTTGGAATGCTTGCCCTAGTCACTGCCTCTAAGGCAGGTACAGGTGTAACAACTTTAATGCGTTTACCCTGTGCTAGGGCTCTCTCCTTTGCTACAGCAGTCTAAAACGCTGTCAGAATTTTTTCTGTTGAAGTGAATTTCATTTCAGCTTGTGTGTACAAGTGTGATTTGTAAGCTATTGGTACCTTTTCACCTTCGTTAAGGTTAGGTATGTGAATCCGCATCTCCCTGGGATGATTCGGATAACAAGGTTGCGTACGTTGTCGCGTGTTTGTAAGTGTGTTGTTGCCAACATGTCTGTTTGTACTGAACGGAAAATTTCTGTGTGTTTTTAAGTCCAATTAGTAGGTTTGAAATCAGGTTTGATTCGTTCGTAGAGAGGTTTAACCCTTTCTGCGTAATTCGTAATGTAAGTTCTTCCGAAGTTTAGGAATCCTAGAATTTCAGCGTTTTTTGGAATTTGGAGCAGGCATCATTTTTCTAAAAGGTTTGCTGCCAGGCTTTTGCCTTCACTTGAAAGTTTGTATCCTAAGAATATGAAGTTGAGGTGAGCAATTCTTGATTTTTTAAAGTTGAATTTGTACCCTTCAGAGGCGAATCCAAGTATTATGGTGTTCACCCTGTTCAAGTGCCTGTCCAAATCATCATTTGTGAGGTAGATGTCATCGACATAAGATAATGCCTCATCGTTATACGTTTGTAGTAACTCTGTTACTCTGGCTGAAAATAATCCAGGACTGTTCTTAAATCCCTGGGGGAGTCGACAGAAGTGTCGTCGTATCCCCATTATTGAGAAAGCGGTCAAGTACCTGCTTTCTGGTGCAATGTTTTGACAGAAGAAACCGTTTGAAATATCTAAAGTAGTTTTATATTTCTTCCAAACGATATTATTCATTAGTACTACACTGTGTGAATTTTGTACTGAAAAGGTTTTGCAACAAGAGTTTAAATGTCTGTAATCCAAAACTAGACAATATGTTTTGTCTGGTTTGGAGACAAGAAACAAAGGATTGTTCATTGACGAGGTGCATGTTTCAATCACCCCTTGGTATTCAAGTTGATCTAAGATCTCTCTGACTTGTTTTTTAGCTTCCAGCTTAACTGGATACTGCCTCTGAGCAGTTGGTTGATTTTGTAACTGAATTTTATGGTGAGGAGAGCCCTCATCCCATCCCACATGATTTGTATATAATGCTGGAGCCTGGGGAACAGCCCATTTTCTGGCATAGGTGTATTTTTTATGGATTGGTGTCACTACAATGCAGGCTATTACAACGCCTGCTGTTACAACGCGGTTTTCACATCGCATACCACTACAACGCATAGTGCTTTTAAGCGCTGGATAGTGATTTATTTAATTTACTATTCCAACTCCAGTCCCCGTGGATAGTAGGGAAGGTGTTGGATAGTAAATTAAATATATTCCCTATCCTAGAGCGCCCCCCAGCGCAATGCGTTGTAATGGTTTGCGTTGTAATGGTAGTGCGTTGTAATAAATGCGTTGTAAGTGATGTTCCCCATTTTTTATGAATAGGAATATGATTAGAGAAGGCTGACATAATGATCTCTTCGCCATGTGGGCACTCCCTGACGAATTCATGTGGCCAGTCTTTTTCAGCTAGAAGGATATCATAACCTTTAGATACTTTTTCCCAAAAGAGTGCTTTTATTTTCCTAGTTATATCCCCCTCTATTCAGAGTGTTATTTCATATAACTTATGGGGCACACTAACCCTGGTGTCTGCAGTTTCAACCTGAATGTATTCATTCAGGTCCACTGTTTCCAGATGATCTTTCAGGATCCTGCGAGCTATGGTGACCCCTGCTGCGCTGTCCAGCATTGTATGGGCCCACTGCCCGTTCTTGAGTTGTGTCCTCAAGATCCTCGGCATGTCTGATTTTAAGACTTGCTACCTTTTTCTTGGTGAATTGGGTTTTCTTATTTTTTGGAATGTGCTGATCGTCGTTGGACTTCATGCGTTCTTTCTTGTGTTCTGATCGTCCTCTTCTTTCGGATTTCTGCGAGGAAGTCTGAAAGGTACGAGAGGATCGTGTGTCAGTATCTTGATATCTATCGGGTTTTCTCAAATTATCTCTCTTTCTGAGATTATATCTCTTTTCAGAGTGCTCCTTTTGAGGCGATCTACCTCTGAACTGAGAGCGCTTCTATTTAGGTATTGACTGTCTACTATTTTCCCATTTCTTTTTAGAAGTAGTTAGATTGTTTTTGATAAAAACTTTTTCAGGCTTTACAGATTTCCCTCCCAAACTATCTCTTCCTAGTTCTTCATAGGATTTTTCAATAATTCTGGCAAGTTCATACAGTTGCTCAGTAATATCGAGTTCTTTTAATTTTTGGCGGATTGCCACTGATGCTGCTTCACCTTTAATGTTAGCTAATAAGATAGCTAAGACCTGTTTGAAATCTTTCAGTAATTTTATACCTTGATTCAAGGCCGGTTCTGGACCGTATTCATTTTGAATCTGTCTCAGAACGTCTGGTATTACCGCCATAGATGGGACACCATGTGTTTTTGTGTAGATTGAAGCAAAGACTGTACCCAAAGTGTCACAGTCCTCCACGTGTGGTGAAATCCCCATTGGTAAACAGATTGTTAGAATCCTGTGTTTCTCATGAGGTGTACTATAGGTAAATGCTGCCTCTATTTTAGTAATTTTCTGGGCTAACTAGAATGGAATTTGTTCCCTTTTTGCGGGCAACTTACCGATTACTGACTGTAGTCTGTGGTGTGATTTTGTTTGTGTTCCCCTGATAAGGGGTGTGCTGTGGAATTCTTATACCAGGTTGGACTTTTAAAGTCCGCATGACATATTGTACCAATTGTCTATGTATTTTAATTAATTGATTTAGCTGAGCTAACAATTCTACATCTGTCATTCTTTCAATGCCAGGATGTGGTGTATAGCTGGCTAGTACAGGCCATGTAGCTCCTGGTCTACCTAATGGACCGAGCCTGGTAATGTGAGTTTGATGTTATAGGGCGCTTTTAAACCAGAGCTGATGCTCTTGGTAAGTTTAGTGGAATTTCAATGTCCTCGAAAGGAACGTATTCAGCTGGAGGTTTCTCTATCTTATAGAAGTGGAACACATGTGTTGTTGGATTTGCCTGTAGAAAGACAATCCATCAATAGAATACCTCTCTCTGCCGATATTCATGTGCCTCCATGACAAATATGACTCTACCACCTCTTTCTGATAGGCCATTTTCTATAAGCTATATAGCTATGATTTTCCTCACGTTTTCCGGGATGATTATAGCATCCGGGTCATTTTGTTGGAGACCTGTCTCATCTAAACATAGTCGGGTAATAGTGCCTGCAGGTCCACCGCTCTCTTCGTCGCTATCTTGCATTTTGTTGCAAGTTTTGCAGAGCAAGTTTCAAGGAAAATAAAGATAAGGTGCACAATATTTTGGAACACTGTATCCTTCAACGTTGAACAAAACCAAAAACTAATACATAGGATTTTCCGTCCTACTCAGTTTAAGGCGGATATTTTATCCTTTAACCCACTCCAGACGTATATTGGAGTTTTTACGGGATAAAGGGGTCTCTGTGAAAATAATGACTGAGTTAGTATCTAGCATTAAATTAGTGCCTTACCAAACGTTGGGCGCCATGTATTGTAGTTCCTATATTCCCAATAGGCTCTGCGCATTGGGATAGTATATCCTATAGATTAGACGTAGGACTGAGGTCGACTGGGTCTCTATTGAATATACTACACTTAATTGTGTGTGCCAGCTAGCTCAGAGGTCACTAGAAACTTTCTCAAATTCACAAGAAGGGATTAGTCTCCGACAACCGCATAAACATGACAACTTTGTTTCCCCAAGATGAAACGTATCTTCAGCGTCGTGGAAACAATAGATAGATATTTCACTCAGTCATAAGTGCATGCTTTGTTTCACTAGAGGTGCAGAGAAAGTAGAAAGACTGGCGTTTTCAATAAAAGGATTTATTGAACAGTCTTTCTCAAGCATAAGAAATGAACTGCTACAATCATAAAACTGTTTATCAGTCAGTCATTAAGTCTTTATTGCGATCATAAAAGACAATCTATAACAATATTACAGAATCTATTCAAGATCAAATTCATCGTATACAAGATAAAAGGAGAGACTCATTCCTAAAATCCAATAGTACATAAATGCATAATATTTACATTATAAAAATACCCTAAAATAGAATTAAATATAAAAATAGGCAATAGGCTTAGAAATATCTAATATATATATATATATAAAAAGGAGCAATAAAACACTAATATGACAGTCTCTAATTTGAGCTCAACATCCAAAAATATTTCCCAATTATAGATCCTACTTCAAATAGCCATGACTTCAATCCTTCCTGCCGGCTACACCCCACCCCTTTTGATCCGAAGTACCCACGCCCAGCTCAAAGATTTTGCTACACCAATAACAACTGGATTTCAGGTATCATGTTTCAATATTCTGCTTGCAACCAGTGCTGATCCTGTACCCATACGCAAACAAACAGGTTTTAACCATACGCGCCTTGGTTGATGGTACTCAGGGTAGGCAAATAAGAAATGATCAAAGGTTTCAATATGATCTGGGCAAAATACAAATTTATCGCTACCAGCAGAGTTCCATCTACTAGATAACCATCATAGAGGTAGTGTGCCTACTCTAAGTTGGTGATACAGTTTGCGATCAACAGTCTTCGTAATGGTGTCCCAATAATCTTCCAGGGAGGGTTAATCCTTAATATCAAGAAAGACTGTTGTCAAGGAACTACTGACATGGGAGGAGAATCTCTTGACTTTAATCATTTCCCAGTACACAGCACGGTAAACTTTTTTTGATGGAAACTCCGCTGTGTCCGGATTGGTCCAAAGTTCCCCCATCCCCATATCTGTCAGCAGTGACTTGATTTCGGCCAACCAGGAGATATTATGTGAGCCACCCAACCCTTTGACTTCCATCATGGGTTAGGCGTACATGGAAAGCTCTAGAGTAGTCCAGAGTTGTCTCCAAAATGCCAGGGGTCTGTAGCGTGCCACATCCTCAACAGCCCGGCAACCAAGGTCTAACAATAAAGGAAGAAGCGGTGAGGATTGGGGCAAGCCTACCGTTGACCTCAAAAATTTATTTTGGGCGACAATAAGTGGGGATAGGTTGTTAAAACCCCATATTTCTGCACCATACAAAATTGCCGGCAAGATTTTAGAAACATAGATTTTAACAATGGGGGCAATTGGCTTAGTGAGGGACAACCTATGCCCTTTAATCAATGCACCAGCTAGTTGGGTGTGTTTTAAAGCAAGCATATCAATTTGGAGCTTCCAGCTCCTTTTGTCACTATAAGTGACCCCCAAATAAGTAAAGACAGATGTCTGCTCCAATTGATCACCCCCCAAATAAACCCGTGCTCTAACAGGCCTCACCCCATGTAGCACCATAAACTTGGTTTTCTCCACGTTGACCTCCAGCTCATGTTCGCAGCAAAACACCTCAAAATGAGACAGTGCCAGTTGTAATACCTGTCTCGTCTTGGATAGAAGCAAGGCGTCGTCCGCGAACATGAGCAGTGGGACTTTCATGCCAGCTAATGTTCGCGCATCAGTCGGGTAATTTACAAAGTACTGTACCACCATGTTTTTAAATAAAGACAACAGGGTGGGAGCCAAGCCGCACCCCTGTCTGACTCCTTTACACACCTCAAACCTGTCAGTAACCTCCCCTGGTTTACCCCAACGGACTTGGGCATAGGTGTGTTCGTGGAGTTTAACCAAAATTGCAACCAGTTCACTAGGCATCCCTTGCTCCAGAAGAACTTGCCAAAGTTTTGCCCTTGGCACAAGATCAAAAGCGGATCGAAGATCCACAAAGGCTGCAAAGAGCATGCCTCCACCTAATAACACCTCCTTCCAGTATAGTAACACAAATCTGAAGGCCTGGTCCAAGGTCCCTATATGTGACCGAAAACCCACCTGTAGGGGAGTTAAGATGTCAGCTTCGGTCATCCAACACTGTATTCTCCCAAGTACTAAACGTGCTATTATTTTCTGAACCGCATCGATTAGACTAATCGGTCGATAACTGGCCAGAGCAGAGCGGTCACCTTTCTTAAAGATCGGTAGAATCTCTGCTCCGAACCAAGAATCGGGAGCCGATGCGCCACTAGCTAAGGCGTTTGCTAATACAGTTATATATGGGACCCATAAATCTTGCTCATGCTTAAATAAATCTGCCGGAATACAATCCGGCCCAGGGGCTTTGCCACTCGGAATTAGTTTCAGCACAGACTCCACCTCTTTATGTGCAAATACCAGCGGTACATCATAACTGGGGGGCTGGAAAACCTTGGTATTACCATCAAGGATCTTAAATTGATTTTCAAAAAAGGATACCCACTGCTGCGGCTCAACATGGTTACTTGGAGTCAATAGTTGCGGGCAGTTCCCCCATTTTAATAAATGGCAAAAGTGGGTCATATTGCGACCGTCACAAGCCTGAAGCAACTCCTTCCAGAGGTCTTCGTCCCACGATTTCTTAGCCTCTATCTGCACAGCTTTATAGATAACCCTACATCTCTTGATATTATCGTGTGATATAGTTTTAATAGCTATCAACAAGGCTTGATAGGCCTGCCTACAGCTATTATTGTACCATGTGCTAGGCCTCATCATTTTATCTTTATTACGTGGGAGATTTTTAATAAAATACTTTTTAAGACCTAAGAAAAGATCACTATGGATGCTCAATAACTTAACATTGAGTACCTCTTGTAACTCGCAACTGTTGAGTTTACTCAGGGAACTTGAGACCATGTCCCTAATTTCAGCGCGGATCCTTTCATTAGTGGCTATCTTAGGCCACCAAACCATTCTTTGGTCATTAGAAATAGTTACCTTCTCCTGAATTATTGCATCTTCACACGAAGGGGAACTACTAAAGCCACGATCATTGACTGTCAACCTCAGGGGGTTGTGGTCACTTTCTGGCCTAGGCACGACCACCATATCTAAAATAATCGGCCACATCTCCACATTAACTATGATGTAGTCAATGCGGCTACCAGATCTACTGTTGTCAAACGTTTGCACACCCTGCCTATCTGACTGGGTCCTGCCATTGGACGCCCTCAAACCCTTATCCAGACACAAACCCTTCAGTTGGAGTACAGCCTCGGACCATTTCCTTATGGGTTGTAGGTCCAGCTGTGGAATACCCCACAGTGCATCCTCAGCTTCTGTGAGCTTACCATCATCCAGGTCTAAGGGCTCAAAACACGTATTAAAATCACCGGAATAATCCGATGGCTATGGTTTGCCTCTTGATTCAGATGGCTTTCCAGGATTGAAACAACGTGGGAGCTCCTACTACCCGAGAGACCCCTCGCATAGACATTGTGTATAAGCACATTGAGGCCCTTGGATGATCTGACCCGGATAGCCAAAATGTCAGGGCTGTTGATGGGAACCTCATCCACCTTGTGGTGGATGAGGTTCTGTTTAGAAAATATAATGCATACAGTATAAAGAGTAGAATGAAATAATACTGTAAGAGCATGGTATGGTTCCTAAACCATATATAAATACATACATAAATAACAGAGGCTAAGGGGGGCGTGGCTTGGTGCCGATGGAGGTCGCCTGATCGCCATGCTCCGTGATCGAGCCATCATTAATCCTGTATTAATCCACCTACTAGCCCTGTCTCCCCTTGAAAGGTGGGTGAAGGGGCTCCCCAGCATCGGAGCGATAAAATGCCGCTTGAATGACCCTGGGAACCTGAGGAGGATCCCTGACGTGACGACCGGGGGACCTCCGGAGACGCACTCAAAATGGCGCCCGTGAGAGAGAACTGAGATCCGGGCGGCCAGAACTGCTGGGAGACCTGTGGGGCCCCTGGGCTCTCAAATTGCGCCACCGGAGCTTAATAACACTACCCGTTGAACGGCAGGGCATCACTGGAGCCGCGCTAGTGATCTGCGGAGTGGGGGCGATCAGCGCTCTCACATCGCCGGCTGTGACTGAGGAGGCGGGCGGCCGGATCATCCCCCCGGGACCCATCGGAAGCAGCGGCGGGCCGCTGAGGAGCTACTGGAGCACCATGCAAGGTCGGCCCTAGGGACGCTGACCCCATTTGGAAGCTGGTGGAGGGGACAGTGGGCTGCCCCCCTTCCTACCCCTCTGTACTGTTGCCCGACCCGGGGCGAGGATAGAGCCTTGGGATTCCCCTCAGGGAAGGCAGAGTCTGCTCCCTGGCCCACCAGCAACTGGGGTGTGCGGCTCGGGGCGGGGGTGCCCCAGAGCACCGTGCAGGACCTCTTTGGCCACCTCAGATTCTTGCTGGCCCTGATAAATCATCAGGGGGACAAACCTAGGGAGGTGGCACTGTACTAGAAGACCCCAGGGTGCTGGGAACCAGACATAACGCTACGATCCTTCTGGCACCCCCCTGGATCCTTGCTCCTGGAGAAGGAGGAGCACATCGTCAAGGAGACGGTTTGCGGCTGGCGGAGAGGGGCTGGAGACTGCGAGAAATAAATTGTGGAGCGGAGGAGAATTGGCCCAACACGACGCCGCAGCACGGCTAACGGAAGGGGATCTTCAAAGATTTTGTGGGGGTATGCCTAGAGCGGATAGGACACTGTGATAAGGTCATTGAGCGGCGCCCTGGCGGACCTGGATACTAGAGTGGACCATAAGGAGGTGAAAACGGGCGAGTGCCCTGGAGTGATCGTCCCTGCGTGAGGGAGCGGAGAGGGGCCAGTTCGCGGCTACAGCGGAGGGAGTAAGGGGACGGGAGAGGCCTGGAGGCGCTTGTTAACGCTCTGAAGCGCGTATGTGCGCTCCCTTCCTCCTCTCCTCCGACACCCCTGATCTCCGAATTACACCTGAGTAGATGGGAGGTGGAGGAGCGGGGCAACACTGGGAAACGCGGTCCTCTCAGCGCACCACTAAGAGAAGGCGGAATGCTACACTGGAATTGGGGGGGCCACGCTGCGAGTGCCGTGAACTGCACCTGCTCCGGGATGAGCGCTGTACTGATGCCCAACCAATTATAGTGCCCAACGAGGGAGCCGATACCTGTCGCAAGACGACAATGCTCTAAACCTGGGGAATCGGGACACTGTCGAGAACTGGTTTGCCCAGATTGGATGTGCTCCAGCTGCTGCTCGCGAGATCGGGACCTTGGCGAGCCCCACCCGAAGTCAATTTATTAGACTATTGATGGTGGCCTCCCATGCTAGTCGTGCCTGAACTGCGACTTGATCAGTAGAGGGGGAAAAACTGGAAGACGACTAGTTGAGCAGAGTTCCGTGCGTTGGGGTCGCTCTGGCTTCTCCACCTGCGACGAAACGATCGGCGATCCCCCAGCAGGGGGAAACCTAAGGGGAACAAGAGTGGTGCCCCATCAACGTCAGACACCGAGGCACCCGATAAAGGGGAACAAACTGACTCCGGACTATTGCGAGACCCCCATTTGCAACTTCACTTGGATAGAATCCTGACCGCGCTAGCGGACACCCGCACAGCATTGCAGCAAGATATTGCACAGGTCGCCACGGGACTGGGACTACTGAAGGCAGACCATGGAAAATTGACTGATAGGGTCAAGATTGTGGAGGACACGATCCATACCCTCAAGCCGGCGCACAAAGTCCTTAAAGCCACCATGACCAATGTGTTAGACCGCGTGGATGTTCTAGATAGGAGAGCGGAGGAAGCCGAAGGGCGCAACAGACGAAACAACATCCGAATAGTCGGCCTGCCGGAGAAAGTGGAAGGCCAGGACATGGTATGCTATATCGAAAACTGGCTCCGAACGGTGGTGGCGCCGGAGGGCTTATCCAATTTTTATACACTTGAGCGGGCGCATAGGGTCCCGACCAGGCCACCGTTACAAGGTCGGCCTATGCGCCCGGCTGCTACATTACCGGGATAGAGATCTGCTACTCCAGCAAGCACGAATGAACGGTCCCTATCAGGTGGAGAACAGTAAAATTAATATTTTCCCTGATTACACATATGAAACGAAACGCCGGTGGACCTCTTTCCTGGCAATCAAGAGAGAATTAAGAACCGAGGGGCTACAATACTCCCTTCTCTTCCCGGCTCGGCTACGAGTAATACTAGACGGCAAAACTAGCTTCTTCGACACTCCGGATGACGCCTGCGCCTGCCTAGAACTCTACATATCTGGAAAGACTGTCCAAGAACAAGGCCCAGGAATGAGCTTGGAAAGCTTACCGTAGCGGAAATCACGACAGCTACGTAATCGGCGGAAGGGACTGAGGGAGCCTTCACTGTCGGAGACGGCAGCAGAGCGACGAGAGGTCCTAGAGGTGGTGAACGCCCTGTCAGGTGCACACAACTCCCCATCGCAGGACGAGGTGGAGTCGGAAAAAGGTGATGATCAATCGGACACTGCGGGCTCAGACACGGACAGTGTGCCCTTCCTTACCTGTGGTTACCCCGGCGACAGCGGAGGGAATGCTAGATGAAGGATAGAAGCACCCGGTGAGCTGTATAAGTTCGCTATAAGACTGTGTCGACCTGCCTGCTACGACCTTTGGGGGGAATGGCTGATTATGGATAGGAAATGGGTGGTTATCGAAATGTCTATTATTTAGGACTCGATCGATCAGCAGGGAGCTTGGGGGTTGGGCGACTGCCCGTTGGCGACTGACCCTCCCACAGTGACCACTGTTGGATTAGTCAAATGTTAGTATTTGAATGTGTTTGGATGGGAACTAGCCGGAGGGTACTAGGTCCTGTTCTGGGGGGGAGAGGGGGTTGGTGCTGCTTTGGGGCATTAAAGGGAGGGTACACCATCGATGTTGATGTGTTGACATGCTTAAGACGACTAGAAAGCAGTTGGAGGGTAGTGCACAGGACATTGTGGGACAATGGGTGATTCAGTTAATTTGAAGTGTATAACATGGAATGTGAGGGGGCTTCATTCAATGACGCGACGCCATAAGATCCATGCTTACCTGACGCACAGGGGAGTACAGGTTGCATTACTTCAGGAAACACACTTGACGAAGGCCGAAGGGCTAGCATTGCAGCGTAGATGGAGGGGTCAAATATATAACACTACATACTCAGCATTTGCTAGGGGCGCGTTGATTTGGATTAGAGCGGGAATCCCATTTCAGGTAACCAAGCAGGTCATAGACCAGGAAGGGAGATATGTAGCCATAGAGGGTAAACTACGAGGTAGGGACATTGCCTTCTGCAGTGTGTACGCGCCCAATGTTGATCAGTTGACCTTTCTAGCGATGCTCTCCGGGTCCCTAGCACATTTCCTCGCCGGACCATTATTGATGGGCGGTGAATTTAATTCAGTGACTGATGTCTCTCTTGATAGATCGCACCCCCCTCTGGCGGACTCTCCGACACACCGCACGACCAAAGGCAGGTTAGAATGGCAAACGCGATGGGGCCTGGTAGACGCCTGGCGCACACAACATCCGCATGATCAGGATTACTCCTATTTCTCAGGTATGCATGAGCTCCATGTGAGATTAGATGCGGTTCTGTGCTCCCCGTTGCTGATGTCAGCAGTGGTGAGGTCTGAGTATCTGGCGAGGACAATATCAGATCATAATCCTCTCTTAATTGCTATGCAATGGCTGCCTAGTGTCTCGAGTGTCCCAACTTGGAGACTGCGCCCAGAGACGCTGGAGGATCCTCTTTTTCATAATGCGCTAGAGGAGAGGATTATACAGTATTTCGAGGAAATGCTGGTACGACTGCGACGAGGGCAACGGAATGAGATGCCTTCAAGGTGGTCATAAGAGGATTTTGTATAGGAAATTACGTAGGGGTGAGAAAGGTACTCCTAAGTGATCTAGATAAAGCTGATAAGACACTCCACGAAGTAGAACTTTTGAGACCTGGTCACCCTGAGCTGCAAGAGAGGGTTAACATGGTGAAAGAGGCGGTAGCGGCGGAAACAGAGCGCTTGCGTAGCTACGATTATAAGGCGTACACAGCGCGGGCCCACACAGAAGGCGACAAAGCAGGGTCCTTATTGGCTTGGCTTGCTAACCCTGCGAAAAGGGGCTCCCCCATAGTGACCATGCGTACAATGGGAGTAGATGAGGTCTATACTCAGGATGAGATATTAGAGTGTTTACGAGGTATTATGAAAACTTATACAAAAGTAAGTTAGTGGCCAGCACACCGGCCATGGATATCTTCCTGGAAGGGCTCTGCTTCCCAGAATTAGATCGCGAACAGGCAAAGGCACTGGGTAAAGACGTAGAGCTAGATGAAATACGAAGCGCCATAAAATGCATGGCACGTAATAAAACCCCGGGTCTGGATGGGTTACCCGTAGAATTTTATGGAACATACGCTGACCTTCTAGCGCCAAGACTGCTGGAGGTTTATAGGGAAGCAAACCAACTGGGGCGATTGCCACAATCTATGCGAGAAGCCTTGGTGATACCATTGTTAAAACCGGGGAGAGAGAGCGGAGACGTGGCACCACTATTGATGCTAACCACTGATTATAAAATACTAAGTAGCATCCTAGCATCTCGACTACTACCGTACATGACTACACTGGTCCACAAGGACCAAGCTGGCTTCATTCCGACGCGAAGCACGACTACGAACATACGGCGAATGATGCGGATGTTAGAGGGGGACCATTTAGAGGCTCGACAACCAATGATACTGTCGATAGACATAGAGAAAGCGTTTGACAGCCTTGAATGGGAATATCTTTACAAGGTGATGGGACACTTCGGAGTGGGGAGGATTTCCTGAAGTGGACGGCGGTACTATACACTTCGGCGGTAGCCAGAGTGAGAATGGGCACGCTAATATCGCCTCAATACCCGGTGGAAAGAGGCACGAGACAGGGATGTTCACTGTCTCCGTTGCTATTTGCATTGGCAGTGGAACCCCTTGCGCTGTCAATCAGATCAGGAGACCACTATGGGGGACTGAGAAGTGGGGATGGTCAACAATATATTTCATTATATGCGGATGACCTCCTACTTTTTCTCGAAAACGCCGGTGAGGCACTAATAGGAGCCGAAACTTTACTCACGAGCTTCGGTGAAATATCTGGCTTGAAAGTGAACTGGTCCAAAATGTGCTTGTTCCCGGTGCGACGTGGGGAGTCCCACCCCTCCGTGAATCGGGAGATTAGATGGGAGCCCACCTGCATGAAATACCTAGGCGTGTATATCTACCACACGACAGCTGACTTGCTGGAGGGTAATTGTGGCCGTGGTATAAGGGCGATGAATGGCAGTATGGCATTCAGGGCTACTCTCCCGCTGTCGCTAGCAGGCCAGATAGCTCTACTAAAGATGGTGGCGCTTCCAAGGCTCTTGTATTACTTTAGAACACTGCCGGTATGGATACCTGCCACAACCTTCTAACTCCTCAAGTCAATGATAGTGTCCTTCCTTTGGGGGACGGGACGCCGGCGTGTTGATCAGACCTAAAATGGAGGGTGGATTGGCGGTACCGGACTTTGAGCTATACTACTTGGCAGCTCAACTTCAGATTTATACACAAGAAATAGCGCACAAATTCAGGGGACCGGAGCATAAAAGGGGCCAAGGTATGCCTCGACAGGTCCTCTCTTTCATAGCGTTACAACAGAGGCTGGACCTCAAGGAGCTGACGCAGGAAGAAAGAACGATCAGATTATGCTGGAACCGTACGCAGCGTAGAGCGGGCGTACTTCACCCGTATGCCCCCGAAATCCCCATAGGGATGCTAACGGCACTGCCGCATGGTGGCGACTGGTCGCAGCTGTAGGATTGGGAAGAGGCGGGAGTCCAGGTGCTGGGGGACCTATACGAAGACAGAACGTTGCTGCCGTACCCGACACTTTCAGAGAGGTTCGACCTGCCAAGAGGGGGCTTTCTGCTGCATGCAGCATTGACAAGAGCTATACAGATGCATTGGAGGGAAGAGCTGACGGAACCAAGAACAACAATGGCTTGCCAGTATGCTATGGTGGCAGCGGGAACTTTTAAGGCAGTTACGTGCCTCTATTCCAGAATGATTAATGAAGGGCTACCACCTCTGGAGACGCTGAAGGGGAAATGGAAAACAGACAGAGGAAAGGATATTCCCGAGGCGGCATGGGCGCAGATAATGCGAAGGGCCTGGAAGAGCACACGGAACGCAAGATTCCAACTAGTGCATTTCTATATCCTCCACCGAGCCAGGGAAGATCAAGAAATACTTTGACATAGAAACCGCAGCGTGCCCCAGATGTGCGGAAATTGGTGCAGAATTAGATCATATGCTCTGGACATGTCCGATGTTACAGCTATATTGGAAGGAGGTGGGAGACGCTCTAAATGCGATAACAGACAGGGGCTTAGAATTTTATATGGCCGTGGGTGTCCTGCACTGGTTCCCTCATACTCCCCGAAACAAGGTCAAGTAAATTTATTGACATGGGGCTTATACTGGCAAAGCGCGAGATCACAAAACACTGGATGGCGACAGTGGGGCCCAATAGCGCTAGATAGAAGAACGAGTTCCTTCAGTGGGCTAGGGTTGAGTGCGAATTGAGATTCCGAACTGCGCATAGACAACGCAATGAGAAGGCACTAGAAACGGCTCAGGCGTGGGACGCACTGGCGCAATCACTGCATGATTACGGGACACAAGAGGATGAAACGGAATAGTACCCAGATTGGTGACTATCCCCGAGACATGATAGGTACATCACATGGAACACTATCTAATCATTCCTGTGCACACAGATTTTAACGACTAGTACTACATGCAGGCATTGATGATGGGGTTCCAGGGTGGTGGGTGGGAACAAGGGGGAGTTCATTAGTGAACTATGGTAGGGCATGTTGGGGCCAGATTTTAATGGGGTTTATAAATATAGTTTGGATTGTAACCTGGCTCTCTACTGAATATGTAAACGGGGGGACTGTATCGTGAGCTTGGGTAACATGGAACTGCAATAGATTTTGTAAGATGTGTGAAATAAAAACCCAATAAAATGTGTCAAAAAAAACCACAAAAAAAAACAGAGGCTAAAAGTACTCAACTGGTGCTTCTAAAGTACGCCTACCCTGGTGTACATAACCTAAGCTTAGTAGAGGGAAGAAGTAAGTGAGGTGTAGCATAAATGTAATATTCTTTTGCCAAGAATCTGCCCAAGATTTCTCCAAGGGTCTAATCAGCTCCGTACCTTAGTTTAGAATGAAGAAGGTCGGTCTCAGGACTCGATTTCCCAACAACCCGCAAGGGTAGCTTGAAAACACTGGAGCTGGATTTCTCGGCAGGACAAAAGACAGCGTCTCTCTCAGTGCGTCTGCTGGAGGGTCGGCTTCCTTCGGCACTTGCTGTAGCAGGGCGTGTCGGGCAAGTAGACTGTCGAACTGCTCCAAACCACTGTGTGTTTGCTTGGGCAAGTGTGGGCATATTTATGCATATTAACGTCATCAAAGAGTCTAAGTTCTTTGAAAACTCCATGAGTTCTTGGACAAATCAATATTCAAGCAAGGGAAAGTCCCTAGCTGCTGAAGCTGAGTTTTTCCAAGAAATTGTTGAGGATTTTTGGAACTAGTGGAAGTAGCCCTGCCGTATTTGGACTGCATGAGCTATGCCTAAATCTGGTTATGATTTCTATGCCTATATAAGGATATGGTGATTTATACCTATATAAGGACATGAATCGGGAAACTTACAATAGGGTCCTAAAATAATACATAACAGGCTAAGGTAGGAATGTTGGAGATAGGGCGTTAATTGTTTGGGTGGGACTAGTCGGAGTAGTTTTGTTTTAGATTAGGGGTAATCTAACTTGCATTTAATGTTTTTTTGCTCTTTCTATTCCACCCCCAGAAAATTTTATCTAAAACCTCTTTTAAACCGTTGGGGTGTAAGAAATTGTAGGCCTGCCTTCTTAAGATTGTTAAAACTTGAAGATGAGCACATGATTTTTGCGGTATCTTGTTTTTTAAGATCTGTCATGTTGTTGCGGAAAACCATGCGGTAAAACATTCTTGCTTGGGTCCCTCTATGCTTATTATGTTGGACAGCACAAATTCCATTTCATATTGTATTGTACTTGAATTAATTTTTAATGACATGATTATTACAATTGCTGTTTTTTAACTGTTAATCTCATACGCAAGCATTTATTAATTGTGACGTTTTAAATGTATGTGTTGTGCTTTTATGATTTTACGAAAATCGAATAAAGCTTTATATACTAATACTAAGATTAGGGGTAACCTGGCCACTTTTGAGGCAATCGCGTAGGAAGCCTTATGAGTGAGACACTGATGATCGTGTCCAGAAAAGGAGTAGGAAGTTGATGGATTTTTTGAGTAATTTGGAGAGAAGGGGGTCACTGAAGTGGTTGGAGTATTTCAGAGAGGTCAATAGCTTTAGGATGTCATTTTCGTGAAAGATTTTAAAACTAGACCAGGCAGCCTTATTATTGGGTGACCATGGTAGGTGGCTCGGGCCTCCTTCTTGATTGTAGGGGGTGGGGTATAGGGGGTGGGGTGTAGGGAAGGTTCAGATGGTAGGAGCTGCATAGAGTTTTGGATATTATTGGTGATAAGCCTAGTTTTCTCAGCAAAGAAGATGGCGAAGGTCTTGCAGTTAGGTAGTGTTTTGTCAGATTGAGGGGGATCGCTTTTGCAGTTCGACTGGTGTTTGATCAGTTCGAAAAGTTTTTTGGGTTGATTTGTTACTGTAGCAGGGTTTCCGTTCTCCCACAGAACTGTGCATAGAGATCTAGAACCTCAGTGAGTTAGGATGATCCAAAACTCATCTCAGTTTCTTAAATCCCCTTACCTAGCTAGCTACAGTGTCTCATGGATCATTATGAAATGATCCATGTCTTAGACAAGCCAGAACATGATCTTTAGAGTACCTCAGGAATCGTGGAACACATGAACACTCTTTCGTTATATAATCATTTCAAACCAAAACTGAGAGTCAAAGAACACACGTGCAAGTTTGAAATATTTATTATTCAATGCAAGGTTCTCAAGCGCAGTATCTTGTATAATACCAAAATGCATATTATAAAAATCAGAGTTAGCAGCATAGTCACTAATCCATAGTAAGCAAAAGGTGATAGCATGTTACAATGCAAAATCTATAGAAATCTATATCACCTATATTTTGCGCACCCTATTTAGCATATTATATTATATCTTAGAAGGTCTCAGTCGGGTTTTAGCAGGGCGGACCCATACCTCTAAATGTCAGTAGGAGTAGATCACATCAACAGCTACCAGCTCTCTTCATGCGCAGCACCAAGTGTCTCCGTTCATTCCCTGTAACTCTATCTTAAACCCGCGTAGAGCCCAAATGTTGGCATCAACATTATTTGTGTTATGTCTAATGTGGTGCGAGGATCAGGCCTCCCAGCAACCTTGTGTTAGGTTATTCTTAGAGTGTGCAGCTCTCAGTGTGCAGACAGTTGTACCAAGTGTACCAAGCAAAACTGATAGCATAGTAATAACATATTATTCTCAAATAAATCACATCACCGCTTCTAGGGTGAAAGCGACAACAACAAGTAGGTGTCGTGTGCAAAACTGAAGCCGAAGGAAAAATGGCTGTTTAGACACGTAATACACTCATGCTAACTTAACGCAATATATGTAACAAAGTATCCATATGACACCCCCCCAATGATCCGAGCATCGTCAAACATAAGGGAAAGGCAATACTAAATCAAATACATAAAATGAAAGCAAAGTTCAATAATCTTGAGCTAAAATAAGCTAAAAAAATATGTATGAATGAATATGTATGAATGCCTACAGTGGCCTCAAATATAAGAAAAGAAAAACAAAACTTTCGAATCAAAAGTTATCCGCCAGGTCTTCAAAATATGAAATGTAGGACCAGGTCGCATTAATTCAAATGTCTGTAAGAAAAAAACAAGGCACTTATCCGATATCCAAAGTCATGTGCCACATTAACGTCATTCTCAGCGACATCACATGATTGAACTCTCCATCATCTGAACACAGTTCATCCCTCCAATTCAGCAAGGGGAAAGTCATATTCCATAACAAAGCAATTCTCCCAGGCATCTCACGATTGGACAGTATATGCAAAGTAAGTTGCAACAGCCTCCAGTATGAAATCACTGCCATCATCCGAAAATAGTTCAGCAATCCAATTCAGCAATGGGAAAGAACATACGTGCTCCTCCAGCATCGGATCCTCCTGTAATGTCAGAGGACAACTCGGTGGGTTCACCAGAACGCTGTGTGTCAGAAAGGCATGCGCCGCTGCAGAGATCTCCCATTGACCCAATACTCCATTTATCGCTGCCAAGGCCATAACTCTTTCGCCAGAACAAATCAGCTCGTGAGCCACTACGGGACGCATTAGCTGATCAAAATCGACGTCAGGAGCAGTCTTCAAGCATAAACACAAATCAATGGCCCAATCGAACTCGCAGCTCAGGCAGTGAAACACAGGTTGGACACACGTGAAGTCAGTGAACCGAAATGACAATCTATAAGCTGTGCTTAATGCTGCAAGCGGCAATGTTCCATAGTAATTGAGCATCCGATTACGGCACAGTGTCAGGAGGCGTTGAACGGCTTCTTGCGCAGGATGGGCATCCATGTTTTATAAAGAAAAACAACAACAAAATGCCCGCAGCCACAGCCAGTAAAACAGGTAGTCCACCAAACAAACTTGAAAAAATAGAATGGAAAAACGTGGGAATGCGACAACTCGCTCCACACCATCCTCTACTCACCCCGGTTGCGTCGATCTCTGCCGAGGGTTACACAACTTGTCTTTGCGGTGTGGCGGCAGGCCCTGCGGCGCATGGGCTGGTGGGGCAGACTGACCGCGGAGACGCCCTTGTGGCGTAACGGCTTGCTACCGGAACTGTCTAAGCTATCAGGTTTTGATGGCTGGGACGCGATTGGTATTTCGCAATTAGGCCAAGTGATGTCTGGCACAACCCTCAAATCCTTTCAGGCCCTTCGCACCGAGTTTGACATGCCCCAATCTCAATTTTTTCGATATTTGCAATTCCGGAATGCGCTGCTGCCCAGTCTCACCGGCATTGACTCCCTTCCTGACTTCAGCCCGATTGAAGCTAAGGTATTCATGGGCGATCTTGGAGATAAAAAAGTTTCACGCATTTACCAGACAATGGTCATCCATTGCTCCTCCACCCTCCTTCCACTGAAGGCGGCCTGGGAGATGGACGTGGGTCAGCTGGATGAGGATGATTGGCGTGAGGCCTTGGAATCCCCGAGGGGTGCGGCCATTGCCGTCCGATTCCGATTAATCCAATTTAAAATCCTGCACAGAGCCTACTATACCCGCGAGCGTTTGTGGAAGGCGGGACTGATAGAGTCCCCGGACTGTCTGAGATGCGGGCTGGAGAGGGGTACGTTGCTCCACACGTTGTGGTCGTGTCCTAGATTAGTTGGCTTCTGGAGAGGTGTGTGGGACTGCTTGTCGGAAGTGTTGGGATGGACCCTCCCTCGTACCCACCGTCTGGGTCTGCTACATATTCTAGAGGGGGTTGGTGGCAATATGTACAAGAGACACCTGCTCCTCCTGGGGCTGGTGGTGGCCAAGAGA
The DNA here is from genome assembly GCF_964263255.1 of Lissotriton vulgaris. Classification (NCBI taxonomy): domain Eukaryota; kingdom Metazoa; phylum Chordata; class Amphibia; order Caudata; family Salamandridae; genus Lissotriton; species Lissotriton vulgaris. The sequence goes on from NC_141697.1 coordinate 1,039,670,363, forward strand.
GACCTAGCCCGAGTATGGAAGGATGTGAGACCCCCCCCCCTGTGTGCGTGGAAGGCTGGCATAGACTTCTGCATGGGTCTGGAACGACCGATCTTTGAGGCCCGAGGGTGCCCCCGTAAGCACTTTAAGATATGGAAGAGATGGGCGGACTACAGGGGCCTGTCGCTGGACCCCCCAGTGGAACCAGAGGAAGATCTTTAACTCCCTGTGGCCGGACGGCCCCGTTCCCCCCCCCCACACACACACTTACCACTTTGAGAATTTTCATCGACACCGTCCATACACACATGCATAGGGTTAGGGTGGGATTCAGGGGAGGGATCCGGGAGTTGGGGATGAGTGGGTAATTTAGTGATAAAGACAGAGATGATCGTTTCTTATAACCTTGTGCTGCAATGATTATTGACTGAATACTCAATTCTATTTTCTTGATTGTATCGGAATGTCTGATGGTGCCTTCCCGATTGTGGGGGTCCGTCTTGTTACATATGCTCATCTTTGTCAATAAACTTGTTGTGAAAAAAAAAAACGTGGGAATGATACCAAAAATTTTCTCAAATGTAGTCACGAGGCCACTGCTAACCAATTTAAAAAAATGTGCGAGCCCAGTCGTGGAAGATGCATTAAAGATCTGGTGCACCAGCTCACAGAAATGAAACGGCAAGTCAGTATTTAAAAGTGCCTGCACCTCTGTGCGTGTGTTAGCTATGTGAAGGACATAATTTTCCCGGGCCGAACTCAGGGTCACTTGTTTTTGAGACAAAAGGGCCCTTATTCTGCTTAAACCATTGAACTTCGCTTTCAAGGTTGGTATCCGTGGCCAGATGGAGGCATCTGAAGACCCATGCGTGGGTGGGTATAGAACGTTTTTGCAACACACCACACGCTCTGATACAGTTACCACATAAGCCACACCAATTAATAACCCACAACATACTTCGTTGTTTAAAAGCAAATAACTACCATTAGTCAATAATGTAAATGTGGGAACTACTGCTGGGACTGGCGTGCCTTTTAAAACACATGCTAAATTTGGCCGGTCCTGATTACAAGAACCGTGTAACTGAATGTGTCTGCATATTAATGAATGGTCAGGTGACTGTGTGCATTCCTCACCATTAAGATTGACTTCTTTTCCATCCTTCAGACATCTGTATGTGTATGGTAACGACCATGCCTCATGGAGGAATGCATTGCCTAGTGGTTCATATCGTCTTATAGCAATATACCGCATACAATTAGTAAATTTGTATAAGGGAAATGGTAATGTAATTAATCCATGAATAAGCCATGTAGCAGAATTGGTTTCAGCAACAGAGAAAGGTAAGGATTCTAGCCTTTCAATATGTAACATAGAAAATGATGCATCACGCATTGAAAGCATGCGTTGCTTTTCAGTCAGATTAAAAGGGGCGAAAAGGGACGAAATGTTCAATGAGTTACAAGGAACTCGACCAGACTTAAGTGTCTGTAGGGTCCATGCAAACTGCATTACAGAGCGTAATTGATTCTGACCATGGTATAACGTGGACACTTCATCATGCACAATATCAACAACAGAAGAAACAATATTATCCAACGTGTAAATCCTGGAAGAAAGCATGTTAATACTGTTATCGACCACCGCAAGCACTTTTTCCAAATTTGCTTGATCAATAGCTCTCAGGCGTTTAGCTGCCTCAATCTGTGAAAATTTCCAAATTTCATTGTAAACAGCATAAAGCCAGCGTTTAGACCTACCCTTAGCCGGGCCTTTTATAAAATCATTCAGCTCTATATTCTCATTCAACTGGGACAGATGTAGTTTAACTGCAGCCAAAGTGGAATGTTGTAACCAGTTCTGACACAATTTGCCCACTGAATAAGTAGTAACAGTGTGACCTGTTTCAAAACGGGGATCTGGCCTGATGTGTGTAAAACCTTCAGACAAACCCAAAAAACGACGTTGGCAAGAATCAGAGCTTCTTTGCCACAAAAGCCACCCCTCCGGATCAAAACTGGTAATATTAAAGGAGGAATTGTGCAAGAGTGCTTGTATCTCACTGATCGACAATGCAGTGAAAGTATTCCAACCTGAATATTCTTCCAAATCAGAGATAGTTGGTGCATTCAATTTTTTAGATGTAGCCAATCCAAAGCATGTTGTTTGGGAAATGGTAGAATTTAAAAACAACATGTGATTCGGGATGAGACATGCACGATGCAAAGCCTCAGTGCCTTGTACCTGCCAATCTTTGGTACCCCAAACCGATTTAAGGTCAATAACCTCCTTCCATAACTCACAGCCATCTATAGCTAACCTGTCTAGAAAGGACTTCGAATACAATAATTTTGTATCGGTAAGTCTAACTTTTGACATGAATTTCTGTGTCACTTTAAAATAAAACGACTCAGGATGTGATTGATTAAAGTCTGGAAAATAAGAGTATTTACCCAGAAATGTACTAGAGCTCCCTTGTAAAGGAGCAGGGCAATGTTCCCACTGTGTGTAATTCACAGGAACCCTCCTGGAACTTGTTTTATGTAAGAAATGATTTCCATAATGTTGAAAACAAAACAAATCACCATAATTGACAGAATCTAAGTACAAATCCTCAGCATCAAAGGCCGCATAATATTTTAAATCAGAGAACAATGCTTCCACGGCCTGAAGATCCCAATCATCAGAACAAATATTTTGTTTAATCACATCTCCCATGTTTACTCTAAGCACATTAGGAACATTAATAACTTCTGTGGGGCCATGTATCTGAAACCTAACCGCATCCCACACAATCCCATCAAGGACAGGCCAAGCAGTAATCTCTACTGTATTTAAGTCTCGTTTTAGTCTGTGTGCTGAATGTGAGGAGGAAAGAGGGGCCAATGTTCCATTAAGGTACCGAATTCCTGTTCTTTCTTTGACATAATGGCCATCGATCAGGCGGAAAAAATAAAACACAAAACCAATTGACATAAAAAGATAAAATGAAAATAGTATCAGCCAAACATATGTCCAAGGTGGAATTAAAAAATGTTTTTTAAATAACGTGGTATATTTTGCAATAGTCGATGGTTTCTTTGAAAGTTCCGAATCAGAGTCAAAAGAGAATCTGGACTGGTTAGCCAAACGAGCTTGTAAATCAGGCATAGATAAATCAGCAGGATATGCATAGGTCAGCTCATCAATGTTAGTAACAGGAATAGTATTTAATAAAGGACTGGATATAGCAGGCATCTCGAGGGACACCTCCTGTTCTGCACCAGATGTAATAGCCAGCACAGAGTGCCTCACCATGGAAGGACAGGATACAGCCGGTGTCATGCTATGAAGAATCGGCCACCCTGTGTGCCTTGACATTGTCAATAGAAATAAATCTGTTTTCTTTACGACCTGGAAGTGGTGGTAATATGACTGTTCTTGTGCCCTTCACTCCAAGAACTCGAACCGGTGCTCGATATGAGGGACCAAACTCTTTCTTGTTATCGATCTTCTCACGAACCAGTTCTCCAACTTGGGGTAGCCAGCCAACTACCGGGATCTGCAACGCATCATCCGACGTGGAGGGCAAGTGTTCCTTAGCAAGACTGTCTCTGGTCTTTTGTAGATCCTGTAAAACATTGCAATGTTCATCTACGTCAAAGGCCGCGGCCTGGGCCTGGCAGTCTAAACCATCGAGGTCAGGGACGTACATCTTGATACCAAAGAGCATTTCGTATGGGGTCCGCCCACCCAGAGACCTTCTAGGGAGATTATTAAGCGCACGCTGCACGTCATTGAGGTGGGCCAGCCAGTTTCTACCAGTGCCTATAACTCGGGCTGTCAAAGATTGCTTTAAGTCGCGGTTCATTCGTTCTACTACACTATTGCCCTCGGGCCTGTAGGGACTTGAAAACTTGACTTGGACTCCCAACGAAACCATAGCATCCTTGTACGCCTTAGAGGCGAAAGCCGGACCCTGGTCCGAATGGAAAGTACCACAGGCAAAAATTCCCACAAAGACACGCAAATCCTTAATGACAGTCCGCGAATCAGCGCTTCGATGTGGCCATACCCACACAAAGCGTGTGCATGAGTCAACTGCTACTAAGATGTATTTAAACGCAGTATCAGAAGAAAAAGGACCGCAGTGATCCAAATAAACGCAACCAAGCGGTTTATTAGAGATGTACAACTGTGTCTGAGGCGGACGCGCAGCAGTAGAAGGCTTAATCTGCTGGCAAATGTCACACATAAGGACATAATCGCGCGTCTGTTTGTACAGTCCCCGCCACCAGAACCTTTGTTGTAGCTGAGTTACAGTGGCTGAGACGCCCGCATGCGCAGACGCCACACCTTCATGAGCCGCTGTAATCAGAGAAGCCCTGCGATCCGAGTTGGGAACTAGACGTTCGCCAACTTCAGGAATTTTCACATAAGGAACTTTATCGGGACTTAAGTGGTATGTGTACTTCGAAGGGAACCCCGCAGGATATTTACCTCCCTTCTCCGTGGCAGCAACAGCCGCCAAGATGTCATCATCTATTTTGCTTTTGGACCTCGTGACTGCTGCAACTAAGTATTTTGATACCGCAGACTTCGCTGCCTCATCAGCAAGCGAATTTCCAACAGCGTGGACCCCCACGCGCTGATGGCCGAGAGTATGAATCACAAACACGAGCGGCAGTTTCTCTTTAAGTTCCGCCACTCGGACCCAGATCATTTTATGTTTTATTGTGCTACCTTTGGAATCACGAAAATCATTCTGAATCCAAAAGAACAAGTTCTCATTGTAAGACTGGACACAGTAGTAAGAGTCACTTACGATTAAAGTCGTCACACTTGGATCAGCGTACTCCAATGCGAGCATTAGAGCACGAAGCTCTGCTAATTGTGCGGTGCAGTCCCCTAGTGTTTGCGTGTGCACGACACTGGACTTGAACTCATCGTTCACCATGGCACCGACCACAATGGTGCAAGCGGAAACGTAGGCATGTTTAGAGCCATGCGCAACCTGCGCCGAACCATCAGTGTAAATGATACAATGGAAATCCTCCAACGGCCGCATCGCTAAAGGAGCCGGATGAACAAATTCATACTGTAAATACTCCTGCGACCGTAAAGCGGCGTCAAAAATAAACGTGACATCCTGGGATGTCAAGGATGTAGCCCACTGAATCCACCGAGGGTGCAAAGCTTTAGAATTTGGTACACTGGCTTTCGTGACTGCCTCCAAGGCAGGACACGGGGTAACAACCAACATGCGCTTTCCCTGCGACAGGGCACGTTCCTTAAGAATTGCCATCTGCACAGCCGTTAAAACTTTCTCCACAGTGGAAAAACGCAGTTCAGCCGAAGTGTACAAGTGTGACTTGTAAGCAATAGGTACTGTATCTCCTTCATTAAAAGTAAGGTACGTGAAACCCACCGCCCCAGGGATAATTCTTATCACCAGGTTGGTCTGGTTATCACGAGTCTGTAAGTAGTCAGAAGCGAGCAAATCAGCCTGCAAAGACTGCAGAATGTGTGAATGCTCAGGCAGCCAGCATGATTTGGAAAAAGATGGTTGTATCAAGGCATACAAAGGCTTGATACGCTGGGCATATTCCGGAATGTATGTCCTCCCGAAATTTAAAAAACCCAGTAAAGACTGTAATTTTTTCAGTGTTGTCGGAGAGCGCAACTGCGCGCACTTCTCCAGGAAGTGAGGAGCCAACCCCTTTCCTTCGTGGTTAAGTTCATAACCCAGAAACAACACTGTGTACTCCGCAATGTGTGATTTCGCAAAGTTAAACTTGTAACCCATGTCTGCAAAGTTACAAATTATGCTGTTTACTCGACACAGATGCTCCCAAAGTTCGTCGTCTGTGAGATAAATGTCATCCACATAAGAACAAGCAACTGGATCGAAGCTGTCCAAAAGAGAGACAATGCGGGCGGAAAACACTCCAGGACTATTCTTATAGCCCATTGGGAGTCGTTTAAACATTTTTTGTACACCGCCGCACGTAAAACTGGTCCATTGGAAACTTAGACCATCTAATCTGTGTGCATAAAAGCCATTGGAAATGTCAAGCGTGGTTTTGAACCGTTTACGCTCAAGACTATTCACTAGGGCAGAGCCGTGAGTATTCTGTACTGCACAGTTACGGCAATGCGAGTTCAAATGCCGGTAATCCAAAACCAGACGATATGAGCCGTCCGGCTTGTTCACAGTAAAAAGGGGATTATTCATTGGTGACACACACGTTTCAATTACACCTTGATATTCCAATTGTTCAAGGATAGCCGCGACAGAAGCTTTAGCTTCACGCCGTAAGGGATACTGAGGTTGTGGCTGCGGCTGTGACCGTAAAGGAATCTCATGGCTAGGAGACAATTTATCCCAGCCACACTGATATCGGTACACAGCCGGCGCAAGCGCCAGAGCCCACTCTTCTGCAAAATGCAGCGCTTCCACTCTCGATACAGTGTGCGCGAAACTGGGGAGGATCACCTCCTCCCCTCGCGGAGCTGCGAGAACAAAAGGTGGGGGCCAGTCAGCCTCCGAAAGTAAAATGTCATACGTAGACAAAAGATTTTCCCAAAATACCCCTTTTACAGTTCGCTGCATGTCACCTTCTATTAACAGGACAATTTCAAAAAGTCGTTCAGGGGGAGCAACATGTGTATCAGCCGTTTCAATCACAACATAAGTATCAGTCGCTGTCACCTTCAACAGTGGACGGAGGGCCTCTCTCACTATGGTAATCTCCACCGCGCTGTCCAGCAAGGTCAGAGCCCACGTCAGATTCCGAAGCCGCGTTCTCACTATCTGGGGCATATCGATGCGCCGTTAAGGCTGCGACCTTCTTCTTGGCAAACTGCGGTCTCTTGGGCGTAGAGTCGTCCCGCTGATCCCCTTCACTTCGCGGGCGGGGCTGACCACGTCCTTGCTGGGCACCCCTGCCCCTGCCGCCCCCGCCACCACCGGTTGACGGAGCCCATGAGTCCTGAAAGGAACGAGGAGAGTGTTGGTCAGAAGCCTGAAATCTTTCAGGCGATTTAATCGTCGCGCGATCGCGCAAATCATAAACTCTATCCGACTGCGCAGGCAGCGAAGGCGCAGGACTAGAAACCTGTGTCTGCTGTTGTTGTTGTTGCTGCTTACCCTGATTCTGCTTTTTCGGCCAATTTTGTTTTTTGGACTTGGGTTGTCCACCCGTTTCCGAAGACTGTCCCTGGGGCTGTTTCTTCTCCTTTTCAGAAAAAGCCTTTACACCCTTAGAAGTGCGGCCAACCATTTTATAAGCCGCCACAATAATCCTTGCTAACTGACGGGGTTTATCGGCATCGGGAACTAACGCCAGAGCATTGGCCACCTGAAAGTTCACTGCATCCCCCTTGACATTCGCAAGGATGAGTTCGCAAACCACATCAAAGGAGCCACTCAGATGCATACCCAATTCAACCGCCGACTCCGGTCCGTGATCATCTTGAACACGTTTAAGGACCGCAGACAGGTTGGACACAGTCGGGGTGCCATAGCACCTCGAATAAACCGCTGCAAAAGTCTTACCCCATGTCTCACAGTCAACAAGTTCAGGGGCTAAATCTTTCGGTAAACTGAGCGTAAGAATCCGGTGTTTCTCACCAGGAGTCGTATTAGGAAACACAGCCTCCAGCTGGTCGAATTTCTCGGCAAGCCAGAAAGGAAAATCATCCTTATCCTGGGGCTTCTTGCCCATAACGGAATTCACCATGACAGGACTGATTTTCAAACCAGCCTGTTCTGCTCGAAGCTGCGCACCTGCGGGGGCTGCGCCATGAACATTACGACCAATGTAATGAACAAGCGCCCTAATCACTCCAACCGCGACTTCATGAAGACGCCGCAGGTCAGCCACATTACAAGTGGCGCGATTAGGGTGAGGAGTAAATCCACCCAAAGCGGGCCAATTTGTGCCCGGAATGGACAAAGGACCTAACCTCGGATTGGTTAAAGAATGGGGTAGGGCGCCACCAAACCAAACTCCGTGCTGCCAAACATCTATAGGTACTTCCAGTGCCCTGTACGGAGCATAAGCCACCGGTACAGCCGAGGCAGTGTATGAATGGAACACACCAGAATTAGCGTCCACTGCCGGAAATGTCACCCATGAATAAAACAATTCGTACGGGTACGCATGTTCCGCACTCACCACTAGAACCACAGCTAAGCCATCCACAGGGACATTATATGCCCGCAAGTGGTCACGAACCGCAATGCGGCTATGCTGTGGGATGTCCACGGCCATGTTAGCACAGGAAGAGAAAAAAGACAAAGAACACTTTGTAGCACAACTGGGTAGTAAGTCAAAGAAACCGTTTTAGAAGAATTCAAGCTTGAAAAGACCTACTTCAAAAATAGGTAGGTTTTTCCGACACCACCGTTTTCCGGAAACGGGAATGAAGGTGTTAAGGTTTGAATGATATACTACTCGAGTGTCATGATATAAGGCCAACAACGTATGGGCGCCATGTAGCAGGGTTTCCGTTCTCCCACAGAACTGTGCATAGAGATCTAGAACCTCAGTGAGTTAGGATGATCCAAAACTCATCTCAGTTTCTTAAATCCCCTTACCTAGCTAGCTACAGTGTCTCATGGATCATTATGAAATGATCCATGTCTTAGACAAACCAGAACATGATCTTTAGAGTACCTCAGGAATCGTGGAACACATGAACACTCTTTCGTTATATAATCATTTCAAACCAAAACTGAGAGTCAAAGAACACACGTGCAAGTTTGAAATATTTATTATTCAATGCAAGGTTCTCAAGCGCAGTATCTTGTATAATACCAAAATGCATATTATAAAAATCAGAGTTAGCAGCATAGTCACTAATCCATAGTAAGCAAAAGGTGATAGCATGTTACAATGCAAAATCTATAGAAATCTATATCACCTATATTTTGCGCACCCTATTTAGCATATTATATTATATCTAAGAAGGTCTCAGTCGGGTTTTAGCAGGGCGGACCCATACCTCTAAATGTCAGTAGGAGTAGATCACATCAACAGCTACCAGCTCTCTTCATGCGCAGCACCAAGTGTCTCCGTTCATTCCCTGTAACTCTATCTTAAACCCGCGTAGAGCCCAAATGTTGGCATCAACATTATTTGTGTTATGTCTAATGTGGTGCGAGGATCAGGCCTCCCAGCAACCTTGTGTTAGGTTATTCTTAGAGTGTGCAGCTCTCAGTGTGCAGACAGTTGTACCAAGTGTACCAAGCAAAACTGATAGCATAGTAATAACATATTATTCTCAAATAAATCACATCACCGCTTCTAGGGTGAAAGCGACAACAACAAGTAGGTGTCGTGTGCAAAACTGAAGCCGAAGGAAAAATGGCTGTTTAGACACGTAATGCACTCATGCTAACTTAACGCAATATATGTAACGAAGTATCCATATGACATTACTGTGTCTAATATATTTTGGAAGAAAGATGGTTTGGAGTTCCTAATGTGCCTGTTGTAGCCACTTCTTTGTCACAGCAGTTTGAGGTTCAACAGGGTGGGGGTTTGTAGCCATGCTCTTTCTGCAAATTTGAATAGCCATTGTTCGTCATTCAAGTTATCATTGAATCTAGGATTGGTTTGTTTCGTTGGGATTCTCTTTAATTGTTTGGGTTCCAGGGTGTCCATGATTTTTGACATGGAATTGATGTAATGTTCAGCTAGGTCTTGTGTGTAATTCATGGATGGGGTAGGGAGCAAGATGGCTTTACTAAGAACCAAACAAGGTGTGTGGGTTAATGTTACAGGTGTCTCGGACCCAGTATTTGACTCTTACAGGTTGGCCATTAGAGGTAGTTGCTTTTTCTGAGATGAGAAGGGTGATGCAGTGATGGTATGTCCAATCGCAGGGTTGGATGGCTTTGATTTGTATAGTGTTCTCTTTAGCAATCACATGGTTAAGGCGGCCCCCTTGTTGTGGGTAGGGCTGTTTGCAGGCTTGGATACGGTTCAGGTCCTTGAAGAAGGATTTAAAACTGTTCACAAGAAGGTTGCTGGAATTGTTCCAATAAATGTCGAAGTCACCAATATTGTGTTCGTCTATGTTAGAGGAGATAACCTCCATGATCTGTTTGATGAATTTGTGATTATCTCCAGGCGAACGGTAGAACATGTGAAGAGAGCATTTTAAGTTGTCGTTAGTGGTGATGTTGATCCTATGAGATTCACACTAGGGCAAGGGAACAATAAGTGATAGTTTCAAAGAAAGAATGGATCTGTATATACCGGCTAGGCCGCTACCAGGACGTCCTAAATGGTCGAGCCCGATGATGTCATGACTGGGAGGACTAGTAAGTCCAGGATTGGGGTTGAGGATTCGTTCAACCAAGTTTCAGTGAGCATAAAGATGTCCAGGTCATGAGTAAGTATAAGATTGACTGTGTCCATCGCGTGTTTCACAGCCGAAATGCAATTGAGTAACGCGCATTTTAGGGACGCTTCAAGAGTAACAGTGGGCATGTGTGAAATAGGGACTTGTTTAAGGTTAATTTTTATTAATATACCTAGTGCTGGGGTGGGATGCCGTGAGTGGATGAGTGATAATCTCAATTTTTGTAAAGTATGTAGTGTTGAGTCTCAGAAGGAGAGTATTGTTTGATAGCTGATGAACCAGCCTATAGGGTCGGTAGGAGTGGTTATGGTTTGGTGTGGATTTCCAATAGGGATGTATGGCCCTTAGGTAAGCAGGGGAAGAGAAAGATTGATGATTGGGAGTTGGAGTGTAGTTAGTCAGGGGATGAGAAATGTGTAACGACAATTGGTGTTCCAGGTTGGAGGTGATGTGGACAACTTTGAGGATGTCAGCCCTGATCAGTTGCAATTCAGAACCGATAGTGTCAAGAGTAGAGTCACTAACTCCTAGGGGGTTCCTGGTGGGGGGGAGCACTGTAGAGAACTGGCCAAATCATGCCAGTTCGGGTAGCCAATGTTGGAAGGGTTCTTGATCGGAGCCCTAGTGATAGATGGTAGAGAGGGGGCAATGGGAGTATTGATCTTGTGGAGGGAGTGTGACTGTAGGGCTCTAAAGAAGAGTGGGCAGTGGACATGTCAGAGTGGTGATGGCGTGAGGAAGTGAGGGGGTTGTGGAGCCTGAAATATGGTGGGTGCTCATCATGGTGGATGGGTAAGGGGGAGTAGGAGAGATGAGGATATCAGATGGGGAGGATTCAGAGGGGAGTTGCGCGGGAGTTGGCGGGAGGATGGTTGTGTCCCGTTTGTCCTTGAAATATGAGAAAAGATCTGCGAAGAGTTAAAGTTAGCGATCTGAAGACTGAATGAGCACGTGCCGTTGTTGTAGATCGAGATGGTGACATCTGCATTGTATAACGTGGAAGGTGCAAAAGTACGTTTGTGGCTGTCTGGGATTTTCTTAGTGATGGTCATAGTAAATAAGGAAGATAGAGCTTTTCTCCATTTAGCATGCCGAGTGGTAGTTAAGATCAGATTGTTGATCGGGGTACCCTTTTTGTAACAGAAATAAAGGTCAGTAATAGGAGTTTCTTTGTTAAGGTTGAGGATTCTATGTTTGAGATTTCACCTGCCATTTTTTTTAGATTGGAAGGATAGTTTATTAAATATTAGTAATTTTCTACTGGGGTTAATAGGGTATTCAGATTACTGTTGGGATCCATGCTGGATGATGTCGTAAGAGAGGGCTGATGGAATATGTCCTCTTCCGGACTGTTTTCCTTTTAGGAGCAGTGGTGGATGCAAGTGTGTGGAGGGGCAGGGAAGATTCTTTACTGAGTCTGTTAACAGGGCCTTCAGAATGGCCTTGGGCATACTTATCCGAACTAGAACCAGGAGACACAGACTATAAGTCCGACAGGTATAGTGGCCATATGGGTACGTGGGTAGAGGAGCTGAGTGGACGAAATTTTTAAAATCTCATATGTAGTGTAGATTCAGAGCTGAATGGAGGAGATATACAATATATGCAAAACGGAATAAATAATGAGCTGAGTAGACGAGAATAAGTAATAAATAATCTACAGTACAAATACGATGCCAATATCATACAAATATATATATATATATATATATATATATATATATATATATATATATATATATATATATATATATATATATATATATATATATATATGAGTGAAAGGGCTCCCAAATCAAGTTCGTCTCACAGGAACCACAAAACGACTCGCACACCAGTGTCCGTGTGGAAATTTGCGTTTATTGGCAATATATATATATATTGTTCACCAAATGCCCAGCAGCTTGTAGGGGCGCACTCCCAGCAGATTGCACCATCTGGTTATTTTTATGTGGGAAGAGACTTGTGTTGCTGCTCCCTGGTTCACGTATCGCCGACCCGACGCGTTTCAAGGCTGTTGCCTCTTTCTCAAAGGTCCTTATGAAGGCTGGCTTACGCAGGCTGTTCTAATTGTCTTTAATATATGCATGCCCCGCCCTCAGTGGGCCGCGCTTCGTGCGCATTTGCATGCTGGGATGAGTAGTCCCATGTAGAACACCTATTATTTACCCTCAGTGGGCCCCAGAGCAGCTTACAAGTCTATGTAGCCCCAATCCGCCGTGCCACAAGTGGGTCCCGATCCAGTTCCGACCCGCAGCCTCCTTTTCTTTATCAGGATGTTGCTGCCCCCCACGACAGGACTGCCGTGTAGTTAAATTGTTCACCAAATGCCCAGCAGCTTGTAGGGGCGCACTCCCAGCAGATTGCACCATCCGGTTATTTTCATGTGGGAAGAGACTTGTGTTGCTGCTCCCTGGTTCACGTATCGCCGACCTGACGCGTTTCAAGGCTGTTGCCTCTTTCTCAAAGGTCCTTAGTATGCTGGCTTACGCAGGCTGTTCTAATTGTCTTTAATATATGCATGCTCCGCCCTCAGTGGGCCGCGCTTCGTGCGCATTTGCATGCTGGGATGAGTAGTCCCATGTAGAACACCTATTATTTACCTTCAGTGGGCCCCAGAGCAGCTTACAAGTCTGTGTAGCCCCAATCTGCCGTGCCACAAAGGGGTCCCGATCCAGTTCCGACCCGCAGCTTCCTTTTCTTTATCAGGATGTTGCTGCCCCCCACGGCAGGACTGCCGTGTAGTTAAATTGTTCACCAAATGCCCAGCTGCTTGTAGGGGCGCACTCCCAGCAGATTGCACTATCCGGTTATTTTCATGTGGGAAGAGACTTGTGTTGCTGCTCCCTGGTTCACGTATCGCCGACCTGACACGTTTCAAGGCTGTTGCCTCTTTCTCAAAGGTCCTTAGTATGCTGGCTTACGCAGGCTGTTCTAATTGTCTTTAATATATGCATGCCCCGCGATCAGTGGGCCGCGCTTCGTGCGCATTTACATGCTGGGATGAGTAGTAATAGGTGTTCTACATGGGACTACTCATCCCAGCAACAGCCTTGAAACGCGTCAGGTCGGCGATACATGAACCAGGGAGCAGCAACACAAGTCTCTTCCCACATGAAAATAACCGGATGGTACAATCTGCTGGGAGTGCGCCCCTACAAGCTGCTGGGCATTTGGTGAACAATATATATATATATATATATGCAAATACAGGTAGGATACTAAAAATGGCAGGATGGCATCAAATACCGCAGGAGAGATACGCTCGGGTATGGAGAGGTCAGGCCGCACTCTGTCAGGAAAGGAGCCCGACACCTGTGAGAGCAGCAAGAGGACTCATATCAAGTTCAATGTGGGAGGGATCCAGGTGAATTGCAATGAGATATACTGGCAGAAACTAGGTGCATGAAACAGAAACAAGCAACAATATACGGAGCACAAGAAGCAACAATGTACTGCACACAAGTTCAAGAAGCACGCTCACTTCAGCTAATGCAAGCTTTTAGGCAATGTTAAATGTTCCTGTATGCTGAGCCCAACAAGCGCTGTACAAATCTAAGAGCTCTGATCACCACCGTAGGGAAATTGAAGGGCTTACTATTCCCCAAGAAAGTTTTACTGTTTCTGTTCAAAAGTGAATAGGCAAATAAGTCAGAAAACAAAGATAGCGCTAAGTACAATGCAAAGTCACACGCAAAATAACTCCTAGCAGGCGCCAAGGCACTTAGTTGTTCCCTCAGGCGGAATCCTCGGCAGAGCCAGAACATGAAGAAGAGGCCAGTCAAGCCTGGAGTCAAGGGGGAGGAGATGCTGCCATGGAGTAACGTCGTCGGAAAAGGGTCACTTTGGGTAGCATGATGCTTGAGACTGCAGAGCTGGTGGAGCCTCGATTAGAGTCTGAGGGCCAGATGTACGGCCAGTTTTTGCATGTGCAACAGGTTGGCGACCCGTTTGCGCATGCAAAAACCTCATGGGCCATGTACAAAGCCTATTTAGCGAGTCACAATGTATTTGCGACTCCCTAAATAGGTTTTGAGACTATCAGGAAGGGGCGTTCTCTTCCTAATAGTGACCGCAAGGCCATGTACCAATGTTTTGCAACCGTAATTGCAAATTAATGGGGTCGCAAATTGGAAGGGGTCCCCATGGGACCTCTTCCCCTTTGTGACTGGCTCTTAATATATTTTTTAAGGGACCCCTACCAGCCCTTAAAAAATGAACCAAAAACGTTTCTTTAAAAAAAAAAATGCATCCCGTTTTCCTTTAAGGAAAAAGGACTGCATTAAAAAACTGCTTTATTTCAAAGCAATCCTAGACATGGTGGTCTGCTGAGCCCAGCTGGCCACCATACCTGGGAGGGCCTGCCATTCCCAATGAGGTCACAAATTGCGAGTGGCTCATTAATATTCAAGGTTCCTCGCATTTTGCCATTGGGAATCGCTAACAGTGTCTCTGACACTGTTGTATATCCCAATTTGTGACTCACAATTGCAATGCAATTTGTAAGGTGCAAATTGGGTAGTCGCACATCTGGCCTAGGCTCCTGTGCAGCAGTCTCTCCTTCAGGGAGCCCTGTGTCTCTGCAGTGTATCAGCGCCACCACCTCCACCACATTCTGTTTTCCAAGTTGGCTTCAGCTTGTGATGGAGGCGCCGAACTGCACAACAGTCTCGAATCCTCAGATCAGGAGAGACGTGCACAACGCTTTGGTTGGGAACTACGACTGGGCCCTGGCTGCAGTCCTTTATCCCACTAGCACCATATATTGTAATTACGTGAGGGTTTTTCAGCATCCTCTGCTGTGAGCTCTAATGTGCAAATCATAGTCTCCATACTGGTCATTCTTTCCGTGGAGGTGAGTGTGGGCGGTATACCTGCCAACGCTCATTCAGTAGTGGTAACTCTCTCCACTAAGCACCTGTGGTCATCATGTAGAAGCCCCAAATCAGGGCTGATTGTCTATTTTAGTTCCCATTGCTGTCCGAGATGCTGTGATGGCGTGGAGGACGCCATGCAGTGAGGGGTTCCCATCTGCTTCAAGCATTTGAGGTGCCCGCTTGCCATCGGGAACAGATCCAGCAGTGCCCCCAGGGTTCAGATCTCACCTGCAGGTGGCTTTGCCCATGTTCCTCGCAGGTGGTGTTGAGCCGAGAAGATAAGGTTGCAATGTATTTACAACAGAGGGTGTGTAGGCTATACCAGCTCAGTGGTGCAAGGATCAGTGGCAAGCAATGTTAGTAATTCAGCTGCAAGTAGTCCTTCTTTGTAATGCCACAGTACTAGGCATTAGGCAGTTCATGGTCAGTCAGGTCCTTCAATCACAAGCACCATGAAGGTCTCATTTGAGGCCGTCTCAGCCATCAGCAGCTCACTCTGCCCACATGCCAGAATGTTCCTCCACAGTGGTCCTCCCCACTTCATGTAACACCCAGCAGTCGCACAGGCCTGGAATTCAGTGGGCCCTGGATTAATTCATAAACGACAGGCAGTCATCTCGGCCCATATATTGTTTGCCAGGCTTCTCTAGAGTCCCCGCTGACATGCAGTAGCCATCGGCAGAGGGGCAAAGGCAGGCATCGCAGCAGCTCTATGTGGGGCAATGCCTGTGGACCAATCTTGCTGTTCAGGTGTCAGTTCCTCTCATCCATACCTGCACAGAGGATGGCATTATCAGAGAGTCAATGTCCTGTGTGGCATCACCCCCTCCAGATCATTAGCACTCTCACTCCCCCAACCCCATGGAGGTGGCCCACCGCTGCCGATCAAGCAGCCACCAGGGTATCTGCCAATATGCAGGCTTATCAGGACCCAGCTATGTACTCACCAATCCTCCCCATGCTGACAGCAGCCATACCCTCTCTCTCCACTCCTCTCTGTGGTGCCACGTCCGATCGGGTGCACCCAGCTCTTGCTGCCCCTCAGCAGTTTCGTGCCTTTCAGGGTTAGGGATGCAGCTTGCGCCAGTTCAGGGAGATGGTCTTCAGTGTCTGCGCCCCCAGGATATGGGCCCAAGTAAGCGCAGCTCCTTGTTCATCTTGGCCTAGGAGGCCCGCCTCTCCTATTTCCTCTCCCAGCCTGTGGGTCTCAGTGTTTCGCACCCTCCCCTGCACCCATCAGACTCAGGCAAGCCCCTCTCCTGTGGCTCCAAGTAACCTGCAGCAAGGTCAGCAGAGGATCTGCTAGGCCAGGGGCACGTCTGGCACTGCCATCAGGCACCCGATCCAGCAAGGCTTCTAGAGGTCACCATCACTGGGGCGCCACATCTCTGAGTCTCCGCAGTGTGGCTATGATCAGAGTCGGCAGGAGCAGTGTTGGTCCCTCCTGCTTGGGGATGAGAAAAGGAGGATTCGGGGGACCCCAGACTTGTTATATCTTTGCAGGATGGCACTAGGTGGGGCTTGGAAGAGCAGAGCTCCAAGCAAAGCTGCTAACTCCATCGACATCTGGCTACGGCCCCAACATGGCGGCATTATTGTCCATGAGGGCCAGAAACAGCCTCCGCTGATATACAGCAGGAAGGCTTTTAACGCCAAGTGAATGGTCTGCAGTTCCAGCAGGTTCATGTGGAGTCGGGTCTCTGCTGGAGAGCAGAGTCCTCGGATCTCCAACTCTTCCAGTTGGCTCCCCAACCCACAGAGACACATATATCATCACCGTAAGCTCAGGGTGGGGTAGGGAGAGGAATCAGCTTCTAGTCCAATTGCGATCGAGCGGCCACATTTTTGCAGTCTTTTTAGACTGTAAAGGGCCGCCTGCAAAGCTTGGATATGCCACCTGGCATTGCTGATGAGCAGGATGCAGGCTGAAACATCGGGATCCGAGCCCAAAAGTCCTATACTCATTGTTCTGAGGGGAACGGTGCACCATATCCAGGATGACTACAATGGAAGGAACCCTCCAGGAACGACTCAGGTGTGACTTCGGCAGGTTTACAGAAAACTCCAACAATGTCCGAACGTTCACAGGTGCCGGAGGTGGTCCATGACTGACTGTGGTGAGCCCACCTTTAACAGTCAGTTGTTGAGGTAGGAAATATTGGTATCCCAACATCTGAAGGTATGATGCAACAACCGCCTTTACCTTTGAAAACACTTGAGGGACACTGCGAGGCGGATAGGGAGCACAGCAAACTGAAATTGCTCGAGGCCCACCTTATACATCAGTAGCGCTGTGGTCCACAATTCTGGGATATGGAAGTAGGCGTCCTGCAGATTCAATGCTACTGTCCAGTCTCTTGAATGCAGGGCAGACAGAACCTGGGCATCTTGAATATGTCATTCCTCAGGAAGGGATTGAGGGGTCAAAAAATCTAACATAGGGCGAAAGTCTCATTCTTGCTGTTTTCTAGTGCAGAAAAAGGTGAAACATCAAGGCCCAGATTGACTAAATACTCAAATGATGTGCTGAGTTGCGTGAGAAGCAGAGAGCTCTATATTTACAGAAATATGGCACTCTCCTCCCCTCTCCCTGGTGCTGGCGCTCAATCAGGCAACCATACACCACGCACACACCTTTGAACCATAGTGCAAGGGTATCTGCATGAGTCTAGCATAGGTTTTGTACTGGAAGGATACCCTTCCAGTATAAAATACCATGCTTAGACTAACTTTAAAACTTTTCCCACTTTGTATGTGTGCTATACATTGTAGCACACATGAAAAGAATGGAGAAATAAAAGCATTTCTCTGTGATTGTGCATATTTCGAACGGGTGCTATTTTTTGACACAGAACCTGCCTACTTTTTATTTTAGTAAATAGGGTTTTGCATCAAAAACCTTGAGTGGTTGCATGGGAACACTCATGCTGCAGCCATGGAATGCCCCCTTGGCTCTAAGTAATTCAAAGCAGTACTATGCCCTGCTTTGCATTACTTTAAAGTGATTTCTCTGAAAGTAAATAGGGAAAGAATTTTTTTGCTGCAATTTGCATCATTTTTGTGATGCAGACAGTACAAAATCTTAGTAAATATACCCCATAGTTCAATCTCTGAGGCAGGGATCCTAAAAATGTCTCTCTTCCATGAAATAACCTAAACACACTGGCGCAAAATGGACAGATGGTTTGATGTAGAAGGAAGAGGTGGCGAGTGGAAATGAATGGCACCGCACTGTGACTACCTGCAAAACCCACCTGTTGGAAGTTACGGCTTGCCACTCGTGGAGAAAATAAGTGGTCCTGTTTCTCATAGGCTGTTTGTGTACTGATAAGGATAAACTAAACCAGCTTGGAGTCTGCTGCAGAAGGGGCTAGGGACTGTGAAGTTTGCTGTCCCTGGTCTCCTGAATGCCATCTGCCAGATTTCCCAATCTCTACCCTAAAAGAAGTACCTGTCATTGGGGTGGTGGTCGTTGGCACTGTCTAAAGAAAAAAAAAACGCTAGCGAAGCCTCGAAAGAGAGCATCATTGTTGGGGGTACAGCCTTGTGGGTGTGGAAAGACCAATGGGGAGCGCAGTAGCTCTTCTCTCTTTAAAGCACATGAGGGCAGAGTTTACCTCCTCACCAAAGTGGTGAGATCCATCAAAAGGCTTATCTGTAAGTGGTGCCTGAGAAGTCCCTGGATCTCATCCACTGTGGCGCTATAGCACCATGCTAATGCCAATAGCTCTGCCTAAGCAGTCTTATGTGTCCAGGCCTGACGGGATGATGTACTTGCAAAAAGAACAATTGATGGACAGAATGCAGCGTCCTGGCCATGTTGAATGG
This sequence comes from Lissotriton vulgaris, assembly GCF_964263255.1. Classification (NCBI taxonomy): domain Eukaryota; kingdom Metazoa; phylum Chordata; class Amphibia; order Caudata; family Salamandridae; genus Lissotriton; species Lissotriton vulgaris. The sequence goes on from NC_141697.1 coordinate 1,039,689,401, forward strand.
TCTCTGCCAAACTGGTGTGAAAATCTTCCGGGACTGCTAATACGTTCTCAGTGACTGAGTTCCATAGCAGTACATTACAAGCGAACAATTGGCGTGAGGACGAGGCAAAGGGAAGAAAACATCCTCTTCCTAAATGACTCATTTCTTTTCAAATCTACGTCCAAGGGTATTGTGAGTATAGAATTGATGTTAATCGTGCGAGTTGAGGCCTGTACTACCAGGCTCTCAGGAGCAGGATTCAGCATTAGGAAGGCAGGAATACCCAGAATGGGTCTGAGGCCATTCTGCCTGTTTACGGGTGAGCAAGAGCAGGAATTAGCCATATGGGTGTCAGTCAGGACCTTGTTGAACTGCAGTCTGGGTTCAGATATGGATTGTCTGGGATGTACCTCTTTTGTGAGGATGTTGGTTTATATCTCAATGTAAGGCAATTGTAGATTTAAGACTGTTCAATGATCAAGGCGAATGAAGCAGACTACTCTTTGAGGAGCGTGGGGAGAGACCAGCCCCATGGGCATGGATATGTGGCCAACATTCTGGCCATTTGTAAGTCCATATAAAAATTGTCATCATCATATTATTAGGAGATTTTGTAACTATCAACCAAAGCCAACCAAAGTTGGTTGGCTTTGGTCAGAGTCCCATATGAACAGTTGTTTTAGCACTAGGTGGTTGGGTCCGGGGCAAAGACGCTGTCCTATTAGAGAGAGAGAGTATGTGGGCTGGGCTCGTAAGGACTAAGCTCCAGTCCAGCTTTGGCCGAGGTTGAGACAGATTTGGTTCAGAGTTGGACGGAACTATAGGATTGAAGTCAACCTCTGGCATCAACAGCACTGGTACCAATGCTGCCATGGCATTAACCAAAGAGTTGGCCCTAGAGTTGGAGCTGGACCCAAAGCAGGTTCAGGAGGCACAGATGGCACAATGGGCAGATCCACCAGCACTAACTCAACTGGAGGACTCCATGGATCCAGGGGGCCTGTAAATTGTAAATTGATACTTGTATAGCGCACTACTCACCCGCAAGGGTCTCAAGGCGCTTGTACGAATACCGCTGTGGAACCCATCCTGGCTTTCCCTGTGAGGTGTCCACTCCTGGGCACCCCCAAGGTGGAGGCCAGGCATCCTTAGCGTTGTGGGGGCCGTTGTGGAGATTAAGCAAGCTATTGCCCAGAGTTGCAGAGTGGGACTCCATGATTGGAATAGGCACCGAGGCAAGAATTATCAGGTGCGTGGAATTTTGAGCCCAAGACCCGCCGAGGCGGGGGATTGAACCCTGGTCCCGGGCTAGACCTCTGCTTCAGGGTCTGCCGCTCTAACCATTGAGCCACACTTCTCCACTGAAGGAGCACCAGAGGGAGACGGTAGGATAGTGAAAATGCAGAGCGGGCCTCCGTAAGGGCCTCAATCTGGTGGCACCGATGAACCTAGAAATTTGATGTGCACTAAAATGAGCTGAGGAATATTCTCCTCAGTAAGGGATGGAGAGTGAGATTGTGTGGGATCTTGACATTTTTTTTTTTTTTAATCAACGCGAGCTTATGACCCGCACTTACTGGGAATTCCTCGTTCATGGGAAATAATTGCAATCCCCAATCCCTATCACGAACGGGGTTCAGCGGGTTACCCGCACCTGTCGGCGAAGGGTAGACACACGCTGATCCGTTCAGTGTAGCGCGCGTGCAGCCCCGGACATCTAAGGGCATCACAGACCTGTTATTGCTCGATCTCGTGTGGCTGAACGCCACTTGTCCACTTGTCGTGTGGCTGAATGCCACTTGTCGTGTGGCTGAACGCCACTTGACATTTTTGTGACTTCTCAGACAACGGTGCAAGCTGGAACCCGGCCTGCTTGGACTTCTAGTGTTCCTTTTTGGACTTTGGCTAACCCAAAGACTTGGACAGTGATGACCAGTCGCAAGACCGGCCCGGAGAGTGTGAATGGGATATGTCCTGGACTTCGAGCAGGAGAGACCCTTATGCAACTGCTTTCAGTGCTCAGCAATTTACAGCTGGACCTCGTGATACCGGGTCATCTTTGGGTACACTCGTCGCATGACATGCAGTCGTGGCCCAACATCAATCACCAGAGACATACCTTGTGAAGATCCATCCCAGACATTTGTTTTTGACAGTCCTAACAAGGCATAAACCCTGTTGTTTTATGAGGAGACATATTCCCCTGCACACAGGAAAACATTATTTCCTTTAAAAATATTTGAATCTCTTGACCAGTCTATGGCACACTTGAAAAGAACAAGCAGAAGTATCAGAAAATGGTCTCCGATGTACTTAGTGCAGATTTGTTAAAAGGCTCAAAGATTAGTGCAGAAAATAAAAATGCTATTTCCTCTGGACTTAGCCTCTCAACAAAACCAACAGAGGACATTGTGTTATATCTCTTCTATTTGAGTTTTATTATTTCCACTCATTTTTCTGAGAAATATTTTTACTTAATTTTAAAATGTTAGGCTTTTCAGTATTTCCTTGGAGAAAGAATGAATGCAAAGTGAGATTTTTTTCCATGTATCACGCATATGCAGCAAGAAGCATGTCTAGACTTTTGAAATTATAAATAACTTTGTAAAGGATGAGTTAAAGTACAAACAGACGAATTTGAATGGAAACTATAACTTGTCTTTGATAGGTAAACAAGTGTGATCTCAACTTTATTTTATGAGGCATGTACTACAACCCATCTCAGTTACTTTTGATATTTTCTGTCAGGACAGGGCTGCTTGTTTCTTGCATGTTCATATACGTGGTGACACTTTCCTTAAAGATGTTTTATGACAATTTTGTATTATCTCTATTAATGTACGTAATACTTTTTGTTAAATTTCGGCTTCCATTCAGTCCCCACGTATATTTTCTTTTCTGTGTTCCAGATCTAATTTTGCATGTTTCTTTCTCTTTCTTTGTCAAAAACCTAGCAGGCCCCCATTTTAAAATCTCCAGGTTGACAGTCTATTTTCTTCTAATCCGAATGAGATCAGTTAAACTTGCATTGCTCTTAAATTGGGTTTTTGTAAAGACATGTGTTACTTTGTGAGCCAACTTTTCTTTTCTCTGTGGTATGTTCCAGGACAGGGTGTTAAACTTGAGGCGTCACTGAAAGATTTCAAACATTCAATGCAGGTAATGTTAGTTATTCAAAGTTAGCAGCTTCATTGAACAGGAGCGAATGAGATAACGACCCTAATGTCTGAGGCGGAATCATAGAGCAACATTCTATAATACAAGGAGGACATTGGTTCCTTTGAGAAGTGTGGCTCAATGGTTAGAGCAGCAGACCCCGATGCACCTATTCCGAACCAGTTCCCAGCCCTCATACATGCGTACCTTTGGAAACACACCCGGACTAATATTTCTGCAACTATGGGATACCAAACCGGGTGTGGCAATATTTTACACTGAATGGCTATGTTATTTTTTATAGCGTCCCATTGTCTTGGTCTTGAGAATATTTGGCTTTTACAAGTCTAACTCTTGAAGGTACCCACCACAGAATTGAGAGTGGAAGCATTATTTAAATCCTCCCCTTGTTCTGCCACTGTTTCTTCTATCTGTTTTCTGGTAAATTCCGAGGCTTAGCGAGATGAGTAATCTTTTTATAGGCTCACTGTGTTTTCACTGATGGCGCCTAAGGGCAGATGGGTTAGCGTTGCCAGGATGAGTTAGTTGACACATACATTCCATGGCAATATTGTCGTTTTTTTATTTAAATTCAGTGCGAGATATTTTCTTATTCTTTCAACTGCATTTTGATGGCAGTTGCTGATAATTTCAGTTTTTTCTAACTCTTTGCAGACTCCTGTATAGTCGCTGGTAACCCATACTTAAAGTTATTCTTGAGTGATAATCTTTTACTACTGTCTAGATGTGTAACATCTGTTTCTTTAGCTGATGGAATGCGAGTATCCCACGTAATAACAACTTATTTTCCTGTAATTTTCCCTGGCTCATGCCTCTACTATTTGTACAGTACTGGAATATTGCAATGTTTACCTAATGTTTCACTCTTGCTGTGTACAATTCCTCAGCCAAGGGGATTTCCCAACAAGCGACCAGATGTGGGGCTATGTCTGGAACTGTATTGCAGACTCTGAGTCTTTCCGATTTTCTACTTTTTTTTTTAATGCTTTTAGTAAACGCCAAATTAATCTGTGCTAAATCCTTAGGTAGCATGGCACAAGTAGTCAAGCTGAATTTAGAGGCAATGTGCAAAATATTTATGCAGCACTTCAAACAGAAATTAAGTGAAAACACCATTCACGAAAAATATCACCACAATTTAAAAAAAATAGAGCAAAATGTAAGAAATTATTTAAGAACAAAATGACAACCGTCCTATCAGTAGAACCAGAGATATGCGGTTTCAGCGTTTTAGGTAAAAATAGTGGCTAAAAGCACAAAGCGCCAAATGTGGTTATCTGGCCGAAAAGTCACCATTTTAGGCTACTGCAATGGAGTGCAAGTCAGCTACAGGAACCAAGGTAGGCCTGGGAACAAAAATACCTTAAATCCTGGTTTGTGGAATGTTGCGAGATCCCACGTCGAGGATGTGTCACATAACAGCGATTCTGAGGAGCTGCGGGCTGCAATGAGGAATCCTGCATCTCCGTTGAGGATGTTGTCGACAAGAATCTTGTGATGCGAAGGCCTGCATTGAGGATGCGTCTCAGAGGAGACTGCAAGATGCTGGCGTCTGGATGCATCATGCTGCGGCAATTCCTATGCGGCTGCAAGGAGCGGGGTCATGCTGTGTCGGTTCTGCTTCATAGGACTATAGCTGAACTGGCAGAGAACCTCAGGCCCACTTCAAAGGGTCCATATTTGAGGTAGGACCACTTGAGCAGTAGGACTCACAGCAGACAGAGTCCAGGTGCTGGGTTCAAGGAGGTTGGAGACTTTTCTGCCCCTCAGGCTCTAATCAGGAGGCCATCCAAGTAGCCTTGGAGTTACTCTGGTGGTCCTGGGTTCAAAATGCAGTTCCAGACCTTTCATTCAGGCAGCAGGGCAACAGAGTAGCAGTCCTTCTTGCACAGCAACCCAACTGAGTCTTTTAAAGGTCCAGAGGTGTAATGAAGAGTTGGGTCTGGGGGTCCAATATTTATATCTCGTGTCCACTTTGAAGTTGGAGAGCATGCTGGAGGTTTCCACCCCAGAGGTGCTTTGTGATTTCTCCTTTCCTGCCCTGGCTCCAGCTTGCCTGGGGTAACAACATACTAGTATCAAACACTTTGTGTGTGAGCTCAGGCAGAGCCTTTTTGATGTGCAAGTGTGGTAGGTGTCAGCTCCCCCTCCTCATCAACTCAGAGATTGCTCACCCTGCCAACACCTATGCTCCTTTGTCTCACTGTCTGGAAGCAATATACAAAGACCAAACTGTCAGCTAAACCTAGTCATGTGACACAGGAAACATGCTGGAGCTACCAAATAGTTAAGACAAGAAAATGCTAATGTTCTAAAAGTGGCATTTTCAGAACTGTGACTTAAAATCCAACTTTACTACTAAAGAGGATTTAAAATAACCATTCTTTAGACACCAAACACAACATTCCTACTTGCTCCCAATTGAAGTTTAGCATTCATTAAATGTAACAAGAAAACCCAATGTTATCCTTGGAAGAGGTAGGCCTTACAGTAGTCTAAAAACGAATTTTGGAGATTTTCACCAGCAGGACATGTAAAACTTCAAAAGTACATGTCCAACTTTTTAAATACACAGCCCCCCTGCCCCCTCGGATGTTTAGGGCCTACCATAAGGGGGATGTATATGTATTAAAAAGGGAGGTTTGGGCCTCGCAAGAGGTTTAATCTTGCTAGGTCGAAAAGGCAATTTAAAATTGCACATATGGGCTGCAATGGCAGGCCTGAGACCTGAGATGGCCTACTTTCGTGGGTAGCAGAATGAGTTTTGCAGGCCCACTATTAACATTTAATTTACAGGCCCATTGCATATGTAGTACCACTTTACTAGGGCCTTCCAAATAAATGAAATATGGCGATTCAGTGTAAGCCAATATTACCATGTTTAAAGGAGAGAGCACAAGCGTTTCATCGCCGATTAGCAGAGGTAAAGCATGCAGAGTCATAAAGCCAGTAAAAACAAGAGGCTGGAAGGAAAAAAGATGGGAGAAAACCACACGAAGGATGTCAAGTCCAACATACGTCTCCCCCAGCAGAGAGAACAACCCACCATCATGGTGGGAGTGCTCTCATTGCTAAGGTGGAAGAACCTGGAGAGAGTAATGGTGTGGTCAGTTCAAGTGAGACACTCCACCTTAAAGTACAATCCCTGTTGGGAGGTGGACCACTTCAGCAGTTTGGGCTCAATTTCCCCTTCCTCCTTTACACTTGTGCTCACCTTGTCCAATAGCCTGTAGATCTTATTCTTCACAGGCATGCTGTCCCCAGAGTCAATACCATGGTTACATCATGTAGTGAGCCCTGGAGTTAGGGAGAAGGGAGAGGCGATCTGCCACCAAATTTGGCGACAGTCCTTCTGTTGCTCTAGAGAAAGGGTAGGGGAGAGGTTGACATCCTACACCGATTCATCCTGCTCCTTGGAAGAAAAGAGGTCGAGGAGAGGTTCACTCTTCTCTTCTGTTCCATCAGCCATGACCAGGAGCATGGTAACCTTCGACCTCTCAAAGTGGGGTTTGATACAACTGACATGCAGGACCCGTAAAAGGTTCCCAGGGGTCTAGTGGTCCGCCATGTGATGGATACCCCTCATGCTCTTTCACCTCTTAGGGCCCAGACTATTGGTCTTGAAGGGCCCTGGGCTCCAAAGGCTATATCACCCAAACTTTGTGGCCTGGTTGAGACTCGACTAGAGTGGTCTTCTGGCCACACTACAGTTTTTAACCTCCTAGCTTCCAGGTTCTCCTTCAACTTCTTCCAGAAGCGCTTCATCTGGGTGTGGAGGACCAGTATGTAGCTAACCAGATCCTGAGAGACTTTCTTAGGAGCCTGCTCCCATATCTCCTTCACCAGGCTGAGAGGCCCTCTGACAGGGATCCCATACAGCAGTTCAAAGGGGCTGAATACAACCCCCTTCTGCAGTACTTCCCTGTGCAACAACCGGCATGGCAGGAGGATGTTCCACTTTTCCCTAATGGCCTCTGATAGGTCCATGATCATGACTTTAATAGTTTTGTTGAAACTCTCAACAAGCCTATTGGTTTAGGGATGTTAGGCTGTGGAGAACATGTATTTTAGCCCACACTTGTCCCATATGGAACTTCATGCATGCTAACAAAGTTGGTTCCACAAATGATGCTACCTCCTTGGAGAACCTCACATGGGTAAATATCCTCCTCAGTGCCCTGACCACTGCACGCATCATCACTGTCTGCCAAGACCAGGACAAACCTGTTGCCCAGGGCTGTCTTGGGGTCCAGAGACCCAACAATGTTGATGCCCACCCTCTCAAAGGGGGTGCCGATGACCAGAAGGGGAACCAGGGGCATGACAATGTGGGTGTGTACAATAAATCACACTTTTTTGCTGATGGTGTATAGTATGTAGAAAATAATTTAATTTGCTGATGCTGAACAGCATCAGGCAAAAGCATTGGTTAAATCCGCAAGGTCCAAGTGACAAGACCTACTGGCTTTGAAAATGCTTGATTTTTAGTGCTCTTAACTTGCGAAAATCCAGGAAAGTACAGTTCAATGAACTCAGGAAAGTGACGTGTGGAAAATATTTAAGGTTTCTTCTCTCCTACCATTGTCCACTTAATAGTTTTGGACATTTTCATTGGTCTGTTTTCAAGTACGATTTAGCTGTTTTTCATGGGTCCTTTATATTTACCTTATCTCTAGTCTTTCATGGAGAGCATTGACAGGCCTCGCTGATAGTGGTGTGATTTTACTCAACTTAGAAGCCATAGGAATAACTGCTTTGTAGCTTCAAGATATGGTGACAATGAACTGTGGTACCACTCTTTCCACGTGTCCTGCCCATCATCAACAAATGTTAAACTTAAATGTGTTGAAGCTTTGGCCAGAATACTTTATTGTGCTCACCCTAGCAAATGACAGTGGACGTGTTTCACTGTGCCCTTTAACATAGTTAACATTTCAGCGGTTTGCTAAAAAATCATTTTGGTGAGTTGGTGGTTCACTGATTTTGTCGTAATTAGACAAGTAGTTTTCGAAATTCTGTTTGAGTTACTGGATCTCAGCTCAGGTCAGGTAGTCCACATTACAAACATGTCCAAAGTGTTGATGGTTCAACAGTCCCTAGGTGGCTGCAGCAATCATGTCATGCAACATTGGGATAAAAAATAACTTCTTTACTAAAAATAGTAGAAGCAGCAGCAGTCTTTTCTGGTTAACATCGGTTTTCCAATCAGAGAGGCAAATTAATAACTTTCTGCTATCAATGCTACACTGATCAGGGCAGCCACTGTAGCTCAGTTATTTGCAGCATCAGAAATCCTCTGTTCTTTTTTTTTTTTTTTGGAAAACCTTTATTTGAAAAATCAAGGCACACAGCTATTTAGCCTTACATCCCGGAGGCTAGGCAGCAATCTTGGAAGAAGGATATGTGGTGTACACAGTACATATTGCAAAATCGCATCAGGTTTAATTTTATGTTGTGATAACGATAAATCGACAAAGTAACAAATCTAAAGAAACACCAAAACCAGTATGAATAGGCAAGGAATAAGTACAGAAATGCGACATTACCCAACGCAGGAGAAGGCAGGGCCATATGCCCATAGGGTGTAATTAAGCAGTACAAATTGGACGACAACGGGGAGAAAGAAAACCAGGATGACAATGAAGTGACGAGTAAGTTGGAAATAAGGGCTCGGGGGAGATTCGTATGTCCAATGGGGCAGTGTTGGGAGGTAGACAGATATCACCCCTATATTCATTCCAGGCCCCCCAGACCGTCCTCCATTTCCTGGGCTTGCCCCTGGCCACATACACCGTTTTCTCGCGAACCATACACCAATCCATATTGGTCTTCCACAATTCCACAGAGGGGGGCGACGGGGCTCCCCACTTCTGAGCGATGTCACGTTTCACCACCATATTCCCCAGGGTAACCCATTGGGTTTGAGCGTTGTTGTAGTCTGTGGGGCCCCACACATTCAGCAGACAACGCCGGGCCTCCGCCGGCAAATCCACACCAGTCACCTCACGCATCACCGCATGGACACGCCTCCAATAAGAAGCTATGGCATGGCATTCCCAAATAATGTGCATGAATGTGGCCAGTTCTCCACATCCACGCCTACAAAGACCATCCACTGAGAGTCCCATATGAATCAACTGGGGGCCGGTTACATACACTCTATGAAGGATTTTCAATTGGACCAGGCGTAATCTAGCTGGGATTGCCACTTCCTTGGGAGAAGACACCGCACACTGCCAATCCTCATCGTCCAATTCGACTCCATCACGCACCCACTGGTCCCTCACACTCAACAGAAGATCCGTTCGGACATTAATCAATTTTTTGTAGACCAATAAAATGGCACTGTCCGGCATATAACCATCCAAGACCCTGTCTTCCAACGGGGACGATTCAGGGACTTTCTCACCCACCGGCAACACCGCCATAAGGGCGTGTCGCAGCTGGGCATATCTAAAGAATTCCGTCGCTCCCAGCTGAAACTCCGTTTGTAGAGCGGCGAAAGACTTTATCTCGCCTCTAGCCATCATGTCCTCCACTTTGGAAATGCCAATAAGGTCCCACCGATCAAACCCCTTAGTGTGCCACAGTCTGCCCAGTAGGTCTGAGTCATAAAGCGGAGTGGCCAATGTAAGCCTGTCCTGCCACCCCTGCGCCTTCGTGACCGCCCTCCATATATGCACGGCTGTCCTAGTGGGACCTGTCATTCCTCCATCCAGAGATCTTGAATATAGCGCTCTGTAGTAGTTCCCACCGTTGAGGAGCCACCGATCCATGGCGTACCCAGGACTGTCAGCCGGTCCATAGAAACCATGAGTAAGGGCGGCCAACTGGGAGGCCCAGTAGTACAGTCGGATATCCGGCAGGGCGATGCTGCCATCGTACCATGGGAGCGTCAACTTGGTTATAGCGATGCGTGGCCTACCTTCCCAGAGGAGGGTTCGCTGCAAACCTTCAACCTCTCTGAAATACCCAGAGGGAACTGGGTCCTGGGTGTTCTGGAGCGCATACAAGAATCTGGGCAGAGACATCATCTTAAACAATGCCGCACGTCCGAGTAGGGAAAGTGGCAGCTTGCGCCACCCTTCCACGTCGCGCCGAAGGCGTGCAAGAGGGGGAAGCAAGTTATTTGCATACCGTGTCCGGGCATCGGTGGAAATATAAATGCCCAGGTATTTAAACCCCTGCCTCGCGATCTGTATGGCGCAGCCCCTGGGAAGACGCGGAGTCTCACCACTCAATACGTAAAGGTCAGATTTGGACCAGTTAATAACCAGGCCAGAGTATCTGCCGAAAGTATGCAGCACGTCGCAAGCCACAATCAGGGATTTACAGGGAGAGGTGAGGTAGAGCAAAATGTCGTCCGCGTATAAAGACACGCGGTCCTCGAAGCCAGACGACCACTTCATCCCACTAATGTCAGGGTGGGTCCGTAACCAAGCGGCAAGGGGCTCAAGCGCCAATGCACATAGCAGAGGCGACAGGGGGCAACCCTGCCTGGTACCTCTTCGCAAGGCAAAAGATGCGGACACTCGGCCATTGACAGTGACGTTGGCCAATGGGTTAGCGTATAGGAGCCTGACCCATCTGATAAATTCAGGGCCAAACCCAAACTTCGTCAGCACAGCCCACAGGTAATTCCATTCCAGGCAGTCGAAGGCCATCGTCGCGTCCAAAGAAGCCAAGATGGACGGCTCCCGGAGCGTACCGACACTTGCCATGACCGCATGGAGTCTCCTAAGGTTGAGGGCAGTGTTGCGATGAGGAATAAAGCCCGATTGGTCCGGGTGGACCAAATCGGTAATCGCACCCACCAACCGATTGGCCAATAATTTAGCCAGGATCTTGGGCTCCGCGTTCAACAAGGAGATTGGGCGATATGACCGGCAGAGGTCTCTGGGTTTCCCGTCCTTGTGGATGACCACAATGGTGGCCAATCGTTGGTCCGGGGGGAGTTCACCCATCTCTCGTGCCTCAAGGAACATGTTCCGCAAAGGCAAAGCAATGGTGTCAGCCTTAATTTTATAAAGCTCCACCGGGAGGCCATTGGGACCGGGAGCCTTGCCAGACCTTAGAGAGCGTATCGAAGCGCGACCTCGTCCGCCGTTATACCCCTATCCATGTCGTCACGTTCGATGTCCGACAAACACGGGAGGTCAATCCCTTCAAGGAGGGCGGCGGAGTCTGCCTTGGTCATATCAGAAGCCGAGGTATACACGGACTCAAAATAATCGGCGAAGACCGTGACTATAGCACTGGGGTCAGTGACAGCCAGCCCGTCCTCCCCCAGCACCTCGGGAACCACCCGGGAGGCCATCTCCTCCTTGTCAAGCCACGCAATAAGCTAGCCTGCTTTGTCCCCGACGTCGTAGATCCTTCCTTGCTGTTCTCTGCCCATTGCCTTAGCAGCGTCAGTAGCAGCGGCCCGGTACTCCGACTGCTTAAGTGAGAGAGCATGGAGCAGGGCAGGCGTCGGACCAGTCTCCAATTGAGAATCAAGATCCCCAATCTCTGATTCCAGCCGCACCATTTCCTCATCTCTGCGTCTGCGTGCCTCGGCTATTAAGGAGAAGGCTTCCCCTCTCAGGACAGTTTTAAAGGCCTCCCATAGGGACATGGCCGATGCTACCGAGCCCGTATTTTCGGAAAAGTAAAGCTCAATGGCTTTAGCCAGGAGGTCACGAGTCTTAGGGTTACGAAAGTACCAAGGATTGACTGGCGCTACTCTCGAGGCCACTACCATGTCAAAGTCAAAAGACACCCAGACCGGCGAATGGTCCGAGATGCTTCTGGCCATCAAACGGGCCTCCGAGACGGCCGACGCGTGGGCAGCCAGTGCCAGAACGTAGTCAATTCTGGAGAGGCTACCGTGCGCCCCGAATGGAAGGAGTACTGTCACTGAACAGGGTGAAGTAGTCTCCAGCAATCTATAAGCCCCATGGTATCCAGGAAATCAGGAAGCCAGGACTGCGCATTTCGAAGATCTCTGGATGGATGACGGTCTAAAGTCCCAGATCCAACTGCATTAAAGTCCCCACCAACTATAAGCAAACCTTTGGGCAAGCCCAAGATGGCGCCCCAAGATCTTGAAAAGTAGTCGTTTGCAAACCAGGGGGGACATAAACAGAAACCAAGACCAGGGTACGCCCCTCCCACCTACCCGTGACGGCAACGTAGCGTCCCCTCTCGTCGATCACGCTAGATTCCACCTCAAACGGGAGAGACATGCGCACCATGATCCCCGCCCCCCGGGACCCCGAGGAGAACCCCGAGTGTGCCACCATTTTGAAGCCTTTTCTGTTGAGTGCGTGGCACGTATTCCCAATGAGATGTGTTTCTTGCAACAGGATGACATCAGGCATGCATCTTTTAAACATTTGCAACACAACCCCTCGCTTAATGCGATCCCCCAGCCCATTAACATTCCAACTCAGTACATGTAACTTCTTACCCCCAATCGTCAATGTGGAGGCCCATGCCGCCCCCGCAGGGAGGAGTCGCTACAGCATAATCAACAACAGAATAGTCACCTTGCCATGAAATAAGTAAAGAAAGGAAAAAGAAAACACGCAAAAAACAGTCAACCCAACCACCCCCCACCCTGCACCCCTGCATTAGACGAATGAGCCCCCCTAACTAGCAGTGTGCCTGTCGCCCCAAAAACTACTCTACGAAAAGCCCCTAGAGGAGAAAGGAGACAGCCTAACCCCCCCCCGTTTCCCCGGTCATAGTTAAAGGATAGCAGCAAAAGTACAGTATTCTGCGACTGACTGCCTGAGCAGACTCATCATCCGAAGGTAGCCCAAAGGGTCCTTTTACTCCTGAAGATCGGGGCCGCCAGCCGCCCCCTCCGACTGTTCCTCGGGTGTGCCCCGGCGCTGGGGCAAAGTGTCCAGCCAGTCCCCGGCTGCTTCTGGCATGTCAAAGAACAATGCACGGCCATCATGTTCGATGCGTAATTTCGCCGGAAACAGCATGGAGTACTTCATCCCCAGCTCTCGCAGTCTACGTTTCACGCCCGTGAAACTTTGCCTTCGCTTCTGCACCGCTTGGGTGAAGTCCGGGAAAAAGTTAATGTCAGCATTTCGGAACTTCAGCGGCCCACCTCGATGCCTGCAGGATAGCGTCCCTATCTCTAAAGTTGAACACCCTGGCGATGATGGGGAGCGGAGGGGCCCCCAGCTTCGGGCGGCCTCCGGGTCTATGGGCTCGCTCCACCGAGAAGAACTTGCTTAGGCCGCCGGGGGTCAGATGGTTCTGGACCAAGTCCTCAATGAAGAGATCGGTGGCATCCTCCTCGACCCCCTCCGGGACACCGACGATGCGGACGTTCCGGCGCCTGGCCCGTCCTTCAAAATCATCAAGCCTGCGGGCAAACAGTGAATTCACAGCTTTTAGGTCTCGGATCTCCGATTGCAGGTCCGTTACGTCCGAGGTCAAGCTCGACGATTTTATGTCGAGTGACTTGACCCGGTCATTAGTCTTTCCGAGATCTGCTTTGATCAAATTGATCTCGATGGCTAGCGTGTCGACCTTGTGCGATAGCACTTCATGTTGCTTATGCATCTCTGCCTTGATGCCCGCAATGGCGCCCATTACGTCCCGGAGAGTTGGATCCGAGTCATCCGGCAACACATCCCGCTGCATGTCCTTAGTCCGCACAGTGACTCCGGGCGATCCCTTTGGGTGGGCGTAGCGATCGGAGATGGTGGACTGAGAAAGAGACGTTTTTCTGCTGACCCCGGATTTCCCTTTGTCTGGATCGCCTTTGCCAGCCATGTTGGGCAAAGCCACTCAATCGGGAAGACACCCTGATCCTCGTCGGGGCCCAACGTCGGTAAGCGATAGCAGCCGCACCCACCGCTCGGGTAGCACTACAGCCCACAGAGTGGCACGGGTGACACCTTGAGGTGAGGCAGTCGTTCAGTCCTAGGACCACCACCTTGTAGCAGCACCGCAGTTGCCCATGTAAGCTCGGGCACTGATGGCGTCGTCGTCCCCGATCTTCAACACGGTGTAACTCCACCTTGGGATCTCGGATCTTCAATCGGAAAACGAGTCCCGCATCAGCAGCAGTTCAACAACATGTTCCCACTTCCGTGGGGCAGGATAGATGACAGGATTAATTCGGAGGATCGGAGGGTCTTCGGAGCTCCGAGCTCACGCGGCCATCTTGGTTGCCCGCGAAGCTCCTCCTCCAGAAATCATCTGTTCTTGAAGCTCCTTGACTGGTAGAAATGTGGTATTTTTGTGGACGGAAAGTGAAAAACATGGAGTACACATAATGGCTGAAAAAAGAAAGACAATGAAGTCGTACATACACCTTTTTCATAAATGCAACAATCATTTTACAAACTGCGGCCGTAGTTGATATGTTCTAATATAGCATGTAGACTCTTCCAGCCACGTGTAGGGCATAGAGCTAACAAACTATCGGACATCTCTATGTCATTTTAGTTTTTGTTGTTTTCAATGAATAGTCTTACTTTTCTTACACATAGGCTTTGATTTCCCAAGGGGACATTCAAAACAAATTTGCTTGTGTATGTGTTTTTCCTAATCCTGGACCGATCGATGAACCGCCACTGCAAGGTGGAACAGCACTTATTATTGCTGAAAACGTTTTTGCATTGTATTTGCATTTATACAGTGCCAACGTGCTTAGCAGAGGTAGCACACTTTTTCATACAGTGTACTAGGTTATCAAAAATTTGAGATGTAGTGTGGTCTATGTGGGAGATGTTTTGGAGTTGTGTTTGAAGACCAAAGTGGTGTCTTACCCCGCCTTAGTGTGTAGGAGAGCAAAGAGGAGTGAGGGATGGAATCCAGGCACATTGTCCTAAATTATTGGTCTGTCTAGCATTATGATTGTGGCCTCGCATGGATGTTATGTGCGGAGAGTAGCAAAATGCACTTCTATCACTGGGGGCAAGTAGCAGAACTTATGTCAGGAATAGAATGGAAGATAGTTGTGCAAGTCTACCTGCCTTTAGTGGGAACAGGTTCCACTTCTTTAGTGGGTATGACCCTGAGCTATCTCATGTTCATATTTCCTTGTCAGTGATAGAACCTGATTATTCTTTGTTGTAATTCTACATAGTTTTTATGGGGAAGAGACAGATCTTTTACTTTCTAATTTCTCCTTCTCAGGTACCCTTATTTATTGTCTCCCAGAGTATACACATGTTTTTCTAGAGGCTTTAGTTGATGTTACAGTGCCTTTTTGTCTGCAATAGTCACATTTCATCACTCCTGGTGATATCATATGCATGGAGATATTCGTTTTTGTCAACTTCTTAATTGACTAATGACATTCCAGCTCCTAACTTAATACAGCTGGTCTGTGGCCCCACTCGTGTTGCAGGCCACACTTTTGATTCATTTTTTTCCAATGTTTCCTCTCTTTAAGTGGGATCACCTTTCCATTCATTTGGTATGATGATTATTAAGTCCCTGTTTTCATTTTAACATCAATTTGATCAGCTACTGAGTCTGACGTATCCCAAGTCTCTCGAGCATGGTGTAAGATTAATAAATTTTATTTGTCTTCTTAAACTATCTGCCTCCCAACCTTTATACGTAAGGTATATTATCAAAGATGGGAGCTTTACAAATCACTAGCTAGCAGACGCCATTAATCATGTTGCCTCTGAGAATTCAAACTTCTCCCAGTTCTAACCCATCTGCCCTTTGGTTAACAGAAAAGCTTCGGGAGGAAAGGGGCCACTGTGAAGGCCTTGAAAGAGCATGTAAATTGATATGAGTTGCCTTGTTTTCATCAGAAGCTAGATCAGTTACGAAAATGCAAAAAGACTGGGTCTATTGGAAATGTTCAAAATAATTTAAATGTCTGTGGCGAGTCTGTCAAAAATGGTATTTTAAAAAAAACATTAATAGTATCGATTCAGTCACACATAAAAAAAATTAAAATGCCAATTTACATATATATTCAAGTGTGGTGTGAACTCCAAGCACCATCCAGTGCCTGGAGAATTTATTTGCCACAAAACTGAAATTCTCCCTGAATTTGGGGTCAAGTGCGAAAAAAGCAGCCTCGCTTTTCATATGTAGTCATATATGTATAATATTTGACCGTAAGTATTTAGTTATCAAGTGTCCATGTAGCAGACTTCTTACTAACCTTTAAATTTAACCCCGTCGATGCCTTGCCTCTGGGGCTCCGGTGCCAAGGACGTAACCGTTACGTCCAAGGCCCACTATTTAGAAATCGCTCTGCTGAAAACAGCAGAGGATTTCCTTTTTAGGTCTCGGCTAGGCAGCGCATGCGCTGTCTCTTCGAGAGAAGGTGTTTACAGTATAGTGGGGGAGCTCCGCCCACTTTCCAGCCTTATTTTTGATTGGCTTGCATCATATTTTCTGCATTCTGATTGGTGGTTGGCTTGATAATCCCGCCTCCTAATGGGCATGTCGTCATTTTTACCCTTCCGTGGCTATTGGCCCCTTTACTTCATAAGCAGTTTTGCTCCCCTGCCTCTCCCCGTTCCCTCCCGTACTCCGTGACTTCTTCGATCACCAACACCTTCCCCCCCTCCTGTTGGTGCCTTCTTTTACGTCTGCACTTATGTTATAGCGTAAATACGCGTCCTATTACATTTTCAGAGCTTGTTTTGCACTTTTGATTCGTGGGTGCATTCGCACTATTTGTCTTTCATGCCTGCGATGCCTTACATCGTACGCATGCACGACAAAACACCATACGCATGTACGGCTTGCTGTAGGCCCAGACCGATGTTTGCAAATATCACACGCATTTCCGCCTTGCCGTAGACCGGGGAGCATTATCAGCATTGGATGGGAAGGAGGCTCTTTTCCCTTTAGACGGAGCCATGGTGAGTAGGATATGCCGTCAACAAGAACAGGTTTGGAGTTGCTAGCGTTTTTTCTCTGGCACGGCTCTCAATACTTGTTGTCAGAATCATGCTTTGCTGTTTTCCCTCGCAGGCACAGTTAAAAGGCTCGCCTGGAAGGAGAGAGTTACAATCTGTAGGTAGTGGAGCTAGGAATGCACGGTCGAACAAAGGCCCCATTCTTAAGGCTGCTTTAGTTTGATTTTGTAGCCAATATGTTTCAAACTTAGCAATTGAGTTCCAGAGTATGTACTGCGAGTCGCAGCCCTGATACAAAATAATCACTGGTCGCTGTGAGATAGTTTAAAGTCTGTGGTAGGAATACGAGATGCTCCGCGTGCCTGGCATGGGACTGCCGAAAATCGTTGCCGCAGTTCGAAACCCACAACTGTCAAGTCTCACAGACGTTCATTGTTTAAAAGGATGCTCTTGAGCTGTTACCTAACGGAACTACTCCCCGCATGACCTCATTTCCCATGCCTCCATTCCTTCTCCACGTTGCTTTCACTCCAGCGCGCCTGTCTGTCCGCACAACTTACATCCAGCTCTCTGTCTCTGCTCGTTTTCTTCTACATGTCCCTCCTCTCTTCCCTGCAGCTGCACCCCACGTCCCAACCATTGTGTCATGGCCATTTCCCATTCATCTGACACCCAATGTCTCGGCCCTTTCTAGCATTAAACATAGTAGTCAAAGTCGGTGAAAAAGGAACTCTCAGCAGCTCTGTTGCAACATGTCTTGGTCCCCAATCGTCACTGCCCTTTATCCCAACATGTCTCAGCATTGCATTAACAATCCTTGGTCTCACAGACATCCATCCCGTTTCAACTCGAGTCTGACTTCCATCATTCCCCACCACTATATTTCTGTACTCTGACCAGGGCATGCAGAAAACACGGACTTGCACAGTTCAGCACATATAGTTCTTGGACCAACACACCCTCTGTGCGCCCCATTCCTGACTTTAAACATCATTTGCTAATCCATTCCTAAAACCTTCCCACAGGTCTGCCAATGCACCTGAACTCTGACATGATGATACTCTATTCATGACTACCTGCCACACTGTGAAACAATGGTTTTTTATTGTATACAAGTGGCAGTGACACATTATGCTGTAACTTCCAAATTACACACATTCTAGGTGATGCAGTTTGAAGGGAAGAGACCCAGAAACTTGCAAAACTAGGGCCAGCAATGTATACACCTCATTCCCTGATGGCCGAACCACAGCGAAGATTTCGTAACTTGCTTGTTTCATGTTGTTGGGGGTACCTTTGATGTTCTTCTCATCTGTTGTAGTGTGCTGAAGTGGGGCCATGTTTAAGCGGCTACTGGTCATTTCCTTCTGCTGCACCCCCAGTATGACCGCAAAAGACCCTCTATCTGTTTCCATGGTTTGGTTGAGCGAGTTGTCTGGAGCGGGGTCTCAGAATGGGCAGAAGTCATGCAAGCTTCCCCCACATACAGAAATGCAGCTTTGGCAGCACCAGGCAAACACAAAACACAAATGTCCAATAGAGTCTAGAAAGCTGAGGTACAAGTGTGCCGGACATACAGAGAACGGAAACAAAATAGGTAACTGCAAACATAGCTTCGCTCAGCTACAGGAAAAGCATACTGCAAAGGAAGCAGCAGAAGGACCTTCTTTTGCAGATAACAGGCACAGCATGGATGACGGAAGTGAAAGCGTTCTTCACATGGTAACAGAGACTACAGGTCAGCAGACGTGCAAGCTTCCGTCAGCTCAGCGGTGCAGCCAGAGCTTAGCGGGCCTAAAAGCAAGTAAGGAAATGGCCCCATGCTCCCAAGTTTGGCCCCATGCTCTCAAATTTGGCCTGTGCTCCCAAGTTCGGTATGTCAAGTAACTGAGGTACAATGGGTTCCTTACAACCCTTAGCTCGGTGCCGCTGCATCTGCCGCACCGTTGATAGGCCTGGCACAGCCTCAGCTACCGTGCATTCCTGATTCTTCTAGGTAGGTGTCTCTGAGGCTCATGTCTGTGTGAACTCACCTAAGTTTATATTGGCAGTGAGGATCTCAGAGTGACTTGTGTGACTAATCTCCCAGACCACCCTTGGTCCACAGGCAAATATCAGCAGACTGGACTAGGTCAAGGCTTGGCAAATGTTAGAGACCAAGTAAGTTACTGGGATAACAGCTTACACTGGCAGTCTCACCTGGCAGAAAGTATGACAGACCAGTACATGGGGGCAATGCATAAATATGTGAAAATTCCCCAAACATGCCCTGTGCATACAGCAACAAGAACTGCGACATGTAGAATATAGGCAGTAGCACGGCAATCTTCCCACACACACAGAACCATACAGCAAAAGCAGCAGGACAGGTTTGCCTGCTGTATACACAAAGTGCAGTCAAAAGCACTGCAAGCAGCTCGACACTTGCAGTCCTGATGCCTACTACTGCTTATAAACGTTATTATAGGAGTCCACCTTTTGACGCGTATGGTAAGGAATATGTGAATCTATGACTTCCGCACACCCTCCATGTCAAGACAGGGTTAAAGCAGTGAGACGATTCTATTTGCAACATTTGAGATTGTCATTGGTGGATTGTTTTGATACATGTGAGTAATTATTTGAAAGACTTTGGAACAAGTGCATTGGAATATGTATCATAAGCTTGGAGGCAATGAGGTACCTCCCTTAGTATCCTTTAACATCAAATGACAATTATGCACTGGTGTCACGTGGTCCACGAAGGGGGGAGGGTTCAGCCATTTGCAGGGCCTGCTAGATCAGAGAGATTGCTAAAGACAGCTAAACTCCCAGATCCATCAGATAACGATGCGGGTAAGCCCTCCTCAACTGCCTTATCTAATATTAATATAATAGTATAATGTTAATAATATTGGAGGAGACAGGCTCTGGCAGATCTCTACAATCAACTTCAATCTTACCTACACTATTGATTGGTACCCATGACTGCTTGGCAATAGCTCCAACATCTCTAACTCAAACAAGTGCAAGACTGATTGCATTTTCGACCAGCAGAGGTCAGTAAAATACCAGCATAATTTTAGCATTCTCTAGATTCCAGTCCATGGATTAAAAAAAAAAAAATTCTGGCAACTGCCTCTATTTAACTTTCTTAATAGAAAACGACCAGCAGAGATCAGTAAAACGCCAGAATCACTTTAGCATTCTCTCTATTCCAGTCCATAAAATAGTCTTCCATGAGCACCCGTAGATAATATTTTTTTCAAAACGTGTATTTTCAGTGATATGATAACCGAAGGCCCTGATTTTATATTAAAAACAAAGCTTTGGACTATACCATTTCTTGCTGAAAGGCAATACTTCTCTCCATGTATTCCCACACCTGGTGTGCCACGCAGTTTGTTGCTTATTTTCACTCCATGTTAAAGAACAGTAGATGTTTCAGCACCCAGGCTAATGTGCTGCATAGCTTAATACATAGAAGGGCCCAAAGGCGAGACCGGTTGCATTGCAAATGCTTGTTTTTCTGCCTCGGGAGCTGGGGAAGATTTTCTCAAGTTGCCTGAGGCATTTTTTTCTTCAGTGTAGTGACGATCTACGTGCATGGCGAGCTGTCACTACACTGAAAGTGAAAATGAAATGAGTTAATCGGCTCATTTCACTTTCATGCCTACGTGCTCCTGGGGCTATATCAGCCCCCTAGCACATAGGCAGACAAGAGCAGTATCATTGAAAGGGGAGAATACCCCCTTTCCAATGGTGCTCTTACCTAGTGGATCCCTGCTTGGGGATTGCTGCAGAAGGGCGATTCCCAAGCTG
The DNA here is from genome assembly GCF_964263255.1 of Lissotriton vulgaris. NCBI lineage: Eukaryota > Metazoa > Chordata > Amphibia > Caudata > Salamandridae > Lissotriton > Lissotriton vulgaris. Next base: position 1,039,710,205 of record NC_141697.1, read on the forward strand.
GGATAAACCCACTAGACACAAGGGAAGGGGAGAGGCCCCCTAAGCAAGTGCCTCTGTTCACCCCATAATAATTTTGCCATATTCAGTCTTTCTGCAAACCCTGGGCGGCAGATAGGGCAGTAGCCTCCAATCTTCCCCGAGGGGCTGAAAGCACACTAAACACCAGGGATTCTTTCGGGGTGGGGACTGCCCTAAATGGGCATTATAATGCTCCCATCCCTCCCAACAAATGGCACATTCTTTCTGCCCCCCCCTAGGGTTCAGATGGGGGGGCAATAGCCAATGATCTGTTCACCCAGGGGGGCACAGATCCCACTAGGTACCAGGGATTTTTAAAAAAAATATTAGAGTGGTAGGCGCTGCTCACAAAGGGTAATGCCCCCACCACCAACACAAAAGGGAAAGTCTAGAAGGCCCACTAGACACCAGGGATTTCATTTTTATTATAAAAGAGGGATGAGGGCTTTCCACAATAGGCAAGGCCATGCCCCCACCCACAATAATAAAAACAGAAATCTTTCTGCCCCCCCCCCGGTGAATCCCTGTATGTGGATCACCGCAGGAGGGCGATCCCCAAGTAGGGATCCTCCCACTATATACCAGGGAGGGGTGTGCAGCCCCTTGACAAGTGTCTTTCCTCCTCCCATAATAATGTGGCTATATTCAGTCTTTCTGCACCCCTTGGGGGGAAGATGGGTCAGTAGCCACTGATCTGCCTTCCAGGGGGCAGAGAGCCCACTAGACAACAGGGATTTAATTGTATTATAAAAGAGGGATGGGGGCTGCCCACAATGGGCAAGGCCATGCCCTCACCCACAACTATAAAACAGAAGTCTTTGTGGGGGACAGAAAGCCCACTAGGCACCAGTCATTTTTTTTGTTAAATATGTAGGGGTGGGGGCTGCCCACAATGAGCATATCAATGCCCCTACCCCCTAAACAAAAAAGGGACAGTCTTTCTACCCGCCTAGAGGGGGGAAGATGGGGTTATTACCCCCGCCTTGCCCCCGAGTGGGCAGAAAGCGCACTAGACACCAAGGATTTAAAAAAAATAAAAGATAGGTGTGGGCTGCACATAATGGCCAATGCCAATGCCACCCTGGCCCAAACAATTGCTCCAGTCTTTATGCCCCCCTAGGCACCAGATATATGTTTATGGGCATGTCAGGGAGCAGCCCCTTAGGCAAGGGCGCTCCACTTTTTTACCCCCCCCCGGGGTAGATCAGCAATAATTTTAGGCTCATCGGCCCCAGGACAGACAGCTACTAGACACCAGTGAAAGTTTCTGTGTATGTGTATGTGTACTGGAGTTCGGCTGATAGTCTGCGTGTATTGGTGTTTTGTTTGGCTGTGTGCGAACCTACATTTTGCTGGTGGTGTGTGTGGACTTGTGCTTAGCTGGCCATGTGTGGGGACCAATGATTGGCTAGCAGTGTTCGTAGACTACCGCTTGCCTAGCTTGGCTGGCAGTGTGTGTGCTCTGTCGCTGGCTGGCGATGTGTGTGGATGGCGTTTGACTGGCGATGTGCATGAATGGCACTTGGCCGGTGGTGTGGCTTATCTGAATCCTCCAGGGTTTTATTACCCAGAATCCCCTGCAAACCTTCAATTTAGCTAAAAAGTCACACTTTCCTCACATTTCTGTGTGGGAAAGTTGTGGAATTACCGCACCAGCAAAATGTTTCCACCACCCAGTGTTCTCCTCGGTCTCCTGATAAAAATGATAACTCGCTTGTGCTGGTGCCCAAAGAAGAATCTAAAAACATATCAAATGAAAAACTGAGGAGGAACCAAAGTGGGTCCAAAAGGGCTGTTTAAAAAAATAAGTTATTAGGCTGACTCTGCTTTGGGTACCCACACAAGTGAGGTATCATTTTTATCCAGATACTGAGGGGAATGCTGGGTGGTGGGAAATATGTGCCTGCGTGGTGATCTCACATCCTTTGGCACACAGAAATGTGAGGAAAATGTGACTTTTTAGCAAAATTTAGGTTTGCAGGGGATTCTGGGTAAGAAAACTTTGAAAGATCCATGCAAGCCACACATCCATGGACTACCCCGGGTGTCTAGTTTTCAGAAATGTCTGGGTATGGTAGGTTTCTCTTGATGGCCCCTGAGCTGGGACCAATAATGCAGGTGCCCCCAATTATCACAAAACAACCTGTTTTGAAAAGGGGGAACCTGCGTTTTTGGTCCAGGCCTCTGCGGCCATCTAGAGAAACCTACCAAACCTAGACCTTTCAGAAAACTTGACATCCAGGGGAGTCCAGGGAGGTGTGGCTTACATGGATCCCCCAAAAGTTTTTTTTTACCCAGAATCCCCTGCAAGCCTCAATTTTAGCTAAAAAAAAGGCACATTTTCCTCTAATTTCTGTGTGCAAAAGTTGTAGAATGCCCGGTTCCACACAAATTTCCCATGACCCAGCATTCCCCCAGGTCTCCCGATAAAAATGCAACCTCGCTTGTGTGTTTAGGCCAAGGGGCCACAATAGGCAAGGGCCCAAAACATATTGTAGAGGCATTAAAAATGATCGATCACAAAACAACCTGGTTTTGCAAGGGGAGGGGGGGGGTCATCTGCGTTTTTGGTCCCGGACTCAGCGGACATCTAGGAAAACCTACCAAACCTAGACAGTTCTGAAAATTAGACACTGGGGGAGTTTATGGAGGTGTGCCTTGTGTGGAACCCTCAAACATTTCTCACCTAGAATCCCCTGCAAACCTCAAATTCTGCTAATAAAAACACATTTTCCTCACATTTCTGTGTGGGAAACTTGTAGGATCACCAAGCCCACACAATTTCCTACCACCAGCATTCACCCAGGTGTCCTGATAAAAATGCTACCTCACTAATGTGGGTGGACCAAGGGCCCGTGACAGGGAAGGGCCCAAAATGTATTGCAGAGGCATAAAAAATGATCGATCACAAAACGACCTGGTTTTGAAAGGGGGTCATCTGCGTTTTTGGTCCAGGTCTCGGCAGCCGTCTAGGAAAACCTACCAAACCCAGACAGTTCTGAAAACTAGACACCTGTGGGAGTCCAGGGAGGTGTGGATAGCGTGAATCCCACTATGTTTTCTTACCCAGAATCCCCTGCAAACCTCAAATTTAGCTAAACAAAATCCCATTTTCCTCACATTTCTGTGTGGGAAAGTTGTGAGATCACCAAGCCCACACAAATTTCCTACCACCCAGCATTCTCCCAGGTATCCCCATAAAAATGCTACCTCACTCGTGTGGGTGGGCCAAGGGCCCACGACAGGGAAGAGCCCAAAACATATTGTAAATGCATCAAAAATGATCGATCACAGAACAACCTGGTTTTGCAAGGGGACCATCTGTGTTTTTAGTCCCGGATTCGGCTGCCATCTAGGAAAACCTACCAAACTCAGATAGTTCTAAAAACTAGACATCTGGCGGAGTCCAAGGATGTGTGGCTATACATGGGTCCCCCAGCTTTTTCTTACTCAGAATCCCCTGCAAACCTCAAATTTAACTAAAACATTTCCTTTTTCTCACATTACTGTGTAGAATCATAAGGCAGGCGCAAATTTCCTACCGCCCAGCGTTTCCCCCAGTCTCCAGACTAAAATGATACCTCACTTGTGTGGGTGGGCCCAAGGGCCTGTGACTAGGAAAGGCAAAACAAGTAGAGATTGAGGGGATAGCACAGCGAGCTCCAAGTGCTATATTCTTTTTAATATAAGTGTTTAGGTTGATCATGCATTTGACACTGGCACAAGTGATGTATCATTTTTATCAGGTGACGTAAGGGGAACGCTGGGTGGTAGCATGGTGATCCTAAACAGAAATGTGAGGAAAATGTGACAATTTGTTTAATGAAAATTTGAGGTTTGCAGGGGATTCTGGGTAAGAAAACGTTGGGGGATCCATGCAAGCCCCACCTCCCTGGACTCCCCTGGAGATCCAGTTTTAAGAAATGTATGGGTTTGGTAGGTTTCCCTAGATGGCCGCCAAGCCAGGGATCAAAAGCGCAAATTCCCCTTTCAAAAGCAGGGTGTTTTGTGATAGATAATTTTAATGTTTTTTTTTACCCAGAATCCCCTGCAAGCCTCAATTTTAGCTAAACAAAAGGCACATTTTCCTCTAATTTCTGTGTGCAAAAGTTGTAGAATGCCCGGTTCCACACAAATTTCCCATGACCCAGCATTCCCCCAGGTCTCCCGATAAAAATGCTACTTCGCTTGTGTGTTTAGGCCAAGGGACCACAATAGGCAAGGGCCCAAAACATATTGTAGAGGCATTAAAAATGATCGATCACAAAACAACCTGGTTTTGCAAGGGGGGGGGGGGTCATCTGCGTTTTTGGTCCCGGACTCAGCGGACATCTAGGAAAACCTACCAAACCTAGACAGTTCTGAAAATTAGACACTGGGGGAGTTTATGGAGGTGTGCCTTGTGTGGAACCCTCAAACATTTCTCACCTAGAATCCCCTGCAAACCTCAAATTCTGCTAATAAAAACCCATTTTCCTCACATTTCTGTGTGGGAAACTTGTAGGATCACCAAGCCCACACAATTTCCTACCACCAGCATTCACCCAGGTGTCCTGATAAAAATGCTACCTCACTAATGTGGGTGGACCAAGGGCCCGTGACAGGGAAGGGCCCAAAACGTATTGCAGAGGCATAAAAATTGATCGATCACAAAACGACCTGGTTTTGAAAGGGGGTCATCTGCGTTTTTGGTCCAGGTCTCGGCAGCCGTCTAGGAAAACCTACCAAACCCAGACAGTTCTGAAAACTAGACACCTGTGGGAGTCCAGGGAGGTGTGGATAGCGTGAATCCCACTATGTTTTCTTACCCAGAATCCCCTGCAAACCTCAAATTTAGCTAAACAAAATCCCATTTTCCTCACATTTCTGTGTGGGAAAGTTGTGAGATCACCAAGCCCACACAAATTTCCTACCACCCAGCATTCTCCCAGGTATCCCCATAAAAATGCTACCTCACTCGTGTGGGTGGGCCAAGGGCCCACGACAGGGAAGAGCCCAAAACATATTGTAAATGCATCAAAAATGATCGATCACAGAACAACCTGGTTTTGCAAGGGGACCATCTGTGTTTTTAGTCCCGGATTCGGCTGCCATCTAGGAAAACCTACCAAACTCAGATAGTTCTAAAAACTAGACATCTGGCGGAGTCCAAGGATGTGTGGCTATACATGGGTCCCCCAGCTTTTTCTTACTCAGAATCCCCTGCAAACCTCAAATTTAACTAAAACATTTCCTTTTTCTCACATTACTGTGTAGAATCATAAGGCAGGCGCAAATTTCCTACCGCCCAGCGTTTCCCCCAGTCTCCAGACTAAAATGATACCTCACTTGTGTGGGTGGGCCCAAGGGCCTGTGACTAGGAAAGGCAAAAAAAAGTAGAGATTGAGGGGATAGCACAGCGAGCTCCAAGTGCTATATTCTTTTTAATATAAGTGTTTAGGTTGATCATGCATTTGACACTGGCACAAGTGATGTATCATTTTTATCAGGTGACGTAAGGGGAACGCTGGGTGGTAGCATGGGGATCCTAAACAGAAATGTGAGGAAAATGTGACAATTTGTTTAATGAAAATTTGAGGTTTGCAGGGGATTCTGGGTAAGAAAACGTTGGGGGATCCATGCAAGCCCCACCTCCCTGGACTCCCCTGGAGATCCAGTTTTAAGAAATGTATGGGTTTGGTAGGTTTCCCTAGATGGCCGCCAAGCCAGGGATCAAAAGCGCAAATTCCCCTTTCAAAAGCAGGGTGTTTTGTGATAGATAATTTTAATGTCTCAACAGTACGTTTTGGGCCCATTCTTGTTGCAGTCACTTGGCCAACCCATACAAGTGAGGTACCATTTTTATCAGGAGATCCGGGGGAACGATGGGTGGTAGGAAATTTGTATCGGCCCAGTGATCCCACAACTTTCCCCTCAAAAAAGGAAGGATAATGTAATTTGTTTAGCAAAATTTAAGGATCACAGGGGATTCTGGGTAAGAAAACGTTGGGGACCCAAGCAAGCCACTCCACCCTGGACTCCACCATAGGTCTAGTTTTCAGAAATGGCTGGGTTTGATAGGTTTCCCTAGATGGGTGCCAAGCCCGGGGCCAAAAGCGCAGGTGACTCCCTCACAAAACCATGTCTTTTTGTGATCGATAATTTTGAACTCTCCACTGTACATTTTGGGCCATTTCCGTCACGGGCACTAGGTCTACCCACTCAAGGGAGGTACCATTTGTATCGGGAGACATGGCAGAATGATGGGTGGTTGGTATTTTGCGGCTCCCCTAAGATTCCATCACAGAAATATGCGGAAAATTGGATTTTATGTTTTTACAAAGTTTGAGGTTGGGAAGGGATTCTGGGAACAGAACATGGTGAGAGCCACACAAGTCACTCCATCCAGGATTCCCCTGGATGTCTAGTTTAAAAAAAATGTATAGGTTTGCTAAGTTTCCCTATGTGACACCTGAGCTAGGGCCCAAAATCCAATGGTAGGCACATTGCAAAAAATGGTTCGTTTTCTATGTTGTGTTTTGGACGGCTTCCAGTCGCGAGCACTAGGCCTACCCACACAAGTGAGGCACCATTTCTATTGGGAAACAAAAGGGGAATGCTGGGTGGGTGGAAGTTTGTGGCTTACTGCGGACTCCAGAACTTTCCATCATAGAAATATGAGGAACATTATTTTTTTCAACAAAGTTTGAGGTTTGCAAGGGATTCTGGGTAAAAGAACCTAGTGAGAGCCATATAAATCACTATCCTGGATTCCCCTGGGTGTCTAGTTTTCAAAAAGGTACAGGTTTGCTAGGTTTCCCTAGGTGCCAACTGAGCTCGGGCCCAAAATCAACGGCTAGGCATATAGCAAAAAATGGCCTTTTTCTGTGGAAAAATGTGGTGTGTTCACGTTGCGTTTTGGGCCATTTCCTGTCGGCGGAACTAGGCCTTCCCCCACGAGTGAGGTACCTTTTTTATCGGGAGACTTGAAGTAACGCTGGTGGGTGGACGTTTGTGGTTGCCCACAGATTGGAGAACTTTCCATCACAGAAATGTGTGCAAAATGTGTTTTTTTAAAACAAATTTTGAGGTTTGCAAGGGATTTTGGATAAAATAACCTGGTGAGAGCTGCACAAGTGACTCCATCCTGGATTTCCCTGGGTGTCTAGTTTTTTAAAATATACAGGTTTGCTAGGCTTCTCTAGATGCTGGCTGAGCTAGGGCTCAAAATCCACAGCTAGGCACATAGCAAAAAAGGGGTCAGTTTTCAGTAGAGAAATGTCATGTGTCCATGTTGTGCTTTGACCCATTTCCTGTCGCTGGCACTAGGCCTATTCACACAAGGGAGATACTGTTTTTATCGGGAGACTTGGGGAAATGCAGAATAGTAAAAGAAGTGTTATTACCAGTTGTCTTTCTATGCATTTCTGCCTTCCAAATGTACAACAGTGTGTAAAAAGGAAGACGTTTTGAAAAATGCCCTCTAACTCACATGCTAGTATGGCTACCCAAAATTTCAGAGATGTGCATATAACCACTGCTTCTAGACTCCATTTCTTGTTTCCTTTTCGGAAAAACATAGGTTTCTTTGATACCTATTTCCCCCTCTTTATATATTACCAAATACATTGCTGTAAACCTGGTACACAATGAAAAACCATTGAAAGGTGCAGCTCAGTTATTGGCTCTTTGTACCTCCGGTTCTTGGTGAACCGACCAGCCAGATATATCCCCACAACCAGAAGGGTCCTGTGGACTTAATGGAATATTGCTTTAAACAATCTAGCATAGTTAGAAGATACAGTTGAAAATGTAGGCACACATAGCTGTTTTTTTCAACTCAATTTCAATATTTTTTTATTTCAACTGTTACTTTCTATAGGAACCCCTTGAAGGATCTACACAAATGAACCATTTCTTGGTCCCCGCAGGGAATCCACAAACCCTGGGTACGTTTAGAATCCTCAGGATGTTGAAAAAAAAGGACGCACAATTGGGATGGATACCTTATTTGGACAAAAAGGCATGGGGGCCTAAGTGACAGCTGCTCCAAATAGCCAAAAAAGAGTGTGGCACAGAGGGGGAGGGGGCTGGCAGCGAAGGGGTTACGTTTTCCAAGTTTATTTTATTTCTCTTGTAAGCTATTGTTGATAGGTATAGGAGCAGTTCCCCAAAAAACTGAAGTGGAAGGTCCATGGCGGGCACCGGGCAATCCCCCGGTGCGCCACCCAGGTGGAGGCCGTTTTTGTTACAGGGCCGTTTTTGCAGCATAGCTCGGGGGCACCTCCAACACCCCCCCCTGGCCCCCCAGTGGGGAGGGGGGGCCGTCCGAGCACTTTGCCAGGGACGGTTGTGGTTCCCAGTCCGGCCCTGCATGGATTAGTTACATAAAATATTATCGGAGTGATTCTGTTGGAAATTTTGGATAGTAGTGCAGTTGAACTCTAAATTATTGGCCTCATTCCCGGATAAAGAAGGAGGCGATGCTGCATCGCCCACTTCCTGCTGCGAGCATCATTTTATGTCCCCTGCCAAGGCAGCTTTTGTGCGGCATCAGAAACGTCTGCGGACAGAAGTAAATGTGGGCACTGTCATCATGCCGTCTCTCTTCTCTGCCCAAAGGACCGCAGCCGCAGTGCCTCTGGCGAGAAGGCAAATGAGAAGACGATTACTGCTGTGGAAGTGTTCACAATCTTTTGGGCTTCTGAGCATTTTTTCCTCTCAGACATAAAATGTCAATATTAAGTATGAGGCATATTGTATAATAGTAACCTTAGCAGATTCTAATATGGTATGACCACATTAAGGGCGATTCTCTTTACATATTGAGGTGCAGGAGGAAGAAAATGGCAGAAAAGAGAATTTTCCTCAGAACCAACTTTTTTTTTCTAGAGTTTTATATAGCACGAACTTGACCCGAAGTTATCGGGTATCAGAGCGCTTTACATGAGCACCAGTTGCGTTACACAAGGGGACATTCATTTTTGTTAGGCAACTCGTGTGTGCAGAGCAACACAATCGGCTGCACTTAGCAGGTTCAGCCAAACCACAGTGCGTTAGACAGGGACAGAATTAGACGGTTAAAATCAAAGATACTCAGAAAGTGAAACAAAGGACGCTGGTTCACAGGTTGACAGGAGTTCACAGGTGCCCTCTGGAAAAAGGAGCTACACAGGGGAAACTATTCTCACTGAAAGTCTGTTCTACATCATGTACTAAATATTGTTTGTCCGCTTGATGTGTTGGTTTTCACTGGTCATGCTGCTCTAGGTCCTTTCAGGAAAGACGTCCAAACGTGCACTTTCCATTATGTGGTAGTTCCACAAGAAACACCATCATTTAGAGGAGGTCTTGCGCACACCAGATCCCTGGCTAGGGCCAGCCAATCTGCTTTGCCTACTCTATGGGTTTTCAGATTGAAGCTGGAATAGCGCTGAGACACGGGATAAGGAAACCAGTGTTACAGAGTTTGCTCTGAAATGGTGGTGTACGCTCCTAGAGTCAAGCAGGAAAACACAGACCCTTTTAAGAAGAAGGTGGCACAAGGCATATCAAGGGCCTATTTGATCGGTGGGGCAGCAGAACTTCTCTTTCTATCAAGCCTGTCACAAGTTGTGCTCTCTGTAGTAACTTCAAATTTGGCCTCCCAGTATAAACAAGCATTGGCAAAGCCAATAGGTCTCACCTATGGGAGAGCTATTGGCTTTGCCAATGTCTTTAAGCCACGTTGTACAGCAGCATGGCTAAAAGTTAACTGTGTGGCATAGAGCAGAGTAGTAGAGAGGAGAGAACTATAGCCCAGGATGGAGTGGCAAAGAGTAGCATGATGTGTTGTGGCCTAAGGGTAGAATGGCCTAGAATAAAATAGAAAGGAGTGGTGTAGTGTAGTGTGGTGTGGCACACAATGGAATGGCACAGAGTAGTGTGGCGTAGAGTCAAATGGAGTGGTGTAGAATAAAGTGGCAAATAATAGAATTGCACAGTAGAAAAGAATGGGGCAAAGCGGCATAGAGCGGGATGAAGTGGAGTAGAGTGGCGTGACATATAGTGGTGTGGCATAGAGTGCCGTGAGAGGCATTGTGTGGAGTGGAATAGGTTAGAGTGGAGTGGTGTAGAGTGGCGTAGAGAGGAGTAACTCAGAGTAGAGTAGCGTAGAGTGGCATAAAGTAGTACAGTTGTGGGTGTAAGTAACTAAAGTGTTGATAAAGATATGGAGAAAGTAACAAATAAGAAGTTGTATGCCTGTGTTAAAAGTAGGAAAGCACATTGTGCGTCCAGGAATAATAAGAAACCATTTATAAAATAAAGAAATAGTGCATTGCAAAAAGACGAGGAAGAACAAAGACAAGCAAGAACACATGTACTTGGTCTATGCTCCAGGAAGGAGCTAACACCAGTAAGGAAGAGAAGCCTTTGGGAGCTAATCAATCGAAAGACAGCAAATAAGAGGGACAACAAAAACACTAATGGTACACTGTGGTCAGGTTATAAACCCACTGAGTTGTACACAACATGTCTCGCAGCACAGCGCAAGTGCTGTGCAGTTGAGACCTACAAAGAATACTGCGACTTCAAATAAAACATGCAAAATCCCTTCTCTGAGGCTGGATTTTCTGAAACACTTCATGGATGCAATTTTACCCAGGCTGTCCATGGACACATACAAATGCCCCCCATATTGGCAGGGGCCCCTTCACAGAGCGGCTCATATCCTCAGGTGTTTGGATGGGAGTGAGGCAAGCCCCATAGTTTGAAGGACACTGCAGTAGTGGATAATGAGAAGGAACATTAGTGCAAGAGAGAGTACGTAAGAATTAGTTCTGACCATAGGAAGCAATCAATCATAGGAAGAAATCAGTCTTCAAAGTAATTTTGCACTTCCAACCATAGGAAGCAATCAGTCTTCAAAGCAAATTTGATAGCAATTTTCAAAGCGAGAGGCTAGGTGATGGAGCACAACTTCATAGGGAGTAGATTCCAGTAGCACTGTTCTAGACTTTAGAGTGAGAGTAATCGAGAAGCTGTGCAGGCTTTCATAAATTGAATTCACAGTTTGTAGGTTGTACTGTTTTTCAGATAACAAGTCAATTTGAAGATGGCAGCGGGATTTAGGAGTGCGCCTCTGATAAGGTTCTGGTAGAGCACTTTAGTACTTAGTTCAATAGAGAGAATTAGTATTGAGGAATATCAGCTAAAAGGCAGTGACCCAGCATGCTCAAAACAAGCGTGCAAAGTAAAGTTTTGGCTAAATGAAAGGGACTATATGGATAGATTTTGAGAAAATTAAGCAGTTGGTATCTGTCAGTAATAGTTATGGAAGGGATTCCAGGGTCATTGGCGGGTTAAACTATACACCAAGATTTCTGCCTGATGGTGCAAGAAGATATCACCAGGATGAAAACTGACAGGGATCGGCTGATTTCAGAGCTCTGATTTAGAAGGGGGTAAATAACTGCTCTCTTGATGGAGTTTAGAATAAAGAAGTCCAGTTACTTAGAGATGTGAGTCAGTCTGAGACTATGGTATGGAAGTCAGTGGTGAAAGTTGGGAAAGAGAATATGTGTATGCCATCAGCACATAAATGATGGGAGAAAGCAAATTACCAGATTATGTCGCCTAAGGGTAGAGGGACCAATAAAGGACCACGAACCAGATGGAAAAGCAAGGCTAGCTAGTGATAAAAAAAATAAGAAAGATAGGGAAAGATTGGAGGAAAACACGGTGATAGCATGGCATGTGTATATATGCTCATATCTGCTCCTTTGCAGACACCAACTTGGAAGGACAATTCAGGACATTCTGCACCTCTCTGGGGCATACTGCAGTTCTTTAGGTAACATCTGACAGTATCCTACATGCCAAGCTACTGGTAAATAAGCAACTCCCCTTTGATTTATGGTGTAGTTGTATTGTTATTCCACAGGGCTATAGAAGTCCATTTTGGAGCAGACCAAAGGGGAAGAGGTGCCTTTCCTATCATGTAGGCTGCAGGAAACCAAAGGCATATTGAAGAAGGCTACTAAAATAATAATTAAACATATTTAGAGGGATTTTGTTTTCGAGGACAACAAGATACCAATGACAGTCATACTTAAATGTAAGTAATGCAAAAGGAATATAGGCGGGAGAGTAATATCCCTTGTGAAGTGGTTACTTTGGTTTTGACAACTGGCACCCTAAGCTACATACATACATACATACACACACACACACACACATATATATATATATATATATATATATATACACACAATAATTGAGTATTTGCTAGATCTAGAAAGAACGTGATTGTTCAGCTGCCACTGCCAATAGGACCTGCTTTAGTGAGCTAATACATGCAAACAGCATTTGTTTATGTCTATATTTGCATGTGTTACCTCATTGAAGTAAAATCTACTGGTTCTGAGGGTGGTAATGATGGTGGTATATGTGGTGGAGGTAATCATGGCAGTGATAAGGGTGGTAGTAGTTCTGGTGTGACGGAGGTGGTAAAGTTGGTGGCAGTGGTAATAATGGTTGTAGTAGCAATGTGGTGGTAGTGATGGTACTTGCAGTGCTGGAAATGTTGATAAAAGTGGTGGTGATAGAGGTAGGTATGTTGATGGACATGTTATGATGGTGGTGGTGGTGGTGATGGTGGTAATGGTAGTAATGTCTATGGCAGAGGGAGTAATAATAATTATAGCTGTGGAAGTTGTTGTGGTGGCAATAACCTCAAATAAACACACCTGTATGAAAACAAATAAAGCAATAAGGTGGCCACCTAAAGATCAGGCTTGCTTCAAGGTACTGACAAAATATTACAGTCAATTGTAGTAAAAAGAAATACAAAAAGTATAGTTTTTCGGTATACAATGCATATTTGAGACAAATAACTGAGTGTGTGATGATTGAATACATTTTTTAGATGTAAAATAGTCCTTCATATGTGTAATGCAAAAAGTCCCTTGAAGGCGCCAATAGGGTGTGGCGAGAGAGTAGACTCCTCTGACTGGAGAAACAGCCCACTGTAGTATTTTTTAAAACATTCATAATAATGCGTTATGCAGACTGCTGTGATGTGAAGCCAGACCTAACAAAGGGGATATTAAGGAACTATTCAGATAATCGTAATAAACATTTCTGTATTTTTTCCTTTTAGAAAGCCCAGGTTGATTCCAGAGTGACTGGGATAATATTTAGTTCTCCCTTCGCCATAAAAGGAAAATCGTTCATGGACTCAAGTTTATCATAAGTGCCTTATCACACAACAGTGGTTTCAGGTTTCTGGACTGTTACCCAAGTATTCAAGGGCATTTTTTTTCTCACACTCAAAAAATATGCAAATATAAGCAAACTTGCCATGCGTATCATTTTCTCCATCTGTTGTAATTTGCATTGGCACGTTTTGTATTTTGTGTTGCCAGGATCATTTCGTCTCTGTTTTTGTTGTTTTCTATTAATAGCTTAACTTATCTTCCATTTATGCTAGGTTTCCCCAAGCAGCCAGGTCAAAAACCTTCTGTGAATCAGCACCACACAGCACTACAACTTTCCTAGACACATAAACATATACAGTAGATAATTGACAATAAACAAAATATTCATACAATATATTTTACTTCAACTCTGCATTATTTTGGAATATAAAATAGTTACTCTGGTATAGCTGTAATTACATTTCCAATACATACTGAGTCAGGAACATGGGATGGGTAGGTTAAAAAAACGAACACATACTGCGGAACAATAATGCTGCAGGCAATAAGAACATGTCCATTATATTGCTTAGAATTGGAATACGTCACAAATTCTTAATATTTATTAACAGGCAAAATTGCAGGAATCGAAAAAGCGGCGGGGATCATGGATTTTCTGTCCCTGGATTTCAGACAGTTTCTTCATCACTCATATCCCAGATCTGGAAAAAAAGAATATGTAAAGATTAAACTTCATCAAAGGGCATGTGTGCAAACTCATAACACATTTACCTTTCACTTAGTGCACCAAAAGTAGATCTGCCAATTTCGAAAGCATATTCACCCTGTGAGTGGGGAGGCGGATTTTGTAGGGGGTGGTGTGGGGTCCAAAGACCCTCACAGCCATGGAAGGACAATGGAGGATGCGGGTCCAGGCAAGGGAAAGCCGGGGGGGAGGACCTGGCCATGCCACTCCTGCCCCTATCTAAACAACAGATTAAAGGCTTCTAAGGTCACCGCCTATCCAAGGCAGTTTTCAAAATACCTAAAAAGAGCAGAGCATTCAAATGTAAGCTGGAAATCTACTATATGAAGTGGTTTCCAGCTCAAGTTATACTCAGTGTGTCATCACAGCTCCACTAGCTTACCGTGAGAAATGTGCTGATATCTTTCCACACGTGGTGGCAATATGTGATTTGGGAGGTCTGCTAACGAACCCATTTGGTTTAACATATCAAATAATGCACTTAAAATAAAGATATCTTTACTGATAAGAATCAATGTGTAAGATCTAAATATGTGAACATTAATGCTATGTCATACAAGGAAATACCAATATTTTGAAATCAGTAGTCCACTACGGCGACATACTAAGGCTGACAACACTCCTCAACAGTGTTGCTCGTGAGATTGAATCCTCCTCTCCTAGATGCCTGTCCCTCACTTGCAGTCTATGCAATCCACCAAAGATGACCAAGTCAGGTGACCTTGCCAGTAAAAGGGAGTTGGAAGTTTGTGTCCTCACTCCAGTTACCAAGCCAGCTCTGTTTGTGTGGGCCCTCAGTGCAGTGAGACTTGCGACTATCCGGTTGGGAAATGACTTAATGAGGATTACTCCCAGCTTTGAAAAAAACAGCAATACATTTAATGCATGGTTGTTTCATTAAAAGCTCTGTTGTATTTTTAGGTTTGAAAATTATGTGAGATGAGGGAATGCACACCCTGTTTTTAAACCGCGTTTTCTTTGAGCAATCATGACGAGGGAAGGAGACGTTATTTTATCAGTCAAGCAGTAACCCCCGACGAAGGGCACATGGCAGCCCGAAATGCATTGGGTATTTTAACATGAAACATTAAAGACTGCTTGCGATGATCTTTTTGCTTCAATCGTATTCTTACTAAAAGGCCTGGATGGGCACAGTTTGAATATAAGAAACCTGTAAATTGGCATCATACCCCGAGTGTTGGACCTCTGGAAGAAACGGAGATAAAAAAAGTGGGACTTACAAGAGTTTAAATATGGTTAAAATTTGGAATACTACGGATAAAAGTTATTACTTGTTTAAATTAGAGGTGCAGGCTACACTAGCGGCACGAAGCTGTGCATTTGGTTTTGGGGCTACATAGTCCCTCACCTTTCTAAGTATTTTTAGGTTTCGCATGCACAGACCTTGCGCTGTGCTTGTGAAATCTATTGAGTTTAATATAAATCTTAAAAGGGGTATTTTTTATTGATTTATGTGCTTGCCACTTACTTTTCCTCCATTTCTATTGGCTGTCGCGCACTATTTCTTGTTGTTCCGCATGTGTTTGCTCTAATCAGTGTTCCCAAGGCCCAACTACTCCATTTCATCCACCAAACTTCTTTGTGAGACAGCTCTCTTGAGGCCGACAAAGGTCAGCGTTCTAGTATTCTTGCTCTCCAGTGTGCAGCTCCGCTGCAAGGCACTTCCTGTTTTTCCAGCCATTCCCTTTCAAGTAGTTTACGGTTTTCCCTTAGATTCCCCTTCCCATGTCTTCTGTCGACTCAAGGCATATTTCTGATATGATATCATTTCAAAGCTTGCAGCGACCCTGTGAAGTACAAGCCATTATATAAATGTGAAATGATACATAAGACAGAAGATTACAAGACTAGGAGTCAAGTCATCCATCCTGGTCGGTAGTATAGTTTAAGAGTGCTTGGTCTGGAGAAGCGTAAGCTAAGAAATTAAAAGGTGCCACAGTGGTTGCCTTTACTAATAAGAAATGATTTTTACAACATTAGGATAATAAAAGACTAGGGAAAAATCATAGAGCTCTAATCTATACGTTGCAGTTTGCATGCAGCTCTTAGATGACACCTAATAGTTCACTGTGCCATTCTAGGATTCTATCCTATAAACCGGAAGTATTAAAAATGTCTCTGTGACAAAAGTGGTAACCCACTGAACTATTTTGATATGCAGTTCTGCAATGTGCATGGTATACGCTTTTTGTAGCAGGCGATTTAACCCTCTGTGCTACTTTGAATCAAAAGTTCCACTAGCCAAAACTCTCCTCTGTACAACAGCTCCATTAATCACCAGAGATATCGTGAAATTGTTATTATTGCCTTAAAATTGCTGGAGGCGAGGAACGCTGCTGCAGGTGCTTTTAAATCCATCAAATATTTCAAAATAAGGCACCTTCCTTAAGTCAGCGCCCCATGCGGTGGCACCAGTTGCACCGCCTTAGAGCCGGCCCTGTCGACAGGTTTCATCCCTGGAGCAGGGTAGTCGCACATGACCAAGTGCAAACTGGAATAAAAGTAATAATCTCCCATCCGTATACAATAGTGCACTTTTTGATGGGTGTGTGTGTTCCTTTTTAAGACAATACGAATACAATAAAAAAGTTTGTGCATTTAGGCCCAGGTAAAATTCCAGCCTTACACCTGGTTGTATTGGGAGTACTTTACCACACGGTAACACTGGAAGGACTGTGGTATTGTATTGTATCTGAATTGGTAAAGCACTTACTGGGAGTAACACATTACTCTTGTGCCCAAGGTTATTGGTTATTTCTGAGATACTTTTTGAACACAGCGGTTGTCTCAGAGTTATCTCGTTTTGCAAAGTTTCTAAAGATAACTTTCACAAAATTAAACATGAAAGCTTGGTTTAGAATTTTACCTTAGTAAAAAGCGTTTAAATATAGAATGCTGATAAAGAATTTACAAAGCTTTGAAACAATGATTGTTTTCACCTATTGTGCTAACGGTCTTGTAATCTAACAATTTTAAATAATTCAACAATAAGATTTACATTCATACATACATAGTGGTTAGTCTGTTATTTTTTATTAGTATAAACATAGGGTGTAGTATTTAAACTTTTTTAGTCTTTTGCTCTGGTTGGTGCCATTACTTCAATATGTATTGGTTATTTAGGAGAAGGTAGTAGGTGTTTAATTCAATTATAAATTGTTTTCAAAGGTGGTTCCAAGAAATCAATGCAGGTGGAGGTTTTTAGTGAATATCCTAATTATTTATTTAAGTGAACTGAGGATTAGTAAATGGCTAGGAAATTGTATTCTAGTGGGATAGGTTATTTACAGAACAGGAAGGCATGCGGATAAGCACGGGGTAGTAAAGAGGAAATGGTACAATGGAGAGTAGATAGCGGCAGCAGAAGTCAGTTTCAAAAAGGATGTCAAATGTATTTCATGTGGGGAGATGAGAAGGACAGCGCTATATTTTAACTTAAAACTTAAAATTGTTGCCTGTCCTTTTCTTTTGAATTGACCATTTACTTATTTCTTATTCTATGCATGCCTCCTCCCTCTGAGCACAGGTTACTCTAAGTCAAATTCATGTCTTCCTTAATCCCTATTATTGTATTTCAGCAAATTGCCAGCACCTGATTTCATAGATCCCAACATCTCCTTCAGAAGTCATATCCCTACAACCTAATAACTAATCAGCTGCTTACCTATAAATACCAACAATCATATGCGTGAATTCACATACCCGCTTTTTCAATAAAGGTCACACCTAACTCCTATGAATTTAATCTACCACACAGAAACTACAGTACATGCAAGTAATGGTTTTGTTAAGCACACAAAACTAACAACAATAACCATCAAGAACCACTGAGGAAAAAAACAAAAAACACACATCTTGGGTCTGAGAGCAGCATGCTGCCCATTTAATTCCTCAAGGGTATTAACTGCTTTATAAATTCAATTACAATACATTACAATGTAAAATCCACCTGCCACACAGTAATAGGTTAACACTTGGGATTTCCTATTACATTTAATAAACTGTAATTCCTAACTGGGAAGAGGTAGGTCTGTCATGTTTAGTACCTATGGAAGTGTAATGAAAATCCTCTTTAATGGTTAGGTCGAATTTATCATTACAAGTTTGAAAATTGCACTTTTAGAAAGTTGGCATTTTCCTGCTCTTAGCCCTGTGTGCCTGCAGGCTATCTCCAATACATGTCTGGGGAAGGTGACAGCTTGGCTTTGCACATTCTCTCTAGACAGCCACACACAATGGGAGCTTAGATGTGAGTTGAAGGAGGAGGATGGGAGGGAGAAGCTGGGAGCAGCCTCACACTTACACCTGAATAGGCTGTGTCCCATCCCCACACAAAGGGTTGCATAACCCCCTGCAGTGAGTTTGGACTTAGGGTAGGAAGGGAAGGCCTTTACGCACTTCAAAGACCTTTCTTTGAAGTCTCCCCCACTTTAAAGGCACTACTGGGTATAAGAACTGGACCTTAGACCCACCCTACCACTTCAGTACCCTTATGGACCTGTGAAGACTCTGCCAGGAAAAAGTACTTCTGTGCTGCTGAAGGACGCCACTCTGCGGGACTGATGCTCTGGAAGAACTGCTTTGCTGCTGTGCTGTACTGCTGCCTTTGTGTTCTGGTTGAGAAGGACTGGACCTGCATCACTTGAACCCAGAGTGACTCCAGGGGCTTTCTGTCTTGCCTCCTGATCTGAAATCTCGGGGGACATAAAAGAGTTCCAACTATCCTAAGTCTGTACCTAAAGTGTGCCATCTGAGAGTCTACTCTGCCAAGTGGAGCCACCCCAGTCCCGGATCCTTGGTAGTAAGCTTAAGGTGCTTGCCCAGCCCATTACTGTTGCAGAGATGGAGCTGGTGCATCGCCATTGTTGTGAGGTCAGCAACGATGCATCTTCAACACTGCATAGATGGGAACTGGTGCATCCCCCCTGTTACCCGGACCAGAACTGAAGCATTGCTGCATCTGACCCTCTGGTCTGCCTTCAGAACCACCACTGTGCAATGCTCTTCAAGTGAAGTCCTTGCATCTACCTTGACTGCAGCATCAATGTCGAAGCTGAAATTCCGCATCGCACCAAAGCCGACACATCGACGCTGTTGTGCCGCCAGGACCAGCGTATCGGCGACAAAGACCATGGAACTTTTCCTCAACAGGCCCAATCTAGTCTCTGTAGCCAGCCCGCACCCCATTGCAGTCGGCCTGAACTTTTGACTTTCTCGGGGTCCAGTGCGACCAGATGTCCCTTCCTGGCGCTTAGTGCTTGTTGGCGCTATTTTCACCTATTCTTTTAAAAAGCAATATCTCTGATTCTACTGATTAGATTTAGATTTGGTCTTGTTTTATTTATTAAACTATTCTCCATTTTTCTAAACTGGTGTGGGATATTTTTGTATGTTGTTTTCACTGTCTTTACTGTTTGAAGTGTTGCACAAATACTTTATGGATTGCTTTCAAGTTAAGCTTGACTGCTCTGTGCCAAGCTACCAGGGGCTGAGCACAGGTTAATTTGGGAATTGCTGGTGTCTTACCCTGACTAGGATTGTGGCTTCTGCTTGACCAGGGTTTCCTCCAGCAACCATCCGTCAACCAGGAACTCAATTTCTAACAACACACAGAAAACACACAACATGCAAGCTAATAAACACACAAAACCAAACGCACACAAATAACCCTGCCACCCTTCTCGGGGAAGGTGCTGGAGGCATTTGTAAATGAGCAGCTGAGAAGCTATCTCGAGAAGAACAATCTACTTGACACCTCACAGTCAGGTTTCCGTGCGGCACATAGTACGGAGACAGCCCTGATAGAGGTGACGGATAACATCAGAGGTGCCCTTGACAAGCGCCAATCATGCATTCTGGTACTTTTAGACTTATCAGCTGCCTTTGACACCATCTCCCACCATATCCTAATCAGACGACTGTGGGAGTATGGTGTCAAAGGGCAGGTCTTAAAGTGGTTCATTAGCTATCTGTCAAACCGAACCACCACACTGCAATTAGATGAAACCTTAGCCAGCACACGGCCAGTTACAAGGGGTGTGCCACAAGGCTCTATTCTCAGCCCCTCACTTTTTAATGTTTATATGGCCCCCCTGGCCAATCTCATTAGGGCACATGGATTTGACGTGTTATCATATGCTGATGACACGCAAATACTTGTTACCCTTGAACATGATATTAATGACACCAAAAAACGCTTTAAAAAGTGCTTAATAGAGGTTAAAAACTGGATGAGTCTAAACCATTTACAACTAAACGGCGCAAAGTCTGAAATAATGACTTTCGGTCAAGCCAGTGTACACTGGTCTCAGGACTGGTGGCCCCCGGAAATGGGGGAATGTCCTGTCCCAAAAGAATCTGTCCGCAACCTTGGAATCCACATGGATAATAAATTATCCATGAAGGACCATGTGAACCACACTGTTGGAACCTGTTTTGGAATCATGCGAAGTCTCCGCAGAGCTTTTAAATGGATACCAAAAGAATTGTATTGTATTGTGGCATACTTGTAGAGCGCAACCTGTCACCACAAAGGGCATCCTGGCGCTTAACCCGTACTCAGTTAGAAGCAATAGCTCAACCTATCCTAGACTAGAACGCAAAGTTCTAGTTCAGGGCCTTATTATAAATAGGCTAGATTACTGCAACTCCATTCTGCTTGCCATAAATGAATGCCACATAAAGAGACTGCAAGTTGTTCAGAACACTGCTGCTCGTCTGATTTTAGGACTCCCAAAACGATCCCCCTCCCTTCCTAGCCTGAAAAATCTACACTGGCTGCCCATAAAGAAGAGAGTCATTTTTAAAACCATGTGTCTGGTCCACAAACATATGCATGGCACTGGACCCAAATACTGGAACCAAAAATTGACTTGGTACCAGCCCGGACGAGAACTGAGATCTAGCTATAAGTTCCAACTTATGCCATCTAGAATACAAACAGTCAGGAATGGGGGACGTGCTTTCTCACATATGGCACCTCTCCTATGGAACAAACTTCCTCTGAATATTCGTGCAACGACCGAGCACATGAGTTTCCGAAGATTGTTGAAAACATGGCTCTTCAGCTAGGTCTCTGCCTTTTCGTAAGATCTCTCTCCTTTTTACTCCGGGACTGTCCGCATGCGCCATGAGACTCCCTCACAGGACGTGATATGTTTTGCGCAATACAAATTACCAGACTAGACTAGACTAGACCCAATCACCCAACTGGAGTCAACAAGTCCTTCCTTACGGCTTGGCTACAGTTAGCTATCTATATGTTGGAGATCTAATGTTTCAAACAAAGTACATAGACTTAAAGTAGGCTTTGAGTCACCCCCTTAGCTTTGTTGTCTATCTCACGTCCCTGTTCCTTGTTCAATGGCTTTGCTCCCAATTTTTCGTTTTATTCCAGCCAGGAGCATTTAGGCCGGGCTGGGTGCCTTGTATCTCTCCACTGCTGATGTTGTCTGTATTCAGTGAACTGAGTTTTCCATTTATTTTCAGCACTCCATTACAATGTTTGTTGTGTTGCTGTCCCCCCTATGCTCTGCTTTTCCCATTCACATCCCCCCTGCCCTCCTCCTCCAAGCTCTCCAAAGTTACCCCAGTCATCAGGTTCACAACTCCTTGTGTTTCCTTTTGTCCTCCCAATTATCAGAGCAGGAGAAAAGGTTGAGAGCAGAGAAAAGCTGCAATGGTAACAGCTTATTTTTGAAAGAGAGAGAATTCAAGCAGGTACACAATAAGTCATTTTGAGTGGCTTTGACCTGTGCCAAGCAAAGCTTGCTTGAAGAATGTTGATCTTGCCTCTGTAAAGTGTCTATGCCTTACCGGGGATAGAGATGATTATAAGGAGTGGTACATTTGGCCCTGGGTAGAAACAAAAGAGACTGAGCTGTGCAAAGGCAAGTGGAGGGGGCTTTAAGGGTGTTGCGAAGAGTTGGACACAGGGGATTGAAGAGAACATTGGAGAGGTTAGCCACATTTTATATGGCGGGCACCCTAGGTTTAGTCCTTTTGTATCCTGCCTTGGTGTTAAGTTGACGTTTGCCACAGAATTGCACCTGCAAAGACCCTAATATCTACCCAGAGTTTGCTTGAGGGCCATGCGCCAACCAATAACAAATTCACCAGCCATCAACGGCCTTCTCCTACTTCTTCAAAATGTTCTTTTAATTTCATGGGAAACACTGTTCTGGAGAATAGTTTTTCTCATTATGTCATTTAAAATATGGAAAGACTATTTCTGCTATTAAAATTGCCTTACAGCACTAACAGGACTGAGTTGGGATAGCAGGGTTCTTGGTTTCCGGTCGACTGTAGATATTGTGTGCTTGCTATAAATGATCTTATAAAGTATTCTAGCGAATGCTTAAATGAAGTGAAGGCAGGGCTCCTTTCCATTTAAATAAAATTAAAAAAAGCTTTTTCCAAGGCAGTCTTCAACTTGTGTGGTTTAATTCTCCTTGGTGGGAAAGTCCGCATACTCATGGTACAAAGGCCATGCTGGGTGTCATGCAATGCCTTGTCCCTGTGCCTTTGTGGAACAGGCTATGCTTCCATCTCCAAAACAGATCAGAGATTGAAGGCACACAGGAGAGTCCCAACCACTCATTAACTGCACGCCGTAAATACTTTTTAGTAGGTGTCGGAATCACTGGGCACTCACACCTGCAGACTTGAAAGGCCATTCGGGGTTAAAAGATGCAGCAGCACCAGTCTTGACTTTGACGAGATGGATAAGAGATCAACTGAGCCATGAAAAGCATTAAAACAAACTCCAAGGATTTGCAAATAAAAAGTTATGAGAAAGTGTGCATAGACACCATAAGAATAAAGCGAAAGAGAGTAGATATATTACATCCTGTCTTCATTCTCTGAAAGGAAAATCGCATGTCCATTCAATCCTTTATAATGTATCATGGAGACATATGTGTAAATCATACCAATTGTAATTATTTACATAGCACACAATACAAAACGAATAGTTGTTTAGCCTTTAGTAGAATTATTACCCAACTACATGACATTCATTATATGATGTCCTAAGAATCAAAGTGATGCAAAGATTCCCTATTACGTTAAACAGGGCACATAGAAATGGCTGCAGCATGCGAATAACCATCTGAGCCATTTCCCAGGATCGAAATTTATGAACTGCAGTTTACACAACAATCTCTGCAACCGACTGAACCCACCAAGCTTATCTTCCAAGGATTTCAACCTGTCACCTGCCCTACAAGTTACCTAGAAAGATGTGCAGAATGTCTAAAATATTACTAATAATCTGCAAAACTGTGGTAGCAAGTTCAGATGTGTGTATGTACGGCATCAAACAAAGGTTTTTGTAAAGAGACATACCAGTTTCCCATTCAGAATGTTATGGAACTAAAGATGGTACCTTATAGGATGCAGACTAATTAGGTTCCTGACTGCCCAGTAAGTATAGGTTCCGGGGGACTCAGTACCCTGGACATTGAATGGAGGCTTACAGGAGTTGTGAAGGATCGGAGAAGACTCTGGGATAGAAGAGGCTGCCTATAGGACTCTTAATGTCACAGGAGAGTGGAAGGAAGCTTCATATGGCTACAGTCACTGGTCTGAGGACTAACTAAAATGTTTCCAGAATCTGTGAGGGGCAGCAGAGAGAGCGAGAGACAGATTAGGGCAAAATGCTCCAAATTAAAGCAGAGAAGGTCTCACGATTTGCTGAGGGACAGCGTGGGCCATCTAAGGGCTCCCAAACTTCAGGTAACAATCGCTACTGGCCAACTAAGGTTTTCTTGGGTCTTTTGGTGTCAGCAAAGAGAGGCTTATGTTGGATTAAGCCAGTATGTAGGAAGATTGGTGCCCTGAATGGGGCGGGGTTTAGACACCGAGCACCAACTGGTTGGGTCAGAAGGTCAACCGAGGATAACTAGAGGCCAATGGAGGATTGGAGTACCAAGTAAGGGTTTCTGATTGTCAGTACTTGGTTGTTTGCTGTGGACTGTCTCTTGACCACCTGAGGGTGCTTCAGTTGTTTTCAGAGGGTCTCTGAACATGACCGAGGATTTGCTATTAGTTAGCTGCGGTCTAACCGGGGATCTCTTAAGATTGACTTTGGTCTTTAAGCATTGGCTGAAGGTCTATGAGGGCCAGATCAGAGTTGGCTGAGGATACATGAATTGCAGCCAAATGTCGTTAAGGACCAGAGGGTGCTTTAGGGTGAGATGCTGAATCTCTTGCCTGGCTGAGGAGGACTAAGAGCAGTCACAGGAACACTCGGTGATCAGCAGAGTGGCTCTAGAGACCTGTAGAAGATGGCCAACCGACGAGATTGGTCACCAGTGGAAGTGGAAATGCTCTGATGGATGACTGAGGAAATCTGGTTTGCCGACAGACTTCAAATGTGGTCCTCTGCCCGACATTCCTGTTTCTTTTCCCTGAGGTATACCTCTACTGTCTATGAGCTAAGGCTGCATTGCTGCTTCCCATAGTGTACCGGTTTTGTGTGTAAAAGACGTTTACACTGCTGTTCTATTTTTTTGAGCTAAAAGTGTTATTGGGCTATTTTGTACTGGTGCCAGGCCATTTTATATCAACCAATCTAAAGCCAACATTTGAACCAGACGACTGGAAAAAATGACTTTTTTGGGACTAGCTGCTATGCTCTTCAGTACAAGACACACTACAGAAGGATGTATGACGTTACAACGCATCCTTTTACAACACCTACCTTTACAGCGCAATTTTTACACCGCAACATCCATTACAACGCATACCATTACAACGCATGCCATTACAACGAATTCTTTGAAACTACCTTTACAACGCATTCCACTACAACGCATACTACATTTACAATGCATACCATTACAACGCATAACATTACATTGCATGTAAGATAATTATTGGATAGTGTAGGGGTAAAAATTACTATTATAACTCCAGGGGGTGCAACAGTAGGGTAAGTGTTGGATAGTGTAGGGGTAAACATTACTATTCTAACTCCAGGGGGTGCAACAGTAGGGTAAGTGTTGGATAGTGTAAGGGTACTATGTGTTGTAATGGTATGCGTTGTAATGGTATGCGTTGTAATGACTGCGTTGTAATGGCATGCGTTGTAGTGGTGTGTGTTGTAGTGTCATGCGATGTAATGGTTGCGTTGTAAATGCATGTGTTGTAATCGATGTTGCGTTGTAAAAGTTTTGTTGTAATGGTAGTGCGGTGTAAAAGTTGCGTTGTAAAGGTTGTTTCACACTACAGAATATTGCTTCGTAAAACTTACTAAAACCAGAGGAAAATTGTCAAATGCTGCTGAAATGTACGTAACTTAACCCATAGTGTCTTCATCGGCTTTTCAGTCAACATTATCCGTGGATTTCTGCCCACATGCTAGAGATTTTGTTGTGCTATTGCACTGATGTGGTCTGACTGGTAACAATGCGTACGCTGCTAAATGCATACCGTGTCTGTATTATGACTAATGGCAGTGCTTAATTTGAACAGGTGGTTTCCAGTGCTCGGCACCAGCACTTAATTGTCAACACTGGCACTGATGACAGTCTGCCACATAGTGGCGGTGTCTGTCTAATTTAGAGATAAGCACAACAGCAATTATTTACGGATTCAATATAAATTAATATGACTAAGACCTATAACCCAGGCCATTCTTATAGCTTTGGGGGCCTGGAATAGTCTGAATTGTCACACCTGTTGGAGTGTGATGTTAGTAGTTATTTTGGTCCTGTAATTGGCAGTGCCTCCAGGGGCAATGGATGATGCAAGCTGCAATGGCTTCCTGAGGAGGGCTGTGAAACGTACGTTTTTTTTTCTTTTTTTCTTTTTTTTTTTTTTTTACAAATTAAGCAGTAACCAATGGTTGCAAGCAAGATGGGCCTCCCCTACATAATGTGTTGACGGGTCGCGGAGACTCCACTAATACATATATATCTATAGCCTTTAGGTTGAACGTCCCCTCCTCGCCCCCACCCCCCACGAATGATGTTGGGAGGCCTCTCTGCACTACAGTAGGGTGCATTACACCTCTGATTATAAGACAAGAGTTTTCTAGTATTGCAAAAAGGCAAGCAAATTATTCTTCCCACGATTCCTGTACGCAATATTTTGAAAATGTTTATACTTTCCTGAACTGTTGGGGGAGCCCACTT
The DNA here is from genome assembly GCF_964263255.1 of Lissotriton vulgaris. NCBI lineage: Eukaryota > Metazoa > Chordata > Amphibia > Caudata > Salamandridae > Lissotriton > Lissotriton vulgaris. The sequence goes on from NC_141697.1 coordinate 1,039,736,304, forward strand.
GAGAAAAGGGGACGAGGCCTTTCATTTCACAGAAAAATAATAGGAGTTGATCTAATCTTGCCGCAATTAAGAGCCACAACTTGCCAAAGAAAATACACAGACATGTCCAGTCTTCGCATCAGAGTTTAAGGGAACATTTCAGTAATGGAATACAGCTCCTCATGTTCTCACAAGTGGATCATTAACTACCGTTTTATCAACGCAGTGATCACCCCCTGGTAGGCATTTCCTGACAGTTAATGCTGATGCTATAAGAGCTGACCTCACAGGGCAGCCAGAAACAAGAACAGTGAAATGAGAGGCGATTATTGCTTTAAGATGTGAAACGCCACAAAAGCCGATGAAATGTGTGTTACAAGTAAAGTCAAAAACACAACACATCTCCCTTTCCCCGATAACGACCATCCAGAATAAATAATGCCCATGTGACAGACAAGCTCGGTTTAACATCTGATTCTAATCAGCCTTTCCTGAGGCCTACCTAATTTAAAACAAATTACAGCAACATTGCAATACAGATTGCAACTGCGATGGGAAACACAGTAATAATTTCAAAGGTGCCTGCCTTATCATCAGTTTCGTTTTATGAGCTTTCTTGTTAATGGTGTACTGCCTGGCCAATCCTCCAAAAAACTACCTTTTAAAATGAATTTCATATGTAGGGGGGTGCGTTCTCCAGAAGGTATTTGAGTGTCCTACTGAGTTTTCTACAATAATCGACAGCACCATTTTAGAAATAAATGGAAGGAAAGATAACACATAAATTGCTATTTGACTGTTCCACTTATAGATGAGGTCAAACCGAATAATCTACACTCTACTTAGCAACAGTCCAAGGACCAATGCGTGGTTCTCTTTCTTGCATGCCAAGGTCAAGGGGCTACAAGGTGCACCATATCAATATTACAGGAGTGTTATGACTTTAAGATTAAATGGCCGAACCGAAGCGCCCAAAGACGTGCTATTTTTCACGGGTAAATGCTAAATATAAAAGGCACTTGCCAACACGTGACGAACTGTGACGCCTGCACTGCCCGTGCGAGCTCCGTCAAGCTGTGGTGGGGGTTCGTGAATCACTGTCTAGACAGGCTCGGGATGCTGAAACACAGCAGTCCCATCACGGCCAGTTTGAACTAGACACATTTAAGTACTATACATCTATTCATTTATTTTTATTTATAGTTGTTGTAAAGCGCCTGAACCACAAGTTGCCGTTTCTGAGCGCTTGGGGAATGGAAGTCAAGTGGACTGCTGCTTCAAAGGGTGTGCCATGCCATAGGAAGGGAGAATATATCGTGGAAAAGGTATTTTTTTAAACAAAAATGTATGGAAATCCATTCAAGGTAAGGTATGTAATACAGGTCCAGTTGCAGGCACTGACTGGCGATTTAATAAAATGAGAATGAAGGAAAGCGTTCATAAGCCAGGTGGAGTAGGACCGGAAACCAACATCAGTCCTAACTGCAATGTAGCAACCACAGCCTCACACTAGACTAGAATGGGGTCGGAGGCTCTATCTTGGGTGGGTCACAGCAATGCGTCCTGCTCCGAAAGGAGACCCCCAGCCTACAGGGGGAATATGTCAGAGTGGCAGAATGGCTAATCTGGGTTGGATGAGGGGCCGTAGCTCTGTTCTTTGGAGAGCACAACAGCAGAGCATTCACACCACGTAGTTTCGCTTGGAACTTCTCTGCACCTGATGCTCAGTTCCGCCTTACATCGAGACATCCAATTCAATTCACAGAGAGGCTATCATTCCCTTTGAATGATAGCCGGGACACTCCTCGGAGTAGCCGTGCGCTATAGAAGCACCCCCTTTAACATAACATAACATTAACATTTGATCATGTCAGAGTGTTTGTAAAAAAGATACTGTTAGAAATGGGCATGCGACTAAGCCAGGCAGAAACCACCACTCTAGTCAGGGCAAGGGAGTTACACACTGAAGATAACCCCTGCTCATCCCCTTAGTAGCTTGGCAGAGCAGTCAGGTTTATCCCAGAGGCAATGTGTAAAGCGTTTGCGCAACTCACTCACACAGCAGCGACACACTAGGAACACCACAAAAGAAAGTTCACACAAGGTTATATAAAGATGGCCTTTGTATTATCCATAACAACACATTAGAACACCATCACATATAAACACTGTAGCACCAGGCACTTGTCATGACTTAACAGGAATACATAAATCATTAGGCCAATCTGGCCACTGTCATAAAATATCACATTAGGGCTATTTGTAGCATGAAAATACTAGACATAACCCACATCAGCAGTGTACTAAAGTATCCACTTATCTGAGTGCACCCATCCATAAAATCACCATAGTGATGCGTAGGGTACAAAGCTTGGCAATGTAACCCCTAAGCCTAATCACATCAGGGCATATTATAAATCACTCACTTTACAGTATATACCACAATGTAGCCCCACAGCGTAATCAGGGCCTGAACATGCCTGCCTCTAATACATTCCTGAGAGCCCACTGGCTCTCAACACATGTAGGGCACCGAAGTACCAGCCTCTCTATCTCCAATCAGCAGTCCCAGCGCTTCTGCGCTCACCATATGGGATGCATGGTAATTTTGTGGAGGTTCCTTCCTCCAACAAGGGTCGGGAGCCTCCGTCGAGGTTTATCCTGAGCTACCAAAAATACAAAAAGTAAGGGCTCTGAGGTTAGGTGTCACTCCGGCAGCTGCCTGCTACCTCCCGGGGAACTGCTACCCTGGTAAGTCGGGTGACGCAGACTTGACTGATGCCACAAGAACAATTGATGGACAGATGGGGGTGAATGTTTGCATTGTCCAGCATTACATCCATCAATTGTTTCTTTTGCATATATCACCCTAAGTGTGAAGGGTATGCCCAGACGTGGGTCCTGTGCTCACTACACCACTGGATTCAAGCTAGCCTGGCTGATGAAGGGTGATGCCCTGAAACTGGTCCCAGGATGCTTGTTTCCGGTCCAGGGAGGAACTGGCTTGACAGTTTGAGCTGGACTATTCCCGCAAGGAACAGGGTCAAGACTCATTTGCATATGGCTGGGTCCAACTGGGGTGCTGTGGTGAGCAAAAGAATGATGGATTAAACCCAAATCCTTGTGACTGGGGGTGAATGTTTGCATTGTCCAGCATTCCTTCCATCAATTGTCTCTTTTGCATATGCAGACTTGACTGGCCCACTGGGTTTGAGGAAAATGCTGGACTGCTCCGGCCGTCCAGGAGCTCCAGCCTCTCACGCGCCTACCAAATGGCATTGCAGCATATCCAGCCTTGCGGACTGCTGGACAAATGATGACAGACTCTCCAGACGCCGGCGGGAACCTTCTGAGCTGGCTTGCTTCGGAGCGCCGTTTCCTCTTGGGCCGCTCTCCTCCCTCCGAGGCACATGGAGTCTGCGAGGCTCCGACTTGATCTGCCCGCCGGCCCTGCCCACACAAGGCGTCCTCTGCCTGACTTCCGGCTTCTCCCTTGACTCACTTGTTGCTATTTCAACTCGCTGGGGGGGCTGGGCGGCGGTGGGGGGCGCGCTTGGCCAAGGAGTCAACTTTTGTCTCAGTGCAGGCTTCCTCCTGACGGCCCACAATGAGAACTCCCCCTGAGTTCCCAATCGCTAAAACTTGCGGCGCTGTGTCGGATCCAGACACACAGTGCCCCGGCCACAGTGGAGAGGGGAGGGTATACACTCTCCCCTCCAATGCCTCAGTACTGGTAACCTCCAACCAATATATGCCCTAGCTTTCCATACTCCATGCCCCATTGATTTATCACCCGCCCCTCATGCAAACCCCTGCGAGTATCCATAAACAAACAGAAATACATAAATTCAAACCAAATGTTTGCACACTAATGTAATGTGTGCAATCAATTTGTAATACAAAATTTGTCCATTAAATTTTTTTGTAAAGGTGTCACAGAATCTAATGGATTATTTGAGGCCTCACTGAATCCTCCAGGCAACAAGTGTTTCATATTTGGGGCATATCACCCGAGGATTAATCCAGCATGATCATGCTATCTCTTCTGCTTTCTTTGCTGTTGAATAACTGGTCATTGTAGACCAAAGGGTTGTACTTCACATAAGTTGCGGCCCATCATTCTTGCATTGAGATTCCTAATAGGCACACCCACTGGGACTGGTATCCCATTGCTGCTTCACTTCTCATTGCCTTTCTTTAACAAGCGTTACGATGTTTGCCATGGTCGCCCATACTAACTTAGCCTTCTGGCTCCTACGAGAGATTTGTTACCCAATTAGGGAAGTTTAGGCATGAGGATAGTAACAGTGCCCAAACAGAATAGTCCCAACATATTTTAACAAGTGGCATAAAAGTAAGCGGTCACATGATGGCTACAGTGCAGGTCGTGACTCTGCATAAGGTTATACTCCCACAGAGTGGACCAATTTCTCATAGCTATATGGGAAAATGTCCAGGCTCTCCTTTTCTTTGTCAACTTAATCTCATCTTCCTCAACCCAACCCCAGGTCTGATAAAACAATCTCCATTTGGAGTATATGATGGCCAATCTTGTGCATACCACCACGGCCTAAGCAATGCCAACCAACTTTGTTACATTCCTCACATATGGATATCATTAATCAGTAAAGAGGACAAGTGGAGGAAATAAAAGTACTTTAAACAATGACAGTGAAGATGTTTTCAACTCTCCTTCACATTATGTCACTCATTCATACAAATGTCGTAGATGACTTTGCTAATAAATGAAAAATTCTACAAGGCAATAGAAGGAACGGTTTTGGCCTATACTCGCGCACTCTGTTTGTCCAATTATTCGAAAAGTGCTCACTCTTCGGGCCAACCGCTACCGAAGCCCGATATTAACAAAATTACACATTTACAGGGGTAGAGGATCACAGGAATCAATAGTATCACCACAAGAGTCCCATACACTTAAATAGTAAGGCATATATTCCACAATACTGAATTAAAATATCGTGTTAACATATGAGACAACACAATTATTTATTATTATAAAGACCAACACACTTGATGTCCTTCTAAGTCCATTGATTCATTTTTCTATGGAGTGTTACCTCCGGTATACATACAATCCTGCAGGCACTGTTAGGTGGAAGGAGTGGCAAATGGATATGTTATACATTTGATGACACTGTGTAAAAGTTCAGTTCTAGTAATAGTTCAAACAATGGAGCTAGGGACGTTACAGCTTTGCAGCGCTCGATACATTTCCCATTGTTTTTCTTACATCACATTAGTTTCATCTGCCTACAGGAGAAAAAGTCACAGGACCTAGTAATAGGAGCTGAAAAAAGCCATCGGGTTAATACGACTTTTTTAATTCTCTTCTTCCAAAATCAATTATTTAATGAAAATGTCATACTTTGACATTGTTATGACAATGTCATGCTTTGTCATTGTTATCATTCGTGAAGATCAAGACGCTTCTTGCCTGTGGCCATCATCCACTGCATGATTCCAACATAAAGAATTTGAAAAATGTACTTATGGCACAACAGCATGTTATTGTATGTTATATGTGATGCTGTGCTATGCTAGGGGCTGTTTAAGGCCCACACATGTTATAAATGTGGTCTCAAATAGGCCTGGGCAGAGTTCAGCGGAAGTGACTAAAAAACTCTGCCGCGCTTTGTGGAGTTCCGCAAGCAGCAGAGTGCCTTTGGTCTCGCTGTTCGTGTTGATGGGTTAGATCAGCGCAAATGGCCATATGCCCAGCGCAAGAGGGTGGTACTTCTTTTCTGATACTAGAGTAGATTTTCTACTCGAGCGGCAGCTTTCTTAATGCGAATGGAAGGTTTCTCATCCGCGTCCCCCGCGGTAAGAAATCTGACCAACCGCATTGAGAAATCTTGCCGGGAGTGGATTTTCCTCGCTCATGCTTGCCAACTGGACGATGGGGAGCAAGGACAAAACTCTGCTCCGCAGAGTTTTTCAGAACTAGGTGTTCTCCGCAGAGTGCAGAAAACTCTGCAAACAGAGCAGAGTTCAGCACCCAGGCCTAGTCTCAAAGCCAAGTTCAGATGCAGGGGCTGAGGGGCCCTCCGTACACCAATTGTGGATATGCTTTACTCCCCAACCAGCTGACTGCCACTCATTTTCCAAGCTCGCCTTCAGCCTCAACACAGCTGTGCTATGTTTGTATGCCACTCATTAAAGCAACAGCCCGAGTACAAGCATGCCACACACACACACATTAGTGTCAAAGAATTCTGAAAGCCGCCGGAACGAAGCAAATGGTCTTCAAAGAAGACTTTTCCTAAAGTTGTAAATAGTCTTTCACACGAAACTAGAACACAACTTAAGGATAAAATATCTGATCCTCCTTCATCAGGATACACCCCTTTCTATCTGAAAACACATTGTTTATTTAAAAAAAGCCACCGCAGACTTCAAAGAGGCTATCTTATTTCACATGGTGACCTACTGATACACGGTTCTGAGGAACAGAAGATGAAAAAAATACACCACGAGGGCTCTGAATTATGCCCTTATGACTGCGCCAGGAGGATTGCCAAACCAAACCAAACACCCATTGTCACTAGGGAAAATACGGCGTCGAATTTCGATATGAACAAATAGCACACTGTTCATTCCATTGTGCGAAATCTAAGTAACATTACATAAAAAACCGCCTGAATTCTGCCGCTGCAATCTGACACTCCTCTAAAAAAAACTGCATCACTTTAATAGACGTGAACTGAAGTCAAGGTGTTAGGAAATACTGCAATACAATGTGTAGGTCCCACTCAAAAGCGTGTGAGATTCATAGTTAAAATACACCTATGCGTTCAATGCATGTTTTTTTTTCACTAAAGACCGATCTACACAGATTAACTGCACGTTGAGGTCTACTATGCAATATACTGTATGGATTGCAATACACTGCAATGCATATAGGATGCAACTTAATGGGATACAGATCACACAACAGCTAAAGTTACATGTTTTCTAAACGTACACCTGCTTAATGCATGCACTTTACACATTACATACATACAGGGTTAAGAAAATGAGCCTACTTGTACCCTTGCGTATACACACCACACATAGAAGAGTGCATATAATCATGTCATAATTTTCGCATGAGTAGGTAGAGAATGCATTGCCCCCTAAAGTCCAAAGGCCGTTAAGGCACACCAAACACATTTAACCTGCTTGATTCCTGATTGCTCTTCACACCCTTTAACAACATGATCTCCAGCTTTAAAATGAGTACTTTTGATTCCTTATCACTGTATTTGCAACTGTAAAATACTTTACCGATCCGGTGAAGATTGTCAGCCACCATAGTTCTTCTTGCTCAAGTTCGATACAGTATCTCTGGACCACAGGTTCCATGATGCCAATCAGTTGCCTTCATTGGGAGGAGGGGGAGAGTGTTCTGTTGAGAGATGTGGCCATTTTCTTCGTAAAGGAAGCAGTGGTGCGGGTACCTCCACATCAACAGGGTACCAGCATCTATTCTATTCTCTTCGTGATGATTGAGCCTTTGGGAATGTGCGTGCAATTTTGAACTTGAAAGGATTGAATGGATTCATTCCGGCTAAATAATGGTGCCCATGCAGACTCTTGTTACTTTCGTCAGCCCATAGGATGTATGTCGACCCTAGGCCTGAAAGGCACATATGTTCACATTCCAATACATCCTTCCTCCCAGAAGTTTCTTTAGTTCACTGTCGGAGATGACTGTGTTCACAAAGGTTTTGGCGCCTATGATGTATTCTCAAAGGTTGAGGGAGTTCAAATCATACTTAGCTGTTTGACTAAGTAGTGCATCCTCTTTTTCAGAGCCTCAGGAAGACACTTCAACAGTGTGCTGCATGCTACAGGCCTTTAGATTTCTCCTGAACTGGGACACATCTCATCAATTCCCATATTTAGTTTGACTGTTTACTGGGGGCAAGTTTCCACACTGACCTGAAGCAGCTATTCCCTTCTCTGAGTTGGCTGACCACATTCAGCGTGGACTCAATCTCAGCCTGCACCTGGCTGTAACATTAACACGTTTACACAAGAAGTGTGGCTCAATGATTAGAGCGGCAGACCCTGATGCAGAGGTCTAGCCCGGGACCAGGGTTCAATTCCCCGCCTCGGCGGGTCTTGGGCTCAAAAATTCCACGGACCTGATAATTCTCGCCTCGGTGCCTTTTCTAATCATGGAGTCCCACTCTGCAACTCTGGGCAATAGCTTGCTTAATCTCCACAACGGCCCCCACAACGCTAAGGATGCCTGGCCTCCACCTTGGGGGTGCCCAGTAGTGGATGCCTCACAGGGAAAGCCAGGGTGGATTCCACAGCGGTATTCGTACAAGCGCCTTGAGACCCTTGCGGGTGAGTAGTGCGCTATACAAGTATCAATTTTACACCAACTGCCCTTGTTTTATTATCCCATGTCCTACTGGGATCTTGCAAGCCAGGAAATGAACGCCATGGTGCCTTTGATGTCTCACCTTCAGAAGGCTGTGGATTGGTGACTGGTGGACACAAATCTCTCTGCTGGTCTTTCCTTCGCTCATCCTCTTCTCAAGATGCTCATGACCAATACAAGTGCAGTGGGTTGGGGGCTCATGCTGGAGGAAGCTGTGGCAAATGAGTGTTGGTCTCCTCATCCCTATAGTAATCGGGTGGTGTGGATGAGATATCAGAGGGTGTGTGTTGATCATTCACTAAGATTTGTGGGAAGAAGTCCACTTTGCATCCTTGACTGCCTGTTATATGGTGGGTGTCTGATAATACTCAGGCGATCATCTGAGCCAAGTGCTCTCTCCCTAGATTACCATTTCCAGCCAGATTGGTTCTACCGATCAGCAAAGTACTAACACCCATTCTCAACACCTCCATTGACTCCGCCACATTCTTGGACACCTGGAAACATGCCACAGCTCAGAAGCCATCCATTGACCCAGCCATGCTGTCCAACTACAGACCCATCACTGTCCAACTACACCCGGCAAATATCTTAGATAAACTTATCAACCAACACCTACCGGCCATCTCACCAACCACCAGCTTCTCGAAACAATACAGTCCAGATTAAGGCCCAACTAAAGTACAGAAATAGCACTTATCAACATCTGCATGATTCTTGACAGAGGAGACACTGCAGCCCTCATTCTCCGTGGCCTCTCTGCAGCATTGCACATGGCCTCACATCCAATCCTCAATAGGCGCCTGTATAATATTGGCATCCAAAGACCTGCTCTCTGTTGGGTCTGTTCCTCCTTAATAGATAGAACACAAGCTGTCAGTCTGGCATCTCATTCTTCAGAAGCCCAAAAACTCATTTGAGGAGTCCCTCAAGGTTCATCGCTCGTCCCACCATCTTCAACACATATATGATCCCTCTGGCCAACATCTTCTACGCACATAACATCAAAATGCTCTCCAACACTGATGACACAAAACTCATACTCTCCCTCTCAGATAAGAATCCCAATACAAGAAGCAACTTCAATGCCTGCATGACTGAAGTTACTAACTGGATGAAAGCCAACTGTCTCATGCTCAACATTGACAAGACACACTCTAACCACTCCTGATACACAAACACACTAATTTCAAACTCTTCACATACACACTGAAGGCACTACATAACTTAGGCCCCACCTATTTGAACAGCCACATCTCCTTTCACCAACCAGCCAGACACCTCCATTCAGGACACTAACTCGCACACACCCCATGCGCACACATAAGCAGATCAAGAAGACAGGTGTTTTCTTACACTGCTCCTAAAGTATGTAAAGGCCTCCCACTCCGCATCAAAGCCTCCTTCTCTCTTCTTGAATTCCTTAAGAAGCTGAAAACCTGGCCTTTCAATTAACCAAACTACCACAGGCTGGACTAGGCACACACACCTGCTCAGCGTCAGGATACCCTTGCGGGTGATAGTATTTGTTACAAATACACATAACATTATCAAAAGATATTGTAGAGGAGAAATGTAAACTGCAGTGAATGGTATAGCAGGCAGATAGGGAATGAAGAATCAGGCTAAATGCCAATTATTGTGGGTCATTTTGTGAAGTAGCAAATATAGAGAAGAAAACACGACATGTTATGGTGAAGGTTTAGCATAGCTTGTCTCAAAGTGCAGAAAATCTTTAGATCCCGTAGCAGGTTTACAGACTATATGCAGCTCAGATGTGTCTGGTTCGAATTTTTTATTTGTTTCACAATTACAGGGTGAAATAAATAAAGGTTAGCCAAATGAAAAATCTACAAAAAAAACTTAAAGTCTGAATAGTATTTAGGGAAGTTCTGCTTGACCGAGCGTCTTCAACTTTTAGGCAGTTTCACTCTACGTGCTTCTCTGCAGTCCACTGGGGACCCTCTGGAGGATACAAGAGTATTTGAGAGCCAATTCCTCACTTATATACTGCTTTGTACCACCACCAACACCAAATGCAGTGAGCAGTTAGTTTGTTTACCCTTACACTAAAAGTTGACTGCCATTTTATTTTTCACCTTCCTCCACCATCCCCCTTCAGTGCAGTCAAACACTCTGCCGGCTGCAGTGCACCGGACACCTTCCTCCCTTTGGTCGGCGGGTAAATATAGGTGCGGGCCTTGTTTTTGCTCTTTTTCGTTCTGTCTCTCATTACTCCCAACCTTTGCCTCTGCTATCTCCTTGGCTTCATCCTTGCTCATTATCACCGTCCTCACTCTGCTCGCCACCTCTGCTGCCTTATCATTCATCTCCTCTTCCCTCATCTCCTTCCCCGTCTCCTCACATGGCTCTTCTGCACACCTCAACTTCACCAGCTTCAATGTTTCAACTACGAGACTGGCTACTTCATATCCCTTTTGTATACAGTGGTCTTCCATGGCAGCCATCCATTCACAAATTAGACCACAATTCCCTATTTACATCATGAACTCCAAAAGACATATGGACCTTAAAGAATTCATCTGTTTTTCCCACCTTGTTATGAATTACATGACAGGAAGTGGGGCTGGTGGTATTGCTTACCACTTGGGACTGGACATGCATGGGGGGAGAAGATTGCTGCGACAGGAATGCCACAAGTGCTATAGACCACACTGGAAAGATACATGAAGCACCCGAACTGCCCCATTTTTGAGCATCCATAGGAAGCGGTTCCACGCTAACAAAGGAAACTGAACAGGGGCCTTATATTTAAAGAGGTACAAGGAACACGAATAGAGTGACTTATCCTACAATTAACATTTGTATGAGGCCAAGGGAAATGAATAAATGTAAATCTCCCTAATGGTCATACAAGCAATAAATATAACAAAATAATATTGCCCAAAACCTTTCTGCAACCAACTGGAACAACATGAAGTGGTTTTAGAATAACAGAGTGCAGAGAGATCTCTGTTGTCAAAAAGGTTTTGCCCTGAAGAACCATCCACCGAAACGCTTTGTCAACAATCTAGAATTTTTTTGTGATTTTTAATGTACTATGAAAATTAAATTATGTAGCTAATTGCACATGTTTAATGTGATTTCTTAGTGTTTTTATGGTGATATTGTCTATCGAAATATATTAATTGGGTTTTTAATCTTGATGGAATACAGATCAGAACTCTATTTTAAGGAATTCCATCTGTGATCAAATACAAAGCTATGCACGTGTTGTTATAAGATAAGGTTTTAATGAATATAAAATAATTCTTATAAGAAATGAGACATATTTACACATTACAAAGTTCAGTGTGTGAAAATTGGAGTGAACAGAGTGTTGTTACAAGAGTGTTGTTTATAGTATTAGAATTTTCAACACGAGGGCGATTCTCTTTTTGTGACGATTATAATTGTCCCTGTCCCTCTCGGATAACAAGGGCACCTCTCACATTATTGAGGCGTCTAACACAAGGGAAGCCTGAACCACACTGTTTTCAAAGCTCTGAATGCCAATTTTATCACCTGGATTGTAAGCCATGACTAAATATAAATTGGCAAAGCCAATAGGCCTGGCACTGGCTGACTGACATTTGGCTTTGTCAGTGCTTGTTTTCTTTTTTCATGGTTTTGTAAAACGAAATTGTTTGGGGGTCTGTTGAGACTCACTAATATAAAACAAGCACTGGCAAATTCCAATAGGTCTGGATTTTAGTAGAAAGGGCCTCTTTAGTCACTGATGAATGTAAGCACTCAGAAAGTCAACATGCTTTTACTATGTAACTCGTCCTTGCACTCACTCATCCATCCATCCATCCATCCATCCATTGACTCATTCTTGCATTCACCTACTCACCCATCCACATTAAAAACTCAACAAGTGTATGGATGATAAATGAAGAGAATAAAAGTATGACTAAAACCATGATAGTACTTAATCTTGGATGACATATGCCTGGGAAACAAAAATAAAACTGAATATAGCAGTAGATGGTCGTCTTAAAATGGTATTGTACTTCATAGATTGTTGTTTTAAAGTTCCAACACAGTTGCCACAAAAAGTTGAAGCAAGGTGTTGGCCACCTTAGAGTGAAAAAACAACGACATACTATGCACAATACCATTCAAAGATCACTACGCAAAAAAACAGTGCCCTGGACAGACATCTTCAAATGCTGAAGTGTATATTGGATTATTGTTGTATTGATCCAAGGTAGCAAACATAATGCATGGTGTCCATCTACAAATAATAAAACAATAATATCTACACAACAAAATGTTTATGGCATCTGTTCCCTGCACTCTGTATAATTTCCAAAAAGGATCCATAAAAGGTGCGCACTCCCTGGGCCAACCGTTGTAAAAAAGTCCCCAAAATATCAATGAGGAATATTGGTATAAGAAGCACACTTCAAACATATATGTTCACTTGCAAAATGAGTTCCAAATGAACAATGCAAGCCGCTACATTCCTGCCAAACTTGTGAAGAAACAACACAATAACCTTTCCATAAGACAAGATCTCACAAATTCAGAGGTTTCATTTTTAAAGACTTTTTCTTTATTTTCTTGTGAAATAACAACCACAGCCAACATGTTTCGTCCTGAACACACAGGGACTTCTTCAGGGTAAAATGAATATGTGCCTCATCTCATCGTATGGGTCTCAAAATATCTGTACAGGAAATTCAGTCTGAAATTTGCATCTTGTCAAAAACAAGGAATGTTTATAACATAGTAATTCCATCAATGTCTTTACAAAGAGTCTTTTGAAATGAATCCCTGACCAGCAGGCAGATTTCACAGGGCAGGCAGGGTTCCTGACAAGGAGGGCCGTCGGGCTGATGACAGTCCCTATTCCTCGGTTCCTGGTGCTGTCTTTTCCCCTTAGAGGCCAGGGGTCGCACGGGCATTGCTAGGGGTTGCAGGGGAGCTCTAGGGATCGCAGTTGCGAGCCATGGCGACCCCTAAATAACATCCACTGGCCTAGTGTTTTATCAAAGCCTTTCATAATAAATAGATCAGCCCTATGGCATCTGACTTAACGTTTCCCAATGAAATGCCATAACAAGGATTCTCAAAGATAATCCACCTCCAGGTGAAATTCAATGTAACAAAATACCTGTTCCACAGTCTTTACCTCAACGAAATGACAATACACTCGTAAAAGGCTTACTGGATTTGAACATGTTTTTCACAATACATATGTAAGGACCACTGTGTTTGTTACAGCTTTTCATAATAAACAGATCAGTCCTATGGCATCTGACATTTCTCACAAGGTAGTCATAAGGCAAACAGTCTTCAAAATTGCAGGTATGTATAAAAATGACAGTTGGCAAAACAATGTTCAACTCCACGGTCTAACAAGGATCCGCAATGCAAATTTACCCTAAAACTTTATTTGAGGAGTAAGCAACACAAAAATCATTAACAAAGTTAATCTTTAACATTTTATGTTTACAGCCTTCAACATAGTATAGTAGTGAGAAACCTTCTAATTGACTTTAATAAATGCATTTCACGAAAAACAGGTCAGGCCTGGTACCTTTGTAACTTTTCAAAATGAACACATCATACCTGTGTTACATGCATTATTTTTCCCCAAGGAACCAATCAATCCTATCACCTTCCGCATTGGTTTGTCACTATAATCAACTGAGGCCTCCTGTATTGCACATAAGCTGGCTACCATCAGGCGTACAGTCATAAAATGTAAATGAATGGAGTGAACATATAATATATAAAGACCACAATGGCATCTTGGAGCTGGTACCCTAAATAGCAGAACTGGACGATTCAAGCAAAAAGCCACTAAACTGGAAAAGGAAGGTCTTCAGAGCCTTCCTAAATAACACCAAATCCTGGCATGCTCTCTAAAAGGGCGGAAAGGTGTTCCAGAGTTTTGCAGCGCTGACTGAAAAAGCCCGATCTAACTTTCTTGAATTTAGGAACAAATAGAAGATTGGCCTTGGTGGAAAGTAGGGTTCTTGGTGGAGAATAGTGCTTTAATTTCTTTTGCAGAAATACAGGGCCAGTCCTGTGCACCATCCTAAAAGTAAAACATAAAGCTTTGAAAGTGATTATCTCTGGGACGAGAAGCCAGTGAAGCTCTGCAATAGCCTGTGACAAAGATGAGGAACTAGGAAAGTTCAGAGTAAGTTTAGCTGCCGCAGTTCGAATGCACAGCAGTTGCTTAAGTGAATATGTTGGAGAGCCTAGTAGTTGTGCTTTACAATAGTCTAATCTGCTCAAGATGGTGCTTTGAATCACCAGCACCCTCGCTGGCACAGGCAGGTGGGGTCACATTTTTTTAAGCATTCGAAACAAGGTACAGCAGGTGGAAGAGGTCTTATTGACATGTGTAATGAGGGGGAGATTACTGTTAAACTGCACTCTAAGTTGCTCACCAATGTGGACACTACCGATATATCACTGTGTGGCAGAGGCCAAAAATTAGAAGAGAGAGAAGGGGCAGATTTGCCTGTAGCACATTAGAGGATCTTAATTTCAACCCCATTAAATTTGTATGCATTATCATTCAACTAAGCTAAGATGTGATCGAAATTTAAGATCAGCTGAGTATCATTTGCATAGTTGATTACATTTATAACATGAGATCAAAAAAGTGCAGTAAGTAGGCATAGGTAAACATTAAACAAAGTTGGGCTTTAGGCGGAGCCCTCGGGAACCCCATGTTCAACTGATTTAAAAGAAAAACACAAAGGGGGTGGGGGTTTGAATGGCTTGTTGAGGTGATCTTCAAATTGGAGTGGATCCAATCAAGAGCTCTGCCACTCACCCCCACCTCATTTAATCTGGTGATAAGGATCTTGTGGTTCCGTGTCAAGGGCAGCTGATAGGTCAATTAACACTAGAGCCATCAGTTGGCCTTCATCCACTACCATCCTTCAATCGTCCAGAGCAGATATCAATACCAACTCCATTCAATGGGCTGGCCTGAAGCCAGCTTTAGTTTCGTCCTAAAGAAAGTGCATTTCTAGGTGATCTGAAAACTTTCTGTTAACAAATCTTTCCAATATGTTAACCGGAAAAATGCAGATGAGATCCTTAAAAATATTGCAAAAATTGAACAGATATACACAATTACTTTTGGCAAACCAACATACAACCCGTCTGAAAAAGGCATAACAAAGAATATAACATTGCTGAGCTGCAACTTCAAAACTTTGTAAATGAAGATATCCAACACCAAAAAGCCTTGACTACTGTGGTAATTTGTGAGATTATATTAAAAAAAGTATCTCTTTGCAGCTCTTAACACAGTAGTGTCAAGAAAATCTACACTTTAAGGTCTACTGGGTTTTCACAATAAAATGGTCAGGCGTACTGTACTGCCTTTGTTGTAACAATCTAAAAAAACACAGAAGGCCTTTGGCATCTGAAATCAATTTTCCCAAACAACCACTCAAACTCATAGCCTTTAACAGTAGCTTGACACTATGACCCAGTAAGGCCTACTGAGTACTGCATTAGCTTCCTCACCAGGTAACCCTCTAGCATGCAGTCATAAAAAATTATAAATATACACAAAATTACAGTGGGCAAATCAATATTCAAATTGTCTAAGAATGTTAACAAGGAATATCAAAGTGCAAATCTTGTACCTGAAGGGATTGTCAGAAGGAGAAATTAGAGGAGGAAACAAACACCAAAACACTTGCCTGCTACAGTAATCTGTGAGGAGCAATGTAGATCAATAGCAGTCTATGGGCCTAAAGACAGTTTAATAACAATGCACCCTGAAAGAACAATTGGTCTTCATATGAATTTCACAGTAAACAAATTAGGCGGACTGTGTTCATCATACATTTTCATAATAAGATGTTTACACCTGTGACTTCCGACATAACTTTTTCCAATAAACAATTCAAGCCTAATCCTTTATCACTGGCTTGTCGTCCTAATCAAATCAGACCTACTACATTCTGCATAAGGTTTCCCACAGGCAACTACTGGTACACAGAAAATTAGAGATATGTACAAATTGACATTAGGTAAAACAATATACAACCCTTCTTAAATGGTAATACAAGGACTCTCTAAGTGCAAATATTCTAACCCAAGGGTTTGACAAAGGGTAACCAACCACAAAACCCACGCCCATCATGGTAATCTGCGAGATTTCCTGTAACAAAATACCTGTTTACAAGCTTTAAGACAGTGTAATAACAACCCATTTGTACAATTGTCTTTAACATATGCTTTTCACAACAAATATGTCTGGCCTACTGCATTGTAGAAACTGCTCATAATTAACCGATCAAACCATTAGCCTTTATCAATTGCTAATCCGCCTACCCAACTCGGTTCACATTGTGTTGATCATAGGCACAAAGTACAATGCAAGAAATTATTCAGTGGAAGCAGATACATTTTGGTCAATCAAAATCTGTACTCAAGAAATTCAACATTTGGGTTAAGACAACGCTCTTCTTTCAGTAGTGTTTCTTCAAGCTCTTTATCAGTTTCTTATACGGAAGGCCACCACTGCGATGTCAAGTAAGACAAACAAAAAAAACAGTGGTAAAATGCATTATTTGGTTTGAAAAAGAACACATTGCCATAATAGTCCATGTGTCATTATATCTATCTATCTAACTATATTTTTTTCAACTAAACTAAAGGGTTTTGGTTAAAGTCAGACCTAAATATAACACAACACAAACACATAAATGCTCTTGGATTGGTGCTTGCAGTTAACTGGTAAAGAGTTGAAGTTATTATTATTTTAAGGTGCTCTGTGCATGGCAATGGTCTAATCTATACTACTATAATAAAGGAAGAACTTTGAGGCGGGTAAACTCGGGAACCACAGCGCCGATTCACACACCCAATACACCGTTGTAATCGTCAGGGTGTGCAGATGGTTATAGGCTATATAAAATTTTAAAAAAACGTTATTTAAAAAAAGTACATTAAAAAAAAAGTAGTCCCTCCGAAGTAGCGCCGGCTACGCGCGGGGAGGAGCGGCGTCCAGGAGCGCGACGAGGAGCGGCGGACATGGCGCGGGGGAGGAGCGGTGACGTGAGGAGCAGCGGACAGGCCGGAGGAGCGGTGACCAGCGGCGGTGAGGGGACGAGCAGCGGACAGGCGAGAGGAGCGGTGACCAGCAGCGGTGAGGAGCGGCGGAGCGGTAAACTGAGGAGCGGCGGCTGAGGTAAGGGGACCCACGGACAATGTCGGGGCAGGCCGGGGTCGGGGCAGGCAGGGGCCGGGCGGGGGCCCGGCCTTCTGGACAATGTCGGGGCGGGCGGGGGTCGGGGAAGCTTGATTGCTCCCGGACAAGGTCGGGACGGGCTGCTAGTTAGTTATAAAAACATTTTACCTGAAAATGTATATCACTCACATTTGAACCAGGATGTTCAAGTTATCAGTTAAAAACAAGTTTTTCCGAAAGGCAGGTAACAGCCAGCGTGTGACTCACTGGACTGCACTTTGGAAAAGGGATTAAAGTGACTAGGGGCAAACTCATCATTCACCACTGACTATTTAACACGAATGAATAAAGCATCATACTTAATTGCCCTGCCGAGTTTGTTCTGAGTAAATCTAACGTCTAGCACTTTTCCTTCGAGGACTTGACTGCACAGAGCAAAATCACACAGACAGCGTCCACTCTAAATGTTTTTTTTGTTTAAAGCCAGGCTTTGTGACATAGTGCTTGGTGAGTTAAAGAAACTATTTGTAAGCCCACCGCAAAAACCCTTGATGTATGAAAGCCATGTTAAAAGGATTTGAAACATGTCCAGCATGCAGGGTGTTGCACGTAGGGTCGTTGTAGGTGCTGCAGCACCTAAGTAACCATGCAAGAGGTCTGGGGAGAATGAGTAAAAGATAATTTTACGTTGTGTTTTTATTATGTTGTATTTGCAATCTTTTCAAAGACAGAGGCCACATTTCTGGAAAAGTCTTCTTACAAAGTGCTGCTTATTTTTTTAACATGGAAACTGCTGTTGGATTTTCCATTCTTTTCCTGCAAGGTGATGGAAACGTAATATCAACAAAATAAAAAAGTTGCTGGGGTACAGGGGGTGTGAAAAGAAAAGCTGTAGGATTTCAAACGAATGTATGTCGATACTTTGCATACCATTACTATGCATGATTTTAGTGCGATGTTTTTACTTAGCATAAACCATTACTTCGTAAGTTTTAACTGCGCATGTATTTATAACGCATATGGTTATAAATGTACTATGATTTATGCTAATTAAAAACATTGCACTAAAATCATGCTTACACTACACTACACTACCTTACACTACTTAAACACCACTACACTACCCTAAACCCTAATACACTACCCCCTACACAACCTTCCTCCTCCTGGACCCTACACTCTAACACTACCCTTCACGACCTCCCCCGACACTACACTAAACCCTAAACCCTAAAACACTACCCCCTACACGACCCTCACCTTACCCCTGTCCGCTCCCTACACTACAACACTACCCTGCACGACACCCCAACAATTCCCTAAACCCTAAAACACTATCCTAAACCCTAAAACACTACCCCCTGCTCAACCCTCCCCTGACCCCCAGTCCTGTCCCTACACCAAACACTACCCTGCACAACACCCCAACACTACCTTAAAACACTACCCTACACTACACTAACACCACAACACTACCCTACCCTAAAACACTACCCCAAGCAGGATCCTGCCCCTACCCTCAGTCCGGTCCCTACACTGAAACACTACCCTGCATGACCCCCTACACTACCCTAATCCATAAAACACTACCCTACAATACACAAACACCACATCACTACTCACCAACACTACCCTTCACGCGCCCTGACACTTCCATAACCTTTCCATAACCTCAAATACACTACTCAAGCACAACCCTACAACCTAAAAGACTACCCCTGAATGACCCCTAAAAACTACTATTACCTCTCTCTCCTACGTTGTTCCTCTCTTCTCCGGCTTCAAGCGGCATCCAGCGACGTCAGATCTGCACGTTGTTGTTTGGAAATGGAAGCGCCTTCCAAACAACAATGTGGATAGCACATACCATTACAACTAATGCATTGTAACAACGCATGTGATGTAACAACTTGCGTTCTAATGGTACGCGTTGTAACATTGCAAGCGTAGTAATGCTTGCGACGTAATGGTATGCGCACTAGCAGCCGCGCACTAAAGGTTGTTTACCTCTCAAACGCTTCCTAACACTCACCAATTTAAAAAAGAATAAATTAACTATATATATATTCGAAAATATATCAGCAGCAAGAAAATAAAGCATGTTGGCTTTTTAGGAGTCTGACTTGTGATGGAAACAAAGATTTTAACACGATCAAAACAAACCAAAATACCTTACGTGAGTGATGCAGAAATCAAGAATATGTGCTGAAACCCGATTTTACCTACGTTATTGTATGTTCACTATTTATCTATCAATACAACTATGCATTTAGTTAGTACCCATTTCAAGAGGCCCTTTCAATAGAACATGCAGTGGTGTAGCTGAACATTTTGCCAGCACTGACGTTCCCTGCTTTTGCCGCCCTACGGCTGTGGGTAAGAGCGGGAAAAGGTGGCGATTCCTGCGTTTGCCGGCCCTCGGCACTGCACAGATAAGAGCGTGGGGATACCGCCACACCCAAAAGTCAGGCGGGTCCCCTCTTTATTACGCCACTGAAAATGTGCTCTTTGTAAACGGTAGTACCCTTCCATACAATGCTTTAGTGATATATTTAGGACAGTGTGTTCCAAAATGCACCACCACACACAGTGCTCGCCTACCCTCCTGCTGAATGGGCCCGGCTCATTTGCTGCATTTGTTCTTCGTGTAATGCTTGAATTTTTCACTATCTGTGACTTTAGTGATGTGATGAGAGCACCACCACTCTGAAAATGATTGCAGCAGCATTGCGCATGAGCCCACAGACATCATGAAGTTCTTCAAAACAGTATTCCTCATCACATTGAGGAACATAATCATCCCCATATTCATAGTTGTCATTGTTTGACTCTGTGCCAAAAAGATTGTGTAAATTCTCTGCGCTACCATGTTGTAAGGCAAAGTATCGGAGACAGAAGGATTGTCAAGTGGCTCTATGCTGGTTGGTGCGGGGGCAACTTCGGTTGGGGTCTTGAAGGATTCAGGATCCAACCCTGAATCAGCAGGATGGCTCTATAAGCTAAGTGATGGACAATATATTTTTTGTGATAGGCAGGTTTAGATTTCAGGTTTTAGCAATGCAAACTTGGCTCTTCATCCTTCCAAGACTGTTGATAAGATAAATTAGGACAGAGTGTTGTGTAGTTTCTATATATCCTATACAGGATCTGCGTGTTCGGATAACAAACTGTGGGATTGGTGGCAGACTGGTTCCGAGCATCTCCACCGGATATGTTAACCTGTTTGCATTAGCTATCTCACAGTGCCACTAGAATCTTCTTTTACCGGGGAGAGTGTCGTTTCTGGCAACCTCGGAACATGACAAACCTGATCCCCCAGGATCGTGGAAACAATTTACTACTTTTTGATCATTCACTCGTGCTCACTTAGTTTTTCTCAGAGATAAACAGAATAAACAGGGGTGTTTCAATGAGGATTTATTGAACAGTTGTTATTCTAGTGTAGAATAGATTTGCTGTAATAACCATTAGACAGTAGCAGAGCTATATGATTAGCAGTACTACGAAAGTAAAGGTACGGTACATTTGTACCATCTTGCAGTAATCATGAATATAATCAAGTACATAAAACACATGATAAGAAAGTGCGTACTCCTACGATGTCTCCCTAACTAGATGTACTTAAATGTACCTAGCATCGGTCTAGGTGTTATGCCAAGAATCCCTCTAAAGTCTGGTCAACCCTATTACCCGAGTAAGGAGAGAATATGAGACCCCATCCTGTCTCGAGTTGGACATCCCGCGATGTTAGACCACTGCTAGCTAGAGCGTCTGCATGCAGGAATCTCAGCGTCTCTGGTCAGTGTGTCAGCCGGAAAGTCACTGACTCCTCTGTCTGTCTAAGCAAGACAGGATTTATATATACCCACAGGTCTACCCAGGCGTCCTACCTTGCTGAGTTACTGTCTCGGCCTAAAGGATGAGGTCAGGCTTGAACTTTAACACAGATATTATACAGGAGATGTTCATCCTGCTGTGAGTCCTGCTGTGCTTCCAAGAAGCCTCATGCATAATGTATCGGTATCGAACAAGGGAAAAACCTGCGTTCTGAATGCAGTGTCGTACCTAGGTAAAAGGTCAGTCCCTATGAGCCGTTATGTATGAAATGTAGGGAAGGTTATAGGTGAAAGGTTGCAGTGTTACCTGCCCCCATATAGGGTACCCATATGGAATATAACAAGAGTATAGAGAGACCAGATTTTAAAAGCAAAAAACCAGGGCATCTACAAGCATAAAGGTCAGAATGTCATTTTACATATATTTAACGGCACAGAATTACATAACTGAAAGCATCACCAACACAGACTGGGAGGCGCTAAAGGGAAAGCAATGCACTTTTACTCACAGCATCATTACTGCTGAATAAATTGCTTTCTGTTACTGGCTGCTAACTAATTCTGCACTGAAACGCATGACAACTTAAGGCCCTCTGAGTTCTGTCGACCCTCACTGAAAACACAGGACATGTGTTAAATATAGACAGAAAATTGACAACATAGATGGTGAAAACCTGGTCCTATCACTGCAAGTCCGGGGCGCTATGTCACCATAAAACAGTGGTGTTAAACCCTACATATAAAAAAAAAAACGTTTGTTGTTTTGCTATGCCATTGACTGCAAACCAAAAATAAGTCTAAAAACTGAATTTACAGGAGGGTAGCTTTGGCTATGGGGTTGGGGGGTGCACAAATAAATGCATCCTTGACTTAGTAGTTGGATCTGGGGGGCTTGAGTTGGGTCTGTTATGTCAGTGTTAGTTTTTGTCACTGTATTGATTTCATGAAGTGGTTTTAACTTGTTTATTTTATGGACATGATATTGAATATATATATAGTGACCAGTTTACCAAAAAAGTAGTACATCTGCACCCCAGAATGGAGGCTGACCCAGTCTCGGATTTTCATGCATTCCACTGGCAATTAAACAGACAAATAGTGAAGGGCCAGTTGCTTGCAAATAGTATAACCACTGACAATCACTCGGGGTAGCATTCTAACCCCCTGTGCCACTTCTGTAGGCCAACCCAAAGCAGATCAGTACAGATCCAACCAGGGCCGGACTGGCCATAGCGGGCACCGGGCAATCCCCCGGTGCGCCGCACGGGCTGGGGCCGGTTTTGGGCCCCTGGGGGCCGTTTTTGTTACAGGGCCGTTTTTGCAGCATTGCTGCAAAATCGGCCCAGTAACAAAATCAGCCGAAAACGGGCCCCGTCAAAGAGCTCGGCCGCACCTTCAAACCCCGGTATGGGGGGAGGGTAGAGGGGCCCTCCGAGTACTTTGTCAGGGACGGTTTTTGTTCCCAGTCCGGCCCTGGATCCAACTAGTCCACCCCAAACCATATTAATTTCACCCCTTCACCCCGCTGGCTCAATGTTTTTTCAGTTGGAAAATTTGAGATTCACGCCCCCACTGATTCTCACTGATTATCGAAAGTCCCTGTTTTTTAGCAAACTTTTCACTTTTAAAATTACACATTTTTAGCCAAACCATTCTATTAGCAGCTTGGGCCCAGCTTCAATCAGCTCCAGAATATTTTTATACCTTCGCACACCTTGTAAAATTGTTTGCTAACTATTCCCGTATTTCCATTGAATTATTTTTACAGTAGAATTTGGTAAGCAATATTTTCCATGCCTTTATTAATATTCCTAACTACACCATGTGCAATAATTGTCCAGTTCAAAGGGAGCTCATGAGAACCACAAAATCTCATTTGCCACAACAGCATTTCTCGATCACCTGTAGCAACCCCAGCCGAGCTCTTTTGTGCTTTTGTGTCAGTCTGTGCAGCAAACCGAACCACACCTGCACCTCATTAGCACAGACGAATGAGTTGTCCGACTTCCGGAGCTGGGCTAGTAGGGGAGCTGATTCAGCTGCAATCGACGGCCGTGACTCAAACTACCAAATACTAATAGACCCTTCAAAACACCAAGGTAGGCTCTGATGCACTAAGCGGCGCTTTGGGAGCAGGCTAATAAAACTTTAGTACCCCTTGCTAACATTTACAGGAACGCGAGGTCATCATATTTTCGGTAACCGTTTAATAACAATATCTGAACAAACCAGCAAAAAGCACTACATCTCCGGTACCACACTATATTACAAAAATCATTGCGGGTCCTGTAGTTCAGCAGAACGAGAAAATCATATTTTTAAACAGGAAAAAAATGCTAAATGTTATGACTCATACAATAAGACGGCGGCAGCAATTGAACTCAAACTAAAAAGTGAACTATAGCTGTGCCCCAAGTCTTTTCTAATTAAATCAATGCTGGACTGCCGGACTTTTTTTTCAGATCATGAGCTTACAATGGGAACTGACTGGAATGAGAACGTTCAAGTCTAATTTCATTAATAATAAACTTTGATAAAACAATGGGCAATAGCGCAGCCATTGGAATTCCCACACAGTTTTCAGATTTCATAAAAATGATTTTGAACTCAAATGGGTGAAAATAATGTTGCAAGAGAATATGTCACAAAATTTGCATTTTTGCAGAATAATTTAGATATGTATAATTCCAAATTGCGATTGCAAACGCCGAAATGCGCTGAATTTCGGCGTTTGAGATCGTAATTGGGCTTAGTGGTATGTATTAATGAAAAACTACCTCTCAAAATAAGGAATCGCAAAATTTGCGATTCCCTATTTTGCGATTGCATTTAAAGAATCGCAAATTGTGATTCCTTACATGCACTGTAAGAAGCACAGAAAAAGTGCAATTTGACCTTAAGGAATCGTAATTTACCACCAACTTCAAGTTGGTGGCAATTTGCGATTTCTTTGAAAAATGCATTTTCAAATTGCAATGTGGCGCACATACCTGCCCTTAGGGCATGTATGTGTGCCACATGTGCACCCATGCTTATTTCAGGGGTGCAACAGGGTGCCCTTTTGACACCCTTGCAACCTTGAAATTGCATTCTCAATTTGCGATTCTCTAATTGCTAATCGGAAATTGAGAATGTCTTCCCATTCATTCCTATGGGCCTCTAGGCCCATAGGAATGAAGGGGGAGGGTTTCCTTAATTGCGAATCACACTTTGCGATTCGCAAATAAGGAATATGTAGGATTCGCAAATCTTTTTACAAGTCCTACATACATCTCGTTTTGCGATTCTCAAATAGCGACTCTCTAAAATTCGCTATTTGAGAATTGCAAAACCAAACTTTCATACATACGCCCCCTTGTGCCATAGCCTTAATGAGCCTCACAGTAGTAAAGCTCTGCAGAATCGTTTGTGGGCTATTTTACAAGGAACTTAGAAATATTTCCCATATTTGATGGTTCCCTATGAAATATTGATTTTTATAGTACTGCGCTGTGCAATAACATAAAGTGTATGGCATAGAACATGTAGATTAGCTGGTTGACACAGTGATCCATCCTAAATGCTTCCCTATGAGTGGAACTATGGGAGGTCTCCTCCTCACCAGAAGGTGGTGGCTTAAGGATGGGGGAGCAAAGGTTTTGGGGCAGCAGAGCCAGCTGAAGATGAGGAAAATGAGCTACTGCTGCTGCTGTTGAAGATGGCATCATGATCCTCTAGATCTACTCCTATCCCAGAACAGGCAGCACATCTGTTGGGGTGTTTGTACCGGATGCAAGCGTTAGTGCTGCCTAAACTGTTGTGCCTCGGAACAGCCTTGGAATTTCCTGCATTGTAAGTGGAGCTGTCTCGGGCAGAGGAAGTCCAGCAAGAGAACTATGACTTTAACATTCTTCTAGCATTTAAGGGAAGAGTCAACCTTTATACCAAATAGCCACTCAACATTGAGAGGCATGTCCATGAGAGTGACTTGAACATTTCTGGAGACAGTGCAGGGCAATCACCAAGCCATGGTACAAGCCTAGCTCTCTACAGAATCCAGGCAACACTTTAGGATTTAATTGGGAGTGTCTAAACACTCCCAACTTTTTCATGCGGTCTGGGAGACTGAGAACAGTTCGATTTGCTTGTTCTCACATAACGTGGGCACAGTTGTCACGAAGGTTGCCCGAAGTAAAGACTTTTCACCCCACAGAGGCCAGTCTTTTAGACTGCCTGTCTGTAGGGGCCATCCGAAAGGAAGTTGGATTCAGTTTTGCAGGGAAGGCTTAGCCCACAAGTCTTTCTTGCGAAGGGTGTGACAACAGGAACTCTGGGTCACATGAACAGGTCTGTATCATTCATGTATTTTCTGTGGACATCTCGCCTGGAAAGGTTTTTTTTATAGGCACCAATGACTGGCTCGAGAGGTGGTAAAGGCTCTGTGACTGCAGAAGAGGGCTGCAAGAACAACATAAAAATGTTAAATAGAGGGAAAGGTAAACTTCAGTGTTCTGCTGCTTTCGTACCACTGCAGTGAACAAAGCAACTTCTTGGGAGGGAAGTCCAGAGCTGGAAGGGACATTCACTTCTGGCCAGGTATCTAAACCACTAGCATTTTGTAAGTCAGTACATAGGCTAGCTTTAGTGTTACAGGAGCGAAGGAGGTTAACAGCCTTTCTTCTGTGTTGCCATAGTCCTTTTCAGGCATGGCAAGGGCATCATAGTAAGACCCCAAAAATTATTTTATATTGTTAAACCTCTGGGCCCTGGGAAGTGGTCGCTGGAAGGGATGATGTTTCTGGTCCAGGGAGGACCTGGCTTGGCAGTTCGGCTGGACTGTTCCCATGAGGAACAAGACCGATTTGCATATGGCTGGGTCTGAACTGGGGTGGCGAAGTGAGCTAAAGAACGATGATGGATTCAACCCAGATATGTGACTGGGGGTGAGTGTCTGAAAAGTTTCAGCGCTCCGTCCATCATCTCCTTGTGCTTGTGCTGGAAGGGCTCGTCATCTAAACACTTTTCAACTTTTGCCTTTTCCACTCAGATAATTTCAGCAAACTACGAGGTCAGCACTGAAAGAGGCTACAAAATGCACTTTGGAATGCACTGCCTTTGGATGGCGTAGGGGTCAGACCCTGATACCACACTAACTGATCTTTGCTTGGAGAGTGGCCTAGAAGGTATTATAGCCATCCAACATAGCTAGCTTCGACCTGTTCAGGGTCAGCCGATGGAGTCTGGTCCTTGATTTTTGTTTTAAACCAGACTTGGCTCTTATGATAAGTAAGACCTTGGTGTCAAGTAAATAGCATTGAGAGACTGAACGGTCGGGGTATAGGATAATTTTCTTGAGGACGAATAGGATTTCTGCTTCCAGTTGCACTTTTTGTGTTTTTAGTTGTAAGATCTCTCAGGAGATAGGGGCATATGTATCAAAGACTGGTTTTGCGATTCTCACATAGCGATTTTTAGAAAATAGCTATTTGAGAATCGCAAAACAAGATGTAAATAAAAAATTGCAAATAATTTGCAATTCTTTGATATTCCTTAATTGCGAATCACAAATAGAGATTTGCAATTTAAGGAATCCCTCCCTATTCATTCCTATGGGCTAGGAGGCCCATAGGAATGAATGGGAAGACATTCTCAATTTGGGATTCGCAATTAGAGAATTGTACATTGAGAATGTAATTTCAAGGGTGCCAAAAGGACACACTGTTGCACCCCTAAAATATATATGTGTGCACATGTGGCGCACATACATGCCCTAAGGGCATGTATGTGCGCCACATGGCACTTTGAAAAACGCAAAAACGTGCATTTTTCAAAGAAATTGCAAATTACCACCAACTTCAAGTTGGTGGTAATTGGCGATTGCTTAAGGCCAAATTGCACTTTTTCTGTGCTTCTTACATTGTATTTAAGGAATCGCAATTTGC
Source organism: Lissotriton vulgaris (assembly GCF_964263255.1). NCBI lineage: Eukaryota > Metazoa > Chordata > Amphibia > Caudata > Salamandridae > Lissotriton > Lissotriton vulgaris. Next base: position 1,039,763,613 of record NC_141697.1, read on the forward strand.
GATTCCTTAAATGCAATCGCAAAATAGGGAATCGCAAATTTTGAGACTCCCTATTTTGTGAGGCTGTTTTTTCATTCATACATATCACTAAGCCCAATTGCAATCACAAATGTCGAAATTCTGTGAATGTCGGCGTTTGCGATCGCAATTGGGAATGATACATATGGCCCATAGTTCCTTGTCAGAAGGTTTACCTGATGAAGGAGGGTAACACTTTAGCATATGCCTTCTGGCTTTTGCCAAAAACAGTTGGTATTCAAGCTCCCTAATGGCCTTATGTGCATTAAGGAATAGGATTTGGTGGCCAAGGGATTATAGTCAGATCCAGATCACCACATATAGATACCTTTTGGTCTGACAAAGGCATTTTCTTGTAGCATATGCAACATGGTTTAAACTCTGAAATCTTAGGAGGATACATTTGACCAAGTCGCCTCTGAAGAGCTATGGAATTTCTTCAGTGAAGTACTGAGACGAACTCTGGATCAGCATTGATGAGGCGCAGAAAAATTGCAAGCAGCGCACCAGTTGGCATCTAATATACTCGGATGTCCTTGCATCTAGCAGGTGGATTCACAATTGAACCCATATAAATTTATAAAGGAGGGGCCAACGCCTGCTTGATTGCTCACTGTAGGTTGTGTGCATGGTTTGGGTCAAATCACTTCCGTGCTGCAGATATCGTCTCCCACCCTCTATTGCCCACAGAGTCTATTTCTAGGCCAGGCGGTCAACCTCTAGTGCACAGGGCTGAAGGCTGTGAACAGCATTGCCTGCAACCAACCAACGCTGTGTTTAGATGAAAGGGAATACATTCATGAAAACTAGATCTAGCATATCATTAAAAACACAAATTCACTGAAAAAACTACAGTTAAAGTTAATTTATAGTTTGGGTTGGTTATAACTCCCTAACATGTATTTAACATAAATGTACTTAACAATCCACAGTCAAAAGTACAGTTATGAATTAAAACCGAAAAATCACTAAAATATGACACTGATGGTGGTCTCTGCAAATCGAAATTTGCAAAACTGAATGCAACCCATACTTCATACACCAAATTCAATGCCCATGACCTCACCATTGATGTACAACATACACCAAATCCAATGCCCATGAGCTCACCCCTGATGTACATCATACACCAAATCCAATGCCCATGGGCTCACCACTGATGTACATCATACACCAAATTCAATGCCCATGACCTCATCCTTGATGTTCATGCATTTGCAAATATCATAAATGACCTTATAGGTCAGAATACATATGACATTACCATGAACACTATCAATTAGCCAACTAGGAATACAGTATTATTTATTGGTTTGCATATAATGTGTTATTCAACGGCACAGTGATTTTATTGATATAAATGTTGCAAGGTCATAGTAGTGCATTTGGTGTGCGAGCTAGGGTTTGAAGGTGATAGATCCAGTAAGGAGATTAAACTGATTTTTCCAATAAGGACAGTTAGTTGTCTCTTGTACAGATAAAATGGTCTGTGCATGTGCAATACCATAATAATAATTCCACCATCAGACGCCCACTGTCTGGTGAGAGGGCAGTGGCCAACCTCTATAGTGAGTTTTGGTACTCGTTGATAGTACTCTCAGTTCAGAAGATTCCAGTGTTCTGCTCAGGAAGCAATAAGTATAAAGGCCCTCCAGTGGTCTAGAGAATGTAGAGGCCACTCCCAAAACAGACAGCAATGTACAGAAAGTCAACAAGCATTGGAAATGCAATAGGTCTCGCATTAGGAAAGTTTGAGCTATTGTTATTGTAAATGACACTTTTTTAATGTATGTGTTGGTTTTGAAAGTAGCAAAATTAATAGCTTTGTCAGTTACAATGTCAATAGTTTTAACTTTTTCAAATGTGACACCTATAGCATTAGTAATGCAATGTGTGTTGTATTTACGTGACTTAGATGTATTGATATTACAAATAACAATGGCTTTTAATTTTGTAAATAATTAATACTTAAATAAAAGTTATTGTAATTTATAATGGCAATAGCTTAAACGTTTGTAAATAACTTTTGTGAAGATTATGTTCAGTGTATGTTATTGTGACGAAAATCCAAGAACATTGCATTTGCACCTACAAACACACAGAGCCACACACATATAGATGTGGTGGTGGTGGATCTGGGGGATATGGTGGTGGTGGAGATGGTGGATGTGGTGGTGATGGTGGTGGATGTGGGGGTGGATGTGGTGGTGGATGTGGGGGTGGATGTGGTGGTGGTGGAGGTGGTGGATGTGGTGGTGATGTGGTGGATGTGGTGGTGGTGGATGTGGCGGTTGTGGATGTGGTGGTGGTGGTGGATGTGGTGGTGGTGGTGGATGTGGTGGTGGTGGTGGATGTGGTGTTGGTGGATGCGGTGGTGGTGGTAGATGTGGTGGTGGATGCGGTGGTGGTGGATGCGGTGGTGGTGGAAGTGGTGTTGGATGTGTTGGATGTGGTGGTGGATGTGGTGGTGGGTGTGGATGTGGTGGTGGATGTGGTGGTGGTGGATGCGGTGGTGGATGCGGTGGTGGTGGAAGTGTTGGATGTGGTGGTGGATGTGGTGGTGGTGGTGGATGTGGTGGTGGTGGTGGATGTGGTGGATGCGGTGGATGTGGATGTGGTGGATGTGGTGGTGGTGGATGCGGTGTATGTAGATGTGGTGGTGGATGTGGAGGTGGATGTCATGGTGGATGTGGAGGTGGTGGTGATGGTGGAGGTGGTGGTGATGGTGGATGTGGTGGTGGATGCGGTGAATGTGGTGGTGGAGGATGTGGTGGATGCGGTGGTGGTGGATGCGGTGGATGTGGTGGATGTGGTGGTGGATGTGGCGGTGGATGTCATGGTGGATGTGCAGGTGATGGTGGATGTGGTGGTGGATGTGGTGGTGGATGTGGTGGATGTGGTGGTGGTGGATGCGGTGGTGATGGTGGATGCAGTGGTGGTGGATGTAGTGGTGGTGGGTGTGGTGATGGTGGTGGTGGTGGATGTGGTGGTGGTGGATGCAGTGGTGGATGTGGTGGTGGTGGTGGATGTGGTGTTGGTGGATGCGGTGGTGGTGGTGGATGTGGTGGTGGTGGAGCTAGAGGGAGTAAGATAGAGAGAGAGGGAGCTAGAGGGAGCAAGGGAGAGAGAATATTGGCATTGCAAATGTAGACCTCTAACCACTTATCAATAATGTAGGACAGTGGAAATACACACTTAAAGCCCACTAAGATCAGAAACCGCTAGGAAATATGCTAAAATTAACAGCGCGTGTTGAAATAACAGGAACATTGAAATATTTATCTTCACGAGTATCACTACAACTGATGGTATTCACGTTACTAACACGTCATGGCCAGTATCAGAAGAACACTGATTAATAAATGAATCCTTATGCTGCAATAGATCAATAGGTTGTTTGCATACTGGAGTTATGTTGTCAGTCGAGTTATTAAGAAAGGTGAAGCTAGACACATTTGCACTTTTTTTTTTAATTAAGTGCTTTTAGGAGGAATAAGACGAGTGGGATGGAGGTGTAAAGGCGCAACATTTATTTTGAACATTCTACACAGAAGTCATCAAAGTCCGTTTGTGAAGGGAACGTTTGCCAGCAGCGTGGTTTCTTTGCACTGACAAACTCATTTTAAACCGGCCTCAAGAGATCTTGTTTACAGTGACAAAATCCCGAGTGTTGGGAATAATGCTATGAGTATAGGACAATCATTTAACAAGTCAGACATAATGAGAAAGGGGCAAGGAGAGGAAAAGGATATACACGGCTGCAGCCTTCCTACCACAAGCTTCTCCCAGCGTGCGCTCTGTAGCAGGCCATGCAGTGAATAATTAGGGGAGGAGATGTGCCGGCCTGAGTCAGAGCGCACGCTGAGAAGCGTGTAGAACCGGTTTGGTGAAAACAAGAGAAATCTGTGGGCAAGAAACTTGTGTGTGCCTATTTGTACGTTTAAATTTCAAGTCACTTCTGTGGTATTTTTAATAGATCTTGCCGTGTGTATTTGATAAACAACAGAGGACAGACGTACATAAAAAACCTTAGATGTTCTCTAGAAGTCTGACAAGTTGCTGATTTTGTGTTAATTGAACTTAGTTGATCGACTTAGCCCACTGTTATTCATGATTGTTTCTCCCTTTGCTTAAAAACAGATCACAAGTCAGTAATGTACTTTTCAATTATTTCATCGGAAAATGTAAGTCCGCATGAATGTAGTATTAGCACGTTTAATGGTCTGTGTGCCAAAGGATTAACTAAAGAATTGTTAACGGAAAGAAGCCTGTTTTCAAAGTGCCAACTTTTTTCGTACTGAGTTATTTCAGATTTTTCCATTTAGAAGCACTAACATATTGTGGAACTGCTACACAATTGAATTGTTTCTCAATAGCTCAGAAGGTCGAAAGCTGAGTTGGCCTTTCCAGGTTTTGAATATGTGGTCCGCAGCATGCACACACGTCAGCAGTGAGCATGTTACTAAGCTAATTTCCCTGCATAAATCATCCATATGCATTTCTTAAGCAGATGTTACCCTGCAGCTTTATTCCTCATGTTAGGACCCTGTTTTTAAAAAGGTGAAGCAACAATTGCCTACAGTGACAAAATCCCGAGTGTTGGGAATAATGCTATGAATGTGTGAGAGGTGTGGGAGGGAAGGCAGAGAAGGGGAGGGGGGAGGAGAAATGCGGCACGGCGGGCAGGGGAGGGGGCGGAGCGGGGAGAGGGTGTGAAAGCAGCAGGGGCCTGGAGTGCGGCTGAGGGAACAGACGGCGATTTGGTGATGTGCACGTGCATTTTAGGTCAATGCGCTTGCGCATTGACCTAAAAGCCACGGGCACAGCACCAAATCGCCCAGTTAGTTAAAGTTTGTTTAAAGCCCTATATCCTCGCAAGCTCGATGCGTGCGCATCGAATAGCGAGACCTAAAAATAGTAGGATGGAAAATCTCTCAGTACAATGTAGATATTTGCATCCTTAAAGCTGTAGATCAGTACTCTTGTGTTGTAGCCTGCACATGTTGTAAAAATACGCCCGGTTGTAAACTTTGAATTCTTCTCATTATTTTTTTTAAGTTAATGACAGTAATTGTATTGGTATAGTTATGGAGTGAACAGAATGATGTTCAATATATATTGTTTCCAGATTTGTTTGAATAAACTTAGTTGATTGTTGTGAAAGCAAAGTTTGGTGGATACTCTATAAATGAACACTGGTTGTTTCATTCCTTAATGGAGGGGTACATTAACTGGCCTGAACTCACATTTATTTGTGAAAGCGTCCACTCATTGAGGCAATCGTAAATTCATTTGTGTAAATCTACAGAATTAAATGACTGCAAGTATTTGGCCTTAGTTCATTGTATTCAACTGTTTTTTGTGACAAAGTCCTAATGCCCTGACACTATCCAAACATGCATTCATAATGGCTTTCTAGAGTATTGAGCAAGTCACACTTTGAAGATAATGACTCCATTTGGTTTTAATTATTCTTTCCATGTACAAATTATGAATAACTAGGGATGCTTCAATTCTCACTATTTTAAGAACACACTTCCAAATAAATTGCATGTGCTTGTTGCATTTGGTGCTATTTTGACAAGTTACCTACAGTAACACCTTATCTGATAGAGACATGATCTAGAAACAGATTTCTTGCCTTTGAATCTTCCAGGCATCGGACTGGATCCAGAAGATTTCTTTTTAGCTATACACCTGTGCTGTCAGTACCAGTAGTGACGTCTACATTAACTATATAGGAGCCAACTCGGCGCACTGACATCATTACTTTTCATGACTTTCCACGCCAGAAACGCAGAGACATGAACAGACTGACATTGGTGAGTCTGAAAAAATAGGGCCCAGAAAGGGAACAACCTTGACTCTTGAAAACTTGTCCGAAGTGGGGGAGTATGGGTGGGTCAGTAAACAATCTGCGGCTACATCATGCCTCTACTAGATAAGGTGTTACCGAAGGTAAGTAACTTGTCCATCGGATAGAGACACCCAAGCAATACCATACCCGATGGAGGGCTGCGGACAAATACTAAACTAAGAAGTCCTGCAGGGCCGAACAGGTGAAGTGCCCATCCCTGTGGACCTGACTGTCAAGGCAGTAGTGTTTGGCGAACGTGTGCAGAGATGCCCATGTCACTGCTTGGCAGATATCCAGGACTGGGACTCCATGTGCTAGTGCAGTGGCTGCAGCTTTAGCTCTGGGGGGATGAGCTGTTAAGCCTTTAGCAGGCTGTTCCTTTGCCCACAGCATAGCAGATCTTGATGCAGGGAACGACCCCTTGAGAAATGGCCTGTTTCTACACTACCTGACCTTTCTTTGCACCAACATACCCCAAGAAGAGCTGGCCATCCAACCAGAAATCTTTAGTGCTGTCAAGGGAGAACAACAAAGCTCTTTTTGAGTCCAGACGATGGAGTCGCTCCTCTTCCTTAGAGGGATGTGGAGGACCATATAAAGTGTGCAAGGTGTCTGATTGTCCAACACGAAAAGGGGTCACCACTTTCGGAAGGAAAGAGGCTCTAGTGCGAAGCACCAATTTGTCCGGGAATATCGTAAAGATGGGGGGCTTGGACGATAGAGCCTGCAGCTCGCTCATTCTCCTTGCTGATGTGATTGCAACCGAAAAGGCAGTTTTGATGATGAGCAGCTGGAGGGGGCAATTGTGCAGGGGCTCGAAAGGAGCACACATGAGGAAGATCAAAACCAAATTAAGGTCCCACAAAGGCTCAATGAAGGGGGAAGCTGGAAACATATGTACAAGGCTTTTTAAGAATCTATTTATGGGTGACTTACATAAGGAGGGCTGGTCTGGCAGCCTCTGGAAAGCAGACAAATAACCTTTTAGGGTGCCCACAGCAGAGCTCTGCTGGGCTAGGGTCCACATAAAAAGTAAATCATCAGAAAGGGCCAATAGGCTTCTCTGTACAGTATTTATAACTTTTCTTCCAACTGCAGCATATACTGACTTAGTGAAAGGGTGCCTGGCTGCCAGAATAAAATTGCAAACTTCAGGAGGAAGTCAAAAGGCTGTCAATTGCCACCGCTCAATCTCCACACAAGAAGACGTAAAGGTGCGAGGTTTGGGTGAAAACTCTCCTCTGCTTCTGCAAGAGAACATCCTCCTGAAGGCCAGTCTGATCGCAGGATCTATGCTCATTTACAGGAGCTCAGGATACCAAATTCTCTGCCCTGTCTGTAGACAACTTGGGGCTAGTCACTCCTGATCTACTTGAGTATTCTGGGCAAGAGTGGTATAGAAGGGAAGGCCTGAGCTCCACTCAAGATGAAAAGCATCTCTGAGCGGGAGCCCCTTTGGAAACTCCAGCTCACATCTGCTTACATTGCATGCTTTTGGCGGGGGTGAACAGACCTAACCATGGCTCTCCACACCGCTGAAAGAGACCTTGCACCACCTCCAGATTGAGACGCTATTCGTGATCCGCTGGATGAGTTTGTCCACCCTGGTGTTCAGAGAACCTGCCAGGTGTTGAACCACCAGGGATATGCCCTGCTGTTCCAGTCATGTCCACAGACGCCGGGTCTCTTGACAAAGGATCCATGATCCCAACTGCCACGTTAGTTGCAATACCACATGGCGAAGGTGTTGTCCATAAACATCTGTACGAGCCTTCCCTTAATGGAGGGTAGAAAGGCTTTCAATGCCAGTCGGATCACATAGAGCTCCAGCATGTTGATGTGGAGTCTGGATTGCACCGGAGACCAGAATCCTCTGAACTCCAGCTTTCCCAGATGGCCACCTAATTCCAGGAGTGAATCATCTGTCATGACGGTGAGTTCTGGTTGAGAACTAAAGAGGGGTCTTCCTCTGACCCAATCGCAGTTTGTCAGCTACAAATGCAGGTCTTGTGCAGTTCCCTCTGAGATCTAGACAATGTCAGAGTGATTGCCTGGACACTGTGCCCAATGGAATATTGGGTCCCACTTCAGAGCCCGTATATGCCATCTGGCATGCGTCACCAGCAGCGTGCAGGAGGCAATGAGGCCCAGCAGCCTCAGTCATACGCACCAAAGGCTGAAACATCAAAATAATATCCTGCATATCTTGGACTTGCTGCTCTAGAGGATAAGCCCGAAACTGCACAGTGTCCAGACCAGCTCAGATGAAAGGGAGCATCCGAGAGGGAGTCAAGTGTGACTTTGGCAGGTTGATAGTGAACCCCAGTGAATACAAGTGGTTCGCCATAATCTGGAGGTGGGAGACAACAACCTGAGGTGAGCCTGCCTTTAACAGCCAGTCGTTTGGAAAAGACTGACAACCCTGAACTGCGTAGATGAGCTGCGACCATTGCCATTACCTTGGTAAACACCTGAGGGTCACTGGTAAGGCCAAAAGGGAGCATGGTGAACTGGAAATGCTAGTTGCCTATGGTAAACAGCAGGTAGCACCGACGGGCAGGCAGAACTGGAATGTGGAAATAGGCGTCCTGTAAGTTCAACCTTGCCGTACAGTCTTCCTGGTCCAGGGCAGACAGGACCTGAGCTAGTGTGAGCATCGTGAATTTTTGGAGTTTAGAGTCTTCCAGGGAGTCAGGGTCCGAAGCTGAAGTGAGCAAGGATCCCTCAAAGGTGCATACTTTGACATCAAACACATACTGTAGTTGTTAGTTTTGATGCCAGTGCCTCTGAGCAGGAAATAGCAAGGTTCTGTAGCAGCCAAAGTGGCTTTGCTGCTGGAATAGATTTGCCTCCATGACCTAGCCAATGCTTTACTTTCGGACTTAGACACTTTTTTTTCCGTTTCACTTATATATCTATTCAAGTTCAAAGTAATCCCTCTCCTAATCTACTGGCGTTTTGTGCGTATGTCTACTTACCAACCTGTGCCACAACAATGGCGATGAGATTTAAAGGACTTAGCAATGCATAAAGCTGATCTGTTTTACAAGGACTTGGAGGATAAGAGAAAATAACCTCCTTTTCTTAACTTAAAAAAAGAGTAAGTGCTGAGTGTATGTGTGCTTTTCTAATTAGGACCCCATGAGTGCCTTTTCAACTGGCAGCACTATGTTAATTAATCAGCCCTGCAATAAGAGAAGAAAAAAAATTGAGAGTGGCATTTCCATTATGGTCTTTGGTTGCCAGAAGGTTAGAATACCATCACCCCAGTACCTGCAATGTTACGTCATTGTTAAGATGTTGAACTGGAATCTATCCCTGCAAGAGACTTCCAATGAGCAAGGTGCTCAAGCTCACAGGGCGGTTTGAAGTTACATCAAAGTTACCTTCGTGTTCAGTGGGAAGTGATTTCAATACACATTTTTCACCTGGAGAAACCCTGCCCAAGATAACACTGCTGTCTGGCAGTTCAGTGTTGCGTGTTCTATGAGAGGTTTTTCAAAAGCAGAAGCAGATCCGCTTCTGCTGTGTGATATGACCCATGAGAAGTCGACGACAGTGCTGCGTACCATTTCACTACTGTATTTGTAACATCCACGAGAAATGGTTAAAGATTGTTTATTTTAGCAGTGATTAATGCGTGCTACGGCTGTGTTACTCTTCCGGCAGTAAAATATCTGCTGGACATTGCACATGAAGAGCACCTTGAGGTACCTCTGGAGTGGGCAGTTGGCAGTACGTCATTTAAAATGTACCAAGGTTCGGGTCGAGTTGACTCTGCAAGACGCTCTGTGTTTTCAAAGCACGCGCTTGCCCTATCGTAAGTGCGTCATCTCTCTTCTTTCCTCGCCAAGTGTTGACTGTTGGACTGTATCTCTGACGAAACGCAAGAAGGTAGAGTTCTCAAAGTCAGCATATCTTCCTCACGCACAACTCCTCAAGCCTTATTCATGGTCTATGGAGGTATTGTGTTCTGTGGCTATGGTAGCCCATGCACTCAATTTGGCACCAACAAATGTAAAAGAAAACAATTCTGTGATTTTGTTTTCACTTTCACTCGGCGGGAACCTGCATCATCCAGAAATAAGTTGTTAGATGTCTGCTTTTTTCACACTGATGGTGTTTGACTTCTGCGAAACTGCTACACAATTTAAAGGATTACACGCTCCATTCCGGCGTCAACAGGGCCTACATGTCAGAGGTCGTTTCCTGAGCTTGTTTTGAAGGGCTAGGAGTGGGAGAAGATTGGAGAGGTTGCTGGACACTTTGAAAGACCTTACTGATGAGGAAATGAACTTGTATGAGGAATTGTGTGAGGCCAGAAGCCTGGATACATCTCCAGATACTGGCATGCTTTCGGCCCCTACCTTGGCTACGGTGGAGGGAGTGTCTTATGCTATGGTGGTGTGAAGGACGGCTGAGGTCCTTGGCCTTCAGCTTACTTCAGTGATGGTCAAGACTTAACATCTTGATGGAGGTGTTACAGGGGGGAGTTTCCTCCTCGGAACCCTTAATCCCGTTAAAAAATACCCTCACAGACGTCCTACTGGGAACAAGGCGGAAGTCCAGCGCAGGGGCTCCAGTTAACAGGATGATTGCCCCCTGCCCTGCTCAGGACGACCCAAATTTCCTCACCAACCACCGTATCCCAGAGAGCTTGGTGGTCCAGGCATTTACGCCCCTGGACACGTTCCCTTACTCTCATGTGCTGAGGGATTGTATATACTCAATAATCTGCAGAATCAACAACAAGGGTCAGAAAACAAGAGTGTCACCTACACTGCTGGTTGCAATAACCATCAAAGATATCGCTGTAGGGGGAGTGAGAAGCAGGAAAGAGGGTTCACTCAGCTTCCTATAGCAATGCAAAAGACATCAAAGGGAGGAAAACCACACAATTCTCGGGACTGGAGTCTCTTAAAAAATTATATTGAAACCCTCAACAGCTAGTTTCCGGACATGTACATACTCAGGGTGCACTTATAAGTCCCGATTCAACATATGTCAGGAGAAAGAGTCGTAGCTGAACCACGTGATGGAAGTGCCCCTATGTAGGTGAAGTTCATGGTTGTCACACACCATGGCACGTTAATTTTGTCAGCTTTCTCCACTCATTCCTTGACCAGCACTTTATGAGGCCTGGGAATGCAGTGCCATCCACCCCGGTGCAGCACAACTAAGTAAGCAGCAGGCAGCTTTCCTTCTGACCATAATTTCCCAACCTTGTTAGTGTTTCAGGCCAGGACATAGTGCATTTTTAATTATGGAATGAGATGATTTTCCATCTTATTTATATTACCAACAAACGTGGATTTTTCAATTAATAGAAAAAAATATTTATGGTTGCCCACACTGAAAATATATTTTGCCACGATGGAGTTTAAACCCTAAAAATATCTATTTTGCCAGCCAACAAAATCATGTCTTTCATAAGAGCCCACATCCCGTAAGGCATGAAAACAGACTAATCTGCCTGTGCACTGGCACTAGAAAATGAACATGCTGCTGCTTGCAAACAACCTCATGTGAGCTCATCCTGAAACACACCTCAATTGTACACTGCAGACATTAGTTTAGTCATGTCTGCTAAAGTGGTAAGGATGTTACAAAGACATCCATGTCCTGCAGGTCAACACATTTGTCTGGTTAGTTTTTAACTCGTTACCTGCCAACTAAAATATATGTATTAGCAGGCCTGTCACAATAGTTTCACGTTTCACGTGGAGAAGTGAGGCTCAATTATTAGAGCGGCAGACCCTGATGCAGAGGTCTAGCCCGGGACCAGGGTTCAATTCCCCGCCTCGGCGGGTCTTGGGCTCAAAAATTCCACGGACCTGATAATTCTCGCCTCGGTGCCTATTCCAATCATGGAGTCCCACTCTGCAACTCTGGGCAATAGCTTGCTTAATCTCCACAACGGCCCCCACAACGCTAAGGATGCCTGGCCTCCACCTTGGGGGTGCCCAGGAGTGGACGCCTCACAGGGAAAGCCAGGATGGGTTCCACAGCGGTATTAGTACAAGCGCCTTGAGACCCTTGCGGGTGAGTAGTGCGCTATAAAAGTATCAATTTACATTTTTACATTACGTCTAGATACCTTAAAAACATCCTAAAATCTTTAAGAATGTATGCATCTCCATTAACAAACTATTTATTCCGATATTTTGTAAAGCACTGTGTATCAACTTGCCATAACTTAGAACAAAAATGAAAGATTGCTCATAATCAATGATAAACAATGTTTCCCGCACTATTTGATACAGTGCAGAATTTCTAACGAAATACCTACTTTGCTTAGGTAATCTGCATTTTATACACTACACTACAATACATTATAATGGGGAAGAGCTGCTGCCGGGCATGCTTACATTGAGAGCAGTGTCATGGCAGCAGGGGAATAAAAAACTGCTGAAAACACTTGCGGTGTGAAGGGTTGTGGGAGGCCTGGGCCACACGTATTTTGGGGACCCCTGTTTAGAACTGCTTTCAATTTATGATCAAGTTTCCGCTCTTAGATGCCCTCTTTGGCCAGGTCACTGACAGTGCACAAGCACACTCTTCCAAGTTCTAAATGTGTTTACATCTAATATTAAGAGATAGTGATGAACGTTTTCAATATTGTAACACAGCAACAGCTCACTAACATTACTGAAAATAATCTCTTTGACAACCTCTCTAGTCTGAAATGTAAGGTCCTGTTTTTAGGTCTCGCTGAGCCAGCTCATGCGCTGTCAGAGAGACATTTAGTAGGGGAGTTTTGAAAGTGCTGCTGGCTGGCCTAGTGCTTGCGTTCACGCGATTGAGCGTGCACGCGCGAACCACCAGCCTTCAGCGCCATCTGTCTTTCCTCTCGCTTGCACCCTGCCTCAATCCCTCCCCCCCTCCTCGCTCACTTTTCTCTCGCTTCCATGCCTCCTCTGACATCCACACTAGCTGCGCGGAGATCACAACAGCAACCTCGCTAATACTTTTGATGATTGCCAACATAGAGCGACACAACCACACACACAACCACAACCACACACAACCGCACACATAACCACACACACACAACCACACACACAGACAACCACACACACACACACAACCACACACACACACACACAACCACACACAACCACAACCACACTCACAACCATGACCATACTCACACACACAACCACACAATCACACAAACACAACCACACAGACACACACACACACACACACAACCACAACCACACACACAACCACACACCCACACACACCCACACAACCACCCACACACCCACAACCACACACACAACCACACACACAACAAGCACTGGCGTTGCCAATAGGTCTCGCAGTGGGAAAGTTGGAGCTATTACAATTGCAAATAACAATGCCTTTTATTTTTGTTTTCATTTTAAAAACATAAAGGGCTGTTATCATTTACAAAACCAATAGCTCCAACTTTCCTACTGCGAGACCTAATGTGCACTGCACAGTGTGGGTGAAAGTGGCACTGCGTGGGTGTGAGTGGCGTTGCGTGGGTGATAGTGGGCTTGCGCGGGTGGGTGTGGTGTTGCGTGTCTGAAAGTGGTGTTGCGTGTCTGAAAGTGGTGCTGTGTGGGTGAAAGTGGCACTGCGTGGGTGTGAGTGGCTTTGCGTGAGTGAGTGAGTGAGTGGCGTTGCGTGGGTGAGTGGCATTGCATGTGTGAGTGGCGTTGCGTGGGTGAGTGGCATTGCATGTGTGAGTGGCGTTGCATGTGTGAGTGGCGTTGCGTGGATGAGTGGCGTTGCGTGGATGAGTGGCGTTGCGTGGGTGAGTGGCGTTGCGTGGGTGAGTGGCGTTGCGTGGGTGAGTGGCGTTGCGTGGGTGAGTGGCGTTGCGTGGGTGAGTGGCGTTGCGTGGGTGAGTGGCGTTGCGTGGGTGAGTGGCGTTGCGTGGGTGAGTGGCGTTGCATGGGTGAGTGGCATTTCGTGGGTGAGTGGCGATGCGTGTGTAAGTGGCGTTGCATGTGTGAGTGGCGTTGCATGTGTGAGTGGCGTTGCATGTGTGAGTGGCGTTGCATGTGTGAGTGGCGTTGCATGGATGAGTGGGGTTGCGTGGGTGAGTGGGGTTGCGTGGGTGAGTGGGGTTGCGTGGGTGAGTGGGGTTGCATGTGTGAGTGGCGTTGCATGTGTGAGTGGCGTTGCGTGGATGAGTGGCGTTGCGTGGATGAGTGGCGTTGCGTGGATGAGTGGCGTTGCGTGGATGAGTGGCGTTGCATGTGTGAGTGGCGTTGCATGTGTGAGTGGCGTTGCATGGGTGAGTGTCGTTGCATGTGTGAGTGGCGTTGCGTGGATGAGTGGTGTTGCGTGGATGAGTGGCGTTGCGTGGATGAGTGGCATTGCGTGGATGGGTGGGGTTGCGTGGATGAGTGGGGTTGCGTGGATGAGTGGGGTTGCGTGGATGAGTGGGGTTGCGTGGATGAGTGACGTTGCGTGGATGAGTGGCGTTGCGTGGATGAGTGGTGTTGCGTGGATGAGTGAGGTTGAGTGGATGAGTTGCGTTGCGTGGATGAGTTGCGTTGCGTGGGTGAGTGGTGTTGCTTGGGTGAGTGGCGTTGCGTGGGTGAGTGTGGTGTTGCGTGGGTGATAGTGGGCTTGCGTGGGTGTGAGTGGCGTTGCGTGTCTGAAAGTGGTGCTGTGTGGGTGAAAGTGGCACAGAGCCTTTGATGTGGCCTGGCGCAGGAGAAATGCTGCTGCTGGGAACAGATGGCCAGGCCGTGAAGCAGGGGGCGGGGCATCGCTGGGGAAGCCTGTGGGAGGGTGATTGATGCCTTTGATGTGGCGATATTAAACAACCCCCCCCCCCCATGACGAAGTTAAACAGTGGAAATTCATTGGGAGAGCAGACTAAAAGTCACGCTTAAGGCTCTGATTCGGATTTTGCTAGCACCCTACATTTGATCGTCCTCATTTTTAAGTAGTTGCGTAGTTTGATCTTTTTCAATTCAGTGCATTATGGCCTGATTTTATTTTCCTTTTCATGAAGCTGCTTTCTTCAGCGGCCACCATCCGTTCGAGTGATTAAGTGCTCAGAGCTGGGGAGGGGCCTATGCTGCTGCGGTCAGAATTGCAGGCACTTTTCAGCAGTCCATGGTTCAATAACCGATACCTCCTCTACAGTGCGGCTGGAGAAAAGTCAGGGGGCCGACACAAGGTTTGTTGGAGGCCTAGAGAAAGGGAGCCTGCACCTCGCTTCTGTGGTGTGTAGATGTCAACTGTGGCCCAGGGAAAAGAATAGCGGTTTCTAGACATGGGAGATCACTTGGGTCAGGACGACAATGCAGGCGGTGGAAGGCACCGTGCAAAATTGCATGTCTGAAAAGGGTGGCGTCTTGTACACGGCCAGCTGTGGGTCTTGGGGGGTTGTTTCCTCTCACTGCATGCGAGGCAAGGGAAACAGAAGGCCGGCCATGAATAATTAGGGGAGGAGAAGGGAGGAGAAGCCCTTTGATGTGCTGGGCTGTATAGAGTGCAGGCATGGTGAAAGGAGATGCGTGGAGAATGGGGGCGGGCCTAGTTTAACCTCCTGGGTTTTGGCTATGTTGGGGGGAGCCTGGAGCGTGATGAAGTGATGAAGGCTTGGGGGGTGGGGGGGGGGGGTTTGCTGGGGAAAGTGGGGTTTGCTGGGGAAAGTGATATGCCCGGTCGATAATTTGAGACTTTTGATAAATCGGGCATGAGTATGGCACTTGACATGGCGCCGGCGCGTGCCGTGGGTGGAGGTGCGAGTTGAGGTGCGAGGACCTTTGGAGATTGGGGGCAGAGACTGTGGCGCTGTTGAGATGGCTGTGGTGGTCGTGGGTAGGCTGTGAGTAGTAGCGTTGGAGGATGAGGGGAGAACTTGGGCTTCGGTGGTGGGGAGACGCTGGGGGCAGGACAAGACGCGAGCGGGGTTAGTGGAAAGTGGGAGCGGTGGTTTTGGGGCAGGGGTTGGAGAAGTGTTGGGGTGTGCGAGGAGAGCAAAAGTGGGGTAGCTAGGAATGGTAGGAGAGGGGGTCGGGTGGCGAGATGTATCGAGCGCCAAGAAGCAGTGGTTAGGAGAGGTGGTGGAAGAAGAGCAAAGCAGAAGCCATGTGACGGAGCTGGGTTGTGTTGTTGGGACAGGCTCGGCAGTGCGGCAAGGCTGTGATTGCGTGGAGAGAGAGGGGAAGTGCTGGTGTGGGAGGGGGGAGGTGCTGGTGTGGGAGGGGGGAGGTGCTGGTGTGGGAGGAGTGCTGCTAGGGAAAGGCTGTGATTGCGTGGAGAGAGAGGGGAGGTGCTGGTGTGGGAGGGGGGAGTTGCTGGTTTGCATGCGATGCGCGTGCATGTACACGTGAACTGCATGAAAACCGCGGGACTGAAAGCCCTTAGATTGACGATGTTTTCGCCACTTGAATTCTCGCTCCGCTCGATGCGCTTGCGCACATCGATAGGTCGCGAGACCTAAAAACCTACAACCACACACACACAACCACACACAACCACACACACACAACCACAACCACACACAACCACACATGCACACACAACCACATACACACACAACCACGCACACATAACCACACATACAACCACCCACACACACAACCACCACACTCACAACCATGACCACACATACAACCACGACCACACATACAATCATGACCACACATACAACCACCCCCACACACAAATACACAACCACAACCACACACACAACCACACACAACCACAACCACACAACCACACACACCCACACCCACACAACCACACACACAACCACATATGCACACACAACCACACACACGGCCACACACAAAACCACACACACACAACCACCACACACACAACCACACACAACCACACACACAACCACATACGCACACACAACTACACACACAACCACAGCCACACACACACAATCACACACACACAACCACACACCCACACACACCCTCAACCACACACACACCCACCCACACACCCACAACCACACACACCCACACACAAACCCACAACCACACACATACAACCACACAACCACACACACACAACCGCAACCACACATGCCCACACAACCACACACACACAACCACACACACACACACAACACCATGCACACACACCCACACACAACCCCACATACGCACACATAGCCACACACACACAACCACACACACAGACAACCACACACACACACAAATACACAACCACAACCACACACACAACCACACACAACCACAACCACACAACCACACACACCCACACAACCACACACACAACCACATATGCACACACAACCACACACACGGCCACACACAAAACCACACACACACAACCACCACACACACAACCACACACAACCACACACACAACCACATACGCACACACAACTACACACACAACCACAGCCACACACACACAATCACACACACACAACCACACACCCACACACACCCTCAACCACACACACACCCACCCACACACCCACAACCACACACACCCACACACAAACCCACAACCACACACATACAACCACACAACCACACACACACAACCGCAACCACACATGCCCACACAACCACACACACACAACCACACACACACACACAACACCATGCACACACACCCACACACAACCCCACATACGCACACATAGCCACACACACACAACCACACACACAGACAACCACACACACACACACACAACCAAACATACAACCACACACACACAACCACACACACACAACCACAACCACACTCACAACCATGACCATACTCACAACCACGACCGCACACACAACCACCCACACACAACCACATACACAAACACACAACCACACACACAACCACAACCACAACCACACACACCCACACATAACCACACAAACACACAGCCACACACACAACCACCCACACAACCACAGCCACACACAACCACCCACACACAACCAACCACACCCACAACCACACACACAACCACATACGCACACACAACTACACACACAAAACCACAACCACACACAATCACACGCACACAAACACAACCACACAACCACACACACAACCGCGCACACAACCACACACACAACCACACACACAACCAACCACACACACACAACCAAATACACACACAACCACAACCACATACACAAGTACACCCAACCCCACACACCACACCCACAACCACACACAACCGCCCATACACACACAACCACACACCACCCACACACAACCACACACACAACCACACAAACAACCCCAACCACACACAAACACACACACGATCATACACACAACCACACTCAACCACCCAACCACACACACAACCACACATACACACACACCACACCCACACACACACAACCACAACCCCATGCACACAACCACATACAACCACACACACAACCACATGCACACACACAACCGCACACACACACAACCACACACACAACCACACCCACACACAACCACACCCACACAACCACACCCACAACCACACCCAACCACACAAACAACCACACGCACACACCCAACCACAACCACACACACAACTACAACCACACCCAACCACAAAACCACACCCACACCCACACACACAATCACTCACACACAACCACACACAGACAACCACACACACACCCCGCCCCCAGCTACTCACTGCCTATCAGCCTCCTCTCAGCCAGGTAGCACAATCGTGATCAGTTTCACTTTCACATAATCGCGATCAGTTTCACTTTCATGGCCGCGTTCGCCGTGAAAGTGTAAGTTTTATGAAAAATTGACTCTTTTAAAAAATTCCGATTCCACCAGAATCCGTTTCCTCCACAACAACCTGTTTTTTTTGGCTGTCAGCTGTGAAAAGGAGATCAATATTGCCCCCTTTTTAGGTCGAGTTTACTCGAACCTATTGTTGTCAACCTAAAAATTCCTTTCCTACAGGCGGATTCGGCGGATTTTGGACAGTGCACGAGAGAGTCACGTGACTCCTCGTGGAAGAGCATGCACGAGCCTTCCCCCTGCCAGCAGCCTTTCTCCCTTCACAGCCATCTGTTCCTCTCTCCCCGCCCCCCGCCGTCACTTATTCATGGCCGCAGGCCGTCCTAATAGTTTTTTTTTTCCAGCCTGGCTACTTCAAAGGGTTCGGGTTCGGCTGCCCCGCCCCCCGCAATGCCGAGAGCTTGTTCAATTTCCTTCTCTCGCTCGTTTACTTCCCACCTTCTCTACAGTCTGTAGCTGACCAGGCAGCTCGTAGGGTAACGTGCCTGCCGCAGAGATCTGCCTTTGCTCCACAGATTAAAATCAGCATTATATCATTGTGCTAGGATTGTTACATGTAAACGGTATTGCAAATACCTGTATTTCTTAACAAAAATGGGTTTGATTCTACGCGTCTTGTTGACTCCAACCTCGATTTCCGCAAGCTGTTGTAATTATGCAGAACGTTGCCAAATGGACAATAGGCGATAACAGGTTTCTTGTAGCCATTCGGCACTGCTAGACATACAATGTGTAGCAATTCTGTCAAACGTCTCTCGTGCTGTGCCAAAGCACATAACAAAAGCTAGCGGGCAATGAGTTGTCGACGATGGCGGCAGGATTAGTATGTGACTTGGGTTCCTCGCCTTAATCGTCACCCTCAGCCTTCTGGCAATTCAGTGGCTAATCACACAATCGTCCAGTTTAAGAGCAACCCGCGTTTCCTGCTCCTCCCAGCCGACAGCGTTGCAAACAATGCCAAGTTCCTCTTTCCATTTCCGTTTGCAGCATTGCCCAAGGGTGGAGAGAGAGGAGGTGGGAAGAATGGAAGACACAGGAGGAAAGCAGCGCACGAGGCGGCGGGGGTGAGGGGCGTAAGCGGCAAGAGAAGCATAAATATTACTACCATGTTGCGCCTCGGGCACATAGCTAAGAACACAGTGACGGAATATGCAAGCCCCACACATGAACGATACACGAACACCAAGATACCGGTTAATTAACAGGAGGGTAATGTTATTAGATGCACGAGCTGAGCGCGCCCGATCGGCTCGTTAAGCAAAGCACATATTCAAGAATGCCATATATGACAGTAGGCTACAACGTCTGAAATAAGGCTCTTGTATGACGGAAAGAAAATAAATGTAACCGACTAGATAATAAAAAAAATCTGCAAACCTCTCATCAAAGCGCTTAGGGGAGAGGAGCTGTTATCAAACTCCGAAATGAATACTTCTCTGTTAGGAAGCGCTATATAAAAGCGACAATCCAAAACTGATGGGGGGGAGGGGTGGTCTCTGAGCAGATAGGTCTAAAGTAAACCGACACGTTGCAGTGAAACGAGTCACGAGTGAAAACAATACTCTTAAGTGACACCCTGCTGGACAGACACCCATCCACCCGTCGCTCTCCCTCCCCCCACCCCGAACACACACAACTTAATTAACTACACACTAACAGATTACGCTAATTAAATTATCAATGAATAGAACGCAATTTACATTGAAAAAAATTAAAGCAACAATACGTTTGAATACCAACGGGGAAAATTTTGCAAGCATTGGCCGGCCACCTCACTCCAAGGATCCCTGACGTACAGAGAGAGCCGTCATACTCCGTACGCTTCTATCCAAGTCAAACGGATGCAGAAAAGACAGTGTCTCCCATCTTATATGTAGTTTACATTCAAGCCGAGAGCATAAAGGAGAATAGGAAAGCTTGAAAAAATATCAAATGTTCGATGGATGAGAAAGCACAAGACGTGAATGGAACGGGCAGTCGATGCTACCCCATTACAGGATGTACATTCAAGTTCATTTCCGACAAGCCCCTGAAAGTCAAATGACGGCTGGTGTTACGAAGAAATAAGGCTCTGTTATAGGAAAGTTCATATACCTACTGAATTCTGCACTCTCCTTTGTGGAGACAGAATATCCCCAGAAGCAGGGACACAAAAATCACAATTCTGGGGATAACAAATGTATTCAGAAGCATAATCCTAAAAGAGAAAGAATATTCATAGATGCCAAAGAGCATTATGAGGAGGCAGCATCGTCGTTACCAAAGATGACAGATTTGTGCGGGTCACTAAATCTGCAACAAAACAGATTTCCGACGACACTCCAATAAAAGTTAGCAGTAACCACATTCTTTTAAAAACACACACATCCCTCTGTCACATATAGCTCGGCATGGATGGCACAATGCTAATCCTTTGTTTAGAAACTTTTCTAGAAATACTGACATTTGAGGTGAGCAGTTTTAAATTGTCGTAGACTGTTTCATATAAAAGAGCTGCTCTCCATCTAAAATCTGGCAAATATCCCGGGTTCCCTGCTTCCTTTTTTGTATAATGTATGCCCCCCTCACACCCCTCTCACCCTCACACCCCCTCACCCTTACACCCCCTCACCCTTACACCCCCTCACCCGCACACACCCTCAACATCACTCACCCTCACCCTCACTCACCCTCACCCTCACACCCCCTCACCCTCCCAACCCTCTCATCCTCACACACCATTAACACCTTGGCCCTCACCCTCACACCCCCTCACACACCCTCACTCACTGTAGCGATTCTGAAATCCCGAGGGCGGAATTCCGCATATGCAGTAAAAACGGGAAGAGTTCTTCCAACTACAAGTCCCAGACTGCCCTGGGGTTTTCTCGTTGGACATAAGCCCTTCCTCTGCAAGGGGAAGGTGCTTGTCAATTATTCTGGTTGAGCTTCGAGGAAGGGCGGATGGTGTTCCCCGCCGGATCCCAGCGTGAAGATTTCAAGCCTCGTGGACGTCTGGTGGTTTTGAAGATCGAGTTTTGCAGTACCGGATGGTATTCGAGACTGTTTCAAGTAATTTCCTGTCAAAAGTGCGGGCTCGCCTTTTGTTTCTAAAAGAACCTTGATCCCTGACATTTTGTGCAGCTGTATTTAGTTTATCAGGGTAGCCGCGGTATCTGTTTAGAAGTGCCAAAGACGCTTCGGACAAAACGCGAGATAAGTGAAGCGTCTAAACCTGTAGCGCGACTGGGCTCAGACGCGTTTAGGTTTAACGCTTCTAGTTCGTAGAGAGGTGGTGGTGAGCAAGCAAGTGCGGGACTCTTAAGATACCGCTTGCTCTTTTTTCTTTTGAGAACACGTTAGAAAAAGCGTTAAGCAAAACCCTTCAAAATCTGGATACAAAGAAACACGTTTGTGGAAGTATTAGTCTCCGTGTTGTGACAGTAACAACACGAGGGAGAAGGAAAGAAGGAAGATTCCTTTCTTCATAGAGACTTATATCCTGGTGAAATTCAAGTTGTATAAATAACCTTTTGGGACTTGGTTGTATCCTGGCATAGAAGAGACACAGACTGGGTATACCTTGGAAGTTATATGAAGAGGGGAATAGAGGAATTGTTGGTGAGTAGAAGAAAGACACTTTCACAATAACGAGAGTAGAAGTTTTTCTTGATCACATGAGTAATGGTTTGTTTTGTCATTCTACCTACAGCCTTGCAAGTATAATTGACCCAGCCAAGAGTGTTAACCACGTCCCGGAGAGAAGTCTTGTGAATACACTTTCATCCTCATTCCCTTTTTTCCCTTGGGGCACGAAGTCAGGCAGAGTAGTTACTATTCTCTGCTGGGGGTCGTGCTTTGAGGAAATAAGGGACCTAGCATCAGATATCGTCTCTGCTTGGCCCCAGGAAAAGGTTAGTGGTGCTTTTGTGTCTTGCGCTACTGCCAGTCGCGACAGATTGACAAGCCCACGTATACAAGCCTGGCCTAGACGATGAATGTAGAAAGTGTGTTGAATTCTGTGTTGGAGAGCCTTGCGGCACTTCAGCAAGAGGTTGCTACTTCCAGAACCGAGAATCAGGTGTTATATAAGGAAGTGGGGGTGCTTCGGAAGGAAGTGGCAGGGTTAGCACGTAAAAACCCGGGAGGGGCGTCTTACATAAAGCCAGCTACGTTGCAACCCCCTGCATCTACTGTTACTCAGGGAGCTGAAGGGGGGGGGGGGTTCTCTCTGTCCTCCCCAGACACTTCCTCACCTTCTGACACCGTACCAACCGTTCATGTGATACAAAACACTGGTATTCCTCTAGCGCCCCCTGAAAGGTTCTACGGGGATCCCCGTAAGTTCGAGACTTTCTTGAATCAGTGTAGGTTGCACTTTTTGTGCAAACCGGGGGTGTTTCAGGATGATGCTGCAAAAACGGCGTTCATGATGTCGTATATGGGAGGCAATGCATCAAGTTGGACGATTCCCTTGGTGGAGAGAAATGATCCTGTGCTACACAATTTCGAGGACTTTTGTTTAGAACTACGAAGGCTTTTTGATCGGAAGCTACACATGTTATCCCTGGATAGAGAACTATTAACATTGCGACAAGGGTCTCAAGACTTGCTTTCCTACATCACATTGTTTAATCGACTAGTGGTCGAAACAGAGTGGCCCACGGCAAAAAGAATATCCATCTTCTATCAAGGGCTAAGAGGGGAGCTTAAAGACGTGTTAGCCCAGGTAGTGCAGCTCCCTTCAACCTGTGAGGAACTTATCGACCTGACAGTCCAATTAGACCATAGACTCCTGGAGAGAAGGGGTGATCGGAACAGAGGAGAAGGGCGTTTCTTCTATCCCCGGTTCAAGAGTACCACAGAGGAGCATCCGAAAATGCCTGATGGGGTAGAGCCTATGCAGATCGGAGGTATACGGGGACCCCTCTCTAAGGAAGAGAAGGAGAAGAGAAGAAGACTGAAACAATGTCTGTATTGTGGCAAGGGAGGCCATTTCATTAAGGATTGTAGAGCGAGGAATGCCTTGCCGGGAAGATCCCAATTGCCACCTAACCAAGCGATGATACAATCAGGACGACCGGCGGAAAACTAGAAAGCCCAAATCAGGAAGAGGTCTCTGCCTTGGGTTGTCAAATACAAACAATCTCACCAATGCTTGCGAACACCTTGCATCCAGCCGTAGCTCATATGAATCTGAAGGTCACCCTGTGGGTCAATTCTCGTGAAGCCATGGAGATCGATGCGTTACTTGATTCTGGTGCTACCGGCAACTATATCGATCAAGAATACGCTATGAAGATAGGAATCATCTGCGAGAAGAAGGACAAACCGGAGCTAGTGAAAGCAGTAGATGGTACTGTCCTGTCATCGGGTCCTGTGTCCTATCATACTCGTGCGTTATTGATGCAGACGAACCAGAATCACCAGGAACATATACAATTCGATCTGATTGATGCTCCTCAATTCCGGCTCATCCTAGGAATGCCATGGTTGACCCTTCACGATCCTAAGGTCAGTTGGGCTGCGCGCACCATCACTCTGTCATCGGACTTTTGTAAAGAGAATTGTAGACAAGCTTTGCATGACCAGGAAAAGATTAACACCACGCCTTCCGTGTGTTTAGCAACAGAGTGTACTAGAGGACATTATTGTTGCGCCACTGTTCTTCCTGAAGAATACAATTCTTATCGCTCCTTGTTCGATAAACAAAAGGCAACGGAATTACCTCCACATCGTGTATACGACTGCCGTATCGAACTCATTCCGGGAGCAGACATCCCGTGTAGTCGAGTATATGCCCTGACTGAAAAGGAGACGCGGTATCTGAGGAACTACCTCGATGAGAATTTGGCTACAGGATTTATTCGGCATTCAACATCTCCTGCCTCATCCCCTATGTTTTTCATTCCGAAGAAGGACTGCGACGAGTTACGACCATGTATCGATTATTGATCCATCAATAGAATGACCATAAAGAATCGATATCCGCTCCCTCTTATACCGGTGCTTTTGGATCAATTGAAGGGAGCCTGTTTCTTCACCAAACTCGATCTTAGAGGGGCGTACCATTTAGTCAGAGTCCAGAAGGGGGATGAGTGGAAGACTGCTTTTCGAACAAAGTTCGGGTTGTTCGAATATAGAGTGATGCCCTTCGGGCTTTGTAACGCCCCTGCCGCCTTCCAGTATTTCATGGATGAAGTGTTAAGAGGTTGTCTGGAAACATTTTGTATAGTATATATTGATGACATTTTGATCTATTCATCTACTCTTCCTGAGCATGTGGAGCATGTGAAGATCGTACTCAGTAAATTGCAGCATAATTCCTTGTATGCGAAACTCGAAAAATGCCTGTTTCATGCCACGGAGGTTGCATTCCTTGGATATATCATCAATGCCAAAGGATTTCAAATGGATTCTAGTAAGATCGAGGCTATCATTGGATGGAGTACTCCTCAAAATGTTAAATCAGTTCAGAGTTTCCTTGGCTTTGCCAATTATTACAGACGGTTTATTAAAGATTTCTCAAAAATAATCCATCCAATCTCCAGCTTGTTGAGAAAAAATACTCCGTTTGTATGGAACCAGGAGGCTGCTATCTCATTCCAGTATTTGAAAGATCAGTTTACACGAGCTCCCATCCTTCGACATCCGGATCCTCAAATAGCCTTTGTGCTGGAAACGGATGCCTCTCAATATGCGATAGGGGGTATTCTATCACAACGCCATCCTGACACTGGTCAATTGCATCCTGTTGCCTTTTTCTCCAAGAAACTCACTCCTTGCGAGATTAACTATTCCATTTCGGATAAGGAACTCCTTGCAATAAAAAGGGCATGTGAGGAATGGCGTCATTACCTATTGGGAGCTGTTCACACAGTTGAAATCTACACAGATCATCGAAATCTTCTATTCTTGAAAACAGCGAAGGCGCTTACGCCTCGGCAACTGAGATGGACATTATTCTTTTCAGATTATGATTTTGTTATCAAGTATAGACCTGGGCCACAGAACGGTAAAGCGGACGCCCTGTCTCGCATAGGTGAAACTGAAGACCAAAGTGCAGGGACTGCTGAAGAACCTCCGCTAATCCTGAAAGAAACAAGTGGTCAACCACCCTCAATAGCTTTGTTGGCTACACAGGACTTTTTGGACGATGTGCGAGTAGCTCTTGCGGAGTCGGAAGTACAAGAATGGGTACAAGAAGATCCTGAACATCGAATGGAAAAAGACGATCTTGCCTACCATGGGTCCGCTATCTATGTCCCTACTGAGATCCTGCAACTACAAGTCTTGAGATGGATACACGACTCCCCCTTAGGCGGCCATTTGGGGATCTACAAGACCATTGCTGGTGTGGAACGTGAATTCTGGTGGTCCAACCTTAGGGATGATGTGAGGCAGTATATCAAAAACTGTGCTGTTTGTATGCAAGGGAAATCCGTCCATGTCAAACCCATGGGACTTCTGAGACCTCTGCCTGTTCCTCCTAAGCCCTGGCACACATTGTCTATGGACTTCATAGTAGAAATGCCACCCTGTAATGATAAGACCGTGATCCTAGTGGTCGTCGACCATTTGACAAAGATGGGTCATTTCATTCCATTGACGGGTCTTCCCACTTCAGCTGAACTGGCACAGGTGTTTCTGCAACATATCGTTCGAGCACATGGCATTCCTTGTGTGCTCATTACGGATAGAGGAACTCAATTTACTTCCCGATTTTGGAAGGCTCTTTGTAAGACCATGGACGTCGATGCTCGACTCTCTTCCTCCTACCACCCCCAAACTGATGGCAAAACGGAACGTCTGAACCAGACGTTGGAGTAGTATCTTCGCTGCTTTGCTCTGCAAAACGATATGGACTGGACTATGTTAATCTGGATGGCTGAGTTTGCCTACAATAATGCCATTCACTCCACCTTGGGTTGTTCTCCTTTTTTTTGTCTGTATGGTTATCATCCTAATGCACTTCCCTTTGAGGTGCCCGTGCATTCTCCTGTACCCAGCATTCATGAACATCATGCCCATCTCAAAGCTGTGCTGGTTGCTGCACGGAACAGCTTGGCAAGTGCTCAGTCTTCCCAGAAACGCTTTGCTGATAGGAGGAGATCATCAGCACCTGAGTATGGGGTGGGGGACAGGGTGTGGCTTTCCACTAGGCACATACATTTGAAAGGGGAAAACAAGCTGAAACCTAAGTATGTGGGGCCCTACAGCATAGTGGAGGTTATTAACCCTGTGGCAATGAGGTTGTCCCTCCCTGATGCCTGGAAGATCCATCCTGTTTTTCATGTCTCCCTCCTCCTCCCTTGTCCTACTAGTGCTAGACTTCTGGATAGGCCACTTCCGATTGACATTGATGGGCAGGAGGAATATGAGGTGCAGGCTATCCTTGACTCCCGTATGGTTAGGGGTAGGGTTCAATACTTGGTGGGGTGGAAGGGATATGGACCTGAGGAGAGGACTTGGGAGCCTTTGGCTAATCTGAATTGTCCTGAGCTGGTCGCTCAATTCCATGAGAGACATCCTGGGAAGCCTGGACGACCGCCGGGACGGCTGTCCTCGAGAGGGGGTTCTGTAGCGATTCTGAAATCCCGAGGGCGGAATTCCGCATATGCAGTAAAAACGGGAAGAGTTCTTCCAACTACAAGTCCCAGACTGCCCTGGGGTTTTCTCGTTGGACATAAGCCCTTCCTCTGCAAGGGGAAGGTGCTTGTCAATTATTCTGGTTGAGCTTCGAGGAAGGGCGGATGGTGTTCCCCGCCGGATCCCAGCGTGAAGATTTCAAGCCTCGTGGACGTCTGGTGGTTTTGAAGATCGAGTTTTGCAGTACCGGATGGTATTCGAGACTGTTTCAAGTAATTTCCTGTCAAAAGTGCGGGCTCGCCTTTTGTTTCTAAAAGAACCTTGATCCCTGACATTTTGTGCAGCTGTATTTAGTTTATCAGGGTAGCCGCGGTATCTGTTTAGAAGTGCCAAAGACGCTTCGGACAAAACGCGAGATAAGTGAAGCGTCTAAACCTGTAGCGCGACTGGGCTCAGACGCGTTTAGGTTTAACGCTTCTAGTTCGTAGAGAGGTGGTGGTGAGCAAGCAAGTGCGGGACTCTTAAGATACCGCTTGCTCTTTTTTCTTTTGAGAACACGTTAGAAAAAGCGTTAAGCAAAACCCTTCAAAATCTGGATACAAAGAAACACATTTGTGGAAGTTATAGTCTCCGTGTTGTGACAGTAACAACACGAGGGAGAAGGAAAGCAGGAAGATTCCTTTCTTCATAGAGACTTATATCCTGGTGAAATTCAAGTTGTATAAATAACCTTTTGGGACTTGGTTGTATCCTGGCATAGAAGAGACACAGACTGGGTATACCTTGGAAGTTATATGAAGAGGGGAATAGAGGAATTGTTGGTGAGTAGAAGAAAGACACTTTCACAATAACGAGAGTAGAAGTTTTTCTTGATCACATGAGTAATGGTTTGTCATTCTACCTACAGCCTTGCAAGTATAATTGACCCAGCCAAGAGTGTTAACCACGTCCCGGAGAGAAGTCTTGTGAATACACTTTCATCCTCATTCCCTTTTTTCCCTTGGGGCACGAAGTCAGGCAGAGTAGTTACTATTCTCTGCTGGGGGTCGTGCTTTGAGGAAATAAGGGACCTAGCATCAGATATCGTCTCTGCTTGGCCCCAGGAAAAGGTTAGTGGTGCTTTTGTGTCTTGTGCTACTGCCAGTCGCGACACTCACCCTCACTCACCCTCACTCACTCACCCTCATACACCCTCATCAGCATAGCATAACAAAACATAGCATGGCATAACAAAAAAGCATAGGATACACAACCTCTCACCCTCACCCTCGCTCTAACACACTCACCCTCACCCACTCACCCTCACTCACTCACCCTCACTCACCCACCCTCCCTCACTCACCCACCCTCACACACCCTCCCTCACTCACTCACCCTCACCCACCCTCTCCAGCATAGCATAACAAAACATAGCATAGCATAACAAAACAAAGCATAGGATAGGAAAACATAGCAGAGCATAACAAAGCATAACATAACAAAACACAACAAAACATACCATAGCATAACAAAACATAGCACAACAAAACATAGCATAACAAAACAAAGCATAGCAAAACAAAACATAGAATTGCACAACAAAACATAGCAAAACGCAACAAAGCATAGCATAACAAAACACAGCATAACAAAACATAACAAAACATAGCAAAACAAAACATAGCAAAACAAAACATAGCAAAACACAACAAACCAAAACACAACAAACCATAGCATATATAACAAAGCATAGCATAACAAATCACAACATAGCATAACAACAAACAACATAGCATAGCAAAACAAAGCTTAGCATAGCATAACAAAACATAGCATAACAAAGCATAAAAAAACATAGCATAACAAAACATAGCATAACAAAACATAGCATAACAAAACATAGCATAACAAAACATAGCATAACAAAACATAGCATAACTAAACAAAGCATAGCATAATTAAACACAACAAAACATAGCGTAACAAAATATAGCATAGCATATCAAAGCATAGCAGAGCAAAACATAGCATAGCATAACAAAGCATAGCATAGCAAAACATAGCATAGCATAACAAAGCATAGCATAGCAAAACATAGCATAGCAAAACATAGCATAACATAACAAAACATCGCATAACAAAGCATAGCCTAGCAAAACACAACAAAACATAGCATACCATAACAAAACACAACAAAACATAGTATAGCATAACAAAAAAAGCATAGCATAACAAAACAAAGCATAGGATAGCATAACAAAACAAAGCATAGCAAAACAAAACATAGCATAGTATAACAAAGCAAAGCATAACAAAACATAGCATAACAAAACATAGCATAACAAAACAAACCATAGCATAACAAACCATAGCAAAACACAACAAACCATAGCATAACAAAACACAACAAAACATAGCATACATAGCAAAACATAGCATAGCATAACAAAACACAACAAAGCATAGCATAGCATAACAAAACATAGCATAGCAGAACAAAACATAGCATAACAAAACATAGCATAACAAAACATAGCATAACAAAACATAGCATAACAAAACACAACAACACATAGCATAACAAAACAGCATAGCTTAACAAAACACAACAAAACTTAGCATGGCATAACAAAACATATAATAGCACAGCAAAACACAGCATAGCATACCAAACACAGCAAAACATAGCATAGCATAACAAAACATAGCATAGCAAAACAAAGCATAGCATAATAAAACAAAACAAAGCATAGCATAGCATAACAAAACATAGCATAACAAAGCATAGCATAACAGAGCAAAACATAGCATAGCATAACAAAACATAGCATAGCATAACAAAGAATAGCCTAGCGAAACAAAACGCAACAAAACATAGCATAACATAACAAAACACAACAAAACATAGCATAGCATAACAAAACAAAGCATAGGATAGCAAAACAAAACATAGCATAGCATAACAAAACATAATTTAACAAAACACAACAAAACAGCATAGCTTAACAAAACAAAACATAGCATGGCTGAACAAAACATAACAAAACAGAATAGCATAGCAAAACACAGCATAGCATACCAACACAACAAAACATAGCATAGCATAACATAGCATAGCAAAGCATAGCATAACAAAACATAGCATAGCATATCATAGCATAGCATAGCAAAACATAGCATAGCATAACAAACATAGCATAGCATAACAAAACAGCATAGCATAACAAAACAAAACATAGGATATCAAAACATAGCATAGCATACAGCATCACTCAGCACCACCACAGCATCACTCAGTGGCACCACAACATCACTGAGCTCCACCACAGCATCAATCTGTGCAACCATTCAACAACAACTGGTTCAAATATGTTATCTCAATGTTTCAAGCTTTATTACAAATGTAACAAGAAGATGTTAATATTTGTCATATTGTCTTGGATTTTCGTCACAATAAAATACACTGAACATAATCTTCACAAATGTTATTTACAAAAGTTTAAGCTATTGCCATTATAAATTACAATAACTTTTATTTATGTATTAATTATTAAACAAAAATGAAAAGCCATTGTTATTTGTAATAT
Source organism: Lissotriton vulgaris (assembly GCF_964263255.1). Lineage (NCBI taxonomy): Eukaryota > Metazoa > Chordata > Amphibia > Caudata > Salamandridae > Lissotriton > Lissotriton vulgaris. Next base: position 1,039,794,375 of record NC_141697.1, read on the forward strand.
CAATACATGTAAGTCACGTAAATACAACACATATTGCATTACAAATGCTATAGGTGTCACATTTGCAAAAGTTATAACTATTGGCATGGTAAATGACAAAGCTATTAATTTCGCTATTTTCAAAAACAAAACCTAAATAAAAAAAATTGTCATTTACAAGACCAATAGCTCAAACTTTCCTAATACGAGACCTATTGCATTGCAAATGCTTGTTTATTATTCTGTATCCTCGGTTCAAACCTGGGGTGTTTTTTTAACTTGTCTCTAGTTCATTGCGAATCTTACCATTACTAATTCAAATTGTGTTAGCTTTGGCTTATTTGCAATGCAAACTTTATCCCAATAAGTTGCTGTAACAAGCTGCAAGTCCGCTACGGAAGCCCATTCATTCGCTAATTATTTTCCACATAAGGTTGCAAGACCATAAAGTGGAGTTTTCAGGATTTTGATAGCTTCTTGTTTGAAGATGTTACTCTCTCCTGCGCATCCCACTCCTGTACTAAGGTTACGAGTGACCTGGCACCCGCCTTTCAGAGGTTATTGCATCCATCCAAGTCTGACCTGGCACTGGTGCGTCCCAGCCTGGCACGGGGTGATGATCTCCGCACCTCCTTCCAGACCCCAGTTCAATACTGTTTGCAATCTGTCACTCACCCCTCACCTCCCTGGCACTCACCCTTCACTCCTCAGGCCTGGCAGTCACTCCTCGCACCTGGCACTCACCCTTTTTACTCTCTGGCACTCAGCATTGACTCTCTGTGACACTTAACTATCACCTCCGTGACACTCACCCTCGACCCTCCTGGTACTCCTACTTCCCCTCCCTGGCACATATCCTTCACCTCCCTGACACTCACCCATGTCCCTCCTGGCATTCACTACTCGCCCCCTTGGCACTCACCCTTAACCTCAATGGCACTAGCCCTTCATCCCCCTGGCAGCTACCCTTCAACCCTTGCACTCACCCTTCCCCAGCCTGGCACTCAACCTTTACCCTCCTGACTCTTACATCTCACCTCCATGGCGCTCAACCTTCATCTCCCTGGCACTGACTCTTCATCCCCCTGACCTGGCACTCAACCTTCACCTCCGTGGCACTAGCCCTTCACTCCCCTGACCTGGAGGCTACCCCTCACCCCTGGCACTCATACGTACCCTTCTCTGCCCTCACCTTTCTCCTCCCTGACACTTACCCTTGACCCTCCTGACTCTTACGTTTCATCTCCCTGGCACTCACTCCTCACCTCTCTGGCACTCACCCTTCACCCCCATGGCCTTACAGTCACCCTTCTCCCTCCTGGCATTCACTCCTCACCTCCCTGCAACTCACTCACCCTTGACCCTCCTGGCACTAGACCGGTTTCCCCTAAAACAGAAAATAACAAGTATTGGCATAGCCAATAGGTCTCGCCTTTGGGAACTTATAAGTGTATAACCACGCAACAGTTAATGTTGTTGCACCAAGGATATTGTGCTGCATAACTAAATACTTACAAGGTCCCAAAAGCGAAACCTATTGGCTATGCCAATGCTTGTTATCTAAAAGAAACGTTTCTTTTATGGCTATTGCATGAAACATAAACACAACATTTCTCTGCAAAATGTCTGAATTAGGCTCTCACACATCACCCACATTAAAAAAAAATTAAAGCATATCCATATTTGAAACAATCTGTTTAAGAATTTGTCAAAGTTTTCAGGACACGACTCTCTGCAGAACAGAGCTGGCTCCATTAGGGGCCCCCTGAAAGGCTGGAGCCCTGGACCAGAGCCAACTCTGCCCATGCCTTAAAACGTCTATGGCGGTGCGAGCAGCAACCCAGCAGGAGGATCAAGGACATCATTTAGGGCTCGCTAGACAGTGCTTAATTTAAGCCAGTGGGGGCTACTGGCACTCGTTTTCCGGGACGTCATCAGGCATTAATCTCCAAAATAACGCAAGGTTGTTTCCATTTTCCACCGAGCCCCCTACACAAAAACTCAGCTGCTCATGGCTTTACTCGCTGGAAACAGTGCACACTCAAACTGTTGCAAACTGTCTCATTGAAGTGAGTTACCTGTCAACATACTCTCACATTGTCACTTGTCCCTGACACCACCAAACAGAAGTAAGTGTTGGCTGCAGATTCTTATGAGTATTTGTAAAGTGCACTATCACCCAGGTGGATATCCTGGTGCTGAGCAGATATAAGTTGAGCCTTTCCTCAGGCAGGCAGGGGGCTAGTCGAAAATCCAGGTGTTAGACTTGTCAGTATAGGGCGGGCTTCCACCAGACTTTTTGCCTTATCTGAATCTGTTTTTGTTGGATTTATGACTCTGTGCACCTTACCACTGATAACGTGCTTGTGCACTCTCCCTAAACGCGGTAAAATTGGCTTATACCTAATTGGCATATTTAGTTTACATATACGTACATAGGAAAATGGTATACCACACACCCAGGACCTGTACATTAAATGCTACTAGTGGACCTGCATCATCTCTTGTGCCACCCACTTAAGAAGCCCCTTAAAACATGTCACATGCCTGCAATTGCAGCCTGAATGCAGTTTTAAACTGCCAATACAACCTGGCAAAATACCCCCCCTTGCCAAGCCTTAAGCTCCCCTTTTATTGTATATCAGTCACCCCTAAGGTAGGCCATCGGGCAGGGTGAATTGTAATTATAAGGCTGGACATGTACTTTTATGTTTCACATGTCCTGGTAATGAAAAATTCCTAAATTCGTTCTTCACTACTGTGAGACCTACCTCTCACATAGGATAACATTGGGTTGCCTCATTACATTTTATAAGTGCTAACTTTTGATTGGGAATAGGTGAGAATTGCTAACTTTTGATTGGGAATAGGTGAGAATATCATGTTTGGTGTCTGAGAAATCATAATTAAAAAACGTCTTCAATGATAACGTTGGATTTGAATTTAACATTTTGAAAATGGCACTTTTAGAAAGTTCGCCAACTCTAAGGGCAAACTAATAGTCCCTTGCAAGCTTGGGTATAACGTATAGGAGAAAAGGTCAACAAGAATATCGTTTATAGAAAACAATTATCTGACCCAATAGTGAGGGTAGAGAATGAATCAGAGTTGTGTTATGATTCATTCTACAGCATGTCGTACCTGGCCAAAGTTCTAGAGGTACTCATCAACATCGAACACTTCAGTAACAATCAACTTCTTGATGAGCCCTCATTTCAGCCACAGATGACATCCGCACTATCCTGAACAGAAGAGAAACAGCGACACTTATCTTCCGGGATCTCTCTGCAACATTCTGCACGGTCTCCCACCCTATCCACATCCATCGCCTAAACAAGATCAGAATACAAGGATCTGCTCTCTGCTGGATTTGCTCATTCCTGACTGGCAGGATTCAAGCGGTCAATGTGGCCTAACGGCTAGGGCGGTTGACCTCAGAGCTGAGGAACCGGGTTTGAGTCTCGGCAGGGATGCTCAACATTCTGTGATCCTGGGCAAATTTCCCTGTACCTAACAAAAATTAATGTGTCCTTCAGTAACATAACTGGTGCTCATGTAAAGAGCTCTGATACCTTCGGGTCTAGTTCACACTATATAAAACTACACACACACAAAAAAGCAGTCATCCTGACCCCATAGACATTTGACGACTGCCACCTCATCTGTGGAGGTCCGCAAGGTTCATCGCTGTGCCCAACCCTCTTCAATTAATATGTGAACTCTCTGGCCAGCATCATTCACACCGATGACATAGATGTCATTTTCTACACCGATGACAGGCACACCTAATGAAAAATAACTCATAATCATAAAATCTTTATTTCGGTAAGATACCATAAAAGCACAAATAAAAACATATAACAGTAGTACAATTAGATGACATTAACAGTTAAACATAACAAAAAGACTTTACAGATCACATAAAAAAACTAGAGCAATAAATAAGTTTCTGATTAAAACACTAAGCACAGGAGAGATTCAGCCAGATTCATGAAGGTACCATTCTGCGATTAGCAAATTGCGAAAAATTGCGAATTGCAGTTTGAGATTCGCAGAATGGCATTCATGCAGAAATGCGTTGAAAGAAAGCGAATCGCAATCAATCGCAATTGCCGATTGCGATCTTGCCGCAATCGCATTCAAATCGCAGAATCAGCAATTTTCAATGTAGAAATTGTGACCTCGCAATTTGCGATCTCGCTAACTGCGGGATCGCAAAAACGGGAAGTCGCATTTTGAGCCCACTGATGACATCACAACCAGAAAGTAGGCTCACCACACCCACAAACAGAACACAGAGCCAGGGAGTGGCAGCAGGATACTGAGGAGCACCAAACCTTACACTGTGCAGCACCCCAGCTTGAAAAAAGTTTTCCAAGATGTCCCAGGATGCAGCAGGGAGCAGTGGGCAGGAGAGAAAGCGGAAAATTAAGTTTTCTGAACTTGAACTGGAGCATCTAATTGAGGGGGTCTGCAAGGATCATGGAAAAGACTCCCGGAGGGTGCCAGAGGCAGAGAAGCGCAGGATCTGGCAGCACATCCGCACTAAGGTCAATTCGGTTGGTGTGACCCAGCGGTCAATTGATGACCTAAAAAAGCGCTGGTACGACCTGAGAGGTCGTTCTAAGGAGCGTATTGCGGAGAGGCTTGGGGAGCGACTGGCCACCGGTGGAGGGGAACCTGTAGCCACACCGAACACCCCATTGGAGGACCTGATAGAGGACACCATTGCGCCAGAAGCCTGCGTGGGGGTCCTTCAGCTGGACTCGTCTCGACCCAGCCAACAATCTGAAGGTAAGTGCCATGCGACTGCGACCCTGTCCCCCAACAATGCCCATAACTCCTGAGCTAGCAATATGACATCCCCAACAATGCAGCCCATGCACACCAAAAAAGCCCCATTACATTGTGGTAGTTGCAGTGTAATCATGTACCCCCAGTTAGCCCAACACTGCTAGAGCAGTTAATGCAAAGTAAATCCAAAAGCCAGTCAGGGAAAGCAAGGCTGCATGCATGTATCAACATTGCTTGCGCAAGATACATAACAGTAATCATGCACCCTTTCACATTACAGGTGCAGGTGAGCGAGCCAGCACAGACAGCGAGGCCCTGCACATCGCCGAGAACCAGGAGGACACTGAGGGTGAGGGCCAGTCCTCCCAACGACCCGGCCCATCACAGCCACCAGCAGTGCTCCCACCACCACCACCCCGTGCGGACAGGGCCACCCCTGCAGCCACAGCCGTGCAGCCAACACCCCAGCAAACAGCCACAGCAGTGGTACAGGCTCCACCACCAGCGCCTAGGAGGCAGACGAGGCGCACAGCTGGTGCCAGATCACACACCAGCGCATTGAGGCGCCAGCAGCGTGAGGGCCCAGCAGGCACCGGCAGGGCACTTCAAATACCTATCCAGGCCTGGCCATCGAGCGCCGCATGGCGGCGGTGCATCGCACACAGGCGTGTCACATGGCAGCAATGCTCACCCAGATGCAGGCGACAGGCCAAAACATAGCCCAGATGACCGCTGCAGTCTGGGAGAACAACCAGCTGCTGGTAGCCCAGCAGGACATGACCCGCCGACGCCACCGCCAACTACTGGCCCGCCTATCGGCCTACACAAGATCCAATCATGTAGTTGGGAATGCTACATCACAGCTGGCACGCAGGTCACTCGCCATGCAGGGCCAGATGGTGCAGTGTTGCCAGGATGTGGCCAGGTCACTAGATCTACTTACTGCAGCAGTGCTCGGCAGCCAGGCCACTGCCCATGGAGAAGCTGAGGGGGCTGACGACGCAAGTGAGGCTGCGTCAACCAACAGCAGTGCATCCTTGCCACCGATGCCTGCACGTCGCCGCAGCAGCAGGCCAACAGCAGCAACTAGGGCCAACACCGTCCCTCAGGATACAGAGAGACGACTTGGGGCGTCTCGTCGTAACCGACAGTGAGGACTCAGACACTCTGAGGGAGGCCATGCAGTAAACCCCTGCAAACCCACTACCCCAGCATGGGGAGGTATGGAGCAATACTCTCTTCATGAGACAGTAGAATAAGTAAAGGCCAATTTATTGTGCTTAAACAATAAAGAGTAATGGTCAAACTTGAATCACACTCATGTCATTATTACATTTGTCATGCACGGGTGCAGTGTTTTGAGAGGGGAATGGGTGCACTAGAAACAGTTAATAGTGATGTGGTTGTGGCGCCTGTGTCCTTCAGCAGGATTTGCTCCGCGTGCATGACGTACATGTGGAGGCGGCCGGTTGTCACCTTCAGACTCACTGCCAGATATCTCCACTGGTATCCTGCACTTGGTAGCAATGTTGTGGAGTATTGCACACACGGCCACGATGCGGCAGCAGACCTCAGGTGTGTATTTGATGGCCCCATCAGTCTTGTGAGGTATGCGGAAACGGCTCTTCAATAGGCCAAATGTCCTCTCTATGTAATTTCTTGTTCGTATGTGTGCAGCATTGTAACGCCGTTGCTGTGGTGTGGCAGGGTTGAGGTATGGGGTGAGGAGGTACTCACGTAGGCCGTAGGCGCTGTCACCTGAGGGTAATAAGCACAGGATGAGTGCCTATTCTGCGCAGATACATGCTCAAAGTGTAGTATTTGGGGACATGTGTACTTACCTAGTAGGTGTCCTTCGCCAAAGTCTCCCCTTGCCAGTCGTGTGTGAATGCCGCTGTGCCGGAAGATGAAGGAGTCATGTGTGCTGCCCGGATATTGTGCCACTATGTCCGTGATGTAATTCTTTGCGTTACACACCATCTGGATATTGAAGGAGTGGTAGGACTTGCGGTTGCGGTACATGTATTCCGTTTGTGCTGGTAGGCAGATGTGGATATGGGTACAGTCAATGCATCCAATTACATGCGGAAAATGTGCAATGTTGTAGAATTTCAGCTTGGTGTCATTTATGTCCCGTTGGGTGGTGGGGAATGAAATGTAGTGGTGTAGCCGGGTCAGCATTGCATCCAGGAAACTCCTTAGGCAGCGGGACATGATGGGCTGGGATATCCCCCCTGCAACGGCAACTATCCCCTGGAAGCTTCCGGAGGCCAGTAGGTGCAGGCTGCACAATACCTGCACATGGGTGGGAACGGCATTGGTTCTTCTTGTTGAATGCTGGAGCAGGGGGTCTAGGTCCTGGATCAGCTTAATGATCATTGGGCCATTTAGGCGGTACTTAGCATAGATTTGCTCCCTGGTTTGGCCCAGAAGGGTGACCCGCTGACGGAATATCCGCTCCTGGATCCTACGCCTGTTCTGTGCTGCTCGCTGTAGCCTACGCCGCCTGACCACCATGTAGAGTCCTGGCATTGTGAGATTCCTCAGTCTCCAGCTGCATGTCCTTTGGTGTGTTTGGTCAGGCCTGCACCTGAATGCAGTTACCTTTAATCAACTTTTTTTTTTCTTTGCTGGTTACCACCTGGTTTGGGTTCTCCTTAAATAGCGCCTCGCAAATAGCGATTTTCGTGTTTTTCGCAATCTGCGATTTTTCATGAATGGCAATTGCGATTATTTAGCGAGTTCGCAATTGATTTCGCAGAATCCATGGTTTCTCGCTATTTCTAATTCGCACATGGGCTGGCTTCAGGATTCTGCGATTTTATTAGCGAAATCGCTATTTGTATTTAGCGATTTCACAATTTAGCTACTTTCACTGTCATGAATAGCTTTTACTGAATTTGCGATCGCAATTGCTATTTCGCAGCTATTGCGATCGCAATTTGGCTTCATGAATCTGGCTGTTAGTCACTAGACTTATATGCCCAACTTAACCATGAGTAATTAAAACCATGCGGATACGCCACATGGCTGCCAGAAAATGCGAGACAGCAAAAACGATGGGTCCGGATGTGTCATTCTTTAAAACTCTAAGTGCATATGTACATTGCCGGAAACCAAGATTTTTACACAGAGGGACAAGCCAGTGCTTCCTGGGTTTATGATATGCAGGACAAAAAAAGAAGACATGTATCTCCAATTCGCTATCACATTCACAGAGAGGACATTTTTCCAGGGCAGGAATAGACCAGTTACTGGTAAAGGCTCGTATAGGTAATACTCCATGCCTCCATTGTACATACAATTTTCTGGCTAAAACTGGGAAAATGTCATCAAGGAATCCTTCAAAGTGGTAGTAGTCTATGACCATAAGGAAGGAGGCAGTTCTAGAGCCATTTTGGGCCATTCTCAGCACGAACTGCCTTCGAGAGCATGCTGCGTGAAATCTCTTTACAGCCCCTCTCAGGATCAGCCCATAAGACAGGAAATCCCAGCCTTGTAAATTCCTTCTTAATGAAGGTGAGCCAGGGAATTTTGCATGCGCTCATACTAGAGAGTATTTCTCTGAGCTCCTGTCTGTAATTGATCAACTCCGGTGTAACCCAGAGCCGGCGCCAGTACCTTAATGGTTTTAAGGCTAGCTCCTCATCAATTGGCTCAATCCCCATATCAAGTCTTAATAGGAGAAGCGGGGTACTGGAAGGTAGGGCTAACAAGTGTCTTAAAAAATTGTTCTCAACCCTAGTGATTTTAGTTTTATTGCAATGTCCCCATACATGCTAGCACCCCTTTTATAGACCTCCAGCGGGGGTCCAACTGGTTTTATCGTTGACACATTGGATAGTCTGAGAATTCCACCCGAAAGTTGGGCAAGTTTTAGTTGTGATTTAGTTTGCTGGGGGCCCCACGACAAGCTCTCATTAATCGTGACCCCCAGATAAACAAAGGTGCTTACCCTTTCCAGTCTCGTTTTGCCTAGAGTAGGGCTAGGTCTTGTAGTTCTAGGCGGATTGAAGATCATACATTTTTTTTTCAATTAATTGATCTCCAATCCCCGAGCAATACAAAATTCTACAAAACCCCTAATGTTTGCTGGATGCCCATTGGGGATCTGGAGAGCAAGAGGGTATCGTCGGCGAACATTAACGCCGGTACCCTGTTCCTGGCTAGCTTAGGCGCATCATTATTCTGAACTCCATTTAGATGTGCGATTACCCCGTTGACAGCGGTAGAACAGGGTCGGCGCGAGCATGCAACCCTGCCTTACCCCCCGGTCAACGGGGAATCTAGATGTCAGTTCACCGCTCTTCCCGCATCTAACTTGGGCTACGTTAGCCTCATGTAGCCTCATCAAGACCGAAAGGAGATGAATGGGGATGCCCAGCTCTAAAAGGACACTCCAGTGTTTTCCCCTGGGTACATGATCAAAGGCGGAGCGAAGGTCAACGAATACCATATAGAGGCTGCCACCCTCCATACACACCGTTTTCCAGTGCAGAAGTACTAGTCGGAAGATTTGGTCCACGGTGGAGGTATTCTTCCCAAACCCCCGCCTGATAGGGGCTAAGTATTGCGAACTCCTCCATCCAGTCCTGTAACCGGTCCAGGATGAGTCTCGCGAAGATCTTCTGGGGGACATCAATAAGACTTATGGGTCTGTAATTGGAAGGGAGCAGAGGTGACCCCTTTTTAAAGATAGGGTCTATCTCTGCTCCCAGCCAAGTACTAGGGAGAGCCAGACCTCTCAGAATTGCATTAAAGACAATCCGGAGATAAGAACCCCAAATTTTAGGCTGGTGCTTGAAGAGGTCGCCCGGAAGTTTATCCAGGCCGGGTGCTTTGTTTGAGGCAAGTTTATTAATGGCGGTGCACACTTGGGCCACAGTAACCTCACACTCCTCTGGCTGGATGGTAAAAGAGCCATGGGTAGATAAGTTAACAGAGTTATCAGTGGGGGCCTCGCTGGAATACAGGGCCCGAAAATGGCCTTCCCATACTTCTGGTGCTAAATTGGGTTCTAAAGCTGTTTTCAGCTCACCAGAGCGGTGTTAATTATGGACCAGAATTTCTTAAAATCTTGGGTATTAAAAGCAGAGGATAAGCTAGACCACTTTTCCTGGTCCCACTCTTTCCTTGCGCACTTAGTTAGCCGTTTGTAATAAGCCCTCCTGTCTTTTATTAGAGTTCTATTGTTGTCTTTAAGGGCCAACAATAGCTCTGATTTGGCTTTCCTGCACGCTTTGTTGTACCAGGAGTAACGAGGGGCCCTACTTCCCTTCTTAGACACCCTAGGGTTCAATACCTCAGCCAGGTTAGATAGGCCCCCATGGAGGACCTCTAACTGTGATAGGAAATCAGGGGGAGATGGTAGATTAACTAGGACTGCAACCTCTGTCAGAAAAGGGATTGCCAAATTGTACAATTTCGCTATTTGTTCTGGGTGTTCCCTAAATCTAGACCATCTAACTCTACGCCTGTTATTGGACAGGGTAGATTATTAACACTATCGCCCGTGGGTATAGCTCCACTCCTGCTAATCTTGGGCAGGCCCATTTCTAAAATTAGGGCATTATGATCACTGTCCTCTCTTGTCCTCACAGTGAAGTCTATTACCTTGGGCCAGAGCCTTGTTTCTAACAGAATGTAGTCCAGATGGGACATTTGTCCCGGCTTATTAAATGTGCATTTGGCTGGTATGTCCGATAGAGTACGGCCATTACATGCAGGCAGAGAGTGAGTAATGGTTAATGCCGTAACCTGTATGGCAAGTGGAGACCATGCCCTGGCGGGCGGGGCCTGGGTCATGGGGATTGACCAATGGTCATCCTCTGTCATTAAGGCGCCTTCATTGAGACCCTCTAGGGGCTCAAAGTGACAATTCAGGTCACCCCCTATCACTACGTGGAAATCGCTCGGGATGGTTGAAATGAAAGAGGAGAGATCCTCAATAGTGCCGGACTCACTGCCTATGCTGACAGATCGTGAGTATACATTAATCAATGCTAGTTTGAAGCATTCGGCCAGACAAGGACCACACGTTGTATGTCTTTTGAGAAGGTGTTAAATACTGTAGCTTTGCAGCCCAGGTGAGATCCTACCCAGATTGTGAGACCTCCTGACGGTCTACCTTTCCCTCCCCAAACAGCCGGGACATGGAAAGAGGCGAAACCCACCCTGAATTGTCCCGTGCGCCCCCAGGTCTCCTGAAACAGGCACACATCATTTTCATCCAGAAAAGATCCCCATTCTGTGCAGGAGAGTTTCTTAGTCAGTCCTGCCAGATTCCAGGATAATAATTTTATTACCTCTGCATTTGAGCCCATGTCTCTTCTCTCGGATGACTCCACATTAGTGGAGAAGTGTGGCTCACTGATTAGAGTGGCAGACTCTGAGGCAGAGGTCTGGCCTGGGACCAGGGTTCAATTCCCGACGCGGCAGGGTCTTGGGCTCAATGTCAACGGACTTGATAATTCTCGCCTAGGTGCCTACTTTAATCATGGGTCCCACTCTGCAACTCTGGGCAATAGCTTGCTTAATCTCCACAATGGCCCCGAAAGCGCTAGGATGCCTGGCCTCACCTTGGAGGTGCCCAGTAAGGGGCATCTCACAGGGAAAGCCAGGAAGGGTTCCACAGCGGTATACAGCGCCAAGATACCTTCTATGTGATAGTGCGCTTTACAAGTATACACACATTTACACACACATTTACACATTTGCCTCCTCCAGTAAACCTGCTTTACCTGGGGGGATAAGCATGGGATTGCCCTCCTCAGTAGGGTCAACTACGGACTCCCTGAGGGGTGGGCAACAACTTGCAGCAACTGAGGTCAGTGTGACCACCTCACAAATTGCACCGCTCTTAACCCCCGATTCTTCATATATCTTCCTAGTTCTACCCCCTCTTCCCACTCTACCTCAGGATATGCCCCTAATGTGCCCCCGGGGATATTATCCTGTTTATTAGGAGTCAGTCAATCTACAGCATCTAGGGAACTGAATCTATTATGTAGGCAAACAGCCTCGGGTACCAAAGATTTTCTCGGTCTTCCCTGAGAAGAGCCTGACCCTGATGAGGAACCTACCAAGTTCCATTCTGAATCCCTACCAATCCTAGTACACACATGGGCCAGGGAATACAAATACGACAGGGGGAGGGACTGAATGGCTTACGCTGGGTGTGGGCTGGGTCCACTGACATACGCGGGACACTGTCCTTGTGTCCCTAAAATTAATCAGGACACAGTCTTCCTTGAGGTCCGTGGTACTATGGCCCACCCATGACACCCTTCGTACAAACAAAATTTCACTCGGTACGTTCGGCGGTAGTGGTCTGTTTTTATTAAGCCAATCAGTAACTTTGTTCTTTAGTGACTTATGTGTCTCTTCATTACCATTCGTCAGCGGTGGTACCCCTGCTAGAACTACTACAAGAGGGCTACATTCTGGGGGTAGATCAATTTGCATGATTGATGTTTTAGTGCTACACTGAGGATTTATAGCTACATTGTGATCATCTCCGATTTTGTCCTTAATTTGGGAGTGCCTGTCCGGCCCATTTGCAGCTGACCCAAGTTTAGCCGGTTGTAGGCTCCCAACCTCCTGGGCCCCTTGATGGTCTGCGATGACCTGGCTTCACTTGCGGGATCAGCCCCAGGGGGAATTGGGAGTGATTGCTTGTTACTAGTATTGCTAAGGCTAAACAAGACCCCAGAGTTCTGATCTAAGGCATTAGTAAGCGTGAGCAAATTCGCTTCAATAGCTGACAATCTACTAATTAAAGGCGATAGACAATCAGCAAAGATAGTCCCAACTTTATCCCAAAAAGCACTGTTCAGGGTAACCACAGGGACCTCTGGAGTATTAGGGACAATCGGGGTCAGTAAAGGTGTCACAGTCTCTGCCTCGTCATTTAGTTCCAAGGTTTCCCGTCCATCCTCATCCAATCTTGTTGTCCTTGTTCTGATTGGACAATTTCCTTTTGGGTGCCCCCTACCCTCTTCTTAATTTTGGAGCCTTGTTTGTCCTTTTTGAGTTCTTTACTACACTTGTACGTGGCAGTCTTGGACCTGGTTATTGCACAGGATGACTGGTCCGGTTCCTTGTTTTCTGGCGTAGGGTCCACCACAGCAGTTGGCGTTGCGTTGCTCAGCAAGAGAGGGTCATCGTTAGTAATATTAGCGCCCTGGGGCGAAGGGTAATCCAGCATGTCCCCCTGCCCCATTGGACACTTAGTTGGTACCGGACCCAGTGATAGCTGTCGTTCCGTTACAGTAATCTCTTTGGCGATCACATTTGCAGCTCTTGTAATAATGTAATCCAAGGTTCCCATAGGACCCCCTCCCTTTGGCCCCTTCTTATCCTTTACGGCACCACTCGCCATAGCAGAAAAAAATAACAATCTACACAATTTGGCGCCCTCGTGTTTCGCAAGTCTTGGGACCAGAATTTGGGTCTTACTGCTTAATGATGAACAACCAATGCCCCAGAGAAAACGTTGGAGAGTAGGCCCAGCCCAGCCTACTCCGGCCTCGGGCGCCGCCCGCGCGCGTCCCGCGTAGCGGTGAGCGTAACCAAAGATATAGGCTGTGAGCGATAGGGGAGGAGCGCGGTGATGTTGGCTGTGGGGGCTCCTGGTTGCCGAAGTCCTGCTGGCTCCCACTCTTCCGTTGATCCCAGGTAACAGGTAACAAACACCAGCCGCTGCGAGCGGCGCCCGCGAGGCGAGGCCCGCGAGCGGTTATGGGGCAGCAGCAAGGGGAGGAGCAGCAGGGGGAGGAGCGTGGTGATGTTGGTTGCGAGGGCTCCTGGTTGTCGAAGTCCCGCTGGCTCCCACTCTCCCGTTGATCCCAGGTAACAAGTAACAGGTAACAAACACTAGCCGCTGCGAGCAGCACCCCAATTGGTAATTCAGTTAGCTTTACGGTTATGCTTGCACCGCATCAACTAAAGTTACATGATAATTGGACTCATCCTTTGTTTGGCTCCTAGGTCCAGGCCCGACCTCTTTATATTAAGTTGATGGTTTGCCCACCCACTGTATAATCAATTTTGGCGCTGTAAGGTACCCAAATTATCAGTCCTGTGCCACTGTGCTTCTGTATGCCAAAAGACAGAATGTCCTTTTTTGCAGTTTTTTTTTTTAATTAACCTGCCTCAGAATAGGGGCAGGCACATGGGCGCAGACATACACAGCTCAATTGGCAGCTCAATCTGCCAGCCGCCTGCTCACCCTCACCTGCTGGAGCTGCGGGCCCGTCTGAGCCCAGGCGTTGAGGCAGGAGCTCTCCGGGGGATTCGCACGCACTGGTGTCAGCAATCTTTCTCTCCGGCCAAACTGCAGCAAAAAGCCTGGAAGCCCTTCCCGACAGGAACGAGAGTGCAAATCGCCGTCCAGAGCGGGCGAGGGGGGGGTGAGGGGGGGCAAGAAGTACACCTCAGCGGTTCCGAAGTCAGACACGCAATCGCTTGCTCTCTGTCTGATCTCAATCCCCGTAGGTGCACTCGCACACGTTCAGAGACACGAGGAACGCCGGCTTGCCGCACGGACACTATCCGCCATTGCTGAGGGCCGAGCAGGAATTACACGCATGGAGGTTCCTAGTGACATATTCAGCCAGTCCTGGAACCTTAGCATATTGGAATTTTAAGCCCATATTTGTGTTCGTAAAAAAAAACACAATAAGTGCCATAGAAAAGTTCTTGTTGCATTTGCACAATATCAAATCTCTCAAGTTTTCTCGATCCCTGCTTGAGTAGGTTAATCACTCAAATATTTTGCTTTGCTTTCTTGTCTTGATTTTCATAACAGGAAAAATAGGACTATAAGTACCAACATGTAAAGAAAGTTGGACTGGACTTGTTACTCATGCATCGTCCTGGGAAACTTATGAATTCTGATGGCATGGGGCAAATTGGACATTTAAAATTTTCTTTTTAATTTATATGTTACGGTAATCTCTGTAGGAATCATAAACTTGTTTGAGATATAGCAAATTGTTTGTTTGGGTGGGGTTCATCCCGTTTTTTTGAGCTACAATTCTAAAATGAAAACAGGCTCTCTAGGGGAAATTAGCCTGAATGTTCATGATTAAGGTAGCTGTCAAAATATTGCTGCAAAATAAAAAAAATTCAAGGGACGCCTATTAAAATACCATTTTGCAAAACAAAGTAACAGTCCTGCCAAGTACCACGCATCAGGAGTAGACTAACGCATTTCAGTGTGGTGGTCCGCATCACCGCACTGAAATGCATTGTCACGTATAATAGGCATAGTGCCTTGGCTGTCAAGCAGTTAGCGTTGTCTGCTATGCTAACAAATGGCTGGCAGCGTGCCGTGGAGTGTGCACGTGCTGCTACCGGGCCGACAGGGTTGAGGGCTCACCTGGCTAGCTGAGCTAGAGGCTGCCAACTCAGTGGCTGCTACAGTGTATCACAACAGAAGGAGATTCCTGCAGCTGGGCGGCATGATTACATGTTTCAGACTGACCTTACGTCGAGGCAAAGCCCAAAGGTTGAGTTACATAGTCAGACTTAGGCACCGCAGGATGTCACATCCTGCTGCCGGCTGCAGAGTTTGTGAAGGCTGGCTAGGCTGTGGAAAATCATAATGACCCTGTCGCGTTTGTCGAGTGAGCGCTTGATCAGCTGCCTGTCGATCGGTGTTACTGTCTAGCAGCTCTGCCCCGGCTCAAGGCTGCAGGCGGGCTGTGACCCTTAAGTGTGTGCCTCAGCCTAAGTCTGCCTTGGCCAAATATACAATTGCTAAGGGTGCGTGCTAGTGTCTGCAAGCCATTGGTGTACATGTGGGTGACCACCCTAAAATATATCCCAAAAGGGCACAGTGATTTTCACGAATTTACCTGGGTGAAGAATCCTACGTCTGAGTGAGAGAGTGGCAACGCAACATTATGTTTTGTGGATAGTAAAAGGATCCAACAAAATAAGGTAATCCTCCTCAAGTATTGTTGTATATGAAAAGGGAAGCTGAGGGTAAAACCTTACACATACTTCACACTCCTAATTGTTGTCCTGCATCTCATGGCCTAACAGAGCACGCACAGACATGCCCTTCTATTTTGTGTGCTTGGCAGCAGTTTTAAGATCTTTTTACAGTTTCTAATGCTCAAATGGGTGTAATTTCTGATATTTATACGTTTCCCTCGTCTTCATTACTTGATTTTGCTCGCAAGAAAGTGTCATTCATAGTCATTGAATGTTACTCATAATTTCCCAGAATTATATAAAAGTCACGGATAAGCAATCTGAAACCTTGGAACTATGTGTCACATTAATGAGTCTAACAGAGTCACTTAATAAACATGCCATGCGAGCAGCTGGGGCCAGGCGCGCTTCTAATGCTGCCAAACCTGAGTCAGCCGTATATCCCGCTCGTACCGCGCCAACCCACCAATGTGTGAAGAGAGCGAGTTTCTCTCTGTAGTAGCCATTGGTCACTTTCAACACTGGCTCACTGTGACACTCCGTCACATGATGTCACGTTACAGACAGGGACTCTGAATGCATGGCCCGGAAGTGAATAAACTTGTTAAATTGTAGCCTCTCAGTCTGCCTAAACCAGCCCAGTCATGCGCTGCAAACTGGCTTTCTAACAGTGTACTAATAGCGCTCCGGCTTGATACCTGAGGGGCTATGTATGCATGACATTACATCTCAGTGCAGTGAGATGGACCACCACACTGAAATGCGTTAGTCTAACCCCTGATGTGTGGCATTTGGCAGGGCTGACCTTTACATGGAAAACAGGGGAGTATGCCATAAGTGCAGTAGGTGCAGTGGCACCGGCGCCGATTGAGCCCTGACAGTGGCTGTATTTTACTTCCCCAGCTGCAGTAAATGGGGCTATTTTCCTTGCCTGCACCTGGGCCCATGGCGTCCTTGCTCTGCTACTGGGAAGATGTGTGAAAAATCGAGGACACGGAGTCTGTAGTACAGAAAGTGTTTCCAGGTATGTATAAACAAACTGAAAGTTGTAACATTCACATACCGCAGGCGAATACCTACATTCTTCTCTTTAAACATATCGTCTTCCAGATGACGGGGCTACTGAGTCATTGCCTTCCGCTTGCCAAAGTTATAATGATGGTATTCTCACACTGAAATGCTGTCCCAAATCTTATCTTCAACCGAGATGATACATGTGACTTGATGAATATCTGTAAGGTCAAAGCAGGTAACTATTCATTCTTTGACTGAAAATGCATACTCCAAAGGAAGAGCATCTGAGTTCAAGGGCGACTGAAAGGACGACTTTCCACCGAGTTCTTTGTGTCAGACGACAGCTTAAAGACTTCTCGATGCCACGAGCCTTCAAGAAAATATGAACGAATCGAAAGCAAAGTGGATATTTGCAGGAGACAGTGGGCCCAGCCAGAATGGTTTTACACAGCCCAGCAAGTAATCTAGATTGTGAAACGTTTCTTTTTGCTTTGGCTGTAGTTCCAGTAGCATTTCAACATGAAAATTCATTCTTTTATTACCACGTGAAGAATACGGCACTCGCAGGGGATTCGCTGGTTTAGAGACACTACGCCTATATTATCATAGCTGTACTGACTCAGTACAAGTAGTAAAGATTTAAACCCATGCAACTATTGACATAATATTTTAATGCAGTTCAGTTGTCATTTTTTCTTTCGGCTAGCTGTAGTCTGCGTTACGCAGTTTGCAGTAATTATTACAACTGGCTGCCTACTTGAGAGAAACTTTGTGAACTACCAAATTAAAGGTGGCATCAAACATCACAGAGGCGAGCTAACTTTGACTTTCCTGGTTGCAGCGGAGCAGGTGGGTCAGCCACGACGCTCCGAGCGGGAGAAGAGACACTACATTGAGTGTCCTCATACTTCGCTGCTACTGATGAGGCCCAACCAGATGTCTTAAATAGGTTGGCTGCCTTCCCTCAGGGTAAATAACCTGTGGGTATAGTAAGTGGTTGGCTGCCTTCCCTCCGGGTAAATAACCTGTGGGTATAGTAAGTGGTAGGTAGCGTTGCACCTTGCCACCCACTGTAGATAGTTTTTTATTATTCACTCAGTCCTGAAGAATCGCCATTGATCATTGTATGACTAATCTGAGGCGAGAAACATGTTGACCATCTGGGGGTTGAGCGCAATTTTTGTCACATTACAGCAAAACAGTCGCCTCCCTTTCCCTTTTAATCAGGTAGGGGCCCTCATAGAATAAAGGTCACTACAGAGGACTCCCTTATCTGTTTTACATTCACATTCCACATCTACACTTACCTAGGCCCCTCACACCCACGGCACCTATACGGCAAGAACAAAAGATCTCCGATAAAGAGCCCCTTTATGGGTGCCCGTCGGGTATTGCAGCGCCGGCCCGACAAGGAGCAGGCCCATATGATGAAGCATGACACCTAGCTTGCTGGGTGTGTGAGGGCCCTAGTTCCGACAGGAGGAATCACCACCTCCCCACTACCTAGAGTATACACAAGGTGGCTAATATACCACTGATGAACTCCGTACCCTTCTGTCTCTTGGCTTATCTTAGGGCATGTACGTTGGAACTTCTTTAAGCCCTATTCATCCCTTCTTTTGTTGCCATAGCTATACTTTGTACCTTGCATCCTACCTCAGAGTTAGAGTTATTTATAGTTAAGTTTACTCTTTTTCAAGTATGGCAAGAGACACTTTCAGCTGTGTAGAAGGAGAATGGTAAACCCCTACAGGGCAAAGAAGAAAAAGCCTGTCCCTCAATCAATGGCTGCTGTGTGATTCACAAATGTATTAGACCAGACTCATCTACCATTGGTTGATTGTAACGGTCAAATTTTTAAGTATGGAGTTTTCCTCTTCACTGTCATTCACCTATGTCATTGCACAGTAGTTGTAGTAGTCTAAATATGGGGAGGAATTGCCTATCTTTTTTTCCTTCATTGTCTGCTAGGGTGACCAAATGAGCTGAATTTCCTGCAAGAGGCTGTTATTTCAGATCAATTTTTTGTCTAGTTTTACGCTATTATAGGCAACATCTATATCATAATTAAGGCTAGCAAGGACAGAACTTAGTTACTCTGGTGCTCCCAATCAATCACATAAGACACATCACATTAAGTAGAGTTAAGATAGTGTGATGACCTTCGATTTGTTGGGAAACATCTGGTTATCACTGGATTAGTTGAGAGACTTCTTATTGTTCATTGCTTCATTGACTGGTGGATTTGCCCCTTAACCTGACCTTCTACTATTTTAAGTGCTACAATGGCATCAGCTCACCTATCCCAATGCCCTCTGCACATACTTGGTCCATCTCTGAAAAGAAGGGCTTGCCCCAGGTATAATGGGGCTGATCGTTGGCATAATGACAGTCATTTTTGTATGATTCTGCTCTACCTCTTCTACCAGGGCTTAATGCTGGCATTGACAGAATGGTGGTCATTTTCTGCATATTGTAGACAACCAAGGCACGCTGAAAGGTTCTTCTAGCATACTAATGGTCCTGGAAAGATTGTGGAAATTCCCCGTCATAATAATGGTAGTTTCTGGCACACCATGACTTGAAGGGACTCACTTTTGACTTATTGCTGGCCCTGAGATAACACTGCCAATGCAAGTCATTGTTTAGCATTCCTAGCACGTGATACTGCCAACCCCTAATATACTGCAGGCCATTGTATCATGGTTGCATTTTCGCCATACTGTGTGCACCCACTCATTCAGATGAGCTGCCAATTACATACATGCAATGCTGTGAATGCTTAGATGAAAAAATATCTGCGGAATGGAGGTTGCTTACATCTGATTTGTTGACCGGTAAGCTAAACTTCCTGCCTATGTAAATATTTGTCATCAGTCACACACATTCATTCATCCAATAATCCATGCACAAAATGTCCCCATTCACTTGCACTCACCAATTCATCAATCCATTCACAGATCCATGCATCTACCAATCCACTGCAACTCTCTGTGTATGATCTCACTCACCCTGTTGCCAATGTATATACTTATCCATTCCTACAAGCACTCAAATGCTCCTTCATTTATCCATCCTTCCAACCACTTCCTCATTCTCAGATTCACCATCTTCCTTGGTTCACCGCCCCAAGTGCAAGTCTATCAGGAGTTCGATTTGACCATTCAAGCTCTGGCGCCAATTGACCATTTAATTCAATTTGGGGCACAGCCAAGGAAGGACACTGACATCGATAAAGCACACCTTGTGGCAAGAGCTCAACTTCCATAGGAGATCCGAACCTATGGAAAAGACGTCCATAGAGGGACGGCATTCTTTTAAAATGTGAACATTAGATGGAAAGACTTAATATAAGCAGCTTTAAGATAGATCTCAATTCCCAAATTAAACAGAAGTTGTTTAAGGAAAACTTAGGCAATATTCCGGATTAAAACGTGCCAATTTTGCTGGTATAAAATAGGGCACACTCAGACATAGTCAAAAGTCCCCCCCCACCCCCATAGCCAGTGAAGATGGAATACTAAGAAATCGCTTTGCAATGACTGATTTGGGCAGAAACTGACAGTGGTGAAAAATTACATAAACTGCCAAAAACATAAGCAATAAGTCACACCCTTAAAACACTTGAAATCTATATTTTTAGTTGGCCTATCGAAGACTGGGGATTCGTTCCTGCTGTGAGACAGTGAACGAGGCATTTCAAACTAGAGACTTAAAATTTGTGAGCCTAGTGACTACATTCATAAGGGCAGTTGCCAAGATTTTAGCTCGGCCATTAAAAAAACAGAAATATGTATTTTTTAACAAATAGATTCTCAGTATTCTGGAGGTAAATAACCCTCAGATGAATACATCTAACCGCAGATTCCTTCCCTTTAGAATAAAAACTAAAGCAATACCTCCCATGAATGAGGGTCTGTAGAAAGTCCAATTTCACAAGTAATCTTTTATACATACATTTATTCATCAACTGTCTGAATCGTTTTATAATTTAGCGTGCACATACACTCTGTGGTCTACACAATTAATTTGTATCTAAACACTGAAACATGTGTCAACTCCATAACTAGATCATCAAAAACTTTCAGAGTCCACATTTGAACATATGAACACCTTTCATCTCCCGGGGTGGTCTAATGTTGACTTGTGCTCTAGTTCCAGATCTCTTTATTTACAAACACTGTAAACAAGTGGGAGCCCCAATGAAGGTTCATCTTCTGCATCCCAAAATACCCTCTGTTACCCAAGATCATATACTGACATTGTCTGTGTTTGATCACGGGAATCAAGAGTATATTTTTAACATAAGTTGCAATGTCATTCATGTTTACATTCTTCCAGCCTGCACTATCCCTAACTAGGTAAATCATAGTTTAGTCCTTGGTTTTTCAGAAATAATTAATCACCACTTAATTTTGATTTGTATACATCTCTTATCGAATATATTCATTATGCATTATTGAAGAGCACTTTTTTACTGGCATGTTGCACAGTCAAACCTGTCTGGTTTAGATTGGACTGTGAAACATTTGGGAAGGCACTGGTGGAGTATAATTACTTGCACTTCAATAAGGCACAGAGTGTGCCTTCCTTAGAGGGAGGAGCAAGCCCGGTATAAATGCTAGCTTAATTCTCCTGGTCCAGCTGCTCTCCCTCCACCCAGGTTCTCGTCCTGTCAGAAGCGTCCTACCTGGCCGTAGTACGCACTAGAGTTAAGGGCAGCCAAATTAGCTTGTAAAAGAATTTAACGACTTTGGCGCAATAATTATGATGCAGCATTCAGAAGCCAGCTTAAAGATTCTTTTAGGGAGTACAAAGAAGTATTAACAGCCACATCAAATTACCATGCCAACAAACAGCTCATAATTTGAGTAAGAAGGGATTTATTATCTCCAAATGGCTAAAGATCCTGACGCTACTTCTTCTACAGACCCATCTCTAATGCTTCGTGCTAATCTTTCTGTGTTTTGTAGGACAACATTAACCCCTCCCACGCTCATGACGAGCTCAGCTCTTCATGAGCCACGGTTCTCGTGTGCTCATGACGAGCTGAGCTCGTCATGACCATTAGAACGCTCACACGTGGGGCTAATTCCCCTCCTGTGCTGGGTGTTCTAAGGAACGGGCGTGGTCATGACGAGCTCAGCTCGTCATGAGCACACGAGAACCGTGGCTCATGAGGAGCTAAGCTAGTCATGAGCATGGGGGTGTTGTGCGCGCCCCCCTTGCCCCCCAGCACAGCGGGGGAATCGGCCCCACAGTGAAGGGGCTAAAGCAATTAGTAATGTTTTGCAACCTGAGGCAGTGGCCCTGGATGAAAGTAAATTGGTCATTGTGGGATCCTTAGAGGAACTGGACCAAAAGCAGCCCTACTCTAAGCCTATTAATCTGGCCTCATTAGATAAAATCATTGGACACGGTTGAGTCAGGCTTCCCTCTAGACTCCCTTCCATCCCCAGTTCATACAGAAAAGACCTAGTCTAATCCATCAGACATTCTTGGAACTCTGTAACAAATATCTAGAGTTTGTAGTGGTTTCCAAAACTTAGAAAGGGCAGGACTTGCACCTCTGCTAAAAAAAGGATTATGCTGATGCAAGAGTAATGGGAAATTATTACCAATATCCCTCCGGCCTTACCAATAAGGTACTGCAGAAGTGTTTCCTCTGCCTTCGACATGATCTCACCCACCCAGGTATTGAAACGGGCAAGGGACATTGGTGTGGAGGCATGGCACTAACTTGCCTGAACTCTTAATAGAGAGATCCCAAGCAGTGTGTTTGGGAGCCTTTTATTCTGGCTTTAAATTGGCAGGCCAAGATGTTCCTCAGGGTTCGACCAAAGTCCATCCTTGTTCAACTTCAACCTTTGGCTGGACAAATTCATTCTTTTGGCTTGATATTTACCCGAGATATGGATGATACTCAGCTGTTGATTTCATTTGACAAAAGCCACAAGGACTCAGCATCAGCCTTTAATGAATGTATGCTGGCAGTGACCAACTGGATGCGCATTAATTCATTAAAATTGAATTATAACTGCAGGTAAAAACTCTCATAATAACATTCCACCTGGGTTCTGGCATGAGCAACGGGAATCTCTGCTATGAGAAATGGGGTCTCTAGTTGGCAGAGGTTTGTACCATGGCCAAGTAGGGAGCACCACTCTAGTCAAGGTAAGTCAGATAAACCACCTAAATCAACCTGTGCTCTCCCTCTGGTAGCTAAGGGACAGAGCAGTCAGGCTTAACTTAAAGGCAATGTGCAAAGTATTTGGATAACACTTAAATTACAGTAACTCAATGAAAGCATAACAAAAAGACTCCACACAAGTCTAGGGAAATAGAGAATATTTATCAAATTAAAACAAGACCAAAAAGGCAACAATCCAATACATAAAAGTCGAGATATTCATTTTTATAAATTAAATGTGAAAACAGTGTTTAGAAGTCACTAGCGGTCAAAAGGATACTTGAGGTCACGAGTGACTGTTGCAAAGTTAAAGTTCGGGCAGACCATGATGGCGAGCAGGCTGGCTACAGGACCCAGACAAGTCCCGCTGAATAAATACCTTTGTTGATGCTGGGAGTCTACTGTGTAGTCATTGAGCCGCACAAAGAGGGTTCTGTATCGTCGTTGGTTCCATTGCACTCAATGCAAAGCTTCATCGTTGACCATCGAGACACATACGCTGTGGATTCTTTGTTATCAAACAGCCTCTGCATGGGCGGCCAATGCGTCAGGAATTATCACGCATTGAGGCAATGCATCGGTCTTTGCAGGAATCAGCTGCAGAACCCACTTCTGAAGCCCAGGACTGGAGGGGTACCCCAGGCAAGGGTAGGACTCACAGATGGTAGACTCCAGCAGAGCCAGGAGGATTGCAGGAAGTCTTTGGTGTCCCTGAGACTTCAGAAAAAGAAGAGGCAAGCCAGCAAGCCCTTGGAGTCACTCTGGGTTCCAGAGAGATGGGTCCAGTTATTGTCCTCAGCAGGCAGCAGGGCAGCGCAGCAAGGCAAAGAAGCAGTTCCACAGAACAGTAGACACAGCATGGTTGCAATCCTTTCAGCACACCAGTCTTTACTCCAGCAGATTTCTTCCCAGGTCCAGTAGTGTACTGATTTGGTAGGGTCCGAGCCCTGGTACTTACGCCCAAAAGTGTTTTTGATGTAGGGGGTGACTTCAAAGGATTTCTCCAAAGTGCAGAATGAACCCTTTCAACCCAGTGCTGTCTTTCAGGCTATTTTTGTGGGGTACTCAGCCCTTTGTGTAAAGACAGGACACAGGCTATTCAGTTGTAAGTGCGAGCTACCTCTCCATCCTACCTGCCCATATGAAGGCAGATGTGTCTTCTGTCACACCCAACCCTCCCTGTTTGTGTAGCTGTCACCCAGCTCAGACGTATATTGGAGAATGACTGAAAAGTACACAGAGTTATAAGCACAGAGAAATGTCCACTTTCTCAAAGTGCCATTTCTAAAACAGTAATGTTAAATCCAACTTCACTAGTTAGGAGGATTTGTCATTAGCATTCTAAACATATCAAAAATGAAAACGCTACCAATTTCTGATCAGGAATTACTACTTAAAAGTGTATAAGGGAATTCCCAATGCTAACCTATGAGAGGAATAGGCCTCACAGTAGTAAAAAATTAAATAGTCTGTCACTACCAGGACATACAAAAGATAAAAGTACAAGTCCTACCTTTTACTGACATAGCACTCAGCCCTTCGGGATACTTATTGCATACTTTAGGGGTACATTATATGTAATAAAAGAGGACTTTCAGGCTTGCAAGTAGTTTTAAATGCCAAGTCGAAGCAGCAGTATACTGCACACACAGGCCCTGTAGTGGCACGCCCGAGACACATTTTAAAGGCTACTTCAGTGGTTGGCACAATCAGTGCTGCAGGCCCACTAGTAGCATTTAATGTACAAGCCCTGGGTATATGGTATACCACTTTACAAGGGACTTACAAGTAAATCAAATATACCAGACAGGTTTAAAACAATTTATATCAAGTTTAGAGGAGAGAGCACATGCACTTTAGCATTGGTTAGCAGTGGTAAAGTGCCCGGAGTCCTAAAGCCAACATAAGAAGAGTCAAAAAAGAGGAGGGGGAAGGCAAAAAGTTTGGGGTACCCCTCAAAGAGGGCCATTTCCAAAACCTGCCATCTCCAGACTCTGAAGTTCAGGTGTCCAAATTTATCAAGATCTGACACTTGCTAAACACATGAATAGGGAGTCTTTCAAATGTTTCTTGTTAAAGAAAGGTCTTGTCCTTCCTACCAGTACAGACTAGACCACTGGTAGGGAAAGTGACCATTTTGATTTAGCTCTACTACTGCAACTCTCTTTTTCTGGCATCCTCTTCCACAATACTACATCACTTGCAGCAGATTCAATATGCTGCTGCCAATTTAGCTTTGGGTTTGTCTAAATGTATCTCAACATTTCAAGCTTTACAAAAATCTTCATTTGCTCCCTACTTCCAAAAGGATTGTACATAATGCTATTTACATCATATTTTAGGATTCCATTGAATAGGTCCCAAATATTTGTAAGACAGAATTCATCACTATATTCCTTCTAGTAGCTTGAGATCAGCTGACAGTTGTCTCTTGACAGTCCCTGGAATTTGTCGCACCCAGATGGGAGGCCAGGTTATTTTAGGTGGCAATGGTTAAGCTGTGAAACTCCCTACAGTTGCATTTAAGACTACAAGATATTCTTTCTGGGTCCCGTAAGACTTTGAAGCCGTGGTCATTCCTTAAATGAGGTGATTCCCTAGTTGTTGGTTCAGTTGTCAGTTAGCGCCATTACACCTTCTTGGTAATTGCTGCTAAGTATAAAATGCAATTATATAGCATTACATTATGTTTTTTTTATGAATTTGCACTGTTGATATTGAACCATTATCCATAAACTAGATAATTCAGTTATACAGTATAAGCAACTTTTAGCCCACGTTTCATTCAGCGCATTAGGAGTTAAGGTGTTCAAATGGTTTATCCAATAATTTTTCCATCTTAATAGTTGGCTACATCTGTATCCATTTCTCGCAGGACTTTCCATTGCATCATCCACTTGGTATCATAATTGACTGTAGGTTAGGGTCATACTCTTTAAAATAGCTGGCCAGTGTAAATTTCTCCTTATATTGCTGGAGTATCAAAAACATATGTGCATATCTTTTGCAGTCAATGCTTGCGGGGAATGAGATTTTAATATCTTTTATGATCAATTTGATAACTTATCTCATTCGTCAATTTTGGATCGCTTGTTGTCTGTCATTGAGTAAAAGACAAACCCCGCATAGGTTAGATAAACCCCATTAACTTGACGCAACTCTGAAGAACCACTTACAACTAATAAAGTTTAAAAGGTTTAATATAAAATTTAAGAAAAGTTGCAAATACAATCCTCTCAGGATCAAATTCATCAAATATACAGGAACTAGAAGGAACATATATTCCCTAAAGAACCTCAGTCTACAAACAAATACAATTAAAGTCAGTTCCAAAATCATCAAATTAAAAGCATCGATATGAAGTGGTTCTTCTGCGTCATCTACAGAAAGAGAAAAATAATCAAGTTAAATCTGTCCCTACTCTATACTAGGTGACATCCCTACTTCGCAAGTTCCTAGTACCCTAAAAAGGTGTCAGCAGTTTGACTCCCTAAGAAGTTCAAACTCTCTTAGCCTCTAAAGGTAATTTAAGCTTAAGAAGCAGTACCATCTCTGCCTACCCATCCGCTCTCTAAGGGTCCTCGGCCTACTGCTCTCTTGCGTTCTGATCTTTCTCAGCGCATCTGCTCAAGTCATCTGCTCTTTCTAACTTGCCTTCGCTCTGAGCAATTCGCTGTTCCCGCTAATCGCTCTCTTCTCCCCGGGGTGCTGTCCCTAAAATACACAATCACAGTGTGGGTGGAACGCCCCTTCGACGCCCACCACGGACTTTCCCCCATGATGTCATTTCTAGCTCTTTCCATGGCTTCGTCTCTTCGCGTCGTCCGTTAAGTTGACCTTTCTCCTTAGATGCCATCTTCGTCTTCTTGCTGGTGTCTTCATTCAACTTTACCTTTGACACTTTCGGAGCAAAATCTATCACCTTATCAGAACTTTACTCTTTATGACTATGTATATAACCTTTCTTGGTCCTGTGAATGGTCATTTCAAAACAAGACTCAAATTCCTATCGTCTCCCCTCATGTTTAGGCAATAAACTTCGTCCGACATTGTCACCTTAAATCTAACAAGAACTAGACTCTTTGGCTCGCACATTCAAGTGAAGGCTATTCACGACTCCTGTGAGCCCACTAAATTACCAACAGCGGACTACACTCCTGCGAACCCTTGGTCAGTCAGGTTATAATCACAAATGACCTAAACTCTTCTAACATTCCTACAAACTTCTTCTACACAATATAACCTTTAACATACATTTATATATGATCGTATTTAGCAAATCCTTTGCTTATATGTGAATACATTTTACATAGAATACAAATTACGTAGAATATAATTTTATATTCTCATTTGTTACATCGTTATATGTATGCTCTCTGCACATTTCTCCATGTTACATTTCTCGCCGTTTCTGCATTTAAAGTTACACACGTACATGAATTCCACTTTGCACGTTCTTCTGTTCGTAAGCATTTCTACACATTTCTACATTAGCCCATTACGTATACGGGCTTCTAAATCTAATGCATTTTCAAGTGAATACAATTACATTTCCTATATTACTTTGGTTACGTCTGTTAACTTTATACTTATAACGTCAACTTCACGTTCGATATACATTTCATTCCTACGTTTATACAATATGCTTCTAAATATGACTCGGATATACGTTTTATTCAAATTGCGCTCTCTCAGTTCCCCCCTTTGATGACTTTTAGGAGTCATCACTATATGCAATTTGAATAGCACCTTTAAACAGAACTAGTTACATCATTTCCTCTTTTCATCATTTCAAGTGCTCTCAAACTTTTATACTGTTGATCTTGTAAAGCAGCTAATCTCCTTTCTTGTTCTCTCATAGATCTTTGTAACCGGTTCGTCCTATACCATTTATATAGTTTCACAAATCCTAACAATGTGATTATACAAATTAATACTATTAATACAGGTTTTAATATATACCATACAATGCTTTTACCAAGGTTAGCAAACCAACTTCCAACCTTTCCTACTCCATGACCTACTTTTTCCCAAACATTTATTTTTGTTAAATCTTCTATTTCTTGATGAATCTGTGTAATGTTTCTTATGACCTTCTCAAGTGGTTTTGAATTATCAGGAATATAAGTACAACATTCCTGAACCTTCAAAGCCTTGCAAACTCCGCCTTCTTTTGCTAATAGCACATCAAGAGCAAGTCGATTCTGAAGAACCATTGCTCTAATCGATTGCATCTCACCTTCTATTAGCATTAATGACCTTGCAGTACTTGCAGATAATCTATCTACAACTGTAGCTAGTCTCCTGATCTTAACATCGTTAAGTATTAAACCTAACATAGGAAACATCGCTCCAAATACGTCTCCTACTACTTCTGCATCTCCTACTTCTCTTTTCGTTCTTGTCGAAGCCTTTCCTTCTATGATCGCTAAATCCTTGGCATGATATATTTTGGGGAAGACAATTGCCAAGTAACACGAACCATACCAATTGTCAGGCAGTTTTACATAGGCATTTCTTCCGCATACAAAATATACATTAGGAATCACTTGCATCTCCTTCATGAAATCTTTCGTGTAGTACTCTAATCGAAAAGCATGTTCGCAATTTACTTCACCTACAAATACATTCTCATAATATGTCTTGCTTCGAGTTAAACATAACTTTCCTTTCTGCGTCCTATCCAAAGCTATTGGACCAGTGCTCCCTTTCTTTTTATGTGCCTTCTCTTCTTCGGTCCAATCAGTTTTCCACTGTCCTGACATTTTTAAAATCTTCTGCCTTCTGTATCGGTCATCTACTTGTCCTATGAACTTTTTCTCAATCTCTGACACTTTGCAAGTCAGATTATTTCTGCGTGCGTATGATGTATCTAATGTATCCCAAGGAAGAAAGAATTTGGCTAGTCTATCCTCCTTTTTGTAATAGTCCCACTTATTCATTTGTTTATAATTCGGAACTTCAGGCAGTACTGAATCATAATTTGAAAAGTAGTACTCAAACCCTTCTCTACCATAAAATATACTAAGCAGTAAACTACATGTTATCCCATAAGTCAGTGGGAGATGATGATATCTAACGCCCTCGTCTACAGAAGCCGGCAATTGCATACATACATAGCAATCCTTAGCTTCCATGGTATCGATATACTCGTACAACAGTTTAGCATATGCGTTTGACCTAAAGTTTCCCTGTGACTCGTCTACATGTAATCTACGAGCTTCATCTGCCAGTAACGCTTTTTCACGAATAACATTGCTCTCCTCCTTTTTCACATCAAGAGCAGGTTTCAAAGTCGTTACAGGCTTTACATCTGCTATTTCTTTATCTGTTTCATGTCCTACTATGTATGATATGGTCACTACTGTAATTATGAGAAAAATTACCACTGCTATAAGTGTACCCATTATATATTTAGTTTTTCGGTTTGGGTTGCCGTTCTCCATGTTATCAAACAGCGTAGCTCTTTCTTTTGCGAAAAAAGTCTTCTTTTCCTTTCCAGTCTTTGCTTTATTTGCTTTATTTTCTTCTCAGTTTGTAAAGTGCTCTTTATCAACAAAGTCTCTTTTTCGCAACAATGTCTCTTTATTTTTAACAACAGACAACCCTAACCCTTCTCCGTCCTCTAAATGTAATCCCTAATTTTATTCTTCTTTCCACTCGGCGCTAGGTTATCTTCTTCTTTATAGCTTATATACAAAAGTCTTTATACATCAACAATTATTCTCGTACCTGCAGCTCTCGCAACAAGTTCCAATAATTCAAAACGAATGACTTTTTCTTCTTCCTCTGGAATTTGATGACCAAATGTTGGAAATTGTAATCTGTTTAGCACTAAATCTTTGATCCGACTCAAATATGGGGTATGGGAAGTGTGAAAGTCAGTAATCCCTCAGTCTCGAGTCCAGGAGTCAACATCCATATCTCCACTGCCACAAATGGATCGAGATCGATTACTTTCACGTTCTTCACTCTCCCAGATTTCTGTCCCCAAGACATCTGCTAGATAAGTCCACTCTGGGGTAGCGTACCTTCGGCAGGGCACACGTACCCTTCTCGATCTTCTTGGACTCTCAGTGCCTGAGTCTGTAGTTTCCTCTTCTTGATCTGACTCTTCAGCGATCGGGACAAGAGTTTTCTCCTGTTGTGCCTTTAAGCTTGGCCTCCTTCTTCTCTCTGGCCAACTAGCTTCGTCACTCCTTGTCCTCCTGCTCCTTGTTCTGGGACTGGTCTCTTGGTCACTCTCGGCTTGTTCAGTATCTGATTCAATCTCCCAGTTACTTTCTTCTCCTGAGGCGACTTCGGTCTCACTAGTGTCCTGACCTTCGTCGACCTGTTCCGACACAATCTCAGCCTCTTCAATCACCTCTACAGTTTGGCTTTCCCCCTCTGTGGCTTCTCCGCTTTCCGCTGGACTCTCATCCGAGAGAGGAGCTGTTTCTTCTAGAGGTGTTGGCACTCTTCGAGTGTGTGAAGCGTGTATCCAATTTGGCAGGCCTCCACACTTCACTGCAGTGTTCGTAACAAGTATGACTTGAAATGGTCCTCGCCAGCGCACGTCTAAGCAGTTCTTCCTGACATGCTTTTTCACCAAAACCCAGTCCCCCGGACTCAGGTCATGGCACAAGTCTTGTGCTGTTGGAACCTCTGCAGCCTGGACCTGGAGGGACACAGAATTAATGGCATCAGATAGTCCCTTGCAGTAGTCCAAGATCAAGTCGTCTGTGATGTTCAATAACGCTGCAGTCGGAACCGATGGCAATCTCATAGCTCTCCCCATTAACACTTCATGTGGAGAGAGACCTGTTTTTCTATCTGGTGTGCTACGTATGCTCATAAGAACCACTGGAAGTGCGTCTGGCCAACTCAGGGATGTTGATGAACAAACTTTGGCAAGTCTAGACTTAATTGTGCTGTTGATTTGCTCTACAATCCCTGAAGCTTCTGGTCGATAACTGCAATGGAGCTTCTGATCGATACTCAAAGCTGAACATAGCATCTTCACTATTTCGCTGTTGACATGAGTTCCTCTGTCCGATTCCAAAGAGGATGGCACCCCAAACCTCAGTATCAACTCTCTAAGTAACAGTTTTGCTACTGTAAGTGTATCACATCTACGTGTAGGGTAAGCCTCAACCCATCTAGAAAATATACAGACAATCACAAGAACGTATCTGAGTCTGTTGCATTTAGG
This sequence comes from Lissotriton vulgaris, assembly GCF_964263255.1. Taxonomy (NCBI): domain Eukaryota; kingdom Metazoa; phylum Chordata; class Amphibia; order Caudata; family Salamandridae; genus Lissotriton; species Lissotriton vulgaris. Next base: position 1,039,825,487 of record NC_141697.1, read on the forward strand.
CATTTCTATGAAATCAAGCTGCATCCTATTGAAAGGCCCCCCAGACCTCCCAATGTGACTCAATGTGACTGGTGTTCTTTTTCCTACGTTTAGTTGCTGACAGATCGCACATCGCTGACATACTGCTTCTGCCGCTACTCTAAATTTAGGGTTAAACCACGTTTGTCTGAATACTCTCACCATGGCATCTCTACCTATGTGTGCTGATCCATGCAATTTCCTTGCCATTGGACTAACAAGTTCATTTGGTAAAACTGCTCTCCCATCGGCAGAGATCCAAAAGTTCATCTCGCTTCTAGTACAACCAGCTGTTTCCCAGCCCTTTTTCTCATCATCTGGTGCATTCTCCTGAACACTCCTTAGCTCATCCCACGTATCTACAGTGTCTAACAACATTGTCAATTCAGTTCTTTCTTGGATTCCCCCCACTTTCACATCAGTGTGAGAATATCCTTGTTCTGCGCAGTAACGCGCTACTTCATCCGCATAGCGGTTACCTTGTGACACAAAATCTACATTTTTTGTATGCGCAGCACATTTGACAACTGCAATAGCTGTCGGGCCTTGTAATGCCTCTAACAATAATCTCACGAATTCTCCATTCCTAATGGGAGAACCCGAGGAGGTCATGTAACCTCTTTGAGACCATAACTGCCCGTAATCGTGAACTACCCCGAAACCATACTGGCTATCGGTGTATATGGTGACTCGAATGTTGTTACCTGCTAAACAGGCACGCGTCAAAGCAACAATTTCAGCTACCTGAGCGGAATGTACTCCTTCCAGGCAAGCGGCTTCTACAACTCTGGTAATTGTACAAACTGCATAAGCTGCTCTCAGCTGACCAATATCGTCTCTTACACATGAACCATCAACAAAGAAAATTTCATCAGGGTCAGTCAATGGCTCATCTACGATATCTGGTCTCGGTTTGGTGCATAGTTCAGTCACATCAAGGCAATCATGATCTGTACAAATTTCATCATCCACATCATTTGGAAGTGGCATCAAAGTTGCAGGATTCAAGACGGAGCATCTCTTTAGGGTCACATTCTCGGCAGCCAGTATGACCTGCTCGTAGCGTGTGAGCCTGCTATTCGTCAGATGCTGAGTCTTAGTCCTGGTCATTAACAATTCCACAGAATGCGGTACGTACACCACTAACTGATGTCCCATTACCACGCTTTCAGATCTTTCAATGCTGACACCCGTTGCAGCAACGGATTTGAGACATCCGGGCAACGCTGCGGCTACTGGATCTAATGTAGCCGAAAAATACGCTACTGGCCTACGCGCATCTCCATGAATCTGGGCCAAAACTGCTAAAGCGCATCCCTCTCTTTCGCAGCAGTAAAGCAAAAATGGTTTTGTGTAATCCGGCATTCCTAAAGCCGGGGCGCGACATAAGTCCTCCCTCAGCTGCAAAAACGCCATCAAACAATCTTTGTCCCATGGTACCGGATCACTCACTCCTTTGTGCGTCAGTTGTAATAACGGCTTTGCCTTCAGTGAAAAGTTGGCTATCCACTGCCGACAATAACCGACCATGCCTAGAAACATCCTGACTTCTCTCTGTGTTTTAGGCGCGTTCATTTTCATAATCGCCTCTATTCTGTCTGGAGACACCTTCCGTTTCCCCTTTTCAATCCTGTGGCCCAAGTATTGCACTTCGGTAAGACAATATTGCAATTTACTTGGAGACACCTTGTGCCCGTTCTCGGCCAAGTGATTTAACAAGGTGATGGTGTCTACTCTGCAAGCTTCCTCAGTTTCTGACGCAACTAGGAGGTCGTCTATGTACTGGACCAGAACCGAATTCTTGGGCAGTACTAGACTTTCAAGATTTCTCTTTAATAGCTGGTTAAAAATCGATGGGCTTTCTGTATACCCCTGAGGGATACGACACCATGTTAAAACGCGATCTTCCAGCTTAAAAGCGAAAAGATACTGGCTCTCTTCATCTAAAGGAATCGAAAAGAAAGCCTGGCACAAATCTATCACGGTAAACCATTCAGCTTGGAACGGTATCTGAAATAATATCACTGATGGATTCGGTACCACTGGACAACATGAGACAACAATATTATTAATCTTTCGAAGATCCTGCACTATTCTGTATTTTCCACTAGGCTTCTGCAAACCCATAATCGGGGAGTTACATGGACTACCCTCGATCTCCTTCAGTATTCCCTGTCTGATCATGGATTCGATCACAGGCTTTATTCCTGCAATCGTCTCCGGTGTCAACTTGTATTGTGGTGTTCTTGGATACTCGGCATTGGGTCTTACCATGATCTTTACTGGTTCTACCCCTTTGATCAGTCCTATTTCCTCTCCAGTAAAATCCCACACCTCAGCTGACACTTTCTCCCTCAAGTCTTGTGGAAGCTCCTCCACTGTTAAGGTAGGATATAGTTCCACGCATTCCTGCGAGTTTACAACCTTGAAATCGGCATCTTCATCGTTGGTCTGCACTTCTACTCCTTCAGGTGTGCAATGTATTGTGCAATTCAGTTTACACAACAGATCTCTTCCTAGCAAACACACCGGGCTAGAATCACAGATCACAAACTGATGTTCGTCACTGTAATTCCCTATCTTCACTGACACTGGTTCCGTCAGAGGATTCGTCATCCTCTTGTTTGCGACTCCTACCACCTGAATCATCTCTCCTGATATCGGCAGACCTGGGACTACCGCTGATCTCAACGTGGATCTAGTGGCTCCCGTATCCACCAAAAAGGTCGTAGGACATCCAGCTACTTCAGCCTCTACGTATGGTCCTCTCTGATCTACTTCCAGGGCTGCTCCTAAAGTACAGTCTTCTTCCCTATTCACTCGTTGCCCTGTAAGAGGATCAACGTAGTAGCATTCTTCTCCTCCTACGAACAATGGCATTTGTCTATAGGTTTTCCCTCCATTTGCAATGCGAGGCGGTTGAGGAAACGGGGCTCGAGGAGTCTGAGTCCCCCCTTTGATAAACTTTCCCTTCGGGACTGTTGCTCCCTTAACCACGTTGTTCTGTACCTCTTCCTCCTCCTGTTCTAATTCGCCTGTCTCGACATTGTAAGGACACTCGCGTCTCCAATGTCCCACCTCGTTACACTGATGACACCTGGTTGTCCTTTTCAGTGTTGCGATATCCATTCTCGGTCTCGGTCTTTCTTCCTCATCTCTGCTCTGATTATTCTGTTTCTTTGCTGGCGTTCCTATTCCATGTTGTCGCTGTCCACCCTTTCCAGCTGATTGCATCTGTACTAACATCAGCTTTTCCTTAAGCTTCTTTGCCTTTGAATCTATCTCATCGCTACAATATCTTGCATACCTCAGAATCTCGTCCAAAGGTTTGTTCTGCCAGCAAATTAAATGCTGTTGAATCATCAGGCTTATGTCTGGTCTCAATCCGAGAACAAACTTTGACACAAACTGTCCTATGTCCTTAGGATCCATTACGTCTAATCCACTGTACTGCTTGAATGCTTTCAGTAATCTCTCATAGAACTCGTGAACTGTCTCTTTAGGCTCCTGAGTTGTTCGATCTATCTTAACCCAGTCTATGTCTTGCACCGGCACTTTCTCTTTTAGCCATGTTATTACCCTCTCATATTTTTCCATGACTCTATCTGATGGACCGCCTGTCTGTGCATTCCTCGGAGGCTCACAAGCGGGCCATTCAATACTAAGTTTGCATGCCGTCCACAAATCTCCGGGTACCACGATATCGAACAAAGTGTTCAAATCGATCCACCGTACCTTAGAGATCTTCACGAATCTCTCTACCTGCTTGTACCACTCTACGGGATTTTCTCTAAGCTTCGGGAAGGAATTAGTGAATGCCGCTAAATCCCCCCTACTCCATGGTACATGCACGTAGTTTCCGTTCGCGATTTCTCGCAAAGGGAAAGCTTCCATTCGCATTAAGTCTGTATCCTGAGACTTCACGAGTGTACTCCGTCTGACAGATCCCCTCTTGGACCATTTTTCCTCCCATCTATCCAGATCTCTCCATATCCTAATACACATTACCAATTCCCTTATGTGTACTCTTAGTCCAATCGTTCTGCGCTCATCTAGATCTTGATCCGTGCAATTCAGCCTATGGTTGGCCTGCAAAGCCTTAGTTCGTGATATGTCTATCATGTACTTTTCTGCCAATTCAGATAACTTCTCATGAGCTGCTCTCGCTTTCCGAGTAACGTCTTTGGATAAAAACAGTATCTCATCTGGTGCGTACAGCTCTAACCTCTCGAATGCCACTGTGCCGTCAATTATTTCATCTAAGTCTGATTTTAAACTCATTACATCTATGCGTCTTGCTTTTATTTCAGCTCTCAGTACGTCAGTCCTAGGTTGTTCTCTTACATCCCTCTCACCTCCACTATGCGCCCTACGCCTAAGCACAGGTGAGTTATGAGGAATTTTTCTTCCATCTCTTTGTTCCCACCTCTCTAGATCCCAAGCTTTTCTATCTTCCCTTGGGGTGTGGTGGAACAATGCTCCATCCCTCAACCCTACATTCCGTCTTTTCGACTCGGTTTCTCCAGATACAAGATAGGATCCTCCGTGCTGTTCTAAGCCACTGTAACTCGCTTGCTGTCTAGTGTCACTCAACAAACGATAAGGACCTTCATGGCTCTCCATGCTCCCGCGATCTCGTTCGTGATCACCGGATGTATGGCGAGACGTTTCGCGACTCCCTATATTCTCATGACTTCGTTCTTGATCACCGGACGCATGGCGAGACCCTTCGCGGCTCTCCATGTTCCCGTGATTCCGTCCGTAATTACCGGAGGCATGTCGAGACGTGTCACGACTCTCCATGTTCCTGTGATTCCAATGTTGCACATTTTCATCCGGAGTATGGTGTGTGCATCTGAAAGTGTTTCGGTACTCCTTCGTCCTTCGTTCTCCCTCACTAAAGGTGACGCGAGGCACTTCCCCACACCCTGCACTCCTGTCGTTACACATTTGCCGATTGCCACTAGTAGTAGGGCAAGTATCTCCCCTGCTTCCTTGACTCCCTCTCTCCCACTCCGGGCTGCTTTCGCCAGCTCCATAATGAGAGAGGATCTTGTTATCCTGGTCTCTCCACTCTGCTCCTGTTTCTAAACTTTTATTCCGAGCCTCTTCGGCAGTATCCCATTCTTTCAGATATTCCCTTAATTCCTTATAGGATTTTGGTTTCGGTCCCCTCAAATCCATTGATCCTCTTTGACCCCCTTGTTCTATCCAGGGACCCGTTGCGGAATCTAATGGGGTACTCCGACTCACTGGTGCTAGTATCTGCCTCTGAGGATTCATCGTGTTATTCCTATTCTCCATCTCTGGCCTTTCCCTGTCCCATCTTGCCTGTTCCTCCTGCTGAACCCCCTCTGGGTTGTAGATTGACACTATAGGGCCTTTGGTAACAGGTACTTGTAGAGCGTCTGGCATTTGGTACGACCTTGCACATTGCGTCTCTGGCGCCTTCTGGACCACGAATCTTCCCACTACTCTCTGTTCGGAACTAGATTGAGGTATTTCCTCACTCTTGTTGGTATCCCACTCTGTTACTGGGATCGATTTATATTCCCCCCACCTAGCTCCGTCCCCTTGCTGTAATATGGGACTTGCGGTTTTGCTGTTGTACGGAGGTGGTCTATCTGTTAATAGCCTCTCTATCAGATCCTCCTCCGTCTCGCTTTCCTCATCTTCCTCCTCTAGAGGTCTCTTTTCTCCCGTAGCTTCTATCATGGTGAACAGTTTGTCTGCTTCTATCTTTTGCACTCTCCACTTCTTAGCTTCCTCATCCCATTTGGCATCCTGCACTGCCTTTACTGATCGTCTCACTCTTTCTTGGCGCCTCTTTACGCTCTTTTCGTGTGCCGCTCTAAACCATGCACTAAGGGCTTCGAATTGTGTTGGCCTCGGTAGAGGTCTTGTTGCAAGCATTACCGCTTTCAGTTGGTTCAATACGTCTAGCTTAAATGTTCCGAATCTCGGAAACGTCAGTTCCTTTTCCCCTTCCGTTAGCCTATTCCACTCGGAGATCCACATTATCGAGTGTAAGCCTACATTCACTGCCATATGATAAGCTGGTGTGCCTTCTGGTGGAGCTTCTTCTCCAGCATATAAGTTTCTTCTATTCCTCCTAAAGATTTTTCTTAAACCCTTAAAGCACTTCATTTTTGATAATCTACGATTTTCTCTTATTAATTCTCTTCCTTGTTTATGTCCCGATGACAACCACCAATCCCTGTGCGACTCTCGCTAATCAGCCTATCCCAGTGCGGTTCTACGTCAACCGACCAATCTCAGCGCGACTCTACGCTGAGTCACTCTCCCCTCTGCAGCAGTTTCCTCCGTTTCTCAACTCGTCTCGCGGTCTTACATGCGTTTCATTCATACACCGAAAAATGACTACTTCCGTCCAAGCGATCACTTTTCTCTGACTGTACGGCCACAGTCTAACTGTAATTGTCACCTCAACTAGCGAAACGTCTTCCTCTTACGGTCAGACGCTCGCTTCAACTGATAGGTTACTTACACACAGTAAACGTACGACCAGCGTCCGTTACTCATACACTCACTCAAACGCTCCCCCTATCATCGGTCTGTCGGGCGATCAATGGTACCTCATGACCCCCTTTAAATGGTAGACAAATTACTCTGGGTGTTCGATACACCCGAACCACTTAAGTCCTCTCTGGACATAAGATTTTATCCGGTTGCGCGCGCTCACAACCTTCCCTCAATCACACTACAGGCATTCAACTCCGCTTGACATTACAACACAGGAACAACATAAAACACCGCAATCTTACAACGCATGACCCTTATACTCACTCTCGACCGACTCTGCTGCTTTTCTCTCGACGCACCGTCAGCACAGTCTTCGGCAGGGATTCTTCTTCTGGTCGTCGATGACTAGGGACCTTGGGGTAAACTAAACCTGACCTAGGTTGTCTTCCTCAAGAAGAAAACCATCCTCTGCTACCAACTGCGGGGAATGAGATTTTAATATCTTTTATGATCAATTTGATAACTTATCTCATTCGTCAATTTTGGATCGCTTGTTGTCTGTCATTGAGTAAAAGACAAACCCCGCATAGGTTAGATAAACCCCATTAACTTGACGCAACTCTGAAGAACCACTTACAACTAATAAAGTTTAAAAGGTTTAATATAAAATTTAAGAAAAGTTGCAAATACAATGCTCTCAGGATCAAATTCATCGAATATACAGGAACTAGAAGGAACATATATTCCCTAAAGAACCTCAGTCTACAAACAAATACAATTAAAGTCAGTTCCAAAATCATCAAATTAAAAGCATCGATATGAAGTGGTTCTTCTGCGTCATCTACAGAAAGAGAAAAATAATCAAGTTAAATCTGTCCCTACTCTATACTAGGTGACATCCCTACTTCGCAAGTTCCTAGTACCCTAAAAAGGTGTCAGCAGTTTGACTCCCTAAGAAGTTCAAACTCTCTTAGCCTCTAAAGGTAATTTAAGCTTAAGAAGCAGTACCCTCTCTGCCTACCCATCCGCTCTCTAAGGGTCCTCGGCCTACTGCTCTCTTGCGTTCTGATCTTTCTCAGCGCATCTGCTCAAGTCATCTGCTCTTTCTAACTTGCCTTCGCTCTGAGCAATTCGCTGTTCCCGCTAATCGCTCTCTTCTCCCCGGGGTGCTGTCCCTAAAATACACAATCACAGTGTGGGTGGAACGCCCCTTCGACGCCCACCACGGACTTTCCCCCATGATGTCATTTCTAGCTCTTTCCATGGCTTCGTCTCTTCGCGTCGTCCGTTAAGTTGACCTTTCTCCTTAGACGCCATCTTCGTCTTCTTGCTGGTGACTTCATTCAACTTTACCTTTGACACTTTCGGAGCAAAATCTATCACCTTATCAGAACTTTACTCTTTATGACTATGTATATAACCTTTCTTGGTCCTGTGAATGGTCATTTCAAAACAAGACTCAAATTCCTATCGTCTCCCCTCATGTTTAGGCAATAAACTTCGTCCGACATTGTCACCTTAAATCTAACAAGAACTAGACTCTTTGGCTCGCACATTCAAGTGAAGGCTATTCACGACTCCTGTGAGCCCACTAAATTACCAACAGCGGACTACACTCCTGCGAACCCTTGGTCAGTCAGGTTATAATCACAAATGACCTAAACTCTTCTAACATTCCTACAAACTTCTTCTACACAATATAACCTTTAACATACATTTATATATGATAGTATTTAGCAAATCCTTTGCTTATATGTGAATACATTTTACATAGAATACAAATTACGTAGAATATAATTTTATATTCTCATTTGTTACATCGTTATATGTATGCTCTCTGCACATTTCTCCATGTTACATTTCTCGCCGTTTCTGCATTTAAAGTTACACACGTACATGAATTCCACTTTGCACGTTCTTCTGTTCGTAAGCATTTCTACACATTTCTACATTAGCCCATTACGTATACGGGCTTCTAAATCTAATGCATTTTCAAGTGAATACAATTACATTTCCTATATTACTTTGGTTACGTCTGTTAACTTTATACTTATAAGCGTCAACTTCACGTTCGATATACATTTCATTCCTACGTTTATACAATATGCTTCTAAATATGACTCGGATATACGTTTTATTCAAATTGCGCTCTCTCATGCTTATCACAGGCGCTTCCACCCACTCCTATCCATCTCTGGTTGCTGTCATTATTGGCCATGTCTTCCACCTCTGGCTCAGGGCATTAGCATTCAGCTGCCTGAGAGGAGTCATGCTGTTCAGGATTGTGGCTGTCACATGTGTGCTGCACTGCTATTATTCCCCACCACCAGCACAGTCAATTCTCTCCCCATACTGGCACCCCAAAAGCTGTGAGTGTATGCTTCATTTGAGTGGCACGCTATAGAATGATTCAAGGATCTACGGCACAATTCAAGTATCATGGGATTTGAAGACCTACCTCGAGGATTCTAGGAATTGAGAACCTACTGCAGAATTTGAGAACCCCACAAACTATAAATACCACACACAGTGAGTGGTCAGGTGCTTGGCTTTCCTTCCTTTTGAGACAAGGAACCCTTTGTTTGGGCTCTGCTCTTCCCCTGTGTTTCTTTGCCTGGGCTAAGATGTTTACCGGTGTTGAAATTATCTTCAATCCAGACATAGAGAACGATGTTTGTGGTGCTTCTTGAAATTCCTTCTTCATGTCACCTCACAGGTTTCTGTGCATTTTGGAAATTATTCAACCTTTCCCCACAGTGTCTTCAGATGCCTCATATTGTGGGTAGCTAGAATAAGTTAAATATTACTTGTTTAGACTGTGGGACATCTGCCGGGCACCTGGATTGACGCCTGTACTGACGTACTGTGATTTTGTCATGCCTCAGAGTTGTGCTGTAATAACCGTCTCTCGGGCTCTGCAGTGATATATGGAGATCTTAAGTGAACCTTTGTTTCTAATTTGTGTATAAAATTGCTCATCCAGTCTCATAGCGATTATTTTGGCTCACACAAGTTAAAGGCACTGTTCCGCTGATATGTTAAATATTTAACATAGTGCATCAGTTACTAGAGTAAATCTTGTGTATGTTTCATTTCCTGTAGAGTGTTACTATTAACGCAAAATCAATGTAAAAGAAAACACTGTGTTTTAAGTTGATGTAAGAGCAGAGAGTAACAGTAGCCTTGTGTTCTATTTACTATAAGCCTGTAGACAATCCAAGAGAACCTACATCTGAGTAGATAAGCTGTATGACAAACAACCGACAGCATCTCTTGTGCGACTTCTCTTATATGCGTATCCAGCGTTCTCCCTTTTCACCCAAGCGCAGTTTTGGACATGGTTGGCACTCCCGACAGGGATGGAAACAAGTGGCTTACAAGCAGTTCCCACAGAAAGAATTGTGGAGTTTGATTTTCTATACCCCCTGGCACCAAGAACTCTGTCAATGTGCCAATACAAGACAGAAAACCAGTTGGACTGCAACACCCTACAACTCACTGACCAATATTTGAGTGAGAGGTTTTTCAGGTAACAATCAATCCCATGAGACATTACAGGGATAGTTAGTGGAAACCCAAACCCTCTTTATTCAGGAATAACACACTCAAAAACACCTGAAAATGAGGAATACATTTTAAAGATTTATTTCAGAATCAAAAGCCTCTTCTAGTGCTCATGATATGGATTACAGCTATAATAAAGAGAAATAAAATGGCAGGGCCAACGTTAAGCAAAATAGTGAATCAAAGGAAAAACTCAAAAGATATTTGCTGTCCGATGTCCTTTCACTTATTGTCATGCTGAAAGTCTGTGTTCTTTTGAACAATAACAATAAATGAGACATGTAGTTATCAACCTTCTACAAACTCGTCAGAGATCAATTCCAAATTGAAGCAGAACAGTCAGCAGTTTAGATTGAATACTATGATTATGTTAAAGCAAACCTGATTATGACATTACATAACAGTATAATATAAACTAAATGTGCTTGTGTTAATCACATATATATACTTCTGATTGCTTGGTTAGCACATGTAACTCATAAATGGGAATACCCACAAGAGAAGAAACATAATATTCATGACAAATGGAGACTAGAGTCCGACACTAACTACCAGCGTGGCAGATTAGTTACAGAGAACAGCAATTCTACCCTACGTGCATTGCGGAGGTGATTTCTAAAAAAGTATAGAAAAGTTGTAGAACAAGAAAACAACCTCTAAGGGCTTAAAAGGCAGTCTTATCAGTACCATGAACAATCTCTGCAGGGTTAGATAGGATAAATCCTCCCTAGGGGTATTTAAAACAAGCATTTATAATGCAACGGTCTCGCCTTTGCAAAAGTTACAGCTATTGGCATTGTAAATGACAACATTTTTATTTATATGCTGGTTTTGAAAACAGATAAATAAATGGCATTGTCATTTACAATGCCAATAGCTTAATCTCTCGCAAATGCTGGACCTATTGCATTTGCAATGCAATAGGTTGTGTATTTACGCGAGTTTGAGCTATTGACATTGCAAATAACAACGTGTTTTATTTATGTTTCAAAAACACACACACACACAGCCACACACAGAGCCACACACACACACAGAGTCACACACACACAGACACACACACACAGAGCCCCACACACACAGAGCCACACACACACAGCCGCACACACGCACAGAGCCACACACACACACACAGAGCCACACACACATACACAGAGCCACACACACACACAGAGACACAAACACACAGAGCCAGACACACACACATAACACCAAGCCACCACCTTTCTTTGACTTGACTGTTGCTTATGAATCACTCAGATGAACCCCGGTGTGTTCCCAAGTCCAGCAGTCAGTAGGCGTGAGAGTGTACTCGTAATTATGAATGTGTGACATGACATCACAAGTGATATCATACGTGACATGACTGGTGATGTCACGACATCCTTCGTGAAGTAATCAAATAAATCAAACACATGGTATTATTCCTAAGTAGAGGAGTTGCTGAAGTTGCGAGAATGCTCTTTACACACACTCCTGACATCCACCTATGCATTCTACACAACTATTGGTAGCCACGCATTTGAAGCAACTCTATAGTCAATTACATTACTAAATATTAATTGCAAGTGCGTGCACAGCAATTTACAACGATATGGTTTGCTTCATCAGAGGAGTGACTCCAAGGAAGAAAGAAAGGGTTAACCACCTGCACATGCCACCGCTGCTGGAGTAAACAGAGGCAGGCAGGGGGGAGTGGTGGTGCTGGAGGGGGATTTACAGTGCAAGGTCTCTCTGCCAAGAGCAACCCACAGCTGTGTCTGTGTTCTTGCAGGGTGTGGGAGGGCTCCGAGGGAAGGGGGAAGACACAAACAGGCAGACTCTCCTTCGAACCCCAGCCCCACCTCCGAAATCCTGCGTGCCCTCTCACCCTCCTCCAGCGCCCCTCCCCCTTCAGACTAATTTACACATCCTCTAAATGGCCCAGAGGGATGATTTGACTTAAAGAAGTTTTGGTTTAGCTCCGAGAGGCCCCGGCTTGGGGGACCAGACAGGGGGACACCGTTAAAGGGCCGACTGGAAGAGTGCACATTTGTGAGTTTTAAAAACACAACTTTCAGGGGAAGCCGTGGTATACAGCTATGGTTTCACAGAGAGCGCACAATGATGCGTCGTGATGAAAGCTACGTCTTTGTTCTAGTGCGTAGCAGGTATCATTAGTGCAGCAGGTGCTGCGGCACAGAGGCCCAGGAGTGAGAAGGACCATCTGCACCTCCATCATAATTTACTACCCGGGGGTGGGGTAGGGGGGGCGCTTGTCTGCTTGACCAAAACACCCTTCGGCACTGTTTGCTATCTGATTTTGTGAGTTCTGATCATAAACAGGAAATACATTCTATCTCCGTGTGTACACCAGAGAGCTACCTATGTCAAAGAATATAACCTTTCTGTTGCGCACTCCCTCCTTGGAATGGACTGTGTAAAGACCCTCACCTCAGTGTGAAGTCTTGGGTACACAACCAACCCCTTGTAAAGATCAAATCCATACAGAGCCACCCCCTGACTACGGAACCCACTGATGCGATCCCCAAATGCAGAGCCCGCGCTGAATATGGCTACTGGTTTACATTGAGAAACTGGTTTGCACGAACCCGGATCACATTCATGTGTTACTTGGCCGTAGAACACCCTTATAGGAAACTGAACTGGAGGGCATGCGAACACGGAACAGAAATACACATCAGCTTTATAAGGACTGGGTAGGCAGTGTGTCATTGACCCGTGCACAGCGCAGGATATGGCCCACCTGGCAGCAGTCGTGGCTGTGAAATACAGCAATCATCACAGGTCAGTGGGCTTCGGTAGGACTGCACCTGCTGCACAAATGGAAGCATAAAACCTAAGAGTATCAGTGCCATGGAACCTGAATACACAAGATGTTTATATAAGGACCCCGACCAGAGTGCATGCTTATACGAATCTCGCCATAGAGTAAGCTTATAAGGCACCCACCAGAAAAGTACATTTAGGGAACGCGACAACACTGCATGGAGGAATTTGGCATTAGAAGGCATTTAGTCGAACCAGACCCAAAAGTCCTGATAGACAGTGCAGGTGACAGTATGCCCTGTTCCCTCCCCCAGCAGGTCTCTCCCCTCACCCAACATCCCTCCCATCAGACTGGCTTCTAAATCACAGAAAAATCTCCCTTCGTGGTGGACTGGGGGGGTTGGGAGGGGGGTTGAGGGTGATGGTGAGAGGGGCAGGTCACAACCACTTTGTGAGAGGGTCTGGACAAAGTGGTTGTAAGATGTTTACGACACACAACTAATTCCCCTAGGCAGGACAATAGATCAAAAAGTCTGACGCTTGACCCCTCACCCCCAGCCCCAAAGGCAAACCCTGTGCACTGGCCTGTAGGAGTTTCTGTCTCCAGGGAGCAGACCTGCAGGGTGAAGGCCAGGAGGCGGGGGTGTAGGCGGGCATGCTACTCCTCGCACCTGTGGCGGAGGTCTCCTGACCTGTGAGGGGGATCCCTGCCCTGCGTGCTCCCCTGAGCGGAAGAGGAAGGAGATCTCCTGTCCCTTGTGGTCTCTTGATCTACAAGTGGTCTCCGATCCTGAAAAGGGGGGTTCTCCCATGTCCTGTGTAAAGTGCCCAGTCCTGCGCAGGGTATCCAACGGCTGGGGTCTCCTGTGCCGCCGAGGGGGGCGCTTCAGTGGCAGAGCCCAAAATGGGGCTCCATGAGGCCCCGGAAACCACTCACCATGCATAGACCCAGAGCTCTGACGGAGCGGAGTAACAGGAGCACTCTGCACCGCGTAGTGTGAATGAACCCCCCACCCCCATGATCGGCCGTGTGCAACTGGGAAGCAAGGGGAGGGCGGCAAAGAAGCAGAGCAGATTGCGGCGGCCGCCGAGACCCAAGGGGGGTGCAGTGCAACGAGCTGGAAGCCCTGCGAAAGTCTCTGCGGTGAGCGGGTGAGGGAGCGGCAAGAGAGCCTAGAAGTGAGAAACGCGAGGCCTCCACCACAAGGACTGCACAATAAGAGAGCGGCCTGAGGTAAGCTGGAGTGGGGGCTGAGACGGCTACTGACGGGGAGACCAGCAGGCCAGTCTGTTGCTTTGCAGGGCCCCTTCCTAGCGCCTTTTGCTGTCTGTTTACAAAATGAAACTGTGTGAGAATTAAACAATATCCCTGTTAAAGCCCACCAAAATGCACTCCTTACCTGTAATTGCACACACCGCCCGCCGAGCAGTAATCCTTACCCGCCGGTCTCTGGAAAGTCGGACTGACTTCCTGCTGGCGTAAAAGGTTCCTTATCTTCTTTATGGGGCCATCTGGACCCATAAAGAAGATAAGACACATTTTACGCCAGCAGGAAGTCAAAGAACCCAGTCTGAAAAGGATGGGGCTTAAAGAAAAGAAGAACGTCACTAGGACCTCTTCTCCAATGACTGGCTACCGTTTAGCATGAACAGTGACGCCAGCCAATGGAAAAGAGGGGCGGGGCTTAACCTCGGTAGTGAAACTCACTCTACCTCATTAAATCTCGCCAGCTCGACTGCGCATGTGCACAGTCTTTCGCAGGCCGAGACCTAAAAACCAAACGGAATAAAATGGGTAAGCAAAGGAGCCAGCAACTCTAGTCATTCACAGTATTGTCTAATTGCCTTGATTGCTGCACTCTGATCTTTAAATTAGGAACTCACAATTAATTGTTGCACAAATTCAAGCAAACATTACAGAGTACTCAGAGGATCACAGATATGAAGGGTGAATTACTCCTTAAGACTGAAAAGATACCAGGAGCTGTGTGTGTGCATGCATGTCAAGTAGAGGGTGCTCTACAAGTAACCTTTAACATAACATAACATACCTATATTGTTGCATCACTATTGCCCTCTTCCCTCGCACCTATCTTCTGCAATCCTATATTCTCAACCTACAGAAAATGAGTGTGATGTGACTTAACTTCAGGGTAATAGGGCAATGAACAGAATGAGAGAGAACCGTGTAAAGAACCCAAACAGGGTCTATTTACAATACTCCGAGAAAGTAAAACAAGGACTTTGATCTAGAGCCACTACTTCCCCATCTCGTCTCATGTTTATCTGCACAGTTGGAATCAATGTTATTGTCATCTAATGTCACAGAAGTACTGCGTGCATATTCCCCATGCCCTAGTATCTACAAGACACACCATCACATTATCCCTGGAGGTGAAAAAGTCCACAAATGGAAACCTCTGGCACATGTCTGTCAACAATTCCAGTGAGTTGCAGAAGCCCTAATAAGAGAGCAGGGCTAGACTTAGATGGTCCACTGCATGGTGGCGAACTCTTTAAATGTGTGCAGCAGGCAGTGGCAGTAAGTTGGTCCAGATCAAAATGAGGGTTTGTGCTTCTGTTTCAACGTGGTCTTCTATCCTGTATATTCCAGTCTCTTCAATTTCAATTTGCTTTTGCAATGAATTCATGTGTCTTACTGAGAGAACCTAAAGAAAATGAGGGTGCCACCAGCAACTGTGCCACTATTTTATCAATTATTATTAGTTTTCAGCACATGTTAACATAGTCTAGCTTACACTCAACTGGAACCACCTACAATTAACAAATACGTCAAAGTAGGGTAAGAGAGAGGTGCACAATTCACAATTTGGAAAATTCCTCATAGCATTTTAACTTAGAAGTATTTTAAAAAGAAAAAGGTAAGGGTAGTGTAAAGAAATTGCCAGTCAGTTGTTAATCTGGTCCTACACAAATATATGTGATGCTCAGGTGCAAACACAGGTCATTTAACTCCAAACCTCACATTTCCAAAGTATGAGGTATGACTTTTGCTTTACTAACGACTTGACTTCGATTGTCTTCATAATTCCAGATAACAGTATATTCGTATTATGAGAACAAAGTTGGATGGTGCCCATTTTCAGCTACTTTAAACTGAAGTGATATGTTCTCAACCATATGGAAAGAATAAAAACAATACGCACTTCAAGAAAGTTGTACTTAAGAACTTTTGTTTAAGGCCCAAGTGAGAGAGACCAGGGTCACGATATTCAAAAGAAGGGCAGGATGAATGCTTTTTGCTCAGTATATGACAGCCACTTTATTTGCTTGGTAGGTTTAATGAGAACAGCATGTTCTTTTAGGGTTTTCATTTACACCCCATCATATTTTATCCATTCTGCCAAGCAGTCCTCATTCCTATGAGAAACATTACCGCGTTGTTGGAACCCACTGCACAATGATGCTTGAGTATTCAATTACAAGGGACCAACAAGAGTTAGTGCTTCTTTCCCCACAGAAGGTTAAGACATTTAGTGTAAAAGCACAGCGAAAGCGCAGTCCCATGGAATGGCTTTAATTCTGCTCAATGGTGACGCAAAACTGCTAAAGTATGGAAGAAAAGAATTGGCTCCAACACTGTAGGATTCCTCTGGGGAATTTGTGGGGTCTGAAGCAGTGATTAATATTATTTATAAATGCGATTATCCTTATTTGAACTCCTGCCTTGAGGAGCTGGTCAGACATTAGCATGCACACATACATAATCTATAACAAGGAATGTTTTTCTGATTGACCTTGTCTAAAGTTCCAGTTGAAATAAGTATTGCTATTTAGCAGGAAGCAACCAGTGATGGATGGATCAAGCTTCTACCTTAAACACTAGAGGAAGTCCAGTGATTAGGCTCAGGACGTGGAACAAGAAGACCTACATTCTAATTCTAGCCCCAACTGCATCACCAAGTGATTTTGGGCAGGTAGCTTTATCTCACTGTGCCTGAAATGAAGTATGTAGAAGGTAACTTATCTATGTGAAAAGTAAAAACTCAGCTGTGCAAAGCCCTCTCTAATATTGCCCTAATCATATGCTCCCACACACATTTTGCAGTGAATGTATAGAAATATAGATCGTTCACATTGAATTATGGGGATATTTGTCACAGAGGAGTTTTGAAAGATATCAGATAGACAACAAGACCGAAGGTCGAGTTGCCTATGATGTCACTCAGAACCCTGAGGTGAAAAACATCCCAGTAATTCACGTTTTACCCATCTATAATTTTATGTGATGTATGGCCCCCCTATTCATCTGCCTCTGATCTCAACTGCTACGCAAGTGGCAGAGGAGTAATGGGGGAACTGTACATAACATGGCCTCTCTTATGTATTTATGTCCCAATGTAGAAAAAAAACAAAACAACAACCTACCTGCCATTCTTGACAAGCCCCCACTACCTTCCCACTCCTGCAGCTGTGTATTTGGCTTTTCTTCAAAGCAGACTAACAGTGCCGTGCTGACAGACTATGAGGGAGGCCTGTCAATCTGGCCTGAAGGCGTTATGACATCACAATAGTGGGTAACCAGTTTTGCGATCAACTGTTGCTATGTCATAGCAGTGGATTACAAGAATCAGAAACAGAAACAAACAAAGGAGGATCTCTAAGAGAGCCACACGTAACATATAGAATTATGGATAGTGTTGGACTTGACCCTTTCTGCAGGGTCAGCCCCAGAGTTTTGTCTTACTCCTCCCATTTCTTTTGCTGAATTCGTTTTTGTTCACATTAGGACTCTGTGCACTTTACCACTGTTAATCAGTGCTAAAAGGCTAGTGCTCTTTCCTTAAAACAAGTCAGATTAGCTTATACCCAAATGGCATATTTAATTTACGTGTAAGATCCTAGTCAAGTAGCACTCCCTGTGCCCAGGGTCTGTAAATTAAATGCTATTAGTAGCTCTACAGTACTGATAGTGTGACCTACTTAAGTAGCAGGCCTGCCATTGAAGCCTGTATGTGCAGTTTCAAACTACCATGTCAACCTGGGAAAAAAACTTTTGCCAGACCCAAACCTTCCTGTTTATTACATGTAAGTCACCCCTAAGGAAGGCCCTGAGCAGCCCAAAGGGCTGGGTGCAGTGTATTTGCAACGTGGGCCATGTACTTTTAAGTTTTTCTTGTCCTGGTAGTGAAAAACTTTTAAATATGTTCTTCACTACTGCAAGGATTACCTTTCTTTTAGGATAACACTGGAGTTACCTTATTAAATTTTATAAGTGTATCTTCCAGTTGGAACCCGGACTGAGGGTTGAATAAGGCCTGATTACCCTAAACCGTCACGCCTTAATACCCCTCAACTTTTCACGGTTTTTAACAAGGCAGTGAGCATACTATTAAAGGTTCCCCTGTTGGACTCAACTGACCTTTTTTAACCTCACTCACGCTCACTTATTGCACTCCCTAGGTCCCTCACACACACGCACTCATTGGCTAAAGGAATAAAAGATCTCCGCTAAAGTGCAGCACTTTTGTGCTGCCCGACGGGCATTGCATCGCCAGCCTGCCGAAGGAGCAGGACAGCCAATGATGACACTGAACAATCATCGGGTGGGGTGACAGTTGTCATCCAGCCTTTGACTTGTGTGAGGCATCCTTGATTCCGATAAGGGATTTCCACTTTCCCTGCTCAATCACACATCTAAGAGAGAGGTTCAATGGGTTAATTTAGTCAAATCCTTTCTGGGGAACTCTGTACAATCTTTGTTGTTATCTTCCAGTTGGGACAAGGTTACCAGCTCATGTTTGGCATCTCTGGAATTGTAACGAAAAATTCTAACTTATGGTGAAGTTGGATTTTAAATTACAATTTTGAAAATGCCACTTTTAGAAAGTTGGCATTTTCCTTCCTTGTCAATTTGATGCCTGCGGCATGTCTCTAGGTCACATGACTGGTTTTAGTTGACAGTTTTGCTTTGTATATTTCTCCTACACAGCCACACACAATGGGGAGCTTAAGTGTGACTGGATGGACCATCACTGGCTGGATGGGAGGGAAGAGCTGGGCCTAGCCCTACTTACACTGGAAAAGGCGGTGTGTTTCCCTCAACACAAAGGGCTGCATATCCCCTCTAGTTTGTCTGGAGCCAGGGCCAGGAAGGCAGGGCACCTGTGCACTTCGAAGCCATGCTTTGAGAAGATTCTCCCCACTCAAAAGGCACAATTGGGTCTAAATACTGAACCTCAGACACCATTCCTTCAGTACGCTGCTGGACCTGTGGATACTCTGCCAGGTAGAAGGCCTGCTGTGCTGCTGCTGAAAGGACTGCCACTCTGCTGACAGCTGCTCTGAAAGAACTGCTGCCCTGCTGTGCTGACCTACTGCCCTCTTGCCTTGGTGAGATGATAACTGGACCTGCAACTTCACCCTTGAACCCTGGACATCAGAGTGACTCCAAGGGCTAGTCTGCTGGCCTCCTGATTTTATGGCATAAAAGACTCCCCAACATGTTGCACCAGCCCCTGAACCCAGCTGCAAGTAAGTTACTGACCCCAAAAGGGGTGCTCTCCAGGTCCTGTACCATTGGTGTAGCTAAAGGGAGCAGAATTCAAGCTTTTGGACTCTTCACGAATGGGCCTGTTCTAACCGAGACCTCAACCCTCATACCGTGTTCCAACACGAAGCTCTGGCAGCCTCCTCTTCACACTACAGCGCTGACTGCTAGCAGGGGATTGCCAAAGTGGCGTTCTAGCACACCTACCATGCTGGGCCTGCTCTTCGTGCTATGTCGACAGCCTGTCGCAATGCTCTACTTTCCCCTCGCAGCCCCCTCCAATGTGAGCGGGACTTTTGGCATGAATGTAAAATTCAGTAGTCCCAACCTGGTAATAATAGCCGCCCTGCGCTCTATCGCGGTTGGCCTGAAAGTGGGACTTTGACCCAATCCAGCACGACCAGATGTCCCTAGTTGGTGCTTTGTGCTTTTTGGTGCTATTTTCACTACAACTTTAGAAAATCATAACTCCAGCTCTACTGACTGAAGTTTTGTCGTTTTGGTATTGTTTATTTATTAAAGTTTGCTCTATTTTTCTAACTTGGTTTGGGATGCTTTTTGTGCAATGCTTTCACTGTATTACTGTTTGAAGTGTTGCCAAATATTTTACACATTGCCTCTAAGCTAAGGCTGACCGTTCTGTGCCAAGCCACCAGACGGTTGAGCAGAGGCTAATTTAGGGTTGGCTTGTGCCTCAATCTGACAAGGATTGTGGTTGCTGCTTGACCAGGACTCCACTCCAGGAAACCAACAAACCAATTTTTCCACCAATGGGTAAAAGAGAATTACAAGGATGTTTTTCACCAAAGCATTGAGAGTGACATCAGATAGACAATGAGAGCAAAGCTCAGGTTGTCTATGACATCACTCAGAACCCCCAAGGTGAAAAACATCCCAATAATTAACTTTTTACCCATTTATAATGTTATGTTATGTGTGGCCTGCAAAATCATTTGCCCCTGCTTACAACTGCTTTGCAGTGGCAGGAGAGTAATGGGGGAGCCATATACAGCATGGCCTCTGTTATGTATCCCTGTCTCTAAGGTAAAAAAACTAAAAAAAGTACCTGCCATGCTTGGCCAACTCTCACCACCTGCCCTGCCATCCTTTGCCCCCCTGCAGCTGTGTGTTGTGCTCTGCGTCCAAGCAGGCAAGCAGAGCTGCCCTGACAGGCTCTCAGGGAGGACTGTCAGCCTTGTCTGGAAGGCCTTTATGACATTACAACAGTGGATAACCAGTTATGTTATCAACTGTTTGATTAGTCACAGCAGCGGGTTATAAGATTTAGAAACTGAAATAAATGATAGAGGCTCTCTATGAGAGCCATACATAACAAATCTTTATTTGAATTATAATAATCGTAAAATATCTATTATAAAAAAGTCAAATATTTGGATATTTGATTGGAACTTCAGGTGCATAGATTTAGCTTCCTGTCTGAAGGGAAGTGGAAACAAACAATGGACAGGTTTACACAATGAATCTGGTACTCTCTATTCGATATGAAAGCCAGACCATGAACCAGACAACCGACTGTACCAGCAGCTCCAATCTTAGTGTTAACAAAAAAGAAAGGTTACTAGATTTAATTTTCAGAAGACTAAGCAGGTGAAGGGCCGCTGGCTTGGAACCCTCTTTTTGGAAATTATTGGGACCTGCCTGTTGTATGACATAGAAATATTTTTTTGCCTAATGATGGATTTGCTTCTTATATGATGTTTAACATTCCAAGGCCGATTGGGAAAGACCAATCTTCGCCACTTAATAGTCTGATGCATTTTATCGTCTGTATCTGGCAATGCTTTACTTCCTTGCTCTTCAGAATTGCGAAGGTGTATTTATTTATAGTTTTTGTAATAAGCAACACACATTCTTATGGTTTCTTCAGTGCACAGTCAAAACCATCTGGGCAAGCAGTCAGTGCCTTTATCATGGAGTGTGACAGTTAACCACACAGCTCTTCTCCTGTTGATGACGTTTAGTACGTCTATCAAGGCGGGTATTTATGTAGTCATGATTGGGCCATGTCACTCGGAACAGCCACGTTTTTAGATCCTTCCTGCATGGCCGGTGGTCCTCTTAAAAGCTTTGACAACTGTTCTGATTGTTTCAAAGCGTGACATAGTGATATTAAGCTTTCATCATCCTTGCCTGTTTCCCTCAAACCTCTCCTCCCAGAATACGTTAGAATGGCAAGAATTAAAATTTATAATGGGAACATATTGGTCTGAAGTGTTGGTTCTTGGCAATGCCATCACAATTTGTTGTGTAAAGTACATAGTACACAAAACAGGGCTGTGACTATGGTTGTGCTATATCATACATGAAAAAGGAGGCAATATGGGTGCCCCTCCATTTCTTTTTTACAACCAATGAGACATCAATCATAATCCACAGTGAATTACAGCCAACCGCAAATACAATCTTTTCATGTCCTACGCACACCCCCAACAATGAACTCCCAGACACATGTCTAACTGACCTTAAGCTGATTTTCTCTTGTGTATGAATATGGTATCATGAGTAAAAGTTATCTGAGACTTAAACTCCTAGTAAAAGTTTAACATCATAGACACATATATCAGTATTTCCGAAATGTTCTATTTGGGCAAATGTACAACATGCTTTATAGCAATTATTAAAGTATTAACGGAATACTATATTAGAAAATTCTTATTCAAGTTGAATATTTTAGTCATTTTTAAGAGTAGCGCAGTAAAGCAGATGCAAACAAAATAAATCAAAGATGTACCATACTGTTCAACCGCAGGAACAAAGCCAAATGTCTGGCAGATAATGGTTCATTTGGAAATGTTTCTTTATGAAGTGCTTCCAAAAATTATACAAGGCAAACTTTAGTCTGTTCTTCTCGGAAGCAAGACACGGCTTTGTCTGCTTTGGGCGTGGGCCACATAATAATAACGATAAAATCAGTTCTCTTTTATTCCAATGTTTAATCAAAGAGGTTTGATTGCCAGCATCAACATGGTAAAATGCTCATGGCTACAAAAATTAAGAAAACCATTTAGTTAGCAGGAGGCAAGTAGGAACATAAAACTGTCTGTTCAGCTACAGCGCAGAACTGTAACTTCGAGTAATGTACAGAACAGTGAGTTATCTGCAAAGCCACATAATATTTTCTTGGTGCATGAGAGCGACCTAAAATGTTTAAATACAAATATTGAATAAATATATACATTTGTCTACAACGTTAGATAGATTTATTGAGTGTTTTGACAGTAATAATTACCCAAATGTGGGATCACTTTCCGAATATTATGCCACTTATGTTCACAAGTAAAACCCTCTTTCCAGTGATGTTATCGAGTCTTCCTTAATTATTTACTTTTTATGTTGTAGAAATGTTGACATCTAGGACTCTACCAAAAATATAGTGCCTGATCTAATTACAGTAATGGGAGCAACTCAAATAGAAGCCTATTCTGTACTTTAATGGCTTCTCACATATTTGGACGTCTGAATAAATCATTACTAGCCCAGGGACACACTATTCTCTGGAATATTGCACGCCATTTCATACTCAGTATAACCACTAAGATAATAACCATTGGAGACTTAGCTGTTCCTAATCAAGAAAGTAGATATGTATTGCAATGATACTGCGACACGTATATTTCCTAAAGGAATAGAGCTCACACACATTTCTCATGGAAACCCTATCCATAAATGAAAGCTCAGACACGGATGGAATTTTCCCGTAATTGGATAAACTCCAGTAATGTCAAATATTTGCACGTCCAACACATTTTGGACCTTTATATATTGGATACGTGAGAAGAATGTAAAATATCGATGAACAGACAGTCAAAAATTTGTCTGAAGAAGGTACAGAAGGTCCCTTACAAAGCAGGTATAGAGAAAGCCTATACATTTACTTTTTATAAATATTTGTCCATCAGATTTTGTTATCTCCAACCTTCATATTTGTGCCAAGTTTTCTTCTTTACATTTTCGTGTGCTATAAACCCTCAGGGATTCAATTCAAGGATGTCTAGCATGTCTATCCAAAATAACTGTAAAGAACATGTTAATTCCCTTTGGTAACACTCTATCTAGTGGATATCTAATTGCAGATTCCTCACCATTAAAATACGGCCAAGTGCGAGCCACCAGGTGGCACTGTGTGGTTCCATAGAGTCCTCCCCAAAAGTGAGGGACCGGCCCTTAATATATGGATCACCCCTATGCTCTAACGTTAGTTTCTGCACTGTCCTCCTTCCGCATCCTAAGATTTGGATCTACACAAACAAATTGCAGATGACAGTATGCTGAAAACTAACTTGGGACCTTATTAAAATGTACAGTTGGCCACTTCACAGAATGGGGAGGGGGAAAAGCAGTGAGGAATCTGAAGTTAAATACTGTATCCAACAGAAACGGCACTACCAATGTTGTTGTGTTAGAGGATTTATTAAGTGCTTGGCTACTCCAAGGAGTGTCCCCGCGCTAGACAAGTAGCGCCATATCCGTAGTCAGGAAAAGTCGGGGTCGTCTGAGGGCCCAGACAGTTCTACTTACTTTGCCTGAAAAGCCAGGTCTTGAGATTTTTGCAGCAACTCCATACGGACGAACTACCACTGGCTGAGGTAGTTCGTCCGTATGGAGTTAAGATCATATCCTATGCGGACGATACCCAGCTGGTGGTCTCATTAGCGCAGGAGGCTCTTCAACCACGATCAGGGGGACTTACCAAATGTCTGGAGGAGGTGAAGACCTGGATGACTCAGTCATCATTAAAACTTAATGGTGACAAAACGAAGCTCATGCTCCTGGGCCCTGCCGACCCCACATTTTTCAACTCATTGTGGCCCCCCTGTCTAGGTCCCCCCCCGGCCCCGAAGGATAACATCAAAAGCCTAGGGGTATGGCTGGACAGGAGTCTCTCACTCAACACCCAGGCCACAAAGCTTTCAGCCACCTGCTTTGGAATACTCAGGACACTGAAGAAAGTTCTTCCTTTGCTCCCAATGGGGGCAAAGCAGATAGCCATACAGGGCCTGATACAATCACGGCTGGACTCCAACAACGTCCTATATCTGGGTGCACCAGAGTACACCTTAAAGAGACTACAGCTGGTACAAAACTGTGCCGCGCGTACGCTGCTGCAGATTCCTCGCAGATTGTCAGTAAAGGCGGCTCTGACCAATCTTCACTGGCTCCCAGTGCGTAAGAGAGTCTTTTTTAAAGCAATGTGTATTGCCCATCAAACTTTCTGGGATTCGGGTCCTCCAATCACCCGTGACCTAGTAAGCCAGTATCACCCAGGTAGAAATTTGCGCTTTAGTCAAGCCTTCATGGCAGCAGTCCCCAGAGTCAAAAGGTCTAGAACTGGCGGAAGGACGTACGCCTTCAACGCCGCCAAGATCTGGAACTCCCTCCCGTTTCACCTGAGATCCAATCCTCATCTCGTTTCCTTCCGTAAACAATTAAAAACACACCTATTCAATTCTGTTTAACTTAACTCAGTTCTTTTCCCGCTTCTTCTGGTTCTCAACCTCTTTATCCTTCACTGGTTCCTTTTTTAGCGCTTGGACGCCTCAGGGCAGCAATCGCGCTGTTTATAAATTCACTTTCATTCATTCATTCATTCATTCACTCATTCACTCGCTTCTGAAGGTTCGAATCTCAAAGCCAATGGCATTGAGTTCCCGAATTTGGCTGCCAAAAATCCAAAGGAAATGATGCCTCAGGTTTGTCTAGCACATAACGTGAAGTAGTCCATCGGCCAGTTTAGGAGAAACACTTTGGGGTCAGATCCCTTCCTTCTCAAAGGGCTTTTGTATGGAATCTTGGAACTTTTCCTGCTGGTTCTGTGACTTCAGACCGAATTCCATAATTACTGTAAAAACATCAAAGAATTCTGACAAGCTCTTGGACTGAAGATGGCCGCTTTTCTTTTTGGAGACTGGAAACCCACTAAGTTTTTATTCTTATTTTCTGGGCCACCCCACCCATGTATCTATGCAAACACACAGAAGCCAACACCAGGAAGCGTTGAGTTCTGTATAAACCAAATACAAAAAATAAGAGATTATAACTAGGACTCCCGGTTTTATGGTATTTATTTTTTTGACCTGTCAGTCTGTATTTATCCATATTTATTTTTTGTCAACTTTATCTGTATTTATCCATATTTATTAAGGGGTTTGTGAAAAAAATAAAGCTGAAACCGGTATATTTTCACATTTATTTAACCAATAAATATGCAGTCATGCTTGAATGCCTGCCAGGTTTCAGTGATATGAACACCCGCAGAAGATAAGTCTATGGACTTATATGAAAATTTGCACATTTCAGTATCAGCCTTGTGCATATCTGCTGCAGTTTAAGCCTCTTTACTAAAATTCCTTTCTTTTTAACCCCTTTACCGATCAATTCACACAGTTTTTGGCCTGGCAGTCATGGCAAAGTGTATTTAGAATCACTCAAAGTACCCAATTTCCATTTTTATCCGCATTTAAAGATAAATACAGACAAGAAAATAAATGGTTTTCTGTGTGCTTTGCTTTTATCTGTAAAAATCAGTAAAAACGAAAAACAGGGAGCCTTAGTTATAACATTATGTGATTACTGTCATAATAATACAGACAATAATAAACATATTAATTATATAACAATGCATGATAACAATGAGAATAATTGTCCTCACTATTTATCTGACTCACTTTACATGATTTTTACATATCAGTTAAAGAATAAAAGAAAAGAAAATTCATGAGCGGCCTCACAGTTTCACTACTGAAGCAGCAAGGCCACTCATTCACAGGACTCCTGCTGCAGTGCCCCACAATGCCCTGTATGGGATTTGTTTTTAATATTTAAATTCTTGTTGTGCCTCGAAGAGAGGAAGGAGTAGCACCAACAATTTAGGTAAGTTCTGGGTAGCTGCAAGGAGAACAGTACTCTAGTTACTTGAGATAACTAGAACTGTTGAATTTTAGTTATTTTGGTAGTTTAACACAAAATGTTTTACTTGACATTTCCACTTAACTAAAACATCCCTTTAACCTTTGTTTTATATATATATATCTCAAAACAAAACCCTTATACCCTTTCAGGCATAGAGTGACGCATAAATTAAGCTAAAAAAAAGCATAGGACTGTGGGTAGTTCTCAAGTTTAGGTGGAAAGCAGCTCCTGTATAGAGCACCCTCAACAGCAGCGACACTCTAGATCTGCTCACCTCAAATGTCTGCTTTTCTATCAAAGTCTTTAAGCATAGGATTAGCACAGTGCCATCAATGCCGAGATAGAAAGGGGCAAAGTGTTTTGCCATTTCTACAGCAAAGTCTTTAAGCATAGGACAAAATTGACTTAAGAGAGCTGGCGCTCTGGATCTATGTCGGAAGGCAGAGAAAGAAGGAGGGAATTTCTACAGAAAAAATCTCCTGACCAAGTATGGCACCTGGGTGTAATTCCTGATAAATCTGCAGTTAGAAGCCTTTATTAGAAAGTTAGTTATATCTGGACGGTTGGTCCCACAAGGGTCCTGCTGTACTATACAAAATAAAAAAAAATAGGGCCCTCTGAGGGAGCTTTTTTTCTCCCATGCCACTTTAGTGCAGTGGGATCGAGACTAGTCTTGCGGTACAGAGGGATCTGATTGGCTGGCCACAACCCAGAGAAAACTCCTGCGGTTTCCATAACAGGTCTCCGGGGCATGCTCCCCCCGGTCATAAAAATGATTGAAAAATTGTGCTAAATCCTTATGCCTTGGGACTTGTGGGGGAGGCGGAAATGGGGGACCCAGAGGTACAAAAAGACCCTCCCCCTATTTGAGCCACCATTTTTAAAAATATGTTTTTGTGCCACAGGTACCACGATACACCCATGGACCCAATGGGGACCTTCCATGAACAGCGGAACTCCCGCGGGAGACGCCACTCATGCCTCACTCTCATAGTAGCACAGTATTGTGTCGGTGAAAATTTAACACCACTGCACATTCTTTTTTTTAAAAAGAAACAAAATAGGAGGTGGCTGTCCAAAGGGAGATGGGAGTCGTGGGGCTTTGGCTGCAGGGCCTGGCCTGTACTCAGCAGGGAGTTGGCCAGCTGTGGTGGGGTGGGCACAGGGCCTGACCCACTACAGGCCAGGCCAGGTCTTGGACATTTATAGTTTCAGAATAGCTAAGCCAGGTCTGTGATCTCTAGATCTCATGAAGGAGTTCCAGCATCATCATGAGGAGTCCTGCTTGGAAGGCACAGGTACTAAGCCAATGTTTGGTATGCACCACCAGTGTCAGTAATCCAGTTCTTTCAGACGAAGGCCTGTTTGGTTGTATGCTTTTACCTGGTAGCTTCCCATAACAAGCATCTGCAATGCAAAAGGTCTCGCATTTAAGCTTGTTTGCGGTATTGGCATTGTAAATGACAATGCCTTTTATTTACGTTTTGGTTTTTAAAACATAAATAAAAGACATTGTCATTTACAATGCCAATAGCTTCAATTCTTGCAAATGTGAGACCTATTGCATTCCAAATGCTAGAAGGCATCGCTGAGTTGCCCCCCTCTATCTCCCATGGCCCCTGAAGAGCTTCCGGTTTGCTACGAGTTAATTAAACAAGCCGGTGGTCACAACTGCGCACGAGGGACCTTCCTGCAGTATGAGAAACTCATAAAAGAAAAAAGTGCTTACAGACTGAAGAAGAGGTACCATGTAACAACGGAAGTAAAAGGGCTAGTCCTCATGGGCAGTTACAAATGAAGACAATGTGGTACTAAGGAGGGACTAACAACGAATTAGAAGCCAACCTTTATGAGGGACAGTGACACAAGCCAATGACAAATAGGGGCGGGGCTTCACGTAAATACTCTAATATAGCATGGCTGGCAGAGCAGCGCATGCACTGCCCAGGCTTGATCTAAAAAGAATAACTAAACAAAAGAGGGTAGTGGTGGTAGAACCCCCAAGAGTGAAAATCTGTAGGTTACAAGAGAGAGAATCTGGGAGAAGACAGATCTATGCGCAATCTGCTGGAAAGAGGTGAAACCTACAGAAGCAGAGAGTTGGTAAAAATCCACAGCCAAAAACAAAAACCATAGGCTGGTTCTTTGTGACCAATGTATTCTAATAAAGGCTCTGTCTTACTGCCTCCAGTGTTCTAAAGACTATTACAGCCCGGTAAACGTCCACCAAGAAGCCACCTCAGCAATGAAACTCCAAAATGCCCTTGAGTACCATCCAAAGAAATTAACACATTTGGCAAATGTAGGAGTGACCTCATGTGACTTGACTAAATCTCTGCATCAATCAGTAGAAAACAGTATTGCTCCACATATATGAAAATTGTTAGATATACAGTATATTTAAAACCTAGACGTTGCTCACATGTTCTCATAAGTGCATGCCAAGTAACTCCCAAACTGGTATCCCAGAGGGCATGATTATCCAGTAAACACATGTCTTAATCAGACCACATGATGTCTGATTTATGCATCGCTTTGTTGAGTGAACACGTGTTGACAGTAGATTCCAACTGTAAAGTCAGATTTAGAGAAGCTCTCAATATCAGAATGCAGACAAGTACCCCCTTGTAGTCTTAGTCAATCCGAGATAAACAAGCACTCTAATGTTACTTCCAGACATAGAGGACAAGCCTTTCCTAAAACAAATGAATCGCTGACATGTTTCGTTCTTTTCTCAACCAAAATGCCCCTCAAACATTTCCAAGAACTTCATGAGTAGCCCTCAGCATGGGTAAATGCTCTTGTACTTGCATTTTCAAAATCTATTTTCACCAAATGTTGTGCAGGTTTTGCTGTTTATAGTTCATTCTCAACTCAATTTTAGTAAAATTATTTTTCCAACCCATAGCGATATCTCTGGGCTGAGGATGACGATTGGCCCCAGAGAATAACAAAATGCAGAGTTGAGTACTTCATCTTATTGTGAAGAGATCAACCAATTGACAAATAAAATATACAACAATCACCTTCATGTTTATATTTACTCTTTTTAACTGAATCGTTATAAAATATCTGAATTAAAGTATTATTTCGTGAGTCTGCTTTGTATGTGAGATTTCAAGGAATACTGATTACATTTTGTACATAGCACCTTCTCCAGCAGATTTATGTTCTGGCATAGTGCTGCATTTATTTATTTTGCAGGTTTTATGAAGTACTTCGATGTAGCCTTTCTTTTGCGGAGCACTGCGATGTAGTCCATTGTGGTGCTAGTCCACTACTAATGCGATGAAGAGGAGGGGGCGGTGCAGTGATCTCCAACTGATGACTATTCTTCAAAGTAGTAGCGGTACAGCACAAATCTAGACAAAAGGCAGCCGGCCTCTGTACAGGGTAAAAGAGTGATTGGTTTGAAACTGGGTTCTGGGAATGGCAGTATACCATGGAGCAGGGCATTACCACCATCCAGATGCACATGTACAGGGGATTTAACAGCAGTTCTGAAGTTGCTTTTTGGGAGAAACTGTTTCACTTTCTCCACTACAGCTAGTTGGTACCAGGCCGTCTTGATTCTCTCCTCAATCAGTTCTTTGAGTACGAGTTCTGCACCCGTGGTGACTCATAGTGTCTTGACACTGGCTGAAA
Source organism: Lissotriton vulgaris (assembly GCF_964263255.1). Classification (NCBI taxonomy): domain Eukaryota; kingdom Metazoa; phylum Chordata; class Amphibia; order Caudata; family Salamandridae; genus Lissotriton; species Lissotriton vulgaris. Next base: position 1,039,855,407 of record NC_141697.1, read on the forward strand.
GTTGAGTATGAACCCATCCATGTTCATGTCATTGAGCAAGATTGGCCTTCAGGTTAGGGTGACCAGATCTTGAGAACCAAAAACCTGGACATTTTGCACAAAAAAAAAAAAAGGACTGCAATTTTACATCACCGGAGATGTGCAGAATGACTGCTCTCTTCGACACAGGAACACAGAAGAGGCAGTAAGAAAATAAATAAAATGTTTTTAGAGACCAGCATCATACCGGTTAATAAATTGCTTAATATAGCTGTTAATTAAGATAGCTTTAGAACAATTAAAAAGTGCCTCCTACTGTTTTCAGACTCCCCCTCTAAACACATGAACCAAAATTTCCAAAATCTGCCAGGATAGCTGGTGTAAAACCGGGACTGTCCCGGCTAACCCGGGACACCTGGTCACCCTACTTCAGGTAGGTGCTGGCTATCCAGGGTTGGATGAGTTGCAGGCACTATTTGAAGCACTTGATGTCTGCAGCAGAGAAGACTTTCAAATCAAGTTGTGAATCGTCAGCATAGTTGTGAATTTTGATACTGTTATTTGTGAGTAGTCCGAAGAAGCTCCTTATAGAGGTGCAAGATGACGTGAGGCAAGAGAGAACCAACAAGACTCTGCAGATGAGAGGGTTCTTTTGGGCTCTGGAAATGTCCCTGTAAACAAACTGTTATTGACTGCATAAGTAGGAGAACAAGTGTAGAACTTTCCCAGTGAATCTAATTCAAGACTTGAGGATATGGAGAAGGGTGGGAAATCAACAGTTTAGAGGTGTCTGAGAGGTTCAGCAAAAGCAACAGGCAGGGGTTACCTTTCGCTCTGGTCAGAGCATCATCATCTGTGATTTGTAATGTAGTTATCTACGTACTGCAGAGGAAACTTAAGTTAGATTGATGGCATGCAGAAGGATGTAACTGATGTATGCTGCCTGCTTTTTCATTGATTTTCTCTAATGAATGGGAGGTTACTGAAGGGCACTAGTTGACAAAGTCAGCAGGCTCAAATGTGAATTTCTTCAGGAATAGGAGGTTCTGGCCTGTACTTGCAGCTTGAGGGAAGATGCCTTGAGTGAGGAAGGTGTTGGAGATTGTGAGTAGAGTTGAGAGATGTTCTCTAGAAAGAGCTATGATGAAGGATGTGTTCAAGATATAATCTTCAAAACAGGAAGATTTAAGGGAGTTGATGATATCTGCAAGAGACAGGTTTTTTTAAAGAAGACCATTGTGGAAGCAAGTCAGAGTGGAAGGGGTCAGAGGAGAAGCAGAATTAGTGTTGAAGATGTACTGCCAGATATACTGTTTTTCACAGAAGAATGTATTAATGGCATTGCTCTTGCCTGTGGAGTATGGGAGTCTGGCAGGGGGCTGATGCAGTGCTTGATTCTCTTGAAGTGTATTCTGCTTCTTCTACATCAGCTTCATAGACGGTGCTTGATCAAGCACTTGGCTTATGTGATGAGCTGACTGTGTTTTGCATGCAGGGACTTCAGTAGTGTGAGGTTGTTGGGCCACTCATTTCATTTCACTTCTTTCCTGTCTCCGGCTGAAGTGTTTATTGTTGGCAAAGAGTTTGGTGTGCTACAGTATGAAAGATTTTGACCTGCACTTTCATGTTTTAGTTGGGCGTGTAGTTCTTCATATGGCATCCCAGAAATGCATTATAGTTGCTTACTAGGGTCTTGATGTAAAATTCGAAAGAACCAGAGTCTGGGATAAGTTTGGATTTAAGGTTGTTAATAAATAAGTATTTGGAGAATCTGAGGGTTTGTTCTCTTTAGGTTTGACCTCGGTGCAATGGCTGAATGCTGAGAAGGCTGAGCGGGGTAGCAAGGTGGTCGGCCAGTCTATTTGTATAATACATTTGCATTGGATGGTTGATGATGAAATGAAATGAAAATGTGATTTGTAGAGCGCTGCAGCTGCCCTGAGGCGTCCAGGCGCTGAAACAGAGAAAGCCCTCATGAGGTTACTTTATTAGGCATTAAACAGTAGGGTTTTTAGCTGTTTGCGAAAGCTAGTCAGGTTGGGGTTGTTTCTCAGCTGCAGAGGGAGGGTGTTCCACAGTTTGGAAACATTATACGAAAAGGAGCGTCCTCCTGCTCTGGCTCTGCGGATTCTGGGAATCTTGGCCAGGAATGCTGTTGAAGAGCGGAGGGATTTATTGGGCCTGTAGGGAGAAATCAGGGAGCGGTTGATGTCTGGGCCCGTTTCCCAGAATGTCTGGTGGGCAGTGCAGAGCGATTTGAATTTTACTCTGTCCCTGACAGGTAACCAATGTAGGGTCTTTAGGCCGGTTTTTATTGAGGTCCTCCGAGGGATTACTAGCAGCGCTCTGGCAGCACAGTTCTGGGTGCGTTGGAGCTTCTGTAGGGTGTAGTCTGGTGCTCCCAAGTAGAGGGTGTTAAAATCCAGACGCGATTGGATGAGGCCCTGTATGATTATCTGTTTGGCCTCGAAGCGGAGGAGGGGAAGGACTTTTTTGATCACCCTGAGGAGGCCAAAACAGGTGGCTGATGGTGATAAAGCAAAGTTAAGGATTTGGTATTTTGGCGTGTGCTGGCTGAGTTACATGTTGTAACATGTTTTGCATATCAATGAAGTTCAGGAGTTTGTCTTTTGGGGATGTCTTGTTTAATGTTTTTCCCTGCTTGAGTTGTCTGGCTTTCAAGTGAAAGATGAGGATAATATGAGCGTGCAGAAAGAATGAGGTGTCCGGGTTCTGTTTGAGAGGCCTGGCGATGAGGTGAAAGGTGGTGGACAGAGTTTCAGGAAATGGAAAGTGGCATGTCACGAACTAACTGGAGTTGAGTGATGCTTGCTGGTATAGGCTGCAGGACAACAAGGGCAAGTTGATGATAGCAAGGCATATTCTCTTCTTATGGGCATGGGCCACAAACTGGAAGCAGTAGACTGTGGAAACAAGGAAATCTAGGATGTGCAAGCATGTGGGAGTAAGCTGTGTTTCTGTGATAAAAAGCGAATTAAGTTTGCAGTAAATGATGTGGCCTGTAATGTAAGAGAGCATGCAGTAATCAGCATGAATTAGAGCGTGTGCCTGATAGTTTAAGGATGTGTCGTATTGATATGTTTATGAGGTTTGGTCTATGTGTTGTTAGGATAGATTGTGTTTGCTTGTGCATTCTAACCAGACCTGATGATGAGACTGGGCAGTGAGGGATGGCTCTAACATATCTTTCAGCACCGAACAGAACTGTTTTACAACGAGTACCTGTCAGTGCAACACATTTTGCCGAAACAGGAATTATCTAACTTTCGAGAAGCAGAAAGAGGCAGTACCTGACTTTCCCTCTCCAAGTCTTGCTCCCTTACTCATTTGAATAACATTGGTCAGGATTATAGACCAGGCACCTTGAGTTCTCATACTCAAGCTGCCTTTGAGCCTAATGCCTGTTCTGACAGGTGAAAACGCAAGATGGTAGGAGGGTGATTAGACAATTCCTTTTTAAATCCTCCGAAAAACACCTAAGAACACAGTTAAATTAAGTTTGCACACATCTTCACGAAGAGCAAGGCATAACCATGGATGTATCTGACTATTCTGGATTCTTGGTGGAGTTGTAATGGGGATGTTTTCAGCACTATTAAGTTAGTGCTGCCCTCGGGCCTTTCTCAAACTCCTATGGGGTTATATGCGTAAATCAAGCCTAGCAACCATCCTGTCATCCAAAGCTACGGAAGCTCAGCCAGGTCAACTAAAGTTGCTTTTTTGCCCGGCCAAAGGGATAATGAAATGCTGGTGAGAGTGGGAGTAAATATGTGAATAAGTGACTGAGTGTCATTTGACTTTGAGAGATACCTCAGAAGGGGCAACATGGTAAGCGTTAATATCATACAAGGGAACATAGACCAGAACTTCAGAGGCTCTCCACCAACTGTGACCCATTTGCAAACTCAGACTTTATACTCAACGTGTATGTTGCAACTCGAGTGATCAACTGTGTTTTGGTTCTGAAAAAATAAGATGTGCCCCATCCTGAACCACTTTGTTCAGTTGCTTTGTTTGCATCTACACAATCACTAACCACTTCTTCTCTTTCGGATTTTGTTGTGGGGTCACTTTATTTAATTAGCATGTGAGATGGAAAGTTGGGAGCTGGTCAGAAAATCTGAATTGTTCCCTTTGGGGAATATAGCTACCTGTACCGACCCACAAAGGGAGCATTATTTACTGCCAAGTCCCTATTCATTGTTGTGTTGTGGGCTACACCTTGCTTCTAACCTAAAGACATGTGCTAGAGAAAAAGGAAGAGTCGAGGGAGATGCATCTCACCTAAAAGATAGTGTTAAAAAAGTGTCCATTCTCCTAAGGTGCGCCTTGAGCTTTTTCCACTGAAGCAGCTCTTTCAGACACAGCTAAGTTTCCTCCCTTGCTCGGAGGGAAGCCGGATCACCCAAAGAAATTTAAAAAATGTAAAAATGTGCTTTGTTTTTCTCTACTTCTCATCGGCTGACTGGGCTTCCCTCTCAGCAAAAGCAATAGGAAGAGCACTGTGTATTTCCAGAGGAAGAGGCTCCACAGTAGAATCTACCTGTGTGACATTCTTCTTCCTTTCCACACTCCTGCACTCTGCCAACTATACTCTCAGGCAGGCAGTCCACTGAACAATCCCACAGATTGGCCTTGGAGACACTGACAGATCCGTGTGGGAGAAAAGGACAACCCTTAGGGTGATTGCTTGAACCAAGAGATCTGTTGCTAACTTTTTGGTACAGAAGATATAGGATTCATATATTCAGTAGTTGCTAGAACCAACAGATTCACACAAGATGAAGAATGGAACACTTGTGGATGGGATGAAAACCTTGAATGAAGAAAAAAGATGAAACCTTATTGGCACTATAAGTTGCATTATTAAAATAAAGATCTGCAGCAGTTAAATACAATGCCCAGTAATCTAGAATGGCATTGTAACAGTGTTACAAACTTGGATGAGTTCATTCTGCTTGTGTATTAGACTGAGAATGATAACCAACGGAAAGTGCTTTACAAAGAGCTTTCCTAAAATGGGAATGATTTGATGTGGTAAACCAAGAAGACGAAAACTTTATGTCAAATAGTATTGCACCATTTTTCCTGCTGTAGATAACTTAGACAAAGGGAAGGATGAGACAAACCCGAGTTAACTGTAATCAATATGACTCAAAACTCCAATGTTCAGGAGCCACGGGTAAAGCCTGCAGACATCAAAAAGGTTTCCAGTTTAAGAACTTATTCTGAGCACAGATATGGAAGAAATGCTACATTCTCAAACACAAAACGTATCTTTAGGCCAACAAAATGATTAGAGACAAAGGTCTAACATGATCTTAACTCCCTTATGGGCAGAAATAGCAGAAGCAGAGAACACTCAGCCCAATTAATTCTGTGTGACCGTAATTGACCCTGCAGCACAGCTTGCTTTCTGTGGATAGCCTTGGTAGGGGTGAGTTTGTCCTGGTGCTCGAATGCTTTGATTTCAGTGGTAAGAGTATGTTCTAGAAGCCAAGATTCCCACGCCATGTTGTTTTAAGTAAGATGAGGGAGCCCCAAATTGTCGCATTGAGGGCATCTCATAGGGAATGCAGAGCACAGTGGGGCTGAGGGTCAAGCCAAAAGTAGTCCTCAGTGGCATTGGCTAATGTGTCCCTATTCCCAGGATCTCAAAGAATGTGTGGCCTGCAGCTGCCACACATAGGAAGCTCTAGCAGGGACTCCAAGTTTCCTATTCCATTTTATCACCACATGTCTGTGATCAGAGATCAAGATATCTGAGATCTCAGCCATCTGAAGTTGCTGAATAATCACATGCATGACTAGGATATAATAAATCCTAGAGTAGGAGATATGTACATGTGAGTAGAAAGTTTAGTCACAGTCCTCAGGGTGTGTATGGAGCCATGCATTTTCTAGTCCCAATTCCGCAATTTGCTTTTTAAGGAGGGCCAACATCACACCTGTTCCTTGGTAAGACCAGTGGGCTTCCATACCATACTGAGATTCCCCAACTATAATGTCCCCCAATTCGTTCCGCAGTTGGTCTTGTGAGAGGGATCTAAGAAAGGTATCTTGGGAGATGTTGGGGCCATCAGCTCCATGGGTGTGAAGCATGATAAAGCTCCCACCCATATCTTTGATCACCGCAAGCTGTTTAGGCACCGAATGTGGTTTACAAAGAATGGCTACATCTGCTGTTTTGCCTGATGCGAAGCTCAGAACTGGTGAGGATATTTGGGGTAATGCATACAGCATTGGTCTTTATGGATGAGATGAGTTTTCTGTAGGAAGAGTATGTCTGGGTCATGCACTAGGAGGTATCGCCATATTTGTTTGCATTTATTGGGCGAGTTAAGCCCTTTCACATGTGCCATTCACAATGACTTCCTGTATTTAGCGCTTGTGTGGCTGCGCTATTCTTCTCTATGGGATTATACAGTGAGATGCCCAGAAGCTTCGCTGCCTCAGCTATGGAGCGCATCGATCTGGATTTTGCCTTCCAAGGAAACATCTAGCTGAAGGGTTGGCACCATTGTTATTTCACAGTTTATTCTCTGAGGAAGTCAATAATAGGAAGAAAGTCTCCATGCTTTTTAAGTGTAGTTGGGACCAGATACTGGACAAGATGGATTGGCATGCTTCTAAGGGGAGATCAGCCTTTGCACCTGGTTATAACTATGATCAATTCTTTGGCATCGAAAAAGTGGACTAGGGCCAAATGACAGGCTCCATTAGAGCGTATGGATCCATATGTAGTTGGGTGGGCGTGGTCTAGCCTAATTGGGAGGGACTCGTTCTTGCCCCAGATAGCCTGGAGCAGTTCCCTGGTAAAGGAGATGATGTCGTCACCCTCCCCTCCCCTCCCCACCCCTCCCCTCCCCTCCCCTCAGGATGCTCCTGATGCAAATAGTGGTCCGGCGGCTTCTGTTCACCAAACCCTCTTGCTTTATAAGGAGCACCTGTGATTGTTCTTCCAAGGATCGGACTTGCTACCAAAGTATTTGGGAGAGAGTTTGACATTGTCCACCCTGTCATCCAACTCAGTCATCACCCTGCAGATCTCATGGAGGCAGGATTTGAACTTTGCTTTTAGTGATCCAATTTCACAGCAGATTTCGCCAACAAAGCTGTCTACATATTCTTGTGTGAGGGGGGGTTGATGTGGGCGGCTCAGGAAATCTGGAGGTTGCACAGCCTGTTTGAAGGTTGTACCTGCCCTAGTCTGACCCCACATTTCAGCAATGGATCCGTCCTTGGACTGCTTTCCTTTGACCAGGGTTGCGGCTGATGACCGGGAGGCAACCAGATGCATGTGTAGCCCACCCCATGACGCCTAGGAAATGACAGTCATGGGGTGAAACACTCAGTCTTCTCTCTGTGATGTGGGGAGCTCTATCCAATTTCTAGTTCCATGACTCCCCCAGGGCGTGCTGTGGTATGAGCTGACACTGCAATAAGCCAATACCTGGCTCCAACTGATGGATCTTCCTGTCCCACCGTGCGCCAGGTTACAGCACTGTGCTGTTTTCCAGAGTTCTTCTATGGCCTCCACAGCACTCCCAGTGTGCCACTCCCATAAGTGTATCACTGTAGAGCGGTTACTGCACTTTGCTGTATGGGTTGAGTTCCCCCTATCAAAGCTTCCTACTTGTTGGGACACTACATGGAGCTGTGTCCCCGGCCGGGCGTGTCTGTTTGCCAAGTTCTGTTTTTAATCCCAATTTCTCAAGGCAAAGTTGTTGAAACTCTTGTGCCGATCTTAAGGGGGATCCATAGCACAGACAAATCTATAATCATTGGTGTAGCTAGCTGTTAAGCTCAAGATGCTGCGATGGTCTCTCAAGTTTCCTTCTGAAATGCACAAAGCAAAGGAGACCCATTCCATGAGCCAGAGAACATGCACCTAAAATGCATGTGAAAAGTTTTAAATGTCTCTAAGTGGGTCCCAGTGAGGAAGGAAAAAAACAAGGGCAAAAAACGTCCTCCTCAGTAATCTTGGCGATTATAAATTGCAGATGATAAAGGATACAAAGGTTAATAAACAAGCCACCAAAGTTACCCTTAACTAGGGTAGAGGAAGAGGCACACATAAGACCTTCAGAACTAGAAAATCCAAATCAGATATCCAACTGCTGAAAGATAGAGCAAAATTATTCATTGTGGTTGATAAAAGTGATGGAAAATAAGGAAACACATTTGTTGCGATTCATTTATGTCAGAGAAAAACCTCCTTATAGGTGATCCAGATAGAACATGTCATATCACAGGGAAACATGTTGGATCCGCCATTGATTGGGAACATCAGAAAACAAACCCTGGGAAATAACCATCTTGGATGGGCTTGGAATTAAGGCTAACAACATCTTCTTCCTCAAGTGAATACCATATTTTTTAAACACAAGAAGAACGCCAGTATGACATCCTTCCTCCTTTCCATGCGCCTGCACTCGGCTTGCCACCCTCCCAGGCCAATGCTCCATACGGCCAGTGGAAAAGTCCTCCAACCAGCTACAGAGATGCTGACACTGACAATGGCGTGTGCAAAAAGATCCCAACACCTTGTGTTGGGCAGCGTCAGTGTCTCCTCCATGAACGTGGAGCACCAGAAACACAAAACTGCCTCTGGTGAGCCTCCTGTACAGACGTAACAGTTTCTCAGCAGCACCTGCCACTAATTTTGGTTAACTAGTTAAAAAATCTCATCCACATCTTACCAATCTAGTAATAAGATAAGTCAAGAGGTTACATTGCCCATCTAGCTTGAATCCATGGACCTTGGTTGCAATTCCCAGTTTACCTTCTTGACAACACTTTCGATGCACAACGAATCAATTTACCCCCTAGTGCATTATTTGTCAAATATTCACATGGAGCTCAAAACCGATAATCTACATGTATGGAACACAATATACTTAAATTGAACTTTAACAACTATTACGGTATGTGATCTTAGCTATAACTATGCATTTATTTTGCGTGGTATGAATTGTGCTGCAATGATTCCTTCACAGTCCCTTCAGAGTGGTAGCCCACTGGGCACACAATGGACAGTTCGGGGACAGGCCAGCCAGTGGAGTGTTGTCTACATGGTGATATCAGTGCCCTCAATAAAGAGAAATACCTTAGTTCGGTTCCCCATGTAACAGAGCATTGGCAATACATTTGCAGCTGCACTTGCCAGAGTTTTTGATATTTTCTGCATTCATTTTTTACTTCTACAGTGAGGCGTTGTGGAGAAGTACATCCACCCTTACAAAGGTCACCTCCTGTTTAACATGGTGAACTGACGTTGTATTATGAGTTGCATAGTTTATTTTTATACAGCTGTACAGTGCTCATTTGTTCAAGACGCCATTTTTCTTTACAACAGTTTGGCAAATTGCTCCCAGGACCTTGAGTAAACACCTTCCAATATGATTATTTTAATATGCAATTGTATCTGAATTGTTGTATAGAGGTCCCATGCCCTGTGGGACTTTTTCACACTTTATAAAATCACAAAAATTAATATACTAAAAAAGTCAATACAGTAATGAAGAACAATTATTGTAAGAGTAGACTTGTCTGACTCAGTTATATGTGTGCCTGTTTCACTAATTTTTGGAACTACCCTAGAAAAGGCAGATTTAGAATATTCAAGAAATAAAAAGGAAACCTCAGAGCCAAATAGCTCAGAAATCCTAAAAGCCAACCATATTCTAGAGATATGCCATATTAATCTTTTAGAAATTGAAGAAGTACAATAATAGTGGTGCTAAAAGTAAATTCCTTGTGTAAATATCCCCTGCAGGAAGACCTGTGTTTAGGAATATGTACAATAAAGCTTTTGACACCTGCAGCTTAAACGGGGTTTATCAAATGTACATGGTCTATTGATATTCTTTCATTTCACCTGGAAAGACACATTAGTTAAGGCTATGTTATGTTATGTTATGTTATTATTCTTTTATAAAGCGCTATATCACCCCGAGGTATCTAAGCGTCTGTGCAGCATGCTTTATATAGAATACACCTTAGCCAAGACATCCGTCAGCCTACAGAATGTTATCCAAGTAATGGCATATTCCTCACTCTCAAATGAATACACTGTAAACCTTCCCAAAATCTCCCCAGTAATTATCTCCGGAGTACACAGCACGACAGTTGTTCACTGGCTTTCCTTCTCTTCTTCTAAAGCCTTTCTTTCAAGAAGTAAATTTGACACTTGTCCAAGTGCTCAGCACATCAGCCCACGTGCTGTTCTCTAAATGAACCCAGAAGCAGGTCAATGCAGATCTACATGACAGACTTCAAAGAGGTTATTTTTGTCAAGATTAAACCAATTAAGGTAAAATCAATCCTGTTTGGCAGAATGGCCGGAGGAAAGCAGGGGAAATGCTTTTATTGACAGGTGGTTCTTTTAATTAGGAGAGAATACAGTGGTATAATTTCAACTAAACACCAGCAGAAGTAAGTTTTGGAGTTCCAGTGTCACCAACCTAACTGGTACATATGATCTTTGACAGCAATGATCAGCTATTGAACTTTTACTACAGTTTTCTGAAAACTGTAGGCAGCCGCATATTGATTAACTGCAACTGACAAGAAGCATAAACAACCAACAGCTACAAGCACTGGCAAAGAAAATGGATCTTGCCTTCAATATCTTAGTACAGATGCATCGACTATGACGTTGCTTACTTTAGCACATTGTATGGCCTAAGGGATTCCAAGATGGCCATCCGAGCATGCAGAAACACCAGGACGCATGGGCTGCCTCCATGCAATTTTTTTCTGGAAAGTGTGTAAAAATGGTTGCAAGATAGCGGCCATATCTGCACACTGCGGTGAATATCCTGCAATTACTTTTTGTTATAGTTTACCAAAAAACGTTCCAAGATGGGTGGCAATGCGTCTGCATGAATGTGCATACACGGGTGGCCATCTTAGAATGAATGGTGCATGTGAAACAAATGGGCACGTGAGCAGCCAAAAAGAAGTGTACAACAGGTTTCCCTCTTGCAAAAAGTGTTTTATTAGCTGTAAATAAAGCACGGAGTGGGACCACATGGGTAAGGACGGCGTGAAATTACACGCAAATAGCCAAAAGCAAGGAGCTCAGTTGTAGCATGCAGCTGCCGGTAAAATCATTTTAAAAAATGAAATAAAAAATAAAGTGTATAAGTGTGCAGAAAGTGACAAGGGACAGAGAGTTTGAAACAGGGCACTGAGTGAGCGAGGAAAGTGTTGCACTCCCCCAGAGTGCTAAATGACAATTTACAAAATAAACCCCTCATGTCAGCAATGGAAATATTAAAGTCGGCCAAGGAGAAAAAATGTAATGAACAAATGTTCCAGGGGCGGGACAAACACAGAAATTGAGAGAAAAGCCAATGAATCAAACAGAGAAATGAGATAGACAATAAAGTTAGCCAAACATGAGCAAGGGGCTGACTTAAAGCACACTCCTTGTATTGTATTGTAGCCAACAGGCATTCACCGATAGATCACTAAAGCGGTTTGTAAGTGAGACACAAAAAGTAACAAAAACTAAGCACGCTCATCTCAAGAAAAATCTTGGGAATGTAGCAGTCTTACTTATAAAATGTAAACGGATGCAAAGAAGTCCACGGTAGCTGCAGCACTCTAGGGAGCAGTAAATGGTAAACATATCTGCACCTAAATGGCACCTCTAGTAGCTTTCTCATATTTGCATTACTATTTTTAAAGGTCGAAAATCACCTTCAATAGACCCTTTTATATAGGGTCCATGTAGAATGATTATCTTTATTAGCATCATCTATGAATTGCTGATATAGGCTCTCTCAATTTAGGCTTGGAAAGTCATTTGCTATGGCTTTTTCTCTACATTCTTAGCGTTAGTCTTTGGTGCGATTACTGTAAAAGTTCTAAGCTCTTCTGGGGTCCAAAAGAAGGAGTCTCTTCTATTTTTTTTTGGTTGAGCGGAAGCAAACAATGTTGAAAGTGTGGTGGACATGAAAGGGAGTCACAACCTTTGGCAGAAAGGCTGCTCTAGTCCTCAGCACGAGTTGACCCTGAAAGAAGATGAAGTAGGTCGGCTGAACTAAAAGAGCCTGAATCTCACTCATATGATAAGCTTAAGTTATCGCAATGAGAAAGAACGTCCTTAGAGTCAGGAGACATAGAGGAACGCTGTCCATCAGCTAAAAGCACAAGTTACTTACTTTCAGTAACAATATATCTGTAAGAAACATTAGTAGTGATAGATTCCTTATCTTAGAATTACCACCAGGCGTCAGACTGGATCCGGAAAGTTTTTCATCAGCGGTACCCCTGCGCGAATGTAGGCGTAGTCGGGTGGCTCCGCGTGCGTTGGCGCTGGGATGACATCGTTGGAGCTACTTAGACGCGTCCATGCGCGCTGACGTCAGTTCTGTACACGACTTTCCACGCCAGGAACGCAGAGCCATGCAAGAAGCTGACCACTGGTGTCATGAAACGAGGGCCCTGAAAGGGATGACCTTAACCCTAGTAATCAGTTCGCAGAACGGGGAGGATGGGTGGAGCAGTAAGGAATTTATCACTACTAATGTTTCTTACAGATATATTGTTACTGAAGGTAAGTAACCTGTGCATCTGAAAGAAACACATAGTAATAGATTCCTTACCTTAGAATAGATACCCCAGCAAAACCAACCCCGGTGGTGGGTCTGCGAACCAAGGTCACACCATAAAGTCCTGGAGAATAGAACAGCCAAAGAAGCCATCTCTCTGGCTGTCCAGGCAGTAATGCTTGGTAAACATGTGCAGCGAAGCCCACGTAGCTGCCTGACAGATGTCATGCAAGGGAACTCTCTGTCCCAAAGCAGTAGTGGCTGCCGTCGCCCTGGTAGAATGGGCGTGTAGCCCCACCGGAGGCTCCTTTTTAGATAAAGAATAACAAGCCTTAAGGCACAGAGCGACCCACCGAGAGATGGTCTGCTTGTGCACGGCCCAACCTTTCTTGCCGCCCACGTAGCCAACAAAGAGCTGATCATCCACCCGGAACTGTTGTGTGCGGTTCAGATAGAAAGAGAGCGCACGTTTTAGGTCCAGCCGGTGGAGCATCTCTTACTCGTTTGAGGGATGCGGAGGCAGAAAGAAGGCGGGCAAAGTGATGGACTGTCTGATGTAAAAGGCAGTGACAACCTTTGGCAGAAAAGATGGACTAGTCCGCAGAACGACTTTGTCCGGATGGACTGAGAGAAATGGAGGCTTAGAACAAAGAGCCTGGAGCTCACTCACTCTTCTGGCAGAGGTGATGGCTACCAGGAAAGCAGTCTTTAAAGTGAGAAGATGAAGAGGACAGTTGTGAAGTGGCTCAAAGGGAACACACATCAGATAAGTCAGTCGGAGCGGGGGATCGATCTCCATGCTGAGTAGCTCGGGATACCATACTCTTCGAGCCCAGTCTGGAGCCACTAAAATGACATGGGCCCGGTCACACTTTATCTTCTTCAGCACTCTGGGTAGAAGTGGTATAGGCGGAAAGGCGTATAATAGACCGCAACTCCACGTGCGACGAAAAGCGTCACCTAGCGAGTGCCGCCTTGGAAATTCCAATGCGCAGAACTGGGGACATTGCGTGCTCTCTTCGGAGGCGAATGGATCTAACCAAGTCTCTCCCCACTGCTGAAAGAGACCTTGTGCCACGTCCAAGTTCAGACGCCATTTGTGACCCACCATGCACCGGCGGCTGAGTTCGTCCGCCCTGGTGTTCAGAGTCCCTGCCAGGTGTTGAACCACCAGGGAAATGCCCTGATCTTCCAGCCATGTCCAGAAGCTCAGAGCCTCTTGACATAGGGTCCACGACCCCACCCTGCCCTGTTTGTTGCAGTACCTCAGGGCGGTGGTGTTGTCTGTGAACACCTGCACTACTCTCCCCATGACAGAGGGAAGGCATGCCTTCAGTGCAAGTCGGATCACCCGAAGCTCCAGAAGGTTGATGTGGATTTGAGATTCCACCGGAGACCAGAGGCCTCTGATCTCCGCCTCTCCCATGTGACCGCCCAATCCCAGAAGAGACGCGTCTGTCACAACTGTGTGTTCGGGTTGGGGAATGGAGAGGAAGCTGCCATTCACCCAATCGCGATTTGTGAGCCACCAATGCAATTGACGTGCAGTGCCCTCCGAGATCTGGATGTGATCAGAGCCAGGCGATGACATTGGGCCACGTTTCTGTCCACAGGAGCCCCTGTGTTGGGCCTGGATGAAGTGCCCAAAAGAACGTCAGACAGTGCATCATTAAAAGGCAGCAAGGGCTCCGAAGCGGTTGCCGCCGGTTGAAGCACTTCTGTCAGGAGGTTAGTCCTGACCGCCACTGTAGGGAGTTGGAGGTGGAGAGCCTCGGCTGCCCTACGCAACACCACTGCATAACTAGCTCCCTCCTCCGTAGCCACGGAAGGAGGAGACAGCATGCCAAGGTCAGGCGAGGTGTCTGAACCACTGGCATCCACTAAATCCTCTGCCCAGTCCGGGTCATCACTGCACTTATGAGCGAGAGGGTCTTTAGACCCCTTCGTGCCCTCCCCTTCCTCCAAAGTCTGTGGAACAGGCTGAAAATAAGAAGGACGGACATAGGGGTAGAAAGGTCCCATCGTTGTCGGAATTGGCGTTGATCGACGCCGTTCCGGCACCGCGTCCGGTTCAGGGCTGAAACCGGGGACGAAGGTCAACATTGGTGGAGGTGTAATCAGGTCAACCGGTGTTGCCCGGGATCCGAGCCCGGATCCAGTGAGGTCCTGCGGCACCGAGGCCGGAGCAGACGGCGGCGCAGGGGTCAAAACCAACAGCATCAGAAAGGCATCAGAAGGGCATCAGAAGGGCAGGACCTCCAGCCGAAAGAGTCCGGCCATGGCAGCAAGAAACTCTTGCACAGGTGCAGGCGTCACCAAAGGTGGGTAGGCCGCCGGCGACGTCCCAGGCTCAACCGGAGTCGCAGGGTTGGCACCACCCGCACCCTCAGGAAGTCGAAGAGCGCCTGTGCTTCTCCGACTTCTTCTTGGAATGCTTCGACTTACCTGACCCCGAGTGCGAAGACTTAGATCCAGAGGAACGATGGTGATGGTTCCGCGACCGGTCCCTCGAGACCAGGACCTAGAGCTGTGCGGAGCCGACTGCCTGATTTCCAGCAACTTTCGGGGCCGCTCCTGCAAAGCTTTCGGCCCCATGGCTCAGCAGTCGGGGCACGACTTGGAGTCATGGTCACGACCCAGGCAGTAGAGACACACGCGGTGTATGTCCGTCACTGACATCATGCAGTGGCAGTCCCTACAGTTCTTGAAACCAGGCATCCCTACGACACCAGGAGTTGATGGACTAAGAAATGAGGTGAGAGGCCTCAAAAAAGCTCGGTCAAAAATTCACTGGGGGTACTTGCTCTTCCTGGTTCCGTGCTTGCTTGTTCGGAAAAAGAAAGAACTGACGTCAGCATGCCTGGGCCTGTGTAAGTAGCTCCAACGATGTCATCCCGGCGCCAACGACGCATGCAGACCCGCAAGATGACGCCTACCGACGCGCAGGGGAACTGCTGACGAAAAACTTTCCGGATCCAGTCTGACTCCTGGGGGAAATTCTAAGGTAAGGAATCTATCACTATGTGTTTCTTTCAGATAGGGGTGAACATAAGAAAAGTGAGGACTAAATTAAGATCCTACTGAGGCATCACAAAGGATTAGGAGAAAACATAAGAGTTAAGCCTTTAAGAAAATACATCACAACAGGTGATTTAAACAAGGGCACCTGGATGCAAAAAAAGGTCATAAGGGCTGACAACCATTAACAGTGCCAAAAACAAATTCTTGCTGGGCCAAAGAAAAAACAAACAACAGTACTTCCATCAATTTGGCCTGCAATGAGTCTGTTTTACGGGTGTGTCACACCAGGCCACAAACCTGTCTCAGTGTCTCGCATACACTAACTTTGTAAAAGGTCAGCTGGCCGCAAGGATGACCTCCACTACTTCTGAAGGAGATCAAATGCAGTCAACTGCTGCTGTTCAACCTCCACTTCAGATTCCACTCAGAGTCCATAAATGCCAACTGGCATGGTCGATGAGCAAAATACGGGTCAATATAGGCCAAGAAACTTCATAGCCACACTCACTGACACTCACTACAGAGGCTGAAACATCGGGATCATCCTTGATTGTCTTGTACACGCTGCTCTCATTGTGTACTGGATTCTCAACCCTGACCTGGAAAAGACTGGGGCTGCCTGTTGCAGGGATGGTGAGCCTTGGCCCATATGCAAACACCCTGGTGAGCCCTTAAAAGGGGCAAAACTGTTGAAGATACTGTTTTGTGGGCATGGAGAGACCGAGGAAGCATGCTGTATGGATTCTCTTTCTTTGAAGCACTCTAGATGCTGAATCACTCTTCTCACCAAATAGGAAAGACCCATCAAAAGGCATATCCATTAGGGACGTCTGACCGTCACCTGAGGAGAACGTAGATCTCATCCTTCTGTGGCATTGGAGCACTAGGCTAGTTCAACAGGTTTGCTTAACAAGTAGTAGTATTCAGTCCTATCCTTGTAACATATAAGGCTGCATCCTGGTCATCCTGAATCATTTGCAAAAAATTCCTCCGGGACTGCTGGCATCTCAGTGACTATGTCCCATAAAGCGTAAGTGTACATAGCTAGCAAGCAGCAGGCGTTAACAGACAAGAGGGCGAAGATGGCAGAGAAGAACATCAGTTTACCGAAAGCCACAATTCTCTAATATTCTCTGTTGGGGAGGGAAGCGTCATAGGGAATGAGTTGAGACTAATCCTGCTAGTAGAAGCATGAACTACCAGGCTCTCAGGAGTATGGTGCTGCGTCAGGAAAGCATCATCACCTGGGGCAGGTCTGTGATGTTGGGCACCGGTCTATTCTCAGGTGCGTGAGAGGAAGGCTTAGCCCAGGAACCCATTAGAGTGTCAGTCAGGGCTTCACAGCATTGCAGCAAATGCACAGTCGAAGTATGCCCAGGCTGCAAAACTTTAGTGAGGCCATTGGTTTTCAACACAGTTGCTCATCCGTTGACTACAGCAAATAAGGCTATCTATTCCATTAAGGGGCCATGGGAGAGCCCAACCCTCTGTCAGGGGAAGTGTCCCAATAGTAATTGTCATTTTGTGGGGGTAAATCTTACCATCATTTCCATTATCAATAAAAGCTGGTTGACTTTGGACAGAGTCTGATCAAAAATATTGGAGCGCTGGTGGCTGGCTGCTAGGTAAAGGTAATGTTTTGTCAGAATCAGAGTGATGAGGTGCGTCAAAAGTGTTTCAGAATGCAGCCTCAGTCAAGGTGAACTATTTTCAAAACCTGACAGGACGATAGGTACAGCATCCTTCTCTGGCATTGTTGGCATCAGGGCTAGCATGGGTGTGGCAGGAACCGCCATAGATCTTAGTTCCAGGTGTGGAGTCAACTCTATAGTCAGAGCTGCACCTGAAATGGATTCAGGAAGCACAGGTTGGATCCAGCTGCTGTAACATGACTGGAGGGCTTCACAGATCTGTGGGACCCGAAAACATGCCAGAGCAAGTCAACGATACGCCAAAGATTTGCAATATGGCTTCCTTGAAAGCCTCAATCTGCTGCGATGTTGCAACAGTCCTGGAAATTCAGAGTGTATCTGGAACAGCTGTAGAATCGACACCTTGGTGGGGGACTGGGAGTGACACCAGGGAGCACCTTGACTTACTCATGACTTCTCAGAAAGGGAAGACGAGACTGAGATGAGTCCTGCTGGGCATTCATGTGCTTCTTTTTGGACTTCGACTTACCCAAATACTTGAACCAGGACGATGACTTGTCGTGGGATGGCCAGACAGTGGAAATGGGTCAACTCTCGGAACTTCAAGTAGGAATGGAGCTTATGCATCTTTCTTCAGTGTTCAGCGATATCCAACGTGGCTTCATTATCTCCAGCTGGATTTTTAAAGGCACATTATTTGCACCACCTGTAATCATGGCCTGAGCCTAAACAGCAGCACCTTATGGAGATCTGTCACAGACATCCACTTGCAACACTTCCTACAAGGTTTAAAAGCTGTAGTTTTAGAAAGGGACATGTTCCCTTAAACACTTGAAAGGAATAATGACAAGTAACATCAACTGATGAGAAGAATTTAAGAGCTAGCTCCAGATCCACGTACAAAGGCACAGAAAGAATGAAACTGACATCAGTTGGCTATGATAGCACTTATATGCGGCTTCGAATGTCACTTTCAGGACGGAATTGAGTTGACATAGAGCTACACAATGCAATCTACTGTACACGCAGGGACTATGCAGAAAAATCTTTTGGCTCCAGTCAGGTGCCTAGGGATATTCTAAAGGTGAGGAATATGCAGTTAGAAGTATCCATAAGAAATGTGGTTCAGAGAAAGGAGAAAGATGGGATCCTCATACCAAGTACTCACAATTTAAAGTTAAACTATATTCATCCTTCATATCCTGTCCTAATGCTAACTCAGGCAAAAAAAAAACATTGCCAGGCTGCAAGGGAATGCATGAGATTACGTGGGAAAGGGTTTGTTAGCAAGAAATATCAGTCTAAAAATATGTCTGTTAGTGTCTATGTTATTGTGTAAGGATAGCAGGAAGGAGCAGATAAGTGGGCTCCTGCATTCCGCCCTCATAATAGGCTTTCAGGAAGCTCCAGCGTGGAGGATGATACCTCCATGATAAGTGAACATGTATTATAATTATGGGGCCAAGTCAATTACAATAAACAAAGAGAGTTGGAAGGTCTATTAGACAACGTTGCTGAGTCTATGAGGACCTAATAAAGTGACCCTTTTGGATTGCACTGGACCAGGCCCAGTGGTCACATGACACGAATATGTATTAGAAATCCTATCAGCCCACCCATCTGGCGGAGCCTCGTCATGTAGGACCTCTAACCAGGGTGGTGCGTCCAGGCCCAGATGAATTGGCCAGACAACACACACTGCTGGTTGATCTTGCGAACGTGTCCGTGCCACAGAGTGGTGCTGAAAAAGTGCAGTGCAAAACAGGGAATAAAGAATAAGTGATATAAAATGGCGGTCGAGGCAAAGAAAAAATGTTTTTATTAGAGATATTCACCAGGACGCCAGATTAAAAAGAAGTGTAGAACAGTGTGAAAAAATCACTGTGATGCTTTGCTATGTTGTAAATCAGGCCAACATGTTTCTGCCGAAGGTGGAACTACACCGGCATTCTTCAGGGCCAACTACAAAAAGATCTTGCTACTGCAAAGGTACACTCAGAAAAGTTATACAAAGTGAGGCGAAAAAAAGGAACAGACCAAAATGTTTGTTAAAGACCTGTCCTGACTACTGGTGTGGTCAAATAGACCATCCTACCATATCCTCCGGATTAGAAGTTGATAGAGGAAGTAATCCCAGTAATCCCCCTTCGGCTCAGGATCTGCCTAGGGGTACCGACGGAGAGAGCGGGGCCTCAATCTCCGAGCCGTTGCCGGGTGAGGTGAGGCTCGACTCCCACATATTGCTGGGATTACTTCCTCTATCAACTTCTAATCCGGAGGATATGGTAGGATGGTCTATTTGACCACACCAGTAGTCAGGACAGGTCTTTAACAAACATTTTGGTCTGTTCCTTTTTTTCGCCTCACTTTGTATAACTTTTCTGAGTGTACCTTTGCAGTAGCAAGATCTTTTTGTAGTTGGCCCTGAAGAATGCCGGTGTAGTTCCACCTTCGGCAGAAACATGTTGGCCTGATTTACAACATAGCAAAGCATCACAGTGATTTTTTCACACTGTTCTACACTTCTTTTTAATCTGGCGTCCTGGTGAATATCTCTAATAAAAACATTTTTTCTTTGCCTCGACCGCCATTTTATATCACTTATTCTTTATTCCCTGTTTTGCACTGCACTTTTTCAGCACCACTCTGTGGCACGGACACGTTCGCAAGATCAACCAGCAGTGTGTGTTGTCTGGCCAATTCATCTGGGCCTGGACGCACCACCCTGGTTAGAGGTCCTACATGACGAGGCTCCGCCAGATGGGTGGGCTGATAGGATTTCTAATACATATTCGTGTCATGTGACCACTGGGCCTGGTCCAGTGCAATCCAAAAGGGTCACTTTATTAGGTCCTCATAGACTCAGCAACGTTGTCTAATAGACCTTCCAACTCTCTTTGTTTATTGTAGTCTGACTTAGGGGTTTGGAGTTTGGTAGGTCTTTAAACATAGTCCCCTTGACCCTCCTTAACTTTTGTTTGCCAAGTCAATTACCCTCATGCCTCTCTGCCCTACATCTGCTTATGCATCAGTGCTTTTTTAGGTTTCACCTACAGGTAGCTGGAGCCGTCTGTCAGAGAACTTGTACTACTAATATACTGCAATGATAATGTTAACTGGGTTTATAGGGCGCACTGTCACCCCGAGGTGTCCAGGCGCTAGCTCCCTGTTCTACAAAAGAGGGTGGTGATGGCCATGTCTGAACTGGGGTGGTTGAGTGAGCTAAAGAATGGTGATGGATTAAACCCAGATCTGTTGACTGGGGGTGAGTGTTTGATTTGCTCAAACGCTCCGTCCATCATCCCCTTTTGCATCGCTTTGTTCGCCCTAAGTTGGCAGGGTATGCTCAGATGTGAATCCCTTGCTCACTTGGCCACTGGATTCAAGATAGCCTGGCTGATGAGGATTATGAATCCGAAACCGGTCCCAGGATGCTTGTTTCCGGTCCAGGGAAGACATGGCTTGGCAGTTCGGGCTGGACTGTTCCCATGAGGCACAGGGTCAGACTGATTTGCATATGGCCATGTCTGAACTGGGGTGGCTGAGTGAGCTAAAGAATGGTGATGGATTAAACCCAGATCAGTTGACTGGGGGTGAGGGTTTGATTTGCTCAACGCTCTGTCCATCATCCCCTTTTGTATCACTTTGTTTGCCCTAAATTGGCAGGGTATGCTCAGACGAGAGTCCCTTGATCACTTGGCCACTGGATTCAAGATAGCCTGGCTGATGAGGATTATGAATCCGAAACCGGTCCCAGGATGCTTGTTTCTGGTCCAGGGAAGACATGGCTTGGCAGTTCGGGCTGGATTGTTCCCATGAGGCACAGGGTCAGACTGATTTGCATATGACCACGTCTCAACTGGGGTGGCTGAGTGAGCTAAAGAATGGTGATGGATTGAACCCAGATCAGTTGACTGGGGGTGAGCGTTTGATTTGCTCAAACGCTCTGTCCATCATCCCATTTTGTATCGCTTAGCTCCCTGTTCTAGGCTTAGTGGGTTCTTATTGACCTTGCTGTGATCTAATTACCAAAGAGCCAGGTTTTCAAGGCCTTTATGAGGGTCAGCAAGTTGGGTGCACAACGGATCTCTAAAGGAAATTCATTCTAGGCCACAAATGGTCCTGTGAAGAAACTCCTGCTGCCCCAATGCATTTTACTTTAAACCTGGGTACTACAAAGGATTTAGAATTGGCAGATCTAAGTGTCCTATTGGGAATATGCCACCTAAACTTTTGAGTGAAGTGGGAAGGTCCCAGGTTATGTAGTGCCTTATAGGCGATGCACAGAGCCTTACATTGTATCCTGTATTTCACTGGCAGCCAGTGCAGCTTTTGAATACCATACAGTGCAACATACATACCGACATACAAAAATAAAGTGTTTTTTGTCTGCTGCTTTCAGCCACTGGCTCTTGACATTTTAGTGCATTGTCACTGGAACTGTACAACGGAGGCCATACAAGCTGCTTCACTCAAAGGGCATGCAAATTCCTCTCAACAAAGGACAGAAAATAAACCAGAAAGATTCAAACACTGGCCAAACCCACCCTAAAGTCAGGGTCTTTATAGGAGAGAATCAACTAAATGAAAACAGGCAGGGTTGTCAAATGAGATAAGCGTTCGCAGACGAGACGTGCAACGATCCAGCAATCATGAATTTGAACCCCAAGTGAACTGACTTATTTCCATTGAAATGCAAGAGCAGTACATAAGGCTTACATTCAGAAAAATACGTGGAAAACAACAGTCATACAGAAAGTCACAACATACTAAGTATTACAGTGCATCCAGGCTATCGCTTATGACAATCAACAAATCAGCCGACTGAGTTTTGCCGAAAAATGAAACAGCATGCAAGAAAGGACCCAGAGCGAAAGAGTCTGACATAAGGGGCAGTAGTAGGAGGACACTCTGAGGGATACTGCAAGGAACAATCCGAGAAGCTGTGTGCAATTCACACTACACTATAGTGTGGGAAGTGAGCAGATCATAAGAATCAACCCTACCTCATATCGCCATCCCTAAACGACAAAAAGGCCGGCAGAGAGCTTGTGGCAGATATGGAAGAGGAGAGTAAGGTCCCTAG
This sequence comes from Lissotriton vulgaris, assembly GCF_964263255.1. Taxonomy (NCBI): domain Eukaryota; kingdom Metazoa; phylum Chordata; class Amphibia; order Caudata; family Salamandridae; genus Lissotriton; species Lissotriton vulgaris. The sequence continues at coordinate 1,039,877,729 of NC_141697.1, forward strand.
ATAGGTTTCTCGAAGCAGCCGAAGAATCTTGGAACACTGACAAGCTGCAGCTTTTCACTCATCTACCAGGGTATGAAAGCTGATCGGTAATCACAATATTCTCCCCAAAGAAGAAAAATGATAAAGTAACTTAAAGGAGCATTGCGGCTACACTGCAACCCCAAGGAACCTACGCCAGGAGCGTCACACTTTCAACTCTGAATGTAAGCGACCAGGCGAGGAATGTATCGCAAGGTTGGAAAATCTTCTACAATGTTAAGGTTTCAACACCTTCACAAATGAGGATGCAATTTGAGTAGAAAATAGAGATCAGTGCAGGCTGCCCATAACAACCGGGCAGTGCATGCTCCTCAAAAGGCTAATTCCATTAATGAACATCATGGGGGAGTAAGGGGGGTCACAGCTGACGATCAGGCCAAAGACACTATATCACACTTCGAAGCAAGAGAGAACACGTGTTTCAATTACCATTGAAAAAAATGCAAGAGGTTGATAGAAGATTAATGAAAGGGGAAGGTAAGGTGCCGAAAGAACACTGAACAGTCAGCACAAGACAACATGGTCTATGATGTGATGCACCATGCTACTGCAAAAGAGGAGAGTGAAACAGAGACCTGGTCATACATGGACCATACTGATAGAACCGTGAAAACACCTGGAAGCTCTGTGTGACATGGGGAATTCAGAATCACAGACACTTCTCAAGTGGTGTCAATAGAAGATGTATAGTAACAAAGTGGCACAGTGACGTGCCTATTAGGAGAGGAGAGGAGACAAGCCAATGCAGATCTCGTGACACAACCATAAAGATCAACAACTACACTGTTATCATTATAAGCCCTCAAGTCAGAACAAGAAGAAGCACAAACTGAAAGGTCTATGCCTATGAGAGCCAATGAGGGGCTCAAAAGAGTGTGTTTGAGCAACAAACCAGAATCTTCAACAAAGTCAGCAATCTTCAACAAAGCAAGCACAGCCATCGCACCCCATCCCCGTAAAGTAATCAACATCTCCTTCGAGACAGCAACCTTGCCGGAAAGCTGGAAGCATGCAAAGATCAACGTTCTACTCAAGAAACCCAAGGCGGACCCCAAGGACTTCAAGAACTTCCGGCCCATCTCCCTGCTCCCGTTCCCGGCGAAGGTCATCGAGAAAACCGTCAACAAACAACTGACCCGCTACCTCGAGGAGAACAGCATCCTGGACCTGTCCCAGTTCGGGTCCCGCAGCAACCACAGCACCAAAACTGCCTTCCTCGCTGCCACCGATGACATCAGGACCCTGCTAGACAACGGAGAAACAGCAGCCCTCATCCTTCTGGACCGGTCAGCCGCCTTTGACATGGTCTGCCACCGCACACTACGAACACGCCTACACAACGCCAAGAGAAGGCCCTGGACTGACCACATCCTTCCCCTCTGGCAGTACACAGAGCGTCCGCCGCCCCCACTTCCGCTCCAATGCCACAGAGATCATCTGCGGCGTACCCCAGGGCTCATCCCTCAGCCTAATGCAGTTCAACATCTACATGGCACCTCTCACCCGATAGCACGACTGAACATCATCCCCTACGCCGATGACAGCCAGCTGATCTTCTCCCTCACCAAAGACCCTCACACTGCCAAAATCAACCTCCACAAAGGAATGAACGCAGTCGCCGAATGGATGAGGAACAGCCAACTGAAGCTGAACTCAGACAAGACAGAGGTCCTCATCCTCGGATCCACCCCTTTGGCCTGGGAAGACTCATGGTGGCTGACCACACTGGGAACAGCTCCAACAACCACCGACCACGCACCCAACCTAGGGAGTCATCTTCGACTCCACCCTCTCCAAGACTAAGCAGGTCAACGCCGTCTCCTCCTCCTGCTTCAACACTCTCCTCCTGCTCCACAGGATCTACAAGTGGATCCCCACCGAAACAAGAAGAACGGTCACCCAGGCCCTCGTCAGCAGCAGGTTGGACTACGGAAACGCCCTCTACGCAGGAACTTCGGCCAAACTCCTGAGATGGCGGCAACGCATCTAGAATGCCTCTGCACATTTGATCCTCGACATGCCCCACCGCAGCCACATCACACCCCACTTGAGACCTGTACTTGCTCCCCGTCAACAAGAGGATAACCTTCAAGCTCCTCACCCACGCACACAAAGCACTCCACAACACCGGACCAGCATACCTCAACAGACGGCTCAGCTTCTACACCCCCACCCGCCAGCTCCGCTCCACCAGCCTCGCCCTCGCAGCAGTCCCCCGCATCCAAAGAACGACTGCCGGCGGCAGATCTTTCTCCCACCTCGCCGCCTAGACCTGGAATACCCTCCCCACCCACCTACGGCAGACCCAAGACCTGCTGACCTTCAGAAGACTCCTCAAGACCTGGCTCTTCGAGCAGTAGCAGCATCCCCCGCCCCCAGAGCACGGAGACCCTCACGGGTAAGTAGTGCACTTTACAAGTGATATGATTGATTGATTGATTTAAAAAACCGGCACAAAAAAATCATCACAGAAATAAATGATGAAGGAGAAAGGACTAGCAGTGATGAATAATCTCCTAAAAAGAGAACCGGAGCAAAACCATAGAAAATCACACATAAAAGAAAGGAAGTAATACTCATGAACTATACTTCACCCTGTCCCCATTGTTGAGATACCTCATCTTGTCATTTAAAAAAAATCAGACCCGCATTAGCCCAATACTGCAAATGATAAGTAATAATAATTCCTTAGTTATTGTACACAGAAGCCTCTGACCTTAAATGTCCCACCAAAACACTAACTCGATTTTTTTTTTTACATATCCTTGACTTGATTAGTAGACCTGTCCTAAATAAAGGGCTAGTTTCATTTGCCTATGATACCATAATTAACTTTGCTTACTTCAAAATGTGCCACCTTTTGCCTAGTTACCTGCATGTTGTCTGTCCCCAATTTGGAGGCTTTATTATATGTGAATGTATACTCTTAGCTGCACCAACCTCACTGAAAAGCTCCTCTTAAAGCATCCTTCATCTGCTGCTCCAATTTTACTAAATCCTTCCACTGGCCCCAGAGCTCCTCATCCAAGAACCTTTACACTCCATCAATCACAATCTCTTCAGGCTATTACTGCAGTGAAAGAACATAATGAGGAAGTTAGGGTCTGTTTGCTGCACAAACCATAAAGAATGCACGTAATGAATAAATCCTTTCAATACACAGGATATGGATTAACTGAAGGGCAGGATAATTATAAGCATGCAGTCGTGATTTACTCACGGTCTTCTATTTCAGCACATCTGCTAGCAATGCATGTTTTTAAAAGACTCCTTCAGTCACACGTTTTATGAGAAGTAAATCTGTCCTCTTCTTTGTTCGGGCGTGAGTCGAGAAAAAAGGGTGGGGCTGTGCAGTGCTTTAAATGGGTAAAAATAAGTGCAGGTACTGATCAAAATAGAGGTGTGTTAAGTGGGCGGGTCTAGGGGCGGGGCTAAGGGCAAGATATGATCATACATACTTACTTTTGTACCAGTTAGAGCACATATTAAAACACATAAGTGTGTTTCTGTAAAAAAAAAAAAAAAAAAAATTTACTCCTTACACAAGATAAAAGTCATAATGGCACTTTCACCCGAATGGTCGCTCGCACTTGATTCACAGTGCAGGGTCTGTCTAGAGACCCTGTCCTGTTAACACTGCGTGACACAAGTCCTCTCAACCCCCTGCAGCGTGGCCCATTCAAATGGGCGCTGCTGGAATCTTCGCCAGCCAATCTGCAAAAGGCTGCTTCAGCCGTGTTAATTACCAGCTCCTCCTAAGCAGAGCGGCCTCTTCCCTGGAGGAGAAACCTAACCTGTGCCTGCCGTGCTGTCGATCAGAGTACCGGTACTCTCCCTGGCACCAGAGAAGTGCCGGTACTGACAGCAAAAAAAAATCGGAAGTGCCGGTACTCAGTACCAGCGAGTACCGGCCCATTTAAAGCACTGGGGCTGTGTAAATGTGAGGATGGTACCAGTCTGTGACGCGCTGGGGTGTAAAAGCAACACTCTACGATGTGGTGCGGAGACAGGACACACGTCAGGTGGTCCACTTTCCAACGCAAGGCCTACAACTATCTCTGAGTTAAGGGAGGCTGAGGGGCCCCTTACTACCTTTCAGGTGGCCCCATACATTTAAGTTATGACGCTGCCAACGAGGTACAGCCTCATTGTGCAAACGCTTGTTGTTCACTTCCGTAGTTGGTCTTTGAAGCGCATAAATAAACAACGTTTTCAAAGTCCAGTTAAAAAGAGCTACATCTTGAGGTGCACGAGTACACGACAAACGATAAGGACAGTTTACTCTACTTTAAAGAATGTGACTTTGCACCAAATTGATTCCAAGAAACTGATTCATGTTGTGAGCGCATCGGAGTGCATTATGGTGAGTTAAAAGCAACATGCGTTGAATAAGAACGGTCTCAAGCGGTTGAATTAGTGATCATTTCTTCCACTTGTCGGCCAAAGACATGCCACACACTGATAACCATAAGTGCACGGTGTAATGTTGTGAGACCCTAGGCACCCATGCATATAGAGTAACCACACGGACATGGTTGGACAGGATGTAGACCTGCCCTGGGCACGAGCGCCCAGCCCCTTTTATTATCAGGGTCACATGTCCTGTGATGTCTGTGCTGGATGGGAGTGGGGTGGGGTGTGAGCCAGCCCACAGTGAGTGGCTGGTACATCAAGCAACTAGAACAGTGACCAGCAGGGCACTACACACTGGAAGGCATTTGTGACTGGCAAGCACACAACCTTTGAGGGTGGCGCCTATGCATTTGTAAATCGCAAGTGGTTTTCAAAGAGCAAAATACATTGATCAAGTGCCTGGATACTCTCAAGGGTGATTAGTGCGCATATAAATCGACATAACATAACATCGATAGGCTAATCATTCCATTAGCCAGATCTAGGGACATACTGGAAAGGTTAGCAGCAGGCAGAAGTCAGGTTGGGCTCAATTGCTCAGCGGCACCAACACAAGACACCGCAGAGCAGCCTGACAGAGGGGGTCTCTCTAGCAAAGCACCGTGGGCCACAGCTCATATTTTGCACAGGCTAAACAATATTACAGAAAGATGTTTGCACCTGGGAAAAATTGGGAAAAATATATCGTGGAACAATTGTCAAACATATTACACATATGTTATTGTACATGATTTGAAGTGTGGCGCGTAGCTTTGAGCAAACGTCAAGGTTCAAAATCAATGTTTTCTTTGCTAAAAAGGACTGTCATTTTGCCCTGTTTTTGCTACTTATCTACTTTAAAAAAAATCAAACACTGATCTTTGGGAGTTATTTAAAATTTGGCGTAGATAATAAGTTGCCTTAAATGTGGCGTCGCACTCCGTGCAAGGTCAGCAAGGGAAAAGAGAACCGGACCTGCAACAATGCACGGGGTGGGGGGCTTACCGGTGCTGCGTGTCTTGTTTTTGTGATACTGTCTATGTGTGTGTGTCTAAGATTGTGAGGGGGGGATGCGTGTTTACACAGTTGTAAGAGTGTGTGTCTCGTTCTGTACTTGTGCGTGAATGAAACCGGGGCTCATCATGAGCCAGGAAAAAGGTCGCACTAAAGGCACCTGCATAGCAAATATTTCAAAGGCACACACTGCAAGCAATACCATTACTGATTATGATGTTGGTCAGACCACCACAGACAGGCCGTCGGTCGCCACCCGACAGCCCTTCGGTATGACTGCCACATCATAATGCAGGCGGTCGGACACTCAGAGGTTCGGGGGAAGACCGCCACCTCCAACAGGATCTGAGGTCTCGTCGGGGCAGCGGTCGGAATCGTATCCCTTGAATGGCGGCGGTGCCTAGGCAGGCCCAGCCGTTGGGATTACAATACCCCTTGCCGTGAACAGGCTGTTGGAAAGGGACTTTGGGGGCCCCAAACCAGGCACCTGTCAGTCGTGGGCCGTGGAAGTGGCACAGGAGTGCCCCCATGCACCTCCAGTGTGCATGACACCCAGTGCATGTATGTGCACAGAGTGCTCATTTACACTGCAGCTTGTACTGCAGCCCTCTTCCTGGGCCGCACCACAAGCCACCATGTAAATGAGCACTTTCCGACCACCACCCCGCATTTTGGGCAGTCTACTGACTGGCGCGATAGTAGTCCAACCATCTGCCATCATAATAGGCCTCTTAACCCTATGTAGAAGCAATTATTTTAAGAGAAAGACATGACAGAAATCCTAATGTTTCTTTTCTATATTATGAGGCCTTGAATCATAAAGCAAATCTTCAAAAAAGCTCTAGTTACATCCCCACAGCTGAAGGTAAGCTTTAAAAACATCACAAAGTCAGCATGGAATATAAAGCCACTTTGCATATATTTGCCTGCCGGGTAGATACCACGGAAAATGTCATTAACAACCTACCCCTTCACTTTCGAAAGACAGCAGCTGCCGCTGGTATACACAAATTCAGGCGCCCCGCGTACCTTTAGTTGCAGAAGACCAGAGAGAGGGGACGATTCACACAGAACACATACCACAGCCTGAGGAAGAACAGGGCCCTCTTACAGTAGGTACGCTTTTATCTTGAGGCTGCTATCTGTTGGGGATTTCCGCCTGGAAAGTGGCTCAGTTAACATGTGTCCATTGTTTCTACAAGCTATTAAATGGACGACCTTAGACCAAACATGATTTTTTTACCATTATGTCCAACCCTTATTTGAACAAAAGCCTGTCTTGATGCAGTCATTTCTGGGAGTAAATTCCAGAGTAGTAACTATAAAGTACGCAGCACAGTTGCTGTTCGCATGGGTTCTTTTACACACTATAAAATGTGAGCCTGCTAACTGATCTTGCTGCAGCCTGCTAAGTGCATTTCAACATGAATATTAAAGTAGATTTGATAAAGTTCAATTTATGCGGTAGGTACCCATTTTTCAGTATTGCAAAGAAAGGAGTTGTTTTGTATGGAAGGTGTCGGCAAATAGTACCCGAAGAAAACTGTGCGTAAAGACCTTGGATAGCAGCAATTCAAGAAGATGCTGAGATATCGCACTCTCATGCTTGTTTGGGATGCAGATGGTTTAGACTTCTTAAAACGTCTCTAAAATCCTGTCCTAGCATGCTAGCAAAGGATTATCAAAAGCCTAATACTCAATGTGATCCCACCTTATCCTCCTAAAAGTCATTTACATAATTACATGCACTGATCTGGGTGAGCGCGAGTCTATTCGCCCGCCGCTTTGGACTTCATAGTACCCACAATGTCTATCCTATTTCAAAGAGAGATTAGCCCTGGGATGCGAATTTAAAACTTCAGATGGCTTTGGGGATCAGCACTAGAAATTAAATGTCAAAGGCAGCATACATCAATTGATCTGGATCTGTGGAATAATTATTGTAATAATAAATTCGACTGAAATCTTTCTACCACCAATCACATAGAGAATATCTTTAGTATGGCAAGCATATATTAAGTTACATGCTACCACTAGCCTCTGCAAATTCAACAACCTTGATACAAAATAAATGCATTCAACAATATCATTTTATCTATGGAACAACTAGTCGTCTGTAAAAGTGCTTCTTCATTGTTGCATATACTCTCACATAATAGTGCAGTTTTTTTAACATCTTGAGAGTTGCAAGGCACATGTGCACCCTCTAATATTTATAAACAAATATTTCAGACGAACATACTCTGCTTTACGGAGCAGAACTTGGGGATTTAACTGAAAAGATGGAGACTCAGGACAAAGTGATGAACTAATTCCAGAACAGCAAACTGAAGGTTGCACAATTATCGTTGTAGACGCTACATGCAAACCTACATACACGTTGGCAAAGGAGGCATAGCTCATATTGGTCCTAAAGGGTATTGCCTCACCTAAAAGACACCTCATTGACATCTATTGAGTCAATGTAGAACCAATCAGATGAAGGACAACATCTGCAGGAAGGCTTTACAACTGAGTCTCCACACAGTCAAAATTGTCGACTAAAAAAACACAAGAAACAAAATCCAGTGTCATGGCATCCTAAAGTGCAACCTCAATGCGAACCTCAAGGAAGCAGATTTTTAAGGAAATGAGGCAAAGCCAATAGGCCTCACCTATGCAAGAGGTATTGACTTTGCCAAGGGCTTTAGCCATGTTGTACACCAGCATGGCTGCTCTTCAGCATGGCTTAAAGTTAGTGGCATACAGGAGAGAGGAGTGTCAGAGTGGAATGGCAAAGATTGGAATAGAGTGTCATACAGTGGAGTGGCATAAAGTATCATGTAATGGAGTGGCATAGAATGGAGGTGCGTACAGTGGAGTGGCATAGAGAAGAGTGGACTGGTGTGGAGTGCATTGGTGTAGAGTGTTGCAGAGTATAGTGGTGTAGAGTGTTGCAGAGTATAGTGGCATAGAGTGCAGTGGCATAGAATTCAAAGGAATACAATACAGCATTGTAGAATGTAGTGGTGTAGATTAAAGTGTTGAATACTAAAATGCAGTAGTATAGATTGCCGAGTGAAGTGGTGCAGAGTAAAATAGAGTGGCATAGGGTACAGTGGTGCAGAATAGAGGGGCATAGATGACTGGTGAAGAGTGCATTGGCATAACGTGTTGCAGAGTACAGTGCCATAGAGTGCATTGATACAAAGTAGAGTACAGATCAGTGGCGGAAAGTGCAGTGGGGTTGAGTGAATTGGTGTAGAGTGTAGTGACACAGAGTAGAGTGGTGTACAGTAGAGTGCCATAGAGAGAAGTGTTGCAGAGTGGAGTGCATTGGTGGAGTGTGTAGTGCCGTAGAGTGGAGTGTGGCAGGGTGGAGTACAGATTGTTTCATAGGAGAGTGAAATTGCATACATTGGAGTGGTGCAGGATAGAGTGCACTAGCGTAGAGTATAGTGGCATAAAGTGTAATGGTGTAAAGTCATGTAGATAGCAGTGGCATAGAATGCAGTGGTGCAGAGTAGATTAGAGTGGAGTACAGTGCATGAAGAAGAGTGCAGGGGAGTAGAGTGCAGTGGTAGAGATTAGAGTGTATTGGTGTCAAGTGTATTGGCATAGAGTGCAGTGGTGCAGGGTAGCAGAGGGGAGTTGTGCAGAGTAGAGTAGAGTGGAGTAACCTAGATTGGAGTGGTGTAGAAAGCAATGGCGAAGAGTGCAGTGGTGTAGAATAGAGTGGTGTAGAGTGCATTGACATAGATTAGAGTGGTGCAGAGTAGAGTAGAGAGGCATAGAGTGAAGTGAAGAAGAGAGAAGCAAAGTGAAGTGGCGCAGGGAGCAGTGGCATGGTGTAAAGTGGAGTTGTGCAGAGTAGAGAGAAGTGGCATGCAGTGGTGCAGAGTAGAGGGGAGTATGCATTATGTGGCAGCATACTGCCATTACAGACAACACATTTGCACAGACATATAGTTTTACTAATAAACCTATACAGCACACAAACAATGATGTTTGGAAATGGCATCACCCAGTGTATTGATTTTTTTTATTATATTAAAAGTATTTATTCCAACACAGTTCAGAATCAACATAAAATGTGCTTCATTCATGCTTTCCTAATTCTGATATATTCTGAAATACTTGCACAGTTCAGCCATAAAATCTTGATTTGGTTGACAGCAACAACCATAAAAGAATACAATAAATATAACATAAAACCCTCCCTAAATACCAGGTTACCAAAAATGCAACAAAACACTGTTTAAGATCCAGGTTTAAAATAAAAAGCAGAATAAAAAAGTACATTCATAGCAATCCTAAAATCAGTCAAGTCTTTGCTCCTTATCATTAATGCAGCTTGTAAAAAAACAAGATACAACATATAAAACAAATTTATTGGGGAGCATTTGCAGGTAAACAAAGGCAGGGCGTACTTGTGTAAATGTAAGAGTCTTTAGCATGGGAGCTAAATATTTCTTCCTAGGCCTACTAAAATAAACACAAAGCATAACAAAGTGTAAGGTATCCTGCGGAGACCTATAGCCCCGTATTAGCCCAACCACTAGAAGGTGATGTAACTGGTTAAATCTAAACACCTAGCCAGTAAAAACCTGGTATACAGGTTACATACCAGGCTTAAGTAGGGCTCCATGCCCTGTACAGTCTTTACATGCATGTGTCCCCTCACTGAAGATCTATGCAATTCGCTCTGCAGGGGATTCTAAACCCATGTTCAAGGGACAAATATTCTGAAAGGATCAGATGATTAAGTTTAAAACCCTTTCTGGTCCAGATCTTGACCCAATACAACAGGGGGCTAAAGGCAACTAAGTCAGTTAAGTGGTGTAGTTCAAGATCCGCCGCCACTGAAAAGGCTGGGGTGTTTTACAGCACCTGTACTAATCGCCAGAGAAATTCGTTTTCAACTACTTGGATTCTCTAGATATTTGAGGACCCCTACACTATAACAAATCAAAGACACACACTTCGCCTGGTATACCTTAAGTAACACTTGTGGAGAACCTGAGTCTTATCTGCATGCAAAGCGGTTGTTCTTCACATCAACAAAACCCTAAGTAGGGAAAAGCAGAAAATTTCCCTAGAGTGTGGTTTGCCACCTTAAAAGTTGTGGAGCTCGTTAATCATGGGCCGACAACCATGACATAGGACTTTAGAAAAAATTCTGAGACAAGTCGAGGCTCCCTATAAAGGAAACAAATGTATCCAGCAGTTGCTGCCGTTCCGTGGCAGCATGGGCAATGTGGACTGCATCATCGGCATAGAACAATAACAAGAGTGATCTAACCCCTGCCCGAGGACAATCTCCCTGGACAAAGAGGAGGGCACACTCAAGCCCATTTACATACAACATAAACAGGAATGGCGCAAGAAGGCACCCTTAGCAGACAACACTTCTCGTGGAAAACGACCGTGCACAGTCACACCCCTGCATTAAACACACCGAAGCAGTAGTATCAGCGTGCAAGTCAGCCAAGATGGTCGCAATGTTTGAGTCTACGCATAGCTGGAGCAACAAAGCCAAAGTTTGGGGCAGTTAACCCTGTCAAATGCAGACGTAAGGCCCAAGAATGCTAAGTGGAGAGGTTCTGGCTGGGCAACTGTGCATTTGTTAATTAGAAGATGGAGGTTCAAACATTGGTAACATGGTGACTTGCCTGATCTAAAGCCATACTGAATATCACTCAAGATGTCATTGGTGTCAGACCACACCAATAACCTATTGAGGATTACCCACCGTAGAACCTTTACCTCCGCATATACCAGGGAAATGGGGCAGTAACAGTTGGGATTGTCTTTGTCCCACTTCTTAAACTTGAGAAAGATCACGGCCATTGACCATGAGAGCAACACCCCAGACCAAACGGCCTCCTTCAGGACCCGGGTCGAGAGGTAACTCCAGAGCTCAAGATCTGGGTTGAAAAGATCAGGCGGAATTCCACCTAGACCCGGGGCCTTATTACAGGATGGTGCAGAGATGCTGTGCGTGACTTCATCCACGTAGTCATTCCTTGATATGGCTTCTGGTCTGTCCCTGCCCTCCACTTTCATGCCCTGGTTATAAATACCTTCAAAGTGTGCAACTCATTGTTGTTCAGATATGTGATGGCAAATTACCGGGTCGGACCCTTCAGCAAAACGTGCCTAATAACAACCCTCTGAAAGAGGGAACGGTCCCTACTCCAACAAGCTTGGATTAATTCCTCCAAAGCTATCTCCCGGAGAGAAGATTTGCGGGTGGCTAAAGCCTGCTTGTATGCCTTCCTACAAGCTGTTGATTTCTTTAACACGGAGCTCCGTGTTTACATTAGTCAGTCTTCCATTTCCATCATCGGTCCACCGCAATCACGTGACGCGGAAGGATTACTTCTTGCTCTGTAGCTTGATGAACATTATGGCTCCGATCGCTTGCGAATAGAACGGATGGAGATAAGAGCTAACCTTTGCCTGTAAGGTAGGAGCCGTCAGCGAGCTGGTTTCGCAGTAGTGTGTTTCTTGGTCTTTTTAATCACTTAAAAGCTAAGAGTTTATTATTGTTTTGATCTTTTCACAGATCATTTGGCTACTAAACGATTGCTACTATACTTTTAGGTAAGATCATTGCTACTTACACACTTATTGTGTTATTGTTCATTTGACTCTGATCCTAGTTCATATAATCTTGCAGTGCCAGATCTGCAGAGGAAGTTATCGACTGTCCCATCAGCATTAGGTTTATTGCAAGATACCTAAGGTACATAGGTTTTGGTCTGTTATTTTCTTATGAGTTCAAACGGAGGTAGAAATTGTGTTGGACTTTGATTAAGTTTGTCTGTTCTTTCAATTGTTTTTTAGGATTACATTGAGAACTTCAAGTAAGTTTGGTCTAGATGGCTTGTCACACAGGTGTTGGTGATTGGGCTTGACTCACTGATTAGCATAGAGTAAAATCTTTTAATTTTTTCAAATGAATTGGTCTCATTTCATACATTTTCTTTTGCAGCTATACCCCTGAAGAAGAGACTCAGGTCTCGAAATGCATTGGGTGTGAAGTTAATAATGTACATTGTAATGATGATTGTAACATATGAAATTATTTGAAAAATATTGTTTATGTAAAATTCTTCTATGAACCTTGTGGAAATATAAAAAGTTCATCTGAATGAACAAATGATAAAATGAATTGAACGTTTCATTGCCTAAATACTTCTTGTTGTTGCATGCTGTTGTCCCAGTCGCCCTTGAGGGGCTGGGCCTTTAAAGTTCCTACAAGCTGCAACAAGGCTCCTGTCCCTGGGAACCTGTTTACGAGCCGCCTTCAGTAGCCAAAGAATACCCAAACCGTCCATGTCAAACCCCCTAGGGTCCCGAAGGCCTGGCTTAGACAGAGGTAATGACAACAATTTTGCTACATCAAGGGCAATCCTGTCAAAAGCTTTCAAAACATCGCTCTCTGTGGCATCTAGATCCAGACAGGTGGAAATGTCCTGTGAACACCCCTCAAAAAGAGATGCCATTGGTTCCACCATAGTCCATTTAAGTCTTCTGCCCTGATCAGTCAAGCAAATCCCACTCTGATCGTTCCCCCTGTACACAATTGACCACATGTCTTATTTCTAAAAGTAGAGACAGGGGATTATGATCACAAAATGGGCTGGAAATGATGTAAAGTGGAAATGAGCAGAAATAGGGGCCCTGAGACAAAGATAAAATCAATTATAGACATACAGCCCCTTCCTTTCAAACTAGGGGAAATGCAAGGTTTCGAGGAGTTAACACATTTTTTCAGTGTAAATTCAAGATTAAGAGCATCCAAGATGGCTCACAACTCTTAGAACTCTCTGGAGTGAGTAAAGTGAAGACCCTTCGCTAGCATACATTTGTGTTTTGGGGCTGTGTTCATGAGAGGGCATTCACAAATATGACAATTAAAGTCCCCCAAAAGTACCATCATTTTCTTTCCAGAGCCAGATTCCACCAAAGAGTTCAGGGTCCTACTAAGCTGGGAGAGGCTATATACCCCATCAAGTCCTGACCTAGCATTATAGAAGTTGACTAGGACCAACTTGAAAGAATCTTGCATAGATCTCAACACCCCCTACAGCATCTTTGCCTCCCAGTACAAATCCCAAACATATCCACTCCAATTAACTGCTATAAAAATGATCTGGCCCCCACACGCTCTCCCTGTAGATGCAGGCACTGCAGGACGAAAAAATGTCCTGCAACCCTATAGAAAAAAATTATTTTCATCTCCCAATGTTTCTTGAAGGCAGATGATCTGGTGGGGTTTGATAAACATCACCCAATTGGGATCAGTGAACTTGGCAGAAAGACCCGCTATGGTCCAGGATAAGAACTTCACACCCTTGGAGTTATCAGGAGATTCCACCTGAGTGGTTGTCAACACATGAGTTAGGTGGAGGGAATCTGGGACATCCAGTCAATCACAATTCACCAAATTGCTTAAAGGGGAGAACCTAATTGAGAGACTCAGGGTGGCTGGACAACGGCGATCGTGGAAAACCTACAAGACTTGTGCCTAAACATACGGCTCACTGACTCAGGCTTGTAAAAGAACCCCGGGAAGGCACCAATTCCCGAGAGATCGGGAAGCCTGAGTGGTGGCAAAACAGACAAAACACGAGGCACAGTAGAATGGTTGTTAAAGTTTACCACCACACAATCCCCTGCCCATCTCATAGGGTCCACTCACAGCCAGATAACTCAGAGGGCCACTATGATGGACTCGGAGACCCCTAAGCCAACACTGGAAAGCATGTTAAACCAGTGCATTAGCTTGCTTTTTAATTCCTGGAAGGACTCAGGGGCAGAATCAGTCCAGGAGGGGACATTTTCCAGGAATATTACAAAAGGGTTGCCTCAGGAGGAAGGTCAAGCACAACACCGAATTTGCTGGTGGGGGAGGGGGAGACAGTACTTGGTGGGTTTTTAACCTTCCTAGTGCTTGATAGAATCTGGGAAGTCCCAGGGGCTACCTTGTTGGCGCTAGGCTGTTCAGGAATACACAAAAGTGCATCTGTGTTATCATGGGGTCTAGTGGTACCGGTAGCAGGGACATGTTGGGCAAGGGTAAGACAGGGAGGGTCTACCAGCAGGGAGTGAATAGATGCTTCTGCTGCAGTACCCTTCCCGAATTTATGTAGATTAAAATCTGGACGACATGGGACTCAATACGAGTAAGCCATGTCAGAATTAAGTCAAGTTTAGCATTTAAGGCTGCCATACATTCAGGAAGTATTGCCTCATGGAGGCGTGTTCACCAACATGGTTGAGAGAGTTGTGAGCGCTAGACGCAGCCACCTTCGCTTAGGGAACACTCTTGGTCCCAGCAGCCCCAAGTTTCCTCCATTTACACTTAGGGCTGAGTGTGGGACTTGGGGGAGTTGGTTCCCAAACAGGGCCCTTCACCCCCCTTCTGGATACTCACTCAACCTCGTCAAATCATGTGACTCAATCAGCCCCTCCAGGCTCCGGGGTGCCTCCAAGCAATTGGGTAAAGGGGGGAAAGCAGGGAGGGGCAGTCCGTAGCTGACAACAGCCTGCTTTCAGCCAAATCTATCTGTTTTGATACCAATACCACTGCTCAATTGAGAAACCCCTCAATTGTGGACACATGGGAAGCGGCCTGAGGTTGCTGCAGAGGCTGTTCTAGTCTTGCGGGCAACTTCCTCTTACTTGCCCTGTTCATTTAAATGTTGTTGTTCGCTAGAGGAAAAACCTTCCCAACCCCAAGGTATCCACCAATATTGTCACATAAATCCTCTCACTTTTAAGTCAGAGAGAGAAAAAACAAGCTCCCTTGAGAGACAGAGCCAGATGTTTGACCACTGCCTTTGAACTCACAGCAAATTTGACAAGATTTACAGGCCTTTCGACAGAAAGGGGCACTCGTGGAAGAATCCAATGAGAGGTAGCGTGAAAAGGCTTTGCTCTTTGGAAGGGACAAACTCAAGCTGGACAGCCTAAAAGCCAGCAAATAGAAAGCCACAAAATGTGAGTTTCTATCCACAAAGCTAATGGTAAGTGACTGGTGGAATGCATTCTCAGGGAAGATTTCCGTATGTCCTTAGTAAACCAGACAGCTGCGTTGTCTGGTAGGCTTCGACCTAAAAAGCAGTGGAGGGACACAAGTAATGCATCCATGCTCCAGGCATCGGACAAACACACGAAAAGGAGGAACGCATAGGCCATCTGACCAATAAAAAGCAAGGAAATGAGAGCAACAATTTAGCAAACCAATGGTAAGCAATGGTTGCGCTCCAAGCCCACTTATAGAGAACACAATATCTCGAAGAACAGAACCAGGCACTGAACTCTGTCATAAAATTAATTCCTTTGCTCCTAGCTTGAAAAATCCCACCGAGAGAAACTTCAATTAACTAAATATGAGATTAAAATGTTGTAATTGAAATGCAGTGGAAAGCCGTTTAAAGACTACTGGAGGCTTAAGTCTCCTAAACTTTGAGTGAGGAAGTGTGGCTGGCGATGGCATTGAGCCGTTTAACATTGCACAGCTCCCTTTCCAATTACGTCTCCACAGTAAAGTCCTAAAGGCCATGCCAGTGTGTAAATATGGTTTAGAGCTGCTTAGATGGTTTAGATGCTTCCTTAAGTTTGTCAGCCTCGCCCTTGGAAGAAACAAGGCACATGATGTGCCAATGCTGAATTTTAAGAACTAATCCCGACACAGGAACTAAAATATGGAAAAGTAAACAATAATTGAATGTACCTTCTCAGGCACCTAGTCTGAGAAAATGGGCATTACCGAGCTGACGATGCTTTGCTTTACATGGCCCTTTCTTGGCAAAAATTATAAAGTGTGTTGTATAAACTTTCGCTCCGGATCCACATAAACAAAGTCCAATAGAATACATATTTCAGACAATATGTGTACTTTACATAAATTGTGGGGATAAAGGTTTAATTAAGCTTTTATTTTCCACATCAGGGTCCTCAAGCAGTGATGGCCAGTAACTGGGAGTGTGAAGAGCTGGCCTGAAGCTGCTAAATTAGGTGGTATAACTACCACAGTTATCCACATCCCAATTTTTATTAAAACTGTGAATAACATTTCAGTCCCTGAATTACTGGGCCCTTTACTACATGCAGTTCTCAAATTCCGGGCCTTTTTAGGATCATATTTTGCATCTATCACCAGGCGGAAAAAGTGAGCTGTCAAGAATTTGGTTTTACCAAGTTCAATTAAGTACCACTTAAAACGTGTAAATAAGCAGGCGGATACAGAAGAAAACATGCAAAATGCCACTCCGTATGAATCCATGTGCTCAGTGGACAAGGCAGCCATAACCATACACGGTTTGAGGAAGAACACTGAAATTGTTTATACAAACTGAAATGTGCTTTCTTGTTGTTAAAAGTGCAACCATTAGGAATGCATAAACTAAGGTAATATAGAAGCATCACAGCCACTATAAAACACGCTGAGGAGAAAACTGTGTGAAACTCTCCTGGTTAAAAAAAATATACATGGTAGCAATATGGTAATATTTGTATCTACTCAAATGTTGGGGTAGATTGGAGACATGAACTACCTGAATTTCCTAGTGTGGGAAAGGTGATGCTTAGGATATAAAAGCGGAGGCCTAAAAAGTGGTTTTGCAACTCTCGCAAAGTTGTCTGTATTTGGTCATAATTTTGTTGTGGGTGCAAACTCTTAAGCTCTGCCACATCTGTGTAAAAATCGTTCCTTTACAACAATTTATGTTGCAAAAGGTGAATTTGAGTACAAAAGTTCGCCATACACTTGTAGCCTAGGCTAGTTTTAATGAAAGCGAAAATGATCTTGCGATGAATTGCAAACTATGTTGCAGTGTGCAGAAAACTTTGCGTGGGCAAAGAATAACTTATGTGAAGAGAGAAAATCTGAAACGTCGATCATCCCCAAAAAAACAAACAGTTGCTTCTGTAAAGTCTGAAAAGTAGGGGATCGGCTACATTTCATGTGAGCTATTGTAGGTTTGTGCTGAGGAAAGAAGGCTCAGAAAAAATCTTATTTTTAACGGAGCTCATTTTGACAGGAAAAAACGTATTTCTGATACTTTTGTGATATTTTGTGAACTTTTCATGGAAATAATGGTATGAGAAAGTTATTAGGCACTTTTTGCAGACAACCTTTTTACTTTAATTAAAAAAACAGAAAGCACATTGTTTTTGCTTGTCAGGCTACTCAGTGACTTTTGGAGTACATCTCGAAAGAGGCGCACCGCACCGATTGATAAAATTATTTTTCTATAAAGACCACAAAGCTTTAATAAGAATTAAGACTCAAAAATGACTTGCTTAACACAATCAAATTGTAACATACAAGATAATTGCTACACATGAAAGCCATGGTTGTGTGAGATGATAGACACTTCTTCAGAATTAGTAACTTCTAGATACATTGTTTTCGATTTGGATTTACACACTGCAGCAAAGTGCCCAATCTTTTTACAATTAGAGCATTGTTTTTTTAAAGCAGGACAGGAAGTCGAATTAGCCAGATGTGACTTTGAGCCACATCTAAAACAAGCAGGAGGTTTATCAGTTTTCTTCCACTCAAGTTTAGGAGGTCTATCACGTTGATTCGTATTTTGAGATGAAATTTTGTTTACTAAATCAACATGTGTAGATTTCCTATTACTCAATTCTTTAGAAGCAAATGCAGATCTTTCAATTCCCCTTGCTAATTCCAAAGTTTCTAAAAGTGAAGGATTCCGACAACATAAAATCCTCTCTTGAACTTTGTTACTAAAACAATTTACAACAATTTGGTCTCTAAGATACTGATCAATAGGACCCTCAAATTCACAAGTTGCAGCTAGAACCCTTAATTCAGCTAAAAAGGTATCAATTTTTTCATATTCTCTTTGCTTACGAGTATAAAAATTGTGTCTCTCAACAATTATACTTGGTTCATCCTTAAAATACTTCTCCAAACGTGCAATAGCTTCAGTATACTCATTCCCATCATCTGAAGGAGGCCTAACTATAGGAGGTTGATGATCAAAAATTCTTTGACCCTCAGCACCCAAAGCACTATATAACATAGCATTTTTCCTGACAGCAGAAAATTTTACAGCATCAATAGCAATAATATAGCTGTTAAAAGATTTAACCATTGAGTCCATTTGATTTTAGGAGTACCAGGTTCAGGAAGAAACGGAGATGGAAGGACTGCAGTTTGTTGAGCCATATTAAAATTATCAAAGTATAATCAGGAGAAAATTATGAAGAAATGCTCCAAAACAAGTAAAATCATAAACAAGAAAATATGTAAATCAGAGTAGATGAAACAACATATTGTAAACTTGTTGCAAGCTGTGTGTATCAGTGTAAATGACACACAAAATTAAGGAAAAACTAAAGGTTGTATGAATTAGCGCAAACAAAAAAGGCAATAACCCTGAGTTTGTAGTAAGCTGTGTGTATCAGCGTGGACGATACACGTGTTAAAATAAGGTTTGAAACAGAAAGTTATTAAATTCGTTGAAAGCTGTGTGTATCAGCGTAAATGATACACGCAACATAAATGCATAAAGGACAATGTTCCTGAAATTGTAGTAAGCTGTGTGTATCAGCGTAAATGATACACGTTAAATAAGTGCATAAAGGACAATGTTCCTAGAATTGTAGTAAGCTGTGAGTATCAGCATGAACAATACACGAGTTTAGAAAAAAACATTTTATTTCAACGCTTACGTGATACCTTTTTGTGGGACTGCACAGTCAAACCTTCCGATTCAGTGAAAAGCAACGATGCCGCTAGAGTCGCTAGGTTACGATCCTGAAGAGTGACGATGCTTGAGCGTTGCTGGGTTACGAAGGTTGGAATGCGAAATCACGTGATGACCGGCACGTCAGCGTGAATGCGTAGAGACGCTTCCAGAGCTCCAAGAAGGAATGAAGATGGCAGAAGGTTCGGAGGGTCACTGAAGCGCAGGGAGAGATTGACCAGTAAGTCGAATGAAATAAGTAACGGTCATCTGGGCATATTTGAAAAACGCAGCCAAAGGAGGCCTCGAAGTAAATGAAAAAATTGTGAAATGTACCAAACACCTGAATCTAGAAGTGGGAAAAAACAAAGGTGTTTAAAGGAGTGGAAAAAAAACCCAGTTAGTATATCGTAATAGAGTAGAAAATAAAATACAAAACATTAATAGTTTCTTGAAAGAAAAAAAAAACGTGCTCAAAGTCAATTAAATATTTACAACAAGGGGTGGTGAGGGATAGAGTCTCTGAATTAAGCAGAAAGCTCTCACCCAGTCAAGAGATCAGGGCTAGATCCAACACCGTTTTTTAGCTCACTGCACCATCCCAGTTTCAGAACCTGGCTGTATGCAAATTAGTCTGTTCCTGTCCCAGTGCATGATGGGAACAGGGCAAACCAAACTACAAAAGCCAATTCTTACACTGGGAAGGAAACAAGCTCCCGGGGACCGGTTTCTGGCATTACAGCCGTCTTCGGCCCGGTTTGCTTGAATCCTGATGGTGCAATGAGCAAGGGTCTCACATCTGAGAATACCCTTCCACGCTTAGGGTGGACAAAACTATTTACAACAAGGGGTGGTGAGGGACAGAGTCTCTGAATTAAGCAGAAAGCTCTCACCCAGTCAAGAGATCAGGGCTAGATCCAACACCGTTTTTTAGCTCACTGCACCATCCCAGTTTCAGAACCTGGCTGTATGCAAATTAGTCTGTTCCTGTCCCAGTGCATGATGGGAACAGGGCAAACCAAACTACAAAAGCCAATTCTTACACTGGGAAGGAAACAAGCTCCCAGGGACCGGTTTCTGGCATTACAGCCGTCTTCGGCCCGGTTTGCTTGAATCCTGATGGTGCAATGAGCAAGGGTCTCACATCTGAGAATACCCTTCCACGCTTAGGGTGGACAAAAATATTTACAACAAGGGGTGGTGAGGGACAGAGTCTCTGAATTAAGCAGAAAGCTCTCACCCAGTCAAGAGATCAGGGCTAGAGACAGACTGATTTGCATATAGCCAGGTTCTGAGCTGGGATGGGGCAGTGAGATAAATAACGGTGATCGATCAAGCCCTGATCTTTGGACTGGGTAAGAGTGGTCTGCTCAATTCAGACACTCTGTTCATCACCACCCCCTTTTGTAAATCGATTTTGGCCACTATAGGTGTGGCAGGGTATACTCAGACATGAGTCCCTTTCTCACTGCTCCATCAGGATTCAAGCAAGCCGGGCCGAAGACGGCTGAAATGCCAGAAACCGGTCCCCGGTAGCTTGTCTCCTTTCTGGTAAAGAATTGGCTTGGTAGTTTAGTCTGCCCTGTTCCCATGATGCACTGGGCCAGGGACAGACTGATTTGCATATAGCCAGGTTCTGAGCTGGGATGGGGCAGTGAGATAAATAACGGTGATGGATCAAGCCCTGATCTTTGGACTGGGTAAGAGTGGTCTGCTCAATTCAGACACTCTGTTCATCACCACCCCCTTTTGTAAATCGATTTTGGCCACTATAGGTGTGGCAGGGTATACTCAGACATGAGTCCCTTTCTCACTGCTCCATCAGGATTCAAGCAAGCCGGGCCGAAGACGGCTGAAATGCCAGAAACCGGTCCCCGGTAGCTTGTCTCCTTTCTGGTAAAGAATTGGCTTGGTAGTTTAGTCTGCCCTGTTCCCATGATGCACTGGGCCAGGGACAGACTGATTTGCATATAGCCAGGTTCTGAGCTGGGATGGGGCAGTGAGATAAATAACGGTGATGGATCAAGCCCTGATCTTTGGATTGGGTAAGAGTGGTCTGCTCAATTCAGACACTCTGTTCATCACCACCCCCTTTTGTAAATCGATTTTGGCCACTATAGGTGTGGCAGGGTATACTCAGACATGAGTCCCTTTCTCACTGCTCCATCAGGATTCAAGCAAGCCGGGCCGAAGACGGCTGAAATGCCAGAAACCGGTCCCCGGTAGCTTGTCTCCTTTCTGGTAAAGAATTGGCTTGGTAGTTTAGTCTGCCCTGTTCCCATGATGCACTGGGCCAGGGACAGACTGATTTGCATATAGCCAGGTTCTGAGCTGGGATGGGGCAGTGAGATAAATAACGGTGATGGATCAAGCCCTGATCTTTGGATTGGGTAAGAGTGGTCTGCTCAATTCAGACACTCTGTTCATCACCACCCCCTTTTGTAAATCGATTTTGGCCACTATAGGTGTGGCAGGGTATACTCAGACATGAGTCCCTTTCTCACTGCTCCATCAGGATTCAAGCAAGCCGGGCCGAAGACGGCTGAAATGCCAGAAACCGGTCCCCGGTAGCTTGTCTCCTTTCTGGTAAAGAATTGGCTTGGTAGTTTAGTCTGCCCTGTTCCCATGATGCACTGGGCCAGGGACAGACTGATTTGCATATAGCCAGGTTCTGAGCTGGGATGGGGCAGTGAGATAAATAACGGTGATGGATCAAGCCCTGATCTTTGGACTGGGTAAGAGTGGTCTGCTCAATTCAGACACTCTGTTCATCACCACCCCCTTTTGTAAATCGATTTTGGCCACTATAGGTGTGGCAGGGTATACTCAGACATGAGTCCCTTTCTCACTGCTCCATCAGGATTCAAGCAAGCCGGGCCGAAGACGGCTGAAATGCCAGAAACCGGTCCCCGGTAGCTTGTCTCCTTTCTGGTAAAGAATTGGCTTGGTAGTTTAGTCTGCCCTGTTCCCATGATGCACTGGGCCAGGGACAGACTGATTTGCATATAGCCAGGTTCTGAGCTGGGATGGGGCAGTGAGATAAATAACGGTGATGGATCAAGCCCTGATCTTTGGACTGGGTAAGAGTGGTCTGCTCAATTCAGACACTCTGTTCATCACCACCCCCTTTTGTAAATCGATTTTGGCTACTATAGGTGTGGCAGGGTATACTCAGACATGAGTCCCTTTCTCACTGCTCCATCAGGATTCAAGCAAGCCGGGCCGAAGACGGCTGAAATGCCAGAAACCGGTCCCCGGTAGCTTGTCTCCTTTCTGGTAAAGAATTGGCTTGGTAGTTTAGTCTGCCCTGTTCCCATGATGCACTGGGCCAGGGACAGACTGATTTGCATATAGCCAGGTTCTGAGCTGGGATGGGGCAGTGAGATAAATAACGGTGATGGATCAAGCCCTGATCTTTGGACTGGGTAAGAGTGGTCTGCTCAATTCAGACACTCTGTTCATCACCACCCCCTTTTGTAAATCCAAAGTCAATTAAAGACCAACAAAGGTGAATCTATGAGCCTGCATCGAGGTATACAAAGAATAAAAATACATGCAGCAAAGCTCCCAATAGATTAAAATATATTGAAAAACAAATGCGAAGCTCCCAGTAGTTTTAAAGGAAAAAGGACTTATCTTGAAGGTAGCAGTAGCAAGCAGAATTCGAAGTCTTTTAAGTTGTTCAGTAGAAGTGAGTTGAAGTATTCAAGGTCCGCGAAAAATTCAAAGAAGGACAGTGAATGAACACTGAAGTCGGACAAGATCTTCCAGAAAAAACATAGAGTCTGGGCCTAGGTTCAGTGAAGTGCTGACTTGACCACCTTGTCGCCAAATTATGTTGTATCCAAAGATCACAGGAAAGAGAAGTAAACTTAAGGATTTAAGTTTATTTATGAATAACAAGTACAGCACCAGATCAATCAGAGAGCTCTTCCAAGAAGCATCAGTCTTCAACTGAACATCAGAGGCTTAACATTCTAAAATAACCTAGCAACCTAAGCACTAGGATACAGCAGTATAATGAAGAATATACAATAAAGAGAATAACTGAGAAAACATAGGAAATAAGAAAACATAGGATATAACAGTTATGTAAAAGAATACAGTTTTACAAAGAGATGCTTTGAAAAATGTATGTTAAGAGACGGACACATTTGCTTGAATGACGTGATAGGTTTCACTAAGATAACACAACATACTTTACAGATTCCGAAAAAGAAATTCGCCAATAACAAGTTTTTCTTAGACAAATATGTATAGGTTTAGAGGATTCTATGGAGATGTTCGAACAGTACTTGGCATTATATGAAACAATCACCTACAAATACTTTTCTCCAGAAAACAAGAGATGCCCTGTCTACTAAGAGTGCACATGCACATCTCGCTTAAAGGGCTGAGAACCTCAAGGTTTCCATTAATGGAATCTCAACCATCAGAAAAACCCTTAAACTGGCACCCGATTAGCCACATGGCTGTTGGTCACCATGGTGCTCACTCCCTTATTTAGGTATAATGGAAATGACGTTTTTTCCTGTCCAGGAGCGCCAAGGGATCATATGGAGGTCTCAGAAGGGGACACCATGCAATGGACTTAAAATGCATGGAAAAATACTTGTGCATCAGTGCTATTGCTTGTTGTTTAACTAAAACAAGTCAAGCTTTGGGCCTTTGTAGAAAATATAAGCAATGCAATAGCATAACAAGTGAAAACAATGCAACACAATACATATCCATATTAAGATCTGGCTTACCGAGTCCCCGGTTGTAACTTAGTTAGTAGTGACACAAAGGAACTCTCACAACTGCTCCTAACTCTGCCACAAATGTTATTGGATTTTCCTTAGCTGCTGACATCCGCTTCTGAAGGACCAAGGTTACTATGAGAACCTGGCTAAGTCTGATTCTCTTCTCAGCTAGTCATGCTTGTTAGTGGCAGATTTAATAGGAAAAATGGTTGTCTAAAACCACACAAATACAAAACAAATATATTTTGGAGTGACTAAATTAGTAATAAACTGTCAAATTTAAAATGTAAGAGAGGAATGCACAGTTAAACTGGAATCATGAGAGATAAAGTTGCTGTATGATTCCCAAGGAAACAAAAAATTAAGTTGCCAAGTACAAAAACTATATGACAACATAAATGAAACAAAATAAAGTAAACACATACAGAAAGCTAATGACAAAAATAAAAAACAAAACTGGCAAAACAATGCTTATAACAAACTAAAATGACAACTCAAACTAGTACCAAAGAAAAAAACCTATTGATTAAACTCCTCTAAATAAAATTCAAGAAAATAGTGTAATTTGCATTTTTCTCCTCTCTGTCACTTTCGTGATTTAACTCTCACCTTCCTACTCTCGTTCTCTGAAGCTTAACAAAACCCTAATGGAAAGCGAAAGGCCACACACTTTGTACAGAAGACCAAAATATTTGAGTCCCCTGTATTAGCTCACCATTATAGTGTTGGTATTCCCTCTGTTGGCATTGTCTTCGAAAGAAAAGGTAGAGACTGGCTGTATTTGGTAAGATATGTGAGATTGTATTTGTGTTCCTTAAGCTCATGGACAACGTCATGACAGCAATAAATCCAAAGTACGTCACCGACCACGAGGTGCGCGACATCAGGCACGGAGTCACACGGACCCCCAAACAAACACTACCTTGGAAACAAAGTCTATGATGATGCACAGCGCGGTAGAGGTGAGGAGTCGGGTCTGAGGTCTAGGCCGGCTCCCAGGCTGCGACGGGGGAGGCGAGGCTTCCTATCCGCGAGGAGGCGAAGTGTTGAATCCAGGACAGGGGAAGGCGGTTGCATCAATGGTAAGGCGTCTGTTCACATGAGAGATGCGAAGTCGGCGAGTTGGTGGAGTCACTCTCGGCGTTATCGGTGTTACTGGATGCGGTCACTGGCGGTGACAGAGTCAATACGAGTGCTGGTGTCGGGAACGCTGATAACTGCAGGTGTCAAAGGGCGTCGGAGCTGCGGTGCAGGCAGGGAGGTGCATTGCGCACTTCACGAGCGGTGTAGGTTGCGGTGTCACGGCGGCAGCGCTGGCGGCGTCAGAGATTGCTTTCTTGGTTCTCTTAGGTTTCTTCCAACTCCCAACAGCAGGAACAACCTCCAGAGACCCAAAACCGTCAGGTGAGCTGGGGGTGAAGTCTGTGTGTCCCTGAGACTTCAGAACAGAAGGCCAGTATACACAAGCCCTCGGAGATTCTTCTTCAAGCAGGTTCAAAGCAAATTTCCAGTCTTTGTCCTGCAACTGCAGGCCAACCCCACACAGCACACAGCAAATGGGCAGTACTCCTCCTCGTAGCTCTCCAGCTCTTCTCCTTGGCAAAGGTTCCTTTTGACTCCAGGAGTGATCTACAATTCTGGGGTTTAAAATCCACTACTTATACCCCATTTTGTCTTTGTTCTTCTTTGTGCGAGGGTCTCTGAGCCCAGTCCAAACCAATTATGTCCTCACTGGTGCGGATTGACCACAGGGAGTGGGGACAGCATTGTGCAAGGGAGACAGGCCCTATTTAGGTCCAGGTAAAACTCCTCCCAATACTCTAAATGCAGCCGAGGTCTATTCAGCTTAGCTCTGAGTCATCCAGGAAGGCCCAGGCACATTTCAACCCCCCACCCCCGATGTCTGTCTACAATGAATGCACATCCTCAGCCGCCTTGACTCTTCAAAACCAGACAGGCAATGTACAAACAGGCAGAGGCACACAGAATGGTTAAACATGAAAATGCCTACTTTCTAAAAGTGGCATTTTCAAACACACAATTTATAAAACATCTTTACTAAAATATGTGTTATTAAATTCTGAGGTCAGAGAGCCTAAACTTTATTCCTCAATCTTGTCCCAATAAGAGGTTACACATACACTGCACCCTGCCCATGGGGGTATGATGGCCTACCAGAGGGGTGCCTTACATGTAAGAAAAGGGTAGGTTAGGGTCTGGCAAGTGGGTGCACTTGCCAGGTCGACATGGCAGTTTAAAACTGCACTCAGACCCTGCAGTGGCAGGTCTGAGATACCTTTTGAGAGCTACTCATGTGGGTGGCACAATCAGTGCTGCATTCCCACTAGTAGTATTTGATTTACAGGCCCTAGCACACTCAGTGCACTTTATTAGGGGCTTACCAGTAAATCAAATATGCCAATCATGGATAAACACATATGTCACAAATTACAGAGAGCATATGCACTTTAGGGATCACTGCCATAATATCAATGACACAAATATAGACTTATCAAAATATCAAGGAAAAAATATAGAATGCAAAAATATCGAATCCCTATCTCCAAACAGGTAAGTACAAAAATATCAAATCAAAAATATGGTTGTAAAAAATTATAGTTAGTCAAAATATCTTAAAAGTAAATGAAAATTAATGAAATAATAAATATAATTAACTTAAACACACTTGAAATACTTAAATACCCTTAAAATAATAAATAATTAATGTAAGTTAAAAAAAACCATACAATTTCATTTTTTAATACATATATATATATATATGAACATAATATTAATAAAAAATATACAATATTTTTACCGTAGGATAGCGGGAGGGTAACATTTACTATTACCACTCCAGTGAGTGCAACAGTAGAGAAAGTGTTGGATAGCGTAGGGGTAAAAATTACTATTCTCACTCCAGTGAGTGCAACAGTAGGGAAAGCGTTGGATAGCGGGAGGGTAAAAATGACTTTTCCCACTCCAGAGAGTGCAACAGTAGGGAAAGCGTTGGATAGCGTAAGGGAAAAAATGACTATTCCCACTCCAGTGAGTGCAACAGTAGGGAAAGCGTTGGATAGCGTAGGGGTAAAAATTACTATTCCCACTCCAGTGAGTGCAACAGTAGGGAAAGCGTTGGATAGCGTAGGGGTAAAAATTACTATTCCCACTCCAGTGAGTGCAACAGTAGGGAAAGCGTTGAAAAGCGTAGGTGTAAAAATTACTATTCCCACTCCAGTCAGTGCAACAGTAGGGAAAGCGTTGGATAGCGTAGGGGTAAAAATTACTATTCCCACTCCAGTGAGTGCAACAGTAGGGAAAGCGTTGGATGGCGTAGGAGTAAAAATTACTATTCCCGCTCCAGTGAGTGCAACAGTAGGGAAAGCGATGGATAGCGTAGGGGTACAAATTACTATTCCCACTCCAGAGAGTGCAACAGTAGGGAAAGCGTTGGATAGCGTAGGGGTAAATATTACTATTCCCACTCCAGTGAGTGCGACAGTAGGGAAAGTAAATACTTCATATATGAATACAAATAAATTAAATATTAATACCAATTGCAAATTAATTGAAAGTAATTACCAATTTAATATAATATAATAATTAATCAAATAAAAATACAAATAAAAATTATTATTAAAAATAATTACCTTTTAATACAAATTAATTACCAATTTTTAACAATTAAAAAATAATTCAAAATTAATTCAAAATAAATACCAATGAATAAATATAAAAATTTTATTAATTACAATTAAATTACTTCCCACCCTATTCCCCTATAAACCCACAACCCGCAACAGAAAATAAATTAATAAAATTAACATAATTATCAATTAATCAATTAATAAAAATTCAATACCAATTATAAATAAATTACAAATTAAAAATTAATTAACAATTAATTCAAGATAAATACCAATAAATAAATTAAAAGTTTAATTAATTCGAATTAAATTACTTCCCACCCTATTCCCCTATAAACCCACAACCCGCTACAGAAAATAAATAAAATTGACATAATTATCAATTAATAAAAATGAATTACCAATTATATTTTAATTAATTACCAATTAAAAATGAATTAACAATTAATATAAAATAAATACCAATAAATAAATTAAAATATTTAATTAATTATAATTAAATTACTTCCCACCCTATTCCCCTATAAATCCACAACCCGTTACAGAATTATATTTCGCAAAAATTAAATACCATAAAATTAAATACTTAAAATAAATTATAAAATAAATATACACTTTCACTCATATACTAACATAAAAAACACTTTAAAAAATTCGATATTATTAAAAAATCGATATTACCTTCTCAAATTCGATATTTTTGTTGACTATATTCTGTCCATTCGATATTTTGTCCATTCTATATTTTGCATTCAATATTACTGCAATTCTATTCGATATTTTTGTTGACTATATTCTGTCAATTTGATATTTTGTCCATTCTATATTTTTAATTCGATATTACTGCAATTCTATATTTTTTACTCAATATTTTGATTGTATACCACTGATTAGCAGTGATAAAGTGCCCGGAGTCCCGAAGCCAACAAAACCAGGTCAGAAAAAAAAAAAAAAAAAGAAGCTAGATGTTTGGGGATAACCCTGAAAAAGGGCATTTCCAACACAACAGAAATGCAGACTGTGTGGAGAACTGTCATGAGTGCACGAGGAAAACAATCAGAGGAAGAAGGGCCATCAGTTCACCAAGTTAGAATAGATTCAGAACATCAATATCAACTCAGCTGTTAGAGAAATTAAGCTTGAATTTAGACGTGTTGCGCTGGAAAGCTTGAGCTGGAAAGTTACAGGAATTTGGGTCTGACTGCAAGACACAACCTTTAGGGCATCAGTCCAGATTTGTGACTCATGAAAAAAGTCTCAAAAGGATAACTTTATTTTACTCACTGAAATATTTACTGACGTAATGTATTAATTGACCACCATATGCAGCCTCTGTGCCGATTAGAAATTAAAATACTTTGAAAGCATAGACAATATCTAAGAATTTAAGAATAGCTATTTGGGTGATAAACTGCAGGAAGAGAAAGAGAGAGAGAGCTAAAATAAAGAAACTCATTCTTCCACATTTGAACATATAAGGTAAGGAACAAAAGAAGGAATCATCCCCGACATAGGCAATGCAGTGATATTGTGAGCATTCCTCTTGCACACTTGAGCACGGAAAACAGAGAAAATTCTGCTTCGTAAAAAAAAGTTTGATTCATACATTTGAAAAAATTAAGAATAATGTGCAAAGGTCTGAAAGGTAATTTTCTATATAGAGTAAGTTTTTCTGCAACTCACAACCACAGGCAACTGAACACTCGGGCATATAAACTTAGCTACATCTGTAGAGATACATCCTGACTGACATGAAGGACATACTCTGTTGGGTTAGGTGCAATTCACTATATTCCAATCCATTCAATGTTGGTTGGTTCTGAATATCTAGTCTTTGTGGAGGGCTTGTAGGGGAAAGGGTTCCTTGTTACTTCTGCCAAAGACAGTAGACCTAACACAGTCTGAGGGCGGATAGATAGCACACTAAAGAATTCATCTGCAGTCACAATTGAGACTCGGCCAACTGAAAGGTCAAAAAGATTACCAAAACAGGAGGACGTCTAAAAATAAGGTGAATCGCTATGCTGAGCCTGTACCACAGGCAGCCTTGCATGATGGTTAAATGCTGGGCATAACAAAACTTTGAATGATGATGTTTCTCAGACTTTGCCCTGTTAAATGGATATTTCATTTTTATACCTCTGTCGCTGGAAATCTCCTTCTGCACCCAATTTATGAGGATTGCTTATATCAGTCTACGTTTCTTTTCTTAATGGTGATGCCATGTGATGACTTTGTACAGAGTGAGAAATGCACGTCTGAATGACTGTTAAGTCAGCACCACTACTGTTTCTCTTGGGAACGAGACAGACTATGTTACCAGTGCCGGACACTGCTACAACTCCAGAGATTGCTACCTTATTAGAAAGGTAAAGCTCAGCATTCTGATGAAAGCGTTACTGGATTAAGCAGGCAACCACACATATGAGGAACTGAACTTGTCCAGGAATGAAACTATGATCTGACCACCTTACCTTTGCAAATTTGACACAAATGCATTCATTAGTGGATTCTTGGGTGTAGGGAGGCCTACTAATGCAGCAATTCTAAGAGGTCACCCTGACAAAAGGAGACCGTGGATCAAGGTATGAGAATAAGGATCTAAGATGAAATTGAATATCCTGATTTATGGATGTAATTGAAAGCTAGCTATTTACCAAACCGAAAAAGAGAATTTGACTTGTGTGGCAAATACCCATGGTTCAAGTATTCCAAATCAATGCCATGCAGGTACAACATGATCCAAAGACTGAATCAGTTCGGACAAGACATATCATTCAGGTTGTACATGTATGCACTGGTATATCAAAGTCCAGAATAAAACAACCGTAGACACTTTTGTTGATTAATCTGCTCAGAAAAGGAGAAAAAGCAGTAACAAATGACACCTACATTTATGGCAGTGGCAACAGTGGTAGAGAGAGTACCTAATGTCTCAGGAGGACCTAAGAAAATCAAATCCTCCGCTTTCTCACTAGCCAGGTTTCACAAGTAGGAAATAATTTTAGAGTATACAGCTACCATACATGGAAGAATCTGAAATGGGCAAGGCCAGATCATCATTAAATGAAATGGTGATTAGGGGGTTGGCATGCACTATTAAGGGTGGCTTGAATGCATAAAGTAAATATTAAAGTGATTAGGTCTGCGAGAGATGCTCATAGGGCCCACACTGGGAAGGGAAGAGGGAACAGAGGAATGACAGGGAGGAAGATAGATGACTTGGATTGTGAAATTTGTTTTAGTGACAAAATTAGATATTCAGTATTAGCAGCCACCCAAGTGAGAGGTACCACCAAAGCATACTGGGACAGCTACTAATTTCTCTTCTATTTCTTCAACAGAATACAAAGAAGAAATCGAGGATGCTGAGCAGAAAGTCTGAATCGCAGGACAACAGACCTAACCTTAATGCACCACTTGCGCCTATTACAAGATATAGCTGTTAGTACAACTGCCTAATTGTCTTTGTATTTTCTATTACCATCCTCTAGGAATAAAATAAAACATGGCAAATAATCCAATTAAAAATCTGAGAAAATACTGTTTAGCGCATGAGAACAGCAAACCAAGTTAACTCTCTTTTTGGGCAAAGCTTTGCTCCTTTTTTGTTAGCTAATTTTCATACTGTCTATCCTCTAAATGGCTTTACAGTTGAATAGACAGGTGGCTACCTGTCTCTCCACAGTACATCTTTTGTTTAAAAGTGAACAGGTGTGGAATAATGATAACAATAGGGGTACTGTAAGAAAATTAAACAGGTTGCAAGCTTTGGTTTCTAGTTTTTTTTAAACAATGGAAGCAATATTCAGTCACACAAATCTTTCCGTTGTTCACGTTTAATTACATGCATGGCAAACCACACAGAACTGTGCGCATACGTTGATGATTAAATGATTTAATTTCAGCTCCATCAAAACAGCATTTGGAAAGTAGATAGGGTCTTTGCCAAAAACACAGATATACATCCACCACCGTCAATTTAGGAAATTACTGCAGAAAAGAAGGAATATGATTCTTAATGCTGGGATTTGGATGGTCAAACGAGATGATAAAATGCAGCTTTCTTTATGGTGATGCCAGCTCTTGTGCTTGACAGCCATATAGAATAATTTTCTGTTATTTCAGAACTGATCTAACAAAGGAATTCGTATTTTCTCCACTGAAAAGCCAACCATAAAAACAGATAGCACAACTCCTTATTCTAGACTAGTTTGCATTAACGCAGGGCCCCAATCTTGGGGAAAGAAAAACAGCTTCACTTGGGTAATAAAAAGCAGGGCGCAGACATAGAAAGCACAGACAGCTACAGGATGCACAGAAACACAACTTAAAATAGTCGGTGTACATCTGTGATTTACTCGGTTTGCCTGTGTTAGCACATTAAAACTAGGCCAGTTGGCTTTGTAAAGGCTTGTTGTCAATATGCATGAGGGAGGCTGCTCATATAAAGAATTTTGAAAGGAATGAAGCGATCTGTCCAATATACTATGACAGCAATAAAGGTGAATATTTGCTGTTCCCTTGTGAAAACCAGATACAGATTAGAGCACATATAGTGGACAGGAAGAATACAATGTTGGTGTGTGATGTTGTTTCACAGGAAAGACTTGAGAATGAATGAGAATATTTTTAGGCAATTTTGTGCAGTGGAGGTTGCAATCTCCCAATAGTATCTGGCCACTTGAAAAGGTGAACTCATCAGTACTAAAATCAAGAAAACATCAATAAAACTCATTTTTTGCTGCCTGGTGGGCAGTGTAGAGGGTTCAACCTGCATGGTTTGGGAGGTGTGTTTATAGTCTATACAGTAAGGCACTGGAACAAAGATGAGTCTAACGAATTAAACAATTTGCAGTTTTTTCTACTGAGTTGAAGTGGAGGAGTTTGTATTCTAGTGATAGGATAAGATCAAATAGTGTTATAAAGTATGTGCACAGCGAGGACACCAGAAGTGGCATTCAGTCAAGGTAACGGTCTAGGCTGAGGGTTGATACGGAAGATGCATTAGAGACTGCAGATCTACAGTTCAGGAGGGCAGCTTATATGTGTAAGTGATGGTCACTGTTATGCGAGCAGGGGAGAGTAAGACTACAGCAGATTTGTAAGTAGTTTGTTGTAATAGAGGGTAGTTGTAGATAGTCTTAGGGGTGTAGGGTCTCAGAGATGATGTTCCACACACCCTGAAGTCTGAACTGGTATGACTTCTCTCTGTTTTAGGTTTGGTTGCAAAATGTGTTGGTTATGTATTGAGATGTTTAGATTGACCATGGGAAGCACATTCAATAAGGACGGCTACAATACTCAGCCATAAAATATCACTCAGTAGAGAGAGAAGATGGCCTAGTGTTTGATTTGGATCACAAAGAAGCAAAATCATCAATGGTACAACAATAGCATGAGTGCCGGACACCTTTAGGTGCAAAATCACCCTTGGTATCACATGCAGGTGCACAGTCATATTTAGGTGTGAAATCACCATCATCAGGAGTGTGAAAATACTTTGAGGAATATTCACATATAAATGCAAAAACACTTTTAGGTGCATTTAAATGTGAATAATCGCATTTAAATGCAAAAACATTTTTAGGTGCATATTCATGTTTAAGTGGAAAACACATTTGTTGCAACATCAGCAGGCATGCACAGACACCTTTAGATGCTAGAACACAGCAAGGTGAAAAATCTAATTTTGCTGCATACTCGTCCATGGTGAAACATCAACAGGAGGGTAGAGACACACTTGGGCAAAACATATGTTGTTGCAAAAACCATATTTATGTGAACACACACAGCTAGGTACAAATGCACCTGGAGTGTTATCATTCATCACTCATAATGAGCTATGGGGTTAAGACACACCTGTCCGAGATTGCTCATTTGGACGTGATTTTTCATAGCACAGGCCAAAAAGCAAAATAATTATGCATACAGTGCTGGTATTTTACATGAAACGTATTTTTTGTTATGTATTATTCTACAAATTATACATGTAATCGACCATCATATTTATTAATAACTTAGCAATCAACATAGTTATCAGAGTGAACATAACATGCATTCCAATCATTTTCTATATTGTATCCATACACATTAGTCTACCACTTGTTTAAGTTACCAATAATGACAAAAGCTCCTATATTTCTAAGATCAAATATGCAGAGTCATAAACAGCCCCTGCATACCTCAGTGCCGATAGGACTGAAGTTGCCCGTCAGCATCCCTCAAGCTACCAGTCCATTTGCTTAGCATCCCCAAATCCAAACACTGATAGGTTTTAGACCTTTGTCATGTATGGTGTTCTATGGTGCGAGGAGGGGCTCTCTGCTCAGCTTTGTCAAACAGTGCAATTAAATAAGGCGTCTTTGCTGATTCCAGGAAGCACACAGAAGCTGCTACTTGCAGTGTCTACTCTAGTCTATAATACAGGAATTACACAGGGTCAATTACACTGAAGCGGACCTCTAGCCATCATCCAAAGCTAAATTCTTCAGAGCGGAGAAATCGTTAGATATAGCCTTTTATAATGAGTAACATAAACATTATGTGGAAGTCAAGAAGTTAGTTATCTGTTGCTTTCATCAACTTCTCTTGAGCTTTTGAATGTGTTGACCCAGATAAATTATGGAATAAGTTACAAAAGGTGAATCACCCTGGCTTCTTATTAAAGACAATTAGCAATCTTTTTTTTTTGAAAAACTTGATTTTCTTCCGCCTAAAATAGGTAAAGTTCACCTGACCAGGTTAATATACGTGGATTATTTAGCCGTACTAGACCTTACTCTACCTGGGCTCCAACAGCAGTTTAAAACTGTGGTCAAATACGCAAGTGCTCATAACTTCACAGTCAATAAACATAAACGCAAAATAACGGGTGTTGGAGCCCAGAGTTTGTATTATCCTCCCCATTGGTTAGTAAACAACACCATGTCGGTCACTTTAGCTTGGTGCCTCCAGGTGAGCATTCGTCAGCAAGGCAATTTCAATTGGGATTGGACTATTTCAATCTTTTAACCCTTAAGGAAAATGAGATGTTCCATCCTTCAAAAAAATACAAGGAGCAACATTTGCTGCTTTAGCGCTCTATGAGGTGGAACTTCAAAATTCTAATACTTAGGAAGAATGGGAACTAAATCTTTAGAAATTATATCTGGGCTTGAAAACCTTTACCAATAGAGGTTATCTAACCGGAGCTAGGTGTGCCTGGTTTTCAATTCAAAGGTTATGCACAAATACTACACTTTTTAAAATTATTTGAGTAAGGGGACAGGTGGCCTGTTATAAGTTTTAATGTGGAATGAATTAAGACACTGGAATTGCTTGTTTTTAACAAAGTCTGAGGTACTTGGTCAGGCTAACAATGAAGCTTTGGTTGACATCTTAAATTACAGAAATAAGTTATTAATATAGTTTGCATTAAGTACTTTTATGTAAAGCCTTTTTATTCTCAATTTGATATCGAAGCAAAACTTGATAAAGTAGTACAGAAATGTTATATGGATTTTAAAGTTCAGACTATATTTGGTTAAAATCAGATTCTGGTAATAAACATGAGGGCTATTCGTTTGGTAACTGTCTAAATCAAGATTTGAACAATGTGCCTTTATACTGTCCAGTAATATTAACTTTTTAAATAAGTTACTTAACTATGACTTTCAAATCTCCAAATGTTTGCTTGATTTTATAATTGGCATACTGTGCAGAGTTTAAGTTAATATTTGTTATTATTGCTTGTTTAACTTTTTACATTTTTTTTGCTGGTTTAATTTCGACTGTGTGCTTGTTGTGTATTTTGTATCTCTGTGGACATATAACCGTGTAAATATTGAATTGAGCAGAATGGAATATGGTGGTTCATGGAGGACAGACAGGCTCCCTGCTTAGCTTCCAAAATTTTTACAGAGAATAGTTATATGAAGCCTGAATTTTGTTTTCAGTCAGCACAAGGAAGCTGTTACTTTCTGTATCTTCTCTATATCACAGGAACTGAAGCACATCTTTAGCAAACACAAGGAGATGATGGACGGAAACTTTTCAGACGCTCACCCCCTTAGCCAAAAAACGGTCCCAGGATGCTTGTTTCCGGTCCAGGTAAAACATGGCTTGGCAGTTCGGGCTGGACTGTTCCCATGGGGCACAGGGTCAAGACTGATTTGCATATAGCTGTGTCTGAACTGGGGTGGCGAAGTGAGCAAAAGCACGATAATGGATTCAACCCAGCACTCCGGCCATCATCTTCTTGTGTTTGCACAACTTTAGCTACAGTGCCAATGCTTCTGAGAGTGGAAATATACCTTTTTATGGTCTGGCTTGAAGGCCCAGCTGTTGCCAGACAATTATGTGAGAATCACCAGGACAGGAGCTTTGGCTCCTCCCACATGTTGGGCGTGACTAGTAAATGTTTTGAGTAATCAGAAGTTGTGTACTTCCACAAAAAAATGTGCTTGCTCCCCAACAGCTGTGATTATTTTGTTTATTTATCCAGCTCCCTGAACTTGAACTTGCAGGGGTATAGGCAGGGTATTAAAATCCCTCCCCTGTAGCCACAGTAGAAGGAGAGTTCATGCCAGTATCTAGAGAGGTGTCCAGTCCGCTGGTGTCCACCAAATCCTCATACCAGTTCATGTTACAGTCTAGGGGCTGATATCCTTCAGGATCCAGCAACCCCTCCAATTCCTCCCAAAGTCCCAGCCCATAGGAATAGGGCTCTGGCCTAGAAGGCATGGCTCCAGTCAGCACCGGAGTTGGACGATGACCCTCTGGCACAGTGTTGGAGTTAGGGATGAGAATGGGGATGGCACCGCTGGAGGCTGGCGGCGATGCCGGGACCATCAGCATTGTGACCAACGCTGGGGCAGGTAGAGGTGGTAAGACCGGCGCCGGTCTGGATCTATCCACGGATTCAAGGGCCCCATTGGAGCCAGGGAGGGAACAGTCGGCGGTGGACTAGTGGGGGCCTCTCCTGGACAGTGGGGCCGAAAGCACAGCAGCAGGAATGGGCCGCCCAAATATGAGGAGCACAGCGTCATAAAACTCATGGAGTTGGTCTAGAGTTTCTACGGCACCCAGAAACTTAGTTCACGCTTACTCAACCATTATTTTTCACTCACTGTTGATCTGCAAATTGGAAAGTTTGAGAATACCCACAAAGTTATGACTTAGTGGGTGCACACTATCCCCCAACCCAGCCTCTCTCCCAAGACCACCTATTTACAAAACTACCAGTACTTACAAATTGTCTGTGGCTGTAAGCTCATACTAAGGGCATGGATGTCTGCAGAATCTGATGCTATGAATCAGGTGCTTCAGGACATATCATTTGCACTTATCGATGTTGCTTCTAAATTAAACTGAGTGCACAAAAATTGTGTTAATTGGACCCGAGAAGTTTGAATTAAGAAAGCAGATCATCTTAACCGTTGAATTTCCATATTTAAACACACCAAAGAGGTATGATAAAAATTCTGATTGAACCCAAACCAAACTCTTAAGAAGTTGGAAATTGCCCTTGTGCGGCTCCATGATGGCCCATTAGAACAGTGACAAGGAGACAACCAAACATACTGCAGAAGCACTTGTAGATTTAGAACATGGGTTGGTGGTGACAGCATAAACATCTGTGGCATAGAATAAACTGGTAATTGGGAAGGAAACAAGCTTCCGGGGACCGGTTTCTGGCATAATCGTGGAAGGGTATACTCAGACGTGAGTCCCTTGCTCATTGCACCATCAGGATTCAAGCAAGCCGGGCCGAAGACGGCTGTAATGCCAGAAACCGGTCCCCGGAAGCTTGTTTCCTTCCCAGTGAAAGAATTGGCTTGGTAGTTTGGTCTGCCCTGTTCCCATGATGCACTGGGCCAGGGACAGACTAATTTGCATATAGCCAGGTTCTGAGCTGGGATGGTGCAGTGAGCTAAAAAACGGTGTTGGATCAAGCCCTGATCTCTTGACTGGGTGAGAGTATTCTGCTTAATTCAGAAACTCTGTCCATCACCACCCCCTGTTGTTTAATTATATTGAGAATTAAGACATAAAATTATATGAAGTCAAAAACAAGGCATATCAAAAAGACAGAAACAACGCTATGAACATACACACGGTTGACAATCCTTACCTAATGGGGGAACAAAGTGACAGAGATCATGTCCGTACTTGAGTATCAGTGCAGGGTGCAAGTCAGTACTGAGGTACACTGTGAGAACCCTGATGGACGTCCAGGTATAAGTCAAGTAGAGACTACTAGGAAACTGGGGTTTTCTAGAAATGAACGAATGTAACAAAACACAAGTATATCACGAGACAAACGTAAATATCTCAGTAGCAGAATATCCCTGAAGAGAGCAGGTTCAACTCTTTCGACGCTATTGACGGAACCGTTCCGTCACGCCCCTCGGTGGGCTGTGCTCATGACAGAAGGGTTCCGTCATGGCCCGCTCGCCGCGTCTGCGCAGTTCGTTTCTTTAAGCGGGCGGGGCCGTGACGGAACCGTTCCGTCACAAGCACAGCTCACCCGCGAGCTGTGACGGAACAGCGAAGGTGTTAATAAGTGGTGAAGTGTGAAAGCCTAGTCAACATTCACTACAGTAGAATAAATGTATGCTCTAGGTCCGGCTAGAGTGGTGCATCATGAGCAATCTGTCAACTGATCTGTACAGGGATGTCAGTGCATTGTGAAAGTCCGTGTAGATAAGCTTTGCAAAAGCACTGAAAATGTATTAGTCCAGAAATATCCGTGCATGGCATATATAGTGCTCAACCTTGATGTACATGTTTCTGCACTAGAAGTTCAGCACATTCACGTCCAAAAAGAGGTCCTTGTCTTATTCACACCCTCGTCCATGCTAAATTGTATAATCTTTATAATCTGTCTCTTGTTAACATTCACTTACCTCGTGGTCAGTTTTACTTGTATAATGTACTTGCAGCAGCTGGCATGCAGCCAGAAGACTAGAAGGCAAAAAAGCACACAGTGAGAGTGCACACTCCGTGACCCAGCAGCAACCGCAGCCTGTGTAAGCAACCAGTGTTCTCTCCAAATACAGTTGAGCTCAGACTATGACACAAACTCAGAAGCAGCAGTTTCCCAAACACTGTCCTCATCCTCTGACCTAGGAACTTGATGCTGTTAGCCGCCTCTCACAAGCTACACCACACTCACACAATGTGACTAATGGCACAAGCTGCTACACAAAGCTAGTCTTCTAGGCTAAATGGGGAATGACCTTGGGCACAGCTGCAAGAGTTGCCAACCTTGCCATTTCCCCATTCTGTGACCCAGGGCCGAGGTGGTGTGTTAATTTACCTCTCGCAAATAACCCCACAGTCATATAATATGATTTACTGAGCAGGGCCTAAACAAAGGTCCAGCCTCTTTAGCCACGTGGTGAATGGCCATGTTTTGCAGCCCATGGGCCAGTCACAATGTCTGTGTGACTGCACAATAACTATGCACTTTAAAAAAGAGCGCATACATGGTCCATTACTGAACAGTATCCGAATATGTGACGTGGTCACTGACAGCAGGTTGAGTGAGATACTTTATAGTGCTGATTCGTAGTAATGCAGCTTTGATTGGAAGTGAGAGATGAGTCTTCATTGAGCTTTGAAGAAGGTGAGAAAAAAAGAGAAGTTGTGGAGGTAGAAAAGATGACCTTGGTTGACTGAGCAGCAATGACGTTTCTTTGATCCCACACTGAGTGGCTATCTTCAAGAATAGACACTAGTCAAGAGTGTCTTAAAAATGACAAAGAAGTTTAATAAAGTCTTGCCCTTGGCACACACATTACCCTGATTTTTTTTTTGCCCGTCAAGCTAGCTGATTTCCTTGAGTTAGGGGTAGAAGTTGAATGAAGTACTTTTCTTGAAGTTCTTACCATGGATCTGTGGATGCGTTAAGGTAAAATAGGGACCCAAGCTGATATCAGTCAAATGGAGGATGCAGGAAAATCTGTTAGAGAAGTCACAATTGCGATCTGAAGGACTAGCCTAGAAGATGGCAAAGACACTTGATTGAGTTTTATTTTCCAAGAATTGCTGTTTCCAGAGGACAGTTTCCTGTGAGACAACTCTTACTAGGGGGTACGATAAATTGATCCATCTTGCTAAAATCTGCTGAGAGATCTGGCAAGTTTACAGAATATGCCTTAATCTGCAATGGTGAGCATATCTTCCTATACACTGAGGATAGATTTTTCAGAAGTACAATTGAGTCAGCAGCCGGTGTAGCCCCTTCAATTCAGAGGATATTTAAACAAAAGCAGTCTCACTAACCATACCTTCATTCGAATGGGAACTTACATTTTTCATGTGTAAAGTTTATATTTTGGCAGGTAAAAGAAGCAATATAATTTCAATGGTCCTTTATCACTCACTCTGGGCTGGGTCATGTGGCACTTTGTGGGTTTTCGAAGAAAACACAAGGAGATGATGGGCAGAGCACTGAAACTATTCAGACACTCACCCCCAGTCACAGATCTGGGTTGAAACCATCATCGTTCTTTAACTCACTTCGCCATCTCAGGTCAGACCCAGCTATATGCCAATCAGTCTTGACCTTGTGCCTCCTAGGAACAGTCCAGACCGAACTGTTAAGCCAGGTCTTCCATGAACCAGAAACAAGCATCCTGGGATCGGTTTCGGGCTAACAGCCTCATCAGCCAGGCTAGCTTGAATCCAGTGGCAAAGTGAGCAAGGGACCCTCATCTGGGCATACCCTGCCAATTTAAGGCAAACTTTGTGGGCTTTACCTTGTCAAACATTGGTAGCAGTCATACTCTTGTTAAGAGGACATGTGAGATAGGAGCTGAACACTTGGGAATTAATAGGTCTCTATGTCAGAAATGTTAGCGTGGAAATATTATGGCAGGTCTGGCAAAACTTCAAGACGTAGCTATACAGCATTTCACAGCAGCTTGCTGTGTTTTGTTTGTGAATAGTAGAATTCCAACCAAAGGTGTAAATACCAGAATTGTTTTTGGTTTGCCTAAAACTCTGCCCAGGAGTAAAGCATGGAAGAACACAAAATAAGCATGTGATGCAACACACCATCTGTTAAATTACAGTACTAGCACGTATTTGCATATTGTAATCCGTGACCGAGTAACCTTAATGAGCGTTCATAAAATCATATTTTAAAAGAAGAGAAGGTAATGGGTTACTGTGGCTGTCCAACTTGTTTTCACCTGCTTAACGTGCCAGCTTATTCTCTTGCCAGAGGTAATTCACACTGCGTGGGCTAACACTTAAATTAGGTTTTAAGGTCATTAAGGAGTGCCTCAGAGGAGTTCCCAACTTGTTATTGGTGCTGCCCAAGCATGTGGCATGTCTAGTTGAAAGTAAGAAGTCTAGTGTAATTTGAGCAATTAGGATGACTAATGTTTGCAATAGGTGATACTCAAATCTGATTGGGTAGATAGGTATATTTATTTTGTCTTCTAGTCTACTCTCATGCACCTATACAAAACAATGAATGTGCAAACACTGAGAGGTAAATCACAATCAAATGCCAACTCTGGCTAAAGGACAGAGAAAATGGAAACAATTACTTACCAGTTATGCTAGTTCTTTTATGAGTCGCTGCCCAACACACTTCAGAATTTGCAGTTGAAAAAGCTCACCTACCAACAAAACCGAGCCCTTTTCTTGACAGTGTGCATTGAAATCTAGACAATTAACTTTGGGATTTGGTGGCAGAAGAGTGAGTTAGTGAAAAAAATATAATTATCAATAACAAACAAAGGATTTCTTGACTGTAGCACTTTACCCTGAAGATCATGTAGAACAAAGAATGATGCAGGATCTCAGGACATGTAGTATTTGAAAAAGGGTTACTATGGGCAAGACTAGCAACAGTCGAGAAGTAAAAGACCCTAAAGAACAAACACAAGAGTATGTACCACACGCTTAGTAGAATGGAAGGGAGTGCAACTTTATAATGAATACAGACTACTGGCCAGCACTGCCACAATTCAAAACTTCACTGTTAGACATGATGAGATCGATGGCAGAGAAATGTGGGGTGAGAAGAAAGTTGCAGTATCAAAAAGGTGAAGTGAACAGTAAGAGAAGCAGTATGTGAAGCTGTGCTAACTACGGGTGGGCGGTGAACTCCGCTCCTCCTACGGAGTTCATGGAGTTTTGCACACAGAGTGCACAGTTTCGGAAAAAACTCCACCAACCACCACGTAGCAGAGTTTTTTCCCTTGAGCGGCTTGACAATGGTAAGGTGGCGAGCGAGAGCAAGGAAATCAAGCGCTAGACCACCTCCTGGTGAGATTTTTCAACATGGGTGGTCGCAACTGGTCGCTACCGCTCACATAGAGAAAGCTGCCACTCGAATAGGAAATCTACGAGCAGCGGAAACAAGCAGCACCCTCTGGCGTGCCGCATGGTGCAGTTCCTGCTGACTTTACAGCGCGGGAGAGGCTCCCGGCAATAAAAATCAGCGTAAGCAGGTAGACGTGCCACAACTCCTCGGAGTCTCACAGAGTTTTTGGTAACACAGCGGAGCAAAACTCAGTGAGTTCTGCCCAACCCTAAAGCTGACAGAATCAGAATACCAAGAGGAGGAACCAAATAATAGAAAGAAATAGACTGATACAGCGAAGACATAAAACCTCTAGTCTGAACTAATGTATGAGACAAAGGGTTAAACTCACGAAGTAGCAAATGTTAATTCTGGAAAGTGGTGAGAACAGCCACAGCAAAATTGTTTAAATCAACAGGGAAATGTGGTGTGCCGTGTTTCCCAGTGGTGAAATGTTGTAGTTGTTATCAGTGTTATGTTTACGATCTGTGAATAACAATACAATACTTAAAACAAAGTATACAGACTAAGACAAATGAATACCACACATTAAAAAGCATTTGGAAGAAAATTAAGTAGTTACATAATATTACAACTTGCTCTGCCAAAATTGCATTATCTACACAATTACCATTTTCTGATCACAGTTAAAAGCTATAGATGGTAAAATGTGCAATATGACAAACAGTCCGATGGCGAACGCAGCATCCTAAAGAGGACCGAAAAGTATTGCAGCATGAGTACTTAGTTACTCCTGGGTGATATACCATAACAAAATGTACTTCAGATGCAAAAATATGTATTTTTTGGCAAGCAGCCAAAGTGTTGATGTGAGCCACCAACAGGTGCTTCTTGTCCAATGCCAACAGATGCAGTTGTCCAACAAATAAATATATTCCCTTTGCTATGTAAAGCGGTAAGGGAGGACGGTGGCAGAGTCTCCTCAGACCCGCTTGGCACCAGTAAGCACTTTCAGAGCGTAAGACTCTGCACTGCATTGTTTTAATTGTTGCAACGTGAAATTTTAAGAACTGATGTTATTTTAAAATTGATTACAAATTTTAAAGGCACTCACTCTATTGTTTGCTCACGCTTATTCCCGGTGACATTAGGGGCATTTTGAGCTCACCTGAACTCCGGGAAGTCTGTGCTCGATATTCCAGCCTGCCCGCCCCGGTCCGACTCGGTAGCCAATACCGTTGAGCGGAGGGCGGGACAGGAAGAGCCAGACA
This sequence comes from Lissotriton vulgaris, assembly GCF_964263255.1. Taxonomy (NCBI): domain Eukaryota; kingdom Metazoa; phylum Chordata; class Amphibia; order Caudata; family Salamandridae; genus Lissotriton; species Lissotriton vulgaris. The sequence goes on from NC_141697.1 coordinate 1,039,920,815, forward strand.
CTTCCAACAACTCGAGCGGTTAGCGCTCTAGCTCTACAGGGGAAAGGGCTATTTAGCCTTCTAGTCGCTCTGAGCGCGCAGTGGTCGCGCGCAGGGGAGCGCCTAAGGACGCGCCTAAGACAAGCGAAAGAGAAGCCCGTCTGCGACCGGACGGGGCCAGGGGCCATGGCACTTACATCTGCGGACCTAGGATACTGTCCCATCACCCAGGTGATTTATACCTCACAAGTACTGTTAGGACTACGAAATACCCATCAGTTGGGATGCAAAGGAGTGGCGGATACTAGTCTGGAGGGCCCTTTTTCCTGCCGCCATTGCCAGAACTCAGTTTCGGACTCAATTTGATGACATTGATCTTGCTGGTTGTCATCAAATACCAACAATGTATCACTGGGGAGCAAGAACCTGCTTTGTAACATTAGATCGCTATCAAAACACTCTACCGAGGTATGGGAACTCATTTCATCTGCAGAACCTGATCTATGCTTTCTAACAGAAACATGGTTGAAACCCCATTCGGTCCCTGCTATAACTTTAGGAATTCTGACTGGGTACAAAATATTCAGACTAGATCGCCCCACCAAGACAGGGGGTGGGATAGCAATTGTTTACAAACAGGAAATAGATAGCTCCATCTTAGACGAATTCTGTACCCCAGAACTAGAACTACTGATTTTTAAAATTAACATCGCACCCAAAGGTAGCCGGAAAGGGGCATTGGTATATCGCCCCCCTGGGCCTTGTGCCAATTTCTCCATCTCAATAGTGGAAGCATTGGCCCCCTATGTGAATAAAGACAGCGATTTCCTACTTTTGGGGGATTTCAATGTTCATAGTGAATTAAAAGAGTGTAAAGAGGCACAGTCCTTACTGACGGATCTGTCCTTATTGGGCCTAATACAAGCGAATAGTGGTCCAACATATAAGCAGGACATACATTGGACCTAATCTTGTCTAATTCCCCCTTGATTAACTGCCTACCTCCATTACAAGTAAACTGGACTGATCATTTCATTGTGGAATTTTATACTCCTAACATCAGCACACCTCCCTCATCCCCAATGGCCCTGCCTAGTAAACGGAGACAATGGCATAAAATAACACAAGAAGCTTTCTGTGAGAGGTTTGTGGAACCCTCCTTCACTCCCACAGAGGGTATTGAGGTGGCTTTGACCAAATCTGAAGGGGAAGTTGTAACAGCAGTGGATGCTATTGCCCCCTTGAAGGTGTTCAAACCTCGCCCAGCACACAAGCAGGAAGTCTGGTTCTCAGAACATTTAAGGTCCTTAAAACAAGTCGCCAGAAAACTTGAAAAGAAATGGAAATCCTCCTATTTGGCTGATGACAAGAACCATTTCTGGGAAGCCCTCACTATATACCATAAAGCGATTCGTACGGGCTGCAAGAATCATATTGCGTCCCAGCTTACAGCTGCTGGAAATGCTCCGAGGGTCTTATACCAAATCCTGCAGTCTTTTGTTAAACCTGTGGCTTGCGAGAGCTCTGAGTTAGCGTCACAGCAATTGTGTGATGAAATCTCACAGTTCTTTACCAAGAAAATAGATGGGATTTATGAAAAAATCATCAGCTCCAACCTGTCCTTCAGTGGAGATAAATTACGACCACAAATCAAGGAAGAACCTTACCCCACCACCCATACCCTAGGTATATTTCCCCCTATTTCTTTAGAAGAGGTAGCATCTTTAACTATTCAGATCAAGAGTGGGTGTCCAGCTGATACCATTCCAGCGAGAATAATGCCTATGCTTGGCAAAGAATTAGGTCCTGGGATCCAGAGACTTGTAAATCTCTCCTTGACTGAAGGTGAGGTCCCCAGGGTGTGGAAAAAGGCTCTGGTAAGACCAATTAGAAAAAACTCTGCAATTCCGTGGACAGACTTGTCTAATCTCAGACCAATTTCGTTGCTACCATTCCTGGGTAAACTCACAGAAAAGCATGTAAATCGACACCTATCTAATTACATCGAACAAGCAGGAGGCCTGGATTACTCTCAATTCGGTTTTAGGCCGAAGCACAGTACAGAGTCAACCCTACTGTCAGTTACGGACGATCTGCATATGTATCAGGACAGGGGTTACTCCGTTGTCCTGATATTATTAGACCTGTCGGCAGCGTTTGACACTGTGTCACATAACATCTTGATAGGTTGGCTGGCAAACATCGGTCTTGAGGATAAGGCACTGGCCTGGCTAAGGAGCTTTTTATCCAACCACACCCAATGTGTCACCATGGGTGAATATCGCTCGGTGGAGGTAGAGATTTTTAAGGGGGTGCCACAGGGCTCCTGTTTGAGCCCAACTCTTTTCAACATCTATGTGGCACCCCTGGCTAGAATTATGCGAGCCTATGGTTTCACCCCAGTGTCTTATGCGGATGACACGCAGCTCCTTTTTCCCTTCAAATCTCTCACCACTGAGGTTCAAACCTCCTTCTCCCAGGGCATGAAGGCTGTGGCTCAGTGGATGTCATCAAACTGCTTAAAGTGTAACGTAGGGAAGACCGAAGTCATGCTGTTCGGGGAGGCTAAAGTCCTATGGACTCCGGACTGGTGGCCACAAGATCTCGGGCCAGTCCCTGACCCCAAACATGTCGTGAAGAACTTAGGAGTTCGACTAGACCAGGAGCTCTCGCTGAAGCAGCACAGTAACTACATTGTGGGCTCATGTTTCCACGTGATAGGCCTTCTACGCAAAGTGTTCCCCCTACTCCCTGACTGCATCAGGAAAACATTGGTACAGGCTCTTGTTCTTAGCTTATCGATTACTGTAATGGCCTGCTGTTATCTGCAAATGAGGGAGTATTAGCCAAACTCCACGTTGTACAGAATACTGCGGCCCGGTTGGTTTTGAACGCCCCTCCTAGATCTGCGTCCAAACCTCTTTTGGACAAACTACATTGGCTGTCGGTCCGGCAAAGGATTAAGTTTAAGACATGCTGCCTAATTCACAAGAGCTTAAACGGATTAGGTCCCGCATACTTAAAAAACAAATTCACACCTTACTCTCCTGTTCGCTCCCTTAGGTCCAGCAACCAGTTTCTACTGTGTGTGCCCCATGCAAAGAAGTCCAGACATGGAGGCAAAGCTCTATCTGTTGTTGGGCCCTCATTATGGAACAAGCTCCCATTAGCTGTCAGACAATGTCCAGAACATCTGTTGTTTAAGAAGCAGCTTAAAACTTTTCTGTTTCAAAATTAATTCTTTTAAGTTCCCTCCTGATTGTGCTTGTGGTGTTCCTAGGGCGCAGAGATACTCCTCCGGGAGTCGATTTGAGCGCGATATAAACCAGCAAATAAATAAAAATAAAAATAAATAAAGCAGCAACACTATACCACCCTCAAGTCTTGCCTACTTGCATGCTGGTCATTGTTAAACGTGATTGACCATCAGTGTACTATGGACAACCAGTGTTTGTCTACAGTTATATAGTGGTAATGGGTTTATTTATCCATGGGAATTAGTGATACCGTCAAACGACTACAGGTGTGTTTTTATCAATCCTTTTCACTGGGCGCCTGCTCCTGCATCACAGAACATGCGGGGCACCCTGGGCCAAGGGCAGGCCAATCCGTGCCAGTCAGAGCCCGGCTGGGCCCCTCTTCTTTTTCAGCTATTCTCAGATAAGTCACCCCTATCGATGCCTCACACTTCCTACCCCTGCTTACCATGGCTGATAGCTTTCCTACAAGCACCCCCTCCAGCCCTGGTAGCCTTGACTTCCCCAGGCAGACCTAGCCTACCTCAGCCCCCGGTCTCGCCTCTTGCCCAGGGCACCCCCAGACACCCCCTCCACTATTACAGTTCGGAAAGAGGCCCCCTTTTGCCTCCGCTACCCAGCCTGCTGTTCTGATTCCACCTGTAAAGTCCACCACCACTCCTCCCTCCAGCATCCCACTTTCCCTACAGCATGGAGAAACCACAATGCAACCACACAGCGGATGCGCATAGAGGGCACTCCATGCACACACCTGGACTACACCCAGCATCAGGAAACCTACAAGCTTCCAGACCCAACCAATTCCTGGACCCCAATCAGCAAAAGGACCCCAACCCCCACGGACCGCCACCACTTCACCGAAGATCAACTTCAAGCCCTGAAGCCTGGACACCAGGAAATTAACAACTGCGCCCATGGCACTCACAGGACCATCCAAGGCTCCTTCTTCTGCTGGAACTGAAGCTACACCTGCATCACTGAGGATATCACCAACGCCTCTCCAATCAGCCACACCACGGCACAAACATCCAGCAACAAAACGGAGGCCAACATCTCTGGAAGGGTCAACTGCCTGCTGATTAATGCATGCTCACTCAGAAAACACACCACGAAAATCTGGGACACTATCACAACCCACACCCCAAATGCCGCCTTCATCACAGAAACTTGGCTGAACCCCACATCTGCTTCAGACATCGCCACAGCCACCCCTGTAGGATACAAGGTTGTGCACAGGGATCGAACCAACTGAAATAGCGGAGGCATCACAATAATCTACAAATAGAACCTCAAATGCTTAACCACCACAGGTCGACCCTACCCCCCTTCATGGAACACCTTCACTTCCAATTCTGAACAAACAGTAAAACCACCATCAGAGGACCCCCTCACCTACAGACCTCTGGGCCCCTCCCTGCTTTCTGCAATGCAATCGGCAACTTCATTGCCCCTTTCGCCCTAGACTATAATCTGTACATTTCCTAGGAGACCTCAACTTTCACCTTGAGAACACAGACAACGCCAACACAGCTGACCTCCAAGAAAGCATGGCGAACTTCAGACTAAAGCAGCTTGTCATCAACCCCACCAACACTGCAGGAGAAAGTTAAATACACCTAACCCGAGGAACTCACCTTAATCGATCACCACTGCTTCCATTTTGCCATATTGGAACCTCCAACACCCCAGGCTCCACAGCCCAGTGACACACGGTGCTGCTGGTCTAAGCTATGAGAGCAACAATGGACCAACACCCTCAACTCCTGCCTACCCACCACCACCAACACCGAAGATACATAACAAGCTGCGGATAACTTCACAAACTGGATCACAGCAGGCGCTGACAAAGTCACACAAAGGAAACTCACAAGCCACAAGAAATGAACATGATACCCCAAACTGGTTCATGCCAGAACTGAAAACCTTGAAACCCAACTGCAGACAGAAGATTGCGCTCCAGTAAGACCCTCGAGGACCAAAAACATTTTAAAGATGCCCTCAGCTAATACCACCACCTCATGAAAAGCACCAAGAAGACGACCTGAGCCACTGGCATCAACGACTGCTCCAAAAGCACCAAGGACCTGTTCAACATAGTCGGCAACTGAAAACATCATCACACCATGGCAAGCCCTCTGCAATACCCTACCGGATATAATCAGCACCATCTACCTAGAGTTTGTACCAACCCTCCGCTGAGGACAACATCAACCTCCTCACACCGACCAACCGACACCCATCAACACCAGCTCACCCCGTGGAACACCCTCACTGAGAAATAAATGGCATCCATCATGAGATCCATCCTTTTCAGAGCCCCAGCTGTCCCCTGCCACCATCAAAATGTTCAACCTCAGGAAAAGAAACCTTCAGCAAAGACCGCAGCAAGGTCCTCAACTCCTCGATCACCACGGTTCACTTCCCCCAGAAATGGAAACATGCCGACGTAAAGCCGTTGCTGAAGAAACCCTTCGCCAACCCACAATATCCCAAGAACTACCGACCCAGCTCTCCATCCCGGCCAAGGTCATCGAAAAGTCCATCCTGCTGGACCTCTCCCAAGCCGGTTTCAGAGCAAACCACAGCACCAAGACAGGTCTCGTCACAGTCATGTGTGACATCAGAATGCTGCTAAACCACAGAGAAACAGCAGCTCTCAGGCTCCTCGACCTCTCAGCAGCCTTCAGCACCAAATCCCACTGCACACTGGTCAACAGACTCCACCAGATCACAATCCAAGGATCAGCCCTCAAGTGGATCGTATTCTATCTCACAGGAAGAACGCAGAAGATTATCCTCCCTCCCTACTCCGCGCTCCCTAAGAACACCACCTGCGGTGTACGTCAAGGCTCTTACCTCAGCACAACCCTCTGCAATGTATTCATGGCACACCTAGCTAACATCATCAGGAGCCACGGAATCAACATCATCTCCCACGCTAACACCCAACTCTTCCTCTTCCTGAATAATAACCCTACAACCATCAAAGACACGTTCCAAAGATGCATGAAGGACGTGGCCATCTGGATGAACAACTACTGTCTCAAACTCAACTCGGACAAGACAGAAGTACTCATCTTCGGGGAAGGCAAGGAAAACCTATGGAACAATGAGTGGTTGCCACCCGAGCTGGGACCTACCCCCCCAAACCCACCTAACAAGCCGGTAAACTCAGCATCATCCTCGACAACCGGCTATCAATGAAGAAGCAGGTCAGAACCGTCTCCTACGCTTTCTTTCTCACTCTCCGAATGCTCAGGAAGGTCTTCAGATAGCTTCTACCAAGACCAGGTGAACTATCACACATGCTCTCATCACCAGCAGACTCGACTACGGCAATTCCTATATGTAGGAATCAGTGCACAACTCATGAGGAAACTCCAAACCATTAAGAACACAATTGCCTGACTCATCCTTGACCTTCACAAACAGATGCCCATCACCCCTCACCTCAAGAAACTCCATTGGCTACCAGTCGCAAAGATATAATGGTTCAAGCTGCTCACCCACACTTATAAATCAGTACACAACGAAAGAACGGCATACCTCAACAAACGAGTGAACTTTTTCCAACCCATCAGAGAGCTTTGTTCCGGATCCCTCTCCTTAGCAGCCATCCAACGCATACACCAACAGTGGAGGCTGCTCCTTCTCCCACCTGGCAGCTAAGACTTGGAACACCCTCCCCCTGCTACTCAAAGCCTCACCATCACACCCTCCCCTGCACCTCATAGCATCACCATCGCTTCAGCAGTTCAGGAAGGACCTCAAGACCTGGATGTTTAACAAATAGGTACAGACAGCATGATCCCAAAGCGCCTCGAGACCATCACGGTTGAAGCAGTAGCACTTTACAAAACCTGATTAATTTAGCATGGTATTGTTACTGACAAAAGACCTGAATAACTGGTGAGATGAAGGTTCTATTGCTCCTCCAATATCACATGACAGTCATTACTGCTAGGAATCAACATCTTCTAGAAGTCATTCTATAAATATTCAGCAAACATGTGTGTTTCTATATTGTTGCATGCATCTTCAGAATTCTTGAGTATTGAAAATTGTCTGATCATTGGTTCATTAAGCATGACGCCTGAACGATGGTAATTTCACGTTACTGTCACCCTTTTCACTTTAGTAAAATACATTACACTGATTTAGTGCACCATCTAATCATTTGTGAACGTCAGCAAACCTTCCACTAATGGCTGCTTACCTACATATTTCGTGAACAAACAATAAACCAATATTACATTTCTCAAATTTGCTCTAGTCAGGCTCTTTGTGTTAAATTGGCAAAATATACTTTATAGAAAAGTAAACGAAATAAAAAAAACTAAAGGAGAAACAATAAGCACTTTTGACTAAGTATGGGAAAACATATGAAATGTAACTTACACCAGAGATTAGTATCAGATGCTCTGTATTCTCTCTTTGGCCCAGATGTGATGAATAACATCATCAGTACTCCGATAACACTATTAGTATTTGACTGCCAAGCAGACAGAAGGCAAATAAGCAGTTATTGTAGAAGCACGAAGTTCCTTTACAGTGATTTAAACAATGTCTTGTTCTGTGATAGGATTACCAGTCTATGGCATCCACCGCCTGGAACCATCTTCTCTTAAAGAATCACAGGCAACAGGAGACCGCGACAGGGTAAGGTTTGGCCTCTACTAAAAGGGCTTAAGGGTCCTATGGGGGGAAGCCACACGTTCCACTTATTTATTTAGGATTATTGCCAGGGTGTTTCTAAGAGTACGAACAATACTGGGCAGCCAACACTTATTTGTGGTATTAAGCAATATTGAAGAGGCCTGCCAGTCACTAGCTAAAAAAAAAAAGAGAAAAAATAGTAAAAGCATTGTGTTCTTTTCAAGACTCCACAACAGACAACCTCAGCTATTCATGAGGAAGAGCAAAAGTACTCTCAGGTCCCCTTTGCTCTTCCCTTAATATCTCAGCGAAGACTTAACCATCTAGAAGCCATATGGGAGATGTACAGATCTATTTTCCTAACCACACAAGCGCCAAACAAATATCCCAGAATGCTTATCCTTCCATCCAAGTCGATTTGTCACGATCAGTCGCTGATGTTAGTTCATGTCTCGTGCTTTATTTTGCGGCTCACCTTTCCTTCCCAAATGTGCATCTCGAGCCCAAGGACCAGAATTTCCCTAAAAGATTTGCAGGAATTTAAGGGGAATTTCGAAATAACCCTTGTATGCAAGCCAAGAAATGTGAGTCAAAAGGGTTTTTCAAGTGATTTTTCTAGCCTCGACGCAAGGAACTGCCTACAAAAAAGCCTTTTCCAATAAAGCAAAATTATTTGTAAAAAAGAAAAGAAGAAAAGTAAATCTTTTTTTGAGTGGCGACATGGAAGGTAGTAACCTAGACATGCAAGTACAATGTTTAACTAGAGGAGATTAATAATAAGCTTCTTCAGGAGTTGTTGAAAAAAGTATTCACATTATCTGCCTTCTTGCCATACTTTAAACACAATTTTTTTTTAATTGAACTTGCTATCTTTTAAACGTTCTATCACGCAAACTAATGGGCGATTCTCATCGTATCCACCATGTTACATTTATCTGATGGGTTCTTCAACAGATGTTCTATGATTAATGCTGGTAACCTCTTTGCAAGCGGCAAGCTGAATAGATGCGCCAGAACAAGAAAGGTGCCCAATATTGGTGCACAAAGGCAGAACTATGCCAGATTTCCAGAATAATCCTCAAGAAACGGATTCCCATTTTACGTATTTGCATGCCCAGCACTCTAATGTGTATAGCTTATAATTCAGGCAAGCACAGGCTCCTGTGCGTTAATGCTGGACATGCATGCAGTAGACCATGACTGTCTATGGCACATCTAGTTGGGCGTACTTTTAATCAGAAAATTATACCAGAACCTTTGGCTAAAAGGTGAGCAGGTCAAATTGCTCTCAATTTTTATTTCTCAACCCTCAGCATATTATTTATTTATTTTTTTACAAAGAGGTTTAGGGCTAAATGTATCAAACATTTTTTGCATTCACAAACGGCCGATTCTAGCGAACGTAAAAAATGCTTTTCAAAAGTAACAAACCCTATTTTGCGATTCGGTAACCGGTTACTGAATCACAAAATGGGTTTCTGATTCGGTATTTGGAAGGGGCGTGTTTAGGGCGTCCCTTCCAAATACCGAGTCGTAACGGTATGAATGAATGTTTTGTGACCGTGAATGCGGTAGCAAAACATTCCCAATTTACCACCAACTTCAAGTTGGTGGTAACCCATTCGCCAATGGGAAGGGGTCCCCAATGGAACCCTGCCCCTTTGGGAATGATGGAGAAAACTTTTTTAAGAGCAGGCAGTGGTACCATGGACCACTGCCTGCTCTTCACAATGAAAAGAAAATGTTTCATTTTCGTTTTTTAAACGCAACCCGTTCTCCTTTAAGGAGAATGGGTTGCATTTAAAAAAAAAATGCCCGCTTTATTTACAAGCAATCATGGACATGGTGGTCTGCTGGTGGCGGCTGACCCCAGCAGGCCACCATCCCCGTGATTTTAGAGATTCCTAGGGGGTCGCAAATTGATCATTAATATTAATGAGGTAGGCTGCTTTACGAGCCCCTACGAATCGCTAAATGAAACTTGGGATTAGGTAATCACTATTCCAAATCTTGATACATGTGGCCATAATTCTTTGCACAAATATCATACCCAGAATGTTCTCTATAGCCATGGGACCCGAGATAGAAATCTTCCTAGAGGAACTGCAGAAGGCGTCACAAGCCATCGCCCGTCTTAAATCGCCAGGACCGGATGGACTTCCTGTGGAATTCTACCGGACGTATGCCAACGCTTTGCTTACACGCTTATTAGAAATCTTACAGGATGCTAAAAAGGCTGGGTGCCTACTGTGGTCCCCATGAGAGAGGCGCATATAATCATGCTTCCTACGCCTGGCCGGAACATAGAGTACCCAGGTTCATATAGACCTTCATCCATGCTGGGGGTGGATGTTAAATTGCTAGCTAAAGTCTTGGCCCTAAGATTGAGCAGAGTTGTGACGTCATTGGTTTATGAGGATCAGTGTGGGTTCATACCTGGAAGGGGTTCGCACATGAATATACCCCGGTTGACTAATGTCCTTCACTCAGTGGCTAACAGCGATATCCGGGCGGCAGTTGTTGCCCCTGATATTGAAAAAGCATTTGATACACTACAGCAGGAATATCTATGGGAGGTGCTAAGAAGAATGAGTTTTGGACAAGAATATCTTGCGTGGGTTAAACTGCTTTACAACCAGCCAGGAGCCCGAGTGCGAAAAGGAGGGCAAGTATTGGAGATTATAAATATTTAATGAAGCACGCAACAGGGGTGCCCACTATCGCCACTGCTTTTTGCGCTGGTGATGGAACACCTGGCTGTGAGACTAAGGGGTGATATTTATTTATTTAGGCGATTTGTTAAGCGCTCAACTACCCGTGGGTGTCTCGGCGCTGAGTGAGAGAACTAGCTCATGAGGAGTTTATTGCTTGAACAGCCAGGTTTTTATCTGTCTGCGAAAGGAGAGCAGAGAAGTGGAGGTTTTGATGTAGGATGGTAGACTATTCCAAAGTTTAGTGGTGGTCACTAGGAAGGATCTGTCTCCCCAGGAAACTTTCTTAGTCCTCGGGACTTGAAGTAGTCCAGCGGTTGATGATTGTAGGGATCTGGTAGGTTCGTAAGGACAAAAGGAGTCTTTCAAATACGCTGGTCCTTGATCATGAATTGCCTTATATGCAATGCAGAGAGCCTTGAACTTGGCTCTTTTCTTCACTGGCAACCAGTGGAGCTCCCGGAGTGTTCCGGAGATAGAGGCGTACTTGGGACATATAGTAATCAATCTGGCCGCCGCATTCTGCACCAATTGCAATTTCTTTAAGACACCTTCTTGAGCATTGACTAGCAGGCCATTGCAGTAGTCAATGCGGGACATGATAAGTGCGCTGATCAGAGTTTTTCTTATATTCATTGGAAGGTAAGGTAGAAGTTTTTTTATCATTCTCAGAGTGTAGAATGAGGAAGATACTACCGTGTTGACGTGAGACATGAAGGTGAGTTTGGTGTCCAGTATAACTCCCAGATTCCTGGCCTTGGTTACAGGGGGGGGGGGGGAGGTCCCAAGGCGACAGGCCACCATGTGGGAGACCAGGCAGGGGAAAGATTTCCGAACAACATTACCTCCGTTTTATCGGAATTCAATTTCAAGCAGTTTTGTGTCATCCAGTTACTTATTGCCAGCATTCCCAGATTGAAGTTGGAGGCCACTTCGTCTCCGTTTTTCTTTATGGCTAGGACAATCTGGGTGTCGTCGGCATAGGATGTAACCGCCAGGTGATGGATTTTTATGGTCCTCGCCAAGTCCGACACATAGATGTTGAATAATGTCGGACTTAGCGAAGATCCCTGGGGTACACCACAAGGAAGAGTGAAAGAAGGTGAGCTGAAATTGCCGAAGGTAACAGATTGAACTTGATTGTTGAGAAATGAGGCAATGAGATCCTTCGGTGAACCCGCGATGCCTGCCGATTCGACACGGTCGATCAAGGTGGAGTGATCGACCGTGTCGAAGGCCGCAGACAGGTCCAGTAGAATGAGCACCGCCGAACCTCCACCATCCAAAGACTTCCTAATTTCCTCCGTGGCCTTGATAAGCGCAGTTTCCGTCCTGTGTCCTTTCCGAAAGCCAAATTGTGTCTCGTCCAGACAGTTGTTATGCTCTATGAAGTCGGAGATTTGTCTATTCATGATTTTTTCTACAATCTTGGCGGGGAGTGGGAGGCAAGCGATTGGACGGTAGTTGGCAACTATCGTAGGGTCAAGTGAGCTTTTTTTGATAAGAGGCTTGACAATGGCTCTTTTCCAGATGGAGGGGAAGGTCGTGGACAGGAACATAGCATTAAATATCTCAGTGAGTTTAGGGCTTAGGATTTCAGGGAAATTTTTGAGGATAGAGGGGGGGCATGGATCTTCTGGGGACCCGGAGTTCGTGGTGTTTAAGAGATGGGACACCAGATCAGAGGAGATCTGGGAGAACTCCTGGAAGGAGTTAGAAGGGATTGTTGGCGGGGGATTGGTGGAATTCGAGGCAGAAGGAAGTTGGTCGTTAGAGACAGAGTGAGAATGTCCAGTGTCACTGGCATGAGCTTCGAATTGGGAGAAGATGTCAGTGACTTTTTTTTGGAAATGATTAGCCAAAGAGTTGCATAGTTCTTGGGCGTACGTGACTGGGGTAGATGTTGTTTGTCCAGAGAGACGCGTCACTACCTGGAAAAGTTGTTTGGTCGAATCCTGAGCAAGATTAATTTGATTGGTGTAGAACTTACTTTTCTCTGTGATGATAGATTGTTTGTATTTCAGCAACATGGATTTATAGAGGGCTTTTTGCTCTGGGTCGTATTCACGTCTCCATTTGCGTTCTTGACGCCTGCACTGTTGTCTTTCTAGTCTTAGAGTATCATTGAACTAAGGTGAGGACTTAGTGGTTCTGTTGGAGGATTGTCTCTTAAGTGGTACTGTCTGATCGACAGTGTTTTGAATCCAAGTTGTATAGTTATTGGCACCTAATTCAGGGTCATCCGTCATGGGAGGTAGGGAGGCCAAGAGTGAGGACTGGGAAGCAGGAATGTCGATACTTTTCCAGGCTCTGAATTTATTCACTGGTGGTGTCGTATGGGCTCTGGGTGGAGTAGGGTGGAGTGAAAAGTTAAAAAGAATGGCAGAATGGTCCGTCCAGGTGAAGGGAAGGAGATCCTTTATCACTAGGGATTTCTCACTGGAGAATAGGCCGTCCAGGAGATGACCCGCAGTGTGCGAGGAGCCGGTGACCAGTTGGGGGAGACCTATATTAGTTAGTTCAGATAGCAGAGCAGAGGTATCGGGGTTGTCCAGAAGCTCGAGATGAAAGTTAAAATCGCCCAGAATGGTGTAGTGACTTTCACCTGCCAGTGGTTCTAAAAGCAGGGGTAGACTGGCGAAGAAAGGACTGCGAGGTCCTGGTGGGCGGTAGATAAGTATACCTTTGAAAGGAGGCGCGTTTGGGACAGCAATCGAGAAGGACAGAGCTTCACAGCTAGAGGTGGGAATGGTTTCTGTTCGTACTGTTAGGTTTGAACGGTATATGATAGCTAGTCCGCCTCCCCTTTTAGGAGGAGGTCTGTCCAGTCTAACAATAGAGTATCCTTCAGGAGTGGCCGTAGCGAAATCTGGTCCGCAGGAGAGATCGCCCCACGTTTCAGTAATGAAAAGGAGGTCGACATTGTGGGTCTCGATGAAATTGGAAATTTCATATTTATGGTTTGGGAGGGAACGCACATTTAGCAGAGCGGCTAAATATGGTTTAGGTAATACTTTTTTGATAGTAATTGTCGTAGGTAGAGGTCGATAATTATTAGTGACAAACGAGCATTTTGGACAGGTGTACGGAAGGTGGAGTGGCTGATTTGCTAGATTGATACGCTGGCAATGATGGGAGGTGGAATTTAGCGCACGAAGGCATTGGGAGTTGTATCTAATGGGGGTTCCAGGATTGTGAGTGGAAAAACGGGCAGGGGAGGTGGCCCTAGGCCCGGTCCAGGCGCGGACGGGCGCAGACGGGCTTGCCTTAGGCGCGCCCGCTGCGCCCGTCCGCTGCGCGTACGTGTGAAACACATGCTCTTACAGAGTAGGCGGGGGGCGTGGCCTCGTGCAATGGGCGTGGCCTAAGGCCCGGCTCGCCGATGGCGGCAATAAGGAAAACGAAGCCTGTCTCTGGCAGCGTTTAACTCGGCTGCGCAGGGTCAGGCACCGTGGGGGGTAGTGGTAGATGGCTGCATGCACATGATTTCATTGTATGCGGATGACGCGCTCCTAAACGTTAGACAGCCGGAGGAGGCCTCAGGTCTTTATATTAATCATATGAAATCTATACTGTTCCCACTAGCTGCCCTTGCGAGGGGGACACCCCTGGACCTTCCTGATGTGGGACTGACTTGGAAATGGATCATTTTAGATATCTGGGTATTCAGGTATCTCACCTGCCAGATGCTCAATATGAACTAAATATGGGTAGGGCCTTGTGGGACTTAAAAAGTCGATACAACTCTGGAATAAGCTCCCGCTGTCTATCATGGGAAGGGTGGCTGTGTCAAAAATGGTAATGCTACCTCGCTGCCTGTATGTCTTGCAGAATTATTTCCTCAGTATCCCGAAGTCCACATTTGACACGCTCAATAGCCTACTGATTTCACCGGTGGGGGCAGGGGGAAGGAGCAGAGTTAAGCTGGAAACACTAAAGCTGGACTTGGGCTCTGGTGGCTTGGGGTTAGCTGGCTTTAGGTTATATTATATCAAAGGATTGTTACAGTATGCAGCGCAGTGGTGTATGGAAGGTCGTACAATGGACAAAGAGTTACTGGGGAACTGGAACAATGGTTCACAGTTACAACGGTTTTCAATGATGGGATAGAAGGTCCCCAGAGATTGCACCCGCATAGTGAGGCAAGTAACTGTGGCCTGGGAACAAGCAGTCACTTAATGCTTCGCAAGGCACCCTACGCGATAGCACTCCCGCTCCGATGACTATGGGGATTTCAGAGCATTCAGGCATCTATGGATATTTCACAATGGTATGAAGGAGGATGCACTTCGGCAGTGGATATGTAGCGAAATGGGAGCTTGCTGACTTTGGCTGAGGCTCATGATTGCTTCTAGGTACCAGCAGGACATTTCTTAAAGTACACAAAAATCTCACGAACGGTTTGTGAGACATGGACCTCTTTCCCGGAGGAGCCATGGGAGTAATGCATATTGGCAACACTGCTAGACCCGAGTTCTAATAGGGCCCTCATTTTGCTTTTATACAAAGCCATGAAGGAAGACCGCACAGCTGATTTGTCGATAATCAGGGGAAAATGGGACGAAGATCTACCCCTCCCATCGACAGACGGGGAATGGAAAAGAGCACTGGTGCAAGTGGCTGAAGCAACAAGAAATGCCAAATTCAAGCTCATCCAATTCCATTATTTGCATCGCACATACCTGACCCCGCAAAGTCGCATGCTGTTTACCCCACGGCTGGTCCCATCCTGTCCTCGAAGCGGCACTGACCCTGCCACATTCCTCCATATGACATGGACTTGCATACGATTACAGCAGTATTGGAACCAAGTGGTACAGACCCTCCGCTCTGTTACTACAATATGAATAGAAGTCCCTATAAAGCAGCACCTGTTGGGCGTATTCCCAAACCCGAAGAAGGGGACACGTATTAGGCTTAAGTTTGCGCTGCTAGGATTGGTTCTGGCAAAAAGATGAACTGCAATAAATTGGATCCGTTCAGCGCCCTCTACACTGGATAAATGGTGCACTGATATGTGTGAACAGGGTGTGGCGGAAGAATGTCGCCTTAGGGCTGTAAGAGCCAATGAGAATGCTGAACGAGATCTGACTGAATGGGGACAGATGCTGACAGAAATGTCCTCGACGATAGCTCAGGACATTGACACCACTGCACCCCACACAGTTGCTCACTCACGATACGGTGACACCCAGCATAGACAGTGCGAACGCCTCCTCTTCTCCTATATTACATTAATAATGCCAGTTCTCTTGTCAACCCAGATAATGAGAGTTATTACTGCTGTCCGCTGCTGGGGAGGAGGGATGTGGGAGGGGTTTACCCATCTTTTTCTTTTGCCTTTTTTCCTGTTTATTTATTAGGTTTGATGGATGTGTAGAGCAAACGCACATTGCAATGCACAGTGTACCACGGGTTGAGTGGAGTAGATGTTGGTAAGCATGGACACCTCTTTCACAAAAGTATGATGGTTTTCCATGTAAAATGTATATGCTATTTCTCAAAAAGCTGTGATGTGATGCAATGTGGCAAACAATAAAAACAAGTTAAAAAAAAATGGGACCCTTCCTAAAAACCTATAAACTCCAACTGACGAAATCGCTGACTAAAGAGCAAGTAGTGACAAGAAACACTGCAACACATTGGAGGAACAGAACCTTTCCATGCACACCTACCAGCCCATAGGTGCACATGTAGTTCTTTATTTCGTTCGCTCATCAGTCGGTCATGGCACGTCTGTCCTCGTCCTCGTCCTGATACATACTGTCCTTTCCTGTCCCTCGACAGGAAGTGGTGTCCGGTGACCTAGTCACCACCCTGTGACCCACAGGGTCCTAGTGTCATCTGTCCTGGTCATCACATCTCCCCCCTTGTTACAACAAATGCTTTCCCCATGCACAAGTCCTTGTCCACACTGTGGAACGCCTGTGGGGCGGTGCGGGAGAGAGAGAGAGAGAGAGCGAGAGAGAGCGAGAGCGAGAGCGAGAGAGAGAGAGAGAGAGAGAGAGAGAGAGAGAGAGAGAGAGAGAGAGAGACAGTCTCTACATTTCTTCTAGCAGTCTCTTTGTCTTTTTGCATTCTCTTCTTGGTCTTTGTTCTCCCTCTCTGCTCTGGTCCTCTACCTTCTTCTTTGTGTGTCGTCCCTTCTCCGTTTGCTCCTTGCTCTCTTTCCTCCACTTCCGCTGTTGTTATTGCTCTTTCTTCTTCTTCCATTTTGAGCTCCTTGAAGTGTGAGCTGTTTCTTGTTATCTTCCGATTGTCTGAAACCGCGGTCACCATTGACCCTTTTACTCCAGTTACTACCAGCGGCTCCTTTGAAAAAGGGCTGTCTGACTTTCTTTGCTGTGTTTGCTTCACTATTACCATGTCTCCTTCTTTAAGATGATGTTCAGCTGCATGTCTCTTTTTGTCAGCATATTCTTTCATTTTCTTTTTCTCTTTGTTGTCTCTTTCTGCGATCTCTTGTCTGTTGGTGTCTGCTATGGCTTCTCTCTGTGGTAGCCTCACTATCGTTCCTATTGTCTTCATTGTCGGATCTCTTTTTGTCTCTTGTTCCAATTCCTCACTTGTTATTGACACTGGAGTGTTTTGCTTCACTATGAAGTTGAGGTATTCTTCTGCCATTGTGGTACTATTGCTCCGGTGCGGGAGCGGGTGTCGCGACATGTAGTCAGCTGGATTTTGGTCTTTGCCTGGTTTGTGTATTATCTTGAAGTTATAGTCCATCAGCCTTCCTTTCTATTCTCGGTGGTATTTTCGCCTTTGGGTTGCCATAGATAGTCACCAGCGCTTGGTGGTCTGTCACTATTGTGAACGGTTTTCCATATATGAACATGTGGTAGTGCTCACATGCCCATACCACTGCCAAGCTCTCCTTTTCTGGTTGAGAATAGGCTCTCTCAACATCTGATAGGCTTTTGCTTCCGTATGCTACTATGTGTCGAGGTGAGTCTTTCCCTGGTTTGTGTTGTGCTAGTATTGCGCCCAGGCCTACCGGGCTGGCGTCTACTGTTAGTTCTGTGCATAGGTTCGGATCAAAATATGCTAGGTGGTCGACTGCTGTCACTGAGGCTCTTATCTCTTCAAACGCTTTTGTGCACTCTGTGGTCCATTCAAATGGCTGCCCTTGTTTTGTCAGTTCTCTCAAGGGTGTGCTCACCGTTGCGAAGTCTTTTATGTACCTCGCGCAGTAGCTGGCAAGGCCAAGAAACGAGCGCACGTCGGCGACGTCTTTAGGTTCACTCGCTTTTTCGAGCGTGTCTATCTTACTCTTGTCAGGTCTCATTCCTTTTCGTGAGAATATGTGTCCAAAAAACACTAGTTCCTCTCGGCCCAGTTCGCATTTCTTCTCATTTACCGTCAGGCCCACCTCTACTAGCCGTGAACATACTTCCCTCAGTGCCGTGTCATGCTCTCCGTCTGACTTCCCAATGACCAAGATGTCATCGCTGTAGTTTAGACTGTTCGTTACCGATCTTATTATCTGCCTGATCGTTTCTTGGAATATTTCTGCTGCTGAGGATATTCCAAAACTCAGCCTTTTGTAACGAAATAGTCCAAGGTGCGTTGAGAAGGTCGTTATATATCTGGATTGTTCATCTAGCTCCAGTTGATGATATCCTTTGCACAGGTCTAGTTTGGAAAATTTTCTCATTCCCGTCAGGCAGCTAATCATGTCATCCAGATGTGGCCCTGGGTGTCTTTCTCTCTCGATGGCTGTGTTCGGTATTCTCATGTCCACGCAGATTCTTATCTGTGTAGTGTCTTTCTTTGGTACAGCCACTATTGGGGACACCCATGGCGTTGGTCCTTCCGCCGGCTCAATGATGTCCTGGGCCAGTAGCGCCTTTATTTCTTCTTCTACTTGAGGTTGTAGATGTATTGGTACCCTTCGGTGGTGCTGCGCGACCGGCCTGACAGCCTCATTTATGTGTAATGTTATTTGTTTTCCTTTAAGCTTTCCTAGGCCTTCCGTTAACTTCGGGAACTCCTGTAGTATGCTCTCTTTTTCCGACATGTGATACATCATTTTCAGTAGTCCCATTATTTTTGCTGTTACGTTGCTTAGTAGACACGGTGCCGGAATGTCTCCTCGTAACACATGTATTTCTTCTACGACAGTTTTGCCGTTGTACGTCATGGTGTTCGTGAATTTCCCCATGTTAGTTACAGGATTTTGTGCACCCCATGTAAATACTCTTACACTTGATGGTTGTAGCGGCGGCTTCTTCTTCATGTTGTCGTATTCAGTGGCACACATGATGTTGCACGTTGCTCCGCTGTCCAGTATAAATTTTGTTTGATGTGGCCCTACTTCAATTGTCACCCAATCCGTTTTCTTTATTGATTTCCTGTCTATTAGCCTGATATGTTCTTCTTCATGCCCTTCATCCGTGGTCATGAGGTATAGGCGTTCTACTTTTCTTGTTATTTCTTCCTCTTCTTCTTCTGATTCCCCCGACGAGTTCCTCTCTGTCGCGTCCATGTGCCTTACATGTTTTGTTGTTGTTGTTCTTGGTTTTCCTGGCCTGCCACGTTCACTTTTAAATTGTCCACCTTGGCACATAGTGGCAAAGTGGTTGCTTCTGTTACATTTTCTGCACGTTTGGCCAAATGCTGGGCATGGTCCTCGGTGAGGGAATTCCAGGCCGCATCTGTAGCATTGGGAATTTTGCTTCTTCGCCGCTTGTTCCTTCTGTCCTCCTTTCCAGTTCCCTTTCCTGCCGGTGTCTGTCATTCTATGTATTTGTTCTCCCTTTCGATCCATCTGCATCGCTTGTATTATCGCTCTTGCTTCTGCTCTCGCAAGGTCAAGAATTTTCTCTAAGGTGATCGGTTCTTTTAGCAGTCTTGTGCGAAATTCCGTGTCTCGGTAGCCTTCTATCATTTTGAGACGAAGTGCCTGTTCGTTGTCATACTTTTCAAATTCGCAGTATGCTACTAGCTTTCTTAGCCTTGTTGCAAAGTCATCCATTGACTCTTCCGGCTGCTGATATGCCATGTGGAAAGAATATCTCTCAAAGTCGACATTTCTTTGCGGGTCGAACTTGGCGGTCAGACATTTTTTTAACTTGTCATAGGTTTCTAGTTCACTCGGTGGTAGTGTTATGAGGAGGTCCTCCACCTCATCCCCCACTAAGTTTAGCAGTAGATCCAACTTCTTCTCATCTACGACGTCAGTCGCCTTCAGGTATCGCTCAAATTTTATGATCCACTTTTCCTACCGGATGCCCACTTGTGGCTCCGATACGACAAAAGGCACTGGTCTGCGGAATTGTGCGCTTTGTGATTTTGTGTCTGGCATTTCTTTATGCTCTTTTGTTTCTTGTTATTTCTTTTAATATCTCCTTTTTTTTTTCTCTTGTGTATTCTTCCTTGTGCGGTGATACTTTGTCCCTTTTATTTATTTATTTTTGTTTTTGTTTCTTATAGTCTTTCTTTTGTTTTCTCTCTTGTTTACTCTTTATTGCCTGTATTTTGTCTTGTCTGCGCTTTTATTTCCTTTTTTTCCTTATATTCGGCGTTTTTCTTCGTTTTTTCGATCCTTCCTGACCTCAAGATGGCCGCCCAGCGTTCCTGCTTCCTTATTGGCTCTCGTGCCTGACTTTAAGATGGCCGCCGAGACTCTCGCGAGACTTCTTGCCCAATCCCGGCGCTGCCTGACTTCAAGATGGCCGCCGCGCGTATCCTTCGTTCTGATTGGCTCCCACGCCTGGCCCCAATATGGCCGCCGAGACTCTCGCGAGAGCTCGCGCTGGCTTTGGGCTCTTCAAACTTCGCGCTCTTCGCGCTAGCGCTTGGCGCTTACCGGCTTTCTTGTTCTTTCCTTTTGCGGCGGTCGGGGTGGGCTCCCACGTCGCTGCCGATGGCTGGACGGCGCTTCACTCTTCCCTCTTCTTCTTGGCCGCGACGCGATCCAGGGTGGGCTCCTGGTTTTAAAATCGCGATTTCTTTGTTCCTGCACGCAGGGACCGGATCCTTCGTCGCCAGATGTCGTATCCACGACGGTCAGGAATCACTCGGGACACAGCACAGGTAGGTGCACATGTAGTTCTTTATTTCGTTCGCTCATCAGTCGGTCATGGCACGTCTGTCCTCGTCCTCGTCCTGATACATACTGTCCTTTCCTGTCCCTCGACAGGAAGTGGTGTCCGGTGACCTGGTCACCACCCTGTGACCCACAGGGTCCTAGTGTCATCTGTCCTGGTCATCACACAGGCAATGACGAGACTGAAGCTCCGAGGGTCACTTGAGGTTTCTAATCTACCTCCAGATATATTACAGAAATAATAACATAATCCAACTGTTGGCTTGAGCAAATCCCTGAGAAAATCTGAATCTAGCATGTAAAGCCCAACCCAAAAACGTCGCTGACTGCAGATACATTAAAACATGTCATTGGCAGATTTCCCACTGCGTCGCTCAATCTGCAGAAACAACGAACCATTTTGATATGGCTGTTAGCATGAACAAGTAGCTTTTCAGCAGTGACCGAACAGAGAATCGAAATTCAGTGGAGCTGCAAAGAGGCTGAGCAAGCCTCATCAAATCCTTAGCCAGTAACAGAAATCCTGATAACAGCACTAAATGCATACTGAACTATCAATCTTAGACGTCTAGCTTTGAAAGAGTAGACTTGCTATGACCACAGGCATGCTTCAGCAATCAACACTTGCACTTGCATTGGAAAGCTCGGTCTAAGTTTCATGATGTATAGGCTTCCCTGCATAGAGAGTAGTGACCTCGGATCTGTTTGCTCAACATATTCACTGAACTCACCTTTTACAAATAAATCACAGCATGGTTAAAACCAAGGTCCTACTTCGAAAGCAATTCTTCCAATAAAACACATTTTTAACTCGGCTTTAAAATGAAATGTAAAATAGCATCAACACAGGAAATGTGCATAACATAATGTTCTATGTGTACACTGATCAAAACTAACAAAAACCTCCTAAGAGGGGGTGTGCCCGAATGCAGGACAAGGTGGTCTCTTCTTCATCAGCCACTAATTCAACTCCATCCATTCAAACTCTGCACTATAATTAAAATAGTTAAAAGTAGAGTGAGAGACTCATATATGGTGGTGGAGAGCCGAGCAGATTAAGCAAGACGAGGAGCTCACCAATTCCAGTAGGAATGCTGCTCGAATCCTATCATCAGATAATAAGCTATATCCTTTAGCACCTGCATTTAGCATCACTCTATGCCACGAAACGGCAGTAAATTACTTGCAGGCAAATTCAGAGATACTTTCCAACCCTACCAGTTAGCTAGCCCTCTGACTCTAGCCAATCATAAGCACCAACCTATATTCTGCAGATAAATGTATTAATGAGTCAGCCTCCCAGCAATATCCACAGAGGCAGGACACTCAGAATATGGGAGCAGAACGGAAAGCATACCGTACATGCCTGAACCGTGACATCAACACTGCATCAAACCTTCTGCCTTAGTAGGCACCAACACTATAAATGGCATCCAAAAAGGTTTGCAATCCTCTGCAAATGTTTTACATTCCCTGTTACGGTTAAACTGCACTTGGGAAGCCATGTCTTTTCCTAATAGCTTGAGATTTCTTGATTATCTCTGATGGAGCAAGAATTCAAGAAAATGAAACTTGCTCGGAGCAATCCCTCATTAATAGTACTAATTGTTAGAAATAGTAAAGACAACAAAATGAATATGCGCACAACATTTACATATGGGAAGAGAGCTTTACGCATGCTTAAATAACAAAGAATAAAATGCAACGCAACTAAAACCCGCTTTAAACTGGAAAAAGCTTTTGCGCATGTGCAAACTAGGTTTGCGTAGATAGTAACGTGACTAACTCATTTTGAGAGGGAAAAACTCTCACACATGCGCAAGAACTATTAATATGAAGTCTTGAGGCAGCGCATGCCCGGTATATGCTTGCCTGAATTTAAAGAGAGCTGTTGCTGCTAATGCTTTTGTTTAAAGAAAGAGATTATTATTTTTATTTTATTTTTATTTTTTAAATATATTTTTATTGGTATTTGGAATAGAGTAGAAGTGGGTGGTGAACAGTGAGAATCATGTACTTGAGAAATTAACATTTGTTTAGGATTCCTTAATTATTAGTGTACATTTGGGCCTATTGTTACGCATAATGAAAGAAAGATGGCGGCGAGATGGAGGCAAGCTACGCATGGGCTGTGAAGTCATGATGTGACCTGCTGACCATGTGGCTGAACGGCTGCCAAGATTCAAGGACGAGAGTCGTGTGAAAGAAGCCCTCCACTGTGTAACTGTATTGAGAACATTTTATTTAAATTGCAACAATAGATGTATGGGAATTAAATAAAATAAATGTTTTGAATGAGCTAAAGGGGAAGGGTTTGCCAGACAAAGAAGGATTAATAAAAAGAATATGTCAGCATGAGGTGACCAACTCCCCTGCCCCTGTCCAATCAAAGTCTGTATTCCATCAATATTTGCCACTTTGAGGGTGGGACACGCAGAATTAAAGAATATAATTAGGGTGACTTAAGAAAGAAAGATAGACCGCGATGCAAAGAGAGAGAGCGTGCAAGATTCGAGAGAGGCGAGAGCTGATGCTGATGAGGAAAGAAGAGAACAGACTGGGAAGATTCACCACTGAATGATAACCTGATTAGATTGAAGACTGCGGAAGAATATCGAGTAGGGAGAGAGTGTAAGAGAGGGATGCACCCTGGCGCATCGGGTTTGTAGAGAAGTTTAGTAAGTATTGCCCTGTCCTGAGCCTGTCCTTTGGTCTTTGTCACCTGATTCTTAATCAGGGGACCTCCACCAGTCCTTTGGCCAGAGGGTTGGTTTCCCATTTTCATCATTGGGTAACTATTATTCTGTCTTTTGCATATCCTTGGCAAATGTATGATTTATTATGCTCTCTGTCTCTACATCTAATCAATCTTAGTGCATTGATTTGTTGAATGAGTCTGTGAATTTGAATGTATTTTGTTTAATGAGTTTTCTCTCCCATGAAAGTTGATGGAGTTTGCACTGTGAATTTGTACTAATGAGCGTTTATGACTGAAATTTAGATAAAGTTAATTAAATCTTAATCAGAGTCTGTGGTTATTTCACGGAGATCTGTACATGAGTTAGTTAATTGTTAATATCACTATCAACTACTCAACTAATGGTCCATCGACCAGAAGAAAGAGTGTTGATCTGTGAAGATTAGTTAGGTATTGAAATAATTTCCCTAAATGACTTTGAGGTTACAGTAAATTAAATAATCAGAGCTGAAGTGGAATTATAAAACTTGACCCCCAGCAAAAAAAGGCAGGAAATTTGATTGTGTATATGGGCCCATTTTAAATTTGTTTGACTGTGAAGTGTTCATCCCTGGCTTTTCGCTGGATCACCTTCATGTTAGATCTTTCACTAGTCCAAAGATATTGTATTGTCCCTAAACGTAATGAATCCCTCCACTTCAAACACGAATATTCTTAAAACGAAGTTTAAACTTGTTGTGTTCATATTTAGTTTTTAACATGTTTTTCTTGGTTTATATTTAATAAGTCCTGTAATTGTTTTTCTGTTTTCTTGAGATGCATGTCATATGTTTTGTTCCAAACTAATTACAGAATCAAACAGGAGTGTTTCTGCAAGCTACTGTAAAATATTAGGAGCAAGGTGATCAGCTCATGAAGCTTAGAACATGGGATGAACCCCTACGACACTGAGCAAGGGCTGGGCCCGCAAAAGAAACAAACTTAGCACTGTTTTACTAACAAATCATCTTTTAGGTTCAGAAAAGTTAAAAACAGTATATTTCATATTATCATAATAAATGAGTTAAGGAAATCGAATCTTTTTTAGAGAAAGTACGGAAATGCTGTAGTATATTAAAAATGAAAATTTGCAAAATAATGCAGAGTAAAAAATCAGTAGATTTTGTAAAAAAAAAAAAGAAATACCAACAATTGGTACAGCAAAGTGGAACTCAATACCAATGCTTAGTCTGCGAAGGAGATCTGCAGCCTAGATTTGAGAAAGATTGGTTGATGGTTGTGTTCAGATCCAGTGCTTTGTTGAAGCTGCCAGAATTGTACTAAGTCAACTCATCATCCCGTTATTAAGTATCCAAATAATGTCAACATTTTAACGCTACTGTGCCATGCTGAGTTGAGGAGCTAGCATTATGGGTAGGAAACTATGATGAAAATGTGTGTTATATATTGAGTGCCCAAAGAAGACATGTTGAAAGTCTGGTTGGCGCTGTTCTTAAACTTAAGTGGGCAATGCTGAGCTGTGTCTACACTTCCCTGATTATGTGTTATTGTCTCTGTGTCTCTGCAACAGCAATGTTGTTAAGGTTAAATCTTCAGTGGCTCAAAATCATTAAACATAAGCAATTTAATTTAAGCTGGTTTGCATTAATGACTGGTTGCAATATGTAAATTCAGACTAGGAGCATTTTTCATGACATAGGCCTCTGATGCATTAGTTTTCCAACACTCTCCCCACTCAATGCCAGCTGGAGTAGGACGTGATCACCTTGCCACGCACAGCAATATTTACTATGGAACCACTGTCCCCAGTGATAGGAGCTGGTGGTATTTCCTGCCTCTTCTCCGAATGGGTAGGACAAAGGGGCGTGCAGGAAAACAGCACAGAGTGGAGTTGAGGAGGGGCCGTAAGGCCCGATTTGGAAGTCAGCTCATCAAGCAAGGTCTCCTCTCACTGCCTTACTCAGAAGAGAAGGTTCCCTGGCCAGGTGGGCCCATCAGTGAGTGCTACAAATTTGAATTCTGGGGATTATATAATGCAGCTATAAGACTGTAGTTCCAGCTGTAATTGTGGGCAGCTCATATAAGAATTGGCTTGGTCCTGGGCCCAGTTACTTGATAGACTGCTACACCAGTCTTATATTTTCCTCGGTCTAGAGAAATCTAATCCATGCAAATAACAGACAAATGTAGTTGGTGTCCCTTAGACATTTTGCAATTGCATGACTCACGTCCACAATAATTTGGCCTGGTGAGGCACTGATCTTAATCTACTGACACACATTTTTATTCACGGTGAGATTTCTAATTATGACAAGTTTGACACGTTCTGTAAGAAGATGTTAAAATAATAAAGGTATGCATTGAATAGTGTAATGAAAGGAGTTTCCTCTAAAGATATCAAATTTGGTTTTAGTTAACTTTGGCAGGACAATGATTAATTGGTGTTTCATAAGAAAGAAGAAAAACTTTAAATGCATGGCAGTTGTAATTCACTTTGGGCCTTGCCCTTTCCTGCCAAAATTGGTCTAACTCCGTGAATCAGTTTATGAGAGGTGACAGAGCTCACCATAACCAAGAGAGATGAACCGACACCGAGATGAATGTGCGATTATGAGTGGCTTGGCACAGCCCCTGAGGAGCTGATGCAACACTTATCAATTGAAGATGGAAAAATCCAAAGTCATATGTTAACCACAATCACCCTATGAGCTGTGGCTGGATCCTCTGGTACAATAGAAGGTGGTCAGGTAGCATAGAAAAATAGTAAATACACGTAGTAATTCACATCCAAAGCAAACTTATTTCTGAAGAAAAAATTTCAAATTTATTGTACTATTCATTGCATCAATTTTCATGAGATAGTACTCAATATGCACAAATATTTACAGTGTGGTGCTCAGGATAGAGGAATGGGAGGAAAGGGTGTTGGTGGTCTTTAAAGGTTTGTGAGGGTAGTGGACATGGACAAAATGGTGTGACATATGTTCATCACATAAACATTGTGATCGCAATCCGCCCCAGGCAATATCACACATGTACCAAATATACATAGCTCAACACGGACACCACAATTGTCCCAGCTTGTACTCTTGTGGGTGTATGTCGACATTTCGACCCCAGATGATTAAAGTAGGTGAGTCCAGCCTTAGGAGGGGGTCTTCATCAGGACTGTGGCGGAGCACCTATTCTTGTAAGCTAGTTACTTGATGCTGGACAAAATGAAGGGTGAGGGCTCAGCCGAGCTCCAACTCATAGTTAATGTGGCCTAGTGTGATAGTCACGCTCAAATGATGGCAGGTCGGGTCGATCACTGTATTGAGGGATATAAATAAGTACGGAGAAACAGAGCAGCCGTCTCTACGTTCTTATTTTTTTTAAACTGCAACCATATCACACAAAATGTTGTATCTTCATGGTTTGGGGAAAAAATAATTTGTTTTACAATGTACTCTAACTTTCAGAAACAGATTACTTTTCTAACAGAAAAACATGTTTTTATAATTCTCATGTCGAAATTAGGCCAGATCTTAGGTGATAAGATCAAAAAATTATCCAGTGCAAGACTGTGCTCCCAGATTTTACATTCCACAACAAGAATCTAGTAATTTTACAAAAGTATTGGCCAGACACAAATGAGGATGGAATATAGTCACAGGAATATTCAACTTTACACTAAATTATGTTCTATTGTTATTAATAATGTGTTTATGGGGCATATTGATAATTATGCTATGGGGTAACCTGTTCATGAGTTTAGAATAGTGAGTGTTTTGTTCTTAGTACTTGATTGTTTAAACGATTCCCACTTCCCCTTACTATTCATTTTACAAAACAACTACAAACCTATACATAAACTCAAACAAAAAGAAAAGGATCAGTTCATCAGTTGTGTCTCATATGGAAATACCACTCTCAATAAATACATTTAAAAAATTTTTAAATCTACAATATTTTGAAGGGGATATTTACTAAACTTTCCAGTAACGCAGGGCAGCAAGCAAAGTTGCTGCTCGTTGTGTGAAAGGGAGAGAGCAGAAATGTGCCATGTTTACAAAGATATGGAACATTTCTACTCTCTCCTTGTGCTGGCGCACTGTGTGCAGTATAGCGACAATGCAGGCACCCTTGCATGAAAGGGCAATGCTGCCTGAGTTACAGGTAGGATTGTTTTTACCAGTAAGGAAAGCCTTCCTGCACAAATACAGTTCTTAAAGGCATTTTCCTGTTTCTACGTATCTCACATGTGGAAAGAGGAAATAACAGGGAGAAATAAAGATATTTCTCCTTCGTTGCACCTTACTTGGGACGGCATAGGATTTTGACACATTACTATGTTTTCAGATCTATGAAAATCTGTGAATGCGCCAAAATCCATGGGTGGATGCATGGGAATGCCCATGCTCCATCCATGGAATGCCTCCCAAGTTGAAATGTAACGTAACGCATCGCAAACAGCTGCCTTGGGTTACATTTCTTTACAAAGCCACATAAGGCCATGTAAATCAGGTCTTGCGTGGCTCTGTAAACATCACTGAAGCCTTTGTGTTGTCCTTGCACCACCTTGCGTGAAGCAAGGACAATGCAAAGGCTTCATAAATATTGGCCTATATGTAGAAAAGCTATTATTATGGCAAAGGTTATTCGTTTACTTTTGATAATGTATATTTTCCTTATGTCTATCTAAGGAAACATTTTAATAAAAAGTAGTTTTAATTTTAAAATTAAAATTTACTTATTTACAGTCCATCTCGGCTTAGCATCATGGTGTATTCAACCAGAAGAAAGAGCATACAATTCTCTGAAGCATGTCCTAGTATGGATTTTCCTTAAACAGAACAGTGTGTTTGCATAATTTGTAGAACTTGTCAAATTCTGCTTTTCTTACCATCATTTCTGAGAAAGGGTCCTTTAAAAGATTTTATCATCTTGAAAAAGTATGTTTTTTTATCCAACACACCTGGCACTGAAACTGCCTTTTTCTTTCCCATTTAAAGCAGTTGAACAGTGAACTTTATCGATAACCTTTCTGGCAAAAGGAGGTCAGGCAAAATCTATTTTTGTTTAGCACACAAAGCTGTTTGATGTCACTTACAAGATAGTATCCTTTCAACATTGGTTGATAGAAAACTAGAAACCACTCCAAAAATCGAAGTGGCTGGTAAAAACAAAATCTAATATGTCTGGGTTTCTTTCAATTAAAAAAACAAGCATTGGCCAAAACAATAACTCTGGTTGCAGCTAGTGGAATGGTTATAATTTTTTTTACTGCAAGCATATGCCGAAAAAACAAGCATTTACAATGCAATGGTTTCGCCTTTGGAAAAGTTAGAGCTTTTTGGCATTGTAAATGACAATTTGTATTTATGTGTTGGTTTTGAAAACAGATAAATACATGGCATTGTCATTTACATTGCCATTAGCTTAATCTCTGCAGTCCCTAGCACTCCATAGCACTCTCTAGTCACTCTCCACTCCCTAGCACTCCCTAGTCACTCTCCACTCCCTAGCCCTCCCTAGTCACTCTGCACTCCCTAGCCCTCCCTAGTCACTCTGCACTTCCTAGCCCTCCCTAGTCACTCTGCACTCCCTAGCACTCTGCACTCCCTTGCACTCCCTAGTCACTCTGCACTCCCTTGCACTCCCTAGTCACTCTGCACTCCCTAGCACTCCCTAGGCGCTCTGCACTCCCTAGCACGCCCTAGCCACTCTGCACTCCCTAGCCACTCTGCACTCCCTAGCCCTCCCTCGTCACTCTGCACTCCCTAGCCCTCCCTAGTCACTCTGCACTCCCTAGCCCTCCCTAGTCACTCTGCACTCCCTAGCACTCCCTAGCCCTCCCTAGTCACTCTGCACTTCCTAGCCCTCCCTAGTCACTCTGCACTCCCTAGCACTCTGCACTCCCTAGTCACTCTGCACTCCCCTGCACTCCCTAGCACTCCCTAGTCACTCTGCACTCCATAGCACTCCTTAGCCACTCTGCACTCCATAGCACTCCTTAGCCACTCTGCACTCCCTAGCACTCCCTGGCCCTCCCTAGTCACTCTGCACTCCCTAGCACTCCCTAGCCCTCCCTAGTCACTCTGCACTCCCTAGCACTCCCTGGCCCTCCCTAGTCACTCTGCACTCCCTAGCACTCCCTAGCCCTCCCTAGTCACTCTGCACTCCCTAGCACTCCCTAGCCCTCCCTAGTCACTCTGCACTCCGTAGCCAATCTGCACTTTCTAGCCACTCTGCACTCCCTAGCCACTCTGCACTCCCTAGCCACTCCCTAGCCACTCTGCACTCCCTAGCCACTCTGCACTCCCTAGCCACTCTGCACTCCCTAGCCACTCTGCACTCCCTAGCCACTCTGCACTCCCTAGCCACTCTTTTATTCAAACACTGCTTTGGTAAATTTAAATCAAGGCCAGAGTGTTAACTGAGCGATCAGACCAACTATGGTTAATGAGAAATCTACAACCGAGAATCCCCATATAACTTTTATTTTTCTTGTTTCCCTTCGTAATTCGAGCAACTCGACATTGACCCCCAAACACTTTTGGACGAGTAAGTACACCCCGGTGAACAAATGAAACGCGTACCCACCCACCCCCACACACACCAACCACCCTGCTACCATTATACGCGGGGGTCGGCGATAGTAAGCGCTTGGCTGTTGATTTGAATTGCTTTTCACATATTTTATACTAAAATCCCGTTGTTTGTCATGCATTTATTTGCCTCTAAAAACAGCTGCAAAATGTACATAATCTAGGCGGAAGGGCAGGGCGCAGACTCAGTTGATGCAGGTAAACAGTTGGGCGCACTTGCAAGTCCACGGGAGAGAGAGACTTCTTCAATACATGTGTCTGCCCAACGTAAATACAAAGCGCCATTAATCTCACTTTTCGCCCAGTTGCCTGCCATTGTTGACGAGAGTAAGTGACGCATTAGAATTGACTGTGGTAAGGGACAAAGTGCCCTCCCAGCTTTACCTAGGCGAGTGACCGGTCTGCATGCATTGTTTGCCCTTTGAACAAGCCCTGCCCCAGTCACAGCAGAGCGATCAAGACTGAATGTCCCCCCCCCCCCCCCCCCCCCACCACCACCACCTCAGAGACGGTGTTTAATGTCACCAGCCCTCAAAGCACCTCCGGACATAAATCAAACTCTCCATCTAGTGTGTCATGTCCTTTCTTCCCATGTGATTGGCAGAACCTCCCACTTATGTGTGTGCAAGCAGACCACAGACCCTCCTCACGCGTTTCTGGGAAGCTAAACCTTCCTTCCCGAAAGTCCAGTCACCACAGATCAGAACAGTGACAGACACCATTTCGAAACTCTTTGTATAGCGCCTTCCCACCTCTGCTATTATCGCCAGGAAACTACTCATCAGTTCCCCAGATTAAAATATACGGAGGATAAATACGGTTTTTACCATTCAAAATGCACACTGAGGTCAAGAGGGATGAATGAAGACGAGGAAGATGGGGCACTTTTTACGCAGAAAAAGCAGCCCGGGCCTTCTTAAAAACAATCACAATCGCCCACCCACGGATTGGGACATCCAGACCTGCCAGCTTTGAGATCTGTTGCACCCTGTGAGGCTACGAAGCACAGCGGGACCTTGGAGGGGGCGGGGCACAGAACCCGTCTCTGTCTGAGCAGTCATAGGGGGGCCTTACTAGGGACTGGCCGGTCCCAGAGAGAGAAAGGCGGGGTCTCGAGTTCTTCAATGAGTGAGCAGGTATAAAGAAAGGGGTAGGGACTTGAGCCCAATGCTGCCCGAGAAACCCCTCTGTACTCTCCTAAAACATTAAGTCATCTGAATCCACATTCTATGACCAGGGCTTATTTATTATGTGATAAAGCGCTGACGTCCCCCAGCAGGGCTTCCGAGCGCTACACTTTAGGTGGGTGAGGAAATACCAGACAAAAATCAATCATGTGCTGACTAGTGACAGAACACGCCAACTATTATTTACACACGGACAGTGGGAGGGGGGGGGCGGGGCGGGAACGGGCTCACGGACAGCATATTCACAATGCATATTTTCATATATAATCCACATACAGAGGTCTAAGAGCTTTCCAATCACGTTTTATTTTTACTGGTACTCTGAAGAGGCTGCTTGACTCTGAGCACCACAGCAAAATACAATGGATATTAGCCAAACTGGAAATGTGAAAAGAAAATGTAAGTTATTTTACTATTGTGGATTACATGCAAATTTGTTCACACTGTGAGGAGTTGACCTTATAAATGAGTCAACGCGACATTCCATACAAGAAGTGCACTTGCTTGGTGCATTTAAATGGGGCATCTTTTCATCAAGTAAAATATATATTCTGCCTTGACTGTTATGACGCTTGGGGGCTCAACGTATGGGACATGAAAGATGGATTTGAAATGCAGCCTTATATGCCTTCGATATCCCATTCCCCGTGGGAAATGCTGATCACTCTTTCGCACCTAGTCTTTGTGAAAGAAGAAGCCTTGCTTGGAAAGCGCGAACCTCGCGTAAATTCGGACCGCAAACAACGTGACAGGTATTGCCAAACCTTGGGCATATAGCATATATATATTATTAGTAGGAACCCAAGTCCCATCAGCAGATTCAGGATTCAGAACATGAGCGGCTACTACTGAAGCATGCCCAGTTTAGAATATCAGGTCACCCTCGTATACACAATTTCAAAGATCTGATGTTATTGCTCGAATTGCGACACACTGTGAACTATGCAAAATTACATTTATAAACCAACAAGAAATGTTCAAAATTTCAAAGTTCCAATATGAAAAAGTAGAGGCCTGCAGGACAATTGCATCAAGAGGAAGCGAGGGACGCCTTACCAATTTATTGAGAGAAGGTGAACTTGAACCTGTCCAGGGAGAGGCAGGGAGAGGCAGCACGCGGCGCTGGCCGACAGCTAGAGCACTCGGTAATATACAGCACCAGCAAGTAAATCATGCGGCGCTTCCGGTCCGTCGTCAGTGTTAATGGCGAAAGTGGTGCATTCTGAAATTCATCTTTTGAAGCGAGAGTGAAAGGGGCTTAAAGGGCGCAGATAAGTATTTAAAAGAAAGAGCCCGGCGGTAAAGTGTACACAAGCTTTTTTTTATTTTATTGTATTTTATAAATATATCGGTTGTTTTGTTAACATTTATGAAGCACAACAAGAAAGTGGGCCTTGGTGAAACTTATTAATGATGCCTAAACTTCAAACACAC
This sequence comes from Lissotriton vulgaris, assembly GCF_964263255.1. Taxonomy (NCBI): domain Eukaryota; kingdom Metazoa; phylum Chordata; class Amphibia; order Caudata; family Salamandridae; genus Lissotriton; species Lissotriton vulgaris. Next base: position 1,039,953,375 of record NC_141697.1, read on the forward strand.
TCCATTCATACCGGTGTCAAAAATCAAGCAAGTCAGGTCCCGGGCCGGCAGCCAATCACAGCGCGGCTCGGGGAATGACGTCACAGGGGTGTCCCGGGCCGGCAGCCAATCACAGTGCGGCCCGGGACACACGTCAACAAGGGGCGGGGCTTAAAAAAGACCCAGAAACGCCCCCGAATCGCGTCAAGGCGGGCCCTGAACTCAGTGACGCTCCTCTCCTCCAATGGCTGGCCAGCATTTACGAGGCCAGCCAATGAAGAAGAGGGGTGTGTTCAGGCCCCCATACTACTAACAAAAGATTTCGGCTCCGCCCACCCACTGCTTACGCAGTGGGACGGTAGCCGAAACCTAAAAAAACATGGTGCCACCTAAGCGTACCCACCATATCCTTGCAATACAAATGTTTAATTTAAAGAATTCACGTGTGGTTGTTTTAATTGTGAACGTTAAAAAAATATTAAGAGCCTGATTTAAAGTGTGGCAGGCATGTTATTCCTTCTAAACGTAAAGAATATCCAAGTCGCCTTATTTCAAGTGCATTACGATATAATGCACGGGTAATAAGACAGACTAGATATCTGTCCCGTTGGTGATGGAATCCCTTTCTGCCAAATCTAAACCAGTCCTAAGACTTTTAGTTGTGTCATACAGTTTATTATTATTTCTGAAGAAAACCAATGACAAATTACCACCTAAACAAGTATCCAAATCGACTACAGTGGCAATGTTACAATTCTCCTCATAACAGCAACTTTATAAAAGAGACAGAATATAATTTATCATTTAAATGATCAATCAAATTGCAGACTAAAACAATTGTTATTTAAAGTTAATATATATATATTTTTTTAAATGAAAAAGCTCCCCTTGACCAAGCTTGATCACTGAAGAGAAAGGAACTATTTTAGGCAGAAGGGAACAATGTGTGTAGAATTTGTTCGGTCCCTTAAACTGGAGGGAGCCAGACGGTTCAGTTGGCTGACTCATTGCAAAATGCTGTAAAGGTTGGAAGCAAAATGTGAATGACAATTTAACACAATTTAAGAGGCCAATGAATGAATCCCACTGAGCAAAAGCCTCTCTTTGTAAGTTAAAAAAAAAGATTATTTTAAAAAAAAATAGTATGGCGAGATAGCTAAGGCTATCTGAAAGGGCTGACTGAAAAAGTCAAATGTTTCAACATGCACGTGTGAAAACCTGACTGCAGTGAAAACTCTAACATATGCATGTTGAAGAACTACAAACTGAAGCTTAATGATTACTGTGTATCATGAAGAAAAAAAAGAATAGAATAATGTAAAAGATGTGCACAGACCAACTATTCTTCTAAAGCAGGAAAGTATGTTTTCCTTAAATACAAAATCCCTTCACTTCAATGATTTCCAATAATACATTTTCTTTTTCACTCCAAAGTAAGCTAATAAATGCCATGCCACACTACACAGGGAGGACCCTACTGTGAATTCAAGCAGAAATATTAATCCTACTTGCAGCTGGTCCCGTCCTCGCCACAGACAGCAAAACTGAGATGTTAAGTTACAGCTGCTCCAGAATTTAGACATGGATATGCACAATTTGAGGAAAACACTGTAGGCAACTTCAGCTATTGAGTGCTAATGCTACTATAAGTCAATGTACAATTTAAAACTGCGCAACTGAAATGGAGGAAGTGATCATAATCAACTTTTTCTTCAAGCTCAAGGAGCTGTAGTTAATCAATATGCCTATCATCATTACCTTATTACTAATCTGCCTGAAGGAGCTCCAGACCACCACCTTTGGGTATTCTGGAGCCAAGACAATAGTTTGATTAAGGAAATAGGCGAATTCAGGTTAATACATTTTAAAAGATTATAATTTAGAAATGTGCCAATGCACATGTCAGATGCTTAAAAATAATAAGATCAAGCTACTCAACAGACCAAGAGTTTCACTAGGAGTGCTCTGTAAATTCTGATGGGGTGGGGAACAGGAGTTATGAGTGCCATAAGGATCATAAGATTTGCAGGAACACTACAAGTTCAGACTTTTTCACTTGAACAGTTTGCATGCCAAATGCAAGAGAAATGTCGAGGAGAAAACCATTAATTCCTGCATTCTATTCCTGAATAAATCAGCGGTCATCATAAACTCAACCATCCGTGGTATGCGAACAGTATTCATAGTTCAGGATTGATGGATGAATATGGGAGAAATCTGGCCCACTCCTAGGGGGTCCATACACATTTAAAGAAAATTGTGTGATGGCAATAGAGCTAATTTTGTCGTTGAAATTGTAACAGTCAAATTATCTGAAGTCTCAAATGATCTTGTAAACTGTAAAACACTTTATACAAATCAAAAGAAGGTTGGATGTTTAGTTGAAAGCTTTGATGATAAGTAATCACGTACATGTGCAAGGTTGGTGCTGCCATTAGAGTTAGTCTCTCTACCTATATTCTGTTTAGTTGTGAAGAGCAGCTCATGCTTTTGTTTTGATTCACATCATGGTTGTGCATTTCCACATCCTGAGGTTTTGCATATATTTCCCTACAGCTTTGCTATGTAAGTGAAGACTATTCACTTTTTGTAGGAAATCTTTTTGCGATCTGCTTAGCCAGAAAGATTTCCGCTTTCTTACTGGCACAGTATTTAGTAGTGTTTACTCTAGTCAGAGTTATGTCTTTCGTTTAAATTGAAAAGTCTGGCAATGTCCCTTAAAAAGGGAGGGATGAGGGACACAATCCCACAGCTATAGGATAAAACCATTTTTTTGCTATATTGAATGGAAGTCCTGAGGTAGAATGAGGAAAGTATAGACTTTCAGTGGCACTACAGACCCGGGTTTAAAAACCAATCACTATTATTTGCAGGTTAAAAGATCTATGCAACAGAATATTTTTCTTACCATAGGAAATGGGTTAGTGTTTAAATAATTGCGTAGTTTTAATTATTACTTTGTTGCTTTTGATTTGTAAAATGAGACCCTAACCATGATCATCCTATGCTGAATTTGCAGAATCTATTCATAGAATGTGTGGTTTTGCAATAAAACCATCATGGATCCTACATTTATGGGGCGATGGATATTACTCTGGCCCAGCTGCTTTAAGTGAGCTTCATTCCCTATTTGTCACAGATGGGGAAAACTGAGATGGATTTTACGTTGGCCCAGCTGCTTTAAGTGAGCTTCATTCCCTTTTTGTCACAGATGGGGAAAACAGCCATTTTCAGATGTTCTACTGAACTGTCAGCACTCTTCATGATTTAGACACTAAGGGCCCTATTACGAGTCTGGCAGACCAAGGACTTCCATACTCACGGTGGTGCAGAGGTGGCAGATTCAATCATTGCCACTCCGGCATGCCGCCTGCCCGATTACGACTCGTGCAGTTGGACCACCCTGGAACCGCCAGCTCCGCCAGGGAACTGCCGTCCACTGGTGGAGGAGCGGCAGTCAGAGGCCGCAATATGTTTGGCAGAACCGCCACGGTTCCGCCAAGCATCTTATTACTTTCCTCTCCGCCAGGCTTTTCATGGAGGTTCCACCGCCATGAAAAGCCTGGGGCAGAGGAAACAAAGGAGGCCCTTCAGAGTCCCCCATGTCCCTCAAACATATGTGGATGCACACAGAGGGACATAACATGTCCCCCCCTTTGTGCATGCACATAGGTTCCAGCACGTCATGGACTTTCGAGTCGCTGTGCAGGAACCTTGTAGGACTGTCCCATTGCGGTGCTTTTTTTATGGCACCACCCCCTTTAAAAGAGGCACCGCCACAGGACCGCCACACAGCCCGCCTGTGAGACTAAGATAAAGTTGTAATCTGGCAGGCAGGTGGCACGAGCTTTGGCGGAGCGGTGGCACTGTGGTATGTACTGCCATGCCACCGAAATCTCGTAATCAGGGCCTTAGAATTTTTATTTAAAATAATGCCTAACTAAGTTTAATGATTTTGGATTAATTCCTTGTACTTCTGCCCACGCCACTTAATGGAGAGATCTGCTTGCTCTCTATTGCATCACCCGTGAATTTTTCTGTAATCAAAATCTATTTTAGTTTGTGATCTAGAACTCAGTCCTTTATGCGTCTAATATTTCATTAAATTTAACTCTGCTAAAATATTATTTCTCTGATGAGGAATGTAGTTTCTAACTACAAGATCAAGGATTTCTGGAGCTGAAATTATTTGGGAAACAACAGAGAGATAACATTTTTGAGGTTCAGATAATTATTGAGGTTCGGCCCCACAATCCTTTATAATAATTAAAACACCGTTACTGTAATTTAATTAAACACTTAGGTCCAGGTGCTTAACCTTAAGCCCAGTTGACATGGCTAGGTCAATTTGCATTCCAAATGATCTTCTTTGCACCTTTGACTTTAAATTGAAATAGAGTATAAGAAATTTACATTTGCCATTGTTTGCACCACAAATTATTTATCTCTTATACACATCACATAACCAGACCTTGAAAATTCCTACTGTTATCATGTGATATGGAAAAAAAGTAAAGCAGAAGTATAGTCAACTCACCGAACAAAATAAAAGTATGAAAGTACTCGGACCTATTCTGGTAAAAGACTGATCAAAACTATGTTTTTTTATAACTATTCTATTTTGGGGACTAACATAGAATGTATGATTGTGAATCTGTAAAAATGTGTAAATCCCAGGTATGCTTCAGTTTCTCCTTTGCTCATGCACTGTCTTCAGGCACACGAAGTTGCTTAGGGTTAGAACAAAAGTAATAGCACCACCACCCTATTCCTGTTTTGTGACCCACACAATTCACCTTCCCTCTATCCACTAAAAATAGGGGGTATTTGTGGTACTTCCCAAAGCTGTATGCACACTTACTTCAACCTAGGTTTACATGTGCATTTGGGTAAGTCTAGGTGCTACCTATGTTGGTGGTCGCTGCATTTCCTATCGCTACCTCCATTGAATCTCCTTTAGAAACTCTCTGCCATATTCCCTTGATTTCCTATAACCTATTGATGTCGAAAATGTATTGACTAGGAAGATAATTTATGGTTTTATGTTCAACATAAATGTAAATGTCTGCAGACCCTCATTTAATGAACCACACTCTATCATCTGTGTCCGCTAGCGGCGCCCGTTTTGCACCTATCTAAAAGGTAGATTAGCGAAGCGTTTCGAAAAAATCGGGCACATTGGGCCATATGTATCAAGATACCAATTAGCGATTCTGTAATAGCGATTTTTAAGAAATCGTTATTTCAGAATCGCTAATTGTTATGTATCAAGAAAATCACAATTTTTTAGCGATTTCTTGATATTCCTTAATTGCGAATTCGCAAATTCGCAATTAAGGAATACTTTCCCATTCATGTCTATGGCCCATAGGAAGGAATGGGATTTTTTTCTCAATTTGCGATTCGCAATTTGCTAATCGCAAATTGAGAATAATTTCAAGGGTGCAGGGGTGTCCAAAGGACACCCTGTTGCACCCCTGATATAAGTAAGGGCATGTATGTGCGTCACATGGCACTTTGAAAAATGCTGAAATGTGCATTTTTCAAGGAAATCGCAACTTACCACCAACTAGAAGTTGGTGGTAATTTGCGATTCCGTAAGGGCATTTTGGATTTTTTTTTTGCTTAATACATTACATTTAAGGAATCGCAAAATTTGCGATTCCTTAAATGCAATCGCAAAATAAGGAATCACAATTTTTGCGATTCCTTATTTTGCACCCAAATTCCTTCATACATACCTTTTTGCGAAAATGAGTTCGCAAACGCAGAAATTCTAAGAATTTCGGCGTTTGCGAACCCATTTGGCCTTGATACATATGGCCCATTATGTCTAAGATTTGAAAGGTTCCTGCTTATGCCAGGCTTAACATATAATGCTTTTGACTTACTTTGCGATATCCCTACTACTACTAACTCTTGCAGTTTATGGCCTCATTCCTCTAATGTGTCTGTAAACAATCTTTGTTTAACGATATTTTCATAGTGATAAAGAGGAAAATACTGTGATTAGGGAACTAAATTCACATTCGCACATTAATCTTAGTTTGTCTAGCTCAATCCACTATGTCATATGGTAAACTGTCAAGACTCAAGCGAGGCTTAGACAAAATAGCACAAGACCCAGGAGACTTTATGATGCATCATGCACAATCGGTTGCAGGAACATCAAAGTGTCCGGCTTAGTCACCATGAGTTGTATACCACCTCCTGGTAATGTGTGTTCCATGGCAGCCTGTCTAGACCACATAATTAGCTCAGAAAAATTGAATAAATGTTCAGAACCATCTGAACAAAGATATACTTATCTAAAATGGTGGCCTGTATAGTTTTCTGTTTTCAGCTGGCATCAACATTCAAGACAACAGGGGTTTTGTCTCTCGACCGCCCCGTGGAGTCTAGCTTGGCAGGTTACCTTCACAGATTTAATTAAAAACGTACAAACATGGCCTTTATTGTCTTCAAAATGTTAATATACGTGTTTCTGCTAATGAGCATAGATTTTAGGAAAAAATACGGATGTACAATTATCGACTGCGGGCTTGTAGGTGATGTGATTAAGGAAAATTAGGGACTTAACTCAGCATGAAATCAGAGCACCAGCTGACCATATAAACTAGGCAACAATATGCGTATGCGAACAGCTACTATAGTTTAATGTATTGATGGGAAAGAAATGGCCTTAGCGTCATCGTTTGCTCAGTTGGGTGTAAGTCATGTGCTTGCCATGATACATGCATCCCACTATAACTGTGTTCGGATAGTTTCTCCTTCTTCAAGGAGTCAGTGACTATGATTATAACTGGAGAATAAAAACCAAGTATCTGTGTGAACACAGCAAATATTTAATAGTGCAGCATTAACTACACAAGCATCTTTACATAAGTTTAGATGGATCGATAAAACAAATAAAATAGTAGTTTCTCTTCTGATGGATAACAATGATTGCTGCACAACGCCTTCAGATCGATAGTACCTTAGCAGCATTAATATTATAGTTCCCTTTTACTTGGGCTCAACAGTTAAGAGCCACGGTCCACCAGACTTGCCTAAGTGGTCCCCAGTCCCATTATTCTACCTCCAGGTGGTAGATAGTAGCCTAACCCTATGATGTCCCACTCCATGGCTGTACACGTTAATGTGCAGCAAAAATAGGGCAATACAAATCTAAAGCTTGCAGCACCAATATGGAAAGGTTGTTGGTTCTCAATGTTTGGTTGGTAGAGTATATGAGAACAAAAAGATACGCTTTTCAAATTAAAAAAATAATGTTATTTAGAGAGTGCACTAACACCAAACAGAAAAACACAGAGCAATTTGGAAAGAATATTGGTGTAGGGATATCAGAAAAATTATATTTAGGAACCACAAGATCACAACTTCTAATCAACAAAGGCAACTTGGAAAAGTTGCATTTAATTTGCTGGGCACCAACAGTGCAAAAATGTATATGTTGCTAGCTGGTGACAAACTATATTATATAACTAACCAGTATTTTGTCTTCTTGCACTTCGAGTTTCTCCTTTACGATTGACCTGGTGCTTTAGTTTTATATGTGAGGCAAACCTTTAAGGCCGTACATAACACCACACTTGGGTTCCTAAGATGGAACATGATCTCAGTCTGGTGAAGAGTAAATGAAAAAATGCTCTCAGAATGAATCATATTCAATTTCACAAAAAATATAAAAAATATATAGTCTATAAGCACAAAACAAATCGCGATTGTCCAGCCACTGTCCATTATTTATAGCAGTAGCAATGCTCTTGGCATTGGTCAAGCAAGGTACATTTGAGGTCTTAAACCTTCTCTGCTTGAAGAATGAGTCCAGTTCTGCTGATTAAACAGCCTTTAAAGATGGACCAATGCATGCTGGAACTGCTAGTGGCCCATGTCTGAAATACTGAAGGAGAAGTCCTTGCCTGTTCCTGCACTGTGGGACGAATAGTCACCTGGTCAGAGCTTGTTCTATTTGCCTGGCAAAGAATATTGGAAAACAACAGAGCACTTCTGAGAGGAAAAAGACCATTGGTCAGTGGCTTATTTGAAATAGATCTTCTTCTACTGAGTCCAGCTCTCAATTATTCACTCTGACAGTCTCTCTTCACCCGTTCATTTAATTGCAGGTTTCATCAGGGTATTTACGACTTAAAAACATTCCTTGGAGGAATTAGCAGCAGTGTTTATCCTAAGTGCGAACAAGTCCACTCTGGTATTTATAATGTTAAAGTGCTAACTTTTTTTATTGCTTTCTTATAGTTTCTTATAGTTCTCTCGCATAGTAATTTTTTCCTTCATGCTCTCTCTTGCTTTTTAGATTGTTTGCTTTGTTCTAAAAGCTCTGATGAGAACCATGGTGCTTTCACTCCCTTCCGTGAGGCAATATGTTGCTTGAGAGGGGCTAACCTTTTTGAGGCACTCTGGATCCATGCCTGAAATCTGCTATACCCATTGTCTATGTTGTCGAACATTTCAGGGGTGGTGATTTGAACATTCTTTCCCATGTGCCTATATTCAATTTTGACCTGTTCCATTTTAGTGGTTAGATGTAATATTTTGGATGTCGGGGTAACTCACTTGAAAATGAAAATTATTTTATGGTCTGACCAGATAATCTCATATGGGTCCCTATAGCTAGTTCCAGTATATTAGAACATGTAGGGTCAAGTAGGTCGGCATGTTTGTGGTAAGGGGCTGTAACCCGTTGGGTTACTTGGATTGCTGTTAGATCCATTAAAAATTACTGGAAATTTGGCAGCTAGTGTTGTTTAAATGGAGTCTAAAATCCCCGAGCACTGTGTAGTTGGCAGTTAGTAAGCTGTTTTCTGTTGCTATGTCAGGGAGGGACTGAATAAATTGTGTGACAGGCCAGAGCGGTGATAAATTAAAAATCCACAGAAAATGCAGTGGGAGCAAGTTCAAGAGCAAGTGAGGCACATTGACTTCCTAGGATAGTTAATGGGGCAAATTGTATTTTTAGCTCGTCTTTAGAAATCATGGGGATTCCCTCTTCGCTTTTCCCTTCTTGATCATGCCTGACAATTGCATATCATGGAGGAAGGGTCACTGCGGTATCCAGAGTGGATTCCTCTTGGAGCCATGTTTCAGTTAGGAACATTGCTATTGGTTTCTTCTCTTCTAAAAAGCTCATTAGGGCTAGACTGTGCTTAGGTAGGGACCTTCAGTTCCATTGCTGGTCGTTAGCGCCTTTTTTGCACTGCTATTTTCCATTTCATTATAATTTTTCTCGCCTAAGTTCATTTTACATTCCCCACACATTAGGTTAGTGATACCTAGATTTATAGTGTAGTGGCAGAATTTCCCTCCATTGCTATCCAGTAAACGTAGTTCAGATGCTGAGTACCTTAATTTTATCAGTATCAGAATGGGTAGGGTGCACATTAATTAACGGGCCGGGCATTCAGCAACTAGTGCGCTGACCCAAAATGGCAGCTAATAGTGTCCTGGTGATGAGGCACTGAATACGGACAACACATTGGAGGAGGACAACTTGAGGTCCCTTCTCTATTAAGGTGCAAACGATGAGAAATAGTGCGATATGTAAGCAATTAAATCAATCAAAATTATCACTCAATTACATTTTTAAGTAAAATGGCTTTCAACAGGCTTTAGCAATGAATAAAGTGCAAATGTGCAAACAGGGGCAGCAGCAAAAATACAATCAAAGATTTAAATCCTTTGCAATTAATTAAGGAGATTCTGGAGAGTGTTTGAGGTGACTCCATCTGCACGAAGCTCAATCTTCAGGGTGCTTCACCATTTGATTAGTATCACATCTGGAGAATTTAGGAATTTTGAATATCTGGTCATGGCCTTTGAGTTGTACTATGACCAGCAGTGTTTTAAAGACACATTGATCACATTTTCAGATATCATGAATACAAATTCAATTGATTCGTGCCAAGGGCATTGCCACTGCTGTAATTAATGGACAGCAGCTGAACTGAAGTCCGTCGTGACTACGAGGCATAACCCATGAGAGTTGATTTGTGTCTTTAGATAATATTTTGTATATATTTTTTGTGAAATTGCGTATGATTTGTACTGAGAGTACGTCAAAGGCAAGCCTGTCTGCACGCGTCTGTGTCTAGCTTACGTCCAGACCCACCCTCTGCCAGTTTGTGGTCCAAACTCAGGGAACTGACTCCTCCATCCCTGCAAAGGGTTGAGAACATCAATAAACAAGTTCGTTGTTATGTTACCTTTAAATCACTTGAGGTGGCTGGTGCCATCTCCTCTCTAAAATGGAAGTATGCGTTTTTCGGATCAATAGGAAATCTATATCCTGCAGGCTTGGCCCTCAGGGTTCAGATGGCTCATCATACTTCCAGAACTATTTCTTCATGTTCATATACTTTTCATGCTGGACTCAATGTGCAATCACTCCCTAAGCAGTCATCAAATCTTTGACCTCCTCTCTGATCACCGCTTGGACCTTCTATTTATAATTGAGTAATGGCGCAACAGCTGGTCTAACCGGGTTATCACAACCGCCTTTCCATCTGGCTACTCCATCATTTTTTGTGACAGATCTGGGTCCCAAGGGTGGGATTGGCTATTACTTTTCGTGAGCAGTTTCAGTACAAAACATTTGAGGATGGCAGCTTAATGGATGAGAGTCTTGGTTTCTGCTTCCAGCTCAACCAGTCTAGCTAGGAGTCCTCATTTACCATCACCTGGCCCCTGTTCTAGCTTCCTGGACTCTTTAGAAGATGCTCTGACTCCTAAAATGCTTCACCTTTCTAACTTCACATTGTTAGGCGACATCAACTGTCATGTAGGTTACCCCATACCAGGACAAGAAGGTAATTTGGCTGCACTAAAGCTTTTTCAATGTGTGACTGGCAGAAATCATATAGCCAGCCACTCGCTTGAATTAATTTTTAGTAAACATCCCACGCTTTCACCTGAAACCCCTGAAGGCTCAGGTATGGACAGACCACTCTCTCATTCCCTGTAACATAGGAGTAAGTCACTGCCTTTTTGGAAATAGGCCCATAGGCTTGTACAATGTATGCACTCGGAAATAGGGCAACATTTCCTGTGAAAGTCTGACCAATCACCTGGCACTTTCCCCTCCTTGTCATATGGGAGAGTTGTCTAAGGACCTTGAGCAATATAATTGCTGGATCCAGGATGCTGCAGATAAACCGGCCCCCCTACCCGAGCATGGCTGGAATCGCTTAGTTTATTCCGGGCCTGGCCGAAGAGAATCTGGTCTGTAGATAGTTTGAAAGAAAATGGAGAACGCGATACAGCCTTGACAACAAACTCATTTACAGAGCTGCTTTGAAAAAGTATCAAATACTTATTAAAGAGGCCAACGCACAGTTCTTCACCTCTCAGATTCAATCTGCGCATAATGACCCTTTGAAAATGTTTACAATTATGAAGTCATTCCTTCATCCCAAAGCCTCTGAGAGATCTCCATCCCACTCAGTCTCTATGCGATAATCTTTCAAATTACTTCAAAGAAAAAATTCTCAACATCTAGGCAAGTTTTAATAACATTCCTGATAGGGGACCTACCCATCCAAATTCAGGACTCTTTGCCATCTAAGCTAGTTCTGGCTGTCTTTCAGCACAATTCCCTCCATCAATCAGAGCAAGCTTTTCTGCACTGCAAATCAGGTTCCACTTTAGACCCCCAGTTCACCCATGGTCCTTAAGAAAACTACTGAAGTTGCTAATCCTGTTATTAATAACTTTCTGAATGTCTCCCTCTCTTCTGCCCTGGTTTCAGAGTAGTTGAAACTTGCTGTGGTCAAACCACTATTAACAAAAATGCTGCCAACCCAAACAAAAATCCTAGCCAATTTTAAACCCATCACTCTTCTTCCAGCCGTTGGGCACCTTTAGCTTTACAATGAAACCGAGCAAAGGCATTTTTAGTACATTTTGTATTTACTATTGCACCACAAATTATTTATCTCTTAAACAAATCACATGTCAAGACCTTGAAGTAAGTTATTAAGTAGCACAGCAGCTACCTATTGCAACAACACATCATCACAGTAGGGTAAAATTAACCTGTCTCACAATGCTAAAATATTTGGTTAATGTCCAGTTAATGGATTTACTTAAAAATTCCAACAGTTTTCACCCTATTCAGGGTTTAGGCCTCGGCACTCTACTGAGACAGCATTGCTGGAAGTCCCTGAAACTATCACATTTTGTTGGATAAAGGTCACAACGATGTTTTTGATTCTTTTAGATCTGTCCGCAGTGTTCAACACCATACCTCACCCTGCGTTTCCAACAACTCTGAGGCTGGCATTTGTGGGCAGGCCCTGGCCTGGGTACAGTTGTTTCTTCACAATAGGAGGCAGGTTCTATCTATTGGCCAGTCCGCCTCAAACGAAAAAACTCAGAATTTTAGGGTCCTTCAGGGCTCAGCATTGAGGATGACCATTTTCAATGTTTACTTATCTCCTCTTATGTCTCTGACAGATTTTTTTGGTATCATAACACACTCGTCATATGCCAGCAATATCCAATTGGTCTTGTCTTTAGACAAAAATTCCTCTGGCTCCAAGCCGAATTTTAAAAACAGTTTTTTAAGTATTGTCCGCTGGATGAAACTTAAGTCCCTGAAATGTAATACAGATAAGACGGCGATTGTTTAATTTGGTCAGGATAATTTATTCTTTCCTCAGATGCAAAGGTCTGACAACCTCTCCAGTCTAAGTGGCTCGCAACCTCGCCATCAAATTTGATTCTTCACTCTCTTTTCACACCCAAGTAGTATCTGTCTTTTGTACTTGTTTTGAATATATGACAATACTACGCGATCATGTTGACTTGTGCTGGACTTAGGGTTAGTACGATTTACTATTCCAACACTAGTCTACGTACAGTAGGGAAGGTGTTGGATAGTAAATCGTACTATTCCTTAGCTTACAGTGCCCTCCAGCGCAAGTCGTTGAAACGACTTGCGTTGTAAAACCCACGTTGCAAACCTACCGCAGTGAAACTCCCGCGTCTTAAAGGTCGTCTCCCACTTGTTTTTCGCTCATCAAATCATTAAAGAAATTCTTTGAATACCTTCCTTTGACAGCAAGGACAACTGCAGCACTACCATTTATCACTTCGGAATCAGCCAACTGCAATAGCTCATTTCTTGGAATTACTGAACATCTATTACATAAACTTCAAGTGGTCTAAAATGATGACGTTCGACTTCTTCTGAAACTCCCATGTAAAAAGTTCTGTTTTTCAGGGACCTAGGAATACACATTGCCTCTCGGCCCATAAACAATTTCTTTTAAGACTCTGACTTTGGTCTTCAGAGCCTTCCAACGCTCAGGCCCTTTATATCTCTTTGACCATTTAAACATAACAAGCCTTCAACAACCTTGAGATCTTCCTACTGTAATTTGCTAGCAATCCCTTTTTTTAGATGTAAAACAAAGAGGTAAATCTTTCTCTGTAATGCGGTCCAAAATCTGGAATCCTGAGTTAAGACAGCAGTTACACGGGAAAGGTCACTTATCATGGTGGCCGTTATGGGACTTTTGAATGCCCGTACAAACCAGCATTGTTTGCTTAACCATTGGAGATATTAGCCTATTCAACTATAAAGCCCTTACAAAGTTCCAGGAGTGGTTTTTTGAGGGACGAAATACATTGGCTGGATTGCACTTGTTTTGAAAAGAATTTTGAAGACTGATAAAATGAAGAATCTCTTTAGGAAACCTATAAGATTGGATTTGATTTCCTGGTGCACTTCCTTGCTCATAACAATTTTGGAATCAGCTCCCTGTTCCAGTCAGATTTGCCAACAGTAAATCGTATTTCAGGAAACTTCTCAAAAGTTGTCTTTTTCTGTATCCAATAATTCCTGTAGGCATTTGATCTACTCAAGGTTCTTCTTTCTTTCCTCGGTTCTTATACTATCTGCTAGGTGATGGTTTACTATGTTTGTTGCTGAGCTAGAGCCAGGATGTTCAGTCATAAGTCAAAGTGAGTTTTATAAATACTTCCTATCATCATCATCTATTAGACCAGGAAGATATACACCTTTTTGCCCGGAGTACTGTTGATCATAGACTTCAAATCACTTCCGTTCTGTCCAGGTAGACAAGACCAACTCTTTTGCAAACCAGAGATGTGCAAGTACAAAATGTGACAGACTGAATATCTTGAGTTTTATTTTAACTTCATATTGAATTGCTATGCATTCAAATTAGGTTTTCTGCAATTATTGACTGTCTAACTCCAATCAGAAATAAGAATCCCATAGTTTTTTATGGTTAGCTAATTCTTATAGTTAACTCATTGCAGACTTCTCTTGGTTCACCTATCACATTACCAGAGTACCTAAGAAAGAAAACTTAAAGAATGGGTTTTCCTGATTAGACAGCAGAGCAAGCATTCCAAGATTTAAAAAGTGACTTCACCCAAACTCAATTGTATGCCATCTAGAGCCAATGAAGAAATGTATAGTAGAAGTTGATGCTTCTGACAGAGAAGTCGAAGCATATTTGGTGTGGACCCAAGAGGATAACAATTTGGAACATCCAAACGGTTATCTTCAGTTCATTTCATTGTGCATGTGATTATTCTACTTATGAGAGGAAACTCTTTCCCATCAAAAATGTTTGCCAAGAAGAGTGGAAACACTTGCTAACTGGCACCCATGAACCTTTTGAAATTAGGGCATACTTCTTTTCTTGTTATGTACTTTTCACCACTTCAATACCAAGTCTAAGAACGTTTTAACCGATGCATGGTCTCAATGCTAGATTTAATTTTGTACAACTTACAATCAATATCTTCTTCCTCCAAAACAAATCACTGGAGCCCTAGCTATGTTTTTGAATAAAGTTATAAATGTACAGACCTTTCTTAGTACTTTAGATTCAGACACGTTGGTAATTAAGAGACATATAATACAACGCAATAGCCTATATTGTCAGCAACAAACCTTATTAATTCTTGCAAAGGAAGGTCATGAGAGTGTGTCATGATTCTGCCATTTTTGGACACAGCTGTCAAGTCAACATTAGACTTAGCTCCTTCTTCTGGCCATCGGTTACAAAGGATATCACAAATATGTTACCTTTTGACTGGTGTGTGCCTGAGGGAAGTATGAAAACAGTAGGACCTTTGGTTATCTACTTCTTCATCTCGTACCACCAGCTGTGGGGCATACAATTACCAGAGGATTTATTGTTGATCTTCTAAGAGTTTCAAAGTGGTTATGGTTCAGTTGATTTTTTGCCCACAAGTGCCCATTTTACCCTGTTGAAGTTTTGTACCTCAATGTCCTTTACACGTTTTCAATAAAACCTAATATGGCTAAAGATTTAATCACTGATGTCTTTCATCTTCATGGCCTTTCAACTGTCACAATATCCGATTGAGGATTCCGGTACATTTCTTGCTTCTAGAAGGCCCTGTGCTCAGCCCGTCAAATTCCAAAAGTTCTTCCTTGTGTTTATCATCCCCAATTCAGTAGCCAATTAAAAGACTGAACAAATATCTAGAACAATACCTATGATGTATCTGTAACACTACTAAAACTAATTGGGGAAATTTCCTGCTTTTGGCCGGATTTTAAAGATTTGTTTACACAGAGGACAATCAAGTTGTCACCATTCCTCCGTCTTCAGGGTTTGCAACCTCAAGCATTTCCAGATTCATCTTGGATAGTCTCTAGCATTCCAGCTTTTAAAGAATATATCAAATAGTCCAAAGAAATGAGACACCTGGTTGCTGAGAATCTTTACAAGGTTAAAGACAATATACCCAAGAGTGCTCATCAATTTCAAAAGGCTGTTCTAACTTTTTCTCCTGGAGAATGTGTGCGGCCATCATCTCAATTCTTACCTGTTCAAGCTTCACCTTTCAAACTTAGTCCACAATTTTTGGACCATTTTACATTGTCAACCAAATCAATGTATAATTAATTGTCATATATAATTAACAGCATGTTGGAGAATTCATCCAGTGTTCCATGTCCCTAAATTTTAGGTATATGCTACTTATTTATTTAAATAGGAATTTCCAGTTCCTCCACCAGTGCTGGCCTAGGGCCACTGGGAATATGAAGTCCAAGCAATGTAAGACTCTCAAGTATTTCATAACAAGCTTCAATTTTTGATTGACTGGCAAGGGTATCCATTCAGTGAAGGTTCTTGGATGTCAGCTTTTTATGTTCATGCTCTTTCCTTAGATTGGAAGGTCTATTGCACCTTTCCTGACAATTCCAGAGCCTAGGGAGAGGTCCTACTGTAATGCTGAACAGTAAACGTGGCTAACACTCTGGCCGTGGTTCTCAGATTGCAGCAGCCTCAATGTCCTTTCCATGGTTCCAGAGGCAGACTCCTATCTACGTTCCTCCAATAACGCCAATCTCTTTGGCAGCCACTCTTGACACCTTCTGTACATATTTACCATTCTAAGGGTGATAAACACCACCTTTGCAGTTCTCTTACCTCTAATCTAGTTTACCTTGCTTTCTCTGAATTTCCTTTTCAGTCCATGCCTGTAAAATCCTTCTTTCACAAGATGTTCCTATTCCTTATTTCCACGAAAAAACTGGAAGAAACATAACAGTCATCAAAGCAGTGAGTAATATTATCACAGCCCAACTTATCACAGCGGCCTTCCACCCTGTATGTCACTTCCTGCTTCCCGTTTCACCTACTTCCTTTTTCTCATAACATACTGAGCTGGAACTTTTAGTACCAAGGCTCCAGTAACAGTGGTGGTAGGTTTTCCTCCTGGTTTTCCTGTGTCTTCATGCATCATCTCTTGGAATGCTACTCCATCTCCTGGAGACCTACCTTGCCTCATTTCCTGGAAACTTGCTCCATCTCCTAAAATCCTGCTCCTAGATCAAGTCTGCTTCTACTCCAGTCCGTATTTTGTGAGTGCTCGATTCTTCAACATATATCCTGTCTGACAGGAGTAATTGTTTATGCTGCATGGCTTCTTCCTCCAGTCAGTGACCTATGGAGACACCTGTTATTTCCACACAATATTTCAAAATGTTAGGCAATACTGTGGCTAGGAAGGAGTTGTCCTAACTGCTGGCAGCTTCAACGAGTGAAGAATGTGCGACCATTGCATCCAACTATTGACATTATGCTTTCCAAATGAAATATAAAGGAGCCTACTCATAAAGTTTATTTTGTAGAATGTAAAACAGTACTATAGTAGTGCTACCCATGTTCAAGAAAGTGCTATTCACAAACCTACGGCCAGAGACCTATGCCTCGGTCACTCCTGTCTTTTCTGTGTAAAGATGTCTCCACACGTAGGTATGCATTTTTGTAGTAAATGTGATAGAGAGAAGGGCGAGTGGCTGGAAAATGGAGAATATTTACTACTAATTAAGAGAGGTTTAGGGAGGGACATGCTACTACAAACACCCCCCCCCCCCCCCCATATGAGCAGGACCATTGATATTCATATTCTGCACTTCTAAAGTTACTACAGCCCTAAAGATGCAAAAAAGGCTCAAATATATTCCAGCACAGTCTTGAAGAAGTGTATCACCACACATGGCCAACCACGGGTACTGCAGCACCCTCCTACAGAAAACAATGGCAGCAGGGAAATAAAATAGCAACCCATAAGAACTAATATTAAAATAATTACATTAGTTTAACATTGAAATTGTATGCATTTTTTAGTGTTAAAAATGATATATAATGATTTGTTTTAGTATGAAATGTAATAAATCTATTAAAAAATAAATACAACTTGTAAACTTATCTATAAAACGATTTAACACATAATGTGTAACAAAATGTAGTAAACGTTAAATACAAATACAAATGTTACTGAGAATAGAAAGGAAAATGCTACTTACCAGTATGCATCTGTTCTTGGTATGTAGAGCTGCAGAGTTGCACACTATGCATAGATTGCCACCTAGTGTTGGGCCCGGATGTTTGCAGTTCGTTTTGTAGAAAAGTCTTTGGAAGTCACGGGATAGGCGACTCCTCTTTTGGATGATACTGCGAATGGTCATCAGCTCCATCCCCAGATTGTTTTTCGCCATTAGGGAAGTGATGGAGCTGTATAAGAGATAGTGATGGCCTTGTGATATGTATCTAAGTGAGATAATACTGGAACAGATAAAGGTAGGGCGTGTGCAACTCTGCAGCTCTACATGCCAAGTACAGATGCATACTGGTAAGTAGCATTTTCCGTCCAAGGCATATGAGCTGCAGATTGCACACTATGCATAGGTTATATAGCAGTTCCCACACCTAGCGGCGACCACCAGTATCTGTTGCAGTGGTTTGAAACAGAGTTTTTAGTACAGCCTGGCCCACAGTGGCTTGTTGTTTAGTTTGCACATCTAGGGGAATGTTCCCTAAGAATGCCATTGAAGCCCTTATCTTCCTGGTGGAATGGGCTTTGGGTGGGATTATTAATGTACGTTTGGCTTTTTTATAGCATATTTGTACACATTTAACAATCCATCTAGCGATCCCTGACTTTGAAATGGGGTTGCCTTTATGTGGCGGTGAGAAAGACACAAAAAGTTGTTTTGTCTTACGAAAAGTTTGTGTCCTTTCAATGTAGTACAATAATGCTCTCTTGACGTCTAAAGTGTGTAGAGCTCTTTCTGCGACTGTTTGAGGCTGCGAGAAAAATACGGGCAGCTCAACAGATTGATTCAGATGAAAAGGAGAAATGACTTTTGGAAGGAATTTTGGATTAGTAAGAAGAACCACTTTGTTATGATGCATTTGCAGAAAGGGTTCCTGAATGGCAAATACTTGTAGTTCACTAACCCTTCTGAGAGACGTGATGGCTACTAGGAAAGCTACTTTCCAGGTTAGAAATTGCAATTCGCATTTATGTAATGGTTCAAAGGGAGGTCCCATTAACCTTGCGAGAACCACATTTAGATTCCACACTGGTGCAGGTGGAGTTCCGGGAGGAATTACTCTTTTGAGTCCTCCCATGAAAGCTTTAATGGCTGGCACTCTAAAAAGAGATAGATGTTGCCTATTTTGCAAATATGCCACAATGGATGCAAGGTGTAGCCTAATAGACGTGTAGGCTTAGTTACACTTTTGGAGGTGCAATAAATATCCAATGATGTGTTGAATAGACACATCTAAGGGATTAATTTGGTTGTTTTGGCAGTATATGACTAACCTCTTCCACTTAGCAGCGTAACATGCTCTAGTGGTGGGGCGTCTAGCTTCTTTAATAACGTTCATACATTCTGGGGGAAGGTTGAGGTAACCAAACTCTATGACCTCAGGAGCCAGATCGCTTGGTTGAGCTGAGCTGGGTCCGGGTGTCTGATCTCTCCATGGTTCTGCGTTAATAGGCGTGGAGGTAGGTTTATTTTTTGGTGTGGTACTACAGACATCTGCAAAAGTGTGGTGTACCACGGTTGTCTGGCCCAAGTCGGAGCGATTAGGATGAGCGCTAGGGAATGTTGCTGTAGTTTGCGTACTACTAATGGAAGAAGTGGGAGAGGAGGAAAAGCGTACGCAAATAGTTTTGACCAGTTCATCCATATCGCATTTCCTTTGGGCAATGGGTGTGGGTATCTGGCGGCAAAGTTTGGGCATTTTGCGTTTTCGTGGGTGGCAAACAGGTCTATTTGAGGTTGTCCCCACATTTGAAAGAACGGATGAAGAAGTTGTGGATGAAGTTCCCATTCGTCGATCGATTTGCTGAGTTTGCCGACTTAGCAGATCTGCCATGGTGTTTTGTACTCCTGGGACGTGTTGGGCTACTAGGAAGATGTTTAGTGGTATAGCCCATCTCCATATCTGCTGTGCTAACAGAGAGCTGCAGAGAGTGTGTCCCTCCTTGTTTGTTTATGTAGTACATAGCTGTCATATTGTCTGTGCGGACTAAGACAGCTTTGTTTGACACCTGAGTTTGAAAAGCTTTTAGGGCTAGAAATACAGCTAGTAACTCTAGGTGGTTGATATGCAATAGCTTTTGTGGCGGTGTCCACCTGCCTTGCATGGTGTGATGCAGGAGGTGTGCTCCCCAGCCGGAGAGAGATGCGTGCGCTGTTAAGACTACTTGAGGAACTGGCTCTAAAAACGGTCCCCCTTTGGAAAGGTTTTTGGTGTTCCACCATTGCAGAGAACGATGAGTCCGACCGACTACCAACACTAGGTCTGTCAGTTGACCTTGAGCCTGGTTTCATTGGCGTGCTACACACTCTTGAAGTGGACGCATTTGCAATCTTGCGTGAGGAACTACGAATATGCAAGATGCCATCATTCCTATGAGCTGCATGAATACTCGAGCTGGTAGTGAGTGTTGCGGCTTGAATTTTATTAGAAGATTTTGTACACTTGTTATCCTCGCTGGAGAGGGATACGCTAGTGTTAGTTGGGTGTTTATTGTAGCGCCGAGATACTGTTGCATGTGTGAGGGTTGTAGATGCGACTTGGTGTGATTTACTGTGAATCCCAAGTCGTGAAGCAGTTGGATGGTAGCATGAGTGTGTTGTACACACTGGCTGTATGAGCTGGCTTTTATGAGCCAGTCGTCCAGATATGGGAAGACATGAATGTGCTGTCATCTTAAGTGTGCTGCTACTACTGCTAGGCATTTGGTAAACACCCTTGGTGCTGTTGTGACTCCAAACGGGAGCACTTTGAACTGGTAGTGCTGCCCGTCCAGCACAAATCTGAGAAATTTTCTGTGCGCCGCGTGGATGGGAATATGGAAGTAGGCGTCCTTGAGATCTAGAGTGGCAAGGAAGTCGTTTAGTACCAGTAGTGGAAGGACCTGTTGAAGTGTGACCATTTGGAAATGGTCAGACTGAATGTAAAGATTTAGAGGTCTGAGGTCTAGGATGGGTCTTAGTGATCCGTCCTTTTTGGGTATTAGGAAATACAGTGAGTATACTTCTTTGTTTTTCTGGTGCTCTGGAACTATTTCTATTGCATTTTTTTGCAGGAAGGATATTACATCTTGTCTGAGCAATGTTAAATGTTCCTGTCACATTGGGCGCTGCTTGGGTGGTACGTTCGGTGGGGGGTAGATTTTAGTTCCAGACAGTAACCTAATTGAATAATTTGTAACACCCATCTGTCTGATGTGATGTTTTCCCAGGCTGGCAGGTATTGCTGGAGTCTTCCCCCGACAGGAGTGGAATGGGGCGGGGGAAGGGGAAGGGAGTCATTGGGCAGGGGTAGACGCAGAGCGGGAGTTGTTATTTTTACCTCTGCCCTTGTTGTTGTTACCCCTGTACCCACCCCTTTGGTAGCCCTTGCCATAAGTGGATTGTGTAGGGGCTTTGTATGAAGCCGAGGCTGTGTCTGAGGAATATCCTCTAGTAGCACCTCTATCGGATGAGCGACAAAATGAACGTCTGGGAGCCTGCGACTGCAGGGCTCCCATAGATTTGGCGGTGTATGGATCTTTTTTATTTTTTTCAAGCGATACATCCACATTGGGTCTAAATAGGTGTTGCTCATCGAAAGGTTTATTAAGAATGGCACTTTGTACCTCAGGTTTGAATTAGCCCTGGGCGTAGTGTGCGTAGTGGGGCTTCGCGGAGCTACGTGAAGTGGGCGAGAAACTACGCCCACCTCCGCACTCCGCGTAGCCCCACTACGCACCACAGGCCTCCCTCCCGCCCTCCCTAAATACGTTAAAATCAAAGAGTAAAATAATTAAAAAGGCACTTACCTTGCCCGCCGCTGCCCGCCGCGTCCCCGGGGCTCGCTATCTTCATTGCTGCCGTCTTGTTTACTAATGCGCATGCGCGGGCGGCCGCGCATGCGCATTTTCTCGTGAGAAATGCGCATGCGCGGCCGCCCGCACATGCGCATTAGTAAACAAGACGGCAGAATGAAGATAGCGAGCCCCGAGGACGCGGCGGGCACCGGCGGGCAAGGTAAGTGCCTTTTAATTAATTTAAACTTTTAATTTATAGTATTTAGGGAGGGCGGGAGGGAGGCGGGTGGCGGCCAGCTACGCTCCGTCTGCGGAGCGTGCGTAGTGCCGCCTGGCTCCGCCCGCTCCGCAAAATGCGGAGTAGACGCTCGTTTGAATCCTGATATAAGTAGCCAGGCGTGGCTGCGTAGCAAGACACTGGTGTTAACTGCTCTAGACGCAGTATCCGCTGCGTCAAGGGCACATCTGATGGAGGTATTTGTAATGTTTTTACCCTCTTGGATGAGTTTGTGTGCCCTATCCCTGTACTTATCAGGGAGTTGTGTCATTATTGACTCTAATTCGTCATAATGTGCTCTATTATATCTAGCTAGCAATGCCTGTGTGTTGGTGATACGCCACATGTTTGCTGCTTGAGACGCAGTTCTTTTCCCTGATGCGTCCAATAACTTAGATTCTTTATCTGGTGGGGTAGCATCACCTGATGTGTGCGAGTTTGCTCTCTTGCGTGCGTTGGAAACTACAAGTGAGTCTAGTGGTACTGGCCCCTTAATGTATGCTGGGTCTGAAGGGACGGCTTTATATTTCTTCTCTATACGAGGATTAATGATTCTAGTTCTGACTGGATCTTTGAAGACTTCAGAAGCGTGTTTAATTACTCCTTTGAGCATTGGTAAGATGGATGCAGACCTTTGTGCATTATCAAAGGTATCCATCAAGAAGTCTTCGTCTACAGGGTCTGTATGCATGTCTACCCCGTGATATTTTGCAGCCCTGTGTAACAATTCGTTAAACCCTATAGTGTCTTCCGGTGGGCAAGGCCGTGAGGGGTATCAGTCATCCTTAGGGACATTTGGGACATTTGGAGTGGTGTAATTATCCCATGGGTCAGGTTATCCTGTAGGTGTGGCTGGATCAGGCATGTTATCCCCCATATCATCAGAACTATCATCCCTATGAGAGGATGCTGCGGGAATGCTGTGGTGTGGGAGTCTGTGGTGATGGCATAGGTGGAGGAGAAGGGGAAGGCAGTCTTAACTTCTTCCATGCTCATGACAAGGTCAACTCGTCATGGGTTTTACCTGCCCTGTGCTTATGACGAGTTGACCTTGTCATGAACAATGGTAAATCTGGGAATTCAGCACCGGAGGGGGAAAACCCCTTAGCACCCAAGGTGTTAAAGGCGAGGTAGCCATGTCCTTCTTGTTTGCATGCGGAGCTGGAGCTGGTTTGTCCAGTGGTCGCTTTTTTTAGGCCAAAATCAACTGTCCAGTGATTGGTTCTTTAGCCAGAGTCTTTTGGGCAGGGTCTGGATAAGATAAGTCTTCTGCCGGAGGCCGATCTGTCGATGCTCGAGAACATTTCGGCACCGAAGCGGCTTGCTTTGGTTTTTTGACAATGTCCTTTGTCGAGGACGCAGGAGCCTTTTTCCGCTCCGAATGTTTTTTCAGCTCCGAATGTTTTTTCGGTTCCGAAGGTTTTTTCAGGTCGGGTGTTGTCATCGGATCCGTTTGTTTCTTTGGATCCGATGCTTTTTTCGGTTCTGGCTGTTTTTTGGAATCCGAAGCTTTGTTTGATTCCGACCTGGGTTTCGGTGCCAAAGGAGTTGTGTGTTTCGGTGCCAATGGTTTGGGGGTAATTTGGTGCCGGCACCATGCGAAGGCTGACTCGAGCCCGAGTCGCCTGAAGGCATAATTGGCTTCTTTGCCGGGCCTGAAGGTGGGGCAGTAGAAGCGGGGTGTCGGTGTGCACCCGAGGGCGAGGGTGTAACCTGGGCCTTCTTTGCGGGTGTCAAGGAAGGGTCGGGGTCGACGGTCTTACTTACGACCCGGTGCACTGGAGTGATGTCCTCGACATCAGAGTCTTCTTCCTGTTTGTAACCACTGTCGACGTCTTGATGTTCTGGGACGTTGACGCCTTCCTCAAAGATGTTGTCCGGAATGGAAGTTGAAGATCGAGCCATTGTTTTTCTCGCTCTTCGGTCCCGGATAGTCTTTTTGGAGCGGAAAGAAGCACACGCTGAGCAGTCCTTTGCCTCGTGCTCCGGAGAAAGGCAGAGGTTACACACCTCGTGAAGGTCGGTGTGGGGAAACTTCGACCCAAACAGAGGACACTTTTTGAAAGGCGTCCTTTCCATGAGCTGGAGTGGAGGCCTAGTTAGGCCCGAAGGCCATGAACGACGACCGGAATCGAAGTATTCGACGTTGAAGAGTAGCGTCGAGTGGAGAAGCGTTCGAAACGTATTTTTTGAAAGTTGGTGAGGATTGCGCGACGAAGGATTTCGGTTTCAACACGGAGTGCTGGAAACACAATCTGAGGATGGAGCCGATGACCATGAACAGTATCATCCAAAGGAGGAGTCATCTATCCCGTGACTTCCAAAGACTTTTCTACAAAACAAACTGCAAACATCCAGGCCTAACACTAGGTGGCAATCTATGCATAGTGTGCAATCTTCAGCTCATATGCCTCGAGGTTTTATTTTTTAATTATTTTTGAAATTATTATCAAAACTTTAAATCATTATAGTTTGAGTATTTGTCATTTAATTTGATGAGTACATTTTCTGTAACATGTTATATAATTAGGTCTAGGTTAAAAATAAATAGCTAAAATTCATTTACTTTTATATTTTATATTATATTGTATATTATAATATTTACATTAATAAACGTTAATTATTTTCCCTTTAGTTTCCAAAGGGAGAACTCCACCAAGCCTGCAAAGTTACTAATTGAAACTTTACACTCGTAAATTTTGTTGTATGAGTCTCTACCCCGATCAGAGGGGGTGGAGACATGTAGTTGTACGACTGGGTGCAAATCTACATGCGGAAATGGCAAAGAGCAAACAAAAAAAGTTACACTTATATGAAGTAGTAAATATACTTGTGTATATTTACCTTTGTGAATAGGCTCCAAAGAGTCCTCTAAGTATTAATCCCAACACATATTGAAAGACTGACATCAAGGAGGATGTACGTTCCTGTGAAGTTATGCAAATTCTTGCCATATTTCTCCCATTTGTATGACTCTGGACAGTTGATATTTGCATCTGTGAAGCGGAGGCCTGCTGACCAAACCCCAGCTACATGCTATCTGCTGGGAAAAAAATCGATTTTATAATGTATATAGTAGAGCTGCCATTACTAACATTTTGGTATGCAGATTGTAATTGTGTGCAACTGTTTTACACACTTGCATAAAGTTAAATTATGAGGGTCACAAGGGAAGGACACATGTTCCCAATTGCACATAAAAAGAAAATAAGGTTTTACTAGCCCTTGTTCCTGACAGAAAACTGCACAGCTTGCTTTGCAGTGTTCATTACAGGAAAAAACACTATTCTGCTTACTTTACTTAGGAAAGTGCTATAAACACCACATTTATATTGCCTATGCAATTGGGATGAGATATTTAATGGAGAGATCATATGTTTAATTATCTATTCTGTTTATCCATGTTTTCAATATTTAAATATATATTGTCTGAATCTCAGTTGCACTGTTTAGCAAAAACAGTCTACATTCCTGCCTGAACTGCTGTTGTTCACACCTAATAACCCCTATTCAGCATATCCCCTGGGAGAAGAAGGCCAGCAGTTGGTATATCAAGTGAACCGATAAAGTGAACAAAGGAAAGGAATGTAAATATGTTCACTGGTCCCAGGAGGTAGACGAGCAGAAAGCACTAGCCTGAATGGTATCTGGGCACAGGTCGTAAAGCCTGTTTATCGGACAGAACAACTTCTGGTCACAGTTTCGATTTGTGGGACCAAGTTGGCTTCCTTGACAATGGTAACACAGCCATTTCAAGTTAACTGAAGAAAAGAAGAGAAACTATGAGACGTATAATTGAAGTTGCTCAAGGGTCACTGCCAATCAAAGACAGTTTCTACTGTCTAAAATGCCTTGCTTTACCCAATCAGCGCAAAGAGGTGTCTTAGAACAAAGAAGATAATAAAGCAATAATGTTTGCTACACTGAAGAATTCCTACCTGCCCGACAGAGACCTGGAGAGGTTTTGCCTCCAGTTCGATATTGGATCTCCGACTAAAAGGTTGCTCTAAGAGCTTGGGCTCCTATCTTCTTGCTTGTCCAGGGTCAAGCAAGACAAATTTGATTGTCCTTCTGAAGCTTCTCTCCTGTGACTGAAGGGCGCAGGTGGCCCTGGGCAGAAAAGAAGCTGTGGCCACCTGAAGGAAATTCAGGATAACTGGACACTTTTACACCTTACTAGTGGGAAACATTTGCCTCGTGCCTGCAGAGCACGGACATTCTTCTGGAAAAAGTAAGATATGTTTGCTGCAGAGAAGCCCACAGAAAAAGTTGAAAATGCACATTTTATGGTGGATCCGAATTAGTTGTTGATAGATTCCTTCTACTAGAACCCGGTAGCTGGTGTTGAAAGACCCTTTCCTGAAAGTTTGAAAAGTTACTGACATCCAAAGACAAAGTTAAAGCTTTCTCTAAAATGTTATTGGGAGGGGTGGGGGTGGGGGTGGGGGGTGGGGGGGGGGGGGGGGTGGGCTGGTACCATAGTACCATGTCCATACGAAAAGATACAGCCTCAATGGCTTAATCGTGGAGGTTTGTTCTTCTTGGAGCCATTTACAACTGAGGGAGAGCTTAACAGCTACAGTATACAGTCTAGGCTCCTAAATTGTTTCCACCTCCGAAAGGGTAAACCATTGACTGGGGCAAACAACAAACTTTTACCCAACCGCACTCCATCATGAGTAAGGAGTGAAGAGTGCTTACCACACCCCATACTCTATCATAATTTTTTTTTCCCTTTTCACTTTTTTATTTAAACTATTTTGTTTTGTTTTTTTGATATGAATCCTACATCAGTGTTTAATTTTATGCATCACTTTCGCTTTTTTACTCCAACTTGGCATGGCATTTTTCTTTGTTGTTATTCCTGTTACCTTTCAGTTTAGCATATATTCTGGGGGTTGAAATTATTTTCTCCCTTTTTACCTACTGAATGCAATTCTAAGGTAATTTAAGTTCCATTGTTAAGTTAAGTGTGCGATAATTAGGTTAGCTTATAAACCTGCCATTAACAAAGATTTTTGGTGATGAGTTAATTCTTTTTCAACCAGGAGAAATGTTCAGGTTACCCCCACCAAAAGGCTGGTGATACCATCTTGCACATAAATGCAGAAACAAGGGGTTAACAATGCCACATGTTATTCTGTATGTCTGGATGTCTTAACCTGAAATCCACGTTTAACACCATGTAATAGTGAAATCCACGTTTAACACCATGTAATAGTGAAATCCACGTTTAACACCATGTAATAGCATCTATTACACATTTGGGTGTTATCACAGGAATTCGCTCATAATACTCAATAAGCCTGTTTCTGGTGCGACAGAAATATGCTTTTTCTTGTCCAGAAGTACCATCTTTGTCACAAAACATTAAATATATTTATTTCATCTGATGCATAGTAGGCAGTTTGTTTCGCTTTAGGATGTTTTATAAAGCAAGCTGCAATACTCCGTCTGCTTGCGGTTCTTAACCCCTTCTATACTAAGAAGCAGGTCTACATCACTATACACCACACATGCAAGCATCCAGCCACTCTGCTCTGGTGACAAGGAGAAAAGATATCAGCTTTTGTTGTTTTGAATGCTGTGGTCTTCTGTTATCTCAGGACATCCTCGTCTTTCTATGACTCTCTCAAGGTATTATGTAAATATACATAAGCACATATCTCCAAAAGGGGAAGGCCACAAACTCATTTTTCACATGCAGGTGGGTCCTTATCTTCTGGTAAGCAGATACTGTAAATCTTAATTTGCCCACACATACGTGGACAATGTGCCTGTTTAAAGTCCCAGTTGCACTTGCTTCCTTTATGCACAATGCATGATTCTCTGAGTTAGTTACAGTACACAGCCCGGCTATTTTCAGATCTGGCTCAGAATATTCCCTGCACAGCTCTATACTCACCCTAAAGGGTTTCCCATGCAACTAAGACATTCAGGGTGCAGAAAGTCAGAGATCATCGAACTAAACCTCCCAAATAGCCTTCTGAACTTAACCTTCTGGGACTTTCAATTTTCACAAAAGTTTCAAATCCAGGGCAGTCAACTGTAGGCTTCTGTGGATATAGAATTTACAAGTTATGTATCTGTGGTTAAATAATTAATAACATCTGTGTTCCAAAACGGCCTAATCCAGTTTACGAGACCAAGACCCAGATGCCCTAACAAGGCTCTTTTTCAGCAACTCAGATCTGAGCAGGCAAAAATTCGGTCTACGTTTGACAGTTCTAGGTGTTCTGCTGCCATTTTCAGTCACTTAAATGATTGACTATGTCTGCTTCTTTATGCACGTGAACTATATTTGAGTGTATCCTATTTTTTTTCTTCATTCCAATGCATTTGGTATCTGGGACTTGTAAAGTGTCTCATCGTCTGGACATTGGGCTCAGGGTGGCCCGCCCATTTGCAGATTTTTTTAGGGCAACGGGCTCCTATCGGAGTGATGGTTTATCATCTTATAAGACATTTTATTTCTAAAAGATGTAGTTGAATTGCTGCTATGCAGTGTCCTCAGATCTTGGCTACAAGGCCTGCCAAGGACACAGATCTTAGGTCTGTAGATTACATGTATAGTTTTTGTAGATCAAAACCCAGGGCAAGGGGGCGCTGTGGAGGATAGGTATTTATCATCGAGGAGATTGGAACCTACGTCATACATACACTAGTGTACAATACAGGTAGTATGAAAACAGTGCTCATAAAGAAGTCACAGTAAATGCAGGGCTCAGAGACTGGATTCAGCCACAAGTCTTGGAGCGCTGCAGACCAAGTTGTGAATGGTGCTACTTGGCAGGTCTGAGATGTAGGGGGAACTCTGAAAGTCTAAGGGACTTAATCATGCTTGGAAGCCTCTGGAAAAGCAAGCACTTAAAAAACAAATCAATATTTTGGCTTGTTTGAAGGCATGTCCTGTACAAAAGTTGCTACTGTCTGTGTAAATGCCACAGTAGTCCAGCGTTCAGTCGCTAGTTTTAGACCAATTACATTCTCTCTCTATATAGAGACCAAAGACTTAATACTTTTGGAATTTAAACATCTACCAGGCTACTTAAAAACTGAGGGCTACATGCATCATTGTTTTTTGTGGTTGCAAAGGGGCAGATTATCAGAATCTGCCCCTTTGCGACTGCAATTTTTGCATTTGGGATGCATCATCCCAAACGCAAAAATCGCTATTCAAGTAATTGCAAAATTTGCGATTACTGAAATTGCAATTGCATTTAGGTAATCGCAAACTGAAACTATCTACATGCAATGCAACAGAAAAGAATTGCGATTTCACCTTTAAGAAACTCAAATTACCATCAACTCAAAGTCGATGGTGATTTGTGAAAACTTTGAAAAATGCAAAAAAGTGCATTTTTCAAATTCCATGTTGCACACAAACATGCCCCCCCCCCCTAGGCATGTGTGTGTGCAACATGTTTTTTAATTGCCCTTTCAGTGGTGCATCAGGGTGTTCTTTAGGCACCCTTGAAATTGCATGCTCAATTTGTGAGTACCAATTTCTTTTCCGATTCCTACATCCATAAGGAATTGTGATTGCTATATTGCGATTTCTTAAAAACAGCAATTTAGGAATCACAATTCCTAAGTTTGATGCAGGTGGCCCTGAGTGTTGTGGTAGAACATTGACAGGCAAACATTTCCAGAGGTATCCCTTTTTATGTTTGCGGTTTGACAATCCCATTGTCAAGTACACCTACTATCACTGATATACTTCATTTTGACTTTGAGCTCACTCCTATCAAATATTGTTTTATTTATTTATAAACTTTTATATAGCGCGAGCATGATCCCGACGGATATCTGAGCGCCTTACAATTGGAGGGATAGGAAGGTAACAGTTACATTACATTTGTCAAATGGGAATACCAAACATAACACAAACCAACCTCTTTCAGAAATTGGTTGGAGATTTTTCCAATCACATATTTGTTCTGACCAGAGGGGCCTGCGTATACTAGCTTTATACCTCCAATGGAGTGTTTGCATTGAAGTGCATAAGGGACTATATTACAACTATAGATCTATGTTGGATCTGCGATGCTTGTTCTCTACCCCTTCCACTCTCTCCTCATATCCACTCTTGCTGGTCTTCTCCCACCCTCTCTTTCCTCTATGTGTCATGATTCTGTTTTACCTACCCACCAACCCCTCTGATTTATCTCTCCTGCCCTTTCCTCTCTCCTCTATGTGCTCATCATCCCCCCACCACACACTCTTTTGTTTCTCTCACTCTGTCCATTGATCTTTCTGATGTGCTACTTCCTCCAACTACCTGCCACCCCACTCGTTCCTCCTTCTTGTACCATCCTTTTTCTCCTGCATGCTTTCCTTGCTCCCAGCCCAGCCACCTCCTCTTGTTCCCTTCCCCCTTCCTTCCTAAGATATTCTTAAAAGTGCTTCTGGGGCTTCACTAGAAATTATGTCTAAATTGACAGCTACGTTGTCTTCAATAAAGTCCTCTTTTTGGTTTCTGTCACATGATGACCAGGAAGCAAGAAATACTTCATTATAGGTCTTCCTTATTGCCATAAAAACTAAAGGAGGACTGTTATGACAATTCCCTTGCCATCTGACCTTTATTTGACATAGAAACAAAGACAAAACTGTATTGAAGGAGAGGGCCTTTCTTTTCTTAAATTTGTCTGGCATGAATATGTTTATGCTGCAAGTTTTAGCACATTAAATCTAGACCTACAGACTTTGCAAGAGTTTGTTTTTGTTTTCCTATGCTCTCATGAGAGAGAATTTTTCACATGAGCACTAACCCTTACGCAATCAACTAGATGGTCATTATGCAGAATGCATTTATGATACTGAGGTTGACCGCTTGTCAATGGTGGGAGCGGTCACATGAGTCAGATCAAACCAGTTATTAAATTACATGATATAACTCCCAGCAGTATTATGGCTATGAGAACAAGGAGGCTGTTCCATAATTACCAGTGCAGATTTCTATTGCATGGTCAGCTTTCATTTAAATATGCTATTATTAGTATGAGGTACCGTCGGCAAGTAAACAATCATGTAAATCACAAAAGGGCTATTAATGGTAGTTTTAAATAGAGCTACTTAGCAGTTATACCATCTTTGGCTCATTGGGAACTAATTGAGCTCATTTGCTCACCCGATAGGGTCACTTTACCTTTCTGTTTTATCTTTGAAGGCTTAGCCAGATAGGCACTTATGCATCACTTGAAGAAGGAACATTTCTGTTTCCAGGCTAATTTATTTATATAATCAAATTTCAAAATCCATGCACGCAACTACATGCATGTGCAGCTCACTCAGCCTAGCCAACCCTCATATGCACACCATATGTCCTTCAGCCGAACAGACCTTGATCCAATCTGTTGCAGCTCATTCATTCCAACACACCTTGCTACACACAAGGCCATTTCCGTTTTCAGACAACCAGGACATATCTCAATCAACCCACCACACACGCATATTTCTATTCAGATCAGTACCGTCACCTAGCCATGACATATCTCACTCCACCACACATTCATACATCTCGTCCGGCCAGCAGTACCTTGTGAACCAATAAAGAACACCAATAAAGGGTCAGCTCAAAGTGCATTGATTCACTTTGTCATCCCAGAGACCTACACATTCACATTTACACACACACACACACATACACCTCGCTTAAGCAACCTACATACTTGCCCAAAATAGCTCACAAAACATTACTCTCCTACATACTGCCACTCCTTGTCCCGCATATCCCAAGCTGCTATAAAGAGAAACCCATTCAACTAAACATAACATACAAGACACCGCAACCAGCTCCTCTAATGTGCATTGTGACACACCCATATACAACACTTAATCATCCTAGCCCAAAAAAACCAACCTTCAGCACAACTCACTCCTGCCACATTTAAACAGCTGCAAACCTGAAAGTCAACAATCCAAACAGCAACCTTACACATACACCCACCCACATAGATACACATCCATAGAATATCAGCTGTAGGTCCCCACCTTAACAAAGGTAATTCATACAAAAACAAGGCTCACTCCTGATGGAAGACTCTTGCCACAAGGTTTACATTGTGTCCCTTCCAATGGTTACTGAAAACGAGTGACTGGTAGAGAAAATAAACATCGCCCAAGATTTTTGATGCACAATAAAACGCTATACTCCTCACCTTGGGTGAAGGTAAGGGCTAACCGATTTTATTCGGATCCTTTCTCAAGTGAAAGGGGCACTAGGTAAGGATGCCCGCCTTCTCTTTGCACTGATCCATGAGCCCTTAGCTGAGTGATGGATTATCAATAGGCTTCAAGTAGGAAGGACTCCCAGAGGACCGTGTATATATGTATACAGGTGACCTGCTTCTCTTCATCCGAGACCCCAGATGACAGGCCCCCGTATTTTGTAAATGCTAAATCTTTACGAGGATGCCTCCGGGTTGGTCAATTGCAATACATGGGTTCTAGTATCACTTACTGTGATGGGGAGATTGAGACGTGGCAGTCTCACCTCCAGGTACAAATGCACAGTTGTATATACATGTGGCTACAATTCCCAATGCACCAACACTTAACATGATCTCTCAACATTTCCTCGTGAATGGATCATATTCATGAATACCTCCGCAATGAAAGAGGCTCCCACAATCAATTTGCTTTTCTTAAAATGAATGTGCTCGCAAAACTTTTGTATGTAATGCAAAACTTTCTACAAGCTCTCCCTCAAGCATTTATCACTTCTCTCCATTCTTGTTTTCAAAAATGTTTATGGTCAGGTAAAGTGCCAAAAGTTTCTATGGACAAACGTATATTTTCAACTTTTTAAAGCTGAGTTGGAAAGGCTAACGTCAGGCCAACTGGGCGGCACACCTTTTCACTATTAATGATTGGAGTTTTGGAGAACCATTGGACCCTGCCCATCACCTGGAATTAGACCTATCCCACAAGATTGTCTCCCTGCAATTTCATTATCACTCCAAAATACATCTCAATTGTCCTGCAGTCAGGCTGTAATATTGACAATCTGGCATAAAGCACTGTGCCACATAGGGTGGGATAGTAGCCCCACGCGAGAGACACTTCTTTGGCTTGACGACTGGCTCCCAACCTCCCAATTCTAAATTGGTAGATATTGGGGGTGACAATATGAAAACTAGTGAGTGGGGCTTCCCACCAATTGACTAGGAAGCCTTTCTATGTCAATACCTATGCCAAACAGGACACCTACATGAATCATGCATCAACCTCACTCAAACCATCATATTCACCCACAATACATCTGGATGCTTCATCCCGTTCCCCCGCTTCCTACCATAAACCTCTCTCAGACAGACCATATACAAAACCCTTCCGTACAAATTTCCAAGGCACTTAATATCCCTAAAAGGTAATTCTCCAGAAAACATACCATCCCACCACGCATTGTTTTTTTATTCACACTAAAATTCACACTAGACACACTTGCAATGTGACACCACGACCCCCACAACCTCTCATACAGGCCTCCAATACAATCCTTCTCCTCCTGAACAACACCAGACTGTCAGGCTTTTTCTCAGGTCCTTGATATTGTAATGGTTGAGGGCGAATGTATGTTAGCATAGCTCAGATTAGTGAATACCAAAGCGTTTAGGAGTCTGTGAGCATAAATGAATGACTGGGGGTAGGAAGGCGAAGTAATGAAGAATGAGGAGGGAATATTAAATGAATAAAAGAAGACACTGATGAGAATGAGGATTCAATCTATATATGAATGATTTAATACAACTGGGGAACGAATGAACAAGGTGAAAGCCAATAGGAAAGAGGTGAAAAGCCCAACTGCCCTAATTTATTTTTTGCCCTCACCAAATGAAAATACACTTTTTTTTTTAACTAAATGAGGCTCGTATTTATAGTACAGTAATACCTATTACATTGGGATTGTTCACCTGATGAGAAAATACTAAGCACTACAAAATCAGAAAAGAGCAGTGTGTGCTTGTCTTTCCTTCATCAGTGTGATATCTGCGATTTTAATCAAGGCTGCCTGTCAGGCTAATCCTTCCTGGCATCCCGTGCAATGGGCTTATACCCGTCAGTCCGCGGGACATGCTGCAGAATCCCGCCTTGACCTAATGTGGTTGCTGGCTGTGGACCTTCTCTCGGTTCAGTTGGCCTGTATCCTTCGGTGTGGAATTTCCAACCATGCCCCGTTGCTGTTGTTGTGGGGAGCTCCACTCACTGTTGTACACCGAGGTTTAATGTTTGGCATGAGCAAAATTCGGAATGTGATGCATATGTCGAGGAAGAACTATGGCGGTTTTTGGAGCTCAATGTGGGTTCGGTGGCTTCAGCAATGACTCTATGGCGGCTAGCAAGTCTCAAGACCTGGCTTTTCGAGCAGTAGGCTGCTACTGCTCGAAAAGCCAGGTCTTGAGTTGCTTCCTGAAGGAGAGATGGTCCTGGATGAGTCGTAGGTGGGTGGGGAGGGTGTTCCAGGTCTTGGCCGCCAGGTAGGTGAAGGACTTCCTCCGGATGTGGTTCTGCGGATCCGTGGGACGAGGGCGAGGCTGGCGGAGCGGAGCTGGCGGGTTGGCGTATAGAACGTGAGGCGGTTGTTGAGGTATTCGGGGGCCCAAGTCGTGGAGAGCCTTCTGTGCGTGGGTGAGGAGTCTGAACGTGACTCTTTTGCTGACGGGGAGCCAGTGCAGGTCCCTCAGGTGGGCGGAGATGTGGCTGTGTCGGGGGATGTCCAAGACGAGTCGTGCTGAGGCGTTCTGGATGCGCTGGGGTATTTTCTGTAGTTTGGCGATGGTCCCAGCATAGAGGGCGTTCCCGTAGTCCAGACGGCTGGTGACGAGGGCCTGGGTGACCGATTTCCTGGTTCCAGTGGGGATCCAGCGGAAGATCTTACGGAGCATGCGGAGAGTGTTGAAGCAGGAGGAGGTAACGGCGTTAACTTGCTTGGCCATCGTGAGGGAGGAGTCAAGGATGAAGCCCAGGTTGCGTGCGTGGTCCGTGGGCTTGGGTGGGGGGCCCAGAGCAGGGGGCCACCAGGAGTCGTCCCAGGCAGAGAGGGATGGGCCGAAGATGAGGACTTCCGTCTAGTCTGAGTTCAGTTTCAGGCGGCTGAGCTTCATCCAGTCTGCAATGTCTTTCATTCCGTTCTGGAAGCTGGCTCTGGCGGAGGTGGGGTCGTTGGTGAGGGAGAGGATCAGTTGGGTATCGTCGGCGTAGGAGATGATGTTGAGGTTGTGCTTGCGTGCGATGGCTGCGAGGGGGCTCATGTAGACGTTGAAGAGGGTGGGGCTGAGCGAGGAGCCTTGAGGTACGCCGCAGATGATCTTGGTGGCTTCTGCTAGGAAGGGCGGGAGACGGACTCTTTGGGTTCTGTCGGAGAGGAAGGAGGTGATCCATTCCAGGGCCTTTCCTTGGATCCCGGCGTGGGGGAGGCGGGTTGTCAGGGTGCGGTAGCAGACCGTGTCAAACGCAGCCGAAAGGTCGAGCAGGATGAGGGCGGTGGTTTCTCTGTTGTCCAGCAGGGTCCGGATGTCGTCGGTGGCCGCGATGAGGGTGGTCTCGGTGCTGTGGTTCGCTCGGAATCCGGACTGCGATGGGTCGAGGGAGCCGTTTGTCTCCAGGAAGGCTGTCAGCTGTTTGTTGACCGTTTTCTCAATGACTTTTGCAGGGAAGGGGAGGAGGGAGATGGGGCGGTAGTTCTTGAGGTCTGAGGGGTCTGCGGTCGGTTTCTTTAGGAGGGCGCTGATCTGTGCGTGCTTCCAGCCCTCCAGGAAGGTGGCGGGCATGAAGGAGTTGTCGATGATGTCCCGAAGTTTGGGTGCGATGATGGAGTCAGCTTTGTTGAAGATGTGGTGTGGGCAGGGATCAGCTGGGGAGCCTGAGTGGATGGTGTTCCTCGTGTGGGTGGTATCTTCCGTGCTGACCTGAGTCCAGGCGCACATGGTGGTGGTGGGGGGTGTAGGTTCGGTGGTGGGGTACGTGTTCTGAGCGCCGAAGCGGTCCTGTATGTCGACGATCTTACGGTGAAAAAAGGTGGCCAGAGAGTTGCAGAGGTCTTGAGAAGGCGTGATGTCGTTGTTGCTGGCGTTGGGGTTGGAGACCTCTTTCACGACGTTGAAGAGTTCCTTGCTGTTGTGGGTGATGTTGTCCAGTCGTTCTCTGAAGGATGACCTTTTGGTGGTGCGGATCAGCTGGTGGTGTTTGCTGGTGGCGTTCTTGAGGGCTGTCATGTTGTCCGTTGACTGGTTGTGGCACCAGGCTTTTTCGAGGTCACAGCAGGATTTCTTGGAGTCTTTGAGATCGTTGGTGCACCACGCAGCTTTCTTGCTGTTGAGGTTGCTGGGAGGGTTTTTCAGTGGAGCAAGGGTGTCGGCGCAGTCGGTGATCCACTGTGTGAGGTTGCGCGCTCCTTCGTTGGGGTCCGTGGTGTTGGTGGGAGGGTTTAGGCGCAAGGATGTGGTGAGTTGGTCGGTGGTGATTTTGCTCCAGCATCTTCGGGGAGTTTGTTGAGGGCGGTGGTGGGTCGTTGTTTTCCTGAAGTTGAAGTGTACACAGCTGTGGTCGGTCCAGTGGAGCTCGGTGGTGTGGCTGAAGGAGTTGTGGTTGCTGGAGGAGAAGGCAGGGTCGAGCGTGTGGCCGGCGTAATGGGTGTGGGTATTGACCAGTTGCTTGAATCCGAGGTTGGCGAGGTTGTCTAGTAGGGCGGTGGTGTTGTTGTCCTGGTCGTTCTCCAGGTGGAAATTGAGGTCTCCTAGGAGGATGTAGTCGGGGGAGGCGAGTGGGCTGATGAAGTCTGCGATGGCCTCGCTGAAGTGTGAGCGTGGTCCCGGGGGTCTGTAGATGAGGTTTCCTCTGAGGGTGGTCTTGGGTCGGTGTGAATCTGGAAGTGCAGGTGCTCTGCGGTGGTGAGGGTGTCGTCGGTGTTGGTCGTGATGCGGATAGTGTTTCTGTCGGCGATGGCGATGCCTCCTCCGGTCTGGTTGACGCGGTCCCTCCGGATGATCTTGTAGCTGTCCGGGATGGCAATGGCAATGTCGGGGCTGAGGAGGCGTTCATCCAGGTTTCCGTGAAGAAGGCGACGTCTGGTGCCGTTTTGTCCAGGAGGTCCCATAGTTTGACGGCGTGCCTGTGGATGGAGCGGGTGTTGGGCAGGATGCACTTGAGGTGGTTGTTGTTGGGGGCTGTTTTGGCTTGCGCGGTGCAGGACCGAGTGCAGGTGAAGTAGCAGGCGTGGCAGGTGAAGGCTCCGTGGGTGCGTTTCGGGGTTGCTTGGTAGCAGGCTGGATGTCGGCCGGTGTTGAGTGCGTGGAGGGTGGTGGCCTCGTAGCTCAGTCGGGCTGGCTGGCTGGGTTGGCTGGCTCAGTCGGGTTGGCTGGCTCTGGCGTGGCCGCTGCGCGTACGCACGGTCCCCACCATTTATGGCGAAGTGGGAGGGAGTAGCAGCTGGGAGGCGGGAGCTGGGCGGCGAATGGGGAGCGGGAGACAGGAGAAGGGGGCGGGTTAGGAGAGCAGCGGCGGGGAGCAGAGGGGGGGTTGGAAAGAGCAGGAAAGCGGAGCGGGGGAGAGCGAGAGCAAGCCTGCACAAGCCTGGAGAGCGAGGGCAAGCCTGGGGAGCGGGGGCAAGCCTGGAGAGCAGGGGCCCTAAGGAGAGGCGGCAGCAAGAGGGCCTTGCAGGCAGCGGCAGCAGAATCCGGGCACACGGGGGCCGTGCGGTAGTAGAGTGACCGGGTCAAGGGATTGCGCTATGATTGTAGTCCTACCCAAGGAGGGTCTTCTTCGGGCCAGTGTTCTACATATCGCATGATTCCACTGCTCAACTCTGATATTAATTTCTAATTTCTAATTTAAAACACTTGTAAAGCGCGGCGTACACCTTGCGGTTTCTTGGCGCTGGAGGTTCAGTAACTGAGGGAGAAAAGACCATGGAGGGGTGGAATAAGTATTAGGCGGGGAAAGCCTGGCTGAAGAGGAAAGTCTTCAGGTCTCTACGGAAGGAGAGATACTGAGTGGCAGAACGGAGATTGTCTGGAAGAGAGTTCCAGAAAGTAGGGGCCAGAGTTGAAAAGTTAGAACCGCCCCACTTTTTGCGTGAGAAGCGGGGAATCTGGAGGAGGGACTTGGAGGAAGACCGGAGATTTCTAGCGGGGACATAGGGTTTAATTAGTGAGGCGATGAAAGAGGGGGCAGTGCCCTGACTGGCCTGAAAAACCATGCATCCGATCTTAAAAAGGGAGCGTTGTTTCACGGGGAGCCAGTGAAGCTCTTTTAGAAGGGGGGTGGAGTGGTGATAGCGTGGAAGGCCGTATATCAGCCTGGCCGCCTGGTTCTGGATGGTTTGGAGTCTACGCAGGCTGTACGCTGGAATGCCATGATAGAGGGCGTTGGCGTAGTCCAATCGTGAGATTACCAGGGCGGCTATGATGATCTTAAGTGCCTGGGGGGAGAAGAAGCGGGAGACAGAGCGGATAGTTCGGAGAGTGAGGAAACAGGAGGAAACCACGGAACCGATTTGTGATTGAAGAGTGAGCTGATTATTCATTTTAACACCCAGTGTTTTGACCACGGTGGAGGGAGATGGTGCCGGGCCAAGAGAGGGGGGCCAGAAAAGAGAGTTCCAGGGGCTGGATGAACCACCAGTGAGAACCAGTTCGGTTTTGTCAGGGTTCAGTTTAAGATGGTTGTGGTTCATCCAGTCCCTGATGAATGTCATAGTTGACTGGAAATTAGAGACCGAGAGAGGAGAAGGGGACAGATCAAAGATGAGCTGGAGGTCATCCGCGTAGTTATAAACAGTGACCTCCAGCTGCTGAAGTGCATAGATAAGAGGAAAGATATAGAGATTAAAGAGTAAGGGAGAAAGAGAGGAGCCCTGGGGAACACCGCAGGTGACAGGGAGAGGGGTGGAGGTGAAGTCGCCTAGTCGGACCGCCTGAGTGCGGTCCCTCAGAAAGGAGGAGAGCCAGACCAGAGCTGATCCCCCGATGCCAGCCGCCTTGACACGGGCAAGTAAGATGGTATGGTCCACCGTGTCAAAGGCGGCGGAGAGATCGAGGAGGACCAGTGCCTGGTGGTTGTTGTCATCCATACCCTTTCTGAGGTTGTCTAGGACTGAGACTACGACCGATTCGGTCGAATGCCTGGGGCGGAATCCTGCCTGACGAGAGGCCAGCCCGCCATTCGCCTCGATGTGAGCGCTCAGTACCGCGGTGACATGGCGTTCCATCACCTTGCCCAGGAAGGGCAGCAGGGAGATGGGGCGAAAGTTAGCCGAGATGGAAGGGTCCGCACCGGGTTTCTTCAGCAGAGGCACTATGGTAGCGGCCTTTAGTGCAGGGGTCACAACACCCTGAGCCAAGGAGCTGTTAAGGAAGGCGATAGGGGGATCAGGGCAGCTAGAGTAGATTTGCTGTAAGATGCGTGCGGGGCAGACGTCCACCGGAGACCCCGACCTTACTTTGGGGAGTATTGCCAGAAAAGATTCCTGAGTAAGGGGAGGGATGAGGGTGAGAGGGTTTTGGACAGTGGGGGGGGGAAGGGTCAACAAAAGCAGACGAGGGTAATGGGATATTAGCCTTGATAGTTGTGATTTTGTCCAGGAAGTAGTGATTAAGTTGATCGCAGAGGAGCTGGGAGGGAGGGATTTGGGACGAGGTTCTGTCAGAGAATGCCAGGTCATTCACAATGCCAAAGATTACCCTGGATTTGTTGTCGGCAGACGTTATTTTCGTGGAGAAGTAATCGGTTTTTGCAGCCAGGATTGCTGATTTATATTTAGCCAGTGATGTAAGGAAGTGGGTTTTAGATGAAAGGCTATAATCTTTCCTCCACTGCCTCTCCGCCCGTCGGGTGCTCAGTTTGAGTTCTTTTAGGTGGTCGTTAAACCATCTATTGGAGTCCTTGAGTCGCCGGATGGAAATGCGACGTAGGGGAGCCACTGAGTCGCAACCTCCAGCCAGCCAGGTGTTAATGGCCTTGGCT
Source organism: Lissotriton vulgaris (assembly GCF_964263255.1). NCBI lineage: Eukaryota > Metazoa > Chordata > Amphibia > Caudata > Salamandridae > Lissotriton > Lissotriton vulgaris. The sequence goes on from NC_141697.1 coordinate 1,039,993,246, forward strand.
TGAGAGGCGGATGATAGGCCAGAGAAGGAGGGAATGGAATTGCGGAGCAGGGAGGTCAAGGAAGGGAGATCCAGCCTATTCCAGTTCCGCGCCCAGGTGTTTTTGGCACGCGGGGTTTTGGAAAGTGGATTGTGGAGGATGGAGAAGGAGATGAGGGCATGGTCGGACCAGGGGCATGGAGAGACAGCCACCGAGGCCAATGGGAGGTTGAGTGACCAGACCTGGTCGAGTGTGTGCCCGTGAGAGTGAGTGGGGACAGTTATATGTGGCACGAAGTTGAAAGATAGTAAGGATTCTGTGAATTCTTTTGAGGCAGGGCACTCGTGTGGGTCTGAGGGCCAATAATTAAAATCCCCCAGCACCAGAACCGAGGCATAATTGACCACCAGATTGGCCAGTAGGTCTTGAAAAGCAGGTAAAAAAGACGGTGAGGGCTGAGGGGGGCGGTACACGAGAAGGCAAGTGATGGGAGGGGAGGATAGGAGGGAGCGGACTACTAAAAAGTCCACAGGGAGCATAGGGGGAAAAGAAAGTGGTAGGAAATGCAAATCTGACCTGGCGATTAAGGCGACCCCACCGCCAGCCCTGCCCGCCGGACGATCGGCACGCAGGGCCACGTAGGAAGGCGGAAGGGTAGCCAGGAGAGCGGGGAGGGAGGAGTCACAATACCAGGTTTCGGTCAGGAGCAGTAAGTCCGGTTTCTCAGAGTCGAGTAGGACGTGCAACTCGTGGTGGTGCTTGACCGCTGACCTGGTATTAAGTAGGATGACAGACAGTGCTGGGGTCGTGGGACAGGGATCGGCGAGGGGGGGGCAGGGTGACAGGGGGGTGCGTGGCGGGGATAGCGGAGGTGTGGGGAGGGTAGGGGCAAGGCCTAGTGAGGAGACGAGTCTATGGACGGAATCCGGGAGTGGCCAGGGGCCTTGAAGGGCAATGAGGTCCTTAGATGAATAGGACAATGATTTGGCATAATGTCGTGCCCCTGGCCCCGATCGGCCGCGGACGGGCGCAGACGGGCTTGACTTATGCGCGACTTCGGCGCGAAGTCGGCGCTCCCGCTGCGCTCGTCCGCTGCGCGTTCTAAAAAGGCACATTGTTATAGGTGGCCGTAAGGGCGGGAAGGGGGCGTGGCCTGGAGATGGGCGTGGCCAGCCGGCAGGAGGGCGTCACGTGAGCGCTTGATCCGCTACACGGCGCCCTCGAGGTGCAACAAGTAAATAGCAGCAGGTAGAGTTTTTAAAAGCACAGTATACACAAGTTAAAAAGAGCGTCTCCCGGCTTTCCGCCTCAGGAGATGTGAACCCAGCGAGCGCTCGAGAACTGGCGCTTAAGAAGGGCGGGAAGGGGGCGTGGCCTGGAGGTGGGCGTGGCCAGCCGGCAGGAGGGCGTCACGTGAGCGCTTGATCCGCTACACGGCGCCCTCGAGGTGCAACAAGTAAATAGCAGCAGGTAGAGTTTTTAAAAGCACAGTACACACAAGTTAAAAAGAGCGTCTCCCGGCTTTCCGCCTCAGGAGATGTGAACCCAGCGAGCGCTCGAGAACTGGCGCTTAAGAAGGGCGGGAAGGGGGCGTGGCCTGGAGATGGGCGTGGCCAGCCGGCAGGAGGGCGTCACGTGAGCGCTTGATCCGCTACACGGCGCCCTCGAGGTGCAACAAGTAAATAGCAGCAGGTAGAGTTTTTAAAAGCACAGTATACACAAGTTAAAAAGAGCGTCTCCCGGCTTTCCGCCTCAGGAGATGTGAACCCAGCGAGCGCTCGAGAACTGGCGCTTAAGAAGGGCGGGAAGGGGGCGTGGCCTGGAGATGGGCGTGGCCAGCCGGCAGGAGGGCGTCACGTGAGCGCTTGATCCACTACACGGCGCCCTCGAGGTGCAACAAGTAAATAGCAGCAGGTAGAGTTTTTAAAAGCACAGTATACACAAGTTAAAAAGAGCGTCTCCCGGCTTTCCGCCTCAGGAGATGTGAACCCAGCGAGCGCTCGAGAACTGGCGCTTAAGAAGGGCGGGAAGGGGGCGTGGCCTGGAGGTGGGCGTGGCCAGCCGGCAGGAGGGCGTCACGTGAGCGCTTGATCCGCTACACGGCGCCCTCGAGGTGCAACAAGTAAATAGCAGCAGGTAGAGTTTTTAAAAGCACAGTATACACAAGTTAAAAAGAGCGTCTCCCGGCTTTCCGCCTCAGGAGATGTGAACCCAGCGAGCGCTCGAGAACTGGCGCTTAAGAAGGGCGGGAAGGGGGTGTGGCCTGGAGATGGGCGTGGCCAGCCGGCAGGAGGGCGTCACGTGAGCGCTTGATCCGCTACACGGCGCCCTCGAGGTGCAACAAGTAAATAGCAGCAGGTAGAGTTTTTAAAAGCACAGTATACACAAGTTAAAAAGAGCGTCTCCCGGCTTTCCGCCTCAGGAGATGTGAACCCAGCGAGCGCTCGAGAACTGGCGCTTAAGAAGGGCGGGAAGGGGGCGTGGCCTGGAGATGGGCGTGGCCAGCCGGCAGGAGGGCGTCACGTGAGCGCTTGATCCGCTACACGGCGCCCTCGAGGTGCAACAAGTAAATAGCAGCAGGTAGAGTTTTTAAAAGCACAGTATACACAAGTTAAAAAGAGCGTCTCCCGGCTTTCCGCCTCAGGAGATGTGAACCCAGCGAGCGCTCGAGAACTGGCGCTTAAGAAGGGCGGGAAGGGGGCGTGGCCTGGAGGTGGGCGTGGCCAGCCGGCAGGAGGGCGTCACGTGAGCGCTTGATCCGCTACACGGCGCCCTCGAGGTGCAACAAGTAAATAGCAGCAGGTAGAGTTTTTAAAAGCACAGTATACACAAGTTAAAAAGAGCGTCTCCCGGCTTTCCGCCTCAGGAGATGTGAACCCAGCGAGCGCTCGAGAACTGGCGCTTAAGAAGGGCGGGAAGGGGGCGTGGCCTGGAGGTGGGCGTGGCCAGCCGGCAGGAGGGCGTCACGTGAGCGCTTGATCCGCTACACGGCGCCCTCGAGGTGCAACAAGTAAATAGCAGCAGGTAGAGTTTTTAAAAGCACAGTATACACAAGTTAAAAAGAGCGTCTCCCGGCTTTCCGCCTCAGGAGATGTGAACCCAGCGAGCGCTCGAGAACTGGCGCTTAAGAAGGGCGGGAAGGGGGCGTGGCCTGGAGATGGGCGTGGCCAGCCGGCAGGAGGGCGTCACGTGAGCGCTTGATCCGCTACACGGCGCCCTCGAGGTGCAACAAGTAAATAGCAGCAGGTAGAGTTTTTAAAAGCACAGTATACACAAGTTAAAAAGAGCGTCTCCCGGCTTTCCGCCTCAGGAGATGTGAACCTATCTATGCAAGATCTATGCAAAATTGTTGGCTGTGCGGTTGGACAAGGCTTTGCCTCACCTAATCCACATGGATCAGTGTGGATTCAAGTCTGGCTGTGGCACATGCCACTGTATTAGGAGAGACTACGTGGCGCTGTCCATGGTGGACACTCCGGGTGAATGGGGTCCTGTCTCCTGCATTTCTCATCAAACGTGGGACATGCTAGGGGTGTCCACTGTCGCCACTGCTGTTTGCCTTGGTGATAGAGCCCCTGGCACGGCTCATGTGCTGCGATGCCCAGGTCAGTGGTGGGGTGGGGAATTGACCTGGAAGAGCGTGTTGCATTATAGGCAGATGATCTGCTTCTGCTCTTAAAGATCCACAGCGGTCCGGGCCCTGCTGCTTAAACCAGCTATGGCTATACAGGCTTAGGTGGTGGAGGTGAAAGGCGATGCACTGGGGCGGGTTTGGTGCTCCAATATTCCCACTCGCCACAACACCTTTAAATATCAGGGAGTACACGTATCTCCCCCCTCCCTGACTTGGCTGGGGCCCGTCATTTCAGGGATTTAGAACTGTGGCTTGATCAGGATCTTAGCTACTGGGTCACGCTAACTTTGTTCCTAAGGGGCGCATAGCCCTCTTCAAAATGGTGCGCTTACCACGTTATTTTTAAGTGTTGAGTAATTATTCCTATCCTGTCCTTGTAAGTGGATCCACTTCCTGACTACGTAGGTTACCAATTTTGTGTGGGCTGGGACCGCCACAGAATAGCGTCTCATACTTTACGTACATCTCCCTTTGATGGAGGTTTGGGTCTATCTGATAATTATTTATATTATCTTGCACACCCATGGTGCCAGTTAAGGACTGGTTCAATGGGGGGTGGGACGCCCCGGCATATCGCCTGGAAATGTACTCGTTCGGGATAAATGGCCTGCTTGATCTCCTGTATGGAGCAGGCCTAATGAGTACCCTGCCATCTCACACAAGGGTGTTGCTCAGTTGCTGGAGGGCACACTATGCCTTACTGGTTGGAACCGCCACCTGACTGAGATGACCCCCTTATGATGAGGGAATTGGTTGGGTCCCCTCTAGACCTTAGAGGGGTTCCGGTCTTAGGATCATCTTGGGATCTCGTACCTGGGCGATATTTACAAGGGGGGATCACTATGTCATTTCAGGAGTTAAAGGCCAAGTTCTCAGTCCAACTCGCTGTATTTTCTTTATTGCCAGCTGCGCCATGCCCTGCCCACTCAGGACCTCCTGGAAGATCCTCTGCCTGAAAACAATCCGCCGGAGGTGGAGATCTTCCAAGGTAAACTCAGTAAGGGGGTGACTACAGTGCTCTATCACTTACTAGTGATCCACGCCCCGGATGGCCTGGCGAAGGTCCGGCAGAGGTGGGTTTCCTGGGTAAGGCCACCTGGAGGGAGGGAGGCATGCATGGCCCCTAGAGAGCTGGCAATCTCCAAGCGGATGTGTATGGTACAATTCAACTATCTGCAAGCGATGTATTAACATTAGACACTCCAGTTTCCTTGACGAGCTCTTTTCATTTCGAGAGTTCTGAGCAAAATGTTTACAGCTGAAGATGAGGCAGATACCATCCTCATCGCCAATGTGAAGTTGGATGACTCGAAGAAGATTTTCATGTAGAGTAAAGGTGATAAAAATGGTACAGAAGAAACTCCAGCCAGTCTCTGCCAGGTAACTCAGGTAACTGCATTTCACACAATCTATAGCAGATCTCAATGCAGAGGACTATCCAAGTGGACAAAGTCCTTTTCTGCATTGCCATGCCTTTCTTTGCCTCCAGAAAACATCACAAAGAGCTGACCGGCTACTCAATGGTCTTCGGAGTGATCAATGTATAAACCCAGCGCTCTTTTGGGGGCCAAGTGATGCAGTCTCTCCTCCTTTAGCGCTCTTTTGGGGGCCAAGTGATGCAGTCTCTCCTCCTTTATGGAGGGGTGAGATGGGTTGTTGGACATGTAAAGGAGTCACAACCTTTGGCAGAAAGACAGCTCAAGCCCTCAACACAAGTTTGTCCTGAAAGAGCCTTAAATTCCTTACATGATGAGTTGAAGTTATTGTGATGAGAATTACCTTCTTCTGGGTCAGGATACATAGTGGGAAGCTGTGTATCGACTCAAAAGGAGTGCACATAAGAAAAGGACCGAATTAAGATCCCACTATGGCATCACAAGGGGTTTAGGAGATAATATGTTTGTCTAGAATTTAAGAAAATGTAAGATTTAAACAAGGAGGGTTGGTCCGATAAACTCAAAAGGCCAACAATATAACTTTTAAAAGAGCACACTACAAGTCATAGCTGGGTGAAAGACAAATCAAACAATACATCCAAAACGTTGGTCTGCAACAGGTCCCTATTATGGGTACCAAATTAATCCACAAACTTGTCCCAGCATCAACAGATTTAGTAAAAGGGCATCTTAGATACAAAAATGTCATCCACTTATTTGGGAGGGATATTGAATGCAGTCAACTTCCGCCACTCAATCTCCATGTATGGAGGTAGAGATTGCACAGGCCTGGGTGCAAGACGCTGTCTTGTTGCTGAGACAGAGGATCCTCCAAGAGCGGAGGTCAGATGCTTATGCCCCGAAGTTCCGGGAACCACACTCTCCTTGCCCAATCTGGAACTATAATGATTACTTGAGCCAAGTCATTCCTGCTCTTCTGAATTCTGGGCAGGACAGGTAGTGGTTGGAAGGAATACAAAGGTCCTGTGCTCCACTCTAGGCTGAATGTGCCTTAAAGACAGAACCTTCTTGGAAACATCAGTGTACAAAATGCCGGATATTGCACCTATTTGGCAGTGACAAAGAGATTCAGCCAGAGTTCTCCCCACTGCTGGAAGACACCCTGCTCCAACCTCTGCTTGTAAGTTACATTCGTGATCTGCTAGGCTTTGCCAACTAAATTTGTCCACCCAGGCCTTTAAAGATCCTGACAGGTGGTGCCCAATAAAAAAAAAATGACTAGGTGATGCCACAAGTTCCAAAGGTACAGCACCTCCTAGCACAGGGCCAAGGACCCCACCCCACCAGTTGCAATACCACATAGCTATAGAGTTGTCCATGAGGACCTGATCCACTCTTCCCTTGATGGCTTTCAATGCCAACACAAATCTACAAAGTTTCCACAAGTGGAGACCATGTCCTCTGATCTCTATCTTCCCCAGATGACCTTCCCAAACCAGCAGAAATGTTTGTCACCAGTGTCTTGTGCTTTGCTCATGCACAATAACCAGTGCTACTTGCAGCATAGTACAACGTATAACTGTTATTATGTGTCCAATGTTGTGGGTATGATGGTCTGAATGCATGTGTGCATTCTCTATATTACATAGATGTCGTATGGGGTGTGTCTCTGTGTGCAGGCATACTCTATTGGCTTGATCTATGCCTGCTGAATAATGTTACTGATGTTGTCCCAACACCTATTGCACATAGATGGATTTTTAGATGGATTCATTTACAAATACTCTTAATGGCAGAACCATCTAATAGAACCTGCCTGCACTAACACCACAGATTCTACCTAGTTTACAGCTAAACCTTACCTATAACACTGTGATGACTCCCTATGCCTTGCCCAGCATTTGAAGCACTTCAACTTTACACATATGGTTGACTCTACATGGCCTCTGGTTGGGCTAAATTGAAGATTGTAAAAATAAAAAAATATTGGGACACCAATCTGAATTCAGATAACTCTGTGGGATCAGTATTTAAAAGTGCCCTACAAGGGTTTTTCAGATTTTTGGTTTTTCCAGTCTGAGCACGGCTTACATAACATTTGCTGCCTCACCCCTTCTACAAACTATTCAAGTTTAAATAATGAACACCTGAACCAATGTGGGAATGCATAGACTGCAGTTAAATTATGATTATAAATAAATACAAAATAATATTTAGAATTAGAGTTGAGGCTATATAAATAAATATATATATATATATATATATATATATATATATATATATATATATATATATATATATATATATATATATATATATATATATATTAAATGTAGTTAATAAAATATGAGGCTGTGGTTAGCATTAGGGTAGGAAGAAGCTTACAGGTATTATTTTAATTTTAGATTAGGTTAAGAATTACTTTCATAATAGTTAATTTAATGTTTTTTTAAGAAACGGAATTAGTGAGGGGGTTGCATTAGGACGAGTATATGGTTAGAATTAGAACTACACTTAAAATTAACTTTGAGGTCAAAAAATAGTTGACATTGTTTAACGCATTTAGGTAAGGACAGGCATTCAAATAAGTTAACTTATTGTTTTATTCTTACATTTGCATTTATAGTTAAATTACATTTTAAATAAAGAGAATATTTTGATGTAATTCAATTTTAATGGTACGTATACATTGGTACTGACTACATTTTATGCAAGCATATCAAGTTAAGACTAAAAGCAGATTGCATTTAGAGATAGGGGACAAAGTAAAGTGAGGCAAAGTAAGGGGCAAAGTAGAAGTAATTTCAATGTTATGGATGGGAATGAGAGGTAAAGGTGTGGGGTTAAAGGTATGTAGTAGATTATAAGTAGAAGCAAGAAGAATGATACACTGTAGAGAAAGCATAGCAAAAAACACAGTTAACACCCTACAGCTTGTAATGGTTGACACCAATAGATGATATGTAAAGCTGTACCAGGCACTCGTCCAGTAGATCACTTTCACAATGGAGCAACTTTAGCACTTTGATTTTGTCCAATAGTAATTACGCAAATGACAACCACTAACACAAATAGACTCAATGGTACAAGAGAGTTAGAACACTATGCACAAACCAGTCCAGGATATGCTATACATACAACAAACACTGACAACAATGCCAATTTCAAATACATAACAAAACTTAAGTAAACAGTGCAGAATACAGAGCTAAGCACAGCTGGTAGACAGCGGGTGCCTGTACCCCTTCATGGGTGTGCCCTCACTCCCAATCTCTATCACATTATTCTCAAATGACTCATCTCTAGTACAAAAACTTTACAATTTTGCAAATATTGCTGTGTTCTTTATTTACTTTGTCTGGTATTGGTTTACATGTCTTGTAATAATGGAGCAAACATAACCAATATGTTTGCAATGCAGCACATTTACTGTTACTTTTTGCTATTACATTGTTTCTGGTATAGTTTTACATGTCCTACATTGAAACCGGAATTCTGAACCAATAAGCTCTAGTATACTTTAGTATATCATATTTCCGGTTGCAACAAGGTGTATAATGTTGTACGCATTTGATATATTTTCACCTTTCCTTTGCAGATGACACAGGCATTACACCCCACTAAGGGTCTAATAAGATTATTGTTTGATGTATGTATTGCTGCACCCAGGTGTTCTCCTGTTTAAGTGGCTACTATAGCTCCACAGATCTTTTTTTAAATTATTTTTTATTAAGTTCAATTCATAGTAAAATCATACGACATACAAACATTGCTGTTCGTTGGCACAAATTCCGTTGATAATCTACACGTCGGCATTACCTGTAACACAAGAAACAATTCTTCTGACAGTTCACATTGTCTATTCCTGCCCCCATCCCACTCAATCAGAAATCTCATCTGTGGTGGATCTGGGTGGCTCACAGATGTAACCCCTAAATGTATTCCATGCTCCCCAGATCCTTCCCCATTTTTGGGGACATCCTCGGCTAACTTATGTTGCTTTCTCTGCCACCATGGCTCCATCCATATCTTTGCACCAGTCATTGAGCTGCCTCGAGGAGAACCTTCTCTCTTCTCTTCTCCTCGAGGCAGCCGAGAGAGACGCTCATTCTACTTTGAATTGCAACTAGACCGGATATTTATCCTGATTTATTCGGGCCGAATCTTTCTCTACAACTGGGGACACGTCTTTAACTCTACCTTAATCGGTACGTAGAGTGGCCCCTCCCTGCCCAGTGACCGGATCTTTTACCTTATCCCTTCGGGGATAATTTTCCAAGATTGAAATGCTCATTGTCGATTTATTATATTGAATATTACTCAACTCTGATTCTCTCAGGTTGTCTGCCCCGCTATCCCTCTCTCGTCCTGATGAAGACCCACATGCAAGGATTTCACTGACACCTGCTCTCTTGGGTCGAAACGTCGACTTCCCTACCCTAAAGCACAGCCTCCTCCTACCCATAATTTATGCTCAGTATGGACAAACCAACAAGGACAAACATATCAGCCGGCACCTTTTCAAGACAGAGGAAATCGCCGAGCAAGAGGCAGAGCGAGAGGTTCGAGATGGTACAATCCACAATCCAATCAATTCCAGGGACAAATAACCACGAGAAGGAATGTCTACCGATGGTAGGAAGAGAGAACAACCCTATATACAATCTATCAGATCATGAACTTACACCAGAAGAAACAAGTGTGTTACAAAAAGGGCTCTCATTTATCCCTACAGTTAAACCAGACATAGCACTCAGCAAACTGGAAATCATACAACTATTCAGGAAAATGAGACTAAAAATGTTCTTCTCAGATCGTCCCGACCATTCGGAAAGGAATTACTCAGGTCTAAAAAATCCGTCGACCTTTTTTCCAAATACTACAAATATGCCTATAGAATTACTGACATTTGAGAAAAATGTACTGAGAGATCTGTCCCAACTCGAAAACAAGAGAATATATACAAAATGGAACATGCCCAGACATGAAAAAGAGGCGCTAGAGAACTTGAAAAAGAACGAGAAAATCATTGTGAAACCCGCAGATAAAGGCGGTGGTTTAGTGATACTGCAACGAGAACAATATGAAGCAGAAGTAATAAGACAACTAAGCGATGAACAATACTACCGGAAGACGGACGAAGATTGGACAAACAAAATCAGATCCCAACTACAGACACTTACAAACAGAGGAGAAGAAGGAGGGTGGCTTTCTAAAAAAGAAGCCATATTTTTGATCAATGAAAATCCTCGGACACCCCTAATGTATATACTTCCAAAGATACATAAGGACCAAAGGAATCCTCCAGGAAGGCCCATAATATCAGGTGTGAACTCCATACTTGAACGTCCGGCAAAATATGTTGATACATTCCTGAAACCCCTAGTAGCCGAGACAACAAGCTACATCAAAGATACGATGCAGGCAATTGTGATCCTGGAAGACCACCCTTTCGAAGAAGAACAAGAATTTCTAGTCACACTTGACATTGTAAGCCTGTACTCAAACATTCAACAAGAGGCAGGCCTAGAAGTAATGGAAATCTTCTTAGACAAAAGAGAACGCCCACAGAACGTACCCACAGAATACATACTAAAGCTGGCCGAGATGTGTCTAAAAAGTAACTTCTTTACATTCAATGGTACCAAATATGTTCAAGTGAAGGGCACCGCGATGGGGTGTCCTTTTGCTCCAGAAATGGCCATAATGTTTATGGCAATGTTCGAAGAAAAATGGATCTTCCATAACAATCCATATGACGGCCACATTAAAATGTGGCATCGTTATATTGATGATGTTTTTATGCTGTGGCGAGGTAATGAAGAGCAATTAAGAAACTTCACAAGATGGTTAAACGACAGAAACCAAGACATCCAATTCACCATAAATAAAAGCAAAGTAGAGATGAATTTTTTAGATCTCCTTATACGACATCAAGAAGGACATATATACACAACTCTGTATACGAAGGATACAGACAGAAACACATTCCTTCATTTCCAAAGTTTCCACCAGAGAAATCTGAAAGAAAATTTACCTCTAAGCCAATTTATCAGAATACGCCGTAACTGCAGCAAAAAAGAAGATTACTTTGCCAACGCTACAATACTCCTAAATAAACTGCTGGAGAGAAGCTACCCAAAGAAGCTACTAAAAAAAGCCATGAAAAGGGCATGGTATACACCAAGAGAGACCCTTCTATCTCCCAAAAGCAAAGACACTAATACACCCTTGGTATGTGTCACGACTTTCTCTGGCGTGACAAACGAAATACAAAAAATAATCAGAAAAAACTGGAACACAGTAAAAAGTTTAGAGCAATTCAGCAATTTGCCGATTTTTGCCTTAAAAAAGAATTTAAGCATCAAGGACAAACTGGTGAGGGCAAATACTTCGGTCAAACCACAGAATGTATCACTGAGGTCTATGCTGTCTCTACCACCCGTGAAAGGACACAAGAAATGTGGCAACTGCATCTCGTGTGCCAACACCATAGAAGGCACCAAGTTTCAATATGGGAAAAAATACATCAACCACGAAGAATTCACCAACTGCAACACGCAGAATGTCATATACTGCGTGATGTGTCCATGCTCCAAAGCATACGTAGGAAAGACAAGCCAACAAATAAAGAAAAGAATAACGCAACATCGGTCGCGGATCAAATGTAAGACACCAAATGCACCTATGGTGTCACACTACATCGAGATGGGCCACTCAGAAAAAGAGCTAAAATGGACAGTACTTAAACACATTGTAGGCAGCAATGTGGAAAACATCATGTCCAAATTTGAAGCCAAAATTATTCTATACTTGGGTACAACAGAAAACGGTCTGAACGAAATGTCAGAACTGAGCAACTGTATCTAAAACAAAGATCGGCAAGAGATAATAATGAACTTATGTTCTCAAGCAAAAAGAACTTAGAACCAAACTCAAAAGGAACACCATGACATTTGACACCGAGATAAAGCAAAGAAAAGAATACGGCTGTCAACCAAACGAACTGAGATGATAAAGCTATTTGTGTAAACAAGGCGCCAACAAAAAAGAAAATAAAAGAGCTCGATAGAAAACCAACACCTTTAACAGAAATAATGTCGACCACAAAAACATCCAGATGAAATATGGGAGATTCATTCATAGAACTACAAAATCCAGAATCCCCATACACCACGTGACACGGAAAAGAAACTAATGAAGAAACGTCACCCGCCAACAGCAACCCAAAGACGCCGAAAACACGGAAGTTGGAGAAGAGATGCTGAAGTAAAAGACGAGCGTGTGAGGAACAAGCGGAGAAAAAAAACAAAAAAGGTATGCAGACATAAGAATGTAAACGTTGAGATTGAGGCCAGATACAGACACAGGAGATGTTCGCGAGGCATCACATGTAACAGCAAGGCGCGTAGGAAATGCTGTGCACACGGAGGGTTCGGCGAGGTATTGCAGATGCGTGCAGTGCTAGAAAATCACGGAAGGGTCAAGAGGAGTCCGTGAGACGTTACCTGCAAAAGCAAGGCGCGTGGGAAATGCTGTGCACACGGAGGGTTCTGCGAGGTAATGCAGACGCGTGCAGTACGAGACAATCATGAAGGGTCTCAATGTATACAATGACCGAGCTACGGAAAAAAGAAGCGCATCCACATTATGCAAAGCGCGAACCTCGGTAACTAAAGCGCCATTGTTTAAATGTAGACACAGACAGACACAGCTATTAAAACATTACTAATTCACCGCCAAGCTAATCCATTTTAAGGAATATGCCCACCCCAAACATAGAGGAATACCAGAAAATCGTTCCTAAAAGTCTAACAAGAACAAATATATTAACAACTTAAACTAGATTTATGGTTCCCCCCACAGCACTCCAAAAAGAACACAACGCCAGACAAATACAAGAGTCTACCGACAAGAATACCTCGAGACAACCAGATAAAAGATACCGAGGGTAGGTAGTAATGTGTTTTAAGTATTTAAATGTACACAACCGCCAGCCCTAACAGAAGTATGACCCACACCTAGAATCTAAACAAATACTTTATACCACACAGGAGAAAAAAGACACGGTAACCAGTGACTTCATCCAAGAGGGTATGTACAATTAGAAGTCAACTATAGCGAAAAGATATAAGGTACTCCTTGAATTATAAATGCCCATTACTAAAACAACCATATTCATTGTTAATTCCATAGATTGGAAGATTGTCCTACAGACAGTGTAACCACAGCCCTGAGGAAGACCTCGATAAAATAAACGTGCAGGTCCCACCATGACAAGGTCGAAACGCGTCGGCGATACCTATTAGTCATAGAGCTACACAAATGTGTTGTTAAAAGTCAGATATTGTGACTGATTGTATGGTATACAAAAGCTATATGTTGTGCCATAAATGTAAACTGACAGAACGAAAGATATATGACTCTGAATATATGAGATAGGACCAAGACCAACTGATGTGGTTATGATCAAGATAAAGTTATAGCTTGATATTTGAAAAAAAGTAGGACATTAGATACAGTAATGAGTGATGTTCTGTAAATATAAATTCATATCACAACAATATGAAAGTTTACGCATTGGAATGTACAGTAAAAAGTATTGTAAATATTGTAAATGAATTATGTGTAAAGTAAAGAAGATGATTGGAGATGGGATATATAAAAAATGATAAAGAAAAGTGAAATAACTCAAAAAATACAGAGTCAATAAAAGGGACTACTGTTACAAAAGAATATTTGTGATCTATGGTGTCAGGGGTAACTGTGCTTGGTGATCAGTATGGACATTGAGGCATGCGCATTATGAACTTTTATGTTGATTTATGATCATTCTCCTGTCTATTCAACATTGAATCTATACTAATGTTTGATGAATACGTGTTTTTATCATCACTATCCCTTCCTACACTACCCTCACGACTGCACGTCCTCCTTTTTTTCCCCCCAGGGGCACTAATACAACTGTAATTTGTGAATGTGGTTATGTTTACCTTTCTCCTATAATGTGAATAAAACATTATAGATGCATTTATTGTTTCAACTACTTTATTTGAACTGTTTTTTCAAAAAACGTTTCTCTTGTGTACTGGGACCCCTTTCCCTTAACGCTATTTCCTGTGGTTCAGTTACTAGTGTTCCCTCTTGTGTTTGTAGCTGCGCTATCCGTCTCTTTGCCCCTTCTCTTTTGTCAAGCCAGGCCAGAAGCTTGCCCGCCTTATCGCCGATTTCATATATCTTATGTTGTGTGGTCTGCAGCCTTAACCTAGTAGCTTCCTTTAGATATTCTCTGTATTCTTGTTGCTTAAGACACAGGGACTGGGACGAGTCCGGCGTTGGGTTTTGTGTGTGCTGTACATTGGCGTTATGGAGTTCTAATTCTAAAGTGTTTAATTCTTTTTGTTTTCCAATGGCCTGGCCACGAATAACTGTTTTGCAGGCCTCCCAGAGGGTGGTTGGGGACTGGACCGACAAGACGCTTTCTTCTTCCCGATCGTCCCGGTCGGTTGGCCTTGCGCCATCCCTCCAACCATTCCTGCACGCCTTCTGGTGTCATGAAAAAACATGCTTTACCTTCAGCTTCTACCCTTAATTTTGTCGTAAACAGCATTGAGTATTTGATTCCACAGTCACAGAGTGTCTTTTTCACTTCGAGAAAGCCACGGCGTTGCTTCGCCACTGCTGCAATATAATCCGGGAAAATGGTAATTGTGGCATTGTCAATACGCAATGGAGGAGCGGTACGTGCGGCTTGTAATATCACGTCTCTGTCTCTGAAGAGGGAGAGGCCCCCGGTTTTGGTCTGCCTCCGGGGACCCCATGTGCCCTTTCGACAGAGAAATAGTTGGATAGGCCTCGTGGTTGGAGGTGATTGGTGATTAAAACTTTGACAAACAGATTTAGGGCTAGGCCGCCCGTCCGTTCCAGCACACCAATGAGGCAGATGTTGTTCCTTCTTGACCGTCCTCCTTGGTCTTCCAGCTTTGCAGATAGAAGCTTGTTATCCGCCATGAGTTGATGTACTTGCTATTTAAGTGCGCTCGTGTCTGTCGTGAGTGCTGCCGTATTTACTTCCATCTCCCAAACTCTGGTTGACATTTTATTGAAATCTGCTCGGATTAAAGAGAGTTCCACTGAAAGAGTCCCAATGTGTGAGTCCAGGGACGTGTGCACTTTGTTCAACGTAGTCATAATATCTTGCAGCGTCACTTCCTGTGTTTCAGCATTATTCGTGCTTAGTGCAGACTGATTATCCTTGTCCGCTGGGGCTGTCTGTGATTTTGTGTAGGCGTACTTTCCAGCTTTGCCTGATTCAGGCCTTTCGAATTTCTGCTGCTCATCTTGGAGGTTGGGGCAGGCGCGCGCTAAGCTTGGGGTCAGGGGTGGTAATCGCCGCTGCCTGCAAGAGGGCTATCTTAACCCACGCAGCCTGTCGGTTTTCGCACCCCCGTTACCCTCACAGTTGTCCCAGGATTGGCACTGTCTGCTTGGAGTCAGTCCGTATATAACCTCTAGGTTGGCACTGCAGTATTAGTTCAATAGTTACAGGGATTATCTTCCTTTCAATCAAGATGGCGGCGATCAGCGCATCTTCCCACCGCCTTATGCTGTATGAGAGTCACTATTTTGCCTCTTGCGATGTTGCGGTTTGGTAGTGCCTCTGTTGTGCCACTGTTCCTTTGCTTCATGCACCGGTCTGTAGAGCGGGAGAGTAGGGGAGTGACAGCCCCGCACCTGGCTGCCCGCTCCAACCACCGCCTCCTGTCGCGGTGCAAATCGCGTATGGTCTACAGAGCGGTGTGCAGTCCCTGGTTGTTAGCGCTTACCGGTTCTTCCTAGTGAGCGCTGAACTGGATGATGTCCGGGGTTTCCGCCCGATTAGGAGCTTGTGCGATGCCTGTATTGCCCGACACCAGCCGGCCGCTTCCTGCACCTCAGCCAGCCCCTAGCACAGATCCGCTGTGTTCGGCTTCACAGCCACTGTAGTCCCGGGTTCGCCTCGTCGGGCTAGGCCGCTATTTGCTTCTTTACCGCCGAAGCCTCGGAGAGTGATCGTATCACTCCAAATCCAGACCTTCGGGTACACCGGGTCTTCCGTCACCCTGATCGGTGGTTTGGGGTGAGAAGGCCGCCGGATTAATGTGCGGATTGACGGGAAAGGTTTCTGGGACCTTGGAGCCTCTCTAGGCTGCGGCCATTTTCTACGCTGCTAGCCACGCCCCATAGCTCAACATATTTTATAGCAAAGCATGTTGTCAGTGGGACAGCTTATATACTTTAAAGTTGTGTGCCAGTTGTGTGGTCGGTTAAATGTTAAGCTGTACTGTGTTGTTAGGTTAATAGTGTTTGTAGAATGTGTAATTATTTTAATGGTATCTTAAAGTTGTGGTGGGCGCTCCCTTTGGTAGTTCCCCAAGTCTTGCCCTGAGTGGGTGAGCCATGATGGTGTATGAAGCATCCAGTGGTTTTGCAAGGGCGCCATGGGCATTAAAACAAGCAACACAACTGTCAAAATTGGGTTATAGGGGCCCTCATACACCTGAGTTCCAGTGCTTCTACACCTCCAACACTAATAATGTCTAGGCCCATAAAGGCATCAATATTTGCACATCTGTCCATAGGTGCACTTTATTGCAGACCCCATTAAGAATCCATTACAATCACTTGCTTCTAAGCCTCATCAGAAACTCAAGGTGGAACTCCCACAGTCAGAATTTGGGAACATCGGTTTTTGGATTCTTGTAATGTTGTTCCAGGGTCAAGGTGGACAGAGAGTGAACATCGAGTTTTTCTCAATTATGTGGTGGCAATTGGTTTTCAGTGAATTGTATAAGATGCTTTATGCTTAATAGTGATCCACATACCAATAGGACAGGTAGTGATGATATATCTCTAAGAAAATGCTGAGTAAGAGAACATTGGAAGAGTTTTTCTAAATATTTTCCAGCAGATAAAGCAAAGTAAACAGGGCTAAAACGTCCAGTAGTGTTCGTCAATTGACGTGAATGGCATCAATTTTAGTCAGATGGAGAAGATTAAATATCATATTTTCACAATGACATCTCAGTTACAACAGTGTCTACAAGAAAAGAAAATGCTTAAAGTCAAAGTGTTTCTAACTATATTTCACAGGACAAAACATCTGTGAAACATCAAGCCTTAATCGGGTTATTCAAAACACAATACACTGCAGTCACTGCAACAGGGAAAGCTAAAGTGCCGAGTCAGTAGAAACAAACATCTGTACACAGCTCAGAATAAAAAAAAACATATTTGCTATTGAAATACTGAGCCACTTTGGTCTCTGGAGACAGTACTTTGAGAAGTGTCTTGAAGTAGCACACACCAACACTTTCTGTAAATAATGGCAAAGGTAGAACAAGCATTTGCAATGCAATAGGTCTCGCAGTTGTTAAGAGTTTGAGCCATTGGCATTGTAAATGGCACTGCCTTTTATTTATGTTTTGGTTTTTAAAACGTTAATAAAAGGCATTGTCATTTACAATGCCAATAGCTTAAAATTGCGTAAATGCAAGACCTATTGCATAGCAAATGCTTGTTTGTTGTTCCTTTTAAGTTATGTATGCTTGCAATAAAAATAAAAGATGTTAAAAAAATCACACCAGTTCCCAGGGCTAGACCGATTGGCGTTGCCAATGCTTGATTTAAAATGTAATTGGTCTTTGAACCACCTTGGATTTTAAGAACATTGTTTGAAATGTAAAACGTGAAAAGAATATTTAACTAAATAATGGAAACATAATACATAACATGAAGATATCAAGTGCTAACAGAATCAGCTGCCTGATCTCCTAAGGAAAAGAAATGACTGCATTTATAAATTAATATTTTTAATTTGCAAGCTGTTTCCTTCGTCTTCTTAAATTGTTTTTTGGCTTTATAAGTAAAATATCTGCACCAGACAAGGCTTTTCAGTTTTCATTCCTTCCAAAAAACACAGTATATAATTTAGAGTACAAAAATATGACAATTGACCTTCAAAAGCAGGTTTATGAAGATAAAATGTACAGCGCTAGTGAAATGGCTATGTCTCCATAACGAGATGAAAGAAGCATTGGCGGCCAAGCCACTAGATCTTGACTCTGGGACTTCTTGGATTGTGAATGGTTTTGGCCATGCTGTGCAGAATGGCAAAAAAAAGGAATACAAAATAGCCTATGATGAAACTGCATCGTTGTTTTGTGGGCATGTGCACCACACACGCATGGTCCTATAAATTATGCCGCACCTTTTGTCTTATTTAGCGCTCCAAGTTGGATAGGTAAATAAAACAAGTAAGACACAATGTATATAATGATATACAAAACATCTCACAGATTGAAGAAAAGCAAATACATAGATTGCACAGCAATTACACATATACGGCTAAACAATATGTGTAGAGAGCCTCAGTATGCATGCACATACTGCCAAATACATGGTATAATATCAAGATTTGGCTGAGCAGAGGAATCGATGCCACCTGGAAAACAGGTTTTCAGTACAGTGATTTAATTAAACAGATTGGTGCATTGTGGCTAGGAGATTATTTTTGACTCCAATACCCCAATTAAGGTAACATACCTGAAAGAAATTGATGGTTAAAGGAAAATCCATGATTGGAAAACTGGTGGCACACATAGTCATTATAATGACACACAGAAGGCGCTGACAGTGCCACACACAAGGTAGTGAAAGTGTCACACGCATGTGGCACATACATTGAGTGCACAGTGTTCTCATCATATACACATAGGATGAACACTAACACATTCAATGTAAGACGGTAACACCTAGGGTACATACATATAGGAGTCCAATACAAAGACGCTGGTTGCACGCACAGGATGGAGACGGGGACATAGAGAACGCACATGCCATTTCAAACACATCGGATGCATACACTGAAACATCAAATTTTTGCACCATCCACGCACTTTGCGGAAATTCAAAATGACTGCAGCTGACATTATATATGAGGACAACTGTCTGCAAATGCAAGTTAAATGTACATGAACGCAGTCTCATATTTTACGTAAAAAAAGTGCACATGTGAAAATATACTATCGTTTTCATGTGATATTACAGATTTTTAACTTGTGCCAAAGAAAACTGACAAGCCTAGGTTTTTATAGAAAACAACACATTGCCACAAAACCCAATTTAGCCATCCTTTTAAACTGGTGACCCGATTTGAGCACAGTAAATGAAACGATCTTCAATATTTTTTCTTTAAAATCAAACAGATGTTGCCTACTATAATTAGAGAGTACCTCCCATTAATTTATAGCAAAAGCAGTATTTGTCTCCTGGCTGGAGGTAAAGGGTCAGGCCAGAGGAAGTCACAGACAGCATAGAAGATATTCAGGGAAAGAGCAGAGCCCGACCCTTCACAACATATACACTATATGAACACAGGACACTTAGCCTCGGAGGGGTGGTGTTGTGGGAGGGGTGAGGGGGGATGCACGGGGAGATTAAGTGAAGGCAAGGGGCCTGTAAGCAGTTTTGTGGGAAAGGTGAATGGGAGACACAGGAAGATAAAGCGACAGACAAAGTTTCAGCTAAGAAGTAGGTACCTGTAAAAAACAAGACGTCAGCGTTTAGTTCCGTCGGCCGCGAAATGGATCCAAAATAACCAAGCTGGAGGCAGCTCGGGCGCAGCACGTCTTCCGGAGACGTGCGCGTTCACAGAGCACAATCGGCTCGGGCACAGGCCAGTAGCCGCTCGTGCACAGCTCTGTACTCCCTTGGCTGTGAGCACGGTGACTGTAATACTCGCTGCGGCAGCGCTTCGCGCTGCTAACGGCAGCGAGCCCTAAAAATTGTTATCTCAGCTGCACTTGACCCCTAGAGAGCAACACCAGCAAACAGAAAGGAAATACTAACAGCGACATCCCAGTAAGTGACAGGGGCATAATGCAGGCCCTTCCGTGCTGGGGGTCAGCACCCTCCATGCATAAGGTCTATGCATTTCTGTGAGGTATAGGAGATACAGAGTCACATCACCAATTTCTGCAGTGGGGCATCATTTTACATTAAACCACAGATCAGATGGTGCAGCACAGCTTTGATAAACATTACCTTCATATCAGAGTACGTGGCCTCTTGGAACATTATGACTGAAAGCAGACTTTTGGGCATGATTGCATTTGATTTTAACCCTGCAGCAGTGAGTAACATGGCGAGTTTTTCAGATGCAGGTAGTGCAATAGAGCAAAGAGCAAAAGGACAACTGCAGGAGTATGAGGAGGGTTCACAGTAAACGTTACTTGTGGATCCTAACAATAATAGTTCTTCTTCATAAATGTTGCTGCTAATGTAGGGAAGGGACACCTCTCTTGCCCCTCCTTATGTGACAATTATTTAAAATAATTAGGCCTTGACAGCCCTTTTAGTGATAATGATGACCTTACTGTCAAAAAGTGGACATACAATAATTAACATTCTAGCATTACGTTTTCAATACGTTTTACTAGTTTCATAAAGTATCTCTCTTGCCCGCTGTGTCACAGATGTTTCGGTCCCAACCTAAGGCTTGTTTGTGTAACAGCATATCCGTAACTACACTTTCGCACCAGGTAGCTCTTATCCTAGAGTCAGTACCAGTGACGGTCTCCACCACTTGAAGTAGCTTGCTAATTTCTCTGGGCCAAAGCCTGACTTTTCATGCCCAATCATGCTCTAATATGGGCAGCTCTCTGTCATAAAAACTGAAAGCCCTCACAGTTTACAGGCACCTCAGACTTGTAAAGTCTTGTGAATTGAACTGTAACAGGTGTAACGTAATTGGGATTCGGACCAGATTAGAAATTGGTTATCTTCAATAGTCTGACGAGATACCACATGTATATGGTAGCAGTCTTGCTCAGTGGAAACTGCCAGTGAGCCAGTTTTGCTTAATACTGAGTGTTTGGCTGCTAATAGCATGAGGGAGACAAGATTGCATGAACCTCTCCTCTCCAAATTTACGTCTTGTATTCTTCTCAGAATACCCACAGATGTATATGTCTGACAGAGCAACGTCCACGTACACTGTTGCATAGAATACCTTGAGTCAAGTCCTAGGCAACCAATGAATTAATTTGAATACTGTCAACATTGAACAGGAGATCATGCAGCCTACAACAGACAATCAAGGTCAAAGAAGCGCAAGCATACTGTTGAACTTCAAAGCCTTTCATAACCACCACTACTATTTGTAACATAAATGAGAACACAGCATAGCATATCATAGAAATAAATTCTGTCTGCAAAGTAAAAATTCCTGCTAATACCCATTTTTGCAAATATTGGACTATAGCAATTCATTAAAATAATTATTAACTGCATGGCAAATGTTGTATAGATTTTATATTGTCTAGCATTTCTACAAACTCCTTAAATAGAACAAAACCAATAGAATCTCTTCCCTTCTCATCCTGTATCAATGCCAGATACTCATCTGCCATTCCCCTTCCCAATTAATCTCATTGAAAGCGCAGTTATCTTGCAAATACATGATTTCAAATTAACTTTGGCCAATTTTAGGTCACTTTTAGGAAAGAGATGAGTGTCACAGATGGCTATCCTTTCTCCATTGGACAATCTCAGGAGTTATATTGATAAAAGCTGTGACAGTACACTCATCCTGCTTGGTTTCTCAGCAGCATTTAACACCAGTGATCGTTCCTATACTTAGGGGAGAATAATATCTAGGGCCTAGCCTTAAACTGAATTGCTTGTTTCCTGAACCAATCCTCTCAATGCGTTACTAGGGTCCATTGCAAGTCCTGCTCAGGCAGGTGAACTGAAGAGTTTTGCAGGACTTGACCATTTCCTGTTTTTTCAACGAATGACTTGGGGGCTGATCTATATGTTAGTGGTAAGGATACTGCCAGCATGATACACTCTGCCTTCACCATGGCTACACCCCTCTGAGGGTCCAATGGAGTAAGAGGTTGCCCTCTATGTTCACCCACTTAACTCAGATGGGTGGACACACCGCTCAGTTTTCACTGCCCATCAATGCTGGAAAACCCTGGTGGTAAGGTGAAGAGAAGGGAAAATGCCCCCTTGCCATGGAACATAACTCCCAAGGCAAGGGGGGCATTTTTCTTTTTACATTTTTTAAAAGAAAATTCTGATTCGCGATTCTATTTTTTTTTAAATAAAATAAACTCCATAACTTTGCCATTCTGCACCGTCATGTTTGACGAAGCCATACATAAAAGTTACAATGCATTCACAGGAACCGGTTTGATAGCGGTTCCTGCGATTGCTAGAAATGTCTGTCGGCCCAATGGACATTTCTGAAGTTGATCATTGTAACTTCCAACAGGACAAATGAGTAATTACCTCCATTGCCCTGGCGGAGGACACCCCAGCCCTCAAAATATCAATTTGGCCCCTAGTCACTTGGCTGTCCTCCTACATTAGTTTGGAATTATGTTATTTGTCGTCTGTCAAATCTAGCCAAATGGTCATTAGTTTAAGGGACCAATCGGGTACCACCTTTACTGAAATCAACACCAGAGTGGCAGTCAAAGAGCTTCACTCCACTGAATAAGAAATTATTTTGTCTCGAGCCAATACCTCCTGCTGGAAGCCTACCATATATTTGACATTTATGTGCAAGTGCTAGTGGGCAGTGCTGACTAAGGTTGTCAGGAATGAGAAGGGTGTAATTCTAAATATAATTTAGGATTCTTAAACAGCAGTATCATGGTAAAATATCTCACTGATGTGATCCTAAAGAAAGTTGGCAGTTTCCATTATTTGTCAATTTAGCTGGTAATAAGATGAACATTAAATGTTACAGAAGATCATAACTGTCAGACTGATTGGAAATCTATCTAAATTATAGAGCATAGCCAGCCCAAATATGGTTCTGAAGATTAGGTCTAGAATCTTAAGTCTGATTCTCTTATGAACTTGAGTACAAAGAGGATGAGGAATCATTGGTCAAGAATTAGGAATGAGTGACCATCCTTCCAATCCTCTGATTTACACTTGGTAAACCTAGCTAAGCTGCCTTACTACAGGAGAACATGTGAAATTAAAGATGAAAAATACCTGCAGTGTAGCTTGGGGCTCATAAACTGGAGTTGGCAATTCTCACACTGAGCCTGCAATGTTAGGTAGAACTGGAAAGTATTTGAATAAAACTGCACAAAAGAGACTGCTTGCTAAATTAACTTCTGAGAAAAGAAGGGCAGGACCAATTGTGTCATTTGGAAGCACAAGTTTGCAAAAAGCATTAATGTCAAAAGATTCAAGTTGAATTCAAATATAAATCTAAAGAGGGCTTCATCTCAATAGTCAAACTTGCTTTGCAATTGGTACACCTCAGACCCATTTCACTACATTGGTCCACCTGACTACCTGTACGTCTGCTGAGTTCACACATGCAGTCCATCAAGATGTAACAAATTGAATGTGAAGAATCACAGTGACACATATAAGTGAATACTCATCACATTTTTGTGCACCCGATGTTACCACATAATTTCTGCATAGGTTCTGCATAACATAGATCTGAATACTAACATATTTTGTACCACCATACTATTAGTCTTTATAATAATAAAAAAGCCGTTTCTACAGTGTTTTGTCCTCAGAACTTAAAAGCACTGCAAAACGCTGCTTTTCCTTCCTCGATGGTATTTTTTTTCCAACCTTGAATAGATAAAATATTGACTTAAACCATTGAACTGCATGTTACACACATATTTCTGCTGTGGACGCATTAATAAACTGAGCTATCTCATGAGATCAACCCCAGCCAATGGAAAAACATAACAGATAGTATCCTCAAAGGAAATATACAACATCATATTAGCACAACTATCAGTCTCCACAATATCTCTCAAATTCCCATGTTAGTAAATTTTACACAGGGACACTGTAGCACATACTTACTCAATTTCCACAGCAATTATCATTTCGGCAAGATACCGATTTTAAAACAGTAATTGAAACACGTTTGTGGAGATCCCATAGCACTGCATATAACACACATACTTGGTCAGTTTCCACAGAACGGCAAGAATGCAAAAATAAGCCCGATATTCACAAATCCGCAGTATTACACAAATTAACCCCGTTTTAACCACCCAATAACAATGCATATGTTTGCAAGTTTCTCCCGCGATGCAGTAATGCACACCTTTGCTTATTTACATAACAAAGAAGAAATCCAACTATTTGGAAATATTCATAATGCCACAGTAATAAACACTTTTGTTCGTTTACTTCAAGGCCGAAATTAGACATGAATTGGTCAATTATTTTAAGACTGCAATGCACATATTAGCTTAGTTTCTAGAATAACCCTATAATACACATTATCACACTTCCATAACACACATTAACACTTTATTGATAGTTATAAGCACAATCGAAGCACCATAGTCCTAGAATCTTAGATAACAGCACTTCGGATCACCCTATGAAAATAAATTCAATGTTCACATGCCAAAATGCAACCATTGTTAGCCAAAAAGCCAAGCCTGGCTGGGGGTAATATTCCTGGCATGAGGCAAATTCGAATCTGTAAAGAAACACAAAGCATGCATACAAATACATGCAGTGCTGGACCCACATGAGTATACTGTTTACGTTCATTGAATGCACAATTGGTGTTTATCACATTAAAGCATGACCCACTGACTTAGCCAAAGCGGTGAAGAAATAGCTTTGTTTTTTTATATTGAATACACACTAGAGATACAAAATTAAATATGACTAACAATGTGACGACTAGGTGTACCTTCAGATGTAAATTAGCCCCCCATGTAGTCCAACTGAAGCACTACTACTTAGAAGCTAGAAGAATACACCAAATTTCCAATTACAAGTCAGGAGAAAGTAACACTCCTCTGAGTTGAACCCACTGTATGTATATTTTAAAGACTTGGAAGGTATGTGCCTTGTGGCAAGTTAAACAAAAAAGGTTTCTGTTTCCAGACACCCAAGAGCCTAGCTCAAAGAAGTAATACAGTCAGCACACACTGGGGTTGACCGTGAGACATATGTTAATGTGTAATAAAAAGGGAGAATTGCTCCTTTTTTAGGTGTCCCCTCACTCACCGGGGTTGCCCCACGGTGACATGCTTCATCATTGGGGCCATCCCAGTCCTCTACGGGCTGGGGCGTGCTACGACTTGCGGAGTTACGTAGAGCACTTTTAAGGACTATGTGTGGTGCATGTGTTATTGTGGGGAGTGGACTATGTGTTGTAAGATAAAAATACCTGCCCAGTAGGTTTTCAATAAACTTTATTCTGGCCTCTAGGTGGTAATATTAAAAACGGGGTGGGGAGATAGGCTACCCTAAACTCAATGTGTTCAGATGTTCCTATCCACTCCTAAGTCGACATGTTTCGTGCATACCCCAAGCACTTCTTCAGGACTACACAGGGACCAGCCCTGTGTTCGCCACTCCTTAACTCTCCAATTAGAATTAATCAAATTACTTTGTGAATGCAGCAAACTATATTAAGTTCATGCAATATACCTACGTATTTTGTTTCCAGAAAACACGTGGTTCCTGTAAGATAGAAAACATCTTAAAAAGTCATGGGGCGAATACCCCCAAAAAACTCATCACACATAGTTAGCAGGCAGAAAATATGGTGGTTTTCTGTGATCTAGAAAACGGACATAATGGCCGTGGTTGTTTTCATGCACAAAAACGTGACTTATTTCGTGCATAATAACGTGATTTTAAAACACACCACTCTCAGTGACACACCCAAGCATTCCTCAGTCACACTCACTCATACATACTTTTTAAGAGACCTAACTGGGCCCCATGGAGTCGGAGGGGTATCGATATCCTAGCAACTCTGATGAAAGAAGAAAACGAGGTTTTTGTAAATAACCACAGGTCCGCGCCGGATGGCAATAATAGCCACATCCTTTCTTGGGCCCCAAATTGCCCCGTCCAAACTTACTTGTGCACCGGATACCGCCCGCATTCAGGCACCTACTTGTGTCCCTCCGGTCCGGATGTTGTCGGACTGGGGGATGCGGTGTTCTATATGAAGCGTGCCGGTTACGCTGTTCACGCTCCACGTGTGGCCACCCTAACGTGAACTAGAGCGTAACGCGACATCCGCCTCTAGACTTTGCGGCGGCCATCTTAAGGGTAATGATTACGTTTCCATATAACGAAAACGTTTTAAACGGTGCTCTGAGTTCATGGGAGTGCCTAAAAAATAATTTAGGATGATATACGAAATATGATACATATTATCAGGTATTATTTTGGCTTGGTCATATTTCAAGTGCACCCATCACATCTTAAGTGTGCAAAGCGCTGGTGAAAGGGGTTTTCTAAAAACACTATCATTTTTAGTATATAGTGTTTAAACACTGTTTGTTATTCCTCGCTTTTGTTAGATGATATAGTCTTGCTACGATTCACACAGTGGATTGAGTTACCCTTATCTTCGCTCGCAAAAGGTTTTTTAAAAAACAGAAGTAATTATGTTGCTCCATTAGTCTGTTATCTTATTTCTTAAATTGAAAAATCATTCAAACAAATAAATGGTTTTTGCGAGAGGAGTCGAAATGACATCTTCAGTGTTTTGAGATGTGTCAGTTTGGTAATCATATCGACACACATGATGCTCAATGAGTTTTATTCTATATGAGTAGACACTCATATCCACAGAAATCTTCATGTGAACTGACCCCAGGGGATATCGTCATTGAGTCCCACAATGTGTGAACGAAGTCTGAACACCCAACGTTGTTCTTTCTCAAGTAGTTTCTTTTCCATTTCAGCTTGGGGCTGTTGGGTTTCTAAAACTACCCACCGTAAATCGTTGGGTGTATGTGCCATTTCCAAAAAATGTGTGGTCATCTTTGTGTTTGAGTGTTTACACCTGAAATTGCTTCGATGTTCCACCATTCTCGTGTTGACCTTTCTGGTGGTCATTCCTATGTAATGCAGATTGCATGTACATGTGATCATGTATATGACCCCTGACGTGTTGCAGTTCGAGAAATTTCTCAGGTCCCACACAAGGCCTGTGTTACATGTCACCTGTTTTGTAGTTTCGGTAAGGTGGCATACACTACAGTTAGAACATGGGTGATGACCTACTGGTAGTGGATGTAGTCTTCTGATCGGACCTTCCACATTCCTTGGACGTGTATGTACCACCAGATCTTTTAGGTTTTTCCCTTTTCGATGGCTGAACATAGGTTGGGTGATGTTCAGACCTCCACTGTTCAATGTTTTCCAGTGTCTTTTTACAATTTTCGTTACCTGCTGTGAGGCTACCGTGTAGGTGGTAATGCAAATGGGTCTTCTTTCTGAGGTGTCTGTTGGCGGTTCCTTTTGTTTAGCTTCCAGCAGTGCCTCCCTGTTATTATTGGATGCTCTTTTCTTTGCTCTTTGGACTATCCTTTTGGGATACTGTCTTTGTTGTAGTTTTTCACAAAGCTCTTTCGCTTGTACTTCATAATCACTTTTCTCAGAACAGTTCCTCCTGAGCCGTAGGAACTGTCCAAAAGGCAGATTTTCCCGGAGCTGACGTGGGTGGAAGCTTTCAAAGCTAAGCAAGCAATTCCTTGATGTAGGCTTAAAGTGCGTTGTGGTAGTCAGTTTGCCTCTTTCAGCCTTAATGTTTAAATCCAAAAAGACCAACTGGTCACGACTCATAGTAGAGGTGAACCTTAGGAAAGGATCCTGTTGGTTCAGCCAGTCCAGAAACTCATTTGCCTCTTGCTCACTCCCATTCCAAATGAGGAAAACGTCATCAATATAACGTCTCCACAACTGGATGTTGTTGGAGTAAGGGTTATCTGCATTCAGGATTTTCTTTTTCTCTAGCCAGTGCACATACAGACCGGCCACACTCGGCGCGAATGTGCTTCCCATGCTAGTTCCATGGGTTTGTTTGTATATTGTTTGTTGGAAAAGAAAGAAATTCTCGGTTAACGCCAGACGGCAACATTCCAAAACCACATGTCTCGGTGTTTTGTAGTCCCATTCGTTCTCAAACAGGATATCCTCCAGAATTTGTAGTGTCTCTCTATGGGGGAGGCTTGTATATAGGCTCTCCACGTCGAGACCGATTAGAATTTTGCATGGAGGGGTCAAAAACTAGGTCTTTTATGAGGCACAATACTGATTTAGTATCCTGTAAATAGGTCTCTGTTCTCTGTACTATTGGTCTCAAGAATGCGTCTGCAAACTTGGAAAGTGGCTCTAGTATAGACCCGATCCCTGAAACGATTGGTCTCCCAGGTGGTTTCTCAAGTCTTTTGTGGATCTTCGGGATCGTGTAGAAATACGGAGTCCTGGGATGTTTATTTTCCAGAAAATCCGATTCCTTTTTGGTGAGCCAGTCATTTACCAGGCATTCTTCTACCATTCCGGCAATCTCAATTCTTATGCGTTCCGTGGGGTCTGCCCTAAGGACCTCATAATTTCTTTGGTCAGCTAGTAGTCTCAGACATTCATCCTCATAGTCTGTGGAGTTCTGTATCACAATTGCCCCACCCTTATCGGCGGGTTTAATTGTAATGCTGGTGTCGTTAGCTAGTTCGTGGATGGCAAGTTGCCATATCAAACTAGACATAAAAGGAGGAGGAATATACTGTTATAGTCATCATGTGTTTTCTCTTCTATGTATCTACATTTTTGGTCACGAATGTTAATTGCTTACAATAAATGAAAACTATAGAATTCATATTTGTTTAATGTCACTTTTCTTTGCAAAGTGATAATTAAGTCTGCTCAAATATATGATCAGAATTTATTGCAAGCTGCCTTCTCTGTTCTAAAATAATTGTCATAAAGTTGAGAATAAAGTTTATTTGAAGCTGATAATTGCATTTCTTATTTATTTGTATAATTTAAAGAGCACGTTTTCACAGAATGATACAATGTAAATGGGTATCATGCCACTTTCTGCTAATAGTTTATTCTGAAACAGACAACAATAGCAACATAATGTCATGTTATTGAGGAAGAGAGAGAAGGCTTGAAGAGCAACTTCGTGTCAGAAGACAGAGAGACGAGACAGGCCATGCAGAATCACTTCACCTACTTTCACTGACTTTAATGGAATGCTGGGGCCTTATCAGCCTTTCTTCTAGCAGAAATGGGAATAGAAGAATATGCTATCGCACTGAACAATAACTAATCTGTTTGAAGCAACTATAAGAGTGGGAACGCTCTTGGAAACTTGAATTATGCTTTAAGTTTGGTGCATCATTGTTTTATTCATATAAAGTTTAACAAACAATATTTTAGAATATTTTCTGCTGTTCATGTTACTTGCAAGCGTGGCAACTCCTATTTTGTTTATTTTATATAATAGTTTTTACACTTATTGTGTGCACTAGGATAGTTTTTTTATTTTAAAATAAGTCCTTAAAATATATACATTTTCACTAGTATTCTTGAGTGTGACTTTCTATTATAAAGGAGGGTTTAGGTTCCACTAATCATCCCAGTGATATTTTACAAGATTGTTATCTAAAACACATAAGTACTAATCAGCGGGAAGCGGCGTAGTTGCAGTCCTACTGGCTTTCTTTCTCAGGTTTGCACATTAATAAAGTCTTCAGTCTGAGGGGGTCTAAAAAGCATATTTTGCGGCTGTATTCTAGAGAATCTAGAAAACATGTCACTTCGGAAAGAGCAAAGTCTATAACAATCATCATCCATCTAGACTAATTGCGTTCATTGGTGTTTAAGTGCATCTCCTTATATAACAGAATACGCAGCATTGTATGGGAGCAAGAAGCTCCTCTCTTTGAGGGATACCGGAAGGCTGAGGCTGGCATGCAGTCAACTTCAAAAGAAAGAGAGAGGGCAAACACATAACAGTTTTGTGAGACCTGTCAGCCATGGTCTTCCTACATACTTTTTGCATTACTCCTCCATTTTTGCGGATTTCATTTTTGTTGGTCTTAGGACCGTTAACCAGTTTTATAGTGCTTTTGCTCTCTTCTTCAAACATGGTTAAAATGGCTTACTCACAATTGCCACATTTAATTTACTTACAAGCCCCTAGTAAACTAGAACTACATGTACCTAGGTCCTGTAAATTAAATGCTACTGATGGGCCTGCAGCACTGATTGTGCCCCTGACTCAATCAGCCCTTAAAACAAGTCTCAGGCCTGTCATTGTAGCCTGTGAGTGAAGTTTAAATTGCCATCTCACTTGGCAAAATAAACCTTTTTCAACTGAAAACCTTCCTTTTAAATACTTATAAGAAACCCCTAGAGCAGGCCCTAAAGTGCCCATAAGGGAGGATGTAGTATACTTAAAAAGTTGGACAAGTACTTTTAAATGTCCTGGTAGCAAAATACTCTTAAAGTTGTTTTTCACTACTGCAAGGCCTTCCTCTCCGATAGGATAACATTGGGTTAGCTTTTAACTTTTAATAACTGATAACATTAAATTGGAAGCAGGTAGGAATGTCAAGTTGGTTGTCTAAAGAATTGTCATTTAAAACCCTGTTTAATGACATCGGATTTTAAGTCATTATTTTGAAAATGTCACTTTTATAAAGTTGGTATTTTCCTGTCTCAGCCTTTATCCTGGGTCACATGACTAGGTGTAGCTGGCCATTGGCCTTTTGTATTGCTCCCAGACAGTGAGACAAAAGGGAAATAGTTGCTGGCAGGATGGGCCATCTCTGACTTGATGAGGGGGAGGAGCTGTCACCTACCACACGTGAACATCATAAAGGTTAAGTCCAGCACACTCACAAATTAGTGATAGTTAGTTAGATAGTTTTGTATATCCTCTCCAACATTCCACTACCCATTCCGTCAGCATTTTTTCAGAAGGTTAATTCTATTTCGACTTCTTTTCTATGGAATGCTAAAAAATCAAGAATGGCGTTGCAGAAATTTGTAAAACCAAAATCTGAAGGCGGTGTCAACTTCCCCCATTTCTCCAATTATCACAAAGCCTTTCAGCTACGCCAATTAACAAATTGGATCACTAATCAATCTGAGGATAAACCTCTCTGGGTAGATCTTGAGACCTCATTTTTAGCTCCCTTCTCATTTCAGGAATATCTATCCTTCACTCGTAAACCACAATGTTTTCTGCTCCCATAATTAAGCAATCCTGTAAATTATCTGACACCCCATTTAGCTGTACATAATTTAGATACTTTTCTCAACTCTACAATTTGGCACAATAAACAAATCCTTCTTAACAGGACACCTATATACTGGAAAAACTGGAGAAACAAAGGCCTGCTTTGAGTTCATCAACTTTTTGATCAGGGCTCACTCATTCTATTTACGTAATTACAAACCCTGTATCAGCTACCTTCTTCATTTAAACCTACATTTTTTACTTTGCAGAACGCAATACTCGATACTTATGCTAAACTCAAATCTTCACCTTCCTCACCCTCCCAACCTCTCTTCCCTTGGCATAATCTTCTGCTCATAACCCCCAAAGCATCCACCGTTTATTCCTGTTTAATGACACCCCCTGAGCTCTGAGATAAAACTGAAGTGGAACTTTCATGGGAATCTGATTTGGGAACTAATTGGCCTATTTCTTTTTGGAACAGATTTTGAACGAAACTCAGGATATCATCTAGAGCGGCAGCACAACACAAACACTTTTCTTTATTTATAATCGATTGTTTTTTACCCCTGCATACCTAAATAAAATACACAACACAAATCTCAACACTTGCTGGACATAATCCCAGGTCGATGCTGCTCTCCATCATGTTATTCACCAGTCCACACGTTTTTAAATTCTGGAAACAGGTATGGCATCAAATCAACACTAGTTTTCACACCACAATTCCCCTCTCCCTCACAAACATTTTCCTAGGCAGCTTAACACCGAACTGGGAAAGAGGTCAATCCCAGTTATTACTTATTGATTTGTTAATAGCTGTAGCTTTTCAGCAGATATAAAAAAAACTGGAAAGACTCCTCTAAGCTGTCTTATTTAGCTTGGTGGTATGCTGTATGCCACAACCATCGCCTCGATACAGCACTTGTTCATCCTATCTATCATGATGCAAAACAATTACACCTCTGGGGCCCTTTCACACAATTTCTAGGGGATACCTTGAAGAAAACTTCTTTACCTGCTCTCTCACGACAAGAAGTCTCCAAGCGTCCTTGACCTCCTATTGTTTGTTTGCAATTATGCTTAATTTATTTCCTATAATATCTTTTGAGATTAAGTATTTTTGACATGTATTGTTATTTACGTTCTTGTGAACCTTTGACAGTATTCATATACTCTTCTATAATATCTTCTTAACCCCTTCCACGCTGATGACGAGCTGGGTTCGTCATGGCATAGCCTCCTCGCACGTTGATGACGAGCCCAGCTCGTCACGTAAAGTGCGGTTTTAAAAAACTCAGCACAGGAGCGGAATTGCGCTAGCGCGCATGCGGTTAATATTTTAATGAGTATTGTATATCATTATCACTCTTTATTACACCTTCTTGTATTTGTGCATTAACAAACGATTGCTTATACGAAATGTTGTTTTTTATGTGATCATATTAATATTTTCAATAAACCTTTTCTTGAACTTAAAAGCCTTTACTCTATTTTTTCTAAATTGGTGTAGGGTTTTTCCTGTACTGTTTTTTTTCTCTTTTACTGTTTGAAGTGCGGCATAAACACTTTAAACATAGTATCTAAGTTAAGCATGATGGCTTATGCATAAGCTACCAGAGGAATAAGCACACCTTAAGCTGGGCTTTGCTTGTGTTTCACCCTGACAGAGAATGTGAATGCTGCTTGAGTAGAGTTTCCTCCCGCTCAACCAGTAACCCAATTTCCAACAGGTTTCTTTGTTCAAGCTCTTCAAACAACTTCACTTTTTGAATTCTCCATGCACCTCTGAACTTAATAGCTCCAGTCCTCCTTCCTACATAGGCCCTCTACCCAAAGCAAGGCATTACTCTTAGGTAAAGTCACCTGGTGTTATCTAGATTTCAAGTTATATATTGTAGTTCTAGAATTCTCACTATAAATAGCAGATCATGCTTGTGAGTTTCATCATCTATACTATGGTGCAACACATTAGACAGGCAACCTTTTGTGTTGTAAACTGTCACACTAGTTGAAACAGATGCTAAATGTTAATAATAAATTCGATATGTTTACAGTGGTGATTATCAAGTTTAAGCATATCTCAAGAAAATGGGTCTTATAAGCTTCAAGAATAAATCCATGTATTGAAGCCTATGGGGCAGCACAATGATGTATGGGCAGCCATTTGGTTGGTGGCAAAAGGAAATGCTCATCACTACAGCATCAGAGTAAGCCCATCTGAATAAATGAACAACAGCTGAGCGCTTCGAAATACCAAATAAACAAAGATCTAGGTACTTGAAATACATAGTACCAGTGATTTTGCCATTAGCCTGTGACCACGAAGGTACACAAAGCAACACAACACATTCTCACTAGATAAAACACGTGTCAATTGCAGAATTTAGGTTTCCTTCAAATTAACTAGGCTTTCTATGTCCACTAGACATGTCAGCCTATCTCCGAGTCAAGCATTTGTTTACGGAGAATGAACAAATGGATTAAGTGGGCCTAGCTGCAAGACTTCATAGGCAGAAAGAAACACAGTCACTTTCTTGCGAAATTTTGCAGTTAAAACTGAACGTTCATTTCCTTGAAACCGTGTCCAGAATAACAGGGAAACGAAGCTGCAAAAATATAAAGATTCACACCTCCCTGATGACATCAGTATTGAAAATTCCCATTGTTATTATTGATCGCTTATCTCAGAAAGGCTATAGTAAATAAATCCTCTTTCATCATTTTTTCCCCTAGAAATAAATATATATATATATCTTTATCTTATTGCTTAGTGACTGATCCATTTTAAGCTCCACTGGTTTTGAAACAATACATAAGGGGGAAAACACATTTTTAAGATTATAAAGGGTTTAAACAAACACTCTGCTTAAATAATGAGGTTCTTATTGCTTGTAATTCCTGCAATCAAATCAGACTATAATGTATTAAATATTTCATCGCTTAATAAAAAATGATAGACCCTTTAGTAGACTATTTTTATTTAAAAGTACAAATCATTTTTCCTTCAGTGTAAATGTTTGGCTCCCCATGGCAAAGCTGTTATTCACACATGCAAAAAGAAAATTGGCCCTGGATGCATATGAAATAAACTCTTGGCACGTAAAGCGCAACAGCCTGCCATTTAAAAGATTAGATTGAGTAGAACGGCATTTCACTGCATCCAAAATCAACAAACCGGAGCAAGAAAATGGCAACATGCATGATTTTTTTCCTGATGGTAGCTCTGAAGGAGGGGTGTCATGAAAGCTTGAAATCCTGTATGCGTCTGTTTGGTGTGAATATTTATGTGTGCTCTGGGTTTCACTCCCAGCAATATTGTATTTCTCATCTAGTGGATAAAGTACCCTCTCCCATTCATTATAAGGATATTGCAAGTCACCAAAGGTTTCCATGACCATGTGAAGGAAGGAGGAGTTAGAGGAACTCAGAGGGGATTCACAATATAGTTTAAACTGACATTTTATATATGATTTTATCACATGTATGATTTTATGACATTTTACTCCTAATGCTTGAGAAAAATACCATTATCTTACCCCAAAAAATATTACATATTTGATCTCATTCATATCAAAGAGATGGTATGAATCCAGGTACGTAGAATAAATGTGGAATGTCTAATCTAAAACCAAACACACCATCATGAAGCTAACAATTTATTTCAAAAATATATTATTAGCAGTTTAATCTATTGCACTTTCAATAACGGGTGCACTTCATAATGTTTGGTAACATGTTCAGAACTCTAGCCATGCAAACATTAAGAACACTGCCATAAATGTCTCCTCTCTGCTAACGACTATTCAGGTTAGGGAAACAATGAAGAAGAGTTTAGAAATACGTTTTCCTTTTCAGTATTTAAACCGGGTGCTTAACGCAGGCCCCTGCAGCAAAGAGGGGCCCCAACTCTCTTGGGGGCCCCAACCCCTCCAGGGTCCTTCATATAGCCCATGATCAACACATATCTTTGGGATGTGAGAGACTCAGGGGCCCCATCACTTTGCATTACATCACTGATTTAAACAGCAGTTGAAATTCTGCTCAGTGAAATCTTTGGGGGAATTACAATTCTGTGCACTTTTACTGCTACAAAACAGAAGTAAAGTGCATGTGCTCCTCCTTTAAACTGGATTAAACTGGCTTATTTCGGACATAATCATCTCGCCAATAGGTCCCAGGTCCTGGGAGTTAAATGACACCTGTGGACTACAGGAGCTATTGTGCCGTCCACATAGTGTAAATATAAAACATGGCTTCAGGCCTGCCATTGTAGCCTGACTGCTACAATGAAAAACCTGCAATGTGACCTGTCAAAATAACCACTTTTGTCAGACCAAAACCTTTATTTTAAATGGTTTTAGCCCCTCCTATGTAGGCTTTGAAACCCACAAGGTAGGGGGATTGGTATTTAAAAGTGGGACATGTCGAAAATTAAGGTTGCCATGTATTTACAGTGACAAGGCCCTAAATATTTTCATTTCAAAGAAAACCTTTGTCCAAATTAAACTACTAATACTGTATCTAATCGACAAGACCAGCTAATATTTACCGTTATTTTCAATAGTTACAAAAAATCTAATTCAATGGTGAAGTTAGATTTTTTAATACGTACGGAGGAAAAATACCCTTTAGAAAGTTACCTTTACCCTGCCTGTAGGTCCTAAAGGCTAACTTGCTTTAGCTCTCCAGAAAATTTCCATTAGCTCTCCATCCTCGACCTAGCACTTGGAGAGGTGTGAAAATCCCTTCAGGGTCCCCTACTCACCAGCCTGCCCTCAGAGCCCGAATTTTGTGTGGGTGAAGACTTTGGCCATCTTGGAACTTCCTTTACACATTTCATTTTGGGGCTTGTTTCCAGTAAGGCAAACAGGAACTACTGAACAAGTATTTAGTCCAGGGCCTAGGAACTTGCACCTCACTAGTTAAGGAGGGCCCAAGAGTCATCCAATCCACGACCTAGTGCTCACCTTATATTTGGCACCCCAATGCACCCTCTTCAGAACACTTTCTGGACCTGCGGAAGATCAGAGAGAGAGAATATGACCAGCGGTCTTTGACCTGAGACGACCCCTGAAGGACTGGATCTGCTCCTTTTTGTACCCCTAAAGTTGACACCAAGGATCAGCTGACTGACCTCATGATGTGTGGCTACAGGTACACAACAAACTGTATGAAGCCTTTTGCACAGAGTTGCCCAGCTGACCAGTCACAACTGTACTTGGACTGGACTTTTCCTAACACCTTGAGAGTTTCTAAGTGGCTTCTCCTGAGGTCTTGGGGGCTTCAGATGTGTAGTCCTCTGGTTGTTTTGACACCAGAAGAAAGTTTCAAAACTTTTGAAAACGTTACCTCCAGAATGCCTGCAGGACCCGCTGGGAAAAGTATCCGACCGGCAGTTTCAAAGTGTTGGATTGTATCTCAGCTTCATTCCATGCGAAGACCTCCACATCACCGGTAAAGTAATGAAGTCCCATTTAGCGTTGGGATTTATAACTTTTTCACAAGGAATCTCAAAAGCCACAGTGAGACTAACCTCGTTCAGGTATACAGCCTTCAGTTCCATGGCACTATTCTTATTTGGTTTGGGGTATTTTTGCTTGGTACTTTGACTTTATTATAGTTTTGGTACTGCATAAATACAAATTGCCCCATGTTAAGCCTGTCTGCTCTGTGCCATGGATAACAGGAGGTTGGGGTCAGGTTAATTTAGTGATTTGAGGGTTCCCATGACAAGGAGTTTTATTACTCCCTGAGGTGGGCAGTCGCCCACCCCAAATATTATTCCACTTTATGTTAACTATCTACAATTTTTAAGTTTTATGTTGGCTTCAAACCAATCCACCACTGTGAACAGGCTTTTCCAATCGATATAAACTGAAGGAGACATGCTTCAGGATTGAGCATTGTTACCTCATACCAGTTGAAAACGAACTTTATTTCTTGCTACTGTGATGAAATTGCAGTGAATAACAGCACTGTGAAAAGCCTGTTCAGCATAATGGACGGATACGGTACATATACATAACAAGATTAGGATTTTGTAGATATATTGCAGGTCTCCATGTATTTTACAGAACTTTGCCACAGAAGGCAGCTTTCTAATACAGTAAATAACTGACTTTACAGTAAATTATTAATATAATATTCGTTACTTACATACCCAACATCCTGGTACACATTTAACAGACCTCAGAGGTATGATTGGACCCATTTTGAATAATGCCTCCATCATGGACAGGTAGTAAATTTATGTCGATTTACAAAAAAAGTTTCACATTTTCGCATGATTGTCCTCCTCGAAGGCTAAGGCAAGCTACTTACCAAACTAATTTCAAAGTATCTAATTAACTGGGATGAACCTTTGACAAAGTAGTTTGGAAACATCTACGAGCCAAATAAGTGTGCTATGGCATTGAGCCAGGCCTATTACCATTAGTCCAGATATTTCATCAATATTAATGAATGATGGTGGATCTATGTAAATAAGGAGCCTGGATGGATCACATCACAACTCATAATGAGCTTGAAAGTATTTAACCTATATTTGGCAGCACTCTCATCTCATATACATGAAAGTGAACTTAGTACTGGCTAATCTTGGGGGCTTCAAACCGGATTGTTGTTGTATGCTGATGATCTAGTCTTAATAAAAATACACTGCTGGGCTATGAAAGACTATTAAAGAGTTTATTAGTTTATAATGAAGCTATTTTTTTTTAGATTAATCTTTACAAAACCAAGAGATTAAAATCTAGTATTTATCAGAAAAGCATCCGAACAGGTATAGACCTATAAAGATTGAAAGATTGAAAGATGGTTCTTATCCCTAAATTACAATGGAGACAGAACGGTACATATATTTCTCATTACTTAACAGGCAGCAAATCTATTACTTCAGCTTTGGGCCGTTTAAACATCAAAATTAATTCCACATGTTTTTGTTTTTTGTACGTCGTGTTTGCCCATGTTGCATAATGGATAACACTTTCAGGTATGTTTTAAACATTTGAAAATCTACTTTAGAAACTTTAAGTTGTTTAGAATTGGGCAGAGTTGCACTCATTTTACATTCAACTAAATCAAAAATGTTATACTGGTGCAAAGTCAAGAGACCTGAACCACATTCGTTGCGGGCCTATTTTGGTCTAAAATAAAGAGCGTCTCAGCCAATTTCAAGGCAGAATATATGGGCATATTATGAAGATACACGATCTCTTGCAAATCGGTATACTATCCAATGGCACAGTGTTCTCTAAACTTCAATTCAAGAAAAGCTTGCTACCATAAGTCTTAAATGAGATAACAGAACTTTGCCCAGATTGAAGATATATGCTTATAAACACAACCCATATGAAAAATTGTTTACACACAAAATAGTAAATACACCAACCATTTACTCTATCGCATTTAGGAGGTTTTTATGCATTTCCCTGATATTACTGGAAAGTGATAAATGCAAGCCAGTGTGGGTGTGACCACACAGGACCTTTAGCACCCAGTGAATACCATTATTTTTGTTTTTCGTTTTTAGTGCCTATTCTAATTGGCCTGCCTAGAAATGCTGTCTTTTAACTTTTGTTTTCTATGTACTAAATGCATCTAATTGTGTTAGTGGGTTTTACTTTGGCTGTCTTTTGTTTTCCATTTATGTATTTGATTGTTTTAGATTAAGGATTATCCCATAAACAGTATTAATAAAACAGAATGACCTGAAACTGATTAATGATTGTGGCTGACACCAACAGGTGCCAAAGAGAGATGCATGCTTTGGATTCATTTGCTTAGTTAGCCTTCCACAAAAAAAGCATACAAAAACAGGAGGCGCTATGCTTAAAAGGTACTTCAGATATGAGCAACACAAAGGTACAGGATGGGTAAAGATAATATCTCAAACAGACCACAGAAATTATAGGACCAAAATTGCACCCCAATGGCATGTGCTGTGCTATGTTGGGCACGAGGTCCAGGTCTTGAGTTGATCAGTCTGGAGATGGGGCTGAAAATTCATTAAAAAAGATTAACAGAATGCTGTTTGTGAGACCTGAAATTTCTTTCCCACTTGATATAATATCTCCGGAGCTAGGTCAGGGCTCATTCACTTACATGCCGATGTGGAGTTCTAATGAGCGCCTCGGTTTGGAAATTTGGAAAATAAATTAAAATGCCCTGGGAAACAGACTCGTTATTTTTGAAATATATGAATTTTTGTGTACTAGAATAGCGAATAACCTAACATTTATTTTAAGATCTGGTGAATTACAAGTGGTTCTGAACAAGTGTATTCAGAAACAATACGTGTGTTAATCTACGCATATGTATGTCAAATCACAGTATTGAAACAAGAACTTGTGAAGACCTAAAAAGTTTAATCCCAAAAAACACAAAGAACACTTGTGGTAGAGCCTACTGGCGATCAATTGATCTTATAACATGTAGAACAATAGAAAGTGTTATCAGAGTGAAATCGGAAAGTATTATGGATGGGTTATGTATCAATCCTGTTTGAAAGGATGGGTACCAGAAGCATACATCTAGGTTGATTACACTCTAGTTTAGGGTACCTGTATAAGTCTCCTATTCCTTTTATGATATACAATGTATTCACAGGCTGAGAGTCCCATGGCGTCTCTATAGCACAGATGGAAAGAAAGAAGATCCAAAGAACTTGGGAACCTTACTGATTTAGAGATTGTAATCTAATGCTACTCGATCGAATGAAGCTGTACATCTATTAAGGGATGGTACTTACTCGCAATAACTCTTTTAATGCTTTTATCCAACAGTAAAGTGTATGAGGGCTAGCCCTCCGGGGGAACGGGTGCTTAATTTATACTACTAGGTCATGGACATTTTACTCATTTAAGGAAGATGTATGACATAAAACTTTTGCAACCTTTTGTTTGCCATATAGTTATTAACACAGAAAAAAACTAACATTCTTTAAAAAAAAGAAGGAAACTTTTAGAAAGGGCTGCTGGATTTGAGGAAAGGCTCCCAGTTCAAGCCTGAACTTGGGTCAACCGGGATATAGTACAAGACTATGGGAGCAATTGTGCATTTGGCTTTCAACTTTTTAATTCCAATGTTAATTCATTAAAATATTATATTTAAGAAGAATTAGTGATGGATTAAAAAATGTTTTACATTCCTGTCAGTCTTTACATTTAGTCAAAAACTTTCTTGGAGTACAGATTTTGACATGAAAGTTGCTATAAAAAAGCACTGGGTAAACTAATGGGTCTTGCACTTAGTCTTAATCTAATGGCTTTGTTTGTTTGCATTTGTGTTCTGAGTGCCATTTATGTCTACCATTCTAACATGTCCTTTCTCCATGTATGACCGGTAAAGTAAAAAAACAAATGGACAAAATGGTCGCAATTCATTGCAACATATGCGTGCCTGTATATCACAAAGCATAAACACGAATACATTGTCACATGTGGTAGTCATTTTGTCTTTTTTTCACTTCACTTTAATTTTAAAAAATAGCGCTGAGTGTGACCAGGATGGGGTGAGCCAGTACTAAAATGAGGAGCCGGGGGAAATTATATGAAGAAATTGCACCCCCCCATTTGAAAAAATGAAAAAGCAATTACTTAATTCAATGTATGTGTGGACTACTTGTTTAAGAAGACGAAATCCGCAAATAGCTGTGAGTTGATACCAAGGCTGCTGGACAATCATTTTAGCCAAGGACTAAAGTCGGCCAAACCACAGTATCAATGGCTGAAAAGGGCTGTCCAAAAGCCCTTTTATGAATCTGAAATTATGTCTGTGCATGTTTTGCCAGATATCTAAAGCTATGTATAGAGGAGACCTAAATTATCAGCCACGGCAGCAAGCTTTAATGATGATCGGGCACAATGAAAATTATGAAGGACTACTTAGTTATATATTTTTTTTAAACAAACTTTATTGAACCTTCAGTTTGAGTACAATACATCTTATCAATATTCATGGCATTTTCGTTTTTGTTGATCAGTATCCAATCTTTACCTATAATAATTTTTACAACTTTCAAATCGCTGTAACCAATGTTTGCACATCACAAGATATATAATGCAAATAAAAGGAAACATTTTAAGTCATCCATAATATATACTATCATCTCAAAGGATATTTGCCTTGTATTTGAGTCTTATAGCCATAAACTGAGTTAATTCCCCCCTCCTCCGTTCCCTCCTCCTTCTTCCTGGTCTATCTGTTTTCTGCCGTCCATCCCGTCTCATGGTCATAATTTATTATTAATCTCCGACCGATACTACTGGTGTATAATGGGCTGTTCTGTATAGTCTGCTCGGGCTGTCGTTACCTATGTGCCACGTATCTAAGTTATTCCCGGGTCAGGGTTAGTAAATATGGGTGGGATATCCAATTGTTTGAGTTCTTCTAGCATCATGTCCCATTCCATGGAAATGGGGTGTTTTCGTAGTCCTTGTGTTTCCTCACGTCTCATTGCCGCGCTTTCGGCACTGCCCCATCATGTTACCTCATCCTGCCATGTATGTATTGAGGGGCTCCTAGGGGACTTCCATCGCATAGTAATTGGTCTAATTGTCAATATGAATGAAAGGTCTAAAAAGCACAATTTGGCTTTCTGGGCGCTGGTGCGTTTGCGCAGGCTCAACAGGCATTCTAGGATGTTGTCTGTAATTGTGAGGTGCGATTTCATCAATTATACTTCTAATTTTCCCCCCAATAATCCCAAAGATGCGGACAGGCCCATAACATATGAACGAAGCCCGCCTTTTCTGCTTTGCATCGCGGGCAGCAGTTTTGAGCTTCTGGGAACATGTGCTGTATCCTTTTCGGGGTTAAATAAGCTCTATGAAGTACCATAGTTTGTATGAATTTAAGTTTAGCGTTGCGGGAGACCCGTTTAGGGTGTTCCAGGATGCTCTCCCAGGCCTTGTCTGTGAGTTCCGTGCAAGTGGTCTCTGCCCATGCTGCCTGGAGGTCCGTGAGGGCAGTGAACGCCTGTGCTCGAATGCCCGTATAGAGACATTTAACTAGGTGGCTGTCCCTCCCCATGTAATAAAGTAGGTGTAGGTTGTGGGGGCTCGCATCGTTGAGGCGCCCATGTCGCCCTAATATAGTGCACAATCGTTGCATGTAACAAGTAAAGGCGATTAGGTGCGCCGGTGTTCCGCACAAAGGTGGCATGGTCTAAGAGGATGCCATCTCCAAAGAAAGAACCAACCTCTGCTACTCCGGCAGCTAACCACTCCTGTAGTCTGCTCATCATGAGCTTACCTCCAGTGATTGGCATCATCAGTAATGGGATATCGCTCGCGTAGGGGATCGTGCCTGAGGTTTACTGTAGGGCCTTTTTCCAGCACCGTAGTGCCGTTGTTAACAATGAGGGTCCGTCTGTGGGTATTTTCATTTTTGGGAGTAACAGATTATGTAGGGTACCTCATTCTAGATTGTGAGCGTCGTGCCAGCCGTCCTGTAAGATAGCCATTGTAGCTGGGATGCATAGTAATATGCCCAGAAATCAGGGACTCCTAGCCCACCCATGCATGACGCCATTTTTTAGGCTAACTCTATGTCCTCCCCTACCCCAGATAAGCTCCTGTAGTAGCGTGTCTAGTGTGCGAAAGGTGGATGGTGGCGCCAGTAGGGATAGATTAACAAAAAAATACAAGATGCGAGGCAACATCACCATCTTGGAGATGGCTATCCTCCCAATCATTGAAAATGGCAAGGATGTCCAGGAAGAGATGCTGGAGCATAGTGTATCAATTGCTTTCTTTAGATTACCCTCCAGTTGATCTTCCGGTGCCCCGTGTACGTGAATACCCAAATATTTAAATGTATCCTGCACTACAGGTAGCTGGTAGGTGCCGAATTAAAGCATATCTGGGCGAGGACCATCCTGGAAATAGAAAGCATTGGATTTCCCTGCATTAATAGCTAATCCCGATATAGCCTCAAAGGCGGAGAAAACACCGGGGAGGGGTCCAGCCTCAGCCTCTAAGTCTCGCAGATATATGAGGATGTAATCCGCGCATATTGAGATCAGGTGTGTGGTGCCCTGAAGTGGTATCCCCAGATCTTCGGACGACTGTCTCAGGGCTATGGCCAGCGGCTCCAGCGCAAGAACAAACAGGAGGGGGGAGAGTGGGCACCCCTGTCTAGTACCTCTGTGTATTGCGTATTCTCGGGAGATGTGGTCTCCAGTAGTGCCATAGCAGTGGGGTTAACATAAAGTATGCGTACCCATTGAAGAAAATCCAGAGGGAGGCCAAAGCGCTGTAGAGCCGCAAACATGTATCCCCATGTTATAGAGTCAAAGGCCTGACGCAAATCCAACGCTTAACATCCCGCCCTACTATACTCTATGGTGGTGGCCATCATGATATGGTGTAGTCTCCTAATGTTTAGAGAGGTGCTTCATGAAGGAAGGAACCCGCATAGAACACGATGTATAAGGGTGGGGAGGGCAGGTGCTAAGCGATTAGCAAGGGCCTTACTGAGGATTTTGCATTCGGTAGCCAGTAAAGACAGTGGTCTGTAGTTGGATAGTTCGGTGCCATCCCGTCCTAGCTTGGGGAGTGACACCACTAGGGCTGGCATAGTGGATTGTGGCAGTTTACCGGTTTCCCAGGCTGTCTTATAAAGTTCCTCTAGCTTAGGGACTAAGATATCTGAGTATGTGTCGTAGAATTCAATAGCCAGGCCGTCTAGGCTCTGGGCCTTAT
The DNA here is from genome assembly GCF_964263255.1 of Lissotriton vulgaris. Taxonomy (NCBI): domain Eukaryota; kingdom Metazoa; phylum Chordata; class Amphibia; order Caudata; family Salamandridae; genus Lissotriton; species Lissotriton vulgaris. The sequence continues at coordinate 1,040,037,022 of NC_141697.1, forward strand.
TGCGATTAATGCCCTTAATTGGAACTCTTATTTTGTTCTGGGTGACGGGACCCGAGAGGTCTTTACATGTAACTTCCGTGGTTGTAGGGAACGGTAGGTTGTTGAAAAAGTCATTGATTAGGTTATCGTTGGTGTGTGCTGGTGCCGTATATAGGTTACTAAGATAAGTGCAGAATGTGTCATTAATCTCTACTTGGGAATGAACTAAGCCCTTCAGTGGTGAGCGTATGCAGGTGGTAAGTGGCGATTCCAGGCTGTCCCTCAGTAATCAGGCTAATAATGTACCTGATTTGTCGGTGTCGGTATGTTTCCTTTGTGTGAACGCTCGGTAGTCTAGAAGTCGAACAGTTTCCAGAGTCTCTGCATGTTTAATGCAAGCCTCCTGTAGAGATTCCCACTGGGCGATGTCAGTCACCGCAGCTTGTTCCAATTCTGTCATTAGGGCTTCTATATCAATAAGGCTTTTATGTGCTTCTTGTCTTGCCACTACTGTGGCACTAATTGCAGATCCCCTTACCACCACCTTGAGCACGTCCCAGTCAATGAGATTGGAGGAGAATGTATTCCGGTTGTCCGAAAAATAATTACTAATGGTGGCAGAGATTGTGGCCCAAAAAGGGGCATCTTCTAGAAGTTGGGGGACCGGGGTTGGATCTCTGCCCCACATAAGCGTGAGTTCCAGGGGGTTAAGATCAGAGAAAGTTTGGCTAAGTATGTGGACTGATGTGTGGCAATAGTGTAGGAGCATAGGAACCTGTCGACCCTGGTATGGAGCTGATGAACTGGGGAGTAAAAGGAGTATTCCCTATGTGTGGGATGGAAAATGCACCATACATCATTGAGCCTCCAACCCCGCAACCATGTGTCTAGTAGTTCAGCCTGTTTGTGGGTTCCGGCCCCATGCAATGGAGGATGGGAGCTATCCAAATCTATGCCTCACCGAGCCTGACAATTTCTCTTGACTTTGCTCAAGGTCCATCACCTCCAGCCATTCTTCCACATCATTGGGGCTGTCGAAGAAATAAGTCTTCCTGTCGTGCATAACTTTGAGTCAGGCCGGGAACATTAGGGCATATTTAAGCTGAGCCGCCCGTAGTTTTTTTTTCACTGCTTGGAAGGAGGTTCGCTGACACTGTACCATTATAGTATAGTCCAGGTAGGGAGATCCGCTGATTCTCAAATTGAATGTTTGCTTTTTCCCTCGCCTTTTGTGGAAGCACATCCCGGTCTCTATAATTCAAGATTTTGACTATCAGAGTGCGTGGGGGTGCCCCAACCTTTGGCGCCCCGGTTGGAATCTGATGTGTCAGTTTCACACAAAAATATGGGGACAGACCGTCAGGGGCAACATGCTCCCAGAACCATGCTTCCATAAAATCTGCAATTTTAGCGCCTTTGCTGTGTTCCGGTAGCCCAATGACTCAGACGTTGTTTCAGCGATTACGGCCTTCTGCATCCTCAATCCGGTCCTGGAGGCCACTAACTTGTTGTTGCAGTTGTTGTATGTGCGTAGCGTGTTCTGAGAGTTGGGGGTTAATGCTGGTCAGTGCTTTCTCATGGTCGCGTACTGTGTCGGCGAGTTTCCCATGATCTGCTCTCAGGAGAGTAAGGCCGGCCGTGAGGGCTCCAATCTGCTGCTCCATTATTTTCTTAGAGACCCGGATGTCTTTTAAGATCAGGTCCAGTTTATCTGATTGGGACTCAGCTGAGCCAGTGGCGGAAGTGCCTGGCGAATGGTATCTAGCGCTGGATTCGGGGGGTCCTTCCGCTATTAGGCCGGTGTACTGCATCTTGTCCTTGAGCCTATCCATCTCGGAGAACAGTCAGTTGTGAATGCAGGGGAGGCTGTTAAGGGTACTACCGGTGCACTATGCCTCCGCCCTTCAAAAGTCAATTTTGGGAGCTTCGCCTCACAATGCGGGGATAGTCACGCCCGCCCTCACATTCCTCCGACGTCGTGTCGCTCCGTGGGACAAGCAGTCCCACCGGCGGCATCCGGATCTTGCTCCAGCAGTCTTCCGCCGCCCACGCAGCCCCCTGGCCAGACAGGGGCAGCCGCCGTCCACAGCAGGGGACTCAGAGGCACAATCGGTCGGAGGCAGTGATGGAGGCAGCACACCAGTCCGCTCTCGCAGGGCTCCGCAGGTAGGCCGCACACTCCGCTCCGGCAGCCAAGGACCAGCAGCTGTCACCCCGCTGTTGCTCGGTTAGAACGGGACCGAAACTCTTCTCCCGGACCGCACTTGACATTTGCTGGGACCCTCCAGGCAACAAGGATGCCCCTCAACATGGTGATTTTTCAGGATAAGTCCCCCAGGGTCCGGAGCCTCACCAGTTCGCGTCTGCCATCTTAGGCGGTTGGCCATGCCCCGACTACTTAGTTATAGTTGATTCCGTGTTTTTAACATGAAACAAACCTGCCTCATGCATCTCAGGAATCAGGCTCTCTGAACACTTTTTCACATGTAAAGACATAGGAATACACTTTTGAAAATTAACACTGGGAAATGGGAAGGAAAATATTTAAAATACCCTATTTGTTCCTTATATAATAAGGGAATGCATACTAGATCTAACTCATGTTATTTTGCTGTTCTGGGGATACGCTTGCCAATAAGACAAACAACATGAATACAGTCACTGAATTACAAACATATCCCAAATTAAAGTTGGCAAAACAATATCCCATTAATGAGGGTTAGAAAATATTATCACAGTAAAAATCCGCTACCTAAGGGTTTCTCAGAATGGATGCCCAACACGAAAACCCTTGCCTGCTATGGTAATATGTGAGATACCAAGATACCATGTAACAAAATATATCTCTACAGCACGACATAACAACAATTTTTACCCTGAAATGTATATGTACTTTCACATGCTTTTCATAATAAATGTCAGGCCTACTGTGTTTGTTGTAACTTTTCATATTAAATACCTCAAGCCTATCTACTTGATCATTGGTGTGTCAGCATAACCAACTCGATCTTGCTGTATTAAGCATATTCTTTACTACAATGCATAAAGTGCAATACAAGCACTCTGTTTTCTCAGTGGATGCCAATGGCTTCTGACCAATAAAATGTTGTGTTGAAAAAAATCAAGATGTGGGAAGAGCCAAAATCTTTCTTTCAGCAGTACTTCTGAAAGCTCTTTTTCTGTTGGTCACAAAGTGTAGTGACAGCTGCACTGTCAAGCCAGACCTTCAAATCCAAAACATGTAAAGAATCACAGAAAGAAGGGCGTGGAGATTGATCAACATAGCTGGAAAGTCAGTAGTGGAAATACTTACTGGGGCAAAATTTGAGAAATTATGCAATGGGCTTCTATGGAACGCACAAAGTCTAAGAGGGGCAGGCTTAATTTGGCCTTTACCTATAATTCCCTGGAGAAGGTAGCTAACGAGCATTGACAGATGGAAAGAGTACCTTTCCTTTATTTTTTTCTGTTTTTTACTTAGTCTCTGGAGTGGGAAAACCAGAACGTGAACAGTGTTTATGACCACACATAACTTGCAATCAGGCTCATTATTGTGCTTTCCCCAAATGTGCTCTGAAGGTGAGCGCTGTGTCTTAAAATGTGCTTCTTTCTACGGATCCGCAATTAAGGGGACAAATATTTTTGAGCTGTGGGCCTTATTTTTTCCCTATCACTACCTTGCAAGGTGGTGGCAGAAGCCAGAATGGGGCAAACCAAGGAGGGGGCTACGTTAGAGGGAGTAAGATCGAGTGATTCTCACATTTGCAGATCAGCACTCCTAACTCAACAAACTCTCCTTTTCAGTCGATCACACCTTCACGACCCAGCAGGTTAGGCCACCAACGGACCAGCACCTGCTCTTTCAACCACTCAGGCTGCTTGGGTTCTGCTTAGGAGCCCAACATTTTTTCCCCTATTCCTAGCATTACTGAGAGCTGGAGTGAGTGCATTTTTAGAAAAACAGATCGCCTGTTCCTCCAAGGAGGCCTCTGACAACTAGTGCCATCCTTTGCGGCTCCCTAGGTCTTATCTTAATTGACACAAGCTTCTCCTGCTTGTGGTTCAGAAGTCTAGGAGGAAATGCCACGTTGCTCTGTTCAGTTCCTGCACTGCACACGTTTAAAACACTGCAAGACCTTCCCATCCTTTCAAGATGGGCAAAAATTAGTTTCATTAAAGTAATATAATAGCAAATATAGGTCAGTGTATCGGATAAACCTTTGGAGCTCTGTTATTCTACAGCAAGTTAACCGCTGTCAGTGACGTAGTGTGAGTAACATTTGCCACTTCTATCAAATCACTGGAAACATAAATTAAGGTATAAATATTCATTGCATTCAAGAGAAATCAGCAAATGAGAGGATGTAGCCTTACGATGAGAGCGGTAGACCTAGAAGCTGGGGCACCGAGTTCGAGTCTCGGCAACCACGCTCAACATCCTGCGATTCTGGGTAAATCACTTAATCTCCCTGTGCCTAACAAAAATGAATGTGTCCTTGTGTAACGAAACTGGTGCTCATGTAAAGCGCTCTGATGCCCAATGTCTTGGGGTCTAGTTAAAACTCCTAATAAAATAAACAATCATTGGCATAGCAAAAGGTCTCGCCTTTGGGACCTTGTAAGTATTTAGATATGCAGCAGGTCCCAAAGGCGAGACCTATTGGCAATGCCAACAGACGCCACAAGAAAGACGCGAGCAAGTCCGCAGCCGAAAGGCTGTCCATGCATCCAGTCACCAGCGCACACGTCTATGTATGAGCCACGGCTCCCTTAGGTGCAGTATCCCGCACGAGATCCGTCCAGATGCCAGGGCTGAGCAGTCATCCCACAACATGGCATCATGGGCGAAAATGGACGACTCCTTATAGTAACCATGCACTTAACAGCAGCAACTGAACTCTGCACAGCCCACGGAATCCCCCATTACCTTGGTCACCGCACACGGGGACTTCAGGCACAAATTAAATGGAAAATGTCCGTTAAATGACGGAATCGCTGTTGCATGTGAGGTGTTCATAGGGATCAGGGTTTCAAGTACTCACTGTAACCTGATTTTGTATTTTACTACACGCCAACGGACTGTCCATTATCCGTGCTTGCGTTAGGACCCTTGACACCATTGCTACGCCACTGCTTGAGCTGAGTGGTACCTCTGTGTTTCAAACTCTGTGAACGTGATGCCCCAGTGGTAGTATGCATGCTATGAAACAATTATTAATGTTTTTGTCATATGGATGCACGACTGTTTCAGTGACCAGCTCGCCAGCATTGGTACTTTGGTACTTTTCACAGCTTCATGTGTAGAAATGTCGCTCTCTTACTAACTCTATGAGGTGCCTAGATGAGAAGGTAACAGCACAGTGTGCTATAAATAGAAGTGTTGCTGTTAATCTTGCTACAAATTCCAGCTGCTTTCATGGACGTGGGGTTAACGCTTCTGTGACTGTCACAGACCCCTCACAATCTGGCTTCCGAGCCAAACACAGCACTGAGACCGCCCTCATCGCAGCAACAGACGACATTCGAACACTACTGGACAATGGAGACACAGTCGCCCTCATCCTCCTCGACCTCTCTGCAGCCTTCAACACAGTCTGCCACAGCACCCTTTTACAACGCCTCAGAAACATCGGAATCCAAGGAAAGGCACTGGAATGGATCACCTCGTTCCTCACCGGAAGAACCCAGAGAGTCCGCCTCCCACCATTCAAGTCCGAGGCCTCTGAAATCATCTGCGGCGTACCACAAGGATCCTCACTCAGTCCCACCCTCTTCAACGTATACATGAGCCCCCTCGCGGCCATTGCCCGCCAACACAACCTCAACATCATCTCTTACGCAGATGACACTCAACTGATCCTATCTCTCACCAAGGACCCCAGCACCGCCAAAACTAACCTACACGAAGGAATGAAAGAAGTCGCCGAATGGATGAAACAAAGCCGTCTGAAACTGAACTCAGACAAAACAGAAGTCCTCATCTTAGGTAAATCCCCCTCTGCATGGGACGACTCCTGGTGGCCGGAAGTCCTCGGAAATGCACCCATCCCGACAGACCACGCACGGAACCTTGGCGTCATCCTGGATTCTTCACTCTCAATGAACAGACAAGTCAGCGCCGTATCCTCCTCCTGCTTTAACATTCTTCGCATGCTCAGAAAAACATTTCGCTGGATCCCCACCGAAACAAGGAAAACAGTCACCCACGCTCTAGTCACGAGCCGACTGGACTACGGAAACACCCTCTACGCAGGTACCACCGCTAAACTCCAGAAGAAACTACAACGAATCCAAAACGCCTCAGCCAGGCTCATATTAGACATCCCACGCAACGAACACATCTCTGGCCACCTTAAAGACCTCCACTGGCTACCCGTTAATAAGAGGATTACTTTCCGACTACCTACCCACGCACACAAATCACTCTACGACATCGGACCAGATTGCCTCAACTCTCGACTGTCCTTCTACACCCCCTCCCGCCAACTTCGCTCTTCCAGCCAAGCCTTCGCCACTGTACCTCGCATCAACAAGACCACCATGGGAGGCAGATCCTTCTCATACCTGGCTGCCAAAACATGGAACTCACTCCCCGCTTACCTTCGCCTCACCCAGAATCACCTAGCCTTCAGAAAGCAGCTTAAAACGTGGATATTTGACAAATAATCCTCCTCCCCTTCCTAAGCGCCTTGAAACCCTCTGGGTATGTAGTGCGCTATATAAAATTTTATGACTTGACTTGACTTGACCTGTGGTGCTCATATTTCATAACGTGATGTTATCACAGGTATTGTATGACGCACATCTGACGTCAGTGCTGCAGGTTGTCTTGGAAAGTGCTTTACTAAAGTGCTTTGGGATTACAAGCAGACAGTAGTCGGTGTGAGGAGGTTCATTGTGCTCACTGTGCTGTGAGTTGTTGTCACTGCGAGAGCTTGAGATGCAGTTAATTTACAAGTATGCATCTCCAGTCACTTGAGAGACAGTTATGTGTCTATTAAAAGCAAAGTGGAATTCACTTTAACTTAAAAATCTAGCTACGGTCTGAGAAGAACGGATAAAACTTAGTTGCAGCAATGTGTCTCCTGAATCGTAATATTTAAATCCGCCCTCCTGGACAGCCCTTCTGTTACAAACGAATGATTTAGATGTTGTGCGAGGGTGTAAACAGAGCTGTGAACATTGTTCACAACTCAAGTTTATCATTGGGCTATAAGGAGTTACTTTAATAAATCTTCGATTCTAATAGCTTTAAAATGTGGGATTACTCGATCACACGCCAGGGAAAAATAAAAAATAGCTTGCACAAAACAAAACAAGCACAAGCGCGCGCGCCTCATGCGGCAGCAGGGGGAGGCGCGCGCGCAGCAGGGAGTAGGGGGGACTGCACGTTTCCCATGCGGGAGCGATAATTGCTACCACATGGCGCTGCTTGCTCCCGCAAGTGAATCGCCAGACGTGCACGGATTGCCATTGAAGGCAATGGAACACGTGCACGTTTTTGGCTGAAAAGCCAAAGTGATTGCTAAAGGTCTTTCGCCTATGCAGCGCATGTGCACTGCGTAGGCGAGACCTAAAAATGTGTCTCTACTCGAAAAGGAGTTTAACCCCTTCGCTGCGGCCGCGATTTTACAGCTGTGCAGTAAACAAAAGAACAGGGCGGGGCAGTGACGAACCCCAGCCGTCATCAGCACACGCCCACCGCGGGGCGTGACGGCTGGGGTTCGTCACCAGCATGGGAGGGGTTAATCATTCGAAGAATATCAATTTAGACGTTAATTGTCACCAACCCTTGTAAATCGTTACTTTCGATTTTTTTCACCCAGGAATTAAAGCTTTGTGTTAGGTTGAACCTAAAAAAGAAACTGGCCTCAGGCCATAATGCCCTATAATAATGACAATGATCTGCAATAGCTTTATAACATATCTCACGTATGCATTGTTTAAAGACACCCAAAGAGAATGAAATGCCAATTTCTAACAACACATTGTTGAAAAATCTATGAACCACAGAATTTGACATTAGGTGGGAAATGGTAGGAAAACATTATCTGTCAGTGTTAAGACCTACGCTAAAACAATCCATTTTAGATCACCTACGAAGCTGCTTTAGCTGTCCCAACTCTACTGCCTTTATATTTGTGCCATAACCTTTGTACAGCATCACATTGATTGTGAGACAAATTGATAAATGAGCCACACTCCGAAGAACAAATATTTCCGAATTTTAGAAGGGAGACTCTCTGCACCCTCAGTCATGCCCTATGCTTACTATTCTGATTAAAAATCACTCATTCTTCACGTTTGTACATATTTATATTTTTTTGTCTTTCAAAATAGAATTTATGGTTTTGGGTCTGAACTTCTAGCAACTCCCTTTTCTCCTTAGTTTATCTAAAAGTAACAGTAATAATTATGATGAAGACTTGCTTAGTCTGTATGTAATGCCGCTCTTCAGCACTGAACATGCAGAGGCTAATATTACACACATTTAATCAAACTCAGAAGGATCGAAGATGAGTCTGTGTTGCTGGAATTCAAAATTGTGACCTTCAGATCACTCACTCCACGTCAATTGCAAGCATTTCATTCACTGAACCTCCTTCTGGCTGCATCTGATTCTGTACTTTCTTAATATTTTTCATAGAGGTAACAGAAGAGTTTTCTTCCAGAGTCTTTTCAGTCATTTTAATATTCATTCAGATATTAAATTAACTTCAAAGTTAATACATGTTCGAGATTTGCTACAGTTAGTCAATGATTCCAAAACAATGCAGCCGTGCTCAGTTCGGGACGTGCTTCTAACACCAAGTTGAGTAAGGCAGGCAATCTTTGTCTTTATGAAAAGTGAAAACTCAGCTGCATGTTATACAACCTACCATGCACCATACACTGAAAACAAATGTAAAGCAGCATCTCATTTGCACACTAAGATAATCTTCTTCTTAGTTCCCTTTTTCTAGGTGATCTAACAATGAATTTGAATCTGATCTGATATAAAAATACAAAACACAAAGCACATTCTTCATGCCTGTTCACAATCCCGTGTTTGTGACTAACAAATATCTGTCAGAATGTGGCAGCCATTGTAACAAGGTCCATGCAAAGTAATCTTCTATAATCACCAAGAAAAATACACATCATATTATGCTAAAATTCTAACATTCAAATGCATTTGCAAATCCTCAAAATGAATTGGACTCCTATGAAAGATACCTTTCAATATTGGGGTGCATTGAAAAGTGCAAGGTTCTATGAAAATAATGTCACACTCTGCAACAAGAACACTCCAATGAGATCTGGGTGAATAATTGTTCACTGTACAAATGCTCAGAGGTAAGGGAAGGAAATGTTTAAGAAAACGAGAAATAAAGCTGTCCCTAGTTATGTATAATCCAAGAGAATTTCAAAGGAGATGTGTTCTTGCAAAAGAACCACGTAGGCAATAATTGTATTTCAAATTTGTGTGCATTATTCAATGTATTTTCGACCTGAAATACATGTGCATTCACAATCAGCATGTTTCATACTGTTAGTCTCGAAATTCAAAATACCTACATAATATACTGCTGAATTATACATTGTATTGTACGTAGCCAATATATTAACAACAAAGCATTGTTGATTCTAAACAAGCTAATACTTGGATTTGATGAAGCTGCCGGAGAATCTTTGGCAGTTGCCAGATAAACAAACTTGAATTGTAAATTCAAATTGTACACTATAAAAAAGTATCCGAAGGATGCTCATGTTCTGAGCTCAACCTTTTCACCATATCGTTAAAGGGAGTGGATTAAGGGAGCTCGAAGAAAGTTAAACTGCTGAGGAGGTAATAGAATGTATATTCTGCACCTGAAGCACACAGTTGCAGAGAGCCTAAATAAGCATTGTATGGCTTTGATATCATGGAGTCTGGTTTGGCATTACATATGACGTGCACAAGCCCCGTTTCACAGCTTGGAAAACACAATACTTATAATCTTTGTATAATAAAACCTGGTTGCCTCAAAGGTGTGACCCTGGATAGAGTTGAGATTCCCGGCTAGAATACTTTGGTGAATGAAAGATGGGCCTTGACGTGTGCCGTGGTGCAGACGCATACCATCCTATGCAGAAGTGAAAATGCTCTGGAGGAGGATGATGTCTCTAGCTACATCCTTCACTCTTGTGGGTGCTGGAGGGCCTCTATAAAAGCAAGGGCGCTAAAAGATCAAAAAGGGCAGCTTTAAAAAGTGGCAAAGCGGGGAGGCACAGTGGGGAATCCAACATGGTGCATGGTGGACACAGTTTCAAAAAGCTCAGCGGCTTAATCAATCATATGGTGGCCAGAGCTGCAGGGAATATCCTCTTAGAGTTGGGGACTGTGTTTGACAGAACTGGTGGTAGATGGGGATCATTCTCCATGCTCCCACCACATTAAAAAAGGCGGAGGAAACTGGGTTTTTAGACAGACAAAATTCCCACCTTTGCTATTCTTGACATGCACATCACATCAGGTGCATAACGGCTTACCATTGGATGAAGAACCAGAGGACGAAGGCCCATGTTTGAAAGCAAGAAACCAACAAGCAAAGCCAATAGATTTCACCTATTCAAGACCTATTGGTTTTGCCAATGTTTTGTTAAACATGATGCACAGCAGCACGGGCTGCTGGGCAAAATGGCTGAAAGTAAATAAAAACAAAGTGCTATGGCACGGTCAGCACTGGCCACACCATAGTGCTTTGTTTTCATTTAGTTTAAGCCATGTTCTTTAACCCCTTCACTGCGGCGACTATTCCGCCGCAGTGCTAAGGGGGCGGGGCGGCCACGCGGCGGCCGCATGCTGGTGACGGAACCGCTCCGTCACCAGCGTCGGTTGACCTGTGCTTGTGACGGAGCGGTTCCGTCATGGCCCGCCCCGCTCAATAGAACGTCAGCGCAGGCGCGAAATTCGCGCCGTGCAGGCGCGCCGAGCGGGCCATGACGGAACCGCTCCGTCATCAGCACAGGTCACCCGTAGCTGATGACGGAGCGGTTCCGTCATCAGCACTCAATGGGTTAAAATACATTAAGGGTCAAACACATCAGACAACCACCCAATCAACACACACAACAGAAAGTTCTAGCCACACTCTCTGTGCACACTTCAGGTATGCCATCATCACCACTCAGTACACAATGCTTCCAATTACACAACGCTTAAACTTACCACACATTCATGTCCACAACATTCTATCACATTTACTTTTATCTGGATTTCGATGCTAGAATGATTTTCAGCAGGACAAAAGTAATTCTACTTTGAAATCAACAACACTGACCATTCCCAATTTCGACACACTTATCTGACTTGTACTAACCATACACAATCAAACAAGCTTAAACAACCAACTGAAGTAAATCTCAGATGCACAGGTTCTAATAAAGTGCTTTGGTGCCAACCTAATAGCACCATTTGCTATACAAATGTTCATGACGTAACAGCTTCACGTAATCTGCTAGCCTCTGGTTTGAATTCCGATAGGGCAAGTTCACCTTTCATCCTATGGAAGTTGAGAAAATGGGTGATTTACGCAAGTGAACGTCAGGGTTATGGGCTGGGGGAAGGGGCATGGGGATAAATGTTATTTTATAAATGAGCTAACACTTTACAAGCATTTGGAACACGTAAAGGAATTAACCACCTTGTAAAAAAAAATCGATCCGAGTAAGAAACAAACTAGAGTTTATCACTCACCTGAAGACATTTCAGCCTGTGCCGAGAACTACATTTGAGGGCACTAGTTGTAAAAGAAGTCATGGTTAACCGGAAATGAAGCAGATGGAAGAAATGATTTGAGCTTCCTCCGCTGAGCCTTGATGATGTAGTCATTTCTCAGAAAGTCGCAGAAATAGAAAAACAAATTGAACTTTAAATTATTCTTGACTATCCCTCCAAGAAACCTATACCTGGCCTGGGGCTAGCGGTGAGAGGGTTACATTTTTTGGGAAACTACCACGTGACTCAATCATATCAAACTTGACACTGTCCATTTTGGGGATCTCCTTTTACACACCTCTACTATCTATGTCTTCTGTTCAAGTTTTGTAAATTGATTAAACCAAGACAACATCTCCCAAAATGCAATACTTGTGAAATGCTGGACTGGAGCGCAGTACCGGAGCAGCTTTTAACCCCACAGGCTGACAAAGAGAACCTGTTTTTTAATTAGCAGATGAAAGGTAGGGATCTGCCAGGAGCTGGAATCATGAGATCTTCAAACTGCTGAACTATTTCAGACAGAAGGCGTGGTTAGCACCTTAAAGGATTTCATCAGTACGCTCTCTTGTCCTCTTTCAATTTACTAAAGAGGGTCAGAGGCCACATGGGGTGAGGCAATACCGCTTTATTTGTGGGTATTTAAAAAAATTGTGTTTCAGCCATCATTTGAACACGACTGACATACTCTGATCCTCCCTCAAGAGCTTCTCTAAGGAAATTGATCCACCATGGGTTCAGAGATCCAGATGTCTCCCTTGTCCTGGCTGTCGAAGGATGGAGCTGGAGGAAGAGCACAGCACACCACTTATTTTAAAGTAAACCCATTCTCCACTTTTTCCCTTCAGCTCACATTGCCCAAACCCCAGGTAGAACAAAATTACGGGAGGGAAGTGAAACACAGGGTGTGTATACCTTGAACTAGAAGCTGTTATGGCAAGCTCCCCGGCTATATAAGTGGAAGGTCAAACGTCAGTATAAAACACCATTGCTTCAGGCATCTATTTAATGTAAACAAATAATAGCATATGCTTTAAGTGATTTAAACTCGCTTTCCAATGCCCCTTCCAGACCGTACTCTTCTCCTGGCAGCTATAAAAGGGGTTCTATAAGGATTTACAGTAATTAAGACCATACATTGTCTTACCTGATAAGCAGCTTTCACAGGATTGTTATCACGTATACATTTCCAGCGAGGTTGGTCTGTAGCCCTGTGTCCTCATCTTGAAGCCCGGTCTCCAGAAGAATAAAATACACGTGACACGGGACACCTTCCTGGGGCGAGGATTCTGGCCTGTATCAGGCCGGTGAACAACACTTACAACGCAACTTTTACATCGCAGAGCCTTTACAACGCAACCATTCCAACGCAAACTATTACAACGCATTGCTCTGGGGGGCGCTCTAGGATAGGGAATAGGTTAATTTACAATCCAATAACCTTCCCTAGTGTCCACGGTGACTGGAGTTGGAATAGTAAATTAAACTATTCACTATCCAGCGCCCCAAAGCACTATGCGTTGTAATGGACTGCGTTGTAATAATTGTGTTGTAAAGGCATGCGATGTAAATGCATGCGTTGTAATGTCATACATCCTATCATCTCATGTAGAAAGATGTAAAAATAAAATGCGCAATAACAAGGCCAGCGTTTACTGTGTCTTAAAGCTGTCGAACAAGTTACTTACCTTCGGTAACGATATATCTGTAAGAAACATTAGTTAGTGGTAGATTCCTTACCTTAGAATATCCCCAGGCGTCAGTCTGGATCCGGAAACTTTTGCGTAGCAGTACCCCTGCGCGTCGGTAGGCGTCGTCTGCAGGCGTCCCCTGCGGCTCCGCGTCCGTCGTTGGCGTCGTGCGCCGTGATGACGTCGCTGGAGTATATAGACGCCGCCTCCGCGCGCTGACGTCAGTTCTTTGTACACAGCTTTTCCGCGCCAGGAGACGCAGAGCCATGAGAGAACCAACACTGGTGCCATGTAAAACTAGGGCCCTGAAAGGGATGTCCTTAACCCTAGGTATCAGTTCGCAGAACGGGGAGGATGGGTGGGTAAGTAAGGAATCTAACACTAACTAATGTTTCTTACAGATATATCGTTACCGAAGGTAAGTAACTTGTTCATCTGAAAGAAACACGTTAGTGTTAGATTCCTTACCTTAGAATAGATACCCCAGCAATACCAACCCCGGTGGTGGGTCTGCGAACCAATACATTCCTACACCAGAAAGTCCTGGAGGACAGAACGGCCAAAGAAGCCATCCCTCCGGACTTGACTGTCCAGGCAGTAGTGCCTCGCAAATGTGTGCAGCGAGGCCCACGTAGCCGCTTGGCAAATGTCCTGCAAGGGGACTCCCCGGCCCAGGGCAGTGGTAGCCGCCGTGGCCCGAGTGGAATGGGCCCTCAGCCCAACAGGAGGCTCCTTCCGAGCCAAAGAGTAGCACGCTTTGATGCAGAGAACGACCCACCGCGAGATGGTCCGTTTGTGTACCGCCCGTCCCTTCTTCGTACCCACGTAGCCAACAAACAGTTGGTCATCCACCCGGAACTGGCGTGTGCGATCCATGTAAAATGAAAGTGCACGTTTTGGGTCCAGACGATGGAGCCGCTCTTCAACCTTTGAAGGATGCGGAGGCGGGAAGAAGGAAGGGAGGGTGATGGACTGCCCGATGTGAAAGGCCGAAACAACCTTGGGCAGGAAAGAAGGTCTAGTCCTCAGAACCACCTTGTCAGGATGAATGGACAAGAAAGGAGGTTTGACAGAAAGAGCCTGGAGCTCACTCACCCTCCTGGCAGAGGTGATGGCAACCAGGAAAGCCGTCTTTAAAGTCAGGAGACGGAGAGGGCAAGAATGAAGGGGCTCAAAGGGAGCACACATCAGAAAGGTCAGAACCAGGTTCAAATGCCACTGAGGCATCACAAACGGAACAGGTGGAAACATGTGAGTGATGCCCTTCAAGAATCGAGTTACAACCGGGGACTTGAACAAAGAAGGCTGATCAGGAAGCCTTAAAAAGGCTGAAAGGGCAGAAAGGTAGCCCTTGATAGTGCCCAGAGCAGAGCCCTGCTGGGCAAGAGAAAGAAGAAACAGAAGAACCTCCGAAAGAGGGGCAGAAAGAGGATCCACAGCCTTTGCTGTGCACCATGCCACAAATCTGTTCCACCGACAGGCGTATACCGACTTAGTGGAGGGACGCCTGGCTGCCAGAATAACATCACAGACTTCAGGAGGCAAGTCAAATGGCCTCAACTGCCGCTGCTCAATCTCCAAGCATGGAGGTGGAGACTGGACAGGTTCGGGTGGAGGACCGTCCCCTGCTGCTGCGACAGAAGGTCCTCCTGAAGGGGCAGGCGGATCGGGGGACCGACTGACATGCTGAGTAGCTCGGGATACCAGTACCTTCGAGCCCAGTCCGGAGCCACAAGGATAACTTGGGCCCGGTCACGCCTGATCTTCTTCAGCACTCTGGGCAGAAGTGGTATAGGCGGAAAGGTGTATAACAGACCGCAACTCCACTCGCGCCGAAAGGCGTCGCCGTGCGAGTGCCGTCTTGGAAACTCCAACGCGCAGAACTGATGACATTGCGCGTTCTCTTCTGTGGCGAATAGATCTAACCAAGGCTCTCCCCATTGCAGAAAGATGCCTTGCGCCACGTCCGAGTTCAGACGCCATTCGTGATCCATCGAGCACCGACGGCTGAGTTCGTCCGCCCTGGCGTTCAGAGAACCTGCCAGGTGTTGAACCGTCAGAGTCACGCCCTGACGTTCCAGCCTTTGCCAGAGGCGCAGAGCCTCCTGGCAAAGGGTCCACGACCCCACTCCGCCCTGTTTGTTGCAGTACCACATGGCGGTGGTGTTGTCGGTGAACACCTGCACTACACTCCCGCTGACAAAGGGGAGGAATGCCTTCAGTGCCAGACGAATCGCCCGCAGCTCCAACAGGTTGATATGGAGCCGGGACTCCGCCGGAGACCAGATGCCTCTGATCTCTGCCTCTCCCAAGTGGCCACCCCAGCCCTGGAGGGACGCGTCCGTCACGACAACGTGCTCCGGTGGGGGAAGGGAGAGGGATCTGCCTCTGACCCAATCGCGGTCCGTAAGCCACCACTGCAGTTGTCTCGCAGTGCCCTCCGAGATCAAGACGTGGTCGGACAAGTTGCTCTGATGCTGGGCCCACTGAAACTTCAGGTCCCACTGCAGAGCCCGCATCCGCCACCGGGCGTGATGCACCAGAAGGATGCAGGAAGCCATCAGTCCCAGCAGCCGCAGCGTCAACCTGACCGAAACCCGGGACAGCGGCTGAAAGATGGGAATCAAAGCCTGTATATCCCGGACCCGCCGTTCCGGAGGATAAACCCGAAACTGCGCCGAGTCCAGAACCGCTCCGATGAAAAGGAGCTTTTGAGAGGGACACAGGTGTGATTTCGGCACATTGATGGAGAACCCCAGGTCGTGCAAGAGGTCTGCCGTCATCTGAAGGTGGTGGACGACTGTCTGGGGCGAGCCCGCCTTCAACAACCAGTCGTCTAGGTAGGGGAAGACTGAAACCCCCAACCTGCGCAGATGGGCTGCGACCACCGCCATCACCTTTGTGAACACCCGTGGGGCGCTGGTAAGGCCGAAGGGAAGCACGATAAACTGAAAGTGCTCCTGGCCTACCGTGAACCGCAGGTAACGCCGCTGGGCCGGCAGGACGGGGATGTGAAAATAGGCGTCCTGCAAGTCCAACGCTACCATGCAGTCTTGTGGGTCTAGAGCAGCCAAGACCTGAGCTAACGTCAACATCTTGAACTTCTCCTTCCGGAGGAAGCCGTTGACGTTCCTTAGATCCAAGATAGGACGTAGGCCCCCCTTGTCCTTCTTGGGTACCAGAAAGTAGTGGGAATAGCAACCACGCCCTACTTCTGGCCCAGGAACGCGCTCGATGGCCCCCTTGGCCAAGAGGGCCGTAACTTCCTCCTGCAGAAGTGTCAAGTGGTCCCCCGACACACGGTGGTTCTGCGGTGGCATGGCCGGAGGAGTGGTCTCGAAGGGGAGGGAGTAGCCCCTTCGGACGATTTGCAGCACCCACCTGTCCGAAGTGATCGTGCGCCAGTGAGCGTGGTGATGGCGAACCCTGCCACCCACTGGCGTCACATGGGGCCGAAAGCACGGACTAGGAGGATTTCGAGGCAGATGCTGCGGGGGGAGGTGTGGTCTGACCCCGCCGTTGTCCCCGACCGCCACCACGGCGGTTTCCACGGCCGCCACCGCGTTGAAAGGATTGTTGCGGCACGTGGCTGGCAGCACGTGTGGGGGCGCCCCTTCCTTGGCCACGAAAGGGACGAAACGAACCCGGTTGCTGGCGCTGGGTCGAGAGACCCAAGGACTTGGCCGTGACCCTGGAGTCCTTGAAGCGTTCCAGCGCGTGGTCCGCCTTGTCACCGAACAGGTGACAGCCATCGAACGGCATGTCCATCAATGTATTCTGGACATCTGCCGAAAAGTTGGCGGATCTCAGCCAGGCGTGGCGACGAATTGCCACCGTCGTTGACATAGCTCTGCCCAGCGAGTCGGTCGTATCAAGACCACACCGTATCGAATACTTCGCTGCATCTCGGCCCTCAGCCACAGCCTGACCGAGTTTTGCCCGCACCTCCATGGGGCATTCTGGCAGCAGTTCCGCGACCGTATCCCACACCGAGTGGGTGTAGCGGCCCAAGAGGCAAGCGGTGTTGCAAGACCGCAGGCCCAAACTAATGGACGAGAAGACCTTCTTGCCAAACTGGTCACACCTCTTGGATTCCCGGTCGGGCGGGGCCGACGGGAATGCGGACTGGGAGGTCGAGGCCTGGATCACCAGACTCTCAGGAGTGGGGTGGGTAGACAGGAACTTGGGGTCGTCCGGACAAGGACGGTGGCGCCTGGCCACGTTCCGATCAACAGGCGCACCTGAAGCGGGCCTGGACCACGTGCCCAACAGAACGTCTGACAAGGCTTCATTAAACGGCAGCAGTGGCTCCTGTGGGCATGACTGCGGTTTGAAGACCTCAGTGAGGATGTTAGGCCTCACGGCCGCGACGGGGAGCTCAAGGTGTAAGGCCTTGGCAGCCCTCATCAGCACCACTGAATATGCAGCCCCCTCCACCGATGCCACGGAAGGAGGAGAGATCAAACCAGGGTTAGGAGAGTCGTCCAGACCACTGGCATCCCCCAAGTCACCTGTCCAGTCCGGGTCATACTGGCACTCGCGTGACAGAGGGTCCTCGGACCCCTCCCAACCTTCACCGAACTCTTCATCTTCTCCGTATTCGGAGTCAACGATGTAGACCGGCTCCTCGGGGTTCATGGGCCCCACCGGCGCCGAGCCCGGCGTCGAACGACGCCGGTCCGACTCCGCGTCCGGCGTCGGGGAAGGTAAGGGGACGGCGCCGCCCGGAGCCGGCGTCGGAGCCCCGCTGCCGGCCGGAGCCGGCACCGGAGAACCGGCGCCGCGCGGGGACGGCGTCGGGGGTAACCCCGATGGTAACGGCGCCGGAGAGGCCGGAAGACCAGCCGGCGCCGATCCCGAAGGCCCTTGCGGCGCCGGGGTCGGAGCCGTCGGCGGCGCCGGGGCCGGAGCACCCGACGGCGCCGAGGCAGGGACACCCGAACCGCTAGGGCCCCCAGACGGTGGCACTGGGCCCGAAGGCGCCGTAGGCCCCGTCGGAGAACCGAGCGCCCTCATGGCCATGAGGAACGCCTCGATCTCCTCAGGCGTCGCGCCGTGCCCAGGGACCGGAGGGTATGAGGCAGGCCGCGCCGGCGACTCTCGCGGAGCCGCGGGGTTGGGGTCAGCCGAGCCCCCGGCCGCATCGCGCGAGCGTCGGGGGGAGTCGGGGGTTCGATGACGACGCCCCGACTTCTTGTGCTTCTTACCTGATGAGCCCGACGAGTGGTGTCGACTTCCGGAACGCTCGGCGCGGCTCCGCGACCGCTCCCTCGAACGCTCTCTCGACCTCCGGCCGGACCGGGACTGCTCCCGGTCCCGACCTGGGGCCGACACCCGGAGCTCCAGTAGCTTGCGGGACCGCTCCCGCCTAGCCTTGTTGGTGAGGGCCCAGCAGTCGACGCAGGAGTCCACGTCGTGGTCGGGGCCCAGACACCGGAGACAGAGGCGGTGATGGTCCGTGACCGACATCGTGCGCTCACAGTCATCACAGTGCTTGAACCCAGGCATCCTATCAGGCACAAGAGTGAAATAACAATTCGAAAAACTTGGTCAAAGACCGGAGTACTGCTCTTCAGATCTGCGTCCACTGGCGCGGAAAAAAGAAGAACTGACGTCAGCGCGCGGAGGCGGCGTCTATATACTCCAGCGACGTCATCACGGCGCACGACGCCAACGACGGACGCGGAGCCGCAGGGGACGCCTGCAGACGACGCCTACCGACGCGCAGGGGTACTGCTACGCAAAAGTTTCCGGATCCAGACTGACGCCTGGGGATATTCTAAGGTAAGGAATCTAACACTAACGTGTTTCTTTCAGATTTTTGCTTTAAGCCATGTTGCACAGCAGTCCACGCTGCTATGACTTAAAAAAGTGCGGCTGGAGGGTGGGGTGGCAACAAGTGGGAGGAGGGTGGGAAACAAAGAATTTGCAGCTTTGGGGTGGATTTAAGAGAAGGGGGTGTTTTAAAAAGAATGGGAGAAGGGAGTGTTAAAAATATCAGACGGCGGGAGGGGGATTGATGAGGGGAGGGTGGGAGTTCTCACAGGGGAGAGTGGGGGAACTGATGGAGGCAGGGTGGGGGTGAAGGAGAGGGACTGCTGAGGAATGCACTCTCGAAGAGTGCATGCCGAAAAGTGAAAAAAAGTACCTGAAGGAGCCTCCGGCCAGTAGAATGACACTGGCCACAGGAAGCTGTACTTGGTCCATGCTCCATGGCAAGGACAGAGACTGAAGCACAGGAGGAAGCTGGAGGTGCTTACCAATAGGAATCAAGGAAACAAGTGGGATGTGGGAGCCAAGTAATGGTGAGTAAAGGTGTGTAATGGGCGGGCTCTAAGCCCCTTTTAAGCTTTATTTTCTTTCCAAGAGATTTCTCAAGCACAGCACAAGCAATGTGCAGGCGAAGCGAAAATAAATTGATGAGTGAGATGCTTGAATTAATCTCAGCCACTGGAAATTACTCGGGTTACGTGCCTATCCATCATTTGTTTCATTCTTGTGTCTGTAGCCCATTTGCGTGGATTTGAGCAATATTATTTTTCTGGTTAGAGTCATGAACTGAATTTTTGCTGATATTTGGGAAAATGCTCCATTTCAATGGTTTATTGTAGAATAAGACTGCAATTCCTAGTCTTTTATGTAATGCTGTGTAAGAATTTTTCGTTAATTACACACACACCAATAAACAAAGTTTAAAACAAAAGTGGAAAAGCTACGTCTGTATGTTTACTCCTCACCATGGGGTCGACTTCTGACTTTAGTGGTATTCATAAAGAATACTACGCATGCCTGGAAAACTCCATCTGATGTAATTGTGTTTCTCTTTGGATGCCTTCTCCTAAAAACCAATGAAATATGAAGTATTCCCTTCCCTTTCCAACCTTGTGAAGACATTTACTTCCTCCTTTCAAGCGGGCAGTTTTGTGTGCAATATTCAGTGACATCTTCACATCCACACCAGCCACGTTCCTCTTACGGTTCCTGCATTTACTAACGCAGAAAATCTAATATTGTGGCTGCTTTTTTTGTTTTTGTAAATGAAATATTTGAGAATAAAATTCGAACTGATGATTTTGTGAATCAGGATGTAGAGTTTACTCTTCTTGCAGACTGCTGTTTTGCACATATAAATTAAAATTAGGTGCACAAAATGTTCGGTGTCTCAAGTCCTCTTTTGTTCAAAAGTTCAAAATGTATTTTTAAAAACCTGTGTACGTAATGCATAACAACAATGGGCCTCGCTCACTTTATGGTACAATGGGTACAATTATAAGCCCCACGCACCTTAGGTAATATGGTCTGCAGCTAGGTAGTAGTAGTAGAAAATGTATTGAACAGAAATTGTTTCGAGCCACAGATTCAAAAATTCAATTACTGGAATTTAGTTTTTTGTGACTTAAATGTTTATTTTGTGTATAATTACAAATTGGTCCCTTATTTAATCAAATAAAATATCAGTGATATACTGAACTCTAGAATGGCGCAATTAATGCCGTGTTTTGTTAAACTGCAGCACAGGACTATAACTAAACAAAAAAGACTAAAGATACATTTAGTAACACATTTACGATTCCTTTCTCAAATCTGCCTTCTTTTCAAAAGCTCATCGGTTTACCTTTTTCGTGATTTAAAGGGACCAAGTGATGAATTAAGCAGCTGTATCTGTGACCCAATTGTGACTCCAAATCTCAGTGTGTGTTCAACAGCAGATACTGTACAAACATTGCGGCGGATATATTAAACTAACAAGACGCGTTGTTGTACAGCAGAAAAACTAGCACATATGTAAAGATCTGAGATGAAATGAGGTTGTAATCCTAATGGGTAGGATTAACATTTGGAGCAGGAAGTTTAGGGTGGATGGCCTAGCAGCTGATAACAGCATGAGAGCTTCCAGAGGGGAAACAGAACAATATTATCGTGTTTGTACAACCGTGGTCTGGGTAAGAAAAGTGCAGGGTGGGACTGTACTGTGATCTGCCGAAGAAGATTTCCATAGCCTTCAGCCATGGGAAAGACCTCACTGAGAGGCACCTGGAACCCTAAATACTGGGTGAGCCAACCTTTTGCCAGCAATGCCTGGTCAACACTAAAGCTGTCAGTCACGGCTCGTTCTAAAGAGAGTTTATAAGAAACCATGACTGAGAACTCTGGAGTTGAGGCTGAAGGCAGAGCGAGTCTTACAGTGCATCAATGGGTTAAGAATAAAAAATAAAAAATGTACTCATCCACAGAATGCACTGGCTCGCCTCCAGACCTCCTGCTTATGTCCCTCGTCGCTGGTCTGGCCTGTTCTCCACATTAATGCGAATACTACTCTCCTGCTCCTGATAATCTTAGAAGGATGAGATCTGCACCAGGATTGGCTGGAACAGGATACCTCGATGCTCCTGTGGGCCCTGGGGGCCTTTGCCTGCTCTCCACCTAGCTGTCAGAGACAGCTGGGTGGAGAGGTTTACACTGCGTATGTCAGGCTGGCAGTCGCAAGACAGACGGCCAAAATGACATGCGCAGTGTAAACTGGTTGAGTGAGCAGAACTCCCCTGCTGCCAGCTAGCAGCAGTGGCCCCGCCCCCAAACAGGGCCTGGCTGGGAAAAGGGAAAAATAAAATTTTAATAAATTATTTTTATTACCATTTTATTTTTCACCTTTTGTGATGCTGGCAGCAGGGAGGGTGACGCTCCTCTGCCCTAACGGAGGGGCCGCCGCTGTCCACACTGTTTTTGTCTATTCAAGTTAAAACGTACAAGCTAATACGAAATAAAGAGGACCAATGTCACAGTTCAACTCTTTCTATAGTCTTTCTTGTAACTCTTTCACGTGAACCACTATTGTGCACAATACTATGAAAGGAAGGACTGTATAAAACTGAGTCATACACATAGTTTGGTTGGGTCGAGAGCCATATTGACAAAAAGTCTTTTCCACACAATTTTAAATGTGAAACGGTCATACAACACCTGATCAGCGAAATAATGAGGAACCAATTATAGAACCTGCATGAAAGTGAGATCAAAGATAAACTTTTTTGAAGATACAGTTCTATTTCATGGCGATCCCGAACAAAGAGGTTTTTAAAGAGCTGCATTGGGCTATTGTTTAATGGGCAAGTGGCAGGACTTTAGCAAGTATAAAATGTCACTTAAAACCGATTTCAAATAGCACATATGCTGCTCAAAAACTCTTTGTCAATAAAAAAACCCACATAGGTTTAAATTCATAAAACAATTCAAAAATCTGAACCATGAGACTCAAAATCGCATACAGGGGTATACTCGCCAACCCTACTGCCTACCCATTTAAGCCGGCCATTCTACTGCTATTTTGAGACCAAGGTAGGCCTCAGATGGTTAATTTCCCCTTCTCTAGGGATGAAAAAATCAAAACAAAGCCCTAGGGCAGAGAGGGGTTACATGACTTTCAGTCAACATCCAGGTTGCCTGTCCCTTTTCTGTACTGCAGCAATCTAGAGATGGCACTTCAATTATATATAGGGAAAATGAATGCAGAAATGCAGAGGCTGGGTAAGCAGAACCATCTTTTCCATATTTTGGGATGTTCTGTGGGGCAGCACCATGCCTTGTATATCGCTATCTCTAATCCCATGCAATGGTCTATCCCTCACTTCCACACCGCCTGCGACAGGGAGGTAGGCAGCCCTTAGTGGACCTTCTTACTTCTGAATCATGCTGCAATTGTATAGAATGCCTTGTTTCTTTTGCTCTTTCTTTCATCAAAGAGTTAATATGCAATGTGTAACAGATGTGTGTCAATCATTTTTAACATAGAAGTGATGGGTTAAGCCTAACACAAAGTAGAGCTTGGCCCATTCAAGTGTGCATGCTCATTCAATCGCCTTTTGTTCAAGGTCTGCTCACTGTGCCACGGGATTCAAGCTATCCTGACTACTGAGGGGTGAAACCCCGAAACCGTTACTAGGATGCTTGTTTCTGGTCCAGGGAGGATCTGGCTTGGCAGTTCGGGCTGGACTGTTCCCATGAGACACAGGGTCAAGACTGATTTGCATATGGCCAGGTCTGCACTGGGGTGGCATGGTGAGCAAAAGAATGATGGTTCTAACCCAGATCTCTTGACTGGGGGTGAATATTTTGATTAGTTCTGCATTCCGTCCATCAATTGTGTGTCTTTTCCTTTTAACTTACCAGCAGGTTTTAAACATAAAGTTGATATGTAATCCGAGAGGCACAGCTCTGAGTTTTTTTTATACAAGCATTTGTAATGCAATAGGTCTAGAATTTGCGAGAGTTTAAGCTATTGGTATTGTAAATGTCAACGCCTTTTATTTAAATATTTTGAAAACCACGCATAAATAAAAGGCATTGTCATATATAATGGCCATAGCTCAAACTCTCGTAAATGCGAGACAACTTTAATGGTGGCCACACCACTTTCTTTAGATGTTGCTCACAGTATATTCAGCTTACAGTGAGCCGCGTCTAAGGAAGGGGGCACTGCCCCCATGAAAGTGAAAGCATGGTATGGGGTGTTTTCAACAAAAGAAAAAGAAAAAAAAAAAGGTTCCGGAGCACATCCGCTATAGTTAAAGTGGACTGCGCTGGCAAATAAAATAAATAAAGAAGCACGGCCGCTATGGTTAAAGCGGACCGACCGCCATTACTAATAAAAATATAAAAGCGGGCGGTGTGCTGCATTGTAGGGAAGCACAACGTGGGTAGATTAGGGGAAAATCATTAACGAAAATAGTGCTCACAGACTGTAGATAACGCAGACCGTGTAACAAAACAAGCAACATGTCCAGTCCTCATGGGACGTAACAAATGCAGACAAGGCGGTACTAAGGAGGAGCTACTAAGCCTATTCTTGAATCAAAAGCTACGATTTCGAAAGGACAGTAACACAAGGCAATTGAAAAGATGAGTAGAAATGGGCGGAGCTTCAAATACATACTTGAATACAGCATACCTCGCCCTAAAAGCAAGGCTCGAGTGGAGTCAGCCCAGTAATCAAAGTGACGTATTTCTTGCACACAGTAAGTGACATCTGCTGGCGTAACATCAGTAGAGATGACTGTGAATGCGCCAGACGTGCCATAATGTGGAAATTTAGAGAGGCAGCCTTTAAGATGTGTTTGGATGCTTTGTAAATCAGAAAATAGATTTGCTTCAAGGTATGGAGGCAAGAGGTGTGAAATCACACAAAAAATAGTTATAAATCTCCTGGTGTGTGGCATATACCTAGGTATTAGAAGGATTTCTGACTCACTGGTTAAAAAAACTTGCAGGTGTAGATGTAAATTCCCTCTAAATTATTCTGGAACCTTGGCACAGAACTTATATTCTGTTCACACACAGTTTAGGCACAGGCCTGTTTTTCGTAACTGTGTCTTGGGGAATGTGAGGATATGGGGCATTTTCCCCCACACTTCGCCATTTGCGCCTTTTTGTTTAGCTGAACTTTAAAAATGTAGGGAAGTGTGAGAAAGGCATTACAAATATTTGCCAAAAACCGCAAAAAAATCAGAGCGTAGTTGTTCACATAAATTGTATTGCTTTTCTCTGCCGACTCCGGACACTGATTATAAAAACTGCGGCACGCCTCTCAGATGAAATGAAGGAGGAGATACACACACTGGAAATCCACTTGAAAATGTATCAAAGCACTACAGAGTTAAATAAACGACTTGACAAATTAAACCAGGGTTCTCCAAACCAGTCCTGGAGGGCCGGATCCATGCCAGATTTTTTGTATATCCCCATTTAGATACATGTAGTTATTTAAAAATCTGGCATGGATCCGGCCCTCCAGGACCGGTTTGGGGAACCCTGAATTAAACAAAACAATGACGGAGTTTGAAATCAGTCTTAAGGACACTAAGTACTTAAAACTGAAAAAGGATCAAAAAACCTTTACACATGAAAAAGTATACCCCTACACTAGGGAGTACTACATGCCATCAGGAACAAACCCAGGATATAACACTGACAGCGATGGATCGGACACAGGCTCAGACAACTCAGACTCCAGCTACAACAGCAACAATACCAACAGGAACAGAAGACCTTGGGGAGGACGCATAAGAAATCAGAGAGGACAACACTTTGGCTGGTCCCCATTGCCGAGGGCCTCCGCATTATGGAGCACCACCACCATTCTTCTATGGCTCACCACCTTTTCACCAACAACCCTACACCCAACAAATATTCAATCACTGGGAACAACCACAGGAACAACAGAACCAGTCTTTTTTAGGATGGGGCAAGGGATCACAAAGAGGAAGAAGCAGAAGAGGACAACAAGTCCAATGGGCACAACCCCTGGAATCATCGAGGAGCCATACACGGAGCATGGGCCCGCCGAACAACCCATCAACGAACAACCCATCAACGAGCAACCCACCAGCCTAGTGGTGAATCTGTCAGATGCTACACTGACACCTATCCAACAAATGGTCCTGGAAAAGGGACTTGGTTTTGTACTGACATCCACGATGGATACATTCAAACTATGTTGTGAGCTTAAGGAGTTCATCGGCAAAGTCAAACTTGAAGTTTTCTTTAAATATAAACCACCGACCACTACTTTCTGGAATCCATTCACTTTCGTATTCTGTGAAGTCTCTTGAGTTTGCGCTCGATTGCTTCCTGATTTTTTGGATCACGTAGCAGAATAATCTTGGCCTGCTCATTCCAGCTGTCACTACTTAGAAGATTCAAAACTTTACTTTCTTGATCTCTTTCAATTTCTAGTGCTTTTTGGGTTGGACATTAAGAATGTTTTTTCAAGGCAAAGAAAGGCAAAGACATTCTCTGATATGCAAAACAAAGACAGAAGGTACCCATGTCCATTTATATTAATGAAAGGATGAACTGTGTGGTTATGCATTAAATGGCATGCCTTTTTGCGAGAATTGGGATGAGGAAGTGGTATAACAATTAGTTAGCATATGGGTAGAGTTATATGTTATCCTTTAAAAGCTCTAGTTGGATGGAAAGGATAGGTATTGACAATGTAATGCTATTAACCCCTTCGCTGCGGGGCTTATTCCCCTGCTGTGCTGGGGGGGAGGGGGGCGCTCACAGCGCCCGCATGCTCATGACGAGCTGAGCTTGTCATGAGCTACTGCGCTCCTGTGCTCATGACGAGCTCAGCTCGTCACAGGTGCATTGGCTCCCGTGGAATGCTCAGCACAGCGGGGGAATTCTCCCCGCACCTGAGCGTTCCACGGGCCATGACGAGCTGAGCTCGTCATGAGCACCGGAGCGCCGTGGCTCATGACGAGCTCAGCTCGTCATGAGCACCGAAAATGTTAAAGTGTCTTAGGGTCACATGTACGACCGTTTTTTGCAGTCGCAAATGGAGATTCGGGCGATTTGTGACAGTTAAAAAAAGGTTGTAGCATGTATCAATGCTACTTTGCAAGTTAGTAACCTGTTACCGACTCGCAAAATAGGGTTTACGAGTTGCTATTAGCAAGGGGCGTGCAAAGGGTATCTCTTCCTAATAGCGAGTCACAAGGGCATATAAGATTGTTTTGCGACCGAAATGTGGTCGCAAAACAATAGGAGTTTACTGCCTACTTCAAGTAGGTGGTAAGCCACTCGCAAACAGGAAGGCATCCCCAGGGCACACCTTCCCCTTTGTGATTGGCAGCCAAAACGTTTTTTAAGAGCTGATACTTAAACATTTCATTTTTGTTTTTTAAATGCATCCCATTTTCCTATAAGGAAAACAGGCTGCATTTTTTAAAAAAATGTGCTTTGCTTGAGGAGGAAAAAGAGACATGAGGGTCTGCTGTCCCCAGCGGGCCACCAGCCCTATGGTGGTGCCCATTCTCAGTGGGTTGCAGATTGTGACCTGCGTTATGGGTGTTGATGAGCAGGTCATTTGCGGCCCTATTGGGAATCGCAAAATGTGTCTGACTCAGTACATTTCCTTTTGTGACTCACAAATTTGTGAGCCAATAAAATTTGCAGATTGCGAGTCGCAAAGGGAAACGGCCGTACATGTGGCCCTTAGATACCTACATAATTTATAGTGTTTCTGTTTGGTAGCATCACAGGTGGGAGGAGGGCAGTCAAAAAGAACACCAGGAGACTCCTCCCTGGTGACATACGACACATAACCCTGCTTTAGTGATGACGCAATCTGCACTCGAGTGTAGTTGCAATTTATTCAACATGCGTACACCTGTATACTGTATTATCTTAATTTTTTTGTTTCCCAATTGATGTTTATACTACCCTCTGGTCCTTTCTTCCTGCCTATTGAAAAGTGCTCTGATATCC
Source organism: Lissotriton vulgaris (assembly GCF_964263255.1). NCBI lineage: Eukaryota > Metazoa > Chordata > Amphibia > Caudata > Salamandridae > Lissotriton > Lissotriton vulgaris. The sequence goes on from NC_141697.1 coordinate 1,040,064,700, forward strand.
TTCTGGATCTTGTTCGCGATATATAAAACTTTATAAATGAATAAATATGTTGTGAGCTCAAGGAGTTCATTCGCAAAGTGAAACTTGAAGTTTTCATTAAACATAAACTACCGACCACTGACACAAGGAGTGACACAGGACTACAGAAAAAATCCAACTTTACACCACCGGCAGAGAGTCTCCCAGTGGAACTTCTCGATTTCGAGAAAGCGGTAATGAAGAAGTGACAGAGATTGACCCCAAGACCATCAAAGTCTTTCATAATATCAGCAAAAAGGAACAAGAGGCAATGCACCTGCTGTCTAATGACAGGATGATAACCATCAAACCAGCAGACAAAGGTGAAGCCATCGTGCTACTCAATACCACAGCATATCAAGAAGAATGTCTACGACTACTAGCGGACAAAAGAAACTACGCCATAGTAAGGGAAGACCCAACGGAACGCCTGCGCATTGAGATCGCCAGCCTAGTTGAAGAATTCATGGCAAACACCTGGATGACTAAGAAAGAAGCAAAATTCTTGGAAAACACCAACCCCACAATCCTTTATTTCTACACTATCCCAAAAATTCACAAATCATTGGATAACCTCCCAGGGAGATCGATAGTGTCAGAAATAGGTTCAATCCTTGAACCCCTCTCTAAGTTTGCGGACGCATTCTTACACCCCATCATCCAAAGTACCAATACTTACAGCATACCAAAGCGGTTCTGTGCTTATTACATGACCTCCAATTCAACCCCATGTCTAGCATCCTAATAGGCCTGGACGTGGAAAGCCTGTACACAAACCTACCACGTAGTGAGACACTGGAAATCCTGGAGTAAGTACTTTTTGAAGATGAATGGATCTACCATACACCTAGACAGGTAGTCCTGGAATGCTGCAGACTGGCACTGACAAAACATTTCTTCAGGTTTTGAGGAAACCCTATATCGCCAACAGCATGGTACCAGTATGGGGAGTACTTTTGCACCGAGTGTAGCAGGGCTCTACGTGCACCACCTCGAAAAACAGATACTGAACAACAGCAATCCGCACATAAAACATGTCCAACTATGGAAAAGGTACATAGACGATGTGCTACTCATTTCGGAAGGAAGTGAATCTGAGGCAAGTAATTTTGTAAATTGGCTGAACCTACAAGATCCTTACCTCAAGTTCACTTTCACAATGAGTCGATCACACCTAGTTTTTCTGGATCTGAACATTTTTTAGCGGAATGGTACTCTAGGAACTACCACCCACTTCAAACCCAGGGCAAGGAACTGCCTTCTTATTTACGATAGCTTCCACCAGAGCCAATTGAAAGACAACCTCCCGTTCAGACAATTCTTATGACTGAGAAGGAATTGTACTGACAAAGAAGACTATAACATCCAAGCTAAAGATCTGACCGAAATTGATGTGGCGAAAATACCCTAAACATCTGGTGTCAAAAGCAAAAAAGAGAGCCTCTAACAACCAGTGAGAAGCACTTTTGGAACACAACCCAAAGGAGACAAATACACAAAATAAGAAACCTATCTTTATCACCACATTCAACATTGCATCAGACAAGGTGACTAAGATAGTCAAAAAACACCTGCGTACCCTGAACAGTGGGGGCCTGGACATACCACGACCTATGTTCAGCCATAGAAAAGGAAAAAAACCTAAAAAACTATCGGGTACACCCACGTCCTACGTGCACACCTGAAATGGAAGGGGCTCTATGCCGGCTACATCCACTCCTGCAAGGACATTATCCTTGCAGTAACTGTTGTGTTTGTCACATATCTACCCCCACTAAAAAAGTGAAATTCAACAACATGACGTGGGAATTACGTAGTTTTACCAACTGCAACACAGCAGGTGTCGTGTATTTGATCACCTGCACATGTAATCTCCACTATGTGGGGATGAAAACCAGAAAAGTCAGCACTAGGATAGTGGAACACCGTAGCAACATAAGGTGTAAACGAGAGACCACGAGAATGTCCACCCATTTCCTAGAAAAACAACACACCCCCAATGATATGAGGTGGGTAGTACTTGAACACATCAAGTGCCAGGAGAATATAGAGAGAAAAGTACTTGAAAAAGAACAATGCTGGGTGTTCAAATTACGTTCAGGCAACCAGGGCCTGAATGTTGATATCCCGTGGGGACAGTTTTGCTAGTGCACTCCACACTATACTAGATCCATAGCATTTTCTCCAAACTGATTTTTTCTGAACCACCCCTCCTGTAGACCACACATTAATACTATGTTACCACTAAGTTGTGGGGTTCCATATTCACCGTAAACAATACCACTAAGAGCAATCCCTTCATAACACTTTGCATAGTGGACAACATCTATAATACTGCTTTAGATTAGGCAACCAAATACTTTATAATTCATTCATTTATGTAAAACCACGTGAACTAACCAGCTTCGTTTTTAATTACAGCCTTCACCCAGATTTTTCCTCATGATTCACCATCAGGAGTCAATAACCCCACTTTTTATACCCTCCATCTATTTTCACTCGTGTTAGCATTACTCTCATTACAGAGGGAATACACCGCAATTCCCTGCGTACCCCCCCAAAACGGCCGACACGATGAGCCAAAAGTGGCGGCCATTTTGAGAACAACAGCGGTCTCATCACTAACCACAAAGACGGGGCAGATACAGGAAGTATATAACCAGTCCCCACCCGCAGGCACGCTAAGATGCAGTCTGGAGGGGAACCAACTAGGTATTTTCCGCGAGGCGCTCTCATACTAAGTAAGTCTTTTCTTTCCACGGGCCGTTTTAAATCGAGCTTACTTCAGACTCGACCAACACCTTATCGGTACACTTTGGAACAGGAGAATACTAACGAGGCATTCTTTCCCGTTTTTCCTTATTCCCCAGATTTAGGATTAAGAGATCCCTCGACCCCCTCAGTCCATGAGGCATATTATTGCAACCTTAGAAGTATGTAATTGCGATCGCTATACCGGCAAATGTGTTACATGTGTGTGTTTTTAAAGTCACGAGGTGTGTGTCTTTTATGTCTTTTTAACCTTTGGTTGTTCACTAGCGGCACAAATCACTCCAGGATGCCTCTTTTTGTTCTACACAGGCAAAGAATCACGCTCAGTACTGGAATTGATTAAAAAAGGGGGTGGTGATGGACAGAGTATCTGAATTAAGCAGAACACTCCTACCCAGTCAACAGATCAGGGCTTGATCCATCACCGTTTTTTAGCTCACTGCACCATCCCAGTTCAGAACCTGGCTACATGCAAATTAGTCTGACCCTGGCCCAGTGCATCATGGGAACAGGGCAGGCCAAACTACCAAGCCAATTCTTTTACTGGAAAGGACCAAGCTTCCGGGGACTGGTTTCTGGCATTACAGCCGTCTTCGGCCCGGCTTGCTTGAATCCTGATGGTGCAGTGAGCAAGGGACTCATGTCTGAGCATACCCTTCCACACTCGTAGTAGCCAAAACGATTAAAAAAGGGGGTGGTGATAGACAGAGTATCTGAATTAAGCAGAACACTCCTACCCAGTCAACAGATCAGGGCTTGATCCATCACCGTTTTTTAGCTCACTGCACCATCCCAGTTCAGAACCTGGCTACATGCAAATTAGTCTGACCCTGGCCCAGTGCATCATGGGAACAGGGCAGACCAAACTACCAAGCCAATTCTTTTACTGGAAAGGACCAAGCTTCCGGGGACCGGTTTCTGGCATTACAGCCGTCTTCGGCCCGGCTTGCTTGAATCCTGATGGTGCAGTGAGCAAGGGACTCATGTCTGAGCATACCCTTCCACACTCGTAGTGGCCAAAACGATTAAAAAAGGGGGTGGTGATGGACAGAGTATCTGAATTAAGCAGAACACTCCTACCCAGTCAACAGATCAGGGCTTGATCCATCACCGTTTTTTAGCTCACTGCACCATCCCAGTTCAGAACCTGGCTACATGCAAATTAGTCTGACCCTGGCCCAGTGCATCATGGGAACAGGGCAGACCAAACTACCAAGCCAATTCTTTTACTGGAAAGGACCAAGCTTCCGGGGACTGGTTTCTGGCATTACAGCCATCTTCGGCCCGGCTTGCTTGAATCCTGATGGTGCAGTGAGCAAGGGACTCATGTCTGAGCATACCCTTCCACACTCGTAGTGGCCAAAACGGTTAAAAAAGGGGGTGGTGATGGACAGAGTATCTGAATTAAGCAGAACACTCCTACCCAGTCAACAGATCAGGGCTTGATCCATCATCGTTTTTTAGCTCACTGCACCATCCCAGTTCAGAACCTGGCTACATGCAAATTAGTCTGACCCTGGCCCAGTGCATCATGGGAACAGGGCAGACCAAACTACCAAGCCAATTCTTTTACTGGAAAGGACCAAGCTTCCGGGGACAGGTTTCTGGCATTACAGCCGTCTACGGCCCGGCTTGCTTGAATCCTGATGGTGCAGTGAGCAAGGGACTCATGTCTGAGCATACCCTTCCACACTCGTAGTGGCCAAAACGATTAAAAAAGGGGGTGGTGATGGACAGAGTATCTGAATTAAGCAGAACACTCCTACCCAGTCAACAGATCAGGGCTTGATCCATCACCGTTTTTTAGCTCACTGCACCATCCCAGTTCAGAACCTGGCTACATGCAAATTAGTCTGACCCTGGCCCAGTGCATCATGGGAACAGGGCAGACCAAACTACCAAGCCAATTCTTTTACTGGAAAGGACCAAGCTTCCGGGGACCGGTTTCTGGCATTACAGCCGTCTTCGGCCCGGCTTGCTTGAATCCTGATGGTGCAGTGAGCAAGGGACTCATGTCTGAGCATACCCTTCCACACTCGTAGTGGCCAAAACGATTAAAAAAGGGGGTGGTGATGGACAGAGTATCTGAATTAAGCAGAACACTCCTACCCAGTCAACAGATCAGGGCTTGATCCATCACCGTTTTTTAGCTCACTGCACCATCCCAGTTCAGAACCTGGCTACATGCAAATTAGTCTGACCCTGGCCCAGTGCATCATGGGAACAGGGCAGACCAAACTACCAAGCCAATTCTTTTACTGGAAAGGACCAAGCTTCCGGGGACCGGTTTCTGGCATTACAGCCGTCTTCGGCCCGGCTTGCTTGAATCCTGATGGTGCAGTGAGCAAGGGACTCATGTCTGAGCATACCCTTCCACACTCGTAGTGGCCAAAACGATCAAAAAAGGGGGTGGTGATGGACAGAGTATCTGAATTAAGCAGAACACTCCTACCCAGTCAACAGATCAGGGCTTGATCCATCACCGTTTTTTAGCTCACTGCACCATCCCAGTTCAGAACCTGGCTACATGCAAATTAGTCTGACCCTGGCCCAGTGCATCATGGGAACAGGGCAGACCAAACTACCAAGCCAATTCTTTTACTGGAAAGGACCAAGCTTCCGGGGACCGGTTTCTGGCATTACAGCCGTCTTCGGCCCGGCTTGCTTGAATCCACCACGGAGGAGAATTATTGAGTGTGGAAGCGCATTGATAACTGTTGTATACCCACCCACTCGGAGGGGGGGGGGGGGGCCTTTGTTCTCCTAATCTTGTTTTTTCTATCACACAGATACTAAGTGAAAAAGTCTTGATCGTATGTATGTATGTACGCATGCTTTATAGTTGCAGCATTTTTCATTTCTTTATTTTCTAGATTGCCTAACTTAGGCTGATTAGGAGTGGCAAACACAGGGCTAGTCCCTGTGTGGTCCTGACGAAGAGCTACGGGGAATCCTTCAAACATGTTGATGTATACTAAGGATTCCTAACCCATTATAGCTTGGTCTACTTGTATCTTACCCCGGTTTTAGACATACCAAACTAGGAGCAACAATAAAATATTTCGCCCACTACCAAGGTATTTTTAACTCCCTTTAGCCCACTCCACTACACTTTTGCACTACACAGTCTTCCACGAAAGTGCTCCTACGTAAATATTTCAAGTCGCAGCACGCCTCAGTTCGTAGAGAGCTGAGATGGCCCCTATGATGAAGCATGTCACCATGGGGAAACCCTGGTGAGTGAGGGGTCTCAAGAAATACATTTTTCTTTCCTGCTTGGTGTTTCCAACTTATACTGATTGGAAACCCTATCCTTGTCCTTCGGCTAGGTTCTTTACCCGACACTTCGGGTTTCAGGTTCAGTCTCCGGACACTATGCATTTACTGGTCATAATCAGGACTACTGGAATTATGTGATCGTGCGGCCACGGCACTTTTTGCTTAATTATGGATTTACAGCATTTACCACATAATCCATAATCTGCTTAATAGTCGGAAGATTTTAACAAAAAAAATAGTTTCTAACCCTGCCAATTTAGGGTGACCAAAGCAATACCAAAGGGGATGATGGACGGAGTGTTGAATGTATGACATTTTTCTGCATTCTGTCCATCAACTGGTTTTTTTTTGTTGTATTTGTCGCCCCGAGTGGGACGGGATGCTCAGACGTGAGTCCTGTGCTCTGCTTGCCATTGGAATCAAGCTAGCCTGGCTGATGGCGGCTGATTAGCCAGAAACTGGTCCTAGGATGCTTGTTTCCGGTCTAGGGAAGACATGGCTTGGCAGTTCGGGCTGGACTGTTCCCATGAGGCACAGGGTCAGACTGATTTGCATATGGCCATGTCTGAACTGGGGTGGCGGAGTGAGCTAAAGAATGATGATGGATTAAACCCAGATCAGTTGACTGGGGGTGAGTGCTTGCATTGTTCAACACTCTGTCCTTCATCCCTTTGGTATTGCTAAATAAAAGCACAGCGCCATCTTGGGGTCCAAGTGATGGCATCTTTCCTCCTCCCTAGATAGTTAGGAGCACAGAATGCCAGTAAGGCCTGGTTCTGCCTGATGTGGAACATTGTCACAACTTTAGGGAAGAAAGATGCTTGTGCCTACAAAACCAGCTTGCCTACTAAGAAGGTGGTGTATGGTGGATTGACACAAAGAGCATGAAGCTCACTTACACGCCACGTCAATGTTATGGTGAAGAATGAACACTGTCTTTAGGTGGAAAAACTGTGGGAAAACCGGAAGGAGCTGCTGTGAAGCGGCTTGAAGGGAGTGCACATTAGAAATGTAAAAACCAAGGTAAGTTCTCACTATATCATGACAAAAGGAGAGGTATGAAACAAATGTTGTAAACCCTTCAAAAAGCACACAGCAAGTGGAGACTTAAACAACAAGAGCTGATCTGGCAACCTCAACAAGTCAAAAGAGTCAAAAGGTATCCTTTAACTGTGCCCAGAGCTAAGCCTTGCTGTATTAGAGACAAAACAAATAACAAAACTTCCAATAACCTTGCCTGGAGGCCTAGGACCGCATCAAGCCATAAATCTGTCCCAATAACAGGTCATATAGTTTTTGTCGCGGAATACCTGGCTGCCAAGATGACATTAAGCACTTACGGAGAAAGGTTGTAGGTGTTCATAGATCAATCTCCAAGCATGAAGGTGGAGATTGCAATTGCAGAATCCTACTTTGCTGCTGCAACAGTAGGATTCTCCCAGAGGGACAGCCTGATCAGAGGACAGATTCTCAAACCCAGAAGTTCTGAATACCATACTCTCTGTACCCCATCTGAAGGATGACTTGGGGCCAGTCAGACTTGCTCTTCTTGAGGACTCAGGACAGGAGTGTTATCAGTTGATAGCATACAGGAGTCCCAAGTTCCACTCGAGGCGGAACGTTGTTTCCGAGTGAGAGATGCCTTGGAAAATCCAACGAACAGAAATACTGACATTGCGCATTCTCTGCAGTAAAAACAAATCGAACCAAGGTTCTACACACTCATGGAAGAGACCTTGCGCCAACTCAGGGTATAACTGCCACTTGTGATCCACTAGGTACCGGTGGCTGAGCTAGTCAATCCTGCTGTGTTGTCTAGCCATTTCCAGAGCCGCTAGGCCACCTGGAATAGGGTCCGTGACCCCACCCTGCCCTGTTTCTCGCAGTACCACATAGCGATGGTGTTGTCTGTTAGCACCTGCGCCAGTGTCTCTTTAATAGATGGAAGGAAAGCTTTCAAAGTCAAGTGGATGGCCCTCAGCTCCCGAAGGTTGATGTGGAGCCGGGACTCCACCTGAGGACAGAGGTCTCTGATCTCCACCTCTCTCAGACAACCCCCCTAAACCAGTAGCGATCGATTGGTAACCACTATGAGCTCTGGGTGGGGAAGGGAGAGGGGTCTGCTGCTGACCCAATCGCAGTCCAGTAACAGCCACTGCAGATCTTTTGAAGTCTCCTCCAAAATCTGAACGTGATTAGAAAGGTTCCCTTGATGTTTGACCCACTGAGACTTCACCCGGCAAGCTCAACCAGCAGGATGGAGGAAGCCATCAGTCCCAGGACTGAGGCTGAAAGATCGAGATCATAGTCTAAATTTCCTGAATTCTCTTTCCCGAATCCTGCCCAGAATGGCTCTGATGAATGAAGGGGGGAGTCTGAGAAGGAGTCAGGTTGACTTTGGCATGTTTATAGTGAAGCCCAAGATGACAAGAGGTTTGCCGTTGTCTAGAGGTGGTAGAAGACTGCCTGGGGCGAACACACCTTCAACAGTCAGCCATTGAGTTAGGGGAAGTCTGGCACCATGACCACAGAAGTGGTGCTGCCATGACAGTCATCACTTTCATAAACATCTGAGGGGCACTGGTGAGCAGTAGGGACTGATATCTATGTGGTGGGTGCAACTGGATACTGCAGTGCGGGCAATAATCCTAGTGCTGCTCTCATGCTGTGGGAGCAGCGCCCTGATTGGAGGGAGTAGCCTCATTTGGTGTTCCCCAGCGCCCTGGAGGCTTGCACTTACTCTAACTCAGTTGTCTCAAGACAGCTACGTTAGAGGTTTTAAAATGCGCATGCTGTCATTCAGCAGCGGCCCGACCCGTTCTGACACTCGGTTCAGGACGGGAGTATAAAAAATAAATGAATTACCACTTTATTTGTCATCTCTGGGGGTAATTTGAGTGGGGTGATGCTCCAACAGCAATGATGCCACTGCTGGTGAGACCAAAGGGGAGTACAGAGACATGGAAATGCTTTTATTCCACCACGTTCTGCGGGTAGCGCCAATGGAGACCCGCAGATCTGTCATATGGAAATAGGTGCCCTCCAAGCCCGACACCACCATTCAGTCTCCAGGGTCAAAGACCGACCAAAACTGGGCCAGTGTGAGGAGTTTTAATGCCTCTTTCTGGAGTAAGGCTTTAAAAGGATGCAGGTAGGACAAAGGCCTCCATTCTTCTTGGGTACAAGTAAGCAGTAGGAATAACAACAATGTCTTATTTATTATGCAGGCACCCTCCCTATAGCCCCTTTGGCGAAAAGGGCTTGCACTTCTTGTCGCAAAATGGCCAGATGGTCCTCCTTCAGTCGCTGGGAGATGGTGGAAGGTGTGGTGGTGAGAAAATGAAAGGTTGGACACACTCCATCCAAACAATTTGCAGGATCCACCTGTCTGATAGTAAAGCCTGCCAACCAGGCAAGAATCGTTGTCTCCGGGAGGCTGTGCACCACTAAGGGCACACTAAAGGGGTTTGGCAGGTGGGGCTGCGGAGGGAGTAATGAAGTGGGCGGAACAACAAATTGTGTACTGGGCTGCATCACAACCATCCTGTATGGCCTGGGAAGGGATTGCTTGAAGATCTTAATGGACCCCCTGTGGGTCTTGAGCCACCAAATCTCAAAGGACACAGGAATAGTCCCCCAGGAGGTAGCTAGCATTCACTGATCAAAGTGTCAGGCTGATGGACAACAAGACACGTTTTCCAAACGTTTCCACCTGTTTAGACTCCAGATCAGGGGGAATTAGTAGAGAATGAGTTTGGCTTAGTCTTACATGCAGACGCCTGCACTACCAAGTTTTCAGGAAAGGTGTGCTAGGATAAAAATGCATGGTCGACCAAGGCTGGGCAGTGGCCTTGTGTAATGTGCCACTCGACCAGGGACCTAGAGCAAGGTTTGGCCCATGCCCCCAACAAAGTATCTTTAATGGGCAAGAGGGGTTCAGTGGATGTTTGTCCTGGCTAAAGTACTCCATAAGAACCTTGGTCCTGACCTCCAAGGTGGGAACCTGGAGGTAAAGACATTGTCTGTCCTACACATTATCATGGCGTACAAAGCACTCTCCTCTGGAAGAACCAGGGCGTGAGAGAAACCCCGACTCAGGGGAAGTATCAAGGCCATTGATCTCCTGCAGGCCATTATACCAATTCTCCTTGTGATAAGGTTTCCCACACTCATCAACCACATTGTAATCATTGTCCGAACCTATGCCAAACATCAAATGCAGGGTATGTGTCTGCCTTGACGGAGGTAAATCTAACAGAGTGTGAGTGGTGGGAAGGAGAGAGTCCTGTTGAGATTTCTTGAGCTTTTTCTTCGACTTACCCGATGAATTTGATTGAGACGAAGACCTACCACTAGAACTACTCCTGCCTCTTCTTGTACAGGACCAAACTGTACATGTAAATGTAAATGTATTTATATAGCGCAAATCACCGACCCGGTATCTAAGCGCTTGCTCAGGGAACCCGTCCTGGTATTCCCCTGTGAGATAACCCCGGCAGGGTAACCACAAGGTGAAAGCCAGGCATCCCGCCGCGAGGGGCCGTTTTGGAGATTAAGCAAGCTATTGCCCAGAGTCACAGAGTGTGAACCCATGAATCGAGTAGGCACAGGAGCGAGAATTGTCGAGTCCGTGGACATTTTAGGACTCAAGACCCAGCCGAGCCGGGAATTGAACCCTGGTCCCGGGCTGACCTCTGCTTCCAGGTCTGCCTCCTCTAACCAGTGAGCCACACTTCTCCACACATGTGGACTGGTCTTGCTGCAGAGTCTTCTTGTGGATGGCTTTGTAGAGTTTCACCTCAAAGTCTTGTATGGCCTATCGATGTGCAGTCACTGCAGGCCATAGAGTCATGCCTCACCCCATGCACCACAGGCAAATCTGATTAGGATCTATTACAGATATTTGTGTGTGAGCATTAAACCTGTAGTTTTAGGAGGTTACATGCCCCTCGCACACTGAACATTGTTTTTTTTTATTGAGGTGTTTCAAAGAGGCGAGAGGTAGCTCTGGATCCGCTATGGAGGCACAAAAATAAAGGAATTGATGTCATACCTTTGATGTGGCACCTATATAGGTACTGAATGTCATTTTCGGAGCAGAGCAGCATCAGTGGGAGCTACGTGGCGCCACCTACAGGCACACAGCGGAACTGCTGAAAAGTTTCTGGATTCGGTCTGATGCGTGGGGAATATTGAAAAGTGGTGGAATAGGCAGCTAGATGGTTTCAGCACAATGAGGTTTACCAGTAAGGGACATTTTACAGCAAAATAGAAACACTAATACCAATGTGCTTTGCGGAAATGGGCTGCCAGAAGAAAACTGCACAGAACAATTGGAATTTAATAGTAGACGTGAATAAGGCAGCACAGTGATCTGAACTAATAATGATGGACACAATCCACCCTAACTTTCACAACACACTTAAAGCACATGTTGTTTAACACAAATCAAAGGAAAATGAGTTTTGCGAACAGTGACAGCCGTTTTCAAAGATATTAGTTGCTACGTTTAAATGGTCAGGCAGTCATTGTGGTGCCAAGTGGACCATATAGGTTTGTTACCGAAATACCTCTATACATAAAAACAAGCAAATGTCTTTTGAAAAGGCAATATTAATGTACAGTGTCCTAGACAGTGAATACAATTTCAGGACTAACTTCTGCTTCCTGTGAAAACATAAGTTTGAGCAACAGAATAAAAAAGCTGAAATTACTGCATGAAATGGTTTGATTTGAGCGCACAAGATTACTCCTAGTAACTAACAGTAACCAATAACAACACTGAACTAACCATTAATCTTAGGTTACAGAGCAGCGTGCTTCCCGATGTAAAGCGCTTGGACGCCTTGTCAGGGGAAGAAAGCCTTGAGAGATTTCGGCAGGTCAAACCTGCCAAAACGTATTGGAAAGGAATGACTTGTATGTCTCGTTCATGCTGAAAACTCAGAATAAAAGGTATTTACAACACCTGAAAATCCCTCACTCTTGGTAATAGAATTTACTGTGATATCCCACATCATTCGAGCAACGTGTAATAGGGGCACAAAACTGTTTTATAATATATTAAAATAAAATACATGTCCTTGAAATACGCATGTAATCAACTATAAAAAGTTCAGATAATTACTAATCTGCTCCAAAGCAAACGAGTAGAAGTTTGTTTAAGAATTAAACTTTCTAATAAAGGAAGGAGAAATTCATCATACATCACAGGCAATCTAATGTTCTTGTTCATTGACCTTGGTCGGCTTCGTACAGGGTCAGACCATAAAAAGACAGAACATGCTTTGTACAGGTGCAGCTCTTCTAAAGAAAACCTTTAAACACAGTACAGATAAGAATCCGGGGGAGCTGTTGATGCAGGATCAAAAGATTTCATATGGCAACTGACCTTGTGTTACACTTACAGACATATAACCACCAACCACCACAACACTGAGCTAAAGACCAATAGAAAGACACCTCATAATTAAACATCCATTTATTTTAATAGGAATATTACATAAGGCTTCATTCAGAATGTGCCTCTGCTTGGGAAGTTAATGTGGCACTAGGTCAATAATGACACCACAGGTTTTCTCCTCATTTCAATTTCTGCAAACATCGCGACATCACATTATCAAGCGTTCCTAGCTGCTAAACTCAGATACCTTAGGATTTTAAATCACCCAGATTGTTTGCAGGAAAACAAACTGAGGGAGAAATGTGCAAACCAGTTGTAATCCACTTTCAGGCGTATGCGATGCATGCCTGACTGAGAGGTGCTGCCAGTGCATTACAGTAGGCCAGCAGGGGGCACATTATGTTCTGAAGGCCATCTTTTACATCATGGAGTACATGTCACCTCATAAGTCATATAACCAGTACTTAATTTGAGCCGGTGGTTTCTGGTCCTCCACACTGTACTTAATTGTCAACACCAGCGCATGTGCTAGTCTGCCGCAAGGTGGTGCTGTCCGGCTAATTTATTTTTATTTTATTTTATTTTATTTGCTTATAGAGCGCCTGACTAGACCCCCGAAGGGGTATCTCCGCGCTATAACTGCAGATGGAGGTAGGAGTAACAATGTATTCAGGAATAAAGTAGCGTTAGTAGCTGGGAAACAGATACGTTTTTAGATTTTTTCTGAACATCAGATGGTTGGTGATTGACCTTAGTTCAAGCGGTAGTGAGTTCCATAATGTGGGTCCAGTGTAGGCCAGTGCACGGCCACCTTGTCTGGTTTTCTTGATTCTGGGTGTTTTAAGAAGTTGCTGGTTACTGGAACGCAAAGAGCGTCCTGGGATGTAAGGCTGAAAGATGTCAGTGAAATACTTAGGGCCTATCCCCATTAGGCTCTTGTGTATGGTACAAAGAGTCTTGAACTGAACTCGTTTCTTCACTGGGAGCCAGTGAAGCTGAGACAGTAGGGGGCAAGATGGTGTCCTAGGAGGAGCATTCACGACAATCCTTGCGGCAGTGTTTTGAATGACCTGCAATTTCTTGAGTTGCTCCTCGTTGGCTCCTTGGAGCAATCCATTGCAGTAGTCAACCCTACTGATAACCAGCGCCTGCACCAGAGTTTTTCTGTGGTAATCCGGAAGATAGGGAAAGACACGTCTTAGCATCCCTATAGCCCGGAAACAGGTGCCGGCTACTTGATTAACGTGGTCCTTGAAGGTAAGTTGTTGGTCAAACCCGTTTAACCCGTTGGCTGCGCTGAACGTTCAGCGCCAGTGTGGAAAGCTCTAAGAAACGGGCGGGTCCACGTCGGCCAATGGACGTGCGCAGCACTACTGAGGTAGTGCTCGCGATGGCCGTTGGCCGGCAGCAGCAGCCAACGGGTTACAGAACACCACACCAACAGTTAATTATTAATTCAATATACATTAGAAACGACTATTACTATCCGCCCAAGCCATTCTTATAGCTTTGGGGGCTTGCAATAGTCAGAATTGTCACCCTTGTAGGAGTATGATGATTAGTAGTCATGTTGCTACAATTATTGGCAGCATAGCAGGGGCAATGTGTGGTCCAAGCTGCAGTGGCTTCCTGACGAAAGCCCCGGCACTTTTTTTTTTTTTTTTTTACAAATTAAGCACTGTTGATATAACTAAAGGTAAAAGGTGCATCCGAGTCCCTGCTTGTTGCAGGTATGTACTACATCCAGGGTTTAGCTATCATTAGTGCAGCAGGTGCAGTGGCACTGGACTCTCAGGATGTGATGGGCCCATCAAACTACAATTGTATCAGCCTTTTCCTACCCAACCACCGGGTAGGGACCCATTTTCTTTTAACGTGTTTATGCTCGTAGCACCCTTGCCACTCACTACCAAAACCACAGCTCAGTACCACAAGGTGCTGAACAGGGCTGGAATTCGATTCATTCAAAACGAGTCCTGAAGCCAGGCCAGCTCGGTGAGACGTAAGCAGGCAAAGGGCAGCAGGAATCGTTCCAAGAAAGTGGAAACGCGACTCAAAGACAAGTTTGGAAACCGCCCAAAGCAATCAGTTTCCACTGGCAACGCGGCTCGGTGCCGGGGGGAGGGAGTTTCCCACAATGCCCAGTGGCCCCAAAGCCTTTTTTGTCATCCGAAGTTGCCGTTGAAGCTGTACATAAACATGTAACTGTTGTCAAAGAAACAAAAAATGTTCCTCACGAACCTGATTGGAAACAGATGCGAGTTTAAGACGCCAGAAACTTTAGTGGCATTTCAATACGGCCAGTAGAGATCTCGGAAACACTCGTTAATGGTACTATTTCTTTCCCTCGTATACTTTTCCAGTAACATCGTACCAAGTGAGACAATTTTAGTTCGTCTACACCTTGGCAATGATTGGTCACAATGTTTTTATGAGGGCTGCAATTCACCTGTTTCTTCAATAGAAGTGTAGGATACACGTTCTCTTCGACCTCCAGCGCCAGATGAGACTTCTATTTATATTCTGTTCCTGCGATCAACAAGTACATACAATAGATGTCAGAAATGTAAATTCACCATTGCACAGGTCCGTGGAACAGCTGCATTTCACTGTAAGTCCATCTTCACTGCTAAAATATAGGTTTAGCCATTGGCGCAGCATCACATGAATCACTGCTATGTTCTGATGCTCACATTCATGGTGTGGGCCTTTTAAGGCTGCATTATAAAACGACGAAATGTAATAAACATGCACACATATAGGTAATATGCTATTTACTAGTAATTGAAGAAACCTAATAACTACACATGCATTTAGCCAATATGCTATTTATTCGTAATCATGAGTGTGGGGAATGGCCAAGACTAACAAGAGGTCCTTGACCGGATCATGAAGAAGAAGAATGAGGAGGAGAAAAAAGAGGAGGTGGTATATGTGTCTCGGTGAGTCTATAGCATATGTGGTACATATAAGAGGTAGGGTACCACAGGCTGGGGGCATCCCATAGTGTATGTATAGCACAAAGAAGATTGGTTACCAAGATAGACAGCACAGGTGGTGAGATTATGTTCTCCCTTGTGCTTCGTACCCCTGTACGGACCATTCCTCCCCCTCCCCTCACAGGCCAGTACATCTGGATTTTTGTGTTGGTGTCTTCGATCCACAACGCTCTCAAAATAACAGTGAAGTATCGTTTGTGCTCATACCACGGTTTCAGTCTGGTTTGAGAATGGCAGACTGTGACTTTTGGAAGCAACACACAGAATGTGGCCACATACTGGCTGCAGCTAATGTCTCAACAAATGGATTGTGCCGAGAGCCCATTATCACTCCTTGTGATCAGCTTTGGCCGAAGAGGGATTAAGAGCAGCACCAAGCACCTGACTGATACATATGGATTGGCAGAGTTGAATTTTACAATCCCTGTTGGTATTATGGGGAGCAGGCCATCCCCATGAGACCAGAAAATCACAGAACACTATGCTATATTTTTCACCAAGAGACCAAACTAATCTTTGTATAAGGTGTCCTTGAATTCGATTGGCTTTCCCCAAAAACATTAAATGTGGTACCATTTTTCAGTTCCCGGTTGTATCCTCCTCACCAACACTCTCTGAAGACTAAAGCTGGACCTCTAATGTGTCCACTTTCACTTCCTGCAGAACCTTTGTGTACAGCCAAAAAAGACTGTAGTAGTAGCAACAAGGCAGGGGCAAATTTTCTGATCGAGCAAGATGGCAGCAGACTTTTGAGCTCCAATGCGACATGTAGCTTCCTCCAGCAAAATAGCCATCACCAGCTGGCGCACCTCTACATGAGGCATGCTTAATGATGCCCCCTGTATTAAAACAGATATCGCAGGTACCACACATGGAGCCTTCTTTATGCCTGGTGCCGCGTTGGTGAGTTGTTTGTAGTCCTATCGGGCATTTTGTATGCGAGTCGCCCGATGTTTTCCCACGGTGCTTGCTAACAATCAAAGTTGGCCTTCTTTCTCCGTTTTGCCTGCCTCACAAATGTGCAAGTGCATGGAGCGTTGGAAGGTCTATGACCTTTTGGTTCCTGCTCTTCAATTCACCTAAAATTGCCATAATTAACCTGGAGCTGCAATGGTTACTTCCCTCTACTCTCGAGTGGCCGCAATTTTGTGTTTTGTTTTTCAACCCGCCACCAGTACTTCATTTCTGTGGTGCACCTAAGACCTCCTGGTACAAGTTACACCTAATGGCCCTGGGATACCATATAAATGACTCTCCTATAACTCTAAAAGTCCATTTACAAGTTGAAGGTTATTACTGAAGAAAGATGAGGGGAATTTCCTCAACCCTGCTGCTTTATGGAAAACATTCTCTTGGTAGTACACTTTTACCAGCAACTTTTGCCAGTACTTCTATGTATTTTCCTGGACATTTGCTGATGTGCTTAAATTTCCCATTTGTGTACTACGCTCACAGGTTATTTTATTTTAGTAGTATTCAATTTTAAATCGCTACTCAACCATACTTTTTTTTTACAGCTGTCTCCTCGCACTCAGTTTGAATTTATCATTCTTTGTATTTATCATTTTTTGTATGTACAGGACTAAATCATCTCAAAAATCTGTACATCATACTATCCGTTACATTAAAACGGTGTGTGACCCTCATGTATCTGCTAAAGCTACTTCTTCTATCACAAAATCTAAAAGGATGAAAAATGACCCTCCGTTGCCTGTCCTGTCCTCAGAATCATCCTGTTTTTTACACTATTTTATATGAGGTGAGAGGTCTAAAACTTTTATGTGTGCCACCAATGAAAAGCCTCTGCAGATTGATGATTGTTGGATTATTATGGAGAGTTAAATGAATGAAATGGAGCAGTGTGTTGGAAATCTGCAGGATGTGGCCCCTAAAATCCCTATTCTTGAGCAGAACATCCTAAAACTTAAACTACGTAATAATGACCTTAAAAATAGGAATAGAGAGAATAATCTTTGTTTACACAGATTACTGGAGGCCATTGAGGGTTCTGACCTGCTTAGATTTTTTAAGAAATGTCTCCTAGATGGTCTAGGTATACTGAATACTTCTATTAACATTCAACATGCAATTAGATTTGGCCATCCTCATCCCCATGCTGCCAAACCACAAGGAATCATTCTGCTGTTCCTGGAATTCAAAGACCTCTGCAAAAGACAAACACTGCCTCATCTAGTTCGGTCTCAACATCTGTATCCTTCAAGAACTCTCTAATACAACTAATGTCAAAAGAAAGGAGGTTCTGGCCTTCTAACCTCAAATGCGACAATTAAATATTTGCTGTGGCATTCTTCATTCTTTCTTATGCAGAATTACTTATGAGGGCACCACAAGATCTTTTGACGAACCTGCAAATCTCAAAATGTTTCTTTAGAATATCTTCTTAAGATATTTGTATATGCTGTTAATCATCTTAAGAACTTTTATAATACAATCATCAGAAATGGTTTCCATGTTTATTTTGGATGATACCTCTTATTTTATCTTACTTTGATTTTTCCCTTGGTAATTCTAAAACTGGTTGTTGGAGGTTTAATAACTTCCTGTTATCAGATCATAACTTTATAACAGAAGCTACCGCTTTTTTTTCCTGAGTTTTTGCAAGCTAATAAGTTCATTGACGATTCTTATTCCTAATAATTGGGATGCTTTTAAAGCCTGTTTGCGGACCTTCACCATTGCTTTCTCTGCTATAAAGAAAAATAAGTTACACTCTCAATACTTTGCTTTGCTTCAGCAAATTAAAACATTGGAACATACTTATTTAACATCAAAATCTTCCACTGTTTTACATGAATTAATTACAGCCAAATCTAATGTTAACAAAATTGCTACCACTTACGCATGTAACATTCTACTCAAAATCTAAAAACTGGCTAATTACTTAAAAATGACATGAGAGCTTAAAACTATTCAAACCATTTGTGGTGTATTTACTAAAATCACAGCTACTTCAGATTCTGATATTTCTGCTAGTTGTCAATCATCCTTCTTTCAATCATTATAAACAGAGGACACTTCTCCATTAGACCCTAATATACAAAGCATTTTCAACGGTCTTCCTAAACCTCATTCTCTTTCCAACTTCTTCAAAAAAATTTGAGGCCGATATTAACCTTCAAGAAATTATAGATGCCATCAAATCGCTAAAATGAGCTAACCAGATGGGTTTTCCATTGAAATAATTTCCTAATTTTTATCGTTTTTTGCCCCTAAATTATTAGAGTTCTTGAATTCTTTCCTTACGTCCTCAAAGGCTAGTTGTTAGTTTATGGAAGCCCTAATTGTTCTTATACTAAACCCTTTGCAAGAATTATCGACCTATCTTGTTAATCAATTATGATTGCAAAATATTTGCTATGATCCTTCCATCTCGACTAGAAACTGTTATACCTCTCTTATCAAACCTGATCAATATGGTTTTATCAGCTACGGATAATGGCAGAATGTTCTCTAATATTCTTGCATTCGCTAAAAAGCATAAGGACCCCCTTTCAGCCCTATCCCTTGATGCTTAAAAGGCATTTGATGGCATCAATTAGCACTTCATGTTTAACACTCTCTAATGGTTTGGTTTTGATCTTAAATATATTTAATTTCTAAAACTATTATAAGCGGACCACTGGCTAGTGTCTTTGTTAATTGTCATTTCTCCCCTTATTTCAATTCACATAGAGGTATACTAGACAAGGTTGCCCACTTTACTTTTTATCCTTTGTCTAGAACCCTTACTTGACTGTATTTGCTGTATTACACTTATTTCTGGATCGAAACACACTTTCCCTTGAGGCTAAACTTTCAGCGTATGCTGATGTTGTTTTCCTTTGCATGCCCAAACTCTTATCTTCTTTAGATCCCTTTTTACAAAAGATTGATTTAGTTTCCAGTACATCAGGATATAAACATAATTTTTCCAAAATTGAAACCTTACCATTACATTTCCGCTGTTATTAATATATGTTTGCAAACACTAACTTTACTTGTTGCCCATCCAGAATGAAATATTTCTGTGTTTGGTTTTCACCTATTTCCATCATTGTCAACCAGAATTTTAGTGTTTTAAAACTCAAATTACAAACTTTACTTTCATCCTGGTTTCCCATCCATTTATCATGAAGGGATAGATTGGATACTCTTAAAATGATGATTGTACCACATATCCTTTATACACTTTCTATGCTACCATTCAAGATCCCTAATTATTATTTCTCACACATTCATTTCATTTGTTCAAACTTTATTTGGAACAAACATTCATGCATCGCCCCATCTAAATTAAATGCCCAAAGAATGAAGGTGGTGTCCGATTTGCAGACTTTAAGCTGTATCATTCTGCTTTTTTAATTGGACAATCTCATGCCTTAACTAGTGACTTTCATGACTCTCCCATGCTATGATGGATTGTATTTCAACAATTCTTCCAGAACGATTTTGCATTCAAATATATGATTCATATGTCTAATAGTACCTTTATTTCTAAGCATTCTATTTTTTTAAATAGTCACAGAATCTATTACATACAGAGATTACAGCTCATTATGACTTTCAACAATGCTTTCTGCCCTCCTCGATCTTGTATAATAAGTATCTTAAATATCACCATAAATCCTTTTTCTTTAATCACGGGAAAGAAAAGGGTATTGTGCTCGTTCACCAACTGATATGGGGTGATTCTGTTATACCCTTTCCCCAATTACATCGAATAATACAACTTACCAAGCACTTTTCTCAAAGAATATGATTTACTATCTTCTGCTATCCATCAATTTTTAACTACTGTCAAATTCCAACCTCAGCCAGTCCCACCCCTAACCTTGGCACCTATTGATAATATTCAACATGACTCAACTCCTAAAGTTGCTTACATATACAAACGTTTATTAAAATCAACCTTTGAATACACAAAAAATACAATTTAAATATTATGGGAAACTGATCTTTCATCATTCTATGTTCAGTACTGGGATAAACTTTAGCTTAAAGTTTTGAACACTTCCAAAGCTGCACGTATTACACAATCTCTATTTTCTTTTTATTATAGAGCTAATATTACCCCAGAATGAATTTCCAAATTTGATTTGTCTGGTTCCCCACTATGTTGGACATATTCCATATCCATAGGTATTTTAACTCACATTATTATTGCTCTCAGGGATCTAACTTTTGTAAAGCTATTTACTATAAATGTTTAAAGATCTTCCACTGTAATATACCGTTAGCAATACAAAATGTTTTCCGAGGATCTATGTCGCCTAACTTGGATTACCTTTCCCTCAAACCTTTGCTATTGGATCATTTTATTGCACTTACTTTTAAACTTATACTATCCTGTTGGAAAAATGCCTCTAAATTATCTGAGTTAACATGGTGAGATTTTATTTGTGACAAAGATAGAATATCTACTGCTTCTTCATTATCATTACGCCATAAAATTAAATCAGATTTATATTGCTTACCCTTTACTACTTATCTAGCTTCCCCCCCACCGTTACCTTAATCAATTATCTTTCTTTCTTTCTAAACATTCCCTACTATTCTTTTTCCCGTCTTCTTTCTACTCCACCCCTTCTTTCTTCTATTGTTCTCTCTTACCTCTTTCTTTCAGAAAATAATAATCTTCTTTCTTGTTTTATGGTTTTTAGTGTGTTTTTTAAAACATATTTTACCAATTATAATAACTTGGATTTGTAATTGTTATATTGATATGTTACACCTGTTATTATGATTGTTATTCTTCTACATATCCTCAATAAAAACTATGTAACCAAACAAAAGAAGCAAACAGGCAGCAGTGTCTTTAGGACAATTATACTTGTATTACGCTTTGTGGAACAGGATAAACTGCTGAAGGGAGTGCACATATTTACAATACTTTTGACACTTGGCTTTGAGGTAACTCTCCAAACAATGAAACTGGTATAAAGAGTAAGTGTAAAATACTGAGAGCAAATTGCAGGGCCGGTTTTAACACTGGTGGCGCCTTCTGCGACAATGTTTGTTGGCGCCCCCCAATGAACACCTCTGCCACAGATTTCCTCACCACCGCCCTTTAACAGTGCCCCTCGAGTCTCCAGAACAACTGTCTCTCGGATCAATTTGGTTTTATAGCACCATTCATACCAGTGTAAGGTGTCAGAGCACTTTACATCACACACACATTGGACAGAGACAATCATAGGTGTGTAAATCAGTCCATAGGAAATGTTACATCAGACAGGACTACAAGGTGTAGTGTAGGAGTAACATGTCATCGATACTGGTAGGCAATATAGTTTAAGAGGCCTTATTCTGGAAAAGCACAAATTCAGAATTTAAAACGTAACACCATTGTTAGGGGTTCTCTTTAATAACAAGAATTGCTTTCCACCCAAATGTACCCTTTTAGCAAGATTAGGATAATGAAAGACTGGGCTAAAAAACATATAGCTCTAACATGTACCTTGCAGTTTACATGCAGCTCTTTGACGACAGTTAATAGCTCAATGTTTTATATTACGATTTTGACTTACAAATGGAAAGTAACAAAAGAAGCTCTCTTACAGAAGCAGTAACCCAATGACCTATTTACATTACTTGCACTTTGTTACAAAACTGCATCTCTTTCTAGGAAGACGATTAATCACTGCAGTTATCTTGATATTCTAATTGATGCCCGAAAGTTGCTGGAGGCGCCCAGTGTGGAGGCACCGATCGCACCGCCCTAGAGCCGGCCCCGGTAAATTGAGTGCAGTGGCATCAAACCACTTTTCGTGAAATGAACTGGAGCACACTGATAATATAGAGAGATAGTTTGTACTATCACATTCCAATAGATCTAAATTCAAAGGTGTTGTTACTCTTTGATCATTGGATCTCCCCACAATGGATTTCCCCCAAATTTACCTCTCAGATATTTTTTAAATGTAGCAAAGAAAATAATGATCTCCATTTCCCTAACAACAGGTCTTCTAATCAGTATCACAGGCTGATTGACAGTAAAGAAACTATGTTCCACAGAAAACAAATGGTGCATTATAGAGATCAAGCAAAGTTTGAAACAGAGGTGGCTAGACAGACTATGGTGATAATTACCCATCTGAAATAAAAAGATGAGAGAACTCCTGTGCACTCAACTGCACTTACTTTTATATGTATGATTGCAAACATTCTGCTGTGATTTATGCTTGTTGTATGCTTGGCTAACTCCTGGAATTCAGGGTAATTTGCAGCAATATCTCTGTTAATCAAACCCTAAGTATTCAAATATGTACTTCCATGTTAATTTCACCAAAAACAAGTAAAATTAATGCAATACACCAGATAAGAAAAAAACCACTTTTGGTCCTACTGAGATTAGAAAAAAGAAATCGCCTGGAATTGGGTTAAAAAAACAATGATTGTGAATATATTTTTTTTTTTTGAGGAACAGCTTTACATACTAAAAGTACACAAATTAGGCATTTACAGTAGCAACAGAGGCAAACATGGAATCCTAGTGCTGGCATGTTTCACAAATGAATCAGAATTTTGAACTGTCATGTGACCTTCCTAAGTATTGTCTTTATGTATTCCAAAAACTATATAACTGTATAATATAAATATGCAAGATAAAGTTATTGGGTGTATTGGCACTCATAAGTGGATTCATATATTAATGCACTGGTAAACGCTCAATACTGCTAACGAAATTAACCAGATTTACTCTACGCAACTACTGAATTCAAAAGTGCACAATATATGTACTTGTGGAGTTTACTGTACTAACAAAGTCCTCACGCAAATTAAAGGAATGTGATTTATATGTGTTAAATGCTGCTTCGAAAAGATTTGAACTGCCTGTATGCACCTTTATAACTGTAATGGCTATGAGTTACCAGTCCATGGCGCATAGAACTGACTGACGAAAAGAATGAACAAGAAATGAATGGCTTTGCTTCCTGGTAAGCAGATGATTAAAACAGTTTGAGCTGCAAGAAAATGGATATGCTCCCTACAGCATGGGAGTTATCTTGTCTTCCTCCTCCCTGTAGATAGAAACCCATTCCATTTTTAAGTCTCGCCTGGCGTTAGCAGCGCGCATGCGTTGCTAACGCCATGCGAGTGCCTTTTGGAATCGCTACAATTCCAGAAGTATACTTAAAGCCCGCCCATCTTTCCATTGGCTCACGTCATCATTTATGTTAAACGATGGCACGCGATTGGAAAGCGGGCTTCTCAGTTAACCCGTTGTCCACTTTTAGGACGGCCCATGTGGACAGACCGACGCCATCTTTGTTCCCGGGATGTAGGAGGGTAATTTACTTAATTGCACAAGTGCGGTCTGCTGCGGCCGTGCTTGTTTATTTATTTATTTATTTATTTATTTAGTTGCACAAGCGCGGTACGCTTTGGCCGCACTTGTTTATTTCTTTCTTTAATTAGTTGCACAAGCACGGTCCGCTTCCTACCTCCCCTCCGTTCCTTCCCCCCACTTTCACCCCCTCCTTTTTTCTTTCATCCTGGTTCATCTATTCTTGTCTCCTTCACTCGTGCCAGTAATGTCAAGGCTTGCCACTCTGCTCAAACGTCATTAAGGTTGTGACGTCATTTGCTTGTACTTCCCAGCTGGTATTTTTTTTTAGTTGTGTCCGAGGCCAATGTTCTAGACCCGCCAATTTATACGGGGAAAAAAATACAATTATTTTCTGATAGGGCAATTTAATCGGTTTTCTTCCGCCCAGCAGGTAGGCGTGGCCCCTTTACTGGTCAGATTGTGAGTTGTGTCCCTTGGTGCAGAGGTGGGGGCTGTTAGCACAGACTCCTGGGGCACAAGGACGGAGGGTGAATCTTCATCTGAGTGACACATGCGCCCGGATTCACAGGATGGTCGTTCTGTCGGTTTAAAGTGCAGCTGTTCTGTCCTTGTCTCCCAAAAACAGTTCAGTGACTCAAAAGTGCTCCACGTAGCCAGATTTCTGTCAGTGAGCCACGTGACATGGTAACCCCAGGCGCCCGCTGTATCCACAGCGCACTGTGTATCCCTTTCTTACTTCCAGGCCACCACAGGGGTCCCCAGATATCCACTGAGCCTGTGTCACTATCCACTCCTGTGCTACCCCTCTGCCTCATGCAGGTACCCCAATATCCACAGCGCCCCTTGTGTACTCGCACCTCTGATGCACCCGTTTTATACTGCCACAGGTGAACCCAAACGTACACAACCCCTTGTGTCCCCAGCTCCTCTTGGGCACCACTGGCGCATCTAGGCATCCGTGACCTCCCGAGTTATCCACAGGCATCCGAGATGTAAACAGGAATCGAGTGTACCCAGGGAACACGTCTTAAAAACAGAAGTGGGGACACCAACCAAGTTAGGCAATACGCAAGTGACAACATGGTGTGTGACATCACAGCACATGACATCACAGCACATAACATTGCATGCAGCATCACAGGACGTGACATCACAATAGGTGATATCAGCTCTTAAAACCACAAACATTTGATTAGCAGGCCTGTAGTGAGTACATTCAAGTGCATCACAAGATTTAACAAATTAGATTTTGCATTGAGGTTGTGCCCAAAAAATTATGCAACCCCGACACAAAATCTAAGACTCAATGTACACATTTATTTTTAAAACTCTGCCAAAAAAGAAACACGCAACAAGGAAAAACGTGTCATCAAATCTGTTCCACTCTATTGGCTGCAAAGTCTGTATTTGAAAAATATCTTATGGGGTTAAGGTACCTGCTGCAAAGATCTTTTTGTGCCCAGTAAATCCCAGAGAATATTAACAAGCATTGAAAATGCAATAAGTCTCGCCTTTGATTACGTTAAAGCCATTTGCTTTGCAATACAATACCATTAGCAAAGCAAATGGCTTTAACTTAATCAAAGGCGAGACCTATTACATTTTCAATGCATGTTATCTTCTGAGCTCCACTGCCATTTGTAAGCAAATGCTGGCACTGCATGAGAACCAGCAGTGAGGATATGCAGACTGGAAACTTGCACAACAGTGTGCAGCATGGGCAAAATATGTTGGGTTAGCCTATAAGGCATGGAATGGACCTCCATCACCTCCATTGCATACCCTATATTATCGGTCCCACCCTATAGGAGTACCCACTTTCAGGTAATAAGTAAATTACAGCAAGACAGGGGGCTTACTGATCTAGGGACGGAATTCTGCGGGATGGGCTATCCACAGTTAGACTTACTTCGACGCCACCAACTCTGAGAGAGAGAGAGTCTCAGAGACAGTTTCTGACTCTACTGAACTGTATTAGTACATGCTCTTGAAGACTGTGTAATTATGCGATGTGCTGTACTAAGCTCCTAATGGACAACACTATATTTTTGTGTTGCCAAATACCCTGATACCTTAGGCAGCGGCCATTAAAACAGAGATAAAAAGAACAAATCGATCAAGGGGATAAAGACGTATTATGAACCACTCAGGACTTCCTGACAAGATAATAAAGCTGGATTTTGACTGTTTTCTCGCCCGCCTTACAAAGTCATAACTGTGCGGCTACCAGTTTATTGTTCATCGCTCTCCTCCATGATCAATATTCAGCCTGGACCACCGTTGTTCTTCTTATACACACAATGTATTCAGCTGTTCGCTCAATTGAGTGCATCTTCCTTCCAGCGTTCATGGTGTTGATTAGAAAGTGTTTTTTTCGAGAAAAAAAGATGTGTACTGCTAGCTCCCTCCAGTATCAAACCTTCAAAAACAAGTATAATCCGCACACGCCTCTAAAATGTGTTAAAAGGTGTCCTGGTGAGTATTGATTTTCATTTCACTGGCTACATCAATTCCGGAGAATCCTCCAACGCGTTCTGCACATCTGATTAAACTCCAAGACCACCTAGATGTCCTTTGGTGCAGCAAATTTAGAGACATGCCCTGAAAGGGACAACTGCTTATAAAATGGAGGCAATCAGTTCAGGCCCAGGAGCCAAAAACAGCTGTGTACTCTTTTGTGCTATTAAATGTCCAATTGCTTCCTTTGCTCCTTATTTTCACCAAATCATGGCTAACTTGTCCTAAGCTGTTTTTCAAAAGTGAGTAGTTTGTTGAGGATGAAGAGTCTATCTACTGAAAACTGCTCAAAGTACTTCGTTGAAAATACTTGGAGCATAAACATGCATTTGTTTTATTTCTAACATGTAATTGATTTTTAATCTTAACAGATGCATAATTAGATTTGCATATTCTGTACAGGACCAGCTCCTTCATAAATACCAGCATTAGTAAAGCGCACAGCTACCTCCGAAGTGGTGTCACGGGGGCCCTCGGGAAGATTAAGCAAGCTATTGCCCAGAGTCACATGGTGCTGGGTTAACCTGCCCCGGCACCGGGGATCGAACCGTGAACTCCGTAGTCCAGAGTCAGGCAGCCTGGCCGCTGCGCCACACCTCTTCCACTAATAGCGATGGAGCGTCACCTAACTAGAAATGCCTCCCGAAAAGCGCCAGAGACGAAAAATAAAATGGTAATGAAGCTAATTCATTACTATTTTATTTTTCGTCAACCCATCCTGAGCCAAGTGTCAGGACGGAGCCTGCTGAGTGGCACCAGCAGCAGGGAGGAATGGCGCGGTGCTTGTGCATAGCTTAAAGTGCGCATGTCTGTCCTGCCAGTCAGACGTGCATTTTAAACTTCTCTAACCTAGCTGCCTTAAAAAACTGGGTTAGAGAAAGCACAGGTCTCCAGTGCTTTTGAGAGCACTGGCAGAGGCTGCTTCCTCCAATCCTGGTGCTGCTCTCATGCTGGTAATCAGCATGAGAGCAGCACCAGGATTGGTTCTGGAAATTGTTGAGGGTCCTGTGCTGGAGGCCCAGAAGAAGAAAACCAGAGCGAGGAGGACGCTTGTCCAGGAAGGTAAGAGCCTATTTCTTTTTTTTAAATTAATAAACAAATACTTAAGTATATATTTAATACATATATATATTTATTTAACACAACTACACACCAACCACCCATTTGCCCGCCTCACCACTCTCTAGTGCAGCCAGCCGCCACTGGTTCTGTAAAGCCTGCCCGAGTGATACATGACTTCCCAAATTTCTTTCTATATTTCTTCTATTTCCACTTGACTCGACCCATTGTTTGTGAACCCCATTACTAAATGTATGTTGTGCATCTCTTAATAACTCTATTGGTCTCTCATTCAATCGATCCATTTTGTACTTAATCTATTCATATCAAATCGACTCTATTTATAACTGGTTTACACTTTTCACCCATTTAATCTCTTTGTCACGCTTTCGACAACTCTTATTTTGCCCGTATCGACTCCTGTATCAATTCAAGTTGACAGGAGGTTGCTGGGCCAGATACTTTGATTGGCTTCTCTCATAAATGTAATAGATAAGAAAAGATTATTGATGTAACAATGAAATTAATGTAACTACTCATACTCCAAATTGGCATGAACCATTTGTTCTTTGAATTCTATTCTGCTTTGAATGGCAGTAGGAGGCCACAGCAAATGTTATTTTGAGCAAAAAAACAAAAAAACGAGAGGCACAACTTGTGCATCTAGGCACTAAATGCCTCAGTTGCTCTCTTGCTCCAAAGCACGCACTGGTGCATAACGAAATTTTTTGCATGGGGTTGCAGGCAGCTTAAACACCGACATGGAGCCTAGCCTATTCACGGTGCACTTTCAGTCGGGGTAAATACCCGGTCCAAGCCTTTCACTTATAAGAAAGAAGCAGATCATGTGATATAACAAGGTTCAGCTCCCCGTGGGGGTCTGAAATTCCACACCGTGGCTGGGGTTAGAGAGACTTTGGCAAGAGAATTTTTGAGGTGTGCTATCACCGGGGAGTGCTATCAGCTGTCATGTGACTGGTGTAGACAGAGTCTACATGAGCCTCATGCAGCCCACTCCCGCCGAACCCCCCGAACAACAAAGGACCTAGACTACAACTAAAACAGAGCACACACGTTTTACTCTGCAGGTAAGAAGGCAATACAGTGGTTGT
The DNA here is from genome assembly GCF_964263255.1 of Lissotriton vulgaris. Taxonomy (NCBI): domain Eukaryota; kingdom Metazoa; phylum Chordata; class Amphibia; order Caudata; family Salamandridae; genus Lissotriton; species Lissotriton vulgaris. Next base: position 1,040,093,149 of record NC_141697.1, read on the forward strand.
TTTGTGTACACCAGGTCATTAAGTCACACACATAAAGGGTCTGTGTACACCATGAATCCCAGTTCCCAGAATACTTGTTTAGTAAGTGAGGGCCCAGGGTATACAGTTTGTCTGTAGGAGACAAACTACTATGACAACTACTGCAATTTGTTACATGTGCTATATTAGCTGTGTGCTAATAAATGTGCATTAGAATATTGCAATAACATGTTCCTCTTGAAATGCATCATTATAGAGCCAGTGACCTTCTATTCTACATCAAAACACCGTATTTAGTTGGCATTTTATAATCTATTAAAGAATCCCACCCACTTATCACTGAAACAAAGAGCTCTATAGCTACTTTTGGGGCACAGGTACTAAAAGTCCACCAGCTCTGGGCATTTTCCTGCCTGTGACATCTACACTATTTAGTTCCCAGCTCTATCCTCGCTATATCCGTTTTAAAGCCAGGATTTGCATGCAGGCGTCCCAGCTTCCATCGACTGATCCATTGTCACAACCATTTGATGGTGCATGCATATGCAGGAGGAAGGCCCTTCAAAAGATATTGTACAATTTTACACCACTGTAGCACTTGTTCAATTCAGAATGATGGGCATGCTGTCCTTCTACGAACCATAGGTCTGTCGCCACTGGAAGTCCACTTCTTGTTGGACCAGTTGCATCTGAAGGCTGCAATGGGGGACCAGAGAGATGAATGAGGACATGAGGTCCATTAGAGATTTGTACTTTTGGATTGGCACGGTAAAGACACTTGCGACTGATGTGGCTAAGTTCATCAGTTTCACCCATCTTTCTTCCAGAGGGAGCACATTTTCTTGTGAGGTATCGAACAATGCTCCCTGGATAACAAGTGTCTTCACACAGACTAGCAACAATTTGGCTTTATTTATAAAGAGGCCTATGTGTTGAAAGAGTTACAGGCATACATTTTTGTAGAGACACTCGTCTAAGAACGGAAATACCTAGCATCTGGCCTGCAGATGTGCCAAAGCAGGGTACAGGCGTTACAAGAAAACTCTTGAGAATGACTTGAGGCAGAATGTAAGTGCTTTGAACACACAATGCTGCCCTGCCACGGGGAACTCCAGATATTGTCTGCAATGGTGATGGATAGAGAAATGAAAGTAGGCATCCGGGAAACCCAGAATTCATCTTCTTGATGCATGACCATTCTGCTCTCTCCCAAAAGCACTGAACTTAGAGATGTAATCCACTGGTAAAACAGCTTGTGTCAGTGTGTCCTGATCATTGCCTGTCAGTGACTCCATGGAGTTGCGTCATGATCTTCTTCTTCCTCATCACACTCTTTATCGGTAGCCTCTTCTATGTGCCCCCTGAGTTTTGCATTGTTCATCCTCAGTGTCCTCATCAGTCTGTTTCCTAAATCCTCTGCCACAGTTGATCTGGACTATAGATCCTCTTCCTCTGTGTGCAAAATCTGCAAGTTCTATGATGAGGGGTCTGTCGATGATGCAGTCAATGATGACGGTATCATCAACGATGAGAAGTTAGCTTACTGAATTTTTCTAACAATTCTGGCTGTTTTTCCTGCCACATTTCCTGGAGGAAGGGTAGCCTGGTGGTCTTGAGCAAGAGATAGACTGCTTGCTGGAAGAATTAACTGAATAGTCTCCACTGTGCTCTTGTAAATAGAAAACCAGCTACTTTTTCCTTTTAAAAAAGGTCTGGGATACATATATCTTACAAATTTCACAGCCAACAGCCTTATGTGTGGTAAATACACTTGAGAGGTGTAGGTTATCCATAAACAGCTTGTTAAGAAATCAACACAAATATGTTTTGAAAAGAGATTATTTCTCTTTCTGTGGAGAGGTAGTCCCCGGCCCAGAATAAAAGAACCCTATATGTGAACTTGCTTAATTTAGTGGATGAAACTGGGTCTGGGGTGATGTGCAGGAATGGCAAAGAGCAATTCTTGAGAAATGTTGAGGTAATCAGAGAAGATAGAGCAGAGCTTTTTCCTGGGATTTTGTCACACTTGACATGTGGCAAAAAAATGTGAGCTATGGTGACCTCTAGTGCAGCGGTCTTCAAACTAGGAAATGATACCCTGGGGAAGTACTGAATTGATAACAGTAGTGTGTGTAGAGGAGGTGGGTACTACGCTCTGACTAAGAGTATATTTTAGTATGCCCTTTGAGAGCTGAGACAGCTAATAAGCAGAAAAGTGAATCTTGAGAAAGAAAAGAGCAGAGGTGCGTTTCTCTGTAATGGGCAATCTAACTTTTTTGGTAGGTATGTCCTGGTTGGGCGTAAGTGGTAAAAAATACCCAACATTTCCCCGCTCATTTCTGATAAAAGATCATCAAGGTGACACATTAAGGTGACAAGTCTAGTGCTAATTTGAGCTGGTACTCATCGATGGGGCCCACCCACACTCATTTCTGGGGACTGACACTTATCTTTTCTTATTAGACTTTGACTTAGGGCAAGACAGAGAAAAACACAAAAGGGTGAAAGTATGAAGAAAAGAATGACAGACAAAAAACAGTGGCAAAGAAAGAAAGCAGGGATGAAAAAGAACCTGAAAGAATGAGCTAAATGGGCAGGGAGTGTCTGATTGCATATGAAATGAGCATGAGGAGGACTCATGACGAGACATCTTTGGTATTCCACACCCCTGACATTCCACAGCATTGCCTGCGGGGTTCTTAGCAAAACTTAGGACCCCAGCACTAATCTTTTACAAATTAAGCACGGAGTCTGACAACAGCACGTTGATACGTATGTATTTGACTGGACTTTTAAAAGTAATGACTGAACAAAACTGTGATCTTCGAATTTCTAAACATATTCAGAGCTACCAAGTGGCTCAATTTCTTGTTAAACATCTTCAGCAAGCCATGGTATTTTAGCGAACAGCACACTGCATTTTAGGACTTGTAGTTTTGTGTAAAACGTTGTAATGATTGTCTCGAAAATTCCGCATGCAAAATTCGTTTTTCTAAAATGCCTGGGCTGACTGTAGGGGTTACACATGACATGGACACGTTGATAAACTACGTATGAGAATGTAACAAAAAAAGTAGCAACGAACACAATTTCTTGACACACTCCAAAGCCCCTTATATATTGTGTCTCTTTTTTGTTAACACTATTTTTCTTCAATTTCACATAGGAGATTTCGTGCTAGAAAAAGTTAAAATAGAAAATTGTTCTAAGAAATTCTTTCAGTATGCTCCTCTGCATCACTTGCAATGTCCTGCTTGCTTTCTATATTTTATCCTGCAAATATGTACGGTGAGAAATTGTTAAGCACTTCTGCAAATCAGCTTTGTTTATATTTGTTAGCGTGAGTGCCCTCAAGCCCCTTACAATTCTTTCACTTGCTTGCAGTACTTAACATTATCTCCGAATAAATGTGTACACTTCTATTTATCGTTTTTGGAAGCCAGGATAAAATAATTTTACACGGGTGAAAGGAGAGGGGTGCAGCCTTAACATGTTGGAAAACCATAGCTCTAAGGGGAGTGAGTGCACTGATGTTATCCCCTGAATAGCCTTAGGGCGGGGGCTTTTCAATGATGGATGCACTACAAAAAAATGCCTGTTCTTGGGCAGTGTTTATGGGTTTTTAAAATACTGGGGAGTTCAATCCCAACAACAAGGAACAAGTCAAGCATATGAATCTATGGAATATCCAATGTTGGAGACCCATGGAACACTTTAACAACAATTTGAAAATGTAACAGTTTTTTGTGTGTAATAAAATCAATCAAACAAATTGCAATGAAGCACTATGCAGTTAAATGCAAAACTGATAAGGGAATTCAAAACTGTATTTCAGGGACAGAGCATTACTGAGAATCAGATATAATGCTGGTGTCCATGCAGGGTAACAGACCAGCAAATGTAATGACATGGTAATGCTTTTCTAGAAGGTGCATGGGGGCCCTTTGAGTCACTCATAGTTCAAGGGTCAGTAAAACTTGATGTAAGTCATCTAAATTATGCTAGCGGAGGCATCGAGGATTAGATCTAGTCTTGAACAAGGACCTACTGAACAGTTATAGTTTAAATTTCATTCCAATATCTAGATTACTGTATTCAGCTTTTAATCAACACAGAAAGTTATCCCACAACACATTGTTCTTTGTGCTGATGGAACCTTGAATGTCCTCAGTTGACCCTTTTGGTGTAGGTTTTGTTCGAGCCTTCTGAACATACAGGGAACTAGGCATGGGCGTAAAATCCGTTCCGCTCGCGGATTTTGCGGATTTTCGGTAAATCCGCAATCCGCGAGATTCGCGGATTTCCCGCAAAATCCGCAAATCCGCGTGCTGCGGATTTTTTGCTTGTGTTCGCACTGCTCGCGGCCCGCGGCACGGGCAGCAACAATCTCGCACTCGCGAAATTACAAAAAAAAAAATGGCGGAGGAAGTGGCCCAGTCTCCAACTTCCTGTTCCTGTCCAGCAAGTTCCTCCATTGGGGAGGGGTGAAGGAAGTGCCCCAGTCTCCAACTTCCTGTTCCTGTTTCCTTTCCTGGCCATTTTGGATTCGATCTTGACTGGGAAGGATTACTTTTTGTGGATGCTGCTGGATATTTGGATTTGAGGCCTTTTGGATTCAAAATTTGATTTCACAAGTAAGTTGATAAGTTGATGTTGTTTGTGGTGATTTTTGTGGGTGTTTTTCGACTTTTGGGGTGGTGTTGGGGGCTGGCTATGTTGCAAAAGGAAAAGCTATGAGCAGGTGCAAAAGTTCAACCTCATCATTTGTAACCATTCCCTGTAGTGCTTCCTGAAGGGGCCCTCCAGAATTCGGTTAGGTTCCTGTTAAAAAAAAATTACATTGCAACAAACAGGAAAAGGAAAGGAAAGAGAGCAGACAAGCAGGTGCCAGCCTTCATTAATGTCAGTTGGGGCAGGGCAGGTGTTGTTGTAATTTAATTATGCAAAACTTAAGGCACTTAGCAGGGGTGCTTTGCTTTGCCACAATAATGTACACTCACTGGTCAACCAGAGGGTGCTGTGATGACACCGAGGGTGGCATGGGTGTGACAGCCAGAGGGTGGCATGGTTGAACCAGAGTGCCAGTGTTGACAGAGGATGGCAGTGCTTTGTTTGCCCCAATAATGTACACTGGTGAACCAGAGGGTGCTGTGATGACACAGAGGGTGACATGGGTGAGCCAGAGGGTGGCATGGGTGAACAAAGAGAGTGTCAGTGGTGACAGAGGGTGGCAGTGATGAAGAAAGGCTTGCAAACTGGCTGGGCACGTAGAAACAACAAGTTCGCAAAACTGGCGACCTGACAAGTAAGTTCGCAATTTGCGAAATTGCACAAAACCCTCGCGAACTTGCAGAAACCCGTGCGAACACCCCCAAAAAAAATCTGCAAAATCCGCGAGGATTCGCGGATTTTCGCAATCCGCAAATCCGCAAATTCGCTGATTGCGAATCCGCAAAATCCGCCCATGCCTACAGGGAACGTACTCAGAAATGGCAAATCCCTTCAAATGAATAGACTTTCCCAAAAGGTAGTTAGCACCATTCTAGGGTCATGTAATCTTTTCAATGTTAGTCCGGCAATTTCCTGTAACACTATAGTTCTTCCAGCGCTGCATACAAAGAAATCATATAGTCTGTCCTCATTTACATAAATCTGCTTTGTAAAGTGGACTTCTTTGGCCTAAAAACATTCCTATTCCTATTATCTATCTTCATTCATCTAGACGCTGCCATATTTTCCTCTTTCTTTATCACCGCCATCTTTTTTCCTTGATATCCAAGCACTCTCCATCTTCTGAATATCTTGTATAAACCATTTGTCTATTTGAGAACCTTTGAATATATCTATTTTGTAGATGGTATTTGTGTTTTAAAGTAACATGAATGAGTACAGAGTAAAAGTAGACAGATTATGTTGTGAAGCCACTCAACCATTTTCTTGAAATGTTCACACCTTTCACTTTCAGACAAAGTAAACATTAAGCACAGAATGCAGATAGTGATCTCAATGAAAAGACGGTGTGACCAAGAGTGTGTAGAGACCCAGACAAAATGTCATGGCCCATTAGAATAAATCACACACTGCATTTGGTTGTTTCACATGTCTATATGCACTAGGCGATTGACTTCAAGAATATCTGGAAACTACATACTCTATGTTGCTCATTGTGAATTTTCAATGACCTATAGTTGGTGAACTATGAGCTGATGTGTTTGTGGTAGGATTTAATTCGTCTTTAAGGCTACAGTCCTGCTCAGCCCCAAGAATGATTGTGAGTTTTGAACAACCCCTTATCTTGTATCACTTAGCTTAGCAAAAGACTTGCAACTACCCAATTTGACTCTCTACTATCTCCATCTATAAATACCCTTCCATCTGGATTGCCAAAAAGAACACCTACAGTCTACGCAGACAGCTTGAAACGCCCTCAAGCTTCTTTCAAACCTCAGTTTGTATTTTTTTCTTTTTTTAGTCATTGACAGGCAATAAACTCTGGTCTTCACATTCGAGTATATTCAATAGTTTATGCCTGTGTTGGTAGATAGATGGTTTCAGCGTTTTAGCTTGAACCCTGACCAGTCCCTTGCTTACTCTGGTCTCACTACTTCCCTGGCCTTATATCTCCTCTTTGTTATCAAAACCATATGAAGTAGGCTTTTCCTAGTTACTTCTTACCGTTTCCTAGCCTCACTTGTGAGATATGTTGAGGAGTCCAAAATAGAAGCAGTTGTATTGAGTTTCTCAAGCAGGTCTGACATAATTGCCCTGTCAGCCATAATCTGATTCTACAAATTTCAAACAATTTCATGTACAATAGTTCAACATTATTGCAGGCCAACTAAGATAATTAGGACTCATCATCTATTGCTCACACAAGACCCATTCTTCACAAAGTGTATTCTTAAAATAGCAAAACAAATATAGTGGTCATAAGAACAACACACTCATACCTTTTAGAGCATAGGGAGACCTTTTTTGCCCCAAAGTGACCCAGTCTAAAATAAGCAAATGTAGAGAGCTGCTGTAAGTCAGCAAAAATGGAATGCATGATGGGCTACAGCATACAGGTATTGCACTTTACAAGAAGGGGAACAGGAGGATTGAGTAACAGTATGCTATCCTATTGATGTAGATACCCTATTGGTTTACTTTAGTATAAGAAAAATGATGGTGCAGAAAATGGATAATGTAGGTGAGAATAACTACTGAGGATACTGCAGTTTTAGGAAGCACCATGTCTTTAAAATAATTGTTCTCAAGTATCCCCTTTCTGCTCAAAAGGGCTGATCCTGAAGGCTAAATTATGTGTTGTTGAATGAAGAAATGAAGACAGAGAACCTTTATGTTGCATAGAGGAACACACGTTGAGTGAGGTATGCTCACTGACAGTCATTTTAACAAGTCAATGAAAAAGGCCTACGGTGGCTCCATTTGAATATATCACATACTGCATTTGGTTGTTTCATATCTCTATACACCCGGCAATAGACTTCAAGATATCAAGAAACTGCATGCTCTAGCTTGCTCACTGGACATTCACAATGACCTATAGCTGGTGAGTGTCTATCAGCTAATGTGTTTGTGGTAAGATTTAATTCCATTGTAAGGCTACAGTCCTGGTACCGAAGACCTAAGAATGGCTACAGTTTGGCATCGCAGCCCCAAGAATGATTATGTGTTTTAAGCATCCCCTTAACGCTTTTGTGAGAGACTTGCCAGACCACAATTAATAGTGAAACACACATGCCATTCAGCATATCCTATGCTGAAAATGCCAGGGTTGATTTTTGGCAAGTAACACACAGCTACACGCACTACTCACATACGTACATACTACTTGACGTAGCTCATTTCCTTTCAGAAGCTGAGGTGAAAAGACAGTAGGTAACCAGTTTGAATAGTACCAAAAAACACTAAGGAGAATACAGATCTCCTTGTCCCATACTTGGGAAAGGCTGTATTTCATTAATAAAATAAGCAGTACATAAAAGCATTAAGACAGGACAAATATAGTTCACAAAGTGATCATTTCTATGGGCGCACTTGTCAATCTTGATCAATTTTAGTAGTTTCCCTGTACTACAATGTTAGCTCAATAACCTGTAGGTAAGCTAAGCTAAATTCATCAAGTGATGGGTTTGCACATTATCAACCATGCACACAATTTGCAATACTAATGTCTCCTTGACTCTTCAAATTGGTCGTCTAATCTACAGAGGAAATCTTTATTTAGCTATGTTTAGTTCATGGCACAACCTATAAACTCTATTTACATTACATGTTTTATATCTGGCTTGCTGGGGCATAAATAATAAACGGAGCCTCAACTCTACAGTCAGATAAAGGGGAAATTGACATTTAAAAGCAGAAACAGGGACCAGTCTGTTAGAAAAAATGAAGCAGATATCTTCAATTACCAGAGACCTTTGAGAATTTAAGGAATCTTTCATTATTATATGAGGTAAACTCATACCACACAAAGTATCACATGTCTTCTTTCAGGCTTTTCGCCAGTGAAATGGACACTATGTATTTACGTAGCAACAAAACAAAAATACAATCAGAAAATTAAAAAAAGAGATAAGCAGATATGATTTTTAAGATAATAAAAAACACCCCTGGAAACAATAGAGATATAAAAGTCAATGAGAGTGTAATTACATGAACAAATGGGGCCACAAAAGGCCACAGTAACACCAAAAACAAAAGGGGATTACTAGTACATTTCTGCTCAAAGAAGCTGGGAGGACAAGACACAATCATTTACCTTACAGGCAGGCACACTCAACTGTCCTCAAATTTCCCATCTCTCTTATCGAGGGTACTCCAACTACAAATCTATCTTTGAGACATGCCTCTCTGCCCATGCATCCTTACAGCCAGAGCAACAGACCAGTCCTTCTGACCAGATGAGCCTTTCTCCAGTGCGGTCATCTTCTTCCAAGGTGAGAAACATTTCTTACATCCTACTTCCTGACGGCTACAGCCTAGAGACCAAATTTTCAGATGCTGGACACCTATCTCCTTGCCAATCCCAAAGTTCCCAGACTTCCAATCCACTGGTCAGATGGTTCTTCAAAAAAATAAAAATGTTGTTCTTTATCCCCCTAGGATGTGGCGGTCCAGTTGGCCTGGCCCTTGGGAAGCACTTCCTGATCTAGGGAATAAATTGCAGCGGGTCCAACCCTCAGTTCTCATCAAAGCTTATAAAGAAAGCTTAATAGAAACATACAAAATGAAGGAAGGGTCCAAGGGAATAAGACCCTAACACAGTTATAAACCCCTATACAGAACATTTTATATTTGATATTTATGGAAATTTGTAAAGCGCGGCTATCGCTCCGGAAGGAGCATCTTGGCGCTGAGCGTACAGAGGGTAGAAACGTGGTGATAAGAAGGATCATATAGCTGCTAGGACCGAGGTATCAGATTGCTGGAACACCCAGGTTTTCAGAAGTTTCCTGAAATGGGACTCAGTTTCAACTAGCCTGAGATTAACAGGAAGGCTGTTCCAGGCTCTGGCAGCTAGGAAGGAGAAGGTTTTCCCCCCCCCCTGGTTTTTAAGCTTGAATCTTGGAATTATGACAAGATTAGTTCCTGAAGATCTTAAACAGCGTGTAGGGTTGTAATACGTGAAACGCTTGGAAAAGTAGAGGGTGCCTGTTTTCCTAGTAGCTTTGAATACAGTGAGCAGAAGTTTAAACAAAATTCTTTTGTGGAGTGGTAGCCAATGAAGGGCGTTAAGGGCTGCTGAGGCAGAGGACCTTCTGGGGAGTTTAAGCACGAGTCTGGCCGCGGCGTGTTGGACGCTTTGGAGTTTCCTGAGGGTAGACTTCTTTACTCCTGCCATTAGTCCATTGCAATAATCAAGTCGGGAGAGAATTAAAGCAACCGCGACTGATTTTCTGGCTGCAATGGGGAGGAAGTCAAAGAATTTCTTTAGTGATCTAATGAGACTAAAACAGCACCCGGCAGTGATACGGACATGGTCATCGAAGGAAAGGGATGTGTCAAATTGAATGCCAAGGTTACGTGCCGAGGAGAGAGCGCTCGGAGGGGCTTCTGAATTTTTAGGCCACCAGTCTTTTGGGCAGAAGGACAAGTCTTTCCCTAGAGGTATTATTTCAGTCTTAGCACTGTTGCATCTGAGATGATTTTTGTTCAGCCATAGAAAGACCTCAGAGAGACAATTCTGGAATCTAAGTTCTGCATCAGTACATTTTTTATCAATGGTGGCGACCAGCTGAGTGTCGTCAGCGTACGATGTAACGAGGATTCCGTGAGATTCAATCACTGCAAGGAGGGGGCCATATAAATGTTGAAAAAGAGAGGACTAAGTATGGACCCCTGGGGGACTCCTGATGTGATAGATCTTTCGCTGGATAGGTAAGGGCCTAATGATATCGTTTGAGATCTGAACATATAACTACGAATGAATAACTGTGGGTCTAAAGAAATCTACCTGTGTTAACCGTGTGAGCATTGACCTGCACTGTGTGCATCCTATGTGTAAATATGGAATACAACAGGATATTTCACAATGTGAAAAGTTTCCATCAGTTAAACGTTCTGTGCCGCTCTTTCTGAATATTCCAACCAGTAGCTATCTGTTGAAACTACTGATTCTTTGCACTAGGTTTTTATCTATTGGAAGTGGACGGCTATAGAGTAAAGTTGTTTTGCGTCCACTCTCTAATTTTAACAGAGCACATTCTTGTCACTTACACAATTTTTTCATGCACTGCTTTCAGTTACTAGTACATGCCACCTGATAATTGACTGAGTCCTAATGCACACTGGGTAATACACTTCACTGTTAGAACTTTGAGAAGTGGTTACAGCATGGACTCTCCACTTTTTGAAGTGTCCCAGATGATGGAAAGGGCGGCACAGAACATTTAACTGATGGAAACTTTTCACATTGTGAAATATCCTGTTGTATTCCATATTTACACATAGGATGCACACAGTACAGGTCAATGCTCACACGGTTAACACAGGTAGATTTCTTTAGACCCACAGTTATTCATTCGTAGTTATATAAAGAAGCTTACCATATTCTGCTCTTCTTTTGAGTTTAGTAGTGTTCTAAGGTGCTGGTGAAGGTAAGCCTTTCCTATGAGGATTACTAGCCAGTAATTAGTAATTACTCCTTAGCCAGTCCTACGAAAATACCCAGGGCACTTCTTATCGTTTTACTACAAACCATTCCAGGACACCTTGCTCGGAGTTTAATGAAGAAGGTAGGACCCCAGTATAGAGTTGTGAGGCTCTGAATTTCCAACCAAGGGCTGTCGTGTGAAAATGAAGGAACGTGCCCTAAAAAACACAACCCTGGTTGGTACTGAAGCCAGATCCCGTCATGTTGTGACCAGAGACAATCCGACTGGGAACAAGGTGCCATAAAAAACCTTCTTCATACTCATACCTTGTTTGCTATAAACATGTCATCAATGAAGCCCCAGTCTTTTCTTTGTTATGCCATATGCTGCTCCTCTCCATTCCCACACTGCAAGATAACTAGAGGTGGATGGCCTGCAATTAACTTCCACCTTGCCTTCCTCTCAAAGGACAGGTGGCATGCCAAGCCTTTAGTTCTTTCCCAGAGAAGTATATCACACTGCACCAAAGAGTTAGTTATTGCCAACTAAGAAGGGAAAGCCTGGTAGACCTGAACTAATTGCTTTGAAGGCTTTAAAGAAGATAAAAGGAAATGTCACTAAAATCAGCTTTGCTGAATATTTTACAAAACCCTACATTCACAAGTAAAAAGATTTTTGATAAATATGGTGAGAAAATATTTTCTAAAAGCATCTTCAAAGTCAAATAATTCACAAGTACGCTTTTACCATAGCCTATGCATTTGACCAAACTTTTGTACACTGTCACATTTGCATTTTATAAGAAGGTGTGGAACTAGCGCTTCAAAGCTCTACTTAAAGGTGACTCAGCCAATGCCATAGGTAGACTTTTAAACAGGTCAAAAAAGCACTCCTTTCACATGTGCTTGCCACTGCAATGCCCACAGCATTGAAGTCATGTTTTAAAGTTACTTGTGTGGGTGGTGTGCATTTTGACTGCGGCCTGCATGTATTGTTTAACTTTTATGTCACAGGAGGATTTCCTACACCCTACTACTGAAGGATAACTTAAATGTTAACAGTGTCAATTAGGGTTTAACCAATCTATTGTTTTGTTTAATAGTCAAAGCAAAAAGATATATTTAAATATAGAAATCAAATGAGAACATCAACAAAGGGTGCAGGTCCTTGTCTTTAATCTGTTACTGCTGTATAAAAGATACAATTTAACCAAATGCAGCAGTCCACTAGTTATCCAAATCTATTTTCAAACTAGGTTTGAAGGGATTCCACATTTGTGTCATATGACTTATAAGGTTCAGAATAAACCTATAAGGTGTTGAGGTTTTCAGACTAGAAAAGTAGAAATGGAGGGAAGATCAACATCTACATGAGATTTCCAAACTGGTTGACAGAAGCTATGTTATAGTTAGAGAAAGAAGACTAAAGTTAAGTGAGATATGTGACAATCTTTCTTCGGTGCAGGTAATGTGAAAAGAAAGGCTGTGGGGATGTCATTATCAAATGTAAATACCTGTAAATAAACTGCACATATTCACCAGTTAGGAAAGCAAACATAAAGCACTTTTTAAAATCCTGTAATGTGATGGAAACAAAGGGTTTTAATATCATCAAAATAAATCAAGACATTTACTTGGTGGTGCACAAATGATAAATATTCACTGAAACTCGATTTTCGACACATTATCGTTTTTGTCCAATATAGTTTTGTCAGTAAACCTCTATTATGTCTGTGCAAATGTAGTGCTCATTCCAATCGAAAATAATCTGTATGTAAAGGACAGTGTGCTACCACACAATACTTTGGTTACACTTAAAATTCTCCCGCCTAATGTCCTTTAAAGATAGGTGGGTTGCGAAAGATTGTTCTGAAAATTGGGTCGTGGTTCTAAAAAGATTGGGAAGCGCTGCTTTGGTGTGTTTGAATAACGGTCTCTGTGAATAAAATATAGCCGTGAGGTGTACAGTACTGAGTTGATTGTTCGTGGCAGGCAGAAAAGGACACAGCTCCTCATCCCGTCCATAACCTTTCATTTTGATTCCGTACCAAACATAACAGGATGCCGCTGTCTTTTTGACTTCCCAGATAAGCCAAGCGTTTGCCAGCAGAATAAAAATAAAGAGAGAGAATATTCAATTCTTGCTGCCTCAGCACCAGTGAAACATGGGAAAAGCGGTCACCCCCCTCTGCACAGGAGGAAGGAGCAGACTTGCTCTCCCATAACATGGAGAACAACAAGAGAAGCAACAGGGAAACAACTCTCGACCCGTGGAAGAGATCTAACACCTGCACAACCTTAAGAGAAAAACATGCCCTTTCACGAGCTGCACGGTCTGTCACGTGGTCCCTGGCAACCTCAAGAGAACACACATGCAACTGCAATACAATAACAGGTTGTAGCATGTTGAAGCGGGAACTATTATCGGACACTGTCACTCAGAAACCTGCAGTGCTTCCTCCCTGAACTGCCCTACGGTGTTATTCTCCACTTTTGAATACAATACAAGAAACCAATATGCAAATTATGCGATACCTATGCACAAGTTTACCCTTCAAACGAGCTAACAGCGATGCGGAAGCATAAAAGATGATTTACTTTCAGAAGAACATAAAGGGCTTACTTTAGGGGATTTAGGACATTTCTTTTTCACCTGTAAATTGTTTCCTGTTCCTTTAACTGTAGATTTTATGTGCCCATTAGGAACAAAAACGATGTCACCATTTTTCATTACGCTTTTGACATGTTCATTGGTTGTGAACTTAAGGTTCTGTTATTACCTTATTAAGATGAAGACGTATTTCATATTAGTAAAAGTCTTGGACTGAGAGCACTCCTAAAATATTTCCGTCCTCACAACCATATTTCAGGTCATGTCTCTTACCTCGGCAGCCTGAGTTTCCTGGTGCAGCAGAGTAAGGCCTGTCAGATCCTCCAGGAAGGAATGTGAGGAATTGAACACTTGAGCCAGGAACTGAAATCCCTCCTTCTCGTACTGATCCAAGACCTGCAATGTTAAACACATAGAATATATTCAAACTTTACTGCAATGCTTTCACGTTTCTTGACCCCTATGCTAGCAAAAGCATGCATTCTTCATTCCCCAGTCACCAATAGACAAATTGTTAACATTTTACAGATGTACATAGCAACAATTTAACTGCACATTTCTACAATTACATATAATTTCACAAGCACTAATGACTACCTCAATGGAATAACCCCATACTGTAGGTGTATTGGTTTTTCAGCACTGAAAACTTTAATCACAAATTTAAGTCTAGGTATCTCTCCTAAAGTCATATTTATATGCCACAGGTGAGTCAATTGGATCGCTGATGAATATGTTTCATATCTTCAGTAACGCTCTTTCTGGTGAGTACTCATTCTGACCGTAAGTTAGACAACTTTTGGATCAGGCACCAGAATGGACCTGGAAACTTTTTTTTACAGCAGTTGCTCCCAAACTACAGTAGGTGGCACCAATCAGACTCTTTATCAATATCATCTCACCTCCAGCAGTAGCAGTGTACAGCTGTATATAGGTGCCACCCTTGTTCACTGATGTCCTATTTTAACCAAGCATTCCTCATCCTCAAAGCAGAGCATCAGTGATAGACTGAGAACCATGACAGCATGGAAAATCTAACCTGGAACCTTATTACCACCTGAAAGACCACTGCAAAGAAAGGGAGGGGGGAAGGTGTTGTAGAGGAAGCACGCTTCAAGGGTGGATTTGTAAGCAAATTAATATTATATTTATTATGAACGCTAGAGAGTACTTGATGTTCCCATTACAGCTAGCAAGTAACTGATCTCCAGAATCTCCAGAGCTAGAACCCACATGGAATCCAAATCCAAATGGAATGTTACATTTAAAGTAGAAGGCACATCAAAATATAGTATGAAAATACAATAGAAGGACTGTGAGGAATCTGCGGTTAGAGATTGCACCAGAAAGAGTGTAACCAAAGGTAAGTAACTTGTTCTTCAGATGGATACTTCAAAGCTGTACCTTTCAAAAGGTGGAGGCTTGGAGGAGTGGATTTCAAATAAAAATATATTGTTGGCCAAGCAGACAAAATGGCCCTTCCTGCAGACTTGATAGTCAAGGCAGTAATGCCTGGTCAAGGTGTAGACGGATAACCATATAGCTGCCTGGCAGATGTCCAGCAAGCACACCAGCCGTAACCAAGGCCATGGTGCCATTCTTAACTCTGGTAGAATTAGCCCAAAGGCTCTCAGGATGCTCTTTTCTGGACATGACATATCACATTGTTATGCAAAGTACGATCGTTTTCTGGACAGCCTTTCCTTTCCTAACACCAGAGACCTTCTTTTCAAAACTTTTGTCATCCACTCAGTGCTCCTTAGTTCGATCGTTGTAAAAGCAAAAACCATCCCCGAGTCCAACAGTTTGTAAAGCCTCTCCTCCTAGGCGGATGTTTCAGCCAGAAGAAAGTGGGGCACAAGATGGATTCCTCTAGATGGAAAGTCAACACCACTTTCAATACAAAGGATGCTGGATTCCGAGCACCAACTTGTCCGGGAAAAATGTGGTATATGGTGGTTGTACTGACAGCGCCTGCAATTCACTGACACGACACAGCAGTACTTGCAATGAGGAAGACGGTTTTAAGGGTCAGTAACCTCAGAGGAGATAAGAACCAAATTAAGGTCCCACTGAGGCATACCAAAGGGTACAGGGGGAAATATATATGTAAGCCCTGTCAAAAGAACCGAAGACCTAAACCATCAGGGCTGATCCGGCAGAGACTGAAAAACCGAAAGGGCAGACAAATAACCTTTAAATGTGCCTAGGGCAAGTCTTTGCTCGTTCAAAGATAGGACAAACAGGAGAACATCTGTCGGTTTAGCCCGCAGAGGGTGTAGAACCCTTCACTACTGTTGGAAGAGTAGGTCCTCCTGAAGAGGTAGGCGAAGTAGGGGACCGACACTCAAAATCAGGAGGTCTGAGCACCAGATTATTCGATCCCCAATGAGCTAAGCCCAGTCCTGCTGCCCTTCGTGAGAACTCAAGAAAGCAGGAAAAGGAACACGCAAAGGAACTCTAGTCCCCCATGAGGCTAACTGTGTCTCCCGGGGAACCTCGAGATGGTAGCTTTACAGCAAAAAAATGCCAACAATGAACATTCTTAGAGGTGGTAAAATGATCTACCCAATATTCACATCTCTGGGTCAATCCGCCCTGAACAATCTCTGGATCCAGACACCGATCATTGTCAGCTATATGGTGCCTGCTGAGCCTGTGCCCCCTAGTGTTCAAGACCAGATCACTGGCAGTCTTGAAAATCCCCTGCAGATCCTGCCAGTACCCCAGCCTGAGCATCCCTTAGCAAGGAGCAGGTGACCCTACATCGCTCTATTTATTGCAGTACCACATGTTTGTCATGTTGTCCATGAGGATTTGCACTAAACTAACCTTTGCAGAATGCAGAAAGGCCTTGAAAGCCAATTGGGTGGCTCACAGTGCCAGAGGATATGTGCCTTGGTTCCAGCAGAGACAAGTAGCCCTAAATGTTGGCCCACCCCAGCACAGAGTCAATGCTTTTTTCACCACTAGGACTTTCAGATGGGATAGGGAGAACGACCGTTCGCAAGCCAGGCTCAGATCCTTCCTCTACCACAGAAGGTCTGAGTCACTTCATCTGACAAACAGATGTTGTCTGAGTGGCACCCCCAGTGTTAAGCCCATTAATGACAGAGGTTCTATTGCAGAGCCTGCAAGTGCCAGCTCGCATGAGGCACCAGCAGACTGAATGAGACTAAAAGTCAAAAACATTTCAGAACTGTCCAGGCCACATCATTGGACCAAACCTGAAAAATCAGGTCAAAGTCTGATAATCTGGGACTCATTGACTGGAAGACCTTGAACGGTACCATGTTCACAGCACTAACTAATAAAGTAATCCTCTACATTGGCCAAAGATGGATATTTCATCTTTTTGGTGGAGAAGCCTAGGGAAGTGAGGAGCAAGATGGTCGTCTTCAGGTTGTCCACGACTGACTGTGACAAACTCGGCTTCAAAACTCATCAAGGTACAGGAATACGTGAACAACCGACATGCAACCATCATCTTTGCAAATATCCAGAGGGCTGAGGTAAGCACAAATGCAGGACAGTGAACTGCAAGTGGTCATTCCTACCACAAATTGGAAGTACCATCTGTGGTACTGTGGGAGAAGTACATGAAAATATTCATCCTATAGATTCAAGGACTCCATTCAGTCCCCAGGGTCACAAGTGGAGAGGACCTGGGTCAGAGTCAGCATTTTGAATTTCTCCATCCCTTAAGGTGCAAAATTGGTCTGAATCCACTGCCCAGTAAGTAACAGAAGTAGCGCTTACTGCCGACCTCCTTTTCAGGGACCTTCTATATTGCCCCTTTACCCTGCAATGACTGAAACCCTTAGGTAAAATTGAAGGCATGCTCCTCTAAAGTCTATATCATAGGAGTGTTTGACCGAAATAGAAAAGCGTAAACATGAGTGACAACATGCAGGAATCATTGTTCGATGGTAACAGCATGCCAGTTAGACTGAAAAATGTATTCTGCCCCTCACTGGCTTTGGGTGACTGCTAAGGTGGAAATGTGTTTGTTTATTATTGCATATTCCAGTCTGTGCATCGAAGTCTGCTCACTTATAACTAAGCCTTTAGAAACAGTCATCCTCACTAGGGCTTGTGACCTTGAGCACATCACAGTAGCCAGGACTCTACTTAGTATCACAAGCAGCTACTAGATCAACGAGAATTGCATGTGGTGTAATATTTATATAGTGCCAGAAACAGCATTTCCTGATATGAAATCTGTTGCAGGCAGAAGATGTGCCAGGAAAAGTCAGCTTAAAAAAAAAAGAAATGGAAAATGTCAATGCAAAAAGGCAGAGTGGTTTCAAGTCTGACACTGGAAAGGAGTTCAGCTTCCAGATGTGAACTGGTTGCAAAAGCTAAATAGCAGCAACTAAATCTGCGATGAAACAGAAATAGGAGGCATGTGTCAGGATCTTTAAATCAGGAAACACGTTTTATGTATGTGTGAAGGCAAGTAGCACAAATACAGGAGGAAGGATGTACAGGGCAAGATAGGAAAAAAAAGCGTACCATCTCAAAGGTTTCCACATTACATGTACATGTGAATAAAGAGATTGGGGGTTAGGAAAAGGTTGCTGTGAAAACCCGTCAGTTGGGGATAGATGGATTTCTTCCAGATTAACAGCCCATTCAAGAAATCTAGGCCTAATGCATGTGGTATGAAGCTTGACTCAGTTTTGGATAACACTATCCTCTCTCATATGGATAGAAAGAATTGTGATAACCATGAGGTTCTAACTGCGTAAACTACTGTATCTATCCAATATTGAGAAGATGAAGCTTCCAAGAGCCTTCTTCGGAGAGCTAGATAAAGTATTAGCAACATTAAGGTGGAATGGAGAAAAGTAGAGTTGTCATGGAAAAACGACATTTCCGCAGCACAAGGAACGGCCAGGAGCTCCAAATTATTAATTTTATTACATAACCGCTCATTTGTAGTTTGTGCCGAAGAGGGTTTTACATTCTTAACTGTTGGTGACCAGCAGTAGTGATGCTGCACACGTCGCGGGGAGTAGTATTAGCAGCGAAAACTAAGAGCAGGTATCTCACAAGATTGCTAGCAGTTGTGGTGTATTGTTGGAATGGATATATCACTATGACACATGTTAGACAAGTTTATGTACCTGACATTACAATTTGATGCCCTTCCAGTGGAATTGGCCCACCATCAGACTTAAAGGTGTTACAAGGGAAGGACCTACAACTAGATAAGGTGGGAGACTGGTGCTCTGATGGTTGCTACATAGTTTTCATTTAAGTGCAGGATGAAGAACAGATCCCCGTTGGGCAGTTCAGAGCGTTTGGGACAGTGAATCTTATAGAGGAGCACATGGGTGAATGGTAATGTGGAGCCGCTAACTGATGACACCGCAAAGGCATTACTGACATGGGGTATGGGCCGCAGGATAGTTTCACATCTATATGCATGAATAGTCGCAGCACTAGGCAAGACTCTAACCAGTCTGAAGGCATGATTGGAGAAGACTACAGGTAAAGAGCTTGAGGATGAGGAATGGGACAAAATCTTTGATGATGTTGCCCACAAAACCTATTTAACATCAATTAGTATGCATAGGATATTAAGAACGCGATCTGGTTCGAAGTGCCAGATGCTGATCATTATGATTTGATATCGTGATTTCAGGGATAATGAAACAAAACAGTCCAGCATACCAATGTGGTGGGAGACATATGAGAGGGGGTTTACAGACACTTCCCTGGCTTTGCCAAATTGCATAATAGCGATACATTGTACATCACATGAGGCCCCTTAACTAAAGACATGGCAAGCAGATGCAATCAGTTGAGCTGCTGCAGAGGCTTTCATTTGTTCAACAGTCTACGCAATCTAGAGAAAGAAAGTCAGGAAAAAAATTTCATGGACAACCATCAGTACAAGCTATGACAGTCCAGGGGAAAATATTTTCTATGAATCTAGTTTCTTTGTGTGCACATATCCAAAAGATAAGTGCCCCTGTCCAGTGGGCGGAATAAGCCAAAAGAATGACTAGGAATTGGCAAACATACTAAAATACCCCATATCATCAGGTGCCACCTTCTCCCAGGGTTGCAAACAAAACAGGCATAACACCAAGGATAGCGCAGTTATCTTCTCAACCTTGTTACTCCCTGCACAGTCTTACACAGATTATCTCTATTTTTTTACACATTTGTCAGATTGAGGCCACCAGGTCTACCAGTCAAAATACTGCTTCATCTTGGTAAGCTCCTTATGATCTTCATTGTTTAACCACAACAGCTGCTATCTTATCACTCAATTGCTATAAATTTTGGTCTAGTGTACCGTAATAATGTACTTATGCTCCAGATTACTCAGCAGTCCACAATATTCAAAATAGTTGCAAGTCCATTCTTCCAAAGTAATAGTCTCTTATACGTCTTCACAAGTTTATTCCAAAGTTCCAAGTTAATTCCAAAGTTCCAATTATAAGTCTTCAATACATCAATTTCAGTGAGGATAATACAGCTGCCATACATCTGCCAACACGTGTTTCGTCGTGTGTAAATCTAACACATAGACTTCCTCAGGGCTGTAACAAGAATATATATTGCCCACCATTAGAATAATTCAAATTGTAAAACTTGCAAGGAAAAAGAAAACATAGTCCCCTTCACCTCAAGAAAGTATTCTGTGCATACTATCATGTAGGCATTTTACGTGAGGAATTCATAGAGAGAAAGTATCCCATTGAAAATCAGAGATAATAGACATTCTGAATATCTGTGACTTCCTTATACTTACTTAGCTTCTTTGATTACTTAAATGATAATGATGTCAACTTGCGTTTTACTACACAATATGACACAAGGAAGATTGAGTTTTTAGATGTTGAATTATAAGTAAAAGATATGAAACTCTGTTCTAAAATGTTTAGGAAAGATACTGGCTGCAATGCAGTTTTGTATGCAACGAGTTGTCACCCTAATTGTCAAAAGAGATCTATTCCCTACTCTGAAATGGTTAGAGCAAGGAGAAATTGCTCTGAAGATGAAGATTTTGAATACAATTTATCAGACATGTCAAATAGGTTTGTAGCCAGAGGCTATAATAGTGATGTGATTAATAAGGCTAGAAGGAGAGCAAAGAATCTACAAAGGCAACATACCTTGGCAGAAAAAAAGAAAACAGATGGACGCATGGATAAGGTACGGTTGATCACCCAATATAATACAGAGTCCAAAGTACTGTATTCCATTGTTAGTAGGCATTGGCATCTATTGAAAGCAGATAACGATCTGCTGCCGTATATCACAGAAATACCATCAATTACATTTAGGAAGGGCAGAACACTAGCTAATGATTTGAGCCCGAGTTATCCCATCAAAGCTAGGAAAGAAATTTGGTTAACTGGTGCGACGAAGGGTTTCCACAAATGTGGTCGATGTAACTCTTGTAGATGGGCAAAGAAAAAAGTGCTTCAATTTAGTTATAATGGCTCGGATACATTTGTCATAGATACATTCATTAATTGTGACATGACTTATGTTATATATGTTATATCTTGCTCATGTGGACAAATATATGTGGGTAGCACCATCAGAAGATTGAGAGACAGGATGACGGAACACTTCCGAGCTTGGAAGAATGGTGACACGAGATACCCTATTGCTGCCCATAGTGTTCAAAATAATGGTAACCAAGAACAACACCAGTTTAGTTACCATGGGATTGATCATGTAACACAAGACCCCAGGGGGGGGTAATAGACAATTAAAGTTAAGAAGAAGAGAAGTGATTTGGCTCATGAAGTTGAGAGCAGTAGAAAGAGGACTCAATATTGATAACGAGTATCAATATTATCTGGGGCAAGAGTAACAGTGATGATTATACATGCCTAAAGCGGTGGAATGTTAATGTATAATATCTCATGTAATACGTCTGTTATTATTTATACTTGTCTGTAAGATAGGTAAGGATAACGAATGTCAAGTAATTATGGTCATGTGGAATTATTCAACTATAACATGCGAGAATATGTTGCTAATGAGATTTGATGTTATCTCCTATGTATAGCTTATTGTTAGACAGAGGTATTGATATATGCATATATATGTATTATTAATGCAAAGTGTTATTATGTTTACTATGAGTACTATGGCGATGTTTCGGTTAGTTGTCTACTAATACACCTTTCTCTATACTTACTACACCTCAACCTATTTCTATACTTCACTTTACTTAGAGTTGATTTTATTGATTTCCAAGTCGGAAGTTTGACCAGCAGCTACGTATGCTAACACTACTATGTAGAGGTGATTTCATTGGGTTAGCGTAGTATTTATGGAGATACTACATTGGCTCATATATATATAATCTCCACAGATAGGATCGCTCGAGGGGAGTGCCTTATCTTACAACCATTATGTTAATGTTGGAATACGGTAATTAGGAGAGTCTATACTTTTTTGCGATATTTATGTGTTAATATCTGATATTGGCCATACTTTACTTTACCCCACCATCAGATCGGATTGGTTTGGGGGAACATATCTCTGAATATTGTAAAAACAATATCGAATTAAAATTCAAGAAAGACTATAAAACACAATATATTAAATAAAAATACAGAAGGGATTAGACCTTTCTCGGATTGAACTGCAAATAACGCTTTGTAATACTAACAAATCGTAAATAGCATTAAACAAGATCCCAGAGATTCTATCGTTAAAAATTCCCCACTACAATATGGCGGCCACATTTGTTCAGGATAAATGGACCTTTCAAGATGGCGCACATGCGGAACGCCGTCGGACAGCGAGGATACTTGCCGCTGTTATTTGGGTATGATGTTATCGTTTTACTTGGGAGGCGAATACTTAGACTTAACGCTTTAACTACTTATTTTCCTGTTGTATGATTTTATAACAGACTTCTCCTTTTACAGGAGGAACGTATTGAAGTTGGATAGGACTGAGTTATATTACCATTTGGGTAAGCTTATATCAGGTAGGGATCTTACAATGCAAAACGTATAGTGATTTAGCGTGTATATTACCGCAATTATATTTTTTTGTTGTATAGGTTCTTTGTATTTAATGTGACTACGTTTGAATAAGCGACGCTTACTGTGTGGAGAGGAGTCGATTGGGAACATTGAAATATTAGTACATTTTAATGGCAAGAACCAGGACTACTAATAAATATTTGGTGTTATGACTAGATCCATAGATAGAATTGTGAATAGGGCATATTCTTTATTTTACAGTACATGTCCTCATATCGCAATAAACACGGATGGTGTTGGTAAGTTAAGGCATCTTGTTCTCTCTCTTTTTTATACAATTAGATAGATCTTCAGTTTAAGGTTAACATTTAATTTTTATGTTGCCAATTACAGATACTGATCGATGATCCGATTATATATTAGCCACACTACGATTAATAATATTTACGCAACCCCCAGCACAAACTAAGGTGGGTCGTTATGAAAACTTCTAATTAGAAATAAGACAGGGTTACATGCAATGTACAGAACAAATAAGGTAATTTGTCTTTTAGGTTTTTCGAAGTAGTGAGTGGCATACCTTATATGAAGAATATTGGTATTCTCGTTCTTTTTAGGTGAGTGATACATTTCACACTTACGCCTAGGGAACTGAATTAGCCTGCGTATATTTTTGGTTTAACTTTAGCTTGGAGAATGTACTGGTTCTGGCAAATATTATGGATAACACTCATATCCTCGTTGCAAATATATACATTAAACTCAAACATATGAGTTTTATTATGGTGAAGTGACTTCTGATTAGATCGTAGGGAGTTATTGATAGCATGGTTTGGAGATGTATTTATAATGTTTGGTTTATATCTATTTGCGCTTATTTTGCCATTTAGACACTTTGCCTGGTTAACAGGAAGAGGAGGTCATACTTACAGGAGAGGATTACTAATTTGAGGTGAATATTCTCTATTACCTCCTGTTTGAATGCTACTGGGTTATAAGGAAGTCACAGATATTCAGAATGTCTATTATCTTCGATTTTCAATGGGATACTTTCTCTCTATGAATTCCTCACGTAAAATGCCTACATGATAGTATGCACAGAATACTTTCTTGAGGTGAAGGGGACTATGTTTTCTTTTTCCTTGCAAGTTTTACAATTTGAATTATTCTAATGGTGGGCAATATATATTCTTGTTACAGCCCTGAGGAAGTCTATGTGTTAGATTTACACACGACAAAACATGTGTTGGCAGATGTATGGCAGCTGTATTATCCTCACTGAAATTGATGTATTGAAGACTTGTAATTGGAACTTTGGAATTAATTTGGAACTTTGGAATAAACTTGTGAAGACGTATAAGAGACTATTACTTTGGAAGAATGGACTTGCAACTATTTTGAATATTGTGGACTGCTGAGTAATCTGGAGCATAAGTACATTATTACGGTACACTAGACCAAAATGTATAGCAATTGAGTGCTCAGAGGTATTTTGAACTGTTGATTTCTGTGTACAACGGAAAATTTGGAGTGTAGGATACACGCCCTCCCTCTAGATGCACCTTACTCAGATTAATAATATAATATAAATTATCCCTGCTACTTAGTGAGGAGAGCCCTAAGACTGCTAGTATTCCTTTTTTCTAGCTGCTATCTTATATCTGCAACGGTCAACACCCTATCTCCAATCTACTACATGTCTCCATCTGCAGATAATTTCTCATTTTCTAACATTTTGAAACAGTTGTCAGACTCTGTTAGTACTCTTTACCTGTCAATTACCATTTACATTTCCAAATTTCTAAAGTACATTTCACTCTCTTTAGAGACTATTGAATATGGGGCACTAAATACCTTCTTACTCATCTAAAATGCCAAGCTACATGGTATGTCCCCCTGACCTTGCCATGCAAGAAAACCCGACTGTTATGATAATTGTTTCCTCCGCACACGACTTGCAAAGGTTCTCATGCTGGTGGGTGATCTGCCGGCAAATTCTGCAGGGTACTCTGTCCAATGCTGTATAAACAAATATGTCCTTTAATGGTATATGGCTCATGTTGATTTTAAAGGTGGTTGCACGAAAAAGAGAAGTTCTATATTTTTAAAATGAATATCAAAGAGCCACACTAATCAAAGCTCTAGCTGCAAAACGATCATTGCCTTGTTGCATTTGAGAAAAAAACCTTGCCGACTTCACATATATTGACATTAGTTGGCGTAGTCCTTTCAGCCCACACTTTATAACCTACATTGGTGAATGATGTGTTAATAAATTTCTTCTTATTTTTTAAATTATTTTTCATACTAATTCCACAGTAATAATCCCACCGCCTTTTTGACAACTCTTTTTTTATGCCTACCAAATAACCGTGTTAACATTTTGTGCCACTTATTCAGCACCGTATGTAAAGACAAACGTCAAAACTATGCTTCTCAAGATATATTGTGCCATTCAATGGGTTGTAGTGTAGTAGGTCTCATCTGGGTAAAATTTCCCTGGTTCACTGCTGCACCTCATAGAATTATCAATCACTTTTTGCAACTATGGCATGGTACAGGGGCCCAACCATCTGCTTATGTAAGACCTTGGTATACATACTATCTCCTTCAGAAATGTGGCTTGCAGACGCCCAAAACATTAGTATATTCAGTTCTGAAACATTCAGTGTTTGTCAATATGCCCTTTTGGTGACAATTTGAGGTTTCGCCATTCCAAATCTCATGAAATTTGTTTGGTGCCGCCATAGCAGAAAATTCTGTGGTTGCATCGGGTGCAAAAAGCTCTGCTCTGCATGTGAGAAAACCAGAAGGAGAGTTGGTTTTATGTGATCATTTTTCTGAGGCATATGGTGAAGGTTATAATGTAAGAACACTTTCTAGAGCATGCATAAAAACAACTGTTCAAGACAGCAGATGGCCTGTTAAAAAATAACATAACACAATAATTTCCAAGTAACAATTTCATTGTTTGAGTTTAGCCCAGTCTAAGCTATTCATAACAAGATAAAAAAATTGCCTTTAAGGAGCTTCATGCCAGCCTTGGTGACGCTCTAAGATGCGTTTGCAGATTTTACTCCACTCTCTCAAGATCCAGGATGATTGGCAAAATAAAACTCCTTTCTCATCGACCTAACAGGCTGTCGGAGATCCTTGTCTGCCTAATCGTCTGCAAGCTCTCATTCCTACAGTTAGCCAGAAGATCCCAGAGATTCCAAACCACTCATTTTTCTTGAAGAGCTATCTGGGTAAATGAAAAGCAACAGTGGCTCACTCAATGTTAAGGAATAGTTAAAGGATGTTTATGACTTAGGCAATTATCAGCCAATCTCCCAACTTCCTTTCCTGAACAAATGAAAATAATATGTGGCTTCTTGGATTCAACCATACTTGGGAAAAAACTATATTTTTGACTCCACTCAGAAAAGAGCATGCAATTGGTGAGGCCAACAACCTTGGATGAATGAGAATGATGTCAGTATAGGCCTCGGTTTGTAACATCTCTCAGCAACAGTTAATACCTCTGATAATTCAATTATTCTTCTCCGGCTCAAGGAGCTGTATTGGGAGCCCAGTTCTAGCATGGATAGATTTCCTTCTTTCTGCCTGAGTTGAATCTATTGCCACTGACTCTTTTGAGTCCCCTCTATGGCACATCAAGTGGGTGCCCATAGGGTTCATGGCTATTGCCTCTATTATTCAATAGGTACATATTTCAATGGGTGGAAGAATAACATTAATACCAAGCATGATTTTAATGTATGCCGATGACACCAAGCTCCTGATTCACCTCACTCCAAACTGGGGACACATCATTAATTTGCTCCATTTATAATAAGAAATTGTTTAGCTATTATCCGCTCATGGATATCCTGCAGCTCCTTGAAGCTAAAACAACGAAATACAGAAGTAATTTTTCCCAACTCTACATATGGAAAGTGTATCATTGGACAACCTCCATTGGGCATGTAGGATGCCATTGGCTTCAGTGAAAATCTGGTAATCTTAATGGAACACAAGCTCTACATGGAAAATCAAATAGCAACAAAATGTATTTTCCATCTAAAATGCCATTGTCGTAATACTCCAGATTTGGAATGCCGACCATTGTTTATACATGTGGTCATAGCCTTTAACCCCTTAAGTGCTGCTGACAGCCAATGGTCGTCAGCAGCGCTACCTCCCCAGTGCTGCGCACGACCATTGAACGTCCATTCAGCACTAGTTCTAATGGACAGCGCAGCACTGGGGAGAAATGTTTACACGCAGCTAAGGTGTTAATGAGGCCTGTTAAAACTATGGCATCATCATCTTTCTTTCAAAGCTCTCCCAGTTTCATCGTGATTGGGTTCAAAATCAAAACACAATATTGAGAATCTTGCTAGGGCACATAAGATCATATCACACCAGCATTAACTAAGCTTAATTATTTCCCTGTAGCTCAACTGGCGCTTCATATCTCTATGCATTGTTCAAATGGGTAGTCTACAACACTGCACATTCCTTTATAGCACTTTACTTTCAACCCCAATGTATCTCACATAAATCCAGAACCAGGGAAGCCAACAACAAAAACAGCTTTTTGAGACGCAGCAAGGCTGTAGAATGCACTACCTCTAAAATTCAGACTTATTCATTATCTTCTAATTTTGTTACATTATATATATTTGTAAAGTGCACTATCACCCTTGAGGGTATCCTGAAGCGGAGAAGGTGTGCACGATTAGCCCTGCCTATGGTAGTCTGGGTAAATTTAAAGCCAGGTCTTCATCTTTTTATGGAATTCAAGAAGAGAGGAGGAGGTTCTGAAGTGGAGTGTGAAGTTGTTACACGCCTTATGAGTGTTGTAAGAGAACATCTGTCCTCCTGATCTGGTTCGATCTATGCGTGGGATGTGTGTGAGTAGTAGTCCTGCATAGCAGTGCTGTCTGGGTGCTTGGTGGAAGTAGATGTGATTTTTTAGGTAGGTTGTGTAGTGTCTTGAATGTATGTATGAGTAGTTTGAATTGAGCGTGTTTGTGTATCAGAGTCAGTGCAATTTCCTGAGATGTGGTGTGATGCGAGTCCTGTGTGGTGGGAGGCTGAGGCTGGCTGCCAGGTTCTGGATGGAATGCAGTTGTCTAATGATTTGCTTGGTGATCCCAAAGTAGAGCGTGCCGATGTATGGTGTAGTCCAACTTGCTAGTGACTTGGGCATGAGTGACAGTTTTTTAGTGCTGCTTGGGTGCCATTTGAAGATCTGAAAGCAGTTACAAACTCAAGCCTTCCAGATTGATTCGGTATTCTAAAAGCCAAAGTAATAACATAGGCCTCCCCCACACAAATAAACCTGATGCAGTATATCCTATGAATAGCATTCTCGATTGAATAGTTTAGATTGGAAGGATTAGTACGTAGAAAGGGTAATTAAATCCATATATAGAAAGGTATCCATCCTTTTGTTTATAGAAGTATGGGCCAGCGTAGTGAGCAATAAGTTGCATTCCAAGTGATTATTTACTATGGAAACCTTCCAGTTTTGTCACAAATAAAACTTTAAAGTTACAAACTTTTAACAAATGGCACCGTCTTTCCAACTGTAAATATCATGAGTGATGTAATATGTGAGATCGTAAGCAGTGCTTTGACATTCTATTTGCGCAAAATATGAGGTCAGAATTTTTCTGTGAACTTGAGAACACCACGCTTTTGAATTATTTTCTGTGTATGATAATCTGTGTTTTATTTTCAAGTTGGCAAATGTTTACCAGTATTTATGCTGAACATAATTTAGGTGACTAAGTTTATGTATCCTATTGTGGAATATTTACCGAGCTGATATTATAAGTACCATTGGCAGTCTGAAAATAATGACATTTTTGCATTGAGTATCAGTAGCAGCTGGTAAGTATGTCGATTGGAGGGCCGGGCAAATGGGTGAGGGCATAAAATAAATACAAAGCATAAATACACATGAAATAAATAAAAAAAAACACTTACCTGCTTGTGCAGACACGTCCTTCTCGCTCCACACCTCTTCTTTCCGACGTCATGTCCCCAGCTAACATACTTAACCAATCCTAGCGCTGCTCTCAGCATGAGAGAAGAAGCACGATTGGAGGGAGCAGCATCTCTTGGTACTCCCAAGGACATTTGAGGCCTGGGCAAGCTCTCTACGCAGCTGCCTAGCACAGCTGGGTTGAGAGGTTTACAGTGCGCATGTCAGGCTGGCTGTCACAAGACGCCTGGCCAAAGGGACAAGCGCACTATAAACTAGTGCACTGGAAGCCCACCACTGCTGCCACTCAGCAGACCCCACCCCTTCATGAGTCAGGACGGGTTGACGAAATATAAAATGGTAATGAATTAATGTCAGTACTATTATATTTTCTTCTCTGGGGCTTTTCTTGGGCATTTAAGTGGGGCTATGCTCCAAAGGAGGAGCAGCCCCTGTGAGTATCCCACCTTTGATTTGAAATCAGTTTTTTTAATCATGTAAAATTTGAACACTGCTGATCTGAAGAACCGAGTTTTAGAACCCAGCGGCGCCAGGGGCACGCCCAATGTCTTCGAGTTCACCTGTCTTAGAAAACAGAGACACAGGATACTTCTCGGTGACGTCAAAGATCAAATTTATTGGCTGCAACCAAGAACAGAAGTCTACGAAGTACGACACGGGTAGTTCGCTAGAGACTGCTCAATTTTCACATTGCGAGACATCGTCTTTTATGCTAAAAATCACATTCCTGACAAACACCAATTATTTACGAACTGCCCAATCATAGGTGACTTTAAAAAAGGTATTGCATAATGACAAGCCCACTTTTTTCAGTTGTCCAGCCCACCATCAATTACACGGGAAAGCCCAACATTCTTGCTCGGACAGGCCGGACGAACCCATAATAAAAGGACCACAACTCAAATCATAAATAGGCCATAAAAGAAGGAACAGAAACAGATGTGAAGCAAGATAGAAGGGTGTGTGTGTGTACCATAAACTCAGCAATGTCCTGCTCTTTGATCTCTATCTTGACCAGCTGCCGAACAAGGAACTGGCTCAACAAGGTTAGCTTCGGGCAACAGAGTCAGTTCGCTCAGGTCATCTAAAAGTCAGCTAAAGGTGTACATGTCCCAAAGACTCGTTCGGCCGTAGTCATCGGCCTATGTGAGGGCAACCACAAAATGGCTGCCATACACAAAATGGAACCTGAAGGTTCAGAACAAAATCCCTGAATACGTAGTGATTCCATTGATCGAACATGACGAAAACACTCGTACTTGCCGCACTCGTCATTTGCGGTTTGCTACTACCAAAATCATAACGATACCATGACCTTTACGGAACAGGTTCGGAATCACGGAACCTCAGCCCTCCTTTTGCCCTTACATAGGCAATAACCTAAACTCACGTCAGTCTGAATCCAGGTCTATATTCATCAGATCATCCAGATGTTGTTGTAGCATCATCCTAGTATTTAGTAAATCTCTCTGGACAGGTCTCCTTGCACACGAAGTAGCACAAAGGCCACATATAGCAGGAGCACACTGTACGCAAAGACAAAACAGGAAAAGAATAGCTAAAACCATCCCAATGATCATCAGAATCTTCCATCCCCAAGTGGATAACAATCCCCAAAACCATCCCATTAACGACCAATCTCCTTCGTCCACATGTATAGACTCGGAGATCTTATGTAGTTTGGAAATGGCTTGGTACACTGTCGGAGCGTTGTCTGGAATGAAAACGCAGCAGCTCGATTGAATCAGTTTACATACCCCTCCTCTATCTGCAAGTATAACATCTAAAGCAACTCTGTTCTGAAGAGTCATAAGGCGATCCGACTGGAGCTTAGCAGTCAAGTTACTAAGGGCACCGACAGTTTCAACTATGGTGGACTCAACCACTCTCGTCAATTGTCGTATGTTCCTGCTGTTGACCATAGGTCCCCAAAACGGCAGAAAACCCTTCAGGAAATCTCCTAATTCTTGTCTTGCGGTATCTTACTTACTGAAGACACCTCTAACACCTCTCGTTCTATGGTAATGTGTCGCAGCTGTATACGTAGAAGGCAACAGGAACGAGTCATAACATGTGCCCGAAAAGTCAGGGGGCAACCATGTGTATGCTCTGTCGTAACAGACAAAATAGGTACCCTTAGCTGCTAAAAACGATGGGGAAGTCTGGGACGCAAAAACATATGTCTCAGTGCAGATACTCTTCCCTAACTGAGCTCTCGGATTCTTGCCATTACCTTGCAAACAAAAATGACCACGATGGGGTACGATCCAAATCGGAGAAGATCTTTTTGCTCGCTGGTTTCCACTTAGACTAACACCATATCCAGTCATCTTCCATCCAATATATGCTAGTGTCTCATCTCTCGGGATAGTCTCATAGGAGTCAATTCCTCTAATCATGTCTACTATTCCCTTAACTAGAGCACTATTCTTTGGATTGTCTTTCACAGAACGTAGGGGGTAAACTTCACGAGCATAGATAAACATAGTTCTGTATGCCCACACAGAACCATTATAGCTGAATGGCAGGACCAGGTAAGGAATTCCTTTATCAGTAGTATGAGGCATAAGGCCACACACCCAACAATTAGTGGTGTTCACTACTAGCTGATGTTGGTGCAAAAGTTGAACAGAAGAGTTATTAACAAATTCCAATCTTCTAATGGACTCATGTTCAGGCAAAGGGTGAAATGAATGCGAAGAAACACGTGAAGAAGGTATGGGTTCTGTCGTGGGTGTAAACGTCACTTGAAAAGAGAATATAATATATCCCATCAAAAACATCATTATGCTAAGTAGCATCAAAAGACATATCAGAAAAAAATGTCTACTCATTATTTTACATAATTTTGTCTTAAAGTTCATTTCTTCAACGGTTCTCTCCGTCTCGAAAAACTCCATCTTCTAACCGTGCTGTTCGTGGCAGTTGGTTCTATTCACTCAAGTGCACCACTGAATGTTCCAGGGAACGCCCTAGAACAAACCAGAACTGTCGACCTTGTGTCTTCCAGCCGTACACTCGGAGTCTTTATACCGCGACCCTACAGCTGAACCCAGATGGCGGTTCGAAAAACACAAATCGGTCAAAACAGTTTCTCAGATGAGAGAGCGTAGCTTCAAAAATAGCAAGGAAGATTTCATTTTATTAGTCCAATGACTCTTGGTCACAAATTATAGCGACCTTTACCAGGCAATGTCTGATCACGAAACAATAGTTCAGGTTTAGTGGTGTCCAATCGAATTGATGGAGGCACAGCTTCTTGCAAAATGTTGTTGTTTTCACACTCAGAACTCGTCCCAATTAAACGTGCATCGCTGAAGGGCACAAAACGGGGCATGGTCTCAGTCTCTAAATCGGCAATACCTTCCTGGACCCACCGTTCGCACGGCAGAGGCAAAGGGGCCCTCTTACAATGTTAGCTGTGGATCCAGTTCTTTTTACCGTGCACTCGAACTGCAGTTTGCGTCGCCAACAAAACTTGGTGGGGTCAATCTTCTTTCCTCCTTCGATAAGAGATGACCTAAGTAGGTCACTTCTTGTCGACAATACTGCAACTTCGAAAGAGACACTTTATGATGGTAGTCAGACAAATGTTGCAACAAGTAGCCTCTTTACAAATCTCCTCATTATCAGCAGCAACTAACAAATTGTCGACATACTGAATAAGAGCAGCACCATCAGGTAAAACAATCGTATAAAGTTGTATTTTCAAAGCCTGACTATAGATGGATGGACTCTCACAATAGCCTTGAGGAGCGCGCTTGAACCGGAAACTTCGGCCTCCTAAAGAGAAGCCAAAAATATCTCTACTCTCCTCGGCAATCGGGATGCTGAAGAAAGCATTCTTTAAATCAATCACCGTAAACCAGGTAGCAGAAGCAGGAATCATAGTCAGCAAAGCAGTAATATCTGGAACAACAGGAAATTGCGGAACTACAATCTTGTTCACTTCGCGAAGATCGATCACAAACCTACACACAGGCGGTTGCGAAGAATCAGTACATTTCAAAACAGGCAAAACCGGACTATTGCACACATTACCTCTCGTTTCTTCAATCACACCCTTATCGATCAGATCATAGATGATCGCTAGAAGCGCTCTTTCACCATCACTAGAAATCCGATATTGAGGAATACGTGGCAATCTAGCATTCGCTTTCAGCGTCACAACATATGGTGGAATCTCCAAAAGACCCACATCATTAGGACAAGTAGCCCAAAGAGTATCAGGAAGAGAACACAATTCCACTGGGAGTCGATCTTTAGACAAATACATAGGAGAGATCACTCTCTTACCCAATGTAAGCTGTACTCCTGAAGGAGAACAATGTAGTGTCGCATGCAATCTTTTCAACAAATCCAATCCCAACAAATTCTCACCACAACCTGTCGTCAGAATGAGGGGTGCTTCAAATTCACAAGGTCCAACAGAAAGAGATAAAGGACTAGAAACCGGATTACGAACTGGGGCGCCAGAAAAACCTACAGAAACATTCGTCAAGCCAGGCAAAGGTGTGCCAGGGAGTTTAGAGTGCATGATAGAACTCTTCGCAGCACCAGTATCCAACAGAAAAGGCTCCGACATACCTGATGTAATCACTTCAACATAAGGTCCACTCTGATCTACTGGAACTGACACAACTCCCTCTCTTTGTCTATGGCTGTCCTAGCAGTCATTACCATCTATATTCTCACCCTCGACGTAGTAGTCGTCAGCATAGTACTGAGTCGTCCTACCAGACGCACCATTCTGTTGATCAAAACAATTCATCGAACTCTGTGGAGGAAAGGATCGTGCATTCTGGGGGAACACACCACGTCCTCTACCTCTAGGAGCTTGCTGAACACCTCAACCTCTCACACCAGAAGCACCATTTGTGCGCTGCAACAGAACCGGACAACTATTCTTGAAATGACCCTCTTCTTTACAATACGCACACTGATTAGGGACTACAGGAAAACGCTGTTGAGAAGGCTCGTACCTTTGCGAATTTCTTTGAAACTGCTGAGGTTGCTGATAATCACGCTGATTTATTACGAGGCGGATACGCTTGCTGCAAAAGAACCTTCGTCTTCAACTCTTTAGTCTTTCTGTCCGCTTTCTCTTTCTCGTCCTTATCCCTATTCTCATAATATTGTGCAGTAGCCAATATCTGCGCCGACGAAGAAACAGCCCATGAACTCTCTGAATCCTTCAACTTAATACACAACTCTGGAAGCAAGTTATGCACAAACTTATCGATGAACAACCGTTGGCCACCTTCCGTACTCATGTCTTGACCACTATGGTCAATAAACGTCTCTTCAAACCTAGTGAAGAAATAAGACACACTTTCGTCTTTCTTCTGCTTACATGCGGACAATTTATCCCAATTCATTCGCATAGCAGGCATCAAAGTCTTCATATAAGCAATTATCATACCAGGGAGTTCTGCAACTAAAGCTTCAGATTTAGCCCCTCCACCTTTAAGACCATCTGCGGCCGTAATATTATTCCATGTATCACCTAACTCTTGCGCATGATCCACATGACAAATCATTCCCCATAAGGGCTGCGGAACCACATTCCCAAACAACATGTCTATATCAGCTAGATTCATAATACATGAGTCTGCTGTCTGTGACAATTCCTTATAATACCCTGCAGGATTTTTACGGGGTCAGGTAAAGTCTGTTTAAGAGCCAAAACTTCAGATCGCGTCCACGGATCATGTACCCAAACACGCTAAAAATGAGCATCTACAGCTGCAATACCAGCCTGAGCATTGGCCTGGACTGCTTCCTTCCATACCGGAGAAACCTCTCTCATTGGATATTGTCGCACTTTTCTCCTAACAGAAGGATCAGGCTCAAACAACGGCTGAGAAAGACCTACATTCCTAAACGAAAGCAATGTCGCAACTGCTTTTTCGACATTGAGACCCACTATCGTTCCTCTCGCAAACTCGGACTGTACACGGAACAACTCAGATGGAGTCTGTCCCAACTCACCATCTTCCCTTTCCTCGCGAAGGAAAGTACACATTATATCAAAGACATACCTCTGCTTCGGTGCTTCCCATTGACAGAAGACATTCATAACCGACTCTAAATCATATCTTGAAGGATTAGTAACCCATTTACGAGCCATATGGTCCAATACTGCCCGCTCTTCGGGACCAGGCATTTGGCTACGCAACTGTTTACGCGCTGAAACAGGGGTCATACTCAATGACCCAAAGAAAGGAGACAAAAGACCAGTAACAGTATTAGTCATTCTCTGTCGAACAGAAGGAGAAGCTGTCACAAGAACAGGAGGAAAAACAGGATGAGACAAAGTATACATAGAAGTAGTATCAGAAGGAGTTTCAGAGGAAATAGGAAATACAGAAGACAAAGTCGTAGGAAATGGAGGCGGAACAGATAGCAAAGTCGGCAGCCCTTGAGAAGGCTGCACCAAAGGAATAGGAGCCAACTGAAGAGGAGCTGGGGGCTGTGCAATAACAGGAGGCAAAGCAACTGGAGGTTTTGCAACTAAAGGTTGCGGAGGTGCTATAGCACTCTGCACATAAGGGGGTGGCGAACTTAACAAATGTGACATCAAAGGATCCCTAACAATGTCTTTCGTGGCATCATGTTGAAGAGATGACAAAGCTGGATAACATTTATCGATAGCCATTTTACGTTGCCTGTGCAACTGCTCACTCGCTTGTTCTTCTTCATATCTTTAAACTGTATAGCAGCCTGCATTATCGATATACCCTTCTCTCTTTTATTTCTCTTCGCTAGTTTAATTTCTCTCAGTTTGGCTTCCTTTCGCCAGAGGCGGGAAGAGTCAAACATCGGCGGCCGGGCTTTCTTCTTAAAGAGTTTACATTCCAGATTATCTCAAATCTCTGTGTCATAACTACCATTTTGGGGCGACTTTAGGACACCATCTTTCCTAGTATAGCGGATCCATACTTCATTATACGTAATGTGGCCCACACCATGTTTTGAATAGAGCTCATAGGTCGGAGTTCCAACCGGAGGTATCGGACACGAATCCTCCAACCGGGAATCCCTATTACAACCACAACAAAATATCTTTCCAAGTCTGCTAAGACCAGGCATCTTTGCTCACTAGTCTAGCTTCAAACTTCAAGGGATTATCAAGCTCGGTAGTCTCGCAAATACACGAGTCCCTCGGCTTTGGCACTTGCAAGTTCCAAATCAAAGATCTCGAAGGATACCCAAAAAACTAAAAACTGCGGAGTTTGCGATCGTGTGTCAAGTAGCAGGCAGGGCTGGCGCTGCATTTTCTATAAAAAGATTACAAGATTGGACCCGCCTCACGTAACGAAACCCTTTTGGCAGATAGCAACGTTGCTGTAGCTCACTTTAACACCGGCATATCACGCTGAATACCATTCCCAGCTTCTACGGACAGGCGCCGTATTGCAAGGTGCCGCCTCTTGGAACCTTCTAGCTGTTTCATTTGCACAAGCAATACATCGACCCGAATTGACTGTCACTCCCTAACTATGCCACGTACAGTCTGAGCCTAATCTTTAGCGGTGAAACTAAGCACCTTTTTATTATTGCTGGTAGTTTTATCACCTGCAGATCCACCACGACATTCAGCGTGGTCCTCCTGCATATATATTGAACCCTTTTGGGGTCTTCAACCATGAATGGCCCCACCTTTCTTTCACATGTTGTCCTGATGAAGACCCCGTAAAAGGACTCCAACTGGCCTAGACATAGGGGTCGAAACGTCGACTGTTCTCTCTTTAATTTCCTTCCGGCACACTCCTGAATTCGCTAATAATTAGCTGTGACCGTTGAATTGTAATGTTTTTATGTGTTCTTGAATTTGTAGTCCTGATTTGGGACGTTTGTATTCAGATTATCCTTTGATAACTTTTGTCAATCTGTATTGTTACTGCCTTACATTTTGTCATAACTTTTTTACACTCCCTCGAGCACTACCCCTCCCCTTCTCTTCTCCCCCCTCCGGGGCCCTTAATTTACATGATTTCCAGATTGCAGTTATTAATCATATAGCATTGGTCATTAAATAATATATGCCAATCAGATTTTTGCTTACAGAATTCTTAATTTGTGGTTTTTGTAATATATTGTGTTTGTTATTTACAAGACACATCCCTTTCCTACGGGGACCCCCCTCTTATATGTAGCAACTGCTTTTTCGACATTGAGACCCACTATCGTTCCTCTCGCAAACTCGGACTGTACACGGAACAACTCAGATGGAGTCTGTCCCAACTCACCATCTTCCCTTTCCTCGCGAAGGAAAGTACACATTATATCAAAGACATACCTCTGCTTCGGTGCTTCCCATTGACAGAAGACATTCATAACCGACTCTAAATCATATCTTGAAGGATTAGTAACCCATTTACGAGCCATATGGTCCAATACTGCCCGCTCTTCGGGACCAGGCATTTGGCTACGCAACTGTTTACGCGCTGAAACAGGGGTCATACTCAATGACCCAAAGAAAGGAGACAAAAGACCAGTAACAGTATTAGCCATTCTCTGTCGAACAGAAGGAGAAGCTGTCACAAGAACAGGAGGAAAAACAGGATGAGACAAAGTATACATAGAAGTAGTATCAGAAGGAGTTTCAGAGGAAATAGGAAATACAGAAGACAAAGTCGTAGGAAATGGAGGCGGAACAGATAGCAAAGTCGGCAGCCCTTGAGAAGGCTGCACCAAAGGAATAGGAGCCAACTGAAGAGGAGCTGGGGGCTGTGCAATAACAGGAGGCAAAGCAACTGGAGGTTTTGCAACTAAAGGTTGCACATAAGGGGGTGGCGAACTTAACAAATGTGACATCAAAGGATCCCTAACAATGTCTTTCGTGGCATCATGTTGAAGAGATGACAAAGCTGGATAACATTTATCGATAGCCATTTTACGTTGCCTGTGCAACTGCTCACTCGCTTGTTCTTCTTCATATCTTTAAACTGTATAGCAGCCTGCATTATCGATATACCCTTCTCTCTTTTATTTCTCTTCGCTAGTTTAATTTCTCTCAGTTTGGCTTCCTTTCGCCAGAGGCGGGAAGAGTCAAACATCGCCGGCCGGGCTTTCTTCTTAAAGAGTTTACATTCCAGATTATCTCAAATCTCTGTGTCATAACTACCATTTTGGGGCGACTTTAGGACACCATCTTTCCTAGTATAGCGGATCCATACTTCATTATACGTAATGTGGCCCACACCATGTTTTGAATAGAGCTCATAGGTCGGAGTTCCAACCGGAGGTATCGGACACGAATCCTCCAACCGGGAATCCCTATTACAACCACAACAAAATATCTTTCCAAGTCTGCTAAGACCAGGCATCTTTGCTCACTAGTCTAGCTTCAAACTTCAAGGGATTATCAAGCTCGGTAGTCTCGCAAATACACGAGTCCCTCGGCTTTGGCACTTGCAAGTTCCAAATCAAAGATCTCGAAGGATACCCAAAAAACTAAGGACTGGGAGACGCTCCACTCATACTTAACTGAGGTATCGATCACGTCACCAGAAGACCCGTCTATCGTCTCACTCTACAAATCGTCAAAGGGTCCAAGACAGGGAGACATTCAGGGCAGCAGTCCTTCGTAGCCGTCGGAAAGCGGGGAACCTCGCAGCAAAAACCTTCGGACCACGACGACATACAGGGGTCGATGAAGTAGTTGGTCTTCCTCCAGAATTTTCTCTCGAAGCTCCTCACGATCTTCAGGCTTGGACCGGTACCACTGAAGTCGCCCCACGTTGGGCGCCAACTGAAGAACCGGGTTCTCCCAATGTCTTCGAGTTCACCTGTCTTAGAATACAGAGACATGGGATACTTCTCGGTGACGTCAAAGATCAAATTTATTGGCTGCAACCAGGAACAGAAGTCTACGAAGTACGACACGGGTAGTT
Organism: Lissotriton vulgaris; assembly: GCF_964263255.1. Classification (NCBI taxonomy): domain Eukaryota; kingdom Metazoa; phylum Chordata; class Amphibia; order Caudata; family Salamandridae; genus Lissotriton; species Lissotriton vulgaris. Next base: position 1,040,131,709 of record NC_141697.1, read on the forward strand.
CGCTAGAGACTGCTCAATTTTCGTATTGCGAGACATCGTCTTTTATGCAAAAAATCACATTCCTGACAAACACCAATTATTTACGAACTGCACAATCATAGGTGACTTTACAAAAGGTATCGCATAACGACAAGCCCACTTTTCAGTTGTCCAGCCCACCATCAATTACATGGGAAAGCCCAACATTCTTGCTTGGACAGGCCGGACGAACACATAATAAAAGGACCACAACCCAAACCATAAATAGGCCATAAAAGAAGGAACAGAAACAGATGTGAAGCAAGATAGAAGGGTGTGTGCATGTACCATAAACTCAGAAATGTCCTCCTCTTTGATCTTTATCTTGACCAGCTGACGAACAAGGAACTGGCTCAACAAGGTTAGCTTCGGACAACAGAGTCAGTTCGCTCAGGTCATCTAAAAGTCAGCTAAAGGTGTACGTGTCCCAAAGACTCGTTCGGCCGTAGTCATCGGCCTATGTGAGGGCAACCACAAAGTGACTGCCATACACAAAATAGAACCCGAAGGTTCAGAACGAAATCCCTGAATATGTAGTGATTCCATTGATCGAACATGACGAAAACACTCGTACTTGCCGCACTCGTCATTTGCGGTTCGCTACTACCAAAATCATAACGATACCATGACCTTTATGGAACAGGTTCGGAATCACGGAACCGCAGATCGAGAGTGTAAACCTTAAGCGATTAAGTGGAGGACTCCAGTAAGGTTATAAATTAAGTGGAGAAAGTAAATAAAGTCAGAGGTCTGCTCTTTGTTATCAAGTTGAGTAATATAATTTATCCTTTACAAGGAAGAAGATAGGTATCAACCCATATGCTCCTGTTTTCCCCTGTGATACTTAGTCTTTTCTGTTACAACTTCAAGGGTTTTCAATTTACAAAGGCTCTGAAACACTGGCAAGACTTTTTTTGCACCAAAGGAAAAGCAACCATTTTCAGACTTATTTTATGGACACTGCCTTTTTTGCATAGAGGGCAATCAGCAAATATTTTTGATTATTTCCTTTTGACATAGGTCTCATTTTTGCAGTCATTTCTATTTTGGTATAGCCACAGCGGATATGATACTTCTTTGCCCTTAAGGACTACGATTTCTTGGGGCACTGAAGTAGCTTTATTGAGGATGTGGATTCTAGCCAATACAGAGCTCGCATGGTTAGTGGCTATATTTCGGTTAAAAGCAGGCGCGGCCCGTGGAGGTAAAAATAAATAAATACTTAATTTTCCCTGGTCATCGTCCGTTGAAATCCCCAACCCGGCCCACCCCCACGCTCTTTCTTACCTGTACAGGACTCGGCTGGTTAAAAGCACTTGTGCTGTTTACATTTCCCTTCCCCTTACTTACGCTTTGAGCATTTAAAGAGTTTCACATCTAAGATCCTGGCTGGTCTTTGTGTTGGGTGTTGGATGGACAAGGAGATGGTATGTTCAACTAAACAGCAATTATTGGTTTTAGAAAACTTTCATTCTCGCCATTCATTCCGATTCGATCAATATCTATATGATGCACTTTCCACACCATGCACACTCTTCAATACATCTTTTCTCTTCCAGGTTTTCCAGAGAAGCTTCATGCTACCAGCACCATTGACACAAACTAACTCCACCTAAGGGCCCAGCATTTATCACTCCAAAGAATCCAAAATGAAATTACATGATCTCTTCTACACCCTTGCCTATAACTTCTACAAGAATAATCCTATAACTCTCAGATATATTTTTAATTGTCTCAGTTCCTTATTATTACTAAATTACTCTTTTAACACTCCAGCAAAGGAAGCGAACATTCATAGTCCACCAGAATATTGATTCGCCCCTCAGAGTCAGAGTCAGGTCTCTATCACATGCCTTATCACAAAAAACATCTGACCCTGCAACTTCTTCTCCACATAGTAAATTGACTGCAAAGCTTGACGCTGCCTGTAGTAAATACTGTGCATTAACTTAATAAAGTCTAACTCCCTCCACCAGCTAATTTCTTGAATTTTCACATTTCACTACAACCCGCTAGCCTAGTTATCACTGGAAAAATAGCTTTGTCCTTCTAGCCTACAACCTTCTTCACCCCTTGCAAACTATCAATAGTGTAGTATACAAAATTGGAAATATCATCATCTGTAGTTGAGTTCCATTTTATCCAAAGGTGCAGTCAGTAATTGGGGTGGTGGCTAAGTCCACTCTCTTGATAGCAAAGGTTTGTTGGAGAGTCATTCTCCTGTTGTAACTTGCTCCTAAAACACTTTATCGTCTTAAGAGTACAGGAGTGCCTATACTAAGCACCTGTGTCCCCCTCTGGAATGGAGGGCCAATGCTAATCTGTGACCTCACATACTAGCTGACATATGTTCCCTGTAGCAACCTCACGTTTTCTGCATGGTCACCCCAGATTTGTTGCCTTTTTCTGGACCCTATTTCTGCTGACTTCAAGACTCAGTGCACTTAATTACTGGTAAACAGTTAGTTATTTCTTGCTTAGTTTTTAAAATCTGACCTATTGATAAAAGCTGATTTTGATAATTTTAGCAGAAAAGTAGCTTTGTGAATTTATACTTCACACTGCCTGAGCCAAAAATTGCTTTATGCCAGCTATACCACCCGGCACACCCCAGGAACTGGAATCCGTATGCTCAGCCGGGAGCGTTAACTACTCTCATTCACAGGATAATGAGTTCCCTCTAAGCCCAGGAAAGACTAATGGGTGTTAACTGCTGACCACATATTAGGGATTTTAGCCATCTGGGCGATAACAAGAGCAGTTAGTAGAACAAAGGTCAGCTTTAGCTCTGCCTCTTTTGACTTGGAGATGCCAGGGAGGGATTCTCATATTTATTCACAGTAGGAGGTAAAACCACAGTTCTTCCACCTACCACACCTCTGAATCTGGCTCAGAAGGAATTGACATGCCTCTGAACCCAAGGAAAGGCCAAAGGACGTTAACTGTTGGCCACGTAGAAGGTATTAACTATTTGGACATGGACAAGAACAGTTGACTGAACAAAATGAAGGCTTAGCCCTACTACTTTGGAATTGGAGATACAAAGGAGGGATCCTCCTATTCATCCCCAGGACCCACTAACCAGTCAGGCTACAGATATAATAAGATTGAATAATAGTTTTCATCCTATGAGGTAGCGAAGTGGCCAAGAAGTTGAAGATAGCCCTGCCAGTGGCAGCTGGGTCCCACTATTTTCAAACAAGTGTTGCTGGGTAATTTTACATTACGGCAAACAGGAAGTGCTACAAAAGAAGCGGGTGGGGGGGACTGCAAGAAAATTGTAGGATTTCTCCAAATCACATTCTAGTGTACAGAATGATTTGGCACCTTCACCACCTCTTCAGAACATTACTGGACCTGGGAAAACTCCATCTGCAGAAGAAGGCCCTGCAGGAAAAATAATTATTTTGTAGTCTCCTGACTCTCGTTGGAAGAAGAGGACACATAATGACTAAAGACATTTGAAACCTGCCATTACCCATGGGCTGAAACTGCTCTCCAAGGGTCGAGTGGTTGGCCTCCAGTTTACCTGCATTAGCAACATAAAAAGCTGAAGGACTCCTGACTCCAAGAGACCCCAGCTAACTAACGAGGACTAGACTCTGCAAGAGATCTAGCTCGAGAAAAACCTATCGTCCAGCTGTCTGTCATGAGGCTGTAGGACTGATCAGAAAATGCTTTATGTTGGTTGGAGACTAAGGGCCTGATCAATGCGGACGGGTAACTCTGTCACAACAGTGACGAATATCCCATCCTCCAAAACATGATTCCGATTATATCCTATTGGATTTATATTTCGGCAGACAGGATTTCCATCACTGTTGTGACAGAGAAACTCGTTCGCCAAGAACTAAATCAGGCCCCAAAGACTAAAGGTAAAAATTTGACAGGGACAACCGACTAAGTGTATCTGACCTCTTCTCCATCATGGTCAGCCTGAAACTGCACCTAGGCCCTGGCTCACCATAAATAGTTGCTATTTCATAGTACTTGACTTTTTTCTAAGCTCTGCTTGCCTTAAAACTTTAAAACATAATATTTCCGGTTCCCCTTAACCTATGTTGATGATCTTGGTGACTTTTACCCATTAAAGTTGTCTCTATATAACTGTGGTGTGTTCATTACTTTAAAACTGTTGTATTGCTTGAGCGTAGCACACATTTCTCTATGGATTGCTTATTGCTTGAAACATAACTCCCAAGGATTGATTAGATATTTTAACAGAACTGTGTTGTGACCTAGCCAGTCTGAGCTTATTGAGTTGGCAGGGGTGCCCCTTCCCAAATTAATAACAATTTCTGACTCTCATCCATTTAGAGTGACCATAACGTGGCAGCCCCTTTAAAGACTACTTATTCATCTCAGAAGGCATCAATGTCGCCCTTCCCTCATGGTTGTTAGCCCAATATACACATATGGCCCATTGACCACACCATGTAATGTAATGTAATGTAATGTATGTAATGTATGTGGTCTTGTAAAGCACACTGCTGCCCTGAGGCGTCGTGGTGCTGTAGACCGCTGGGGAACCCGTCCTGGCTATCCCAGTGAGATGGTCCCTACTGGGTATCTCCAAGGTGAAACCAGGCATCCCCGGCGAATGTGGGGGGCCATTGTAGAGATGAGGCAAGCTAATGCCCAGAGTTGCCGAGTGTGATCCCTGGTTAGAGTAGGCACAGAGGCGAGAATTATCGAGTCCGCTGACCCTGGTCCACGACCCTGCCGCGTCGGGAATTGAACCCTGGTCCCGGGCCGTTCTCTGCTTTCGGGTCTGCCGCCTCTAACCAGTGAGCCACACCACACCATGCATACTCTCCAATGATTTTTATAGCATCTACTGTTTCCATGGACACTTTGTGCTAATATTACCCTTGTCATACCCAGGGCCATTGGAATTATGTGATTGTGCAGCCACAGCGATTTTCACATAATTGTAGATTTGTCATATATTTCATCATTTGATGCATAATCTAGCTCAAACGGTTCAAAAGTTACTAAAAACACAGCAGCACTTATTGATGCGCAGTGGAAGACCTTTTGAAAAGGTTGGCTGGTCACATTTCTCTTGCTTATTGCTATATTTGGGTGTTCAGCTGGTATGGTATTAATAAGGTGTAATCAATGCCCAGACAGTGTTAACAAGTTTAGGAATGAGAAATAATAATAGAAAGATGTATATAATATAGCGCATAGCTACTTCAGAGGAAGAGTCCCAGTGCTGATGAGGTCTAGCTTCCAAGGACGAGACTCAGAAAGCCTAGCGGAATAGAGGAAGATTATATAAAAAGCCACATTTTGAGGTTTTGACGGAATAAAAGTTCTGCCATTGATTGTCTCAGATTAAGAGGAAGAAAGTTCCATAGCTTGGGTGCCTAAAAGCTAAAAGAGCTGCCCTTGGTTCGAAATTTCTTTACTGTGGGGACTTCTCCTAACAGGCCCCGCAGAGGACCTCAGACACCTCGTGGGTTTAATGAAAAGAGCTTAATGAAACGGTGACAATAGCTAGCACCTGTTTTATTAAAGGACCGGCAGCAGTAACAGAGAGCATTAAAAAGAAAGTTGCTTCTTCATTGGTAGCCAGTGCAGTTTATGCAATGCAGGGCCCATCGAGACCCTTCTGGGAAGGTTCAGCTAAAGCTGAGCCGTGTGGTTCTGAAAAGTTTGGACCCTTCTTTATAATATAGAGAAGCCCAACACTCGTGTCAGAAAATATCATCATACCATGACGAATTTGGTATGCCTGTGCATTTGCGTCACGATTGAGTGACGGGAACACCCCTAAATCGCACTTCCTGTGTTGAACCCTCGGGTTCCATTTTGTGAGCGGCATCCATCTTGTGGATTGCCCTTACATAGTCAATTGATCCAGGCCGAATTTGATCTGAAAGGACACGTCCACCTTAGCTGACTTCCCCATGACCTGGCCGAGCTGCCTCCTCTGCCTCCAGCCAAACCTGTTCGGGCAGTTCCTCGCCCAGTGGCCGAGTAAGATAGCATCAAGGCACAACATGTCATAAACCATTCACTGCATACAAACCATGCTCTATCATACACACACCTGTCCCTGTTTCTTGTTTATGACTAGTTTTACGATGAGGAGGTGCCCGATTTTATTGGGGTTTCATCGATATCTGATGGGAGTTCTGGGCCTAGCTGGGTAATCCATCACGAACTGGACATACGAAAATGTGGGTTTGCCATCATGACTTCGCTCTTTCATTGTTTTGGAAATATTTATATGACCATACTGTAAAGTAAAGAATTCTTGCCCGCAGCTAATATTGTTGTATAAAAGGACAAGGCTGGTTCTGTAAAAACGAACAGTCTCCTGAGAATATACATCCCGTGCTGTTGTACTTCTAGGACGCTTGTTACTTGGTTGCAGCCAATAAAACTCGATCCTTGACATCACCTAGAAAACTCTGTGTTTCTGTGGTCCAGAACAGGAAGAACTCAAGAGGTCTCTGGGTGTTTTCCCCTGGCACCACCGGGTTCCTAAAAACCCGGTACCTCAGTTTGGCGCCCAACGTGGGGCGGTATCAAGCGGTGTCGGTCCAAGACAGATGTTCGTGAGGAGCTTCGTGTGAAAATTCCAGAAGACGGCCAGCCACTTCAGCGACCCCTCTATGTCGACGTGGTTCCGAAGGTCTTTGCTGCGAGGTTCCCCGCGTCCCGACGGCTACGAAGGACTGCTGCCCTGACTATCGCCCTGTTTTGGACCCATCGATACTTGGTAGAGTGAAACGATAGACGTCATCGATCATCAATACTTCAGTTAAGTATAAGTGGAGCGTCTCCCAGTCCTTAGTTTTGTTCTTAGTTTTGGTATCCTTGTGATACGCTTTGATTTGGAACTTGCAAGCGCCAAAGCCGAGGGACTCGTGTATTCACGAGAATATCGTATTTGACAATCCTTTGAAGTTTGAAGCTAGACTAGAGAGCGAAGATGCCTGGTCTTAGCAGACTTGGAAACTTGTTTTGTCTTGGTTGTAGTAAGGACTCCCGATTAGAGGATTCGTGTCCGGTTCCTCCGATTGGAACTCCAACATATGAGCTCTATGTGAATCATGGAGTAGGCCCTATCACATATAATGAAGTGTGGATAAAATACCCCAGAAAAGATGGTGTTTTAAAATGGCCCCAATATGGTAGCTTTGACACAGAAATCTTAGATAATCTCGAGGTCAAATTGTTCAAGAAGAAAGCCCGGCCGGCGATGTTTGACTCTTTTCGCTTATGGCGCAAAGAAGCCAAACAGAAAGAAATTAAATTAGCAAAGAAAAATAAAAGAGGTATGTCAATGGTACAAGCTGCCGTTGCATACAGGGATAATGAGGAAGAGCAGGAGAGTGAACAAATGCTTAGAAGCAAGAAGTTAGCAGTAGATAAATGCTACCCAATGTTGCCACGTGAAGGACAAGGATCAAAAGGGACATCTGAGAAGGATCCTCTAATGTCCCACTTACTGAGTTCGCCACCCCCCTACGCTCAAAATGCTACTACACCCCTGCAGCGCTTTGTTATACCGCGCCCCGGCGCACGAACTCCAGTTCTTACACAAGCACCAGCTCCTCTTCAGCTGGTTTCTACTCCTCCGGCGCAGCCCTCTCAAGGGCCGCCGCCTTTGCTACATACTCCATCTGCTTTTCCTACGACTTTGCCTACTGCTCCAACTATTTCTCCTGATTCTTCTTCTGCTATTGTCTCGACTTCTGCTTTCCATCAGCCTGGCTTTTCTGACGTTTCTGCCTTTCCACATGCTTCTCCTTTTGTTCGACAGAGAGTGACAAACACTGTCACTGGTCTTTTCTCACCTTTCTTTGGGTCGCCTAAGACGACCCCTAATACAGGACGTAGACAGTTACGAAGTCAACTGCCTGATTATCAGGAAAGAGAAGTGCTGAATGAGTTAGCACGTAAATGGTTTACTGATACTGTAAAGTATGATGTTGAGTCTGTTATGGAAGTCTTCAGTCAGTGGGAAGCATCTACACAGAGATATGTATTCGAAGAGATGTGTATATATCTCTGCGAAGATTTGAAGGCAAATGATCCAGAACGCAACATGAAGGAATTATTCCGTATGCGTTTCAAGTTTTATGAAGGCATGATTGTAGGTGCCGATGTTGAACGAGCAATAGATATGTTGTTATCTTACAGGAGTAAGGGGAACAATTCTAGGTCATTGTATGAGGATGACATGCCAGGTAGGAAAAAGGCGCAACAGTATCCCATGAGAGAGGTTCCTCCAGTTTGGAGGGAAGGTGATGCGAATGCGAATCCAGCCTTTCCGCCGCATTTCCAGCGTGTATGGGTACACGTTCCATGGAAAAGATCTGAAGTTCTAGCGCTAAAACAGACATTGCCTGATCCTCTCAAAAATCCGGCAGGGTATTATAAGGAGTTATCACAGACTGCCAGCTCATGTATAATGAATTTAGCGGATGTAGACATGTTGTTTGGAAATGTTGTCCCACAGTCTTTATGGAGTAAGATTCATCATACAGATCATGACCAAGAATTAGGTGACACATGGGCTAATATCACTGCTGCTGATGCTAGACAAGTTGGTGGCTCTAAGCCTGAGCCTTTAGTAGCTGAACTTCCTGGTAGGATTATCACGTATATGAAGACTTTAATGCCTGAAGTGCGTGTGAATTGGGACAAGTTGTCTGCGTGCAAGCAGAAGAAAGATGAGAATGTGTCTGACTTTTTCACGAGATTTGAAGAGACTTTCGTCGATCATAGTGGTCAGGATATGGCTACTGAGGGTGGCCAAAGATTGTTTGTTGACAAGTTTGTACATAATCTGCTTCCTGAACTATGTAATAAATTGAAAGATTCAGAGAGTGCTTGGGCTGTTTCCACGTCAGCGCAGATTTTAGCCACAGCCCAGTACTATGAAAATAGACGCAAAGATGAGCTAGATAAGGCAGATAAAAAGACTAAAGCTTTGAAAACTAAAGTCCTTCTCCAGCAAGCTTATCCACCTCGTAATAATAATCAGCAAGATTATCAGCAACCACAGCAGTATTCGAGAAACTCGCAAAGAAATGAGTCTTCTCAACAGCGTTTACCCTATGGTCCGAATCAGTGTGCGTATTGCAAGGAAGAGGGTCATTTCAAGAATAGTTGTCCAGCTTTATTGCGACGTTTAAATGGTGTTTCTGGAGCAAGAGGGCGAGGTGTTCAACAGGCTCCTAGGGGTAGGGGTCGTGGAAACTTCACCAAGAATGCTACTTCTTATCCGCCTCAAAATTCCATGAACAGCTTTGATCAACAGAATAATGCGTCTTCTAGGACAGCTCAGTACTATGCTGATGACTACTATGCAGAAAACGAGAATGAGGGTAATAATTGCTAGGACAGCCATGGACAAAGAGAGGGAGTTGTTTCAGTTCCAGTAGATAAGAATGGACCTTATGTTGAGGTGATTACATCAGGTGTGTCAGAACCCTTTCTGCTGGATACTGGTGCTACAAAAAGTTCTATTATGCACTCAAGACTTCCTGGCGCACCTTTGTCTGGCGAAATTAATGTTTCAGTAGGTTTTTCTGGCGCCCCGGTTAGGAACCCGATTTCTAGTCCTATGTCACTTTCTGTTGGGCCATGTGAATTGGAAGCACCCCTCATTCTTACAACAGGTTGTGGTGAAAATTTGTGGGGGTTGGATCTGTTAAAGAGATTATATGCGACTTTGTACTGTTCTCCTTCGGGAGTACAACTTACCCTAGGTAAGAAAGTGGTTTCTCCAATGTATTTGTCAAGAGAGAATATTCCAACAGAATTGTCATCACTTCCAGATATACTTTGGGCTACTGGTTCTAATGATGTGGGTCTTCTGGAGATAGCGCCATATGTCATAACATTGAAAGCCAATGTTAGGTTGCCACGTATTCCCCAATACAAGATCTCTAGCGAAGGTGAAAAAGCGTTGTTAGCTATCATTTACGACCTGATTGAGAAAGATGTCATTGAAGAGACAACAGGCAACGTTTGTAACAGTCCTGTTTTGCCTGTTTTAAAGCGTACTGATCCTTCACAGCCACCTGTCTATAGATTCGTGATTGATCTTAGAGAAGTGAACAAGATTGTTGTGCCACAGTCTCCAGTTGTTCCCGATATCACTGCGCTATTAACAATGGTCCCAGCTTCAGCCACTTAGTTCTCGGTGATTGACTTGAAGAACGCTTTCTTCAGCATCCCGATTGCTGAGGAGAGCAGAGACATTTTTGGTTTCAATTTAGGAGGACGAAGCTTCCGCTTCAAACGCGCTCCTCAGGGCTACCCATCTATATTCAGTCAAGATCTGAAATCACAACTTGACACAATTGTCCTACCCGATGGTGCGACTCTCATTCAGTATGTAGACGATTTGCTAGTCGCTGCAGATACTGAGGAGATTTGCAAGCAAGCCACATTGTCATTGTTGCGTCATTTATGTGACATGAAGCACAAAGTCTCTCTTTCAAAATTGCAATTTTGTCGACAAGAAGTGACCTACTTAGGTCACATCTTATCGAAGGAGGGAAGGAGACTGACCCCAGAGAGAATACAGGCAATTGCAAAATTGGGTGTCCCAAGGACACAGAGAGAAGTGCGTGCGTTCTTGAGCATTACATCATATTGCAGGCAATGGATACCAAATTTCTCATTGTTGGCAAAACCTTTGGTGGCATTAACTTGCAAGGATACACCGAAACCCATTCCATGGTCTGGAGATTGTCAGAAAAGCTTTCACGAGTTGCGTGATGCGTTGTGTTGGGCTCCTGTGTTGGGTACCCCTGACTACAGTAAGCCTTTCACATTATATGTGCACGAGAAGGAAGGTTGCGCATTATCAGTCCTGACACAATCCTTTGGGGACAAACAGCGTCCTTGCGTGTACTTTTCAGCGACTTTAGATTCTGTAGCCCAGGCATTGCCAAGTTGTTTGAGGGCCACTGCTGCAGCAGCTGTCTGTATTCGACAGTCTGCTGGATTAGTAATGAATAACACTCTGATCGTTATGGTCCCACATGCAGTAGACATTTTGCTAAACAGAACAAAGACACAGCACTTAACTAGTGCTCGACTGTCAAGTTATGAGCTGACACTGTTAGGGAGTCACATACACATAAAGAGGTGTGATACACTCAACCCAGCCACGTTATTGCCCATTCCAGCAGAGACAGATGAGGTCGAAATACATGATTGCTGTTTTAGGACAGAAGAAGAGACAAAAGGGAGAGTAGACTTACAGGACACTCCCCTTCAAGAATGTAATGATGCTTTATGAATTGATGGTTCATGTTTCAAGTTGCCAAATGGTGATACAACTGCAGCATATGCTGTGACCACGTTGCACACGATTGTTGAAAATGCACGTATCCCACACAATTCTGCACAAGCAGCTGAGTTAATTGCACTTACAAGAGCATGTGTGTTGGCAAAAGGAAAACGAGTGAATGTGTACACAGACAGCCAATACGCCTTTGGCGTGGCACACAGTTTTGGGCGATTGTGGCGTGAACGTGGGTTCTTGACATCGCATGGCACAAAAATCCAACATGGTCAGCTAGTTAATGAGCTTCTCGAGTCACTGACCTTGCCACTACAAGTTGCGATCGTGAAATGCAGTGCACACAAAAAGATTCAAGATGATGTTGGTCGTGGAATGCATTTGCAGATGAAGTTGCGAAAGAGACTGCAAGGAACGTGATGAGTCGAATGTATGTTGCAGGTCCCGCAAGATGGATTTGTGATGTGTGTATGTGTGAAGACACAATTGAAAGTGTGAAGTCTATACAATCCGAGGCCACTGAGAAAGAGGTGAATGAATGGAGAGAAAGCAAGGGTAGATTGGATGCGAATGGTTGTTGGGTCGAATTGTCAGAGCATCAGAGATGGTTGTTACCCGATGCATATGTGCTTGCAGTGGTGACAATGGCTCATGGAATGGCTCACATCAGTGTGAAAGGGATCTGTAAGTTGTTGGCTCCAGTATGGCAGAATAATGGCGTCCCAAAATGTGCAGAGAATGTAGTCAAGAACTGTATGGTGTGTCTGAAGTACAATCCTGATAGGGGAACACCAACTCCAGCTGGTCATTTTGCGCCTCCAACGTATCCGTTCGAGGTTTTGCAGCTAGATTTCATCCACATGGAAAGGTGCAACAATCTGAAATACGTACTTGTTGTAGTTTGTGCCTTCTCCAGGTGGGTGGAAGCGTACCCCCTTAAGGACAATACTGCCTTGTCCACAGCTAAAGACCCTGTCAAGGAATTCTTCCCCAGGTTTGGTATGCCTAGAATAGTCTGGAGTGATAATGGGAGTGAATTCGTGGGACGAGTGATGAAGAGAGTGTGTGAGAGTCTAGGCATACACCAAAAGTTTCACGCTGCAAATAACCCCCAATCAGCTGGATTAGCAGAATGCTACAATGGCACCCTAAAACTGAAATTAGCCAAGATTCAAGCCAGCACAGGTCTTAAATGGCCTGACGCCCTGCCTTTGGCACTCCTATCTACCAGAATGACTGTCCATTCTAGACTGGGACTTAGCCCCCACGAAATCGTGTTTGGCCGTCCGGCCAACATATGGCGAGTGCCAAGGCCCAAGAAGCTCAGCGAGATAGAGCACCCTGTACTGCTTGACTATTTGCACGAATTGACAACTAAATTGCGTGTTTTACACCAACAGGTCCACAGTTCCTCTCCGCCAGCGTCTGATGATCCAGGCCACGCAATTGAACCTGGCGCCTGGGTCCTGGTGCGAAACTTTCAACGAACAAAGAACGAGCCGCCTCGCTGGTCCGGACCCTTTCAGGTGTTGCTGGCTACCCGCTCTGCAGTACGTGTCCACGGCAAGAAGAACTGGGTGCACGGCACCCATTGTAAAAGGGTCCCGTTACCCCTCCCTTATGACCGGTGGGTCCAGGAGGGAATTGCTGACTCAGAGACCGAGACTGTCCCTCGCTTCTTACCCTTCAGTGATGCACGTTTGAAAGGAACTGCTACAGAAAAGGAGAGTGATAATATTCTGCAAGGATTTGTGCCACCGTCAATGCAGTTGGACACTACAGAACCTGAAATCTTGTTTGAAGACCACACCATACCAGGAAAACAACGATATAATCTGAGGCCAAGAAAAACGAACTAATAAAAATAAACTAACAAAGTTTTCCTTTCCCCCAAGAACTATTTTTGATCGCGCAGCTCTCTCATCCAGGAAACTTGCTCATTTTTGATTTTTGAACCGCCATCCGGTTCTGCTGCTAGGGTCGCGGTTGCCACAGTCTTTGGAGTGCAGCTGGAGACGGTTAGGTCGACAGTTCTGGTTGGTCTAAGGGAATTACCCTGGACTGAACAGAAGCACTCCTGAGCAGAATCAATCTCCCACCGCGGGCAGCAACTTAGAGGATGGAGTTTCCAAAGATGGAGAGACCTGCCAGATCTACGAACTTTGAAATGAAAATATGCTCTGTGGTGGCAAGAAAACAATTTTTAATAGTATGCATTTTAATGTTGTGTAGCATAATGATGTTTTTGATTGGCTATGCTCTATTTACTTTTCGAGTTACATTCGTACACAACACTCAGCCCACACCTCCTCCTACTGTTTCCCCACACTCCTTTCACCCTCTACCCGAACATGAGTGTGCCAGAAGATTAGAATTTGCAAATAACTCATTTGTTCAGCTCCTACACCAGCACCAGTCTGTAGTGAACACCACGAATTATTGGGTATGTGGACTTATGCCACACACAACAGATAAGGGTATCCCGTATTTTGTCCTGCCATTTAGTTATTATGGTTCTCTGTGGGCTTTCCAGACAATGTTCCTGTTTTCCATAGAACCTTATCCCCCGCGCCCCACAGGAAGAAATTCCAGCAACAAGGCACTAGTGGCAGGAATTAGAAACATGAGTAGGGATATCCACGCGGTTCGAACGATTCCCAAGGATGAGCTTATACCATACAGTCGATGGAACGTAACTAAGTATGGGGTTTCCTTAGCTGAGAGCCAGAAAGCAAAGAAATCCTCCCCCATCTGGACAGTACCCCATCAGGGTCACCTGTGTCTGCAGGGAAATGGCAAAAACACTGGAGCTCAGTTGGGGAAGAGTGTCTGCACTGAGACTTACGTTTTCTCGTCTCAGACCTCCCCCTCATTCCTAGCAGCTAAAGGCACCTACTTCGTCAGCCACGATAGAGCGTATACATGGTTGCCCCCTGACTTCTCGGGCACATGTTTTATCTAATTTCTGCTGCCACCCACCTACACGGCCGAGGCAGATTACCACCGGACAAGGACAGTTAGGGGTGTCGTGAGTAAAGACGACACTGCGTAACAGGAGCTTGGAGATTTCGCAAAAGGTCTTCTGCCGTTTTGGGGGCCTATGGTGAACAGCAGGAACATTCGCCAATTGACGAGGGTAGTTGAATCCGCCATGATTGAAACGGCTGGTGCCCTTAGCAACTTGACTGCAGAGCTCCAGTCGGACCGCCTTATGACTCTTCAAAATAGGGTTGCCCTAGATGTCATACTTGCAGACCGTGGTGGGGTATGTAGAGTGATCCAATCCAGTTGCTGCATTTTCATCCCTGACAACGCTCCGACAGTGTACCAGGCCATCTCCAAACTGCACAAGATCTCTGATTCCATTCACATGGATAAAGGGGACTGGTCCTTGCTGGGGTGGTTCTGGGAACTGATATCTGCCTGGGGATGGAAAATTCTGATATTCATTGGAGTTATTTTAGCCATTCTGTTCTTGTTCTGCCTGTGTGTACAGTGCGCTCCTGCAATATGTGGCCTCTGTGCTACATCATGTGTAAGGAAGCCTGTGTCCAGGGACGAACTGAGCAACAGGATGATGCTACAGCAGCATCTCTGTGATTTCATGAATACAGATTTGGACTCACATTAGCATGAGTTATTGCCTATATAAGGGCAAAAGGAGGGTCTGTGGTTCTGAAAAGTTTGGACCCTGCTTTATAATATAGAGAAGCCCAACACTCGTGTCAGAAAATATCATCATACCATGACGAATTTGGTATCGGCAGACCGGTAATGATCAGGTCATTATGCCTGCGCATTTGGTCACGATTGAGTGACGGGAACACCCCTAAATCGCACTTCCTGTGTTGAACCCTCGGGTTCCATTTTGTGAGCGGCATCCATCTTGTGGATTGCCCTTACATAGTCAATTGATCCAGGCCGAATTTGATCTGAAAGGACACGTCCACCTTAGCTGACTTCCCCATGACCTGGCCGAGCTGCCTCCACTGCCTCCAGCCAAACCTGTTCGGGCGGTTCCTCGCCCAGTGGCCGAGTAAGATAGCATCAAGGCACAACATGTCATAAACCATTCACTGCATACAAACCATGCTCTATCATACACACACCTGTCCCTGTTTCTTGTTTATGACTAGTTTTACGATGAGGAGGTGCCCGATTTTATTGGGGTTTCATCGATATCTGATGGGAGTTCTGGGCCTAGCTGGGTAATCCATCACGAACTGGACATACGAAAATGTGGGTTTGCCATCATGACTTCGCTCTTTCATTGTTTTGGAAATATTTATATGACCATACTGTAAAGTAAAGAATTCTTGCCCGCAGCTAATATTTTTGTATAAAAGGACAAGGCTGGTTCTGTAAAAACGAACAGTCTCCTGAGAATATACATCCCGTGCTGTTGTACTTCTAGGACGCTTGTTACTTGATTGCAGCCAATAAAACTCGATCCTTGACATCACCTAGAAGACTCTGTGTTTCTGTGGTCCAGAACAGGAAGAACTCAAGAGGTCTCTGGGTGTTTTCCCCTGGCACCACCGGCTTCCTAAAAACCCGGTACCTCAGTTGTCGAGTCCTGAATATGTTGAAAACTCAACAGCCGAGCCTGGGAGACTCCCAAGTATATGATGTTGCAGTAATCCAGCTGAGAAATGAGTAAAGTTTTCTCTGTGGCTTTAGGCAGACCAATACATTTCTTAAGGGGTTTTAATATCCCAAAGCATTTGCCTGCTAAGGCAGTGATCCCTTCAATGAGTGAGGCCACAATTATAGTATTACCCAAAGAAGGGAAGGACCCACTACTCACTAAAAATTACTGTCCCATATCCCTGATAAATCTAGATTGCAAGATATATGCTAAAATCTTGGCGACCAGACTAAATTCCATCCTCCACAAATTAATTAGCCCCTCGCAGGTTGGCTTCCTAAAAAAACGGATGTCTAACGACAACACGAGATTATTATGTCATATTCTAGAAAAGGCAAAGTCCACTCCTGTACCAATGGTGGCGATAACCTTAGACGCGGAAAAGGCCTTTGACAAGGTCTCGTGGTCTTTTCTACGTCAGTGCATGCACTCATTCAACCTTGGCGACCCCTTTATCAAGATGGTGATGGCCCTCTACTCTGCCCCTTCTGCCAGGATAGCTATAAACGGCACCCTCTCGGACCCTTTCTGCCTATACCAAGGTACCAGACAGGGTTGCCCTCTCTCACCAGCTCTCCTTCTATTAGTCCTTGAACCCCTCCTTACAGATATCAAAAATAACAGGGACATTGAGGGTATCTCTTTTGGGGACTCGTGCGTCAAGTTAGCAGCGTATGCGGACGACATTCTGATCGCGACGGAAAACCCTGCTAACTCCATTGCTGCGCTAATGACCTCAATAGACAAATTAATCCTCCCTTTCCGGCTACAAATTAAATAGAGATAAATCCGAAGTAAAACCTCTTAATATCCACACTTCAAGAGAAGTGCTGGGCAATTCCGGCCTATTCTGGCAAACAGGCGTGATTAAATATTTGGGGATTGAGTTCACTAATGAGCTATTGAGTACCCTTAAACATAACGAAAATAAAACCCTAGACAAAATCAAAAGTCTGTTGGACGGATGGTCACCCCGCTTCATCACCTGGTGGGGCCGTATTGAAACCATAAAAATGATGATATCCCCCCTGGTTAACTACCTTGTCTTGGTGCTCCCACTCTTCCTCTCCAAAGAATTCCATACCAAATTGGATAAAATCATCTCAGCATTTCTTTGGCAGGGCAAAAAAGCCAGAATCAGTTTTAAAAAACTTCGACTAGATAAAAAACTAGGAGGAGTCAACCTGGCGGATTACAAAATTTACCAAATCGCCTTTTTAGCAAAACAAGGGTCGCACTGGATATCCTCCCAACCTGATTATACCCCAGTGTGGCTCTCTGTGGAAAAGTCTATACTGAAGGGTCTCAGCCCCTGCGCCCTACTCACCGTCAAACCCCGTCCCAGCCTAGGTCCGGGCCCTGTCTTCAAAAATACTAAATTGGCTCTTCTAAAAGTTACAATTCCGTCACTCGTATTGGGAGTCTTTAAGGCATAATTCCGCCATTACATACAAAGGGAAACCTCTAAACTACCCCGCCTGGATAGACAATGGTATCATATTCCCACACCAACTCGTCGAAAACTCGCTTCCACTAACCTTCAAGGAAATTCAGGATAAGTTCCAACTCCATAATGTTGAATTCTATAACTTTTTACACATTAAAGTAGCACTAGCGAAGGCTAACCTGAAGGCTGTCACTCCCTCCCTCCCAGGTTTAATCACCTCTCTTAACAAATTGTGGCACCAAGTCTCTAGACTGTACAAACTAATGCGGCCACAATCGTCCACCCAAAATGCACCTCTCCAACGATACTGGGACTCATTCTCCTCCACTCCTAACTCAGACACAATCTGGGCCAGCACTTGGGAGTCCACCACTCGCCACAAAATTTGCCCTACACTGTCAGAGACCAAGTTCTGGCTCCTTCATAAGGCCTTCTGGACGCCTAGGAGGTTGTTTCTACATAAAATCAAGCCCGACGACACGTGTTGGAATTGTACGGGTGAGGGAGGAGATCTGGAACACCTAATCTTCAAATGCCCCTGTGTTACCTCCTATTGGGACAGAATCTTTGGTTTCATAAATAAAGTCCTCCATATCACCCTACCAAGAGAATTTTCAACGCTTGTTCTAGGTTTTGCCAAAGCCGTCACACTCAATGATGATGACAAAGCCCTACTGGACCTGTTGCTGACGGCTGGGGTCAAAATCATACTTAATAACTGGAAAAGCATGAACAAAGCTTCTTTTCCCCACTGGTTGAATTGGGTCTCCCACTTAAGAGGTGCGGACAACATATTCTTAACTTCTACCCCATGGAGACCGCCACTCAGGAAACTTTGGTCCTCACTAGACGATCACTTTGACTCATTCAAACCTCCTTGAAATTTGGTCACCTGGTACTCGGAGCGTTTCATATCATAGCTGTTATGTACATCTTTCCTATGTATATAGGTTTGGTTTACGCAAATGCATAACTCATGATGCCTCTGCTTTTGGTGGTGGTGCCAATTTCTCCCCAGGTCATGTTATACAAGTCGTCGTGTAACTTTGGACGCAACTCTCCTCTATCTGCCTGCTGGACAATATATGTGGAACCTTATTTGTTTTACTGGGCTTGCTTGTTTTACTGGAATCATTTTGCTTTGCTAGTACCAAATTTTATACTTCATTTTCTTATGATTTTCTTACAGCACTGTACTTAATTTTATTGAAACTGGCCTTTCTTGTACTGATGTATCTCTTTGCAGCTCCTAATAAAAATCTTTGAACACAAAAAAAAAAGTGAGGCCAGCGTCAAAGACGATATCTACGTTTTTGACTTTGGGCTTAGGTGACGGGATGGGACATAGTGATACTGGCCACCAATTGGGGGACCATATCGAGGACAGCCCTCCCAGGTTGAGAACATCTGTCGTGCCTGCATTTAATTTCAGGCAGTTGAGGTCCATCCATTGGGCCACCTCTGACAGGCAGGTCCTCAAAGAGGCTACAGCCAAATTCTGTGGCAGGGCAATAATTAAATGAGAATCATCTGTGTACAATAGGATTTCAAAACCTTGTTGCTTGATGATTTTCACCAGAGAGCTGCATTGGTAAGACCTCAGATTGAAAAGGTTTTCTGCATCACCTGAAATGATGCCAAACGCTGAAGGCCTTGAAATTGACACTGCAGTTCCACAAATGCTCTAGAAGAAAGCTGTGAGCTACAGTGTTGAAGGCCGTGCTCGGATCCAGCAGCAGTAATGCTGCTGTTTTGCCCCTGTCCAGAAGCTGGGGCATAGACTCAGAGGCAAGCAACAGAGTGGACTCTGTGCTATACCGAGGGTGGAAGCCTGACTGTGTTGTATGCAAGAAATCCCTGGACTCGAACATTGAGAGTTGCTTGTTACCAAGTTATTCTGCACTTCAGCAGAAAAAGCGAGTAATGAGATGGCCCTATAATTCTCAGGTTTAGAGAGGTCAAGAGATTACTTTTTCAGGAGTGGAACTACTGAGGCATGCATCCATCGTGTAGGAACCTTAGCTGTAGCAAAGGAATTATTAATGAGTTCACCCAGCACCGGGAGAATCTCCTCCGCTCCTAGCTCCGGAATAGCAGGAGAGGCAGCATCCAGGGGAGCTCCCGATTTTATAGATAACATAAGAGGCTGTAGCACTTCAAGTTCAATAGGTTGGAACTGAAGCAAGCGGGAGTGATCCATTGAAGGTTCAAACCAGACCTGCAAGCATGTGGCATTTCTTGAAACCTCTGGAAAGAAAGAGTAGATGCCTTATCTGAAAAACATTTGGCAAGAGTATTACAGCCATTATCAAAAGGGGGAGTGTGAACAGAAGTACGATCCACTGACAAAACAGATTTCACAATTGAAAACATTTTTCGCAAAGAGTTCTGCCATCTTCAAGTTTCCTAGTGAAAGGGCCCCTGGGTGTAATCACAGTAAGAACTAGCAGTGACTAGTCTTCAATTTTGCTAGTGTAACCGTCTAGTGTAAAATCTAAAATAATAATATCACAAAATGTGCCTCATTAAACCGCATAATTTGACTTTTCGTGTTGCATAATTTACTAATCTGTGCTGCATAATCTGCCTCCCCTTACCCACTGCATAATTCCAGTGGCACTGGTAATACCTCACCCAGACTACACAAATGGGATCTACTTCGACACACCACATTTTGTACCCTAAAGACTACAATGAATACACAATTAACAGCGAGACAACTTCTACACCTTTGCTAACTTGTATATATGATGCCAACCCTCCAAGCCCTTAAAATGCCCATCATTGGCCAAATCTCCACCTTGAAGGCACTCAGTGATGTCCACATCACCGTCAACGGTATGGGTCCAAACTACATCCCAAAAAACTAAAAAGATAATTACAGAACATTCCCCTATCTATATAACATCAATTTTTGTATGAGCAACAAAACTATGGGATTCTTCCAGTAAAGACCAAAAATATTGAAGATCACCAGTAATTCTCTCTCAATCTCAATAATGTGATTATTGATGTAATTAATTCTACATTTAGTTTTCTATGTGGCCATAGTAACAGTAACTGTTTAAGTGAAATAAGTCTTTAATTCAAGAACTTCCATAAAGGTAACACATTCTTCACAAAGTTTATTTAACCCATTTGCTGTTCCAGCCACATAAAGACTGCCTCATTGGCTTATAGCAGAACTAGAAAGCCCTGAACTCCCACTCTAGCAGTATCTTGTTCCAGTTGCATTAAGGAGCCAACCTAAACATTGGTGTATAGATGAAAAAGAAGAATTGATACAAAATAGCTTTGCTCACCCTTCTTGCCATGGCAAAGTTTTACTTTAATATTCCTTATTTGAGCCAAATCGAACAATAGCAGTCAAATCTATAAGGAGGGGGTTTAAACATCGAAAAGATCATTGCTCACACCCATGTCATGAAGAATTGGCCAACTGAGCTGTAATGACAGTCCAATGTTGAGCCGAAGACCATAAATGCAAGATGTTGAGACCACCAAGAGATACTGTATGTCTATTCTGCAGAAATGGGATCTACCTAGACACGGCACATTTAGTGCCCTTAAGACTACCCTTACCTTGGAATTTCCTAGGCATCAGACTGGATCCGCAGACTTTTGCGTAAGCAGTACACATGCGCACAGGTAGGTAGCGTTGCTAGGCCCAGCGCAGCGACGTTCATGCTGGTAGTTCCGTCTGCATCACCTATATAGGCGCCACCTCAGTTTGCGGACGTCAGTTACTTTTCACGACTTTCCACACCAGGAGCGAGGAGCCATGAAGTGCACTGACACTGATGTGTCAAAAGAGGGCCCTGAAAGGGATCTATCCTGACCCTAGAAACTTGTACGGAGAGAGGGGAGGATGGTTGAGGTTGTAAGGAATCTCTGGCTAGATCTTGTCTCTACCAGATAATGCGTTAATGAAGTGTAAGTAATTGTTTATCTGATAGAGGCATATAGCTGCAGATTCCTTACACTTGAAAAGATACCCATTCAAATTCTTAACTAAAAAGTCCTGCAGGACCGAATGGGCGAAGTGCCCATTCCTGCAGACCGGACTGTCCAGGCAGTAATGCTTGGTAAAAGTGTACAGGCACGCACACGTTGCTGTCTAGCAGATGTCCTGCAGGATTGGGACTCCACATGCTAATGTCGTGGTTGCAGCTTTAGCCCTGGTGACATGAGCCCTTAAGCCCTCAGGTGGCTGCTTCTTGGCCAGTGCATAGCTAATTTTTATAAAGAATGACCCTGTGCAAAATGGTTCGTGTCTGTACCCCAACACTTCTTTGATGGTATCCACCCGCAATCTCATCTGCAGTCACAAAAGAATGACATATAAGGAGAGAAGAGGGAAGAAACATATTTACAAGACCTATAAGAAATGTATTCACAATAGGGGACTTAAGTCAAGCACAACTTGGGGTCGTTGTCATGCTCGAGACACCACAGAAACACTAGATGTGGGTCTGTAACCATCAAGGTGTGATGACAGGCGTCACACGGTTTAAACGATGTATTCCTTGTGACCGACGTATCTGCTGAGATATGAACATCAAGAGATAAGCCAATATCAATATTAGATATGAGCTACTGACAACCTTTCAAAATAAGTGTTGATTATTTGAGACCCCAGCATCTTGCAAATCATCCTAGGCTTTTTTTTACAAATTACTACTTTCCGTTCTTTCACAGCCTTATTACTAACACTTATGCACATAATGACGTCCTCCCTAATAGGAGAGGGATATTTTAAGGCACAGAGTATATTGGAACATGCAGTAGGGCATGAACGCCAGACTATTTTTACCTCTTATTAGACATATTTTCTGGACTGTAAGTTTTTATGAAGGTATTTATGTTGGTGCATATATTTCTAAAGCAGTTCTAAATTCTGCAATCATTATTTGACTTTCTGGGGCCAATAGATCAAGCTGGAATATCTCTTTTCCAACAAGCCAAACAATAATCTATAAGAATCCACAAGATCCAATTTTATCATTCGTTTATTGAATTTGCCTGTTTCCTTAATATATAGTGCTAGACAGATGAATAACAGTTAAAATCCAACAACTCCAAGATTAAAGGATTGCGATTGTTGAATTGGATGGTGATTGCATAGAAATTGAAAATCGATCCCATATGTTTTTGGAGATGAAAATATAGTCAATGATATCTAGCTGCTCTGAGCTGTAAGTCAGAATGCAATCAGTATCTGCAGTAAAATCTTAATGAGCAATACACAAAATGTTTGTGGCTAATAAGTCTAACAAAGTCACTCATTGACAGGCTAACTTATAGTCTAAGGCACTGTGCTTATATTGTGCCACAGCAAAATCAATGACCTCAAAATTAACATTTACAAAGACCAATTTAATATTGAATTCCTTCGCTGCATTATATAAGTTACAGCACACAATAGTTCCACCAGTTCTTAAATGTTATGGAAATAGCCTGGAAATTTGATAAGCCTATAGACAGCTTCTTTATTTTACAGCCCAAAATCAGTGAGACCCAGATAATGAGGTCGCCTCAGCCTTTCCTCACGTGCAAGGAGTAGCATGAATAGTAAAGTTAGAAAAGCTATCCCATCTTTTATGAAACATCATGAAAACAAAAGACTTAACAACATTTAGCCAGTTGATGTTCATCACTCTTGAACACAATACCAGCAATGGTCCAGGAAATACTTTTTAGGCTACCTACAGTTTGTGGCTCCAATACAACAAATGATGGTAATATAACATGCATATAAGCCCCCGGAGACAACACCAGATACATCATCAAAATCATTGCACTGCTTGCTAGTATTCAAGGAAAGTCAAATGTTTTTATCCAGAGAAGTCAGAAGATAAAATAGACTAAAAGAATAAATTAATATATCGTTAGTTTTATGATCATGCTATACTTTAGCCAGATCCCTGAATGAAATTTCTGGTTGTACAAACAGACAACTGGAACAGCATTGACTCCAGTTCTTAAAAAGTCCACCAAAGTTCACACACAAAAACAACCTACAAAGAAGAACTGGCTTAGACTTTGGTGACATACCAATTCAGGAACCACATCTAACCATGATTATGTTGTTAAACATAATGTGTTGCTATCTTAGACGAGAGCGCAATCAGTTACTGATTTTACTTTTTAGTTGTATGTAATCTTCTCTCTGATTATTTAGTAAAATACGTTTGACACAACTATAATGCATGGGGCAGCTAGTGGAGGTGAATGGCGCACTGGGAGGCTTGTAACAGTCTGCACATGAGATGCAACATGTCCATCTTGGCATTCATTTTTTAGGCATACATTACTCTTGTGAGTGAGCTCTCTAGCTTACGAGTTGCTAGATAGCTGAGACTTTGAGGGCTCGGAGAGAACAGGAAAATAGCCATCTAAAGCATTAGTCACAGCAGAAGCATCTTGTGTAACTGTCTTAGTGTTCGCTGAACCGAGACTAGATTCAATAAAATTATGTTTATCTACTTTCTTGAAGCAGGGCCCAAAGGCTTTCATGCTTGTAATATCAATAAAAATACCCAGTGAGTAGTTGAGCTGATAACTGGAGTTGATAAAGGAACAGGCAGATCTTGATTTCCCCATTACGTTTCCCATAGACACGTTTTAAATTTGCCCCAGAAGTATTACACATAATGCTTCTCAGTTTCATCCTCTCTGTGTACCTCCACTTCAACCACTATGGAACCCTCTCTTTGAAATTGGATGAATGAGAATAAACACGCGGCCTAGAGGTTTTTGTGCGATCCACCCAGCTGCTTGAGCCAAAAACAGAGTTTTTACTTTGCTCAGTTTAAGAGTTTGATAGTTTAAAGCCCTCAATGTAAGTGCCAAAAAAAGATTGAGCAAGGACGTTTCCACTTCATAGAGGTGTTTCCTGTGGGTAGGGCTAAAGCTTTATGATTGCCCATGCTGGGAGAGGGTAACATATGAAGAGTTAAAGAGGATGGGCTCTCCCTTGGCTCAGTCTTCGAATGGATGGTACCTTTTCAGGGCACAATTCACGGGTGGGAGGGGCCTCCTGCTACTGTCATTGATTAAGCTCCTCTCCCCTTTTCAACAGCAGCCACTGGTGGTATCTCATGCTGCAGGAGTGAATGGTGCCTTTCATGTGAGTGCACGGTGGATGGGAGGGAACTCCACCATTTTTGGCAAAAAGGTAGCTCTTGGTCCAGAAAACACCCTTTTTGTTAAATGATGTAAATCCATTCAGTAGTTCCTGAGAAATTTAAAGATTTCTCAGATATAAAACTGAGGCCATGGAGGATCCCCAACCCCTTCCGATCTTGTGCCTGAGATCTGACTGGATGCCAACACTTCAAAGGCAGCAATTTTGTGACTCGGTTGAACCAAGTCACAAGAAATAAGATTAAAAGAAAATGGGGAATCGTAGAAACACCCTTACCCCCTAGGCCGCTTGAGGTGTCCCAGCAGGACCCCCAAGCCAAAAAAGTATTTAAAAAAAAAAAGAATTTGTCAGGAGTCGTGCCGGATCTGTGACTCCGAAACCAATGGAAGGTGCCCACACCTCAATTATTGAAATTTATTTAGAAGCAGACAAGTGTAAGTCAATGACACCTGAGCAGATGATTTTATTTATACCCATTACTCATATTTTTTTGTTTTTTTATGAAGTTTCTTTTAGAGACAGAAAAAAATACACTATGACAATCATCACAATGACTAAACAACTTATACAAAATTCAAAAGGAAAACAATCAATATGACAAATGGAAACACAAAACACAACATATTAACACATCAATTCATTAATATTTACAAATAAATTCCTATTTCATGACAACTAAAGCTCAGTGAAAGCAAGAGCATGAACTGTATTTTTTCTTTTTTACAGAAACACTTAATGAAACAATTGGCTCCTGCAGAATGCCGACGCGTTTCAGGTTCGAATGACACGTTTTCGAACCCTCATCAGGGCTTTATGAGTTGTCTGTGAGTAAAACATAAAACAACAATGGGCCTTTAGTGAAAACCTAATACTCAAATATGTGCCTCTAATCAATAAGATTGTAAGGAAATGTACCTGTGAGTATCAGGCTCCTAACAGGCGCCGAAGGTGCGCCAAAGGTAAGCCCGTCTACGCCCGTCCGCGCCTGGACCGCGCTGTAGGAAGGTGGCTACCTGACTATGGTTACCCCAGATTTTTTGCCCTGTGTTTAGCTGGTTTTCGACTTAGTTGGCCTGGTTCCCTGCTAATCAGGGCCCCAGGCTATCTGCTCTCTCTGTAAAATGGATTCCATGTACCCTAGGTGCATAACTAGATTGGCTTGGGTCACCTTATCAGCCCCTGTACAGAGCACTATAGGTGCCCAGGGCATAGGTGCATCCAAGGCCTACCAGGGGCTGCAGCATATCTTTTGCCACCCCTGGCTGGCTATCTAAATTGACACAACTGGCTGATCACTCAGCTGGGGCAAGTGGGTGTAATCACCCCTTGCTTAGATATAGTATACCTATATCTAAACCTATATCTGGACACATATATAGCCTGTGAGCCACTCCTATGGAAGGCCTCATCAATCCTGGAGGCAGAGTGCGTGGTTTTATGTGAGATGGAGCTCTGGCATGAGCTGAGCCTGTCTGCAGCTGTCGGGAACAACTCCCTAAGCTGATCCGGGATAATGCCATACCATATACTCTTAAGCGCCTTATAATCCTCGCGGTTATATAGCAACTTTGGTTTGGCTTTATCAAAACATGTCGTGTAAGGTGTCATACGAATTGGAATACTACCCCCTCGCCAGTTCTGGCGACGGGGGTAGCATTCCACCCTTCTAGAGGGAGAAGACATGTTACTTTACTGAAACGCGGTTGATTTAAAATGAGCCTCAGATCCACAAAATGGATGCCCCTGCCACAGACACGGGTCTGGCCTCCTGCTGCTGACCGAAACCCGGCAGAGGAGGCCTGGACAAAGAGTTTCCTGTCACAGGGCGGTGTCAAACCACCCCAGACAGGAGATAGTGGATTGGAGTAGGGAGGTTTCAAAGAAACCAGACACTGCCTGGGGAGCACAAGGCTGCCCCTTGCAGGATCCGGCCAAACCGGTTCTGGGGCCTCCCAGCCCCTGTCCCAGTGCGGCCAGGATCAAAGGAGAGGGGTGTAACCACCCCCTTCCTGGGTCCCACCCATAGGAGGGGACCTAGCAGGATGTCCAACCCCCTAGATTCGAATAAGAGGGGGAGCAGTCCCAACGGACTTCAGATCATCCTGAAGAAACATAAGAAACGAAATCTGGACCCTTCGACTTTCTACACGACGTGAGAAGACTGAAGAATCTCCCTTGTGGTCAAGGAGTGACCACCCTGTGCAAACAGGCACCATCCAGCCCTCGACCCTTGCTTTGTTGCAGTTCCCGCCGGAACTCGAGCGACAGAGATCGACGAGATCAAGCTTGCCTGCCTTCTACCTGCCCGATCCACAGTCCCTGCAGAGCTGAGACCCGTGGAGGCGACCGGAAGCGTGGGGCACGCCATCTTGAAAAGGCCACGAGACGCTGACCGTGCAGCCCACGAGTGACCCTCGAAGCTGTACACCGGGGTTTGAGAAGCCCCAGCCCCGAGCTCCACTTGCACCAAAGCTCACCCCTCCACACTCGACGAGTGCTGCGTGGGGCCCTTCTGCTTGTGTGCGCTCGACGCGTTGGCCCGGTCACTTGCCAGCTGGCTTGTGGCCCCTGTGCCGACGAAACTTGAAATCCGACTTGCTTTTCTGGTTGCTCCAGATCTGCACCAGCTCCTGTGAAAAGGAGCACCCACTCTGACCCTCCTGGTTCGAGTGATAAGCAATCTCCCGGTTCCGCGTGGATTGCTTTTGCCAAGTGCTGTTTGCTGCAATCTTGAAGCCGACGGTGCTGACGGCGAGAGCCTACGTGGGACAGATCGTGACCTGCTCCTGGACGTCGCAGATGCCCCAGAGCCCACGTGACAGCGGAGAGAAGCCTATCGACAACCGCCTGATTGCGCCCGACATTGCCTGGTTCCGTCCTGGTTCCACCCTGGTCACTGCTGAGTGACCCAGACTCTGTCCCCTCTGCTTTCAGGTACTTTTCTACTTCGATCCACCCTCGGATCGCACCGGACACTTCTGCTTCACAGCGCCTGCAGCTGCAACAGCTCCAAGCACCAAGAACCTGCGTGACAGAACCCGACGCCACTTCGACCCTGTGCACCCACGGCCTGTGGGTGAGGTAACTTTGCAACGCCGGTGTCCTTACACTGGTACACACCTCTAGGGTCTGTATCTAAAGTTTTGTGTTCCTAGGTTCAGCGGAAGTATCATTTAATTCACTTTAACTAACTTTTACGCACCATTGACATTACATTGGTGCGCGCCGCACTTTCCGTGCTGCACCCGTCTCCTGTGGGCTACTCCCGACTTCTTCATTGCTTGTCCTGACTGCTCCCAGCGAATCTCTAGGCCCTAGGCCTAACCATTGTTCGATAAGTGTTACTTATACCATTTTTTTAGTATATGGTCTGAGTGGCCCCCCGCCCTCAGCCATAATTGTGCCAACTTTATATGTTTAACAGTGCTTTTGATTTAACGCTTGTGCCCCTTTCCTCATAAAGAGTACTGGGGAGTAATTTAGAAATAAATACATATATTTTTACAATATATACTTGTGTGGTGTCCTTTCATTTGATTACAGGATTGTATGTGGTAAAACAAGCTCGCTTAACACGACCTCTTAAGTTAAGCCTTTAAGGCTGCTTAGTCCATGCTACCACTAGGATAGCTTGTCTACAAGGTTGACTTACAACCTGACATCTTTGGGGTTTGTTTGGACTGATACCCAGTGGTTCCAGAATTGGAAACACTACATATCAGGCCAACTTCTCACATTGGTGTGCAGCGGTGCGGATTTGAGCTTGCTGTTTGTTTTACCATTGCAATCTTTATCAAATTGAAAGATCACATCAAGTACCTCTAGGTACATATAAATCAAAAGCTTAGCATATTAAGTTCTACTGAACTTAGTAGTTGTAGATTAAAGGGATTAGCACACCCTGACTACAACTCACTAGCAAGGTACAGTAGGAAACCACTTAGTGTAGGTAAGTGCATCACTTACACCTCACTAGCAGTCATGTCTGATACAGGTAGACCCTCAGGTTCTGCTCCTGTAGAAGTTGATCCTATAGGGACAACATCCAGATATGACAACCTTAGCCACAAAGACCTGAGTGCCTTGTGCACAGCCAGGGGGCTAAAAAAGGGCAGAGGCCCTACCATTCCTTCCCTAATAGCTCTCCTAGAAAAGGATGACCTAGATAAGGTGAGTCAGGCTCCCTTAGAATCAGGTGAAGGGATAAACTCCCCTGAGAATGAGGATCTTCCAGATGATGATGTAGTAGAGGAGGAAGAGGAAGAGGAAGGCTCTGATTTAGAAGAGCCTGAAGATCAGGATCAGAGGGGAAACCAGGTACAGGTTGCCAGCCTTAACCAGGCCAACTTGGACCTACATGGGAATGGGGGGGGCCAGCACCACCCCAGATCTCATAACCAAATTCTCCCAGGTAATAGGAGGGAGAGATCTCTATCAGGGGACTCTCACCTTTCTAGTGCCTCAAGAGAATCTCAAAGAGGAATGACTTCCTCCCAGAGAAAAGAGCATAGGGCCAGGATGAGGGCTGTCCAACTCCAAATAGAAAGGGAAGAGGTAGCCTTGGCTCAAGCTAAACTTGCTTTAGCAAGAGAAAGAAAATTGTGTGGCTTAGATGCCACTGGTGGCAGCAAAGTTCCTAAAGAAAAACCCAGGTCCTATGATAGTAGAAACCTGACAAAGATTGTGCCCCCCTATCAGGAAGGGGATGACATCCACAAATGGATGACTGCTCTGGAGAGAGCCTGCATGGTACAGCAGGTTCCTGAGGAACAGTGGGCAGCAATCTTATGGTACTCCTTTTCAGAGAAAGGGAGAGATAGGCTCCTCACTGTCAGACATGAGGATGCCAGCAATTACAAAGTCCTGAAGAGTGTCCTAATAGATGGGTTTGGCTTAACCACTGAACAGTACAGGTTAAAGTTCAGAGATACCCAGAAGACACAGACTCAGGACTGGACTGATTTTGTTGATTGTGCAACTAAGGCTCTGGAGGGTTGGCTGAATGGCAGCAAAGTACATGACTTCACAGGATTGTATAATTTGATTATGAGGGAGCAGATCCTTAGTAATTGTCAGAACCAGCTCTTACACCAGCACCTGGTGGACTCAGATTTGACCTCTCCCCAAGAATTGGGAAAGAGGGCAGATAAGTGGGTCAGAACCAGGATTAGGCCTAAGAATCAGGACAATAACCAGAAGAAGGAGTCTACCAAGCCTCAAGATAAGGGTGGGGATAAAAGTAAGGAAAACACTTCCCCAGGGCCCCAAAACTCCAAGAAGGGGGGTGGGTCCCAAGACACTTCTTCAACAGAGAAAAAGCCTTATTGCCATGCCTGTAAACAGGTTGGGCATTACAAAACAGAAAGCTGTTGTCCCAAGAATGGCAATAAAGAAAACATACCTCCAAAGCCAGCTCCAACACCTCCTGTTACTGTCAGCAGTAATCCCCCAGGAAGTGGGAGCACACCCAGGAATCTGGGTGGGTTTACTTTTGGAGCCCAAGGGGACCCTGGCCTATCCAGGTCTCCATCCCCAAATGATCTTGTCTATGAGACTGGCATGG
Organism: Lissotriton vulgaris; assembly: GCF_964263255.1. Classification (NCBI taxonomy): domain Eukaryota; kingdom Metazoa; phylum Chordata; class Amphibia; order Caudata; family Salamandridae; genus Lissotriton; species Lissotriton vulgaris. The sequence continues at coordinate 1,040,161,813 of NC_141697.1, forward strand.
GGTTTGCCAACTTCTCTGTTTGCCCAAATACCTTGAGCAAATATAGACAGGAACCCATCATCAATGGTTTGAAAGTTGAAGCTTTTAGAGACACAGGGGCTAGCATCACCATGGTGGCTGACTGTATAGTCCCCTCTAAGCAACTTTTACCAGGTGCCACATACCAGGTAACAAACATTGATGGCATCCAAACCAATCATCCCATGGCAGTGGTAAGTCTCAGCTGGGGAGGTGTCATTGGCCCAAAGAGAGTGGCAGTGTCACCAAACTTGCCTGTAGACTGTCTACTGGGTAATGATTTGGAAATCTCAGCCTGGGCTGAGGTTGAACAGGAAATCCATTCTAGAATGGTAAATTCCAATGGAAAGGTTAGTGGGGCTGTACTGGCTATAGCCCCAATCCAAGATGTCCTCCCTGAAAAGGTTGGTAGGGCTGAGCAACTCTCTGCCCCATCTTTAACAGAAGCTCTTCCAAAGCAGAATAGCAAAGCTGTTATGATAACAGCAGAAACCCAAACTGAGTCTCCTCCTGAAAAGGTTGGTGGGGCTGTGATGGCCACAGCCCAAACTCAAACCGATATGTGTGTTGTGAAGCCTGAAAGGATGGATCACTCCACCCAAACTGAGAGCATGGAGGAGGAAGAGAAATCTCCCCCTCACCAGACATTAGGACAGGATCAGCCTCCTCAGGGAACTGATCTTACCCCTGATGAAGGAACTGCCCCAGAGGTTGTTAGGCCTGGCCTGACAGAGCCTCTGATGGCAGTGGACCCTCCTCAGGTGGGATCCAGTCTGGAGCAGGTAACCTGCCCCTCTCTACCTTGCCTTAGTCAGCCCAGGGCTGCAGAGGACAAGAAGGACAGTGAGACCCAGAGGGCCCCCTGTCAAATAAAGCACCCCCATCCACAGATTAGGGGCACCAAAACTAGTAGGCCTAGTAAGGTGAAAACTTTAAAAACTCCTGAGGGAGCCCCCTTAAAAGTAGTTAGGGACCTCCCACAGATGGATTCTGTTGGGCACAGCCAAACCTGGGACCCAAAGGGCCCAAACCTGAACTGTCCCTCCAGCAAGCCAAACAGAGGGACCCAGCCTCCAGCTTTAGGTAGCCAGAGGTTGACCCTGAGAGCTCAGTGCAACTCAGTTGAAGAAAGAAAGGCATACATGGTGGAAGATAATTGGAGGAAGTTGAGCCCAAAAATAGTGGAGCCTCACTTCAATACTCCATATCCACACCAGCCTTTAACTTTGCATAAACACACCCAAGGTAGTGATTCCCTATGGTGGAGACCCTCTAATACCCCTAGGGTGAGGGACTGCTTAGTGGACCATGAGACAGGGGGTACCCATGCTAGTGCAGGTACTTCCTTATATGGCCACTCAGGCAATAAAGGCTTACCTGGCCAAGGATAGCCTTATCTCCTTTCGTTTGGGGGGGGGTTATGTAGGAAGGTGGCTACCTGACTATGGTTACCCCAGATTTTTTGCCCTGTGTTTAGCTGGTTTTCGACTTAGTTGGCCTGGTTCCCTGCTAATCAGGGCCCCAGGCTATCTGCTCTCTCTGTAAAATGGATTCCATGTACCCTAGGTGCATAACTAGATTGGCTTGGGTCACCTTATCAGCCCCTGTACAGAGCACTATAGGTGCCCAGGGCATAGGTGCATCCAAGGCCTACCAGGGGCTGCAGCATATCTTTTGCCACCCCTGGCTGGCTATCTAAATTGACACAACTGGCTGATCACTCAGCTGGGGCAAGTGGGTGTAATCACCCCTTGCTTAGATATAGTATACCTATATCTAAACCTATATCTGGACACATATATAGCCTGTGAGCCACTCCTATGGAAGGCCTCATCAATCCTGGAGGCAGAGTGCGTGGTTTTATGTGAGATGGAGCTCTGGCATGAGCTGAGCCTGTCTGCAGCTGTCGGGAACAACTCCCTAAGCTGATCCGGGATAATGCCATACCATATACTCTTAAGCGCCTTATAATCCTCGCGGTTATATAGCAACTTTGGTTTGGCTTTATCAAAACATGTCGTGTAAGGTGTCATACGAATTGGAATACTACCCCCTCGCCAGTTCTGGCGACGGGGGTAGCATTCCACCCTTCTAGAGGGAGAAGACATGTTACTTTACTGAAACGCGGTTGATTTAAAATGAGCCTCAGATCCACAAAATGGATGCCCCTGCCACAGACACGGGTCTGGCCTCCTGCTGCTGACCGAAACCCGGCAGAGGAGGCCTGGACAAAGAGTTTCCTGTCACAGGGCGGTGTCAAACCACCCCAGACAGGAGATAGTGGATTGGAGTAGGGAGGTTTCAAAGAAACCAGACACTGCCTGGGGAGCACAAGGCTGCCCCTTGCAGGATCCGGCCAAACCGGTTCTGGGGCCTCCCAGCCCCTGTCCCAGCGCGGCCAGGATCAAAGGAGAGGGGTGTAACCACTCCCTTCCTGGGTCCCACCCATAGGAGGGGACCTAGCAGGATGTCCAACCCCCTAGATTCGAATAAGAGGGGGAGCAGTCCCAACGGACTTCAGATCATCCTGAAGAAACATAAGAAACGAAATCTGGACCCTTCGACTTTCTACACGACGTGAGAAGACTGAAGAATCTCCCTTGTGGTCAAGGAGTGACCACCCTGTGCAAACAGGCACCATCCAGCCCTCGACCCTTGCTTTGTTGCAGTTCCCGCCGGAACTCGAGCGACAGAGATCGACGAGATCAAGCTTGCCTGCCTTCTACCTGCCCGATCCACAGTCCCTGCAGAGCTGAGACCCGTGGAGGCGACCGGAAGCGTGGGGCACGCCATCTTGAAAAGGCCACGAGACGCTGACCGTGCAGCCCACGAGTGACCCTCGAAGCTGTGCACCGGGGTTTGAGAAGCCCCAGCCCCGAGCTCCACTTGCACCAAAGCTCACCCCTCCACACTCGACGAGTGCTGCGTGGGGCCCTTCTGCTTGTGTGCGCTCGACGCGTTGGCCCGGTCACTTGCCAGCTGGCTTGTGGCCCCTGTGCCGACGAAACTTGAAATCCGACTTGCTTTTCTGGTTGCTCCAGATCTGCACCAGCTCCTGTGAAAAGGAGCACCCACTCTGACCCTCCTGGTTCGAGTGATAAGCAATCTCCCGGTTCCGCGTGGATTGCTTTTGCCAAGTGCTGTTTGCTGCAATCTTGAAGCCGACGGTGCTGACGGCGAGAGCCTACGTGGGACAGATCGTGACCTGCTCCTGGACGTCGCAGATGCCCCAGAGCCCACGTGACAGCGGAGAGAAGCCTATCGACAACCGCCTGATTGCGCCCGACATTGCCTGGTTCCGTCCTGGTTCCACCCTGGTCACTGCTGAGTGACCCAGACTCTGTCCCCTCTGCTTTCAGGTACTTTTCTACTTCGATCCACCCTCGGATCGCACCGGACACTTCTGCTTCACAGCGCCTGCAGCTGCAACAGCTCCAAGCACCAAGAACCTGCGTGACAGAACCCGACGCCACTTCGACCCTGTGCACCCACGGCCTGTGGGTGAGGTAACTTTGCAACGCCGGTGTCCTTACACTGGTACACACCTCTAGGGTCTGTATCTAAAGTTTTGTGTTCCTAGGTTCAGCGGAAGTATCATTTAATTCACTTTAACTAACTTTTACGCACCATTGACATTACATTGGTGCGCGCCGCACTTTCCGTGCTGCACCCGTCTCCTGTGGGCTACTCCCGACTTCTTCATTGCTTGTCCTGACTGCTCCCAGCGAATCTCTAGGCCCTAGGCCTAACCATTGTTCGATAAGTGTTACTTATACCATTTTTTTAGTATATGGTCTGAGTGGCCCCCCGCCCTCAGCCATAATTGTGCCAACTTTATATGTTTAACAGTGCTTTTGATTTAACGCTTGTGCCCCTTTCCTCATAAAGAGTACTGGGGAGTAATTTAGAAATAAATACATATATTTTTACAATATATACTTGTGTGGTGTCCTTTCATTTGATTACAGGATTGTATGTGGTAAAACAAGCTCGCTTAACACGACCTCTTAAGTTAAGCCTTTAAGGCTGCTTAGTCCATGCTACCACTAGGATAGCTTGTCTACAAGGTTGACTTACAACCTGACATCTTTGGGGTTTGTTTGGACTGATACCCAGTGGTTCCAGAATTGGAAACACTACATATCAGGCCAACTTCTCACACGCGCCCAGCGCCATACCCCCTGGCCCTCGCGCTGCCCTGCCCTCTCGCATTACCTACGATGCCGCAACCATCCTAGCCCTTAACCCCGGTCGCGCCCCCAACTGCGTCCAAGCTGCTCCTGGACACACCCATGGACCTTTCTCCTGCTACTCCTGCAAATTCAGCGGCACCGACAACATCTCCGCTACGACCACACCTCAGATTCCCGACCCCAACAACCTACAATGCATCCTTCTCAACACCCGCTCGGTCCACAGACACGCCATTGACCTATGGAATCTACTAGACACCATCTCTCCAGACATCGCCTTCCTAACGGAAACATGGATGAACGCTTCCTCCGCCCCAGACATCACCATTGCCATCCCTGAAGACTATAAGATCACTCGCAAAGACCGTATCGGCCACACAGGAGGAGGAATCGCTATCGTCCATAAGAAATCAATCCGCATCTCAACCAGCTCTGACGCCAACCTCGCCAACTCCGAACACCTTCACTTCCAGATCCACATCGACCCCAAGACCACACTCAGAGGCACCCTCCTCTACAGACCACCAGGACCCCGCGCAAAATTCAGTGAGGATATCACGGACTTCATCACTCCACACGCGCTCCCCTCCAAAGACTACATCCTTCTGGGAGACCTCAACTTTCACCTTGAAAAGATCAACGACCGCAACACCACCACCCTCTTGGACAACCTCGCCAACCTCGGACTTAAACAACTGGTCACTTCCCCCACCCACATCGCAGGTCACACACTCGACCCCATCTTCACCTCCAGCAATCATGTCTCCTTCAGCCACACTACGGATCTCCTCTGGACTGACCACAGCTGCGTTCACTTCACCTACAACAAGCCAAAACCCACCAACCACCTCCAACCAACTCTGCAAAGAAACTGGAACAAAATCACCACCGACCAGATCTCCTCATCGCTCCTTCTAAACACCCCAGCCCACTCTTCCAACCCAGACCAAGCCGCCGCCAACTTCACCCTATGGTTATCCAACACCGCCGACACCTTAGCACCACTGAAAAAACGTCAAAGCAAACCTGGCAACAAGAAGGCCTCATGGTTCAACGATGATCTTAAGAAGTCCAAGAAACTCTGCCGCTCCCTTGAAAAGGCCTGGAAAAAAGACCCAACCACTAGCACCAAGGACGCCTTCAAAAACGCCACCCGCACACACCACCAACTAATCCGAAAGGCCAAGAAAACAGCATTCAAGGATCGACTTGACAACAACGCCCACAACAGCAAGGAACTTTTCAACATCGTCAAGGAATTTTCCAATCCCTCGGCCAACTCCAACGACATCACACCCTCTCAAGCCCTCTGCGACTCCCTAGCCTCATTCTTCCACAACAAGATTGCAGACATCCACAACAGCTTCGACATCCAAACTGGAGACCGACCCACCCAACCATATGCTGCACATTCTCCCCCCGTGAACACCCTTAACGACTGGAACCCAATCTCCACTGAGGACACCATCCGCCTGATGAACTCCATCCACTCAGGATCACCCACAGACCCATGTCCTCACCACATCTTCAACAAAGCAGACTCCGTCATAGCACCGCACCTCCGAGACGTCATCAACTGCTCCTTCAACTCCGCCACCTTCCCGGAAAACTGGAAACACGCTGAACTCACCGCCCTTCTGAAAAAACCCACAGCGGACCCCACCGAACTCAAAAATTACCGCCCCATTTCGCTCCTTCCATTCCCGGCCAAAGTAATCGAGAAAGCTGTCAACAACCAGCTCGCCGCTTTTCTCGAAGCCAACAAATCCCTCGACTCCTCACAATCTGGCTTCCGAGCAAAACACAGCACTGAGACCGCCCTCATCGCAGCAACAGACGACATTCGAACTCTACTGGACAATGGAGACACAGTCGCCCTCATCCTCCTCGACCTCTCTGCAGCATTCGACACAGTCTGCCACAGCACCCTTTTACAACGCCTCAGAAACATCGGAATACAAGGAAAAGAACTTGAATGGATCACCTCGTTCCTCACCGGAAGAACCCAGAGAGTCCGCCTTCCACCATTCAAGTCCGAGGCCTCTGAAGTCATCTGTGGCGTACCACAAGGATCCTCACTCAGCCCCACCCTCTTCAACGTATACATGAGCCCCCTCGCGGCCATCGCCCGCCAACACAACCTCAACATCATCTCTTACGCAGATGACACTCAACTGATCCTTTCTCTCACCAATGACCCCGGAACCGCCAAAACTAACCTACACGAAGGTATGAAAGAAGTTGCCGAATGGATGAAACACAGCCGTCTGAAACTGAACTCAGATAAAACAGAAGTCCTCATCTTAGGTACATCCCCCTCTGCAAGGGACGACTCTTGGTGGCCGGAAGCCCTTGGAAAAGCACCCATCCCGACAGACCACGCACGGAACCTAGGCGTCATCCTGGACTCCTCACTCTCAATGAACAGACAAGTCAACGCCGTCTCTTCATCCTGCTTCAACATTCTTCGCATGCTCAAAAAAACATTTCGCTGGATCCCCACCGAAACCAGGAAAACAGTCACCCATGCTCTGGTCACGAGCCGACTGGACTACGGAAACACCCTCTACGCAGGTACTACCGCTAAACTCCAGAAGAAACTCCAACGAATCCAAAACGCCTCAGCCAGGATCATTTAGACATCCCGCGCAACAAACACATCTCTGGTCACCTGAAAGACCTCCACTGGCTACCCGTCAATAAGAGAATCACTTTCCGACTGCTAACCCACGCACACAAATCACTCTACGACATCGGACCAGAATGCCTCAACTCACGACTGTCCTTCTACACCCCCTCCCGCCAACTACGTTCTTCCAGCCAAGCCCTCGCCACTGTACCTCGCATCAACAAGACCACCATGGGAGGCAGATCCTTCTCATACCTGGCTGCTAAAACTTGGAACTCACTCCCCACTTACCTTCGCCTTACCCAGAACCACCTAGCATTCAGAAAGCAACTTAAAACGTGGATATTTGACAAATAATCCTCCTCCCCTTCCTAAGCGCCTTGAGACCCTCTGGGTATGTAGTGCGCTATATAAATTACTTGACTTGACTAAGTTTAGATGGTGGACATGGGGGACGGCACCTCTATGGTTTGATTCTATAATAAAATAGAGCATACACTGTTTGAGAATTTAGGTGTTCTAATCTCATGTTTAAAGGGCGGCGTTGTATCATTAAATGCCACCTACCTCTATGTGCACCGTCCGGCGCCTCTTTAGAGGGAGGAGGTTGTGGTTGCTGGTCTTATCCTATTTAAAAAAAACGACAGGCTAGTACTGTGCAATAATGTGTAGCTTCTTTACAAAAATGAGGAAGTTTAAAGTGACCCCGTACCTCACGTCTTGATAATGCAGTGGAGAAAATATAATCCAATCTGAAAAGACAATTTGCGTGTTGTTTTCCGACCTGAAAAAATCGGAGGAATTGTCAATACTAGTGCGTGTATCGGAGGACTGTCGAAATACTTTCATAAGGGCGGACTGCAGCCTACCTGGGTTGGCGGCGTGTGTCTCAGTCACCCAGGCGTTTCTATATGGAGCTCTACAATTCGGCTCCGTGTTTCAGGGCGCGCTCTGTGAAAAAATGTGAGGCGGCATGAATACGGACGCCGTGAGCTAACATAAACAGAACGGAAAAGCGAGCAAGCTGAGCTTGTTCTTACCTGCGGTTGAACAATCGATGTCCCCAGTGTGAGGCTTCAGCTCGAATGCCTGACGAGCGCGGGGGCCATCTTAGTGCAATTTGAATACGAGACTGATTAGCGTCCCGGTGCATTCTGGGACATGTGGTCCAATACCTAGTGATGGAAGCGCCAAATGTTTCCTGGAGGAGACCAGATCGTGGTACCTCTGGCAGTTATGACATGGAGTTGAAAAAACTCGATTATAAAACAAAACAAAAATTTGATTATGAAACAAAAATTTGAGGCTGGGATGTAAAAAACGTATTTACAAGTCCCGGTTGTCCGCATTAATCATGTGTGAAAACAAGACTGGTAGGTGGTCATTTTCTGATTGAAACAGAGCTATTGTCGAAAAGCAGTCAGATCCTTGATAATTCAGACATACTGTTCAACCCTGTGAGTGTGCTATTAAATTTAAGAATTAGATATGCCTCCTTTTGTAGTAACGCCTTGTCGACGTCTGCTGGGTGCTGTGTTGTACCAATTGTGAAAAGTACCGACCTGTGGAATTCTAATTCTGATTAAGATTTCTCCATGAAATGTTCGACCATGGGGGCCGTTAACACTTTCCTTTTTATTCGGGACCTATGCTGACTTATGCGTAGGTTCACTTGCTGATTCGTTTTCCCAATATAGATCTTTTGACATGGGCACAGGATGACATATATGACGTTTTTGGTCTTGCAATTAGAGAAGCCGGAGTGCTTCCACTTGGTCCCCTGATGGACGAATTCATTGCCTTCGATTGTGCTGGAACACACCACGCAATTGCCGCATCTATGATGCCCGTCAATTGGTTTCATGTTCCAGCAAGACAAGATGTCATGTTTCGGTTTTGGCAATGCTACATTGGCTCTAACAATTTGTTGTCCAATGCTTTTGTTCTTTCTGTATGCGAAGATGGGGCGGGGAAAGGGGCATTCCAGCCCATCTAGTAAGTGCCAATTTTTGAGAATCGTTTGTCTCATTTTGTGCGTGTCAGGACCAAATGTGGTCACGCACACCAAACGGTCAAGTTCTTTCTTTTCTTTTGTTTGTAACAGACATTCTCTTGGCGTGAACCGTGCACGTTTGTATGAATGCTTGAGGAGTTTCTTTGGGTAACCCCTATGTGTCATCTCTTCACAAAATGTTTTTGCATGGTGGTCAAAATCACTAATCTCTGTACAATTCCTGCGTATACGCAGTAGTTGTCCAAAAGGTAGATTAGTTTTTAAATTTCTCGGATGGTGGCTGCTGTGATGCAAGATTGTATTTTTATCAGTGGCCTTCCTATGTAGTGAGGCCTTCAGTGCTCCATCCAGGCAAGTGACTTCTACGTCCAGAAAAGTCATTTTAGTGTTACTCGCTTCCATGGAAAATTTTATGTCGCTGTGCCTCATGTTGATCCATTCGTGGCATCTAGTTAGATCGGTTTGGCTCCCCTGCCATAGGAGCCAGACGTCATCAATGTAACGCCACCATTGAATGATATTTCTTTTGAATGGGTTATTACTGTCAACGAATCTCATTTTGTATTGTGCCATGTAGAGCACTGCCATTTCTGGGGCATAAGGACACCCCATGGCAGGAGACTATGGGCCTTCCGGGAGGGTCGGCCAGGCTCTTGTGGATCTTTGGTAGAATACACAATATTGGGATGCGTGGAAACTGTTTGTTGAGGAAATCAAATTCCTTAGGACCAAGGAATCCTTCCTCCTTGCCCTCAGTCAATATCTGTGAAATGAGACCCTGGATGTGTTTTGTGGGATCTTCTTGCAACTTTCGGTACCATATTTCATTGTTAACTTGTTTCAAGCCTTCGTTCAAATATTGGTCTCTGGGCCATAGCACAACTGCACCCCCTTTGTCCGCCTGCTTAATTATCAGCGAGGGGTCATCTTTCAGGCTTTGTATCGCTTTGCGTTGGCAGAGACTGATGTTTTGAGGTACATATTTTTTAGTTCTCTCCATTTTGTTGATGGATGCCAATAGCACCTGTTCGAAGGCCAGGACCTGTTTAGGAATGTTTTGGTGGGGAACGAAACTGGACTTGTTCCTTAGGCCCGGTATTTCCTTATCCACTGGAATGGTTGATGAAAGAAAAAGGCCCGAAGCCTCAATTTCCGGCAAAACTCTAGAGTCTCTATCTTTAATTTGGTGAAGTCAGTCCTTCTACTGGGGACAAACTTGAGTCCAAGATTTAATACGGACTTTTCATCATGTGTTAAAACTCTATCTGATAAGTTCACAATGACATTGGGTTTCTCTACGATTTGTAGAACCTGTTTCTTGTTCGCATTTCCCATGCTGGTTTGTATCTGGTTTTTGGTTGCTGGCCCCTGTCTAAAAAAGACACTTGTTTCCTGGGGTTGTTACCCCTGGTATCTGAATCAGAAGACCCTGATGAAGAGGTTTCTGAAAAAGTGGTAAATCGGTTGCGTGATCTGCCTTGGTAGTCGTACAGCGCCCTGCGTGAGTCGACAAGGGAATAGTAGTCTTCTTTAAGGAAAGGATATACCTGTTCAATTTTGAAAGTCTTAATGTCACGCTCGTATTTAGTGGTTTTGTTGTTGATAGTGATGTCCTTAAAAACTTGTATGTCTTTCTCGATTTTGTCTAGGAGCGCTTTAGCGTCTGTAATGGCTGGATTTTCGACAATAGCTTTCGTTAGTTCCTCAATCTCCTCAACTCCTTGAGGCATAGACGTTGTGCGGTCTCTATAGTGTGGACCATAAGGTCCCGGCTACATTTGGTGTTTATGAAGCTGAACCCTTTCTTATACTCTTCGTCTTCAGTGAAGATTACAGGTATATTTTTCACCTGGAGCCCCCAAGGGATAGTCCCTCCTTTCAAATGTCTAAGGAGAAAATGACCGTGGAGCTCAGTTCTAACGTGTTTTTTACACAATCTTATGAGTTTTTCAGATTTGTTTTGTTGCTTCGCGGTTGTACTTAAAGAAATCGAAGCAAAGGGTGACGAGGCAATGAGAGATTGAATATGGCTTTCACTGAAGGAAAGTGTGTCTTTTTCTGCCATACTATTTGAAGGGAGAGAGCCCTTCGCCCAACTTGGGGAAAATTATTTACTGTCCCTGAAGCTCTCGCTAGTAGAATCCCGCTCTATATTGAAACAACCGAAGGAGTCAGGTCCGTGGCGGGACTGAGGGGGGGCTGGACCGTAATGCTAAGAAACCAATGAAAGGTGCCCACACCTCAATTATTGGAATTTATTTAGAAGAAGACAAGTGTAAGTCAATGACACCTGAGCAGGTAATTTTATTTATACCCATTACTCATATTTTTTTGTTTTTTTATGTTCATGTTGTTTTTTCATGTTCCAGCAAGACAAGATGTCATGTTTCGGTTTTGGCAATGCTACATTGGCTCTAACAATTTGTTGTCCGATGCTTTTGTTCTTTCTGTATGCGAAGATGGGGCGGGGAAAGGGGCATTCCAGCCCGTCTAGTAAGTGCCAATTTTTGAGAATCGTTTGTCTCATTTTGTGCGTGTCAGGACCAAATGTGGTCACGCACACCAAACGGTCAAGTTCTTTCTTTTCTTTTGTTTGTAACAGACATTCTTGTCATAGTGTGTTTTTTTCTGTCTCTAAAAGAAACTTCATAAAAAAACAAAAAAATATGAGTAATGGGTATAAATAAAATTACCTGCTCATGTGTCATTGACTTACACTTGTCTTCTTCTAAATAAATTCCAATAATTGAGGTGTGGGCACCTTCCATTGGTTTCTTAGCATTACGGTCCAGCCCCCCCTCAGTCCCGCCACGGACCTGACTCCTTCGGATCTGTGACTCCAGCCGAAACTTTAAAAAAAACAAAGCGCGGTCTCCAACACTTCAACAAATAAAGTCCAGTTGGACCAGGTCCCGGGGGCAGTTTATGAGTTAATGCGGGGCAGGGGGCCCATATGGCACCTCGCGCCCCGGGCACCGCCACCTCCCCAGGTCAAACAATTGTTAAGAAAATAAAAGATGCGGAGGACCGCCAACTCCTAGGGGCTAATGTGATTGGGGGGGGGCAGGTAACGAGAACCCCGCTTGCCCCGGGGACCATCAATTCCCTGGTGCATTAACATTTTACTATGGGGGGGCTACTGGACCCCCCCCCGGCCCTGGGGACTACCACCTCCCTGGGGCTTTAACATTTTAATGTGGGGGGCCTCACAGACTTCACCTGGCATAGGAGACCACCACTTCCACGGGGCTTTAACTTTTTAATGTGTGGGGGGCCTCAGGGACACCACTCCAGCCCCAGGGAACACCACCTCCCAGGAGCTTCAAAATTTTAATGTGGTAGGGGGCCTCACGGACCACCCTGGCCCCGGGGAGCACCACGTACCCGGGGTCAAACTCTATATTTAGGAAATGGGAGGGGGCCGTGTGGCACCCATCTCGGGTCATCCTGGGCCCCGGGGACCGCCACCTCGTGGGGGCTAATGTAATGGTGGGGCATCAAGGATACCCCTTCCCCGGGGACCACCACCTCCCCGGGGCTCTAACATTTTAATATGTGGCGGGGCCTCACGTACCCCTTCTGGCCCAGGGGACCTCACATCCCCGGGTTTAACTTTTTAATATGTGGGGGGGGGGCCTCATGGACACTCCAGCCCCAGGGACCACCTCCTGCCCAGGGCCAAACTCTATGTTTAGGATATGGGAGCGGGGTCATGTAGCCCCCTCCTGGGCCGATCTGGGCCCCTGGGATCACCACCCCCCCAGGGCAGGCCCCTACTCAAGGAGCCGTAGATGGCCGCCGAGACTGCCACCCCCCAGAACTAGCTACAGCAATTTCCGCAGGTGCCCACCCTAAGGACACTGCAGTTTGCTATGGCATGTTGGGAGCTCTGGTTTCAGAAAGCGAGAGCATTTTGCTCTTGCTTGTTGAAAGCGGAGCACTTTGCTTTCACACACAGGGAGCTGTATGTCAGCAGCTCCCTGTGTGTAAAAAGCAATGCCAGCTCCAGCATGAGACGGGGAGCTGGACAGGACACCCGTAGCCTTAAGGCTCCTGAGCGTTCCCATTGATAAGTGGATAGGATTCAGGTTTGCTTGGTTGGTATTTTACCAATTCAAAGCTGTAATACTGTTCCTGGAATGGTAAAAGGCTTTTGTCATTTTACAGCTCGGCATGGATAGCACTGTGCTAATCCTATGCTTAAAAACTTTGCTGTAGAAATGGCAAAATACTTTGTCCTTTTCTATCTCTGCGTGGATGGCACTGTGCTAATCATATGCTTAAAGATTTTGATTGAAAAGCTGGCATTTGAGGTGAGCAAATTTAGAGTGTCGCTGGTGTTGAGGGTGCTCAATGCAGGAGCTGTTCTCCACCTAAACTTGGGAACTGCCCAGATTTCTCTGCTTCTTGTTTGCATAATTTATGCGTCACTCTATGCCTAAATGGGATATATATACATATATATACATATATATATATATATATATATATATATATATATATATATATATATATATATATATATATATATATATTCACTGAAAAAACCATAGGTTATAGACCATATATAGTTAGGAATTAGCATTTACAAAACCATATTTTACTCACACAGAACCATTGAAATTTCATATATAGTTAGTTGCCCTAACTATATATCGCGCACCCGCAATCCACTGCTGATGATGTCACATATTACATCATTCATGACATGGTCAGTGACATCACTGATGACATCACTGATGACATCTCAAATGACATCACTGATGACATCACTGATGACAACACCCAGTGACTGTATGTTTCTGTAAAGTTAAAATACGTCTTACATATTGAAGAATGAGTGGATGTATAAGTGTTTCGATGAAGGATTTAGTAGGTGCATGACTGACTGTATGAGAGAATGATTAAATGTGTGTCACTGAGTGCATGGGTTAGTGACTAAACTGTCTTATTTTGTGCATCATTATATATGTTGTTCTGTAAACTGCTGCATGTGTTGATCAGTAGCTATAAGAGTAACTATATGGGTTATTGATTTTTTGCCCAAGTATTTGTATGGGAGACTGAGTATGTGTGTGAGTTGATGGAAGGTGTATGACTCTGTGCATAGATGTGTGAGCAGTTGATTCACTATATGTATGGGTTCAAAAGTGCATGTGGAAACAGCTGCATGGGCAGTTGACTGTGTGCATGAGTGTATTGCTGAGTGAATGGATATCTCAGTGCTACATGTCAAAGTAAGTACATATGTAAAACACAGTACATGTGAGAGTAGACATATAAATAACTGTGCAGAAGAGCCAGTGAATGTGTGAGTGGCTGCATGGATCATTGAAAACTTGTATCAGTGATTGTATAAGAGAGTAAAAATATGTTAGAATATGTTTGAATTAGTATGGTGTGTATAACTGTATAGTTGAGGAAATGGAGGTGTGATTGATTCTTTGCATGACTGAGTAGGTGCATGAATAACTCCATGGATGAGTGACAATCTGTGAGTGTCTGTTTACACTGAGTGTATCTAAGGTTATATTAGAGTCTGTAGAGGTTCATCGTATTAACACATGAATGATGTCATCAGTGATGTCATCAGTGATGTCATTTGAGATGTCATCAGTGATGTCATCAGTGATGTCACTGACCATGTCATGAATGATGTAATATGTGACATCATCAGCAGTGGATTGCGGGTGCACGATATATAGTTAGGGCAACTAACTATATATGAAATTTCAAAGGTTTTGTGTGAGTAAAATATGGTTTTGTAAATGCTAATTCCTAACTATATATGGTCTATAACCTATGGTTTTTTCAGTGAATTTTCAAGGTTTTGTAAATGCAAATTCCTAACTATATATGGTCTATAACCTATGGTTTTTTCAGTGAATTTCATTGGTTTTTAAAAAAAGCTAATATCTATAGCTGTAAAATATATTCTTTATTACGTGACGTATCACATAGCCCGTGAGACGCCTCATGACGCATCGCATAACCGTGACGTATCGTCTCTGCAACGCAAACCAAACCCGTAACGTAAGCGCGCCGGAGCACGCTTACAGATATATATATATTTTTTTAACCTTAATTAGAGAAAATCCACACATGCACATATCTTGAGGCCTTGCAAAGGCACATCAAACAAACAGTCCCTACAATTTTGCCAAGTTTGGTGGAAATCTACTCCTTTAAATTTTATTTTACTGTTTCTCTTGATTTTCCCCTTGTTACGCTTACCGGAACGCTACCCGGTATGCAAACAAACGCTCCAAAAACACAAGATGTCGGACTCCCATTACGCTGCCGGTTAGCTGCCCGTTTATTTTGCCCCGCGGGGAACTTTAATAGCCCCCTCATCAATCCTAGGGGTTCAGGAGGGGTCTACCTTACCCCTTTCCTTCATTTACACCTTTTTTTTTTCCACCTCTTGTCTCTCGATCCCACCGAGAGACAAGATGGCGGCCGCCCCGGACTGTTTACATTGTTAACAGCCAATCAGCTTCTCCTCAGACTCCCGTTACACTGCCGGTTAGCTGCCCAGTTAGCTGCCCGGTTCGCGTACCGGGACGGGCCTCTACGGCGAAAAATCGCATTTTTTTTTTTTTTTTTGCCCCGCGGGGCACTTTAATATCCCCCTCATCAATCCTAGGGGGTCAGGAGGGGTCTACCTTACCCCTTTCCTTCATTTCCCCCTTCGTTTTTCACCACCTCTTGTCTCTCGATCCTACAGAGAGACAAGATGGCAGCCGCTCCGGACTGTTTACAATGTTGACAGCCAATCAGCTACTCCTCAGACTCCCAATACGCTGCCGGTTAGCTGCCCGGTTCGTGTACCAAGACGCGTCTCTACGGCGAAAAAATCGGATTTTTTTTTTTTTTTGCCCCGCGTGGCTCTATAATATCCCCCTCATCAATCCTAGGGGGTCAGAAGGGGTCTACCTTGCCCCCTTTCCTTCATTTCCCCCTTTGTTTTGGCCTCCTCTTGTCTCTCGATCCTACCGAGAGACAAGATGGCGGCCGCTCCGGACTGTTTAGAATGTTGACAGACACCGGAGAGCCAATCAGCTTCGCTTCGCAAAGCTCCGTTACGCGAAAAGTAGGCGAACCGGAGCGCTGCCCGGAGCGCTGTTACAGATATATATTTTTTTTAAACGTTAATTTCTCAAAATCCACTGGAGCACATATATTGAGACCTAGCAAAGGCACATCGGGCTAACAGTCCCTACAATTTTGCCAAGTTTCGTGCAAATCCATTCAGCCGTTCGAGCTAAAAGTGAGGCCAACCGCCCTATGGAAATTAACATGGGAAAAACGCGTTTTGGGACCCCCCTTTTTTCTCGGCCCCCCCTTGACGAACCCCCCCCAAATTTTCAGGGGCTGCTCAGAAACAAAATGAGCCATTTTCCTGAAAATTTCAGCCAATTCCGTCCACAAACGCCAAAGTTATTAGACATAGAATTTTCAAAAATCCCATAGAGAAAAAATCCTAACTATATATACCTACTGGCTATCGCCAGTAGGTAATGTAATATATATATACAGAGAACTTGCCACGGTGAAAGCTTTCACGGGGCCAGCAACGTAGGAAGATGTTGTTTCACGTTGCAAAAGGCACAGCGAGACTGGTATGCAAATTGCCTGCTTTCCAAGCCCGGAGGCCCACTGGGGTTTGAATAATTGGCTGTGAATTGGTGTCAGAAAAACGGAGCCCACTGGGGCAAAACTATGGTGATTATCAGAAGACCAAACTACAGGTACCAGCATGCCAGATATATTACACACCTGTGAGACATTCGGCGCATGCGGTTTAAGTACCGTAGTAACATTCACTGTTTTCTGCACTTGCAATCCTCTGATGAAGAGGCCAGGAGGCCTTGAAACGCGTAGGGATATGTTTTAATAAAGAACTCTGGACGAAGAAGGCATGGAGTCATGAATTTATGTCCCGCTGAATGGCGAGTTCTCACAGCAGGGCAACTTGTTTTTTGGATTTGTAACGCGGCAGCCTGGCCGCAGAGAACTTGCCACGGTGAAAGCTTTCACGGGGCCAGCAACGTAGGAAGATGTTGTTTCACGTTGCAAAAGGCACAGCGAGACTGGTATGCAAATTGCCTGCTTTCCAAGCCCGGAGGCCCACTGGGGTTTGAATAATTGGCTGTGAATTGGTGTCAGAAAAACGGAGCCCACTGGGGCAAAACTATGGTGATTATCAGAAGACCAAACTACAGGTACCAGCATGCCAGATATATTACACACCTGTGAGACATTCGGCGCATGCGGTTTAAGTACCGTAGTAACATTCACTGTTTTCTGCACTTGCAATCCTCTGATGAAGAGGCCAGGAGGCCTTGAAACGCGTAGGGATATGTTTTAATAAAGAACTCTGGACGAAGAAGGCATGGAGTCATGAATTTATGTCCCGCTGAATGGCGAGTTCTCACAGCAGGGCAACTTGTTTTTTGGATTTGTAACGCGGCAGCCTGGCCGCAGAGAACTTGCCACGGTGAAAGCTTTCACGGGGCCAGCAACGTAGGAAGATGTTGTTTCACGTTGCAAAAGGCACAGCGAGACTGGTATGCAAATTGCCTGCTTTCCAAGCCCGGAGGCCCACTGGGGTTTGAATAATTGGCTGTGAATTGGTGTCAGAAAAACGGAGCCCACTGGGGCAAAACTATGGTGATTATCAGAAGACCAAACTACAGGTACCAGCATGCCAGATATATTACACACCTGTGAGACATTCGGCGCATGCGGTTTAAGTACCGTAGTAACATTCACTGTTTTCTGCACTTGCAATCCTCTGATGAAGAGGCCAGGAGGCCTTGAAACGCGTAGGGATATGTTTTAATAAAGAACTCTGGACGAAGAAGGCATGGAGTCATGAATTTATGTCCCGCTGAATGGCGAGTTCTCACAGCAGGGCAACTTGTTTTTTGGATATATATATATATATATATATATATATATATATATATATATATATATATATATATATATATATATATATATATATATATATATATATATATATATATCTCCAAACGGGTCCTCAGCAAGGCACTCGGAGCAACGATCAGCCGCGCTACCTTAAAGAAAACAGCAGGACCAGGTATTCCGTGAGTTGTGATTTTATTCGGCAACAAACGGCAGCATAACGTTTCGGCCTCTCACAGGCCTTGATCACATCACAGTCACTGGATGTTGTCATCAGTGATGTCATCAGTGATGTCACTGACCATGTCATGAATGATGTAATATGTGACATGATCAGCAGTGGATTGCGGGTGCGCGATATATAGTTAGTGCAACTAACTATATATGCGAATTTCAATGGTTTTGTGTGAGTAAAATAAGGTTTTGTAAATGCTAATTCCTAACTATATATGGTCTATAACCTATGGTTTTTTCAGTGAATTTTCAAGGTTTTGTAAATGCTAATTCCTAACTATATATGGTCTATAACCTATGGTTTTTTCAGTGAATATATATATATATATATATATATATACACACACACACACACACACACACTCGACAAGGGAAGTTCCATCCAGAATTTGTTGAAAACAACCAGCGCCGGCGTTCTGACACATTTCCTTGTCTGACGCGTTTCTGAACTGCTGCTCCTTATTCATAACCATTATAGATAATGGGGTAGCCCCTAAAGTCAAGGCAGACCTGGGCGCAATACGGGAATGAAAACAATGGCCCGTGACCAAGAATTGAAAAATAACAATTTAAGTTGTGTAAAACACTACAAACCGGTTATTTAATAACCCACAAGCGATTATATGCATGTACACCATACCAGTTTATGCATATACAAGAGTTAATGTACCACACATGAAACAAGCGCCAAACTATGTAGTTCAATACACAATATTTATTTTTGAATAAATGAAGAGTACTTTTTTATTGACCATAGGTTGCGCGCAAAAGAAGGGTGAAAGGGTAGGAGGGTAGTGGTGATGGGTAGTGAAAGTGTGAATCAAAGAAATTAAGGTAGTAAGTTCAATATTTTCACAACTACTGGTAACTAAGACCAGCCAATGCAAGCCTGTCCATATTGGATTTACATGTACTCAGTAAATTTCAAATGTGCACCCAATGCAGTTTCCAATGATATAACAATTTGGGATGTAGGTACAGGTCTTGATCAGCAGGAGAGTGTCAACATTTCGATTTGACTGTGCAATGAAGGATTCAAACCTTTGCTGCGAGTCTTCATCAGGACTGTGTGTTGCAACACATGACAGAGAATGCTGAGTTAGATTGACAGCTTGTGTGTATGTGGTCAATTAAAATGGTCCAGTAATACTATATCTACTGACCTAAACCTGAAGCCAAGCCTGGCTTCTCAGGTGTGCTTCCATAGACGTGCCACAGGCCCAATGTCGCCAAGATACGAGTTTAAAGGTGCGTTTGGATTACATCACTATATACAATTTCCCAACATGAGAATATCGGCCCCTTCCTGAAAAGTATGTATAAGCAAGTGTCAAGCAGTTGAATCTGATAACATGCAACCAAGGCTATGTCTGACAAGGCTATCCTGCAGTGAGCATGTTAAGGGGACCCCCTGTCTGGGATATCGAGAGGCGTATGAGAAGTGTATACCGGTACAGAACGACCCCTATGCGAGGGAAGTTCATGGCTGAGATTTAAAAATCGCCAGGCGTGTAGGCATAATACCGAACATAATGAATAATAGTATAAGGTCCAATGCGGGAACCATCGTTTGCTCCGATTTAATTGAAGGATGGTCCCATCACGCATTTACAGCGAGGGCGAGGCCACAGGATTAATTATCGCATTGAGGGGCCCCACCCATCTGCCATACCACCCGCTTGTGATTATATTAATCAGAAGGCCTCCAGTCACCGTATGCCGCTTCTGTGAGTTGCTGGCAAGGACTGAGCTGTTCCGCGAGCCCGGTAGTTAAACCCGATGACGGCGCGTACATGAGGTGCACGCTGCCGTTCATCGGTGAAGTCGATCACAGAGGCTCCGATCATCATCCAGACGAAGGGAGGGGAGTACCGGGGACGACTCCCTGCTATTCCCGTGAAATGTATTGTGGCAGTGTGTAATGACAAAGGGAGTGTGTTGTGCATATAATTCCACAGTAATTGTTGTATTATACGTGCAAAGACAGAATAATTCTTATACCATGAATGCATTGTGGCATAATACAAGGTCAATGCACAATTCAACAGTTAATGTAACATTTGGGTCCAGGAGAAAAAAAAAACATGGTGACATTGCGAACCTGCAATCCCACCGGGATGGTGTTGGCCTGAATGAACCTGCAATCTTTATAGACAATCCCACCTTCAAGGAGAATTTTAGCTTCATCTCAAATAACTGCAGTAGGCAATGGATGATATTAGAGGTTGAAACAGCTTTAGATGAAATCAAAAGGTTGATGAAGGAAATTACAGAATTAAGGAAGGAAATTTTTGAGGATAAAGCCCTCACAAACGCAAAGGAGGCACTTGAAAGATTGGACCGTACCCTCAAGGATTTTGAGACCTTTACACAATCAAACAAACTAGACAAACAAGCACGTGCCATACAACAATACGACAAAAAAACTACATATCCATACCTCCAGGAAGGGTACCACAAACAAGACACACAAGGAAGGTACACAAGTAGAGGAAGGGGAGGATACAGGAGATATAACACCTTTTCCAATTCCTCTTTTAGCAACAGTTCAGACAGCAAAAACGAGAGATCAGGAACAAACACAAACTCATACACTCAGGGACAAAACGAACAGCACTCCTCTTTTTTAGACGGAGCTCAATGGACAGAGTACATGGGAAGAGGCCGGCCCTGGGTCCACCCAAGGGGAATGAACGAACCAGCATGGAACAGAGGCAGGGAGAGAGGGAAGAAGCAGGTACATTTACCCCCAGAGATACACGGGAATATCAGAACACGACAACAACACTACCGGTGGTGAAACAATATGCCCCTAACCCTATTGTAAACATCTCAGGGTACACACTGAATGAGGATGAGGAAACCATTCTTCAGAAAGGTCTATCTTTCATACCGACTAACTTACCTGACAGTTTCAATCTTAAACTGGAACTGCACCAATTTTTCAGAAAGGTTAGATTAAAATATAATTTCATGAAGACACCCTATAATCCAGCATCAATCAGTACTGGCCTTAGAACCCCTTCCACCTTCAACCCACCCGCACACATGATGTCCAACAAAATTATGGCATTTGAACAAATAGTGATGAGAGATGTTATGCACTTGGCAGGGCAAAACGAATATGTCAAGTTTAACATTTCCAAGAACGAATGTTCGGCCATTTCCTCACTCAGAAATAACACTGAGATTGTCATAAAACCCGCTGACAAGAGGGGGGGGGGGGTCACTGTAGTCCAAAACACCACTGACTACAGACTAGAAATCCTCACCCAACTGGGAGTAACTGAGAACTATAAAACTCTGACTAATGACCCTAGCAAAGATGTTGCCCAGCTCATCAAGGCAGCAACTAGCATAGGACTACACGAAGGCTATTTGAGTAAACACGAACACGACTTCATCAATAACGAACAACCACGGATGCCAACTATTTATACACTGCCCAAAATTCACAAACGGATGTAGAACCCCCCGGGAAGACCCATTATATCAGGGTGTGGCTCACTATTAGAACCATTGGGCAAATCAATTGACCACTTCCTGAAGCCAATTGCTATTAACACCCCCACCTACATTAGGGACACCATGGAAGCCACTAATCTAGTCGACAACCGTCCATTTAACTCTGATAATGAATTATTGGTTACTATGGATATATCCTCATTATATACGAGTATCCCCCAGGAGGCAGCCCTGGAGGTGATCAGGGGGGGCCTTGGATAAATTACCGAAACCCACCAGAATCCCTAATGATTTCATCATCACATTACTAGACATTGCAATGAGCAAGAATTTCTTTATGTTTAAAGACAGCTATTACTACCAGACCAAAGGCGTGGCCATGGGGGCAAGTTTTGCCCCGAATTTGGCCATTATTTTTATGGACGCCTATGAGTAAAGATATGTTCTGAATGATGATAACCCGGATGTATTTATCAAAGGAGGGAGAATGATAGATCAATTAATCAACGGACACAGATTACCACTCTGGAAGGTGGAAGGTCCAGACTCAGCATGTGTCCGTTTCCGGTACGAATGGCGCAATGAAGTGGTTGCTGAACTGTTCCTATAGACAGACTTGGGGGGGATTAAACTGGCGTGACCAAGGTGTAAAAGAGACACCCTAGGGCATCCATTTTGTTGGATGTAGTTGCCTCACACACCCAGAAGGGTGTCATGCTTCATCATAGGCGTTTGCTCCTCGTCGGGGAGGCGGTGCAATCCCCGACGGGCTCACCTCAAAGAGGGGCTCTTTGGCGGAGATCTTTTTATCCAACAGCCTTATTGTGGAAGTGGGGGTGTGTGGGCGGGATATTGTGTTATGTGATGAAGGAATTAAAATGTAGCTAGGGGTACCGGAATTAACTGTATTCTGGGGGTCCCCTGACTGCAATTAAAAGGTGGGGCTAGCTCGCTAGGTATCAACAAGTTAGGTCGAGTGACCCTAGAGAAAGCTAGAAGTGAGACTGGTCGACATGTTTCTCGCTCAGGGTAAAATCACCCGCGATTCATCAGGACCTTACAAGAAAGTGCAAAGAAGAATTACAACATGGCCACATGAGGGGTCGGCGGGTCTGGACATCGGGGGTGAGTCTATTGTATGTAGCTCACTCTGGCCGTGTCCGTGTGGAGAAACCTACCCATCTCCGCTCGAGCTCGGCGGAGATGGGTAGGTTTCTCCACGCGGACACGGCCAGAGTGAGCTACATACAATAGACATACAATAGACTCACCCCCGATGTCCAGACCCGCCGACCCCTCATGTGGCCCATAGTCCCTGAACAAAAGGCATAGGACATTCCACAGACGTATTGTACACACTACACACATGACACAAGCATGTTGTTGTAATTCTTCTATAGGAACAGTTCAGCAACCACTTCATTGCGCCATTCGATAACCCGGATGTACCATGTTACAACGCATACCATTACAACTACCTACCGTTACAACGCGACCATTACAAAGCATACCATTACAACGCATAGCTCTTTGGGGTGCTGGATAGGGGTAAGTATAATTTACTATTCTAACTCCAGTCCCCGTGGACCCTAGGGAAGGTGTTGGATAGTAAATTATACTTATTCCCTATCCTAGAGCGCCCCCCAGCGCAATGCGTTGTAATGGTATGCGTTGTAAAAGTCGCGTTGTAACAGTAGTGCGTTGTAACAAATGCGTTGTAACAGGTGTATACCTGATAACCCACACAGGAACAATGTTGCCCTGTGGCATAGGTATATTGATGACGTGCTGATGATCTGGCATGGGACTGAGACAGAACTCAGAGCCTTCCATTGCTGGCTCAATAACCAATCTAACGATATACAATTTTCCCTTGACCATAGCACAAATGAAATACATTTCCTTGACATTACCATCAAAGCGGAGGAAGGGAAACTCCACACCACACTCAATCGGAAAGCCAGTGAGCGCAACACACTCTTAAGATACTCTAGCCACCATCCCCGGAGCTTAAGAGACAACCTGCCATATGGTAACTTTTTAAGGGTGAGGCGTAATTGTTCCAAAAAAGAGGACTATTTCTATGAATACAGTGACCTACTCAAAAGACTGCGAGACAGGGGGTACCCTACCAGGCTACTCAAAAAGGCCCAAAAAAGTGCTTGGTATAACCATGGGGAATTTCTTTTGACACCTAGACAAAAGGCTAACACCTCAGAGAACAGGCTCACATGTGTCACAACATTCTGTACTAAAAGTAACCAGATAAAAAAAACTATCAATAAACACTGGCACATGATTGCTGACGAGTTGAATATGTCCGAGCCTCCCATGCATGCGTTTCGCAAAGGGAAAAGCCTTAGGAACACACTAGTAAAATCACTACTCCCTTCAAAAAAAGTGAATGTCCAGACTCACTTATGGAACAATCCTCCAATTGTGGGCCATTATAAGTGTGGGAGCTGCAAGGCTTGCTCAATGACTAAAGAAATCCAATCATTTACACATAACGACTACACCTATACCCACAAAGAACACACCAACTGTAACTCCTCTGGAGTCATATATGCCATCCAGTGCCCCAGTGAATTTTTATACATAGGCCAGACAACTCAGAAGGTCAAGTGTCGGATTTTGCAACATTGTAGCAAAATAAGATGCCCCACACAGGGAGCTCCATTAGTTGAGCACTTCACGCAATTTGGCCATACTGCGGAAAGCCTGAGATGGTGGGTGATCGAAAAGGTACATGTTAACCCGAGGGGAGGATGTATCAGCCACAACCTTAACTACCGTGAATTAAATGGATTCACATCTTCAATACAATATTGGAAGGATTGAATGAATATGAAGAAATTGCCTGTCAAGCCGCTAATTTGTGCATTTGATCACGTATGTTCACACATCTGGCGCACTCTATACTGATAGTAGGAGTCACACATTGGCTATTGTGTGGTCCTAGCCTGGGGCTCTAGGCTGTGACCATATGAACATGATCAATGGCATTGTGGAATTACGTATTCCCATGGTTTTACACTGGCACATGTAAATAGACTCACCCATGCATTCTCTATGTAATTATGTAAATATCCCTCACTAATGTATTGATATTGTAATTATGTAAATAGAACCTTTATTGTGGTTTCTGTCACTAGGTTTATGTTTTTTCTCCTGGACCCAACTGTTACATTAACTGTTAAATTGTGCATTGACCTTGTACAATGCCACAATGCATTCATGGTATAAGAATGATTCTGTCTTTGCACTTATAATACAAAAATTACTGTGGAATTATATGCACAATACACTCACTTTGTCATTACACACTGCCACAATACATTTCACTGGAATAGCAGGGAGTCTTCCCCGGTGTTCCCCTCCCTTCGTCTGGATGATGATTGGAGCCTCTGTGATTGACTTCACCGATGAACGGCAGCGTGTACGTCACGTACGTGCCGTCATCGGGTTTAACTACCGGGCTGGTGGAACAGTTCAGTCCTTGCCAGCATCTCACAGAAGCGGCATGCGGTGACTAGAGGCCTTCTGATTAAGTTAATTACAAGGGGTGGTATGGCAGATGGGTGGGGACCCTCAAAGCAATAATTAATCCTGTGGCCTCGGCCTCGCTGTAAATGCGCGATGGGACCATCCGTCAATTAGATCGGAGCAAACAATGGTTCCCGCATTGGACCTTCTTCTATTATTATGTTAGGTATTATGCCTACACGCCTGGCGATTTTTAAATCTCAGCCATGAACGTCTCTCGCATAGGGGTCGTTCTGTACTGGTATGCACTTCTCGTACGCCCGTCGATATCCCAGACAGGGGGTCCCCTTAACATGCTCACTGCAGGATAGACTTGTCAGACATAGCCTTGGTTATATGTTATCAGATTCAACTGCTTGACACTTGCTTTTACATACTTTTCAGGAAAAGGCCAATACTTGATTTTCTCATGTTGGGAAATTGTATATAGTGATGTAATCCAAACGCACCTTTAAACTCGTACCTTGGCGACATTGGACCTGTGGCACGTCTATGGAAGCATACCTGAGAAGCCAGGCTTGGCTCCAGGTTTAGGTCCGTAGATATAGTATTACTGGACCATTTTAATTGACCACATACACACAAGCTGTCAATCTAACTCAGCATTCTCCGTCATAGGTTGCAACACACAGTCCTGATGAAGACTCGCAGCAAAGGTTGGAATCCCTCATTGCACAGTCAAGTCGAAACGTCGACGCTCTCCTAGTGATCAAGACCTGTACCTACATTCCAAATTGTTATATCATTGGAAACTGCATTGGGTGCACATTTGAAATTTACTGAGTACATGTAAATCCAATATGGACAGGCTTGCATTGGCTGGTCTTAGTTACCAGTAGTTGTGAAAATATTGAACTTACTACCTTAATTTCTTTGATTCACACTTTCACTACCCAGCACCACTACCCTCCTACCCTTTCACCCTTCTTTTGCGCACAACCTATGGTCATTGAAAAAGTACTCTAGATTCATTCAAAAATAAATACTGTGTATTGAACTACATAGTTTGGCACTTGTTTCATGTGTGGTCCATTAACTCTTGTATATGCATAATCTGGTATGGTGTACATGCACACAATCGCTTGTGGGTTATTCTATAACTGGTTTGTAGTGTTTCACACAACTTAAATTGTTATTTTTCAATTCTTGGTCTGGACCATTGTTTTCATTCCCGCTCCTTATTCATAGGCTTCACTCTTTGTGCACAGACATTTGGCCTTGCCTATTTTCTCCTCTGCCTCCTAATCGATGCCCTCAGGTGGGTCTCCAAGTAATACTTGCATTATGGGAGTTGTAGTGCATGTTACCTTTAGCAGGTTTTAATTTCTGTTATTTAGTAGTTTCTGTGTACTTTTTGAGTTCATTAAAATAATATTCTTAGCCTTGAGTAGGCACCAGATTGCCAGCCCGGTTGGTTAATTATTCTGTTTGTTGTGCTGCTCGTAGGCTCAGCAGTGTTCTAAGCCTGCAGCCCCACTTTCTATTCATGGATGGTGTATCTTCCACAGTGAGACTTCTGATTTGAATATATAACAAACAAAGCGCCCTGCAGCGAAGATGCACTGGACAAGGGAAGTTCTAGCCAGAATTTGTTGAAAACAACCAGCACCGGCGATCTGACACATTTCCTTGCCTGACTCGTTTGGGAGAAGCTGCTCCTTATTCATAGGCTTCACTCTGTGTGCACAGACATATGCCCATGTCTATTTTCTCCTCTTCCACCTATTAGATAATCACCCTCAGGTGGGTCTCCAAGTAATACGTGCATTATGAGAACTGTAGTGCATGTTACCTTTAGTTGGTTTTAAATTCTGTCCTTTAGTAGGTTCTGTGTACTTTTCAAGTTCATTAAAATAATATTCTTAGCCTTGAGAAGGCTCCAGATTGCCAGCCTGGTTGGTTAATTATTCCTTCCATTGTGCTGCTCATAGGCTCAGCAGTGTTCTAATCCTGCGCCCACTTTCTATTCAAGGGTGGTGCATCTTCCACGGTGGGACTTCCGTAGTGAATATATAACAAACAAAGCACACTGCAGTGAAGATGCACTCGACAAGAGAAAGTTCCATCCAAAATTTGTTGAAAACAACCAGTTCCGGCGTTCTGACATTTCCTTGCCTGACACATTTCGGAGCTGCTGCTCCTTATTCATAGGCTTCACTCTGTGCACAGACATATGGCCACAACTATTTTCTCCTCTGCCTCCTAATAGATGATTGCCCTCAGGTGGGTCTCCAAGCATAACTGTTTTAGAGTTTCTGTGACAGTGTTACATTTTTGTTTAGGGCCTCAGGAATGCTGCGAGTTATGGTGTGCATTGTGTGTGCCTTCATAACCATAACTGGTGAATTTTCAGAGCCTTTATGCATTTGAGTCAGTGAATTTCATTGGGTTTTCATGATGTACTTAAATTACAATCCCTGCCGTGCATGGCCTTTAGCCATTCACAGCATGGGTTGGATGTGGGACATGGCCACCAACTTGCAGTGACTGCCAAACTCTGCTGCGCAGAGTCTTCACCATGCACTGATGTGGCAGAGATTCTGCCAAACACAGAACTATGTGCAGGATTATAGGACTGTGGTGTATAAGGACTGAGTCATCCTACCACCTTAGAACCCATAAGCCCAGGACAGACTAGCTATAGTGTCTCACTTGCTTTCCTACTTACTCATATAGAAACAACACCTTAGAACACAACACTCCCAGATCTCTCAGGAATCGCGGTAACAAGAAAATCTGACAGAGACACGAAACAGTTCAAAATATTTATTTAAACTAACGTGGCCTAACACGCAGTATACGTGCCACAACAAGCAGGAAAATGCATAGTACAAATACAGTCAGCATAGCAGCAAGTCCATAAATCATGAAGGGAGATATCATCATGGAAAGACAATAGAGCCTAAGCTCCCTCCCCTTGCGAAGAAGCATTATATATTTGAAGATCTCTGGGCTTTGTCACCAGACCCCATAACTCAGCCTATAGATGGTAGATCTACATCATAGGTGCTGTCTCGGTCTTCTCCCTGGAAAGACCCCTCTCCAAGTGTGTGCTACCCATTCATGTATTCTAATAAAACCAAAGTATGTTGTCCAAACGACAGCTGCATCGTATGTTTTGTCTAAGGGCAAAGGTCTGGCCAGAACAAAATAACAAGGGGCACTGTTGTTCGACCTTGCTCACAATATTCAGTCAAAATCCCAGGAACCCGCTGAGAGTGAACACAGCAATGAGTTCTATTGTGAAAACAGCCATAGAAATTATTGCAAAATTAAAGTAGTAACGTGCGCAAAGCAGCAGGCAAGCTGCAGCGTGCTCTTGTTAACTTAGAGAAAATGACAATGTCCCCCTGGGCCATGCGACACTGCAAGGGTTGGCTGCAGGGTCTGGCCTGTGTCCAGACCATGCACCCCAACCTGCCACACACTCCCTACCCCAGCTGCACACATCCTTTGGCATTGTGCAGCAGGGATTTGCACACAGGCCTGGACCTGTACCCTAACACCTGCCTTCCAAACAAAGCCAGACACTCATTTTAGCGTTTGGCTTTGCTTGTGCTTTTTTTAATACTGCCTGAGGCTCAGAAGCATCTTGTGGGCGAGACACAAAATAACGGTTGAATCCAGTATGTAAATGGTCTCCGGTGAGCTTGTTAGTCGGCTCCGACTTGTGAGTCGAGTGCCAGTTTTCAGCATTTCAGTGAAGCTTTGTATTTTACACTTATCTTCGTACCCCTGAGCACTGACCTGGGCTCGATGATCTTACAGGTGAGGCACCACAGCAGTGGGAACATTTCTCCACAGAGCGAAACTCGTGAGTCTGAGGTGACTCACACGATTCAACATGGCGGAAATTATAATTTCTTCCCCAATCCAGCAAATCACAGCTTGTAAAAGTTCAATATATGACAGGACTCAAGAGTCATGAATTGGGAGTTAAAAGTGTTAAGAATGATATTCCTACTCTGAAGCTTTTTAAGTGTTAATATCTGTAAAACAACTAAATGGATATACAACATCCCCAAAAAAGACGCATATCTGAGTAAAGTTTTAGTGTCATGCAAAGTCTGGTGTAAATGTGTGCAGTGGTTTCTGCTGTATGATTCAACAAATATTCTATGCAAGCTTTAATGGGAAATTGCTTGTTTTTCACTACCTTTAACTTTTTTTTCCCATGGAGTGATCTTCATGAGAGGTGGCATGCCGAAATTGAGCTGAGTAAGTAGACTGCAAAATTTCATGCAAATCCATCCATTCAACATCTTCATGCCCAGAAAAACACTAAACACACATTTTTCGAAAACTACAGATTTATTCCAAACCGAACAAAGACACTTCCTTGAGTAAAGTTCATGCTTACATGACAAGTTTGCTATAATTATGTACAGATGTATTTTCTGTATTCAGGAACAAAGAATCCTAAGGGAGTTAAAAAGGTAAATGTCGCTGTTGGGACTCGCCTCCCAAGTGGCAGATCTTTATGAAACTTGCCATAAGGAAAAGAAAGCTGATATATCTGTTTTTGGAAAGTTTCATGCAGATTCTTGGAATGGCGCCAAAGTTAATAAGAAACAAAAAAAGCCCTTTTAATGGAAACTCTGAAACAACCATAATTATACAGGGAGATTGCCATCTTTTAATAGGTTTATAGGTATACGTTTTATAGACAAATAGTAAGTTCAGCTCACTCTTAGGCCCCCATTAGGATGGCGGGCGGACTTTGTCCGCCCGCCATCCCATCAGTAAAAGGGACCGCCCGCCTCAAGGGCGGGGGTCTTGATGTATGCATTAGGATGCGCCCGCCACAGTGGCAGGCGCATCCCTCATTTTTAACATTGTGGCAGGCGGTGCTCACTGCACCGCCCGCCACAATGTTAAAAATGTATGCATGCATTTGCATACATGAAGCGGCAGGCACCGCGCAGTGCCTGCTGCTTCGTGTATGCAAATGCTGGGGGGTACCAGAGGTACCCCCCGTGTGCACCCCCACCCCTCCTTAACTCTGGGG
The DNA here is from genome assembly GCF_964263255.1 of Lissotriton vulgaris. NCBI lineage: Eukaryota > Metazoa > Chordata > Amphibia > Caudata > Salamandridae > Lissotriton > Lissotriton vulgaris. Next base: position 1,040,191,851 of record NC_141697.1, read on the forward strand.
GCCCACAGGGGGCCCCCCAGAGTGAAGACCGCATACCTTTCCGTGGGGTATCGCCGCCACGGAAAGGCATCTCTTTTGGCCCATACTAATATGGCTGGCGGTGTCTATTAGACACCGCCACCATATTAATCCTTTTCTTCCCCGGCCGCAAGGCGACCGGGGCGGAAAAGCGGCGGACGGTCTTTCCGTCCGCCGCGGTCCCCCCGCCATACTAATATGGCTGGGGGAATTCAGTTGCGGATGTTGGGCGGATTGCCCCCGCCAGGACGGCGGTGGCAATCCGCCCGACATCCTAATGGGCCCCTTAGTATTTTCATCAAATCTGCACTAATTCATCAAGAGGGGCAGAATTAAAAGGTGTGTGGGGGGGGGGGGGCGGGGTTCAAAAAAGTGTTTATTTACTGGGGACCATGATATTGTTTCACAGATGCACAGGACACCTTCTGCATGTTAACTTTTCTGTTGGCATGTCATGTTTTACGCAGATCAATCAATAAAGAGCACATTTAATGGTGGTGGGGGGGGTCAAACAATCTTTGCTATTTGAATTACTTTGGTATCTTATCACCAACCGAGCAGATCCTTATCATGATTAGCATACTATTGATATATTGAGTTCATGCAAATCCATCAAAGAGGAGCAGTTCTACTGTAAAGTGCTCCAATGCCCTTGGGCACAGCACTCCAAGGGTGTTTAAGTTCTGCTTATTTTATGAACTCAACGGAACAAGCAAAAAACGCCAATGTGTTTCAACCACACAGGTCTTCGTCAAGGCTGTGACAAAGACCTGTGTGGTTAAAACGCATTGTGATTATTTGCTTGTTCCTTTGATTTAATAAAATAGGCAGCACTTCAACACCCTTGGAGTGCCGTGCTCTTTGTCAAAACTTTACATGTGGATTTATTTGATCCCTTTCAATGGGCAACAGCAATTAAGGAGTGCACTGAACCTGAAAGACCAGTTTTGATATATATATCTATAAATATCTGTAACATTATATATATAATACACACATGTACAACATATTATTATGTTATATTATAACATATTATATATATATATCCAAAAGCCGCGTCTCGCTCCCAGCACGCAGAACTTCGCCCAGGCAAGGATAGCACGGACACGGACCGGTTAAGTGCTTGAATTTTATTAGTGCAAATTCAGCCGATATTTATATATCTATCTCAAAGAAACAACTCCTTTCGGAGATCTGACGCCCTTAGAGGGGTGGAGCGAAGTCGGCGGAGAAAACCGGTAAAGTCAATGCCAGTAAAACGGGTTCCAAACGAGCAGTTAGGTCCACAGAAAAATCATCAGTCTTCCACCGTATGCCAACATAGGAGGTTTATTAAATGCATAAACCTATTGTGACGCGTTTCGCCTCCCGGGGCGAAACGCGTCACAACAGGTTTATGCATTTGATAAACCTCCTATGTTGGCATAAGGTTGAAGATTGATGATTTTTCTGTGGACCTGACTGCTCGTTTGGAACCCCGTTCTACTGATGTATATATATACATATATATATATATATATATATATATATATATATATATATATATATATATACACATACACACACACATATAAGGACTCCTATTGGGTGTTCTAGAAGCAAAGCACAGCCTGTTCATACTGTATGCTAGAAAGATAAACCCAAGCTAATATTGCTTTAGCGCTACTTCCATCCGCAGCAAGTTAAAGAGTGGTGTAAGAGGTAATTTATTGTGTGAAGTCTCAGTTCTGATGCTGGAACATTCACACACCATTGCCCAGTGGTAATGTTGCATCATGAAGTCATGAGGCGAGGAACGGAATTTGCCTGCACTTTGAAAGTACCAGAGACTCTTTTGGCATAACAGGGGGTACCAGACTCTATGGTTACGTTGTGTACACATAAAAACCATAAGCTGTACATCCCCATACTTTCTTCAAATAGGGGAACATGTTTGGTACTCTGGGCAAATATGTAGCTGTTGCTGGTCTATCCCAAATGATTCACTTAGTAAAGTCAAAAATACTGAGCTGAAGATGTTTTATATCTTAACATTTGGATATTGTTACATATTTAAAACCTAATGCTAATAATCCGCCGTTTCAACGTTGCCAAACATAAGTGTATAACACAATAATGTTCACATGACCTTTGGAGAAGATTGGCTGCAATAGAATAGCTATGTCGAGCACAGTCTTAGCAATTTTTTATCCAATATTTCTATTTTCCTAGCCGTGGATATGTTTATAGAATTTTCAATAAGCAGTCCATGTTCATATTTTAGATACAAAGGTGCCAGATGGTCAACGGTTTATTGCAGATGGTTCTTTGTTATGCCCTTCTATAGATATAAAAGTCGCTGCTTTTTTTCATCTAACAAAGCTTGTAAGGGATCAGATCTGTGACTGCACAGAATCCATACAAAGCCCGCACATGGTGTGCTAATATGCATTCACAGAATTGTATTTGAATGACAATGACTAATTTATATGCATCATGACCAAAAAGAACAATTACTCAGTCAACGTATTAAGGACCACAGAGTGTGTAGGATAATTGCAAGCACATCACAGCACTATCAAATCAAACTGAGGCGAGCATATACATCATACTGAAGATACTGCCTCCATAATGGTTCTGATAGTGACATCTGAATATAGATTAGCCAATGAGCTAACCCAGAAACAAATATTAAAATACTGGCTACAAAAATATTTTGTTAACACTATAATTGTAACTGAGTGCATGGGAACACACAAATCATCTGTGTGCAACAGTGAAAGGCCCGAAAAACACATAACGAAAAGGTATCAAATAAAAGAAAGATGTCAATTAAAAACGTCACATAACATGTCCTGGAATTAACCTACTAATAGATATTGATGCGAAATATTTGCATATGCATCCAGGAATAAGACGAATTATCAAATACATAAAGACTCTTCTTCCATAATACTCGATGGAACATTTTCAGCAAAAATGTATTTGTCTTGGACTAACGAATTCACATTTTTTTGTAAAGAGTCTACTGGACTATTTGATTATTTTTTACTCCGGAAAGCACTGTTCTGCCTACAGTCGGGAACTTCCCCAGTGCTTCTGAAACCGTACAGAGATCACAAATTGGACATATCAGGCATACACTAATTTACCTATGTGTTTACTTCTCCTCTTCAGAATGCCTTGGCAGCGGCTTTAAGGGTGGCACGATGTTAAGGGGTAGTTTCGCGGATTCTAGAGGCATTCATATCTTAACTGAGTACTGGAAGCGCCAATTTATTGTTTTTGAAGGTGCTAAGTTAAGGCACTGCTCGCAGCAAACCACTTTTATCATTGTCACATTATTATGAAAACAGGATTTTTGAAATGGTAATGTGCGACAAGAACGTGTGTATACCTTACTTGTGTTTCATTTTGTTGTGGTGGTTAAGTGTTTTGTTGTTTTATGCTCAGCTGTGTTTTTGTACTGCATTACTGCAATGTGATTGTGCTGTGCTGTGCTGTGCTGCTGCTGTGGTGAAACATTCTGTTTTGTTGTGATGTGTTGGGTTATATTTAGATTTCATTAAGTTACTTCGTATATGCTACATGCTATTCTGTTATGTACTGTTGCCTACTTTATGTAGATCAACACATGCTGCTATATTTTAAGGCAAAAGCAGCATATACCTTGAAAGTTTCTATGACAAGCACTGCTCCAGCTCTCCAACTACTTAGGACACCAGTAGGCTCAAAACTGACAGAGAGGGTGTCTTATTTCGGCACTCCCAGGGCTCACTTTATTTAATACAGCCCGCTGTGTCTAACTTAGTGCTCCCAGTGCTCACTTTAGGTAATACGGCATATGGTCTCTGCCACCATTTTGAGCAGACCTAACGGTGGTGAATGAATGTTTCCCAACAATTTGAAAGATATTTGCGGTGTTTGCCTGGTAAGATAGCAGCGTTTCTTCACATCTCTAAAGTACGTACAGAACTATTACAATACAATATGGAAACCCAGTAAACCGCGGACCTGGGTAAGTAATGATACAAAGCACAATTGGTCCCAAAGGAAATAGTTTCCTTTAGTACCCAAAAATTAATAACACACACTTGAAATACAAATAAGTTCACAATTCTATATTGAATTTGGATATCAAATAGATTTAGACAATACTCTTTCTTATAATAGAGTTGCTCAAGATTGGGGGTGAAAAAGAGGAAGGTGTTTGGGAGAGTGTTCGTGACAAGATGAGGAAAAGGCGGGAATTTGAGTCCAATATACAATATATATAAATTAGAAGACACCTGGATGGAATTTCTTTCCATAACTATCATCCACAATTACAAGATACATTGTGTATTTTAAAATTGTCTAAACGTGGAACGTATCTCCAGTGCAGGTGGATAGGATTAAAGACGCCAATGGTTCAACCCCGAAATGGTGAACAGGCCAGTGATTCCTATTGTTGGAGCCTACAGGGCCATTTAATAAATGATTTAATCTTCCGGTTACCATGAGCCTCACGGCCCAATGTGGAACGTCCTCCACCAATTTCTCAAACTGAGTTTTTAGGTTCCTCCTTATTTGTCCTGATAAAGACCCCTGTTTAAGGAATTATTGGCCTGTCCACCATTTGGGGGTCGAAACGTCGACATCTTTAATCATATCCACCTGTACTGGAGATAATATCCACGTTTAGCCAATTTAAAAATACATAGTGTATCTTATATTTGGGGATGAAAGTCTTTTTATTTGTATATATTGTATAATGGCACTTCAATTACCGCCTTTTCATCATCTTTTCACAAGCACTCTCCCAAACACTTTCCTGTTTTTCACCCACTATTGAGCAACTCTATTATAAGAAAGAGTAAGTAAATATTTTATTTGCAGAATAATTAAAATCATTGCAATTTTTTTTTAGCCATGCAAAATTGTTGAATAAATATAGATATCTTGATAAAAAAGCATTATAGGTTCAAAGGAATTCATGTTTAAAATTTCATTACATTGGAGAAAGCAATAGACTAAAAGCAATGGTTTATCAAGTGCTCAGTACGTGGTTACACCCATGGGATTTTTTAGCAATCATGAAGAGTGAGCGCACTGTTCAGCTGGCGACTGGCAAGGTCTTTGCTTCAAGTATCCCTGCCCTGCTACTGCCATTATTTATCTGGCAGACCCAGTTGCTGCTAATAGGTTGTTCACTGAAGAAGGAACTAGGCGGCCCTGCAGGAGAGTTGAATTGATTTGCTGATCAGTAATGTCAGCACTGCAGTACGGCATGATCTTATATTGAGTGCCCGAAAGGCGGGACAAAGTAGTTTCTGCCTTAAATTGATTACGGCTGGGTAGATGCACAGAAAGTGTAATAAACTTTCATAGAATTGACCGCAAAGTCGGCAGAGAGAGTTTAACCATCTTTGGTCCCAGGGCAGCACCTGATCTTTTGAGGGGAAGGCTCCTATTCGTATTATTAAGTAAAAATGCTGGATGATTTGAGAGATAGGACACGTAAGGTATGGTTGAGGTCCCAGATGCTATAAGATTGTAAGACTGACCAGCTGTGTTTTTTGCCCGCCAGTTCCGCTTTATCCATTGACCATGATTTTAGTTTGGCAGCTTTGTTGGCAATTTTTTTTAATGTTGCATGGCTAATGTTTAGCTCACAGGCCTCATGTAAGTTGAGGTATAATGTTTAGCTCACAGGCCTCGTGTAAATTGAAAAATGACAATGCTTGGCGGACCGCGGTTGGCCGGCTATTTTTGGTCATGTGCTGACTTTCCATTTTGGACCAACACAAGGCAACCAAGGACTCAGGTAGGGCAGCTCTCAACATCCAACACAGTTAGAGTAGGGCAGCCATTCTCACCGGAAGATGGTGCTGGAGCCCAAATTCCAGGCGCACTTGAGCTTGGCAGGTGTGTCGTGGTATGCAGTAGATACTATTGAACAGGACGGACTGTAGACTATTCAGAGTCGTTACGTCCTTGCCCTTAAGGAGTTCTGAGCCATAGGTCAGTTATGGTATAAATTTGGCTCTGATGATTTCGAGTAAAGAGGACTGAGACAAACTCCCCATATTATAAGAATGAGTATTGTATACATTTATATGATAACCAAATTACATATAAAATCATGAATTTATTTGCATTTCTACTGTGTGTTATTAATTTTTGGAAACTGAAAAAAATATTTCCATTGGGACCAATTGTGGTTTGTATCATAAAGTAAGTACAGAGCACAATAGAACACAACATTACAACATAATAAGAATCAAAATAACACAACAAAAACATATCACAGCACAATTACGCAGTCAAAACAAAACACAACTACACAATGCAATAAAGAAGGAAAGAATACAACACAAAAATTAACACATCATCATCACAATAAAGTTACAACACAACAATTATTCACAAACACTGGAATAACGATTTACCACCTTCAAAAACATGTGCTTTCAGTATAGTAAATGGTGTTTGTAGCAAGCATTGCCTTACTTACCATCAAGGATTTGAAATAGCGCTGGTGAAATATGTTGTGTGATATGACCCTGAACGTTAACTAATATCAGGTAAGGGACACATGGCTAGACACTTCCTTGTCAAGAAACATCTTTAAATCTAGGTTTAGAGAGTCGACAAGCAAGCTGGGTTATTGGGGTGGCGGGTTAACCAGCTGAATATTTTACAGATTGGTAAGGTGCTTCATGGCCATTTTCTAATAGCAAACACTAAAGAGCAGCTTACAATGGGTGTAATGCCCACGATTGGAATTCGATGAAAGAGCAACTTAAAAATTTAAATAAGCGTGATTCTACGGGGAGTGGCTACAATCAACACCTAAAAACAGGGATCGCAACCTGGATGCATAAGGCATCACACATAACCTTGTGTTGTTTCAGTGATAGCAGACATTGCACAAAAAGCTGTTATTGCCATTTTTTCCTAAAAATATATACTTTAAGGAAACTGGTGACATTAAAGGGTATGTTTCTTGGGTATTGCTTACATGTTGGCTTTTAAATATGATGTATTTATATTTCATATTTGGACATATGGTTCTGCATTGATAGTATGTACTTTTGCTATAATGCAACTAACTTGTTTGCAGTGTGATTTATAGACCAACAAAGACCTTTCTCCAACATCCTATCTTCCTTTAGTCACCTCCTATTATCATTTTTACTATTACCTCTACAATATATCCATGTCTTGATGATAATAATCAGATAATCTGAAATAAACATTATGGAGTCGGCAAAGATTAATGTTCCTTGGAAAAAAGTGTTTTTTTAAGGAATGGAAGTGAAATACTTTCACTGACTGTGTCATAATTTTTTATTGGAGTCCAAAGATAGGCAATTTCATAGGTTACAAAACAATATAATAAATATAAATCAGTATGTGACAAATTATATACACCTGTAATATATTAAGGAAGAGGAAAAAAAGGAGGGAAAGGGGAAAAAGGAGAAGGGAAAAAGCTATATTTGGGGAGGGAAAGAAAAGAGAATTCGAATTCTCTTTACTTTCAGTGCTTTGAAGTACTATTATAAAAAAAAGCAAGTGATTTGAAGTACTATTATTAAAAAAAAGCAAGTAAGTCCAAACAGAATATTAGCAATAAAGACATATGTGCCAAACCACATATTTGATGGGCCTGCACAGTGCACACACCAACCTATGCAATTTAAAGACATTTTCTCAGAAAGCACAGTATTTGTTAAAAATAAATATTGCTACGTGAATTCTGTTTGGTGGCAGACAACAGACTGTATTGCTACTTTCTAAGTGGCATAATGTGGAAAATCCTGCTGACGGCTTTTGCGCCCTTTCCTTTTGGTTTAACCCCATCTAGCCACATCCCTGCTCATCCCTGTTTAATGAGCTGGTAAACAGTGCCCTGCCCAGCAACGGTACTATAGAATTATGTCCTCAGCAGGATAGTGGCATGGTAAAGCCTACACAAGACAGTCATGCACACAGGGGCTAGGTAGTAAGTGGAGCAGGCTGCTTCATGAACTTCAAACACCCGGGCTTCTTAAGACGATGATGAATGAAACACTCATTCTGAAACACGTCGATTTATACAAAACTGAGGAATACTATAACGAAGAAACAAAAGAACGAGGAACTAAAAATGAAGAATTCATAGATATAAGGTAATGACACATTTTAAATTATAATCCACACGTTTTTGGTCTGATGCTTTCTGGTTTTTTAGACTCTAAGTACACGGAGTCCTACCAAATAGACCTCAGTGCTGGTGCTCTGACCCTCTAAAAGGTATATCTTTGATTACTTCACCCACAATTGCCATAAGTTAGCTTACTTATGAGTTTTTAGTATATGGTACCAGGGGTAACCAGGGCCTGTAAATTAAAGTGCCCTTCATGGACTCCGTACTTATTGTGCCATCACCAGTGTATCAAAGCAAAGCATGATTCCCAGCCCGCCATTACAGTTAGGCGGAGCAGGCGTTACACTGCTAACTCAAACTAGCCATTTAAAGCAATGGCAAAGTCAAGCTCTCCATTTATTCGTTATAAGTCACCCCTAATGGCAGGGTGCATTCAAATAAAAAGTTGTACATGTGTTTTCTAACTTTTCATGTCCTGACAGTAAGAACCCTGAATTGGCTTTTATACCCTGGACAGGCTAGTAGCCCCATTGGCAAGTACAGCGTTACATGCTGACAACTTAGCAGTGCTAACCTCTGAATGGAACTTCTAAATAGGATACTTCAAGTTATCAAAAGCATTGTTGCATTAAACCTGACTTGAATGCCACACGTCGAATTTAATGTAACTTTTGCACAAATGGGAACTTTATAAAGTTATCACTTTGTTGCTCAAAGTTGTCCAGTGACACAATGGACTGCCTTTGAAAGAGGCGTGCCCTCCTCCTGACAGGATAGGCAAACAGGGTGTGAGTCTAAAAGGAGAGCTTCAAAGGGGTAGCTGCCTTTGAAGGGAAAATGATAGTCACACACAAGTGTGGCTGCTCTTTTGTTTTTGCAGATAGGCTGTTATGATAGACAGAAAAGGGAGACACGGCCCCCAAGTAGCCATAATTCTGGAATGGGCTAGGGTTCTGCCATGTTGGGAGGGGACCGAATAGGGTATTCTGGCCTAGCTAGATGCCACACTTCACAGAAAGTTGTTACCAGGTGGGAGGAGACATGGTAGCCCATCGGCTAGTAGTCGCCGTACCCACAATGGCAACAACTGGGCATAAATGGGGCACACCTGGCACCCAGATCTCACATCATGTCTGAACTGGAGAGGACTGCAGGACTGCCGTGCATTTCCTTAGACCCAGCAAATAGAGGCTGCACCAAAGACTGTGGTGCGCTGCCTGAGGAAAAGTTGCCCCTGAGCCCCAGACAAGGAAGACTCCAGGAGTCAGTTGGCTGACTTCCAACTTACAGCTGATGTACCACAAAAGCTGAAGAAGCCTACGTTGGTGAGGTAGTAGCTAAGAACACCTGATTGCCACTGATCGCCAAAGTGCAGCCTAGAAGACTAAGTCCAGATCCTCAAAAGCTGCACCTGAGTCTGCTGGACCTGGATGAGTCAACAGAGTGCAGTTTGGTTGCCCATCAAGCAAGTTCCTAGGCATTATAGGGAACCACATTTTGTCTGTAACAGGAGGCCAGCAGACTAGTGGCAACTGCTATTTGGCTGGACTTTACCTGGACTTCTAGGGTCGCTGGCTCCTGTGGCCAAAGCTGCCCCACTGTATTCATGGACCAGGGCATGGCCCCAAGAAGACCCCCATTACTGGCTCAGCATCCTTGGGCATCTTCAGCATCCTGTATCCCTTGCATCAGGACCACTCTATTAAAGTCTATGGCAGTTTGCCCCAAGAGCCTGGAACTGAAATGGAGGATGCTTTGACTGCGAGTTAACTGTTTTACTCATACTTATTGGTTCCAGTGACTGGCTTCGTGTCCGAGTTATTCACCACAAGAGTGCCTTTGTAGTCATTGTCAAGTTACAAGCAATAGCTAACCCCAAACAACGAGTCGCTGTAGGTTATAATGATTTTTTGCGTTAAGAGAAGATCTGTGATTTATTGTTTCTTTAAAAATGAATATCTCCAGAACCCTTCAATGTACTTTTGTCACTGAGGAGTAGATAAAGATATAAAATAATCTATTTCTATAAATTGGTTTCAGATTTTCATTGTGTCTTTTCTTCTTATTCAACTGTTTTGGTACTTCCTAATGCTTTATACCAACCTGTTTCTTTGATCAGGTCTGACTGCTCTGAGCCATTGATACCCAGGGTTCAGCTAAGGTTTTTCAAATGAACCTGAATGGACCCAATATGGATTTGTGCCTTTATTACACAGTTTGGTCAATAAAGACAATAATAAAGAAACCATAATAAAGAATGTAATAATGATTAAAAGTATGGCAACCACCATAAAACTAATATTTTTGTGCAATCTATAAATTGAGATTTTGTTTCAAAATCACTATATACAAGGTGTTAGGTTAAAGTAACAAGAATGTTATGCAGTATGTTAGATGCCTTCATAACCAAACCAAACTATAAAACTTGAATGGGTATGCATGTGCAGAAACATCATATTGTTTGAGTATGAACTAATCTAATAGAGCACGAGATATACTGTAGTACACAGTAGGAGACACATACTTGGTATTAGAGTCTTTACCTATATAAATGCAATAGGGGAAACCTTGCCTTTCTTATAAGCATAAGGTCCATCATGTGAAATATAGCAATGCAGATCAAACTCAACATGGACATACTTTGTTGACAGATACACTTTTTTTTGCCCTTAAACATTTTACAAATTTAGTTGTCCACTCTATGGTCTCATTTAAGGGGGGATCATCAGCATCTTTCCCTGCTAGTGTAGCCATTCCATTTTACCTTGCTTCCCCCTTTCAATCACTGAGCATGTAAAGCAGTGTTTTCCACCACAACCTATTTCCTAAGTTCAGATTTCCATTTGCATATTTGGGGGGCAGTGGGGGCCTTCTAATATATTGCTTTGCATCTCTTAGCCAGCAATTCTGCCATATTAACACATATTAGAGGACATATTTTTTGCATGTATCTGCCCATTAGGCCCAATAAACAAGTGTTGGATTTCAGTGGTATGTTCCCTGATGCAACATTAATATGTAATAACTGCTTGGCAATAAGTTAATATGCCAGAACAAGACCAAAGCCTATTAAGGAAATCTACTCCATCTGATCGGCATCTAGGGCAATGATCTGATACAGTATGGGGTAAAGCTTATGTATCCTTTGACGTGTTAAGTATATGCAATAGTATATTGTATTAATTTAAATCTCTATTTCCTGAGACTATAGTGGATATTTGACTACACTTGTCCATTAAACATTGTTCTATTCTCCTATGTTTTCATTCAATCTCAATTTCATAGGGTCTAGTGTTAATTTAGCCATCGCCTGTATTGTTCTGTACAACCGTGTGATATCTTTCCTTGTCTCGCTCATTATAAGTAATGTTTTGAGAGTCAGGTGTAACAATGGTTCTATCTATATACCAAGGAAACAAGAGGATTGATTCTGTTCCGTCACACTTCATCATATCTCAAAACTCATTCACAAACATGGTGTGACACTTCAATCGTTGTGCCCACAAAGGGGTAGATTATACTCCTGGGTAACTGAGTATTTCAGGCACTAAGAGTATTCTCTTTAGGCTGCAGTGGCCGTCACCAACTAAGGTGGCATCCTTTTTTTGTGCCATGCTCCACGTTGGGTGGGGTATACAATACCCAACGGACTCTTAACATCTCTTTTTTGGTATATTTTTATTTGCTTAGAATATGCACTATTTGACAGAAATGTAAAATGACCTGTGGTAAAGGTATTGATTATTCTTTCATTTTTACCTTGTTTCTTCACCACAGTAAGACTAAAATAAAGGTGGGACATGTTAGGAGCTAATCATCCGATAAGTCCACAGTTAGTTGCTGATATGTTTCTTGTTCTTAGGCCCCTACCCACAGCGTTCATCTGGAACAGTGTTATTAACCTTAATCTACTCACTTGCCCTCTGAACTACTCTGCAACTCAATGGTAGGGCCCACACTCATACATGTGTAACATTTTTCACACAACTATGATAAGGGTCACACTGGACCTCTTTTAGTTTGTAGTCACTACATACCCAATATAAAGATATTCTGGGTCCCATCGGTATTGTAGACCTGCTGTCCTCCTTGTCATACCATCCTCTGTCCTCACTCGGACAAGAGCACTGATGGGCTGCAGGTATACGGCCGGTGTTTCCTTCAGTTGGAAAGTCCTTATATTGAGTATGAGTTCTACTATTGAGATGAAGAGTACTTCAGAGGGCCAATGAATACATTAAGGTTTACAAAACAGCTCATGATCAATGCCGTCCTTTATTGTAATCTTTATTGCACATCTAACCCAACGAGGAGCACGATCAGCTGATTAAGCATGCCACCTTGGTGGGTTAGGGTCTTTGAAGCCTAAAAAGAATACTTTTTGGACCTGTAAGTTGGGTGATTTCTACTCTCCTGTCTCTGCACTCCCTTGTGGAGTCCCAAAGGGCTCCTTGCTAAGTCCCACGCTATTTAATATCTATGTAGCGGACTTAGCGAGGGTAATAAAGGCCCATGGACTGCGACTTACATCTTACGCAGATGACACCCAACTGGTCCTGGCAATCCACAAGGACGGCCCAGTGGTGGCAGCTAACTTCCAAAAGGCCATGCTTGCTGTTAGCACTTGGATGGCCTCCAATTGTCTGAGGCTTAACTCGGACAAAACCGAGATCATGACTTTTGGTAAGCTTTCCCCGGAATGGTCCTCCATCTGGTGGCCTGCCCAGCTGGGCTCTCCACCCGTCCCGGTAGAAAAGGTTAGAAACCTGGGGGTTATTTTTGATAGCAAGTTGTCTTTCAGCCTTCACGTTAACAAGGTTGTGTCATCTGCGTTCTTTATTTTAAAGAAAATCAAAAAATTACTGCCTTACCTCCCCACCTCAGCTGGGAAGACCCTGGTCTCCACCCTAGTCTTTTCAAAAATTGACTATGGGAACGCCCTCTTTCTTAACACTCAGAAACAGGTCCTAGCGAAGCTACAGTCCATACAGAATGCGGCTGCAAGGATTCTTCTTGACATCCCCCGTCGCCAGTCCACTACTCCCGCCATTCGTCATCTGCATTGGCTAAAAGTAGAGAGCCGAATTAAATTTAAGGCCCTCTGCATTGCCTATAAGGCAGTACATGGCATCGGACACAGGTTTCTGACAGAAGCATTTCAGCTGTACACCCCCAAGAGGCAGCTTAGATCCGCCAACACCTGCCTCCTTCCAGTGCCTCGCACAAGAACTGCTACATGGGGAGATAGGCGCTTTCTGGTGGCTACACCCAAACTGTGGAATCTACTGCCATTGGCGATTAAAACTGCCCCCAAGCTGATGAGCTTCCGTAGGCTCTTAAAAACCTGGCTGTTTAACCAGTAAGTTGCTGTCTGATCGCTCTTAGCCCTCATATCCGCCGAGACACCTCCGGGTATTTGTATGCGCAATAAAAATCTCGAAAATAAATAAATAAATAAGTAATAATCAGTGGCTCAGGAGTACAATCTACCTCTTTGTGTGCACAATAATCGAAATATCACACCATTGTTGTGAATGGTTCCCCCTGTGCTTCCTCCAAGGTGTATGTCGTTCAAGTTTTTGCACCATATACGAATGGTCACTTGGACATGAGGTACAATTGTCTGAAACTTAGGAGTTCCAAGTTCTTGTATGAACCCCCAATCTGCAGCATCTCCACCACTGTCCACTATGTAGTGTTCCTCGCTATTGGTTTATGTGTGGATTTGGCATAGCATCACAGTGGTAAATCTAGTGCATAAGCCTTCTGGCATCAGTACATGAGAGGCAGCACCTCCACCAATACCTGTACAAAGGCATCTAAGTGATGCATCACCGTTTTTATAAAACCTCTGGGAGAGAGGCTCCCACACTTGTGAGGTTCAAATAAAAGGATTCATCATTACCTTTATTCTCAAACCAGCATTACACGCCTTACATTTGGCCACAAGGTGAGATCCAATAAGTGTAGGAGGTCTGCAGTGGGATGTGACTGCCTGGGGACTGCCCATCTTCAACAGTGAATCATGGAGGTAGGGGAAGACCGGAGCCTCTGACCACTGCAGATGTGCTGCTGTCACCTTGGCAAATATCTGAGGGGCGCTGGTAAGGCCAAAAGGGAGCACAACAAATGGATAATGATTGCTGCCCAAGGTGAACCGCCGGTAAAGTCTGTGTGCAGGCAGGACAGGGGTAAGGAAATAGGTGTCCTGCATGTCCAGTGCTACCATCTAGTCTTCCGGATCAGGGGCAGGCAGGACCAGAGCTAACGTGAGTATCTTGAACATCTCTTTCTTCAGGAAGAAGTTGAGAAGGCGTATGTTTAAAATAGGACTTAGGCTTCTGTCTTTTTTAGGCACCAGAAAGTAGTGGGAATAGCATTCTTGGCCTATTTCTGATGCTGGCATCCTCTCAATGGCTACTTTTGCCAAAAGAGTCTATGCTAACTGATGGCGCAAGGAGAGATGGTCTTCTGTCACCCGGTTGTAAGAAGGTGGCTTTGTGCAGAAAGGGGAAGGAGTAGCCCATCTGGGCTACTTGAAGGACCCACTTGTCCAATGTTCTGGAGTGCCAGTGGGGCAGGTGTTAGCGACTCCTGCATCCCAGTGAGTTCCTGTGCTGGTATGAAGGCAGACTTGGGGTAAGGGCTGCCGGGGCGGCGGTGGACTGGCCCACCCTCGAGGTAACCGTCCCAAGTGGTTTGGGGAGCATTAAAAGGCTGGGAAGTCCGTTGTCCATGGTGGCTGGGTGGGAAAGGACACAGTTTCTAGCCCCGGAAGGGGCGAAAGGCAGGCTGGGATTTGCAGGAATAAGCCCCAAGGTCTGGCTGTAGCTCTGCTGTCTTTAAAGCGCTCCAGTTCTCGAGCACTGAGTGTAACTTTTCGTCAAAAGGGCAAGAGCTGCATGGCGCGTCCTTCCCCCATTGGCAGGAGGCCAAATGTAAGAGGATACAGAGTACTGACACTATAATACGATTCACCATTGTGTGATGCTCCTACTGGTGCAGACCTCATGTGAGCCGACCACTTACTCCCTTCGAGCAATGGCTCCTGTCTCGGCAGAATGACAAGCACCTCCTCTCTGAGATCTACACATTTTTGCAAGAGGCCCTGGTTGCTGTGACCTCCCCCGCACAAACACAGTGGGAGACGGAGTGTGGAGGAAAATTCTCAGACAAAGAATGGATGGACATTCTGCAGCGAACCCGAACGTCTGCCTGCAGTCCGTCTGGCAGAGAAACTCTCCTCAAGCTTACTCATTACTGGTACTTCTCACCTGTGCATGTAGCTTGGTGGGGGAGGGTGTATGACGATCAATGTTGGCACCACTGTGGTGCGTCAGGCACGCTCACACACCTGCTATGCCACTGCCCTAAACTACACTGCTACTGCCCAGAAGTGCTTGTTGATATTGAGCAGGTGTTTGCCACTGACCTGTCTCGATTCACGAGTTACAACCTGTTAGGCCTCCCCAACCCACTGACGTACCCATTCAGTCGAGGAGGGGAAGGGCTACTACTCTGGCACTATGCGCCACCAAACAAGTCATACTGTCTAAGTGGGTCACTGATACCATACCCATTCACACAGACTGGCTATATAAGCTATGGGATCGACTTAGTATGTAGAAGTTGACCTCAACTGTGGAACATACAACCTGGAGAGGTCCCTGTGTATTTCCTCCAGCAAGGGTTTCATATTCAAATTCCTAAATGGCTGCTGGTCAATGGTAAGGTGAACCGCTATGTATTTGAGGAAGTCGTTCTTACTCTCCAGTGTAGATTGCCAAATAAACGGTGAGCTGGGCCTTTGCACTGGGACTTTAGAGGATCTGCCCCAATTACCCTGAGACCCGATGGGCTGCAAATTTTGCAGGAATTTCCATGAATCTCTAGCTTGTCACTTTGGGGTACCTTAGAAAAAAGAGCATATTTGCTCTATATTTCCATCCCACTGAAAGTCCTGAACCAAACCATCATCCTTGATCTACACCCCTTATGCTTCAAAACCTTTAGGGAACAGAAGTAGTGAGAGTAGGCATCCCTGGGCGGTGTCCTGCTCAATCTGAACAGGATCTGAGAGTATATTATTAATTTTAACTCTGGCCCGGGGGTTGGCGGGGGGGGGTTGGTACAAGACATGGATGTATGAAAAGAATCTAGGGATGATGGTCATCTAGTGGAGCATTTCATGACGAAACTCCCAATTAACGGAATCAAATGCTTTCTCAAATTCGATGAGGGTTAAGGCACTGCGACTGACCAATCTGTCTAGTGCTATGGTCTGACGTAAAGCCATTTTGTTGGGGTGTAGAAGAATAGTTATGACTGATCAGCCTATAGGCAAGGATTCAATCCAGAATGTTGAATTATACATTAACAAGGGATATAAGGTGCAAAGAAGAGGACCGTTCTGGGGGGTTGTTCAGCTGCCACAATACAGAGATTATTGTGTCTCTGTGGTTTGTCGAAAGGTGGCCGATGAGAGGGGCTTCAGTGATGTTCTCAAGGAGGTGGAGAGCAAGAAGGGATGAAGAATTCAACAGGGAAACCGTTCAGCCTGGGAGTCTTTCCTGACTGCACCTATTGCTGCCTATAATGGATCATCAGATGTTATGGGGAAGTTGAGGACCTGATGTTCAGACAGCGTTTACAACAGGACATGCAAGAACTGAGTACATTCAGTTTCTGAAGGGGAACAATCTCGCACCATACAAGTTTTTATAGTAGTTGGCAACAGTTGAGGCTATGTCTGTTGAGTATGGAAGGAACAATCCTGGTTGCCACCTCTTCATTGGACACCCAATATAAGATATACAAGCTTCTCAGCTTTTTCCCTGAGTAAATGCAAGGGTGTGATGCTGCCTTGTAAGCCTAGATATGTCTAGTGCCAAGTGTTTTTGTTGGGTCATAATGGATTTGAGTATTCAGAATATGTTTCATCCAGTAAAGATGTATATTTTTGGTCTAACCTAGGGATATCTGATTCTAAGGCCATAATGGTGATTTCCTTCTTATGTGCCTTACTATTCAGAAAGGATACAGCTTTTCCATTGATGGTGGCCTTAAAGGCTTGCTACAATAGTGAAACAGCCAGGACTGTTCCCATGTATTCCTGGAAGTAAAATCTATATTTTGTCCCAGAGGTGTGTCGTAAATGTTGCGTCAGTGAGACACCTGGCCATCCATTTTGTAGTACAATTGTATTTCTGGTGGAAAATGGCCTGAGATTCCCTGGAGTAGGATCCTAGCTATGTACTGAAGCCTGCAGAAGGACTCGTGGATGGCAGAATATTAAGTATAGGACCTCCCTGCCAGGTGTCTGATTTATGGGTAGTTTGTTGTTTTAGGTTCCATGAATCCCGATCAGGATGCATAACTGCGTTGAAGTCACTCTCTGTGATTGCTCCCTCTGGTGGAGTTTCGCTAAGAATATTCTTGAAGGTGCTGACTGTGTTGGTGGGTAAGAATACTGGTGAAGGTGCTGACTGTGTTTGTTACGCTGATCAGTTTACAAAGGCTACCCTAGAGAGCAACTTGCTACCCATAAATTGTAAATTGATGTTGTAAATTGATACTTGTATAGCGCACTACTCACCCGCAAGGGTCTCAAGGCGCTTGTACGAATACCGCTGTGGGACCCATCCTGGCTTTCCCTGTGAGGCATCCACTCCTGGGCACCCCCAAGGTGGAGGCCAGGCATCCTTAGCGTTGTGGGGGCCGTTGTGAAGATTAAGCAAGCTATTGCCCAGAGTTGCAGAGTGGGACTCCATGATTGGAATAGGCACCGAGGCGAGAATTATCAGGTCCGTGGAATTTTGAGCCCAAGACCCGCCGAGGCGGGGAATTGAACCCTGGTCCCGGGCCAGACCTCTGCATCAGGGTCTGCCGCTCCAACCATTGAGCCACACTTCTCCACAATAGAACTAATGTACAAAGTAATACTGCCACGACTGCTGAACATTAAGTGAAGCTTGAATGGAAGACTCAGGAATAACTATGCCTCCCCAGGACATTACAGTTCGTACCCAGAATATGAGTTTTTTTAAGCGAACAATTTCAGAAGAGTAGTGCTTAGTATACTGTAATACTGCCCCATTTGATGAGGTTGTTAAGGCTGTTTACATTTCAAGAAATAGCTCAATATTTGTTATGCTGATAGCGATCTGCAGCCATTTGTTCCTACCAGTCGCATTAAGTGTGTGGATTCATACCTTATCTCCTGAATGTGTAGACTGTATCACCTATTGTGGATGTCCGTGCCGCGGCCCCTGCCACCTGCGCTGCCATTTTTCTACAAGCCTGTCATAGGAGAATGACATCCATGCTCACTTCAAAAATGTTTCCTTTAAGCACATTTCCAGTGCCACGGAACCTAGAGATATGACGCAGTGAAATCAGTGTTGTAACTTATGATGATCCTAGGGCATTCTCCAACAGGGTGGTCATGAGTTTCTGGGAGGATGTAGGCTTTGTAAATGTATCAATGTTGCCCTGTAACGAGGATGGGCAAGGCATGTACTTACAATAATGATGGGTGTCCCGGTGGGGCTTCCCCACCTCACTCACCTTTCTGAGCGTTGTTAAATAGATACTAGGGCTGAAGGTGATAGACTATCACTGGGAGTTGAGGCCCGCACAGTCTGCTAGACGTCTCTAGCTGATGTTTAAGATGGAACACAGACTACCTCTTTTGTGGGTTCTCAGTGATCTGAAAGGAAAAAAAGGAGCACCCCCTTCTGGCAACACCTAACCAAGGATATTCCTTGTCTCATTTTTCTCACAGTAGGGCTGAAGGGGTTAGGACACATCAGTCTTCAAAATGTTTCTTCTGCCATTTTCTGGCCTGCCCTGCTACCAGGGAAATTACATTGGCACTGGCATGGCCACTAGCAACAAGGTAGAGCAGTCAATCACACAGGTTGACTCTCCCCCTCCTGCGTGGTGTTTCAGCACAGGGGTGCATAGGGCTAAAGCGAGTGAGAAGAGGAAGAAGTGCCCACTCTGGGACTGGTGCTGAGATGTAACATTTGTCCTAACCCTAGAAGGAACACCTCACCAGTGCAGCCTGTGTCCCGCCCTCATGTTAAATCTATAGCCAGTCTCCACCTTGTCCCACTGGCACATTGAGATGCTGCGTGCCCCGCCCAAGGGTTCCATGTAGGGCTTAGTTAAGGTCAGCAAGTTGGACAGCCAGTGTTCTGAGCTGTGGAACCAGGACTCCTTCATATGTGTCCCGCATGCCAGGCAGCACGTGGACAAGACCTAGATTTACAGCTTAGACTTCCAAATCATACAAGTCTTAGACTTCCAAATCATACAAGTCCTAGATTTACAGCGTAGAATTCCAAATCATACCGGCAGAGGAGTAAGGGCAGGACATCTGTTCGGCACACTTCTGGGATACTTGTTTTGTGGTTTGGGGCAGGACCACATCTCAATCAGAACACAAATCCTTCCTTAGCAGATATTTCTGATGTAGGAGATGAACAGCAGCACACACATACATCCATACCATCCATCAAACCCGCAAACACAGACACAAACTTCCCAACAACTAGCTTCTGAGAATTAATTTAACATTTGACATCACATGATAACAGACTACCACAATCCCAATTTTGTTTAAAGCAGGCAAGCACATTATACTCTATTTTTTGTGTTCTCCCATCTTCCCTTCATATAAAGCAAGACTTTCTCATTGGCTATGTTGAATAACCCCTGCCAGCTCTGCAATCATTGTTTTTTTTATTTTCCTAGAACCAGTTATGAATCATATAATTCTAATAGGAAACACTTTTCATACATTTCGCCCTGCTTCTACTTGGTTTGTTCCTATGTGTATGTTTGTGATTAAGGCAAATAAATTGAAGAGTGTGGAGTGGATATATTCTGAGATGTGGTAAATAAGGAGCCAGTTCACAAGTTAGGCAAATTCTGGATGTGAAGTGCGACAGAGTGCAACAAACTATAGTGTCTGGTTACAAAAGGCCTATATTTTATTGATCCATTAGTAAAATTCCTTTAAGTGATCTTGGAGGAGTTTGTAAATCACACAAAAGTTAACATTTTGTCTGAGGGCGTGGATGCAACACCCAAGCAGGGATCTTCCCGTAGCAGAATGAATGCCACAAGACAAAAACTTGACTTCCCTGCATCTATAAACAAGCATTGGCATAGCCAAAAGGTCTTGCCTTTGGGACCTTATGTGTTTAGCCATGCAACTGTTGATGTTGCACCAAGGATATTGTGCTGCATGAATAAATACTTATAAGGTCCCAAAGGCGAGACTTATTGGCTATGCCAATGGTTGTTTTGAGAACTGGTCGCCCTAAATTCCTATCCATATTTATAGTACCCCAACCTGCACGTCTTTCAGAGGCCGGCCTCTCTTTTACATGTCACACCCCTCTGTCTGACGCTGGCCCTTGATTTTTAACAAATAGAACATGTAGACGTGCACTTTGTTCAGCTTTGCGAGTTTGACAAAAAGCAATCTTTCACAGATTTCCTCAGCTGGCACGTCAGCTGCACACAACACCTAAGAAATGACCTGCGGAACAGGAGACGACACCAGAGATCGGCCCAGAGTTTGCACACAGCACGTTAGAGGCAGCCTTCAAAAGTGCACACAGAATGCCAGGGGTGCCGTTAATACTGGACACAGCACTGCCGATGAGGCCACGAGAGCGGGAGGACAATCCAGGAGAAGGCCCCAGAGGTGGCGGGCGCTCAGACCGGGTCTCCAGAGGAGGCTGTGCCTGTGATATGTGCACAGGCCCACACGCTGTCTTTGCTAACAATTGTATTTGTCCCTCCGCAACTTCCCTATAGCCTCTGTGCATTGTTTATCCACTTTACATTCATTCATGAGAACCCCAAGATGCTTAAGGACAAGAGTTTTTCACTGATGCTGCTGGTGCTGAGGTTGGGGGGAAAGAGGGGGTCTGCTGGTTTGTTTTTTCCTTTCCTAGCTGACATCCTCTTTGTCTCTGTGACTTAAATTTTGTGCTGCCATGGCCCTACAGTAATCCTTCATCCCCTCTGGCATGCTTTCTTAGCAGGTACTTACTCTTGCTTTCCAGAGGGAAGCTTCAGAACTGGACACAACACTGCAGCCCCATCATAGAAGCACAATACTCGGGGCAAGGCCTTCCCAGTAATGTTTACCCAATCTCCATTTCCTGATCATTAAGTGTCTCCCTTTGAAGCCCTACATTCTTCTCCCCTCGGCTCTCGTCATAGTGTTACCCGCATTGAAGACCTCGTGATGCTGCTCACGAGGGGTGCTGTGCACAAGGGATGTTGTCATGCTGCCTGCGCCATTCACTGAGCTGGAGCACATGGGCGCCAAGAGACAAAAACAATATTGTTCATGCCCAGCTCAGTCACGGATTAAATTTACAACAGTCCTCAAGATTTCTGGGACAGAAAAACATGCTTAAACCCTTCCATGCTGATGACGAACCCCAGCCGTCATGCACTACGGTGCTCGTGTGCTGATGACGGCTGGGGTTTGTCACGGCCCGCCCCTGTTCGTGTTGTTTACAGCACACCAGGGGGATCGCAGCCGCATGGAAGGGGTTAAACGTGCTTTAAAAAGTCTTACTTTGTTTTTCAGTGCCTTAACAGACAATTAAATAAATTCCTTGGAGATTAAAATTGAAGAATGGAAAAAAGTAGCTAACCAGCTGGACAAGGATCACGCTAAAGGTAACTTGCTACTTTTTACAACTCCTAGTTCCAAACTAGCATATCTCTGCCTGCAAAATAAACACTTTCTAATAACACACGGAGAGTCTCTTTATCTCTTTGTGCGTTAGAGAATTACCTTTGGCAAGAGCGCCCTCTAGTGTCCGCAAGTTAAACGAACCATCAAGCAGATAAACAAATTAGATTTAAGGGACAACTGAGCTAGCCAAGGTACTCTCGTATCAGAGAGGAGGGGGCCTGCGCGATTCCCTTGCGGGAGCAGGCAGCAGAGACGATAATTGATACCATTTGTTGTCAGCTGCTCACTCCTGCGAGGAAATTGCCGTACGTGCACAAGTTGCCAATGAAGGTAATGGAACGTGTGCACGTTGTAGCCTGAAAAAGGCAATCGATGTCTACAGGTCTCTTTTCTATGTAGCGCATGTGCGCTGCGTAGACGAGACCTAAAAAGTGCCGAGTCACAAGTGAACAAATGCTCAGGGGTATGTAAGAGATAATCAGTGAACCAGGATATTTAAACGTGGGATTTCCTACGATGTGGATGTAAAGTTCATCAGAGTTACACGCTGTGTCACTCTTTGTAAACTTCCTTTTGAATATGCAGATATTACAATTTGCAGTTCACATTTTCTTATTTACCCACCTGCAGCCGGTAAATCAGGGGTCTCCAACCCTTTCTGTAATAGGAGCTATTCATGTCCAATGTAAATCATCATGAGCTACTAATATATATAATAATATTAGTAGGGTTGTAATAGTGACCGCATCATACATGATTACATTAGCGTGAATTACTTATATAATAATGTAAATCATTTTTGTTTCTCACCATGTATATAGTCACACTAACTGAAATTCACAAAAATTGTATGAATACTGCGCTTATGAAAAAGAACAATGTAATTATCAAAACAATTTAGTTCCTTCTCCACTTGAGGAGCTAAAAGAAAAATGCTAGAATGTTGACGAATATAATTCATTGATATAAGTAATTCACGTAAAATTGAATGCTACAGACACAATAGACAGAATGTTTGAAATGTCTAGTGTGACTAGAAACCATGAGTAACATCTGGGAAATGTGAGAAATATGTTTCTTTTTAAACTTAGGTAGAAGGGAAATATTTGCACTACAACTACCATAATGCCTCCTGAGGAGACACGGGAAATGATGCCAAACAGTGTTTTAAGAATGTTGACGAATATAATTCATTGAAATAAGTAATTCACGTAATATTGAATGCTACAAACACAATAGACAGAATGTTCGAAATGTCTAGTGTGACTAGAAACCATGAGTAACATCTGGGAAATGTGAGAAATGTGTTTGTATTTTAAACTTAGGGAGAAGGGAAATATTTGCACTACAACTACCATAATGCCTCCTGAGGAGACACAGGAAATGATGTCAAACAGTGTTTTAAAAATGGTGTCAGGGAAGGGGGGGCGTTACCGTGAGCAAGGTAGCGGTTGAAACCGAAACACGGTTTGTTTCCTTGCTGTCAAGGGGTATATGTGCAATAGTGGAAATAAAGCACTGAAAAAGCTTTCTTTGAAAAGAAAAGTCGGAGTGCGATCTTTTTAGTCCCGTTGGGAAGTTGCACTCTGACATTTGTCCGGAATTTGCCCTGTTTAGTCTGCCATACATGCCCAGTGGGAAATTGAAATTGTGTTAAGGGCACACCATGACATGTATTGACCCCTTTATATTTACCATACTTGTGCTTTCGCATCACAGATTAATTGCTCCATTGTTGTTTGTTTTAAAAAAAAAAATGTATTTGCATTTTATCATACAACAACAAAACAGTAATGTCATCACAGGTCCACATATCCCGCCTGCCCACCCTCCACCCCCCCAGCCTTACCATTAAAAACAATACTTTAGTGTTCATCCCGCACCATTTCACCAGCTCATTCTGCGACCCAATCTGCCTTGTCCTGCCAAAGTTCCCTTGGTTCCACTTGGCTGCGTACGGATCCTCTTCCCGTCTCCTTGCTCACAGACCCCCATCAAGGCCATGATAGGTCCTCCACTTACTCCAAACCCTGCCAAATTTTTTGGGGCAGCCCCGTGCCTTGTATGTTACCCTTTCAGCTGCCATATACAGGGCTAGGCCTCTTCGCCATTCCTCCACCCGTGGTGTCGTGGCTGCCCCCCCCTGACTTTGCCACATCTCTCTTAGCTACTACCAATGCCAGGGTCAAGAAGAGCAGAGGTGGGCGAGTGAGGTCGATATCATTGGTCATACCTAGTAGGACCATTTTAGGATCCGGCGGCAGAGGAGCTTCCAGTACCTCACCCAGTTCTCTAAGAATCTCCCCCCAATAAGCCTGAATCTGCGGACATGACCAGAGTGTGTGGAAGAAGTCCCCACTTCTCGGCCGCATCTTAGGCATTTTGTATCACCTATCTTTCCCATTTTGTACAGGCGTACCCTATCAAAATAGGTCCTGTGAAGGACGTCAAATTGTATTAGTCGCAGCCGGGACTTGATCGCTACTTCCCTTGGGTGCATGAGAACAGTGTCCCAGTCTATCTCGTCCAATTCGCCCACCTCACACTCCCATTTACTTCTAAGTGCTCCTAGGTCCTCTGGCATGTTATTCATAAGGGTCTTATACATAAGTGACACCGCTCTCTCTGGTATTTGTTCTTGCAATAGACGGCCCTCCAAAGGTGCATACTCAGGGAGTGTGGCCACCGGGATGTCTTCAGCCCGCCACGCATGTCTCAGCTGAGCATACTTAAGGTATTGCGTGGGGAGCAGACCAAATTCTGCCCTAAGGGCCGGGAACGACTTCAGTGCCCCCTTTGCAATCACATCTCCTAGCGTTGAGATCCCTATATCATCCCACCTCTTGAACCCCTTCAATTTATTTAGCTCCTGTAGCCATGTGCAGTGCCACAAGGGTGTCTGTCTTGTTGGATTTTTTCCCCAGCCGATGGTCCTATTTGCTCCATGCCATAGCACTAATGTGAGCCTAGTGGCCGGCAGCAGTCTCCCTTTCCCTTTGCCCCCGTATAGGTAGTAATTGTAGGGGCGGGAACCCATCACGTGCCTCTCTAGTGCGTATGTGGGGTACGTAGCCGGGGCATGAAACCAGTCATTGATGGCTACCAAGTGTTCTGCCCAGTAGTAGGCTTCAACGTTGGGAAGTGAAATCCTCCCGCTATATTGGTGTCTTTGTAAGGTCGACAGAGCTACTCTAGGTTGCTTACCGAGCCAGAGATATGAGCGGACTTCCGAGTTTATTTCCTGAAACACCCTGTGGGGAAGAGGGTAATATTCATTTTGGAACGCATATAGAGCTTGGGCAGCGTCATCCTCTTGAACATGGCTGAGCAACCTAGGAGTGTGAGGGGTAGGAGCCGCCACCTAGCCGCATCATCTACAAAAGTGCGTACTATCCGTTCAACATTTTTATCGTACGAGGCAGTCTTGTCGAGAGTCATGAACACTCGCAAGTAGGTAAAGCCCTCCGCTGTCGTCTGTAGCCTTTCCGGAAGGTTCGTCCACTGTTCTAGGCCTCTTGGGTCATAAAGGACCGACTTATGCCAGTTAATCCTATAGCCTGTGCATGTTCCATAGCGTTCCAGCTCCGAGAAGAGCACCGGCACCGTCATTTCGGGGCGTGTTATATAGAGGAGAACGTCATCCGCGTATAGGGATATTTTTTCTTCCGTAGCGTCCCCTGGCCCCATCTGAAAGCCTCTGATGTCTGGATGTTGTCTGACCGTCGCTGCCAACACCTCAATTGTCAAGGTGAAGAGCAAGGGGGACAGCGGGCATCCCTGCCTGGTTCCCCGGTGCACTGGGAAGTCCCCGGACATAGTCCCGTTTACCTTGACTCTTGCTCTCGGTCTGTATAGAGTAAATGTATCCATTGCCAAAAATTGGGACCAAAGCCCAGTCATACCAGGACTCCCTCAAGGAAGGGCCAGTGGACCGCGTCAAACGCTTTCTCAGCGTCTACCGAGAGAAACCAATGGGGGTCTAGCCTCTTACTCACCTCCTGCAGCCAGTTATGGGATCGCCGGAGGTTGAATCTCATGGTCCTACCCGGAAGAAATCCAGTTTGGTCGAAATGGACCAGGTCTGGGATCACCCTCCGCAGTCTAAGCGCTTGCACCGTCGCCAGTAATTTCACCTCTATGTTCAGGAGGGAAATAGAACGATAGGAGGTGCATTCCTCCGGTGGTTTACCTTCCTTGAAAATCAGAATAATCGTGGCCATGCGGAGGTCCAGAGGAAGTGCTCCTTCCTGACGTGCCCCCTCAAAGAGTCCCAGTAGATGGCGAGGCAGAAGGTCCGCTGTTTTTTTAAAGAACTCTGACGGAAACCTATTCGGGCCAGGGGCCTTCCCAGCACGTAGTTTAGTCAGGGCCTTTTTTTACCTCTTCCAGCGTGATAGGAGCTTCCAGGTCTTTAACATCAGTGTCTGTCAGTACTGGGAGATCGAGGTGCTCCATATATTTCAGGGCATTCTCCTGAGGGCCCAGATCTCTCGCCTCATAGAATGTCTGGTAATGCTTGGCAAACGCCTCTGCAATCTGGACATCCGAGTCCGTTAGGTTCCCTTGGGTGTCTCGTACCTGCTCTATCCATCAGGCATCCCTCTCCCTTCTGCCCAGCCATGCCAGTAATTTGCCAGATTTGTCTCCTACGTCATATAGACGGTGTAGCGTCGCCAATGCCTGCGTTTTGGCCTCCCCCGTTACCAGGTCCCTATACTGACTTTGGGTGTCTGTTAGTTGACGGAGAGTCCTCTCGGCTTTACCATCTTGATATTCCCTTTCTAGCTTTAGTATCCGGGTTTCCAGTGTCTCCAACTCTCTCTGAACCTCCCGGTTCACCTCTGCTAGCCTATTTTGGGCCGTGTCCCTCATGACGGTCTTAAAGGTCTCCCATAAGACCACTTTGGATGATACGGAGTCCTCGTTTTCTGCTATGCAGACTTTTACATCAGCCCGGAGGCCCTTCAATATACTCGGGTTCTGCAAGTCCCATGCTGACAGCTGCCAGGACCTCTGTCGCTGGGTCCTTCTCCCCACCATTACCACGAGCGGGGAGTGGTCCGATATTCCCCTAGCTTTGTACACGGCAGAGTCATCCCTCGCTATAGCGTGTCGGGCAAGAAAGAGATAATCCAGTCTTGAATAGACCTTATGCGCAATGGAGAAGAAGGAATAGGCCCTTTCTTCCGGGTGAAGCCACCTCCACACATCTGTCAGTCCTATAGCATTAATCACGCTAGGGAGGGTGGTCTGGTTTTGGTCTCTGACCCTGTCTCCTGTCCTATCAATGGTCTGGATCATTACATCATTGAAGTCTCCTCCCAGCACCTGTATAGTGTCAGACGTATGGAGTAGAACCTCCGTGACTCCCTTCAGTGTTGTCGCCTGCAGTTTAGTAGGTGCATAGGCAGACACTATTGTGTATTCCTTCCACCTCCAAGTGCCCCTTACCCCAACATATGTCCCCTGTGGGTTTGCCCAAATCTGTACTACCTGGAATGGTTGGGACTTCCTTATCAGTATTGCCACCTCCCTCGAGCCTTTGGTGAATCCCGCATGTGCTAAGACTTTATATTGCCCTCTCGGTAGGAAACCGCAATTGCTCCCCATAAGGTGCGTTTCTTGTAGTAACGGAATGTCCGGGCCTACCCTTTTGATGTATGCATTCACCAGGCCTCGTTTGATCCTACTGCCTAGCCCATTCACATTCCATGTTAGTATCGAGAGACCCTCTAGGTCTTGCCTCTGCTCCATGCGTCTATCCGGCATCTCTCCATGACCCACTGTGAGTGGTGTTCTGGTTGCTTGCTAGTGGAGTGTCCTGTAGTGCGGCATGTGCGACCTTTCTGACATGTCACGTATCCTCCGCACCCTGCCTCCGTCTCCAGCTCCTCGGTTTCTTTGGCCTTTGGGTCTTTGGTGAGCCCCGCCGGAGTCCGCTGTCTGCCATCCCGTCAGCACCCTATTTCCTTCGGCCTCCGCTCTACAGAATGTAGGACGTTCCTCCAGCCACTGCCATGCATCTTCCGGATGGTTGAAGAAGTGTGTTCCGCCGGGAAGAGCAACGTGTACGTGATCTGCAAGTCCCTTGGCTTCGCTTTTACCGCATCATAGGAGCGTCGCTGTTTTTGCACCTCTTGGCTGTAGTCTGGGCATATCATAATGTTCGTATTCTCTAGTCGGATCTCCCCCAGCTTTCTGGCCTCTCGAAGTATCAGGTCTCGGTCCGCAAAATTCTGGAAGCGTGCAATGACCGGTCTTGGTCTCGCACCCTCCGGTGGCTTTACCAACAGTGCCCTATGTGCCCGTTCAATAACAAAGCAATTCGAGAACTGTGCTTTCGGGAAGGTCTTCCTCAGCCAGGTAAGCAGGTAGGTCGCCATGTCCGTCCCTTCGATGCCTTCTCTAAAGCCCACAAACCACAGGTTGTTGCGTCTCGCCCTGTTTTCTGCATCGTCCACCTTCCATAGCAGTTGGCGATGTGATGCTTAGAGTGCCGCCATATCTTTCCGGAGGGTAGTGAGTGAATCCTCCGCCTCACTTATCCGCGTCTCCGCCGTCGTCACCCTCTCTGTCAAATTTCAGAAGTCCTGTCGCAGTAATGTCACTTCCGAGCCCACCTCACCGATCTTGACCTCGAGGGCTGCCCGGGACTCGTGGATATCCATCCTGGATGCTTGAATCGCCCCCATCAGCAGCTCCGTGTCTGAGCGTGGGCCAGAGGCGGAAGGTGTAGCCTCTATCTGTGGCCGAGTCGTGGCGTAGTTGTCCATGGTCCCCTGCCTGGAGGTTTTAGCGGCCAAGTCCTTCTTCCCCATCTCTCACACTTTCGTATGTTCACCCGATCGGATGACTTCAGGACATGGGGGGGGGGGGGGGTCGTCTTCCTTTCACCCCTATCGTGGAGGCGCTTCCCGGTCCCCTCCTTCTTCAATTCCCTTAGTCTCTGTTTTCCCGCAGGCCTCTTCCACCGTCTGCACCCCTTCTGATGGTGCCAATGGGTCTTTCCTATCTCTCCCCGGGCCTCCCAGGAGCCAGCAGCGTGTAGGGCCCAGTCCGTGAGTAGCCGGTGAACTGGAGCTATTTCCGCTCTTCGGCGCATAGTCTCCCCGGCGTCCCATCATGAGGCCTTCCCCAGGCCTGGGCAATATTAAGCAGTCTATCTCCTCAAGGCCCCGGGCGTCCCTTCCTCCGCCTCTGTGCCAGGCTCCAGCCCTCAGTGCAGGCCTCCCCGGTGTTCTGACCTTTCAATGGCGGCGGGCTTGGCTGGTCTGTCCCGGAGGACCCGCTGTAGTTGGATCTCCGTCTCAGGTCGTGTACTGCTGGGGGTGGGGGGCGGCGGGCCACTGTCCGCGCCCGCGACCCCGGTCCGATCTCTCCCGACCCCGGTCCGATCTCTCCGCCCCACAGTCAGGCTCCGTTCTGGGGCCTACCTCCACCGCCAGACGCCACACAGTCCGGCCGGGTCTGGCGTTTCTGCTCCGGCGCTGGGGTGTTGAGGTCTCCCCCCAGGCCCCGGGTTTCCGGGTCTGCTTGGCTGCGTTCGGGGTGGCTGCGGCGTTCTCCAGTGGCTGCCTCCTTACCGGCGTACTTCAGAGGGCCCTGGATCTGGGGCCGCCTCCCTCCGGCTCGATGTCTCTGTGGCCCCTTGGCTGTCTCCCTCCGTCAGCCTCCGGCCTGCGTTGGGTGATGTCAGGCGCCTCCAGCCCCAGTCTGTGCCGACACCCTCTGCTGCAACGCGTTCTTCTCCATAGTCCGCGGTCCCCAGGGTGTACTGTACGCCTGCTCGGGACCTGGTCTCGGCCCGCCCCTCGTGTCTCCGTACCTCAGATCCACCCCGCTACCTTGGGGGGCGATATCTCCGGGTCCGGTGTCTTTCCCGGCTGCACTCTCATTTCCTGCTTGTTTCAGCTGCGGTACGGCTACCTCCCAGGAATTTGCGCGGTGTTCGTCGTACCACTCGGCCTGTCTCTCAGGGTCCGGCCGCCATCTTGGGGTCGCGTCCTGGTTCTCTCTTGCTACGGTGCCAAATTACCCCATTTCCATCTACGGTGACGTCCAATTCTCGACCCCAGGGTGCGTCTGATCTCCTACGGTCCCGTCTTCGCCAACTTGGGGTTTTAGGACTGGTTGTAAAAGTCGGATTCGGAGCAGCTCATCGGGAGCTACAACGGAGCACGTCCTAACCGGCCATGCTGTTGGCCACGCCCCCCTAATTGCTGCATTGTTGATGAACTGCTTCACACTGGCATGTGTCAAATAATTGATTTGGAATTGTGAGGACACAGAGTAATGCACGGGGAGAAAACACCATGAGAATTTTCATTGGTGTTTTCGGTAGCTATATCCGTATAATCATTTTCCATGCATTGCGCGTACGCATTGTGTTAAGCATTTTATCAACTGATTTATTACATGTTGTATTATTGGATATTAGCAGAACGACTAAGTAACTACTATTTCTATTATGACGTTTTCACTGCATATTGAAAATGCCGTCCGATCTACATCCGGGTAACTTGACAAAGGCCTTTACGTCTGAAACGCGTTGTTTTCAAGCTTAATATAGCTCACACTTTTCCTGGATTGGTGTGCTGCTTTGTGGTTTGGACTTTACTTATGGATTGTGGTTTTTCGCAACCACGGCTGGCACCGGCACGCATTGGCAGGCGTGCAGGTCTCTGCGATACTTGACTTTTGAAATATATATATATTCACTGAAAAAACCATAGGTTTTACACACGTTATAGTTAGGAATTAGCATTTTAAAAACCTTTGAAATTCACTGAAAAAACCATAGGTTTCACACTAGTTATAGTTAGCTGGTCATTTTACTCATTCAAAACCTTTGAAATTCCCCTGTTATAGTTAGTTCAGCTAACTATAACTCGCGCGCCCGCAATGCACTGCTGATGATGTCACATATTACATCACTCATGACATGGTCAGTGACATCACTCATGACATCACTCATGACATCTCAAATGACATCCCTGATGACATCACTGATGACATCATCCTTGTGGCAGACCTTCTCTGCTTTGATACACACGATCAAAAATAGAAAGTAACATTTTCAAAAAAATGGAGATACCAATTCCAGTTAGAACAACCTATTCAGAGAGGTGTAATAAGGCTATGCCCCTTTTTACACCTCTCTGCAACGCAGCCCCCTGGTGCGTTAGCAGAAGGGAAACTAATTCCGCTGTTATATTGGTTGTCCCTGGGGGCCAACTAGCCCACCTTGAACCTCCAATGTGCGCCAGGGGGCTGCATTGCAGAGAGGTGTAATGAGGCCACACCCTTTTTTACACCTCTCTGCAACGCAGCCCCCGGGCGCATTTGCAGAGGGAGAACTAATTCCCCTTGCATACTGGGGGTCATTGGGGCCAACTAGCCCAAGTGGAACCTCCAGTATGCGCCAGGGGTTGCATTGCAGAGAGGTGCAATGAGGCTATGCCCCTTTTTACACCTCTCTGCAACGCAGCCCCCGGGCGTGTTTGCAGAGGGGGAACTAATTCCCCTTGCATACTGGGGGTCCCTGGGAGGCAACTAGCCCACCAGGAGCCTCCAGTATGTGCCAGGGGGCTGCGTTTCTTTGCCCCGGAGGGCGGCATCCAGGGGCAGTGTGGGGGGGGGGATTGGGCACCCCCCACACTTCTTTATCACTATACCCCCACAATTTGGTCCCCCTGGGGGGTAATTTTTAAATAAATATACCGGGTTTTAAAAAAAAAACATTTTTGGCCTTGGGGGTCCTTGTGGGACCCCATGAGCAGGCCTAGGGGGTCGGGGTGCTTCTACCCTGCCCCCTTTTTGAGTTCTACACTTTTTTTTCTGCTTTCTTTGTGCCTCAGTCTACTGAGGCACAAGATGGCTGCCATCAATTTCTGTTTTGGAGTGTTGACAGACAGTGGCAGCCAATCAGCATGAAGCTCATGCAGGGCAAGGTGCGCGCACGGTGCTCGCTTATAGATATATAATTGATTTCAACTTTAATTTTCTCAGCAACTACTGGAGGGATTTACACCATTTAAACAAAAGTGTGATCTGCGTACCAGACCCTACCATTTTCCCAAATTTGGTGCAATTCCGTTCAGCGGTTCGGGCTGTAGCCGTGTCTAATCGTCCTATGGAAATTAACATGGGGAAAACACGTTTTGGGACCCCCCTTTTTTCTCGGAACGAACGAACGAAGTTTGCATCTCTTTATTTGAAAGCAACCGGCTGTCCTGACATGTTTCGTTCGTTTGTCTTGAACTTTCTCAAAGGGATACGCCGCTGACATCCAATTAGGCATGAAGAGGAACTGCATACATATATATATATATATATATATATATATATATATATATATATATATATATATCCTAATTAAACAAAGCAAAAGCTTCTAATTTAGGAGGCTGAGTTGCACATAGGAAAGCTAATTACAGGTAGCTGGATCTACTAGTTGAAGAAGCCTGCTGTATATGGTTAAGTCACACACTCAATCTCTGTCTCTCTAACAATTACAGGAAGTTTTAGATGAAGATATCACACATTTTTGTGGATGCACAACTGTGCTTTTTAATACAGGCCCAGAGCCTCAAATGATAGCACGACCACTGCATTTCTTTAGTTTCTGGTATTTTGCTTTTACATTTTACAGCTAAATTATACTTTTTGCTTGTCATCAATCTGTTCAAATACCTCTCAGCCACATCAGCACGTCATAGATAAAAGAGATAAGAGTGGTGCCAAGCCAAGTTCACATTAATGCTTTATGGGTTCCGGAGTTGCGTGCTACTCGCCAAAAAAGTGCTTTCACGCCTCAACAGGGGTAGTAAGCGCTATATAAATATAATTACTATACAATAGAATACACTGCTTCCTAGGGCCCGTTGTACTCCAGTACCAATAATGTTATTAGTGTTATGTTACACCTACGACCGGCCTGACCGAGAGCACTAGAAGCATGCTGCAAAGTTTGTTCATGGTCAGAATACACCCACGTGAGCTGATGCTACCGGAGAACTTTTCCAAACAGAAAGAGCCTGCTGTTTCACCAGACAGTGTGCCATTTGTGCACAACACTCAGGTCGGTAGACCACTACTTTCTGGCTTCTATTTTTTGCATTGGTAACCCCACAGATGACAGACTGTATTCCAGCTCTGAAGGGTTCTTTCATCGAATGCATTTCTGCACTATATGCTGAAAGTGTACTCATATAGCTTTCTCACACCACACCTGCGCCAAACAGGTTTTAAAAGCATATTATGGAAAATTACAGAAGACCAACGAAGTTTGACCTGTGTCAGCATGCAAAAATGACTTAATCGTGCTAAGCGCAGCCCTGAGAAAGCAAAAATGTACTGACTGATATACGGGTGCATGGACTATGTTAGTCATCTTGCTTATACTATTATTATATATAATTTATTTTATTTTTTTCAAAGAAAAAAACAAAGGTTAAAGTAATGTTATAGTAAGGGAGATATAACTTTTGCTCCTACCATGACCAGTTTTATCATCAATAATTTCACTGCATGTTTTGCAGTGATATCAATGATGTCATAAAAGATGTCATGAGTGATGTAATATGTGGGGTAATTAGCAGTGCATGGCAAGGGCCTGCGTTTTAGTTTCCTTAGGGCACAAGTTATAGTTACTTAAGATAACTATAACTGGTGAATTCCCTTGGTTTTTAGAGCTTGAAGGTGAGCATTTCAACTAACTAGAAATTACTTTAACTTATGTTTTTTTTTCTATGAATTTCTAGTTTTTGATTTTTGTGTGTGCAATAATATTTAATTACCATACGTAAATCCAACGCCCCAGCCTCATCAAGATGGAGCAGCGGGGTTGGCCGCAGGGCAAACCCACAACATTCAGCCAACCCCATGCTGTGCACGGCCTGTGGCTGACCCCCATAAAGACCCCACACTGCGTAGGGCCTACGGTTGTGCACGGTGGGGAGTTGGCCAAAGGGCTTGGCCTGCTGCCAAACCCCGTACATGCAACCAACCCCTTAGGATATGCACAGTGGGGAGGTGGCACAAGCCCTTCAGAGTTAGCAGTACCTGCTGTATCTAATTTTGGTGGTGGGGAAATACAATTTTCTGGTCCACTCGTACTGAGGAGGGCTTGAGATGCATCCGGCTTTAGAATCATCCAACATGGGGTACATCAAGACCGCGCAGAACACGAGGGAATACTCTGAAGTGTAACACAAAACTTATCTTTGAATATGGGGTTGTTGAGAAAAGATTGAGCCAACATAATATCTTTTTCATTTTTCCCATGTGTCCCGGCCATGCATTTGACCATTTCCAAGAAAAATTACTACAAATGAAACCGCAACAGAAAAATAATTGAAACATTTTTCGAACACCACATTAGAGGGAAACCAAAAAGTAAATTCGTAATTGGAACTTTAAACATCGAACCCTTGTGATAAAATGGTTTTAAGAATTTAGTAAAACCGTTTACAAAAGTAAATGCGTTCACTCTTATCTAAGTTGCATGTGATCTGAAAACCTCTTATGTCTTCCAAATATGACCGGTGACAGTTTCAGCTGTTCAGAAATGAAAAAATTTTTTTACCCAAAAACAACATCAATACACTTCAAAGCAGCCCGGAGTGGGCTGCAGTCCCTGATCTGGGCCTACACGGGCTAAATGTTGGCGTCGGTCCCTGACAGATTGTTTTTGCCTGGATGACTTTCTTTTACTCACAAGTAAATTACTTTTTTTTCTCTTAATTTCTGTCCTTTTGCTTCATGGAGAGAATGCTCAGCAGAGCAAGCTTGAATACATTTTGCTTGCAGAATTAAACATAAATTGGTCATTCCTTAGAGGCAGCCATTTCCATAGCAATAACACCGTTTTATAACTAAAATAAAGACTGCACCTTTGCATCACAGAAACATACCTGCTTAAACTGGAGCCCTAACAAATATGAAAAAATGTTTCCAATATTAGAGAATTTTCATTGCAGATGCTTGAGAAAAATGCAGGAAAATGTTTTAAACTCCCAAAGATACAAATCTATAGCAACCATTTATCAGGCCATAAGTTGAAGAACTGGAAAATGTACAGGGAAGCTGGGTGGTATGAACACAGAAACATGACTGACAGTGTCTGATGTTTCCCTGGGACTTAAATATCATAAAGGTATCAGGACCAGAAAACTATTCAGCACATCACACACAGCACTGAAATGTTTAGCCAGGTATCTAGCGATTCTTCTGACAAGGCAAACTACTGGAGCTTATTCAAGATCCATCTTTAACAACAGACCAGCAAAGGGCATGCCGATCATCATAGAAGATACCATTGCTATATGTCAATATAAAGTTGATCTCTACTCAAAAGTTCACAGTAAATGCCTCAGCTAACTTGATGAGCTTCACAGACAGTCACAAATAAAGGATTATGAACGCATAAAGTGGATTAATATTTGTTCACATGCACCACTGGTGTCCTTATTTGACCTGAGTGGACGCAATACTTTTATACTAAAACACTTATTTTTTTTAAAGTTTGTTTGCCTGCTTCCCAACAAACTTGGTTTACATTCACAGAGGGGAAGGAGTCCATAGTGGACGCCTTCTCTTTTGAGAATGACTTACCACCCCAACCCATGAGCCATTTTTCAACGTTTTCAGACGATTTCAGACTAAAAACATTGACACTGAATTGCTATTTGTAAGGGTAGACTACAAGAAGTCCCTTACAAATAGTGACACAGTATCAATCAATTAATCAGTAGATTTGTAGAGCACTTCTTGCCATCAGTGAAAGGGTGCCTTGTTCCATGACTTTGCTGCTAGGTAGGAAGAGTGACCTCTGAATCTGCTACGTCGGATGCAGCGGGTGAGGGTTAGAGAAAGGGATGCAGAGCGGAGGTGTATTGTGGGCTGATGGAAGTTCAGGCGGTGTTCAAGTAGTCAGATCCACAATTGTGCAGGGCCTTGTAAGTATGGATCAAGTGCTTGAATGTCATATTTCTCATACAGGGAGCCGGTGGAGTTTCCCTGAGGTAGAGGGTGATGTGGGTTCATCTAGGGAGATTCAGGACGGATCTGGTTGCGGCCTTCTGAATGGTCCGTAGTCATCGGAGGAGGCGAGCTGTGATCTCTGCGTAGAGAGTATTGCTCTAGTCCAGCCGGCTAGAGATGAGGACCCGGGTGAAGGTGTGTCTGGAGCTTTTGGGTAGACATTTGCATAGCTTAAGAAGCATGCCTGGGATGAAGAAGCATGAGTAGAAGATGGAGTTGACCTGGGTCATCATGATTAGCTTGTCCAGAATGATGCCTTGTTCCCGTGGTCAGTGGGGGTAGGAGCAGGTCCTAGTTCTGAAGGCCACCAGGATGTGTCCCATAGGAAGCTTTTACTTCCAAAACACCTGTATCTCTGTCTTGTCCGAGTTGAGCTTCAGGCAGTGGTTCTTCATTCAGTTGACAACATCTGTCATGCAGTTGTGAAAGATGTTCTTGATTTTGGTGGTTTCTTCAGAGAGGGAGAGGGGGAGTTTTGTGTTGTTGGCGTAGGATATAAAGTTGAGTCGGTGGGTTTTAGCGATGAAGGCCAGAGGTGCCATATAGAGTTGAGCGAGGCTCCACAGATGATTTCCTTGGGTTGGGTGGTGAAGGGGGAGGGTTGGTGGACTTTTTGCATTCTCCCGCTGAGGAAAGAGGCGATCCATCTAAGAGAGGCTCATTTGATGCCTATGTTGTGCAGTCTTGTGACGAGTGTGTGGTGGGGAGCCATATCAAAGGCTGTCAAGAGGTCAAGGATGATGAAAGATGCAGTCTCTCCTTGGTCCAGTAGGGCTTGGATGTCGTCTGTAGCTACGATGTGGGTTGTCTCTGTGTCAACTGGCAAGGAACATTTGTACACTTATCATTTAATGCTTTCATTTGTAAGCCTAAGGGGCAGGAATCTAGATTTCGTCAGACCCCATAAAAGTGAATTGTAGAATTTGATGTTTTTGTGGTGTAACCCTCTGGTGTATCTAACCACTAGCTGAGTTGGTACTAAAGTCCACAGACTTTCAGATTACAAAGGAATACATTTGAAATCTTACACTGAGCTCTCAGATGTTTTTTCATAGTTTAAGCTCATTGCAGCTACATAAGGTGAGTGACCAAACCAAGGCATGCCTCCTTAATCATAGAGACTTGGTCTTGACTACAGCCTGGGAAACTAGTGAGGCTAAATGTGAAAACAATAGTCTCCAGCAGGTCAGTGCTACAACTAAAAGTGATACATTCCTTTTAGAAAGTCACATTAGTTACCACAGTTAAAAGTCTAATATGCATCATGATGGTCACTGCCCAAAATGTAGGGTAGCCTTAAGAAACACATATCTTCACAAATTATAGCTATGTGTCTGCTGAATAAAGTAGAGTAGTCCTCCACCGTTTCCAAGGTCTAGCACGCTGTTCCCGTACTACTTCTCCTCATAGCACAGAGGCATCACCACAGCCTCAAGCTTGCCTTGAACTGCTGTTTGGTCCCAGGTCTCCCCTGTACTTCAATCCCGTGCAGCTACACCGCCGCCGACCTCCGAGCCCTGGACACCTCAACAACCAGTGCTGCCGCACATCCCCACACACCACCAAAAGACCATTCTCCTGCCAACACTGCTGCTTTATCTGCAGGACTGAGGCACACACAGACTGGAAAACAATATCAGAAGACGAGTGGAACAACTCTCTCAGCTCCCAACTCTCACACCCAACATCCGACGCAGATCAAGCAGCAATAAACTTAAACTTCCACTGATGGATCACAGACACAATCACCCACACAAAGACAGCCAACACCAAAAGAGCGACTAAAAGAGCCAGCTGGTTCAACAAGGAACTGCATTCCCCCAGGTGCAACTAGAAAGGAAGTGGTGCATCAGCAGGAAAACAGACGACCGCATTGCCTTCAAGACTGTCCTCAAATATTACCACCATCTCCTGAAAGAAACAAAAAGGAACACCCAAGCAGACCGCATTGAGGCCAGCTCCAACCACAGCAAGGAACTCTTCGCCATTGTGAAGGAATTCTCCAATCCCACAGCAAACAAGAACAACATCACACCCTCCCAAGAACTATGCAAAACTCTGGTGGACTTCTTCCACAACAAGATCTCGGCCATATACGAGAACTTCGAAGCCCAATCCTCCGCCACTGACTGTATCAACTAGCTCACATCCACTAACACAAACCTGGAGCAATTCCGCACCCAATGGTACCTCCTCACCACACCAGGCACCATCTTCATCACAACCTCCGTGCAATTGGGAGCACCCAAAGACCCCCACCCCCACCACGTCTTCAACCTTGGAAACAGACAATCGGCTACAAACTCAGAAAGATCCTGAACACCTCCATTACATTAGCCTCCTTCTTTGAAGACCGGAAATATGCCAAAGTTAGACCCATTCTGAAAGAACCTCTGCTGATCCAACCTAGGCTAAGAACTATCGGCCCATCTCTCTGCTCCTATTTCCAGCTAAGATCCTTGAGAAAGCGGTCAACCAGCAACTCACCTACCACCTGAAGCGCCTCAACCTCCTGTACCCCTCCCATTCCAGATTTTGAGCCAACCACAACACCGAGATGGCTCTGAAGCAGACACCGATGACATCAGGGCCCTATTGGACCACTGTAAAACAGCAGCCCTCCTCCTCCTGGACCTATAAGCTGCTTTTGACACCGTCTCGCATCACACATTGATCAACAGATTCCACCACATCCGTATCCAAGGATACGCCCTCAAAAGGAGCTCAACATTCCTCTCCAGAAGAACCCAGAGGATCCATCTCCCACCGTTCACATGAGAGCCCAAGAAGATCTTCTGTGGAGTTCCACAAGGTTCGTCACTCAGCCGCACCCTCTTCAACACCTACATGACCCCCCTGGCACACACTATCAGATCACAAAAACTTAACATCGTCTCATACACCGGCAACACTCAGCTCATCATCTTGCTGACTGAAGACCCTTCCACAGCTAGAGCCAACTTTCACACCTGCATGCTGGACATCACCAAATAGATGAAAGACAAGTTCTTGAAACTCAACAAAGATAAAAGGGAAGTCCTCATCTTTGGGAACAACACCTCGCCCTGGAACGATGCATGGTGGCCCGCGAGTCTCGGCCCACCACTGTCCCGCAACCTCAGCAGCGTCCAGAAAAGCAAGCTCCCAATGGAAAAACAGGTCAACACTGTTTCATCTGCCTGTTTTCACATCCTCTGCATGCCCTGTAAGATTTTCAGGTGGCTACCAGTCAACACCAGAAAGAACATCACCCAGGCCCTTGTCACCAGCAGGTTGGACAACAGAAACTCAGT
Source organism: Lissotriton vulgaris (assembly GCF_964263255.1). NCBI lineage: Eukaryota > Metazoa > Chordata > Amphibia > Caudata > Salamandridae > Lissotriton > Lissotriton vulgaris. Next base: position 1,040,231,047 of record NC_141697.1, read on the forward strand.
TTACATAGGAGCAAGACTCATCCTCGACCTGCCCAGAACGACTCGCATCACATCCCACACCAGGAAACTACAATGCTCCCAATACAGAAGAGATGACAATTCAAGATGCTTACCCCCGTCTACAAAGCCCTACACAACAATGGACCAGCATACCTCAACAAATGGGGGATTTTTCCCAAACAAACCAGACACCTCCGTTCTGCCTCCCGCTTCTCGCTACCCCCCCCCCCCCCCCCTCACCCCCTGGATCCACCGAAACAACAGCGAAAGACGCTCCTTCTCATACCTGGCAACCAAAACATGGAACTCCCTCCACCTGCACCTAAGGTCCGCCCCATCGCTCCAGCAATTCAGGACAGAACTAAAGACGTGGATGTTCGAATGAGAACCCACCATGCAGCAGCTACAAGCGCCTGGAGACCCTCACGGGTGATTTGTCGAACTCTACAAATGTTGGATTGATTCAATTACATATCTCAGTGTACAAACCGCAATACACATCCTGTCCGAGTATGTGGATTATATTAGTAAAACCTGAGGCAACAACAATAGACTTCGATGTAACACTAACTGCTGCAGAGGAAGGGAGTGCTACTAAAGACGGATTGTCTTTAAACCCCATTAGTGAATGCTAGTATTCTCATAACTCCACCGGTAAATATGAAAAGTCACATGAAATAACAGGAGGCCACAACTGACTTGAACCAAGTTTGGTTGTCAGAAATAATCTTGAAAATGTGTAGCCAGCTCACCTTTACTCACTGTTATCATCACCATTTTAAATATTGTTAACTTGTAATATTTGGTTATTAGGTAGGTGTCAGGCAATGAAAATGGAGTGTGTCACTATGCTTGAGGGGATCAAGAAAAATTTGGGCAAAAGTTTAATAAATTTCACATTGCAGCAGACACATTGAGATGCATGCACTTGATAACCATGCACAAAACTGCTACATGACTTTAAGCAGTACAATAAGCAGAAAGCAGTGAAACAACCAAATGGAACAGATTATTTTTGTCTCACAATACTCTTGAGATATTGATGATTTGGAAAGAATTGGAAACAAACAAGGACTCCCCTGCAATGGTTTACCTCCAAGCAGCCATAAACTCCCTTGCGCTAAGAGATCTTTGGGACTCGAGTTGCACAGACAACTGTTTTAAGCGTCTGGTCAATAAATGTGTGAAAATAATTTCCTTGGAAGTGGACAAAACAGCACTACCCAAGAGGTCTCATGGGTGGTTTGTGATTCAAGGCTACACCAGCGCCTCACCACAGCCATACCTTAGCACCGGCTTTTCAAGGAAGGTGAAGGAAGACTTTTTGCGGTTGAGGATTGGGGTAATACCATCTCAGCCACATCTTGCCCCCTTAAAGCGCCTGGACTGCAACCCCAAGTGTAGGCTTTGCGAAAATGCTAAGGACGACGTTCTGCATCTGCTGTGTAGTTGCAAAGCTCTAGAGAGTATCCGAAAGAGCTTACTAACACAGCCTTGGAATCAGAGACGTGTGCGAACCCGTAGACAAGCTGTGTCGATGAGCTTTAAGGGAGAAAACATCCAACTAGCATGCAGGCTAGTGCGCTTTATGAAATCAGTCAACACGGCCCTAAACTCAGCAGTTAGTAATTACATTTGTCGTATTGTGAATGGCTTCTGCTCTCAAGACTATTTTCCTTTGATAATCAAAGTCACAATTGATCGGGAAAGACCTTTTTTCCTAACGTATAGTACTGTACTTCCCGCAGGGTTTTTCTCTCACTTTTTAACTTTTCTAAATGTTTGCTTTTTAAAGGCTTTATTCATGTACTTTTCTTTTTCTTGTTTTTACTGCCTAATTGCAAAGATTTTAATTAATCATGCAATAAAGATTATTATTATTATTATTATGATCAAATTGCAGCAGACACATTGAGATGCATGCACACGATAACCATGCACACAACTGCTACATGACTTTAAGCAGTACAATAAGCAGGAAGCAGTGAAACAACCAAATGGAACAGATTATTTTTGTCTCACAATACTCTTGATATAACCAAGTACTTGAATGAAGGAAAACGCTGTGTGAAGTATTGCTAATACATTACCAAACAAATAACTAAAAGCTTCCTCTGATTTATTTATTTATTTAAAGTCTTGTCAAGTGCCCAAATCACCACCTGAAGGGTACCTCTGTGCTGCGGGAGTGCTATAGAAGGACAAGAAGAGGAGTTCAAAAGAGCTCAGTTACCAAGAGATTGCGAAATTGGAGAAAGTTGTTAAATTTCTGAAGGTGGCTAGGAAGAATATTCCAAAGGGAGAGAGTCTGGTGGTAGAAAGCTTTCCCGCCTATGCAGGATTTCTTAACACAGGTCACTGACAGAAGTGATTTAGAGCCTGGTCGAAGAGTTCTAGAGGGCTGATACTGAATGAGTCTGCCTGCTAGGTAGCTAGGGCCATTGCCATATCGCCTTGTGTACTATGCAGCAGACATTGAATCGGAACTGCTTGAGGATAGATAATCAGTGCAGTCCATGGAGAAGCGGCAAAGAGGCAGACCTAGCAGGAGAGTTGGAAACCAAATGGGCCGCAGTATTTTGGACCACCTGAAGTCTGTTAAGAGAGGATTCATTAGCTGAGATCAGGAGGGCATTACAATAGTCTAGGCGACTTCTTACCAAAGCCTGCAGGAGGTTTTTGCGGACTGTCATGAGCAGAAAAGGGAAAACCCTTCTAAAGAGGCTTAATGCGTGGAAGCAGGACCCCACGGTTGTCGTAACTTTCTCCTTCATCGTTAGTTTCTGGTCTAGGTATACTAAGATTTTTACCAATGCTTTCGTGACCGGGGCAGCACCCAGGTCAGTGGGCACCAATCTGAGGACCAGAGTAGGGGAGCCTCTCCAAATAGCATAATCTCTGTTTTGCTGGCATTAGGCTGTAAAAAATGATTCCTCGTTCAACCTGAGATGGCTAACATGCCTTCGGAGAAGGTTCACTGGGTATTGGGAGACTTTTTTATCAAACGTCATTAGGAGCTGGGAATCGTCTGCATATGAAATTGGGATGAAGCCCAATTCCCTTAGTAAATTCACTAAGGGAGCTGCATAAATATTGAATAGAGTGGGACTAAGGCAGGATCCCTGAGGCACACCTTTTGTCAGATCAGATGCTTGTGAGCAGAAGGAACAAAGGTTGATGGTTTGGGTGCAGTGAGTTAGGATGTTTGACAGCCACTGGAAAGCAAGGATGTGGACTCCCTCATGTCTTAATCTTTTTAAAAGGATGGAGTGAGGTATTGTGTCAAATGCAGATAACAGATCCAGGAGCACTAGTAAGGCTGCTTGTCCATTGTCCAGTCAGTGCCTGTAGGTTGTCAGTAACTGCAATCAGTACTGACTCCATACTAAACTTGGATCGGAACCTGGACTGAGAGGGGTCAAGGCAACCTGTTGCTTCAGTGTACTCTGAAAGATGCTTGTTATGTGTTTTTCCAGACGTTTGCACAAATAGGGTAACAGGGAGATAGGACGGTAGTTGGACAGATCATCTTGAGGGGCATTAGGTTTCTTCAGAATGGGAATTAGCTGGACAGCCTTCCATTCGGATGGAAGATGTCCCTTGCTCATGGAAGAGTTAAGAAGAGAGCAAAAAGCGGGTTCCAACTGTTTATATAGTTGTGAGGATACATTAGCAGGTAACATATCTTGAGGGGAAACTGATTTAACTATTTTCATAAGAGACTCCACAGTATCAATTGAGAGTGAGGGAAAGCACTTGCTCCCCCTGGATCGCCAGTGCGTCTGGTGTGGGCCCAGCCAGGGCCAGCCCTAGTTCATCATGCTTTTGAAATGGTGCCATTGTTCCAAGTGGCAGTCCCCTCCATTGGGTGGGAAGGGTGCAAGAGGGTGGCCGAGAAGGGTGCAAGGCAGAGGGCGAGAAGGGTGCAAGGCAGAGGGGAGAAAAGTGCAAGGCAGAGGGCGAGAAGGGTGCAAGGCAGAGGGGTGAAGGGTGCAAGGCAGAGGGCGAGAAGGGTGCAAGGCAGAGGGGAGAAGGATGCAAGGCGGAGGGGAGAAGGGTGCAAGGTAGAGAAGGGTGCAAGTCGGAGGGGGAGATGGGTGCAACAGGGAGGGGGAGAAGGGTGCAAGGCAGAGAGGGAGAAGGGTGCAAGGCAGAGGGGGAGAAGGGAGTAAGGCAGAGGGGAGAAGGGTGCAAGGCAGAGGGGAGAATGGTGCATGGTAGAAAAGGGTGCAAGGCAGAGGGGAGAAGGGTGCAAGGCAGAGGGGGGTAGGGTGCAAGGCAGAGGGGAGAAGGGAGTAAGGCAGAGGGGAGAAGGGTGCAAGGCAGAGGGGAGAATGGTGCAAGGTAGAAAAGGGTGCAAGGCAGAGGGGAGAAGGGTGCAAGGCAGAGGGGAGTAGGGTGCAAGGCAGAGGGGAGAATGGTGCAAGGCAGAGGGGAGAATGGTGCAAGGCAGAGGGGAGAATGGTGCAAGGTTGAAAAAGATGCAAGGCGGAGGTGAAGTGGGGTACAAGGGGGAGAAGGGTGCAAGGGGGAGGGGGAGAAGGGTACAATGGGGAGGGCGAGAAGGGTGCAAGGCAGAGGGGAGAAGGGTGCAATGGGGAGGGCGAGAAGGGTGCAAGGCAGAGGGGAGAAGGGTGCAAGGCAGAGGGGAGAAGGGTGCAAGGGGGATGGTGATGAAGTTAAAAATGTGCCCCCCCCCCGGAAGTATTTCTGAGGACGATCATGGAAGGCCCTACTTTTTTTATTTGAAATCGAAGTAGAGAGTGGTCTTACCATGTGAGTGGGCAAGGAGCCTCACAGGAGAAATTGGGAGAGGTAGTCATGACAAGATCTAGAGTGTGTCCGGCAAGATGTGTGGTCAATAATTCACACTGCGAGCAGTTTCTGGAAGTTAAGTTCCTACTGTTCTAAGGTTTGACACTACACTTCTAAAAAACAGTTAAATGAAAGATTCCTTGGACTAATGCATAACTAACAGTACAAGAGGATCCTGGAAGCTGAACTTTGCCATTGCGTTCACACTAAAATCTACATACCATGAATTTAAAGTTACCTAACGGTCATACTCAATCCACCGCTCCCTAGCTACTCTGGAGTCCCATAACATAATTCTACCCACAGAGAAATACCTAACCAGAAACCGTACATTACTTCATTTGCTTGAAATTTTATAGTGCAGAGTAAAATTGAATGGGTAGGTGAGAGCTTTACCTAAACATATTCTGAGGCAAAAATACAAAAGATATTTTCTTTTAACTCAAACTGTGAGGCCTGATTTGGAGTATGATGAAAACCACCAACATTGCAAACATGGCACAATGTTCAGCAAGACTTCAGAATCCATCACAGCTGGGTCGGAATGCCACTGACAGTAATATGAATGAAAATAAATATAGATGATATGGGAGGGGGGTACAGTTTGCCTCCCTCCCCATGATGTTACCCCACCCCCAATGCCCCCCGCCTCCTCCCCTGAAGCTGAACCAAGACAAAAGCCATATTGTTAGGCCCTGCTCTGAATTTCTGAATGTTTTCAAGAACAAACTTCCAAACAATCAACAGCCCCAAATCACAAGAAGATTTCAACCTGCGATAATTGATATATTTGAACACAATCTTCCGCTCTGTTCTTCTAACCAGCAAAAGCGCATTACACAAGTGATCATAAATCAATATGTATTAACAATAATGAATCATTTAAGCCACTAGCACAGTTCATGTTCGGTGTATGGGGGCCCATTTCCAAAAAAAGTAATACAACTACACTCAGATTTTTTAATTTATGCCCGAGTGTAGTTTTACTACTTTTTGCAGCTCACTAATTGTGATTGGAATTGGCATGGAAAGCTGAGCCTGATGCAGGTACCCAAGCGCATTCCTTGGGGAAAGACATGATTTTTAAGTCTGTAATCGATTTGTACTCTACAGAGGTCTCCATGGCAGACAACTTCGCACAGAGGTAAAGGATTCTCCTGTGAAAGCCGGGCTGGACTGGGAACACAAACCGGCCCTGGCAATTGAGTCGGGCTGGGGGTGAGGGGAAGTTTGGGGGCCAGTGTGCAAAACACTGCAGCTGCTTTAGTTACAGGGTGCCAATATTGCAGCTATGTTGCAGAACTGGCCCCCAGGGGACCAAAACCGGCCCCCACCCTGGCAACCCATTGGGGGAATGCCTGGTGCCCGCTACAGCCAGTCCAGCCCTGTGTGCAAGTGCAAGCAGACTCTCCCCTACGCTCCCCTGGTCCCACCTGGGTATCGTATCTCACTGCACTCTGCTGACGTTTTTACCCTGATTATTACGATTTGCGCTGGTGCCTGCGCTGCACGCTGCACTCTGGGACCGATTTATTTAGTCCTGTAACCTAATTTAATTTCTCCTGGAACCTGCGCTGCCCGCATTCCCTCCTCAGCAGCATCCGCAATAATTTAATTAACTCTCAGATACTGTGGTGTGGTGCTCGCTTTGTGTGCCCTCATTGACTACTCGCATTGCCTCCGCATTAATTACTATCGTGCACAGCCTGCCCCGGTTTGGAATCGCCAGCCATCTTTGTTGTTGTTGTGATTAGGATCCCGGCCCCTCCACCACGATCCCGCCTCCCAGCTGATCCCCCCTCGCCCCTCCCCCTCCACTATCCATATATGACAGATGCATTTGCGCGCAGCGGTCGCGCCCCATGCGCGCCGAAGGTGCGCCAAAGGTAAGCCCGTCTGCGCCCGTCCGCGCCTGGACCGCGCCCTGCGCCTGTCCCCCTGGTCCCCGCCGCACCCAGCCCACTAGAATCACATACGATGCCGCTACTCTCCTCGCCCTCAACCCCGGACGCGCTCCACAATGCTGCAATGCCGCCCCAGGACGTACTCACGGCCCATTCGCTTGCCTCTCCTGCAAGTTCAACTGCTCCAGGACCCTCACCAAACCCCCTTCCTCCATGCACAGCTCTGACTCTAACCGCATGAAGTGCATCCTTCTTAACACCCGTTCGGTCCACAGACACGCCACGGAACTCTGGGACCTACTCGACACTGCATCACCGGACATCGCCTTCCTTACAGAAACATTGATGAACACATCATCAGCACCCGACATCGCCATAGCCATACCGGATGCTTACAAGATTACCCATAAAGACCGCACCAATCAAACAGGAGGTGGCATCGCCATCATTCATAAGAACACCATCAAAATCACGACCAGCTCCGACGATAATCTTGCAACCGCTGAACATCTCCACTTTCAGATTCACACCGACCCTAGGACCACACTTAGAGGCACCCTCATCTACAGGCCTCCAGGTACCCGCACTCAATTCAGCGATGACATCACGGACTTCGTCAGCCCACACGCCCTCGCCTCCGAGAACTACATTCTTTTAGGAGACTTCAACTACCACCTTGAAAACAAACATGACAGCAACACTACCACCCTTCTGGACAACCTGGCCAATCTTGGCCTCAAACAACTTGTTGACACACCCACCCATGTAGCCGGACACACGCTCGACCCCATCTTCACCTCCAGCAAGCACATCTCCTTTGATCGCACCACAGCTCTCCACTGGACGGACCACAGCTGTGTCCACTTCAGCTACAAAACCACCCTGACCCACAACCGCCCACAACCTATTCCTCGAAGAAACTGGAACAAAATCACCTCCAATCAACTCCTCACATCACTCAACCAAAACCCTCCTACCCTCTCATCGGACCCAAACCAAGCGGCCACCTATCTCAAGCAATGGATCGCCCTCTGTGCAGACGAATTAGCGCCCTTGAAAAAGCACCAGATCAAATCAGCCAGCAAAAAGGCTCCCTGGTTCAATGATGACCTTAAAAAATCCAAGAAGCTATGCCGCGCCCTGGAGAAAACATGGAGAAAAAACTCCACCACCGATAACATGGCCACCCTCAAAGCAGCCACCCGCAAACACCACCAACTGATTCGATCCGCCAAGAAATCAGCATTCAAGGACCGTCTCGACAACAACAATCACAACAGCAAGGAACTTTTCAACATTGTCAAAGAATTCACCAACCCCACCGCAGCATCTAACGACATCACTCCCTCCCAAGACCTCTGCGATGCGTTATCCTCCTTCTTCTACAACAAAATTGCCGACATTCACAACAGCTTCGAGAATACTCCCAGCATTCAACCCTCCCCACCCCCCTCAGATCCTACTCCGCCAACTAACAACCTTAGCGCCTGGAACCCAATCACCACCGAAGACACCATCCGCCTAATGAACTCCATCCACTCTGGCTCGCCAACCGACCCCTGCCCCCACCACATCTTCAACAAAGCGGACTCCATCATCGCACCCCATCTCCGAGATGTCATCAATTGCTCGTTCAACTCTGCCACCTTTCCAGAAAGCTGGAAACACGCCAAACTCAGCGCCCTTCTGAAGAAACCGACAGCAGACCCCTCGGAACTCAAAAACTACCGACCCATATCCCTCCTCCCATTCCCGGCCAAAGTCATCGAGAAAGCCGTCAACAACCAGCTCGCCGCCTTCCTTGAATCCAACAACTCCCTCGATCCATCTCAATCCGGGTTTCGTGCCAAACACAGCACCGAAACCGCCCTCATTGCAGCGACTGACGACATCCGAACACTACTGGACAACGGTGAAACAGTAGCCCTCATTCTACTCGACCTCTCCGCCGCCTTCGACACAGTCTGCCACAGCACCCTTATACAACGCCTCAGCAGCATCGGCATACAAGGAAAAGCCTTGGACTGGATCACCTCATTCCTCGCTGGGAGAACTCAAAGAGTCCGAGCTCCCCCATTCAACTCCGAGGCCACTGAAGTCATCTGTGGCGTACCACAAGGATCTTCACTCAGTCCCACCCTCTTCAATGTTTACATGAGTCCACTCGCCTCCATCGCGCGTCATCACAACCTCAACATCATCTCCTACGCCGACGACACCCAGCTAATCCTTTACCTCACCAAAGACCCTAACACCGCCAAGAACAATCTCCACGAAGGCATGAAAGAAGTAGCCGAATGGATGAAACATAGCCGCCTAAAACTCAACTCAGACAAAACGGAGGTGCTCATCCTAGGATCCTCTACCTCTGCCTGGGACGACTCTTGGTGGCCTTCTGCCCTGGGCACAGCACCCACACCCACAGATCATGCATGTAACCTTGGCTTTATCCTAGACTCATCTCTCTCGATGTCCAGACAAGTCAACGCAGTCTCATCCTCCTGCTTCAACGTACTTCGCATTCTCAAAAAGATCTTCCGTTGGATCCCCCTCGAAACAAGAAAAACTGTCACCCACGCACTGGTCCACGAGTCGGCTGGATTATGGTAACACACTATACGCCGGAATCACAGCAAAATTACAGAAAAAACTACAACGCATCCAAAACGCATCAGCGAGACTCATATTGGACATTCCTCGCAAAGACCACATCACCGGACACCTAAAAGACCTCCACTGGCTTCCCGTCAACAAAAGAATCACATTCCGCCTTCTCACCCACGCACACAAGGCCCTTTACAATCTAGGACCCAAATGCCTCAACACTCGACTGTCCTTCTACGAACCCACCCGACAACTAAGATCGTCCAATCAAGCCCTCGCCGCCGTCCCGCGCATCCGAAAATCCACCATGGGTGGCAGATCCTTCTCCTTCCTTGCTGCCAAGACCTGGAACTCACTCCCCACTCACCTTCGACTTACTCAAAACCACATCACCTTCAGAAAAGAACTTAAAACCTGGCTATTCGACAAATAATGTACCCCTTCCCCAAGCGCCTTGAGACCCTCTGGGTGAGCAGTGCGCTATACAAATGCCCGAACTTGAACTTGAACTCCAAAAGGAAAATATTTCCCCCACATAGAAACCCCTTTGTCTACACTCCCAACAAATTTGGCAGTGAGCCATGTCGATTCTCTTCATGGTAAAAGATTAAGCCAGCACTGGAGTACAAATAAACCCCTCCAGGCTGGAAAGGGAAATTATGGGATTTTGGAGAATGCCTACAAACGTACTAGATTGTGGCAGTTCAGAAACTTAGGTTTTCAGCAATTAAATGTATGTTCATGTTTTATATATTTTATGGTTAGGGTATAAATGTGTAATGTTTGTATTGTCTTATTGGCATAATCTCAAACCAATAAAAACCAACCAACCAACCAGAAACTTACAAGAAACACATTTCTAGCAGTGAGGTAAATGTGGCGGTTTATAATCAAAATGTATCTTTTAGAATAGACCCCATGTCCAAATCCAAAGTGGACACTGTGTACTATTGTTCTTTACATCTCTTTTTAGTGCCTCTTCCAATGATTTACCAATACATTTCTCCTTGAGGTTACATTAGGGGATCATTGAATCATGACAGTTTGTGCTGTAAGTAATGTAGGTTCCCAGCGTTGTTTTGTGTTCATGTTATTATAGCCTCTTCTTCAAATGAACACATAATTTTTCATGTAAAGCAAGCATAGAGAACACATTTTCCCTTGGGGTATTGTGTCAGCGGTCTAATTAAAATATAGGCGTTACCTAGACAGCTATCTACATCGCGTGGCTATAATAATCATGCAATCCTTATGGAATTTAAGTGATGTCAGTTACTGAGATACCATCAGGGTTAAGTTCAGGTGGCATCCCTTTCTAGGATGATTCAGAGTCAAAGTTCAAATGATGTCACTTCCTGTGAGGTTAATGAAATCAAAGTGAGTGTGATGCAATTTCCTCTATCCCTGGCATTTCTGTGATTTAATCTGCATGCACAAAACAGCTCAAATACACCTACTTTGAGCTGCAGAAATTAACAAAAAAACACTTCGACCTTTGTGAACTTACTGTCCACTGAACAAACACGCAAAGCAAAAAAAAAGGGCGGTGAAAGTCCCTGGCACCAAACTAACCACTATATCACTAACATCTGGATACGTCACCTTCCTGCTTCCTGTCTAGATTGAAGCATGTCGTCATTCAGAAGAAGACGGGCATACAAACAGGAAAGGCAGGGGAAGGAAACAGAGAACAGGCTGTGGTGGACGAATCCTACCATACAGTAAGTACTAAGAGTGAATATCTGTTTCTGTGGTACTGAGAAGTAACAATCTTAGTAGACAGTATTTCATTCAAGAAATAAGTATTGCGCTTTTACAGAAACTGTCGTTCAATGAAATATGAAAGAGTAACCAATGAAATTAAAACAGCTTCATTTGAATACATTTGACATGTTCAATTCTGACATATTCAAACCGGGCTCTATTGTTGTAGAACTTGATAGAGTCCATTATGTATATATTTTTTATTCACATTTGCATTTCTCCCTTCCAGCATTAGAGCACTTTGTTTAAACAGACCGATGATGTTTGACACTGAGTACTGTTTTTCGCTTCCTAATCCCACCTCTACAGATGAATTGTTTTGTAGCAAGGACATTGCCAACTCATGTTACCGGTTTTTGATGACAAAAGTGTAAATATCTGAGAACGATGTAATGTGCTCTACTTATAACAGCAACTGTCAGGGATTGACAATTCCTCTTTGAAGGCACGATTAGATACAAATGACGTACCAATCGGGTCAGTCCCCATTCAAGTAAGTCACTGTAAAATCTCTACTTTTTTCTCATCAGCACCGACAGTCACATCCTTTCTTTACCACGAATCGGAGATGGGAGAAAACAGTCACAATATCTGTAGGGGACACTGGTCAGTTCAGCTGATGAGCGCCATCTGCTGACATGACTTCTGGTAACTGAGCCTTTGGTTTCCAGGAGACGGAAAGCGCACACAGATTCTGTGTCACAAAACACTTTACTCGGTGCCATTACATGTGTATCTTAAAAGCTGAGTTGTGGCAGCAGTATTTTGTGACAAAAGTGCATGTGTATTTTTATTAAGACCGACTGCATCTGAGGAAACACAATACCACTCCCCCAAAATTAAAACGCCACATTACATTAACACAAAAACAACACAACAGACTAACGCATCAGGATAAACTCAATACATTAAAATGTTTAAAACACAGAAGCAACAAATCAAAAACAAAAAAAGGTAAATGCAAATACCACAACTGCGTAAACAACGATACATCACAGCAACAGAACAACATGCCACAAAACAAGAAATCAACAATGTTCAAAGCACACAAATTAGGTTTACAAACTAGGGGGCTTATTTACAATTTAAGATGCGCCGGGGCAGCAGAATGCAGACCCATATCTACAAGGCCATGCAAAGACACTTTGGTGGCTTTTCACTTCATCGTAAATATGGTGCAAGGCAACGCAGGGCAAATCGCTGCGTTGCTTTTCACTGCATCAGAGAGGCAGTGCCATGGGCGTTGTAGTGGGTGTTCCAACGCAACACCCATGAGTTTCGAAGCATTCCAAGATTTACAAGGATCTGTAAACCTGGGAATGCGTGAAAACTGTGCGCCTCCCTAGGGCAGGCCTAACAACGAGAAATATGTTTGTTTTGCATCGTTTTTTCTTCTTTCTATGTGTTCTGCATGAAAACGCCTCCAAGGATTGTTTTGTGCAGGAAGGTGTGCCTTTCTGCACAATAGAAATCCTGCCACCAAAACGGGCGGGTGCCTGCCTTGACGCTAGGCATCATATTGTGCATTAACCCAGGCTGAAAGGACAGGAATGCATCGTATCTTGTAAATACAGTGCATTCCTGTCTTTCAGATTTGGCGCAGGGCAGTGCAACAAAAAGACGTGTGGCGCTGCCCTACTCCAAGTCATGAGGACCTAGGTATGTGCGAAGTTCACATAATCTGCATTTGCGTAACTGAACAAATGTCAAAAAAATTATGCAAAACACTCGCAAATTACCACCCACTTCAAGAGGGTGGTAATTGAGTCGCAATTTGGAAGGGGTTCCGAGGGGACCCCTTCCACTTTGTGACTGTCTCCAAAAATATTTTTTAAGGCCAGGCAGTGGTCCCAGGGACCACTAACTGCCCTTAAAAAATTAAACAAAAACGTTTCATTAAAAAAAAAATGCATCTTGTTTTTAAGGAAAACGGGCTGCATTTAAAAAAAACTGCTTTATTCAAAAGCAGTCCCTTACATGGTGGTCTGCTGAGCCCAGCAGGCCACCATACCTGGGAGGGCCCATCATTCCCAATGGGCTCGCAAATTGCGAGAGGCTCATTAATATTAATGAGCCTCTTGCAATTTCGACCCCATTGGGAATGGCAAACAGTATGAAACACACTGTTGTACATCGGATATTGCGCCTCGCAAATTATAACCCGCAAAAGAGTCGCAATTTGCGAGGCGCAATTTTCTTGGTCGTACATCTGGCCCTCTGTATGAAAAACATAGAACATTAACAACAACTACAATTCCAACCTCCATACAAAACACATACCACGGTGCCCCAAGAGAGAGACAAGCGACAATAAACATCATAAAACACGGATATGCAGACTCAGTCCAGAGCCATGAATAATTCATGAGATATAACTGAAAGAGAAGGGAAAAAAGTTGACAAGGGAAAGGCACTTTGGTGGGGTGGAAGCTTAATTGAACATGCAGTCAATGAAAAGCTCAGAATGTTATTTTAATATGCTAGTTTTTGTTGCTCCACCGGATGTCCTTCCTTCATTGGTAGACATGCAGAGTCTGCAGTCTTGTTGTAGAGACCATGGTCTCTCATAATGCTCATCCCTATAACTGACTTTGATTACAGTCCAAAACTTTATCAGCTCCTAAAGAACAAGTTACTTACCTTGGGTAACATATATCTGTAAGAGACATATATGAGTTATGGATTTCTCAAATTAGAATTACCTCCAGGTGTTAGACTGGATCTGGAGAGTTTTTCTTAAGCAGTATCCCTGCACGTTGGTAGGTGACGTCGCTAGACTCTGCGTTTGTCGCTGTATCTACTTAACAGCGCCCCTGCACGCTGACGTCACTACTTTACACAACCTTCCATGGCAGAAGCACAGCGCCATGCAAGACAATGACAACTGGCGCACAAAACTAGGGCCCTGAAAGGAATTCCCTTACCCTAGAAGTCAGTTCGGCGACGATGGGTGGGGCAGTGAGGAATTCATAACTAATATATGTCTCTTACAGATGTAATGTTACAGAAGGTAAGTAACTTGTTCATGTGAAAGAGACTATTAGTTATGTATTCCTCACCTTAGAATAGATACCCCAGCAATTCCAATCCCGGATGTGGGTCTGCAAATCAGGTTCACACCAGAAAGTCCTGTATAACTGAATGTGCAAAGAAGCCTTCTCTCCGGACTTGGCTGTCTAGGCGGTGATGTTTAGTGAACGTGTGCAGTGAAGTCCACGTGGCTGCCTGACATATGTCATGAAGTGGCTTGAAAGGAGCGCACATAAGGTAAGTCAGATCAAGGTTCAAGTCCCATTGGGGCATTACGAAAGGAATACGAGGAAACAGGTGAGTAATGCCCTAAGGAAGCGATTTACAATAGGGGCCTTGAAAAGACAAGGCTGATCAGGAAGGCGAGGAAAGGCCGAAATGGCCGAGAGATAGCGTTTAGGAGTGCCCAGAGCAGAGCCCTGCTAGGCCAAAGAAATAATGAAGAGGAGAACCTCTGAAAGTGGGGCAGAAAGGGGATCCACAGCTTTTGCTGGGCACCATACCACAAATTTCTTACATCTACAGGCGTATACTCTATGTCAAGATAACGTTACAGGCTTCGGAAGGAAGGTCGAAAGCGGTCAACTGCTGCCACTCAATCTCCACTCAAGGAGGTGGAGGCTGTACAGTTTCGGGTGGAGGACCATCCCCTCCTGTTGCGACAGAAAATCCTCCCGAAGAGGCAGTCTTATCGGAGGATCGATGGCCATGTTCAAGAGCTTTGTATACCAGAATCTTTGTGCCCAGTTCGGAGCCACAAGAATGACTTGGGTCCGGTCGTGCTTGATCTTCTTCAGCATTCTGGGCAGAAGTGGTATAGGCAGATAGGCGTATAGAAGACTGCAACTCCACTCGTGACGAAAAGCGAGTGCCACCTTAAAATGTCAACACACTGAACTGCTAACATTGCGCGTTCTCTTCGGTGGCAAACAGATCTAACCAAGGCTCTCCCCGTTCAGTGAACCTGCCAGGTGTTGAACCACCAGGGGGACATGCCTTGATGTTCCAGCCATGTCCAAAGGCAGAGACCCTCTTGACATAAGGTCCACAACCCCACCCACCCTGTTTGTTACAGTGCAATATGGTGGGGGTGTTGCCCATGAACACCTGCACTACTCTTCCTTTAACAGAAGGAAGGAATGCTTTCAGTGCAAGATGAATCATCAGAGTTCCAGAAGGTTGATGTGGAGCCCGGAATCCGCCGGAGACCAGAAGCCTCTGATCTCTGCCTCTCCCATGTGGCCACCCCATCGCACGAGTGACACATCTGTCACCAGTGTGAACTCTGGTTGGGGAAGAGAGAGGGATCTGCAGTTGATCGAATCCTGGTTCGTTAGCTACCACTGCAATTAGTGTGCAGTCCCCTGATGCTGTGCCACTGGAACTTCAGGTCCCACTGCAGAGCCCGCATATGCCATCTGGCATGATCCACCAGCAGGATGTAGTAGGACATGAGGCCCAGCAGCCTCAGGGTCATTCAATCGAAACCCGGGATAGAGACTGAAAGATCGGAATCATAGCCTGAATATCCCTAACTCTCTGTTCGGGAGGATAAGCCCAAAACTGCGTTATATTCAGAACCGCTCCGATGAAAAGGAGCTTCTGAGAGGAAATCAGGTGTGACTTTGGCACGTTGATGGTGAACCCCAGCGAATACAGGAGGTCTGCCTTAGTCTGGAGGTGGGAGATGACCCGCCGGGTGAGCCTGTCTTCAACAGCCAGTCATCGAGATAGGGGAAGACTGAAACCCCGTAACTGCACAGATGAGCTGCGACCACCGCCATCACAATCATGAACACCCAAGAGGAGCTGGTAAGGCCAAAGGGGAGCACAGTAAACTGAAAATGCTCATGGCCTACTATGAACCGTAGTTAACGCCTGTGGGCAGGCAGGACGGGGATGTAGAAATAGGCGTCCTGCAAGTCCAACGCTACCATCCAGTGTCCAGGTTTGAGGGCAGACTGAACCTGAGCCAAATTCAACATCTTTAACTTCTCCTTCCGGAGGAAGCAGTTAACATCCCTGAGATCTAAGATAGGATTTGTTGTCGTGGACACCAGAAAGTAGTAGGAGTAGCTAACATGACCTACTTCTGGCACGGGAACGCGCTTGATGTATCCCTTGGCCAAGAGAGCTGTGACTTCCTGCAGGAGAAGGGCCAAGTGATCCTCCGACATGCAATGGAATGTAGGTGGCATGGATGGAGGGGTAGTTGTGAGCCTGGCATATGATGTCCACTAGTACTAGTGGGCACCTTGCACCAGTCTAATCGACCCTTATTGATGGTGCTTGTAAAGTCAACCTTATAGAAAGCTATTCTAGTGGTAGCGTGGACCAGCAGTCATCAGGCTAAGACTTCAGTAGACTATGTTAAGCAAGTTGTTTTACCAATTATAATCCCTTGAGTACCAAAGGAAAGCACACCACACAAGGTATATATCAAATATATATGTATTTATTCTAAACACAATCCCTCGGCACTCTTTATGAGGTCAGAGGTCAAAGTACAATACAAGTTACTCAATTAGCATACGATAAGTTGCACAGTATACGTTTTGCCCTAAGGGCCTCACAAACCATATTCTAAAATAGTGGTATAAGAACCATGTGAGAATTAGAAAGCAGGTCTGGGGCCTGTGGAATCGCTGGGGCTACTCTAAACAACCAAAAGTTAGGAAGTAGGAGGCCCACGGGAGACGCGTGCAGTGTCTAAACACAGACGCGGGTTACCATTGACATTCTAAGGGAAATGAAACAAGTTACAATTTTACAGTTTAAGGATACTTCCAGATTGATTACGATGAAACCCTTCTAGACTTAGACACTAGGAGGGCCAATACCCTCGAGACTACCAGAGTACCCGTGTTACCGCACCCACGGAAGACGGGTGCATAGGTGTCTTTTGATGTCGGGTTTCGTCGTCGATTTCAACGGAGAGCTGCAAAGAAGTGCTGCAGGCGACCATAAGAAAAGTGTCCGGGTGGATCGAAGATCTGAAGAAACTGAAAGCAGAAGGGACAGAGTCTGGGTCTCTTGCCAGTGACCAGGATGGAACCAGGAAGGGACCAGGCGATGTCGGGTGATTTCAGGTGAAAAGGTGAATCTTGTCTCTTTAGCCACGAGGTCCAGGAGGTGTCGACAATGACCAGGAGCTGGATTCGAGCTGTCCCACGAAATATCTAGTTGACTGCGGTGTTGGTATCCGGATTGGACCCAACAAGCCTTGGCAAACGCAATCCACGCAGGATGTTGAGATTTGCTTTGGTGCAGACCACCAAGGTCTATGGCGCTTCTCCTTTGTAGGGAAGCTGGAGCAAACCTGGAGCGCCTGGGAAAGCAAGTTAGATTCAAAATTGAGTCTTCCAGGGGCTCACTAGCCAATGGACTAGAAAACGGGAAGACGCGTTGAGCTGAAATGCAAGAGCGGGCCCCACGGGACACTCGTGGAGTGTGGAGGCCTGAGCTTCGGTGCAAATGGTGCTCGGGGCTGGGGCTTCTCGTACCCCAATGCACAACTGCGAGATACCTCGGGAGTCGATGCAGTTAGCAAAATGCAGGATGTCCAGGAGTTCCGGTCCCACATCTCTTGTGTTCGCCATGGGTCTCAGCTTTGCTGGGAACGTCGAGCAGCGTTAGAGATGTCTGGAAGTCCATGTCTTGTGTTGCTGATTCTTCGGGATCCGGCGGGAGCCTCGAAAATGCAGACCGGCAAAGTTGCTGTTGGTGCCTGTTTGAACAGGGTGGTCACTCCTTCACCACAAGGGAGATGTCTTCCATCTTCCAGTCGAAATGGAATGTCGAAGGTCCAGGATTTATGTTTCAGAGTTTCGTCCAGGGTAATCTAAAGTCCTAGGGACACAGCTACTATACTTATACTAAGTTTAGGGGTTGGACTACCTGTAAGGTCCCTCCTATGGGTGGACCTGGGAAGGGGGTGGTTACACCCCTTTCCCTTTGTCCAGTTTCATGCCAGAGCTGGAGCAGAGTGCCCCAGCAACCGTTTTGAACTGGGAAATGCATGGAGCACCTAGTGTGCCCCAGGCAGTGACTGGAAAGCATTCACTGAATGCAGCCCTCCCTGCCCCAATACACAAAAGCCTATCTGGGGAGGTGCCAGCACCTCCTTGGACAGGAAACCTACTGTCCAGGCCCCCCCCTGCCGGAGTTTCGTCCAGCAGCAGGAGGTCAGACTTGTGTCTGTGGCAGCAGCATCCGTTTTGTGTAACTTTAACCGGGTAAACCAGTAACTACATGTCTTCTCCCGCTAGAAGGGTGGAATGCTACCCCCCCACCCCCCGGGGAAGTGGCACGGGGGGGGGTAGTATTCCAAAGTGTTTGACACCTTACACAACATGTTTTGATAAAGCCAAACCAAAGTTAGCATTAACCGCGAGGATTATAATGCACTTAAGAGTTTATGGTATGGCTATATCACAGAACAGCTATAAGGAGATGGTTCTGAAAGCTGCAGAGAGCTCAGCTCATGCTAGGGCACCCTCTCACATAAAACCAAGCACTCTTCCTCCAGGATTGTTGAGGTCTGCCTTAGGAGTGGCTTATAGGTGTATATGTGTCTATATGTATATATAGATATAGGTATACTATATCTAAGTAAGGGGTGATTACACCACCTTACCCAAGCTGTGTGAACAGACCTATGGTGTCAGTTTGGAAGGCAAACCAGGGATGGCACAATACATGCTGCAGCCCCTGGTAGGCCTAGGGTGCACCTATGCCCTGGGTACCTAGGGTACACTATACAGGGGCTCATAAGGGTGCCCCAGTAACCAATCTGGTATGTACCTAAAGTACATGGTATCAATTTAGAGAGAGAACAGCTAGGCTGTGGGCCTGATTAGCAGGTCCACAGCCACACTAAAGTCGAAAAACCCGAGAATCACAGCAAAAAGTGGGGGTAACCATAGGAAGCATACCCTACTCTCCTACACCCCCCCCCCCCAAACGCAGGGACATTAAACTAACTATGACCAGTTGAGTCTTCATGTTCTAAGTGGAAATATCTGGAGAGTCCATCTGCATTGGCATGGTTACTCCCAGGTCTATGTTCCACTGTAAAGTCCATCCCCTGTAGGGAAATGCACCTGAGCAATTTGGGATTTTCACCCTTCTTCTGTTTTAGCCACAGGAGGGGCTTATGGTCTGTCTGAACTTTGAAGTGAGTACCAAACAAGTATGGCCTCCGCTTCTTCAGTGCCCAAACCACAGCAAAGGCCTCCCTCTCAATAGCTGACCAACGTTTCTCTCTAGGGGTCAGCCTTCTGCTTATAAAAGCTACTGGCTGGTCTTGACCATCTTTATTCAATCGTGATAGCACAGCCCCTACCCACAACTCAGAAGCATCTGTTTGAACAATGAATTCTTTGGAGTAGCTGACTGTCCACTGAACTTTCTTAGGCATTTTCTTGGAAGTTAAGTCATTAAGCGGTGTCACTATGGAACCATACCCCTTGACAGATTTCCTGTATTACCCAGTCAGGCCCAAGAAAGCTCTGACCTTAGTCTGGGTGGTTGGAGCAGTCCAGTCCATTATGGTCTGGATCTTGCTCTGCAATGGTTGAACCTGGTCTCCACCTACAAGGTAGCCCAGGTATACAACCTGACTCTGCCCTATCTGGCACCTGGTAGCCTTGATAGTTACGCCTGCCTTTTGCAGGGCCTCCAACACATTTTTCAGGTGGATCAGGTGACCTTCCCAGGTGGAGCTAAAGACAGCAATATCATCTAGATACGCTGCACAGTAGTCATCCAGGCCTGAGAGGACTTGGTTCACCAACCTTTGAAATGTGGCAGATGCATTTTTCAGACCAAAGGGCATTACCACAAATTGATAATGTCCACCAGGGGTTGAAAATGCTGTCTTTGGCTTTGCATCATCAGCTAGTCTGATCTGCCAGTAGCCAACTGTCAGGTCAAAGGTGCTCAAAACCTTGGCAGATGCCAATCTGTCTATGAGCTCATCTGCCCTGGGTATTGGATGGGCATCTGTCCTAGTGACAGCATTGAGACCTCTGTAGTCCACACAAAACCTCATCTCTCTCTTACCATCTTGGGTGTGAGGTTTTAGGCACCAGGACTACTGGACTGGCCCAAGGGCTCTCTGAGGGTTCAATGACTCCCAATTCCAACATCTTCTGGACTTCTGTCCTGATACAGTCTCTGACATGATCAGGTTGCCTGTAAATCTTACTTTTAACAGGCAGACTGTCCCCAGTGTCCACTTCATGAGTGCACCAGGTAGTCTGACTTGGAGTCAGTGAAAACATGTGTCTGTATGCAGAACTGGTCTACAGTCACTCTGCTGTTGATCAGTGAGGCTGCCTGCCAAGGCTACACCATCAACTGACCCATCGTCAGGGTTCTGAGAGAGCAGGTCTGGGAGAGGGTTACTCTCTTCCTCCTGTCCTTCATCAGTAGCCATGAGCAAGACCATGTCTGCCCTGTCAACAAATGGTTTCAGTCTGTTGACATGAAGCACCCTGTGGAGGCTCCTGGGAGTTCCAAGATCAACCAAATAGGCGACTTCTCCCTTCTGTTCAACAAAAGTGTGGGGTCCACTCCACTTGTCTTGGAGAACTGCTGGGGCCACAGGCTCCAACACCCACACTTTCCGACCTGGCTGGTAAACAGTCAGTACAGCCTTTTGGTCATGCCTGGCCTTTTGCAATTCCTGACTAGCCTCAAGGTTTTTGGATGTCTTTTTCAAATACTCAGCCATCCTGGAGCAGAGACCAAGTACATAGTCCACAATGTCTTGCTTGGGAAGTTTGAGAGGTAACTCCCATCCTTCCTTCACCAGACAAAGGGGTCCTTTACAGGATGCCTAAACAAAAGTTCAAAAGGGCTGTAGCCAACCCCTTTTTACGTGACCTCTCTATAAGCAAACAAAAGGCAGGTCAGTAGGATGTCCCATCTCCGCCTGAGCTTTTCAGGGAGACCCTTAATCATGCCCTTTATGGTCTTGTTGAATCTTTTAACTAGACCATTGCATTGTGGGTGATAGGGTGTGGTGAACTTATAGTTCACTCCACACTCCTTCCACATTGCAGTCAGGTAACTAGTCATGAAGTTTGCACCTCTGTCTAAAACAACCTCCTTAGGGAAACCCACTCTTGAGAAAACTCCCAAAAGGGCTCTTGCCACAACAGGTGCTGTAGTGGTCCTAAGGGGAACAGCTTCTGTGTATCTGGTGGCATGATCCACTACCACCAGAATAAACCTGTGCCCAGAGGCTGTTTGAGGATCCATTGGTCCAACAATGTCAATCCCTACACGTTCAAAGGGAACCCACACCACAGGTAGTGGTACAAGGAGGGGCCTTTGTAGTGCCACCTGATTTGCCACTGGCTTGGCAGGTGACACAGGAGCGACAAAACTCCTTGGAGTCTTCTGACATGTGAGGCCACTGAAAGTGAGGGACAAGCCTGTCCCAAGTCTTGTTCTGGCCAAGATGTCCTGCAAGGGGAATATCATGGGCTAGTGTCAAAAGGAAGTCACTGAATGCCAAAGGTATGACCAACCTCCTGGAAGCTCCAGGCTTGGGGTCTCTAGCCTCTGAATACAGGAGCCCTTCATCCCAGTAAACCTTATGGATTCAACTAGCATTCCCTGCAGCCTCAGCAGCAGCTTTCTGTCTGAGGGGTTCAAGAGAAGGGCAGTCCAACTGCGCCTGCCTCAGATCTGCCCTGGAGGGCCCCCCTGTCCCAAGAAACTCAACCTGATCAGGCTCAAGCTCTTCTAGGACAGTTCCTTCCTGGGTCTCACAATCAGCTTCCTCAGAAGGCTGATCCTCTTCCGGAGGCAAGGGGGAAGGCACTGCCTTAATCCTACTGCTTCTCCTCCTGGTAGGCAACTGGTCCATTATTCCAGAATCCAGTGCCTGTTCAGTGTTGCAATTTTTTACCTGTGACCTAGTCACAGCAAGGACATGTGCAGAGATTCCTAACATTTCTACATGGGTCCTATACTCCACTTCAGACCAGGCTGAAGTCTCTAGGTCATTGCCACGCAAACATTCTACATGGAAGTCTGAGCTAACAACCACCTTCTTGAGGCCAGTTACCCCTCCCCAGGAGAAATTGACAACTGCCATACTGTGTGTGGTAGTGACATTGCTAGCATTGGCCACTAGGTAATTCTCACCTAGTATGATCTGTCCAGGGTCCACAAAGCTGGGCGTCACCATTGTGACACTAGCACAGGTGTCCCTGTAGGCCTGAGCCACTTTATCATTAATTAAAGGAGTTTGTCTGTACTTACAGCTTGAGTTGGTAGTCTGACTAGGCCATAATCCATCTCAGTTCCCAGGGTCAACCCTACTACACCCTTCTGTTGAGAACCACCACTTGGAGCTGAACTAGTGGGAACAGTTGCCTTAGAGGCAATGGTGGCTGGAGCTTTCTCCTTTAGGCACAATCACTGGTCCAGTGAGTATTTACATTACAAATATTGCACCAAGACTTCTTTGGACCTTCATTATTTTTGGATTATTGAGAACCCCCATCATTAGAAGCTTTTTGGGGACCTTGAGAAGACTTCTAGTCTTTTGCTTTCTCCCCACCCTTTTGGTCTTGCTTCTTATGGTCACCACCTTGGTTCTGTACCTTCTGCTTCACCCTGGTTCTGACCCATTTGTCTGCCTTCTTACCCAATTCTTGTGGAGAGGTCAAATCAGAGTCAACCAAGTGCTGATGCAATAACTGGTTCTGACAATTATTAAGAATCTGTTCTCTCATTATAAGGTTATACAATCCTGTATAGTCCCTTACTTTACTGCCCAGTAACCAGCCTTCTAGAGCCTTAGTAGCCCAACCTACCAAGTCTGTCCAGTCCTGAGTCTGTGTCTTCTGGGTGTCTCTGAACAGCAACCTCTACTGTTCAGTGGTTAGGCCAAACCCATCTATCAGAACACTCCTCAGGACATAGTGTTTGTCAGCATCCTCTTCTCTAACAGTGAGGAGCTTATCTCTGCCTTTGTCTGCAAAGGAGAGCCACACAATTGCTGCCGACTGACTTTGGGGTACCTGCTGTACTTTGTAGGCCCTCTCCAAAGCAGTGATCCACTTGTGGATGTCATCCCAATCTGATAGGGAGGTACAATTTTGTTCAGGTTTCGATAGTCATGAGACCTTTCCCTAACACTAGGGTTGTTGCTACCACCAGTGGGCTCTAGCCCACACAATTTCTTCTCTCTTTCAAGAGCTAGGGTCTCTTTGGCAAGGGCAATTTATTGCCTCTTGATCCTAAGCTTGACTTCTTTCATTCTAGCTTTATGCTCTCTTTTCTGAGGGAAGTCATTATCCTTAGAGCTGAGGCATTGGACCCTACTGGTGAGTCAGAATGTTCAGATCCACTGGAAAGACATCTGGGTCTTCTGTGCTCACCATTAGGACTACTTGGAGGTCTGGAGGAATGCCTTCCTAGGCCATCTCCTCCTCCAGATAGTCCTGGGTTTCCCAGGTCAGGTTCATTAACCTCATCCTGGTCTACATCCTCATCTTCAGGAACCAGTGGGGTATCCCCATGGTGACTCTTCTGATGAAGGATGGCCCCCCTCCCTGCTACCATGTGCTTCTGGGTCTGATGCTTTTTCTACGTCATCTGCCACAAACAGCTCTACCAGGAGCTGGGTGGTTGGACTCAGTCCTTGTCTTAATCTTCTGACTACACACAAGCTTCTCAGTTCCTGAAAAGAGAATGTGTCATACTTAGATGTCTGCAGATTGCTGACATCTGGCAGAGAGGTACTACCTCCTGCTCTTAAAGACATGACTAGTGTGGTGTGGTGTGTGCACCTACCTATACCACTTGTGTTCCTACTAGAACCTCTCTAGGAGTTGTAGTCAGGGTGTGCTAAGCCCTTACCACCTACAACTGCTAAGTTCAGTAGAACTTATGTATTATAGGACTTGATTCACATGTACCTACAGGTACCTTGATGTGATTTTTCAAAGGATATTCTCAAGATTATTTGGTAAAACAATGCAAGCTCTTATCCCATCCGCTGCACACCAATGTGAGAAGTTAGCCAGGCATATGATGTCCACTAGTTCTAGTGGGCACCTTGCACCAGTCTAATCGACCCTTATGGATGGCGGTTGTAAAGTCAACCTTATAGAAAGCTATCCTAGTGGTAGCGTGGACCAGCAGTCATCAGGCTAAGACTTCAGTAGGCGATGTTAAGCAAGTTGTTTTACCAATTATAATCCCCTGAGTACCAAATGAAAGCACACCACACAAGGTATATATCAGATATATAGTTATTTATTCTAAACACAACCCCTCTGCACTCTTTATGAGGTCAGAGGTAAAAGTACAATACAAGTTACTCAATTTGCATACGAAAATGTTGCTCAGTATACGTTTTGCCCTAGGGGCCTCACAAACCATATACTAAAATAGTGGTATAAGAACCACGTGAGAATTAGAAAGCAGGCCTGGGGCCTGTGGAATCCCTGGGGCTACTCTAAACAACCAAAGGTTAAGAAGTAGGAGGCCCACGGGAGACGTGTGCAGTGTCTAAACACAGACGCAGGTTACCATTGACTTGGGAAACGAACAAGTTACAATTTTACAGTTTAAGATACTTCCGGATTGACTACGATGAAACCCTTTTAGACTTAGACACTAGGAGGGTCAATACCCTCGAGACTACCAGAGTACTTGTGTTACCTCACCCACGGAAGCAGGGTGCATAGGTGTCTTTTGATGTCGGGTTTCGTCGTCTATTTCAATGGAGAGCTGCAAAGAAGTGCTGCAGGCGACCAGAGGAAAAGTGTCCGGGTGGATCAAAGATCTGAAGTACCTGAAAGCAGAAGGGACAGAATCTGGGTCACTTGCCAGTGACCAGGATGGCACCAGGAAGGGACCAGGCAATGTCGGGTGATTTCAGGTGAAAAGGTGAAGCTTGTCTCTTCAGCCACAAGGTCCAGGAGGTATCGACGACGACCAGGAGCTGGATTTGAGCTGTCCCACGAAGGATCTAGTTGACTGCGGTGTCGGTATCTGGATTAGACCCAACAGGCCTTGGCAAACGCAAACCACGCAGAATGTCGAGATTGGCTTCGGTGCGGACCAGCAAGGTCAGTGGTGCTTCTCCTTTGTAGGGAAGCTGGAGCAAACCTAGAGCAACCAGGAGAGCAAGTAAGATTAAAAATGGAGTCTTCCAGGGGCTCACTAGCCAACGAACTAGGAACCAAGAAGACGCGTCGAGCTGAAATGCAAGAGCGGGCCCCACAGGACACTCGTGGAGTGTGGCGGCCTGAGCTTCGGTGCAAAAGGTGCTCGGGGCTGGGGCTTCTTGTACCCCAATGCACAACTGCGAGATACCTCGGGAGTTGATGCAGTTATCAAAATGCGGGATGTCCTTGAGTTCTGGTCCCACGTCTCTCGTGTCCACCACGGGTCTCAGCTTTGCTGGGAACGTTGAGCAGCTTCAGAGATGTCTGGAAGTCCATGTCATGTGTCGCAGATTCTTCGGGATCCGGTGGGAGCCTCGAAAATGTAGATCAGCAAAGTTACTGTTGGTGCCTGTTTGAACAGGGTGGTCACTCCTTGATCACAAGGGAGATGTCTTCTGTCTTCCAGTCGAAATGGAAAGTCAAAGGTCCAGGATTTATGTTTCAGACTTTCATCCAGGGTAATCTAAATTCCTAGGGAAACAGCTCCTATACTTATACTAAGTTTAGGGGTTGTACTACCTGTAAGGTCCCTACTACGGGTGAACCTGGGAAGGGGGTGGTTACACCCCTTTCCCTTTGTCCAGTTTTGCGCCAGAGCTGGGGCAGAGTGCCCCAGCAACCGGTTTGAACTCGGAAATGCATGGAGCACCTAGTGTGCCCCAGGCAGTGTTTGGAAAGCATTCACTGAATGCAGCCCTCCCTGCCCCAATACACAAAAGCCTGTCTGGGGAGGTGCCAGCACCTCCTTGGACAGCAAACCTATTGTCCAGGCCTCCCCTGCCGGAGTTTCGTCAAGCAGCAGTAGATCAGACTCGTGGCTGTGGCAGCAGCATCTATTTTGTGATGCTGAGGCTGTGTTTAACTTTAACTGGGTAAACCAGTAACTACATGTCTTCTCCCTCTAGAAGGGTGGAATACCACCCCCGCCGCCAGGACTGGCCGGGGGAGGGGGGGGGGTAGTATTCCAAAGTGTTTGACACCTTACACAACATGTTTTGATAAAGCCAAACCAAAGTTAGCATTAACCACAAGGATTATAATGCACTTAAGAGTGTATGGTATGGCTATATCATAGAACAGCTATAAGGAGATGGTTCTGAAAGCTGCAGAGGGGGCTCACCTCATGCTAGGGCACCCTCTCACATAAAACCAAGTACTCTACCTTCAGGATTGTCAAGGTCTGCCTTAGGAGTGGCTTAAAGGTGTATATGTTTCTATATGTATATATATAGATATAGCTATACTATCTCTAAGTAAGGGGTGCTTAACCACCTTACCCAGGCTGTGTGAACAGACATGTGGTGTCAGTTTGGAAGGTAAACCAAGGGTGGCACAATAAATGCAGCAGCCCCTGGTAGGCCTAGGGTGCACCTATGCCCTGAGTACCTAGGGTACACTATACAGGGGCTCACAAGGGTGACCCAGTAACCAACCTAGTATGTACCTAAAGTACATGGTATGAATTTAAAGAGAGAACAGCTGGGCTGTGGGCCTGATTAGCAGCTCCACAGCCCCACTAAAGTCGAAAAACCAGAGAATCACAGCAAAAAGTGGGGGTAACCATAGGAAGCAGACCCTACTCTCCTACAGTAGTCTTGAAGGGGAGGGAGTAGCACCTTCGGACTAGCTGCAAAACCCACCTGTACAAGGTGATGTTCTGCCAGTGAGGAAGGTGATGGCGAATCCTGACGCCCACTGGCAACTAGTGGTCCTGGAGGGTTGGACTAAGAAGGTTTGGAGGTTGCTGAAGAGAGGGCACTGGTGGACTGGCCCACCCACTGGCCCCCTGACCCACGATGCTGGGTCCCAGGTCCCCGTCCGCGCAGAGGCTGAACAGTTTGCGCAGGCCTGAATTCATATCTGAGCATAGATCGCCGCCTAGTGTTGGGTCCGGATGATTGCACATTGTTGTCCTGGAAGAGTCTTCGAAGTATCACGAGATAGGTGGCTCCTCCCCTGGACTACAGTGCGCATGGGCATCCTCTCCATCCTCAGATTGTTTTTTTCCGCCATTGGGTTCGGATGTATATTTGTTAACTCAAGTTCGGAATCGATAAAAAACTTTATATTTGGCCAAAAGGCCTTTAGTTATCGTCGGTATTGTCTTGCGATCGGTGCCCAGTACTTGTTCCAGCTCTATCCTCGAGCCGGACGTCAAGAAGAGCCGCGTGGCTTTTCAGCACTTAAGGCCTGGTCGAAGCCAGTGGCCTTATCGACGATCCATCATGGAACGGAGCCCGTTCAAGAGATGTCCCGTTTGCAACTCCAAGTATCCTCACATTGATGTCCACCCGGTGTGCAACAAGTGCCTGTCTCCGGATCACGATGAAGCCAGCTGTATGGCTTGTTCTCGGTTCCGCTCCAAGAAGACGATTCGCCTTTGACGCGCAGCGCGAAAGGAGGCCCAGCAGACGGCACCTGACCCGGTGAACATCTTCGATGTCGAGGAAGATGAGGGAGTCGAGCAGGAAGTTCAAGAGAACCTGTCTGATCCTACATCGGAGATCGACTCCAGTTACGACGCCAATGTAGAAATCGTCGATAATGAAGACGTCGTCGAAGAGGTAGGAGACGACGATGAGGCCTTTGGGGCCGTGGAAGATAGCTCGAGCAAGGAGCTAGGCCCAACCGTTGGTACGGGGGCCGCAACCCAAACACTTGATAAGGCTCAGGTCGAGGGATCGCCACGCGGCCTTACCCGAGATCAAACGCTTAGTTCTACAGCCTCGCCTCAAGGCCCGGCTACGGACATGGATCAAAATCTAAACCGAAAGCATCGGTGTCTACAAAACCGAAAGCACCTGAAGCAAAATCGAAACCGAAAGTACGTATTACTTTGGTCGGATCGAAGACTTCTGAACCATCGGCACCAACGAAACAGAAGAGTGTTATCGACCCGGGAAGGTCGCTAAAGAGTGTCGTGCCAAAGGCCGGGGCACCAAAGAAAATGGTCAAGGACATCGACCCGAAGAAGTCGGCGCCGAAGGCCGTAGACACTAACAAGGGACTCGAAACTCAAAACGTTATCGATCCTAAACGTCGACTCGACAAGGCTAAGGGCAGTAAAGACCTCGAGTCCACAACTACCAGTGGCTCTAAAGACCCCGTCGAGTCAACACAGCCATCCGCCTCCTTTTCAAAGCAAGTGTCGAACTCGCTGCAACGCATTAAAGAGAAGGCTATTGCTGTCGGACCGAAGGCCACTCCACCCCCGAAGCCAGTCAGTAAACCTTCGAAGTCGTCGGCACCGATTCAGTTCACACTGCCGCCGAAAGTGGTACCTAAGACGTTCGCACCTAAGACGGGCGTCGAAGCGCCAAGAAGGTGTCCACGGGGCCGAAGCATACAACTACGGAAGGGGCCACTAAGCATCGACAACCTCCGCACGAAGATCAGTCGAGGCACTTCATCGACGCTGAGACAGGTAGACTTTCCATTTTCAAGCGAAAGATCGCCCCAGAACAACCTATGGAGTCATATAAAATTCCATTGAAGAAAAAGAGGGATTCTGCTACGGCACCTCTTCTTTTTGAACCTATACAACCACATGGACAAGACACTGCTCCTATTTCACCCACATACTCAGATGTGGATGTAGGGGATGGTGACAATGAGGATTACAGTTAACCTGTAGACACTGATCCAGAAGATCACACTGAACCCTGGACAGACGCTGTTGACCCAGGGGATCCACAAACTGCCCCAGACACTCATGTCTATGCTATTAAAACATCACCTACAGAAGACACGGCTGCGTTTAATGCACTTATTGAGAGGGCAGCAAAAAATCATGATGTCCAGCTCCATGCTGACCCTATTGAAGAGGACTTTTTGTTTGACACCTTCTCAACCTCAGAGAGAACTGTCAAAACTCTACCCATGCTAAAAGGTGTCCTGAAACATGCTGGAGACATCTTTAAGGAGACCACAAGGGCAAGGGAAATAAACCCCAGAATTGAGAAGAAATACAAACCAGCACCTGTGGACCCTACGTATATCAAGGGACAGTTGCTGTTGGACTCTTTAGTTGTTTCCAATGCCTGTAAAAGGGCGAACTCACAAACAACGGGTGATGCTCTCCCCCTGACAAAGAATCTAAAGTGCTAGAAGCATCAGGGAAAAGGGTGGCAGCTCAAGCGGCCAATATCTGGCGAATCTCTAACACACAGGCACTCTTAGCCAGATATGACAGGGCTCATTATGATACACTCGAGAACCTGTTACAACACTTGCCAGATGAGTATAAGGAGGCAGCAGAGATGCTAATACAAGAAGGGAAGCTTATATCAAACGCATCTATTAAGTGTGCGCTGGACGCAGCAGACACTGCAGCCAGAACAATTAATACAAGTGTGATGTTACAACGACATGCCTGGCTAAGAATCTCCGGCTTCAAGCCCGAGATACAAACCACCATACTCAATCAGCCGGTTAACCCTGATCACTTATTTGGCCCAGAGGTGGACACCACCTTAGAAAAAATTAAGAAGGACACAGAGACTGCAGAGTCTATGGGAGCTCTACAGTCGCAGCAGTTCAGGGGTGGTTCTTTTCGTCGCCCCAACACTAGAGGAGCTTCCAGAGGCCAGCTATCCCAGCAGACACAA
The DNA here is from genome assembly GCF_964263255.1 of Lissotriton vulgaris. Classification (NCBI taxonomy): domain Eukaryota; kingdom Metazoa; phylum Chordata; class Amphibia; order Caudata; family Salamandridae; genus Lissotriton; species Lissotriton vulgaris. The sequence continues at coordinate 1,040,260,969 of NC_141697.1, forward strand.
TACAGTAAAGGAGCCACACAAACCACCTACAACAAGCACAATAGGGGTGGCTATCGTGGAAACAGCACCAAGGGCAGAGGTCGTGGAAACAACAGCTCCCGATCCTCTGCCACTAACAAACAGTGACGTCTTGTCACTGCCCCCGACCATACCACACCGGTCGGGGGGAGACTACAACAGTTCCTGCCGGTCTGGAAATCCATCACCACAGACAGGTGGGTGAGGCAGCGTATCCAGTACGGTTATTGTCTGGAGTTAACATCCACTCCACCCAACATACCCCCAAGACACCGTCCTATGTCCGCAGAGCATTTACAATTATTGCAGCAGGAGGTAGTCAGCATGCTGCAAAAAGGAGCTATAGAGCTCGTGCCTGTGGAACAAAAGGGTACAGGGGTGTACTCGCTGTACTTCTTGATCCCAAAAAAGGACGGGTCCCTCAGACCCATACTGGACCTCAGGCCCCTAAACCAGTACATTCTATCAGAACACTTTCACATGCTCACATTACAGCAGGTTCTACCGTTACTCAGTCAGGGAGATTTCCTCGCAACACTGGATCTAAAAGATGCATATTTCCATATACCACTACACCGTCACACAGAAAATATCTCAGATTTACCATTCAGGATCAGCATTATCAGTTCAAGGTCCTCCCTTTTGAAGTGACGACAGCACCCAGGGTGTTTACCAAGTGCCTGGCGACGGTGGCTGCACACCTACAGAGACAGAACGTTCACGTCTACCCTTATCTGGACAGGCTTATCCAGGCAAAGTCGGCCCAGCAATGTGCCGCCCACATGTCCCACACCATTCACCTTCTTCACGATCTGCGGTTTTCACTGAATTATCCAAAGTCCCACCTTCAGCCCGCCCACGTACGGCAGTATCTGGGCGCGACAATAGACACTCTGGCAGCCAAAGCACAGCCAAATTCAGTGAGGATCAACAGCATGCAATTGCTGATACGGAAATTCAAACCACAACACTCGCTTCCAGCACGAGTGTTCATGCAGTTGATAGGCATGATGGCCTCCTGCATCTTCATAGTCCCGCACGCGAGACTACACATGCGTCCGCTTCAGGAGTGCTTAGCACGTTAGTGGAATCAGGCTCACGGACAATTGAAAGACCTAGTGTTGGTGACCGGTCGCGCGTACAACTCTCTGCATTGGTGGAATCCACAAAACCTTTGCATGGGCCGACTGTTCCAGGAGCCTGTGCCACAGATTATACTGACAACGGACGCATCTCTCCAGGGATGGAGAGCTCATGTACTCCACTACACAGTGCAGGGACTATGGACAGCACAGCAGAAGAGGATGCACATCAACCTTCTAGAACTGATGGCTATCTTCATGGCAATGAAAGCATTCAAAGTACATTTGTGCAACAAGGTTATGTTGATCCGGACGGACAACATGACCGCCATGTACTACATACAAAAGCAGGTAGGTACACACTCTCCACAGTTGTCTCATCTGGCTCAGAGCATGTGGAAGTGGGCCATTCAGAGAAACATCTTCCTCATGGCAGAACACCTCCCAGGCAAGGACAATCAAATGGCGGACCTGCTCAGCAGGCACAGCCACCAGATGCATGAGTGGGAGATACATCCATCAGTACTCCGCCCGTACTTCCAGCAGTGGGGTCATCCAGAGATAGACCTATTGGCCACAAAGGAAAACGCAAAATGCCAAAGCTTTGCCGCCAGGTTCCCACACCCACAGTCGCAGGGAAATGAGATATGGATGAACTGGTCAGGCATATTTGCGTACGCTTTTCCCCCAGCACCACTAATACCGCTGGTGGCACGCAAGCTGAAGCAACACTCGATGACTCTCATCCTGGTTGCTCCGACGTGGGCACGCCAACCATGGTACACCACGTTTCTAGAACTCTCCGTGGTACCGCATCAAAGGCTGCACCTCACGCCCAGGCTTTTGACGCAGAGCCATGGCGACATTCAGCATCCAGATCCGCAACAGCTCAACCTGACGATCTGGCTCCTGAGGTCTTAGAATTTGGCTACCTCAACCTGCCTCCTGACTGTATGGATATCATAAGGGAGGCAAGAAAGCCCACCACTAGAGCATGTTACGCGGCAAAATGGAAGCGGTTTGTCATTTATTGTGCCAACCACGACATTAATCGGCTAGATGCATCTACTCATAACATCATCTGTTATCTGTTACACCTATACAAATGCAATCTGGCCTATGCTTCCATTCGTATACATTTGTCCGCAATAGCAGCTTATCTCCAAAACAAGCAGCATCTCTCACTTTTCAGAGTGCCTGCCATCAAAGCTTTTCTGGAGGGACTCAAACGAGTTATTCCTCCCCGACACCCACCAGCGCCTGTATGGAACCTGAATGTGGTCCTCCCCAGACTGATGGGTCAACCCTTTGAGCCTCTACACTCATGCGAGATACAATTCTTGATGTGGAAAGTGGCTTCCCTAATAGCAATCACATCGCTACGACGAGTTAGTGAACTTCAGGCACTAACTATCCAGGAGCCATTCATACAGATTCACTCCAACAGGATGGTACTATGCACTAACCCTAAGTTTCTACCTAAAGTAGTCTCGCAGTTCCATATGAATCAAACTATAGAACTGCCAGTGTTCTTCCAAAATCCTGAGTCAGTGGCAGAGAGAATGCTCCACACACTAGACGTCAAAAGAGCTCTAATGTACTACATAGATAGGACAAAATATTTTAGGAAAACAAAACAACTGTTTGTTGCCTTTTCACCACAACACAAAGGCAACCCCATTTCCAAAGCAGGTATAGCCAGGTGGATCGTTAAGTGCATATAGATTTGCTATCAAAAGGCTAAGCGCACGTTAACGGTTCCCCCAAGAGCCCACTCCACACAAAAGTTGGGGGCCTCCATGGCTTTCCTCGGAAACATTCCTTTAGAGGAACATGGTCTACCATACACACATTTACAAAACAGTACTGCGTAGATGTGCACTCCAAACAGCAGGCAGCTGTAGGACAGGCTGTTCTAAAAACACTTTTTCAGAATGCTGCAGCTGGCACGGGCGGCCACCGCTAATAGAGGGACTGCTATATATTCTATGCACAGATATGAATTCAGCAGCCCACATGCCTCGAACCGAATATGCTACTTACCAGTATGCATCTGTTCTTGGCATGTAGGGGTGCTGACATTCATATCGCCCGCCCTCCTCCCCGGCGCCTGTAGCGGCTGCAGCACTCAGAATTACTCTTAGCATGGTCATCACTTACTGTATTACACTCCATCTCTGCCACAATGGCAAAAAACAATCTGAGGATGGAGAGGATGCCCATGCGCACTGTAGTCCAGGGGAGGAGCCACCTATCTCGTGATACTTCGAAGACTCTTCCAGGACAACAATGTGCAATCATCCGGACCCAACACTAGGCGGCGATCTATGCACAGATATGAATGTCAGCAGCCCTACATGCCAAGAACAGATGCATACTGCTAAGTAGCATATTCGATATAGCCTTACTTTCTAAAGTGATAGCTTGGTTGAGCAGTAAGGCAGTATCAGAGGACAGTACAAAGCATTCGTTGTACACACTCAGTCAGCAAATGGTCTCACACATTCAAGAACTGAACTCTAGGCCAATGTTTTGTATAAAAATATACAGTTGTTTTATTTTAGAACAAACAAGGTATCAAAATATACTTCCTCAGAATGAGTTACTGTAGGTAAATACTTTTCAAATAGGCAATAGACTTTTTAAGTAAAGTAGTTACAGTTGTTGCAATGGGCAACACAATTTCAAACACAATGCAATATGGAGCTCAAAGAGAGTTTCTAGTTAACTGCAATTGATTACTTTATGGATTACTTTTCTAACCACAGGACTGGATCCTAGAGTCAGTCCTGGGACATCTCCTGTAAACAGTTCAGTAAAAGCGTTTTGGTTACAGTAGTGATTATTAAGGAATATTATTGTATTTTAAAAGTTGACACTTGGAAACTTTTTCACATACAATCACCAATGTTATCTTATAGGAGGAAATTAAGTAGGCAAGTAGTGTTATCGTTACTTTTTCTTATTCAATGTTGAATCCTGGATCCAACACTGGTGCATCTCCTGTAAACAATTGAAAGAATGCGTTGAAGTCATAGAGGCGATTTTTAAGGAATGTTTGTAGTTTTTGAAAATCGACACAAACTTTTCTGGTGAAAAACGGACAATGGATTCCTATGGAAGGAAATTAAAGTTACTGGTAAGTACGGTTACAATTATTTTTCAAGGTCAGTGCTTGGCTAAAAGATGCAGCACTGGGTTCTCTCCTGATAACAGGTGAGTAAATCGGAATTCGTTGTTCAGCTGATTTTAGATGAATATTTTAAAGTTCCCAAACTCCACACAGAATTTCCAAGTGAAACCAGCCAATGTTACCCTATGGAAGAAAAGTGAGTTATCGGCTTTTGGGTAAGTACTCGACTGGCAGAGTTAAGGTTCTGGGCTTAGACTTAGGGGTCTCCCAGGGTCAGGTAGGTACAGTTGGTAGACCCTCGGCGGCACTGTGGCAGCCGGGTGCAGAGGTAGTTGGGCCCAATGTTATCCAATGAGAGGCAGGGGGCCTACGGTTGGTGGCTGCTGGCAAGCTGCCACGCGGCTGTGGGAGCTGCGCTCCTGGTCTCTTGCTTAGGGCAAATGGGGAAGTAGAGTAGGACAAAGGTTGCACTTCCAGGGGCACTCAGGCGGCTGGGTGCAGGGTGCTTATGAGCCGTCAGGAGCTCAATGTTATTCAAAGGGAGTCTTGGAAGATGAACAAAGGCTGCAAGCTCGGGGACAGAGATTCTTCAGGAGCGATCGACACTTTGAGGGGTAAGTTGGGATCTTGAAGGATAGGTAGGCACCCCATAGTTGGGCACAGGGGGCCGTGGGGCGCCGGGTGCAGGGGTGTCTTTTGACGTTGGGACGTCTTACCCTCTGCTGGTCACGGTTGGTGGGGTCCCTGGTTGTGAGGCTGCAGGCGTCATCTGGGTCGTCATGGAGGGTCCTTGGGCACTGGATTTCAGGTCACAATCGCCGGGGGGACGTCCTCAGGGTCTTTGTCCACTCGGGCACAGGCCGGGCACGGCGGGTGCAGAATGTACTGGATTTGCAGTCCCTGGCTGCACCAGGGGTATTGCTGTTTGATCAGAACCACTGCTCATGGGAGTCCCAGTCTTTAAGATGTTCAAGGCAGGCAGGTACTCCGGGGTTTTCAAGGTTGCTGCCCGCAGGAGACGCCAGGATTTCGTAGGAACAGGTTCAAGGATCAACAGGCCTGTAGGGCTGGGGCCAAGTCAGTTGGTGTCGTCCTCTTGTTAGCAGCTGTACAGCAGGTCTTCTTCTTCTTGATCTTCTTTCTTGTTTTCAAATCGGGATCTGAGGAAGGAAGGTTCATTGTGCCCTAAAATACTACATTTAGGGGATATTCATGTAGGGTAAGGGCAGGGACCCATGGGTTCCTGTCCTGGGGTGAGTACACCCCCTATCCTCCTCCTCTCCTGTGGGAGGGAGGCAGGAGCCTATCTGTGATTGGGTAGGGCTCCCCATCCTCAAGATGGTCGGAGCCCGGAGTTGTGCTTAACCTCGCCTCTCCCACCTGAGGGGTGGAGTTGGCACAGGCTGGCACACCCCCTTTCCACACGTAGGGTTTCCCAGCAGAGTGGGGGTCAGAACTGGTGGGGGTCAGTTGCTGAGTACAGCAAGTGGCCAGGAGAAGCACACAAAGGCGGCATACCTTTGAAGCTCCCCCTGCCCGTCCAGGGGGAGGAGACCTAGCACCTCGCCTAGGATGTGCATTGTTGCAGGCCCAGGAGAGGGGATGGCTCTCTACCCAGGGGTCCAGCAACATGTCTGCTGTGTGGCAGCCTAGGCAGCCTCTCAGACAAGACATGGATTGTAGGTTAGGTTCAGGGGGCAACTCTAAGTTGCCCTTTGTAGTGCATTTGTGTTGGAATTAGGTAGCCTGGCCTAGGGCAAGACTAGCATCTCAGAGGCACAGTGTAAAGGTTGCAGACCACCCAAAAGTAATTCCACGCAATAGCACTCAAAAAGAAAACACTACACCAAAATTATATGAAAATACGTACTGCTTTATATAAAAATAATATGCTCTGGGTTGTCAAATCAGTAACTCACATATAAATAGTTCAAGCAGTTTAGATCACTTTCAGGGTCAACAATTACACTTTCTTTAAACTACTAGCAGATTATCACTTTTTAAATTACTAGCAGTTACTGTATTTCCAAATTCTTATCACACTTCTGCATTAGGATAACTGTACCCTAGAATCAATTAGGCTAGATATACTCCGCTAGAATCTTGGGAGAAAACTACACTTCACTTATAAGCACGAGCAAATATCATTACAGTATTAACATTTAAACTGTTAAGCAATTTAGTTAGCCAGGTTCCACTTTACAGTTCACTTGTCATTAAACCAGTTACAAAGAGAATCACAAGGCAGTTTCTTTTCAGTTGAACTAAGAAGGTTTGATTAGATAATGACTGTACTCAGCTTACTTAAATTAGGCCAGAGCCTCACTCTCATTTACTTGGAACACAATTCAGTTAATCAATTCACCACAATGGCTAGATCTGGTTTCCTTATGTTACTCTCCAACCTGAGGATAGCAGGGATTGACTGACCAGTAACTACTTTACTGCTTTGTAGGCACTAGCGCCACTCCCCCTGTATTTCCACTCCTTACTTGTTTGTTTATGGCTGGGATCGCCTCGCACCAGGCTTGGTAGGGGACAGCAGGCAAAGGGGGCGGGGAACCAAGGCAGGCGAGGCTCTCACGCCTCACGACGCTCCGAACAGGCTAACTTCCCTGCTCTTTCCTCCCCCCTCGGGCCAGCTCCTCTGCGTGGCGCTCGAGGGGAAGGGTTGCCAAATTCTCACTTGCCCCCAAGCCTCTAACGGGCCTTTCCGCTTCTCCCTCTGGGCTCGGCCAGCTCCTCTGGCGGTGCCCGAGCGGAGGAAGGACTCTGCCTACTTCTCCCCTCTCGCTCGCGCCGGCTCCTTTCTGAGGCGCTCGAGCGGGGAAAGGGAAAGACGATGCCTGACTCCTCAGTCGCTCCTCAGCTCCCGGCGCCTCTCAGACTGATCCCGCCTCCGTCTTCCTGGAGAGGCGTGGCGCGGGCGGGCATGCGCGAGTGAGCAGTGGCTGACTCCGGAGTCTGCTCCACTCGGCTTCCTCCAGCCCCGCCCTCAAATGACCGTCAAACCTGCTCTGATCACCGGAACAGCGCTGGCAGGACACGGCGCTCTCAGCGCAGGGAATCGATCCGCTTCTCGCTCAGCGCGGCAGGCGCCCCTGGGGTCCCGTTCACACAGGGAAGCCTCGCAAGGCTTCCCAGGCTCAGTGGAACCTGCGGGGGCGCTGCCACATAGCGCGACAAGTGCCCCAGGGGTCCCGCTATCGATGGCACGCAGGATGCAGGTTCCTCAGCTCTCTCTGCCGACCCACAGGTGAGGGAACTTGCTACACACCAAAGGTTCAGTTTAGGAAAACGCCAATCTTGAGTTAGTCCAATGAAAGACCCTCTTTTCTTCACTATGACGAGGAGGGGGGGTTACAAATGGAGAGGCTCCTTCAGAACAAGTCCACAGAGCACTTCCTCAGCACTAGACCCCTAACCCTCCTTACTGGACAGATTCAGGACACAGGGGAACTCTTAGGTCAATTCCCAAGGCAGGGTACTTCACAGCTCCCAAGGTTACTAAAGTTAACCCCTTAACCTTTCTATCCAGGGTCAGCAGGATGGGCTAACCTGGCTAGGACAACAGGACTAGGAGGTGGGAAAGTCTTGACAGGGGGCTACTCTTGTAGAGGGAACCACCCTTCAGAATCCTACCCCTACTAGACCTCAACCTTCACTCTAGCTGCTCTTCACTGACAGACAAAATGGCTGCCCCGCATTCCGCCTTATATAGGCTGCCCTTCAGTGGTCCAGAATGGACCAGAAGGTTCTGGAATGCCCTATGTTAGGCTATGGCCAGGTTCTGTTGGTGACAGTTGGGGCAGTTGGTGGCCACCATTTTAGGTGGTGCCAACTTTCCTGTCAGAACAGGCCTCTGGGCCTAAGGTAAAAGATTATGAGGGGGGAAGAAAACACCTATCCCCCTGCCCAACACCTACAAAAAGTCAGTAGACACAAAAATTAGCAAGGGTTTGAGGGGCAAAAAGGGGACAAAATAAATAAAAATTAGGAGGGACTTCGCCAAAAAGCCAGACAGGTCTAACACGCGTCCCCCCCAGCTGAAAGTGGGGAGAACTACCCAACCCCTTGGGAGTCCTCATCACTAAGGCGGAAATACCTGGAGAGACCGTCTGCATTGGCGTGGTCCACTCCAGGCCGATGTTCCACCCGGAAGTCCATTCCCTGTAGGGAGATGGACCACCTCAACAACTTGGGATTTTCCCCCTTCATTTGCATCAGCCAACGAAGGGGTCGGTGGTCGGTCTGAACCAGGAAGTGCGAGCCAAAGAGGTATGGCCGCAGCTTCTTCAGAGCCCACACCACCGCAAAAGCTTCCCTCTCAATGGCACTCCACTTCTGTTCCCGGGGAAGCAGCCTCCTGGATAAGAAGACTACAGGTTGATCCAGGCCCTCTTCATTGAGTTGCGATAACACTGCCCCAATGCCATGTTCTGATGCATCCGTTTGGACAATGAACTCCTTGGAGAAGTCTGGGGCCCTCAGGACCGGTGCCGCACACATTGCCTGTTTCAACTTTTCAAAGGCTTGCTGACAAGCCTTTGTCCAAACTACCCGTCGAGGTTGTTTCTTGGAGGTGAGCTCTGTGAGGGGCGCTACAATAGTGCCATACCCCTTCACAAAGCGACGGTAATATCCTGTGAGGCCCAGGAAAGCTCGGACCTCAGTCTGTGTCTTGGGGGGTTCCCAGGCCATGATTGCCTCAATCTTCGCCTGCAGGGGCTGCACAGTCCCCCTACCCACCAAGTGTCCAAGGTACACAACCGACCCCTGCCCAATCTGGCATTTTCTGGCTTTGATGGTCAATCCAGCTTGTCTCAGGGCCTGGAGAACGGCCTGCAAATGCTGCAGATGGTCCTCCCAGCTGCTACTGAAGACAGCAATGTCATCCAAGTAAGCAGCAGAGAAACTCTCCATTCCAGAGAGGACCTGGTTCACCAGCCGCTGAAATGTGGCAGGGGCGTTCTTGAGCCCAAAGGGCATCACACAGAACTGGTAGTGTCCCTCAGGCGTGGAGAAGGCTGACCTTTCCCTTGCTCCATCTGTCAAGGAGATCTGCCAGTACCCTGAAGTGAGGTCAAAGGTACTCAGATATTGGGCAGCTCCTAGCCTGTCAATCAATTCATCCGCCCTAGGGATCGGATGAGCATCAGTCCTTGTCACTGAATTCAGTCCTCGGTAATCCACACAGAACCTCAGTTCAGGTGTGGTGCCTGGTGGTGCGGCTTTTGGCACGAGCACCACCGGACTGGACCAAGGGCTGTTGGAAGGTTCAATTACTCCCAGCTCTAGCATCTTGGCAACTTCTCCATGTATGCTAGCCTTCACCTTGTCAGACAGCCGGTAGGTCTTGGACTTCACTGGTGGGCTGTCTCCTGTGTCCACATCATGGGTACACAGGTGGGTCCTTCCCGGGACAAGGGAGAACAACGAAGAGTACTGCTCCAGTATCTGGCGGCAGTCCTCCCGTTGCTCAGGAGTGAGAGTAGGAGAGAGATTCACTCCCTCCACTGACCCATCCTTCTCTTGGGACGAAAAGAGATCTGGGAAAGGTTCGCTTTCCGCTTCCTCTCCCCCGTCAGTCACCATCATCAGCATGACCTCGGGCCTCTCATGGTGGGGCTTGAGTCTGTTGGCGTGTAGCACCCGTAGGGGCTGTCGAGGGGTCTTAAGGTCCACCAGGTATGTGGCCTTACCCTTCTTTTCCAACACCTCAAAGGGGCCTGTCCAGCGATCCTGGAGGGCGCTAAGCTCTCCAGGCTCCATCACCCACACTTTCTGTCCAGGCTCCAGTTCCACCTGGTGAGCATTGTGGTCGTACCACTCCTTCATGACTGCCTGGCTGGCCTCCAAGTTGTCAGAAGCTTGCTTCCACAACTTCGCCATTTGGCTCCTGAAGGCCAGCATGTAGCTCACCACATCCTGGGGGGGTTTCCTGGGAGATTTCTCCCAACCATCCTTCACCAGGCTGAGAGGACCGCGTACAGGGTGCCCATACAGAAGCTCAAAGGGGCTGAAGCCCACTCCCTTCTGGGGCACTTCCCTGTAGGAAAAGAGCAAACAGGGTAGGAGGACATCCCATTTCCTCCGCAGGCTCTCGGGCAGACTTCTGATCATGCCCTTCAAGGTCTTATTGAACCTCTCAACCAGTCCATTTGACTGGGGGTGATAAGGAGTGGTGAACCGGTAGGTCACTCCACACTCCTTCCACATTGCCCGCATGTAAGCTGACAGGAAGTTGGTCCCCCTGTCGGACACAACTTCCTTGGGAAATCCCACTCGGGTAAAGATTCCCATTAGGGCTCTTGCCACTACAGGTGCAGTGACTGTCCTCAGAGGTATTGCCTCTGGGTACCGTGTGGCATGATCCACCAGTACCAGGATAAACCTGTGACCAGCTGCTGTTGGTGGATCCAAAGGCCCTACAATGTCGATGCCCACCCTCTCAAAGGGGGTGCTAACGACTGGAAGTGGTTCCAGGGGAGCTTTTAGCTTCACCCCTGTTTTCCCACTGGCCTGGCAGGTTACACAAGTCCTACAGTATGTGTTGGACGCCGCTTTCATCTGAGGCCAGTAAAAGTGGAGAACAAGCCGTGCAAAGGTCTTGTCCTGGCCTAAGTGTCCTGCCAGGGGTATGGCATGAGCCAGTTCCAAAAGAAAGGCTCTGTACTGTTGCGGGACTACCAAGGCCCTCGATGAACCAGGCGAGGGTACCTTGGGTTCACTGTAGAGGAGTCCATCCTCCCAGTAAATATGGTAATGTCCCGTAACATCACCTGCTGCTTGGGCTTCAGCCTGTCGCCTCAGTCCCTCAAGGGTGGGGCACTCCCTCTGCCCCTTACAGAATTCCTCTCTGGTAGGACCTCCCTCCACATGCCACTCCGCCGGGATGGGCAAATCCTCCAGAGAGTCTACTTCCCCCTCCACGGACTCCTGGTCCACCACCGCAGGTGGCCGATCTGTCTCATGGGGTGTGGAAGCCGGAGCAGGCTTTCTCTGTCTCCGGGTCTGTCCCTTCTTAGCAGCGGGTTGGGCCATTGTTCCAGGCTCCAACCCAGGCGAACTCCCTCTCCGGGCAGTCGCAGACCGTGTGCTGACACAGGCCCAGTCAGGTGTACCCAGCATCGCAGAATGCGTCCGGTATTCCACCTCTCTCCAAGTGTTGTGTTCCATGTCATTCCCCAACAGGCAATCGACTGGCACGGCAGGGCTTACGGCAACTCGAAGTGAACCTGCAACCCCCTCCCACTCAAAGGGAACCTCAGCCACTGGATAGTGGCCCATTCTGCCGTCAGCCATCGCGGCGGGGTGGAGTACATTGGGAACAACCTGCTCTGGGGACACCAGCTGACTTCTCACCATAGTCATGCTGGCTCCTGTATCCCTCAGAGCCTCCCCTCTCTGGCCATTGATGGTAACCCATTGCCCATACTTTGTAGTATTTGGGGGCACCTGGATCTTTGGCACCATCTCCCGTTCTCCCAGGGACACTAAGGTGACACCCGCCCACTCACCCCCCTTATCTAAGGGCAACTCCTCCCCGAGCGCTACACTAGCTACTCCCGGTGACTTTCCTCCGGTGGGAGGGGGTGGTCTCTTTGGGCATCTGACATCTCCCTTATAATGTCCAACGCCACCGCATTCAAAACAGTGGAGAACCCTGGGCTGCTGGCTCTGGCCAGGATGAGGGTTCCAGGGCGGGTTTGCCCTAGGGGTGAAACCTGCTCCCTTCCCTTGGAAGTTATTTTGGGGACCTTTAGAGAACTCTTTCTTTTTCTCCCCCCCCTCCTTCTTCTGGGGGGCGCCCTGTCCGGCTTTTTGAGATTCCCCTCCAGTCCCCTTGGTGGACACCCGGGTACTTGTCCAGATGTCCGCCTCCTCTGCAAGCTTCCGGGGATTGGTCAGCTTGCTGTCTACCAGGTGTTGGCGCAGCTCGGGAAAACATTTCTCGAGGAGGTGTTCTCTCAAAAACAGATCGTACAGCCCCTCATAATCTTTTACCTCACTGCCCTTGACCCAACCCTCTAAAGCCTTTCGGGCGTAATCAAGGAAGTCCACCCAGTTCTGAGTTCCCATCTTGTGGCTCCCCCTAAACTTCTGTCGGTACCTTTCTGGGGTGAGCCCGAACTTCCTCAATAACGCCAGCTTCATGGTGGGGTAGTTTGTCTGTTCCTCTGGATCCAGGGCCAACAAGGTGTCCCGACCAGCAGGAGGCATGTACTTGTACAAACTACCCCCCCAGTGCTTCTCCTGCACTCCATGAACCTTCAAAGAAACCTCATAAGCGGCCAGCCACTTAGCAACATCATCCCCCTGACTGAAGCTCGCTATCAGGTCCTTTGGGATATAGGGTTTGGTCTCCCTGGCTGACTCTTTCGGTTCGCTGCCACCATTCCTAACAGGAGAGGACCCCCGTTGTAGACTTTGGAGCTCCAGTTCCTTCAGCCTAAACTCGTGGACCATCCTCCTCTCCTCTTTCTCCTGTTCCAGCTTAGCCAGCTCCCACTTTAGCTGTCTTTTCTCCCTCCTATCGGTGAGCTCGGCTTCTGTTAGGCTTTTCCCAGAAATGCTACTGCCCTTTCTGGAATAGGACACTGGTCCGGTGAGCAAGTTTTCCCCCTCATGGCGGAATAACTCCTCCACCCCCCCTTCTGTGCCCTGGTCAACCTCTTAATCCTCCTCCTTTGTCTCTTGGTGTGCCTCCACCCAGGCCCTAAGGCTAGTCTGGAGCTCCCCCTTCCTAGCACCATGTTTGAAAAAGACCCCCATCTGCTGGCAGAACATTCTCAATTGGGGCACAGAATAGACTTCCAGGTTTTCCACCGCAAACTCCATGGTGAATCTGGCAAACCTGGATACACACCAGAAATTTCAGAAGGGTGAGGGTAACCTAAAACCAACTCCACCCACCACCAGGAATAAATTTAGAAAAAACAAAAAGACTAATTGGGAGGGCCGCAAGGAGAAAACTCCTGGTGTAGGTTGGGTGTATTACGCCAAATTACTAGTAAGTAGCTGCAACCAAGTCCGCAATCCCACCGCTAGGCACCAATATGTTGGAATTAGGTAGCCTGGCCTAGGGCAAGACTAGCATCTCAGAGGCACAGTGTAAAGGTTGCAGACCACCCAAAAGAAATTCCACGCAATAGCACTCAAAAAGAAAACACTACACCAAAATTATATGAAAATACGTACTGCTTTATATAAAAATAATATGCTCTGGGTTGTCAAATCAGTAACTCACATATAAATAGTTCAAACAGTTTAGATCACTTTCAGGGTCAACAATTACACTTTCTTTAAACTACTAGCAGATTATCACTTTTTAAATTACTAGCAGTTACTGTATTTCCAAATTCTTATCACACTTCTGCATTAGGATAACTGTACCCTAGAATCAATTAGGCTAGATATACTCCGCTAGAATCTTGGGAGAAAACTACACTTCACTTATAAGCACGAGCAAATATCATTACAGTATTAACATTTAAACTGTTAAGCAATTTAGTTAGCCAGGTTCCACTTTACAGTTCACTTGTCATTAAACCAGTTACAAAGAGAATCACAAGGCAGTTTCTTTTCAGTTGAACTAAGAAGGTTTGATTAGATAATGACTGTACTCAGCTTACTTAAATTAGGCCAGAGCCTCACTCTCATTTACTTGGAACACAATTCAGTTAATCAATTCACCACAATGGCTAGATCTGGTTTCCTTATGTTACTCTCCAACCTGAGGATAGCAGGGATTGACTGACCAGTAACTACTTTACTGCTTTGTAGGCACTAGCGCCACTCCCCCTGTATTTCCACTCCTTACTTGTTTGTTTATGGCTGGGATCGCCTCGCACCAGGCTTGGTAGGGGACAGCAGGCAAAGGGGGCGGGGAACCAAGGCAGGCGAGGCTCTCACGCCTCACGACGCTCCGAACAGGCTAACTTCCCTGCTCTTTCCTCCCCCCTCGGGCCAGCTCCTCTGCGTGGCGCTCGAGGGGAAGGGTTGCCAAATTCTCACTTGCCCCCAAGCCTCTAACGGGCCTTTCCGCTTCTCCCTCTGGGCTCGGCCAGCTCCTCTGGCGGTGCCCGAGCGGAGGAAGGACTCTGCCTACTTCTCCCCTCTCGCTCGCGCCGGCTCCTTTCTGAGGCGCTCGAGCGGGGAAAGGGAAAGACGATGCCTGACTCCTCAGTCGCTCCTCAGCTCCCGGCGCCTCTCAGACTGATCCCGCCTCCGTCTTCCTGGAGAGGCGTGGCGCGGGCGGGCATGCGCGAGTGAGCAGTGGCTGACTCCGGAGTCTGCTCCACTCGGCTTCCTCCAGCCCCGCCCTCAAATGACCGGCAAACCTGCTCTGATCACCGGAACAGCGCTGGCAGGACACGGCGCTCTCAGCGCAGGGAATCGATCCGCTTCTTGCTCAGCGCGGCAGGCGCCCCTGGGGTCCCGTTCACACAGGGAAGCCTCGCAAGGCTTCCCAGGCTCAGTGGAACCTGCGGGGGCGCTGCCACATAGCGCGACAAGTGCCCCAGGGGTCCCGCTATCGATGGCACGCAGGATGCAGGTTCCTCAGCTCTCTCTGCCGACCCACAGGTGAGGGAACTTGCTACACACCAAAGGTTCAGTTTAGGAAAACGCCAATCTTGAGTTAGTCCAATGAAAGACCCTCTTTTCTTCACTATGACGAGGAGGGGGGGTTACAAATGGAGAGGCTCCTTCAGAACAAGTCCACAGAGCACTTCCTCAGCACTAGACCCCTAACCCTCCTTACTGGACAGATTCAGGACACAGGGGAACTCTTAGGTCAATTCCCAAGGCAGGGTACTTCACAGCTCCCAAGGTTACTAAAGTTAACCCCTTAACCTTTCTATCCAGGGTCAGCAGGATGGGCTAACCTGGCTAGGACAACAGGACTAGGAGGTGGGAAAGTCTTGACAGGGGGCTACTCTTGTAGAGGGAACCACCCTTCAGAATCCTACCCCTACTAGACCTCAAACTTCACTCTAGCTGCTCTTCACTGACAGACAAAATGGCTGCCCCGCATTCCGCCTTATATAGGCTGCCCTTCAGTGGTCCAGAATGGACCAGAAGGTTCTGGAATGCCCTATGTTAGGCTATGGCCAGGTTCTGTTGGTGACAGTTGGGGCAGTTGGTGGCCACCATTTTAGGTGGTGCCAACTTTCCTGTCAGAACAGGCCTCTGGGCCTAAGGTAAAAGATTATGAGGGGGGAAGAAAACACCTATCCCCCTGCCCAACACCTACAAAAAGTCAGTAGACACAAAAATTAGCAAGGGTTTGAGGGGCAAAAAGGGGACAAAATAAATAAAAATTAGGAGGGACTTCGCCAAAAAGCCAGACAGGTCTAACAATTTGGCATTAAATCCCACACTGGCATCAGTGTGAGTTTAATGTGCTGAGAAGTTTGATATCAGACTTCTCAGTCTTCAGTGTAGCCATCATGGTGCTGTGGAGTTCGTAATGACAACCTCCCAGCACCATGTACTCTTAATGGCATCACTGCACTTACAGTGCCCAGGAATGGCCCTGGGTACTCTAGGGCCACAGGGCTCATGCACCTGTGCCCACACTACTGGCATAGGGCACCCAGCTAGAGGGGTGACTGATGTATGTCAGGGCAGTGTGTTTGTGTGCATGGCACACAGGGATGTGTGCCTTGTCGACTCTTTGTTTAGTTCTGTACCAGGACACTCAGCCTGCCAAGGCAGTGTGTGTGTCAGGGTACAGGGCCTCTAAGGGTGGCAACATAAGTGCTGCAGCCCTTAGGGGTCTTCTCTGGTCACAATGCGCTGGGTACCTAGGGTACCATTTACCAGGGGCTGACAGGTAGCCAGAGATGCCAATTGGGTTTAGGGTTCAACACAGTTTTAGGGAAGGAACAAAGACCCTGGGTACCTGGTTGGCAGGAACCCAGGGCACACTCAGTCTAAGTACTTCAGCCATTCAGCAAAAAGTGGGGGCATACCATGCAAGAAAGATGGCACTTTCTCACAGTGACAGTGCTTCTTCGCCTTCTTTTTGTGTTTCGACTTACCCGAAGATGAAGACTTTGACGAGGAGTGGCGGTGATGGCTCCATGACCTGTCCCGCGACCTCCCTTTCAACCGGGACCGTGAACGGCATGGAGCCATCAGCCGGGCCTCCAGAAGCTTTCGGGACCACTCCCGCAAACACTTCGGGCCATGGCCCGACAGTCGGAGCATGACTTTGCGGGTCACGCTCCAGAAACCAGAGGCCCACTAGATGTGGGTCAGTCACCAACATCAGCTTATGGCGGTCAAACGATTAAAAAAATAAGTCGACAAAAGTCAAAAAAAGACAGCAAAAAAATGAATAGAGGTACTGCTCTCTCAGGATCTGCGCTGGCTGGCGTGCAAAAAGAAAGAACTGACGTCAGCGCACCGGGGCGGCATCTAAGTAGATACCGCAGCGTTATTCCTGCGATCACGATGCCAACGACGATCACTGAGTCGACTAACGCTACCTACGGAGGCGCAGAGGGGTACTGCTGAAGAAAAATTCTCAGGATCCAGTCTGACGCCTGGGGTAATTCCAAAGTGAGGAATCCATAACTTATAGTCTCTTTCAGATAGTATTGACAGTTTGTGAGCACTTTTACAACATCCTGCACTTGACACACCCAAAATGGAACCCGTAAGTTGCACCCTCAGTACCAAGACTGCTGACTATTGAAAAGGACACAACACAAGTCTGCCATTTTTATAGGAGATTTAACATGAGACCATGAATTTTATAGACCATGGTCATGAGGCCACGGACAAGAACACATCCAATAGATGTCCATAGTATTCAACCTCTGTAATTGGACCGGCGAAACTACATTTGGGGATATTTTTTTTTCCATTGTCTGTAGACCCGGTTCTAAAACTGCAGACGATGGAGTGCATATGAAAGGGGACTGTGCCTTTTGGGGCACGCAAACCATTTTGGGATTCCATGACTCCGCAACCAAAACAAACATTTCTTTTTGTATTAATAACTTTGGAGTAAGGCTTTTGGGGATGCCCCACACTTAGGCCTGGGGATCATTTTGTGTTTGGCATGACCTCCTTATGTATCCTTTCACTTTGTTTTTCAAGATACAGCCAATCAATCAGAGACTTTTGGGCCATAGTCTAGATGTTCAAGGTCCTGAAATGGATGATGGGCCCAATTCAATTTATTAATTGTTTTAACCTGGGTGCATGAACTGTCCTCTATTCTGGGTTTCTTACTAACAGTCGGATATCTTTAACCTTTTTAACAATTTCAAAGTCAACACAACACATTTTTTAATTCTCTAATTTTGTAAAAACTACTCACACCATCTAACAAAGCTAGTGATATGCCAAAGTTTCCATCCACGGGGTCCAAAGTAACAGACATATCAGACATGCCTTTGCAAAATAAAGTGCAACTGACCCATAACTACATCTTGGTGGTGCTTATGTGTAGTTATGGTTCAGACACTTTCCACTAAAAAAGTATATCTGAATCACAAACTGCGGACTCCTAAAAACAGCAACCATTTTTGATGTCAGGGATTCTCAAGTCAGAAATCCAACTTGCCAATTCTGAGGCAAGCTCAATGGTGGAGTTGGATTGGTGAATGCAAAAAAATGAAAACAAAGGCCTGACAAAAGTCCAAGCACTTTGGTGCAAAATCTTGCACACCGGCCACAAGCAAGGCCCTGCAGTCAAACCCCCTACGCACAGCAGAGTGTGCAGAGGGGGAAAGTCTGGCTGTCACTTAACCATCAATGAACTTTGGTCGTAGACAGTGGAGGTTGGCTACTGGGTCTGATGTGTGGTCAGTGTGCGGCAGTGGCTGGGCACAGGGCCCGGCATATTGCCAGGCCCAGTGTCCAACCCACTGAAATCAGCTAACTCCGCGTAGCGCATGGCCCCCTGTGAGGGGCGGGGCTCAGTGCTTGTCCTATAGCCAGACCCTCTGCATAACCCTCTGCTAATAGCTATTTCCTGCTGCCAGGTCTAGTGCTCTACTCCCTGCTCTAAGTTAACACATGCACTGCATGGCCTTAAGTCGTTCACAACAGGTGATGGCCACAGGGCCTAGCCTGCGGCCAGTTCCTGAACCATCCAAACTACTGTCAGCTTGCCACTGTAATGCATAGCGTTTGGCTGTGTGCAGCAGTGGTTGAGTGGAGGGCCTGGCTTTCTGCAAGGCCCTCAGCCAAACTCTCCACCATTGGCCTGCGGCTATGCCTTGTATCCTACCCCCTGCAGTCAGTTTTCCCATTATGCTCGGCCATCCATTGGTGGTGTTGAGTGCAGGGTTTTGCGTGCTGCCTTGCACTACACCTACCACCCAGCCTGGAGCCTAACCCTATAGTGCACAGCCTTTGGCCATGCATAGGAGAGATTGGTGGATGGTCTTGCTCTTTGCTTGTGGTGTGACACTTGTTAATTTGTTTGCCCTTATTTTGATTTTTTCCATCAACATGAGGCTATCAAGTCAAAAGTGATTTAAGAGTCACCTCTCGAGTCAGAAGTAACTTTTTTTCCCCTAAATATCTTCATTGGGGTATCATATAGGAATAAACTCACAAACTACACTAAAAGTTAATAAATCTGAACAAGAAATCGGCGAAAAACCTCAGTTGCTCAATTTTTCTCTGACTTCTCCTTTGCAAATCACCAAGCTGATTTCCATGGCTAAGTCAGGCTCGCCTGAAGACCCTTGTTTCCAGAAAATTCTACAAAACATTTGCCATCTTGTAGGACCCCACCTATAAAAGATATTCAACCAGATGATTGAACAAGGAAGTTTTCCCACTGTGTGGAAGCAGGCTTGTATTCTGCCTCTGCTTAAAATGAATAATTTGGATGCATCAGATACAGCCAATTATCGGCCGATCTTGAGAATTCCACTTCCGGCAAAGATAATTGAAAAGACCTTGAATATGGAACTTTCTAACTTTGTTGCAACCAATCAAATTTTAGGCCACAGCCAGTTTGGTTTTAGAGCTAATCATAGTACAAAATCAGCTCTAATTAAGACCACAGAAGAAATCCGTACTTCGTTAGACAGCGGTGGGTCAGCAGCCCTAGTGCTGCCCGACCTATCCGCTGCATTTGATACGGTATATCATAGGCTACTGATTCATCGTCTAGAAGAAGCTGGGACAGAAGGTAAAGCCCTCTCCTTATTGTCACTGTTTCTAGCAGAGAGGACTCAATCAGTCCATCTGGGCAAATTTAAGTCGCCACCTTTTTCTCTCCCATGTGGTGTCCCGCAGGGGTAGTCATTGAGCCCTACACTTTTTAATATCTATGTAGCGGAACTAGCACCACTAATAAGAAGCTTTAATTTGACCCCAACATCCTACGCCGACGACACCCAGCTGGTGATCTCGACAGTGGATAAGGGCATTAATCACTCATCAAAGCTTCATGATTGTATGCTCTCCATAAATCACTGGATGAGCACTCATTGCTTGAAATTGAATTCATGCAATTATGTTCGGTAATCTCTTTCCTCCTTGGTCACCAGCTTGGTGGCCGGATAATCTCGGCTTTCCCCCCACTCCGTTTGATAAAGCCAAAAACGTAGGGGTCATTATAGATGAAAAGCTCAGCTTCAAAGGTCAAGTCTCTAAGGTTGTGTCTTCTTCGTTCTTTATGATTAAGATGATTAGGAAAATTTTGCCTTTTATCCCGAAAACATGCAGAAAGTCAGTAGTAACTTCCTTAGTCATGTCTAAACTCGACTATTGCAATGGACTGTACATTAAGAGGCAAGCCACCCTTCTTAGGAAGCTACAGGCAGTGCAAAATGCTGCGGTACGACTGGGTGTGGACATTCCAATATATCAGTTGGTAAGATCAGCATTGCGAGAACTTCACTGTCTGCCAGTCTGCCAGCGGATAAAGTTTAAGACTCTCTGCGTGGCTTTTAAGGCACTACATAAAGAAGGACCAAAGTTTTTAGAGGACCTGTTTAAATGGTACTCACCAAACAGATCTCTACGTTCAGCTAATGCATATTTGATGCGGTCAATCAAGATCAAAAGAATTAACTGGGGGGAGGAGTCTTACTTTCAAAACTATCAAAGAATGGAACTCTCTTCCCTTACATCTTAGAAAAGTTCCCTCCCTTCTGGAATTCAGGAAACAGCTGAAGACTTGGCTTTTTCAGCAATAGTAGCACAGTAGGTTTGCACCGGAAGCGCCAAGACACCCGAGGGTATTCGTGCGCTGTACAAGTTTCACTAGCATTAACATTAAAGTAAATAATATTTTATTCTTAAATATTTTAATAACCCCTTTTTAATTTAGAAATTATTGTAACAAATGTTTATTAAAATAATTAAATTACATTTAATTAATTCTGTAAATTACTTTTTAATTATTTTAATACATAAACATATATTTTTCTTGCTGTAGGTTAAATTGTTTTTGTAATTTAAACTTCCTCAAAATAATCTTAGTTTAATTTAATATATTTAAAATAATTACATTTTATATTAAAATTAAGGATTTAAAGCGGTCGTTTTGTTCTACATTTAAAAAAATAGATTATTTAATTGACATCATTTAATATAAAAATGATATAACTTATTTTTTTCTACTTTTCCCTATAGTTTATCATGGAACACTAAAAAGAGATTTACTAAAATTAAAAAAAAAATATTTAAAATGTTTCAGTGAAAATGATAATGTCAATTAATTTTATATTTCTATTTTAAATGTAGAACAAAATTAAAACATCTACAGCACTGTTAACTCAATTTTGAATTAAATATTTAATTGATTGACATATCTTAAAGTAAATTGACATTTTTAAATTTGTATTTAAAAAATTCACCCAAGGTAAAATGTTTATCATTAATATGTATTAAATTAACAAACAAACTATGTAGAATTCATTTTACATATCTTTCAAGAAACAAAGTTAGAATGGGGAATTGTTTTCCCAATGTAATTTTCCACAGGTATTTTAGTCACGACTACAGCCCAAACCGCTGGACGGAATTAAACCAATTTTGGCAGGAAGGTAGCTTTTAGTACAGAAAGCGACCTATTTTAGATATTAATGAAAATCCAAATGTATATATAGGGACGCAAAGGCTTTGCAAACCCCCCCCGATCTTGTTCTAAGATATGATTGGCTGCCAACACTTCAACCAACAGCTATCTTGGGACTCGGCTTCATCAGGGGCAAAAAAATACTCTTTAATTTTGAAATGTTTGCCTCTAAAACAAGGAGCAGTGAGTCTGAAGCTACATTTAAAAAAGAAAACAAGTGTGGTTTCCTGCACTTGTTCTGAATACAGCCCCCAGGTGAACAAGGTCCCGGGGCATTTTTAAAAACGATTGAAGCTCATTGAGCCCCTGGGACAACCACCTCCCTGTGGAAAGAAAGATTAATGGGGGGCAGGGAGGTGTGCGGGGTGGTGGGTGGACCTTCCCGGGCTAAATAACACCCAAAAGTAAGTCCCCCATAGCAGGATTACTCAGAACTCGGTGGATGCCCTGCCCCCTTTCTCAGCCACTCTGCAAATGGGCTTCCTAGTGCATTACAGGGTGGGGACTGAAATCCCCTTGGCTGCTGAGGGTTGTTGGGAGACAAGAACCTCTATTGTTGACACAACTAAGTCACCAACAGTGGGACTGCTCAAACCTTGGAGGCCCCACCCCCTTTCTCAACCACTCGGCAAAGGGGCTCCTGGCGCACTTCTGGCTGGGGGATGAAGTCCCCTTGGCTACTAAGGGTCCTTGGGGACAAGAACCCCTATTGTTGCAACAAGTAATTTCCACACAGCGTGATTGCTTAGACCTCTTTGGATGCCCGGCGCCCTTTCTCAATCATGGTTGAAAGGGACCTCCTGATGCATTACAGGTTAGAGGATGAAGTCTAGGGGTGAACGTGCCAATAAACAATACTACTCCGGCGGTTAGCAGAGTTTTTGCTGAATTTTGCATTCCAAGCGGAGTGGCAAAACTCTGCAAACGCCTCTGGCAGAGTGAGGTTTTAAGCCCTCTCCAGATTGCAAAATAGCATTGGTTGTCCCCCTCGCTGACAGGTCCCTTTATTTCGAGGATCTAGGAGGGAATTTGTACCGCGACCACACATGGCCTTTATGGGCGATACACTATCCTTGCTTTTATCATTGGAGGACTGACTTGCCTCTTACAAACAATACATGCATTTGAAGGGGATGAATAGTTTTCAGACAGCACTGATATTTCCCAAGTCCCCCAAGACATCCATTAATAATTGCCTTTATTCTAATATTTGCGAGAAATAAGGCATTAGGAATCTGAAACCTCAGAAAACCACAACTCTTGCTTGGAAGATATGAAAGCAGGCTCCTCGCCAATACAGAGCAATCACTCCTAAGTCAAGCAATTGTGAGGCACATACAATTATGTGCTAACCTTTATGAGAGACAGTTATTGTGAATAGACCTGAAGAAGGTGATGTGAAAAGTTACAGCACACCGAAACGCGTCGACGCCCCTTGTTATTTCGAGGAATATTTGAGTAAAAAAATTGAAGAGTTATAGACTCTAGATTTAATCAAATTAACATAGCTTGGATGATTTTTTATTTGTCACTTGTCTCTCGTATACATTGATTTGTTACGTGTATGAATTGTTCTAGATTGAATTTGCATATAGCTGTGGTCTTGTTTTTTTATACATTTCAAATTGTGTCTTATATGATTGATTATACGTTTTTAATCAATGAATAAAGTTTTTTACATACCTAGTGAGATTTGTGTTTATATTTAGAATTGATTGTTGGGTTTGCAGAATAATTGATTGATAATAGTTGTATGCACTGTGCATAGTTGAATGTGGTGACTGAGATTCTGGCAGTGCCAACCCAAGATGAATCCCATTTTTATATATTTAAGCCCACCCCTACCAGAGACTCACACACCCACTTACAGTCCCACTCATACTCTCTCACACCCACTTAAAAACCTACTCAGACACTAATACACCCACAGTGACACTAATTCAGTCACTCACACACTTAGGACCGGATTTCGATGTCAGGCGGAAAGCGGTCTCAGGATTAATTGACCTCTGTTGGCGGTCCCAACACCACCATAACAATGCAAGCGCACATCGTGCAGTTGCATACTCCCATTTCCCTATGGGGGCTTCTGCTGCGGCCGTACACCGGTCGTAGCACAAGCTCCCATGGAGAAATGGAAGCCTATGTAAATCCCTGCACCACGTTGCAGGTACTTCCAGTGCCTGCCAAATGGTGCAGGAATTTACAAGGAGGCACCATACCTCCAGCCCCCAACCAGAGCCTGCAGAGACATGATGGCCCTGCTAGGGGGGCCGAAAGTCATTTTCTGACAGGCTTTTCATGTCAAAAAGCCCAACATAAAAAGCCTGTCAGAAACTGACATCATAATCCCCATTTCGTAAATGCCGGACATAGGGGATTATGAGTAACCTTCAACTGGCCGACGGGTTTCTTGAGCCTGTCGGAAGCCAGTCCGTCTGACCGGACGGTTTCAAATCCGACAGCCTTTACCATAATAAGGTTGTCGGATTTTAAACCTATGTTGTGAGTCGGAAAGCCTCCGTCCGACCTGTGGTCGGAGGCTTTCCAACTCACTTCATATAGGCCCCTTAGCGTCAAAGCTTAGTTGTTACAGTCAGGAAATAAAAGTTAAAACAACCTTACAAATTCACTGACAAACCCAAAGGTTACAAGGATTTTAGAGTAAGGAAGTACATTTTATTTACTTTAAATTCTCTGACAATACCAAAGGTTACAGGGACATTATAGTTAGAAACTAAACATTTTAAAAACTTAAAAATTCACTGAAAAAATAAAGGTTACGGGGACATTACAGTTAGGTAATAGAATTAAAAAAACCTTAGAAATTCACTGAAAACAACAAAGGTTACACAGATGTTATAGTTGGGCTCAGATCCCTGTAATGTACTGCTTATGACTTCACATATTACATCACTCATGACATGGTCAGTGACAACACTGATGACATCCACGGAACCACTTACCCACCCACTCATATCCCCATACAACCTCTCATACGCCCACTCACACCACTCATATATCCATTCACAGACCCATACAAGTACTTACACAAACCACTCACTCATCCATAGAGCCACTCACACACCATCTCACTAACTCATACAGCTTGATCATACAACCAGTCATTCACCCATACAGCTACTCCCACATCACATATTCACCCATACAGCTAGACACGCCCTGTAATTCACCTATACAGCCACTTACACACCAACTCGTTCACCCATACAGCCTCTCAACAAAGCCACTCACTCACCCATACAACCACTCGCACACCCACACAACCACTTATATACCCATTCACACACCCATACAACCACTCACAAAGCTACTCATTCACCCATACAGCACTCCCAGAGTCACTCACTCTTCCATACAGCCACTCCCACACAAGCTCACTTAACCAATCACTCAAACAGCCACTCACTCACCCATACAGCCACTTACACACCTGGTTACTCACTCATACAACCATTCAGAAACCCACTCACTCACCCATACAGTCACGGACTCACCCACCCACCCACCCATACAGCCATTCACACAGCCACTCACCCACCTATACCACCAATGACGCACCCATTCACTCACCAATACAGCCACTCACACAACCACTAAGTCACCCACCCAGTTACTCGGATACATACCCACTTATACACCCAAACAGCTACTCACACACCCGTACAGTCACTCAGACACCCACTCACACACGGATGCACACAGTCACACAGCGACTCACATAAATTATGTTAAATAAGCATTGGCATAGCCAATAGGTCACGTCTTTGGGACATTATAAGTGTTTAGCCATGAAACAGTTGATGTTGCACCAAGGATATTGTGCTGCGTAATGAAATACTTATAAGGTCCCAAAGTCGAGACCTATTGGCTATGCCAATGCTTGTTTTAACATTGCACTGTGTCAGTCCGACCTAAAAAAAAATAGCACTCACTCAATAAAAGTGAGTTAGAAAAGATGGTAATTCAAAAGCGCAGTGTAAAAGAGACACGGAAAAATAGGCTCTATGAATAAACCAACTGAACAATGCAGATGGAGTTCTTTAAACTGTGCAGTGTTAAAACATTTGTCTTTAATGTACCATTATTTCCAACAGTTGCTGTCGGGTCCAACCTAAAAAAAATGGTAAACCTATTTTGTCTCTAAAAAAACCCTACAAAATAAATAAATAATGAAACACAATTTTCAAAAACTTTTTTTGTGTTCTCGTTTGCCAAAGCCGGAGTACAGCACTTCAAAGTATGTGGTAACAGGTATACTGAAAACTCTACTGGCCCCAGGGCGCTAGGTTACCGAGCTGCAGTTAATGGTACTGGAAAGGAAACGTGCTGTTGTCACTCGCCCTATAGATCAACAAACCGGGTTTCGTCAGCGAGAGCATCTGTAGGGCACATTTCTGACCGTGGACTGCCTAGAGGGAATGTGACATGTAGCAGCGCAGTTCTTCTCCGCAAATATATCAGCGCAAAAATCTCAGATGCAGGGAAGACAACTCAACACTCGCCCCGACACATGAACAATTAATAGCATGTCTGAGCTGTGGAAAACCAATAAATTACGTATGTTGTGACCATTTACGAAAAACCAAAACACAAATAAGCTTGGAGCCGCATGTCAGCACAGTTCTTGCCCCAAATACCCAATTTGTATGTTTGTGTGTGACAGAGAAAGGTTGCGTTCCTGAGCTTGAATTACGTAAACCTACAAAAAATTCTACCAGGTAGAAACGCTTCTTTACACACACAAAGGGATGTGAAATTAATGAAAAACGTAAATAGGTTGCGGACTACATATCTGCTAATCCAATGCTGTGAGAAGTTTAACACCGAAATCCCTAGCCTCTGCTCAAAATTTATTTAAAAAAAGAATTTGCTGCTTCTTCTCCAGCATTTTCTTTCAAATAATAGCCTCAAATGTGTCACGTTTTACCTTTTTTTAGGGCTTCGGGCTAAATAAACAATAAAGTACTTTTACTTCTTCCATCCTTTGAAGAACACAAAAGGCTGCCCGCAGAGCGTAAACCCTACTCAAAGAAACGGAGTGAGGTCACCGCCATGTGCTACTTGGTTTGTGTATAGAGCGGAATACTTGCAGCACGTTAACAGAAACATTTCATCAATCAATGCACCTACTAATTGATTCATTAATTCGATTCCATAGAAAATCAATAAGTACTGTTCCAAAATGAAGTCCCACAAATGCAATCTGGGAATGAATGAACTGACTGATGAACAGAGCCCGACCACCATTTCCTAAAAGATTTGGATTTCTTACTCCTTCTAGAACACATTTTAGGGCACGCCTGGTCTACACTGCATCATGAAATGGGCAGCGCAGCTGAAATAACGCAGACTGCATCCTGGGCCATGGAGTTGCACGGCACAGGGGACGGCCACCATCCTGCACCGTCATGCCAACCGTGGAAAGGGTTTAAGGGCGAGGAGGCACACATATCCGGTCCCTCCCCTCAATCCTGGCAAACACTACAGGGTGTAGCTTTGGCAGGGATGCTGCATGCACCGAGACAAGCACACCACATCACATGAAATGCTGATCAACTCAAAGTATGGCAGAACGGAACCAAGGGGAGGCAATGCAACGGGCGGCATGACGCAGTGACAAGGCAATGCACACAAAGCAGCTTCATGCTCAGCGCCCTGAACTAATGCAGCATACAGGAGGCGCGCGCAGCGGCAGACATCATCCATCGGTACCTTGCGTGTCATCCGGCATGCTTCATGGTTGCAGAGTGGGAGGGAGGGCAGAAGAGAGGAAGAGAGCAGAGAGAGAGGTTAGCACACTCAAGCACAACACAGACTGCTGTAGGCGCAGGCTCAGCAGATCCGTGCAAATGGCTGCCCCGTTCTCCCTTCATCTGCTTGTCAGCGGAGGGGGGAGGCACGCACGAAAAGAGCGAGAGATTGATGACAGACGAATGGCCCGGCACGTCTTGCCAAGATTAGAGTTTTAGAAAGCATGAACGACCTACATAAAATCGACAATTTGATAGAGAAATCGCCAACATTGTCCAGACCGTTTGAATGAAACAAAGCCTAGTTTCATTTGTTCTAGTAGAGGAGGAGGCAGTAGGGGGAGGAGAGAGAGGAGGGGGCCTGCGCCGGTTTCCCTTGCAGGAGCGAGCAGGAACCATCTTTTAATTACAAACAGATGGTTTCAAAGCTCGTTCCCGCAAAGGGAATCGCCGAACGTGCACACGTTGCAATTCAAAGCAATACAACGCATGCACGTTTTTGGCCAAAAAATCGAGTCAATTACAAGAGGTCCTCTCCTATGCAGCGCATGCGCGCTACGTAGGTGAGACCTAAAAAGGAATCACTCTTCAGTAGTACACAAAGTATACTAATTTAACTTTTGTGGTACATTAGTATCTATGTTTAACACACAAAAACCTTTATAAAGCACTCACAATCACTGGATGATGTCATCAGTGATGTCACTTGAGATGTCATCAGTAATGTCACTGACCATATCATGAGTGATGTAATATGTGAGGTCATAAGCAGTGAATTGCGGGGGCATAAGTTATAGTTAGCTCAAGTAACTAGAACTGCTGAATTGCACTGGTTTTGCAGAGTGAAATCTGATCCTAACCATAACATCCCTGTAACCTTTGTTTTTTTCAGTGAACATATATATGTAAATGGACAAAATAATTATCATTTAACTTCTATTTTAAGTCCCTGCCTCCATTATTTTCTATGGTAGGGTGTTGCAAGATCAGTGGCTGGCCAAGTGTGTTGCTGGACTTACTAAAGCTTCTCTTTGCCAGTAGTAAATTAGGTAAATTTGGCTTCTCCTCCATTCAAGGACAGAGACATGTGAGTCCTAACTCTTGAGTAATTTTACACTCGTAAAGGGTGAAAAGCCAATAGAAGTAAAGATAAAACAAAGGTTAAGAGTGAACTTACACGTGTAACATCCTCACAAATGTAAGTAACCTTTGTGAACAGCCCCGTCTGAATGCACTGAAGAATTAATATTACTATGGTACGTGACCACATCAGTCCAGCACTGAAATACGTTGGCTGGCTCTCGGGGGATGCAAGAATTAAATCTGAGATCCTCTGACAGTTCACAAATACTACTGGAACCAGCCCCAAAATATTCACAATCTTTTGCCCCACACTTTGCTTCACAAGTGGACACGTCATCATCCTATGATATTTCCAAATGCTTACACATAGCGACAAATCCTTGAGATTTCATGAGCTTAGGGTATGGTCGCCAACCAGACCCAAAGTACCATTACAACCTTCCAAAGCTGAATCTTTCTTTTGAACTCTTTCAGTGCCCAGAAGTAATAGCAGGTGAAAGATTTCAATAAAACTCTCAAATAAATAGAATAGAAATACATTAGATCGGGAAATGGAATACCCTGAAACTCTGTCAAAGAGGTGAGCAAAGCAGAGGAGGACAGATTAAAATGGCATGAAATATTTTGATTAACGATGGTGATGGGGTGAAGGTCCTGTAGAAAATGTAGTGCCAATGTGACAATGATTCAGTAAAAAAGGCTTCCATATATGCATCTAAAAGCCAAGGCAATTCCCTTTCTCAGCAGTGGTAGAAAAATTAGACGAAAGCCAACAACTAAACAGATCTTTCGAAAAATGATTTAGGAAGAAAGGTACCAAGTGCTAGGACAACAAGAAAGGAGGGACAACGCTAATGTGCTTGTAAGACAATGAAAAAAAATCCATTAAAAAAAATCACACAAAACAGCTAAACATATAATGAAGCCTGTAATTTCAACATATTGATGTCAGTGTTATGTATAATTAGGAGTGACATATTGCAAAACCAGTCGAAAGAAAAGTTAACCCAGCAACTATAGATTGTATTTCTACTTGAAGGAAATAAACGAACCAATGAAGGAACTATTTCAGCACAAAAGTGATGTAATATGTTAACAAAATGAAAAGTGATAGCTATGGGAATACAACAGCTGCTAAAACACAAGTCGGTTTTTATTAAATCATCAAGTGTGTTTATATAAACCAGCATGTCTACGAAATGACCACCAAGAGAAAATAATTTTGCTCACAAAGAAAGCAATTTGAAACATACAATTAATTTAGTGCCTATTCCAAGTCTTTCCAAGAAGTGTCTATTTCGAAGATTCAATTAAAATAGAGAGTGAGGATAGTATCACAGAAACTGACGCACTGCAACTTGCTATACGATGTAACTCAATGTCATTACATTTAATGTAATATAACGTTTTGAGGGTTTTTTGTAGTCTATGAAATAAACTCTACACGAATTATACATATGAGCTGAGGTTTTATTGTTCAGTTAGAAAAATGTTCGATGTTTAACAGGAGTAATGTCCTTCACAACAAAAAAATCTTAAAATTATCACAAAGCCCCAAATTCAAATCCGTCTAATTACAGTACTCTTCTATTACATCACAAAGCTCTGTAAACAAGGACATTTCGAACCTAATCTAGCTTGATGAGGGTATTAATCACTGGAACAATTTAGATACAGATTATATTTTGCTGGCAAACAATAGCAGAACTAGGGGGCATTTATGGGGTCCCTGGAAGAATGCGCTATTTGAACCCAGAAAGTCCTAATATCCTTGATGCCACTGGGGAAGTGCATTAAAGTTAATGGGGTAATCCTATGCCCCTCGGGACCTGGGTATTGGCGATACAGAAAACAATTGGACCTGTCGGGTAATACAATTGCTGTGATACGTTTATATTATTGTATAGGATAAAAAAACATAGTGTCTCAATTGATCTTTCAACAAATGTAAAATGATTTTTCAAGTGAGAAATTGAAGCTTTACGATAAGAACACAGAAGAGAAGGAAAACAAGATAAAGTATTTTTTACTTTTTGTTTTTTCAAGGAAAGGGTGTCACAGATGCAATTAAATTATGGAAGAAAGGATTGTGACAATATTGAAAATAAGTGAAATGTGGTGAACAGTGAAATAGTGGTGCACTATATACAACGTACATAAGTGACATAGATAAATTAGATTCAGAGCAATTCCTCTACATATGTACTGTCTCCTGTTTTTTCCATGAATCCTAGACACTCTGGCAACTCTGTATTGGGGTCAAGGAGGCCGTATGGACAGGTATGATGTTAACGTCGACGTTTCAACCCTAGTAACTGCGGAAATGTGGTGCGTCAAGGGCGGGTCTTCCTCAGAACTGTGAAGAGCGGAATGGACAGCCAGCAATCCTGTGATTAATCAGGAAGTGATGAAAATGAGTGAATCAATGTGCTTAACTAAGGACTTCCACCATCCGGTTGGAGTCTCATCGTAAAATTAGGCTGATTTGTGGACGACCTCCACCAGCAGGTTGGGGTCTTGGAAAAGAGCCGTAGCTCACACCGTTCACTTTCACCAGCAGGTCGAAGTTCAGTATGTGGTGATTAATACTGCCGGAATTATTCTCAGGTACTTCAGAATGAATCTGCAGTCAGTCGTACATCAAGCGATTTCACGCCTAGTGAGCAAGTACCCATGGAGAGTGACCCTATGGTGGGGGCAGTGCACTAGCAGGGCCCCCAAATCATGGTTATCCTGGAGCATAACCATTGAGGGCCCCTGCCCTCCCCTTGGTAGTCAATCAGGTGGGGCTGGAGGTGGAGGAATCTCAACCAGATAAGAAGGCCCTTGAAGGGCCGTGGGCCCTTGGGTGCCTTCATTGCCCATACAAATTTGACAGTCGACTTCTGTGAGACCAGAGTTCATACTGCACATACATCACCCCAGCAGAGTAGTCTTGCTCAGTAGGAAACCACTCACATTCCTGGATCTTTCCTCTCCTCACACTTTTTCAAGAGATCAAGGGAGGCCATATTAAGGGGGTAAGACTGACCTCCAGTACGACTTGCTTGCCCTCCAGTGGGACGTCGACAAGCTTGGAGAGAGGTTGGCCTACACCAAACAATCCATGGACAAAGAAGCAGAAACCCTGCAGCGTATTTTTCAGCTGAAAGACTAACAACTTAACGTACAGGAGAAGTGTGAGGACTTCGAAAGCAGGTCTCATTGCAACAACATTTACATATGGGGAGTTCAAACCAACATCCTAGACACCGACCTCCATAAGTACCTTGCAGACCTCTTTGACATAATCCTGGGAAAAAAGCAAAGGCGAATCCACCCTTTTGGACAGGGCACACAGGGTGGTGCCTCTCCGTAGATTAGAGAAACAAACACCAGACATCCTAACCCGCATCCATCGTTTCATGGACAAGGAGGAGATTATGGCCAAAGCTTGACAGGGAGATCCCATCTTGTTTAACGGCACACAGCTTCTTCACTTGTAAGATATTTCGGCCAAGAGCCTTGCAAAACTGTGCAACTTCAAGTCTGTCACAGACTTTTTCAAGTCTTACGACACAAAATATAGGTGGGTGCATCAGTTCTGCAACATCTTTGCTTGGGATGGCTTCACACACATTATGGACTAACTCCAGGATGCAAACAGATCCTTGCATACCTCTTTGACACCATCCTGGAGAGAATCAAAGGTGAATACACATTATGGACAGGGCACACATGGTGGTGACTCCCAGTAGAGCAGGAAAATGAACATCAGACATTCTAACCCACATCCATCACTTCACAGACAAGGAGGAGATTATTGTCAAAACACGGCAGGGGGACCCCATCTCATTTAATAGCAAGCAGCTCCTCTTTTAAGAATTTTTGGTCACCACCCTTGCAAAATGATGCAACTTAAAGCCTGTCACAGACTTTCTCATATCTCACAAAATGAAATATAGGTGGGCGCATCCGTTCCGTAACATCTTAGCTTGGGATGGCTGCACCTACATTACAGTCTCACTCCAGGATGCGAAACAGATTCTGAACTTCCACCTGGCAGCAGTGCAGACAGTCTCCAGAGGCCTGATGGGCTCCTCAAGATGGTGAGTCTGTCTGGCATTGTAACCTGGCGTCCTGGGAAGTTCTAACCAAGTTCCAAAGAGCTTGAAATTAGCAAAGCCCAACTTCTGGAACATGACGGATACAAGAACAACGATGATCCACAAGACAAAGGTTAAATGGACGATAAGCGACCGGCTTATTGATGTTTGATGGGTGGTAGGCCTGGCCTATGGCGGCCCTCTACTACTGTTCTGGGTCTTTCCCCGCTGGCTTAGGCCAGGCTGGAAATGGTCACTTCATTATGTCTTTAATTTCCAATAACCCCTCTATTCTTGTTTTCCATATGAGGAGGCGGGAACCTCCACTCTTACAGTATGTTTACTCATATTCCTAGTTATGTGTGGTTTGTTTTTATCCATTTTTGGCGTATTTACTGTTGACGTTTTACGAGTCTGGAAGTTTTGGGAGGGAGGGATTATGTACACCAATGTCAACTCACTATTGCATATACCTTTGATTTGTGACGACTCTACCTTTATTGCTAATACCATTATTGTGATATGGATACTAAGCTCATGCAAATGTAAGTGGTCACCTATAAACATAGAGGGTTTAATAAGCCCTCCAAGTGACTGGGCATCTTGGACGAACTTAAATAGACAGAAGCTCACTTCTTGTTCATTCAACATATTCATCTCTTGGAGATAGACACGCACAGACTGACACCCAACAAGTTCCCACTGCAATACTAAGCCTCCACTTGCTCCAAGATGTGTCATAGCAATCCTACTTGCCAGTTAGGCACCCTTTACAGAACATGACCGCAAATCAGAAAGAGTGGGTCAATGGGTAGAGGTCAATGGCCTCTAGGAGGGTTGCCCTATTCATTTTGCATCAATCTAGGGCCCAAATTCTGCACATGTACGGTTTCTGAAGGCCATGCTACAAACCATTGTTGTCTTTCCAGAAGGTCCTCTTATAATCAGGGGCGACCTCAACATTGTTCTCCAAGCTGCCAGGGATAGATCACCCCAGTAACATGGTAGTAACTGTGATCCGTCCACAGAGCCATGGGCTTGGCTTGCAGACTTGAGGTTGCTGGATGCCTAGTGTACATGACAACCCTCCGCTACTGATTACTCCCAGTACTCTGCAGCCCACTGTAAATATGCCTCGAATTATGAAATGAAAATACATTTAATGAAGCATGCAACTGCCCGAAAGCATATTGGAGCTAACCAAACAACAGGATAAAAAGTAAAAAAGGAAAAATAAAATGTAAGTAGGACCAACAGATAAAACGGCCATGTCTTAAGATTCTTCCTAAAGGAGAACAAGGAAGTGCATGTCTTCAGATGAAGTGCACAGCGTTTCACCGTTTAGTGGTCCAATAGATAAAGCTTCTTCTGCCCCAGTGGGTTCTTTTATATTTAGGAACAACCAGATAGAAAGCTCATGAAGATTGCAGTGACCTAGATGGAGCATACCAAATAAAAATATTTTTAAAGTATTCTGGTACTACATCAAGCAGGGCCTAAAGGCAGTACACAGAGACTTAAAACCAATATGCCTATGAACTGGCATCCAGTGAAGTTGAACTAGAGCTTTGGAAGTGGATTGCCGATATCCTTTTAGACAGGAGGCTCGAGCATTCCATATGGGAGGCAGGCCAGGTTCCTCAAACTGTTTTTGAGCATGGCCCAGCCTTTCTGACACTGAAACAGGGAGGGGGACAGCATTGGGGAAGCTGGAGCATCTACAATTCCCTCCGTCAAGACCCAGTGGTGGTGGCTGGGTTTCACAAGAAACTCATAGAATACTTAGCCCTCAATGACACAAGGGAAATGGACAAATGCATAGTGTGGGATGCCATCAAACAGTTGTTAGGGGGATCTTTATTCAGGAGGCTGATAGAGAAATAAGTTACTTACATTCGGTAATGTTCTGTAGGGAAGAGACTATCTAGATGCAGATCCCTCACAATGTAAATATTCCCCAGGAGTCAGACTGGATCCGAAAAACTATTCAGTAGTACTTGTGCATTCCGGAAATTGTGGCCTTGCAGCTGCACTGATGTCGTTCTGTTCCGGTAATGATGTGTAAGGCATATATAGTGCCCACTCCCACACTCTGATGTCAGTTGCTTTCAAGACTGTTTGCGCCCTCAGATGCATAGCCCCAAAATCAAATTGGTAGACAGTGCACAGATTCCTCGATGTAGGATCTTATAAAAGTATAGAGTCCAATCACAGAACAAGAAGGATGGAAAGGTCGGCAAGGAATCTGTGGGCAGATGAGAGTTCCTACCAGAAAAAGTGTAACTAAAGAGAAGTAGCTTGTTCTTCTGATAGAGACTTCTAGCTGCTGAATCTTCACCTTTTGAAAAGATACCAAACGAGTACCTATTTGGAAGTGGGTCTGTGATTGGACCCAATCCAGAAAGTCCTGCAGGACCAAGCGGGCAAAATGCCCCTCTTCGTGGGCCTGACTGTCCAGACAGTAGTGCTTTGTGAACACATGGAGGGACATCCACCTAGCTGCCCATCAGATGTATAGGACAGGGACTCCACATGTTGATGCAGTGGTAGCAGCGTTGGACCTGTTGCAATGAGCATGTAGTCCTTCTGGAGGCTGCTGCTTTTTGGCCAGAGAATAGCAGATCTTTATGCAGAGCATGATCCAGCGGAGATGGACCTCTCCTGCACTGCATTGCTTTTCTTCACTCCAGGGAACCCCGCAAAGAGCTAATCGTACTCCTGGTGTTCCTTGGTACGATCTATGTAAAAGCTCACTTTCTCTTAGGGTCCAAATGATGGAGTCTCTCCTCCTCCTTAGAGGGGTGAGACCGAGCATAGAATGCCAGCAGGGTGATGGTTTGACTGACGTGGAACAGCATCACAACTTTTGGCAGTAGAGAGGCGCAAGTCAGTAGAACCAGTTTCTGTGGCAAGAAGGATGTGTAAGGTGGAGTAACACAAAGGCCCTGAACCTCACTCACTCACCATGCCGAGGTGATGGCAGTGAGGAATGAAATCTGGATGGTAAGAAGACATAAGGGACAACTGTGAAATGGCTCCAGCAGATTGCACATTCGATACGTCAGGACCAGAATAAGGTCCCATTGGGACATCGCAAACGGAGAAGTGGGAAACATTGTTGTAGCCTTTCAAAACTGGTGATTTAAACAGTGAGGGTGATCTGGCAACCGTTAGAAAGCCAAATGGGCCATGCCCGAAGCAAAGCCTTGACAGGTAAGAGAGAGAAGATAACTTGAACTGAAGGGGGTCAATCTGGTGTGTGCAGCACCAAGCCACAAATTTGTTCCAACTACAGGTGTATACAGTTTTTGTATATGGATGCCTGGCTGGCAGGATGCCATCAACCACCTTCGGAGGAAGGTCGAAGGTGTTCAGCTGTCACCACTGAATCTCCAAGCATGAAAGTGGAGATTGCGAAGGCACTGGTGCAAAACCCTGAGCTGTTGCTGCAACAGCAGGTCCTCTTGTAGAGGCAGCCTGATTGGAGGACATATGTTCCAGCCCAGGAGTTCTGGGTTCCATATTATCTGTGCCCAATCCGGAGCCACTAGGATGACTTGAGCCTGGTCAGTCCTTATCTTCTTGAGGGACATATAGTTACCCAGCTACCAAAGGACATGATACCCCTTAAAGCAGCACCATACACTTTGTTTTAATAATGACAGAGGGATCACCTTAATAAAAATTAATCGCTCTCCCTCCCTCCGGCCATTTTTTTAATACACCTTCTAGGACTTCACTACCAGTTATACCCACACACCCTTACGGCTTCATCAAAAGATCGCCAAAAGGATACCCTGCGGGGATCCTGTAGGGCATTGCAGTGCCGGCCCGATTAGGAGCAAAAGCCCAATGATGAAGCATGACATCCTTTGGGGTGTGTGAGGGCATCAAGATGAGGACACACTGTCCCCCACAATTAGAGTAGTACACAACAAGAGTAGTGAAGTAGTGTGGCTCACTGGTTAGAGGCGGCAGACCCGAGAGCAGAGGACGGCCCGGGACCAGGGTTCGATTCCCGGCGCGGCAGGTTTCTGGACCAGGGTCAGCGGACTCGATAATTCTCTCGCCTCGGTGCCCACTCTGATCAGCGATCACACTCGGCATCTCTGGGCATTAGCTTGCCTCATCTTCACTAACGGCCCCACCAGACCGCCGGGGATGCCTGGTCTCACCCTGGAGATACCCATTAAGGGACCATCTCTCAGGGAAGCCAGGAAGGGTTTCGCAGCGGTCGAAGCGCCTTGGGACCCTACGGGTAAGTAGTGCGCTATATAAATGCCTATACATTTACATTTACATACATTTACATTTACTCTTACTTCCCTTCTTTCTCTCTTTACTTGGGAACAGTGACTCCCTTTTGGTATATGTCTGTTGATAGCCAGACTGGCCCTTTAGGAGGCATCACTGAGTGCTCGTACCTAAATTAAACGGCTTGTTTAGGAACCCTGTGGCGAGCCAAACCGGAGTTTTAGCATTTATACAGACAGTGGAAGGCATAGGCAATGTCTGTGGTTTGTTTAGCGTTGCATTTCTTAAAAATATGTGAGGGCTGGACAATTACAGATTGATCACTCCAGGACTCACTATGGTATAATAATATATTTGTAGTTTAGAGGGGGTCTCTAAGGTTTGAAATGCTTTATAGTTGGAGTGTCAACACTGGCTTGACCACATACGTTTGCTGTCTCACTATGCCTGCATTTGCACCAAGGAATCTGCAGAAGGGAAATGGGGGAGGTTCTCTCAAGACTATCTTGCACTCTACAAGTTAGTTTTCACCTTCAACACCACTTCAATTTTCCTTAGTAGTATCTCCTTCCATAGACGTATTTCCAATTAAGGGACCTGATGGGAGCTGGGTGTTGTCTATCCCATAATGCCCTTTTGATAAATGTAATGCCTAAAGTAACGGGATTCACTGTGAATCAGCTCAGGCAGGTATTGGTGCTCGAGTATTTTACGTTCCAGATAGAGAAGTAGATGCTTACATGGATGTCTATATTTGGTCTCTCATTTGCTCAGGTGTTGATTCCTTTTCAGGCAGGTGGTTCAACGTGCTGTTCTTCACCATCTCGAACCCCGCCCAAGATAGAAAGAACTGCTAGACAAGCCAGGAGTAGAGCATTCAGCCTTGCCCTAATGCATGGCAGCTGTGGTGTCTCCTGCAGATTAATATTCATTCCATTTATCATATTTCTTTTCTGCACCAGCATTGCTTTTATGTTAACAATAAATGTCTTCAACTACTTGTGAGGTTCCATTATCGGCTGACGTCAACAAGCTGACAAGAATATTGTAATTTAAAGACAATTTTACCGCCTTCTATCTGCATGTATGATTGCTTATTAATAATAGGGCACTAAGTGAGACTTTCTTTGTTTGAAAAAAATAGTGCTGTGTTTTGAGATTTTCTCTCCAAAAGACATTGGTCATACTATTCCCTATCAGAAGTCTGATAGAAGGTAGGAGGACATATTGTTGACTATGAAACCTTTAACAGCATGATGTTAAAGCATCTTTATTCCACTTATCCCCTGAAATTCGGTCTGCCCATGCACTGCTCATGAACCGTGTTCCAGAGAGACACTTCTGAGCCACAAAGTAAAGCCAAGGCAGGGCCAGGTCAACATATCAATGACTATTTGCGAGGTACAAGCGCCGTCCAGGACCGAGTCTTCAGCATTTGAGCCAGAAGGTGTGTTCATATCATGGTGAAATAAGAGGTCCCCCATCAATATAGGGGACATCCAAGAATAACAGGCACATTGGTGCCACGTTCCTGTTGGTTGAGAAGGATAAATTGCTTAAAGGCATTAACTCCCGATTAATACACAATAGAAGGATTCGACAGGCGATTGGAACCTTGAAAACTGAGAAGCAGCTTCTGATTAGCTATAGGAAAAAAGTTTTTCGCTCATCGTGTGGAGCCCTAAGGAGCCCCGCGCACAGAGAACTAAGGATAATATTGCCTTATTCACCTCTTTATCTGATGAGGTGTTTTAAATAAACAAGGGAGACTATTATTCACTTTGTCTTGAAGAAAGTGGTGACTATCGGAGGAATACCACCGAAACGCGTCAACGCACTTGTGTATTCACCAGATTGTTTCCAAGGAACATGTTCATGTTCAATAGATGATTGTATTAATGGACATATGAACATACAAATGATATGAATTCCATGTGGAACAATCCCATTATGATGTGACTATTATATTGCACTTCTTTTTTCTTTTTTTGTCTCTTATTAATTATTCTTTTGTCAGGATTTTTATGAAGTTATGACTTTTATTTCCTTTTTTATAAAGAAACAATACTGTTTTTAATAAATCCATATATATTTTATATGTACCTTGGTGGTTACTAGTATTTGTATTATAATTGCCTAAGAGGGTCCG
Source organism: Lissotriton vulgaris (assembly GCF_964263255.1). Classification (NCBI taxonomy): domain Eukaryota; kingdom Metazoa; phylum Chordata; class Amphibia; order Caudata; family Salamandridae; genus Lissotriton; species Lissotriton vulgaris. The sequence goes on from NC_141697.1 coordinate 1,040,299,609, forward strand.
TCTGGATGACTGTGTATGTGAGGATTGTGTACATTTGCCTTACTTAAGCTAGATATTCATCTGAATGAAATGAATGTTGAGAACCTTTTGGTGATCCCAAGAGTACTCTGAATTGTTTAACAACGTATCAACCACAACAGTCAAAGACCACAACACAACTCTGGCGAGAAAGGGAGGCCCCTGTCAATTCAGTCACTTCAATCTTCCTTGAAGCTCCAATCTCACAGCAGTGTTCAGTGCTGCACTCCACCATTCGATAAGCCAACATCACCCTCCTCTGTGCTCACCCTTGAACACTAATTAATTGAGTTATCTCTAAGAATCTCCGATAGAAACTAGTGGTGGCAAGTCCATTTAATGTTGTAGGGTGCAGCTAACTGACTAAGAGTGGAGCTCAGTTAAGCCCTTAGGAGGCGCCAGCATTCTGCGTCACCATCTTTTTCCCTATTTCTATGCCCAACTAGGAAAGGGAAACACTAGAGGATTCGGAAGAACATTTAAACAATATGTACCTAGATATATGTCACATGGAACTGATTTCAGGAAAAGCCTCAGGCCCGACTGTATTTGGGCCAAATCTTACAAAATTTTCACGCAACCTATTGCCTCACTCTTCTATAAAAAGATTAAAGAAATTATGAAAGCAGGAAAAGCCCCTGTAACATTGAAGGCCACAATATCTTGTTTAAAATGTAAAGTTCCATCTGACTGCGGGTCATATCGACCATAATCTTTGAAACATTTTAACCTTAAAATTTACTCTAGAGTCTTCTACAAGAGACTGTTAGATTGACTAAAACAAGTGGCCTCTATCTTCCGACATGGGTCTTTGGCAAAGTGAGATGCCACCTATCACACAAACATGGCCATCTGTCTGATTGAGTGCGCACAAACAATAAAGGATCTAATGGTAATTTTAATTCTATCTGAGAAGGCATATCATTAAGCAAACAGACACGCATTACCACCAATGTGATCTTGCGGACACAGGTTTCACCCACATGGTCTGGAGCTGCCCTGTGTTGATACAATTTTGCACAAAAGTAATAGCTGAAGTGGAGCACACATGGAACAGGAGGTCGCTTCAACAAACAGAAATAAGTTTATTGAGGTTGTAGGTCCGACAGAAGCAGAAGAAAGCTACCAATAGATTTTTAGTCCTAGCCCTACTTCTCGCATAGAGAGATATAGCAATGCACTGGCGATCACCTGAGGAGCCACTGCATAATAGATGGGAAAAAAGGTGATGAGGCATAGTCATTCGTGGAAGTTCTGCTCTGCCCTCAGAGGAACATCGGAGTATGCGTTAAAAACCACAATAGCAGCCCAATGGATGGAGATAGTTACGTCCTTAATGGAGGCTGAGGAGTGAACTGTATCACAATAAGGTTAGGGACCTGATGTGAGGGGCCTCTCCACACATCTGTTGGGCTGTATGTAGAAATGAAATGTAACACATATATCAAATTTGAAGCTCATGAAACCTAATAAAAATCAATGTAAAAAAGTCACAAAAACGTCATACAGTATACTGGTTAAAAATACCTATGTGATGAAACATAGTATGAAACAAAAATGTAAACTATATATGATAACAAAATGTAATACAAAAATGAGATTACAAAATGTTTGTAATTATAGAAACACATATACATGTATATCAAACTAAACAAATATGAAATGAAAATATTTTGTCAAATATATATGTTAAAATAAAGCACGAAAAAGTACATACACTTGTTTTTAAAACAACGTTAAAGAAAATATATATATATGCTGAAAAAGGGATTTGATTGGGTATCTTGACAGCTCCTGTGGGAGATGAGGAGCAGGATTAATATTGTGCCAGTATTTATAAAAATGGTCCAATGATCTACTCAGACATAAGGGCTAAAATGCTGCATAGTGGGAGACGATCATCAAATAACAGATGCCCACTGTCGCCTGTATCATATGGTATCCATATGGATCCACTCACGAGGAAATTAGCAGAGGCGATTACATCGCTCAAAGGCTTGAACTGCCAACTGAATGCAGATGTTGCAATTTCCAGTTTGGAAGACGCCTTTCAGATAATGGAGTCACTTTCATTTGAGTTTGGAGCATTATCAGCCTGTAAATCAAACCAGGTGAAAACATAGATTCTACTAGCAAGGGGATTAGTGATTGGTACAGAAACAAGATACGTGGGGGTCACACTTCGAAAATGTTTTGATTCCACATTTAAGTTGAACTGTGATCAACTACGATTAAATGAACACAGACTATGCAGATTTGTTAAAGAAACGGAAATATTTCCCTATATCACTTCTTGGAATAATATAATCACAATTATGATGTTGCCAAAACAGTTCTATATATTTAGCTATACACACTTGTGTGTCTGCTTAATTCATCTCAAAAACTGGTCTCTGGAACTGTGTGGCATTGAAAGGAGGAAACGGACATTGCTAAAATGCCATGGGAGAGGGTCAGATAGTCTTTGTCAGACTGGTATTTGTATGATTGGGCAACTAAGTGGAAGCAACTTTACCTGTTGTAACAAAACAAAATAATAGTTTCAATGTGTTTGATATTCTCTTCGTCCGAGGATGCGGACATACTCTGAACATCTTGGGTAGGCGCAGTGTTTTTGGCAAGCACCAACTATTATAAGAGCGCACGCAGCTTTCTGTACTGCACGTGCACTTCATTACATAGCAATGTGAACTTGAATTTCCAGCAACTTTATTGCACAACATGCAAGTTTGGCTCATCTTTACTGGAACAAAATTGCAAAAGCCCAAAGAGCACACTGTTAATGGTTCAGAATGGGCTGCGGATTGAAAAACTGCCACTGGATGTAGTGGGGCTTTCTGGCTTCTTAACTACGCCCTACAAAATATTTGCTGGACGTTACATATGTGTTGTGATGCTATGATTACTTGTCTGTAATCCCCATCACTCTTAGTCCTACTCATCTCCACCCAGTCATCACTAATGAGATATTCCACTGACAGGAAACACAACAGGAAACTCTTTTTGGCTCCACCTACCCTCCAACCAGGGGCTATAATTACATAGTCAACAGAAAGCACTTCCTTACCTACCAAGCAACAAAGGCCTGAACAGGGAGGGTAGGTGGGAAGTATGACTGGTTCGAGGACGAGTAGGACCAAGAGTAATGGGGATTACCAGTAAGTAATCATAGCATTACCTCTACATCCCTCGTCCTCGACCCAGTCATCACTAATGAGGCATACCAAAGCAACCACACAAGAAGGCCTTTGGCACACCACACATAGAACACAGACTGAACACAAAAGCGGAGTGCAGCAAGTGAAAAAACACTTTAATAAATACACAGACATCAGTGAGGGAACATGCCCCACAGCACGCAACACACCTCAACCAAAATTGGTCCGGTCTGACAGAGTACAATTCAGACGATACTGCTTCACAAAAGTAGAATCAGACGCTCAAGTCCCAGCCTGACAGTTCTCATCAAGGGAAACCCCATGAAAAGCAGCCCAGGTAGCAGAAACACCCCTAGTGAAATGGGCCTGAACCCCAGAAGGACAAGGCAAACCAGAGCCTTAATAAGCCAGAGAAATAACAGACTTGAGCCAGCACCCCAGAGTAAGACGGGAAGCAGCCTTTCCTTGACCAGCCAGACCAAAGGTCACAAAGAGAGAGTTGTAAGAATGAAACACCGCAGAGCGGGCAACATAAATAGACAACGCACACTTCACATCAAGAGTGTGCAGCAACAGCTCAGCAGGAGAGGAAGGAGAGGGACAGAAAGTAGGAAGGATCAACTCCTGACAGGAATGAAACTGAGAACAAATCTTCAGAACAAACCCAGGATCCAAAGAGAGGACCACTGCGTCATCCAAGAACCGCAAAAAGGGAAAACAACAACGCAAGGCAGTGAGCTCACCCAACCGCTGAGCAGAAGTAACAGCAACCAGAAAAGCCACCATAAAAGAGAGGAACTTAAGGTCAACAGACTCCAACGGCTCAAAAGGAAAGGACTGCAGAGCACCCAAGACCAAGTAAAGATCCCAAGGAGGAACTGAAGAAAGAGCAGAAGGAGAGAAGAGAGAAAAACTCCGGAACAACCGAGAAAACCAACAACCCATCCGAAGACGGGAGCGCCACCGGATCCTGGAAGGCCCGAACAGCAGCCCACTGACCTTTCAGAGGAGACAAGGCATAGTGCTTCTGAAACCCATCCAGAAAAAACTGAAGAATAGAAGCGATAGGGAAAGAGGTAGAAGACAGACCAAGCCCAGAACACCAGGAGGAGAAGGAAGCCCAATGTTTAGAGTAGGAGGACAAAGTGGACTTCCTACGGGAGGCCTGCGTCACTGTGATGAGGTGGTCAGGCAAACCCTTGACCCGTAGAGACAGGTGTTCAACGTCAGGGTGAGAGGAACCCGGAGGGAGGGAGAGGGCGATCTCAGGGTAGATGGGTTGCGAGGCAGACTCCAAGGAGGACGCACCGCCAGACTCAACAACAACGGGAACCAGGACCTCCGAGGCCAGTGAGGTAAGACAGCCACCACCTGGGCCCTCCCCTGCTGCACCTTCAGCAAGAAGGCCAGAATCAGAGGAAAGGGAGGGGGAGGCATACAGCAACCAATGGGCCCACTGGAGAGACAATGCCTCCACCCCCCAAAGCCCCCAACTCCGGAGTCCGGGAACAAAAGAGGGGAAGCTTGAGCTCAAATGTCCACGGACTCGACAATTCTCGCTTCGGTGCCTGCTCTAATCATGGGTTCTCACTCTGCAACTCTGGGCATTAAGCTTGCTTAATCTCCACAACGGCCCCCTGCACGGGATGCCTGGCTTTCACCTTGGGGATGCCCTGTAGGGGCTATCTCACAGGGAAAAGCCAGGACGGGTTCCCAAGGCAAGCGCCGGGAAACTTCCGGGTAGCTGTGCGCTCAATAAAAATGCAATAATAATAATAATAAACAGTGCATTGGTCCTGGAGGCAAACAACTCCAGCTTGGGAGTCCAGAACCGCCGACAGAGCAGCTGGAAAATCCTGAGGGAGAGACACAAGGTCAGAGATGACGGAAACCTGCGACTCAAGGCATCCACCACCACATTGTCCACACCCCTGATATGCTGAGCAGCGATTGCCAGAAGATGAAGCTCCGCCCAACCAGCAATCACACAGGCCACCACATTCCAGGAAGGACTGCGAGTACTGCCCTGGTGGTTGATGTAAGCCACAGTGACCATGTTGTCGGACCACAATAGGACATACCACCCCAGAAGACGATCCTGGAAGAAACGAAGGGAAAGTTCCACAGCAGACAGCTCCTTCCAATTGGAGGGCAGGCAGGACTCTGACAAGAGGCAACAAGCCTGAAAAGCCCACTGACCCAGAGTTGTTCCCCAACCGGACGCACTGGCATCCGTTGTCAACACCACCTGAGGCGGTAGGTGAATCCACATCCCTTTGGAGAGATGGGAAGAATCCAGCCACCACTGGAGAGCAGACACAACCTCTAGAGACACTGGCACAGAGACAGCATAGTCCTGAACTGGAAAAGGCACCCAATGGTGAAGATGCCACAGCAGTGGCCAAAGAGGAAATCTGGCCTAGGGCACCGGGAAGACAGTCGCAACCATATGACCCTGAAGCTCGAGCCACTGAAGGAGGGGAGCCGCAGACTGGGACAACAACCTCCTCAATAGGAACTGAAGGCTCAGAATCCGGGAATCTGGAAGGAACACCTTGCCCAGGATCAAATCCAAGACGGCCCAATGACAGACCTCCGAGTGGCAGGAAGTAGTTGGCATTTCGGAAAGTTCAGGAGAAACCCATGGTGCTCTAGTGTACAAATGATCAAGGACAGGAGCTGCGACAGGACCGTAAGGGAAGGAGGCTGGAGCAGCCAATCATTTAAGTAAGGAAACACTGACATTCCCAGGAGGTGAAGATGGGCCACCAAGGGAGCCACCACCTTGGTGAACACTTAAGGAGCGGATCTGAGACCAAACGGAAAGACACAGAACTGTCAATGATGACCCTCAAGGCAGAAGCGCAGGAATTTCTGATCCTCCAGCACCACTGGCACATGAAGATAGGTGTCCTCGATATCCAGGATAGACATCACCCAGCCGGCCTGAATCAAAGGGATCACCGGTTGCAAGGTCTCCATCTTGAAAGGGCTCTTTCGGACAAACAAGTTCAGACGCCGGTGATTGATGACAATCTGAAAACCCCTGGTGACTTTTGGAACAAGAAAGATGATTGAATAGGTCCCCATACCCCACTTCAACCGGGGAACAGGCACAATCGCCTTCTTCAGGTGTAAAGACCGAACACCTTCCAACAATGACTGACGTTGAGACTGGTTCAAGGGTGCCGGAGTTCGCACTACGCCCGAGGGAGGAGGAAGGGACAGAAACTCAATCTGATACCCATGGTCCAGGACATCCAGCACCCACTGATCAGAGGTCGTCAGACGCCGAGCAGGAAGGAACAACCTCAGCCTCCCACCAACCACTGGTTGACCACCAGCATGATCGACCCCGGGGGCAGCATAGTCAGGAACGCTGCAGACCTTGTCCAGCATCCAGCGGGGGGCTTCTTCTGGAACTTTTGGAGGAAACTCCTACCAGCTCCTTTCTAGCCCCTAAAGGGTGACTCCTAAAACTGTGAAGTCTGGCGGAAGGTCTTGGCATGAGAGAAGGTAGAGTCCTTACGAGAAGGCTGACGTCGGAAGGGCAAAGAATGCTTCCGCTCTTTGAACACTTTGTGAAGTTTATCTTCAAGAGCGTCCCCAAAAAGACGAGGCCCAGTAAATGGCAACTGCAATACCATCGATCTCTGAGCGGCGTACGCATTCCAACCCTTCAATAACAGGTTCCGCCAAGCGGCAATAGAGGAACCACAGGACAAGGCAGAAGTGCTCACAGAGTCAAAGGCAATGTCCAAGAGGAATTGGGTCTGACGTTCTATGGATTCCAGCAGGTCCGGACAACTGCCCCACCCCCCTCCCCCTCTGCATCATGAAAAACAAAGTCTTAAAGTCTGTCAACAAGGATTGTGCGACATAAGCCCCGTAAACACCAGAACGAATAGCAAGGTGGGAGCCTGCATAAGATTTCTTCAACGCAGAGTCATTCTTCTTCAGTACAGTATCATCCGCCATAGAAGGACGGCCCACTAAACTGGCAACAATGGAATCCACATGCACTGACTCAGGAATAGAATCCTCCATGTCCTGCAAAGGATACAGTTTGGACATAAAGCGAGGCATCATGATGTTTATTTATTATTTATTTAGAAGTTTTCTATAGCGCTAACAATACCCGAAGGTAGCAGAGGGCTTTACAGTACAGGGAATGAAAAAAAGAGAACAACATGACATGTAACAAATAAAAGCGATCAACGAAAGACAATTTGGAAGGAGGAAAAGTTCGGACAGCAGGACTTCTTGGTAACAGGGTTCAGAGTTACCACATAGTTCTGGGAATGCTTGCTGAACCTAGTTACCTACAACCTAGGGAAAGGGTAAGGAACAAGGATTTAGGTTGGCTCTTGAATTCCGCATAAGACGGTATGGTTCTGATGTGGGGGGGATGGAGTTCCATATTTTGGGGGCATTTCCTGTAAAGGCGCAGTCCGCAGTTCTCTTCTTTCTGGTGTTTGGTAGGATGAGCAGCAGGGCGTTGGAGCGTCTCAAATTTCTAACTTGGCCTGCTTTTTTGAGCTTGTTTGCCAAGTATTCTGGTTTGCCGGTATGGAGGGCCTTGTGGGTTAGGCAGGCCGTTCTGAAGGTACTACGCATTTCCACAGGAAGCCATTCGAGTTCTTTGAGTGCCGGGGAGATGTGGTCGAATTTTTTGCAGCCTGTGATCATTCTCACAGCCGCGTGAAGTCTTGTTTTTAGTGGGGCCAGGTGCGATTCGGGGATGCGGAGGATTGAGTTCCCATAGTCCAGTCTTGATAGCACTAGAGATTGCGTGGCTAGTTTGAGGTCCTTGTTGGGAATGTAAGGTTTGATTTTGTTCAGAAGTCTGAGGTTAAAGAATGCACTTTTTTCGCCGAGTTCTTGATGTGATTTGTCAAGGTTAGTTAGGGGTCTAGGGTGAAACCCAGAGATTTTACGGAGTCAGCTAGCGTGAGATTACCTTTAAGAGCATCGATCGACTTCAGCCACTCGGTGATTCGAGGGTTGTCTTCTTTGTTTGAGATGAGAAGTGTTTCAGTCTTGTCAGGATTGAGTTTCAGGTGATTCTTTGTCAGCCAATCTTGAACATCATTACGGACATCATTTAGTCTGTGGATGTCATTGAGAGAAGAGGTCTCCAGGTAAATCTGCGTGTCATCCGCGTAGAGGTGGAAGTGGATGTTGGCATTCCTGAGTAGCTTGGCAAGCGGTTCCATATAGATGTTAAAGAGCTGAGGAGAGAGCACTGATCCTTGAGGGACACCCTTATTGACTTGTTGGGTTTCGGAGGTAAAATTCTTTATTTTTATTATTTGCGAGCGGTTATGTAGAAAGGAGGAAAACCATTTGAGTACTACCCTGCCGAGGCCAGCTCTTACTTGAAGGGTCTTTATGAGGAGCTTATGGTCCACCGTGTCGAATGCTGCAGAGAGATCAAGGAGTAATAGGAGGCAGCACTTGTCTGAGTCAAGAGAGCCATGAATGTAGTCTATGATGTTCAGCATCGCAGTTTCTGTGCTGCGGTCTTGTCGGAAGCCGGATTGGAGGGGGTCCAGGATATTGATGTTGATCCTTCCATTTCTTCTAAAGGACATCCATCACAAAGGGGTGGATAGGGAGAGAAGTAGTAACAGGCTTCCGAAACTGTGGCAGACCACATCCTGGGAAGTACTGGCCACAGCATCATCCGGAAACCCCATGTTCCCTCGTACATGAAGATGAATGTCAGGCAATAACTCCTTGGAAATATATTTCCATTTCTGATCCACCGCACCCAAGGAAGAGTCATCAGAAGACTCCGAGGAAGATATGTCCGAATAGATGTCAACACCCCCACCAGAACAACCCCCAACAGACTTCTTGGAGGACTTAAGAACTGGCAAAGTCTACAAAATCAGGCGCTTCAATCTGCCATCATCCAACCTGGCCCCCTTCACAGGAGGGGCAGAATCCCCACTGTCCACTGGAGAATAGGAAGAGGAGACAGGAGACATATGCTTTCGTTTCTCTTGCTGTTTCCCCATTATAAAACACCAAAGATAGGACCCAGAGCACGCAAGCAACAGAGGTAAGTACAGGACCACAGCATGACACCCCTCCCCCCCTCAATTAAAAAAAAAAGCCGGAAACCGCCCCTCGAATCAAACCGGTACACCAAACAGCTGAGTGCAACACGCGAAATCAGTGGGTGGGGGCGTGGCCAGTCAAGCCAGAAACCAATCCCGCCCGCCGAAGGCCGAAAACAGGCAGAGAGCCAGGAAACGCAGTCTGTCACCCACGTTCCCCACTGAGCCCACCCCCGGCGCCATTACCCACGAGGACGCCTGGAATAGTAGGCAAACTTGCCCAAATGCCATAGAGCACTCCGTAGCCCAATCCAGGCACCCGCACTATACACAAGTAGCGGAGCATTCGGAACCCAAACCCAGGCGCTCCACAATGTTCAGATGATACATAAGAAAATAGAAGGGAGCACCCGGAGCCCAACCTGGGCTCACCACATTGTGCAGGCAGCACCAGAAAAAAGAGAAGGGAGAACCCGGAGCCCAACCCGGGCGCTCCACAACGACCAGGCAGAAGAAGCAGAATGGAGCAACTGGCGCTCCAACCACGAAGAGTGCCCAAGGCCCCACCCCTACCCCCAACGGGACCCAAATGACACCACGACCGGCGGCGGGAACCACAGCCAGGGGAACCGGAGGAGGACTCACCAGACAGCAGGACTCCAGGAAACCAGCGCAGTCCAGCAGTACCGGTAACGGTGAACCCGAAGGAATCCAGGAAGCCAGGCAACCCGACTCAAGCAGCTCTCACGAAGCTCCGTAAGCATCCCCAGAGCCCAGCACAGGACAAACACAGAGCAGGCAAGTGTCTAGTACCTACCCAAGCATCCCCAGTCAGGTCCACCGCCAGGAAACAAAACAGGAAGAGCTTTATGTTTATGTTTAGGTCTCTTATATAGCGCACATGTTTTCCCCGATTGCTTTTTTTTCCAAATGTGAGGGTTATTCATGTTTGCGTCACTGTGTGATTTTTCTCTGTCCCAGACAACACCCCATATTTTTCCTGTTCCTGTCATTAAATGAGATGTCTGTTTGCAACTAGTTTAGTTCGAATGAGGCCTCAGATGAAAGTGGAAGGTTCAGAAATAAGTAATCAACAGAAGCTTAAATTTCATCATAAATCTACAGCCTTATTCCGAGATCTGAGCACAGCTTGTCAAAGTTTGAATCTCATGGCCAATACAATGAGTTTGAAAATAGTAAAATTTGATTTATACACCCCTGGCAAACAACAAAGGCAAAGGATGAAGTAGTATGTTTAAACACAAGTTTTTATTATTGTACTAAATGCTGCTGTGAGCCAGTATATCTAGTGATATCTGCATATTGCAAACCTAGCTAGTAATCAACGGAGTGCTATATGAGGTCCCAGCATCAATGGACCAATATCATACAGCAAATAACAACCTTCACCGATTGTATCTGAAAGTGACAGACCCAAGATGGACAAAGATAAAAAAACTATGAACACTAAATCACCCAAGATAAAGACCTGAGCAGAGCATTTTTTTATATTTGATTTCTGAGATGTTTGTGATGGAAAAGATTCAGACAAAAGCAGCACTGGCATAGGAGAGTGCACAGTTGAAAAGAACAATCAGCAGGAATGATTACAACACTGGTGGCATACATAAAATATTAAAAAGCAAAAAAAATTGTGACTGCTAAGTAGTATAGCTATTTTATGTTTCCAATTCTTTTTCCACTCAACTTAATTCAATACAAGTCTTTCTGGGGCTTCAGCTTAAGCCTTACAATTCCAAAATTCTTCTTTAAAATGTAAGATATGAGGCATTCTAGAACCAGACCTGCCACTCACATGGTGCCACAATGTGACACTCAATATTGGCTCCCTTCACACAGTCACATGGTGAGAAGCCGATATCACATGGTGGCAGAGAAAACGAGATGAAAACCACTGTAAACTGTTCATTCAGTTTCAGCTCATTTTCATAGCCTTTAAACTGGCGACATACTTTAAGGGGTATGGAAACACCCTAGGACATTGCCTCAACAAGGCTTTGTTCTTAGGGGGGGATTGGGAGGGGCTGAGGATTAAAAGCACTTGTAGGTACTACTCGGCACAAGGCCCTGCCCCTCCTAGGCCCCACCCCCTCCTCAAATGGTGAATATTGTGTTTTGAGTTGGCAGGTCTGTAGAACTCACCATGCAAAAAAGAATATCAAACTCTTTTAATTTGCCCAAGATTTCACAAACAGATAAAACTGGACGTGATGCACCTATTACTAAAGATGAAATCCTATCAGCTATAAAATCCCTTAAAAAGAACACATCTCCTGGTCCAGTTTGGATTACAGCAGAATTTTACAAAGAATTTCAGTTACACATGTTACCTTTTTTACATCAGCTATTTAAGTTTTTGGGAACCACAGGAACTACTTGGGCTCTTTTACAGAAGCTTTAATTATAGTACTTCTGAAACCAGACAAAGATCCCACTCTTGTGTCTAATTATCGCCCCATATCCTTAATTAATTAAGATTGTAAATTATATGCTAAAATACTTGCTACTAGATTGGCTCCCATATTAGACTCTATCATACACCCTGACCAGTCTGGATTTATGAAGAATAGATATTCTGCTAATAATACAAGAACCTTGCTACATAATATTGAACAAAGTCCTACTTTAACCTTGCCATCAGGAATTTTAGCCTTAGATACTAAGAAAGCATTTGATAAAATCCATTGGCAATTTTTATTTTTTACGCTAACCTCATTTAATTTTGGGGATATTTTTATACGCATGATTTCAGCTTTATATTTTGCTTCTACTGCTCGTTTTTTAATTAATGGCCAAGTCTCAAATCAATTTTCGCTTTTTAGAGGTGCAATACAAGGTTGTCCTCTTTCTCCTCTTTTATTTTTAATTGGCCTTGAACCTTTCCTTACCTCTATAAAAATGTGATACTATTAAAGGAATTAATATTAAAGATGTTATTGTTAAAACCCTTGCTTATGCGGATGATGTTCTTTTATTTGTTAGCGACCCTATATCTTTATTCCCATCAATAATGGAAATTATAACAAATTACTCTACAGTTTCGGGATATACTTTAAATACCAACAAAACAGATTTTTGTCCTTTAAATGTTTATTGCACTCCTGATATGCTTCCCATGCGTGGAATTATTTGGCAAAGGAATGAGTTAAAATGTCTTGGAATTTTATTTTCCTCGTCTATAAAATCCACAATAAATTTAAATTTATTTTATGGACCCATAAATTACCTTGTAATAGTTATAAGAAATTAAAAGTACCTAAACGTAATGCTGGATTTGGTATCCCAGACTTTTTTCTTTACCATAAAGCTTTTATTTTAAAACAAAGTTCATTATAGTTTAACCATTCCTTTTTAAATAATCCTCCTGCGTGGCTATGTATTGAGAAGTCAATAGTATGTCCATTTCCATTACCTACTTTGGTGTCTAGGTGTAATAATGCTACACTCTTTCAAAAATCAGTTATTATTAAATCTACTAAAATGTTATTCAATGATCTTGACTTAATTTTCTTCATTCCCATGAATAATACTGATGAATTATCTCTATGGTAAAGTAGTATTATTAAATTGAATAGAAATATTAGTTTCTGGTCTTCATGGATTAAAGCTGGTATTTTTTATCTCAAAGTTGTTTATTCCAATAATACCTTTATTTCTTTTTAAACGTTGCAAGAAAAATATGGTTTACTTAAATCTAAACTTATTAAATATCAATGTTTGTGCAATTCAATATTAGATTACTTCCCCAATGATATTCCATCTAAGGTAACAGCTGATTTACCAATTTACATTCAAACAATCTCTGCTTCATCTCATGGGGGTTTCCATTCTATATAAGAAATTATCAGATAAACTAGGTAGCGATTTCGAAATTATTTAAAAGTTTTGAAACAATGAACTTTCACTTTCTTTACCTATTGACACTTGGAAGGATATTTGGCTTAGTAGTGTATCTGGTTGGCTACCTGTTTCAATTTACCAAACCAATTCTTATATCTTATACAATTGTTTGTGGACTCCATTACGTTTATTTAATGCTAAACTTCTTCCCTCTGCTGATTGTTGGCATTGTAAATTACATCCAGGTACCTTACAACATATGCTTTTTGATTGCCCTTTAGTTTTTAAATTTTGGTCTGAAGTTTGGGATATCATAAAAAAGATTTTAAATCTGATGTTTCCTATCAATTCATATTATGTAATATGTTATTTTAACACAAAATGTACATGATTTAGAAAGCAAACTTTTTAATTTCCTAATCTCTGCTGCGTTAAAATCCATCAATTTGTGTTGGAAAGACGTGTCTATGCTATCTGTTAATGGTTGGTGGTTGTGGGTTATCTTTACTAGAAGAGGTGCTCAATTATCCATAAATGGGATTAATCAGAATTCAATCGCCTATCAATCTTTTTGGACACCTGTTGATGTATATTTATCTTCTTAAAGTTGTATTTATAACTTTAGTTTTGATTTTATTTCCAATAGTATATTCGTATTATAGAATATAGTAGCTCTGTATACCCAATATGCACTAGTTGTTAAATTTTTCACCTCCCTCTCCCTCCTTCTAGTCCTCCTTTTTGGATCACTTGAATATGTTCTATCTAAATACCTATTGTAATTTGTTTAATGGTAATGTATAATGTATGATTTGTTCTTTAGGTATTTTTTTGCTATTCAATAATATTTTCTGTATTGTCTTTATTAGTTGTTTATAAACAAAAATTCAATAAAACATTTTGAACTAAAAAAAAAATAATAATATCAAAAGCGTAGTCATTAAATATACTCCACAGACATTCATTTATATATTACAAAGCCTTGTTTTACTGAATCCGTTTTTCTTGGATTTTTAGGAATCTATGTACTTTTGTTCCCCGCTAACCAGGGATAAAGTGCTTGTGTTCTTTCCATTAAACACGGTAAAATGTCCCTTTGCCTGATGGGTACTTTTAAATTACTTTTAATTTACTTTTAAGTCCCTAGTACATGGTACTTCATGTACCCAATGCCTGTAATCAAAAATTACCAGTGGGGCTGCAGCACTGATTGTGCCACCCACTTAAGTTGCCTTTTAAAGCATGTCTCAGGACTACCACGGACATTTCGACCTGGCAAAATAAACTTTTTGCCAGGCTTAAACCTTCCTTTTTAATGCATGCAGTCACCCCTAAGGTAGGCCCTAAAGGCTCACAGAGCAAGGTGCATTGCATTAAAAAAAGGAGGACATGTGAATTTAAGTTTAACTTGTCCTGGCAGTGAACTCCTGAAGTTGTTTTTCACTGTTTTAAGGCTTACCTCTCCCATTGACTAACAATGCGTCACCTTATTACATTTAATAAGAGCTAACTCCAGATTGGAAGTAGATGGAGATATGCTGATTACACTCAAATTAACTAGAATTTAAAATCCTCTTCGATGCTCTAGTCCGATTTTAACTTACATTCTGAAAATGCCACCTCCACCTTTAGAAAGGTGCCATTTTCTTGTTCCAGCCAACTGTTTATCTTCCTGCAAATGTCCTGAGTCACATGTCTGTGAATGGATCTGCTGTTTTGGTCTGTGTATAACTTTCAGACAATTAGACAAAGAGGGGTCTAGGTGTGGACACGATGGGCCATCCTGACTAGATGGCAGAAGAGGCTCTGTACTCAGCAGCACTTACACTTCAAACGGCTTTGCCCACAGCAAACACCTGACAAAAGACCTGCCCTGCTCTTTGCCACCCCAGACAGTTTGGAGCCTGCCCTGCCCTTTGCCACCCCAGACAGTTTGTAACCTTGTCTAGGGTAAGAGGAAGAACATTCCAAAACCATTTTGTGAGGTAGGCAAAGGAATTACCCTACACAAAAGCTGGTATCAGGTATAAAAGAGCGACCTTCAGAACCATTCACCAGAACACTCAGAGACCTGTGGAAAATTCAGAAAGACTGCCCTGCTGCCCTGCTGCCAAGACTGCCCTGCTGCTTGAAGGGCAGTCCTGGTGTCTGTAAAAAGAAGTTTGGACCAATTTGCCTTCATACCTGGCTACCCATTGAGGCTTCAAGGCTCAGCTGGCTGACTTCCAGTGTGAGCTACATGGAAACAACAAGCTTCCAAAGGTTTCCCTGCAACTGCCAAGCTGCAACTGGACCTGCCTGGAGCTGCTGTAGCCCGCTGCTAGCCTCTGCTGGAGTGAATCCTGATCCCAAGGAGGAGTGCCTCAGGTCTTGGACATCTACCTGGCATCAGTGAGAGCTCCTCTTAAAGAAAAAGGTGAAAATCCTGAAGTCTGGCCATTCGCAAAAGCAAATGGGCCCATTCGCACCCAATCTGTGCTTCTGGCCACGACCACCAACAAGAAGCTGTGGTGAGACCTGCTTTTCGCACCAACAGTGACCATCTGTGATGACCAGAAAAGAGAGACATGCACTTTGTGCCAACAGCGACCATCGGCAACGATCAATCTACGGAACGTTTCAGTGACAACCGGCTACAGCAACGACCGTTGAGACACTTGACCTGCTCATCACGCTGAAAGCCTCCTTCTCATAGCCTCCTACAACGTGAACGGAACTTTAAGCATGACTTGAGAAGGTAATCCTTCAATGGAACTAACCTGGTCCCTTTACATAGCTCTGCTTTATTGTGGTCGGCATAAACATATGACTTTCGACCAATTTAGAGTGGCAAGGTAATCACGAGTGCTGCTTTCTTTTTCTTGGCGCTATTTTCACTAAAAACGATACAATTTAATGTCCATGGTTCTCCTGATTGAAATGCTGTCATTTTGATGTCATTTTATTAAAATGTACCCTTTTTTAGGTCTCGCTGAGCCAGCGCATGTGCTGCTCACGAGACATTTAGTGTGTGGCTCCAGAAAATGCTACCACACGCTTTTGTTGGTGGCGGCCTAGAGCTTACGGTTACGCGCAGAAGCGTACGCACCTTGCTCCGCCTCTCCAATGCTCGCTATGCCTCTCCTTCTTACTCTTTTCTTAAGGCTGTAAAGCAATGAGGCTCGAGAATTCTTCTGAGGGGGGCAGGGGGCAACGTGTGAGGGTGGTTGCTTTTGTGGACGATCGGGACGGACAAAGCAGGAAAAGGACTCTGTCTCTTCCTTACTGCCCAGAGAAGACACAGACAATGGCCTCTTCTTTTCTTTGCTGACAGCTGACCCCCCCTTCCTATTATTCCCTCTCTTTCTGTCTTGCTCCTCACTTACTGAAAACCGTGACTTGAAGAAACGGTTCACAACCTCTCTTTCCTTCTTTCATTTAGTTGCTTCTCTGTGAAATGGATCCAAAAAAGAAAAACACTCTTGCGGGAAATGCCCTTTTTTTGACATTTTTCTATTCCAAAGTGCAGCTTCAGGATGGAGAAAAATAAAAGGTTTTAAATATGAAAAATAAATACATAACTAAATAAAGCAATACCGAGTGGTTGCAGAGTGGCCAGATTGGTTTTATTCACATCCAAACACATCAGCCTCTCTTTACAGACTTTGCAGTGAAGCACTAATTTTCTTTTCTCGTCTTTCTTTGAACAGCATTCCTGGATGTATTGCAATACCTGGTTGGTGGGTGGATTAGAAAACAAAATGTGTACCTCTGTGATTATGAATGTGGTCTTTTTAAGCCATACTGTTTACGTTTATTAAGGATATAAGCAACAGACATTGAAACGGTTCTCTTCATGGCCTTGTAGTCATGTCCTTAACTTTTCAGGTAAAACACCTTGCTGATTTCTGAATAGTGAGTGAGAGATCGTTAAGGTAACCATGTTGTTTCTGCTTACATTTCACATGCTTTACTTACTCTTGCACTCCCTATGAGTGTTTGCTTTAACTTTTTTTTTCAGGCAGCATATTACTCAAATGCATAATTTGAATTAAGTCGCATCCTGGTATTTAAAGCAGGGCACAATTGGGTTGTAGCTGAAGGCAGTGTGAGTTTTTCTCAGTGGGGCAGTATGGTGTTCAGTGGGGGAGAAGATGTGGCACTATGGCCAGAGCTGTCGAATTTGGAACCGGGGAGCCGGGTTCAGCCTTCATGACCAGTCCCCAAGACCACTATCATGAGGGAGCCCATTACCATGCTAGACCTTAGAAAGCCCCGCCAGATCTTAGAAGCCCAGGTGTCTTAGCACCAGCAGATGGACCTTTGCAGTGGCAAGCGTTGGTTAACCTTGAAGGCCTGTCCACCACAATCCATACTGAAGTTCACCTTCAGCCTTGCGGGCAGGCCTACGAAGCAGCACACCCTAGAGCAACAGTGATCCGGTCACTGTGACTCAGTCACTGAGGTCACATGAACCTTGAGCAGGTTAGGGCGGTGTGAACAGTGTGACCGCACAGGGTACCTATTTCAGGTGGGTGAGTAGTGTTTGCAAGTATATTATGGTTTAGAAAAAACTTGCTGCCTCCTTCCTGACCTCCTGCAACTTTCAGCAACAATAAAAATGTCATAATAACTTTGGTGATTAATGTTCTTCCTAGAGAGAGATCGGAGTTTTGTCTAGTGAAGGGTTGACTCCTGGAAAGATGGCACAGAGAGTTAATGTGCCTGCTGCAAAGAACTTGTACCATGCAGATCACAAAGTGCACATAATGTTAACTAGGTTAGTAGGTTACAGCTTGTGTCAGAGAGATCCTTTTGTTACTTGCAGTTTATAAGTTAAAATCCTAACATAGAACAGTGAGCTATTAAACTACACTGCCTACTAGTATGGTTGTCATGTGGCTTCTACACCTTGTAGTCCTTTGTCTTATGTAACATTTCCCTATACAGTGATTTACACATGAATAAATGATTGTCTCTGTGTAGTGTCCGAGGCGTACGTGATCTTTGGGGGCACCAACAAATATTGTTGCACAGGAAGCCACCAGCACTAAAGTCTGCCCTGCCATCGAGGCCAGTCTGCCTCAACCATTGGTACCTCCATTGGCCTTGTTTCAGCAGTAGTAGCTGCAACTCACCAAGGATCAGCAATGCAAGATTTGCCCACACACCAAACTAAGTTTGCAAACTTCACACTCTCTGCTTCATGCACAAGCACTTTTAACATATGCTACCTGCTCTGGAGCCACTGGAATTATGCAGCAATGGGGGACAAAATGATGCCGCAGTGTTGACTAAATTATGCAACAAAAAAAAGGGTGCAGCGTAATGCAATATATTTTCTTATACTTTATTATTTAGACATGTTTACACATGTTAAGTCTCTGCAAAGAATCTGTCTCATTAGTATCAGTATAACATTCAAATGCAACAGTGAGAAAGGTGATCAGTTAACCTTTGCCAAGGACTGTCCACTTTGCAGCAACTCAAGTCACGTTTTTTAGTAACTTTGTATCCATTTGAGCTACATAAATGATTAGTTAAAACTGCAAGATTATGCAGTGGATGATGTATTATGTGACAAATATGGCAGAGCCATAATTATATAGAAAACATTTGCAAACTAGGATATTTTGCCATTCATGTTTGAACTGTTCTTGTGGAAGAAGGGAGGAGAAGTGCTAATGAGAGAACTGTGTGGCTTGGAAATAAATGGCTTGTGATTCAACTTTTAAGCATATTTGGGACATTGTGTGATTGGAAATATATTCCACTTTGTGAATGTATTTAAATGCCATTAACTCCTATTAAACCTTAAATAATCAAGTGTATCCATTGGTTGAATTAAATACCACAAAAAGCTGTAACTGGTCGGTGAAAGGCCAAACAAATACAAAAAATTGGGATGTTTGGCACATTCTGGCCACACCTCTGACTCCGCCCACTCATCCAATCGGAGTCTCAGCCCCCCCCCACTTTGACCACTGGGTACAATCATTGGCTTGAAACAGTGCAGCAAGGAGATGTATATATACTCTGTGTGGTGAGGAATTGTAAACTACTGAGGTTTAATTCTTCATCACCCTGGGATTAAGCTCTATTGCGCGCATTCCGTCTCTCTCGTTTTCCTCTCTCTCTCTCTTTCTCTCTCTCCCCCCTTCCTTCACTGCCTCTCTCCTTCACTCTAGTCCTCTCCTCTTTCTCATGTTCTCATCCTTTCTTTATCTCGCACTTTGTCTCTCCATCTCTGTGTCCTCTCCCCGTGTCTCTTTTTTGCACTCTGTGGCATTGTCTGTCTAAAGCACACACACTTGTCTTTCTCCGTTTATCTGTTTTCTCGCCCACCCCGAAATTCTTGCCTTTTCTTCCCTATCAAGTACTGTTTGAACGACGTAAGAAAAATATGATATCTTTATTTAAGGTGTTAAGAATATTGTAACATTTACATCCAGAAAGTCAGATTAGAAATATTTTTTCCTTTAAGGGCAGTAAAAAGTTTTATTTAAATCTATATCCCTAGAAAACATTATATTTTCTAATATTGAAAAGTCTTTTCTCCCAATGGAAATTAAATGTTAATGTTTCTGATCAAAGCATGTATTTTCAAAACGCGCTTTTTAAACGATGTGTGTAATTTTTAGCTCTATTTAGCCTCAGAGCCGTGTGGGTGCAATACAGATTCCATATGCTTTTCTCATCCGTTTCTTGCAGCCTGCTGTAAATTGTGTAGACAACTTGTCCCCAAATGGAGCTAATCACCCGGGACACCGACCCTTATTCCTTACAAACTTGCCACAGTCTCAAAGCTCTCCCTGCACTGCCCCTTGACAGGTCTTGATGTTCTGCTCGCTCTGTAAAAAGAGAACGATTCGAACAGTTAAACATGTCAAGACTGACTCAGGAACTACGGGGCATGTGTTTGCCAAGGACAACTGTCTGGCTTCTCAGGAGAGGAGCAGCAGCTCATTTGCCCTGCCAGTTTTGCATTTTTTCCCTGTCTGATTGGCACTTCTTAGTGCCGCCTGTTGGGTACTGCTTTGAGACAATTTCTTAAGATTAGGTGTCCGGGGAAGAAGTATCCCCTGTGTCCAATAACTCTTTTTATGGTGTATGATCTATCTTCTGCAGATTCTTCACCTCTCCCCCTTCTCTCCTCTTGAGGTTGGGCCAGTACTAGAAAGGTTCCATTATAGGTCCGGGTTGATACTTACATCTGTCTAGTTTCCCCCTCCTTAGGCTTTGGTTGGCCGCCAGGAAAAACAAGCATTGGCATAGCCAATAGGTCTCGCCTTTGGGACCTTATAAGTGTTTAGCCATGCAACAGTTGATGCTGATGCACCAAGGATATTGTGCTGCATAACTAAATACTTATAAGGTCCCAAAAGCGATACCTATTGCCTATGCCAATGCTTGTTCTAAATTGATTTGGGATGTTTTTTTGTAGTGTGTTTTCATTTATTACTGTATGTGTGCTGCATAAATACTTTACACACTGCCTCCAAGTTAAGCCGGACTGCTTTTGTGCCAAGCTACCAGGAGGTTTAGCGATAGCCAGTCCCGGACTGGCCGTTGCGGGCACCGGGCAATCCCCCGGTGCGCCGCACGGGTGGGGGCCGGTTTTGGGCCCCTCGGGGCCGATTTTGTTACAGGGCCGTTCTGCAAAATCGGCCCTGTAACAAAATCGGACGAAACCGGCCCTAGCAAAGAGCTCGGCGGCGCCCCGAACCCCCTCAGGGGGGAGGGGGGGGGGGGGGGGGAGACTGGGCGGCCGAGCACTTTGCCAGTGCCGGTTTTGTTTCCCAGTCCGGCCCTGGCAATAGCTAATATAGTGAAATTTGTGGAGCCCCATGACAAGGATTGTGGTTATTGCGAGTGCGGGGCTTACACCCCTCTCAACCAATAACCCAATAATTTACAGCAGTGTGCAGACACTAATGTCACAGCAGTCATGGGGTTAATGGGAGTTAAGTGAAAGGGTTTCAACACGGTTATAAAGAATTTCTGGTAGAGAAACAAAGAAAAGTAAATCGTGCAAAGGCACAGTTGCATCACATTTACAAGTGTTTTTTTTAATTAGAAAACCTGCATGAGTGCATCGAACACTTTGCAATACGTAAGAAAACCCTCAATTGTCATCCATCTCCAGCACTTCTGGGATACATTGGTAAGAAAATCCGAATAGACATTTATTCCTGCAGGAGCAAATTTCAGACTTCTAAAGTCAGGGCTTTGACAACCAAGTCCATAGTAGTTTACAAAGTATTTTATAGATTGTTTAATATTCTATACGTTCGGTTACTCAGGTTCCATGGGGACAGATCTCTTCTCCATCAGATATGTTTATTTACCGGCCAGTGTTGTACTTGTACGTAATAAGCACCTTACTTGGGATTACGAGAATTCCTAAAGAGGTCGCAATTGCATGGTTTATATTATTATTCACCTTGGAAACGCTGCGTTGTGTTTTTTTTTTACCATCTGTCTAATTTTAATAAAATCCAAAAATAGACCGCAAACCTCGTGGTGTAATCCTAGATTTTCATTCATTAGAAACAGATTTTAATTACTTCCAATAATGTAATCACCATAAATCACAAGTTCTAGCCAGGAGGTACTGGCATTTAGGAACGCATGACAGGACCAATAACAAAACGAAGTGAATAGAAATACCAGCAGGAAAATTACATTTACAGCACTAGAATCTGCGCCAAATAATGAGTCACCACCGAGGCAGTAGACTGAAATATCCCAGCTAGGGGTTTCTCAGGCCTGCACTGGATTCTTCTGTAAAAGGTGCCAAAAAAGGTTTAAGATGGAGAAATAAACTAGGGCGAGAGCGAACAAGCAGTGAATGTCTGTTCCATATACAGTATTTGACAAGGTTGACTCTGAAGTCCAATGAGTGAGAATACTACATGCGGTCTTCTAAGCTTAAAATTGAAACAAATATGTAATCACATCAAAAAAGTGTTCTTATGTATGTTTATTTCTATTTTACGGCATGCAGACATTAAGTAAGCTTTAAAAAGATAATTTTTGTAGCCCCTACCCCAAAAAAAACGTAAAACGAGAGAATGGTTTATTGGCAAGCACTTCAGCTGAACGTATTTCTTTTAATTTCAACGTCTTTTATTTATTTGAGAATCCCTTTCAAGGCGTTTTGACTTTCACTTATACCGGAACATTTACCACTGAACTGAAAGTCTGAATTGCAGTTGCGAAGAGACTATTATTTAATGACCTTTTACAATACCTAGATGTCTGGAATACCTGTACAATAAAAGCCCATATTTAATTTCCTTTTTATCAGGCGACCTGTGACGCATCTAGTCGCCTGTAATACAGAAATGCTGTTGCCGCTCAAATGTAAAACCTGATTACAGTTGAGTTCTGAAGTCACATTCGTAGTTCCAAAGCCAATAGTCACGAGGAAAGGCAGGGCACAGAACACACACAAAAGTACTTCCTGCCGCACCTATTATAAGGATACTGCAAATGACATCGGACAGTGCTTAATTTGTAAAAATAAAATAAAAAAATAAGCGCCATGGCCCTTCTCAGGAGGCCACTGCAACTCGCTCTACCCATTGCCCTTGCCAGTACTGTCAAAGAAAGCACCAACCATACTATTTACCATCACATTCCTACTAGAATAATTATTCAGACTATTGCAGTTCACCCAAAGCTATACGAATGGCTTGGGTGGCAGGTATTAATAATTTTTAATGACTAACTACTAAACAACTGTTGTACTTATCTCTAAATTAGACATACAGGCAGATTGTCTTAAATCCCGGTTTTGACAATTAAGTGCATCAAAAACCACTGGCTCAAATTAAGTGCTGACAGAGTTCCATGAACTCATAAAGGAACTCAGCCTTCTGCCTCGTTCCTCTATATGGTCACAGAACTCCTCGGTGACTTGCAATATCTTAACAATGTATGGCAGTGAATACAGTTTACCATTTATTATGATACATTTCAGACCAAGGCCACAAGTTTGTTAGGTCACTTCAAGACTTTGAGAAGTAATAGAGTAAAAGACATTTAGCTCTGGGTTTATCTTCATTATCGGTGAAATGGTTAATTGTAATAAAATGCCTCTTTTTGGTAGTATGCAATTCTGTAGCTGGTAGTATTGCAGAAGTGCTCCCTCCTGCATCTGGAAATGTTCCTATAATTCGAGGAAGGGTTTTGCCTGTCCTGCCCAGAGATTTCTGGGATAACACAAGTATCCCCTTCCATTTCCATGTGTCCCAGCTGATTACCATTGTCCCAGATAGGTTCCTGAAGTTTGAAAAGGCTATCTGAACTGAGAGGGAGATGTCTCTTCTTCAATTTTATCTTTAAATCTTTTATTGAAAGCAGCACATGAAACCCCCCCCCCAAACTCCACATTCCCCCCTGCCCGCCTCCCCGTCCAGTGCTCACATTCATCTTCCCATGCCCCTCCCACTCTGGCTCGTGGGGGACTCTTCATTCGTACCTCCTTAGGAGTCTGTCTCTTTGGGCCCTGTAAGCCGCAACAGGCGGAGGTATCTTGGGCAGGTGAGAATTCAGTGACCAACAGTGAGTGAAACGGTTGCCAGAGGTCATCATATTGATCTATGTCTCCAGTTAAGGTGAGTGATAGCTTCTCCATCCCCAATACACACCACATCCTAAGTAACCAGCCTAAAGTGGAGGGGATTGTAGCAGTGCGCCAATGTGTAAGAATGTTCTGTACTGCAGAACCCAGGGCGATGGCCATCTGGCGCGCCCCCTGCGCGAGCGCAAGGGGTATGTCAATGGATTAGGGAGCCTCAACAAAGCGTAGGCAGGGAAGCGGGGTAGTTCCATCTGAAAATGGGTGTCGATGTCATCTATTACCTGTGTCCAGTAGGCTTGGAGGAGGGGACAGTCCCAGAAAAGGTGCAACAAGGTGCCTGTGTGTCCGCAACCCTGCCAGCAGTTTTTGTCTTTGCTGCGGTCCATTTCATGTATTCGTTCTAGGGTATAATACCAGTATATGGAGACCTTAGTGAGTGTCTCTGTAAGCCCAGTATGGTATGCAGAGTGGCGCACTCTATAAGAGATCTGGTCCCATTCCTTATGACTCAGTGTCCTGCCTAGTTCGCGTTCCCAGCTTGGGTTGTAGAAATGTGTCGTGGGTGGTTGCAAGAATTTGTAGAGGTCGGATATCAGTTTAGTGTCAGATGTGTGGGATAGAAGCCACCTTTCATATGGTTGGAGTTTCCTGTCTGCCGTCTCCCTCACTTGTGGTTGGAGTGCCCAGTGTCTAACTTGCATGTAGCGCATCCTTTCCGTCTCTGCCCCGCAATTGCCTGGTCTTGAAAGAGCCAGTGCCTCTCCGACTCCCACTTGCTCCATTCCACTAAGTAGCGTAGTTGTGCCGCCTGAAAGTATTTGCGTAAGTCGGTATCCCCAGGCCCCAGCTTCTGGACTCAACATGGCCAGTGCCTTCTTCAGTCTCGGCTTCCGGCCTCGCCAGATAAAGTGAGCCAGGTCTGCCTGTGTTTGCTGAATCCATCCTATCAGTGGTTGCAGCGATAACGCCCGGAAGAGATAAAGTATCTGGGGAAGGACAGTCATTTTAATCGCTGCGATCCTGCCTAGCCATGAGAGGGGGAAGTATTTCCAGCGTCCCAATTCCTCACGTATCTTCCTTTGGAGTGTAATATAGTTGGCCGTCGTCATAATTGGAAGCGTAGGGGCCAGCTGGATCCCCAGATTCTGCACCGTGCCAGATGACCATTGGAGACAGAAAAGGTTTTGTAAGTAGGTTTTTGTGGAGGGATTCAAAGACAGATCGAGGGCTATGGACTTGTCCGTGTTCATTTCGAACGCGGCCAAGTCAGCAAATCCATCTAGCTCCGCTATACAGGCTGGTAGGGCTGTCCGCGGATTCTCTAGTGACAACAGGACTTCGTCCGCATAGAGACTGATGGTGTGTGTAAAGCCACCAAATACTATCCCAGTTGCGTCACGGTTCTGCCGAATCCTTTGAGCGAATGGCTCCATACAGAGGGCAAATAATAGTGGCGACAGCGGGCATCCCTGCCTCGTGCCTCTCTCAATACTAAAACTCTCCGAGCTATAACCATTTACTCATACTATTGCCGTGGGGAACTTATAACAGTTAAAAATGAGGGTGCGGAATTTCTCCCCAATTCCGACTTTCGCCAGTACCTGTTCTAGGTAAGGCCAGTGGAATCGGTCGAACGCCTTTTCGGCGTCTACCGCTAGCATCATTCTCTCCCCTGGTATACGAGAGGTTTTTTCTATGAGGTGGACGATTCTTTTGGTGTTATCTACCGTCTGGCGTTCGGGGTTGAAGCCCACTTGATCTGGGTCTATAAGGCCTGGCATGTGGGAAGCCAACCGAGACGCTAGTATTCTTGTGTACAGTTTAAGGTCTACATTCAGTAATGATATTGGCCTGTAGGAGCCGCATTTGGCTCTGTCCTTCCCCGGCTTGGGAATAACTGTAAGGGATGCACGTAGGTGGTCGGGCAGGATGGCGCCGGGTTCAGAAAAGGTGTTAAAATTTCGGGTGAGAATCGGTGCTAACGTAGTGCCGAATGTCTTGTAAAAGAGGGCTGTAAAGCCATCCGGGCGTGGGGCTTTCCCCGGCTTGCTTTGATGCGAATATCTCTTTCAAGATATTCCGATCGTGAGGGTGCTAAAGAGGGGAGCGTAACCGAGTCCAAATATTTGGCCGCTGCTGAAGCGGCCAATGGGCTGCCTGCGTAAAAGGTAGCGTAAAAGCTGCGGAAAGTTTCCGCGCTCTGGGCATCCTCTGTTACTGTGGACCCATCTGGGCGGGAGAGCTCTTTGACCCCTTGGTGCTGGCGTGCTACTCGTAGTCTGTTCGCCAGGAGGCGGCCACATCTGTCCCCGCCAGTGTAATAGGCATGTCGCAGCCGCAAGGCAGCGAACTCCGCTCGGTCAGTGTCTAGAGCTGCTACAAGATGTTGTGCAACTTTAAGTTGCTTCCAAATCCGGGGTGCCCCAGTTCGTTGGTGCATTTGATCAAGCTCATACACCCGCTGCGTGAGCTCCTCACAATTGCGTTGCCGATCCCTATTCTCAGCGGAGGAAAGAGCCAAAAATTCCCCCCAAATAACCGCTTTCATGGCCGCCCATTGTATCGCCAAAGTCGTGTCAGAGTTAGTGTCGTGAGACAGGTAGTCCTGGACGGCGTCCTGAATATGCTTCACTACAACTTTCCTATGCAATAACGTGTCTCGAAGCCGCCAGACTCTGGGAGGATATGACGCCGGTGGCAAGGTAAGTGTGGTAGTGACGGGTGCATGGTCCGAGAGGGAGATCACTCCTATCTCTGTCGAGGTGGACAAAGCGCAAACTGGGCTAGAGTCTAGAAGATGGTCCAACCTGGCCTAGGTTTTTTGTGCATTGGAATAGTAAGTGTATTCTCTATCGTGTGGGTGTGAGCGGCGCCAAAGATCATGAAGATCCAGCTCTGTCATTCGGTCAGTGCAACTGGACGAAAACGTTCAAGTTTGATGGGTGCATTGAGCGGACCTGTCCAGAGTCGTGCCAAATACCATGTTAAAATCCTCCCCCAGTATAACATACCTATCCGATGTGTCCGTGATGTCCGTAAGGGCTAAGTGTAGAAAGTGTTCCTGGCCCTCATTAGAGCTATAAAAAGGCCCAATCGTAAACGTCAGGCCCCTTAGCGCAAAGCGCTACGCTAGCACTCTCCCTCTCTGCTCGGCACTCTTATGGAGGACTTCCCCTTTAAAATGTCGCGCCATGAGGATCGCCACCCCCGCAGTCTTAGTGGAGCAGGAGGAGAAAAATTGAGTTGGAAATTTGCGTGAACGGAGCCTGTGGGTGTCACAGGCTAGTAGGTGAGTCTTCTGCAGTAAGCAGATGTATGCCTGGGCATTTTCGAAGTGGGACAAAATCGCGCGCCGCTTAACGGGATTGTTTAGGCCCCTTACATTAAGGGTCAGGACCTTAAAAGTTGTAGGCGGCATGTTTTACATAGGGAATAGACTTGCTAGTCTTCGGGCCCGGAGGGGCGTGTGATATGTGTGTGGATGGGCGATGGTAGGCCGGTCGCGACAGCAGGTGTAGCCCGCCAGGCTAGGCATCTCGATCAAATTCGGAGCACTGGACAACTCCCCCCCCTCCCCTTCCCCCTTCCACCCCAAAACTCCTAAAACCCCCCTCTCTGACCCCAACTGTGAAACCACAACTGGTAATTATAGTCCCAGGCCTACGCAAACACAGTCCAGGCCTGTGGTAAAGTCACCATGGAAGTAGAGGAGTCTGTGGCGATGGCGACCCCGCTGGCCCCCGCCCCCGCCCCTCCCCCATCCCGCCCACTTAGAAGCAAATGCAATCAAGATAACCCCCTTCGGACCGTGGCATATCAGTTCGGATGAGCTGTATCCTTGGATACCTCCTGGATTGCCGCTGCCTGTTCTTGTGCCATCGTTGTTGGGTCCGGTCGAAGGACTGCTTTGGACGAACGGTGACGACCACTCCAGACGGGCAGTGTTTGGAGACTTGTCATGAGACGGACGTGGTGAGGTTCCTGCCGCGTGTGATTCTTCCTCGGGGTCAATGCCTAGGAGGGCACAAGTGTCTCGCAGGGAGCGAAGTTGGTGCAGGGCCCCCTTCCATTTAAAGACGAGTCGTAAAGGGTGACCCCATGAGTAAGGGATCTCGTTATCCCTGAGAAACTTTGTCGCTACTCTGAAAGCTTTTCTTTTCTGTAGAGTTATGGCAGAGAGATCCTGATACAACGCCACCGGGTGGCGTTGAAACTGCAGAGGCTGCTGTCGGCGGGCCTCTCGTAGGATTCTTTCTTTCACGGGGAAGTCCGGGAGGAATGCTAATATGTCCAGTGGGGGGGCCGGCGCCTTGCGCGCCAGACCCACCCTGTGGGCTCTATCAATGCGAATCTCAAAGTCCTCCCGCTCCCCCAAGATCTCTCGGAAAAGCTGCTGCAGGAGGCTAGCCACGCTAGACCCACTCCGATTTCAATGGAACTCCCCGCACCCGAATGTTGTTTCGGCGAGAGCGGTTTTCAAGATCCTCCGCATGTGCCTGTAATTCCACCTGTTGCTCTCGAAGGTGGACCACTTCTTGCTGCAGTTGCTCCACTTCTTCACTCCTGGCGTGTTCTGCCTCTTCTATAGCCGCCACCCGCTCTCCCAGGCCATCTACATCTCGTCTCAATTCTCTATGTTCTCCCGCCATGTCCTGTTTAAGTGTCTGAAAGTCATCTCTCAGCGAGTTGAAGAGGGACTCCAGGAAGGCTTTAGTAATGGGGGCCTCTCCATCGTCCAGTTCTGGAGGGTCTTTTGTTGTTGTTGGTGGGGATGGGCTATTTTCCCCTTTGAGGGTCCCTTTGGTCAGCATTTCTGTGATGGTTCGGCCTCCCCTTCTGTTAGCCATGTCGCGTTTGCAGGCTTGACTTGGGTGTCAACCCAGGCGAGAGAATCGTTGGTTGGGGGGGGGATCGTCCCACAATGTTTTGGTCACCCCGGCCTGGGGACGGACCCCTCTGTGGCTGTGGACCTGCAAGCCTGTCTTTGTTCCACTGCCCGACTGGTAGTGTAAGGGGGGGCCTAGTGCCCCTCGTCTCCTCGGGCCCCAAGTGATTCCGGCGGCAAAGTATTGTGGGTAGTGTATTGGCCGACAAGCCCGTTCCCATGCGAATCCCCCTGCGTGCTGTGCTTCAGGCCTGGGGGAACAGTCAGTAGTGTAACTCACCGGCCCTTGCTAGGCCGCGCCTGGGTAGTTGCTGTGATCCGGCGGGCCGCTCCGGGCCCCACCCCGGGGGCTTGTCGTTCGCGCTACTTCAGTGCTGCCTTGTCGCTCTTTACCTCCCTCGGGGGATACGACTGTGTCTGAGTGCGGCGTTGGTCCCCCTCCTCTGTCGGGAAGTTGGGTAGCCCCTGTGTCTTTGCTGCGCCGGTCCCCAGCACGTGGGTCCTGGGTTGCTTGGTCGCGACCCGGTTGCTCGGGGTCTCGCAGGCTATTCCCTGCGGTGGGTCCTGGTTGTCAAGGGCGTCACGCAGTAGTTCTTCAGGGACCGCAGTTCAGCCCCTCTTCTTCCATTTTAGACTTTAGTGTGGTCTTCCCAAAAACATTTTGCCTACTTTGTCTCACTTTTTGTTATTCTGTTTTGTTGTCATAGGACTCAGGGCACTTTCCAACTGCTATCCAGTGCTAAAGTGCATGTGCTTGATGGAGCGAGGTGGAATTGCTGATTTTTCCTGATATGTAAGACTTTGCATAATTCTTAATTCTTTTCACAGGGAGATGCACTTTAATTGAGAGTTTAGTTAGGAATGTTAGGAGAATAGATGATTATTTGGAAACTGTCTGTCTTCTGCTAATACTTGCTATATAAAGCAAATGAAAAATGTCTATCTTTGAGTTTTTCTTAAAATAAATGAATCTAGCTGTCCTGAATTTAAACCTTATTTTAAATATCGTCTTTTTGACATAAATAAATAAATAAAGTAAATAATCTTAGACATGCTGAATTTGCTCTTAATAAAATTTAGATAAATGGAGAATTAAGCTGGTCTTGAGTTTTCCTACGCCTATTTTTTTACTAGCAGATCCCTTGATCTCAATGGTGGTGTGTCTAAATAAAATGTTGTATGAAATGAAAACCATGGTAAACGTATTTAAACTGCAGGTGTAAATAGTATAAGGATTCAATTTTAGTTTTAGATACTCCACTATGATACAGCAGCTTTTTCTTTGAATTTCACCAATCCATGAAGTAGAGTGTAAGTGTTTATGGATGATTTGCAGTGTTATGGGCCCCACTGTTTGAGAATATGTTAGAAGTTGCACTTCAGGGAAAGGTGACATGGATTTAGAAATTATTTCCAGAGGAGCGCTGCATCAGTAATTAGCTAGGTAGCAGAGCATTGGTTGCTATAGAATTAGCTAGGATCATGTATAAAGTGTCACATAAGAGTTTTGATGTACAGAATTATGACTAACATCTGTTGAGTTCGTATTGCGTTATATGCAGTCCTGAAAAGGCTTCCGAGTATTGCGTGAAGCTGGTGCCTCTGTCTGCAGGCAGAGGAAGTGTGACAAGTGAAGTCGCACATCGCATAGTCTGTTTCAAAAAAGTAGTATCGTCGTATACTGCGGTGGTATCGTCGTATATCACTGTTTAGGGACACTACTTGTAAAAGGATCAATGTATAGCGAGGACAGTCTATAAAATCTTAGCCTTCAAGCACAGGGATCATTGCGTATCCTGGTTTAAAACTTATCGCTGAGAGAGTAATAGGGCTTAACCCGAGCTTATTAGAAGGGTAAAGGCAGAGGCAAGCGCTGCTTTATCGGCGAGTGTAAAATTCTGTGGTAGAGTAGAGGTAAGCACTGTCTACCAGAAGTACAGAATACTTGTATAATTGAGAAAACTATCACTTTTGTGTAGCGAAACAGACGAATGGAGTTGTTTAGTGTAAGTTACTAACTGATTTAGTAAAATATCTTGTAAATACGGCTTCTCGAAAAATCCTGTAAATGAGGGGTCAGTCGGCGCTGCAGAAGCCGGAGCGATGGTGACGTCAAAAGTGTTGCACTGGGATTGGTCCTCGTGACCAAGACAGAGTAGGAGCCGATAGGTTCATCACGAAAAGCAGCAATACTATTGGTTAAGCACTAAGAAGACGTATCTTGTTCTAATTGGTGCATTAGTGTAAACCGCGCTGTGATAGGTTAGTGTTACGGAACAGCAACAGGGAAGTGCACAATCTTTTGAAAAGACAGGGAATTTACGGGAAAATGGATTACTATTACAGAGAAGAAAGAAAGAAACCTTCATGGTTTAAGAAATTGAAAAGTGTGTTTGTAAAGGATAAGGAAATTATCACAAGAGAGGGAAAAATACTTCCACCACCAAAAACGCCTGCTTTCTATATGTTGTCCAAATATGGTTACCATACTTGTGTTTGGTTAGTGAATTGGGTAAGGTATACCAAAAATTATGGTGTATTAGCTTTCCCGGAAGGGGGATCACTTTATTTGGCAGTTTTGAGAAATTTGAGAGAAAAGATGATGAATCTTGACCCGAGACCTAGACCGACTCAATTTGAAGCTCTAGCTGAATGGGAGGACGAGATGCAGGAGTTGGAAAGTGAAAGATTGCAAGGATATATCAGACCCAGAGGTAGATGTAAAAATCTATGGGGAGGGACACATGAGAGTAGAATGCGTAGATGGAGAAATGCTAATAGGTGTGATGGCATTTATCCAGTCAGATTAATGGATGATTATGAGGGACGGAAATGTACAGAAAAGAGAAAGAATATAGAAACAGGGAACCAAAGCTATTATGAAAGTGAATCAGAGGATGCTGTACTAGAGGAAATATTAAATAGAAGACCACCACTGTATCAACCAGGTTCTTTATGGACTACACCTAATGCTCCAATGGTAGATGAAAGGATTAATGAAACCCCAAAACAATTTTCTAAATTTAATGATGTACCTGAAAGAATGGAAGTGAGATATAATCCAAGTACCTCAATGACAGAACCAAGACTTACTGGTACTCCCAAACAAAGTAATGAATGAGGAAATGTAAATAGTGTAGAAAGGCGAGTTGGAGAACAAGTCAGTAATGCTGAATATATAAGATCTACAAATGCATTGACAGAACAGATACAGGAACTTACGAAAAACATGGAAGCAGTAACAGTTCCAGTAACGATAGGACCTGTAATTCCAGTGTTTGATAATCAAAGAATAAAAGAGCCATGTTTGACAATTCCTTTACAACAGAGTTTACAGAAATTAAAAGGAAACATTTATCCTGATTTGTCAGAAAATAGACGAACCAATAATGTAAATTCACCTGAATTGACTTTCAATCAGACTTTACCCTATAAATATGCGACCGGAGCAGAATCTGACTCTGCTACACCTGAAAAGAGCATAGAGAAAATAGACTTAATGCAGACATCTGTAGGACCATCAGAGCAGGAATTAAGTGATTGGATCAAAACATTGAAATTAAAAGAGCATGAACCTAAAGTATTGGACGTAGCAAAATTAAAAGTAGATATGGAAGAATTAATTATTGGGACAATTGGAACAGATAGATTAAAAACGTACCAAGATGATGAACTTATGTTCATGTGTAAAAGCATAACATGCAGAGCGAAGTCAGTGCATGATCAGCTGGAAAATGTTGCAAGCAAATTCGAAATAAAATTTGCAATAAACAAATCATTGCAGAAATCCTATAGAGTAGACTTTTCAGAAAAGGACATTGAAAACATGAACACTGCAGGAAGATTTACCCAAATAAAATAATTAATTGTTTTGTTACGGAAATGGGGGGATGTGAATAAATGGAGAGTGAGATGGGCAAAGAAGAAAGAGGAGACCAGTGACAAATCAACATTCGCGTTTCCAGTTAGGGAAAAAGAGACAGTTGCAAATGAGTTCCCTATGAGAGAAATATCAGGAGGAGGATATGTACATGTTCCATGGAGTAGACAGGATATATTATCATTTACGAATGGTTTCCCTAGATTGAGAGAAAAACCAGTAGAATGGTATCGACACGTAGATAGATTCGTGAAAGTTTCAAAAGTATTATGGGTTGATTTAGATGGATTATTTGACATAGTTGTGCCAGCAGATTTGTGGACGGAATGTAAAATGACTGTAAATTGGCCAAAAGAGGAATAGCCTTGAGACAAAGTAACAGGTGCTCCGTCACCTGAAGTAATGAGAAAATATGAACAAGTGATTGTATTTCTGAAGAATAAAATTCCACCAAAAGAGACAGATTGGGTGAAAATAGACAGAACCACACAGGAACCAAAGGAATCTGTACATTCATTTTATGAAAGACTGTTGTTAGTTTCCAAACAATACAGTGGATATGAGGAGTTGAATGAAAAGGACATGAGTCATTTTATTTACAGATTTGTGTATGGATTAAGACC
The DNA here is from genome assembly GCF_964263255.1 of Lissotriton vulgaris. Lineage (NCBI taxonomy): Eukaryota > Metazoa > Chordata > Amphibia > Caudata > Salamandridae > Lissotriton > Lissotriton vulgaris. The sequence goes on from NC_141697.1 coordinate 1,040,332,666, forward strand.
AGAAATTGGAGACATGATACGACATAATACGATAGGTTGGCAATCAGGTACTGTAGATGAAGTTTTGAGAAAAGCAAAATAGTGTAGTGAAGAGATCGATGCTAAACAAAAGAAGCTGAAGGAAAAAGCTATGTGGCTGCAAGTGAAGGTAGCAGAACACCAAGTGGTACAAATTGAAAATAAAAATAGTGCTGTGAGTCAAGGGAAACCGAAAGGAAATTTCCCCAAAACAAAATTAGTAGGGAATATAGATGAGCTTACGAAAAAGTTTCCTTGTCATAATTGCGGCAGGATAGGGCATTGAAAGAAAGAGTGTAAGTATCCACCAAGAGTTAATCTGAAAAATGCATAATTGAATCCACAGGTGCAGAATGAGGTAATTCAACAGCAACCGCAACAACAGCAGATAGTTAATCAGCAAAGTCAGGTGCAACAACCGCCACTTCCACACAGTGTATACCAACAGAGATACAGTGCAGAGATAGGATTCAGCGACGTTGAGCAGGTAAATAGATCACCTAGAGTCCTCAGTATTGGTTGCAAGAAGAAGGTGGGAGTGAGTCGGATGAAATTTTCTGACGGTGCCTGAGAGGGGAAGAAGAGTGTGTGCTTGGAGCCACTCTTGTGGTAGATCAGTTTGGTCCATTTGTAAGCGGAAAGGTGAATGATGTAGAAATAACTTTCCTAGTGGACACTGGTGCTACTGTCATATCAGTGGAAGTCCAAAATCCTCCTCTTTTGGGAGACTCCATCCAAGTTGTAGGTGTTGCCAATAGACAGATTAAAACATCCTTGATACAACCACTTGAAGTAGAGATTGGAAATTTCAAAGACATGCATCGATTTGTGGTGTGGGATAGTAGTCCTGTAAATTTGTTAGGACGAGATATTTTGTGTAAAATGAACTGTGCCATATACTGTTCACCAGATGGCATAGAATTGCAAACCCCAAATGAAGATAGTCTGTACAAAATGACCATGCTTATGATTGAGGCACAACAAAACAAATTGTTTCCTGTATTTGATCGAGAAAAGATACCGGATGAATTGAAAAAGGTAGTAACAGAGAAGGTGTGGGATTTCACAGGTGAAGATATTGGGCTAATGAAAGATGTAGATCCTGTAAAAGTCTCTATAAAGGAAGGTGCAAGTTACCCGAATATTCCCCAATATAAAATGACTGCATAAATAATTGAAGGAATAACCCCAGTGATAAACAAAATGATTGAACAAGGCATACTAAGAGAGATAGAGGGTACCTTGTAATTCGCCAATAATGGGACTGAAAAAGCCAAACGGAACCTTTAGGATAGTACAGGATTTGAGAAAGGTTAATAAAATAGTTGTCCCATGCTGTCCAATCGTACCAAATCCAGCAGTGATTTTATATCAAATTCCCCGTGATGCAGAATGGTACACTGTGAGTGATCTGTGTAATGCGTTCTTTACAGTTCCATTGCACCCAGAAAGCCAGCCAATTTCTGCGTTCAGATTTGGAGACCGTATTTTGGCATGGTGCCGAATTCCTCAGGGGTATAATGAAAGTCCATCTATCTTTAATCAATTGCTAAAGAAATCAAAGAGAGTTTGAACATGCCTGGAGAGTCTGTATTGGTTCAATATATCGAAGATCTCCTTGTGGCATCGAAGACAAAAGATGCATGTGTAACGGATACCATTGCAGTGTTGAATCATTTGGCTGAAGAGGGACATAAAGTGTCTCCTTCAAAATTACAATTTTGTCAAACAGAAGTACAGTATTTAGGTCATAAAATTGCCTAAGGAATTAGACAAGTTACTACAGAAAGAATTAAAATGATACAGGGAATGCAGCCACCAAAAACCAAAAGACAAGTGAGAATGTTCCTAGGAATGGTGGGTTATTATAGACAATGGATTAGTGTATTTTCATTGATTGCGAAGCCATTACAGAGATTAACAAGAGCAGATATCAGAGACCCTCTAATTCTGACTAAAACTGAAATGGAAGCATTTGAACAGGGATGCCAGACTATGAAAAGGAATTCGAACTGTATTGTAGGGAACGAGAAGGATGTGCATTGTCAGTACTGATTCAGAGACATGGAAAACTGAGAAAACCTATTTCGTATTTCTCAGCTGTTTTTGACCCTGTTGCAAAATCATTGCCAGGTTGTCTGAAAGCGGCAGCAGCCACAAGCGTTAGTCTGTAACAGAGTGAAGGAATAGTGATGGTATTTCCTGTAAGAGTGTATGTACCTCACTCTGTGGAGATTCTCCTCACTAGAACGAAAACACAGTATTTGACCAACAACAGAATGACCAAATATGAAAAGATAATTCTTGGAGCAGAAAATGTAGATGTGTAAATGTGAATCCTTTCACAATATTGCCTGACACAATGGAAACAGAAGTGAGAAATGAAGTTGATCACAAATGCTTAGACGTTCTTGAATATTGTACCAAACCAAGAGCAGACATTAGAGATGAGCCATTGCCTGAATCTGATTATGTGATGTTTGTAGATGGTTCGTGTCTGAGAGCAGATGAGGGTGTTTTGAGCGGAGCATATGCTGTCTGTACGGTGGCAGATGTATTGGAAGCTTCTTGTTTGAAAGGAATTTGTTCTGCTCAGATAGCAGAGTTGATTGCCCTGATTCGAGCATGTGAGTTGGGAAAAGAAATCAAAGTGACTATAGTGACTGACAGTCAGTATGGCTTTGGAGTTGTTCATGACTATGGACAGCTGTGGTCCCAAAGAGGTTATTTGACTTCTGCAGGAACACCCATACGTAATGCTGAATTTGTGCAAATGTTGCTTGATGCCATCCAACTGCGAGACAAATTGGCTGTGGTAAAATGTGCAGCACACAAAAAGGGGGATGACTATATCACCCGAGGTAACAGGTATGTAAACTCAATTGCTAAATACTGTGCCAAAAATCTTGCCTCTATCAATAAGGAAAGAGAGAAAGAACATGTTCCAAGTCCTTTAATGCTAACAACTGTCGTTAAACCTTGGCAGGAAGTGAGGCAAATACAGGAAGAAGCTGATGAGGAAGAGAAAAATGTCTGGTTAAAAGCAGGATGTAGACAAAGAGAGGAAGATGAAATCTGGGTTCACAAAGATGAAAGACCAGTAATGCCTGATAGCATGATCTCAAATATGGCCCGAATGTACCATGGTCAAGATCATATTGGGAGAGATGCCATGCTTCGCTTATTCAGACAGACGTGTTATAATCCCAAGTTTAGGATGATAGCTGAGAGCTTATGTCAGAGATGCCTAGTTTGCCAGAACTATTGTGAGTTTGGGAACCATAGGACGGGAGGGAGGTCCATTTACACGAATGCAATTGGATTTCATTGAGCTTCCGCCATGTAACAGACTCAGATATGTTTTGGTGATCATCTATTTGTTCTCCCGATGGGTAGAAGCTTTCCCCACAAGAAGGAATTATGGGCTAACTGTTGCAAAACTACTTTTAAGGGAAATAATACCTAGGTTTGGTTTCCCAGTGACGATTGAAACTGATCGTGGCCCACATTTCCAAAATGAACTAATACAAATATGTATGTGAAGCATTGGACATTCGTCAGAGACTGCATTGTGCTTACCGACCTGAGGCTTTAGGAGTGGTAGAGCAAGTTAATGGAACAATAAAAAACAGGATTGCAAAGATGTGCTTAGCTACAGGACTAAAGTGGCCTGATGCCTTGCCACTTGTTTTGATGACCCTAAGAAGCATTCCTGACAGGAAAACTGGATTGAGTCCACATGAGATCTTGATGGGAAGGGTGATGAGACAGGCATATGTACCAGTTAGTAAATTGTTAACAATTAATGATGACATCATACTGGATTACTGCAAAACCTTTCTGACGTGGTAACTTCTGTGTTCCATCAGGTGGGAACTGAATCAAACACCAAAGAGAAAAGTCCAGCACATGATCTAGTCCCTGGAGACTGGGTGAGAATAAAGGTACACCGCAGAAGAAACTGTTTGGTGCCTCCTTGGCTGAGACCAAGACAAGTTTTTTTGGTTAGTACTACTGCAGTCAAATGTGCTGGAGTAAAGAGATGGGTACATGCAAGCCACACTATTCGTGTGCCTGAACCTGAAAATTTAAACGAAGAAGGTGAAAGCACAACTGATTCGGATTCTGAAGGTGAGCCAGAGAAAAGTTCAGATACTGAAGATCGACAGGAACGTCGATATCTGGAAGTATCAGATACTAGTTCAGCGTCTGAAGGAGAAGAAGAAAGTCCGGAAATACCGAATTCTGAAGATCAATCTGAAGATCGAGAATTGGTAAAGACTGACACCAGTAAGAACACTGAGCAAAGAGAAGATAAAACTGGTGAAGAAGAAAATCCTGAAAGACAGACTGGAAGCTCTGAAAGCAGGAACGAAAATCCTGAGACTGGAAAAGAGGAAACAGCTCATGAAGAAGATAAGATTTCAAGCTATGCAGATGTTACTAACAGAATGAAAGAACTGTCAAAAGAGAAAACTGACTCTTTATCAACGAAACTGTTGAAGACACTGAAAGTGAGACTGATGAGAGTGCAGATGAAACTCCATTAAGAAAGGCTCTGAGGAAAAGAGCTTGGAGACTGGAATATAACACCACGGAGCCTAAGACGAAGACATTTTGTGAAGGAGATAATTGGCCTAAAGGAAATGATGGACTGAGATTTAAACTGGTTAACAAAGAAAGAAAACAAGAATAAGAGGTCAATGAGATAACCAGTCAAAGGGAGGCATTAGGAAAGAAAATAGAAGTTGTGCAAAGGCCAAAGAGAGTAAGAAGACAAAATCAGAAGTATAAATCCCCAGAATGGTCATACATAGTGTTACTTTCAATTGAAGAGCTAAACAGTAGCCAAGAAAATTTGAGCGGCCCAAAGACAGATGGGAAAAGTGAGTAAAGAACTGAGTCACAAAGAAAAGTGGTAATTGATCAAAAGGACAAAGTGGAAAGTGAATCTAAAATTCAGAAGGGGAAAAGGAAAGGGGCATTGTAAGTAGAAAGAAAATTTTGTAAGTGACACACGGTCAAAGAAAATTCTGTTAATAAACTAAAACTTGTAAGTGACATTAGGTCAAAGAAAACTTGTTAGAAAAGAAGAGGCTTATAGGTGACATAAGGTCGAAGAAAATCTCTTAGCAAAACTCGCTGTGTAAAAAAATAAATAAATTGGTGTCTAACGATCATAAAACGAAATTTTCTATTTTTAGAAATGGTGCAGGATATGCTTAATATCTACTGATTTATTAATATTGATATGGATAATTTTAGCTATTATTATACCTTTCCGAGATAACTTAGTGAGATTGAAACATAATTTGAGTTCAAGTGAGAAAGATGTGTAAGCAACATGTATATAGGCCAGAATTACATCAAGATAGCTCCATAAGAGACTTTACAAAAAATACATTTTCAAGATTGTTAACTGAGTATGTTAAGACAATGGACGCCAGTGATTGTTATGTGTGTGCAAAATTACCTGCATCTGTTTCTGAGGGGGTGACTTATCATCACCTTCCACTTACATATGGAGTCACGTGTATTGTGATTGCAAGCTTGTTTTATCAAACAGGCAAATTAGAGTATCATTATTCCAATTCAGATGAAGTGTTCGCAAAATTGAAAATAGATAACGCACTGAATAAGAAAAAGCCTGCTACAGTTATGGGAGAATATTTCTTAGAAGTAGATGAGTTAAGTCATCATTATGCGTTTAAAAATAATTTAACTTGTAAAATCAGAGTAAAAGAAAAGGCGTTCTTAGATATGGTTGAAGAAAGACGAATTGCTTATAAACGTAAAGAAAAAGTGAAGCATGAAAAATCAAAATATTGGACATTTAATGATGAAAATATTGATGAAAGGAATGTGAATGTAGCAATAAACATAGACACTCCATTGTTAGTGAATTGTTGTTTTCGGAGAGACAATACCATGTATGACAATTATTTTGTGGGAGCAAGTCAATGTAAAGATCCTTATCGAATCCAAGGGGATGGGGATTTAAAGGGGGAAATGATCCTGTTTTTCCAGGTGTGTATTTTATTTGTGGGAACAAGGCTTATTATAGACTACCTGACCACTGGTATGGGACATGCTATGTCGGTTTGGTCTTTCCTAAAATTTTCCATGTAGATAGAGGTACCTTGGAATTCATGCGATAGGTAAACCTTTAAGTTGTAGAAAAAGAGAACGTGTCATAGAAATAATAGGTGATGTTTTTGGAGCACTGATAGCAGCAGTGGGAATATCTTTCAATGCAAATCGAATTCGAAGATTGTCAACGATAGTAGATCGTTTGTCAACAGACACAGCTGGTGGATTCCTAATGGTAAATACTGAAATGATTGCTATGAGAAATATGGTAATGCAAAATCGTCTGGCACTTGACATTATATTGGCAAAAGAGGGAGGAGTTTGTGGAATTTTGAAGGTACAGCATTGCTGTACATACATTCCAGATAAAAGTCAAAACATTGAGAAATACATTACAAATATTACTGAATTGCATGGAGAAATTGAACCACTGGAGGTTGAAGGTATTCTTGAACGACTTGGTAAAAGTTTTACAGCAGTTAAGCATTGGTTTCAAGAAATAGGTAGTTCAATTATAGGTAAAATACTAATTCCAGTAACAGTGATAGTATTAGTCACTTTAATGATAAAGTTATGTTGCCTATACAGAAAAAGAAGGAATGTTAGAAAATCATTAAAGAAAATGATCCAAGAGAGACGAGAAAGAGAAAGAGAAAAAGGTGATATAGAAATGGAGGAGGTTCAAGAAAAGATTTTTAAGGAGACAAGAGAAAAAGATACTAAAGTATAGACATACTAACCTGAAGAATTTGAAACATGTTCTGAAATAAAATTTAGCAAAATTTTGGGAGGTATTTGTTGATAAATCACCAAAGGGGGGAGTTGATGGAGCAAAGTGGAAATGCTAAATTTTGCGTACCCCTTGCGAAGTCATACTACAATAACTATAATTTGTACTAATGGAATGCTATGCGTGATTAACCAACATAGAATAAGAAATGCACCTACACGAATACACACGGAAAACTAATTTTGCTTATGTTGCAATCATAATTAACTAATTATGTGAGTTTGTCATGTTCTAAACTAATGAGCAGCTTCAAGATAACGGAATGCGGCATAAATGTGCTTTTGTTTATGTGTTATTGTGACAAAATGCGAGGACAAAGTGAGTATATTGCGTTTAAATGTGACTATTTGCTAGGTAACTACTAATAGGAAACACCTTAGTAAGGGAGAGGTAAACAGAAGGGTTAAATCATTTAAAATTAACATGTATTTGTGTTTGTTTCTATGATAGTTCCCATTTTGACTTGTGAGGCCTAAAAGAAAAAGGAGTCACTTGATTATTGTGGCCACAAAAGAAGTACGCATGCGCAAGTCTGAATGCGAGCTGCTTGTGCCTGGAGTGACTACGGTTAAAGGACACGTTAGCCTGAAAGTGTAGATGGCTGCCAAAATGATGGTGGTGTATCTAAATAAAATGTTGTATCAAGTGAAAACCATGGTAAACATATTTAAACTGCAGGTGTAAAGAGTATAAATATTCAATTTTAGTTTTAGATACTCACTATGATACAGCAGCTTTTCCTTTGAATTTCACTGATCCATTAAGTAGAGTGTAAGTGTTTATGGATGATTTGCAGTGTTATGGGCCCCTCTGTTTGAGAGTATGTTAGAAGTTGCACTTCAGGTAAAGGTGACATGGATTTAGAAATTATTTCCGAAGGAGCGCGCATCATGCTCACTCCCCTAAAACATGGCAACATTAGTGTATCAAGAATTGGCATACTTCATTTACTTGTAAGCCTCTAGTAAAGTGCACTATATGTGCCCAGGCCTGTAAATGAAATGCTACTAGTGGGCCTGCAGCACAGATTGTGCCAGCCACTTAAGTAGCCCTTCAAACATGTCTCAGGCCTGTCACTGTATAGCCTGTATGAGCAGTTTCGCTACCATGTCTACTTGGCATTTAAAACCCATTGCCAAGCCTTAAACTCCCCTTTTATTACATATACATTAACTCTGAGGATATGTATGTTTTATTTTTACATGTCCAAATTCGTTTTTCTCTACTGTGATGCCTACCCCTCTCATACACTAACATTGGGGATTACTTAATACATCTATTTAGTATAATTTCTGATTGTGGCGTAGGATAGTAGTGTTTGGTACCTATCGACTTGTAATAAAAATTGGGCTTTGAGCATTCCCTCTAGGCCGTCACACACAAAGGAAGCTGAGGTATTTCCTTTACATTCTCATTGCCCATCACCAGGCTGATGGAACTTCCTGAGCTACATAGGTGGGAAGAGCTGATACTTGCACTTGAATACAGTGGTGCCTGTCAACACTCAAAGAGCTGCAGAATACCCTGTAGTGTGTCAGGATCCTAGGAAGGAAAGGGAGGATCTGTGTACACTTCAAAGGACCCTTCCAGAATCTTCTCCCACCTTCCAAAACTAGGGCATCAAAGTATAAATGCTGCATCTCAACCCCCACCATTTTAGTACACAGCTACACCTGTGGATACTCTGCCAGGAAGGAGGACTGGTGTGCTGCTAAAAGACTGCTGCTCTGTGGGACTGTGCCTCTGAGAAAACTGTGTTTCTGCTGTGCAGGTCTGCCTGCTGCCCTCTCTGCCTGCACAAGAAGGACTGGACGATCACCACTTGAACCAGGGTGGCTCAAAGGGCTTAACTGCTAGCTTCCTGTTCTGCAGTCTCAGGGACATCAAAGTATGCCTGCAACTCTCCATCTAGCAACTGGACTCTGCTAGCAGTGAGTCTTACGCTAGCTTGAGGTGTCCCCTCCAGTCCAAGGCTGCTGAAGTGTGTTTATGTTTTGTTCTACTGAAAAACTCACTCAGTCCCGACTTTACGCCGGTCAGAACCAACGCATTTGCCATTGACGGCGACGCAGTGACGATTCGACAAGGGTACTAACTGCGAGTTTCAACAACGATGCAGGCCGATCCGAAGACACCACTGCGAGGCTGGATGTCGACACATCGACCAGACTGCGTGAATCGGAACCAATGCATCGAGTCTTCGACTTCAACGTTTGTTCCATACAAAAGTACTGTTTCTGCTAGCCCTGAGTGGCTTTTGTATCCACCCAGCGCTCCATCATGGTTGGCTTGAATTTTCAGATTTGATCAAGTCCACACCAACCTCAAGTAACCTTTTAGCGCTATTGACTTCTAAGCACTTTTTTTTGGATTTAATCTTTAAAAATTCATAACTCTGGTACCACTTATTGGATTATGGTTGTTTTGATCCTGTTTCGTTCAATAAATCAAGCTCTATTTTTTCTAACTGGACGTGGATGATTTTTAGTGTGATGTTTTCATTGTTTGACTGTATTAAGTCTTGCACAAACACTTTACACGTTGCCTGTAAAGTTAAGCCTGCCTGCTCTGTACCAAGCTAACAGAGGGCGAGCACAAGTTAATTTAGGGAGTGTATCCGACTTACCCTGAATAGAGTGGTAGTCTCTACTTGGGCAGGGGGCACATATCACCCAACTAGAGATCCCATTTCTAACATTTGGGATCAGTGGTGAGGCTAGGAATTGTGTCTGTGCAGTGCCATACAGTTATATTGATGTACACTACCGTTCAAATCTTTTTGTTAACGCGGAGGAAAGGAAGATGGTGGATTGAGTCCGCTCTGGAGGACGCCTCCCGCTGGCCTCCCCAGCTGACACCATGTCCCCTTGTGCCCTACTCCCACAATCCTCGGGCATGACAGCATGAGAACACGAAAGCACCTAGCATCTTTCCACTTACCTTGTGCTTCTACCTATGGCAGTGATGGCGGTTTCAGTGCGGGTATTCTGAAAAGTCCTGATACCTCGATAAGGCGGCTGGGCTCCGTGGCCACTCGCAACTGTAGCCACGTGAGTAGAGCGGCATGGTGGTATCACGGTGGGCTGCTCCTCTATTCTTCTTCTGTACCGGGGTTCACACATATGGCTAGCGGTTACAGGCAGACGACTGCAGTGCTCCGCAAAGTGATTGCTCCATGGCGAACCGTTGCCCCCAAAGAACACAGGCGCGTAGGGGATTCAGTGCTCCATAGCGAACCGTTGCCCCCAAAGAACATAGGCGCGTAGGGGGATTCAGCTACAGCAGCGGGAACAGCGTTGACAAGTTCTGCTTTGGCTGAAAGGGATGTCGGCACTGGTAGCAGGAATGGGGATCTTGGTGCGGCTGTGAAAGCGGACACCTGCTCACAGCTGGGGAGACCGATTCTACATTTACTGCGCTCAGGCAGGGCCAATGGGTTGCTATGGTCCTGCGGTTCGGAAACATCCATTCCGGGGCTTGAGATGGCAAATGTCCTGATTTCCACAGTACAGGAAGGCTGGAGGGAAAAAGGTGATTCTCTGCCCTGTTCTACTTAGAATATAGTATTACCAGCTCTTGGAAAGCAGGGAAGCGGTCCTCCCTCAGCAGATTCTAATAGTATTGACGTTTTTCCGGATATTGGAAGAGAGGGAGAAAGTGAGAGTCACTTAGTACAAACACAATCTGGTGGCTCAGAATCAAGGGATTGCAGCTCTCCAGTAACATCAGCCATCCAGCTTGCTTTGTCAATACAAGTACAGCCTCATCTACTGCTTTGTGCTAACAGTTTAACCCCTTCGATGCTGGTGACGGAACCATTCCGTCATCAGTCACGGTTGGGCTGTGCTGATGACGGAATGGTTACGTCACGACCACACCCATTATCATAGGGGCCCAGCTCAGGAGGAAAATATCGCCCGCAGCGATGCGGTTAAACACCGCTATGGCCAATGATGTAGACCCTAACCCTCAAGCCGATACTATCCCGGGCACGGAGTTCCAAATGCAATTGTCTACACTTAGTAGCAATCATAGGCAAGTTACCTGCGGGCTCTGTGCACACCCACCTTGCCAATGTTCTTTCAGATACTCAGGGTGGTGCACTGCTGGAGTCCACGGTTAAGTCAGCGAAAGCAACTGGTGACGATGGAGAGATTGATGACGCCCTCAGTATCAGACACACTAAAAGTACGTAACCCGGTGGGGGGAAAAAGGTCTAAAGGCGAGAGGTTCCAAAAGCACTAGAGGGGCTAAAGTTGGCAAAGGCTTTGGTGGCACTAAACTCCCACCTACTACCATAGTTGGGTGCCTCAAATCTTCCGCCCTGAGCAGCACGAAGGCTGATTCTGGCTTTAGTCCTCTTCGCAAATGGGTGGCATCAAAAGGAGAGGTTAAAGCCATCATTTCACGACTTTCCAATTCGGGCAACGTGGAGGCTGTTGCAGTTATGGTACCTGCGGCAGTCGAGGGAGGAGACCAACTAACATTCTCTTGTCCCTGTATGAACTCTACGGTCTCACCAACAACCCAACTGGTCAGCTCCAAAGGGAATCCGGGCAGAGATCTTGAGGCACTTGGGTCTGCATCCGCCCCCGCAATATCAATGGTGTGTATGAACCCTATGGCAGTGCCATCCACTGGTGTCTCACAATCTTTCAAACATGATGTGCCCTCTTTGTCCACAATCTTGCAGGCACTATCTATTCAGAGAACCGATGCTCAGGAATACTATCTCCAAGCTAAAGATGATAGCTGGGAGATTATACAGGCACTCACGGATGTCACCATCAAGGTCACAGATCTGCAAGAATGGGTCGCAGCAGTCAAAGAAGTTAACACCTTCACCTCAAGAGTTGCTAAATCTTGCGAAAATCAGATGGCATTTCTACAATCTAAAGTCGAGGATCTTGAAAATCACCAATAGCGGGATAATCTACGGGTCTTTGGTATACCGGAAGGAAGAGAAGGCTCAGGATCCGAACATACATTGTCAATCTATTTCAGCAAGCGTTGCCAGATCTGGCGGACTGGGATATTGACTCGCAAGTCCAGCGGGACATAGATTACCTCTAACTATCCCACAAGGGAATCAAGCTACGCCACCTTGTCCACGGCCAGTTCTGATATTCATGGGCAACTTTCTGCTAAGTCAAGCTATTTATGTTAAAGCACGTCCTTCTACTTCAGTTAAATTAGACACAATTACTATGTTTGTGTGTTCAGATTTGTGGGCTAGCGGTGAACGCTTCGTCAGTTAATCGATCCCTTTAAGACAGGATCTGTTCGCAAGGCTTTATACAGGAGCCAGCCCATCTGAAGAGTAGTCTGAATCTGCTGGCTAAAAGTATAAAATGAGCAGATATGTAAAGTGAGCATGGAATCGGTCTTCCTTTTCTTCTTTCTTTCTCTTTGCTCAATGCTCTCCTTTTTCAAATTTTCAAATAATCTACTAAACATCGTTCTCTCCTTTATATGCTAGATGTATTTACTTCTTTCTTTTTCTTTTATATATTGGTGTGGGGTGAGAATTAAGCTGTCAGTCAGCAACAGCAAGGAAAGGGATGATTCCTTTCTGTTGGCACTGGGGGAAGGTCGTGTAGGGGCTGGGATGGGGTTGGTACATCGGATAGCGGACTATCACCAGGTTGTCGGAGGGTTGGGGTGGGGAGGAGTAGGCGAGGGAGGGGGTTAAATAGCCAATCAATTTAAGAAATATAGGTGCAGAACACAAGACGTTAGAGGATGAGTCAGATGGAAAGTGGGTGAATTAAAATTATGCAATGTCTGACTTAAAATGTATGTGTTGGAACGTCGCAGGGCTGAATCAAGCTAGAAAACGATGTCTAATCGGGGAGGAACTTTGCATATTAAACCCACATTTGCTTGGCTTAACCGAGACTTACCTAGCACACAAAGATATGTTACTGTTGAGACAACTTGGGTATGACATACTAGTATGTACCTGTCAAGAGGTTTCTATCCGTAGGGTCGCTATACTGAAATCTAGGAATTTCACAGTTACTGTCTTATGTACATTAGCTGATAGTAAGGGAAGATGGGCAATAGTTCAGTTGCAGATAGCTGGATGTATGGCTACGATTTGCGTAGGGTATAGTCCTTATTCGGATTATCGCGATGTCTTATACTACTTAAATGCCAAATTATTGGGGTGGGCCGGAGATTTGATAGTCACAGGCGATTTTAATTGTATATGGATAATAAAATAGATACTACCAATAGTAAGGTACGGGCCAGAATGGACAGCACCAGAGCAGCTTTGTTAGAACTACTACATAAACATCAGCTTGATGACGCCTGGAGGATACTTTTCCCAACGCTGCTGGGATATACATTTTACTCTCATCCACATAAACACTATTCCCATATCAACATCATCTTTATCAAGAGATCCTTGTTGGAAAACGTACGGGTAGAGGTCTGTCCCAAAATTTCATCTGACCACAATCCAGTAATGCTAACTTTGCAGAAACAGGTTGGTGCTAGAAAGGCTCCTCAGGTTTTTTAATTTCCCAGACACTAATTTAGTAATCTTGAGCATCAGGAACATATTAGAAGTGCACTGAAGGAGTATTTGAGTAACAATCTTGGCACAGCCTATATTTAAATTGTATGGAACTGTATGAAAGCCTTTGTCAGTGGGGCGACTCTTCAGTTTATTTAAGCACAAAATCAGGGGGCAACCGAAGCGGCAGAACAGGATCGGCATGATTATTTAGACCTAGAACACCAACATGCTTGGGCAATCATAGAGAGGGATCCAGGGGCTCAGCTAATATATCTTCAGCTCTTAAAAGTTCGATCCAAAATCAACAGAGGACTAGTAGATAAAATCGCTACCAACTATCACAAGCATAAAACTATAAAACTCTGCCATACGAATATGGAGAAAGGGTGGGGCGCTTGTTGGCAATCCAGATTGCAGACCAAAAGGCTAGGTCTAACATCAAACTGTTTAAAGTAGATGGCGGTCTGTCTTTTCCTTAGCCACAGGATATAGCGGAGCAGTTTAGATTATTTTATGCCAATTTATATTCTGAGTCTGCTCCATCTACTAAATATACTTTTCTTGAGTATTTACAGGAGAGTCACCTGCCTCAACTCGACCCTTTGGATTCCAATAAGCTACAGAAAGATATAGAGCTAATTGAGATCAAAGATGCTATTAAGTCTCTACCCTCAGGGAAGGTGGTTGGCGAATATGTTATCCGCTTGAATTTTATAAAACTTTAAAGGATATACTAGCTCCAGTTTTTACGCAGTTGAGTATTGATATTACTAATGGAGGCGATGCTCCTGCCTCAGGGAGTGCTACTAATATGGTGGTATTCCTTAAGAAGGGGAATCCGACTGACGATAGAGGCTCTTATCGTCCACTATCTTTAATTAACGCCGACTCCAAAATTTTCTCTAAGATTCTGGCTTCACGTCTAGCTCCTCTTATCCATAAGCTAGTCTCGGAGCAGCAGCATGGTTTCCTCCCTGGCAGAGACACAACGGCTCACATCACCACTGCTATATCCGCCTTTGATGTCTCTGGTAAATGTAACAAACAGACAGGGATGGTTATGCTGGAAGCGGAAAAGGTGTTTGACAGAGTGGCCTGGGAAGCTCTATGGCTTACCATAGCAACATTCGGTCTCGGACCCAGGTTTATCTCTTCTGTGCAGAAATTGTATAAAAAGATGTTTGCAAATATTAAATTGAATGGTATGACATCTGCCCTCTTTGCTGTTCAACAGGGGACACGGCAGGGATGCCCACTGTCCCCCCTGCTATTTGCTCTCTATTTTGAGCCGTTTATAAGGCATTTGCAGCATAATGGAGGGATCTCCCCAGTGTGCCTCAATGGTGTGGAACTCAAGGTAACTGGGTATGCAGATGATATTGCAGTCTTCTCTGCTAATCCTGGAGATGTTATAGTCCAAATCACACGAGAGGCTGAGCTATTTGGCTCTTTTTCCGGCTATAAGTTGAATTTAGCTGAAACTCAGACAATTGTAAACTTTCATTAGGAACCCTTCCCTCTCGCATTAGGAGTTACACAAACAGCTACCTATCATGGTGTATGTCTTAACAGTCAGGTTGCTGATATTGTATCTCTGAACTATGAACCGCTTCTTAAGACTATTTCGGCTAAACTGCGTAATTGGCATCGGCTTCCACTAAGTATATATGGGAGGGGCAACGTAATAAGAATGAATATTCTTATATTTATATTGTTCAATACCCCTGCGGGTTCCTTGGTCTTTTTTTAAGAGACTAGACAGTGTCATATGTCTCTTTATTTGGGCCTACAGACGCGCCAGGAGGGCTCTCAGGCTTATGAAACTATCTTACATACAAGGGAGTTTCAAGCTTCTAGATTTCAGGCTCTACTATTGGGCTGCTTTTGTTGGTCGGATCAGGGACAGCACTGCAGCTTGGATGCTGCTCCGGCTTTGTCAGTTAGCCTGCGGTCCATCGGTTGGGTTCATGGTATATAAGACTTCCGACCCTAACTACTACAAGTGACTGAAGTTTAAGGTAGTTAAAGATATTATCCGGATATGGCAAGATATTTGTAAGCAATACTCTTTACCCCCGTTGCAGCAATATACGGTGCTATGGGGCAACCCTATGCTGCCCTATGTATTTCAAGATCATATCGGAAAAGTCTGGCTAAGTAAGGGCATCAGTCAGGTTGGACAACTATATGATGGACGGGGGTTCCGCTCTTTTGCCTCACTTAAAGACACGTTTGATCTTCTGCAAAATAGTTTCTTTAAGTATCTACAGATAAGGGACTTTTTTATGAGGTAAAAAGATATCAGTAATGCCGAACCCGTCGGAAATATTGTGTGGAATATATACGAGCTCTGGCCGAGACGCTATTGGCACAGCTTATCAGAAATGTCTTGCAGCAGCTACTGATGATAGCCTACAGATCGCTGCTAAACTTAGCCGGGTTCTTAGGGTTGAGATAACGGCTGAGGAAATACAGGTGTCCATGGGCGTACTAGATCGAGTTG
This sequence comes from Lissotriton vulgaris, assembly GCF_964263255.1. Classification (NCBI taxonomy): domain Eukaryota; kingdom Metazoa; phylum Chordata; class Amphibia; order Caudata; family Salamandridae; genus Lissotriton; species Lissotriton vulgaris. Next base: position 1,040,348,593 of record NC_141697.1, read on the forward strand.
TAACCTCTGTTAATCCAAAGTTACAACAGCACCGGATAGTATATGTTGTATTATACACCAGAGATTATATCCAAGTGGGCCATATCTTGATCTACCGATAAGTCATTTTGTCAGAAATGTTAACTGTTTGCTGCAGATCGAAGGCATATGTTTGTTGACTGCCATAGGCTTACCAGGTTCTGGAGTGGTGTCTCCAGTATTCTCATTATACTTCTCAGCCACAATTTTCAGCTTACTAAAAAGAAAATATTTTCAGGGATCAAATGCAAAGCAGCTAGCTATGTGAATCTGTTGGCTACCATCATTATAGCATGTGCTCGACTATGTGTCGCCAGAGTCTGGATTGACAATGACAATCCAAGCGTTAGTGAAGTTTGGGCTCTGCTCAGACAGGTGTATGAGATGGAGCTTGCTCTAGCTAAAGCCAGAGGGCCTCGCTCTTGGCTTAAATTCAATAGGATCTTGGCCTGCCTTCAATGGGATTAACAATGCACTGTAACACTATAATATATGTTCTGTTAAGGCTTATCTCAGATATTAATTCTTAATTTTTATTTTAAATCTCAAAATGGGAAATTGTTTTTGTTTCTTACATTTCAGTTTGGACTGTCTTCCTCTTATACCTGGTTTATCTGTTGTCACTTTTTGATTACGTCAGTTTCTGATTCGGAACTATGTAATGTTAACATTTCTAACGCATATGTGTAATATATGTCTTACTTATGGCTAAAGGCAATAAAATAATTATTACAAAAACAAAAACTTTTTTTGTTAACACTATTACAAAGTCCTTAGCTATCCAATTGGCTCTTTCCACCCTTTTCTAACTGTAAGTGCCTTGAACCCTTGCTTATGCCACCATGGATCCCGGCAATCTGGATACCCTCAGCAGGTCTGAGCTGCTGAAGATTTACACACAGGGGGATGAAGGCAGACAAGAAGGCTACCAACATGGATCTGAAGGTAGCTCAGGGCCAATTAGGAGGTACAAATGTGGCAGGCCACCTCAGGAGAGGAGGGGATGGAGGACAATGAGAAGGGAGGAGCACTGTCTGAGGATGAGGAGAGGGAAACCCCAGAACAGGATGTGGGGATCTAAGGAGAGTTCACGTCTGCCCCAGCAGATGACATGGAGGCTCCTGATGCTCAGGAGGGAGCAATGTGTCTGCCAGAGGCCTGTCACCCCAGGAGCTAGAGGAGAGGAAGGAGGAGAGGAAACTTAAACTGGAGATAACTAAGCTAAAGAATGCCTTGATATTAATCTCAATGAATTCGACATTAAAGCCAAGCCAGGCAAGTAGAATCTAATAGTAGTGGGGGTAGGATGCCTGCAGTGTCCAATGGGGAGGCCAGCGTCTGCATACCAAAGGATTTGGGGCCAGATGTAGGTGGCTAAATACCAGTCGGTAACGCCGAAATTCTGTAAATTTCAGCATTACCGACCGGTATTTAGCCATGTGCGATGTAGGTAAGGAATCAGTAAATAAGGAATAGGTAAATACCGATTCCTTAATACCGATTCCATATTGCTCTTGCATTTAAGGAATCGGATGTAGGTAGCAGTAAAAAGAGTGCACCTCAGCCTTAAGGAATCTCTATTTACCACCAACTCCAAGTTGGTGGTAAAAAGCGATTTCCTTACTAAAAGCACTTTTTTGCTTTTATTTCTGTGCCATGTGGCACACATCCATGCCCCTAGGGCATGTATGTGCGCCACACGTGCACACATGCACATTTCAGGGGTGAAACAGGGTGTCCTTTGGACACCCTGGCACCCTTGAAATACCTCCCACTATTACCTATTCGTTAATACCGAATCGCTAATAGTGTATGTCTTCCCAATTATTCCTATGGGCTTCCTGGCCCATAGGAATAAATGGCTAGGTATTCCTTAATAATGAATCGGTATTACCGATTCATTATTAAGGAATGTTAAGGGATCGCCAATATTTTAGCGATTCCTACCTACATTACATTTACCGATTCCTTAATAGCGATTCGGTAATAATCGCTATTAAGGAATCGGTAAATGGAACTTACCTACATCTTGCCCTTGGTACCCAACTATGTGGTGGAACACAATATTGACAAATGTTTTCCTGCTTATGAGGTGGCTCTAAGGGTGCACAGGGTGCTGGAGGAGTTCTGGGGGGCTTTGCTTTTGGAGGTACATCACCACAGTGGAGAAGTGTGGCTCAGGGGGTTAGAGGCGGCAGACCCGGAAGCTGAGATCGGCCCTGGACCAGGGTTCAATTCCCCACCTCGGCGGGGCTTGGGCTCAAAAATTCCACGGACTCGATAATTCTCGCTCCGGTGCCTTCTCGACTCTTGGGTTCACACTCTGCGACTCTGGGCAATAGCTTGCTTAATCTCCACAACGGCCCCTCGCGGCGGGATGCCTGGCTTTCACCTTGTGGATACCCTGCCGGGGTTATCTCACAGGGGAATACCAGGACGGGTTCCCTAAGCAAGCGCCGGGAAACCCTTTGTGGGTAGCTGTGCGCTATATAAGCTCAAATACATTTACATTACATTTACATTTACAGTGGGGTGTGGCACACTCCAAATACTAGAGATAGAGGACCAGACCCAGTACACCCACATGAAGGCCATTCTAGTGAGGACATTAACTTCTGAAAGGTATAGACAGAAGTTCAGAAATAGCCACAAACTCCCTACACAGACCAGGGTGAATTTCCTGGACTACTCCTGCAAGGCAATGAAGGGCTGGGTGAGTGGCAGCAAGATAGATAATTTCATTGGGCTTCATAATCTCATTTTGAGCGAGCACATGTAGGATGTCTGGTTTCCATAGCTTTGGCAGCATCTAGTGGACAGAAAGCTGACTGATCCCAGAAAGCTTGCTGAGGAGGCGGACCTCTGAGTCCGCACCAGAGTGTCCAGTAAGAAGGTATCTGGGGGACTCCAAAAAGGGTGGTCAGGGTTCCGACCAGAAGGAGGGCATGATAAAAAGAAGGAGATCTCTCAAGGCTCTCACAACAATTCTAAGGGGAAAGGGTCCCATACCCAATCTGGCCACCAGAAAAAGAGATTCCCCAACAAGAGTCAGAACAAATCCCCAGGTGCTACAAGTACCTTGACTATTGGCATGTAAAGGGGGATCCAAAATGCATTAAGAAAGCACAGTTGGAGTGCCGGGAGATACAAGCCTACTGGTCCCGGGTGCTACACTGTATGTATGAGGTGTGGGAAGTGGAGCTGCGGCCTGAGGCAAAGAGGTGCCTCCTAAATATATGGGAGCCCTCTGACCTTTCATCAAGGGGTAAAGTGTGGGTTACACTAGGTCCAGCGATTGCGAAGAGAAATATTGCGAGACTGTGGGGGGGGGGCCGCTGCACCACCTACTCTCAGCTCCTGGAAGAAGGACATGGACTGGAGCATGGTTCAGTAGAAGACGGTGTATGTGGCCCGGGGATGCCCGCGGAAGTGGATGGCGATATGGTCTACCTGGAAGGATTACAGGGGAAATATTTGTGAACCTCCATGTATTGCCCGTGACGAAGAGCTGGCCACTATGTGATTATAGAAAAAATAGCACTCATCCTGTACTTGATTATGATTTGGCTGAACTGTAATTCCTGTGATTCATGTGTGTAACTATGTCCGGTCTGTATGCCTTGGAAGTGACACCCAATGTTTGTTCTGACTTTTTGCAAATAAAAAGATTAAAAAAAAAAAAAGAAAGCACAGTCATGCATTAGAAATTAGTGTCTCTGGGTGATTTGGAGATGGTCCCGAGGACCCATGTTCCACCCAATACTACCAAGGATGCTTTGAAGGACACTGATGCCAGTATGACTATGGTAAGGCGTCATCTAGAGTCCCCAGAGCAGATTTTACCCAATGTATTCCAGCAGGTTGTGGAAGCAGACAACTGTGAGGGTCACTACCCCATCATGGCCCTTGTTCTATTTTAGTTTATTTATTTATTTATTGATTTATATAGCGCTGAATCACCCCAAGGGGATCTCTGCGCTTAGGACGGGGGGCCTCAGCCAGAAAAAGGGGATCAGAAGAGGTGAGTTTTTAGAAGCTTCCTGAACTAAGAGAGCCTCTGACAGTTGCGGAGCTGAAGGGGCAGCTCATTCCAGAAAGCAGGGGCAAGGTGTGAGAAAGCTCTACTGCCACTGCATGCATTTTTAATTCTAAGGGTGCAGAGGTGTAGCTTGGATCCTGATCTAAGAGGTTGTGAGGGGGTATACTTGATAAGTTTGGCAGAAAGGTAGGAAGGATCTGCTCATTAAGGGCCTTGAAGACAGTGCAGCCTATCTTAAATTTTACCCGCTTTCTCATAGGGAGCCAGTGGAGTTTTTTGAGGAGGGGAGCAGAAGCAGTTCTAGGTGGAGTGTTTGCTACAAGACAGGCAGCCGTGTTCTGCACAACTTGTAGCTTGTTTAGGGAGGCTTCGTTGGCAGATGATAACAGGGCGTTACAATAATCTAGTCTACTTAGTACCAGAGCTTGCATCAATGTTTTTTTGGTAGAGGAAGGTAGCATGGGGAAGATCCTTCTAAGTAGACAGAGTGTAGAAGCAGTGTATTTGAGTGGGGGTGTGGGGGGGGGTTGTCTCGGGTCTTCTTAAAGTATCAGTGAACCCTGCAATGCCTGTGGACCGTTTGCTAGAGAATGACTTGGAGCACACTATCTGGAAAGAAGTGGAGCTCTGGTCTCACCTGGACATTTTGGGGGTACATTATTTGGCTGGTGCTACCACCAGGTCCATGGCTGCCCAGAGTGGGAGTCAAAAAGGTCTGGAGCCTGGAAAAATGGTCTAGAAAGTTGCCAAACCAAGGAAGGGTAAGAGGACTGAACAGCCAGCCCCTCAGTGCCTGCCAACTGTGGTGGATGAGTAGCAGGATGAGGCCACCCCAGAGCTCAGTAGAGAGGGTATTGTCTACCTTGGTTGAGGGAATGCCCATTCTTGGAGGGCATGAGGCAAAAAGCTGAAGCCCAGGCAGCAGTTGAGGCCTCTGGTAGTAAGCCTAAGGAACCAGCGCATGCGATGACAAGCGCCCTGGTGGTTCCCCAGTGCTACTAATCATTTCTATTGGAGCTGGCTCATGAAATTCCCCTGGTAGGACATCTGGGCAAGGACGAGACCTTTGCCAGGCTGGTCCCCCACTTTTATTGGCCCCAGATGAGAAGGTCATTAGATGCATCCTGCAAGACCTGTGTTACCTGCCAGGTCAGTGGAAAAACAGGACAGAAGTGAAAGGCTCCCATCTCCCTTACCTGTTGTTGGCACACCCTATGAGCGGGTGGGCATCAACACTGTAGGGCCTATGGATTCCATGACTACTTTTGGTTACAGGCGGCACATCCTGCTTCTGGGGATCATGCCACTAGGTACCCAGATGCCATAACTCTGAGGACTAGAACTGCATCTGCAGTGGTTAGGGTCCTGAGGGGGATTTTTACTAGACTGAGGTTCCCCAAAGAGGTGGTGTCTGACAGGGGCACCAACCGTATGTCGGCCTACAAGCAGTCAATGTGGAAGGAGTGCGGGGTTACTTATCAGTTCTCCACCATGTATCATCCACAAACCAATGGGCTTGTTGGGAGGTCAAAACATCCCTAAAAGGCAAGATCAGGAGGCTGCTCCACCATGTATCATCCACAAAGCAATGGGCTTGTTGAGAGGTACAACATGACCCTAAAAGGCAAGATCAGGAGCTTGCCTGGGACTCTGAGGCATAATGGGACATATTGTTGACATACCTGCTTTTTACTTCCTGGGAGGTACTCCAGAAAAGAGTTGGGTTTAGTCTCTTTGAACTTCTGTACGGTCACTAAGTCAGAGGACCTCTCAGCCTGCTAAAGGAAGAGTGGGAGCAGCCTCCAAGGTAACCGGGGGGCGGAGCGGAGCCGAGCCGGGCGGTCGTGTTCCATCTCGGCTCCCGGCTCCGGCGCTGCTCGGGAGCCTGGTTTGGCGGTTCCCCATTGGACCGGGGGCCATTTTCGGCACCCAGAGGAAGCGGAATGTGCAGGACACCTGCGGGGCTGCTCCGATCGCCCCTGGCGCCGCTGTAGCTGGATCCGGGAGGAGACGCGAGGAGAGGACGGCTGCGGGCAAAATGGCGGCCGGAGCGCCGATGACTCAACTCTCTATGGGAGGTCCGCTGACGGGCGAAATCTAAGGTACGCAGGGGCTGCCTCTATTTGAGGATAGTCTCCGGGGGCCTCTAGCGGCAAGACACCGGGGGTGGCCCGGCTAGAATCGACCTTCCCCCGCCTGCCTGACCCTAAAATGGCGGCCCGGTGTGACTCCCAGCTAACGATCGGCGCCTGTGCTTGACCATCTGGCCCCAGCGCTTGCTGCCTCTCCCAGGGTCGAACCTGCAGACTCTCTCTGTGGCTCTTGCCTGCGGGGGTGAGCCCTCTTCAGGAATCCCTGGCGGTGACCCTCGCCTGCTTCGACCTCTGCGATCTGCCGAACGTTTGATCTGCGATCTGCCATTTACCACTGGATTTGAACTGTGCCTGCCCTTATGATGGCCGCCCCCCGGGGCTGATCTCGGAAGGATGACCCATGACGCCTTATCTCGCCCTGATCCAAGGATGCCTACCCCTGACTCCGGGCACCCCAACGCGCCGAGGAATCTCTCTATCTCCCTGCTCCAGTGTCTTGCCATCATATGCCAACTGCCTGAGATCTACAATGAGCAAATCCCTACTAGCTTTACTCTGAACATTCGTAATGAACAGGGGCAGCTGAAATTCCAGGAGCCTAGTCCCAGCAGCCCGACGACTTCGGAGGGCTGGAAGAGGTCCCCCGCTACACGGCGGAGGAGGGCACTGGACATCGAATGCTGTCTCATACTATGTGACCTATTGTTCCACTACACCTCCCCGCCCGAACTTTCTCTCTCAACCTTTCAGTACTGTTATTAATTGCACATCACAGGGGCAGCTGAAATTCCAGGAGCCTAGTCCCGACAGCTCGACGACTTCGGAGGGCTGGAAGAGGTCCCCCGCTACACAGCGGAGGAGGGCACTGGACATCGAATGCTGTCTCATACTATGTGATCTATTGTTCCACCTGTCTGTCTATGCTCCCCCAGGTACTTCTCTGTAAAGCGCTCTGATATCCGCAAGGATCTTGTCCGCGCTATATAAAACTTTCTAAATAAATAAATAAATAAACCGCCCCAGGATTCTAGGGAACTGCAAGCCGCCTTCTTGAGCCACATGGCCAAGTTGTGGAAGCTTGTTTTAGACCACTTAGAGGCCAGCCAGAAAGTAATGAGGCAGTGGCACGACCAGATGGCAGCCCCTGTAGGCTGACGCCCTGGTCAGAAGGTATTGGTCATGGAACCCGTGGAGCCTGGGGCCCATCAAGATTATTGGACTAGGCCCGCAAGATTGTTGAGAGGAAGGGTAAGGCCACCTACTTGGTGGACCTCAAGACCCCCAGGCACCCCTTAAGGGTTATCCAGCTCAACTGTCAAAAGCCCCATTTTGAGAGGTCTGAGGTCAGAGGTACTGTCGCCAGGTGTTGGGACAGTTTACCTCTCTGTTTTCCCTCACTCATGGGATTATACACTTGTGTACCCATGAAATTAGCACATAAGACCATCTGTCAATAAAAAATGTCCAGGCTGTCAGACAAAGTGAGGGTCAGCCTTAGAGAAGAAGCTTCGACAATGTTGGAGTTCGGGGCGATTGAACCTTCCAACAGATCCTGGTCCAGCCCTGTGGTGCTGGTACCGAAAGCTACCCCAAAGGGCACTACGCCAGAACTCAAGTTCTGTGTATACTAAATGGGGCTCCACTCAGTCACCAAAGTTGATGCTCATCCTATCCCACAGGTGGATGAGCTAATTGGCAGATTAGGGGCTGCCCATTTCCTATGCACTTTTAACCTCCTGGCAGGATACTGGCAGATTGCCCTAACTGAAGGAGAGATCAGTATTCTCCACCCCAGAGGGCCACGACCAGTTCAGGGTACTGCCCTTAGGCCAAAACAATGCTGCTGCTACCTTCCAGAGGTTGGTAAACCAAGTCCTGCGTGAGATGGAGGCCTTCAGCAGTGCATGCCTGGACGTCATAGTGTCTTCAGCAGCAGCTGTAAGGACTGTCTCTTCCACCTTCAGAAAGTGCTTAAGGCCCTGCAGGATGCAGACCTGACTATTAAGGAAAGCAAGTGCTAGATGGGGCAGGTGACTGTGGTACACTTGTGACACCTGGTGGGCATGGGTAAGGTGCAACCACTCCAGGCCAAGATAGAAGCCATCATAGTCTGGGAGCCCCCAAAAACTCAGGCAGAGGAGACAGCCTTTTTAGGACTCACCGGTTACTACAGGAGGTTTGTCAAAGGGTATGGCACAATTGTGGCCCTTTGACTGAACTGACATCAAAGAAACAGCCCAGAAATGTGACCTAGACAAAGGCATGCCAGAAAACATTTGACTCCCTTAGGCAAGCCATAGTCACAGTCCCTGTGCTCAGGGCCCCTGACGACTTTTCGAAAGAATTCATGGTTCAAACTGATGCCTCAGAGCATGGCGTAGAGGCAGTATTGTTACAGCTTAATGAGGGGGGCATGGACCAACCAATAGCCTTAATATCCAGGAGGTTACTACCCCGGGAACAGAGGTAAAGTGCTATTGAGCGGAAAGCCTTTGCTGTGGTCGGGGCTCTGAAGAAGTTGAGACCCCAATAGAGTGCACTATAGGTGCCCAGGGCTTGTAAATATTTGCTGTTAGAAGGCCTGCAGCACTGACTGTGCCACCCACTTAATTAGCCGTTCAAACATGTCTCAGGCCTGTCACTGTAAAGCCAGTACTGGTCGGAACTGAAGCATTTGCCATTAATGCCGAGCCGAATTGACAACGACGTGGGTACCAACTGCGAGGTTCAACGAAGACAAGCCACCAATTTGAAGACACTGCTACAAAGCTCAACTTCAACACATTGACCAGATTGCATGAGTCGGAACCGACGCATCGAGTCTTCCATGCGATGCTTGCTCCATACAAAGGTTCTGTTTCAGCAGGGCCTTCGTGGCTTTTGTATACGACCAGCGCTCCATCGCGGTCAGCTTGACTTTTCAGATCTGACCTGGTCCACCACGACCTCAAGTAACCTTTTTGCGCTTTCGATTTCTAAGCACTGTTTTGGGATTTAATCTTAAAAAAATCATCATAACTCTGGTTCCATTTATTGTATTATGGTTGTTTTACATTTTTTTGTTTCAGTAAATGAAGCGTTTATTTTTCTAACCGGGTGTGGATTCTTTTTGTCTGGTGTTTTCACATTTTTACTGTACTAAGGTTTGCACAAATACTTGCACATTAGGTTAAGCCTGCCTTCTCAGAGCAAATCACCAGAGGGTGAGCACAGGTTAATTTAGGGAGTGTATCTGACTTATCCTGACTAGAGTGGTGGCCCCTACTTGGACAGGGTGCATACCTCTGCCAACTAGAGACCCCATTTGTAAAATTCCCTATTTGGAGCTAGGTTGTTATCATAAGGTTATCAAGGTTGACGGCATAGATACATTTACAGGCCCAGGCCCATCAAGCCGTGTCGAAAGGGCAGTTTCAAGTCTCACCCAGTCTAGTTGTTTGGACCTGGGACTAAATGATAGGCTATTTGCGAAAGATGTTGTGTGTACAGCATATTGTGATGTTTGGGAGTCTCAATCCATGGGGTGTCGTTTCCGCACAGAGTTTGGGCAAGGCTAGGTGAGGTTTATCCGTTTGCCAGATGTATGACTTGATCTGGTCATTTATTCAGCAGTGCAGGGCTTGTAGGAGCGAGATCGTCAGCATGCTCAGCACATAAGTGTAGCATGGGGCGACCACCATTTTGACTGTTTGCAGGTGAACCCAAAGCAACAAGTGTTGGGTACTTCACTTCACAAAGTCCAGTTGAATTTGTTCAATCAATGGTAGAATGTTGGCCTAGACCATCATATGAATGAATGAATCCAAATTCCTAGGTACTTCATTTAGACAGCTTTCCAGGTAAAGGAGATGTTTGATAGGGTGGCCGCCATTGGGAGGACCTTGTTCCCTCCCACATTACCTTGCAACCAAAAAATGTCAAAAATTCCTCCAGGACTGTCATCAAGGTCTCTAGTAAGGACGCTGGGGAAGAGAGGATGTCATCTGTGTATAGCTTGAGTTTCAGTGGGGGGCAGCTGTGAGAATGGCTTGTATCTGTTCCGGAGTGCGGATCCAGAGGCCAGCGCTTTCAGTGCCATTAGGAAGATCAAAAGGGCCAGGGGGCATCCCTGACATGTTCCGCGGCAGATAGAGATGGCACAAGAGTAAATGCCATTATTGACCAGAGTGGCTATCATGGAGTATTAGAGCCAAGAGGTCATCATGATTGAATTTCTTTCAATTCCAATTCGAGCCATGGTACGGAATACGTAGCCCCACACCAACCGTTCAAAGGTCTTTTCTGTATCGAGGGTGAGGGCCAGTCTCCCGTCTGTAGCCAGCCTGGACAGCCACAGTAGGTGGAGTAATGTGCGGAGGTAGTTCAGAGAGGAGCAACCGGGGAGGATGCCAACTTGATTTTTATGCACCATGTATGAGATCACTACTTTTACGCTGTTGGCCAGAACTTTAGAGAATATTTTCATATCAGTATTGATCAGTGGTATTAGACGGTAGCTGGTGCAATGTTGGGGGTCCTTTCCGGGCTCCAGTGGAACTGTTAAGTAGGCATGGAGAAACTCAGGCTTCAGAGCTTCCCCCCCTTTGATTGGGCCTCTTGAAATAGTTTCCCTAGGAGAGGAAACAAGTGTTCTGCTGTGAACTTGTAAAACTCGATCAGTAAGTCATCCTCACCCGGTGCCTTTCCCGAAGCCATGCCCTTTGTTGAGCCAGCGATTTCAGCAACCATTATGAGTCAATCTAACTGGTTGAGCAGTTCCACTGTTAGAACCAGGAGGGACAGATGTTCCATGAACCCATCTTCCACTGAGGTATTAGAACTTCTGAGGTGTAAAGGCAGGCATAGTACAAACAGATCTCGTTTATGTCTCCGGGTTGTGAAAGGGTGGCCCTTGATCTATAGCGTTCTGCTGGAATGACTGTCTGGGCCTGTCCTTGTTTTAGTTGCCAAGTGAGGAGACGTTGTGCTTGTAGATACAGTGTTAGAGATGTATTAAGGCCTTTCATGGAGGCAGGAAGAGGAAAGTATTGAAATCCTATTTTTTTTAAAGTCAGGTCCGTAAATGTGCAGCCATTGCATTCTGTTTATAGTGCTCATGTGCTTTCCGGATGTCCCTTTTTTCCGGTGACTTTGCGTGGCTGTAACTTTGCAGCGTAGTAATGCCAGTACTTCAAGATGCTTCTAATGTAGGCTTTGACTGCAACCCAGAAAGTTTGCTGTGTGTGACAGAATATTCGTTAGGGGAAATATAACTCTTGAGGGAGCCTGCCGTTTCCTCTTTTTATTCGGTTGCCGGTAGTATTGGATGTTCGTTCTTCAAGATCTGTCTACATCAGAGTGGAGTCACAGGTCCAGCATTAGTGAGATCGGGTATGGTCCAAAAGTTTGCTCTTGCCATTGCGCTATCAAGGATTTTGGGAAGACAGCTCTCTTGGCCAGGAAGAAGTCGATGTGGGGCTCCATTCTGTGAGGGCAAGAGAGGAATGTATAATCCCTGTCCCTGGGGTGATGGAGGCGCCAGGGGTCAACCAGTGAGTGATTAGCCATGAGATCCCGGAGGAAACTTCTGTCAGGCTTATCTCTAAGATCTGGAGTGGAGGATTAGAGGAAAACTGTATTGATGACTATGTTGCAGTCACCACCGCAGATTAGCGTTGAAGATCAATTGTCCACCAATGATCTGTGAAAGCGGGTGAAGAAGAAGGCTTTAGCAAGGTTGGGGGCATAGATGGAGCCTACTATGAAAAGATGGTCGTACATGGAAAGTGTGGCGAGGATGTAGTGGCCATACGGATCCACCCACAAATGAGTGACTTGGGCTGTTAAGTTTTTATGGATCAGGATTGCTACACCTGTGTTCCCATTAGGGCACAGTAGCGTAGGCCAGGGTTGTTTGGTTCTGGAGCATCTCTAGATGTCAAGAGGACCTGACCTACCCAATCTCATTACAGCTCGACTCCGCTGATGACAGGTGTGCCCCTTGTATAAGTGTGATGTCAGGCTTTTTAGACTTTAGGTAAGGTAGCAACTTCATGCAAAGGATGCCATTAACATTTAAAAATCAGGCCATGCCATTCACATTTAAAAATCTGATTGACAGGAGTATGGTCAGCAACATCTCTATTGACTAAATGTTTTAGCAGGAAAGAGTGAGGCATATCGTGGTGGGCACTTCAGCCTAAAGTGGCAGGCTATGAGAATACTTTGAGGCGCAGGGGACCCCAGAACAGTAGACCCAAGTCACCTGCAAAATCTATAAATTTTTCAGGTTACATCAAAAAGGCAGAATAAGTTGAGGGCAGTCTCTACCAACCTAGCTATGGTTTCAGTGGTGAGCAGGATTTGTCTCTCTCTTTTCCCTTTGGGGTGCGGGTGTTTCCACGGTTCTGCTGGTGTTCCTATCATTTGTGTCTGCTATCCATTTCAACAATGGGAGAGGGCCCCCGGTCATAATGAGTGAGGAAGCTGAGATCGTAACTGTAGTAGGGACAGAGTCTATGTAGTCTTCTACCTCTTGGGGATCATTAAATTCTCTGGTGCAGCCATTCGCATTAGGAGTAGAATCACTGGGTGGTGTAACCGTATTGGATTCCTTTTTGCTTAGGTGCTGGTTGAAATGCAAGGAATTTCTTCCACCGAATGCTTGTAGTGTGAGGAAAGTCAGCAGAGATGACAACTTGAGCATTTTTAAAAGTGTACGGACTGTGAGACTTGTTTGCTTGTAAAATAAGTTGAACAGGGGTAAAGCACAAAAGAAAGACAATGATCAGTCTCGGTTGGGAAGAAAGGGAGTTCAGTCCCAGGAGGAGTCTAGGCCTAGCCAATGCATATGTCTAGCTGGGGTAGGAAGGAGATGCCCAAGAGTTAGGGCAGTAGGTATTCCAAATAAGGGCATTCTGATTACAGTACACAGTAAATGATGATGTAGTTCCACTTGCTACAGTACTCGAGATCTGTAATTCTTTTCTGTAGGCCATAAATCTGGTCCAGTAGTTTGGCGCTGATCCAGGTCCACAAGCTGTTGTTCCGTGTTGTCAAGGCGCAGAAGAAGCGTAGACATCTCTGAGCATAAGGATTTAAGTTCCGCCTCGGATTCTGAAGGTAATTGCTCAAGCAACTTCAAGATGTACTTGAGTTCCTTCATCAGGGCATCAAAGGAGGATGGCCCATGGTTGGGAGTGGGGAGGCAGCTACTGGGTTAGAAACTGCGCCCTTGACAGTTTTCAAAATTGGGGGAAGTCTTCTTCTTGGACGTTGGATAAAGGGGGAGGAGGGAAGGGGCAAGAGAAAGGCATGGCCCCGTCATGCAGTAGTCATTGAAGGTCCAAGAAATGGAAGTCAGTGGACTTGGAATATCTGAATCTCGAAGTCTCAATCCTGAGGCATGGAATTAGTGCCCAGGAGGAATGAAGGGGGTGTGAAAGGTGGGGAGGCCATAATACACCTGATGAGGGGGCTTTGAGAGGCAGTGTAGTAAACATATTAATCCATCCTTACCCCAAGTGAAAGGAACAAAGTTAAACAGTAGTGTCTGGCAGGGAGTTTGTCTGCTCCAAGATGGCGAGTGTCTGAAAAACGAAGGCAGCTCAAGCTGAAATTGCAGTTCCCAAATCAAGCTGGGTGTCCCGGAGGGTTGTTAGAAACCACAGAGTAGTGGTACCTCCAGGGGATGGTCCGATGCGGAGAGGGCAGTTCACGGGGGCCAGAAGTCAGACTGTAGAGGGAAGTCCATTGTGCACCAGTGGCGGCTTGCCAAGCCAGAGCGTCTTGGCAGCACCAACACCTACGGTGGTCCTGCAGTGAGGTGGGCGCACCAGCTTAGTTTTAGAGATGGCTTCAATCGCAAACAGCTGCACAACAGCACCAGCACCTCGGGACCCATCTGCTGCTTAGGAGGATTCAAGCAGTAGCCCTTTCCAAGGAACAGAAGGGATCGATGAGCGGAGTACAGGCCGGGGGCTCACTGGGAGCAAGGAGAAGGTAAGCAAGGTGTCTGCACTCACCACGTGGGTGGAGGGAGGTCAATGAGAGAAAGCGCTGACAACAGGTCAGCTAGGAAGGATCATGGCATAAGGTAAATGTATTTTGCTAGACAACCAGCCAGGCGTTGTTTACGTGGCTGCCATTTTGCACTGTGGAGAGGCTGTCATTCCAATAGTGAAGCACTGCGTTACATTATAACACCTTAGATGTCTATTTTCAGTCTGGGAGCAGCTAGAAAAATGATTCAAGGACTTATTTTCATAGCGATTTTTAATGGTCAAGTTGGATTTTATAAAAACATTGTGAAAATTACACTGCTATTTTCCTGTTTGAGCCAAATGTGACTTTTTGACAATGTTCTGTGTCGCCAGACTGTTTATGGCTCCCCTGTGCCAAGATCTGTATTGTTCCTAGACCATGGAGAAAGGGCTTGGATGTGGGCAGAGGTTTGGTCTCCTTGAGCTTTATGGCATGGGGGCTGTGCCCAGCACGTTGCTGAGCTTCAAATGATACCTACTTGGTCACTGGCAAATGTAGCTCGAACCTAGGCCTGCCTCTCTTTTGTGTTTATAGTCTTCTTGTCTCCAACTCTGTGGGATGGGAGCCACCCAAGAACAGGCTTAGAGTTACCACAAGAGAGGGTCTGCCCATTATCATAGCCAAACCACTGGGTGGGCACAGGAAATGCCGAAAAGAGGCAGAAAGGTTTTGCAATGTTGGTTTTAGGTAGAGATGGGCACTGTGGGGATAGTTTACCGTAAAACACACAAAGTGTGGCAATATTGGTTAGAGTCACTCCTGGGAACATTTACCCACCCACAGGCTGGCACTGGGCATTCATGCGGCATCCCCAGTACCTTCCTCGGAACATCGCTGGACCTGTGGACGACATACAAAGTATTGTATCTGCTGTTGTCACTTGTAAGGAGAACCGCCTAGAGCTGGACTTGTTCCCACTTGTATCCAGGGCAATGAAATGTACTCCATGAGGCACTTGACAGTTAAGCTACAGAGACACAAAAGCTGCAAAATAACTTTCCGGAAGAGCCCAGTTGGACAGTTTCAGTTATACCTGCCCTAGACCATCCAGGTGGCTTCTGTTGGAGTGAGCCCTGACATCCAAGAGCTGCTCCTGAGGTCCTGGAACCCTTAGCTGATGTTAGATTGTTCTTCTTCTGCTAAACTGAAAAAGCTGGGACTTAGAAACTTTTTGTTAACTTTTCTTCTAAAGGACTGGTGGGAGACTGGGACCTCTGTTGAACCAAAACAGTCTTATTGCCGGTCAGACCCAATTTGGTGGTCTGACCCACCAAAGATCTAACTTCCAGAAATGTTTCTAAGTCCAAACATAGACAGCTTCAACAAGAGCGACACTGAGCTGAAGCTGATCAACATCAAGACATCACCAAGACATTCCTAGGCACATACGCAGACTTCTTCCTCTTGAAGCTTCACACACTTCATTGACAACCACATTGGAACCCTGCTCTTCAGCAACCCCACATTGTCGAACCCACAAACAGAATCCGGCTTGCCCTGCTGACAACCACCTTTTCTCAGGAATTTATTTTTAAGTCCAAAGGTAATTCTTTGACTGGGACCTACCTGGGCCTCGTACTGGCCCCTGCCTCAAACTTTAACCTTATCCCAGGCTAACATGACCAGTTGTCCGTGGTTGTTACTTTGTGATTTTGGGTGCTATTTTTATTGAAAACCTACAAATATTCATAGCTTGGGTTTCCCTTATTGGATTTTATTTGTTTTGTCGTCAATGAGATAATAAAAATATTCCCAATTTTTATAAATTTGAGTGGTCTTTTCCTTGTGTTGGGTTTTCAACTAGTAAACTGTTTTGGTACTTCTAAATGCTTGGCACATTCTCTTAAAGTAAACATGCCTGATCTGTACGATAACTACCATTGGTTAACCTCATGTTTAAATTAATGTAACCTTTACCGGGCCTTACAAGAATAGGGCAATTATTACTTGTAATGGACCATGATCCACTCCAACTAATAATCAACTTCCTCAAAGTGATATTTTGCCTCATGGGATATTTAAATATCTTCAGTATATTGATGTATGGGCTTAATAGCTTTTATAAGTTTACCTAGGGTTTCCATATATATGTACAACCAAGGAATGAAAAGGGTAGATCCTCACAGAATCTGGAGACTTTCTATCTTTAAACTTGAAAAGCTGAATGCTATCCTGGAAGAACTTGTCAACCCATTTGATAATTTTTCTATCTAGCCAATGTTAGACTTAATATTCTGCAGCAGGCCCTAGTTGTCCATCATATTAAGTGCTGCTGAGAGTTACAGGTAGCTGAGCTGTAAATTGCTCTTTTGTAAACGATTTGGAGTCTATCCCTTGTTACTAGATGTGGTGGTTTCTTTGGGTCAGCCAAATCTGTAGCATATTGGACTTCCTCTATTACCCTCAATTTGTAAATGGACTACACTGCCATGCATCTCTTTAATTATTTCCAGCAGTATGAAAGGCTGGTAATAAAATAATATGTGTGGATGGCTTCTTTAACAAGAGCAACTTGATCTGCTTTCAGGCTGAAATGAAATTCTTCAAATGAGAAAAGACATTAATGGTTTGAAGGCATCATTGGTAAAGCATTTGAAAGGTCTCCTTCTGCAGGGAAGCAAGTAACACTTCCCATAGTACAAATGGGACCATTTAGTATAAAACTCATTAAACACAATACTGTGGGAACACTAGATCCACTACCTATGCACCCTATATAGTATAAACGATCATTAAATGACCGAGAACACTGGCATAGATCTGAAAGCGATAACGCAACACAATAGGAATGGAGTGATGAGAATACTGGAATGGTTCAGTAACGTTCAAAAACATTAGTCACAATCACTTAAGTTATCCCACTCACAATATGTAAAATGGAGTTCTGCAATCCTGCTGCCAAAATAAACGGTTCTGCAATAAACCTTTATTTTTGCAACTTTAATGTCCATTGTTGGACTTGGCCCTGTCTGCCTGGTCACTCCAAAACTGTTTGCCTTCACCTCTCCCGTTTTCTGTGCCAGATGCAGTTGTCTCTCAGGATTCTATACACTTCACCACTGCTAACTAGTGCTTGTGCTCTCCCCTCTAACCATGGACGAATTGGCTTATACCCAATTGGCGCATTTAATTTACTTATACGTCCCTAATAAAGTGGTACTGCATGTACCAAGGGCCTGTAAAATAAATGATACAAGTAGCTTGCAGCACTTATTGTGCCTCCCACTTAAGTAGAATTTAGAACCATATCTCTGGTCTACCACTGCAGCCTGTATGCAGTTTTAAATCTTTTGCTGGGCCTAAACCTTCCTTTTTTTAATACATGAAAGCCTCTAGGATAGGCCTTAATAAACTCAGCCCAGAGAGCGAGGTACATTAAAAAAGCTGGGCATGAACTGGTAGTGAAAAACTCTCAAATTAGTTTTCCACTATTGTAAAGCCTACCTCTCACATATGAGATTATTGGGTAAACTTATTACATAAAATAAGTGCTAACATTTGATTGGGAGCAGGTAGGTATGTCATGTTTTGTGTCTGAGGCATTCTAATTTAAACCCCTCTTGGATGCTAAAGTCGGATTTTAAGGCACAATTCTGAAAATGCCACTTTTAGAAAGTAGGCATTTTTGTGTCCTAACGATTTGGTGCCTACAGTCTACTCCTTGGATCACATGACCAAATGTAGTTGGCAGTTGGCCTTTATGTATTCCTCCAACACAATAGAGGGGCTTGTTATTGGCAGGATGGGCAATCCTGATTTTTTTAAAGCAAGTAAATGCTTTACTGTATGATTAGTTACAATCTTCACAATAATAAAGTACCATTAAAAACTGTGATGCATTAAAATTGTAAATTCACATTCACCTAGTGCAGAAAGGATATGTGCAAAATTAACTCTGGAGTGCCATTTTTAAAGAAGCATGTTGAGTTCGACTGCCTGTTTGATGCCACCTAGTGCAGAGCAGAGGAGTGATTTTCCAGGTTAAACCTGAGACGTGGATATTATGACCACATTTGAGTTCAGCTTTATACTTTTGCTTAAATTTATTATAGAAAAATCAAATGTAATAACAAACAATGTCAGTTAATCACAATGCATGAGCCATATCATTTGGTCAGTGAAAGTGCCCCAAGAAAGGAAAGGGGAGTGGGATAGCGTGATGCTGTGAAGGAAGAGGACAGTGAGGGAATAAAGTTCGTGACAACTTATATATTGCAATGTTAATTTAGAATGCAATACAGTTTCATGGCTTCAGATCCCTGAGCCGAAGAAATTAGGGGATTATAGCATATCCCAAAAGTTTAAACTATTTCTGTTGACACCGAAGAATTCAGAATAATGGGGGAGTGTCAACTGAACAAGAGATGGAAGTAGCCGTCGACGTTTCGACCCCACGCTACACTTGTAGGCGTTTGTATAGCCTTACATCGGGGTCTTCATCAGGACAGGGTAATCAGCAAGGGAGCACTACAATATCTAAAAATATAAAACAATATGGTGTAAGTCGCCGACACTCAATGTCAAGTGACGTTTAGGCATCATTAGGATAGACCGGGAAGGTATCGAATTGAAGAAACAGGAGACGCATGGAGGACTCAAATTACTAGCAAAGTTAAGACAAAGAGAACATACCTGCTGTGGTCGAGCAAGTGGCATGGTTATGTCCACATTATTCACGTCGATTAATCGAGCTGGATCTGTGGGCAGGGGGACGAGTATTAATAGACTAAGCAACATTTCTCAGATGAATTGCGACATTATGTGGGGGTTGGGGCTTACCTATATAAACACCAAAGGTTAGGAGTATCCAGCTCCTATAACATCTCTCCGTAACGGCGGTGCGTCACTAAGGATCACATCAGATGTGCCGCGTCTATAAATAGTAAACCAGGAGAGGGAAATTTAAGACCAAATCACCGGTATGTTGGCTGAAGCCTGGGGAGAGGGATTAATCGCACCTTGTCTTAAAATTCACAGAGTTTGAAAATGAAGCCTTTCGCGGTAGATGAGCGTGGCTCATTGGAGGGGTTTTAATCACGTAGCATGAACAGACTGGATCTGTGGGCGGGTAAGCAAGTGTAAGTGAATCGGTCATCGATATAGACGTAAATAAATTCACAACATCATGTGGGGATAGGGCTTACATATACAGCCCATGAGGGTCGGAGTATCCTTATCAGATATCTCGGCGGAGCGTCATAAAGATCGCATCAAATATGCCGCATCTGTGAAACAATCGGGGGAAAGGTGGTAAGTTACGACCTACTCATTAGAGTTGGTAGGCTGGGAAACGTTTAGAGAGAGAGGGATTAATCTTACCTTTGCTAAGCGGTCACGGAGCTCTAAGTTGCAGCCTTCCCGCGGTTGCTGAATGCAAGCGAGTGGGCGTGGCCTGTGGGGAGGTTTTTAAAGATAAAAGGAGGACAATGAATCGGGAGCGTTGTTAATAGCAACCTGAAGCTACGGAGGCTGTTCCGGGTCTGTCGTAAAGACAGAAGAAGGACACTGAGTCCTGAGCGTTGCGAATGGCAACCTGATGCACATTGAGATGACGGCAACAACCGCGATGTGTGCGTAAAAATTACGAGTATCCAAGACAGATATTGAGTACACTATGTCATGGATATGAACACGTCCAAATTATTAGAAGAGGTCACATTATTGGAAGAAGTCACAGTGCAGTAAGCCTACGGATGTCCATGGCATCAGTGCAAATTATACGTTCTTACAGTAATGGAAATGATGCACCTCTCAGACACGAGGGTGAAGATCTCTTCCTATATATCGAACATTGGGTTGCATGTAGTAAAGTAATTATGTAAAAATGTAAAAGGTAGGCTGTTGAGAATTACCAATACTACATTCATTACTGTGCAATAAATACGTATTCGAGTGTCATTTAGAATCAGTATAAGTTCAGTAAAGTACAAATTATACGTTCGTGAAGAGATGCACCTATCAGACACGAGGGTGAAGATCTCTTCCTATATATCTAACATAGGATTCCATTCGGTGCAACAATGTCTAACCTATACAAGCTCAGTTAATCCAGGCTTAGGACCTCTCGCGCAGGAGGGTCAAAAGGGATTAGCTATACTAGTCCATGGATATACCATATAGGAGGTGACTGGATGTGTCTAAGGTACAAATAACAGACATATTCAGATAGCAGACGTATTCATACGTTAGCGACCAAAGCTAGCTAATTGGGCATGGCTACTTTCTGATTCATTTAGGCCATTTCGAATGGTATCCAAAATGGTCATCCATCTGGATTCTCTCAGACTTAAAATTCGTGCAATGTCCCCACTCTTGTGTTTGTGTGCGTTAGCCTGTATACGCCAAATAATAATTTTTAAAGCCAGATACCCATTTTGGGTTGTATAGAATAGTTTGAAATGTGTATTTCAGCTTTGATTTTCTCTTGCTCATGTTATTCATAAGGTATTGTTCATAATACTTGCAATATTTTGCCCCTATATAGCCATGGTAACAGTGTTAGTAATGTGTTTACCGCTCACTACGGTAACTTGACATTGAGTGTCGGCGACTTACACCATATTGTTTTATATTTTTAGATATTGTAGTGCTCCCTTGCTGATTACCCTGTCCTGATGAAGACCCCGATGTAAGGCTATACAAACGCCTACAAGTGTAGCGTGGGGTCGAAACGTCGACGGCTACTTCCATCTCTTGTTCAGTTGACACTCCCCCATTATTCTGAATTCTTCGGTGTCAACAGAAATAGTTTAAACTTTTGGGATATGCTATAATCCCCTAATTTCTTCGGCTCAGGGATCTGAAGCCATGAAACTGTATTGCATTCTAAATTAACATTGCAATATATAAGTTGTCACGAACTTTATTCCCTCACTGTCCTCTTCCTTCACAGCATCACGCTATCCCACTCCCCTTTCCTTTCTTGGGGCACTTTCACTGACCAAATGATATGGCTCATGCATTGTGATTAACTGACATTGTTTGTTATTACATTTGATTTTTCTATAATAAATTTAAGCAAAAGTATAAAGCTCTACTGGGACCCTTCTTTCCTACACCATATAGCACCCAGGTCCCATGTGGATTCCTTGGGTAGAACCCCCCTCTTAGATCAATTATCTGAGCAGGTGCACACCTGCGAGGTTCTTTTTGGTTTTCAATTTATTCCTTTAGAATTCCTTTCTCGAGACCATGGTAGAGAGTGAACTACTTTCGTATACGGAAGACTACATCAACACACTCCTGCAAGACCAGAATAACCAATTCTTGTCCAACACCAACTTGCAAGTAGATGTCACTTTGAATGTCAAAATCACCAGATTGGAGAGACTTGAAAAAAAGCTAATTAGAACAAGACTTCATGGGTACTTGTTTACAAAATATTTACAAGAGAACATCATCCCGGTAGGCCTCCAAATTAAAATAGAGCCAGCTATTTTTGTCGACGTACCTAAATTCAAAGAGGGATTTACCTACGTCGCCAATAATTGCTCCCGACACTGGATGGTGTTGGGAGTTGAGACCGCCACCGAACAAGTACAGACACTCAAAGAGATCGCGGCCCTAAGAGCCGAGATACTAGGGGACAGTACTTTGACAAATCTGCTCTGGAGTCCTTGGACGCCACACTAAAAGAGTTTGATGTCACTACCCAAACCAAAGAACTAGAAAAACTAGCCAAGGATTTAAGAGCATTTGATAAAAAAAGTGTCTACCCATACCTCCAACCTGACTACTATAAACAAGACACCCAAGGCCGTTTTGCCAACCGAGGGAGAGGTGGATACAGAGGCAGGAGAGCATATACCACGTTCTCCGACTCCTCTTATAGCTCCGGAAGTGAATCTGAACCTGCAACACCTGGACCCTCATACAATTACTCTTATTCAGACTTCAACTACCCACCATACCCACCTCCGCCGCCTCATTTTTTAGGCAGAGGCCAGATGCAATGGAGACCCCCCCCGGTCGGGGCAATTGGTCCGGAGGACTGCAACGTGGACAACAATCCAACACGGGCAATCAGAATGCGGGTCGAGGGCGCGCCCAGAAACAAGGCACCTTCCGCCCGAGAATCATGGCGAAATATCAACCAGGAGAAACACCTATCGGTGGTGACCAGCAAACCTGCACATACCTCCTCCAACTCTATAGTGAATATCTCCAAATACAACCTATCTGACGAAGAAGAAAAAGTACTGAGCAAAGGTCTCTCTTACGTCCCAACTACACTTCCGAACAGATTTCAATTGAAAACAGAACTCTACAATTTTTTCAGAAAAATCCGTCTCAGGTACTTCTTCAGACATGCGATTGCTCCACTAAGATCATCGACAACAGGATTGAGGGAACCATCTACCTTTTTTCCTCCTTCATATGCAATCAGTAACAAAATTCTTGCATTTGAAGAATTGGTCATCCAAGAAGTGGAGAATACTGTCAGTAAGCCAAAATACATTAGATTCAATCTAAGTTTAAATCAAAAACTGGCACTCAAAACTTTGAAAGACAATGCTGATATAGTCATCAAGCCCGCCGACAAAGGCGGGGCGATCGTGATTCAGGATACCGTTGCTTACAAAAAAAAAATTTATAGGCAACTGAATGACGGAGTCAGCTACAAGCTCATCCACAGTGATCCTTCGAAAGATCTAGCCTTATTGATACTCGAAATTACACAAAAAGGCCTGGATGAAGGCTTTCTATCCCAACAGGAATTCAAATTTTTGAACCAAAGTCATCCACGACTAGCAACTATATACACCCTGCCAAAGGTGCATAAAGGCCTCGACAATCCTCCTGGACGCCCAATGGTGTCCGGGTGTGGATCAATGCTGGAACCACTCAATCAATACATCGATTTTTTTCTAAAGCCTTTAGCCACAAGAACCAAGACATACCTCCGGGACACAACCCAGGTTATCAATTTGATCGATCAGAGACCTTTCGACCCAGATACCCAACTGTTAGTAACCTGTGACATAGTGTCATTGTACACCAGTATCCCTCAGCTTGATGCCATCGCTGTTATGGAAAAGGCCCTCGAAACCAGGACAGCTCCAGTTCCAGTACCTACGTACTTCATCATAGAACTTTTGAGAATAGCCATGATGAAGAATTTTTTCATGTTTCAAGGAGAGTTCTTTCTACAAACTAAGGGAGTAGCGATGGGGGCTACATTTGCCCCTAATCTGGCCATACTATATATGGACGATTATGAGAACCGGGACATCCTCAGTGATATGAACCCATTCGGACACCACATCAATACGTGGGTCCGCTACATAGACGATGTGCTCTGCTTATGGAATGGCACGCGAGAAGATCTTATGTCATTCCACGGTTGGCTTAACTCACAGAGCACAGACATACAATTCACCCTTGAAGCCAATCAGGTGAGGATTGCGTTTCTGGACATAACCATCTTTCTTAATCCTGAGACCAAATTACTTGAAACTACCTTGTTACGCAAACCCACGGAGCGGAACTCTTTACTTGAATATAACAGCCACCACCCCAGGGGGTTTAGAGACAATCTCCCTGTCGGACAGTTCCTCAGAATCCGACGGAATTGCTCCTCAAAAGAGAACTATATGTTGGAGTCTCAAGACCTTACAGACCGACTGACAGCGCGGGGCTACCCTACACGTTTAGTAAAACGTGCACGAAAAAGAGCCTGGTAGAGCCCCCGTGAGCATCTATTGAATTGCGAAAGCAAGGAGGATTCAGCAGCTGAACGAATCATTTGTGTAACCACATTTTCCACCCGCAGTAATGATATTAAAAAAATTATCAACAAACACTGGCGTTTGGTAGCAGATGACGTTGGACAACAAGCACCACCATTACACTCCTTTAAGAGAGCTCGGAACATCAGGGACCAGGTTGTACAATCTTTCCTTCCCACACCTCCGAATCCTACCATTCAATCATTATGGCATCTTCCACCAGTTGTGGGACACACCAGGTGTGGATCATGCACGGCATGCGCAACAACAATCCAAACTAAAGATTTGACATACAGGAGGCAAAACTTACACATTGAAATCACACACTAACTGCAACTCCTCCAATGTAATCTACTGGATTAAGTGTCCCTGCGATTTGGCTTATGTGGGCCAGACCCAGCAAAAGGTTAAAGCCCGCATTCTACAGCACGGCAGCAGAATCAGATGCCAAATACAGGGTGCCCCCCTAGTAGATCATTGCACTCTAAAAGGCCACACCCCAGAGACCTTACAATGGCTAGTTCTAGAGAAAATCAATCTGGGCCCCAGGGGTGGGGACATTGCACGAATTTTAAGTCTGAGAGAATCCAGATGGATGACCATTTTGGATACCATTCGAAATGGCCTAAATGAATCAGAAAGTAGCCATGCCCAATTAGCTAGCTTTGGTCGCTAACGTATGAATACGTCTGCTATCTGAATATGTCTGTTATTTGTACCTTAGACGCATCCTGTCACCTCCTATATGGTATATCCATGGACTAGTATAGCTAATCCCTTTTGACCCTCCTGCGCGAGAGGTCCTAAGCCTGGATTAACTGAGCTTGTATAGGTTAGACATTGTTGCACCGAATGGAATCCTATGTTAGATATATAGGAAGAGATCTTCACCCTCGTGTCTGATAGGTGCATCTCTTCACGAACGTATAATTTGTACTTTACTGAACTTATACTGATTCTAAATGACACTCGAATACGTATTTATTGCACAGTAATGAATGTAGTATTGGTAATTCTCAACAGCCTACCTTTTACATTTTTACATAATTACTTTACTACATGCAACCCAATGTTCGATATATAGGAAGAGATCTTCACCCTCGTGTCTGAGAGGTGCATCATTTCCATTACTGTAAGAACGTATAATTTGCACTGATGCCATGGACATCCGTAGGCTTACTGCACTGTGACCTCTTCCAATAATGTGACCTCTTCTAATAATTTGGACGTGTTCATATCCATGACATAGTGTACTCAATATCTGTCTTGGATACTCTTAATTTTTACGCACACATCGCGGTTGTTGCCGTCATCTCAATGTGCATCAGGTTGCCATTCGCAACGCTCAGGACTCAGTGTCCTTCTTCTGTCTTTACGACAGACCCGGAACAGCCTCCGTAGCTTCAGGTTGCTATTAACAACGCTCCCGATTCATTGTCCTCCTTTTATCTTTAAAAACCTCCCCACAGGCCACGCCCACTCGCTTGCATTCAGCAACCGCGGGAAGGCTGCAACTTAGAGCTCCGTGACCGCTTAGCAAAGGTAAGATTAATCCCTCTCTCTCTAGACGTTTCCCAGCCTACCAACTCTAATGAGTAGGTCGTAACTTACCACCTTTCCCCCGATTGTTTCACAGATGCGGCATATTTGATGCGATCTTTATGACGCTCCGCCGAGATATCTGATAAGGATACTCCGACCCTCATGGGCTGTATAGGTAAGCCCTATCCCCACATGATGTTGTGAATTTATTTACGTCTATATCGATGACCGATTCACTTACACTTGCTTACCCGCCCACAGATCCAGTCTGTTCATGCTACGTGATTAAAACCCCTCCAACGAGCCACGCTCATCTACCGCGAAAGGCTTCATTTTCAAACTCTGTGAATTTTAAGACAAGGTGAGATTAATCCCTCTCCCCAGGCTTCAGCCAACATACCGGTGATTTGGTCTTAAATTTCCCTCTCCTGGTTTACTATTTATAGACGCGGCACATCTGATGTGATCCTTAGTGACGCACCGCCGTTACGGAGAGATGTTATAGGAGCTGGATACTTCTAACCTTTGGTGTTTATATAGGTAAGCCCCAACCCCCACATAATGTCGCAATTCATCTGAGAAATGTTGCTTAGTCTATTAATACTCGTCCCCCTGCCCACAGATCCAGCTCGATTAATCGACGTGAATAATGTGGACATAACCATGCCACTTGCTCGACCAGAGCAGGTATGTTCTCTTTGTCTTAACTTTGCTAGTAATTTGAGTCCTCCATGCGTCTCCTGTTTCTTCAATTCGATACCTTCCCGGTCTATCCTAATGATGCCTAAACGTCACTTCTGACATAGCATCTCAAATAGGACGGGCTGTGTGACCCTAAGGGATTACTAATTCCCATTGGACTAATTGGTTTCCCCTGGCCGAGTCAGGACTCTTGTGTTTGTGTGCGTTAGCCTCTATACGCCAAATAATAATTTTTAAAGCCAGATACCCATTTTGGGTTGTATAGAATAGTTTGAAATGTGTATTTCAGCTTTGATTTTCTCTTGCTCATGTTATTCATAAGGTATTGTTCATAATATTTGCAATATTTTGCCCCTATAAAGCCATGGTTACAGTGTTAGTAATGTTTTTACCGCTCACTACGGTAACTTGACATTGAGTGTCGGCGACTTACACCATATTGTTTTATATTTTTAGATATTGTAGTGCTCCCATGCTGATTACCCTGTCCTGATGAAGACCCCGATGTAAGGCTATACAAACGCCTACAAGTGTAGCGTGGGGTCGAAACGTCGACGGCTACTTCCATCTCTTGTTCAGTTGACACTCCCCCATTATTCTGAATTCTTCGGTGTCAACAGAAATAGTTTAAACTTTTGGGATATGCTATAATCCCCTAATTTCTTTGGCTCAGGGATCTGAAGCCATGAAACTGTATTGCATTCTAAATTAACATTGCAATATATAAGTTGTCACAAACTTTATTCCCTCACTGTCCTCTTCCTTCACAGCATCACGCTATCCCACTCCCCTTTCCTTTCTTGGGGCACTTTCACTGACCAAATGATATGGCTCATGCATTGTGATTAACTGACATTGTTTGTTATTACATTTCATTTTTCTATAATAAATTTAAGCAAAAGTATAAATCTCTACTGGGACCCTTCTTTCCTACACCATATAGCACCCAGGTCCCATGTGGAATCCTTGGGTAGAACCCCCCTCTTAGATCACATTTGAGTTCAAGCAAAAGTGCAACGTGCCTGAGGTGTAAAGGAACAACCAACCAGTGTCACTTTAAGACATGTCTGGGTTGTTAAAGTGCAAAGATAGTTTTAAAGTGCAGATGTTATGGCTACATGTTAAATTGCACCTTCAGTTTCAAATCAGATAATGTGACATTTAAAAAGGATAAAGTGCAAGATTAGATCTAGAATGTAAGTGTTGTAACAGCATATAATGTTTTCATCAATCATAGAAACTGCCTTGCTGGTAGTTGTCCCAACGTTCAGGAAGTAAGTGGGATAACAGTATTTCGAGTTCAGTCCAGAATGAAGGATGTCTTGACATGGTCAATTCCAACGAGAAAATTCTAGTGGTAGCAGAATTCAAGTGTTGCATGAGAGGAGTGAAGCGGTCACCTGTCACACTTGCACTTCAATGACACAGCCTCATCTCTTATACAAAGGACTACACATTAGCCTATTTGCCTGCAGACGGACTGGATCATGAAAGAGAGGCAGGACATTCCAGACACTTCTGTAGTCTCCAGAAGATTTTTCCACTATAAAAAGTGGGCAGGAGGTATAAACATGGGACCCTCTGACCCACTCTTCAGTGCTCTTATGGACCTGTGGATACCAAAGACGAAGGGCAGCCCAGCTGCCAGAGGGCTGCCCTGTTACTTGAGGCCTGCCCTGCTGTCTGAGAACAACTAGAGCTACATCCTTCATCCCAAACTACCCGAGTGATTCCAGGGGCAAGTTAGCTGGTCTCCTCTTCTGAGGTACAGGCACACAAGTTTCAGAGGCCTACCTGCAACTGCTCAGCTGACTTACCTGCTGCACTGGACATATCTGGACCTGCCTGAGCACTAGGGATCTCTGTTGGAGTGAGTTCTTAATCCCCAAATGGTGCCTGCCAGGTCCTGGACCCTTGATGTGGAATCGGTTAACCTGGACCTAAGCAAAGGAGAAATCCTTAAGTTTTGTGCTCTTTGCAACAAACGGGCCAGTTTGTGCCAGGATCTTGCCACCGGCACCCACTGCCAACGTTAAGCTCAGGTGAACCCAACTCTTTGCACCACAGTAAACATCAGTGACGACTCACAATACGAGATCTGCATGACATGCTACAGCATCGAATGCCAACATGATCTTCTCGCTACAGTAATAACCATTCACGATCCCGGGCCTGCTTTTCCTGCTATAGTGATGACGATCCACAATGCACTTACTGCTCCTTGCGGCCTCCTCCACTGTGAAATGACTCTTCAGGCAGTACTTTAGAGGTTCCTTTTGCAGCAGGGCTATCCTGGCCCCTGAATCTTGTCCCCGCACATCGGAGTTGGCCGAAATTTTGAGTTTCACATAGCCTCACACAACCAGATAATCGTGAGTGCTTTTAGGCACTATACTTACCTTAAATCTTTAAAATTGCATTTCTCTGTTTTACTGATTGGGTTTTTGTTGTTTTGGTGTCAAATAATTGATTACATTTTACTCTATTTTTCTTGTGTTTAATTTTTACTCTACTACTATTTCAGTGCTGCATAAATACTTTACAGATTGCCTGAATGATGTTGTGCCAAGCAACCAGGGGATAAAGCCCAGGTTAATTTTTTAACTTTTGTGGTTCATCTTGATACAGACTGTGGTAGTTGCTTGAGCACGGATCACATTCCCCTCAACCAACAACCCAATTTCTCACATTTGTGAACAATGAAAACAAGCTAAAAAGAAACAAGAACAAGGACATTTGACAATACAGTGCACTTGCAACATAAAAAGAAATATCGTCTCAACAACTATGTGACGATTTATCATGTTTTTTCACTGAGAAAATAGATAAGATCTATGAAAAAATCACGGATTCTAATCTATCTATTGGCTGGCCTATAGCATTATCCCATGCTATGGAAGAAGCAAGTTCTGGTATGCTCTCTAAGTTTCCTGACATCTCTTTGAAGGAGGTGGAGGACCTGGTGAGCCAAATTAAAAGTGGATGTCCGTCAGACCAGATCCCAGCCAGAATCATGCCGGTGGTTGGCAAGGTGCTCGGTCCTGGGATGCAGGGCCTTGTTAACCTCTCGCTGGCCAAGGGCTGTGTCCCACGCGAGTGGAAAAAGGCACTGGTGAGACCTATCCGGAAAATACAGCCGTCCCGTGGACGGATCTATCTAATCTTAGACCTATATCCCTGCTTCCATTTTTGGGCAAGATCACTGAGAAGCATGTGAATGAACATCTCTTGAACTTTATTGAACAATCTGGGAGCCTGAACTACTCTCAATCCGGCTTCAGGCCGAATTATATTACTGAATCGGCTCTGCTGTCGGTAACGGACGATCTCTGCATGTACCAGGACAAGGGTTTTTTCGCTTGTCCTGGTGCTGTTGGACTTATCGGCAGCGTTCGATAAAATATCACATAACATCTTGATCGGACGTCTTGCAGAGATTGGGCTGAAGAACCTGAAACTGGCCTGGCTGAAGAGCTTTCTTTCCGATTGCACTCAATGTGTAAACATGGGTGCGTTTTGGTCAGCAGAGGTAAAGTTCACCAAGGGGGTGCCACAGGGCTCATGTTTCAGCCCTACCCTTTTTAACATCTATGTGGCCCCCCTGGCGAGGATTATGAGAGCCTTCGGTTTCATCCCAGTGTCCGATCCTGATGACACCCAGCTTCCATTTCCGCTCAAAACCCTTACTTCGGAGGTCAAACAATCTTTCTCCAATGGTATGAAGGCGGTCTCTCAATGGATGTCCTCGAACTGCCTTCAGTGCAATGTAGGCAAAACGGAGGTCATGCTGTTTGGGGAGGCAAAGCTACTATGGGCCCCAGATTGGTGGCCGCAGATCTTGGCCCTGTTCCCGAACCAAAACAAGTGGTGAAGAACCTGGGGGTCCGTTTAGATCAGGAGCTAGCTTTAAAGCAGCATGGAAATAGTATAGTAGGATCCTGTTTCCATGTGCTAGGACTCCTCCGCAAAGTATTTCCGCTACTCCCTGACTTCACAAGAAAAACTTTGGTGCAGGCTCTGGTGCTTAGTCGGCTCGACTATTGTAATGGACTGTTGGCATCCGTTAATGATGAAGTACTGGGCAAACTTCAAGTGGTGCAAAACACCGCTGCTAGATTAGGCCTCAATGCACCTCCCAGATCTCCCTCAAAACCCCTCTTGGAAAAACTTCACTGGTTGTCAGTCCGCCAAAGGGTGAAGTTTAAGACTTGTTGTGTATCCACAAGGGTTTACATGGACTAGGACCCTCTTATCTGGCAGAGAAATTCATCCCGTATGTCCCTGCCCGCACTCTTAGGTCGAGTATTCAGCTGCTCCTGTGAGTGCCTACGATCAGAAAGGCTAGGCAGGGCGGCAAAGCCCTGTCAGTGGTTGGCCCTGCACTGTGGAATAAGCTTCCTCTTATTTATTTATTTATTTAATTTATAAAGCGCAACAGCTACCCGTAAGGGTTTCCCGGCGCTGAAAGACCCATGCAGCAAAACAAACCCAAGGAAGTTATTGGTCAAAGAGCCAGTTTTTCACGGCTCTGCGAAAGCGGGTGGGACAATTCTCCATCCGGATATCCAGAGGAAGTGAGTTCCAGATTCTAAGTCCCAAGTTTGCGAAGGAACCACCGCCCATTCTGAAGAGTCTAAACTTAGGTACACAGAATAGATGTTGAGACGAGGAACGGAGTGAACGGGCAGGGGTATAAGGTGTGACAAGGGCCTGAAGATACAAGGGGGCTACTCCAGTCTTGATCTTGTGCATAAAGCTTAAAGCCTTGAACTTTACCCGATTATCAAAACGGAGCCAATGGAGCTCCCTATGGCGTTCAGTAATATGGTCTCGTTTCCGGCAACCACAGAGAAGCTGTGAAGCAGCATTTTGGACCAATTGAAGACGACGTATGACCGCCTTGGTGGACCCCAGATAGAGCATGTTGCCGTAGTCCAGCCTAGAGGTCACCAAGGCATTCACCATGGATCTCTGGGTGTTAGAGGGTAATATCCAAAAGATTTTTCTCAGCCACCGTAAGATGGTAAAGCAGGTGGCTGCTACTTTGTTGGCCTGATCTTTCATGGATAAACCCCTATCAATGATCACCCCAAGATTTCGCACTCGTTCTGACGGGGTAGGTAAAGACCCCATGGTGGATGGCCAATGCATCGGGCTCCAAAGGTCAGGTTTATTTCCGAGAAACCGGACCTCGGTCTTTCCGCCATTTAATTTTAACAGGTTACGATTCATCCAGCAGGATATTTCGTTGAGACCTGTTTGCAGAAGGGAAGAGGAGGTAGAATCAGCTTGGGATAAAGAAAATACAATTTGGGAGTCATCTGCATAAGTGTATACGTTCAAACCGGAGCGTTGTGCAATGTGGGCCAGTGGAGTAATATAAAGATTAAAAAGAAGGGGGCTAAGAATAGAACCCTGGGGCACACCGTGTGGGGAAAAGTAAGTATTAGAAGTAGACGTATGAGAAAAGATTTGGAAGGTGCGGTCCATCAGGAAGGATGTAAGCCAGTCCAGGGCTTTTCCGCCGATGCCAATGGAAGCCAGGTGACTGAGAAGGATGCTGTGCGAAACAGTGTCAAAGGCTGCACTGAGGTCAAGTAATATCAGTGCAGCTGTTTCACCTCGGCCCAATAGCAGGCGAAGATTTTCTGTAACGCCGAGGAGAGTGGTTTCTGTAGAGAAACCCGGACGGAAACCGGACTGGGAAAGATGTAAAAGATAGTTTGTTGCCACAAATTGTGACAAATGCAAATGGATATGCCTTTCAAGGATTTTAGAGAATGCCGGTAATAACGAAATGGGGTGGAAATTAGAGGCAACATTTGGATCCGCAGTGGGTTTTTTCAATAACGGGGTAACCATTGTGTGCTTCCAGCAACTAGGGACAATAGCCGAGCTGAGTGAATGGTTAAGTAGAGTGCAGATCGTGGAGAGTTGGGGGACAACCAAGGAGCGTAATATAGGAACGGGCAGGGGGTCAATCGGAGAGCCTGACATGATCTTGCTTAGGATCTCCTGGAGGGTTGAAGGGCAGAGATCTGGCCAGGACATAAGTGAAGCCGAGGGCAACTCCGAGAAGTCAACGCCCTTCCCCGTAGTGAGGGGTAAGTTCGTCAAGGCATTACTATCACCTCGGGCAGAAATGTCCTGGTAAATGTTCTCAATTTTAGAGATAAAATACTGGGCGAGTTCATAGCATTTACTGCTGGATAGAGGGGGAAGAGCAGCAGTGGTCTGTGAACCAGCAAGGTCTCTAACCACGCTAAACAATACTTTCGATTTTTTTGTTGCTTCAGTGATTATTCTATTTACATGAGTAGCCCTTGTATGGGCACAAGCCTTATGATAGTGCTTCAGCTCCATTTTGTAGATAAGGCCGGCTGAGATGGAATAGTCCCTTTTCCAGACACGTTCCAATTTTTTACATCGGGATTTGTGAATGCGAAGTGTCTCATTATACCAAGGGGCAGGTGCCTTGTGAATAGTAATTTTCTTATGGACAGGAGGAAGGCAAATGTTAATGGCTTCCAAGAGCCAAGAGTGCGCGAAGCCGGCCAAAGCTTCCATGTCACCCAGACCTAATAGGTTAATTGGCGGGAGTTCAGCCAAGGCTTTGTTAAAGGCGACAGTGTCAAGCTTTTTCCAATCTCTCTTCCGAATATTCACAGAAGGGTTGAGGTTAAGCAATACTTCTTTACTCACAACAATGAACTTAATAAGATGGAGGTCAGACCAAAGAACCAGCAACGCCGGAAGGCAATCTGTAGCGATTTCCTGGCGCTGTAAGAAACATCGTCACTGTTATGCAGTAAAAAATGCTATATTGGGGAACAAATGTATAAAACTACATGTCCCAGCATCCCTAGGCTTGACACTGGCGAAGAATGAAGGCGGTGCACACTTAAGGGCTGCCCAGAGAACAGGAGAGTGCTTGTCAATTTTCCCTCGAGGTATTAGAATGGCGGATGGTGCTTCCCGCCGGAGTTCAGCTTGAAGAAAAGAAGAAAAGCAGCATTCCAGCGTGTAAATTCATCGAACTTTGTTTACTGGAGAACTTCAAAAGTCCTGTGTATTGCCAGGTATTCATGGAAGAAAGGAAGCTATAAGAGGATAACAATCCTGTGTGCATAGTTAATTAAACTGAAATAGGTCCCGAGTAGCCGTTGTACTTTAAACACAAAAGACGCGTTTAAAAGGGCATGCGAGATATTAGTGAAAGTGTTTGTTTCCGAGGTGCGCCTGAAGCTAAGACGCCTTCGGTTCTAACGCTTTTCTTAGTGGCAAATCTATTCAGAATCGAAAGTCTAATTTCCCCATGGCTGGCCTTTTTTGTTTATCTTTAGTAGACTGTGCCTGACAAAGACGAAGTTTGTGTACAAATGAAAAAGGCTTCAGCAACGCCGAGATTTGTTTAGTGTGCACAACCTTCCCTTTTTCCCTGGGGCCCGAATTCACGCAGAGGTATTTATCTAGCCTCTGTTGGGGGTCGTGTTTCAGGGGACTAGGGGGCTTACATCGCTCATCGTCTCCGCTTGGCTTTTGGAATAAGGTTAGTGGCTATTTTATTATTCTTGAGCTACAGCCAATCCTGATAAATCTAGGTGAGAAATGTTGGAAAATATAGGGTCTAAAAGATGTCCACCCTTAGGGTGGGACCCTTATTATGTAGGATGAGATTCATAGAAGCGAGGTCAGCAATAAGATTGCAGGCCACGCTATCCTTGGGGTCTTCTAATTGAACATTCAAATCACCGACAACTAGAAAGTTACTGGACAATGTAAGAACTGATGCTATGTATTCTGAGAGTTGAACCTGCCAGGAATTCACAGAGCCCGAGGGACGATACACTAGCAATCTGGTGAGAGTGGTTTTAGGGTTGAGGGCAAGCTTAAAATGCACTGCCTCGCAGCTGCCTAAAATGACCGGGTCAAATTGACATTGGTACTTGTTATTAAATATAATTGCCACCCCACCCCCTACTTTCTTAGGACGGTCTCTCCTAACAATGGCATACTCAACAGGCAGGGCTTCGGCAATGTCTGGGCCGGAACTGTCATGAAGCCATGTTTCGGTGATGAAAAGTGCGTCTGGGGCGTCATCAGGTAAAAGATCAAAAATCTTGCATTTGTGCTTGGGCAGAGACCGACAATTCAGGTTAAAAAACGTGTAGCCCGCTGCGCCCGCCCGTTGCGCGGATGGGAAATTACACACATTTATACAGGAAGAGGGTGGGAGGGTCGGAAAGACTAGACTGCGACCCTGCACCTCCCTAGAAGATAGCGGCTCACCCCCGGATCAGCCCGCGGCAGCGCCTAATCGGCTGCGCGGTATGATGTCAACGCAATAAAGTGGCTGTGTGCAAAGTGAGCAGAAGCAGCAAACAGAATAAAATGGTTAAAAGACAATTTTGAGACAATGCTCGGACCATCTGACCTTCAGAAAAAGGTTGAAAACCTTCCTCTTTCAGGTTTAGCATGGCTTGAATTCTCTTACTAGGATCTTTTCTTTTGGATAGGCTGCTCTCCCTCCATTTGCTACTGGTGTTTCTCTTGGGCGCAGAGATACTCCTTCGGGAGTGGATTCAAGTGCGATATAAACCCACAAATATATAAAATAAATAAATAAAAGCTAGAGTGTTGATATTAAGGTAAGGAGGCAGAGAGGATAAGGCTATCTATAGGGTTTAGTAGTAGGTGCTGCTGATACCACTGAGGCTCCAGGTACATGGCTCGTTACTCGGTAGGGGGAACAATCTTGATAGGAGGAGCACCCATAGCTTGACCCAATGCAACAGGCACATAGCTCTAAATCACACAGGCCTTTCTTAATCTGTCCAGTTGTATGGACAACCAGTTGCTGGTGTCACATTCTCTGAGGGCACCACTTCCCTTACTAAAGAGTCTCAGGAGTCACATTTCTAACCCCTTGGCACAGCGACTTAGCCAATGTGCCGATACAAATTAGAAACCTAGCTGGGCTACAATATAGACACAAATTTACAAACTCACTGAGCAATACTGCACAGGAAGTATTTCCTGGTAATGATCAGTCCCACAAGACGAGTTCAGGGACACAGTGGAACTCTTAACCTGCTTTTGTTAATAAATATTACCTGAAAAATGACTATAAGATATAGGACATGTGCTTTAAAACGTTTATTGTAAGATCGTCACCTAGTGCATACAATGTGAATGGTATTGACAAAGAATGTGAAAAGTAATGCATCGATACACGTTTAGCTATTTCTTATCACAGCTTGTTCGAGGCAGGAACATAAACAGCGAATGGCTGATGGCCACTTCTTGATGCCATCGCTTCCATCTGAAGTTGATGCTGTAAAACTGGGAAAGCCTCTGTCTTGATAGCTCTGGTGCAAAGTCCCTTTAAAAATCTGTTCCAACACCTGGGTTTTATAGTATCTTAATATCGATCTTATTTTATGTTTTGTAAGCAATAATGGGATTGCCAGACACCAAAGCAGCAATAAGACATAACATTCAGGGCAGCAAACGAGTCAATTCAATTATAATCAAAACCTTCACAACACTTTCTATGAAAGAAATAGTAGAGTCAGAATACATGAAGGAATAGAAATAGTAGAGTCACAACATCGGTCCATTTAAAAACAAGCCGGTGAAACAAGATGCTGGAGGGAAAGTCCAGCTTAAATAACCTGGTCCTGGGAGTTGGATCAGGACACAATGCCAATCAGACCCAGAAGATCGTTGAACTTTACAGATCCAGACAATAAAGCAAGGATAAAGTTTCTCTACTGAGAGGGGTTTCTGAGAAAAAAACATCCCTTGCCTTTTTCCCCAGAGTGCATTCAACTGGACAGTGCCTACATGCAGATAGCCAGGAATTCTTGCACGGAAGGAAGAAACAGGAGAATTTAATGAATGTTCTTAAATAGCTGATAACTCCCTACAGCTGAAATTGTTCTAAGGCAGGACTGAACTGTTTTTTAACTAAAGGTTGCATGGCCCTCCAGAATCTAAAGCTACCGAAAAAAAACCCTGGAAGCTATCATTAAGCTCAATAACGTAAACGCCACATTTACGACTGCGCCTCATCACAATTAGCAGCTGCCAAAAGCAAATTTTTCCAAATCACTAACCTAAAACCGTTTATTCCTTTATACACTCAAAGTAACGGATGTATGACGTTACAACGCATGCTTTTACCACACATGCCTTTACAACGCGCTTTTTACAACACATGCCTTTACAACGCATAGGGCTTTGGGGCGCTGGATAGTGAATAGTTTAATTTACTATTCCAACTCTAGTCCCCATGGATAGTAGGGAAGGTGCTGGATAGTAAATTAAACCTATTCCCTATCCTAGAGCGCCCCCCAGCGCAATGCGTTGTAAAGGTTTGCGTTATAAAAGTTGCGTCGCAAAGGCACTGCGTGGTAAAAGTTGCGTTGTAAAGGATGTTTACCCAAAGTAACAGTTCTTAGTTGTGATAGCTACTATCAATATTAGAAGTGAGTATTGTAAACACGCCTAAGTGGGTTTTCTTGGATGCATGTGATGTATTTAACTAGTCCAGAATTATCATGTCTTTGGCCTCAAATGAATATTCGAAATCTGATGCTACCACAGCCTGAGAACCTGATCTTTTTGCTTATCTAACCCTTTCTTTGGAAGACTGAACCTATGTCGGCTAGAAAAACATCATTTTAAACATCACACAAAGAGAGAAGAGATTTGTGGTACATATGCAAACTTCGAAACTACATCCCTCCTCACCTACAGAACTTCAACTGTCTTTCAATCCTCATATTCTATTAAGACAAGCGCCTCAAGATCCCTTCAGCTACATTACGATCTGAGTGCAGAGATTTAGGAGTACTGGTATTAGTAATGTTGGTACAATCAAAGGTAGAAGCAGTGATACTTGTGTACACATTGGTTATCTCAATAATCTGTCACTCATATGGTCCATTTGTGTTCCCTGTCAATATATTTCCAAAGGAAGAATTTGCTCTAATGTTATCTCTCCTATGGACACTAATACTAATACGGATAGCATTCACAATGTGAATGTAATTTTGCAATCGTTAAAACATTGTATACGAGGAGAACATTACACAGCTTATACATAAAAGAAAAAGAGCTTCAATCTTTCAAAAAAGACCTACATAATTTAGAACCAACTGACATATCAACTAGTCTCAAGGAGGTTATGCAGAGAAAAATGCTAACTATGACACAAACAACATCACAGATAGGAAACAGGGGATTTGCACTCTTCATCGTAAACAAATGATTTGGGATAGTGGTTAAAGAGGAGGCAAATGTCTAGCGAATAATTTAATAATCAATGTCGAGCATCAAGATCACTCCATGATGTTACCAACATCCTTTGAGACAATGATGACTATTTACAAGTTTGATTTTAAACATTCTCCTAATATAACACAACCATACCCCTGAGAGATATACAGCCATCAAGGTTATCAGATGAGGAACGCATTAGTGCACTAAGGTGGGTCTAAATGCTCAGAGGACTAACGCAATCACTCCAGGAATCTGTGTTTGACCAAAATGGTCATAAGCTTGAAATCTGGTGGGGACAACTTACCTTTCACCCTTCCGAGTTCAATAAAATGTGCCCAGATGCCCTAAGGTGTGAACCTGTGCTTTGAAAATACATATGTTGGACTGTTAAGCAATGAATTAAAGGAGATGAAAAAGAAAAAAGTTGTGATCAACTTTTTCAGTTGGAGAAAAGCACTAGTTTTGATGGTTTCTCTAACAAATTGCAGAGTTACCAAAGAAACATTACCAAGCGTACAATACTTTTATTACCTAATTCACTAGAATCAAATGGGACCAAGCTATTTCAAGAGCAATCAAAAGTAAGTTGCCTGGTCAGAGAAGCTGAAAAGCATAATGTTCTAAGAGCACGTGAAAAAAATCTTTCTACACTAATTAGAATTGGTGAAGGGCTCAAACAGCACTGGTGTAAGCTAAAATTAGGAAGTCAAATAGGTTCAATCAGTTGTATCTTAAGTTCATTACACATCAAATGCCCCTTTTCCTTTGTTTCTAGCATGCAGTGTGACATTGATATTTGGTGCAAACGTGTTTCAACAATGGCAATCCTTCTTGTCTCATTGCAAAGACGCAAAGAAAAAGTTACTTACCTTTGGTAACGATATATCTGTAAGAGACATATATTAGTTATAGATGTTTTACCTTTGAATTACCCCAGGAGTCAGACTGGATCCTGAGAACTTTTTCTCAGCAGTACCCCTGCATGTGGGTAAGTGGCATCAGTCGACTCCGTGCTCGTCATCGCCGTGCAGATGTTACGGTATATACTTAGATGCCGCCCCTGCGTGCTGACGTAAGTTCTTTTACACAACATTCCACCCCAGAAACGCAGACCCATGCAAGACACTGACCACTGGTACACAAAACTAGGGCCCTGAAAGGGAGTCCCTTACTCTCGAAGTCTGTGCACAGAATGGGAAGGATAGGTGGTGCGGTAAGGAATCTATAACTAATATATGTCTCTTACAGATATCGTTACCGAAGGTAAGTACCTTGTTCATCTGAAAGAGACTATTAGTTATAGATTCCTTACCTTAGAATAGATACCACAGCAATACCAACCGTGGAGGTGGGTCTGCGAACTAAGTTAACACCAGAAAGTCCTGGAGAACCAGACGGCCAAAGAAGTCATCACTCTGGACCGGACTATCCAGGCAATAATGTTAAGTGAACGTGTGCTGTGATGCCCACCTAGCTGCCTGGTAGATGTCACTGCGGGGGACTCTACTTCCCAAAGCAGTAGTGGCTGCCGTCGCCCTGGTGGAATAGGTGCGCAGCCGTACAGAAAGATCCTTTTTCACTCAGGAATAAAAAATTTTTAATGCTAAGGATGATCCATCGACAGATGGTCCTTTTTTGCACGGCCCGACCTTTCTTGGCGCCCACATAGCCAACAAAGAGTTGATCGACCACCCGGAATTGTTTTATACAATCCAGATAAAATGATAACGCACGTTTTGGATCCAGACAGTGGAGCCTCTCCTTGGAATTATGCAGGCGGAAAGAAGGTGGGCAAAGCGATGGTCTGTTCTATATGGAAAGAGGTAACTACTTTGGTTAGAAAAACAGGCCTAGTTAGGATAACCTTGTCCGGATGGACAGCAAGGAAAAAAAGGCTTGGAAAATAGAGCCTGAAGCTCACTCACCCTGCGAGCAGAGGTGACGGCAACCAGAAAGACAGTTTTAAGAGTCTGGAGTCTGAGAGGACAATTATGTACTGGCTCGAAAGGAGCACACATAAGGTAAGTCAAGACCAGGTTCAAGTCTCACTGAGGCATTACAAAAGGAATAGGAGGAAAAAGGTGAGTAATGCCCTTAAGAAACCTATTTACAATAGGGGACTTGAAAAGAGAAGCCTGAGCAGGAAGGCGAAGAAAGGACGAAATGGCCGAAAGATAGCCTTTAAGGGTGCCCAGGGCAGAACCTTGCTGGGCCAAAAAAAGGATGAAGAGGAGAACCTCAGAAAGAGGGGGCAAAAAGGGGATCCACACCATGTGCTGCACACCATGCCAAAAATTTGCACCATCTGCAGTTGTATACTGTTTTGGTAGAGGGACGCCTGGCTGCCAAGATAACATTTCAGACTTCGCGAGGAAGGTCAAAGGCTGACAACTGTCTCTGTTCAATCTCCATGCAAGGAAGTGGAGGCTGGACAGGTTTGAGTGGAGGACTGTCCCCTGCTGCTGAGAAAGATGATACTCCCTAAGAGGCAGTCTGATCGGAGGATCGGTGGCCATGTTCAAGAGCTCGGGATGCCATGCTCTTTGTGCCCAGTCTGGAGCCACAAGAATGACTTGGGCCCAGTTGCGTCTGATCTTCTTCAGCACTTTGGGTAGAAGTGGTATAGGCGGTAAGGCTTATAGAAGACTGCAACTCCACTTGCGACAGAAAGCGTCACAGAGTGAGTGCCACCTTGGAAACTTCAATGCACAGAACTGCTGGCATTGCGCGTTCTCTTCGGTGGCGAACAGATCTAACCAAGGCTGTCCCCACTGCTGAAAGATACCTTGCACCACCTCCGAGTGAAGACGCCATTTGTAATCCATCATGCACCGGCAGCTGAGTTTGATCGCCCTAGCGTTCAGGGAACCTGCCAGCTGTTGAACCACCAGGGATATGCCCTGATGTTCTAGCCACTTCCAGCAACAAACGGCCTCTTGGCATAGGGTCTATGACCCCACCCGCCCTGTTTGTTGCAGTACCACATTGTGGAGGTGTTGTCCCTGAACACCTGCACTACTCTTCCTGTGAAAGAAGGAAGGAATTACTTCGGTGCAAGACAAATCGCCTGGAGCTCCAGAAGGTTGATGTGAAGCCCAGACTCCGCTGGAGACCAGAGACCTCTGATTTCCGCCTCTCCCATGTGGCCACCCCATCTCAGAAGTGACGTATCTGTCACCACTGTGAACTCTTTTTGGGGAAGGGAGAGGGAGATGCCAGTGACCCAATCCTGGTTCGTGAGCCACCACTGCAACTGATGTGTAGTCCCCTCCGAGATTTGAACGACATTGGAAACAATGCCCTAATGCTGTGCACACTGGAACTTCAGGTCCCACTACAGAACCCACATATGCCACCTGGCATGATCCACCAGCAGGATGTAGGAGGCCATGAGGCCCAGCAGCCTCAGGGTCATTCTCACCAAAATCCAAGATAGAGGCTAGAACATTGGTATCATATCCCGAATATCCCGGTCTCGCTGCTCGGGAGGTTAGGCCCGAACTGCGCCATGTCCAGAACCACTCCAATGAAAAGGAGCTTCTGAGAGGGGATCAAGTGCGACTTCGGCACGTTGACTGCGAACCCCAGCAAATGCAGGAGGTCCGCCGCAGTCTGGAGGTGGGAAACAACAGCCTGGGGAGAGCACACCTTCAGCAACCAGTTGTCGAGATAGGGGAAGACTGGAACCCCTGATCTGTGTAGATGAGCTTCGACCACCGCCATCACTTTCATGAACGCTCCCTCCTCCATGGCCACGCTGGGGAGAGAAGGCAAACCAAGGTCTGGGGAGGTATCCAGTCCACTGGCCTCACCCAACTCCTCTCTCCAGTCTGATTTTTCTAGCTGGTCTGCCAGAGGGTCAACAGACCTCTCCCAGTCCTCCTCACCCTTCCCTGTCTGCCATTCAGGTTGAAAAGGAACGCCAGGGTAGAACAGTGGCACAAAAGTACCGGCCGGCGCCAGTACCAGTGTCAGTCGACGCGGTCTGCCTCCGTGTCCAAGTCGAGGGGGCGGCCGGGGTAGATGCCAGCTAGGGACAAAACCAGCATCGGATGTGGTGGAGGCTT
The DNA here is from genome assembly GCF_964263255.1 of Lissotriton vulgaris. NCBI lineage: Eukaryota > Metazoa > Chordata > Amphibia > Caudata > Salamandridae > Lissotriton > Lissotriton vulgaris. The sequence continues at coordinate 1,040,390,090 of NC_141697.1, forward strand.
CGTCAGAGGAATCTGTACCGGGGGAGGTGTTGTGAGGTCGACCATCACCAATCTGGATCCAGGCCTGGATCCCTGGAGGCCCTGCGGTGCAGAGGCAGGAGCCGCCAGCATCGAAGGCCTAGAGCCCCAGCCGTGACTGTGAAGGCCAAAGGCGCACCCCTTGAGTCGGACTGCCCAAAGATGGAGTGGAAGGCTTCGTAAAATGCACAAAGCTGGGCAGGCGACGCTCCGGCTTCCAGGAAGGGAGGGAGGCTCGGAACCGTCCCAGCAGGCTCTGCGGGCGAAGCTGAAGGACGACGACCTTCAGTGTCCCACCTCACATCGGCAGACGGACGGGGAGAAGGTGAAGAGCGACGGTGCTTCTTCCCCTTCCTCTTGTGCTTCGACTTACCCGATGACGAAGACTTCGAGGAGGACTGATGGTGATGACTCTGCAACCGGTCCCGGGAACTCCATCTCGACAGGGACCTCAAGCGGCGCGGAGCTGACTGCCGGGCCTCCAGAAACATTCGGGACCGGTCCCGCAAAGACTGTCGGAGCACAATCTCAAGTCATGCTCCAGGCACCAGAGGCACACGAGGCGCTGGTCCATGACCGACACCAACTTGTGACAGGAGTGACGAAGCTTGAAGCCGGTCCAAGGACGGGACATCCCTATGTGCGCCAGGAATTAAACGACTCAAAAAACACGGCGACAAAAGTCGAAAAAGAGCTAGTCAAAAAATGACTACGGGTACCGCTCTCTCCGGATCTGCGCTGGCTGGCGCGGAAAAAAAGAACTGACGTCAGCGTGCAGGGGCAACATCTAAGTAGATACTGCGACGTCACCACGGCGATCACGAAACAGAAAATGAAAGCTTAGTTGACCGGCGTGCAGGGTTACCGCTGAGGAAAAGTTCTCCAGATCCAGTCTGACGCCTGGGGGGTAATTTTAAGGTAAGGAATCTATAACCAATAGTCTCTTACAGATATGCCTCATTTTTTGCTTTTTTACTATTTGTTCTTTCTAATTTACTCTTGAGTTTTTAATTCATTCCTCTCTAAAGCTTAATTTGATGACCTTCATAATTAACCAATGGTTTTGTTATTCTTAATTTCGGAAAAGGGATAGAAAATCAAGTTTCATTAAAAAGTTATGTAATTGTATATCTTAGAATGAACTTACACAAATATGGTGATAGTGAGTATCTGATCTTGGTAATTGCTGTCTGTGGCAAGTATATAAAGTAGGTAATTTCAACCTCTCTCGTTTGGACTATTTCAAATTGATGACACTTATTTTGAAGTAACAAAATTTACATACGATGGGTTTAGGCCAAATCACTATATCCACCTCTTGGGAATAATATATTCAAAGCCCAAAACCTCAAAGACAATGGCCAACTAAACATCCCACATGAAAGTAGGCCAGCTGACCGTGCAATCTCATTCATCTAACATAAGCCTCAGTATTTTCATTTTTAAAATTAGTTTGCACTTTTAACCTTTCTGGGGTCAGAAACATTATCAATTTTAATTAATAAATAAATAACGTCAACTGAAAAAAAACTCACTTTAGAAGAACAGGCAGTGCACTTGTCAAATGCCAGACTCACTGGGAGGACATTATCAAACCTTGCTAGAAAACCTCGAATCTGCCAAAACACAAACAGAAAATAGCATGATGGCATAAAATGTTAATAGTACATATTTTTTAAAGAGACAAGTTATGCATTTTGAGCATAAAATAAAAATAAGATTTAACAAATGAAAAATAGTATGTACAGAGTCGATACAGTAACAGTTCAACTTTAACGTGTGTTGTTCTGATCTTACCTTTAACAGAAAATGATATTTATACTGCAACATATTTTAAAGCATCTCATTGTGGGTTTTGACAGCCTAATATCCAAATATAATATTCACAGTGGTAATTAAACTGATTGGTCAAGCAGCACCATGCTGTATATATCTTTTGTGAGACAATGGCCAACAGGTCAGGATGGGTGGTCCAGAAGTAAGGATGAACAATTCATTATGACCATGTGACAAGTGTAACATAAATCTACACTACACAGAGCGCTGTGACACAACATTAACTTTAGAGCATGACTCTAGTGTAAACCCAAACCCACAGGAAGGAGTAGATAGGGCTATAAATATCAGTATCGCACACCACAAATAATATAAAGTAACTGACAGAATATATTGGTAGCGCCATGGACCAGTAGCCACTATCTTGAGAGCAATGGTCCTATCTCGCGAACAGTGAAGGAATAAGACGCTGAGGCTTGGTTAATGCTAGAAGATATACTGGCCCCAAATGGCAGTAGCAACTCTGTAGTTAAGGCTGACCCCACACCCTTGATTCTTCTACCCTTAATAACTTTGGCACACTTTTGAAAATCTGTGCCAAAACTGGAGAAGCCAATGTATAGAATGATATATAAAGGCATGTCGAATTTGGTGCAAAGCAGTCAAATGTTCTGAACTTAAAAGGGGGCGGCAGAGGGTTCACAAATGTTTTTTCACGTGTGATCAAAAATGACACTTCCCTTACTGACGTTTACTTTGCACGTAACTCCATAATTGCTAAACAGATCGGCACCACATTTTATGGCACAGTGGTGTTTTTGCTATTAGGTGAAAGTCTACTGGGCTCATCAAAGTATGTCAATGTTTCAAACATTTGACCATGCATGAGCATGCATGTCCACATGCACAGTATTACGGGTCAGTGTTTAAGTCTGTTAACACCATGCTATGTTATCAGTGTTTACCATGTAAACATATCAACTCTGAAATATCCTGCGCTTGTTGGAACATGCAGGGAGCATAAGATCAGAATAACCAAGAGTGAGAAAATGCCCATTTTTGTGTAGTGCCCCCTCCCTTTTTTCTTTGCTGAATTTAGTAGTTGTATTTTAGACTCTGCACATAGGTACACTGCTGTCCAGTGCCCAGTGTATGTTCTCCGACCCCTGAAACATATAGAAATTGAGGAATCTCTGACTGACTTATTTAGCTCTCTTTTAATGCTGTAGTAATATGGTGCATAAACGACACCCCTGGCATCGAAAGTTTAATGCCACCTGTGGACTGCAGTTCTTATTGTGCCATCCGCTAGTGTGACATTGTAACCTGACAGTAGCAGCTTGAACACTGCAGCACAGACTTGTCAAAATCACCCTTCTGAAAGGTACAAAAACCTGATAAACAAGTTACTTACCTTCCGAAATGCCCTTTCTGATAGAGACTCTATCTAACTGCAGGTTCCTCATCTTTTAAATATTCCCCAGGAGTCAGACTAGATCCAGAAACTTTTGAGCAGTAGCTCTGCACACCAGTAGGTGGTGCCGTTCCCCTCCTGAAATGATGTGTGAAGTCAATAGAGGTGCTGCTCCCATGCACTGATGTCAGCTACTTCCAAGGCTGTCAACATCCCCAGATGCAGAGCCCGAACGGCAAATGGGCTTTGACCAGTGAGCAGATTCTTAGACTCTAGATCTTATTAATAAACAGAGTCCAATTCACAGAAAGAGGAACAAGCACTGGCATAGCCAATAGGTCTTGCCTTTGGGGCCTTATGAGTGTGTAGCCATGCAACAGTTCATGTTGTTGCACCAAGGTTATTGTGCTGCATAACTGAATAGTTATAAGGTCCCAAAAGCGAGATATATTGGCTATGCCAATGCTTGTTTTTGTTACTGTTATTACATAAAAATAACTTTGGATATCATTGGCCTGCCTTTGTATTTCTACAACAGCTTTTTTGCAGAAGGCATATGCTTTTCAGTTGTTAATTTTTGACCGTTTCAGGATTGTCAGGCCAGCACTTATTATTTAAATCACTATGTTTTGGAAGGCCTGCAACACTCCTCCCTGTCCCTTTGTCATGCCACAGTGGGCCCTTAGCTTGGTCTTCACATATTTGATGTGCTCTTCATTTGAGCCACTTCACAACTGTCCGTTATGGCTTCTTCCTCTTAAGACAGTGTTCCACATCACCATAACACCAGAATCGTGAGTGAGTGAGCTTCAGGTTCTCTGTGTCAATCCACCATAATCCACCTTCCAAGCAGACAAATTGGTTATCCGTATGCTAGCATCTTTCTTGACGAAAATTGTGACACCATTGCATGTCGGGAAAACCATCACACTGACAGTGTTTTATGCTCTGTTTCATCCCACTAAGGTGGAGCAGAGGCTTCATCACTGAGACCACAAAAGAGCACTGAGCTTTTTCATTGATTGCACCAGAGAACACTGGATGGACAATCAGCTCTTTGTGGGGTTCACTGGAGCAAAAAAGGCGATGCCACGAAGAAAAGAACCATATTATGCATCAGGGTCTGCTATTCATTGTCTAGAAATCCACTGGGGCTAAAGCTGCAACCATTGTGTTGGCATGCTGATTTACTGTTCTGGACAGCTACGTGAGCATTATTCATACGCTCATGAAATACTACATATCATAAAAGATAGACGCAATAAAAAATCATGCTACATAATGCACACACGATAACAATACCGTCCACAAGTTCAAAAGACAGAATTCATTATATAGATTTACGTTTGTTAAAATACAAGTACATAAAACTAGGTTTCAGGTGCATCAAAACTGATATAACAGGGAACGTGGTCAACTGTCCGGAAAAGATGGCCGCACACTAACGCGACTCCGGCTCCAAACTCCTAGTGCCCCCGAAAATCCATCATAAAATCCATGCGGGGTGGCAATGCTGGGCCGCAATAGGGAAGGCGGACGTCGATGGCCGCAATCGCTGAGGAAGCGCGAACTGAATAGCTGTTCAGATCTCGCAGAGACTCATGGCTTGTCCGGTCTGATGAGCCGCGGACTCGCGTGACCGTGCTGCTGGTGAGAGCGGCCAGATGCAGGGGCGACAACAGCAGGGATTGGATTGCGGCTGCCGAGAAAATGCCTGATCCCCACTGACCTGCGGTTGCTGCTAGGATCTCGAGGCCGGAATCTGCCCGGTGGCGCTGCTGTGTCAGCCCAGGAAATAATGAGAGGTGTCACGCAGGATGGCAAAAGGAACCACTGACGCCTCCTGGAGATGACAATACGGGAGGCACTGGTGGCGGCTCTGACTTATGGCGTGACCTGGTACTGACTCCATGTGGCCGCGCAGTGCATAGCTGAAGGTGGCCGACAAGAGAGTTTCCCTAACTAACGGTGAGTGATGGTCACCATGCCCTAACGTTAGCCATAAAGATACTCATCACTGGCTACTCGTGGCGACCCTGGGTTGGACCTGAAGGGACTGCTGCAGAGGTGAAGACTCGGGGTGTGGGAAAGAGGTGGGAGTGGTAAACCGACGGGCCAATGGGATGCTGTCCTGGGCAGGCGGCGGTGATGCCCCTGGGCCGCTCCCCTCAGATAGCGGCGTAGTCCTGCACCACCACTACACTTTTGGCCCTGTCGGGGAGCAAAGGAGGCCGTGGCTCACACCAACCCATGCTTGACAAGTTTTCCTGGCACAAGAATCAAGAGGGAGCAAATGCTCAATCTTATGCGGTGCATGAAGCGCAGAGGTCGCAGGAGGAACAGAGCACACCCACACTACAAAACATACTAAAAGCAGTAAAAGCAGTAAACGCTGTGCGTACATCACATGAGTCCCGTATAGACACAGTGCCCATGGAAGTCTCCCTCATCCGTGCTTATCTTAGGAAAATAGATGGCCGAGTAACAGAGGTGGAGGACTTAACTAAGGGCCCGGCCGCCAACACTAAGGCCCTCGAACAAGAGGTTTGTGTGCTGCAAAACCACCAGCAAGGCCCTGGCAGACCAACTGGATGACTATGAAGACAGGGCCAGAAGGAACAATTTCAGAATTTTGGGGGTGTCTGATTTATTTGTGGAGAAGCTAATCACACAGTATTTACACCCTAAGAATCTCTCCCAGTATTTTTCCATTGAAAGGGCACATCGAGTAAAGGGGGAAAGACCTAGACCGGGGCAGCCGCCAAGGCCAATACTAGCACGTGTCTTTAACTTTCGAGATCAAGATATGATTTTACAAACTGCACGCTGTGCCCCTTCTCTCCAATTCAAAAATAACACTGTCAAATTTTTCCCAGATTTTACTATGAAAGTGCTGAGGCAGTGACTGAGCTTTCTAGAAGTCAAAAAAGCCCTCAGAGACAAAGCACTGAAATATGCAATGTTGTTTCCAGCAAAACTCAGGGTGGAGGCCGAGGGCATCCTGGGAGTAGCTGGATGGATGGCGACGAGTAGGAGGCCCGAACAATTCAGACAGGCGCAGGAGACAAATGGGGAGAGACCAGAAACGTACAGCGTCTAGTCAGGAAGCAGAGGATCTCACCGACAAAGACCAATGGCTGGGTAGATAGTCTTCCCCACCCTGAATTGTAGCACTTGGATGGCCCTTCGTTGTGCAGTTCCATACTTTCTACAGTCACACAGATTGACTGGATGGCCTGGTGGATCGAGACCGGGCTCAACCGAAGTTGCAGGACTATGCCTGGGGAGGTGAGACTGGGCAATAGGCGCTCCAGCGAAAATGCCTGAGTATACACACAATGAAACCCTCCACACAGACACCAGGCGATATGGTTATCATTGACAATGGGGCTGGGAGAGCGGAACAAAGGGTCCACGTCTCCCCCGAACCAGGGAAGGAAGGGCGACGGGCACTTTGCAATGTTGGGGTAGCGGGTAGTTTGAAGTCCGTCTTGCAGGGAGGCAGGGTGTTTGCAAGTTACTGAGATTTTTCTTCGTTTTTGTTATATGCTCAATGCAGATACCAGTTTGCAGTTCACGTTTTTATATGCATGTGATCTTTCCCATTGGGATCAACGACAATACAGTTCATAAGTCTGTAGGGACACCTCCTTCCTCCTTAGTTCCGGCTTATAACAATCCAGCTCGGAACATTGACATTCCGGCTCTCTCTAGGGCTCTCTTAGTGACCTGTCCGGCGTCCACTTTTAATCTTGAGGGAGCGGTTGATAGCTTTTCCTCCTGGATTAGCCAAGGAGTTGGCAAAGTGTTAAAACCTTCCTCCTCCAGGGGACAGAGACCAATTCCATCTAAACCATGGTATTCAGGCACTCTTAGAGTCCTTAAATTGGGATGCAAAACATTGGAACAATGCTGGCGTTGGGATTATTGTCCATTGGCCAAAAACGCTCTCCGCAAAGCTCACAGAGAATACTATGCAGCTATTAGAGAGGCAAAAAACGGTTTCTTTGCAGGACGGATAGCGAAAGATAACAATAGCAAGGAGATTTTCTCCATTGTGAGAAGCTTTTTGGCACCTGTTGCAGAACAAACGGTCCTTCCTTTTCATCTCAATGGTGTGAGGAGCTGTCTCTTTTCTTTGTTGAGAAAGTACAGAACATTCAAGACAGTTTCGGGCCGGGTGTTCTGGCACCCAGGGTTTCTTCCTTCCTACCCCTTTCAGCATCTACTCCATCAGTTCCTCCTTTTATCAACTTTGTGCCCATAGCCGGACCAGATGTCCTGGCCATTCTCAAATCCTTGAAATCAGGGTCTCCGACTGACCCGTGTCCTGCTAGAGTGTTGGCTGGAGTCGCAGAGTTGGTATATCCAGGGGTCAATAAGATTATCAACTTATCCTTACAGACTGCTGATGTACCTTTGAGCTGGAAACAGGCTAAGCTTTGACCTCATCTCAAAAAACCTTCTCTAGACCCGTCCAAACTTGTCAGTTATCGCCCTATATCCATTCTACCGGCACTGACATAGGTCTGCGAGAAGGTGGTTTTTCGACAACTGGAAGCCTATGTGGAGACTTCTGGCCTTCTCCATCCGGCACAGTTAGGTTTTAGGGCAACTTATTGTACAGAGACTGTGCTAGTGGAGATGGCTGAGGCCATCAGGGAGTGCCTGGACGCGGGCGGCAGAGCGGCCTTGATTTTACTTGACCTCTCTGCCGCCTTCGACACAGTGCCTCACCAACTACTCCTTGCTCGCCTATAAAATATGGGCATTGCTGGCTTTGCCTGGGACTGGATCAAATCTTTCTTAGAAGATCGCTCCCAGCAGGTTTGGATGCCTCCTTTTTCATCGACTGCCAAGAAAATGCTCACTGGAGTACCCCAGGGCTCCACTTTGAGCCCTTTGCTCTTTAATATCTGATTTCTCTGGCTGAGGAAATGATTGCAAAAATAATTGCATACGCAAATCACACCCGGCTCCTATTTACTTGGAAGGACTCCAACCTGTACACAGAAATTGCCTGGAATTGTCTCTCTGCTGTGTGTAGGTGGTTGGCTCACACCCGACTGAAATGCAACGAGGACAAGTCCGAGGTCCTTCTATATGGTCAGTTCCCGCCCGCATTTAGAGAGTCTTTATGGCGTTCAGCTCTCTCCCTCCTAACTCTGAGGGCGCTCCAGAGCAAAAAACTTGGGGGTCTGGTTCGAAGAGGATCCGTGGTTTGAGGTGCAAATTAGGAAACTCACTGGTGTCTGTTTTGGCACCCTTAAGTCACTTAGAATGTTCTTCCCTTTGCTACAAAGGTCGGCCAAGGAAATGGTCGTGCGGGCTCTTATTCTCTCTCGCATCGATTATGTCAATGCTCTTCTCTCTTTATTATACAGTTAATAAAAACCGTAATGTACAAACATAACAATGCATGATAGAATAACATTTTTTTTTAAATGTATAAAATCATGATCAGATTCTTGTTGCTAAGCATTATGCAGTGCGGTTAAAATAATATTAACAAACTTCCCAGCTCTTGCTAGGGCCTGGGCTGAATTGTTGCTAAAGCACAAAGTCGATGCTTCCCTACAGTGTCTCAATGATTGTTCCCGAAAGACAGGGATCAGTAGGCGACGTCGATCGGTAGCAAAAAATGGACAGCAGCAAAGCAGGTGGAGCCAGGACTCATGTATATAATTACAAAACCTGCAAATGGGCTGCTCATTCCACCAAGCCCACTGTGGGTTAAAGTCAAAGATTGGTAGGGCTAGCAGCCTCATGTATAATATTTTGTTGTGAGTCTGGGGGTTGAGGGAGTAGTTAAAGTATAGTTGGGGTTTCCCCTTGAAATATGATTCATTCAAAGCAGTGAAAAGTTCGTTTTTAGATAGCCCGGCAACGTCTGTCTGAAATGAAACTGAGATTTGTTTAGTTATTGTTTTTTTCCACATTGACAGGGGGATAGATGGGTTAGTGAGAGAGATTAGTTCAATCTTTAGTGTGGAGATGGCGAGGTGCAACGGTTTATGCCAAAGGGAGTGTTCGTCCTTAAACGCCGCTTGTAGTTGCTCTTTCAGAGATTGTCCTGGTGCTCGTAAGGTGTGTATGTAGAATTTTATTAGGTCTCCCGGGCAGTAGAGGTTTGCACATGTGAGGCCCAGCTGGAGTATCATCCTCGTCCTCCTCCCGTGCTGCGGAACGGAGAAGATTTTCTTATAAGCTTTTATTTGTAAGTTTACCAGAAATACGTCCATTTTCCCGGGAAAGGCCAAGTGGCCGTAAGTCGGGAAACATCACTTACAACGCATTCATTACAACGCACTACCATTACAACGCAACCATTACAATGCAAACCATTACAACGCATTGCGCTGGGGGGCGCTCTAGGATAGGGAATATATTTAATTTACTATCCAACACCTTCCCTACTATCCACGGGGACTGGAGTTGGAATAGTAAATTAAATAATTCACTATCCAGCGCTTAAAAGCACTATGCGTTGTAATGGTATGCGATGTAAAAACCGCGTTGTAACAGCAGGCGTTGTAATAGCCTGCGTTGTAACGTCACCAATCCCCGTAAGTCACTGCAGGTAGTAGTTTGGCCCGTAGCACCCTTAGGATTGGTTCAGCTGAAGGGCTGTGCAAATGACGATTCAAGCGCCTCAGGCTGTGAATGATCCCCATACCCTTAGGCCTTAAGTGTCTAAGGTGTGCTACTGGGTTTGCCCTAGCGTTGAACCAAACTCCTAAGTAGTTGTAGCTGGTGCAGGCCGCTATTTGTGATCCACCTGCTCTCCAAATAAGATTTTTATTTTTGTAGCTCCCAAAGATCAACATTTTGGTTTTGGATTCGTTCATCACAAGATGGTTCTTTGTGTTATATTTGTTGAGAGCAGTGAACGATCTTTGCAATCCGATTTTTGTGTGATCCATGATGATGATGTCGTCGGCATATTGAATTGTCTGTAGACCCAGCCCACCCAGTTGTGGGACAGCCTGGGCTGCACCTGCCAGTTCCTTTGGTAAATCAGCGGTGTAGAGGTTGAATAGTAGCGGGGCAAGTACACAGCCTTGTTTTAGGCCGTTTTCAGAAGCAATTTTTTTGGATAATGTTTGTGCGCTAGTTTTAATCCTAACCCAGGTTTTGTGGTGCAAGGATATCAAGGCTGAGAGAAGAGGAGGTGGTATTCCCCAGGAATGTAATTTGTTCCACAGCGTCCCTCGATTGACTCTGTCTAAGGCAGCGCTGTAGTCCACGAAGCAGCAGAATAAAGGTAGCTGGTTAGCCAGGGTCAATGCTCTTTATGTGGGAATTCCTGGATACCTGCAAAATAAACTTCAGACCATACAGAATGCCGTGGCTAGACTGCTGTTTAACATCTCAGGCAGATCTAGCGTAAAACAGCACTTACTTGAGCGGCATTGGCTGCCCGTGGCCCAGAGAGTGCAATTTAAGGTCCTTACTTTGGCACACAGAGCTCTGCACGATCTCGGACCACTGTACATTCGGAAGCGTTTTGCTTTCTATGACCCCAATAGACCGCTGCGTTCAGCCACCCTTCAACGGATGGTGATCCCACGTTTCAGCAAAACGCGGCTGGGAGGCCAGTCTCTGTCCGTCAAAGCAGCTATTACATGGAATTCCTTACCCTTGGAACTTCGCCACATTCAGGACCTTAGACTTTTTAAAAAGCAACTGAAAACTTTCCTTTTCAAGCAGTCATGCTAAAGCTCTCATTCCACTGGGTCACAGTTATTTTGCGCGCCAGGACACTCGTGAGCATTTGTGCATGGTATAAATCTGTTATAACATAACAAACACAGCAACCACTACAAACACAGTCATGTCAGAACCACCAGGTGGGACTGTCTCTGACAATATCGCCCCAAAGTCTCTGATCCAAACAGCATCAGCGTTGGTTGACACTCCTGTCATGGAAAGAGCCGAAACAGCCTTCAATCTGCTCTCTTGGAATGTGGTACTTCAATACATTAAGAGGCAGGCAATAGACCTCGTCCTGTTGCAGAATACCCATTTAGTTGGAAACACATGCAAGGCACTTGACAGATGGGGATACAAATTAGTAGTACACTCTGGTTTTACCACTGAGTCCAGAGGGGTGGGGGTACTGATGCTTAAAAGCTTTCCATTCATTGTGACATGCTCATGTACTGAGGAATATGGCTGCTTTGCAGCCCAGTCTGGCACCTGGGAGGGCAGATGCATAAATATCAAGTGGTCATACATAACTCCAGCTCTGCATAACGTGGCCTTGCCAGCGATGATGTTAGACCTGCCAGAGGGTCAGTTAGTGATTTGCGGGGACCTCAACATGACACTGAACAATCAGCTAGATAGATACCCATGGCTGAATTTCTGACACCTCTGGGCTTAGCGGAAGTAAGGCGTGAGGCACACCCGCAAACACGACAATACATTTTCTATTCAGCAGTTCACAACAGCAGATCTCGAATCGACAAAATCCTGACACTGGCTGACAAGATGCATTTTTTTAAGGAGATTAGGCACTAAGCTAGGGTCATTTTGGATCACACCCCCATACTGGCCCAATATGTGGTTGGTACCTCCCCCACTCGTAGAACAATCTCGATCAATCCCTGGTGCCTTAAAATTCCACATATCAAAACAAACATTTTGGTAGCCACAGATCACTATTTCTCCGAAAATGTGGTCATGGTCCAGTTGACTCGAGTTATCTGGGAGGCCTACAAAGCAGTGAAAATGGTCAGGCTCTGTCCCTTACTGTGGGATACAAGAAGGAAAAGTGCAAACAAATAGAAGAATTAGAGTGTGACATTCTAATAAGAGAGCAAGCAGCCATGCATACCCAGGACAGGGCAGTTGATCATCTATTGGAGCTCAAGCGACAGGAACACAGAGAATTAACAACAGAGGCATCCAGAGAAAAACACCTGGTGAAACTTCATAGAATATATACAAACTGGAAGATCGCACGAGTAAATTACTCGCATGGTTGGACAGGCGGGATAGGGCTGACCGTTGGGTTACAGCGATATGTAGAAGAAATGAGGTATGGGAGAGGGATCCGCGGGACATAGCTGAGGGCTTTGAAGACCATTTTACGCACCTATATTCCCAGTGGCATCAGCCACAGTAGATGTCGAGGGAACTGCTGGCCGACATACGGCTCCCAACACTAACCTCGGAAGACCGACTAGCACTTGACGCAGACCTCATGACTGAGGAAATAAAGGCGGCCATACTCAGCATACAAGCTCGGAAGGCCATGGGGCCAAACGGCCTCCCAATAAAACTCATCGAAATGATGGCCACTAAAGTGGCACCTCACCTGCTCAATATGCATCTTGAACGTAAACAAGTGGGAATATTGCTTAGAGACCAATGCGTGGCCTCCATAGCAATGATATATAAGAAAGGAAGGCCGGTTGAGGATGTCGCCTCATACCGCCCCGTATTCTTACTAAATGTAGAAGTTAAAATTCTGCCCAAATATTAGGGGCGCACCTTCTCCCAGTTGTGGCGGGGCTTGTACATCCGGATCAGTCCGGCTTCATGCCAGGCCGATATACCGCACTGAATCTATGGTCACTGAATGGGGTGCTTGCTAGGAAGGATACGATCCAAGAAGATGCCGCCATACTGTCTTTAGATGCCTGCATGGCCTTTAATACCGTAGAATGGCCTTATATGTTTGCGGTCTTGGAACATATGGGGCTGGGGAAAACCTATATTGAGTGGATCCAACTTCTATATGCAGAACCACTCGCACAGGTGGTGGTGAATGGACACACGTTAAAGACCTTTCCTTTGCACCATGGGACCAGACAGGGCCGTCCCTTGCCCCCAATAATATTTGCATTGATTCTTAAGCCCCTAGCAAGCTGGATATGAGGGGATCCCCTGATACGTGGGCTAAAGTGGACGAATGGGTGGGAAGATAGAATCTCACTTTACGCCAACAACATTTTGCTGTAGGTGGCATCCCGTTGATCCTCAATTAACTGAGTCCTTCAGATATGTTCCAATTTTGGGAGGTACTCAGGTCCAAATCGGTGATATATCTGCTCCACAAGCCCGCCCAATCCTACCGACAGAATGTTTTTCGCTATCTAGGCATATTCGCGATGGCTGATCCAGAACTTTTCTATGAACAAAATCTGCGCGCCCCTCCGAATTCGTCTACAAGGCGTTGTCTGGCACTGGCGTGCAATACTGATATCCCTGTTGGGGCTAGCGGCATTATACAAGTAGAGGGCTCGACCCATTACCTATATAACCTACAAAATACGCCATATAGAGTGCCTGAAATATATTTTAAAGCAATAGAGGGTGAAGATATAACATTACTCTGGGACGGGAAACCTCCCTGCACTGCAGCCCTTAAGCCTGTATGGGGGTATGACGGGGGGATTGCATTACCAGATGTGCAGGTCTACTACTTGGCTGCCCACCTGTGGATCATTAATAAATGGATATACAGTGTGCTGCAGAATCCAGCATGCCCCATGGATAAATGGCTGATGGGTAATGGGGGATTCAGAGAGGCATTGTATACGAAGCCGAATAAGCAGCGGCTCACTAGCCCAACAGCCCTTACAGCTGCTCTATGGCACACCGTTATGAGAATATTGGGCTGGTATAACAAAGTCACATTGAGTACACCCCTGTGGCATGCAGAGATGTTGTGTCGTGTATCAAGAGGGAGAGAGAGGACCAGATAGCTAGCCCGTATCCCCGTATTATGTATAATTTAATCAAAAAGAGGCTAGTTGAGGTGGAGGGGAAAGGGGGTGTTTAAACTGTATTCTAGTTTAAAGGTATACGTGACTCAGTTTTGTTTTGTCAGACGGTTATGGCACCTGGTAGGTGTGCTCATGAAGCCCTCACCCACCAACCTGGTTGGTGGCATGCTTCATCATCGGGCCCACTCAGTGACACCTAACGTGTCCCGGGTGTGCTACGACGCCTGGAGACAGCGGAGCAGGTATATCACTGTGTGTGCGGTGAAGAATGTTTTGAATGTGAGTTTAAAACGGCTTGGCGGGGGTCCCAGTACCCGAAGGTAGGATAGACTTTAATACCTGGGCCTCCGTCAGCGGTTAAAAATAAGGCAGGTGGACGTTAGAGGCGAGTTACGACCTCCCACGTCCTTGGTAAGTGCGGGCTATAAGCGGCTAAGGTGTAATGGTATTGGTGGTACCATTATTGTGAGAATCGCACTAGAACATCGTAGGTGGGGTGGTCAAAACAGCGGTATTCAGAGTAGTGGTGAAAAAAGGTGAAAAGGTGAGAGAGCGTAAGTGGTTTTCTTACGCTAGTTTTTAGGATTTGTTCTTCAAGGTTATTGAAGAGGCAAAATAGTTGATCCTATATGGGAGAAAAAGGGGTATGTCCACTGAGATTTAGGAGACCTGTAGGGAGAAAAATGACAACGCTTACCTATGGTAGGGGTGGTTGTTCGATCATACTAGGATTACTGGTCAGAGCTTGCTGTGGACCTGTAGTGCCTTCTTCGCAGAACCGGTGAGTAGTGGCCGGTTTCTTCTGGGTTTTATACTGTGGTTGGTTGATTGAAGGCGTGTACCTGTGTAATGATAGAGGTGGTAGATAGACTCGGACTGCCGAGTCATGATGCTACTCAGGTGAGTCAAGAGGGCTATGCGCATGCTCAGAGTATGCTCGCCAGGCTCGGCAGTAGCAACGCATGCGCAGGTGGTGGTGGAGTAATGCATGCGCGTAACGACAGGCATGCGTTGGTCTGTCAGGCTAGGTTACTGAATAGGTACACTAAGCGGTCATTAATTGTGTAGTAAGTACACACTAGGAGTTCTATGGGAGCAAGGATTCAAGGTTTTACATGGGGTGCCATGTCCCATCACTCAGAACTAATAGATTATTACTCAAGGGTTTGTAATGACAGGCTGATGAGGATGCTTCGTGGTTATACAGTGGACAGGGCATTCCATGGAATGGCATCATTCAAGCCGTCATTAGCAGTGGAAAGGCGATATATCCATCGCTGTTCCTTGTTGAGAAGTTTTTTGTCGTTGTTGATGGGGCTTTCAGGGATCTGTTCAATGACTGTCCAGTTGAAGTCATTGGGAGTGTGGCAGTGAGTAATGAAATGGTTGGTCAGTCTGCTGATGTTTTTCTTGCACCGTATCGTGCTTCGGTGTTCAGTAATTCTGGTTCTGACTTTTCGTGTTGTAATTCCCACATACCACAGGCCAAACGTGCATGTGAGCATGTATATCACGTTGCGTGAATTGCAATTGGTGTGGTTCCGTTGGGTCCAGGTTTTATGTGGTTCCAGATTGAGAGTTTTGGTATGGGTAGTGAGATGGCACACACTGCAGTCGTTGCACGGGTAGTGTCCTGTGACTTTCGGCAGGCCCCAAGCATTCAGGATCGTATTGTCTTGAGGTCTGGGTGGTGGTCTTGGTCGGGTGCTTACCAGTTGGTCTTTTAGATTCCTGTTCCTTTTGTATGCAAACCTGGGAGCATCTCAGTTTCTCTGCCCGGAATTGATTATTCTCCAGTGTTTTTTGATGATCTTAGCTACCTCGTTGGATGCTGTATTATAGGTGGTGACGCAAGTTATAAGTTGTTCCTCGTCCTCCTTTTGGATGGTTTCAAGGAGTGCGTCACGGTTTTGGTTTCTTGCTCTCTTGCTTGTCTTCCGAATGATGGCCTTGGGGTAACCACGGTTTTCCAATTTGGTTGCTAGATCTGCCGATTGGGATTTATAATCACTGATGTTGGTACAGTTTCTCCGAATGCGGAGAAACTGTCCGAATGGCAAGTTTTCTCTGAGTGGTCGGGGGTGAAAACTTGTGTAGAGGAGCAATGAGTTCCTTGCAGTCGGTTTGTAATAGGTAGTGGTAATGAGGGTTTCATCTTTGGCAGTGATCGCCAGGTCTAGGAAGGGTAGTTGTTGGTAAGACAGGTTACTCGCGGAACACATTGAGAGTAAGATAATATCACTCAATTATCCAAAGATTTTCCTGATCCACTGAGGCGCCTGCACGAGCGCTGGCAGGCAGAGCTTGGAGACCTAGAGGTGGAGGATTTGCTCGACGCCCTAACCTCCCCATAATAAGTTGCCATATCATCACGAGTGAGGCTAATTCAACTAAAGGTCCTCTACCGAACATACATTACATGTACATCCTTGTTAAGATGGGTAGAAGTAGCAAGGCAGAGTGTTGAAGGAGATGTGGGGGGACTGGCACCTTTTACCACACAATCCGGGAGTGCCTGATCATTCAGACATATTGGAATGCAGTACCTGCAGGAGTGTGCAATGTGAGTGACAACATCTTGAACCCATCACCCAAATTGTGTTTGCTCAATGTGTGGGAGGCCACCGACATGACCCACACAGATCAAAAATGGATTACCCTGAGTTTTATAATTGCCAAACGAAACATTGCCCATAGGTGGGTACACACAGAGGCAGCATTTGTGTTTGCTCCTCCGGAGAGGGGCCCACCACGGTCTGGGCAATTTGCAGATCCAATTGCTAATGAATAGAGATCGGAGAGAGAGATTGGCGGGTCACCAGCAGGAATATTATGCATAACTCTCTTATTTGCTGAGAATTGTTGTCTTAAGTGCCTTTATTACTTTTTCATTGATGTATGCTGCACTGACAATTTCAATTAAAAAATATTAGGGAAAAAAACCTTATATAACAGATGAAACACACATATTAAAAGTATCTATATATAGCAAGAAAAATCATTATGTTGGTTTAAATTAGATAAAGTGATAAAGCCAACATTTTGATTCCAGGAGCATCATATCTCACAGTGCCAGATAAATAAAATTTAGGAGCAATAGTATTCACTTAAAGTGCCTGGGTCAGAAATAACTTTTAAAAGGCAAGTTAGAAACTTTATCAGAACAACAAACTCCTCCTTTTGGCTAAAGTGCACTTAAAAAAACTAGCAACTGCATAGCAAACATTACAGTTGTTAAGTTGCAATACATAGAATAGAGCAGCTTTGCATTTGAGAATTTGAGTCTGGGTAGCAATGGTAATAAAAACGTCCTAGTGAACAGCAAATACAATTGAGAAAAGAAAACACATTGTAAACTAGTTTGGCTAGATTGCTCATCACAGGGACAGGTGTCTGGGGAGTACTGGCCTAAGGGGAAACATACTAGCCAGCGAAAGGAACCCAACCTGAATCTTGCCAACATTGTTTTTCAAAAAACATTGGCCAAATATAATAAATACGGGGCAACTGATGTATCAGCTTGAATAATACAATAATCTCAAACTGAAGGTTTGGACACCATTTTTGTCCTTTTTTTGGATGGACTCGGAATGCTCAAACAAGTTGGCACAGCCATGAGCCAAAAACATTTTTTAATATATTGTAGTCAGGGGATGGCTATACCGTGAGCACAAGTTCAACAGTCTCTAATGACTGCCCGCTTAAGCTCAGCTTCTTTATTAGACCAAATTGAGCAACAGAGAGGCAGCATTGATGGTATCCTGGACGTACTCAAAGCCTAGCTTCAGGTGTAGGGAGAAATGTGGTGTTGAGGGAGGAACGCCTAGTAGCTGGCGACAGACTCTGTTCTCCTCCATCTGCATCACATGAGCATCCCTGCATCCCCAGATTCCCATTTCATATGTGAAAATCGGCAGGCATTTCCTGTTATATATCTCTAAAAGGCAATAGGCTTTCTACCAATAGCCATAGCAAGCGAGGAAGTGATACCTACAGCTTGGGTATATCGGGATATATTATTTTGAATATAAGGGAGCCAAGTGCATTCTTCACCGAACTCCAGGTCTAAATAGGGAAAAGAACTAACCCTATCTAAGGTTTTACCATCAATGTTTACGGTACGGGTTTTAGTATTTCTGCAGGTGCATACCATTGTAAATGTTTTGTTAAAATTTTGCTCCAGGCCCAGGTTTCTCATAAACCTGACATAGCTAAAAATGAGTCTTTTAAGGCCATTAGCCATCCTTAACCAGGAGGACCACATCATCAGCGTATAGCAATGCGGGCACAGCCCTTTTCTCGACATACAGAACGTCCGCCCCAACAGATACCAAGGTTTTCTCCAAGTCGTTCGTGTAGAGGAGAAAAAGAATTGGGGCAAGGAAACAACCTTGGCGCACCCCACGCTTAATGCTGAAAAGCTCTGTGCATTCGTCAGTGCTCCCAAATCTAACTGTTGCTGTAAGGTCATGGTGGAGAAGCCTTAGAAATGTAACCAGCCCCGCTTCAACACCCATACTCCCTAGGATAATCCACAGCTTTTGTCTGGAGACATAGTCAAAGGCGCTTGACAGGTCCATAAACGCCAAGTGGGTATAGACTCCCTTGGCATATTTGTATTTTGCCACAATAAGGTGGAGATTGAGGCATTATTCAATAGTCCCAAGCCCCTTTCTGAAACCATACTGGCTCGAGGCAAATATACTATTGTTGTTAATCCAGTCAAGTAAGAGGTTCAGAACTACTCTCCCAATAATTTTAACTGTGGGGTCTAGGAGGGATATTGACTGATAGCACTGAACATCATGCACCTTTCCTTTTTATTAAACAAGGACAATTATTGATGAATGCTACGACCTGGGCACCCCTTGGCTACAGACAGAATTAAATACTGAAGTAAGGACCAGAGTCCAAAACCCTGATTCTACCTGAATAAATCTAGCGGAATACCATCCGGTCCCGGAGTCTTCGTACATCTACTATCTACAATCACTTTAAAAACCTCGCCTCCCTAAACACGAGGTTCGGACGCAGGGGAGTCATTGGCAAGGATGAATCATTAGCCTTGCTGCCAGTAGAATACAACCCAGGGAAATACACCAACCACACCTCAGCCAAGATGTGAACTGTTACTTTTTCATGGGATGATGCAGGGAATAAAACAGATCGCATAGCTTTCCAAAAGGCTAGTGAGTCTTTTGATTGACAAGCTCAGACGATGGATTCCGATTTCTCCTCCTTCATATGAGGAAATATAAATTTTATGGTCAAGTTATGTTCCCTATCGTAGACCCCAACGTCTCCATGTACGAGTTAAAGTGCATGTAACTTCCCTCCTGTGCCAGCTATGAAGACGCAAATACATTTGCGTCCAACGTTAACATGTCCTCTTTCAGATCCGCCATGAATGGATCACTAATTCAGTTCCTAAGTATGCCGTGCCACCGTCTTTACATGGTGCACTTTCATGTTTTCATGGCTCTGGCGAAGGCCTGCCATCGAGCCTTTTCCTGATTTCTGCCATCAAGCTCATTTCTGTTTTCTGCCTCTGAAAACGGCAGCCCCCACCTCTCTGAACTCTGCCTTCCTTCCTGCCAAGCAGCGCGGGGCCTGGCTCAGTCCGGCCTGCCTGCCAAGATGGTATTTTGCCTTTATGTTATCAGTTCTGCTCCGTGAATCCACATTCCTAGCTAACGAGTAGGATAAACATATCCTGCCTGCAATAGATACAGTCCAGTCTTTCCGTCTCCATGCAAGTGTATTACTGTACCAATTTCCATAGAAAACTCCAGTTACTTAAAGAAATATATGCATCTCCTAGCCTTAGTGACAAGTAACCTCTGTCCCGATAGCCTTTAGTTTCCAGCAACATGTACTCCAAACACAAGATACCAGATATGATTTAGGAACAAGTTGATCTGACCCACCAGACTTCTGTCTCTCCCCTCTAAGGCTAAATGTCAAGTCCCCTGCACCCTCCAGTCCCACGTCAGTCCCACGTCAGTCACATGTCATGCTGCTGCGCACGCATCCTTGCTACAGATTCCTGCTGACACTGCAAGATTTCATTATGTCTCCACCCACTTGTGACACTTTTATGTGACGTTTCTAGTACCCACCCCGTGTACGCCCTAGTGCACGCCTTCTGATTACGTATTGCTACGCACATGTTTCCTATCTCGCTTCTCTCAGCTGTTACGCCTTCTGCATGAATGAACTATAAATATTGTACCTTGTTAATAAAGCATTGCTCTGTCCCTTCCTGAACCCCAGTGGTGAAAGGAACATGATATCCTGGTCCGGACCATACAATTCCATTTTATGGAATAAAACCCCTTAAAACTCAGATGCCACGGACTCTGTGTCTCTTATTTTGATTAAGCTATTTTATTGAACTTTACTGCATAGAAATTAAGTACCAGGTAATTTTATTTACCACATAAATTGGCACCCCAGATGGGACCCTCCCCCACCTTACGCGCCGGCGGTGCGTTGCAGGCCTAGTCCCCTGCCACAGCCGGACGGACACTCATGCGCATCTGCAGGATTTCCTGTATCTCCCTCAGGCCAACGGAGGTGACTGAGACTGCGATCGACACCCAGACGAGGCGGTGAGGAGTGCGGAGGATCCCAACCCGAGTCCAGCCGAGAGTGCAAGGTCCGAGGTGTCTTGAGGCCCACCAGTTCCGAAGTTCCGAAGTATCTACGTCGCGAGTCCAGTCCAGTCCAGGGTTCAGTCCAGTCCAGTCCAGTTTCTGAGGCCTTCCGTTTTCTGTGCTTCCCGGTGAGTACCGTTGCTGAGGGAGTATCTAGACGGGTGTGTTACTATGCATCCGGTAAAGATGGGTTTGGGTACACAGATCCAGTCTGCACTGTTTAGCAGTGTATCTGTACTGTTTAGCGGTGTATCTGTACTGTTTAGCAGTATATCAAGAAGTATTTTAGTGAGTATTTTCGTTATAGAAATCAAGTATAGTCAATATATGTATAGGATTTTTGTGATTAATGTCGTGGTATGAGTGACTGTTTGATATATGTTACTGTGTTCTTTTATGTAATAATTGTGTTCAAAATTCAAGTAAAAGTCTAGTCAAAAATATTACGATGCCACTGTTCAGTAAATTAAGACAGATAGGAACTAGAAAAGGGATTCTAGAAGAAGCAGTGCCTGTTCCACCTAGGGACACTCCAGGGCACTTTATGTACCACAAACATGGCTTAGATGCCATACTGTACTTAGACTTGTGGGTGGACTACACCAAGGACTTAGAAGAGAAATATAGATGGCCTGTTTTAGGAACATGGGATGCCGAGTGCATCATGAGAGTAGAGGAAGCATTATTGAAAAAGAAAGCCCGACAGTCACAGAAAGACGCCATAGAATTATGGCGTTAAGAATCCCTCCGCCCCCATCAGCAGACCAGCTCCAACAGCTTCAGCAGGTCGTGGAAGATGAAGCAATTCCCCACTGTATATACGATCCAGAACCAGGAAAGGGCTCAATGCTCGTGATTTCACTAAGACTAGGAGGATTTGTGTAGTTTCTTGTAAATAGCTCCTTGTAATATGGCTTGTGAGGAGCATATTCTCATTTAGACTTGTTGTGTTCCTTGTGCATTTCGCCTTGTAAATATGCCTTGTGAAGAGCATGTCATTTTTGGACTTGTTGACTTTCTTGTAAATATGGCTTGTGAATAGCGCCATGTGGATATGGCTTGTACAGAGCATGTTATCATTACGTCAGTCAGGAGAGAGCTGGATCTCTTTCAAGTGCTTGGAGAAAATGTTTTAAGGTTAATTTCTTGGATTGAGAAGGCAGTATTTGTTTTGACAAGGTGTTGAGGAATTTTAGCGTTTTTTTTTGGGGGGGGGGGCGTGTTTTTGAGCGGAAATTCGTACCCGTTCCAGTGGAGGGATTTGGTTGCTTTTTGGTGAGGATTTAGGGAATAGCTTGAACTACTGTGATGCAAAGTTTGAAAAGGATCCGAGCTGTGGAAGTGGTGGAAAAAGCATGTTTTGTGCGGGGGTGCGATTTGCCATGTTATCCAATGGGCGTATTCAGTTTGCAGATTGAATGGTAAAATGTTGCATGGAGGGTAAGGGAGTGTTTTTGTGAAGGGTTTTGTCTTGGAATACTTGATTTAATGTGTTTAGCTCAGAAGACGGTAAAGTTGTAAATAGACCAGTCGAATTGAGATAAGGGTTTTGCACAGAGGGTGCTTAGATGTTTTTTTAGGGTTGACAAGAAAATATAAATCAGACCCTTCATAGAATGCGTTTTTATTAGTGTAAATGAACAGTGTATTTTTTAAATAGGAATGTTTCTACAGAATATTTTTTTCCCAATGTCTCCCCTACATTAGTTTAATTTGCATTTAGTTTTAAGACTGACCTATGTACTTTGACAGGCTGCTTCAATTGATGTGTGCAGAGAACAGTCCCCACTAAAATTAGAAAACATGGCCTTTTGAAAAAGTATGAATCCTGGCCCTCTTAATAGGTAGAATAGATAAGTTTGCACACTTACTTATGAAAATATTGGTTATGCAATGCAGAATTAAGGAGTTCGACATGTTATTTTCAACAAAAAAAAAAAAGAGAGTAAAATATGGTGTGTTTCCATGCCATGAATGTTTTGTTTCCCTTGCAGCTAGTAGCAGTACAGAATTATTTTTAAAATGCTAGCATGTCACTCAGTTACAGAAAACTATATGTCTTTATTAATTTACTTTTTAACACGTTTTAAAGATTTGCTTCAGTTAAAGTTAGAAAAGCTCTGGCCTGGGAAGAGATATGTTATGACGTACAAGGAATGTGTTTTTAACCTTGAGACAGTCCGTCCGAGGCCTTTGGCCTCGTTCCCAGTAAATGATGTTTATATAAAGAGAGGGCTACTCCCTCTTGAAGCAAGCAGTGCCTGTCTTGGCCATCCTCCAATTCTTTTCCGCGGACAATTATTGGCTGTTCTCCAGCTGAGCCAGGCAGCATTCTTTCTCTATGTTTATATAAGGGAGGGGTCAAGTTGCTCTCCCTCACAGTCAGTACTAAAAGCTTCATTGACTTCAGATAAAAGCATGCTTGCAAATGAATAGATTTTCCCTCAGTAGTGTAAACAGGATTGGCAGGAAGCTTTGCTCCTGCCATGAGATCAACATTTGGCAGTCATTCAATTTTAGATCGCAATGAAGCTCGGCTGCTACTTGATTATGCTTGGATCAGATTCAAGCTCCGAGCGCGAACATAATTCTAGAGGGAGGGGCTGTTTCTCAAAGGAGTATCGAGGCTCCAGCCTTCTGTCTATGACAAGTTTAGTTTGGGTTTATTCAAATACATTTAGAGAGCGTATTGTAGGTAGTATGGTCATACAAGATCTAGAGTAGGATTTATTGTAAATTTGCAGAGGTTTTGGAAAAAGGTTCCCCAATATAAAATAGTGCTTTTGAATTGAGAAGTCATTTTTATTTATTTATTTATGTTAACATAATTATTTTTGCTGGATTTATGACGGTGATCCCTAGCATTTACAGTCAGACACTACAGACAGCTAGACGGTGTTTACATGCCTACCAACATAAACGTCATTCTAATTACAGCAGGATCAGAACCAGACTGTGACATTGCATCTCTGACAGTCTTGCACTTTCTGTGTAAAGCAAGTGGTGTACAACACTTGCTTTCCAAGGAGGGTATACAGCTAACACGGTAGACAGCTAACACAAGAATCATACAGCTCATTACTAGCCTGTCACAGCCCAGAACACAGAAGGAGGTACAAGCTTTTATAGGCCTCACTTCTTACTGCAGACAATGGATCCGTCAGTATGCATTTCTAGCTAAGCCACTTATACAGTTGACAACACAGGAGGCAGCGTCATCGACTGTCCTCCCTTGGACTCAGGAACATACACAGGCTTTTGACGAATTAAGGAAAGCTTTATGTCAAGGACCAGTTTTAGCGACACCATGTTACAGCAAACCTTTTACACTTTTTGTCACAGAACGTGAGGGAACTGCATTATCAGTCCTCACTCAAGACCAAGCAGGGTCACACAAACCGTG
Organism: Lissotriton vulgaris; assembly: GCF_964263255.1. Lineage (NCBI taxonomy): Eukaryota > Metazoa > Chordata > Amphibia > Caudata > Salamandridae > Lissotriton > Lissotriton vulgaris. The sequence goes on from NC_141697.1 coordinate 1,040,414,093, forward strand.
TGCCTATTTTTCAAGTACATTGGATTCAGTAGCCCAGGCACTCCCTGCGTGCTTGAAGTCAGTTGCAGCGACAGCCTTAGCAATCAGACAGAGCGATTCAATTGTATTAGGACATCCATTACCAGTACAAGTTCCACATTCTGTAGAGGTTCTTTTAAACAGAACCCAGACACAACACTTGACTATAGCACGATTGACAGGTTATGAATTGACATTATTTCAGCCACACATAGAAATCAGACGCTGTAACACATTAAATCCAGCTACACTTTTGCCATTAAATATGACAGACCCTTTGGCACATGATTGTGTTGAAGTCATTACCATCACGACGAAACCCAGACAAGACTTGACAGACACCGCGTTACCAGATCCAGACCTGACACTTTGTGTGGATGGTTCGTGTATGAGAACAAGTACAGGAGAGTTAGTGGCTGCATATGCAGTAACAACAGAAACTGATGTCATAGAAACACATCATATTGACACCCTGTCAGCCCAAGCAGCAGAGCTCATTGCTCTGACCCAAGCCTGTATTTTAGCTCTGTTAGAAGCAATACATTTGCCTACAGCAATAGCCATTATGAAGTGTAAAGCACATATTAAAGTCACTGACAACATTTCCCAGGGTAACGACCTGGCAGACCGAACAGCAAAGCAAACTGCTCAAAACCGAACTCATGTAACTGATCAGACGCAAATAGAGGTACCAGCACACTGCATGTCAGTTAGGGACCCCGCACATGATGTTATCGACATACAGTCACATGCAACACCAGATGAAATTAAGGAATGGACTAAACTAGGAGGGGTCCAGACAGAACAGGGATGGATGACGAAGGGAAAAGCCACATGGTTTCTCCCCGACTCTATGGTTCAAGTTATTATTACCACAGCACATAGTCCTGCACATTTAGGAGAAAAACCCATGATAGACAGTATTCAAAACCTTTGGTTCAATAAACATTTACGAGCAGCAGCAAAACAGAAAGTGCGTACTTGCATGATCTGTTGTCAGTTCAACCCAGGTAAAGGCATTCCCGTAGAGCAAGGTGGATTTCATCCTCCTGACCATCATTTTGAAGTCCTCCAGATGGATTATATCCAAATGGACAGATGTAAAGGTTATAAGTATGTTTTAGTAGTGTGTGCACTAACCAGATGGACAGAAGCGTACCCAGTCCCAGATTATACTACAGCAAGCCTTGTAGAAAGCCATAATCAGACACTTAAAACGAAATTAGGGGTACGCCTATGCCTAAAATAAAATATCTGATGTTGACAATAACATGCTGACAGATTACCTAGCTTCCTTGATATCTGCACTACTCTCTCTTCATTCACAGGTTGCCACCGCCTTCCCTGACAACACCCAAGTCCAGGAGCCTGCCATAGTCCCTGGAGATGTTATCTATGAGCGGAACTTTGGACCGATCAAGCCCCTTAAGCCGCATTGGAGGACGCCGAAGCTTGAGCTACACACCACGAGGACTGCTATCCGGCTCGAAGGACGAAAAGGAAATTCTATGGACAATTTGGAACTTTCTCTTTGCCCAAATCTTTGATAACACCCAAAAGACTGCCTTGAAACCAGTGACTCAAAATCCCCTTTTCTAAAAAAACTCTGCATCAGTAAAATTAATACAAATTACGGTCTAGCAAGTCAGACAGTTTAATTGTTTAAGTCCTCCCCTAGGTGAATCGGTTAAACCTGATTCTGACATGTACCCGTTAGACCCCAATAGAGAGAGAGATAGAAAGACACAGTTCAAGAAACGTACATACTGCAAATCACTGCGTAGTCACTGTATAGTGACATTGTTAATAATGTTTTTCCTAAGTCTTCTGATAATAGTTGCAAGTGTACTTCTCCCTATATATTACCCTATTTTCAAGCGTGAACAATCTGCTTACAATGTTTCTGCTGAACACACTTTTAGCGAGTTACCTCCACATGAACTCTCATACAGACTTGCGCTGCGCAACAACACTTTCATTAGTATGCTTCATCATTCCCATCAGACTAATAATGCTACAAACTGCTGGATATGTGGCCGACTCCCTCCCTACCTGAATTACAAGGGAGCTCTGCCCCTCTTTCCGTACCCGTTCACTCACAATGGCTCCTGTGGTGCATGGTTTAAAATAATTAACTCCTTAGATCCTGACATTGCTGTTTTCGATGGGGGCTGGGTTTGGGGAAACCTGAACTTGGTCCTGCTCGACGTCTGTTATCCTGATAAAGAGGGACTCCCCACTAGAATAGGAACCGGTAATTACACAATTAACCTCATGATTCTCAGTGTTGAATCCAAAGTAGAACTAGTCTTGCCCGCCATGTCCGTACTTCCAGTTAAAGGAGAATTATGTGTCAGAAAGAATGGTTCAGTACACCTGGGTCATAGTCTACCTTTAAAGCTTCACGTCATTCCTACTTCATTTGTGGTCATACTGCATATATACGCTTACCTCTAGATTGGGATGGCACCTGTTACATTGCATTCCTTCTGCCACCTGTTTTTCTAGCCCCACCTGATTATCATAGGAACTCCCACCTAGTATATACTGGACCCAAGAGAGAACTCCCGATTATACTGAAACGGCATGGGAGCAATATACAGATTTCAATAAAGGTTTCTTTCCTTACTTAGGTACTGTATCGAATAGTAAACTGATACGTAGATTGACCAGAACCCTTGAAGCAGTAATAAATGAAACTACTTCCACCCTAGGCAACTTAACAGAGGAACAGTCTGCTATGAGACTTGTTGTCCTTCAAAATCGTCTTGTTCTTGACGTCATCCTGGCCGATAGGGGCGGGGCTTGTACCGTCATCCACTCGAGCTGTTGCGTTTTCATTCCAGACAACGCACCATCGGTTTACAAAGCCATCACTAGGCTTCGCGAAATAGTTCATCTGATACATCAGAATCCAGGCTCCTGGACATGGTCCGGGTGGTTCTGGAATGTAATCTCTGCATGGGGATGGAAAGTACTGTCATTTCTAGGTATCATATTGCTCATAGTATTCAGTAGTTGCCTATGTTTACAATGTGGGCCATCGATTTGCGGATTGTGCGCCACATCCTGTATTCCACGTTCTAGTCCAAGTTCACGTTCTAGTTCCCGGTTAAAGAAAGAAGAACAAATGATGTTACACGAACAAATAGATGGATTAATGAAGATTGATATATCATGAAGGGTCCCGTAGGGAACAAGGAGGGAATGAGGAAATATAAATTTTATGGTCAAGTTATGTTCCCTATCGTAGACCCCAACGTCTCCATGTACGAGTTAAAGTGCATGTAACTTCCCTCCTGTGCCAGCTATGAAGACGCAAATACATTTGCGTCCAACGTTAACATGTCCTCTTTCAGATCCGCCATGAATGGATCACTAATTCAGTTCCTAAGTATGCCGTGCCACCGTCTTTACATGGTGCACTTTCATGTTTTCATGGCTCTGGCGAAGGCCTGCCATCGAGCCTTTTCCTGATTTCTGCCATCAAGCTCATTTCTGTTTTCTGCCTCTGAAAACGGCAGCCCCCACCTCTCTGAACTCTGCCTTCCTTCCTGCCAAGCAGCGCGGGGCCTGGCTCAGTCCGGCCTGCCTGCCAAGATGGTATTTTGCCTTTATGTTATCAGTTCTGCTCCGTGAATCCACATTCCTAGCTAACGAGTAGGATAAACATATCCTGCCTGCAATAGATACAGTCCAGTCTTTCCGTCTCCATGCAAGTGTATTACTGTACCAATTTCCATAGAAAACTCCAGTTACTTAAAGAAATATATGCATCTCCTAGCCTTAGTGACAAGTAACCTCTGTCCCGATAGCCTTTAGTTTCCAGCAACATGTACTCCAAACACAAGATACCAGATATGATTTAGGAACAAGTTGATCTGACCCACCAGACTTCTGTCTCTCCCCTCTAAGGCTAAATGTCAAGTCCCCTGCACCCTCCAGTCCCACGTCAGTCCCACGTCAGTCACATGTCATGCTGCTGCGCACGCATCCTTGCTACAGATTCCTGCTGACACTGCAAGATTTCATTATGTCTCCACCCACTTGTGACACTTTTATGTGACGTTTCTAGTACCCACCCCGTGTACGCCCTAGTGCACGCCTTCTGATTACGTATTGCTACGCACATGTTTCCTATCTCGCTTCTCTCAGCTGTTACGCCTTCTGCATGAATGAACTATAAATATTGTACCTTGTTAATAAAGCATTGCTCTGTCCCTTCCTGAACCCCAGTGGTGAAAGGAACATGATATCCTGGTCCGGACCATACAATTCCATTTTATGGAATAAAACCCCTTAAAACTCAGATGCCACGGACTCTGTGTCTCTTATTTTGATTAAGCTATTTTATTGAACTTTACTGCATAGAAATTAAGTACCAGGTAATTTTATTTACCACACATAGCCAATTTCCTACTCTTTATTGCTTGCTGGATATTTCTTTCTACTGGCTATAATAGCACTCTGGGCTCTGAGAGATTGCTTTAAGGTCCTGCGTAAAGAATCATTAGCCGATCTACAAACCATGATTTGTGATGAAGGCGTGGCCGGGCAATAGGTCTAGTAAGCATCTCTTTTATCCACAATAGAAGATTTGAGAAAGTAGTTAAAATAAGGCCCGGATTACAAGACACCGGGTTGCAGCTGTTCACCAGTGCTGTACTATTGCAAACTACCTAGAACATAATGCTCTTCAAGTTCGCAGTTCGCCATACCACTCTGCACCCTGCATCCTTACTAGTTAAATCCTGAGGTGGCATTGGCTTGAATTTATGACAGTAACTGTGCCGTAGTGGGGTCATGGTCACTATAAATCTGATTAAGAACCTCACAGTTATTAATAATTGGAGACATACTCCAGGAGGTAACAATATAATCTATGGAATGAATGAATTAAATGGTTTATGTGCATAAGTTAACTAAAACTATTGCATTACAAATTAAAAAGAAAAAACATTTTCTTGTAGAATAAAGAGTTGATAAAATACGGTTCTTAAGTGCCAGCAATTGTCTCAGGTCTTGTTTTTGAATTTGGGTTTGACTCCCAGCACCCGGCCCTATAAAAGTTGGAATATTACTATCAGTAAGGTTAGGGACCTTATTGGCCAGACCCCGTTCGGACAAAAGGGAAAATAGGATCCATCACATTGCGCTCAGCTTCTTGAGAAAATAAATCAAAAGTAGTTGGAGATAGAGATGGTGGGTGCCTCAATTTAGCATTAAAAACCCCTGCCACCAGCAAATTTAGGGGGCATTCAGCGCGAGCCTCTTTCTCCACAAGCATATTGATTATTGTAAAGAGTCCCTGAAATTTACAATCGCCCTTACAAGAAAAAATATTGTTATAAAAGTTCACCATGTAGAACTTACGGTTTTCATTCCATCTAAGGCAGAATACCTGTGCCTCCCCCTGATCAAAAAAAAAAGGGGAAGAATAGAGCAACCAATATTAACTTTGAACCAGGAGGTCAGCCCTCCGTTTGATCTGCCCACTGGAGATGGAACCACAAGCAAACTAAAACACATAAGTCCATCAAATACTATCTAATTCAACTCCAAGGTTTCCTGCATAAAAACTACATCATCATTTAAAATAAAGGATTGCCAGTCTCCAATCAAAATTTTGGAAGCTAAAACTGCAATGTTCCAACTTAAAAAATGTTTACATGCGTGATCTATAGCTCCTTCAACCATGGATACACTCACGCCAGACCCTTCAGGAGGATAGTTCTGTGCTGGGTTAATGATCATTTGAAAAACAGGAGTTAGACTATAAAAGTCCAGCGCACCAGAGCAACCATGCTCCTTGCTAAACCATCAATCAATGTCCTTCAACCCAGCCAAAATCGTGAATCTATTGTTCAGGGGAACTATCGATTGAAGAGGAGGTATAGGAAAAACATTCTTTGGTACTATAGATCTGGCAAAATTGTGAGGTAAATTAGCAAAATGCTGATAAAAGGAACCAAGTGGCAATATCTTGACAAGGCTAGTTTTGTCCGTTCCTGCACTTGCCTGACGCAATATTTCCTGAACAACCATAGGATTACGAAAGATGACCACAACAACATCGCCATTGTACCCTTTTCCTATCCCGCTAATCCCCCCCACACGTCTTGCACGTAGTATCTCTTTGGATATGTGCCAGTTACCAGGAAAGTTAGTGTTCAGCCAGTGTATAGATTTATTCATTAGGCCTCTGGTGGATTCCATTGTACCAGCTGAGAGCCTGGGAACATTAACTAGGGCAACGACATAAGGAGCAGATGTAGGGGGAAGATCGATCACTGGTAGGGAAACCTGTCTGGAATCACATATTGCTGATTGATTGGCAACTTGTTTGACCATTGTAGGGTGCACTTTGATACTCTGGGCGGTTTTGTTCGAAACTGAGTCAATGACCGAGTTGATGGTTTGATTGACAGAAGCCCTTCCACACTTGTGAATAGTGAACTGGGTTTTGGAGGGTGGGGGTTAGGGAGCACTGTGACTTCTGAGTGCATGTAGAGACCCTAGGGACCAAGGGCTTCACTAGTTTAGCTTCAATTTGCACTAAACGATCAATAATGAGACGCAATTTAGAGCCCAATAGATAACTTAAGCACCTTCTCAGTTGATTCCAGGTGTTTTCGCCGGCAGCAGGTATTGGCCCTGACAGATCCTCATTGCAGGGCCTATTGTGGAGTGCCATTTTGCCTTTTGCAGCAGGGTTTTTGATCTTTGTAGATTTAACAACGGCTTTCCTCTTGCATTTGGCTTTTGGTCCACACAGGAGTACAGCTAGGGCATGATCCTCTGAAGTAAGTGAAAGGCATCGCTCCACTAGTCTTATTTCATTAGAAACCATTTCCACTGCCCTGGTTAGACAGTTATCAATAGTGGAACGGGTACGGGGTGGTGCTAGCACACTAGGAACACTGGAGGTTCCCTTCCTTTTACCCATGCTCAGGTGCTACAGTGGGACTGCTCAACATAACACAGTATAGTAGAAAATACAGCATAAAGCTTCAGTTCTCAGAACAAAAAGCACACCAAAAAAGGTAAAACACTATACCTCTGGTCAGAATAGTATCTTAAAATCATTGCCAAATAGCTCTGAAGGCAGATCTCAGAGGGGTGGCCCAACCCAGCCTCTTCCGGACTTCGCCAGCTGGCCCTAGAACCAGCTTTATGTGCCCCCTGGCGCTGAGGAATGACGCCCAGGAGTAGCATGGGGCCTGGGGACTTGAGTACCTTGCCCTGTGAAGACTGGCTCTTGAAAACACAGACCCTTAGTCATGAACCATAGGGCTCAGGACCTCCTGGGCACCTTCTGTGTGTCATACGGCCCAATAGGTTCCACTTAGGGTTATTCTGATATTTCCCCCACCTGGAGATCAACACATTGGAGCAAGCACACCATTCCTGGGTGCTCGGGCTAACCAGCGTAATAGGGCCGCCAACCCGCACTCTTTCTGAGAATTCAGCCGGATGGAAGTGGAGCCCAGTGCCTCACGGTGCAGCTAGGTACTGAAGCAGGATGGGTCACAACCACCACGGCTGGGGCCCTCCTCGGGTCCTCGATCAGAAAGGCGCGAGGGCCTTAGGTTCCAAACAAAAGGGGGGTCTGTTTTGGCGCAGCCTAAGGGCTGAAGGACGCTTCCACAGTCCTTCCTTTGCTTCCCCAGCTCACCGAGCCCACGAGGCTCTGTCTGGCAAAGGGCGGGGCAGGGGCTAGAGCTGAGCGGTAAATCGATATTCAGTTATAGCAGCATTATTTCTATATTTGATGCCACCTAGCGCCTGTCACTGATTTCTCTGGGAGCGGCATGTAGCAGCTGGCAGCGACACACCTGCACACATCCTGTTAAGGTTTGTCTTAGTAGTCGAGGCTTGCCCCACTAAATTTTCAGAAGGGGGATGCGGAGACAAAAATGCCAGGTCTCCTGGGCAGGGCAGTGGTGCCTTGCAAACTGGCGAATTACTTGGGGACCATAACAAGGTTTGGCCTAGGCCCCCAAGAGGGTGTCGGTCAATGCCTCATTGAAAGGCAGCAAGTGTTCAGTATTTGCCTGCCCCAACTGGAGGACATCAGATTGGGAGCTGTAGGTCAAGAACTTTGGCTACCCTTTGTATGACTGTAGCAAAGGAAGCACTTTCCCTAGCGGCAGGGCCTGAAGCCGAAATGAGGCTAGAGTTAGGAGAGATGTCAAGGCCACTGGCATCCTTTAGGTCATCAAACCTGGTCTTGTTGTGGGGTTGGCCACATTCATCGCCTGAATCATAGTCATTATTGGAATTGGGAAAGGAATGTGATGGCCTAGCCGTTGCGGATGGGGGACACTAAGAAGTTCCAAGGCAGAATGCTGTGGTTCGGCAGAAACCAAGTGCTGCCACGGTCAAGGTCAAGGTTATAGCTGTGCCCATTCGGAGTCAGAGAGCACAATGGGCACCCCCTCTTCTAGCGACAATGGAGTCAGCATAAGTGTTGTCCTTCCAGAAACAGGCGTGGGTCGTGGAGCCAGAAGCGGAGTCAATACAGAAACCCGAAAAAGGCACAATGAAGGGTCCAGCTGCAAAGAAGGGGAATCCGCTGGAGGTAACTCAGATGTTGGCCTCTCGGCTTCATGGGGCCATAGATGTGCTCGAGGAAGCTGGAAGGAATCCAAAGAGTTGGAGCATTGCCCTGTGGATCTGCCTCATTTTCTCAGATAGCCCAGAAACCTGGGTTGTGCCAGGCCAAGTGGCAGGATAGCTCTGACATCAACCAACTTAGAGAGCTACATCAAGAGGCTTGGGACCGCCTGTATGCCTTCTCAGGTGTGCAAGAGTGGGAGGAAGACGCTGACCCCATTTGGATTTTTAATGTTTTTTCTTCGACATAACCAAAGACTTGGAGCACAAAGACAATTGAACTTTGACCAGAAACAGGAGCAAGACCGACCTTGAGACTTAGACCGATCACAACTTGGACTTTTCCAATGTTTGGTGACATACAGCTTTGCAGCACTTCGGGTTCATCGATGTGAAGTTACTGCAGACATTACAGTCATTGCTCGACCAAAGGCACCACTGGCAAACCTGATTAGGGTATATCACAGACATTTGCTCGTGACTGTCCTTACAGGGTTTGAATCCCATCATCTTGGGTGGTGACATTTCCCTTGCACAAAGTAAAACTTTGGTTGAAAAAATGTCTCAAAGAGGCAAGAGGTAGCTCTGGATCTGCGTCTGGTGGTGCAGAAAGAAAGGAATTGACGTTAGCTTGTGGGTGCGGTGCCTATGTTGTATATATGCATCATTTCCAGGGCAGACAATTGTCAGTGTGGAGCCGCAGTGCACCATATACCGGTGTGCAGAGTTCTGAGGAGTGTCTTAATCCCCATCTAAACGCCATTTGGAATTCTTCATTCAGACAGGGTACATATCCTGTAGCTTAGAAACATGCCTTTCTCCTACCCATATTAAAAAAAGCCAACGCCGGCCCGGAAATCACTAGTAACTATAGATCTATCTCTCTACTCCCCGCTCCTGTGAAGGTCTTAGAGAAACTAGTGCCTCAGCAACCGTCTGGGTTCATTGAGATCAACAACCTTCTCCATGCATCTCAATCTGGCTTCCGCCCTGGTTTCAGCATGGAATCAGTTTTGATTCAAATGGCTGATTCCATACGATGGGCTGTGGATGGAGGCTCTAAGGCTAGGTTAGTGCTGTTAGATTTATCTGCAGCATTTGACACAGTCTCTCACTCCATCCTCTTAAATCGCCTAAAGGGCATAGGGATCCAGGGAACTGTGTTGAACTGGCTATCATCCTTTTTATATGACTGTAACAACAGGACCAGACCCATCTTTACACCTCACCTGTCAAACCTCTCAAGTGGGGTGTTCCCCAGGGCTCTGCCCTGAGCCCGCTCCTCTTTAATGTCTATTTAATCCCCCTGGCAGAGCTTATCTCCAAAACTTGGATCAAAGTAACATTTTACGCGGATGATACCCAGTTACTGTTCACCTTTAGTGATGGGCCAGCCTCCACCTTTGACCCGCTAAAAGATTGCCTCAAGAACATTGCTGCCTGGATGGACGAAAATTTTTTAATACTTAATGCGGATCGGACCGAGGTCTTGTACTTTACCCAACCCCCCCCCCTTCTAATGCATGGTGGCCTTATGAATTGGGCAATGCCCCTACACCTAAGGACTCTGTTAAAAATGTGGGCATAAGATGGGACAAAGATTTGTCCCTCACAACGCAGGTTCAAACGGTCTTGGCTGCCTGCTTTGTTAAAATTAAAATTATTAGGAAATTCATCAACTATCTGCCTAATGCAACTCTACAACCGTGGTCCATGCTTTAATAACCTCTCACCTTGATTCTGTAAATGGCCTATAGGTGGGTCTTCTGCTGGGCCTGATCCGTAGACTCCAGATCATTCAAAAAGCTTCAGCCCGCATGGTCTGTGGTGTCCCCCTCCAACAGCGCATTTTCCCATTCCTTCGACAACTTCATTGGCTGCCAATAGCCAAACGGATCGAATTCAAGGCCCTGACATTCGCATTTCGGGCAGACAAAGGAAGAAGGCCGGCCTATCTAAGGAGGAGACTCCGACCCTATCAACAATCCAGATCTTTAAGGTCTAACAACAAACACTTCCTAGCCACCCCTCGGTTTGCGAAAGCTAGAATGGGAGTCAGATCATTTGAGTTGGGCACCTCCAAATGTTGGAACAACGTACCCCCCATTTACGTATGATACAATCTGAACAGGAATTCCGGAAGTCTCTGAAAACCTGGGTCTTTAGTCAGAACGATTAGCCTTTGCACAATTTCTCGCCCTGCTCTCGGTCTGCTACAGCGCCGAGACATCCTATTTTGGGTAGCTGCCCACTCACCAAATGCCTTTATTCTTATTATTACTGCTAAAATGTTTCCGGTTCCAGTCTGGCTCCTGGGGATTATTCAAATGTGAGGAATCAGAGGTTAGAAGTCGCTGTCAGAATTTAAATATTAAATAAGTCACCCTTAAGTGCACCTTGCTGCTCATTAATTTAGGAGTGCATAATATTTGAGCGTGGGATGTGTGGCATGAGAGGTTTCCCCAGTCACAAGGCTCAAAACATCATTGTCATTGGTCATACTGTAGGTGGCAAGTAGGAAAAAGTCAAAGTATAGATTATACCCTTAATCTATAACTTTCGACCTGAATCAGCATTAAACTCCATTCAAGGATTTATCTTTATATTTAATAAAAATTCGATCTAATTATGAAGTCGGATTTTTACAAAATAGATGGAAAATCAAACTTTTAGAAAGTTACCTTTACCCTGCCTGAAGCATCTGGAGGCCAACTTGCATTTATTTGTATGCTACTTCAAATATTTGTCCTTCAGCTTTACTGCATGGGATACAATTTCAGCAGTGTTCCGCTCATGGAATATTTTCTTCTCCAAAAGTGACAAAAATCCTATCTGAAATGGGACTTTTCTAACTTTTTGACTTCCATATTTTCACAGGGACCAATCCACTTTGAGTATCCTATCCTATCTTGACTCCATAGTGGTCTGCCTAAATTGTACCTAGGTATCAGTCGACCCCGACCATTTACTACCATTGGCTCGTTTGTGTCGTTTTGGTGGTAGTTTCACTGCAAACTTAAAAAATAAATCTCATGTTCCCCTTAATGATTCTTTTTTTGTTTTGGTATTATGTCGCTCAGTGAAGTTTTCGCTATTTATAAACTGAAGTAAGATTTTTATTGTGTTGAGTCTTTGACTTTTTAACTGTTTTGGTGCTTCTACATGCTCTACACATTTTCTTAAGTTTAGCCTTACTGCTCTGTGCCGTAGCTACAAGGGTTTGAATGCCTGTTTGAATTACTGAAACCTTTACTGAATTTAACAAGAATAGTGAAATTATTACTTGTGGTGGGCTTCTATCCACCCAAATTAAAAGTTCACTTTCTTTCACAAACTGGAAGAAAATGCCTGTTTTTGGCATAATCATCCCCCACTTTTTAGACAGATGCTGCGGACTGATTATTTCACTCTATGCAATGGGACTTTGATAACAAGGCCCCAATGCCTATGATCCCAACCCAAAAACATTTTGGAATTGGCTATACTCCTCATTAGTATACTGTACTTATATATAAGTCCCTAGTATGTGATACCAAGTGTACCCAGAGCCTGTCAGTTTAACTTCACTAGTGGACTGAAGCAAATAGTGTGCCACCACTAAAGTGAAAATGCAAAACTCAACTTCAGGCCTACCATCAGTAGCCTGACTGTGTAGGTTTAAAGTTCAAATTCGAACTGTTAAAATAACCCCTCTTGACAGGCTTAACCCCTCTATTTGAATATTAATAATCTTAAGTACCCATAAGGCAGGGTGATTGGTATTTAAGAGTAGCAAATGTAAAAGTTTAAAGTTATTTTCTCGGGACCGCAGGGACGAGAGGAAGATCAGACCGCCAAATCAATTGAACACACAAGATTTCCTGCCTTGAAAAAGCCCTTGGCCTGTGAGCCACCGGGTGAAACATGTGTCTACTGTTTTTCTTTCTTTTATATTACTTTTTTGGATTAAGAACAAGAACTGCGCACCACGGCCTAAAAAGAAGTCTAGATTTCGGGAATCATTTTCCGGAATACTATTGATCAGTCAGGCACAGATCTTAATATACTTCATTATCTCAAATTTAGTGGCTCGTGGGTGTAGCCACTTGGGAGTCTTGTGCCAACCGTATAATTTGGGTCCTGATTCCAGGGTGTGAACCCTAGTACCGTACAATCCACCCCTTCTCGATATAGTTTGTTAAAGTAAAACATGTTCGTCAGTGAAAAGGCCTAACAAGCAATTTTTGACATAGCAGGGTTAGGTGTTCCATAGGGAATCACTGGGAGTTAATGCTCAAAATAAATAATGCTATCTTCACCTAGGAAAGCAGATAAAAAGTTACTACTTGGACTTTTACAATTTTTTATTAAAGATCCAATTGATTGGTAAAGTCGAATTTGTGCCAAATATTTTACAAAAGGTACTTTGAAAAAGTTAGCTTAAGCCTTTTTGCCTGAGATTCCAACTGTCACCGAGGAGCTTAATTGCTCCTTCATTAGGCGTGAATTGGCTCCCAGAGCAGAGACAAAGGCCTTGGGTGTCGGGAGAAGTTTAACTGGCAGATGTAGCTCACAACTGGGCCTGCCCCATCTATTGTCATTCTAGACAGCCAAACACCAATCTCAGAGTGAGAGGAGATGCCCCCAGAACTGATTTTGAATGCCAAATAGTGAGGATTCGCTCATTTCCCTAGATACACCTCTAGAATGGAGACAATAGCTCTGCACAATGGAGGAAAAGTGCTGTCATTTCAGTTTTAAGCGGTACAAAAGGGGGTGGTAATGGACGGAGCATCCAAATCAATCAAACACTCACACCCAGTCAAAAGATCTGGGTTTAATCCATCACCGTTCTTAAGCCCACTCCGCCACCCCAGTTCAGACAAGAGTTTTAGGTAGAAAGAGGCACTGTGGGATTGTTTGCAGTACAGCACACATGCAGTGCTGCAAAAGTCGGGAAGGTTACTCTTGGGAACTTTTTCCCAATGGATTATGGAGGAGCCAGGAGTCACCCCCATCAAAAGGCTACTGCCAGGCATGAATGTGGCATCCCTAAACACCATTTTTAGAACATGACTCGAAATGTGGAAGATAGAAAAAGTACTTCACCTGTTGCTGTGACCTGTGTAGAGAACCCTAACTGCTGGAGTTGCTCCCACTTGTACCCAGAGAAAGAAGTGGACTCCAAGGGTTAGTTGGCTGATCTCCGGCTAAGCTATAGAAGTACAAAATCTGCAAGAAGACAACTTCACTTTTCTGAAAGAGCCCAGCTGACCAGTTTCAACTAGACCTGCCCTGGATCCTGCTGGTAGCTTTATTGGAGTAAGTCTCGACCCTCAAATGCTGTTCCTGGATTCCTTGCACCCTTGGCTGCTGTTGGGAGTGTACTGCTCCAGCCGAAACTGCAAAAGCTGGGCCTTAGAATTATTTTGCCAACTTTCTGCCTAGAGAACCAACGGGGACTAGGGTAGCTGTAGAAACCACTGCAATCTTAACACCACTCTGCTTCAACTTGCTGGTTTGCCTTGTTGAAGAAAATCAGACTTCCAGAAAAGATTCTAAGTCTCAAAGTAGAGGGTTTCGCCAGGCCCGAGTGTGGGCAGAATCAAATCAACATTGGGGCCTTCCTCATCACAGACTTTGCCTGCACAAAGTGTTCCCACCTTTCTTTTACAATATACAATACGTCAATACAGGTTCGGCTCAGGTGCGGCAATTTCTGACAATAATTACACACAATTTACACAGTTAGGTCAAATCAGGGAGAGAGACGTTCGTCTAGGGCAAGTTGCTGCGGCGGAGTACAAAATGTCCCCTCAATACGAGTTCCAGGGCCCCTATATTTTGGACCACTTTTTGAGGCAGCCCGAGCAACAAATACAGTCTTTTCAAGGAACATGCACCAGTCCATATCCGACTTCCATGCTTCCAGAGTAGGCGGGGCAGAGGCCTCCCAAGCCTGGGCAATGTTTCTTTTTGCCACCATGAATCCCAGCATGACCAATTGTGTTTGGTGTGTGTTCAGATCAGTTTGTTCCCATATGTTCAATAAACATCTACGCGCCTCCGGGAGACGAGGCACTCCCACCACCGTTTCCACCACTTCGTGTATTCTCCTCCAGTAGGACTGAATGTGTGTGCATTCCCAGATAATATGTAGAAAAGTTCCCAATTGGCCACAGCGCCTACAACAGTCTCCGGTGATAGCCTTTCCCATTTGTACCAATTTAGGCCACGTCATATATATCCTATGCAGGATTTTAAGTTGCACTAGTCACAGTCTTGCTGCTAAAGCCACCACCCTAGGAGACGACACAGCTTCCTGCCAGTCCTCGTCATCCATCTCAATGCCGTCCGCCACTCACTTTTGTCGTAACAGGGTCCTCCATATTATAAATTAATTTGTTATAGATCAGCGAGATAGTCTTCTCTGGGAGGTGCCCATCTAGTAGCCTACTTTCCAGTGGGGAGGACTAAGGGGGTGAGGAACCCCTGGGGAAGACCGAGCGTATGGCATGCCGCACCTGTAGATAACGAAAATGCTCGGAGTTGGCCAGCTCATGTTGACCCTGGAGGGCAGCTAATGTTTTTATGTCGCCTCTTTCCCACAGGTCTTGGATGCGAGAGATGCCAATCATATCCCACTTACCAAATCCCTTTGTCGTCCCACAGGGGGGTGGCCAACGTCAGTTTACCCTCCCAACCCAGGGACCTGTTGGCAGCATGCCAAACAGCCACTGAGTGCCCAGTAGGGCCCGACAGCGGAGGCCTTGCGGGTTTCGAATATAATGATTTATTATAATTCCCACCCGGGAGAAGCCACCTGTCCATTCGATAGCCTGGATTTCCAGGGGCTCCGTAAGTTCCATGATTAATAGCGGCCATAAGGGCAGCCCAAAAATATCTTTTAATGTCAGGGAGAGTGTTGCCTCCGTCATACAACTTCAAGGTGAATTTTCTGAGAGCTATTCGTGGTGTACCGTTCCACAACAGCTCTCTCTGAAGGTGTTCAATTTCTCTGAAATAGGCCAGCGGGACAGCATCAAGTGAGTTTTGTAGGGTGTAGTGGAAGCAAGGGAGGGACATCATTTTAAAAAGGGCGGCCCTCTACAGGAGGGAGAGAGGAAGGGTTCTCCAGCTGGCTATGTCACGTTTTAAGCGCTGCAAGGGGGGAAGAAGATTATTATTGTAGCGGAGTATGGAGTCTAGGGAAATGAATATTCCTAAATATTTAAAACCTGAGGTACTGACTTGTATTGGACAGTCACAGAGTAGGGCTGGCAATCCCCCATAAAGAGGGTATAGGTTTGACTTAGTCCAGTTAATCTTGAACCCCGACTATCTACCATACACCGCCAGTATGTTGATTAGGGCAATCAAAGATTTTCGGGGGTCGGTTAGGTAGAGCAACACGTCATCTGCGTAAAGTGATATGCGGTCCTCCCAATCCAGTGACCACTGAAATCAATGAATCACTGGATCTCCCGATCAGATCCAGGCCGCCAATGGTTCAAGTACCAATGCAAAAAGGAGAGGGGAAAGCGGACATCCCTGGTGGGTGCCTCGTCTCAAAGAAAATGTGTTTGATTGTTTGTTGTTAACCACAACCCGTGCCAATGGAGCTGCGAATAAAAGACGTACCCACCGAATGAACTCAGAGCGAAACCCTAGTTTCTGGAGCACTGCGAAAAGATAGGGCCATTCTACCAAATCAAACGCCATAGTGGCGTGTAAGGATGCTAAAACCGCAGGCTCATGTATAGTGTCCGCTCTACCAAGAACAAAGCAAAACAAAAGGGGATGATGGACGGAGCATTTGAGCAAATCAAACACTCACCCCCAGTCAACTGATCTGGGTTTAATCCATCACCATTCTTTAGCTCACTCAGCCACCCCAGTTCAGACATGGCCATATGCAAATCAGTCTGACCCTGTGCCTCATGGGAACTGTCCAGCCCGAACTGCCAAGCCATGTCTTCTCTGGACAGGAAACAAGCATCCTGGGACCGGTTTCGGATTCATAATCCTCATCAGCCAGGTTATCTTGAATCCAGTGGCCAAGTGAGCAAGGGACTCACGTCTGAGCATACTCTGCCAACTTAGGGCGAACAAAGCGAAACAAAAGGGGATGATGGACAGAGCATTTTAGCAAATCAAACACTCACCCCCAGTCAACTGATCTGGGTTTAATCCATCACCATTCTTTAGCTCACTCAGCCACCCCAGTTCAGACATGGCCATATGCAAATCAGTCTGACCCTGTGCTTCATGGGAACAGTCCAGCCCGAACTGCCAAGCCATGTCTTCCCTGGACCGGAAACAAGCATCATGGGACCGGTTTCGGATTCATAATCCTCATCAGCCAGGCTATCTTGAATCCAGTGGCCAAGTGAGCAAGGGACTCACTTCTGAACATATCCTGCCAACTTAGGGGAAACAAAGCGAAAAAAAATTTCCTGAAGTACTGCCGGGATCGGATGGTTAAGTGAAGCTTATTTCAGGCTGTGGGGGCGAGATAGGAAAAGGAGTAACCCCCAGATCTAGGCCAGTAGATACATGGGATGTGTCATAGTAAGAGATAGACGGAGCAAAAATGTCTGAGCGGAGCGTAAATGTGTATTTTTCTGCTGAGGTTGGAAGGGACAAGGTTGTGAAGAGCTCTTTAAGAGAGGCAGAATAGTTTAAAGGACATGCTTGTGAATAGGTAGTAAATGGAGGGTTCGCAGGTGGTAATTGACTGTAGCACAGTGAGGAAGATTCAACAGTAGCCTGCCAGTCGTGTTCTAGACCTCCTTTGGCCTCTTGAGGAGGTAGGCTAGGATGCATTTCCGAAGTCCAGACTGCTAGTGATGATGGTTTGGGCAACACTTTTTAATGAATCGGTGACAGTTTTAAGGAATCTAGAAGCACCAACTTGAATATTTTTCTGAGCATCTTAAGGGTGCCGAAGCAGCATGATTAAACCACTGTCACTGTAAGCTGGCTGTCCAGGATGATGCAGGATTCCTGGTGGATTATGTTGTCTGAGGGGGGGCAGCCCTAGATTTGTGAGCAACAGTAAAACGAGTTCTGTTTTATCGCCACTGAATTTCCTGTAGTTGTTGCTCATCCACTTGGTTACCGTTGGTTACCGTTGGCATGCAACAGAAATAGTTGGCCTAGTACTGTCCTCTGAAAGGGGGAGAATCAGCTGTGTATCTTCTGCATATGTTAATACGGTGAATCTGAAGGATCTGATTTTGACTGCAATAGGTGTCATGTAACTATTGAAGAGGATGGGGCTGAGGGAAAAACACAGACACTACAGAGGACATTGATGGGTCCAAATGAAAAGTTGGGAGTAAAATCAACAGAGTGAGGTAGGAGAAGAAATGGAACTAATGGAAGGCCAAGAGGCAGATGCCAACATCATGAAGCTCTTGAGGAGGATGGCATGGGTTACCATGTCAGATGCCATTCATACATCCAGGAGGAACAGAGCTGTGGTGGTTCCAATATAAGTAATAAGCCCATGATGTTACCTAAGGCTGCAAGGCGTTTCAGTACTGTGATTGGCTCTAAAGACTGATTAAGAGGCATTCAGAAGGTTGTGGGCTTCGAGGTAGCATGTGATTGATGGGCAATATTTAACAGGAGTTGGCGTGCACAGAAGAGGTTGTGAGCCAAGTTCACATATTTGCAGGTCATAATCGCAAGTGGCTCCCAGTGGCTCCCAGTGGCTTGGTTTGATCTGCTCCTATAGAGGGCACTAGGCCCAGAAACCCAAGTGGGAAAGCTTTTTATTAGGACAAGTGAGGTAACAGTGGATGGAAGGAATTTTGTAAATTCCTGCTGATTCCGGAAGCTTCCATCGCAAAAATGTTAGGAAAACGCATGTTTTTAAGCAAAATTTAAGGTCTGCAGAGCATTTTGGGTAAGAAAGCGTTGTGGGATCCATGGAAGGAATACTAATTGGAGACTACTTGTGAAAAATGACTGAGGTTGGTAGGTTTCCATGGGTGAAGGTCGAGGCTGGCGTCTATTCTATTGCTGATTTCGCCACATAGCGATTTAAGGCCTTATGTATAGCGGTCTCTTGGCCTACCCATTATAAGTGGGGTACCTTTAGTATTGGAAGACATGTGGTAATGCTGGGTTGTAGGAAAGTTGTAAATCCTCACAGAATTCAGAACTCTGAAGCACAGAAATGTGAGAAGAATGTGTGTTTTAAAGCGAACTTTGAGGTTTGCAAGGGCTTCTAGGTAGGAAAACCTTGTGAGAACCACTCAAGCCATTCCACCCTGCACTCTCCTGGGAGTCTAGTTTTCGGAAATATGCAGGTTTAGTAGGTTTCCCTGGGTGGCGCTGAGACAAGCCACAAAATCCACAGCTATCCACATTGAAAAAACAGAGTTGTTTTTTGTGGAAAAATGTGATTTGTCTATGTTGCATTTCTGCCCTTTCCTGTTGCAGGCACTAGGTTCACCTACACAAGTGAAGTACATTTTTATCTGGAAACTTAGGGAAATGCTGGGTGGTAGAACATTTTTAGCTCCGTGAAGATTTAGAACTTTCCATCACAGAAATATAGGAAAACTGTGTATTTTAGACAAAGTTTCACGTTTGCAAGGGAATCTGGCTAAAACAGAATCTGATAAGACCCTCCCTGGACTTCGTAGGGGTCTAGTTCACCGAAATGTGAAGGTCTTGGAGGTTTCCCTAGGTGCTGGCTGAACTAGGGCCCTAAATCCACAGCTACCCACATTTCAAGGAAGGGTTGGGTTTGAGTGGAAAGAATAACCCTGCTTGTGATGCTTTTTGGTCCCTTTCCTGTCTCGCGCGTTAAGCCCAATAACTCTAGTGAGTTAACATTTTTATCGGGAGATGGCAGGGTAAGTTGGGTCATAGGAAATTTGTGGATCTCTAAAGATTCCAGAACTTTCCCTCACAGAAATGTGAATAACTGTGTGTTCTTAGGAACAGTTTGAGGGTTGTAAAGGATTCTGGTTAAAACACCGTGTTGTAAGCACAGAAGTGAAACCACCCTGCACACCCTAAGTGTTAAATTGATTTTTTTCATAACAAACTTTATTGAATTTCCGGTCTGCAAAGCTGGCGTATGTGAACACCTAGCACACACATAATACATAGCAGATTATGTTGTATACGCAATGCAGGGCAGAGAAGTCGCAAATATATTGTAATGCGCATGAAGAATGACCACAATTACAGTTTCATAGGTAATTAACCGCATCGCTGCTGCGGCGATTTTTGCGCTGTGCAGCTTTTTTTAAAAAGCCGCGTTACATGACGAGCTCAGCTCGTCATCAGCACACGCCACCCGTGGCTGATGACGAGCTGAGCTCGTCATCAGCATCAAAGGGGTTAAACAAGTTGACCCAGCCACTTTCCCCACACTCGCCCATGTTTCTGGGTGCAGCCGCAGGTTTCAAAAACCATTCGCTCTTGCTGCGCACACCAGTGAAGTCCCCTCCCCCACTTCGACTGGGTAGGAGGCTCATGGGACAACCAGCGCGCTGTGATGTCCCTTTTCGCCACCAGGAGGCCCATGCCTCTCCGTCCTCATAACCCCAGAGCCCTTAAACAAGCACAGGACTCTGCAACCACAGGGCGAGAAGAGGGTCAGAGTCCAACACATAGGGTGCAACAATCACTGAGTTCACAGGCTCGAGGGGCCACTGACCTGGAGGACCCTGAAACACCAGCCAGGAGAGGGTTGGGACACTGTAGGCGGTCAGGAGTATGCTGGCATAATAAGGGGGAGGCAGAGCCTCTGGGTTGACGAAGAAGCCAGTTAGGACTGTTGCACCACCAACCAGGCCAGCATTGTGAATCACCAGGCTTGGCCCATGTGCAGGCCCATCCGAGCCACTCCCCATGTCCCAATGTGGCGAATAGAGCTGCGGCCACGCCGCTGACACCAGGCAGTACAATGCCGGCTATGTCTGCCGACCACCCGCTTCCTCAGTTTTTTGCTGGCCCAGGAACATAACAGGGCCGGCAGCCGCATGCAAATCAGTGGTTGCTGTCACTGGGTATGGGAAAAGGGGGGTCTGCGACATAAAACAGGCCAGTGCATGGTATCAGGCGTGACCCCCTCCCCAACAGTAGCAAACAGTAACCTCTAGGTGGGTCCCTGTAGTGTGGTTCGGGGTAGCAGGACTGCCAAACACCGCTGCTCCTACACAGGAAAGGCCCCTGCTCCTCACCTTCTCTGGTTGTGGCTAGCTTCTCGGGTTCAGGTCTATGCCATAGCCTGCAATCCCAGTGGTGTTTGCAACTCCAGGCCTGCCCACCAACAGCACGCTCAGTCTTCTGGGCCAGGGAACCAAGGCCTCATGCGGAAAGCGGCAGCCTCTCCAGCTCGGGTTGCCAGTGTTGCTCAGTTCATTCAGTGGGCCACCACGAAGCTCCAATATGGGCCCCCAGCACACTACCAGGAGCAGGAAATTGATGGTCTCGTCAGCTGATACTGCATATTGCGGGTGCCGACAGCAGGATTTTTGGGCCGGGTCTTGGATCCTCCAGATTAACTGGATTAACTGCCATTTTAGGTGGTTGGCCACGCTCTCCATTCAAACATTTGCTTTAATCGGTATTGGGACCTTCAGACCTATGAATGAGTGCTGTTTGGGTGCAAATTGCATTTAAACCATTTTAGCACTAAATTGCATAAGAAGATGGGTGCAATTTTCTTCAATTGTTGATTGCAGTTCTACCTGGTTGTAAGTGCTTGTTAGAATCTGTGCTAGGCATAATAAATAATTTCAACTGCTTAGATACTTTCTGCTATTTGCACAGCTACAAGCTAAATTATACATTCGGACTGCTTATTTATCCAGACGCCAAGTGAATAACAAAGTTTCTTTGCTATTTGCAATGCTGCTGGACAAACAGTACATCATTTCTGTTATTTGGTCAAAGGGCAGGTAAGGGCAGATAAATAATGAAATGTCTTTGTTATTTTAAGCCCTCCAGCCAAATAGTACATAATTTCTACTATTTAGCCAGAAGCTGGGTAAATAGGGAAATTCCTTGCTATTTGGAAGACCAAAGGCCAAATAATACATCATTTTTGTTATTTAGACCAAGTTACTAATTAAGACTATTTTTAATTAGTGTGGCTGCTCGCCATATTGAACAAAATATTCACTATTTTGCCAGCCGGTGGGAAAAGAGTAAAGCTTCTTGGCAATCAGCCTGGCTACTGAACAATTAGTGCATAATGCCTGCTACTTATCCATTGGCTGTGTGAATAGTCAAGCTTCTTTGTTGTAAGACCTAGACCACTAACTAAATAGCCCATACTTTCTGTTATTTATTCAGAAGATAGGGAAATATTAACATTATCAGTATCTGCTGACCAAACAGTAAATAATAGTTAGCAGTTTAGCTAAACAGTTTAGCTAAACAGTGCAGAATCTCTACTACTTAGTCAGAGGTAGGGTCAGCAAAAACGTGTATCTCCTAACTTCAAGGCCGCCAGCCTATTTATAAACAATTGCTAGTATTTAGCCCGTGGTTGGGTAAACAGCAGAGAAAATTCACTATTTATTCTGCTCTGGTTTGTGATGTGCCTGCAGCTAATCTCACATAGTGGCTAAATGAGAACTCGAAGAGTACTGTATAAATAAATACTAACTAGCTCATTCTGCGATATTACCACAAAAATCCACAAGATGGCAGTGCTGCACAAGTAATTATATATATCAGCTTCGAGGATATTTCGTTTCTAAATATTAATTAAAATAAGGAATATCATTACGAATGTCGTTTATTGAGCTAAACGGGTGATAGGTTTGCTCACTTTTGCAATTGTGTTGTAGTTCATGATTGTTTTAGTAAAGCGTGTCCAGAGACTGGACACTGATGTCAATTTTCCAAATTATGCAGCCATTTGTGCTGCTGCCTCGCAGAAGATGTGACCTGATTAGGCCCTTGTCAAAGTGTTACTTATAGAAATGCGCGCGTGGGGAGACAGGAGGTCGAATACATCCGACCTTAAATTAGAAATGCTTTTGTGTTTTGTCAGATTTCACAATTTATTTAATTCGTCATTATTTAATTTTAGCGCGCCCATGGCCCGGGTATCAGCTTTCAAGCACTATTAAGTGCGGTTTGGGGTGCGCCATGACGTGTGCGAAGGGTAATGCTGTGGTGATAGCCTAGAGTCCTCGGGCTGCGCCGAAAGGACGGGCCCTCCAGGCTGTTCGTTACTTCATGCGGCTTGACACAGGAGAGCAGTTACAGCAAGACGATGCTATATGGTGTGGTTTTGAAAAGCCCGGTAAGGTTGAGTGAGGGTATTCCTGTGAGTAGGAAAACGCTGTGCCACAGATGTGGCTCACCACGCCGTATAGTGGAGTGACTGTGACCAGGGAGAAAGGACAGGACTCACTGCAGTATACAATCCACACAGCTACGCCGCCCCCCCCCCCCCCCCCCCCCAATCTTTACCACATGGGACAGCCAGCCACAAAGTAAAGACAGCCATTGTAAAGACTGAGTGGGATTGCACTGAAGAATTCTGTTCCGAAATATATGGTGTACATATATGCATAATTAACTCAAAACCTATTTTTTGTTGCAATGAACATTTCAGCAGAACTCCGGAGATACCAACACTTATCATACTGATAATTCAGAACTCTTAGGTGTTCCAGGTCAATTCCTCCTGTTCAGGTGTTTGCTTTGCATTCTGAGACTTGTGCTGGATTTATGTTAGAAAAAACATAACTACAAGTCCCAGAGCGCAGACAAAACCCGGATTAACTAGTAAGCCAAGAGCCGAAGAAACTTGGAAACTCTAAACACTTAGACCAATACGTGAATTATGTTGGGTATATGAGAACAGAAGCATATAAAGAAGGGGATAGGGTGACCACATCATTAGAGATCATAGCATTGCTGTCCTGGTCCAGATCTTTTCTACTTACGAGCGTTTGTTTTCAGTGTTTGTCTAATTAGCTAAATGAAAGCAAAACAAGACTATGGGCCTGATTACGAGTTCGGTGCTCTTCCATACTGCCGCGGTCCAAAGAAGACTGCTGCGGTCACACACCTGCCACATTAAGATGTCACCGTTGGGAAGTATATTTCCAAATATGTGGTTGCTACTGTGTATGTTTTGACTGCACAAGTGTTAAATGTACACACATGCATGACACATGTAAAAAATAACTACTATAAGTACTTTCCAATTGACGGAGTCCAGGCGATATGTGCCCAGTCCAGTCAATGGGTAAATAGTGCAAAACCGACTTACCTGGATTTCGGCTCTTCACCTGCCGACACTGCCACTTCTCCTGCAACACAACCTATGAAAGATCCTGCACCACTCCTGCCCACAAGACCAAGAACGTCCCACAACCACTCCAATGTATCCTGCTCAAGGCCCGGTCGCTCTGCAAACACGCCACGGAAATCTGGGACACCATCACCACCCTCTCCACGTACATTGCCTTCATCACCTAAACCTGGCTTAACCCCTCCTTGAACCCCAACATCACCACTGCCACTCCTGCAGGCTACAAGATCATACTCCGAGACCACGCCAACAAACAAGGGGGAGGCATCACCATCATCTTCAAGGAAACCATCAGATGCATCATCACAAACGACGACCCCACACCCCTCATGGAACACCTCAACTTCCTACTACAAACTGACCTGAAAACCACAATTAGAGGCACCCTTGCCTACAGACCCCCAGGACACTAAGTAACATTCTGCAAAAACATCCCGAGCCTCAACATCCCTCTAGGCAACAGACTTCCACCACTACGTCCTACTCAGCGACCTAAGCTTCCATATCGAAGCCTCCAACAATGCCAACTCCATCACGCTCCTGGAAAACCTGAAAAACATCGGCCTTACCCAACTGGTCACCGAATCCATGCACAAGGCTGGACATATCCTGGACCCCATTTTCACTTCCAGTGACAAAATCAAATTCAGCCACACCACAGAACTCACCTGAAGTGATCACACCATTGTACACTTCACCATCACCTACACCCAGCACACCATGATCAGCCGCCAGATCCCCTCCCATCGCAGCTGGAGCAAGGTCATCAAAATACACAGAACTTCACGACCTTAATCACTGACAGCACTGACAGAGTTGCTCACAAAATCCAACAGGACCTCCAAACACGCCAGCTGCTACACCCCAGAACTAAGGACCACCAAATGCTACTGCCACGAATTGGAGAAACCATGGCATGCCAACAAGAACCACGCCGACAGAGAAACTCACAAAACAGCCCTGAACAACTATCAACGGCACATCAAAGTAGTGGATGGGCTCTAAGCCCGTTTTTAATTAAGTATGTCTAGCTAGGCCACTAATGTAGGCCAGGACAGGACTGCATATTGTATTGATTCAAGTTACCTTAACAGCTGTGCCAGCTTTTTGTCGATGGCTTTCAACCACTGGATCCTGCCATCAGGGGACTAGAGTGACAACGTCCAGAATACATAATCATATCCTGGAACACAAGTCTATTATTTGTGGCGTCTGTTTAGTGGCGAGTACAAGCTAACTTGGGACAACAGAAGATAAAGTCATCTCAGAGCCTGTGGTTTTTAGCGGATACAAGACAGAAAATGTGCTTCATGTCTTGAAAGCAGTACCCTGTGATGGATGTAGGCCTCAACTTCCCATGGAAGTCACTTTGATTAAGTGTCCTATGCGGGTCGTTGGTTGTGCCAACTCTTTGGGGTGGTCTTCACTCCTGCCGCAGCTAGCTAATCATAGCTATCTCAGAGACAAAGTGATATAAGTGAAAATGCCATATTGTGCATTTAAAATGGCATCCGTATTAGGGATAACAACTTTGATGAATGACACAAGTAAACAACGACTGCTGCTGCTGCAGACTCTGAGCCATTGAAGATTTACATGGGACTAAAGAAATGTGTGGTGAAACTGCCCGGTGTAAGGTCAGATGTTAGCTGGCCATGGCACGCTTTAAACAATACAGTGTTTTGAAAGTCAAATTGCTGAGTTTACAGCCCTGGCTTGCTTGTATTGTGTTGAGACTGTGTGGCAGTTTCATGTGTCGATGAAGCATACTCAAAGACTATGCAGTGTACTGTACAAGCTGCTATGAAATGCTAAACATAGCTTCAGTTTTAAGGTCATATACTACTGACAAGACAGTCCTCGCATCCTACTCTAGCGGTTTGATGCTCTCTGCTGCTTAGTTTGGCCTAACTGACTTTGCTGACAATGCCTCATTGGGACAGGATTGTACCCTGAGTGGGATGCAGGCGTGTACACCTGCTATGTGCATCCCAGCTGCATGTGGAACTGGTATCCTGAGTTATTTTTGGTACCAATAGCATGCTAACCCAGAGTGTTCCCTGAGGCCTTGGCCTGTCCATGGTACTGCCGAGGTCCGGTACACCTTCTCTGGCCAGGAGGAAGAGCGGCCTGCCAGTTCCATTCATGTAAAGTACTTCTAAGGTATAAAACCCATACATTTGCGCTGGTGTTTGCATGATAGTCAGTCTCCCAGAGATAAGGGGACATCACCTGAAGTCTGCAACTTATTGGAGAAGCACTTGGACTGCTTAAGCACTTAGAAGCCTGCCTCTGCTCATATAGGGAAGGAGAATGACTAGCCAAGTAAAGGAGAGATGGTCCAGGAGGAGAAGCACACAGTGTTTCTGGTGTATGAGGCACCTAGAACTAGTTGACTGGTGAAAGGGAACAAAGCAGTACCTGGCCTGAAATCTGCAGGGTCTCCCATTCCAGCTCCCATCTTGAGCTGCGTAAAGAAGTATTCACCAAATTGTTACAGTGTGGCCCAGGGTTCCTGCCATCAAACCTGAATACCTAGTGAAGCCACTGCCACCTGAGGTGCCACCTTGAGAGGATCTGCTGCTGCGGCCCCAAGAGCTACGCCTGTTGAAGGAGTGTGCATGCCTGCATCAGGCTCCAACTGCCGAAGACAAGTGTAAAAAATAAAAGTGTCTGCCTGCATCAGACACAAGGGCCGCAGCAGAAAAGAATATGCCTGCCTGTATTGGCCTAACGGCAGTGACTTCCAACAAACCCCCTTGAAGTGTTGCTCAACACCTGTGATCCTGAAGCGGCGAGACCTCTCTATATGGTCTCCGGCCTAGTGCTGAAGCTCAAGAGCATGAAGACACTGATCGCACTGTCCTGCACCTGGTACTCACCAGTGTCACTGAGTAGGTACTGCGGTAGAGTGTCTGCCAAAATCAGAGATCGTGCCTCAATGCAAGTTAAGGAAACCACTGTTGCTGCTAATGCCAAGCTTCGCGGGCATGGAATTGTTGGGTGAGAAGACAACTGAACTGACCTATGGCCAATCTTCAAAGTAATCACTAGTGCTCTGCACCTGCGCCAAGCCTATTGCTGTAAGCATATATTTTATAGACTTATCCTAGAGAAAGAAGGGGTGGAAACAGGCAAACCTGGGATATCTCCAGGGGATACATAACATGTCACTGAACCACCTTTGGAATCTGCAATATTTAATAATGCTATGTGACTAAAGTACATTCTTTTGCTTTAACGACTAGCACTGGGATGGATAATATGTAATTGTCTGTGTTTTGACTAGTGAGCACTGAGCTCTTGCCCCCATATTACCTCTCTATGAGAAGCCATTGGCTGCTCGCCTTTGCTACCATGACAGTCAATTTCAGAAGGGGAGCACTTGGCCTAGTTAGCAAAGCCATAGTAGGACGGACCCCAGGACAACAAAGTCAAATTACTTCCACCTTCACGGTTGCGGTGCCGTTGCCCCCGTGTTCCCTGTGGACCCCGAACAGGGTCTGACTCCTCTGCACTTGTGCTGACATTTTGTGTTATCCAATGTGGCTGCCAAGGATACCTGATGCAAAAGTAAAAACTCTAATTTGCTTGAAGTTACTATTTAGGTTAGGAACTGCTGAGTGGCCTTTGGTGGGCAGCAGATGTCAGTCATTTGGATACAATGATGGTAGAGGTTTAGAGCACTAGAGCAATAAACTCCATCTAAACCTCATATGTATTTGTGAAAGTTAAATACTTCACAGGAGTTCAGTCGGTATCTTTACTCTTTTATCTTCCAGGGAATGCATGTGAGACAATGCAGGTCCCTGCACTTGTAATATAGGTTCACCCAATGATTTCACCATAAGGTTAGGGAGAAGCATCAACTTAGGTGCAGGTGGTCTGACTACTGTCTGCCAGTGCACAGGAGGAGCCAGGTAAAGGGAAGGCATCGTTAGAATAAAAATCTATGGAAATGGCAAAGAATTGGGTAGGTGAATGCCCAAAGAAAAGAACCGGACATAAACCATCTCCCAAAAGTGTAAGAAGCCCTAGTCTGTACAGAGTGCATTGCACAGAGTGCACCCTTATTGGTACTGCCATTGGTGGGCAGGGATCGAAAAAGCTAACGTACACACTATACCTCTAGAAACAAAATCCAATTGGTAGCTTTATAGTTTCAGAGTCCTTTCTGCCTTTAAGGTTTGCGACAGGCACGTTGCATCCAAATTATTGAATCGAATCTTCACTTGCATCAGTTTCCCTAGAGAAAACAAGTATTGGCAAAGTCAGTAGGTCGTGCCTATCTAATGTGAATGCCGAACTGTTGGTTTTGACAATGTTTGTCTGAAAAGTATTGTTTAAAAAAAACATAAAAGAAAAAACATTTCAAAATACTGGAGAAAGGGGGGCGTTGCTACGACAGCCGGCATGGCGGGCGCGGCTTAGTGAAGCTCCGTCCCGCTGCCACTCTCCTGATTCTATTATCCTGCCTTCCTCCACTGCCTAACCCTCCCCAGCGATAGGAAGGGTGTCGGAAGATATCAGACGGCCGCCCTGAAAGTTCTGGCTGTGTCGGAGGTGGTGTGGCTGCGCAGCGGGCCCCGGAGGTGGTGAGGCCTACTCCGCCTGCAGAAGCCAGGACCTCGATTTTGGAGGTGACCCTGGGACGCGACGAGTGTTGGCGGCCGGCCGGGCCAAGCGAGGGTGCGGCCCGCCTCTGCCCCCGGGACATTGGGTGGAGCATTGGAGCCTCTGAAAAGCCTAGTCGGCCCGATGCAGCACTGGAGGCCTAGAGCGGGGCCTGGAGGCTGGGACCGGCTGGGCCTGGCCCTGGCAGAGGGCCCATACACTGCATCGCCCTGGAACAAGGTAGCCTCCGCTGTGCATACGCTTTTGGAACTCAGCGATATTGGTGTCGCGAAGCTGGTTCTGGGGCTCGGCGGTCAGGTCGGGCTGCGGCGGGTTGGGCTGCTACGACGCACGTGGCTGGTGCCTCTCATTACCTGGCTGACGCTTCCTGGGCCTCGGTGGTTGGGTCGGGCCGCTGCGTACCTGTCTGGGGGCCCCCCCTGCCTGTGCTGCGGAACAAGCGCGACGCCTCATTGTCCCTGTGCAACACATACTGGGGAAGCGGGGGGACTCCAGGCTCGGGAACAGCCCTGGCATTTCCGTACCCGGCCTGAAGTGACGCCGCGGACCGCACCTGGGGGTGTGGTGGGACTACACAAGCCCGAGAGTCAAGGTTGCTGGTGGATTGCGTGGATGAACTGCTTCCTTGCTATCCGTATTCCTGAAGCTGGTGTGCGGGAGGAATAATGGCTGGGGCCTCGGTGCGACAACTGGAGGAGAGGGGCGCCCTCGAGTGGAGGGAGTGTCGCAGTGGGGTCCACGAAGGAGCGTCTTCGTAACTTTGTCCCCACCGATCGCCAACCATGACCAGAGGCGGGAGCGGCAGCGGAACCTCAAAACAGGCCACTCTTGACAAATTCACCAGCGCAGGGGGAACAGCTGGAGCCTCCGGGGGCCCCCCACTCCAGGGGCCAGATAATGCAACTCTTTTGGCGGCTATTACCCAGTCCAGGGACACTCTTGACGTAAAGATAGGGGCTGTTGGTGCGGACGTGACTCTACTGCGCCAAGACTTACGCAACGCAGTGGCCCGAATCACGGAGGCTGAAACACGGATCACTGGAGTGGAAGATGATGTTGTGACTTTAAAAAAGAAGGTTGCTGCCATGGAGGGTATCCAGAAGGGCCTGGCGCTCCGAGTGGAGGATGCAGAGGGGCGGGCTCGGCGCAATAACCTACGCTTTGTTGGCTTCCCGGAGGACTGCGAAAAAGGAGATAAGGAGGCCTTCCTCACACGCTGGTTAGAGGGCTGGCTACCGCCGGAGTCCCTCTCCCGCTGTTTCGTCATCGAGAGGGCCCATAGGGCGCTGGCTCCTAAACCACCAGTCGGGGAGCGACCACGAGCGGTGATCGCCAAGCTGCTTAATTATCATGACCGGGACAGTATCCTGAAACAAGCTCGATTGAAACAGCCGCTCATGTGTGAGAATCAACGGATCCTAATATTCCCGGACTACACAAAGCTAGTACAGCGCCAAAGACAATCCTTCGCGGACGCCAAGGCTCGCCTGAGAGGCCTCAAGATCCAGTATGCCCTGCTCTATCCGGCCCGCTTGCGGGTGATCTATCAGTCCCGCACTCTCTTCAACTCTCCGGAGGAAGTATTCAACTGGACGGATGAGACGGTTCGGGTCCGACCGCACACTCCGTCGGCCCAGAATTCAGACTCATCCTCTTCGACGGCGCCGAAGCAAACGCATAGACGTTATCGAAGTAGAAGCAATTGGAGGTCCCGATCCACTAAACGATCTCCCGCCAAGAAGGCTGCAGCGGAGGGGACCACTCCTCCAGATCGTCAGACTGTGGACTCGTGAATGGGGGTGAACCTCTCCATGGTGCGCTGAGGTGAAATCGGCGGGTGGCCCTGAACTACCCAGCCGGGGTAACTGGCGTCTTCAATACACACCGACATCATTGGACAAAGATATGGATTTTGATATGTGATGTTGTGTGAGGGGGGAGTGGGGGGGGGACTGCAGGGCGGACATTTGCCTCAGGGTACCAGTAGTCCGGGTTTCCACGGGTGTTAGTCGACCCCTTAAGGGTCTAGTTTGGGGTTGTGGGGTTGGACTATGGGGATCCATTGGAGTGGGTGGCCTCTGACCTCCCGTTGGGGGCGGTGGCTCGCCCGCACCGTGACAGATACTTCACTGTTACTGGGGTAGGGGGGGGGTGGTGGGGGTTCGAGAAGTTGTGTTCGGCCCAGGTTTGGGAAGGGGCTTTAGGGGACAGCGGGTGTTTGGGGTATTCAGGAGTAGTTCATTGTTACACGATGGTCCAGCTGGTTCGATTGCTAAGGTACAGGCAGACTCACTCCCGTAGGCCCAGGCGATTCTACATGTGCACAAATGATGGCAGATAGAGGCCCAGCTCCGGAGCTCCCCAGGGTGGCGCTGCGGATAGTACATGAATTTATATAGCGCACATCACCGAGCGGTTTCTAAGCGCTTGCTTAGGGAACCCGTCCTGGTATTCCCCTGTGAGATAACCCCGGCAGTGTATCCACAAGGTGAAAGTCAGGCATCCCTCCGCGAGGGGCCGTTGTGGAGATTAAGCAAGCTATTGCCCAGAGTCGCAGAGTGTGAACCCATGAATCGAGTAGGCACCGGAGCGAGAATTGTCGAGTCCATTGACATTTTAGGACTCAAGACCCCGCCGAGCCGGGAATTGAACCCTGGTCCCGGGCTGACCTCTGCTTCCAGGTCTGCCTCCTCTAACCAGTGAGCCACACTTCTCCACTCCATAGTGAGCTGGAATGTTCGGGGCATGCTCGATAAAATTAAGAGGGGTGCTGTGCTGAGGCAGGGGAAGAGGGAGAAGGCCGATGTCCTTTTATTACAAGAAACCCATCTCCTGGGTACCAAGACTCTTAGTTTGCAGCAATTTAGCTATCAACAGGTGTACCACGCAGGGTTCGTCAGAGGGTCACGGGGTGTTGCGGTTTTGATTCATCGGAGGGTGTCATACGTGCACTCTACACAGTGGGTCGATGCCCAGGGTAGATATGTGTTTGTTCAGGGAACGATTGATGGTGAGCCTGTCGTTTTTGGAAGTGTGTATGCCCCCCCCCCCCCCTGCAGTGGTCCCTGGTGGAGAAAATATTCGCTGTTTGGTCTGAGATCCCGGATGCCCGGGTGGCGGTTGGAGGGGACTGGAATGATGTGATGGATGGTACATTGGACCGTTTTAGACCGAGTGTTGGGCTGCCGCCGACTGCGTCAACGAAGTTGTGTGATATGGTGCGGAGTTTGGGTTGGACGTATGCCTGGCGCTATCAACACTCACGCAGTAGGGAATACACTTATGTCTCAGCAGTGCAAGGCTCCTTCTCTCCCTTCGACTACCTGTTTGTTCCCTGCCCGACGGTAGGAAGGGTAGAAACGACGACCATATTACCGCGTGGGCTCTCCGATCACTCTCCCGTAGTCATGGATATCCGTCTGGACAGGAGACGGCAGCCGTTTCGATGGCGCCTCTCCACCTGGCACCTTCAGCAAGATGAATATCAATCCCATATGCGGGAAGCGATAGCCCACTACTGGTCAGATAATGAGGGATCAGGAGTGGACGACATGACCCTATGGGAAGCATTGAAGCCCACACTCCGGGGAGTAGACATAGCCTGGTGTGCTGGGGCACGTAAGTTGCGAGGAGTGGAGCTGGAGAGGGCTGCGGACCGTGTGCGTGCCCTGGAGAGCTCCTGTGCAGAAACCGGAGAGGAGGAGGATGTTCGGCGGCTACTGCAGGCGCAGTGAGATGCTGCTTCCCTGCAACTGGAGGAATCACGCCAGGCGTGGCTTGCGACACAGAGCAGAATCTACCATTGGGGGGACAAGTCGGGCGCAATGCTGTACAGACTGTGCCAAGGCACGCTTCAGGCGCCGGTACTGCCAGGACTGCGGGATAGGGCCGGTGGCTCTCTTTTGGACCCTAAGGCGATTGCTGACAGCTT
Organism: Lissotriton vulgaris; assembly: GCF_964263255.1. Taxonomy (NCBI): domain Eukaryota; kingdom Metazoa; phylum Chordata; class Amphibia; order Caudata; family Salamandridae; genus Lissotriton; species Lissotriton vulgaris. Next base: position 1,040,446,579 of record NC_141697.1, read on the forward strand.
CGCATGCAATTTTGCGGATCAATACTCCCCCAGGGAATCCCTTCCGGCGGCGGAGGTTGACAAGTTTTTGGCGGATCTCCCGCAGCGTGGGGTCTCCGATGATGAGCGTGATAGCCTTGAGCTCACTCTGTCTGCGGAGGAACTGGGAACAGCCTTAGGAGAGTTGAATGCAGGGAAGGCCCCCGGGCCTAACGGGTTCCCATGCGAGTTCTTTCGGAAATATCATACTCAGCTAGGGGCACCCTATAAGAGAGCATTGGATGCTGCAAGGGAGGCGGGCCACCTGCCGGGAGACTGGAGGCACGCAGAGATAGTGGTCTTCTGCAAGCCGGCGAGACCCCCAGACCGCCATGAATCCTATGGCCCATCTCACTACTGAATACTGAAGCAAAGATACTTGCCAAGGCCCTTGCCAACCACCTCCTCCCGCTAATCACCACCCTGGTCCACCCGGACCAGGCTGGGTTTATGCCCCATAGAGCCACTAGGCATAATATCAGGCGAGCCCAAGTGGCACTGGAAATGATGAAAGCTACCGGAGCCCAGGCGGCGTTGCTGCTAGCGGATATAGATCGGGCGTTCGATTCCCTGAGCTGGGTCTACCTGCAGGCGCTCCTGTCACGGCTAAATCTTGGACCCCACTTTCTTTCCTAAGTTCGGCTGCTGTACACTGACTTAACGGCGTCAGTTTGGGTGGTGGGTGCTGTCTCGGAGACCTTCCCTATTGGACGGTATACCCGACAGGGCTGCCCACTCTCGCCATATTTATTTGCTCTCACCATGGAGCCACTAGCGGCGTGGGTCCGCATAGATGCGCAGATGAGGGGGTTTGAGTGGGACTCGGAGCCGTCGGATAGGATAGCTCTTTATACAGATGATTTGCTGTTCTTTCTCACTGACCTTAATAGGTCGGGCCCAAGAGTTCTTGAAATTATGAGGATATTTGGCGAGGTCTCGGGGCTCTATCTAAACGTCCAGAAATCTACTCTATGGACCCTAGGGTATGGTGCGGTGCTTGGTGACTGGGCGTCGACCCTTCGGGTAGCAGCGGGGGGCCTTAAATATCTCGGGGTATTCCTGTCGGATATATCGGGAGTCTTGTGGGAACGCAATATTGTTCCGGTATGGGACAAAGTTAGATCGGATATGAAGACGTGGTCCCGCATGCCCCTCAAAATATATGGCCGCTCCGCCATATTTAACCCTTTCGCTGCTGATGACGAGCTCAGCTCGTCATCACCCACGGGTGTCGTGTGCTGATGACGAGCTGAGCTCGTCATAAGTGAAGCAAAAGAGCAATTTGCAGCACAGCGCAAAAATCCCCGCAGCAGCCATGTGGTTAAGATGGTAGCCCTCCCGCGTCTACTATATCATCTACAAAATCACCCGTACCCTATCTCGCCGCAGTGGTTCCGCCAGGTCAATTCGGCACTGGGTCGCTTTCTCTGGGCTGGGGGCGCTGTCCGGGTGGCGCTTCGCACCTACTTCCTGTCCACATATTGTGGCGGTCTTACATCGTCAGATATCTTATCTTACTACCAAGCGTCCCACCTGTTGGTGTTAAACGAATGGTGGTATGGCGACCGCATTGACCCGGCCTATGCCTTGGAGCGTTATCTGATGGATCCCGATACCCTACATGAGCTCCTCTACTCGGCAGCAACAAGAAAGAAACTTCCGATGGTCACACAGGTAGTGTTTCAGGTGTGGCGGAGAGCGCTGGGACGCATGGGGCGGTGGAACACACTGACGCAGGAGACTCCTCTGTGGCATAATGGACGTTTGCCGGCTCTGGCGGCGTTGCGGGGATTCCGCGGCTGGGACGCAATAGGGATCTCGACTCTGGGACAGGTAATGAGGGGAACGACCCTTAAATCGCTCCAGGCTTTGCGGGACGAATATGATATGCCGAACTCCCAATTCTTTCAATATCTACAATTTAGGCACGCTATCTCCCCTGCCTTGGAGGGACTGGAATCCCTGCCGGAATTCAGAACCCCTGGAAGCCAAACTGTTCATGGGGGAACTGGAAGATAAAAAAATATCCTGCATCTATCAATCCCTCGTTACCCACTGCTCCTCCTCCCTGGACAAATTGCGGTCCACTTGGGAAAGAGATGTAGGTGAATTAGTTGAGGAGAGCTGGAGAGAGGCCCTGGCAGCCCCAAGGGAGACGGCTATTGCAGTAAGATTACGCTTCATTCAGTTTAAATACCTGCACAGGGCCTTTTACACGAGAGAGAGATTGCATAAGGCTGGTCTGATTGCCTTCCCTGACTGCCTGAGGTGTGGCCGTGAAGTGGGCACGTATGCATACGGTGTGGTCTTGTGGGGCATTGGAGGGGTACTGGAAGCAGGTCAGGGATTGTCTGGATGAGGTGCTGGGTTGGACACTCCCCTGTACGTCACAGCTGGGCCTCTTACATGTTCTAGAGCAGGTAGGAGGCAGCATATATAAAATACACTTGTTACTCTTAGGCCTAGTGGTGGCTAAAAGGGATGTGGCCCGTGCCTGGAAAAACTCTTGAGCTCACCCGATAGAGGCCTGGAATCAGGGATTGGACTACTGTATGAGTTTAGAACGTCCAGTGTTCGAAGCACGAGGTTGCCCTAAAAACATTTCAAAATCTGGAAGAGGTGGGCGGACTATAGGGGGCTGTGGCTGGAGCCGCCGACACAACAGGATCCTGTCGGTGAGCAGCTGCTTGATGGCCCTGGGCGAGGGTAGGAGTGTCCTGCCAATTTCATATAGACTGCATTATTGAATATGGACCGACATCGTGTTGGGGTTAGGGGGGGACCCGGGTGGAGGGTAGTTTCTGTGGGGTGGTGGGATTGGGGGGTTCTTCGACAAAATTGATTAATGTTGACTTCTACATTGATTGCTAGTCTTTGTACCTTGATTTTATGCTCATGGCTCCTGCGGGGTTCGGAGTACTGTGGAATATCTTTGCAATCCTTCCTGATATGACAATAAAGCTTGTTCTGAAAAAATACTGGAGGAAAACCAAACATACTTTATGACACCTCAAAACTATTCAAATTAAATGCTTTCAAACTTTATAAATGGCATGTTTTATTTTGCAATGCTTTTCACTCAGGAAACTCTGAGCAAAATTGTAAAATAATAAGGTAGAGTCAGAATGCGAATAGAAATGATTGCCAATGTATGATTTACTTTACAAAGGATTCAGCCATTTAATATTCTGCAGTAGGTCAGGGAGCGGATTTATGAGCTTCCAGCAGCAGATGGCTCCTCTCTCAACACCATAAAAGCCGTTGTGTTCCAAAGTTTGTGCTTTCAAGCAATATGTGGGCTAAAGCAAAAGCAGGCGTGTTCAGTCATGCACAAAACACACTATATAAATGAGGGTGTAAGGGCTCGTTTTACGACACTCATGTCCCCAAACAACTAAGTCCACTAGTGTTGACATCGGAACCATGCGCCCATGGCAACAGCGCAAATTCACCAATTGCAATAGTGAGAACACCATCTATATGATCACTTGCCCATGCCCTAAGAGATACGTGGGCATGACAACTCGAAAAACGAAAATAAGAATTGGTGAACATAAGAGTACTGTCCGATGCCGCAAACAAGCGACACGCTTAACAGCTCATTTCTTGCAAAAGGGACACGGTCCTAGTGACTTCACATGGACCATATTGGAACAGCCTACCATACCGGACCACTGTCCTGATATAGGCAAGTTTCTGTTTAGAATCGAACAGAAATGGGTCTATAAACTAAACAGTGACAAGGAGGGTCTCAATGAACCGATACCTTGGATGTCACTATAACGGGGTCCGATCCTGTCCGTAAACAAATGGGTGGAATTATATCGTTATATCGCTGCACCACCTGCGATACCCTATTGAAAGAGAGATCCTTTCTTTTACAACAAAATATAAAATAACTGAAATCTAGTATAACTGACTTTTTTCTGCTTCTTTGAAAGGAAACTAAGATTCCCAGAACACACCACACCTGCTTGTTAAGCGTCATTGATATACCCGCCCTTTTCTCTCGTTCGGTGCCTCCCCAGAATAGCCCAGAGGGACGTTGGGAGACACCGACGGAGAGGTGAGTGTGTGAGAGGTCTTTACTGGCAGTGATGCCGGCCACATATACGATAATGCCTCAATACGATCTTGGGGCTTTCTAACCCTAAACGCCCGAGCGTGTCACTAGAAAACGCCCCTACCGGGTCTTGTGTGTATACGTGGCAAGGGATATAGCGGTTACACATTTAAATACTCGTAACGAGAATTTTTCACCTACTAAGTCTTTTACCTGTACTACTAGTAAAGTATCTTGACAAATAGACTTACCTTTTTCATTGTTTAAATATAAAAATCAGCATCTCTTGCCTTGGTTTACTGAATCGGTTGAGTGTCTCTATAATTGTATTTTGCTAACAGAGCGGTGCTCCTTATTTACCTGAGCTGCAGCCAGGTGAGGTGAGGCGCCATCCCCACAAATACTGGGTGAGTGTTATCATGTCGATTAAACTGTATATACATGATCACAGGAATAGCGCAACTTGGGAGTGCATTCTTTGACAAATGTTGTTTTTCTCGTTTTTCTCTTTTCTTTTTCCTTATTCATATGACTTTCCTAGATTGTGGTGGAGAATCAACACCTGACACCCAGGTGAAATTTTTCCCTTTTATTCTTTAGTTCCTTATCACTAAATTATGCAAGCAGTAGCAACATCTAGGTCCTGATGAATGCATATGGATAACTTCCGTTTTTATGCAGAAACATGTCGACCACTTGCTAGTAGATATTTTGTTAAATCTACTCCTCACTGTTCACCTGTTTTTAGACTTGGGGGTCTGAGAGAAACTAATAAAGCACTTATTCTACTCAGTTCCACCTAATTTTACTCACTACCACTCTTTTTCACTGCACTGCTTCCTTTCAGTTGTAACTATCATTTCAACACCATACCGATACCACCCAGCGAAACAAATAACATCAGTCTCCTCACTCACACAGTCTTCACACTCTACACAGTGTGACTGTTCTCTAGTACTAACTCCTGGGTAAGGAGGACCCAAATGATGTGATAGTGGTGGTACAGAACGGCAACTGATGGGAAAAATTCCTACCTTGGTTGCATGTTGAGCGTATGAGTAGTTGAATGGTTTTCACACATGAACAATATTCAATTCACAATCTAACCTGTAAGTCATATGATGGTCAGTCTAGAGTAAAAACACTTGGTTGTGACTCCTGGATACCTTTTGTTGTAGTAAGTGTTCAGTCATGCCCCAGCAAAAGTAACCCTGCTGTTGAGCTTTTACAGACAGGGGAGGGGTAATGAGGCAACAAAATGCCTTGGGGGGGGGGGGGGTTCATGGGGAGGAAGCAGCATAGGAGGGAGAGAGCTAGAAAACACATGCAGTTTCCTGGAGTGATGAATGGAAAAAAATAAATGTTTGTATTAAGTTAATCAAAACTTACAATTAAAACAATTAAAAAGAAAAACACTTCTTCTTGTCAATCACTGTTATATCCAAGATCTGACAGATACACAATGATAAAGTGTTTAGTGCGTTAGCAGATGTATTACAATATAAACTAAAGTTAGGATAGACAAAGTGTAATACAAAGCATAGACCTTGACCGTTTTGATTATGATATTAAAACAAAAACACTTTAAAATGTTTGGTGCGTTTACTAAGAGCGCAACAGCACTAAATTGAACAAGGGGCAATCACGGGCGTTGTAAAAAAATTGTTTCCATGCTCTTAAAAATGTACTAGGTATAAGTACATTAGCGCATTGGAGGTTTGCGATTTGGTAGGTTGAGGTGGACAAAGTGCTATATAAAATCGGTAGAGGAGCACTAACAAAGCGATTAGTGCATTAGCAAGAGCTTCACTAAACTGGGCTGACATAAACCGGGTACAATCAAGTAGCGATATTGATAACAATTGCATCCATGATCTTGAGGCTCACTAAGAAAGTGTTTTGTGCATAGGGCTTAGTTAAAATAGTCAAGAAAGACAAAGTGCAGATCGAAAAGCATAGTTGATGACAGCCGTGAACTTAAAAGGCTCACTAAGTTAGAATGCTTACTACATTAGCAAGTTTCAGTACTGAGCTAGAATGAGCAAGATAAAGTCAGTGAGCATTGTTGATACCGATTATGAAAAAGAAAAAAGTAGTTCCCTGAATGTGAGCAATGGAAGGATAAGAGTCAGCCAATCGAAAGAATTATAAAGATGGTAATGCAAGTGACAATAAAGCTAATCAATGGTAAGCGATGGTAGGCTCTAAGCCCACTGTAAGTCCACAATAGGTCTTTGACAACCATACAGCCTGTGGTGTCTGGTAAGCAAGACCTAAAAATGACATATCTGCATACATGGAGTTCCATGAGCCAACACAATATGTCCCAACCAATTTCCACACACCTGTGCTCTAGCACAGACATATAAACACAATTTTGAAACACATATTTAGAGGGCTTTAAGAAATACTTTAAACAATTTGGATGTTATCATTGTCATAAGATGAAATTGCTTACAGTACGTGTGAGGGACATCCGAGATAGATCTTTAAGCATCCTGTATGTGTTTTGAAATAAAAACTTGAGAATCAACCCCTATGGCCCAAACATACCCAATAGCGGGCACTCTAGTACTTCTAAGAGAGAAAATAGGTAAGTAAACCTGTGAGAACAAGAGAACATAAATCATGTGCTGAGAGAAGTGGATCAGTTCACACAGTGCTCGTACAAATCAATTACTAGTTCAAAATAAACCATCCACTTCTAAAACATTATGTCTTTGGTGATATTTTAAAAGGTGACTGATACAATTATAACAATTAACTCCAAAATAAAGAATACAAACATATACAAATATAAAGTTATATTCAAGTTATGCACAAACAGGCACTCCCATGTGCTACACAAAAAACTTAAAAGTCTTACCTGATGAGGCACAAGTCCAAGAGAAGTTGGAGGTTCATTCATCCTGTCATCACTACTGCTGGCTACTGCATAGCCTCTGCAAAAACCAAACACAATGAATTAAAAATAGTTCATTATGCACAAGGATGTTAGGCGGTAAATGTTTTATTACTTAATCAACAGATGTACGTCATTTGGATCTAGCCACATGGTAGCACAACAGTGTATGAGACAGACTTGGTAAAAATAGTATGTAGTAAAACCAGGAAGAATAGCAAGTGAAAAGGAGAGGGACATTAAGTTCTGGTATTTTTAAATATATTGAGAATTTGACAGTGTTAGTTTCTGCCCCATATTGTAACACAAGTTTGGTACGTCTCAGATTCTATTGCTATGTACCCTTGTACGAGACAAACAGAACTGTATGTTGTAAAGTGTTACAGTAATAAAGAATAGGACCAAGATCCTTACAGTGGTGTTCCTATGACAAAGGCACTCGAATTTGGCAATATCCCCTGGATAGGGACAGGGCATGTTAACTTAAATCTTGCCAACAATTTGAGTAGAGAGGTTAGACCTGTCAGCCTTAGGATGGTCTTCCCCCAAACAGTTTGCCTTTCCTCCTCCATTTTGATGAACTTATTTTTGTTGGCCTTAGGACTCTGTGCACTTTATCTCTGCTAACCAATGCTAAAGTGCGTGTGCTCACTTCCCTAAAACATGCTGGTTAAATCGACTTGTACCCATTTGGCATATTTAATTCAATTATAAGTCTAATGTAGAGTGGTATACTATATACCCTGGGTCTGTAAATGAAATGTTACTAGTGGACCTGCAGCCCACATTGTGCCACCCACTTAAGTAGCACCTTAAAAAAGTTCCAAGGCCTGCTACTGCAGCTGGAATGCAGTTTTAAAATGCCATGTTGACTTGGCATTAAAACCTCCTTGCCAAATCTTAAACTTCCTATTTTTTTCTCATATAGGCCACCCCGAAGGTAGGCCCTTGGTAGCCTATCGGACAGGGTGCAGTGTAACTAAAAGGTTGGACATGTACTTTTAAGTTTTACATGGCCTGGTAGTTAAAAACGTATAAAACATTTTTTTTTACTACTGTGAGGCCTACCCCTCCCATAGGGTAACAGTAGGGATATCTTATTACATTTAATAAATTATAATTTCAAATTAGGAGCAGGTAGCTATGTCGTGTTTGGTGTCCTTGGAATTGTAATGAAAACCCGGTTTAAAGGTGAATTCAGTTTTTTAACTACAATTTCTCAAATGAGGCTTTTACAAACTTGACATTTTTCTACTGTCAGTCCTTTTATGCCTGTAGCCTGTCATGGGTCAGATGACTGGATGTAACTGACAGTTAGACTTTGTGAATTCCTCCCCGATGGTCACACAATAGAGGGATTAGGTGTGCCTTAATGGGCCAACTGCTGACAGGATAGGGAGGCGGAGCTGAGCACATCCCCACTTGTAACTGAATAGGGAGTGTTCTGTACCGGGGTGTAAGGGCTCATCTCCCTCCCCCAGATTTAGTGGGTCATGATTACATAACAGCTAGCAGCAGGTGGCTCGAAGGGGTAGGAAGCAGCAGGCCACAGATCCAGGGGGGGGTGTAGGGTACATAGGCCCAGAGGTGCTACAGAAACAGTAAAGAATATCATGTGGGCACCCGAAGGGGAGACCTCAGGAGAGGTAACGACCACAGGATAGGATAATGAACTGAGGACAGTGATGACATCACCCGGGTGCTGGGAAAACCAGGTAAGATTCAACCAAGGGATTTGGGGCACTACCGGGAGTGGGGTCGCCAACCTCCTCAGGGCAGATCACGCCTAACAGCAGCAAGAAAAGGACCCTAGTTTGCCTCAAAGGCATCCAGGTTGTGATTGACTTCGTACATCGCCAGTTCATGAGCATCAATGCAATTACATTCAAAGTGCCATTCACAACGGTAGGCATAGCTTGCTGGGACCAGTATTGGAGGATGGAAAGCTTCACCACAGCGAGGGGGCAACAACCCACTTAGGTTTGTGGGTGGGGAAGTACAGGAGGTCAGAGGTATCGTGAAGGGTGGTGGGGTGAGGGGGAGCCAGAAAGGGGCTGTAACAGAGGAGCTAAGACCATATACTCACCTAGGAGGCTTCAAGAGAAGGAAACATTCAGAGGATGTGGAACAAGTCACAGCAGCTGGCCATGTCAAACTGCAAATTTGTCCCAACGACAGACATATACAGTTTCCGCTGATGGACACCTGGCAGCCAAGATGACATCCATCACTTACGGGCAAAGGTCAAAAGTGTTCAGCTGTCACTACTCAATCTCCACACTTGAGAGTGGTGGCGCAAAGTCCCGGACGCAGAACCATGTCCGGTTGCTGCGACAGCAGGTCCTACAGGAGGGGAAACCTGACGAAAGGACAAATGCTCAAGTCCAGGAGTTCTTGAAACCAACCTTTTCGTGTTCAATCTGGAGAAACTAGGGTGTCATGAGCCGGTTCTGTCATGATCTTCATGAGAACTCGGGCAGGAGTGGTATCAGCAAGAAAATGTACAAGAGTCCTGCCTTCAATTTGAGTTAAAGCACGTCTCCCAGATGTCTTGGAAACTCCAACACGGAGAAGTGTGGTCAATGAGCATTCTCAGCAGTGGCAAACAGATCGAGCCAAGGTTCTCCTCATTTGTGGAAGAGACCTTGCACACCATGCCGGTGTAATCGCCACTTATGATCCACTAGGCAGCGACTGCTGAGCTTGGCTGCCTGGTATTCAATGATCCTGCCACACCAGGACTTTTCCTTGGTGGGCCAGCCATATCCAGAGGTGTAGGGCCTCCCGGCACAGGATCTGTGACCCCATCGCTCGCTGGTTGTTGTGGGTTGTAGGCAATATTAGGCAATGGGGCTATCAGTTAGGGACTGCTCACAAGCAGGCTACTTGAGTGTGGGAGCAAAGCTCCAGAGGTTAAGGTCAGCATGGCAGGGGCCAACAATCAGCACAGGAGCTGAACCACCAGATGCATAGGGGCTGCCGGGTGCAGGGTGCCAAGGAGATGTTAGGGACCCTGTGATTCTCAATGGAGACCTTCGGTTAGTCAAAGATGCCGCAGGCTCGGGCAGGGAGATTTCCTGAAGGCGACTACCAGCCGAAGAGATGAGTTGGGTTCTTGGGGTATGCCTGGACACCATCGGTTGGGCCACCCAAGGCCATGGGGTGGCAAAGTGCAGGTGTGTCTTTGGGCGTCTGGTTTTCTTACCAGCTACGGCCACAGTCAGGGGGACCCTTCAGGTTGAGGCTGCAGGTACCATCTCGAAGCTTGAAGGAGGTCAGGAATCACCAGCTCCCAGATCAGGATCTCTGGGAAGACTTCCTCGTGATGTTGGGCCACTCAAACTCAGGCTGTGGGCATCAGCTGCAGAGTGGTGCAGAATCGCAAAGTCGCCGGAATCTGGATTCTGTGGGTGAGTCTTGGCTTGAGTAATTCTGGTGGCCTCGGGAGACAGAGTCTGTAAGTGGTTTGCACAGCAGGTCCTCTGGGCTCTGAGGGTTGCTGGCTGCTGGACTTGCTGGGGTCCTTGCTGTAGGCAGGTCGTAGACGGGACAGGCCGGTAGGCCTGGGGCCAAAACAGTTGGTGTCCTCCTCTTCTTCCTGGGTCAGCACAGCTCATTGGTTCTCATTCTTTCTTCCTCGAAACGGAGGAGGCAATGTTCAGGGTGGCCCCATAATACTAGATTTAGGGGGTTAAAAGGGGTGTGCCGGTCAAGACCAATGGGTCCCTTCCTTAAGGTGGGTACACCCCATAATATTGCACCCTCCAGCATGAGCTCTCCCTAATTGGCTGAGTCTCCACATCTTCTGCGATGTGTGCTTCACCTATCCTCCCTCACCTGAGGGGTGGGGTGGGGTTGGCAAAGGCGGGTACACCTCTCTTCCTAGCTTGTTTTTCCCTTCGATTCTCCTGTCCCAAGGGGGGGGGGGGGGTTGAACAGGTAGGAGCCAGTTGCCTGGGGCAGCAAAAGGCAGGGACAGTTTCAAAAGGCGGCAGGCCTTTGAAGCTTCACATTTTTGGACCCAGCCCCGCCTGGGGAGGAGGCATGGCACCTCTGCCCAGGATGGGTTTTGTTTCTGGACCCAGAGAGTGGAGGATCTCTACTCAGGGGTTTAGAAACCTGTCTGGTGGTGGCAAATAGCGGGCAGCCATTCAAATACCACCCCAGGGCTGGTCGGTTTTCAGGAGGCATCTCTAAGATGCCCTGTTAGTGCATTTTACAATAAATACCACACTGGCATCATTGTGGGTTCATTGTGCTGAAACGTTTGCTAACAAACTTCCCAGGTTTTATTAAAGCCATTATGGAGCTGTGAAGTTCATAATGATCAACTCCCTCACCGTATACTACACTTACAATGTCTAAGAATGGCCTTAGACTCTGTAGGGGTACACTGCTCATGCCACTATACCCTCACCGGAGGGCTAGTGCACCCTGCCGGAGGGTGTCTTACCTAGGCTTCAGGCTGCGGGTTGTAGGCACGGCACACAGGGATGTGTGCCAAGTTGACTCTTCACTTTTCTCTGCCCCAAAACACAGCCTGCAATGGCAGTGTGTGGGTGTTAAGATACAAGGCCTCTAAGGGTGGCACAATAAAAGCTGCAGCCCTTAGAAGCCTTCTCTGGTCCCCGTGGCTTTGGTACCCATGGTACCTTTAACAAGGGGCTTACCTGTGGCCAGGGATGTAGCAATTGTGGGTACAAAGGTACAGTTTTGGGAAATAACATATGCCCTGGGAACCTGATTGGCAGGGACCCTTGGGCACATCAACTCTGGTTGCATCAGAGGTCAGGCAAAAAGCGGGGCTAACCATGCAAAAAGGGGCACTTTCCTACAGTTCACCCTAGTCAGGAGGTGGTTGACTGCTGGGGTGAGCCTGCCTTCAACAGCCAGTCATCGAGGTGGTGGAAAACTGGAACCCCTCACCTCTGAAGGTGTGCTGCCTCCACCGCCATCAATTTTTAGAACACCCAAGAGACACTGGTGAGACCAAAGGGGAGCACAGAGAACTGACAATGATCCTGTCCCACCACAAACCACAGGACAAGAATATGGAATTAGGCATCCTTCAGATCCAACACCCCTATCCAATCTACAGGGTCAAGAGCTGACAAAACATGAGCAAGGGTAAGCATTTTGAATTTCTTCTCAGGAGGAAGGGATTGAGAGAGCGTAGATCTAGAATAGGCCAAAGACCTCCATCACTCTTTAGCACCAGAAAGTAGTGGTAATAGCAACAATTCCCGACTTCTGCCCCCGGCACCATCTCAACAGCCCCTTTATCCAAAAGGGCTTGCACTTCCTGCCAGAAAGTTTAGGGATGATCCTCCGTCATTTGCTGGAGTGATGGAGGGTGTTGCGGTGGGGAAGGAAGGAAGGGTAGGGCATAACCTTTTCAGAACATTTGCAGTACCCATCTGTCAGATGTGATCTCCTGCCAACCTCAATAGAATAGCTGGGTTTTTCCCCCCAACGGATGGCTATGACCCTTGTAAGGGTACACTAAAGAGGCCTAGTGGGAAGGCTGCAGGGGTGGCAGACTGAACGGCACACTCACCTTGGCAGCGAGGGTGTTGGGCACCATGGTCTTGCTAAACTGCTAGGTTCCCTGCTGGAGAGGGGCAGGCTGGCAGGAAGGCCAACATTTCGGAAAGGAATGGCTGTCTGGATCCAACATCATAATCCCAGAGGCGAAAACGCCGTCCTTAAGGGATTATGAGGAGCTTCTGACTGACAATGGGCCCAAGCACTTACTTTGTTCCACAAATTAAACACTGTTGAAGAATTAATGTCATTTTTTGAGGTGTTCACTTACCCTCTTACTTTAAAAAAAATCAGGAATTGAAGCTGGCAGAAATAAACTATACAGGATGCATGACAACAATTGTATTTCGAAGTTAAATCTTCACTTGACTCTTATTTTAAGATTGTTTTTTTTCTTTTATGTGAGCTACAATTGTTCTCAGAAACGCATATTGTTTACCATGTTTGTGTATTAGTAATGATAGTGCTTCATAGTGACAAACTGTTATAATTATATCCCTAAATCGCACTCTCTTTTATGGGTTTGAACATTTGCATGAACATGAGAAATTCTGCTGCATTCTGTGAAGCAGATGCTGTTCCTCATCATATGTCTTCGAGAGTCAGAGTGCAAGTCAGGGATTATGCGAAACATTTTCGGAGCGGAGATTATTAAACGCGCATTTGTATTAATTTATTGCTGTGCTATCTGAGGACAAGGCTTTTTCAAAAATTCAGAGGTCAAACACAATTATGAAGAGACTTTCCCTAAGATGCATAGAGATCATTCACCTAGAGATGATCTTACGGTTTCATCTGTGAGCGCACCTGAATAGCGATTATCATGGCTGAAGCCTAATGTTAAATTAGTATTAATCATTCAAGATGATTCCGACAACATCCCAAGTTAAAAGTATGAATTAAATATGAAATTCTTTGCAAAGTCACGGTCAGCATTTCATCAGATAAAAGACATATCAAGCCCTTTTCAATCTCATTCCTTTTTAGATAATTAATCGGAGCCACTATGTAATAAAATGTAGAATAGATGAACTTACAATTGTGGTATTTATTTGAACTTTTGTTTAAAATAGGCTTTAGAATTGGCGCGGCCTGTGCACAACTATATATATATAATGTTTTCACTGAAAAAAAACAAAGGTTACAGTAGTTAGGAAATAGAGGCAAAAAAAACCTTCGAAATTCACTGAGAAAAACAAAGGTTACCGGGCGTTCTAGTTAGGCTTGGTTCTTAATCGTACAAGATGTTATTGATAGGCTCAGATTTCACTGGTACAAAACCAGTGATTTTCAGCAGTTAGTTACCTGAGCTAACTATAATTTACACCCACCAAAAATGCACTACTTATGACCTCACATATTACATCACTCATGACATGGTCAGTTACATCATTGATGACATCTCAAATGACATCACTGGTGACATCAGTGAATGTAAATGTTTCGTAAAAGTATCTGAGAGTTAAGGATATATACTAAGCTACTGTCTTAGTTAAGTTATTATTGTTTTTGTACTACCACTGAGTGATACTGTTTCTATTATATGTCATCTGATTGGCACTGTGACTGTATCGGAGTGGGAGTCTGAGTGCCTGTATTGGTGAACAAGTGAGTGTGTGAATAGCCGCTTGGGTGAGTGAGTGAGTGACTGTGTGTGGGTGTGTGTTGGTGTGTGTGTGCGCGTGAGTGGCTGTGTGAATGGCTATACGGGTGGATGATTGTGTTTGTAAGTGGCTGTATGGGTGACTGAGTGGCTGTGTGAATGGCTCTATGTGTGAGTGACTGGGTGTGTAAGTGGATGTATGGGTGAGTAGCTATTTATGGGTGAGTGGCTGTTTGACTAGGTGTATGGGTAAGTAAATGGGTAGGTGATTGGCTGTTTTGCACAGTATTTGTTTGAGTGGCTTTATAGAAGAGTGAGTGGGTCCAGGAGTGAGTGTATTGATGCACAATGAGTATGTAAGTGCTTTTAAGGATGAATTAATGGTGGTGTGAGTGGCGGTATGGGAGAGTAAGTGGCTCTGTTAGTAGCTGTATGAGTAAGTGAGGGGCTGTATGGATGAGTGAGTGGCTGTGTGAGTGGGTATGCTAGTGATTGTATGGGTGAGTGGGTGAGTGAGTGTGTGAGTGGCTGTATGGGTGTGTGAGTAGCTGCATGGGGGTGTGAATAGCTGTATGGGTCGGTGAGTGGCTATACAGGTGAGTTAGTGGTAGTGTGAGTGGCTGTATGAGTACGTGTGTGTGTCAGTAGTTGTGTGGCTCTGTGAGTGGATGTGTGGGTGTATCAGAGGCTGTAAAGGATTTAAATGGGTGTGTGAGTGGTTCTAAGGATGATGTCATTTGAAATGTCATCAATGATGTCATCAGTGATGTCACTGACCATGTCATGAGTGATGTAATATGCGAGACCATAAGCAGTGCATTGCGGGGGCATAAGTTATAATTAGCTCAGGTAACAATAAACTGCTGAATTTCACTGGTTTAGTAAGAGTGAAATCTGAGCCTAACTACACTGTTCATGTAACCTTTGTATTTTTCAGTAAATTTCAAAGGTTTTTAAATTGTATTTCCTACGTGTAACCTTTGAGAGTGGGTCTGTGAGTGGCTGTATAGGTAAGTGAATTTGTGTGTGAGTGGGTTTGTGGGTTGTGAGTGGCTGTATGGGTATGTGAGTTGGTGTGTGATTGGTTGTGTGGGTGTGTGACTGGGTCTGTGAGTGGGTACATGAGTCTGTGAGTGGGTGTGTGAGTGACTGAGTGGATCTTTGAGTGAGTGCAGGAGGGTCTAAATGGGACTGTGACTGGGTGTGTGAGTGACTGAGAGGGTGTGTGAGTTGGTGCATGAATCTGTGAGTGGGTGTGTGAGTCTGGGAGTGGGTGCATGAATGACTGACTGACTGGATCTGTGACTGGGTGCATGAGTGTCTCAGTGGGTCTGTGAGTGGGTTCATGAATGACTGACTGGATCTGTGAATGAATGTGTGAGTGTCTGAGTGGGTCTGCGAGTGGGTGTTTGAGTCTCTTAGTAGATGTGTGAGTTTCTGAGTGGGTCTTTAAGTGGGTGTGTGAGTGTCTAAGTGGGCCTGCGAGTGGCTATGTGAGCCTCTGAGTGGTTACTGAGTGGTCCGTGAATAGTTGTTTCTTTTTTTTGGTGACATTCGCAAATTAGCCACAATGTTACACAAGGGTGCACTGGTAGCTGCGACAAACTTGCGAATATTGTGCGTAAAATAAAACCCTGTTTAGCACCATAATGCACACAAGTGGAGTTCCTGAAAGATGCTTATATGCCTTCAATGAGGGCAGGACACATCCAACCTGAGCCCTTATACAAAGTTCTGCCCTTTGATTTCATCCCCTGAGACTTTTCCGATGAGGTAAGATGGTAGCCGAAACTCTCTGCTCAGGTTGCGGCCAGTGAATAACCGCATTCCTGTTGGTGCGCACATTCCCAATTAACCGCAAAATTGTCGCAAATTAGCCATGATCCCAGATATCCTAATTTAGATTTCCTTACATTTCTCAACAGCTACTGAACGGATTTACACCAAATAGCAAAAAAAACACAATCTTTGGACGAAAAGCTAGCTTTCTGACAAATTTGGTGTTCGGGCTGCAGTCATGTTCAAAGTTGCTATGGGAATTAACATGGGAAACACACTTTTTGACCCCCACTTTTTCTCGGCTCCCGCTTGACCGATTGTCCCGAAACCTTTAATGAACAACAGGAATCACCAACACGCTTTTTTGGGAAAATTTCGAAGATTTGTTAAACGGTGCGAAAGATATAGGTAAGTCAAAAAATTCTTAAGATGTTAAAATTTTTCTAAAACTGATTGAAGAGGATATTGTATCTACATAACATTCATTATGCAATCTCCTATAAAATGAGAAATAGACTTCAACTGCTATTGCCTAGGTCATATACAATGAGAAGTAGACTGCAACAGCTAGTACCTGAGTCATATCAAACATTCCAATTGATTGCCACGTAATAATGGATTCAGTTCACGAGGAATTAATTTGATGTAAAATCTATCAATTAGAAAGGGATAGATCTCTAAGGAGTCCCCTATCTTGTATAGTATACTCCTCTATCTTATTTACTCTCTACTCAATCCTCTACAAAACACAGAGTCCTCAACTATTAAGATGGTAACCATACCTTTTTCATCAGGTTGTGGTCAGTCAAACACAGTGTGCATTAGAGCTCGGAGATCCACCCCAGTAGATCCGCAGCATGAAAAATACATACATTTTAACCTTTAAGTTCTCAAAAATTACTGGATAGATTTTCATCAGCTCACAAAAAGTATGCTGTCTGGATCAAGATCTAGCTTTTCTGCCAAATTTGATGGAATTCCCTCCAGTTTCCTCTGGAAAATTGCTTAGGTGATACAAGTTTTGAGACCCCTTCCCCCATTTCCTCTGCCCCTGTTTGATGGATCACCCTGATCACCCGAGGAAGAAGCGGAGGGAAATGAAACATTTTTGGGAAAAATTTAGAAAAGATTTGTCAAACAAGTTATTAACAAAAGAAAAAATCAATTTCCTAACAAAAAGTGGTCCTAACTAGAACTACCCAGTGGCAACAGATTATATATATATATATATATATATATATATATATATATATATATATATATATATATATATATATATATATATATATATATATATATATATATATATATATATATATATATATATATATATATATATATATATATATATATATATATATATATATATATATATATATATATATATATATATATATATATATATATATATATATATATATATATATATATATATATTTGTTGGACCCGGCCCTTTGGGCAGGTTCACCCCTAGACTTTTTGCTTTTTTCTAGCCTGTTTCTGGAACCTGGTGTGGGTGATTCTAGGCCTCTGCGCACTTTTTCACTGTGGTACAGTGTAAAGTGCTGGAGCTCTCTGTATGAAGAGTGAGTGACTTGCCCTCCTATAGGAATGAATGGGGAATATGTATGCCCATGGTAGTTCCTGTTGTGTGGGGAGTGCAGGGGTCGAGTTTGGTATGTATAAACTCGTGAGAATGAATGCTGCAAAATGATGTATGCAGCATGACTGTGCCTAGTCTGGAAGTACTACTTTTGGAAGTTGGTATATTTGTGTAAGTTGGTGCTAGCGTGTGATTGGCTGGTGAGTCTGCCCAGGAGTGCCTGGACCTGCTGGTGGATGGACTGTCCGGTTTGAGTAGGACAGGGTCTGCAGGGTCTGCAAGGCCCCAGAGGAGGGGGTCTGAGTCAGCCGTGGATGAAAGGCCCCTCTGCTGTCAGGGATGGGAGGAAAGAGCGTCTGGTGGTGCCGGGCTGTGCCTGCCGCCCACCCTGCTGGCTCTCCATCCTGACAGCCCACTGTCACCTCTGGCCCTGAAGCTGTCAGGAAAGACGTAAACCAGAAACATTCCAGCACTGGGGGTCCCTTGCACGAAGTACTTCAAAGGCATTTCTGGGTATAAGAAGGGGATGAGTCTCCTTCCAACTTGTTCTTGTTCTAGCTCTTGTGGCTGACTTGGATCTACCAGGGGTGGGCGCTGCCCAGCCCCTGGGTGCCTGGATTCCTGGACTCCTGGGGGACCCTTCTGCCCTGCCTGGGCTGAAGGGGGGACTTGGCTTTGCCCCTGGGGAAGCTCTGGGACCTTGGCAGCATGGAGAAGCTGCCTTTTCCTGGGGAGAGCGCTGGAGTTGATTTCTAGCGCCTGGAGGCGCTGTGCTTCCCCCTGAGCGCCTGGGAGCGCTCTGCCTGCTGTCTAGAGCTCTGGGGCGCTTCATTTCCCCCAAGCGCTTGAGAGCGCCTTCTCTGGACTTTGTAGCGCTTAGGAGCGCTTTTCCTGCTCCGTAGCGCTGTGGATCGTGTTTAGCGCTTTGGAGCGCTTTATCTGGCCCAAGCGCTTAGTAGCGCTTTTATTCTGCATTTAATGGAGGCCGGTGCCAACCCGGCATTGCCCCGTTTTGTCACCGCTGCGGCCCGGGGGCCTGAAGGCGATCAGGAGCCGAGGAGAGGAGAACGAAGGGGCCGGGACCCGATTGGTCCCTCGCCGACAGGAGCCGCGCTCCGATTGGCCGTTGCAAGAGGCCTGCCCCCGAGAGTCGCGCTGGGATTGGCTGCCTGTCCCGCAGAGGCTCCGACGTCACTGGGAGGCTCGCCGCAAGAGCCGCGATGGGATTGGCCCATCGCTCGTGATCACCGCCGGGCCCGGGAAGAGAAGAGGCCGGGAGGAAGTTACTTCCGCTTCCCCCCCCTTGCCTGGGGGAAGCCTGTGGCTGTGTTACCGGTCTCCCGTGTGAAGTGGGAGACCGGAGGTGCTGTGCGCCGAGAGAGGAGCAAGGAGCCTGGAGCCATGAGGGCTCCACTTCCCGAAGTCCCGGTCCCGAGATGGGGGACCGGGTGAAGCGTGGTGCGAACCCCCGCCCTGGTGAAGCAGCTGGTGAGTGACGCTGCTGAGGAGAAGGCGGGGGAGGAGGGAGCACCAAGGGGAGATCAGTGGGAGTCCCCGTGGGTGCGGGAGCGCACCCGCATTAGTTCTTGAGTGGCCCCCGCCTGATAGGGGGCCGCTCCACCGAAGGGGCCACGTTTTGGAACTGGGGAGCCTGCGAGGCTCCAGGGACAGTTACAATATAGAGCCTGAGAGGCCCGGGGGCCATTATCGATTGAGAGGCCCCCGAGTCGGCCGCATTGTTGTTGGAGAGCAAGAGGGCTCGGGGCATATCGGGGCATATTGTCGTTGCCCGTCCCCAAAGGGCCCAGTTGTGTCTAAAACCACGAGGGCTTCAAGGGCGGCCCCGGTTGGTAGTGGGTCGCCCCAACGCTTGGAGAGGCCATGAGAAGGCTCGAGGGGGCATTGTCTGCAGAGCCTGAGGGCTCCAACGTTTGGCTCAGTGTTTGTTTTGAGAGCCTGTGTGGCTCAGGTGGCGCAGATTTGGTCTAGGGGCTACTGAGAGCCCTGCCACAGCTTTTTGTACACAGGTGCCCAGCACTTTGTGGGCACCTGCCACGTTTAGGCTTTTTGGTACTTTGAGACTGGCGCTGCATGGCAGCGCACCCTGACACTGAGACTCAGGGCGTCTGAGCCCCAACAAGGCCATTGGCCTAGGGACTGCCACAGGTAGTGGCTTATGTGAGTTTGCGCAATGGTATGGTTATTGCACCTCTGAATGTGATCTTTTGCATCATGTGTTATTCCTGCACCTCTGAAGGTTTTTAGGCCTCATGTGATTTTTGCGCTATTGCTTTACTCTTGACACCTCTGAATGTTTGATGCATTATGTGTCTTTCTTTTCATGCGCTGCACCTCTGAATGTTTAGTCATCATGTGTCTTCTTGCGCTGCACCCCTGAATGTATTGTGATTACATCATGTGCTCTGTCCTTAACACCGCTGAATGTGTAGGTCTATACATCATGTGTTTTCTTTCTTTACTACTCCTCTGAATGTATATTCGTGCATCATGGGTAGTGTGTTCTGAGTTATACCCCTAAGTGGATTTCATCCTTAGGTGGTTGTTCTTTCTAGTACAGGTGGTCCTAGTGAGGTCCTGGGTACCTGCGTGACATGGTCCTAAGGTGTTTAGGGTTGCGTAGTGTGTACTTACCTGTTCCCAGTAGTTACTGGATGTGATTCATAACTGTTACTTTGTGCTACAGTGATTTGATACTCTTTTAGTCTAAGTTCTGATAGTATTTCATTACTACTAAAGTGCTGATTGTGACAGTGGCCCTTGTGGCCCTGTCTTGTGAATAATCCCATGTGAATATTGCCCGTGCCAATTGGCACCATGTATATGTGTGATTTTATCTGATGTGCTTTTACAATACAAAAGGTATTTTTATAATAACCTTGTGTGGAGTCTCTTTTGTGGTGTACCTAGTATGTTGTTGCTATTGTGCGCTGACGCAAATGCTTTACACATTGCCTCCGAGTTTAGCCTAGACTGCTCGTGCCAAGCTACCAAGCTACCAAGGGGGTGAGCAGGGGTTATCTTGGCGTGTGACTTCCTTGCCCTGACTAGATTGGTGGTTTCTGCCTGGCTTTGGCGTCAGCCTTAGCCTACCAGAAATAGCCAGTTCTAACATATATATATATATATATATATATATATATATATATATATATATATATATATATATATATATATATATATATATATATATATATATATTCACTGAAAAAACCAGAATAAATGTTTAAATAAGTGTCTAAATGGATGTTTAAAAAAAAAAAATTGATCGGTAAACTGGCTTATTAAGTGTATCTTAGTGAATACAAATATTAGCGAGTAATTTTTAAATATATGTATCAGTGTTTCACTTTGTGTATAAGTGGCTGCATGGGTTGGTGAGTACCTATATGTGTGTGTATATGGGTTATTAGATTTTTTTAGTATCAGTATGAGTGTCTGTATGGTTTGGTGGGGTATTACTTAGCACATAGATGCATCAATGACTGACTCACTGTTTGTATGTGTTTTGAAGACAGCATATGTGTAGGATTGTAAGGGTGGATGAGTGTGTATATGTGTGTGTTAGTGAGTGAATGACTGTCTCACTTGTGTCTTTATCAGTAACGATATATGTTTTAATCTAGTATATGTGAGTATTGATGTATATAAGTGAGTATATGTGAGAGTGAGAGATCGTAAGAGTTCCCGTTTAAATAAGTATGTGTTTCTATAAGTGATTGTTTAAGAGAGTAAGTATGTGTAAGTTTCCTTAGGAGTAAGGTGGTACTGTGTGTATAGTTGTATATGCAAATAAATGGATGTTCAATAGTTTATTTGCATGTGTGAGTATGTGTGTGAGTAACTTTTGGATGACTGTTGGTGTGTAACAAGATGTATTGGTGTATCACTACATATGATGAGTGAGTATATGTATGAGTGACTATATAGAACTGTTGGTGAATGAGTGGATGTGTATATAGATGGTGGTATTACTGAATTGGTTGTTATAACTGGTATGGATATCTCAATTTTTTTGAAAATGTTAATTTCTATTTTCGAATATGTGTTTTAAGGGTTACATTACACTGAAAGGAGGCCTGTCACTCTGTCACAAGGATGGTGTCATCAGTGATGTCATGAGTGATGTAATATGTGACGTCATCAGCAGTGCATTGCAGGCGCGCAAGTTATAGTGAGTCCAACTAACTATAACGTGGGAATTTTAATGTTTTTATGTCAGTAAAATTTCCAGCTAACTATAACTGGTGTGAAACCTATGGTTTTTTTCAGTGAATTTAATAGGTTTTTTTAAATGCTAATTCCTAACTATAACTGGTGTGGAACCTATGGTTTTTTCAGTGAATTTCATAGGTTTTTAAAATGCTAATTCCTAACTATATATAAGGCCCCAAACCTATGTTTTTTTCTTTGAATTTCCAAATTTGTGAAATAGCAAATGTCTATAGCTATGAAATGTAATATTTTTGAAAATGAATGAATGCTATATTTTATTTGTGTTTTAAACAATTTTGTAATTTTTTTTTTATTTTTGACCCTGGAGCGCTCCCGGGGCGCGCCCCGGTGAGCGCCCCGGAGAGCGTAGTCGTTTGAAGCGCCCCGGTGCGCGAACCGGGAAGCGTCCCGTTAGCGCCAATGTTGCGAACAAAAACATGATTGTGACGTATCGCGTAGCAGCGTCGCGTGATACGCACGGAGTAAGCGCACCCGGAAGCACTCTAGCGAATACGATCGCGCAACATTAAACATCCGACGCGCTTACGCGACGCGACCCAGGGCGCGTCGCGTAAGCGCGTCGGTCATGTGACCTGAAAATAACACTTTTAATTGGCGCAGAACGGTTTTAGTTTCATAATGATGAAATCCCTGGTCTTGTGACCTGAAAATAACACTTCTCATTGGTTCAGGCCTTTTTTTTTTCCAAATGATGAAAGACCCCACCTTTTTTCCTTATTCTGACTTTGTCCTTTGACTGAGGAAGACCTGATTGTACCTCTCTGTACCTTTTTGATCTATATAATGGCTTCAGTAGCAGCAGCAGCTGGTGCATCTGCACCACCACCACCACCACAACCACCAAGAGGACCACCACAAGATTACATTGGTGGTCAACAAGAGGAGGAAGAGGAGGAGGAGGGGAGGAGAAGATGGCTTGAAGAACACAATACCCCATACCAGCCAAGACCACACATTATATGGGAGTTTTTTTTTTGATCCCAGAGGGGAAGAAAAAAGTAAATGCAGCCAAGGTGACTTGCCTAATCTGTGGCATGGAACATTCTAGGGGGAACCCTAATAAAAAATATTCATTCGTAAACAACACAATGATTAGACACATGCAGCGCAAGCATCCAATCAACTATTCTGCTGCAGAGATGAGGGAACTGGCCAGATACCCTCCCCAAACTACAAGCACCACCTCCAAAAGAAAGCAACGCACTCCGCCAGGACAAGAGGCAAGAGAGACGATGCCTTGCATTCAGCCACGGTTTGCGGATTTCCGAATAACCTGTAAACATTGTGGGAAGACCATCTCCTACGCAGAACTGAGCGTAAAGCTCATCGTCCTTGCTGGGGACAACCACAAATGCCCCAATAAACCCTAATTATTTCTTTTCTTTTTTTTTTTTGCTCCAGTTGAGCCATTTTCAATTCCCTGTTTTTTCGTTTCTCCCCATGAAAAATACAAAAAAAATATTAAACTGTTCAGAAAACCCCAAAAAAGTAAAAAATGTTCAAAAAAACAATAAAAAAGATATAAAACAACAAAAAGAAGAAAAAAAACAGTTCTTTTTAGAACTACCTCCAATTTATAAAAAAAAGGCTACATTTTTTAAAAACTCTGTCATTCTTTTTTTCCCATGGTCCGCTCCCCGGTCCGCTCCCCGGTGCGCGTACCGAGCGCTCCCTCCGCGCAAATCAAAAAAAAATTTTTTTTTGCCCCGCTGGGCCCTTTTATGGCCCCCACATCAAACCTAGGGGGTCAGGGGGGTCTATCCCTGCCCCCTTATGGTCATTTCCCCCTTTTTTTTCCACCTCTTGTGACTCTTTCCTACCGAGACGCAAGATGGCGGCGGGTCCGGACTGTTTCAAATGTTTACAGACACCCGAGAGCCAATCAGCTTTTCATGTGCATGTCGCGTGGCTCGCCCGGAGCGCTCCCCGGTACGCGTACCGGGGCGCTGCCATAGATATATATATTTTTTGGAACCTAAATTACTCAAAATCCACTGGAGCACATATCTTGAGACATAGCAAAGGCACATCGGGCTACCAGTCCCTACAATTTTGCCAAGTTTGGTGGAAATCCATTCAGCCGTTCGGGCTAAAAGTGAGTTTGACTGCGCTATGGAAATTAACATGGGGAAAACACGCTTTGGGACCCCCCTGTTATCTCGGCCCCCACTTCACCTATCCCCCCCAAACTTTCAGGGAAGGACCGGAGCTCGACGAGGTAAATTTGAGGACATTTTCAGGCAGATTCGTCAACCGACGCCAAAGTTATTCACAATAGAATTTTGAGATTTTGCATTGAAAAAAATCCTAACTATAACTACCTACTGGCGACCGCCATTAGGTAATATATATATACACATACACATATATATATATATATATACACATACCAAGTTTGCCTGGAATGAGGAAGCCCAACGCAGGTGAGTAAAGGTGACCACACTTTAAATGGAGAAAACAGCGGCAGAAAACAGCACGCAGGTACCAAGCTTAAGAGTAAGTCCTGTGAAAACGCCCGACGCGTTTCATGTTAATGAACATTTCTTCAGGGGCTCACAGTTGCAACAGAGTTACTGGGCACAGCAGTTAAAAAAGGCACTAATTACTTCGTCCCGCCCCAATGGGCGTGGCCATGAGCGTGGCCTCCTGGATCCTGATCTCTTTAACTCAAGTGAGCCGCCGTGCACAGGCTCCAAATGTCAGCAAATTGAAACTCAAGTGGGCAGTGAAGGTTCTCCCACGCCGTTTCTGCTGCTCGAGTGTATAAATCCATTGGGACTCTCCTGTCCCTACGCTGTAGCATCAGTAGAAGTCACAACAGGACTGTGAACTGGAATCTAGAGAATGCTAAAGTGATTCTGGTATTTTACTTGCCTCTGCTGGTCGTTTTCTATCAAGAAAATTAAATAGAGGCAGTTGCCAGAATTTTTTCAAAAAGAAAGTCCCTTAGTAGAAAGCAATTTTGGTATTTTACTGACTTCTACCGGTCGTTTTCGATCAATACAGTTAAATAGAGGCAGTTGAACAGAAAAAAAGGTCCCTAATTGGAAGCAGACAAGTCCTAGGGCTGATCTCCTGAGCCCACAAAGTACATACACATATAAATATATACAAGAGGTCTTAAATGCTCGACCTAAAAACAGGACAACACTTTCTCCAGAATGTTACATCTCTGCTCGTTCAATGCACCAATCGGGATAGGTTCAGGTACAAAATTTGTATAAAAACTTACCCTTCAGGATGCTGCAGTATAGAAATCATTAATTCTACAGCCAATGCTCCAGCTATTGCAGCTAAACCTGGTCGGCTGACTGTGCACTGCTGATCCAAAGTCCGGTCTCTAGTGGACTAACAAGACAAAAGAACGGATCAGTGTTAGGGCAACAAAATTAGTAACCACATATATTTATTTTTGGTTGTCGTTTTACCAATTTCTTACGACTTGCTTAGCAAAATTACTTTTATTAATTGATCAATCAAAAGCATTCCATGTACAACACACCTTACAAAAATTCACTGAAATATACACAAGCTATAGCAAGGAAAATCAGATCATCTCCAAGCATGCATCCTTTCTGCTATGAGGGACAGGAATATAACAAAGATGTGCTCAAAATAAAACAAATCACTTAATACTGGGATATATTATCAAAAAAGAGATATAAGTGGAACATAAAGAAGTCCTTCCTCTTAGTTTAACTTTGTCTCAGTTTTCAGATTTCGGTTAGTGGTTAGGGTGAAACCTACAGGGGGTTTTAAGAGCCAAGTGTAAGAGTCCAGATCAGCTCCAATTCAGGTCCAAGGAAAAAAGAACAGATCCAGAAAATCACCACCATGAAAAACAGTCGGTTGGAGGTCCAGATTTTTTTTAAAGTCACCAAAGGCTCAGTAATAATCTGGATGTTATAGCCAGACAATTTCACAGCTTCATGTTTCTCATTGTCAGTGGTGGATGGAGAAAACTTCTTAGACGTTACATTTCATAACACTGAGAATTTAATACTTAGTGGGCATTCTTTCAGCTGGTCCTCTGCTTTCAAGCTAGGCTTGTGCTGGAGCAGGCTGCACACTTTCAGCACCATGCTTTCATTCCATTAACCCTGCAATTTTACAGAGTACGTGAAGAATACCACAATATAACCTTGGTTGACCTACACCAGCCTTCTCCAACTAGTAGCAGCTGTACAAATTCCGTCATGGATTCACACACAAGGAAAACAACATTTGTATAAACTCTATCATTTATAACTTCCTAAAACCAGTTAACTTGAAATCAGTCCTTTGTAAGAGGTGTTGAAGTTCTAATTTCTTTCAGTTAGGCCACAGCCCCACCTTCTTGTTTGGAGGGTAGGCACTGACTATTAGAATTTAGAAAGACATACATTTCTAAACATTAGACAAACATTTAGGACAGGAAAGGTGTAACATGCATACATTGCACAATTTTCTCATGAAGTCGAAATGACAATAGAAAAAACACTAAATAACAGTTTGTGCAAAAGGTATATTATTTCTAACTTTATTCTACCAAATTAGATTGGTGAAGGAGGCCACTAATGATGATTTTGATCATAAATGTAAGTTGAGGCTGAAAATAACTATCTTAAAACAAGCCAGAATTAAACAAAAATTGGCAGCATGTATAAATGAATGTATTAATCATAATTTCTCCACTTTGAGTGAGGAGAAATCTGAAGAAGTAAATTCCGCTCAAGAGGATGGAAGGGGATGTGACAATGTTTATTTGCTTAGGAAAGGACCCAATATTTACGCTGGACCCAGGAGATGGGCAGGGATTTATGGCTGGGTAACTGCCCTTCCAGGAAGGGAAGGGGAATGGATTCAATTGAATTCAGGGAGAGTTTTTTTAAGCGCATGGCTTCCTGGACTTCCCAGCGCTGGGTAAGGTTAATCTCAGATAAGGAGCCGTAGTCATATAGGCAGGTTTTCAGTTGTTTTCTATAACTGAGTAGGTTGTTATTTGATGTGACAGAGAGAGACAAAGCGGTCCAGAGCTTGGGGGCAATAAACGCAGAGGAACACCATCTACGTCTGGCCTTTTTCACCCTACGGATGCAGAGCTGGGGCAGGCCGGTAGATCAGAATGCTCGGTTAGGCTGATAAGGAGTAATCAGGTGATGGTGGATGCGCTCTGAGTTGTACGTAATGCGGACCGCTCAGCCTCCAGTCGACTGTGCCACGGTCACCCCAGCCACAATCGTGGCAAAAAAGAGGTACGCAGGGCACGTCAAGCAGAAAATCCCAGATGGGTTGCTGTTCCTTTAACTTTTTAGCCTCCACTCACAACAAGCTCCCTCAGTATTTATGCACTGTGTCAGATTTGGTGACATTCAGAAACAAACTGAAGACATGGCTATTCCCGCTTTAAGTCTATGATCAGTACTTGTATTGATAGTAATCTAGCGCCGGGATATCCCTCTGGGGTTGAGCTATGCGCTTTACAAATACAAAACGCAAGGAGGCTGCTGGGGGATGGGGTTGGGTTCGGGGAGGAGGTGTCCCTTGCATATCCGTTTCTATCTCAGGACCTAGTTGAACTTCTCTGTTGGGAGTGTAACACGCCTATAAAGAGTGGGGTCTGGATTCCTTGAGCTTCCTTCCCGGTGTCTGAGCTGGCATCAGCTTCCGTGTGGGAAGGGTCGAGTGTTTCTGTTTCCTTACTTTGGCCAGGCTGACCTTGTGGCACTTGTCCTCACAGCCGCTCTATAACCATAGAGTCTGCCCTAGCTCCACAGGCAGCATCCAGATCCTGTCTGTTTCTCCCTTCCAGCAATGATCTCAGAGCCTGGGTAGTGCATGATGATATCAAACGTCTGGGTTAGGGTCAGGAGCTCCAGCAACAACAATAATAGTAATGGAATAAAGTCAAACTTGCACCTAATTGTCTTACAAGAGTCTAGTTATGACTTCACTAATCTACTAAAAGTAATTGTTTATCTACTGTAATAATTACAACTAGCTTCTGGGTCATATTGGCTGCTGCTGAAGGACAATGTGAATAGGAGTTCTGTGCAAAATCCGCCACCTAACAACCTGATTTAAATGGATGACAAGTTTTTCGTTTTTCTATGTTCTAAATTTCTTTCATGACTATGGTGAATCCACATTTATTTTATATAGCCTATACATCTGCAACCAACTCAAGAATCTCTTGCATCAGAGGGAGCAAAGAACCAAGGGGGTAATTTAGGGTTGGACAAAGCTATTGCCCTGCCATTAATCTGTTAGTCTCCACCCAGAAAAACTCAAGGTCCCCTCATCTCATATAAAAGTGGAGAAACCGACAAGTTTCTCATGGCAGAACATTGGCTGGCTATGACAGGTGCACTTTCTTCACTGCAATCCCTGCCACACAGACAGGGGTCTCTATATGGGATGCAGAATTCTCTACCAGGGGGAGGTGGCCTTTGTCCTTGACGACCTGGTGGGCAGCACACAAAGCTATAAATAAGTACCCACGTCCTGGAAAAAGACAAAGGGGTGATGACGTAGCTATGCACCATAATGAACAAACACTGGCAAAGCCAAAAATATCTTGCCTCTCAAAGGCATAACCCAACTTCTTGACTTTGCAAATGCTTTTTACTGATAACGTCTGCATCGGTTTCAAGAAATACATGCGTGTTTGCTGATGCAGAACAGCTTCAGCAAAAACAAAAAAAAGCTGCTGCAGTGTGATCATTGCAACCAAGCATCAGAAGCAATTTGGGGATGCAATGGAGTAGCTGGAGTGGGTGCACAAGATCTGCTCCAGTATCGACACATCTTGAATCATACACACCAAAATGCAGTGGTTCTCGAACCAACACAGTGGCTATAAACCAGAGAAAGGATAATGCAGTTGCACTGACGAATATTGATGAGTCAGTTTTAGACCTGGCACCATTGGCATGGGTCTCCCTTCCATTTTTTTTGCTGTTGCCTCCTGTGTTTTTGCTGTGTGTTGGACTCCGTTTTGCTGGTCTAGACGCTTTGGGCACTTTGCCACTGCGGTTCAGTGCCAACGTGC
This sequence comes from Lissotriton vulgaris, assembly GCF_964263255.1. Lineage (NCBI taxonomy): Eukaryota > Metazoa > Chordata > Amphibia > Caudata > Salamandridae > Lissotriton > Lissotriton vulgaris. The sequence goes on from NC_141697.1 coordinate 1,040,475,375, forward strand.
AAGTGCTCCCTTTGTAAATTGTTGTTATGGATTAGTGATTCCATGATTGGCATATCTGATTTACTCGTCAGACTCCAGTACAGTGCACTGTGGGTGCCCAGGGCCTGTAAATCAAATGCTGCTCGTGGGCTGCAGCACTGATTGTGCCACCCACAGAAGCAGCCTGTAAAATGTAAATTTGGCTTGCAATTGCAGAGCCTGTGTGCAGTCTGGGACTGCCATGTCGACTTGGCAAGGGCACACATTTGCCAGTCCATGAACCGTCCCTTTTCTACATACTAGTCACCCCTAAGTAAGGCCCAATGTACCCCTGTGGGCAGGGTGCATTGTACGTGAAAGGTAGGACATGCCCTGATGTGTGTGTCATGTCCTGATAGTGAATTACTGCCAAATTCGTTTTTTACTATTGCAAGGCTACCTGTTCCCATAGGACAGACTGAGGAGTTTGATAACTATCTCAAGGAACAAGGTAGAAAAATAAAGTTTAGTATGCCTGAACTCACAATGTTAAAATGCATCTTTTAATGAGGGTGACTTTTTCATTCTGTGCTTGAAAATCCCACTTTTATAAAGTAGGTAATTTCTTGCCTAACCATCCAGTGTGCCTCTGCTCGGTTTGTGTATTGCATGTCTTGCTTTTGGATGACAGGGGCTGGAGAAGGGCTGTGGTTCCAGAAGTCTAATGAGTCAGGGCTGGGTGGAATGGACCTGGGTTGCATTTAGAGTAGGGGGAAGAGATTTCCTTTCCACCTAAATAGGCCTTGTCTGCCTTCAACAATGCTGTGTCCAGCTCCTGCCAGAAAGCTGCACCAGTGAGGACAGAACTGGTTTTGGCCAGGTACAGACACTCTGTGCCTTCAGTGAACAAAGGATTTTGGTGGATAAAAAGAGTGGCCCAGACCCCAGACTTTTAGATCACTTCTGGGAATCAAGAGAAACCTTTGCCAAGGAGAAGAGCAGGAAAAGCTGAAGAGGAATACTGCCCCTGTGCTGTTTGCTGTCTGGGGTTTGCCTGCAGTGGCTGCTTGCTGCCAAGGAAAGGAGAAAAAGACTTTGCTGTTTGCTTGTCATACTGCTGAAGATCTCCAAGCGCTTGAAACTGAGCTTGCCTCCTGTTCTGAAGTCTAAGGGACAAGAATACTTCATCCCTTCTGTCTCTCTGCATCTGGAATGGCTGTTTCAGCTGCTATAGAAGGAAATTGCAACACCGACGAGCGATGCCGTAACCTGCACCGAAGCCAGTTTGCACTGCTCGTGAAGAGCACGACGCACCCCCGACTTGCACCGCAGGCCCGACGCCTGCTGATGCCGTGCCACATCGACTCGGAAGCCACCATCGAGGCCGCTGCCTGCACCAGAGCCAAGGACACTGCTTTTGACGTCCACAACGCACCGTCCTGACTCACACGCAGCCCCAACTTCAGGAACGCCGGTACTTCATCAATGCGGAGCTGATCCTCGTTGTCGGAGACTCCAGGATCCATCGACATCATACCGCCGTAAGGAACTGACGCCTAGCTACCATTCGTGAGGTCAGCTCCCCAACACGTTAAGGAACCGACGTCTCACCTCCCCTGCGCTGCAGTAAGAAACAGAACCTTCACCTTCCCTGGGGTCTTAAAGAACCGACGCTACAGGTGCCAATGAAGCATCACCTCGCAGACTGCTGTGCACCGTCTTTGCTTTCATCAATTCCAAGGTACTGTTCTTTGTGGGTCTGCTTGACTCCGGGCCGACGCCACGCACCTTGCAGACGGCGCCGTTCTTCGGAATTCTCATCTGTCGCGACCCGAGTTCCCTCGAAGCTGCGCGCCTGTGCTCCCGCCCACCTCCGTGCCCTGGAGCGCGCACTGCTGTGTCTGTGGCGCGCACACATCCCCAAGAGCATTCGCGCCGCCGCTGCATTTAGCAAGTGCCCCCTCTTGCTAAATGTCTTTTGTTTTCTAGAGTTCGGCTGTGGGGTTCATTGCGTGCTTTTGTTTAAATATTCGTGTTAATTGCACGAGTTGCGATTAACACTAATGCTTTAAACAAAAGCACAAATCTGAACGCAGCCACGCTTTACAAAACAAAAGAAATGCAGCACCAAACACAGCGTGTGCTTTTAGAAAGAGGTCATGGGGGAAGGTGGCATGAAAGACTCTCGCACCAGGCGCCACCAGTGCTGTAGAACCTAATACGTGCCAGATTCCTAACTGTGTTTAATATTACTTCAGGATGCCAGACAATAAGTATCTTTTGAAGGTCATATTTTTACAAATCATATTTTATTTTTTACTGTTTTGAGTTTTGGGAATAAAAAGAGCGGCACACCTCTTATACTTAGTGCAATTCCTGTAGCAGCTTCCCTCCCTCACAGTGTGTACGCTTTCTGACCATCTTACTATGACAAAGGCCGGCCCAGCAAAGAATATGTTCGGACAGTCTATGCTGACTACACATCAGATTTGTCACAGTGGATGTGGGCGGACGGAATGAAGGAGATATTGCAAAATAGAAATCACTATTTCCAATCGACAATGCAGCAGAAAAACAGAAGGCGCCATTTGTTCCTCTGTTTATCACATTAGTTTATTTAATTGCTTTTGCCCTATTGTTTTAGGCAATGTTGCTACTTCATATGGTCCCTAGAGAAATCTGGGTGGAGCACTTACCAGAAAACTATGGTGATATTGGGAACGGATGTTCGTCAAATCTTTACTGATTAAGAAAACAGGCATGGCGCTGTGCAGTCTGCCATATGTAAGGCAGCCCTGCATATCACTCCGAGGATACTGACTGGCTCTTAAGTCTGTGTTTAATGGATTCAGAAAGTAAAGTGGATACTGCATATGTAAGCAGGCCTCGAACAGGAGAGTGGGCCTGCCTTGTATGGCAACAGCAAGTGCATACCACGGACCACCTCCCTTGACAAGCCCCATCAAAGGCAGCCAAGGCTAACATAAAACAGCCCCTTCTGCTGCAGCCTTTGCTCCGGAGCCAGTTCTGGAGCGGTAAATTACATTTTACCCAATTTCAGGATGTTTTAAGAGGTACTCGCTAACTTTGGGCCATTAGTTGTACACTTTACGTCGTGATGCAGCTCCAGTACTGTGAGTGGCAGACTGTACTGTATACATCACCAGCAAAAATGCATAAATAAAGATTTTCAAGCCATGAAATTGCTATGATGTAGTCAAAATTAATCTCAAATGCTCTCTAATGAAACGTCCTTGTGAACATGTTTCCTGATGGAATTCTGTGGATCAGGACAGTGTGGGTTTTATGGAAGAACAGCCTCAGATGCAACAAACATGGACGCTGTGGTGAAAAGGCGGCATGTGAATCAGCTAAATATCAACCACACATCAAGTTACTACAGTAATACCTCTTCAGTCAGTGAGAGTGCAGTATTCCTATCAGATTTTGCCCCTCTCCCTCCCTCCCCCAGTGTACAGCATTGCTAGAACAATGGTGTTGTAACCTACGTTGTTTGGAAGCGGAATGCATTCTATAATTCGTAAGTTCTCATGCTGGCACCCAATGTAGCACAGCAGCAGCCCACTTCTCATATTTGAAGTCCTGCTTTGATCTAAATGAAACTTTATTTATGGGTGTTGCATGAAACAAACACAACATTTTGCTACAAAATCTTTGTAATTGACTTTCACGCACCACTCACATCACAACTAAATTAAAGCGAACAGTATTTAAACCAACCTGTTGATGAATTATTCAAGGTCGTCAGGGCAAGCATTGCAGAACAGAGCTGGCTCTATCAGAGGGCTAGAGCCCACTTTGCCCATGCCTTAAAATGTCTCTGTCCAGGTGACATAAGCTTAAAAGTGGAAGTACACACCATTTGTCTCCGAGCCATGCAGCTTCTGTCATCAGCACCTCTCCTCCCATTTTCAACAAGAGCAGTTCAAGCATGAATGGCAAAAGATTCTAGTTTGCAAATGTTTTCATATAATTCTGGTTTTGCAAAATTTACCGCATGATGCATAGTATGCTGCATAATTTGATGATTTTAACTTAAAAATTGTTTGTAGCGCAAACGGATCAAATGTTACTAAAAAATTTGACTAGTGTTTCTGCGAAGTGGACGGCCCTCTGCAAAGGTTGTCTGATCATCTTTGTCACTGCTGGATTTGTATGTTACACTGGTACTAATAAGGCAACATTTTTCCAGAGACTGTTACCATCTGTAAAAATATTAAAGTATCAGAAAATATGCTGCATTACGCTGCAGCCTTCTTTTTGCTGCATAATTTAGTCAACACTGTGGTATAATTTTTTCCTCCATTGCTGCATGATTCCAGTGGCCCCAAAGCAGGCAGCACATGTTAAAAGTGCTTGTGTATGAAGCAGAGACTGTGAAGTTTGTGAACTTAGTTTGGTGTGCTTGCAAATCCTGCATTGCTGACCCCTGGTGAGTTACAGCTACTACTGCTGAAATAAGGCCAACGGAGGGACCACCTACCGGTGTGTCCAATCTTCGAAGCATGTGTGTGTTTCTGGTCACCAAAAGTGTGGTGTGATTGTGGAAAACAGCAGGCAAGACCCGCTCCATGGATCACCCTCGTGATGGCTGGTACCCCCAGAGTAGACTCTAGGAAGGCTGGTTGGGGCACAGCTAATTGATCTGTTAAATTCTGGCCTACCTGCTCAGCGCTGTTCATGAATATTATATCTCTGACGCACAGCATTTTAAATTTGAAGGCACCGTTGCGTGCTGTCATATGTTAGACAATTTTAGCATGCTGGTGCTGCCTCATTGGCAGTGTGCCTCAATTTCAGTATTGTCAGAGGGGCGCTAGAATACGTGACTAATCAGACCCTCCAGGATATCGCGATTTCGCGATTTGCCGCGAAATCGGCACTTTTTTAAAAATGCCGCGATTTTTACAAAAATGCCAGCGAAATCGGCATTTTTGTAGAAATCGCGGCATTTTTCGCTATATCCTGGGGGGTCTGCTTTATCCAAAGACATGCACCGGTTGCCCCACACCTGTAGATGATCTACAGACACTGGGGTCAGAGGGTTAAAGCAGCTCGGCTGCAGCTGGCAGTGTGAAGGTCTAGGCTCTTTGTCATTCAGAGCTGCCCGGGACTGCGCTCGTTCGCACCTCTTCCTGGCCCACAAGAATGACAATGGGAGCCCTCACCTTGCACATCAACAGGAGGGGAGGGGGGGATGGGTTGTTGTCACAGAGGATGGAGCAGGAATCGGACAGAGCAGTTCTCCTTCGAGTGTAATGTGAAAGGGTTTGCAGTGACAGGAATAGGAACTTCGAGTCTTAGGCCTGTGAGAAGGCTCATTTACTGACCTGGCAAATTTAAACACAGTCAGCAAGTCAATTTGGGAAAGAAACGGAGAACAATTTAAATTGAAAACAAAAGACACGCTACCTTAAATCTGTTAATATATATTTTTTTAACTTGAATCTTGCATTGCTGAGAGATTATCTGCAGCATGCACACCCGGAACTGTCTATGTGCTTGCACTTCTACTCTAATGTGAATTGTATTAGCAAAATGTCTGACCTTGCTTTAAAGATGTTGCACTAAGTGCTCCATCCATGTACGATTTTTAGCATTGGATCGTAGCAAGCTTCTCCTTAAAGCTGAAGTTTAGTGCAAAAACGCTGGGCTCTCTATGAGCATACTATGAAATCATGGTTTTATTCTATAGATTAAAGAATTAGCAGAGTATCAATTTTCTGATTTAAAAAAAGGACTACAGGCCATAGAAGGCAAACAAGCAATGGCACCTTTCTGTACTCCAGGATATGGGTTGAATGGGTGAATGAAAGATTGAATAAATGGATAATGAGAGAGGATGGATGGATTGATGCGAGGGGAAGGATGGAGAGAAAATTTAAATAGCTGGATGTATGGGTGGAAGGGTAGCTGGATGATGGATGAGGGGAAAGATGGATGAGGGGAAGGATGGATGATGGATGAAAGGAAGGATGGATGAGGGGAAGGATGGATGGATGAAGGGAAGGATGGATGAGAGGAAGGATGGATGGATGAGGGGATGGATAGAGGGGAAGGATGGATGGATGGATGGGTGGTTGAAAGGATGGATGGATGATGAGGGGAAGGATGGATGATGAGGGGAAGGATGGATGGATGGATGATGAGGGGATGGATGGATGGATGTTTGATGAGGGGGTGGGTGAAAGGATGGATGATGAGGGGAAGGGTGGATGGATGGATGGATGATGAGGGAATGGATGGATGATGAGGGGGTGGGTGAAAGGATGGATGGATGATGAGGGGAAGGATGGATGGATGATGAGGGGAAGGATGGATGGATGGATGAAGAGTGGGTGGGTAGATGGATGGAACGGGCATCCGGTGGGATATCAGGTTGTGTTCAAAATACACTGTACTATTTAACGTGCTTACTAATAAAAGGGGCGATAGGTATAGCCATCATTAGTGCAGCAGGTACAGTGGAACCAAGCGCAGAAAAGCAGCGCAAGGGGCTTGTAAATCTGCCCCAAAGTGTCTACATTGTAAAGAAACCAAATATACATAGCTTCATGTTGTTAAATAACTAAAAAATCTAAGATATCTGTGTTTGTTGTAGGAAAAATGGCCACATAAAATGCCGCAAAATTGCCACTAAATTTCCATATTTGTGCCGCTAAATTTCCATTTTTGTGCCGCTAAATTTGCTATTCCATGCCGCTATATCCTGGGGGGTCTGACTAATGCATTTTAATACGGACACTAGCATTAAAATGTGTTAGTCAAAGCCTCATGCAGCCCTGCCTTAACCCAGCCCTGAAACTGCGAAAAGTAAAATTTTATTAACATTATTATAATTTTATTTTTCCTGCTCAAAGATAGCATTTGTTAATGTTTTCATGTTAATCGGAGCGCCCATCATGAGCTGAAATTAACATGAAAACTTGAACAAATGCACACAATCACCCCACAGCCCAGCACTATTAAGAAAAGACATGCAGCAACATAGCTGCTAAGGTTTCAAATTGCTATGTGGGACGGTTTTAAACCTGCTTTAACACCGTTCACGTGAATCTGTATGTGAGGAAATGCACCTTTCACTTTTTTTTGTGTAAATTCTTTTTATTGAAATAAACATAAGAAAAACGTTGGCATCAGGTGAGCAATAATTGACATCATAATAAGGTTTGGGTTGTCATTCGTACAATAACAATCACAATACACATTTAACTTGGGATCACAGGGATTCCGGCAATTCTACTTCCCTTTGTCAAATCGGGGGTGCACATAATTCACCACAATAACTATTCCAGGCCCCCGGACCTTTCCCCACTTTTCCGGACAACCCTTGGCCACATACACCGCCCTTTCTCTGAACATGCACCAATCTAGATCCTCGGCCCATTTAATGATCCCGGGTGGTCTGCTAGCACCCCACATCTGAGCAATATTACGCTTGGCCACCATACATGCCAGCGTTACCCACTGCTTCAGATATCCGTTCAAATCTGTAGGCTCCCACACATTCAAGACACACCTTCGGGCCTCTGGTCGTATCTCAACCCCCAATACTCCTTTGATCTCATTATGCACCGCTGCCCAGAAGATTTGTATCTCCTCACAGTGCCATAGTATATGCATAAAAGTGCCGAGTTCCCCATAGCCTCTCCTACATTCTCCATTCATCACCCGCCCCATATGCACTAACCTAGGCCCTGTAATATATGACCTATGCAAGATCTTAAGCTGCACCAGGCGGAGCCTCATCTGGATTGCAACAACTTTGGGGGAGAAGGCTGCCTCTACCCAGTCTTCATCATCTAACTACAGGCCATCTGCTCCCCATGCTTCCCGGATATTCCCCATCGGGTGCTTCATATTGTTAACAAGCTTCTTATAGATTAAGGAGATAGTCTTGACTGGGATATGGCCATCCAACACCCGGTCCTCAAGCGGAGAAACCTCCGGGAGATCCGCATCTCCGGGTATGTGAGTGTGAAGCGCGTGTCTGATCTGTCGGTACCGATAATGTTCATCATTGTGCAACTTATACTGTTCTTGCAAAGATTCAAATGTCTGCACACCGCCCTTCCCCCACACATCCTTAATCTGACTAATCTCAATGAGGTCACATTTATCGGATCCTTTAGACCTCCACAAGCTCCCTAGCTTTGCGGAACAGAACAGCGGGGTGGCCAATGTCAATCTTCCCTCCCACCCCAAACTTCTATTCGCAGCGCATGCCAAACGTGCACCGCATGTGCCGTCGGGCCCAACAGCTTGAACCTCCCTGGTTTGGCGTACAGGGCTTTCGTGATGTCACCACTTGGCGCCTATCCACGATCCATAACATAGCCCGGGTCCCCAGGGGGCCCGTATATCATATGATTCACCGCCGCCAGGTGTGAGGCCCAATAATATTTCCTCATGTCTGGGAGACCGATGCCTCCATCGTACCACGGAAGAGTTAACTTGGCTAACGCTATTCGGGGTCTGCCTTCCCAGAGAAGCTGCTGCTGCAGCATATCAATTTCCTTAAAATATGAGGGCGGCACAGGATCCATTGTATTTTGGAGCATGTATAAAAACCGAGGTAAGGCCATCATTTCGAGTAATGCCGCCCTCCCTAGCAGCGAGAGGGGGAGAGCCCTCCAGCGCTCCACATCCTTTACAAACCGATCCAAAGGGGGCTTAAGATTATTAACATAGCTCATCTTCGGGTCTAGGGATATATAGATACCAAGATATTTAAATCCGACTGATTCAATCTTAATCTGGCATGACTGTGGGATCACGGGCGGCACCCCGACAAAACGAACAATACAGACTTCGACCAGTTAATGGCAAACCAAGAGTATCTGCCAAAAATCGCCAGGACGTCTAAAAAGTTACTCAACGACGCCCTGGGGTTAGTGAGGTACAACAAAACATCATGTGCATACAGCGATATCTTGTCTTCCCAATCGGGCGTCCACCGCAGGCCACGTATCGACCGGTTCCACCTGACCCAAGCCGCCAAAGGCTCCAATGCCAACGCGAAGAGGAGTGGGGATAACGGGCATCCCTGCCTTGTGCCTCGTCCGAGGCAAAAATCCGCCGATTTACAATTGTTCACAATCACTCTGGCCAACGGGGAGGCGCACAGCAATCGAGCCCATCCGATAAACACCGGAAAAAAAGCCCAATTTGGCCAAAACAGCAAATAAATAGGCCCATTCAACCCTGTCGAATGCCATGGTGGCATCCAAGGAGACCAAGACTGCCGGCTCCAATATCTAATGGGAGCCACCAAGAATACGATGCAGCCTCCGCAAGTTCAGGGCCGTGTTCCGACCTGGCATAAAGTCCGACTGATCAGGGTGTATCAGAGTTGTAATGACCTTGACCAGTCTGGTGGCGAGTAATTTCGCCAAAATCTTGGGCTCAGCATTGAGGAGTGAAATGGGCCTATACGAGGAAGTAGATGTCTTAATCTTGCCTGTCTTATGAATGACCACAATGTTTGCCACCCATTGGTCGTATGGAAGCTGACCCAGCTCCCTACTCTCTAAAAACATGGCTCGCATTTGTGGGGCAACCTTATGGCATTTAGCTTGTAGTTCCATTGGTATCCCGTTTGGACCCGACGCCTTCCCAGACTTTATGCTTCTAATCTCCTGGGCGACTTCAGCATCCGTGAAAGAGGAGTCTAGATACTTCCTATTGTCCTCGGATAGACTTGGCATGCAGATATCTTTGATCATTTCTGCATTTTCGGCCTCCCCGAAACCACCCATCGAGGTATACACTTCTTTAAAATATTCAGATAATACATCTGCCACCGCCTGTGGGTCTGTGATTCTTTCCGGTCCCGGCCCCTCTATCTCTGGCACCAGCCTAGAGGCCATTTCACCACGCTCCAACCAAGCAATCAGCTTGCCGGCCTTGTCTCCATGCTCGTAAATTCGACTTTGCAGGGCCTGGTTATATGAAATTGCCCTCTCCCAAGATAAGCCATGATATTCCTCTTGTTTTAACTTCAACAAGTGAAGGTCTCCTGGGACAGCAGAATCAGCCACCCGCTCCTCTAACCTTATCACTTCCTCCTCTACCCTAGTCACCTCCTCTTGTTGTTTCTTTCTCCTGCCGGCAACCAGGGAGAAGACTTCACCCCTCAACACCACCTTATATGCTTCCCACAGCGACTGCGTCGAGTCAACCGTGCCAATATTGTCACGAAAATAGCGGTCCGAAACCCGGAGTATCTCTTTCTTAGTGGCCGGGTCTTTCAGCTGCTAAGCATTAATCGGAGCTACTCTCCCAACCGCTGGTTGTCCGAGTTCGACCTGCAACCACAGCGGAGAATGGTCTGAAATGCCCCTGCCAAGATACCGTGCGTCCCTGTGTCCGCCATGGCAGCCAGTAACAATATGTAGTCCAACCTGGACATACTTTTGTGCAGCGGCTCTGATGAGTAAAGTATCTCTGAGTCGGATTACGGACCCTCCAACCATCAACCAGCCCCAGTGTCTCTAGGAATTCAGGAAGCCACCTGTGCGACGGGGCGCATACTCGTGCCGGATGCTGATCCAGCCCCCGTCGAGTACCGCATTGAAATCTCCACCCAATATCAGAAGCCCCATAGGTAATGTAAAAAAAACAGCACTCAAATCTTTGAACGTATCGGACTGAAGGCCAGGTGGGACATAGATAGATAGGAATGTAACTGTCTCACCTCCCAGCCGCCCGAGACGCCCACATATCTACCTCTCTGGTCTGACCACGTAGCCTGTATGTCGAAAGGAAAGGAATTCTTAGTTAGGATACCAACTCCCCTAGAACCAGATGTGAACCCAGCGTGTGCCGCCAATTTATACCCTCCTTTATGGAGGGCCATACACCGATTCCCGACAAGATGCGTCTCCTGTAACAGTGAGACTTCTGGAGAATGTCTTCTAATTAGCTGATTCACCATACTTCTCTTTATCTTGTCACCCAGTCCATTCACATTCCAACTCAACACCTGTATAACTGATCCCTGACTAATATGCGACATTCACCCCACATCGCTAGCATCAGATTTCACTGCTGTCACCTGATGCAAAAAACAGAAACATAGCAAACCCCGGAACTGTGTCTGCTTCACCCCAATAAAATTAGTCAACCCTGGATCCCCCCCACCCTGCCTGCACCCCTGCTTAAGGCATGCGCCCATCCCCAACTGGCAGTGTGCCTGTCGCCCCACACTCATACTCACACTTCTAACTAAATATAGTAACGGGGAGGAGAATCGATGTACCACGCCCCCGCCAGCTCAATAGCAAACAATACTTTGGTGTTTTAGAGGCCCCCCGCCCCCCGCCCCCCCAGCCCCGCACCTGCACACTACAGCGGATACAGCCCTTAGTTAACCAATCAATCAATCAATCAATCAATCATGACATTTATAAAGCACGCAACTCACCCGGAGGGGTCTCAAGGCGCTGGGGGAGAGGGGTACTTTCCTGCTCGAAAAGCCAGGTCTTGAGTTTCTTCCTGAAGGAAAGATGGTCCTGGGTTAGCCGGATGTGGATGGGGAGGGAGTTCCATGTCTTGGCTGCCAGGTAGGAGAAGGATCTTCCTCCGGTGGTGGCTCTGCGGATGCGTGGAACGGCAGCGAGGGCGAGGCTGGTTGATCGTAGCTGGTGGGTGGGAGTGTAGAAGGTCAGGCGGTTGTTGAGGTACTTGGGGCCCAGGTCATGGAGGGCCTTGTGTGCATGGGTGATGAGTCTGAACGTGATCTTCTTGCTGACGGGGAGCCAGTGTAGGTCTCTCAGGTGGCCGGAGATGTGGCTGTGTCGGGGGATGTCCAGGATGATTCGTGCGGAGGCGTTCTGGATGCGTTGGGAGTTTTTTCTGAAGTTTGGCCGTGGTTCCGGCGTAGAGGGTGTTTCCCGTAGTCCAGTCGGCTGCTGGCGAGTGCCTGGGTGACATTCTTCCTGGTATTGGTGGGGATCCACCGGAAGATCTTACGGAGCATGCGCAGGGTGTTGAAGCACGATGTCGAGATGGCGTTGACTTGTCTGGTCATCGAGAGGGAGGAGTCCAGGATGAAACCCAGGTTACGTGCGTGGTCCGTTGGCTTGGTAGTGGTGCCCAGGGCAGGGGGGGCCACCAGGAGTCGTCCCAGGCGGAGGGCGATGATCCCAGGATGAGGACTTCCGTTTTGTCTGAGTTCATTTTCAGGCGTCTGTTCTTCATTCACTCGGCAATGTCTTTCATCCCTTCGAGTAGGCTGGTTCTGGCGGTGGCGGGGTCGTTGGTGAGAGAGAGGATCAGCTGGTTGTCGTCGGCGTAGGAGATGATGTTGAGATTGTGTTGGCGTGCGATGGCTGCGAGGGGGCTCATGTGGACGTTGAAGAGGGTAGGTCTGAGTGATGATCCTTGTGGTACGCCGCAGATGACTTCGGTAGCCTCGGATCTGAAAGGGGGGAGGCGGACTCTCTGGGTTCTTCCGGTGAGGAACGAGATGATCCACTCCAGTGCCCTGTCTTGGATTCTGATGTTGCTGAGGCGCTGCACTAGGGTGCAGTGACAGACATTGTCGAACGCTGCGGAGAGGTCCAGGAGGATGAGGGCCGTTGTTTCCCCGTTGTCGAGCAGGGATCTGATGTCGTCAGTGGCTGCGATGAGGGTGGTCTCGATGCTGTGGTTGGCTCGGAAACCGGACTGCGAGTGGTCGAGGGATCCGTTCGCCTCGAGGAAGGCGGCAAGCTGTCTGTTGACGGTCTTCTTGATGACTTTGGCGGGAAAAGGGAGGAGTGAGATGGGGCGGAAGTTTTTGAGGTCGTGGGGTCCGCTGTTGGTTTCTTCAGGAGGGCGCTGAGCTCAGCGTGCTTCCAGCTCTCCGGGAAGGTGGGGGTGTTGAAGGAGGTGTTGATGATGTCCCGGAGTTGGGGTGCGATGATGGAATCGGCCTTGTTGAAGACGTGGTGGGGGCAGGGGTCGGTTGGTGATCCGGAGTGGATGGTGTTCATCATGCGGGTGGTGTCTTCGGTGCTGACCGGGGTCCAGGTGCAGAGAGTGGTGGTGGGGGACATTGGTTCGGTGGTTGGGTGAGTGGTCTGTGTGCCGAAGCTGTTGTGTATGTCGGTGATCTTGCTGTGGAAAAACGAGGCGAGATGAGTTGCAGAGGTCTTGCGAGGGAGTGATGTCGTTGTTTACGGCGCTGGGGTTGGAGAGCTCTTTGACGATACTGAAGAGTTCCTTGCTGTTGTGGGCGTTGTTGTTCAGTCGTTCTTTGAATGCTGTCTTCTTGGTGGTGCGGATCAGCTGGTGGTGTTTGCGGGTGGCATGCTTGAGGGCAGTCATGTTGTCTGTGGTCTGGTTGTTGCGCCAGGCTTTCTCGAGGGTGCGGCAGTTCTTCTTGGAGTTCGTAAGTTCATCGGTGAACCAAGAGGCTTTCTTGCTGCCGGGTCTGCTCGGAGGGGTCTTCAGTGGTGCGAGGTCGTCTGCGCAGTTTGTGATCCACTGTGTGAGGTTGCTGGCTGCTTCGTTGGGGTCCGTTGTGCAGGCGGGTGGGTTCTGGCTGAGGGAGGTAGTGAGCTGGTCGGCGGTGATCTTGTTCCAGCTCCTGCGAGTGGCCTGTTGTGGGTGGTGGTGGGTCGTGGACCTTCTGAAGCTTAAGTGGACGCAGCTGTGGTCAGTCTAGTGAAGTCCGGTGGAGTGGCTGAAGGAGATGAATTTGCTGGAGGAGAAGACTGGGTCAAGCGTGTGGCCGGCGTAGTGGGTGGGGGAGTTCACCAGTTGCTTGAGTCCGAGGTTGGCGAGGTTGTCCAGCAGGGTAGTGGGGTTGCTGTCGTTGTTGTTCTCCAGGTGGAAGTTGAGGTCCCCTAGGAGGATGTAGTCAGAGGAGGGGAGGGCGTGCAGGCTGATGAAGTCTGCGATGTTTTCGCTGAATTGTGTGCGTGGTCCCGGGGGTCTGTAGATGAGAGTGCCTCTGAGGGTCGTCTTGGGGTCGCGTCCGTGCGGTCTCCATTTAAGGCGAAGTGGGAGGGAGGAGCAGCTAGGAGGCGGGAGCGGGGAGGACACGGAAGAAAAGGGGGCGGGCCGTGACAACAATGTGGCGGGAAGCGGAGAGCGGGGGCCACACCAGGGGAGGCAAGAACCTAGACACAGAGGCACAAGCACAACAAAATGGACAGCAGGGCAAACAGCAAACAACAGCAAGGCGACCAACAGGGAGAAAAATGGCAATTCGGCACTATGAGCAGCAGCGAGGGGGCACACACACAGCTGGAGGGCCGTGCGGCGCGGGGGTGTCCTGAGGACTATAGTCTCAGCGGCTCGATGTCATGCGTCGGTATCATTCAGCCTCCTGCCGTTCACCCTCTCTCTCCTGACCATGACTCTCTGACTCAGTCGGGTGGAAGTAGTCTATCCAATCCACCGCCACCTCAGGGTTATCAAAAAAACATGTTTTTCCCCTCGCCTTCACTCTCAGTTTCACAGGGAACATTATTCCATAACGTAAACCCTTGTCCCTCAGTTTCTTCTTTACCGGCAGGAAGCTCTGCTTCCTTCGTTGTTTCTACGTTGTTTCTGCACAAGTTGCGTAAAGTCTGGAAAGAAGGAGAGAGAGGCATTTTCATACTGGAGGGGTCCTCCCATGCGGGCCGCCTGCAGAATCACATCTTGGTCCTTGAAATTCAGGACCCTTGCTATCATCGGGCGGGGGGAGCACCAGGCCTGGGCTTGCCTCCTGGTACCCTGTGCGCCCGCTCAATCGTAAAAAAAATTCCCAGACCCTTGGGCTTAAGACGGTTGAGAATTATATCTTCAACAAACAGATCCAGGGCCGGATTCTCCACTTTCTCAGGGAACCCAAGGATGCACACGTTATTCCGTCTTGCCCTCCCTTCGAAATCATCTAGCTTCCTATCCATTTAGGCCCGAGAAGCTGTAAGGTCACGTACCTCCTGCTGAAGCTGCGTCACATCCTCGATCAGGCTGGCAGTCTTTATGTCGAGTGTTTTGACCATTTTATTGGCTTTTGTAAGATCTGCGCGGATGAGGTTGACTTCTATGGTCACCGTGTCTAACTTGCCGTCAAGAGATTCCATTTTCTGTCCCAATGTTGTCCGGACCCCCTCGATAGCTGCCATCAAGTCCGCCAAAGTTAGGTTCATCGGCACGTCAGAGGAGTTTCCACTAGTCATTTAGGGCCTTTTGGCTTCCACCGGTGATCCCTTAGGCATGGTATATCGGTCCAGTTTGTTGGACTGGATCGGTTTCGGAACCCTAGATGATCTGGGTATAGGCCTGTCGTTATCTCCCTTGGCCGCCATAGCGTTCAAACACAAACAATTGGCTCACTGTGCACGGCCGTCTCCGTACACTTTGGGCCGCCACCAAGTTTAACTGCTCCTAGCAGCGATACACCCCCACCAGGGTGCCGCTCCCTCTCACCACGGCTCTGGTCCCCACGACCTCCATGGGACCGGAGAGCTGCGCAGGTCTCCAGCCACACCTCGGCCAGCAGGTGGCAACACCTCAACGTCAATGATGACCCCTTTGCCACCTATCTCGGGAATCCCCGGTCACAGGTATCGCCAAAGGAGCAGTGCACTCGGCCACCGTCATCAGGCCTCCTTCAGACTTAGGGGGGGGAAGGGTGATATCGAGTACCCCCACCTCCGACGGCCCCAAGCACAGCCCGCCCAAGAGCCAGTCCGGATGTCTCCAACCGCCCAGACCCTCAATCTCCCAGTCACCGGCTCTCCACCGAGTCCCACACACTTTGGCACAGCTCCGGTCCCCGTCACCACTGCGGGACCGGCGTCTCAATCGGGACCCCCAGCAGCACCACGACCAGTGGGATACAACAATAGAGCACTTCTCGCGGGCCGGCCCGGGAATCTTCGGTCACCGGCACCGCCTCTGGTGCTGCGCCCTCGCCCACTTTCGAAAGGCCCGCCTCAGTTCTGGGGGGCAAGAGGAACGAGAACCCCCTCCTCCGACGGCCGCAATTTCAAATCGGCCGCGGGCCGGTCCAAATACCCCCTGACCGCCAGCTACACCGCTGACCCACAGTCTCAAAATGGTGCAAACTTAGTCCCGTACTTTTCCCTCCCTGGGCGCCGCTCCACACTTTAGCTTACCTCCGGTCCCCGTCGCCACAGCGGGACCGGAGACTCATACGGGATCTCCAGCAGTATCACGGCCAGCAGGCGGCACTTTAGCAGGCAGTAAATTCGCTCGTCTCCTCCACTCGGGGGCCGGCCTAGGCACTTTCGGTCGCTGGCACTGCTGTTGTGACACTAGGGTCGGCCACCAACTCCACTCGGGTCCCCGGGTTCGTCCGCCCCTCGGCCGCCGCTTCTGCACGTCACGACTCCATCCCCCGTCACCGCAGCGGGACCAGAGAAACGGTTGGGACCCCTACGGCGCCACCGCAAGCAAGTGGCGCTCCTCAACACCAGGAAATTTCGCAGGATCGCCAAGCTGGAGGGCTAGCTACGTAGAGCTGAGGTCCTAAGTGGCCATCATGCTCGACGCGTAGCTCCTCCTCCACTTTTCACTTTTTTAAGCAAAAGTTTTGAGTGATATTTGGCGCTGCACCCACACGCACGCCTGGCTACTGGCGCACATAGCCTTGGTTGCAGCGCACATAGACCTTACACTGACGCACACAGAGGAAACAAATTAGAGGGAACATTGGCCGCAACGTCTTAATACCTCCGGGTGGAGTTATTTGTTGCTGCAAGCTTCATTTGAGTGAATAACCTATTTTTAAGGATATCTTGATGACTGTATTGTGGATTTTTGTTGTTTGGTCTTGTTTCGGTTTAAATACAGATTATTTATTTTTCTAAACTGGTGTGGTGTCCATTTGTTGTGTTTTCACTGTATTACTGTATGTGTTCACAAATGCCTCTGAGATAAGCCTGTCTGCTCGTGCCGAGCTACCAAGGGGGTGAGCAGGGGTTATTGTAGGAGTGTATGTTCCTTAACCTGACTAGAAGCAAAGGCCCCTATTTGGACAAAGGCACCTACGTATGCCAACTAGAGACCCTCATTTCTAACAGTCAGGCTCTGGCAGGAGCCTGCATTATGGTACATTTTTATCTCCTTCTCTTCCGGCATTTGTCTCTGCAGAAGAGACATATGACGTCACAGTGATATGAGGTGTTTTGGAAAGTGTGTGTTAGAGGGTCTTGTTGGATGAGAATTAGCACCTAGAGGTTTTTTTATAATATTTAATTTTTCAAATCACAATGGCAGACACGAAACCTTGAGGGGTCAATTAGAAAATGTATGCATGAAAAACCATCAGAATAAAAGCAGTGACCTGGTACCAAACTGCAGCTGCTGGGACCTTCAAAGTGACGGAAAAGAGCTGAGAAGCAATAAAGGTGGCGGTCAATAGGTTCCTGATGCTGAGTGACATGGCAGTAATGGACCATGATTTTGTTTGATCAAATCCTGCTCATTATTGTGTGAAGTTACTAACGTACTTAAAAGAAAACATGACTAACATTGTATCTCGTTGAATACTAGGAGTTCTGAAAATGCATCTTAAAAGCAGCAGAAGGGTCACAAACTGGTGAAGCTGAGAGATTTATGAGAGAGAAAGCAAGACTACACACCTGTTATTGAAAGTTAATTTGAAAAATTATAATGTAGTGATTCATTTCTACCAGAATAAGATTTGAAAAGATTTCTCAATTGAAATTAGTCTTGTTACGTTTATTCCAATTGTAAATATATAACTGCAAAGAAAATGTTTGATTGTTAATAAAATATGAATAGACTATGTTGATGAACTAGTATAACGGTAGTTATATTAGATTTCTTATGCATTTATGTTTTCTTCGAGTTTTTCATGTAGGCCTAAAACATGTATTATGTTTTTCCACTGCAGGCCTTACAGAAATGTTTTTTGTCCTAAATTATTTCCTTCGAAACAGAGTAAAATGTTGATTTCGTTTGCTTTAGTTACAAATATAATCACTAAAGTGTCCTTCTTCTTTTCGGAGTATTCTAACTCCATGAGTAATTGTGTCAAAATTCGTTGCAAGTCAGTTCGGAAGCGAGATTGCAGATGTATTTCCTACTTCCGAGGTAAAATAAATATTGTATTTTCTTAGAAAATGAGAGATAATAAATGAGTATATTAGGTGTAAGTTCTGGATGACTTGGGCTGAAGAATGATCATTCCTCGAGCACACCATGGATCCCAACCAATAGAATATTGAAAACTGTGTAAAAAGCTACATTTTTGGCCTGGAGTTGTGAACATTTTGAGGTATAACATTTTTGTGGGAAATGGGACGCGCAGTGGCTATTTCCTTGCAATTCTTGGACAAGACATGCTGTTGGTCCAAACTCTGACTATCCTGAACTGAACTCTTCTGATTTCCCCTGCACTTCCTTGGTTGGTGAAGTTGAGTAGGTTATACCTTTCGGCTGAAGGGTTAATTATTCCAGACTATTGCACACTGACCATTAGTCCATCTTGTGTCTCAGTTCTGATCATCTACAATCTGAACTTTGGTTCGTATTATTCCTGAAATTGCATACTGAATTACAATGAATGATTATTTCACTTTTTCTCTACTCACAACAGTTATTTGATTAAATATGATTTGCTTTGAACTGTAATTATATTGTGTATTTACCTGTATTTTCAATGAAATATATGTACTAAAAGTTTTAATGTATTTTTGTGTTTGGACCATTCATATTTTGAAGTTTAGATAAAAGTGCCTAGATAAATCTAATGAGTTTGTTTACTTATTGATGAATATTATTGACAAGTATTGATTATTGATTTATTGTTGTTAGGTAGACATTTCTTCATTACAGGTCCTCATGAAGGAATGGCTTCCGTCTCTAATTATCTGAGTCCCTATTAGCTCTTACAAAGATCCATCGGAGGACCTCGTGATTTGTAAGTGGTTGTAGAGATTCTATGGACCTGAACTCTGTTATTGTGAATTATATTACTGAGGTTGGAGTTCATAGTGTGGTGGGTAATATGTGTCTGTGTCCCACAAAATTTACAACGCTTCCGCTGGATCAGCAGCAGCAGTGTAGAATCTGAGGGTGTTATAAAAAAAGACCAAACAAATCAGGAAGGGGAGGGGAGGGGTAGGAAAGTAAAGAATAAATGGGGGATGAGTAAGGAATCCTTGTGGATATATGAGGAGACCTTCGTGGGACGTCGTTACCTGACCCTACCTTACCGCAACAACTAGCCGCACCCGCTTCGCGGGTGCCGCTGCGCGGTTTGAACCACCGCCTGGAGACACTGCCATGTGAACTGGAGAGCGCTTGGGCGGAGAGGCTTGGTCATCAGCACAGGCGTGTAGCGCCGCAGGGACTCGCTTTCCCAGGAGTCCCTGCCTGACCTTTGCCAGCTGGTCTGCGCGCACCCTGTTAGCCCCGCCCACTGGCCGGCACACAGCTTAAAACCAACTTCCTTCCCTGTTGCAAGTGGGAGCCCTTGTGGATATATGAGGAGACCTTCGTGGGACGTCGTTACCTGACCCTACCTTACCGCAACAACTTGCCACACCCGTTTCGCGGGTGCCGCTGCGCGGTTTGAACCACCGCCTGGAGACACTGCCCTGTGAACTGGAGAGCGCTTGGGCGGAGAGGCTTGGTCATCAGCACAGGAGTGTAGCGCCGCAGGGACTCGCTTTCCCAGGAGTCCCTGCCTGACCTTTGCCAGCTGGTCTGCGCGCACCCTGTTAGCCCCGCCCACTGGTCGCCTTCATACGCTAACATAAACGCGACAGGCACTCGCTGCGCGAGAGCGCCGGGCCCGTTTTAGCCCGTTCTAGACCGAGCTAGGCTGGGCTGGGCCGCCCCTCTTGGTCCTATGATCCGGTTGACAAGTTTCCAATTTAAGGTATTGTTACTTCTTTGCTCTTTGGAAACCTTGACATTTGTACCCCATAATTGTTGTGTCAATACATTAGCTTAACAATCAATCATGACAAGGGGGTCCCGAAGTAGAACAGCAATGAAAACTGCATCAATCACCGGACCAATTGATCAATTCATTTCGAGAACTAATGAGGCCATCGACCTGAGTATTTCTCTGCTGGAACGAAGGGTGTCACAAGACTTGGCAATTGCTAGGAGATCCTCCATGTGTCCCTTAGCGTCTGCATTATCCCCACTTCAATCTGTATCGCCCATTCCGGTGCTATTGCTTCTAAATGTCACTACAGAGGTCCACTCTATCCCGAAATCAGTGGATTTGTCAGCTACTAACCTTACCTCTGATCTTGACTCTACGGGGAATCTTGAGAAAACCCCAGACCTACAGCTAATTCTATCTGAAGACAAAGGCCCTGAGAATATGCCCAAGGGGGCAAAGGGTGGCGCTATACCAAAACAGGTCAAAAACAAGAAGGGCAACACCAAAAAACCCCAAAATACACTCACAAACAAGAAAGGGGCAACTGCCCCATTGCCGTTGGGTGCCCCAAGTGATTCTATCACCCCACTTATCAACTCATTAGATCCTTCGGTAAAACTAATAACTACGGGTAAGGAGGGTGGTATTTGTAGCTCTTGTAGTTTCTGTAGTGCTAATTCCCAGCTTTTAGCAAACATCAGGGAATTATTAAAGCACTTTTTGCAACCGCTAAAACGGAGTATAATGTCAATTGAAAAACAACTTGCAACACTCTCCCAGAAGCCCTTGATTCAATATAGCCTGGGTCAAACCAACCCTGGGGCAGGTATAACAAAACCTTCTAGAGCAGGAACACAAGGGGCTCTTTTAGATGGTGGAGCTAAACCCTTTAAGGCGACTAAAGCTCAAACCTATTCAAACTAAGCCCAAAAAAACAGAAACCCCTTTATCAATTATTCCTGGGAGTGGGTCTGTGGCCGAGACCAAGGTCACCAATTCTTCTACCGGGTCTACCATCTCCCAGCCCACCCCCACCCAGTCAAGTACTAATAAGTGATTAACTCAGCTCTTGAACCAAAGGCCCACCCTTCCATCAATGCCCCAGCACCCACCATCGAACCGACCGGAAGAGGGAAAGAGGGGTCCCAAGTCCAAACGTCCTGTCCACCTACCCCCGGAAGCTTCCCCCATCACTGTTATTCTTACTGGGGTCCCGGAACTGCCTATAAATAAAGAGGAGCCGTCCTGGTCCCTTAGGAATAAAGTCTCACAGTGGCTTAGCATAAATAGGTCCTTACAACCCCCCATACAAGCCGTATTTCAGCAGCGCGTAGAGCCTCGTGGATCGGGGCTGAACCCAAAAGTATTCAGGGTGACTGCATCATTGTAACCTGTGATGACCCAGATATTGTGGACCATATTTGCTCGTGGCCTGCCTTGGACAAGAAAGGGGGGATAGATGCCTATCACCTTTCCTTCTTTTATCCACACGAGCGTAGCCACCAATACCCGATAGTCCCAAAATGGGTGCAACCTTCGGAGCGTAAGCAGCTGATAGCCCCAAATTGGGCGCAACCACCAGTGCGCCAGCACCCGATAGCCCCAAACTGGGTGCATCCACCTGAGCGCCCATATCCGATAGTTCCAAATTGGGTACAACCTCTAAAGCGCCAATACCCGCCAGCTCCAAATTGGGTGCAACCATCTGAGCGCCCTTGGAACTATGCGGGTTCCTGGCACTCCCAGGGGAATAGGAGGAGTGACTGGGAACATCGTCCACGGTACCCCAGTAGTGACTATCATTTAACGGGGGGTGGAGAGGCATTCCGGTTAGCAAAAGATACAATTGCCTGGATATGGTCGATTGACCGTCAGTTATCCCCTACAGTAATAATTCTACCCAGGGGGCATCAGGGCGAGATGTGAAATCTAGGTATACCTCTGGTACTTATTCTGAAACCCCCACAGAATCAAATGCAGCCTCCGACCCAAACATTTTCATACAGACAGTGGGCACTCCAAATCAAGGTAGTACATCTGATATAGAAGAAGTTCTATCAGTGGACCAACAGGAGTCTCTGGTAGTGGTTACAGGCGTTAAGTTGGGAGCCCCTGATGTAATGATTGCCCCCCAACGAGAGAGCAATATCCTAACCTCAGCTGTAGCAGTTGGGTACACAATTTTTACCTGGAATATAGCTGGCATCGCAGGTAAATTGAATACCCCATTTTGGAACGAGTTTACTGGGGCCGGTCATGACATAATCTGTCTCCAAGAAACATGGTGCCAAGAACCTATTTACGTAGAAGGCTACTCATCCTTTAGTTTAAATGCTTCTAATTCCCTATCAGGCAGAGCTAAGGGGGGCCTACTGCTACTAATTTCCAATGAGTTGACTAACTTCAAAATTAAAAAATACTCTACTGTAGGAACACACAGTCAGGTGCTACGGTTGGAATCTAACAAGGGTAGAGATCTAATCCTTGTCAATTTTTACAATAACAATTTTGACGCTTCCAGGGGAAATATCCTATTCCCACTGGAAAGTGAAATCAAAAGGGTACTGGCATCATCATGTAGACTGGCATCCATTCTATGGGCTGGTGACTTTAACATTCAGCCATGTCCTCTAGTACTGGGTAACCCCTGCGGTTTTAGAAAAGAGATTGGTAACGGTGGTGTGGTAGACAGTTCGGATTGTTTGCATTTTCCACACTGTAATTATGGCACGATAATAAATAAACTGTTAGTCAAATTAGACCTAGATCTGCTTAGCTGCAATAAAAATAAGTCCAATCTCACCTGTCCCACATTCACTGGTAGGAATGCCAACACCAACATAGAACACATTCTGCTATCTAACGATAGTGAATATACCAATCTATGGGTTAAGGAAGAAACCCTTAGCGACCATAATAGTATCTCCTTGATTCTACTGGGATGGAGTACAAAGTCTCCCACTAAGGAATCCTGCACCAAGGACATAGCCCCCACGAGACCGAACGGCCCAAGGATTAAATGGGCCGGAATTGATCCAGTGAAAAAACACAAGGCGGTAGTGGATAGGTGTAGTAATTAAATTTCTTATTGCCTGGGAGATGTCATCAATCCTACAACCCTACTTTCGAGTTTCATTAGGATGAATGTAAACATCGAAGGGATTTTCACAAAGAAACAGCCCAAAACCAAAGTAGTTAGGATGGGTTGGTTTGATAAACCCTGCACCTTGTCCCTTCGCGAACTAAAAAAAGCACTAAGTAATAAACCTCGCAATACCATCAACATCAAAATATTGAGTGCTAACTACAAGGTGGCTCTTTCCAATAGGAAAAAGGTTCTGCAAGAAGAAGCATGGCACAATTTAAACGCAGCAGCTGAAACACTAAACAGTAAACTTGACTGGGAAACCATCAATAGCCCTTTTCTAAATACAGATGGCATTCCGGAATTAACATCTTACGTTGCATGCAACGCCTGGATTGAACACTTTTACAACATTTTTAATCCTGAGGGGAAGGCCCTAGAAACCCAGGTCCTTAAGGTTTCTGCTTGGCTGTTTTTACGATTAGGTATAAGCTTGGATGAGGTCTACGAAGGCCTGCTTAACAGTAAAGGAGGAAAGGCTCCGGGTCCGGACGGAGTACCCATAGACCTACTCAAAACCGAAATGAACCTATGGGCACCTATCTTAGTGAGGGTCTTCAATGCAGCAGCAGAGGGCCGCCTTCCACCATCTTGGGGACAGTCGGTTATAATACCGTTATTCAAGAAAGGCAGTAAATCGTAAGCGTGCAATTATCGTCCTATTTCTCTGCTGGATGCATCAGTCAAGGTAATGAGCCGTATTTTGTTGAAGAGACTGGAAACCTGGGAAAATGACAAGGCTATTTTAACCAAGGTCCAATACGGATTCAGGAAAGGCTTGGGGACACTAGAACAATGTGTAAATCTAGAGCTCCTAATTAACAAATATACGGAAGTCAAGACTGGTAGCTTGTTTCTTTGCTTTGCGGACCTGAGCAGCGCGTTTGATCTGGTTGATCACTCAATACAATGGCAGGTCCTGATAGACATGGGCGCACCAAAGGAGATTGTACACTTTCTGGCCAGGCTTTATGAGAGGCTTTCATGCAAGGTGCGGTATGGCCCCCTAGGCGAATGCACCCCTTTCTTCAAAGTTTCAAGAGGCCTTCGCCAGGGTTGCGTACTGGCCCCCCTTTTATTTTCTCTTTTCATCAACCAAATTGATTCCACTCTGTGCCAGATTTCCGCAGATGCACCATTGATAGGAGGTAATCCGGTCCCAATTTTATTGTATGCGGACGACGCTGTGCTTTTGTCCCGCACACAGATTGGTTTACAGCGTCTTATTGACAGTTTTATGTTGTTTATCGAAAGTAGGAGACTGTTAGTAAACAAATCCAAAACCTTCGTAATGTCTTGCGGGATGAAAGCCAAGAAAGCCAAATCCAGTTTCTTCATTGATAAAGTTAAAATGACTGAAGTTAAAACCTTTTGCTATCTGGGCATCACCTATGCAAGTAACGGGTTGTGGCAATCCGAGTTTGATAATATCAGTCTAAAAACAGCGAGATCTACCAACAGTATTTTTAAAATTTCTTCCAAACTTGGGGTGAGGAGTATCAAGGACATGATGAACATTTACAATGTAAAGTGTGTCCCATCAGCATTGTACGGTGCGGGGGTGTGGGGACACTGCGTTGGTTCTTCCATACAGAGAGATGAAAACAAGTTTTTGAGAAAATTGCTATGTGTACTGACTTCGGCATCTGTAGAACTGATCCACGAAGAAGTCGGAATCAATCGCATCTCGGACCTAGCTGCACTGCGTCCCCTGCTGTTATGGCGTTCAATCTGGGCCAAAACTGAATCAAAATTTACCCAGGAGATAATTCTTGATTGCCTCAGGCTGGACCATTCCCCACGTATCAAGTGGCTTAAGTACATACACTACTGGTTTCATCTTTTATTTCAGGTTGATATACTCCTCGATCCTAAATCTGTTGTTTCTATTCCCAAAAGAGACGTAAAAACTGTTTTTTAAGCTATAAGAAGGAGTGTCACGATAGGGTGTCTGGAACGTTACAATCTGTAATGTTCTATCGGGACTGCAATCTAAACTCCGGTTTCCAACCTTACCTTTCTGGTGTTTCACGCAATTCCCATCGGTTTGTTCTAACGCGGCCAAGGTTGAGAATCG
Organism: Lissotriton vulgaris; assembly: GCF_964263255.1. Taxonomy (NCBI): domain Eukaryota; kingdom Metazoa; phylum Chordata; class Amphibia; order Caudata; family Salamandridae; genus Lissotriton; species Lissotriton vulgaris. The sequence goes on from NC_141697.1 coordinate 1,040,500,446, forward strand.
TTCACCATCTTGTTGCATTCCCTGTAATGAAAACCAGATCTGATACCGCATGCCCTTGCGATAATATTTCACGCCAGAGTTGTTGCCATTTTCTTTTGTTTTGCAAATTTTATCATTCTTATAGGGTATTATATTTAAAACCCATCTTTTTAAAAAACAACGTTCGCTCTACGAAGAACGCTTTACAACTTTTATGTTCTCTAAAGGATCTGGATATCTGTTTTTTCGTAGCATCATATATACTAAAATGTACAGCTGCCAGGAAAGCCATTGTTACCTGATACATTTGACTGTGCTTTGTCATTAATCATGGCCTCCTGTCTGTAGATTTGTCTGTATATCTGTATGTACCATAAATGAACTTTGTCTATATTAGGAAACAGACTGGGTATCATCCAAATCCTAATTTTTTATTGGTCAATTTGAGTTTTTATAAATATTATATACTATGTCTATATGAAATTTTAGGAACTTATGTAATATTTGTATTTGTTCTGCTTGTATGGTTTGTTTTACAAATCGAATAAAAGCTTTTGAACTGAACTGAGTAAGGAATCCGTACACAAGACGAGAGCAGGAAAACACATGCATTCATATGGAGCGCTAAAAGAAAAAGAAAAAAGGTTTGCTGATGGAACACACTGTAAAAGATGGATATCATCCAATCGAATGGATTTTCAAGACACTATGCTACAGCGGGAAGCACAAACACATGAAGATAATGGAAAGTCATCAAATAAGAAGCTAGCAAATTAGATTGACAAGAACTACAGGCCAAGGTCTGACCATTCTTAATACCTCTTCAATCACGCATACTGCAATAAAAAGTATAGTTAAAAGACAAACCAAATTATTCTCAAAGACCACGGACTTGCAAAACATCAAGTCTACACCGCCATTAAGAGCCCTGGCAGTATCATATAACAATGACAGCGAAGCTGGATTCCAGGTACAACCTTACCTCAATAGTGCAATTGGGAAAGGTTGCCTGACCCAAATCGTGCGAGCAAGGATGCTGGCATTACACATTAAAGACTTTAACCTCAACTGGTCACTGCTTTCCCAGATAGTTAAGTGTAGGCTTTGTGCTACAAATCGGAAACTCTTCTACATCTAATTTGTGGCTGCCCCACTTTGCTTGACTCCCGGCGATCTGAACTAAAGGCACTCTTTTTACCTAATGGTATAAGGACATCCAATCAGGCAATGAACTGGATTTTTAGCACCATGGTGCCCCTCGAATTGGCAAGAATAGGTCAATTCTTTAAAGCTGTGCAAGACTCCTTTACAAACTCACAACAAAGCATTGAGCTAAATGTGAACCGATAACTCCTGGGTTTTGTATCATGGACATCAGGTATTGTTGAGTTTGGTCACTTTGCACTGTCTGAGATGGACTTGGTGAGGTATTTTACATTTTTTATTAAAAAAATCTCAAATTGGAATAATTATAACAGTTTGCAAATAGTTAAACTATGTGGCATTTAACTAAAACTGCTTGTATAATTTGAGCTTTTAATTTTTTTGTTTTTGTTTTGGGTACTAGGCTTTAGCGTAGTTATAGGGACTTGCAAGGAATTACCATTCTCTTTGTCATTTTGTATATTATTTCTTTTTTCTTACTTTTAAATGTTTTATATTGTCATGGTTTTAAGTAATCTATACAATAAACTTTGTATTGACTGACTACAGGTCAAGGTAAGCACAGGGCATACCCAAAACCCACTTTACGTATTTGTATTGTCCACAATAGGTCTTCAACAAAAGACAACTAAGATGTCTATAGGTCAATACCTAGAAAAGTACTTCTAAGCTATGTAGAAAGGACATTGCTTGTCACCTCAGAGTGTTACCTTATAAAGGGAATCAGCCCATGAATCTGCATACTTTAATGTCACAGAACTCGCCTGTGATTTATAAGGTTTAGCAGAACCTACTTTATTCTTTGTAGTGTCAAGAATATTATTGCTTAAAATAGCCCATTTCGTCACATTTACATCTGAAAATAGAGGTGAAACTAGTAGAAACTGTTATACCATCTTACATGCTCAATTTCTTCCTCAGAAAAAAATCAATGAAAAATCCAAAAAATGTAGTTATGGTAAAAGTGTTTAAATCCTGAAGCTTCAAGTTGGCAATAACATATGAAGACAGCATTTAGATATTTACACAATATTATTCTCCTTCCATGTCTCACAATATTATCAGAACAAGTCTTCCTGCAGGAGTCAGGCATGACAAAACTAGAATAGAGGCACAGAAAATTATTTGAAGCCCCGCTGGCCATGGGTGAGGTCAACATGGCTACAGCGAAAAAAGGATATGGACAAGACCACAGACTGGGAAGTGCTTTTTGTCACATAACTCCTCCAGTTTACTTTAAACATGCATGGTGGTGATTCTCAAACCCAGCCAAGACCATGCCACATGTAGCTTTTATAGACCCATCTGAATGTGTAACATTGACATGGACATTCCAAACAAAATAATCAGTTATTATTAGGGGTTTTAATTAGACTTGTACATGAGGAGCAGTCCATGGTTATCTTGAGGTAAACCACCTGCAAGAACCCCTAGGCACCTCTTCTACAGCACATCTACAAATCCGGAATGGAACTCTCTTCTATCAGCAAGCTACTCAGATGCAGAGGAAGCAATCTTAGTTTGGAGTATGTTGGTGGCTGTTGCAAGGGATGTGCTTCTGTCCTAATGTTATTATCTGGTGAGACTCATATACCAAAAGACAAGGCTACAACAGGAAGTCTCATCTTGAAAGCTGAATTGTAGAAAGAGATCCACTAGGAAAGCCTATAATTGCCTATTCTGTCTGCAATGGCAACTGAACATGTAGTGGACTTCCAAAGAAAGGGATTAAGAAAAGAGGCATAACCCTTAAAAGGGTGGAGTACCTCATACCCAAATATTTTAATGACTGCTTACTGCATGCAAGGAACCCCATAGATGGAACCACCTACAGGTTACATGATGTGGACAGATTTAGTCTGGTTTCGGGTACTGGGACCTATGTGCCTCTTCTCACTTTGCCAAGTGAGGAAATCAAATAACACTGTCCTTCTGCTTCTCCAAGTGTCAAGGTTAGCACAGATTTACAAGTACCAGAGGATTAATATATATCACAGAAATGCAAGCTTGCAGAAACTTCACATATCGGTGTGCATTTTGAGCACTGAACAACTGACCAGTTTCTGGATGAATCTCCTACTTACAGTCATCGGCTTAGTGTCCCCAAGGGAAAAGGAAGAAAAGATGTTGCTTTATTTTCTAGCTAATTCAATATTTACTCCTTTTTTGAGGAATTTGACAGGGAATCAAGAAAGAGGAGGTCAGTTGCACATTGTGTTTAGCTGCTAGATGTGAGAATAACAGGGAGTTAGCTCCTGTGGTTGAGGTAAAATTGTGAAAGCTGCCAAGGACACTCAGAGGGTGGAGGTCAGTTACCACCGACTGAAGCTAGTTCCAAGAGCCCCAGTACACATGGCGAAGCCTAGGTAGCGCAAAAATAACTATAAAATGTTCCTAGAGAGGAATCAACCGTGGAAATAAATTGAAACGCACAGGACAAGTCATGCTAAAAGGGTGATTGAAAAACTTATTGTTTCTAGAAATTAACATGAGTGGATATTCAATATTTCCCATTCCAAATGTATGCACAACTTTGATAAAATTGTGATCCTTGCGCTCGGGTGTCTAGTTCAATAAAATAAATATATGAATTATAAGTCATCAAAAATGAAAAAAAAAACAAAGCTACTTAACTCATAAAAGAAAAATTGTATGTTTCTTTCTTTTAAAAAAAACTGACACTACATGTAGGTATTTCCAAGGCATATTGTTACCTTATTATTGACTTTCATTATCTCTGCTACCTTTAAGTTTCAGAAATATAGATTTTAATTATAATTTTTTTTTCTCCACAGGTATGTTCGCTAATTATGTTGTAACATGTCAGTCATTATATTAATTTGTCAGGTCCTTCCTTAGGACTAGAGTGGGCCATATTGTGTTGGACTGGGCTGCACAATTAAAAGATTCCACGCCTAAGGGGCTTGTGATCTTGAGTCTATTTTGAATTAGTTGATAGGTCGGTTCTTTGAATTAAACACCAAGCCAAGTTTTATGTAGCTCTTTTATCTGATGTGTTTTGCGTTCTAGGGTTGTCTGTCAGACGGCACCCCAACTGGGACTTTTCGCAAAGGAATATGGATCCCAGTTTGCATTTGTGGAGTGTTCTCCCCCAGGAATGGCCTGGATGGAAATCACAAGAAAGAAATGATTATTGTGCCCATCATCACTGAAGGTCAATATTCGGTCTGTTTTGTAAATGCTTTCTCTTGAGGGCCTGTTAATGCACAGCATTCCCTTCTCTGTGCTAGGTATTTTATTCAAAAACATGAATTATTTTAGATTGGCTGCAAATTAAGCCGCCCTGGAGTCCCTGCTTGGTGACTGAAGAAACAGCTGTTGGGTCCCAGTCGCAGGCAGCCACAACTAATGAAGAAGGATAGCCCTGGATGAACTAAATAACCTGAATGAATTGCCAATTACTACTATATTTACGCACCAAAGATTATTAAAATAATAAAGTTATATGTTGATTGCATCATGCACATTAAACATGCAGCAGTAGCATTGTCGACTTACATCGCCTGGCGCCACCACATCATTGCAAAAGTAGCAGCCAAGTTTGTAGCCTGGGATGTTGGAGAACAGTGATGAGCCCAGGGGATCCGCGGAACCGGAAGCAAGATTCTGACTGGACTCCTCCTCCTTCGGTTTCTTGAGCCCATGTCGCATTACCACGAATGTGTCGAATCCCAGGGCGGCATTGATAACTAGCTATGAATTTAAATGAGGAGAACAAACACACTCAGTACATTGGAAGTAGAAAAGAAAATAATTTCCAGTTAGATTGCATTAGGTAACAAAGTAACAATAAATGGAGGTGCAAATGCAATCACTCAAATGTCAGCTATCTTTATTATAAATACAAACAATTTAAGTGATGACTTAGAAAACCATTATCGTGCATCTAATTGTTTGATGTGCTAGTCACAAGAATGATAACATACTTTACTAGAATTCATTCAAACGTAATCCCTTCAATCCCACATTTGCAGTTTTAATATCCTATCAATGTAACTTTCTATACGAATTAATCAGGTTCTCATTTCTAGGTTTGTGCCTGCCAAATAACACTGCCTTTGACTAGAATGCCCAGGTAGCAAAGGGGATGGGGCATTCGCAATGTCTCTGAAAGAGGAGCTGGCCTCCTAGAGCCTAAATAAAGACCTAAACCTCAAAAATAAGTGTAAATTCTTGAACCCAAGGTCACCTCGAGTCCTCAAGGAGTGTTTTTTCCCCTTTTGCCTCCTCTTTCGTTTGTTTATCTCTTGTTATTTTCCTTCTCTTTCTTTGACATTACCACAATTTCTCCTGGGACATTGTTTCTGTTCACTGTTTGTTGTTCAACATTCCAGCGCGGTTTGCAACCTTCTTTATAAGGGTATTTCCTATAACATAGGCCCCTTTGATCATTGTCATTTTGTAGTATTTTGACTTATTGTGCACTAGTTGTTCGCCTACAAGCTGTTCTTTATTCCTACCGCTCATTTCAAGGTTTATAACCTCTAGTATGTTATACAAAAAATGAAAATACCCCTATAAATGTTATAAAAAAAGGCATAAAAAGGAACCTTTAGCACTCCCCCCCCACAAATATTAAATATGTCAAAGTAGTTGTGCTCTCTGAGCATTTGAAAAGCCAGAAAACTAAAGTGTGTAACTAAATAAAACACTTGTAAAGTCCACAGATGTTTTCCAATGAACGTTTACACAGGTGTTGTGTTTTGAAATATGCAACTATATTCCAGTTGTATGAAGGATACACTAAAATATATGAAGCGTGGTTAAATGCCCCTATCTTCACTTTATCACAAATATACGTCCCTTTCAAGTCCAGAGCTATGGCAGATGAGTATTCTGTGGCAATCGATATACAATCAGGAATAAAGAAAAATATTTAAGTTATGGGGGGGCAATTGCCAACTGTACTACCACCTACCTATGGCATGTTGTCTGTGAATGACGCGGAGGGTCACATCCAGCTTATGAAATGGTTGTGAAATAATGTTTAGAATATCTATGCATAGCAGATATGACTTCTTCCAAACGTCTCTTTAAACGAGTAGGTACAATGGATGATGTAACTTCGAACTAAACACTCGACAGCATGGGAGATGAAACAAGAGTTCGTCATCACGTGACCCAGATGATATAATACAACACCTCGCCGGAAGTAACCGTAGGAAGGTTAGCCAGCAATCGACTATGATTAGCTCTACCGTTAATTTTCGAATGGTACCTCCTAGTTTTCTAAAACAAATGCACATAACTCCACATTTGAAACAAAGCACCAAAGGCTGGAGATAGCATACCACAACATTCTTCTTCTAAGACAGACAACACAATGAATATAATATATCTGCAAACAGATATGCACACAACCTAGTCCCCCATCTCATAAGTAAGGGCAACAAAAACATAATTACACTGTCCTTCGTTATGGGGTAACACAGATCCATGGAATCACATGGCAACCTGCACATCCAATTGCCCATTAGAGCAGACATTGATTATTTTACGACTGGGAATGCATCTAGGTCAGACGTTTAATTCCCTAACAAACACACCTCAAGGCTCTGGAGAGATTCCAAACGTCCCTTCCTGCCATTCACACTGGATTTTCACACCTTCAGTTTAATCCGCGTTATCGACTCCGGGCATTGCATTTTGTTACCAGCAGCACCTAAGCGGACATCGTCCTGAGAGATGCACGTGGAGTCAACCTGTATGCCTGTATTCGTTCATGCTTACCTTTTAATTAATTATTAATAGGCAATTAAGACTTAATACAATCGTTCCATTGAGTTACTCCATCACCCCTTTTGTCTTCAGATGGCAGACTCTGGATGCACCGGTGCTCAAAAGCAACAGGCGGGGGACCGGCCCGAGACCTACCCAAATCATCCCTCCCCCCCAAAATGGTGATTCTTTTAAGGGAGACAGAGACACTCAGACATCATCACTGCATTAGAGAATATACAAATCTCAGGGCGTATTTATTACAATCCACATAAACACAACATTTTATATCAACAAAATTATTCAATTATCCAAACTTTCATGTGACATTTACAATATTTACATCAAGAATGCTTTGATTAGAGGAACTAATACAGGTCATCGCCTAGCACCAGATCCTCAAAAAGGAGTCATGGCTGGCCACCTCGCCCAGGCACCATTGCATTGACTATTCCAAATGATTCGGGACCGTGGTCCCGGTGCCGCAAGTTGCATCTCACAAGGCAAACTCACCTGCCCCCTCAAAATAGAGGGAGCGTGGGCAAGCATGAAAACTGGACCCCCAACATACCATGCCAGAGCCACCCAAGAAGGGATTCCCCCTGGCACCCAATGGGATGGGCCTGGGTAACCGGGCCGTACCTTGGTCCCCTGCAGACGACATCCCCTGACATTTTCCGGGGCCATGTAATGAAGCACTGTGAGTGGCTAGGGACAATCGCTGTAGCGGGAGCCCCAACCCCTTCTTTACACCCCCATGGCAACCCCAACCCCGCTTTTAAGCCAAAGGCTTTCTAATTCTGAATTTGCTTGCACTTCAATTACTGATGCAAAGATTGTCCACCTGTTTTGTGACCAGACATGAATTCTTCCCCAACGCCACAGAAAAAGACTGTCTAAGGAGATAGGAGGGTGGGAAAAAAGGCAGCTTCACCCACGCGTTCCAGCAGCAGCAAGGTCCAGGGCGTGGGGACAGCAACAAGGTCTTAGGGGGCAGACAGGCAAGGAAAAAAAAACAAGTACTTGTGTGGGAATGGATTCCCCCTTTAATCCTCACCTGGCCGCCCCCACCACCACCCAGCCGACCCCCTTCACCCCTGCCGGCCTACTGGCCAATCACCTATTGTAGGCGTCCTGCCCGAAAAAAATTCAAAACTGTGGCACCACTGTTGGCGCCGTCCGGCACCAGTCCGAACGGCCCGCACCGGTCTTGGGGGCTCGCCCCAGTTGGCGTTTCCCCCTGGGCCAATAGAGGAGTTGAACTCCATTATGTGTTACATCATTCTAGGAAAGTCTTTCTTTTGGAATACTCTCTCCATAATATTTAACTAAGGCCTACATGAAGCATAAACAGGTACATGCATCATTGGTGCCGTTTGCGATTCCTTAATTGCGAAAATTAAGGAATCGCAATTAAGGAATCGCAAACGGCAATGCATCAAAAAATCGCAAAAGTATTAGCGATTTCTTAATTTTCCTTATTTGCGATTCCTTAATTGCGAATCGCAAATAAGGAAACGCTTTACATTGATTCCTATGGGCCTAGAGGCCCATAGGAATCAATGGGAAGGCATTCTCATTTTGTGAATTCGCAATTAAGGAATCGCAAAATGAGAATGCAATTTCAAGGGTGCAGGGGGGGTCCAAAGGACCCCCCTGCACCCCTGGAATGTCATGTAAGTACATTTTACTCACACACATGTCCCAAGGGCATGTGTGTGTGTAACATGTACCCTTCAAAATTGCGAATTCGCAAATTAAATTTAATCATGCATAGCATTTAAGGAATCGCAAAATTTGCGATTCCTTAAATGCTATTGCAATTTGAGAAATCGCAAAAAATTGTGAATTCTTAAATTGCAATACATGAGAAATAAATGATGCATCCCCAAAAAGTGATTTTGGAATCGTAAACGGCTGAATTTTGCGATTCGCACCGCTTGCGATTCCAAAATCGCTTGATGCATTTGCCTGGTAGTGTTTATTACCACACACACCTCTTAACTTCTCCCTCAGTACCTCTGCCAACCTTAGAGAAATGAATGGCTTGGTCCCCATCAAATGATCCTCATCGCAATGTGAACATTTCAAGCATACACAAAGTAACTTTTTGTTATAAGGATCGCTGGGAACAAATAATAATAAAGAAGCATTGCAAAGTTCATAGGGTTTGCCTTTAAAAGTCAGCAAAAAATCTACTGGCTTTGTCAATCTTTCCTTGGTTCTGTTAGTATTAGCACACATGTCATAGTGACTGCTCATCCCTCACAACGCATGCACATGCATGGTGGCCACGTCAGAATACTTTTGTTTGGCAGTAAAACCATTCCACATGCTTCTGTCTTTGTTGTGACAACAAACCAGATGGAGCAAGGACTCGTTGAAAAGAGACTTGCTTGGAAACAATTCTCTCATATAACTCTTAACATTATACTTATCTTGTTTTGTGTAAATAATATGCACTTCATTACATTTATCTAGCATAAGAGAAGCTTGCGTACGTGTTTTATTAACAAGTAACTCGAGTGAACACTAAAATGGCCGCGAACGCGGGAAATTGCATTGAGCATGCGTCAACTACGCCAATGTAGTGATGACAAGCTTTTGCTTGGAGGGAATATTCTGCACTTGCGAAGACGCATCTAAAATGGCTGATTGAAAACTCACATGCTAAACATCTGCTTTGCTTAAACTAAATGTGCTATTTTACTAATTGCTAATGCAGGGAGAGCATTTATAAGTAAATGGGATTAGAGTAGAGGTAGGTGGTATACAGTGAAATCATTTTACTTTGAAATGAATACTTTTCTTTTTGACTTATCTTGTTAGTTCGTATTCGGGCCTCCATCAGAGTCTGAAATCTAAATCCCATGTGATCATAAGACATGTGCAGTCTAAGAGCCAGAAGCTGCATGGACATCCTTGAATGCTATCCAAAAATAATGAAAGGCAACATACCATAAGAACCCTGTCAATGTCCTGAGAAAGGATGAACAATGTTCAAAATGAATACTTTATATTGATAAAAATATGGCTACGGGTGGGAATAAAGTTTAATGAATAAAAATTAAGGGGCGGGATTATTTGACAATGAGCTAAAGAGAAAATTAAGAACCATAGCATGGTTTGATGATCACCCCTTTCGCCTGTCCAACCAGAATTAGGAATTCTATGTAAAAGAAACATCAAGGGGTGGTACATGACATAAGTAAAGTATAATTGAGGTAGTTAGTTAGTTAAGGTGTGCAGAAAGACCGAAATGGTGCAGAGCTCGGGATGCTGTCGGAGTGATGAGCAAATGTTGAATGAGACTCATATTGCAGACTTAGACATTGATCAAAATTAAATTAGAAGAAGATCGCGAAAGAATCGAGGAGGGAGATAAGCGAAATAATTAAAATAGGATCACGGAAGAATCGAGGAGGAATATAGTGTCAGAGAGGGGTACGACGCAGACGTCGGATCTAGAAGAGGTCACCTATCCTGTCCTGAAACTTGAAGCAGTTGTTTCCTGTCCTGAGGTGCTTTTCTTGATTTCTTGGCTGAGAGGTCTGATCTTCACACCATCCTAGGTAAATATAATGTTCTGTAAATTTAACTTGTGCTGCTCTCTCTATCCTCTCTTTTCAAAGTACCGTCATTAAAAGTCTTATTAATTGAATCTTTCCCTTCCATGGTTGACGGAGGTCGTTCTGTATATTGACTTTGCTCACATGAATTTTATTTAGATAAATATTTAAAAACTTTCCTGAGTCTGTGGTTATTTCATTTACAGAGAAATTAGAATATATTCATGTAATTTCACCATCAACTAGTTCAACTAATGGTCCATTGACCAGAGGAAAGAACTTTTTGATCTGTGAAAGATTAGTTAAAAATGTCAAATAACTGATCTTGGACAAAACATTATAAAAATTGACTCCAGTGGGTTTAACCGGTCTTTGTGAGTGTTTATGGGCCCAAGGTGAGTATGAGGTATTAGAATATCCAAGGCTGGTTTACACACCGGATCAAACCTGTAACCATGTTTATGTTCTTTTTCCATGTGGTCGACCAGCGTTTTTAAAGCAGATAATATAAAATAAAATAAATTGCACAGGAGCGCCAAAAACAGAAGTGAACCACTACAAGCAGTTTGCAGCTACTAAGCATTTGGAAGAAATGTCAAATAATAAAATAAAAATGGTGAGTGGAACGTGTAGAGGTGCAGGAGGCGCTGCTCGCTCACAGACGAGTGGGTTGGTTAGAAGAAGACAGGGAGAGCCCAAGGAGAGAATCTCGGTGAATGAAACGAAATGAAAAAATGAATACAAAAGTATAAACAGGAGGGAGATTATATCCATTGTGTCACAGCAGCAAAAACAACTTCCTACATATCAGAACAAATTCCCCTTCCAGCTAAACAAGCCTTAGAATATATGAATCAAACAATCTGCTTTTTCCGCAGACGGAGCACAGGCCGCCAATCTTCAAAGGAACCTTTCAAATCAGAGTCTACACAAACCATGGAATAAACCGTGATATAGAAGTATTTTGCAGTCTCTAGCTCCCTTCCCTGTGAACGTGAAATTTGCTACTGTGGGAATAAATCCCAGACAAAAAAGATGTTGACGTTATGGTAAAATAAATAATGAACATAGGCAAATTGAGTTAATAGTAGTAGTGCAAAAACAATGCGCCAAATTAGTTACCTCCAATATGCCGATTTGAGCCTTTGAAAACTTTATTTGGCTATGAACAAGCCTACAGTGCACAAAACTGGCTACATTTAAATAGGCCAATTGTTCTTCCATCTCTCTTCTCAAAATAAAACTAGATCAATTAATTAGTTTGTGCAAGGAAAATGAAAGAGGGGATTTGTCATAAACCCCTTCAGAGGGCAACGGGGCAAGTAGGAGCTACATGTCCTAACGGTGGGGGTTGAGGCCTTTCACTCCTGAAGTTCTGGTGCTGAACCTACTATGGGTCCTGAGCAACTGGGCCAAGTACCCTTTCAGCACTTGACTCTCAGTAGTAGAATGAGTTGAGAAGTTCAAGGCATTCCGGCAAGGCAGCAGCCATAAAAATAAAATACCCCTAGTTTGAACCGTATCGGAAATATCACTGAGTGAGTGGGTGAGAGAAGCAACTCTGGCAATTATCAGGAGACCACTCCTTTGGAAATTCTTAAATTCTTACATTTCTCTCCTTCCTTTTTCAGTCTTTTGTATTTCCTTCTCTTCATCCTCCTTTGTCTTTTTCTCCATCTTTGCAAGCTTTCCTTTTTCCATTCCTTCTGTACTTTTTCCATCCATCTGCTCATCCATCCATCCTTTCGTCTCTCTATCTTTATTTGTATCCACCCTTTCTTCTCTTCATTCTTCATTGTCTTTTTCCTTCCTTTTTCGTCCATTGCCCCTTTCTGTTCCAATTTACCCATCCATATATCTTATGTTCCTTACTTCTTTTTATCTGTCAATCTACCTTTTCTTGCCATCCAATCCTCATTCTCTTCAGTCATTTATCATCCAGCCTTTCACCATCTACCCCTCCACCCTTCTCTCTATCTCTACATCAATCCATCCCTCCGTACTCCTCCTCATCTATCCTCCTCTACATCCATCTATCCATCCTCTCTTCATCTCTCCTTTCTCCTCTACCTCCCTTCGCCCTTAGGCTGTACAAGGCTGTTTTTTATCAGCTTCTTGAAGATGAGAGACTTTGATCAAAGTTGAAAGAGCCATAAAAACAACGGAAATGTTCTTTGTTGTAACAAATTACCCTCTGACACCTGTGCTCACTGAAGCTGCTGAAGTAGGGTGTTATTGACGCTCCTGCTTTCTGTGGTGTGGCATTGGGGACAGTAGATGCAGGTGTTGAACACAAGCTCACAACTCAAAGTATGTTAAGAATCAGTAATACATGATGGCCAATCAAATACTTGCTTTTATGAACAAAGGAGTATTTGTATACGAACACAAAGTGAAATACAGCATACACAAGTAATAGGTCAGGGTTCAAGTTTTCAATTGGCAGGTCCCTCTGTCCCACTTTGCTCTCACTAGCAGTAGTGGTTATTCCCCATTCACTATAGGCGGCATTCAGGTCAGACACCACTTGTAGCCAGAGTTTCAGAGTCTATCATAACAACTCGTAAGAGAGGGTCCGAGGGAAGTGTTTAATGACCAAACAGGCTAATACCCCCTGTGTAACTATCTAAATGACAACAAAGCCTGTAGGTCAAGTGAAGCTGAGAAATACCATTTAACACTGGTGAAGTATGCAGAAAAAAGTAATTCGAAAAAAGGGGACTGTCAACTGTTACTGATTAAGTCCTATCAACCCACCTGATGGCGGAGCCTCATCATCTAGGACTTCCGAAACCAGGTCTGTGTGCAATTACCCAGTTAGATATCAGCAATGCATCACAAGACCAAGGTATGGTTACCACAGTTGTAAGTCCTGATAGTGGGACTGATATGTGCAGTGCAAGAAATTCAAAAAAAGTGAAGTGCATTAAAATGGCTATCAAAGCAAACAAAGACCTTTAATACTGTTTGCCTGGATGTCAGATTAAAATAGTGGACTGACAGTGTGAAAGAATCACTGTGTAGCTTGCTTGGTGGAAATCAAGACAAAGATCTATACAGGGCCAACATGTTTCTGCCTTATCGTGAAGTATCACTGGCATTCGTCAGGGCCAAGCTATAATCTGCTACTGCAAAGGCACTATGATATGTGCTCAACTAAGAAAAAGAAAAAGAAAATGAACATAATAGTGATCAATTGGAAACCGTCCTACCACATCTTCTCAGTATTGTGCTGTTGATGCGATAGGTCATTCCCATCAGTTTATGGGAAGTGGACCTCACCTCACCCGGCAACTGCTCGGACGAATAAGGCCCCGCTCTGTCCGTCGGTACCTTGCGGCGAAATCACGAGCCGAAAGGGAGGCCTCCCTTTCGGCTCGTGATTTCGCCGCAAGGTACCGACGGACAGAGCGGGGCCTTATTCGTCCGAGCAGTTGCCGGGTGAGGTGAGGTCCACTTCCCATAAACTGATGGGAATGACCTATCGCATCAACAGCACAATACTGAGAAGATGTGGTAGGACGGTTTCCAATTGATCACTATTATGTTCATTTTCTTTTTCTTTTTCTTAGTTGAGCACATATCATAGTGCCTTTGCAGTAGCAGATTATAGCTTGGCCCTGACGAATGCCAGTGATACTTCACGATAAGGCAGAAACATGTTGGCCCTGTATAGATCTTTGTCTTGATTTCCACCAAGCAAGCTACACAGTGATTCTTTCACACTGTCAGTCCACTATTTTAATCTGACATCCAGGCAAACACTATTAAAGGTCTTTGTTTGCTTTGATAGCCATTTTAATGCACTTCACTTTTTTTGAATTTCTTGCACTGCACATATCAGTCCCACTATCAGGACTTACAACTGTGGTAACCATACCTTGGTCTTGTGATGCATTGCTGATATCTAACTGGGTAATTGCACACAGACCTGGTTTCGGAAGTCCTAGATGATGAGGCTCCGCCATCAGGTGGGCTGATAGGACTTAATCAGTAACAGTTGACAGTCCCCTTTTTTCGAATTACTTTTTTCTGCATACTTCACCAGTGTTAAATGGTATTTCTCAGCTTCACTTGACCTACAGGCTTTGTTGTCATTTAGAGAGTTTCAGAGTCACCAGAGCCTCAGGACTTTCTTGAGGTGGCTCAGGAGGCACCTGAGCCAACTCAGGGATAATAACAATATCCCATCAGGGTGCACCCCAAAATTCAATAAAAGATTACATGATTAACTTAGGGCAATGTTCAAAGCAGACCTCTAAAATGTTTAAACATTTAGTCGAACTTTCAGGGCTACGGACTTAAATTATCTACTCAACCTAATTTTTTGCACAATTTTGTTTCAAGTATTAGTCCCTCTACCAGCAGTGCTGAATTTAGGGTGGTGCAACTAGCAGCATTGCACTGGGTATCATGGGTCTGGTGCTACTGCACCTGCTGCACCATTCAAATCATGACCCTGTTGTCGGCAAGGTAACTGCACTTGTGGTTGCCTGTTTATGAATAAAATATAGTAATATTAGGTGTTCAGTGGGGTGCCTGGAGCTTTTGGTTCTGGTGCCATTACACCTGCTACACTATTAAAATCATGACCCTAGTGCTTGTTAGATAACAGCACTTATGGTTTGTTTAGTTGTAAAATATAGCAAAATTAGGTGTTTAGAGGAGCATTGACAACTTTTGGGACCGGTGCCACTGCACCATTCAAATAATGACCCTGTTGCCTGCAAGATAACTGCACTTTGACTGCCTGTTTAATAGTCCAATATAGTAATATTTGGTGTTTAGTGGCGTTGTGACAACTTTTGGCTCTGGTGCCCCTGAACCTGCTGCGCCATTTAAATCAAATCCCATTCAATTGCAAGGTAACTGCAATTGTGACTGCCTGTATAGTAGTAAAAGCTGGCAATATTACATGTTTAGAGGAGTTCTGACAACTATTGGGCCTGGTACCCATGCACCTGCTGCACTATCCCAATCATGACCCTGCTGTCTGCAAGGTAACTGCACTTGTGACTGCTGTTTAGTTTTACATTTTAGCAATAATCTGAGCTCAGTGGGGTGCCTTGAGCTTTTGGCTCCAGTGCCGCTGCACCTGCTACATCATTCAATTGAAGTCCCTTTTAACTGCAAGGTAACTGAAATTGTGACTGCCTATCTAGTAGTCAAGTATAGCATTATTATGTGTGATGAATTCTAGCAACTTTTGGGCCTGGTGCTACTGCACCTGCTGCACGATTCAAAGCATTTGAGAATACTTTTTATTACAAATCTCTAGACACCAAACATGACCTGTCTACCTTCTCCCAATTGTAAGTTACAGCTTATTAAATATAAATATAGAGGATGTAGCATTACGGCTAGAATGGTCGACGCTGGGAAACAGGATGTTGAGCGTCGCAGCCGAGACTCAAACCCGATGATTCTGGGCAAATCACTTAATCTCCCCGTCCCTACCAAAAATCCAAAAATGAATGTGTTCTCACATAACGAAACTGGTGCTATGTAAGGAGATCCGATACCTTCGGCTCTAGTTCGCGCTATGTAAAACTCTAAAATAAAAAAAAGAATTATAGTAACCCCAAAGTTATCCTATGGGAGAAGTAGGTCTTGCAGCAGTGAACAACTAATTTAGCAGTTTTACACTACCAGGACATGTCAAACTTAAAAATACATGTCCTATGCTTTAAATACACTGCACCCTGCCCTCTGGACTGTTCAGATGCCACCTCATGGGTGATCTAAATGTATTAAAAAGGAAAAGTTGAGCCTGACAAAAGGTTAATTATACCAGGTGGAAATGGCAGTTTTAAACTCCACACACAGGCTGCAATGGCAGGCATTAGGCCTTTTTAAAGGGCTACTTAAGTGGGTGGCACAATTCATGCAGAAGGTCCATTAGTAGCATTTAATTTACAGGTCCTGGCTACAGGTATTACCACTTTACTAGGGACTTACAAGTAAATGAAATAGGTCAATTGGTTGTAAGCAAATGTTACCATATTTAAAGGAGAGAGTACAAATACTTTAGGACTGGCTAGCAATGGTAAAGTGTGCAGAGTCCTAAAACCAGCAAAGCAGAAGTCAGAAAACAGGAAGGGTTGAAGGCAAACAGGGGAGAAACATGCCAAAGATGCCAAGTCTAACATGGTGATAGAGCCATGCCAGGAGAGCACATGGTTATGCCAGTTTTTGAGTTTGTTTCAAACTTCCCTCAAAAGTAGATGACAATTCCCATCATGGATGCTCCTAATGTATGTCCTGTGGTATATGGCGAGACATTAATATTATTATGGCTCAAAATAAATGGGGAGTTGGCTTTCAACCAGGTTTTATTGCTTCAGGACAAGTGGAGCCCCAAACGTTCTGACTCAGTCATGTTTTGCCACCCTATCAAACCTCGTAATTCCTCCATTAGAAGGGACAGGTCTAGGCTTGAATAGTGACACCAAAACATCAGCTGCAAAGAGGGACAATTTGATTGTATCAATCCCCAAAGTCGTTCCCAGAAGGGTGTTGCTGGTGTGCATCTGTTGTGCCAGCTGCTTGAGGTAAAGAGCCTAGTCCCTTGTTCAATGTGTGCCTGTTCCGCATCCGGGAGAGTAATGCAGACTTTGTAAATGGCTTATGATAGCCCAACATCACCCTGGAGATAAAGTGCTTGCCCAGGCCCTTACATCTCAGGGATTCTCTGAGGAAGGTGAAGTTCACTGAGACAAATGCATTTTCCAGCATCCAATGAGAGAAGGGCTGTTCCCTTCTTCTTTTATTGGCAACATCTATTAGGTGGATAACGTTCTTAGTATTGTCTCCCACAAGTCTATTAAGGATCACCTATTAAGGATCACCTATTAAGGATTACCCTTTCTTGGTCGGAGGAGATCAGCCCGGGTAATCTCTCTAGTAGCCGATATGCCCACCCCCTTTAGATGTCGAAGTGCTTCTGCCAGGTCCACTGGTTTAGCAAAATAGACAGCCTGCTAGTACTCTCTAAAGACCTCTCTCTCGTTCTGCTTCTTCGTAAGAATTTGTCTAGTCTTTTCTTTTAATAGACAGAATGTGAGATAGGGGTTTTCATTTTCTCAATTTAGAGGCCAGCAGGCACTATACTTTGCTTTCCCCTTCCAAGAATTTTTAAAAAATCTTATTCAGGCAATAATCTAAATTTCCGAATTCTAGCATGCATAATTACCCTTTAATGCCTACAATCTGACTCCAAAACGTACGTGACAAGGTTCTCTTGTGAAGTATTTCTAACTTTTGAAGATGGTGCTTCAGATCTAATAATACACACTTTTTGTTGTGTCTTAGTTATGGAAGTGCTTCCGATTACAACCTTGAGGGAGTCCCATACAATGAGTGTCTCTTCCCCAGTTTTGTTATGTATCAAAAACTCCTTGATTGAGGAGCGGTCATCGCTCTGGTGCCTCTAACTTTAAGAAGATGCGTGTTAAAATGCCAATAATGCAGTCTTCCT
Source organism: Lissotriton vulgaris (assembly GCF_964263255.1). Taxonomy (NCBI): domain Eukaryota; kingdom Metazoa; phylum Chordata; class Amphibia; order Caudata; family Salamandridae; genus Lissotriton; species Lissotriton vulgaris. The sequence goes on from NC_141697.1 coordinate 1,040,518,374, forward strand.
CCATTGATATGTGTGCCATCTTATGTAGCCTGTGGCGAAACATGGTCAGATAAAGACATAACTTCATGTTCGATCTTGATTATGTATTCTTTGAGTTACAGACCTCAGATTAACTCATCTATTCTAGCATAAGACTTGTGTGAAATGGAAGAATGAGAGAAATATACTTACCTATGACATGTTATCTGTCAACTATTCACAACACCTATGTCCTTCAGCCTCTGGTTTCCTGATTCCAAAAGGACTCTGCTCCCCACCACCCTCTGAATTACGCCCATCCTCTGAATGTAGTAGTAGTCTAGTTTGCTCTTTAAGATCAAATTCCAGACCCCCTGCTATAATAAGGGGACTCGTAGTGACAGTAAGAATCTCCTGGATGTCTTGTTTAAGAAATGCATCTTGCCCATGGTCAAGACATACACTGAAGCCAGAGAAAGCTCCCTTCAATTCAAGGTTCCTTGATGAGCATCCAACATCCTGCCTTATGTTTATGCATGTTGGCTGGGGTGTCCCTTAGTTTATTTTATAGTGACAACTGTGTATATGGTGAATAAGGAATATTGAGAACAGATGCTTGCAGAGGATATTTTGGTTGTATATGATATATATACTACATATAAATAACTGAAGACAGTGGGAGTAAATCGTCACATCATCAGAAAGATGGAGCTGACTTGTTTAGAACCACAAGTGCTGTAACAGTATACAGAATGTTGACGAGGAGGGATGAAGAAGGACTCACTTTACAAACATTCATATAAAACAACAGGGTATAGATAGATGGGATGTATAAATGAATGATTGCATGTATATGATAGAGTATTTAACAAAGTGTATGAGTTTCAGTCTTTTAAATATTATGATCGTTCATATTGTGTTTTAAGAGAAGGTTGTGTGCTATTAAACAAATGGATGTCATATGTTTGTCATATATTTAAATTATGATAAATAAATATAAATTTGAAAGATTCATTTGTGAGCGAAACAGTTTAGGTATAAGGAAACGCAGTCAGTAAGATTTTGGTGTCACATTATTAATTTGCTACTTCAGTTAGTTGGTCTTTGGGGGGGGGGGCTCTAATTGATTTAAGAGTGAGTAATATTGGACCCTATACAGTTGGAGCATGTTAATGAAGAGAGGAGTTTACATTTTGCTTGGTTGTCAAACAAATGTAAGAAGATAGGGTACTTCTGTCTTAACATGTGAACGTGTTACAAATAATGGGGTTACCCAAAAATCCACAGACCTGGGTATGATGCGGGAATGAAAGATAAATTGTCTGTGATTTCTTTAGATGCAAAATAAATTCAGAATATAACTAGTGTGTGTTGCGTAAATCTTCAACACTGGTATGCTAATATCCTCTGGGGAGACTATGTTCCAAGAATATAATCAATCACATACAATAAATGTAAAACAAGAGCGTCAAAGCAGTTTTCATCAAAGTACAGTCTCTTTATTCTATGTATAGGATCCAAATCACAATTTAGATACTCAAAAAAGGTTTCAAATGGGGAAAGGCGTGCTCGTGATAGGTAAGTGCAAGTGAGAGTGACTGGTTGGAAGAATACACAATTCAAATATTTTCAAAAGTCAACTGGTAAAACAGACCAGTACAAAGAGACCTGTCCAATAAGAAACATTTATACATTACAATTTTTGTATACAATTTATATGCATTAATGCAACGTCAGAAGATGGGCTGGGGGCAGGATGGTACTGGTATTGTGTGGGAGTAGAGTGTCGACATTTTGACTGGACTAACGCAAAGAGGGATATTTGTACCTCAGCTGTGAGTCTTCTTCAGGACTGGGTAGGGCAACCTAGGGATAGAAAGTGCTAAATTACTAAGGCGCCGAGAAACTCAATGAAGTTAGAGAGGAACATAGTGGTATTACTAACCTAATACATGTGCCGAGACGGCAACAGGGTATGCTTGAAAATTCAATCAGGTGTGTCGATAATTCCATCAGGGTCGGTGAGCTGTGTAAAACACCATGCTAAGGTTAATGAGAAGAAGAGAAACCGACTCTACCTGGTACTCAAGAGAAGGGGTTAGAGGATGACTCACCCACTGGTCGCAGTAGCTTCTGCTAGGAAGACAAATGTAGGGAGTCCACTGAACAGTCTTGTGAAGTCCTCTAGTACAGCCCTGGAATGGGGCATCCAATTAATAAGTACAACCCAAATTAATCAGGAATCTGAGGAGACAAACGTGTGGGTGGATATTACTATCCCACATGTGGAAACTGAGCTAAATAAAGAATGTACAAAATTCGTGCCGCCAGATTCAAACAAAGGATCTACTCGGGATCCTTGACCGGCGAGGGCCGCCCGATGTGAACTTTAAGTGCACGCTGGCAGGCCGCTAACAGGATATAACCCGCTGCCAGCTGCCAATTCATTCCGTGTTTGGATCTGGCAGCACGACTTCCGTGAAGCGCTTTGCGCTCTTCTAATCAGGTAATTGAGCAATGCAGGGGCATTGAGGGCACATTGGTGACCGTGTTTTTATCCATGCTGGTTATCAGCCTTTGGTTTTTCACTTGAGTTTAATTTTGTACATTCTTTATTTAGCTCAGTTTCCACAGGTGGGATAGTAATATTCACCCACACTTTTGTCTCCTCAGATTCCCTATTAACTCGAGTTGTACTTATTCATTGGATGCCCCATTCCAGGGCTGTACTAGAGGACTTCACAAGACTGTTCAGCGGACTCCCTACATTTGTCTTCCTAGCAGGAGCTACTGCGACCTGGGGGTGAGTCGTCCTCTAACCCCTTCTCTTGAGCACCAGGTAGGGCCGGTTTCTCTTCTTCTCATTAACCTTAGCATGGTCTTTTACAGAGATCACCGACCCTTATGGAATTATCAACACACCTGATTGAATTTTCAAGCATACCCTGTTGCAGTCTCAGCAAATGTATTAGGTTAGTAAAACCACTATGTTCCCCTCTAACTCCATTGAGTTTCTCAGCGCCTTAGTAATTTAGCATTTTGCCCTACCCAGTCCTGAAGAAGACTCGCAGCTGAGGTACAAATCACCCTCTTTGTGTTAGTCGAGTCGAAACATCGACGCTCTACTCCTACACGAGAACTGTACCATCCCCTCCCTAGCCAATCTTCTGACGTTGCATTAATGAATATTAATTGTATACAAAAATTGTAAAGTATAAATGTTTCTTATTGGACAGGTCTTTGTACTGGTCTGTTTTACCAGTTGACTTTGAAAATATTTGAATTGTGTATTCCTCCAACCAGGCACTCTTACTTGCACTTACCTATCAAGAGCACGCCTATCCCATTCCTTTCCCCATTTGCAACCTTTTTTGAGTATCTAAATTGTGATTTAGATTCTATACAAAGAATAAACAAACTGTACTTTGATGGAAACTGCTTTGCGCTCTTGTTTTACATTTATTGTATGTGATTGAATATATTCTTGGAACATAGTGTCTCCCCAGAGGGTATTAGCATACCAGTGTTGAAGTTGTAAGCAACACACACTAGTTATTTTCTGAATTTAACATGTGAACAGCCTGCCAAATTTCATGCAGATTCATTTAAGAGCCACAATGTTATTAGCACATGAAAACGTTACTGCCCCCAGTTTTACATTTTAGCCTCTTGGTGGATCTGCATGAAATCTGTCTCCCAACAGAAGAATAAACATGTTAAATGTCTGCCCAATTTAGTATTGATTACTCGTGTGATGCCAAAGCTATTAGAAAAAGAGTTTTTTTCCCCAACCCCACCCTTTTTCTGTGCCCCCTTAACGAATGTGCAAAAACTGAATATACCAAGAGCAATCAAACATGTTAAGCATATGCCACATTTAATGAAAATTTGTCAAAATGCGCTGAAGTTATAGGTAAATAAAAAGTATACCTTGCCAACTGTCATGCTATTAGCCCTTTATGGCCAGACCAGAACAAAGTTTAACCACTAACTACTGGAAACAAAGCCACTTCCTTGAGAAATTCCACTTTCAAGCCACGTTTGGCGAAGTTCCATTGAGTCTTTTGCTCTGTATCAACGAGCAAAGACTCCTATGGGAGATAAAATGGGAAATTTTACTTTTTTGATGCAGTTTTTATTGGCACCCACTTGGCCAGTCTGTGTGGAACTTGCCAGACTAAACTTTAAAGGCATGACTCACAAACTGCACTTTGTAAAGCATTTTGCAGTACTACTGCAGTACTACAAAATATACTACAAAGTGCTATTCATAAACGCACACTTTTGTAGTAATTTCAACTTTTGAGTACGTTTACTACTTTTCGGTTTTCACAAACTGCACTTTTGCAGTAGCTTACATGTTTGTAGTAACGTACACTTTTGCAATAAATCCATCCCTCCATTCTTTTTTATGCTAAGGTATTTAAGTACCAGTGGTTGGCCATGTGTAGTGATGGGTGTACTACAAAAGTGCAATTTGCTACAAAAGTACAGTTTGTGAATACAGAAAGTAGTACACTTACTCTAGAGTGGGAGTGTACACCTACTCAAACAAATAAGTTACCTTTGTTTTGTATTGAAGAGTATCATGCACATTCGATAAACGGCACCAACGTTATTAAAAAATAAAAATAGTGCAGCCTGCGCAATACATATAGGTATGTTTATTTGAAAATAAGGAAAACTATTGTTATAATTCCCGAAAACAAGAACTATAACGTGATGTCATTATTGGTTATACAGTAAATTATAAAGCAAACCTCCACAATTATCAAAATAGTCACTTAAAAAAAATGCACTAAACAAAAAATGTATCTTTTACTGGAGCCATAAAAAAGTGAAAGAAAAAGCCTGTCTATTTATGACATGTTGACACTGCCAGTTGTTAACTTAAAGTGAAGTGATTAACCTTCAACCATGATGGAAAGGAAATATTCATTCGTGCAGCTTTTAATTATGCAAAATAATGGCAGTAGAATAATATAGTAGTTAAGAATTCATGGTGTTAACAGTTACAGGGTTCACACTGTTAAGGGTGCCTCCGATAACCTCCCTGAAATGCGTGTAAGTTAATAAAACAGAAAATAAATACCTGTAATTACCCTAAAAAGGTCAAATCCGAACATATTATAATATAAAAATGGACTCATCTAAAGTATCACTTTTTAAAACCCACTCCTAACTGTGAATTGACAGGTCTATGCCTGAGGGCAACACTATCTAAAGCAAAATGTTATTGTTGGGACGAGAAAGTCCTCTGCATGGTAGCACAGATGTGTACCCCTACCTTGAATGACTTCAGCGGTGGGTTAGATCATAGCGTGATACTTTTGGCCCAGCGCGCATGATAATCCTGAGTTCACACTGAGGAGTAGGCCTTGTAAGTAACTGTGAGACCCAGGCCTTGACTCTAAGATCGGGAGAGAAACAGCAAGAGCACTCTCTAATCAACACAGGCCTATACTCCATGTCCTAAGACACGGGGTGTATACAGCCCTACTCAAGTAAAGTTCTTGAATATAGCGACCTGACGTGGCAGGATGTCATGGCTATTTTGAGTGTATGGTTGTAGATATCAATGGGAAACAGTCTAGATGTCCATTTTAAAACAGCCTCCAAAGGCAGCATCAGTCTACAGCTCATATTTCAGACAAAAAGGGAGTAGCCTCAAGCACAGAAGTGTGGGAGGATGGCTACAGGGACTCTTTAGAAATGCAGCAGTGACCTTTGTTAGCAAGAGTCTGCTGAACACACTCTTCGTGAGCACTGGCATGTTGCTGACGGTGGTTGGGAGTAGGTGAAATCGGGGCTCTTTATTGGTGCACAGAGGGAATTTACTAGTTAAGGCCTGTCTTTTTGTCTAGACACAGAGTATTACTGCAGAAGGCTAAACAAGGCTAAACATAGTCAGGTCTTGAATCTTTGCATTTCATGGTCCTTTTGTTTTGAAGCTTCAGCTTAGAGAAAGCATTTTCACTACCTGCTGTGAGATCCATCACCTTCAACAAAAACTGAGTTTGCTCTGCAGAAGGAAAAGTTACTTTTGAAACAGAACCATGCCAAACTGGTTCCAGAACGCCAACAGTTGGATCAACTTCCCCTGTATAGAAAAGGAATATGAGACTGGAATGACCAAACAATCCCACTGGGCTTCCGTTCCAATTCCTTCATGACCCAGAGAGGGATTGCTCCACAAAGTACTCAAAGAACGATTGAGACCCAGAACTTGTGCCCATCACAGCCCATCTTCCAATGGTGAGGTAACACCACCTGAAGTCTGTACCATCTTGCTTGAAGAGTTGAAGGCCTACCTGGTGCCTATGAACGTGCTTGACCTGCTGAGAGCGGGGAAGGAATGCCTAGCCCCGTGACAACTGCCTAAATAGGGAATGTCCTTCTGCTGTGCCAAGAGTGTGGGACAGCCCACAAGTGTAGACCTCATCAAGAGAGTGTAATAGGTGCACACCCAAGTCTCCCAGCCTCCTTTATCCTGCCCAGGTTTTCAATGCCCGCACTGCTAGCAGCCTAGGAGCATGACCATCAGTATACCCGCAATGATCCAACTCGCTAGCAGGATTGAACCAACTTGTGTGGACTCTGCTGGAGGCTGACACTGTGGTCATAGGACCTGCGACTGCCAACCGTGGGGGGTTTCCTTGTTATTTCAGCATATCTAGTCATATCAATCCCCACAGGAGGGTAAATTGATATACATACATTCAAGTACTTCCTCCTAATGTCTACAATCTTATCACACAAAATACTTGAATACTGAAACCAATTGTCCCATTTGACCAATCTCAGTTAGGAAACAGTTGCGTTGGTTCACAAAAAGATATTTGAGCGGCCAGTGACCTCTCACCCTGGGGTAGAAACAATGCCACTCCAGTGGACTTAACCGAAATCCGTAGACCACGGAGTTATTGTATATCTAATTCAAGACAATTGCACTGGTCCACTTCACCTAAGCATGAAAAATAGCTAAGGGTATACCCGATGAACTTCCTTTATTATTGAGTACCCCTGGTAAAACTAGAACAACAGATATTAAAAAGAAGTGGTCCTGTACGATAAGAAAGATCCTCACTCATGTGAACCAACTAGAAATTTCACTCGTCATGTCATGAACCCAAGAGTACCTCAATACGCAATGTCCCAACATGTACTGACTGCACTTGCTAATGTTCACTTTCTACTCATTTCGTACAACGTCATTATCCACCTCAGGCACTTGATTAGCTTTAAGTTCACCAATATACTAGAGAAAATCAGAATTCACCTCCTGCCGCCAAAATGCCAACTCTGGATGCACCGTCTCACTGAATCGGTCCCTCGGTGCACCTATTTTGGATAAGCTCAAACTTTCTGAATTTCCATGAGATTCGCAGTTCACAAACTTTTTGACTGTCCTGTGGGTTAATGACACACTCAGACGATATTTGGAGGTAGTCTGGGATTTTTACTCAACAAGTTGTTGAAACCTTTGAGACTTTACTGCAAAGTAGAGCTCTGCATACAAGCGTGTAGGGTGACAAGACTCATGAATAGACAAAAGGAAATACCTCTTCATAGTTTGCTGGCCAAATAAATTGAACTGTTTAGAATAGCAAAGTGCAATAAAAGCCTGCCGCCTACATTATATGTTTAATCGGTAGATCACAGATTTGAAAATTCATAGGCTTTGAAGAACAGCTGTTAACTCTGGCCATCTCAATTGTACGTTTTTTCGTCATGTCCTAAATTCAGAAAACTAAACGGTTGACTTGTCTATGCTCGGTTTTTAACTATTGTCCTGCAAATTATGAAAGAAAAATCTCTGCAACAAGAACATTAAACCAGCAAGTTAATTATTTTAACAGAAGAGAGTCATGGGAAGAAGGTGTGTGGGTAACACATATCGCACATCACAAACTAAATACGTCTGGTGGCTTTTACAACAGCTGCTAATATTACCCAACACATTGATAATTATTTTATATCATTAAAAGGGTGAACTTCCGCTCAGGCTCACACTAGGGACCTGCATAACACATATCAGCTACATGAAAAAACTGATTGTCCAAATATTTATAGAGTAGTCTTATTATTAACTTATTTACCCACTATCTCGTTTCATTCACCATATTCTTCCTTCTTGAAGCCCTCACCAGCCATCTGAATTCCTCTTTTGAAGAAGCTCTTGCTCAGCTCTGCTCTGCATCTTTTCAGACATATTTTTGACTGGGATACTTGGTCCTTCATTGATAATCTCCTACATTGTTCCAAACATCATGACAAGTTTGTGATGATCTATGAATCACATGAGAATCACAACTGTTGCCATGAATTCATAGCTAGAATTGTGGGTTCTCCCTTGAGTCTCTCTGCGAGTGGTTCGCCCTGGCCGAACAACAAGACTTAGCGACTTTGTTGACAATTAAACAGATTAAGGACAGGGGATGAGCATTGTGTTTTGCACGCAATTATCCGAAAATATGGATGTAATTTATGTACATATATCTCTGTAACAATTTAAGCAGCTTTTGGTCATTATGACTAAGTGGCATTTTGTGTGTTGCACAGTACCCACCGATGTAGCTTCAGAATCATGATTTTCTTTTTGGTATGAGGGCCCTGTATCTTAAAACTGTATAATAATGTAAAATTATTAAAATGAAAACAGCAAAAAGGTGGAAGCGACTGCAGGGAGTCCAATTAAGTAGAGTATCTTTGCCCTGCTGTCTCCAGGCATCAGGCACGTAGTCTCCCATAAGACATGTTCAAAAGCCAAAATAAAAAGTATGACAAAAATCAAAGAGGTAGAAAATAAATGCATGAAGAGTGTCTGAATTAGGGACATGGATAACTTATTGGGTAAAAAGTTTGTCCTAAAATAAAGTTTGCTTAGGAAGGCCTACAAAACTTAAAAACTCTTCGATTTTATTTGTGTCATTGAATCTTTTGGATTGAGAGTGGCCCCACAAGAGGCATTCTGCTGTTTGGAATCGGCACAGCACAAAAGCCAGTCTGGTTTCTCTGGGAAGAGCCAGGTTTAAAGTTTAGACCCAAGAGGGAACTAATCTAAAGTCTTTCAGAGGGCTGGGGGAAATCATTCCATCGGATGACCACTAACAATGAAAATCTGGCAATTCTCAGCTTCTTGTTCTAGGCACCTGAAATAAACGTTGTGAGTAGAATTCTAGACCATTGTTGTTGTTCGCTTTACACATAATGCAGACAGCCTTGAAGCAGTCTGACTGGTGAATAGGAAACTAGTGCCTGCAAAACAGCCAATATCACTCTGCTGCCAAGTACTGTCAGCATGCACAATTATTAGGCACGGAGTACACTCAAGCATATTGCCATGGAGACACAGAAAGGTTCTGGTCGAATGATCAGGGCATGACAATGCGTGACACAGTGACCTCGTGAATCTGCATGGAAGTGATAGAAATGGCATTAGGGTTTTTTGCAGATGGGGAACGAATTCCCCTTGAATACAGGAGGTCCCTGTGAGCCAGCTAGCCCACCAGGAACCTCCAGTATGCGCCAGGGGGCTGCGTTGCAGAGTGTTGTAAAAAGGGGCGTGGCCTCTGAACATCTCTCTGCAACGCAGCTCCCTGGCGCATACTTGAGGTACCTGGTGGGCTTTTTACACCTCTCTGCAATGCAGCTCTGTGGCGCTTACTGGATGTACCTAGTGGGCTAGTTGGACCCTAAGGACCCTCAGGATTGAAGGGGAATTATTTCCCCAACTTAAAACGCGCCACAGGGCGTGTTTGCACAGTGGTGAAGGAAGGGGATGATGTAGGAAAGTGGCTCTGTATATATTGGACCGAAGTAAAGTCAGCCGAACTACGAATTCCGATTTACTCACCTGTTATCAGGAGAAACCTCAGTGCTGCATCTTTGAGCCCAGTACTGATCCTGAAAAGTAATTCTAACCATACTTACCAGTAACTTGAATTTCCTATCATAGGCTTACATTGACTGTTTTCACTTGGAAATTCTTCTAAGTGTGGAGTTTTGGAGCTTTAAAATATTCCTCTAAAATCAGTCAAATTACGAATTCCGATTTACTCACCTGTTATCAGGAGAGACATCAGTGTTGCATCTTTGAGCCTAGTACTGATCCTGTAAAGTAATTCTAACCGTACTTACCAGAACTTGAATTTCCTTCCATAGGCTAACATTGACTGGCTTCACTTGGAAATTCTACAAGTGTGGAGTTTTGGAACTTTAAAATATTCCTCTAAAATCAGCCAAACTACGAATTCCGATTTACTCACCTGTTATCAGGAGAGACCTCAGTGCTGCATCTTTGAGCCCAGTACTGATCCTGAAAAGTAATTCTAACCATACTTACCAGTAACTTGAATTTCCTTCCATAGGATATCATTGCCTGCTTTTTGGTGAAAATGTTTCTAAGTGTCGTTTTTTGAAACTTACAAATATTCCTCTAAAATCAGCCGGACTACGAATTCAGATTTACTCACCTGCTATCAGGAGAGACCTCAGTGCTGCATCTTTGAGCCCAGTAGTAATCCTGAAAAGTAATTCTAACCATACTTACCAGTAACTTGAATTTCCTTCCATAGGCTAACATTGACTGGTTTCACTTGGAAATTCTTCTAAGTGTGTAGTTTTGGAACTTACAAATATTCCTCTAAAATCAGCCGAACTACGAATTCCGATTTACTCACCTGTTATCAGGAGAGACCTCAGTGTTGTATCTTTGAGCCCAGTACTGATCCTGAAAAGTAATTCTAACACTTATAAATTTACCCAGGCACTCTCCTTGCAGTACTCTAATCATTCAGTCATATCCAACTACTCATGCAGCAAGCCAGGCATTAGCACATGGACTGCCTCAAACGCCTATCCACTATGCATGCAGTCCTCTAACCACCAACACACTTGTCTTTTACACCTTCAATTCCCCAGTCAGTATCCATACACTTCCAGCAAACGCCCTGTCACTCCCCTTGCACTCCTCTAGTGACCCATTCAGCACCATATACTAATCCATTCACTGCGCCAAAACCCAACCACTTATAAATTCACCCAGGCACTCTCCTTGCAGTATTCTAATCTTTCAGTCAGTACCCAAGTACTCATGGACTGAGCCAGGCCTTAGCACATGGACTGCTTCAAACCCCTATCCACTATGCATGCAGTCCCCTAATTAACCAACACACTTATAGTTCTGCACTTATACATTCAACAAAAAAACAATATTTCAGTTTCAATATTTTAAAAAACATTTTTATTTCCATTTATATTAAAAATATATAATGTAATTTAAAAAATGAAATATTTAAAAATAAACAGTTAAACAACTGTAGAAAATCGGTATAAAAATACATATAACTATTATTAAATTTAAAAATTATCATTTAAAAAACCTTTTAAGTTCACAAAAAAACATAGGTTTCAGACATGTTATAGTTAGGAATTAGCATTTACAAAACCTTAGAAATTCACTGAAAAAACCATAGGTTTCAGGGCTGTTATAGTAAGTTGGACATTTCACTCGTAAAAAAACATTGAAATTCCTCTGTTATAGTTAGTTCTGTTAACTATAACTTGCGCGCCCGCAATCCACTGCTGATGATGTCACATACTACATCATTCATGACATAGTCAGTGACATCCCTGATGACATCTCAAATGACATCATTGATGGCATCAATGATGGCATCACTGATGACATCACCCACGTGACAATCAGATACACCTCATCATACAGTAGTATAACCTTTCATCACTCACTGTAAAATACAGAGTACCATATTTGAATCCATTGACACACCAATACAAGTTTCTAAAAACCCACTCAGTGATTCCTAGATCTACACACACATCTAATCACTTACCTATAGATTCACTCATACATGCTGTCAATGATCAATAGAACACTATCAAATATACTTATACACCTATATCGACATTACACACCAGCACACATACTATTTACTTATGCAGTCATCCTACTCACTTACGCAAACAATGGATCATACTTACATTTACTCAGCTATACACTTATACAAACACCACTTCATTTATTCATATAGATAGTAACTCATACTTTGTGTGTTATAAAATAACTTCTACTATCCATACAGTCACTCATACAATCACTGAGCCTTATGTATACTTATTTATATACAACAATTGTCACATACATTGCCTTTTATCTTTCTAGTTTGTTGGACATGTTCCATTGAGAGATACATTTGCTCATCACCACACCCATAAAGATATTCATTCACCCAAACAACTGTTATAACGTGTAGTCTTAACCTCATATACTTACTAAATCAACTATTCACACATCTTTGGGCAGTCGCATACCCCCACCGAACCACACACACTTTCACTCTCCTATACAAATACTCAGTTAACTAATCAATAACTAATATAGAGTTTCACATAGCTAGTAACCAACTGGTGCAGCAGTTTATACAACAACTGACAAAGTAATACAGATTCACACAGTTTTGTCACTATCCAAAATATTTAGTGAGACACTATAAATTAGTCAAGTAAACAGTCCATCACACCGCTACTAAATCCTCCATCCACATATTTATATATCCACTCATTCTTCAATGCAGGTTGCTATATATATAATACATATATAAGTAACAAACCAAACCACATTCACTGAGTGATGTCATTTGAGATGTCATCAGTGATGTCACTGACCATGTCATAAATGATGTAATGTGTAACACCATCAGCAGTGGATTGCGAGCACACAAGTTATAGTTAGCAGAACTAACAATAACGGAGGAATTTTAATGGTTTTGTACGAGTGAAATGTCCAGTTAACTATAACAACCCTGAAACCTATGTTTTTTTCTGTGAATATATATATACATATTTATACTTAAGGGGATTTTAGATAGTCTACTTCATTTTGACTTAATCTTTGTTATTGGATTTCTGCAAATTGCCCCATACCCAAAACCTAATACTGTATCACCTTTATTAATCCCACCAGCATCTGTATGAGTTCACATACCCCACACCCACTAATAATCACACCTAACTCTTATTTATATAATCTACTTCAAGAAGTTGGAGTAAAAGCAGGAAATAGTTATTTTAGATCACAATATTAATCCCCAATAACCAATTGCGATTGGATTAACTAGGCAATTATGCAATGGTTGAAATGGTTGGTCCATAAGTCTGGTGGGTACAATGTTGTGATTCCAAACAGGTGCAGGAGGAAACCGGGGTGGAAGCCTCTTTTAAGGTCTTCCATAAATGCCTTAATAACTGGTATTTTGAAGAGTGATAAATGTTGTCTGCTCTGCAGGAAGGCAGCTACTGCAGCCAGATGCAATTGCATTGAAGTGTTCGTTAGTCCAGAAATTTGCAATGCAGTAGATAGCAGACAATGTTTTGCACAGTTGCATCAAACGAGTCAATGTGTTTACCAAGTCAGTAGAAAACAAATCTTTTCCACTTCCCAGCATAGCATGCCCTAGTTGTGGGTTTACAGTCCTCTTTGAGAATGGTCATAAACTCCGGTGAGAGATTCAGGTAAAAAAATTCTATGACCTCAGGAGCCATATCGTAAGGTTGAGATCTTTTGGATTTGAGTGCCTGACTTTTCCATGATTCTGAGTGAAAAGATCAAGGTTGAGGGGAAGCTCTTCCTGAGGCACTACTGAAAGCTCGAGTAGTATGGTAAACCATTGTTGTCAAGCCTAAGTGGCAGCTATCAGAATGAGGGTGAGAGACATTTGCCTGAGCTTCCAAACCCCAAATGGAAGAAGAGGGAGCGGTGGAAAAGCATAGGCAAATATCCCTGACCAATTCATCCATACAGCATTGCCCTTGGATAGTGGGTGTGGGAGTCTGGAGGTGAAGTTTGGGCATTTTGTGTTGTCTGTGGTTGCAAAGAGATCTATCTGTGGAAACCCCCACCTGTGGAAGAATGGGAGGAGGACTCTGGGGTGGAGTTGTTGTATGTCCCTGGAAGATGTTCTGCTAACAGGTGAATGTTGTGAAGTATTGGCCAATGCCAAATCATCTGAGATAGGTGTGAGAACTGTAGACAAGTGCCCCTCCCCCCACTGTCTTTGTAAATAGAACATGGCTGTTGTGCTGTCCGTCCGGACCAAGATAACTTTGACTGTGATGTGGACTAGCAATGCTTTCAATGCTAGGTGAACTGCTTGAAGCTCTAGGTAGCTGATGTGGAGACTGATGTTTGGTGCCCAAGAGACCCTGAACTGTGAGATCCTGTAGATGTGCAACCCATCCTGTAAGGGATTGGCTTGCTGTGAGAATGTTCTGAGGAACAGGGTTGAGGAGCTGCCGCCCTTTTGATAAGTTCTGTGTATTCTACCACTCCAAAGAGTGATGTGTGTGGCTGCCGATCACACTAGGTCTTGTAATTGGCCCTGTGACTGAGACCATTGACTCACTAGACATTGCTGCGTTGGACGCACATGTAGTCTTGCATGTGGCACTATTGCAATACAAGATGCCATCATGCCTGAAAGTCGTTGAACTATTTTGAGTCTTATGTGTTGATTGGGGTAAAATTGATGTAGCAGAATTGTGATGCTGTGAATCCTTACTGCATCTGGGTAGGCTAATCCCAATAGTGTGTTGAGAATAGCCCTTAGATAAGGCTGAATCTGTGAAGGCTGAATATGTGATTCCTGTATGTTGATTGTGAACCCCAATTGATGAGTTGCATGGTGGTCTGAGTATGTTGTAGGCACAACTAATGTGCACTGGCTTTGATGAGCCAATCATCCAGCTATGGGAAGACAAGAATACTCTGTCCACGTCAATGTGCTGCTAGACCTTTGGTGAGCACCCGGGTTGTAGAATTGGCTTCAAATGGAAGTACTTTGAATTGATAATGTGTTCCACCTACTACAAACCTGAAGTATTTGTGGTGACCTAGATGTATTGGGATGCGAAAGTAAAGATCCTTTGAGACTAGTGCAAACATAAAGTCGCCTTGTTGTAATAGAGGAATTACATCATGAAGAGTCATCATGTGAAAGTGCTTTGAGAGGATGTATTGATTTAACGGTCTGAAGCCCAGATTGGGCAGAAATGAACCGTCTTTTTTGGGAATGAGGCAGTATAGAGAGTATACTCCTGAACCTTGTTGTGCTAGAGGAATAGGATCTATGTCTCCTTCTTGCAACAGGGCCTGTATGTCTTGTTTGAGCAAGGTTTGATGCTGTTTGGAAAGTACGCGCCTGCAAGCTGGCATGGGTTTTGATGAGCTCCAGACAATAACCATGTTGGATAATATCCAACACACACTGGTCTGTGGTATGGTTTTCCAGTTGGGAAAAAAGTTATAGTTGCCCCCAACAGGTGTTGAATAGTCGGGCGGAATGAGAAGTGAGTCAATGTTTGGTGTGGAGGGTGTGGTATGAGTAGACACACTTTTTCCATGCCCTTTGGAATTTTTCCCTCAATATGTGCCTCTGTAATATCCTCTTGATGAGGAGTTATGACATTGTTGCCTTTAAGAAGAGGTAGAGGCAGCTGATTGTGATGTTTTACTACTCTGTTTGCATGAGGGGCATCAAAATGAACCACAAGGAGTGGGGGTCTGAAGCCCCCCCATTGATAATGTTTGGTCCACTTAGGTACCAAACAGATGTTGTTGGTCAAAGAGGCACTAAGGAGTGTCTGATGCCCCTCTTGCTTACAGCCAGATATACGTAGCCAAGCGTGTCTACGTAGCAGTATACTTGTATTTATGCCCCTGGCAGCTGTGTTTACTGAGTCAAGGGCACATCTGATGGAGTTGTTTGAAATTAACTTTCACCCTCCTGGACAATTTAATGGCCTCTTTTTTTAGGCTCCATGGGGAGATGTTGGAGGATTTCCTCCATCTCTTCCGAATGGGTATTGTTGTACCTTGCTAATAAACCCGGAGTATTGGCAATTCACCAATGATCGGCTGCCTTTGCTTCCCACATTTTCCTGAAGCATGAATACGTTTTTTGTCTACTCGTGGTGTATTGATTTGTACCCGTAGCAGATCTTTAAAGATTTCATCTGAGTGACAGAGCATCCCCTTTAGCATGGGCAGATATTGCCATCCCCTAGTAGTAGAGAACAGTGTTTCAAAGGGAAGCCATCCTCTATGGGGTCTTTCTGTAAGGGGACCTGGTGATAAGCAGCTGCCCTAGCTATAAATTCATGGAAGGATGTTGAATCATCCAGGGCTGATAGCTTAGTTGGGTAAAGGTCTGGGTCATTATCCCCCGGAGGGTGGACAATGTTGGAGGTGTCCCATTGATCTGTGGGCTGCTGATCATCATCATCTCCTCCCCCTTGAACCCAGTATCGGACTGTAGTGAACATTGTGAAGTAATGTTTCCTGTGTCACTAAGAGAGTAATGTGATGATGGAGGTGGTGGTGGTCAAGGAGGTAGAGAAGGTGGTGGAGAAGAAGCAGGCAAATATGGCTGTGAAGGACAGGCTGCAATGTCCTTTTCAGTTTCTTGGGTGGTACATCTAGATCAATGGCCTCCTCAAAAGAAAGTTGATCTTTCGATGAAGCAGGTGCTGATTGTATTGCTTTGCATAAATCTGACTAGTAGAAGGTTGAATATATATCTTCTTCTGCTTTGGATGGAGCCCCTCTTACATAGTTTTTAGGATTGGTTCTGGTGCCAAAATGGATTGTTTCTGTGCCGAACTTGCTTTTTGTTTTGACCCTGAAGTAGTTGAAGCCAAAGCAGTGGAGGCCTGGGTGCTCTGAGTCGGTGCGGTGGATGGTTTGCTCAGCACCGATATTGGCTGGCTAGAAGCGGAAAGATGTGGTTTGGCTTTCGGTGCAGGGCCCAAAGGCAGGGGCATCCTTAGCAGATATTCGGTGCCTACCATGGCATGATGGCAGTGGTGGCCTGGGGGCCATATTTTCGGTTGAAAATGTCTCGTAGTGAGTTGGGCAGGGACATGGGTACTCCCTGTGCATTGTCCAGCAGGTAAGTCCTGCATATTTAGGCCAAATTCAGGTTCAGATGCGGAGTCTGAAAGGGAGAGGGCCAGTTCCTCTGCTGCCGAAGCCTCATGCAACTCCTCCTCCGTTTACTCAACATCGTGTTGTCCAAAGATGTTGAGTGTCTCTTCCAGATCTCAGTGCTAAATCTCTTTCTGATGCACCTGAGGGAACTGCAAACACAAGGAGATGATGGACGGAGTGATGAAACTTTTCAGACGCTCACCCCTCAGTCACAGATCTAGGTTGAATTTATCACCGTTCTTTAACTCTCTTCACCACCTCAGCTCCGACCCAGCTATATGCAAATCAGTCTTGACCCTGTGCCTCATGGGAACAGTCCAGCCCGAACTGCCAAGCTAGGTCTTCCATGAACCGGAAACAAGCATCCTGGGACCGGTTTCGAGGTAGCACCCCTCATCAGCAAGGCTAACTTGAATCCAGTGACAAAGTGAGCAAAGGACCCACGTCTGGGCATAACCTGCCAACTTAGGGCGAACAAAGCAAACACAAGGAGCTGATGGACAGAGTGCTGAAACTTTTCAGACATCAACATCCTGTCCATCAATCGTTCTTTTTGCACCCGAGGGTTCCGTAACATTTTCTTTGATCAGAAAGATCGACAGGCCTCACAGTTTTCCTCGTTGTGGTCAAGATACAGACACAGGTTGAAAACTTGATGGCGGCCTGTATGCTGGTATTTTGCGTAACAGTTGAGACAGAATCGAAATGGAGTTCGGTCCATTGCAACTCATTGTTGGTCGAATTCGATGAGATAGGAAAGAAGGCCCGAATTGAAAGGCCCAAATAGGTGAGGCCCGAAAGTCGCAACTGCAGAACGTCGAATCGATGATTAAAGGATTACTTCTGTTTTGGAAAGGCAATCGTGTAACAGGAACAAACAAAATAGATGGGTAAAGAGGTTAACAATGAACCGAAGGAAGCCCAAAAGCAGTCTTGAACCGGAGCACCGAAAAACATGTCCAAACCTGATGGCAGAAAGTGGAAAGAAAACAATCTAACAATGGAGTTGATGCCCATGCACAACTTCACCGAGAGGAGAAGTCCCTTTTATCTTGTGACTAGGGAGAAAAACAACTTGAACACATCCGTACCCAACACTAGATGGCAGGAATATGCAGAGCATGTGTATCCACAGCCACACATGCCATTTAACACCTAGTTCTGCCATTCCTCACACCTCCAGAGGCCAATGCACATTCATGGCTGGACTTAATGACTTTAATTTACAGCCAGGCATCTGGATCCAGTAAGGCAGGGAAGTTAACTGACCCCTTAGCAGGGATTAGCTATCTGGAAGGATGCAGGATCAGACTGCAGACCAAAGGACAACCTTGACACTGCGTCTTGAATTGGATGTGCCAAATTGTGCTGTTCTAATTCATTCCCATAGCCCTCCTAAAGTACTTGGCATCAATCCCAACAGGACAGAGTATCCATTTGGACACTACCAGAGAGGAGGAGATCTCATCTAAATAGGGAAGTAACTTTGGAGAGAGTCAGAGACTTTCCAGATGGAAAAAGGGTTCTGCGATCTTAGTTTGAGGAATCCTGGGATTTTTAAAGTTATGCAAAGTGGAGGTGCTGCAAAAGGAGATATAACCAGATCGTGTAGAGAACAAGGTCAGACTGGCACTTCACCACTTACTCCTTAGAACATTCCTGGACCTGTCGAGGGGGTGATGGACTGGCCCGACCACTGGCTGCCCGACCCATAAGGTTTGTATGTGCTGCGTTCTTAGCCACACTGAGGCTATATGGGGTGGCCTGGGCCTCCTCCAGGACTTTAGCAGCACCTGATCAACTGTATCCCACAGAACATGGGAATAGTGGCCAAAAAGGCATGAGGTGTTCATATACTGCAGTGCCAGGCTGGTGGAATAAAATATCTTCTTACCCAAGTTGTCCAGCCTCTTGGATTCCCGATCTGGTGGTGTGATTGGGAATGCACCAGGATTTATGTGGGAGGTGGAGGCTTGGACGACCAAGCTCTCCGTGGTAGGGTGTTGAATTAGGAAGTTTGGGTCCCCTGGCTGAGGCGATGGAGGTGGGCAATAGTCCTGTTCACAGAAGCCATTTTGTTGGGCTTGGACCAAGTCCCAAGCAGGATGTCAGTAAGAGCTTCAATAAATGGGGGAATCAATTCAGAAGGGGACATCCTGATTGAAGCACTTCTGTCATGACATCTGTCTGGATTGCCAATGAGAGCAAGCTAAGGTCCAAGACCTTGGATGCCCTCCACACCACAGTTGCAAATTACGTTCCCTCCTCCAAAGCCACGGTAAGGGTGAAAAGCCTACCAGTACCAGTGTCTAGAGAGGTATCCAGGCCGCTGGAAGACACCGAATCATCACACCAGTCCATGTTAGGGCCATAATGCTGGTATTATTTTAGGGTCCAGTGACCCTTCCCACTCCTGAGTCTTAGTCCATAAGAATAGGACTCCGGCTCAGGCCTGGAAGGCATGGCTCCAGTTGATGTCGGGAGAAGCCTATACAGCTCTGTGTTGGAGTCAGGGATAAGAATGGGGGCGACACTGCCAGTGGGTGCCAGCACCGCTGGGAGCTTTGTCATCAGGATCGGCATCAGGGAAGGTTGAGGTGGCACAACCAGAGCCAGTCCATACCCATCTATGGGTCCAAGGGGCCCAAATTGCACCAAAACTGCCAGCGTTGATCTAGTAGAAGCCCCACCCTAAACTTCGAGGGCCCGAAGGTGTGCAGAGGAAACAGGTAGTCCAAATACGAGGCGCATAACCTCATAAAAGTCTCTCAATTGGGCAGGGGTTGCTCCAGCTCCCGGAAATTCGGGTAGGCACGGAGATGGCATACGTGCTGGCTCAACTGAAAAGCCTGGCCTCGAATGCTGACGCTTCCTCGTCTCGTCGGACTTCTTCTTCTTCTGGCAGGATCTACCCGAATGACCCTACAACTTTGAGTGCGACGAGGATCTTGAACTCTGCAACTGCTCCTGGAACCTTCCTCCCAACCAGAACCTGGATCGTCATGGGGTCGAGCCACCAGGACCTTGAAGGAATCGTTCCTTCAAGGCCTTCGCGTTTATGGTGCGGTAATCGGAGCAGGCCTTTGGATCGAGGTCATACTCAAGGCTCAAAAAGGAATACAAGATGCAGGTCTATCACCAACATCGAGTGGTGACAGTCTCTGGAGCGCCTGAAGCCAGTCTTGACAAAAAGTAAAAATAAATTAGTCAAAAAATGACTACGTGTTAACTCTCTGGTAAAGAAACTGCATCTAGAAGTCTCTATCCAAAATTATCTGCTTCAACTTAACAAGCACTTCTATGGGAATTTTCTATTGTTTCTGCCAGGACTACCAGGGGTGCACAGAGATTAATTAGGAAGTGTGTCAAAGCCTAACTAGGTTCTGGATATTACATACTTAGAGGTCAACTTAACCCCCCTCAAGTTATTAAACCAAGGTCTGACACAATTTTTTTTTTTATCTAAGTGTCACATAGTTGCAGAAAAAACTCTTTACATAATTATATTCATACGGTGCAGATATGGTTGCAGAAACTTTCAGAGTATGGCAAAATTGCTACAATGGCTAATTCAGCTCCGATGGAAAATTAGCATTGTCTGCCCCAGCAGCATATATATAGAATGGCCTTCCAAGCCCTATTTTGACTTGTACTGACTAGAAAAGTTTCAAAAGTGTGCTCAAGACACACTTGTTCAAATGTGCAGATATTAGATCACCAGCACCTAGAGACCCGATAGAAAGTCATGCTGGAACTTGCCTGTTGATATCCCTCTGCTGCACCTGCCACTGCTGGTGCTACAGACACGTTTTGTGATGCTGGAAAGGATGATCTAGATCAACTAATCACAATTTCTCAGAAGGAGGGAGTTTGCACTCGAGAAGATGCACCTAGCGAGTAGAGGTGGACAGGCGGCCTATGGCAATGCATCCTAGCCAAAGCATTTCAAGATAACACATGGGACGTGGTAACTTAACCCTAAACATTAAGATTCAGTATGCCTTTGTCGGTGCTGCTACCACAAAATTGAACCATATTTCAGTCAGCCAAAAATTATGACTCCTAGCAGTGCAATTCTTTGTACAAGAAATACCACGGCTGAAAGAAAAAAAAGATTACCCATGCACTTCTTCATGAAAGGGAAAACTCTTCCACTATTTTGTTTGCTTATCCAGGAAACTCTTTGCCTATTGACATTTGTTCAAAATCATCCTAGAACATCATCTTCTGTACTTCCCCTGACTTTTGCCAACTTTCCTCTTCTATGCATAAAGCTACAATTTGGAATGTTCATGCATTTTATGTTGTACTTATATGTACAATATATTAAAGAGTTACAAAAGGTTGCGATGAAAACATGCATCTTTCAGAAAAGAAAATAGGAGCATACATAGGAGAAATGATGTTTCATGTACGGCAAGAAGTAAATATTTTGTTAGACTTTGCTACTATTTATTTCAACTTAAAGTTACTTGTATATTGGGATTTGATCGTGGTCAGGGAAAAATCTTAGGCTCAGCCCATCAAAATAAGATTAGTAGCACATCTCAGAATGTTACTCAAATTAAACTACACAAAACAAAGGAAATGAGTTAAAAGAAGTTCAAATTCCGACGGAGAAAGACGATGTCATGCCACCAGAGACAATAAGACTATTTTAGTCTCCCCACATGGACTTAATTTATCTACACTGCCCTTGAGTTCAAGGTCTCCCTTTGGTATTTCAGAACTTTCATTTTTCTGTCAATTATCGCCCATCTCCAGCACTGTGGAGATGTAACTGACAGACACTTCTGCAAAATAGCAATACACCTTAACGGGAAAATGGCGGAATTGATCCAAACACAGTTTTAAAGGGTTCTTGTCTGCCTAGCTGCGAGTTTGGCAATTCAAGGTTGATGCGCCCACGCTAAGGAGGAGATGGAAGGAGTACATAAGTGTTTATTATTTTGAGACCTGCGTCACCTATTCAAATAGAAAGTATGCGGAAATAGACTTCAATGAAGAAGATGCAGAAGGACTAACTGCACTGGTCTTGTATGCAAGTTTTGTCTGTGTGAAGGAGAGTGTGTGTGTTGGTTCTATCTTTATTTGAGGATGTTTGTGTATGGGTGTATGAATCCAGGAGGAGGGGGAGTGGATGCCTGTATGGTCAAGATGGCAACCGTCCATTTAGCTAAAGGTGTTACATTGCAGCTAACAGATATCAACTACCAACAATGCTTAATTTGACCTGGTGGTTGCAGGTGGGGGGTACCGGCACACATTTTTGGGGACCTGCACTTATTTTTCCTCATCAGACATTTCAGGAGAGCAAGAGGGAGGAAAATCCTGAAAGGAGAAAGAAGGAGGAAGAGAAAGACAGGAAAACAGTGACAGCTGGAGAAAGGAGGAACCTGCAAGAGTGAGGTAGAAGGCAGCAACTTTTAGTAGTGAATTAAAGAGTTCTGAGGTGGATTCAAGATTATGAAGCTTTCTTATTTGTCGCCCTGACATTTCATAGCGCCGGCAGGCATCAGAGAAGACCATTGGGCACAGGCACTCCTCCTTTCACAAACTAACCACTGACTATCAAGTAAAGTACTGTCTTGACAGGGTTTTGGCCCTAGTGGGCAGTAGTATAGACTTTAATCTTGCACACATCTAGGATACGTATTCCTAGCTTGTGTTGGCCCTTTTAAGCCCTTTTTTCCAGACCTAGAAGAGGATAGCTGCTTAATATGATGATAGATCCCTTATTCTTGACTCTAATCTGTCTATTGCCTATTGGCTTTGACATTCTTGCTTATATTAGAGGTTGGATCCTGTGGTCCTGACTTTATATTACACATTGGTATGGTTTATGTAGGTACTCTGACAGAGCTAAGGGGTATTTCATCCTTCTCAGGCGTACAGGCCCAGAACTAGAGGGACTCCATCTTGATGGAGCTGAGAGGCTTGCAGAGTAAAGGTAAAGTTTATAGTTAAAGCTGTTGTTCGCTTGGAGAGAACCGGCTCAGGCTGGCCCTTATCGAAGGAATGTATTTTTCTCCACTCCGAAGACACAACTTCAGGCCGGCCGGCTGGGAACGCGTCCTTGGTACGGGGAGGTACAAGAATTTGGTGGGCGGCAGGTTACTGGCCGTAACTTTCCATGAAAGGACAAGCTTCCATATTAGCGAGCTGCAGGAGAGGAGGAGTGTTCAGTCCAGCTTGTGTGCAGTCCAGCTTGGAGGTCAGTTCAGCTTGGAGTCAGAGCAGAGTGGTTCTTGCAGAGGAGAGAACAGGATGTCTGCTGGAGCTGCAGAATAGAGTGCAGTTCTGGAATGGAGAAAGAAGGCAGATGATTGCTGAAGATGAAGAGAGAGAGAGCAGTGCAGAGAGCATCAAAGAAGGCTGTCAGCTGGAGCAATTGAACCAGAGGCGTGGTGATGTGGTGACGGAGGGAGAGACAGAGAGAGCCCTGATCCCACCAGAGTCAGAGAGAAATCTTCCTTCTAATAGGTGAGGTAGTCTGAACTAATCCCCTTCACACTTACATCTTAATCTTGTCTTTATTCCCTAGGCTTTTGTATGTCTAATCTTTTCCCTTTCAGCGGTGTGTTAAAAGTTCCTGTTACCCCGCAGATAAATTGTATGTCTAATCCTTTTCTTTCAGCGTGTATTAAAGTTACTGCTAGTTATAGAGATCCCATAGATTTGTGTAAGTGTATTTTATCATTGTTACAATAAAAAAACCCATTTCTTAGTAACTAGTGTGGTGTATATTTTTGTCCCCATACAGTGAGGGTAATCTCATTTCCTAGTCAGGTATTACTGTTTGAACAGATGCTACCCCTGATCAGGTAAGTAATAGTGAATAATTAGGGAGATAGAAGACCTGCAACTAAGGGATAAAGTTTGTACACCATCCCATAATCCTGTAAACAGCGTCTTCTGTTCCAGAGCATAGGTAACCTTTTTCTCCTAGTCAGATGTTACAGCCAGAACAGATGCTGCCCCTGATCCTGTAAGTCTGAATAAATAGGGAGAACAGGGAGCCCTTGAGCTAGGGAATTGTTGACACTAAGTAATTCGGTCATCCCATAATATTATTGTAGTAGCAAGCCCTTAGTGAATAGTGAGAGAGACTTCCCAACATATAGAGAGAAAACTGAAGGTATTCATAGGAAAGTGGTCGTCATTGGTAAGTGGCGTTAATGAGAACGCTGGGGGGGATACCAGCGTGGAGGTCTGCCAGATTGCGGACCGTGTGTAAATGAGAGCGTTGGGGAGGAGACCAGCGTGGAGGTCTGCCAGATTGCGGACCGTGTGTAAATGAGAGCACTGGGGCTGCAGACCCATGTGTGTAGACACGCCGGATTGTGTGTCATATCTGCCCCAGGGTAGATTAGTCTGGGTCTGAGTGGCCGCAAGACTAGCTGATATGAATAGGATATGGTAGAAAACCTATGCATGTTTATTGCTATTTCCCCATCCTTAGGTACGAAATGTACATATATGTATCCATACCCATTGTAAATACGTTCTAAGGAGGGAGGTGATTACGTTTTGGCTGGGTTAGAGGGGCCCCTAGGGGCTGATCCCATCTAAGCGGAAAATCCGGTCATTACATCTGGCGTAGTCGACTGTTTACGAATCCTGTGTGTCCTGGCCATGTGCTTGGAGAGGTTCCCATGTGTTGTGAGGGAGTGCCCTGATCGCCAGTTCCATCTGGTGTAGTCGTCCGTTTACGAATCCTGTGTAACCTGGCCATGTGCTTGGAGAGGTTCCCATGTGTTGTGAGGGAGTGCCCTGAGCGCCAGTTCCATCTGGTGTAGTTTTGCAGTTTATGTAGCCTGTGTGACCTATGGGCTTGAACAGTTGCAGTGTGAGGAGATTGCAGTACATCATGGTATTTGACTTCAGCAGGGTGGAAGAAATGGTTTTCATTTTGGTGTTTGAACTGTCAGGGTTGAAGGATGACATTACGTGAAGGAGCCAGTAACATCTTTGTGATGGTCCAATTGTACAAATGTGTGTGTAAAATGCTTTTAAATTGCCCATTATATTGCTTGCTGCATCTGCTTATGCTGTGCAATGTGAAATGTGTTCAATGTAATATGATTTGTGGAGTTCTTTGTAAATAGCCCCTTGTAAATATGGCTTGTGAATAGCGCCATGTAATTGTGGCTTGTGAGGAGCATGTTCTCATTCGGACTTGCTGTGTTCCTTGTGAATTGCGCCTTGCATATATTACTTGTGAAGAGCTTGTCTTGTAAATATGGCTTGTGAATAGCGCCATGTGGTCATGGCTTGGATAGAGCATGTTATTGTTGCGTTAGGTAGGAGAGAGCTGGATCTCTTTCAAATGCTTGGGGGATTTGTTTGTAGATGTGCGTACATGTTATGTGAAAACGTGGAGAGATACTATCTTGAATTTCCCATGTACTACGGTCATTGGGAAGTGATTTTGTTTGAGCTGCCAAAGGGTTAATATCTTGAATTGAGATGGCAGTATTTATCTTAACATGCTGTTTAACATGCATGGTTATTTGAGCTGACTATAAAAGTCAGTGAGTGTTTTGATGGTTGATGATTTGATTTGACTTTTATTGGTTTCTGGGTCTGCCTATGTGCTTTGTCCGCTTCTTGATGGAAAGGTAACATCTTGTGCTGAGCGTAGGGCTCTGTTCGTTTAACATTCTTTTTGAATTGCGTCTACGAATTTGTGTGGGTTTGCCTTGGAGCTGATGTTTCATGTGTCTGACTCTTAGAGGTCGGTGAGTTATAAATCAACCAGTCGGATTGAGATAAGGGTTTGCACGGAGAGAGCAGTGTTCTTTTAAATGTGATACTTAATATGCATCCACAGACGTGTGGAGAATTATTTTTGAGTGCATGATTTAAAATGAGTGAATGATTAAGGAGATGGCCCGGTTAGAATGCATGCTACGGGCTGTTTTCATTAATTATTTCTTTGAGGGTTTTCCAACTAGACCGGTGTTTTAGAATGATCACAGATTGTGAGTAGTTATTCTTGCCCAACAGTGCACAGTAACATGTGCTTTTAATTAGTGACAGGCAACCGTGTGCTTTTAAAACAAATGCGTTCTCATTATTATTTTTTCCCTGATGCAAGCTGAACCTTTTTTCAAATGTAGTTGTTTTAATATGCAGATGTAAGTTAACCCACTCAGTTGGAAAATAAATGGCTGTTTGATAATATATGAATTTGGCCCTTTTACTAGGTTGAATTGAAAGGCTTGCACGATAAATTATGCTGCAATGCAAAATTACATGTTGCCCCTGGTTGGAAAGAAAATCAATGATGAAATGTGTTTGCATTTTATGTTGTTTTCATATTATTTCCCTTTCAACAGCTGCAAGTATATTGTGATTTCGTTTTTTATTTTTTGGATGGTAGTGTGTATAGTTAGGGTGGAGCAGAATATATTGTTCTATTTTGACTAAAAATGATAACTATGACACACTACCATCTTAATGCATTGCTATGTGTCCCTTACATTAGTTTAATTTGCATTTAGTTACAAGGCTCGCCTATGTACTTTGACAAGCTGTTGATAGAAAGGTAATACCTTGCACGGTAAAAGCAGTGTTCATTAAACATGCTGCCTGATATATATATATGTGCAGAGAAATATTAAACCCAACAGTCCATGATAATTCGTTTTTTCAAATGCAAAATGCATAGTCTTGTGTGCAGAAGCAAATTGCCCCTTTCTGTGTGTTGATCTGCATGCTAAATAAATGCCCATGTTTCAAATGTCTTGCCTTCTAGCTGAATTAATTAGACAAAAGTGTTTTTTAGAAAGTGGAGCTTTTAAGTAGCAGTACATTGTACCAGAATTATTTTTAATTGCTTGCATATGACTGTGTTACAGATTACTTTGCTTTTTACCACATTTGAATTTGCTTTCGTTAGTTAGAGAATGTGGCCTGGGAACAGCTTACAAGGAATGTGTTTTTCGACCTTGGCAGACCAGCTGTTTTGTAAAGGGGGGCTTTTTCCCTCTAGAGGCTCCGAACACTGCCTGTCTTGTTATGATTGGCCAACATCCAATTTTGTTCCGCGGACGGAATGTTTATGTAAGGGGGGGTCAACTCGCTCCTCCTGGCTGTCGGCGCGGACAGCTTCATTGCCTGCTGATAAGGGAACCTTGTACATGCAGAGTAGTTGGCAGACTTTTGGCCCTTGGAGTTAGTTAGATACAGTAGGCCTGGGTAGGCTTCCCTGATTAGAGACTAAAGATGCTTGGATCGAGTGCTTGGCAGCGCCTTCCTCTTGCAATGAGATCAGCACTTGGCAGTGATTCAAATTACTTCACACTGTAGCCTGGCTTCTGCGTATTTTTTGGAGCAGATTCAAAGCTCTGAGCACGAACATCTTTCTGAAGGGAGGGGCTGTCTCACAGAGGATTAGGGTATTACTAGGCCCTTCTGGCTGTGTATGTAAAAATTAGATTTTGCCCAAACAAATTTAAAAGTATATGATTTTAATTATTTCCTGACTTTAGAAGAATGTTTTTAATTAATTAAGTTGTTTTTTTTGCGACAATGAAAAGCACTTGGGGTGCTTTTTAAATGGAAAATTTTATCTTGCTAGATTAATGATACTTGTTTTCTTGTCCTAGGTTGCTGGGTTGTGGTGTTCGGTGTGTGCGTCGGCCCACCCCCCTCCCACTCCCTTTTTTGTTTTTCACTTTTTTATGTTAGTTTATTATTTTTGGAAGATGGAACCAGACCAGACCAGACCGGATTGGTGGTGGATCAACGGTGGAGGACGTGTTTCCTTGGTACCGGATGAAGATGCAGGGTGGTGACCTACACTGATATCCCAAAAATTGACTGCCCCAAAAATTGACTGCCTTGAGTCCCAAATTTCCCCTGTGCTGAACATTGACTGAGCTTGTCATGAGCATGGAAGGGGTTAATTATATTCTACAATTGGCTGCCTCAGCGGTCAGGTTCAAACCGCATAAAATAACATTGGATATATTTTTGACAAAGCCAATAGTATTCTACATGAACCCATTTTTATTGGATTTTGATAATGTTTCCCACAACGGGAATATGTTATGTAATTCCTTGGCCTGCATTATTCCCATGTTTTTCTTTCCAATCACCACGAACAGGCCCCACTTTTAAACAAAAAGAAATGTTTTCATGGTTTTGATGTTTATGTAGTACTATCTTTGCTTTTTAGGATGCAGTCACCTATTATAGTTTTCCTGTTTTCTGCAAAACAGTTTTTGCCAATGAAGGATTGATAATTTTTAAATGGTGGTACACACATGTTCCACAGTGTGAAGAACCTGGATGCTAACTGTTTTATGATATTGTGTCTTTTAGATATGCGCCACATTTAGATACATTTTTTTATATGCATAGTGCTACACCAGCTATCTTGTAGGAATGGGGTTGTCTTTATTTTCCTGTTATTACACTTTCACTTTGATTGATCCAAGGGTGGTTACCCTAGACTTTAAGTTGTCCTGGGAGGTGTGTCTTTTAGTATGATTATGTCCTGCATCTATTATTAATGTTTGCCCAGACCTTGAGAACAATTTGTCATGTTTATTTCTCAGATTTCACCAAATGTTTCCTTAAGTTGACCAATGTCAGTAGGCCTCACTTAGGCCCATTGTTATTTTTATTCCACAAACAAGGCCCTACACCAATAGATTTCATGAGTTATCATTAGCTTAAGTTGACCATAGTAGGTAGGCCTCATTTAGGCCCTTTGTTGTTTTATCATTAGAAGTTGAGGCACATTTAGTTCTTAAGTTGTCCGAAGTAGGTAGGCCCCATTTAGGCCCCTTGCTGTTTTCATTCAACAAATAAGTCCCTATATCACTAGATTTCACCAGTTATCACTAGAAGTTGAGGCACATTTAGTTTGAGGATGCTTTGGATAGTTTCTGTTCTTATCAGTTCACATCTTAGATATGTTTCAGGTGCTTTGATTTGCTTTTAGTTAGTTGTTAGATTTGTATTCCCTACATTAAGTTTCAGGTGGAATTTCTTTAAGTTGTCATTCATTTTAGAGACTTTTTTGGTTTTTGATTTGTTGATAGATCGTGTTGATGTTTGTTTATATGGATGTTGTTGTTGTTAAATGTTCGCAAAATAAAGTCTAAGGGTGGAATGTCTTGACAGGGTTTTTGGCCCTAGTGGGCAGTAGTATAGACTTTAATCTTGCTCACATCTAGGATACGTATTCCTAGCTTGTGTTGGCCCTTTTAAGCTCTTTTTTCCAGACCTAGAAGAGGATAGCTGCCTAATATGATGATAGATCCCTTATTCTTGACTCTAATCTGTCTATTGCCTATTGGCTTTGACATTCTTGCTTATAGTAGAGGTTGGATCCTGTGGTCCTGACTTTATATTACACATTGGTATGGTTTATGTAGGTACTCTGACAGAGCTAAGGGGTATTTCATCCTTCTCAGGCGTACAGGCCCAGAACTAGAGGGACTCCATCTTGATGGAGCTGAGAGGCTTGCAGAGTAAAGGTAAAGTTTATAGTTAAAGCTGTTGTTCGCTTGGAGAGAACCGGCTCAGGCTGGCCCTTATTGAAGGAATGTATTTTTCTCCACTCCGAAGACACAACTTCAGGCCGGCCGGCTGGGAACGTGTCCTTGGTACGGGGAGGTACAAGAATTTGGTGGGCGGCAGGTTACTGGCCGTAACTTTCCATGAAAGGACAAGCTTCCATATTAGCGAGCTGCAGGAGAGGAGGAGTGTTCAGTCCAGCTTGTGTGCAGTCCAGCTTGGAGGTCAGTTCAGCTTGGAGTCAGAGCAGAGTGGTTCTTGCAGAGGAGAGAACAGGATGTCTGCTGGAGCTGCAGAATAGAGTGCAGTTCTGGAATGGAGAAAGAAGGCAGATGATTGCTGAAGATGAAGAGAGAGAGAGCAGTGCAGAGAGCATCAAAGAAGGCTGTCAGCTGGAGCAATTGAACCAGAGGCGTGGTGATGTGGTGACGGAGGGAGAGACAGAGAGAGCCCTGATCCCACCAGAGTCAGAGAGAAATCTTCCTTCTAATAGGTGAGGTAGTCTGAACTAATCCCCTTCACACTTACATCTTAATCTTGTCTTTATTCCCTAGGCTTTTGTATGTCTAATCTTTTCCCTTTCAGCGGTTTGTTAAAAGTTCCTGTTACCCCGCAGATAAATTGTATGTCTAATCCTTTTCTTTCAGCGGTGTGTTAAAGTTACTGCTAGTTATAGAGATCCCATAGATTTGTGTAAGTGTATTTTATCATTGTTACAATAAAACACCCCATTTCTTAGTAACTAGTGTGGTGTATATTTTTGTCCCCATACAGTGAGGGTAATCTCATTTCCTAGTCAGGTATTACTGTTTGAACAGATGCTACCCCTGATCAGGTAAGTAATGGTGAATAATTAGGGAGATAGAAGACCTGCAACTAAGGGATAAAGTTTGTACACCATCCCATAATCCTGTAAACAGCGTCTTCTGTTCCAGAGCATAGGTAACCTTTTTCTCCTAGTCAGATGTTACAGCCAGAACAGATGCTGCCCCTGATCCGGTAAGTCTGAATAAATAGGGAGAACAGGGAGCCCTTGAGCTAGGGAATTGTTGACACTAAGTAATTCGGTCATCCCATAATATTATTGTAGTAGCAAGCCCTTAGTGAATAGTGAGAGAGACTTCCCAACATATAGAGAGAAAACTGAAGGTATTCATAGGAAAGTGGTCGTCATTGGTAAGTGGCGTTAATGAGAACGCTGGGGGGGATACCAGCGTGGAGGTCTGCCAGATTGCGGACTGTGTGTAAATGAGAGCGTTGGGGAGGAGACCAGCGTGGAGGTCTGCCAGATTGCGGACCGTGTGTAAATGAGAGCACTGGGGCTGCAGACCCATGTGTGTAGACACGCCGGATTGTGTGTCATATCTGCCCCAGGGTAGATTAGTCTGGGTCTGAGTGGCCGCGAGACTAGCTGATATGAATAGGATATGGTAGAAAACCTATGCATGTTTATTGCTATTTCCCCATCCTTAGGTACGAAATGTACATATATGTATCCATACCCATTGTAAATACGTTCTAAGGAGGGAGGTGATTACGTTTTGGCTGGGTTAGAGGGGCCCCTAGGGGCTGATCCCATCTAAGCGGAAAATCCGGTCATTATAAGTACTAATTGACCCTCACTCGTACAAATGATTAGGAAATGTGTTTTTCCGTTTTCACAGAAACAACATGCCACCCAGTAGTCTATCTAAAAAATCTAAGCAACAATTTTGAAAAGTGTTTTTTGAGTACTCTCTTCCGAATTTCTCTTTTTAAAAGAAAAAAAAGAAAGTTACTTGTTTTTCCATAAATTATCTTCTGGGAATGCTAAAAAAACAAGTTGTGTGCACAGGTGGTGCTTTTATAACTGCATTTTATGCATATTTTAAGGAGTTTTTATTAATTTTCTTGTGTGAACCCCAAAAATCCAAATTCAGCATTACAGCCAATATGCAGATTCTTAGGCTTTTCATTCCGATTCTTAGGCAGGGAACACTTCCTTTGTGAGTCTAGGGACTTGTGCCCAACTGTTGTGCGTTCCTGTTAATACGCATTTTCCGTCATTTGTCCCTCCCTTGTATTCTTCCTCTATCAACCCAGTTTGATCCCTCCATGAACACCATATTTTGTGCAACTTTCTCAAGCAACCTATTCTTTCCTACCTTGATTCAGTGCAAATGTCCATCACCTTCCCCATTGCCCCAACTCGAGTACTATTTGAGAACTGCACTCAGTGTTGTGTTTGAGCTAGTACCAAGTAGACTCGCCACTTTGAGTAAACATTCTGACACTATTCCAAAAGACTCCCACTCGTGCAGAAAATGTCGATGGCACTAGGCTGAAAATCCATTCAAAAACAAACTATTTAGTGGCTGCGCCACAGATGTCTGAATTTCTGAACCTGTCTTTCCAATGTTATTACATTTTGTGAGCATGGACAAATCTATTTCAGTCCCTTAGCTGGTAAGAATGTGGAAGTGCAACTGTTGGGTCGGTTTCAAGTACCCACTATCAAAGGAAATAGGTTTATTGTTTTTGAGTTAGTGCAAGGTTTCTGATTCTCCTAATGCTAGGGTGTTTGCGTCCCGACCAATGATGGTCTCCGGGGAAAGCAAGTAGCAGATAAGTCTTTCCCCGGGGAATTCATTCAGAGAAACAGGACATGGGTGGGGATGAGTAGATGTCGGGGAAGGGGTGGGATTGGGGCTATAAGGGTCCGGAGAGGTGTTGTCTGCCTCTTCCGGACTCTGTGCTTTATTAGCGAAGGTTAGGACAGGTTGCAAGGGGTCGTAGGGGGTAGTTTTGGGGGGTGGAGAGTCCCATGCAGGCTTATCCAGACCCTTAGGGGTGAAGAAGAACGGAGCACAGGTGAACACTCAGAGTGCTGTACCTTGTCGAGTGAGGAGAGAGTTCAGGAAAGGGTTTTTGGGAGATAAAAGAACGAGAACCTGGGTGGATAACAAGAATGTAAGGATTGGATCTGGGAAGGATGGAACAAGGTATGATGTTTTGAGGGAATGGAAGTTGGTGTGAGATGTGAGTGGGTGCTGGATGTATGGGGGACCTGCCTTATTCGCAAAGTGGATGTTATTGTTAAATAAAGTTCAATAAGTCTGCAACCATGTCCTAATAAATGGCCTTTTGCGCTAATCATGGATCATGAGTGTTTCGTTGTTGCACAATGATCCCTACTGAACAAACAGATAGCATTTGAAAAGGATACTGCGAATGGAACTTTCCACTGACAAGCATTAGTCCAGGGTAAACTGTGGATATATGTATACAACTGCAAACACACTTCTGACAATTTTATGTGGTCCAGACCATTACCAGTACATCCTCAAATGCTTCCACACTAATCATGCTCTTAGAAATGAATGGTTGAAGGTGCACAGAGCAACTACACTTGCCAGTTGAAGTATATTGCCTGAATAAAAACAAAAGCAATGAAGAGAGTCATTTTCGTCAGCAAATAAGTACACTTCTTTACTTATAGTTACCCACATTCAGGAATACATTGTTTAGTTTGCTAGAAAAAAATATTCCACGAGCCTGTCCTGGTTTCCCTTGGAAGCAGTTATTTACAATGTATTTACAGTGTTTGGAACTCCTCAATCCCTTGTCCCCTCATACTGAATTAGCCTGTCCCAGCTTCCCTTGAGTCTCTTGGCATCACTGCCTGCCTCTCTTCTTTCAGGCAGTCAGTGTGCACTCTCCCTTTCGCTCCTTTCCATTTCCTGGGAAGATCACTCTGTGTAATCTGTAGATCAAGTGTTCACACCCAGACAAGGCTGACTCAGCACTCCATTAATCAGGCATGAGTAAATTGAGTACCATTACAGTTGGTAAGGTTATACCAATTAAAAATTGCAGAGTGCAATTTGAACTGCTAAACATATGTGGGATAAAGTTCCCGCTGCCATACATTATAAGGATATTGCAGGTCACTGAGGAGTTCCATGACCCTATAAAGGAACAAGTCGTAAGGCTGTGTTCCTTTATAAGGTTATGTAACTCTAAATTGACTTGCAATATCCTTATCATGTATGGCAGTGGGTAACATTCCTTATAGTTTACACTAAAGGGTAGTGGGGAGAGGTTAGCAAAGGAAGAATTCCACAAATGGTGGGATATGATAACCCTCAAACAATATCTTGAAATTGATTGAATTCCAAATGGTTTATGCATTAACATATTTCCAGCTGTGGAATACTTGGATTCACTCCAAGCAGAAAAAACCTAACTGCTACTTCCAAAGATTTAATGTTGAATCTTATAGAGCAAGCAGAAACCAAAATGGAGTACGTAAGAAATGAATTTGAAGAACCAAACAATTGATTGGTGATCTTAATTTTGAAGAGGGAACACATAAGAAGTATGAGAACCTAGAAGATGTTTTGGAGAAATATCAAGAATAAATTACATAGAGGAAAAGATCTAAGTTCCTTTGTGATAAGAGATACTTACATTCAGGACGTATATATTCTTATGCTAGGAAATTTGATGCAGGTTTTACAAGAGGGGCCACACAGAAGGCACCTTCACAGGATAGTATTTCACTATCTGATTCTTCCAGCATAGACTAAAGCGGTTGCACTAATGATTCTAATTCCCTCTCTAAATATACAATGAATACTTTTTTAGAGGAGTTTCAGAAAATGAGGCTAAAAGAGAACACCTGGAACAAGGAGAGGAGTTCAATCAAGGTAAAATATTAGGAGAGGAAAAAGGGGTGGTCAGAAGTGGAAAAGGAGAAGGCTATCTAAATTCAGGGTCCCAAACCAGATCTATGACCAAGGAAGGGACAAAGCACCCCAATCCACCCTAATGGTAAGCTAGTCCTCTAGAATGCTTCCTGAGGAAGAAGAAAGGGTACTCAACAAAGGTTTGGCGAGGATGTGGTCTAAGGACTAGAGTGGTCGACTTTGGGAACCGCGTTTGAGTCTTGGAAGGGACACTCAACATCCTGTGATTCTGGGCAAATCACTTAATCTCCCTGTGCCTAATAAAATGAATGTGTCCATCAGTAATGCAACTGGTTCTCATGTAAAGTGCTCCGATACCTTCGGATCGAGTACACGTTAAATAAAACTCCACCCCAACAAAAAAAGGTTTATAATTTGCGCCAACCAGACATTTTGATGATTTTTAACTTAAAGCTAATCGCTTCAAATTTGTTAGACTTTTAAAATGAAAACATTTTTGCAATAATAGACATATCTTCATTGAAACAGAACCTAAAATATCAGAAATGACAATAAAGATGTTGAGGAGCTTAGATGATTCCCTATTACAAGACAATGAGTAATTAGCCAGAGAACTCAGGATAGAAGAACATGTATTGAGACAGTGGTCTAGCCAAGAAAACTAGATTTACTCCGATTCTACTAGGAGAGAATATGATATATGTTTTTCATGATTTTGTTACCAAAGATTTAGGTCAGTTACAAAAAAATGTCTTGTAAGACTAATTTGACTAATAAAGAACAACAAGCCAATAATGCTTTGCGTGAGGACTGTTCTATTATAATCTTCAAAGCTGACAAAGGCAGAAATGTTGTGGTTTTGGATTTTAGTAATTATGTTAAGAAAGTCAATAGCCACTTAAATGTTTCTAATAATTACGTAAAGTTTTTGCGTAACATTGATAAAAGTGTTCAAACAATGGTTTGAACACTTTTGGTGGTAAGATGCTGGATTTGTTGATCAGGAGGAATACAGATGCTTAGAGACTAATAATGCCACTATACCTATTTCTTCCTTTTCACCTAAAATCCACAAAGGCAGTTCCATGTAGACCCATAATTTCGGGCATTGGCTCATGCACTGAGAGAATGTCTGAATATACAGACACATTTCTGACTTCAATAGTAACCTCTTTGTCCTATTACATTATAGATACCACTGACTTGTTGTGTACACTATCAAAAATTCCATGGGAGTAGTCTTACTTATTAGTCACAATGGATGTTAAGAGACTTTATACTATTATTACACACAATGATGGCATCAAGGCTTTGAGATATTTATTTTCCTCCAAATTAGGCAGGTACTTTAAATATATGCAAAAAAGAACAATTGATAGACAGAATGTTGAACAATGTCAAAGATCCACCTCAGTACAGAGCCATGGGCCTAAACCCATCATTTGTTTGCTCCCCTGCCATTCCAGTTTAAACCCGGCCATAGACAAATCAGTCTTGACCCTGCTCCCCATGGGAAACATCAAGCTTGAATTGACAGGCCAGGTCCTCCCTGGACTGCAACCAAGCATCCTGGCACCGGTTTTGGGGTTTCATCCCTCATCAGCCAGGCTAGCTTGAGTCCAGTGGCATGGGCCCCATGCTCACTGCACCACCGTATTCAAGCTAGCCTGGCTGATATGGAGTGATGCCCCGTAACTGGTCCCAGGATGCTTGTGTCTGGTCCAGGGAGGACTTAGCTTTGCAGTTAGGGCTGGACTGTTCTCATGAGGAACAGGGTCAAGACTGATTTCCATATGGCTGGGTCCAAACTGGGGTGGTGTGGTGGTCAAAAAAAGATGGATTAAACCCAGATTTGTCATCTAGGGGTGAATGTTTACATTATACAGTATTCCATCCATCATCTGTTCTTTTGTATTAGGTACTTTAAACATATACAGATGATTTTAGAAATGACTGAGTTTGTTTAACAAAACAACTACTTTTTATATCAACAAGACTTCTATCACCAGCTACGAGGCACAGCCATGTGTGAGAGGTTTGCTCCCTCTTATGCCAAACTGTTCATAGGAGCATGCCTGGAATGAAAGTCTTCACCAAAGATACCATCATGTACTAGTTTGTTATAAAATATATTTTATTATATTTGGAATGGAACAGAGATAGAGTTGAAGGAATATCATGCTTTCTCGAATGCCAATACTCAAAATGTGGAATTGACTCTAGAGTACAATGCATCTAAGATAACATTTTTGGTCTTAGAATTGTAAGTCAAGGATCAGATCTTACACAGTAGATCGTTCCGCAAACCTACATCCACTAACAGTCTCTGACATTTCAGCTCAGGTCATACATTTAAACAGAAGGATAGAATACCTTCAGGAGAACGTCTGAACCATAAACATAATTGCAGCGAATCTGTAGCGATCACGTTGACGAGGGGGCTACAGCCATACCATTCTCGTAGACTCCGCTGTTTACCTGGTCGATACGATACGAGGGTAAACATCCGGAAAACTACAGCTACCAGCATGCCAAGGGGCAAGACTCATGAGGCTCAGGACGGAACTTACTAAAGCACCTCCTTCAGGATGGGAAGGTGCTTGTCAATCAATCTTGTTTCTGTGGGAATTGCGGATGGTGTTCCCCGCCGGATTTCAGCTTGAAGATTGCAGCCGTTGCTGTCCTGGACACTTTATTGGATTCCGTGTTTAGATTTGAGTCAGGCACTTTAGCGGAAGGAGTGCGGGCTTGCCTCCTCCGTGTCGGCCTCGTATCTTTGTGTATTGATAGAAAAGAAAAGCAGCGGTGCAGTTTAAACGCGCTATTCCGCGCTTACATCGCATTCAGCGGGTGAGAAAGGTTATTGTCACTTCAAGCGTCTGATTACTAAGACGCTTTCAATGTAATTTCATTTCAGCAGTATTCAGGGGGAGTTGCCTTATTTCCAGTCATTCTGCTGATGAACTCTTGCCGCTTTTCCGGTTTACTCCAGTCGCATTTCATTGAACGCTGCGGCTCAGTTTATTCCTGCACCACATTCTCTGTGCTCGATCACCAGAGGAACAGTCCATTAGAACTTGCGTTGTGCCTTTTTAACAACGCTCGCATTCTTGGAAAGGAACTCTTCCTTGGTATATTTAATCCTATGGTGACATTGAGATTCTTCCCGTTTTCCAGCAACAGTTGCAGACTGCGTATGTTTTGTATAAACCAACTAAAGACTCATTTGGGTTGGACTACAATACCCTTGTTTGTCAATTCTTGTTTTGAGACATAAGGGACAGGATTTACCTTGTCTAGCTGTAAGACTTCTGGTAAGGAGTGAGAAGACCTTTTGCTCTTAGCTATAGATATTCAGAAGAGAACAGGTGTTATATCTTCTGCTTTGTCATCCCCTTATACAGTGTGGACGTCCTTCCTGGTACTTAGCAGTTCTTTTGACCAGACCTTGAGGGAACCACAGAAACCACAGCTAGTTTATTATTTTGTCCACTTCCCTTTTCCCCGGGGCACGAGTTCACGCAGAGGGTTTAAAGCCTCCTTTGTTGGGGGTCGTGCCTGGGAGGAACTGGGGGGTATCTCTTCAGACATCGTCTCCACTGGTCACAAGGACAAGGTTAGTGGCATTTATTTATTCTTGAGCTACTGGTAATCCCGACAGAATCACAGATTTAAAATCAACCAGAAATTGAGACTTTACACAGATTTCAATAATGAGGCTATTCCACCAAAATATTGGTTTCTGCATACAATAGACCTAATGAAATTAACAAGGTTTCCCTACTCCAGGAGAAAACCCCTAAGTTAAAAAGAACACCTGTGCTAAGAGTGGACAAATACATTTCATAACAATATTTTGTGTTGAGAAACAAAAGATTTTCAATATTTGGTCCAAGTATTGGGATATCTTGAAGGTTGATCAGCAACTTACTGGTATCTTGACTGATCATCCTATCACCTTTAGAAAAGCCAATACACTTAAAAATATACTAAGCCAGAGTGACACCAGCAGATATGCAGAGGTGAAAACTGCTACGTGACTAGGCAAGAAACCTGTAGGAGATCAGAAGGTGCTGGGGCAGTGCCTTAAGGACGGAGCTGCCTGAGGGGAGAGCGGTTACCCTGATCAGGAGGTCAGACGTCTTGCTACCCCTTGCGCAGCTCTGTCCATAAGGCACTACCCCCAGCGCCTTCTGATCTCCTACAAGTTTGTTGCCTAGTCACATAGCATTTTTCAGCTCTGCATATCTGGTGGTGTCACTCTGGCTCTTGCTCTTCTGCTAGTCCCTTCTGCTGTTTTCTGTCAACTGTTTCTCTTTTTGTCTGTCTGTGCCTTTTTGTCTGTTTGTGCCTTTTTGTCTGTTTGTACCTTTCTGTCCGTCTGTGCCGTTTTTCGGTCTTCTGTTTTCACTGTTTTGTTTTTGTTTTCTCTGTTGCCTTGTTTTGCTCCCTTTCCCGCTGCTGATGCCCCCTTTGCTTCCTCCCTGCATGTTCCCACTCCTAGCTGCTCTCCCTTCTCCCGACCACTTCTTAATGGCGGCCGCTGTGCAGCTGCGCCGCTGGTACGCCAAAGGCAAGCCCGTCTGCGAACTTACGGTGCCCAGCAGCAGAGACCCTGGTCCTCCGACCCGACGCCGTTACAACTCAGGAGCCTTCCACATGCTCAAACCTGGACGCAACAACTGCCAGCTCTCAGCACCGACCATCACCCAAGGCCCATTCTCCTGCCGACACTGCCTCCACACCTTCAACCACCTCCAGACCTGGATAGCTACGGCCAGTCCACCAGACGCTAGCACACCCAAACCTGCACCCGAAATCACAACCGCCATACCCTACGGGTACAAGAGCCAGAGGATAGACCGCCCCAACCACCCTGGAGGAGGCCTTGTCGTTGTCCAGAAAAGCTCCCTTTGACTGACAACCTCCCTCTCGAACGACTGCTCGCCCCCTATGGAACATATCCACTTCCAGATCCAGGTCAACCCCAGAATGACTCTACATAGAACTCTCACCTAAAGACCTTCCGGACCCCGCACCCAGTTCACCAAAACCACTGCTGACCACATTGCACCCCACACCCTCACCTACACGGACAAAATACTGCTTGGCGACCTGAATTTCCACCTTGACAACCTCAGCGACCCCAACTCCACCGCCCTCCTAGACAACCTCGCCAACATCGGACTGAAGCAACTTGCCACCACCCCCACGCACATGGTGAGACACACCCTTGACCCCATCTTCGCTAGAGGAAACAACATCCGCTCAGTCACACCACGCTACCCCTCTGGATGGACCACCACTGCATCCACTTTTCCTTCTCGAAACCCACAGCACACAAATCAACGCTACGCCCACCACGCAGAAACTGGAGTAAGATAACCATAGAGCACTTCAGCTCCGCCCTCAGCCTCACTCCTTCCCATTACGATCGACGATAACTCTGAAGCCAAAAAGCTCCGCAAATGGATCGCAGACTGCGCCAACATGCTTGCACCCCTCCAGAACTCCGACAGACAACACACCATGAAAGCCACCTGGTTAACCATGGACCTCCCAGAATCTAAGAACTCGTGCCAACAACTTGAGAAAGCATGGAGGAATAGCAAAACCCCTGAAGCACGCACCGCCTATAGGACCGCCACTATAGCACACCACTAACTCATAAGATCTACGAAGAGGAACTTCATTCAGGACAGAATCCTTTCCAACTACCGCAACTCCAAGGAACTCTTCACCATCACACAAGAATTAAAATCACTAGGCCCCTCAGTAAAACCTTCGAAGTACCTCCATCCCAGGACCTCTGCAACAAACTCAGCTCCTTCTTCCAGCACAAGGTCAGGACTCTACGACTACTTCAATGAACATGACTAAGGCACTGAGCCTCCACCCTCCACCAGCAACACCACTCAGCCGACCATCCTCACCTGGACCCGTCACCACAGAAGACATTGCAAAGACCATGAGGAGAATACACTCTGGAGCACCCTCTGACCCCTGCACACCGCACGTCTTACACAGTGCCACCTCCGCCATTGCACCTGAACTACAACAGACAATCAACTGCAATCCTGAAACAGGCACATTGCCTGATGACTGGAAACTCGCAGAAGTCAAACCCCTCCTCAAGTAGCCCTCTGCAGACCCGACGGGTCTCAAGAACTACAGCCCCATCTCTCCTCCCCTTCGCTACCAAAGTCGACGAGAAGATCACCAACATCCAGCTAACAAACTTCTCAGAATCCAGCGACATTCTTGACACATTTCAATCCAGTTTCCGCAGCAACCACAGCACAGAGACCTCCCTCCTAGCTGCCCTTCCATGGCATCCGAACACTCCTCGATCAAGGCGACACTGCAGCACTCATCCCACTAGACCTCTCAGCAGCCTTCGACAACATCTCCGACCGCACACTATCCACCAGACTCCACGATGTAGCATACAGGGAACTGCCCTAGACTAGATCCTCTCCTTCCTCCCCGACACAACGCAAAGAATACAACTCAACCCTTCCTCTCCGAACCCACAGAGATCAGATGCAGAGTACCCCAAGGATCCACCCTCAGCACCAAGCTCAACATCTACATGACTCCCCTCGCAACCATCTTCAGATAACACGGACTCAGCATAGTATCCTATGCTGACGACACTCAGCTCATCCTCTGCTTCACCAAGGAACCCACCTTCACCAGACACAATTTCCAGGAAGGAATGAAGGACGTTGCATCCTGGATGAGCATGAGCTGCCTAAAGTCCTCATCGTCGGATCCATCCCCTCCACGTGGGATGACACCTGGTGGCCCCATGTCCTCGGAAACCCTCCCACGCCATGGGGCATGCCGCAACCTCTGCATCATACTCAACTCCTCCCTAACCATGAACCAACAGATCAACGCTGTATCCTCAACATTCTTCAACACCTTCTGCATAACCTTCAAATGGATCCCCCTGAATCCATGAAGACTGTCACCCACACACTTGTCACCAGCATGCTGGACAATGGGAACATTCTCTAAGCCAGAATAAACGAATCCCTACTTCACAAACTACAGATCGTCCAGAACGCCGCAGCCAGACTCGTCCTCAGAATCCCATGACAAGACCACATCACCCAGCACCTAGGAGACCTTCAATGGCTCCCCATCGAAAAAAGAGTAACCTCAAGCTGCTCACACATGCCTACAAACCCAATATCATTAAATGCCCCCCCCCCCCACACAAGTAAATTGGACAGACCATTTTGTCATGGAATTCCACACATCACATTTAGGTAAAGTCCCCGTTCAGACACAAGTTTTGCCCAGCAGACGAAGGCAATGGCACAAGGTAACCCCGGAAGCCTTTCAGGAGAGGTTTGTTGAGCCCTCTATTAGCCCTTCAGAGGGAGTGGAAATGGCTTT
The DNA here is from genome assembly GCF_964263255.1 of Lissotriton vulgaris. Classification (NCBI taxonomy): domain Eukaryota; kingdom Metazoa; phylum Chordata; class Amphibia; order Caudata; family Salamandridae; genus Lissotriton; species Lissotriton vulgaris. The sequence continues at coordinate 1,040,559,966 of NC_141697.1, forward strand.
AGCCAATTTTAATCAAGCTATTCTCAATGCTGTAGACACTATTGCCCCTATGAAAATGTTCAAACCACGTCCATCACATAAACAGGATGTATGGTTTTCGGAACATTTAAGATCTCTTAAACAATCCAGAAAGCTGGAAAAGGTATGGAGAACTACCCACAATGAAGCTGACAAGCACCACTACTGGGCGGCCCTCACAACATATCACAAAGACATTCGACGTGCTCGAAAAATTCATATTGAGTCCCTACTCCCAGCTGCGGGTAACACCCCCAGAGTTCTATATCAAGTCCTGCAGTCCTTTGTGAAACCAGTAATTTGCGAAACCCCTGAACTATCTTCGTAGCAATTGTGTGATGAAGTCGCTCAGTTTTTTACTAATAAGACAGACAGGATACATGATCATATCACCAATGTGAATCTATCTTCCGTAGGAGGGACATCTTTGCCCCTGGATGATGAAGAAGAACCAGGCTCTATGACTCTGGATATATTCCCCACCATCTTTCTGGAAGAGGTCGAATGCTCTGTAGGCCAGATTAAGAGTGGTAGCCCTTCAGATTCTATCCCGGCCAGAATTATGCCGGTGGTAGGTAACACACTGAGCCCAGGGCTCCAATGCCTCGTGAATCTTTCACTGATGGAAGGTCAGATTCCTGGGGAATGGAAAAAACCATTGGTCAGACCTATCAGGAAAAATTCCACCATTCCCTGGACTGATATGTCTAATCTAAGACCCATATCCAAGCTTCCTTTTATGGGTAAGCTTATAGAGAAACATGTAAATAGGCACCTAGCAAATTACATTGAACAGGATGGCAGGCTAGATTGTCCCAATTTGGTTTTAGACCAAAACATAGCACCGAGTATGCTCTATTGTCGGTGACAGATGACCTTCATATGTACCAGGACAGAGGTTATTCTGTTATCCTGGTACTATTAGACCTGTCGGCAGCGTTCGACACAATATCTCACAATATCTTGATCGAACGACTGGCCAAGATCGGCATTAGGTGCACAGCACTGGCCTGGTTAAGAAGTTTTTTATCTAACCGTACCCAAGCTTGGGTTCATTTCGATCGACAGAGACTAAAATCACCAAGGGGGTGCCACGGGGCTCTTGTTTGAGCCCTACTCTTTTCAACATCTACGTGGCCCCTCTGGCTAGAATTTCGAGAGAGTTTGGGTTCATCCCGGTATCTTACGCGGATGATACTCAGCTCCTGTTTCCTTTCAAGAGTCTCTCCGACGAAGTGAGAACGTCCTTTTCCGAGGGCATGAAAGCTGTGGCTAAGTGGATGTCATCTAACTATCTCCAATGTAGCGTAGGCAAGACAGAAGTCATGCTTTTTGGGAAGGCTAGGATCATGTGGACTCCGGACTGGTGGCCGCAAGATCTAGGCCCAGTCCCAGAACCCAAACAGGTTGTAAAAAATCTAGGGGTACGCCTTGACCGTGAACTCTCCCTTAAACAGCACGGCAACTGGGTGGTGGGCTCCTGCTTCCACGTCTTATCTTATCTTATCTTATCTTAAGAGGGACTTGTATAGCGCTCTGTCACCATAGGTTTCCTGGCGCTGGGTGGTACTGAGAGATGTAGAGAGGGGGAGCTAGCCAGACTGTGTAAAAAGATTGGTTTTAAGAAGTTTTCTGAATTCCAGCAGAGACATGGAGGATTTGAAAGATAACGGCAACTGGTTCCAGAGTTTGGGAGCCAGATGAACAAATCTGCAACCACCATATTTTTTGAGTTTGATTGGGACTGCGGTCAGAAGTTGACGGTGGGAGGACCGAAGGTTGGGTGCCGGACGGTAAGGAGTCACTAGGGACTTCAGAAAGACGGGGGACGTACCAGTCACAGCTTTGTAGGTCAGGCAGCCGATCTTAAATGCATCTCTCTGTTCGACCGGCAACCAGTGGAGTTTACAGAGTAGTGGTTTTGCAGACTGCCACTTCGGGGTCTTAAAGGCTAGTCGGGCCGCCTGATTCTGCACGACTTGCAGCCTATGTAGCAGGTATTTCGGTAGGCCATGATACAAGGAGTTGGAAAAATCGAGGCGGGAGAGCACAAGAGCGATTAAAACTTGTATCAGGGCTTCAGGCGAGAGTAGGTGGGAAACTTTCCTGATTCTCCGAAGCTGAAAGATACACGAGGATACAACTGCACCAACCTGAGGCTTGAGGGAGAGCTCTGAGTCTATGATAACCCCCAGGCTCTTTGCCGATTTAGCCGGGATGGGCGGGGAGCCCAGCTCTGTAGGCCAAAACTGTGGGCCCCAGTGAGTGGAGCTACTTCCAGGGAGAATTAGCTTTGTCTTCCATGGGTTCAGCTTGAGCTGATTATGGTTCATCCATTGCTAGATATGTAACATGACCGCCTGACAGTCGAGAGCTGCGTTAGGGGTGTTAAGAGGGAAGATGATTTGCAGGTCCTCTGCATAATTGAAGACGGTAATGTCCCAGCTCTTCAGGGAATGGATGAGCGGGCGAAGATAAAGATTAAAAAGCAGGGGAGACAGAGAGGAACCCTGAGGCACTCCACAGATGAATGGTTCCCTAGTAGCCGTGAAAGGACCCAGGTGAACAGCCTGGGTTCTGCCTGTCAAGAAGGATTTAATCCAGACCAGAGCCGAGCCCCGGATACCGGCTTGCTCGACACAGTGGAGAAGGATGTTATGGTCCACCGTGTCGAACGCTGCCGACAAGTCCAGAAGGATCAGGGCCTGAGGAGACCCTTTGTCGGCGTTGCTCCTGAGAGAGTCCATAACCGCTAAGATCACAGCCTCAGTAGTGTGGGCAGGTCTGAAGCCAGCTTGGTTAGGCTCAAGGTAGCCGGAGGACTCGATGAACTGAGAGAGGCAGCAGGTGACATGTGCCTCCAAGATCTTAGAAAAATAAGGCAGGAGAGAAATAGGCCGATAGTTGGCAAGGTCCTCTGGGTCGGCTCCGGGTTTTTTCAGCAATGGTACCAAGGCAGCTTCCTTGAAGGAGTTGGGTACGATGCCGGCCTCAAGAGAGGTGTTTAGTAGAGGCAAGATGCAGTTGGGCAGAGCCAAGCAGATGTCCCTGAAGACAGAGGGAGGGCAGCAATCATTGGGGGAGCCAGATTTGACTCGAGAGGCAAGTTTGGCGAGGGAAGGAGAGTCGAGGAGGGGAAAGTGTGACAGTGAACATGGGTTACCAAGGGAGGGGACAAGTGGAGCAGCAGGGGGGGCGGGGGGGATAGTGTTCTTGATCTTAATGATCTTTTCAGTGAAAAAGCTATTTAGAGCATCACAGGATTGTTGGGTGGGGACCTGGGAGGGGAGAGTTCTGGCATCAGACGTCAACTCGCCCATAATTCTGAATATTTCCTTGGACTTATTGGGGGCGACAGAGATTCTTTTGGAGAAGTATGAAGATTTCGCAGCTATAATTGCCTTTTTGTCTTTTACGAAAAGTCTTTCCCCTGTTGCCTGACTCAACCAGAAAAACCTTGGTGCAGGCCCTAGTATTGAGCCGTATGGATTATTGTAACGGACTCCTGCTGTCAGCCAACGAGGGCGTACTAGCAAAACTCCAGGTGGTGCAAAACACTGCAGCAAGGCTGGTATTAAACGCCCCGCCCAGATCACCATCTAAACCCCTCCTGGACAAACTACATTGGCTTTCAGTTCGAAACAGGGTTAATTTCAAAATGTGCTGCTTAATTCATAAGAACCTAAATGGACTAGGGCCATCTTACTGGACTCATAAATTTATCCCATATAACCCTGTCCGGTCTCTGAGGTCAAGTAGCCAGCTTCTACTGAGAGTGCCAGCCGAGAGGAAGGCCAGACAAGGCGGAAAGGCTTTGTCCGTCGTCGGGCCCACTCTGTGGAATAAGCTCCCTCTCGCGCTCAGGCAATGCGCAGAACATTTAAGTTTTAGAAAAAAACTTAAAACGTTTTTGTTCCAGACCTAATTTATTTATAAATTTACTCATCCACTGATTATGTCAAACTGCCTGCCTACAATGTTGCTTCTGGTGTGTTTTGTCTGTTTTCTGTGCGCAGAGATACTCCGTATGGAGTCGATTCTAGCGCGTTACAAACCCACAAATAAATAAATAAAGCTCTCCACACCTCCGAACCCCAATACCTCAATGAAAGAATCTGAATCTACGCCCCCAATAGAAACCTCCGCTCTGCTGACCAAGCCTTGGCCGAAATCCCCTGCATCCACAGAGCCAAATCTGGAGGCAGATCCTTCTCCTACATTGTGGCCAAGACTTGGAACTAACTCCCCCTCAACATCAGACGAAGCCCCACACTGCAAGGATTCAGGAAGAGCCCCAAGACCTGCCTGCCCACCCCTTACCCTCCCCCAGTGCCTTAAGACCCTAACAGGTGAGTAGTGCGCTCTACATATCCATGACTGGTTGATTGATCTCATAGTAGTTTCGTTGTTGGGACTGATACTATGTCATAAAATCATATTTAAGATATTTGTTGCAACATGAGCACTGATGGATGGAGCAACTTGCAATAAGAAGGTATAACCTATGTGAGGGTTTGGCTTGTAGGAGGAATTTTTATGTAATGGATATTGTTTCTTTCATTTTCTCTTTTTCTTATGTCTTTTTTCACTTGGTGATCTTTCCGCTGCTGTAGATTGGAGATGGCTTTAACATAACAAAGCACATCAATAGATTTTTATGTTCATCTTGTTACATCACAGGTGGGTGTTATTTCTGGTGCATGAGAGGGAAAATAGGTAAGTTTTGGAAATGCTAACAGATGTGATACTTCTAGTCTTAAGTGTAATGTCCTAGATTTCTCAATTAACAAAGAAAACACATCAAAATTTGACCTCAGTCATTTGAGAATATGTTATCTACCTGTTTCCCCCTCCTTTGTTATTTTCATCCTTTTTTTCTCCTTCATCCCGTTCTGTCACATTTCTCCCTTCTCTTCAACCCTATGACCTCTTCCACCACACCCACACCTGTACTTCCTCATTCAATTTTCAACCTTCTTGTCTTCTTTCTCACGGCTTTTGGTGGATATTGAGTTTGTATCTTTCAGCTGATAATTTGCCCAGTTCTTTAAAAAGAAATTGTAGTTTAAAGACTGAAGTCTTTAGGATATGGCAATCTCATGGAAAATTGTCTAAGTTTGAATAGTTATGTTCTTTTGTGCAATTAAATGTAAGCCTTATAGCATTTCCTTATTGCATTTCCTGCAGCCCTGAAGAAGTGGCAGTATAAACTGCGAAGCACATGCTGGCACCTACTTTATAGAGCTAATGGCAGGACTGATTAACTACGTTACAGAAAAAGCATCTAATCTTAATATTCTATATAACTGGAAATTATTTTCTTGAATCTACATATGTTCTATGATGTGTCCATGACAATCACAATCTGTGATTTTATTCAGAGCACTATAACTAAGATTATATCATTGGTGTTTTACTTTGAATGTTCTTCCAACATTATCAAAAATACAAGGTAACAATTGAACTGTCTTGTGAGTAATTGTGGATTCCTGGAAGCCCGAGTCACATCACAGAACATACCTGCCCTCCTATTGGGTGTCCTCTGTGTCACGTGACATTCTCAAGACCTCTCCTTAGTGCTTAGTCCTTTTTAGGTCTCGCAGACCTAGCGCTGGAGCACGCAAGTGCTCCTCGCTCCGCGAAGGCTTTTTGTCATCAATATGGTTTCTGAAAGGGACTTGAAGCCCCGCCCATCTTTTTTTGATTGGGTGTCTCATCCTCCATGGTAAACACTGGCTTCTAATTGAAAAGGAGGCTTCTTAGTCCCTCCTTGTTACTGCCCTGTCCACTTGTTGCCCCGCCCACCTGGACTTGATGTTTTACTTGTGGTGTAACAAGTTCGGCATTGTATACTCGGTGAGCACTATTTTCTTTCAACTGCTCAGCAGCCTCATCGGTGGCTGGCTGCGGTGCAAGTGGCTCGCTGTCCGGAGGTGCGCTATGAGTGTCTTTTCCTGCACGTTTGTGCGTTTCCCCAATTCATCTTTAAAATACAAGGCAAGCACAGTCTGCTCGAGACACAGCGCTGATAATTCCAAATGAAAGCTGTCAAACTGTTATGTTGATGCAATCTATTGTACACGCACGTGCAAGTAAGATTTTCAGGCTCTGAAAGTTTTGCAACTCATGTATTTTCTCAGCCCGTCTTGCAAGCTTCAACAGAAAGATTGTCCCCTGGTGCAGTTCTGTCTTCCACCGTGTTTTCTGTTTTCTAAGGCCCGCAACCGGCAATTTGGTCTCTTAGTTTTCACACAGTAGGGAGTGATACCTTTGTCATGCCGCTCATGTTCATTATATCACAATCGGCGTAGTTATGCGGCTAAGAAAGACTAATTATGTGGCTTATACTTCCTTTAAAGGAACTCTTAAGAACCACATAGTATGTTTACATTCTTTTTACGTTTGAATGCTGTTGTGTTAATCTGCCTGTATGCTGAGAGTGAACACATTACAAAGAATGACTGAACTTGATGTGCAACATTTTTTAACTAAGCTTTTTATTCTCGAAACAAATATGTTGTCAATTTATGCAGCAGATAATGCATTATATCGTGCATGCTGGACATTGACTACACAGACTACTGATGCACAATGGTGCTTTTCAAGTAGCTCTATGAGTATGGTGTTCCATTTCGGTGGCTCTTCTCTCAGTGGAGGAGTCTGTGATGTCATTTCTTAATGCCTCTCGCCTTAGATGTTTCCTCATTTAACTTGATTGAGGTCGTTTTACCTCCCTCAGTGACATCCGTGCACAGTGGTACAACCTCTACCACATGTCCAGTTAGCACATGAGAATGTAGGGCAGATGATCACCTTTGTATCAGCCACAAGGGCACAAAGAAGCAGGGTTAACACAGTATAATGCTCCAGTGTAGTGTCTTGTCCGTGGCTCCTGGGGATAACAGGTTTTCTTAGTCGGAAAAATGCATACGAGACATCAGTTCTGATCACGACATGGGTACATACAGTTTATTTGGCCAGACTCGCCTCCAGGCTAAGCTTTCTCTCCTCTGATGTTAGTGAATTTGCCTTTATGTATGTCTCCAGTGGAGACAGGATTTGATAACTAGCACAGATGTTGCGAGGTAACATTAACAGCTACAAGTGCCATCATCCCTACTTTTGTTTTAGGATAGGGTCTTGTTACATTAAGAAGTTGGGTGCTGTTAAGGAGACACAGAAAGAAAGCATGCACTGGTACCATTATTCAGGAATAAGCTACAGGTATAAAAACCTAACCACTCAATAACACATAGCTCAAACACAATACCATTAGCAAAGCAATAGCTCTAACTTAAACAAATGCTAGACCTATTGCATTTCCAATGCTTGTTGTTGTCGGCAGGTGAAACCAACTGAGACGTCCCCAGGTTGACAGAAAATCCTGGGCGGCGCTGAGACTACTGCCCAGCATGAAGACCTTGCTTCCCCCATCCAGCTAATAAAAGCCCCCCCCCCCGCAGCCCCACCCACCCACCCCGTTCGGTATGACTCTGGCTCCTTAGGAACCTTGTTACTATGGCTGCAGCCTTTCTCTGATTCCAGGAGAATGGTGTGTTCATGATAATGTTTTTGGGTCTCTATTCCATATATATATGCGCCTGAGGGAGGCTCTGAATACGCACCTGTGTACCAAGCATTAAACTAGATGGATAGCTTGACTATGAGGAATGGGGGGCACGCTAGAAACACCATTTTCCACTGTGTGTAGGAACCAAGACAATCTTGCCAAAGTTGTTACTCCTTCATGTGTTACCCTGATAACACTGTTCAAATACTTACAAGAACAATGGAGTACTGATGACAGTGACTGTCTTTTGAGGACTGTCAGGATTTATTTATCTGCTGGGTGTGAGGAACACCAAACATAAACTGTGAGGATGTCCTGTGCTGGGCAGAACATTCTCAAACCTTACTGTACATGGGGCAGTCCACACGTACCTTCTTTGTCTCTGAGCTCTAATGTAGTCTGCTAGAGTTCTTGCGGTTTGTGTGGATCCCTCCACCCTGAATTCCCACACAGTTAATTGTCCCTGCCATCTGAGAATGTCTTCTCAGACTAGTATTGCTCTAGCAATCACCAGTCTCCCCAGCATCTTTAATAAATCGACCACCACACTCTGCAATCAGCCCATACACTCTAGTGTGTGACCTCCCTTTGGAGCAGGCTGAGAGTAACTATAAGGTTATCAAGTGGCTCATACCATCCGAGGCTCTGTTTTACAGTCCTGGTTATTACAACCATGTGTATTCTGGCAGTTATAGCCCTGGTTCACATCAATTGAACCAATCTGATCACAGTTCTGAGTTGTAGTATTGAATTTGGTGGACTTGACGACGCCGTCATCTGGTACATTTACTATGACGAGCCCTAGATTACTTGGATGTTCCAATGGCACTGGGTTGCACTGTTGATGTCCTTGTCTAAGGTATTGATAGCAGCCTTTCTAATGGACTTAACCTTTTGGGTAATCTCTTGGTTTTTCAACTGACCAGCAAACCCGCTACTTAGGATGGAAAGTGGTCTAGCTGCAAATAGGTCGACTGGTCTTGCCTGTTTCCCAGCACTGGCTCCCTCATTGTTTGATTCTGAGCAAATTGTTGTATTCACTGGCACCTGGATTCCTCCACATAGCAACACTTCAGCACGTATGGAATGTTTTCGCGTTCTAGGAAAGGGGAATTTTAAACTTTGAGAAAGTCAACCTTTAGATTACCATTTCGGTTATACTACACTTGGACTGTAGCGGTTTCTAAAGTGGACTAAACATGATATTGAAAGTAGATCTAGGGGAGTCTGATGAGTCACTGTAATGTTTATTTAATCATGCGGCGTAGCCGTTCGTTTGCAGACTATGTGTATTTGGAGGTTTTGTGCAATTAAAAGTACGTGGCTGATGTACAAATGTTTGATGTTTTGCTTTCCTAAGTAGTTGGTAGAGAAATAAGTGTAGTTGATGGTGTTGAGTGAGAAGTTATTACATGCTTAGGAGTCTTAAAGGATCAAATATACATGTATGATTTGGTGGGAATAAGTACTCCTATAATCCTCAAATTAACTACATTTCGTTACAACGTTTAGCATGTTCTCTGAAGCCACTTTACATAGATTTGTTTGGTCTTTTTGAGAGGTCGCAGTGGCTGGTAACTTGTATGTGAGTTCTGGGTAGGTTGAAGTTATGTGGAGCTCTCTTGCCAAGGCCCTACTAAGTGTTATGGGTCAGGTCAAAATTGCTAAATAAATACACTTTTGTGACTTTTGAAGTGATTTCATCATACTTTTATTAAATAGCATGGAAGCCCATCCTTGGGTGTGCATGGCCGTTCACCAGTGGTACGTGAAGTAACAGTAGATGTTGTAGCACCCAGGATCATGTGCTGCATGGCTAAATACTTATCAGGTCCCAAAGACGAGACCTATTGGCTATGTCAATGCTTGTTTAAAAATGTAGCTACAATCATGCCCTGTGACCTGCTATATGACTATTATAGGTGCCACCTTTTGCCAGTCATGGCCAGTGGTCTTCCTGGTGCTCCTTGACCTTTTCTGTACTGCATCCATGACATCCACCTGTCTCCTTTCCTCATCAGCCATCTTTTAAGGGGCAAATATCTGTCACGTGGTTCAAATGATAGCATGGTGGAAATGCTTTAACAAAAAGATTATTACTGCAGTGCGTTTTTTGTAGTATTTGGTGAAGAACATAACATGCATCAGCCAATCAAATTAGAGGGAAATCCTTGAAATCACATTAAATGCAGCACAACACTGTTGTTTTTTTAAGTCTGGGCTTTGGGGCCACTTACTTCAAACATTGTCTTGTTTAAGTCAGCCCGCTTCATTCATTGCTTTGCGACAGTGTCTATCACATCTTGCGCCAGCTCAAATGAATATTGTGGTTTCACTATCATGCTATTGGCTGTTTGATGTATCATTCCACATCCTAGTAAGTGCTTCTTTTGCAGCGCATGAGTGAATATTTTATATTTGAAATGTGCAATCATGAAAGTCTGTCACATTCAATCCTTTATCTCCTATGTGCACTTGAGGAAAGAAAGCAATCCTTCCTTGTTTTACTTTATTCCTGTTGCTGGTTTTATAAGGATGAGAGTCAAGCATTTCGGACGGCATTCCTAAGGGCCAGGCTCATCTCAAGATTGACTTTTTGTAACTGTTGCAAAATCACCAACAAAAGCCATTTAAAAAAAAAAAAATGTTTTTATTGGTTTTACAAAACAGTGAGTCAGACATCATACATCAATGTATAAGTACATACAGACATGAGATCTAGCATGAACTAGGTATCAACAACACAGAATACTACTCCGTAGCAATGTGAAAAATCCCAAAAAGTCTTCCAATGGCAACATGCAAGGATCCAGTACCCGTAAAGTAAGGTTTTATTTTTCAAAACGGCACGTCGATACTGGTAATTTTCAGTAACCCAGAGTGTACCAGAATGGCCATTGTAAAAGCCTACAGGATATACTACAAGTAAAAACCATCTTGACAAAAAATACAACAATCGTCTCACCCCCCCTTCGTCCCCGCATGCTCGGCCTCTATCCACCAACAATAGTGTTTGCATATCAACCACTAACAGAAGTGTGTATCTTACGGCTTCAAAGACCTTCCGGATGGAACTATATAGTCCTGTTAAGTGACCTATCACATCACACAGAAAGCACAAGGAGCCCAAGTGTCCCATACTCTCAGATCATACCCCCCTGCGACGGTCCCAGCATATCCCCAATAGGACAAAATATCTATTGCAGCGTACTCCTCCAGCATTGCATACCAGCCTAATGAAATCGGTGTTCTCCGTAGGCCCCTAAAATCCTCCCTTTTCAATTCAGACCCTTCTGCTCCACCCCACTTCAACATTTCGGTGTGCCGTTCCAGTAAGGACGGGGCTCTAGTGGCTTTCCATCATTTGGTCATGGCTCTTTTGGCCAAAAGGAGCGCTAGGTTTGCAAAACGTGGGGCAGGGTTGCCCTTCTTTTCACGGGGTCCCAGACCCAGTATTCCAAGGTGTCATTCCGGTGCACTGAGGCCACTGCCGTCAATATCTTGCACACTGTCGCCCAGTAATGTCCCAGTCTGGGGTAGGCCCACACCATGTGAATCAATCCCACGTCGGGAGATTGGCATCGCGGGCAGTCACCATCCGCTCCCTGAAACATAGCGCACAACCTGTGTGGAGTTAAATATGCCCTGTGTAGTAACATCAGCTGAATAAATTTAAACTTTGTATTGCGGGAGACCTTCTTGGGGAACCCCAATATAGTGTCCCATTCTTTGGCCGTGAATGTACAACCCACATCCCCCTCCCACTTGTTGCGTAGTGGCTGTAACAAAGTCGCTCTCTCAACTCGAATCCCATGAGTGAGCCATTTAGTCAGACGAGCCTCGTTACCCATTAGGTACTGCATGGTAAGCAGTGTGTTTGCAGGAGGTCCCGTGTCCTCAGGCGACCATGTGATGCGTATGTATCTGGAAATATGTGCATGCAATAGGAACAACGCATCCGGGGCACCATGGACACGTACAAACGTGTCATGCGACATCAATACACCCTCCGTAAAGAAATCTCCTAGTGTAGTGATGCCCACCTCAATCCACGCCTTCAGCGCACGACCAGAGAGTACCCCGGAACGTGTGGGAATGCCCAGCAGCGGGATGGTGGGGCATACGTTGCCCTCCCTTCAGTGCATCTTATCGCACTCCGCCAGTAAGTGATAGCTAATTTCAGTAAGTGGGGCAGTGACGTCAACGGGAGGGCTTGTGGTAGTAAGAGCCTGTGGACAATTCCCTTAGCACTGTCTCGCGATGACATGTCTAGCTTGTGTAAATTGCGACCTGCAAGCCAACATGCCAGCCATTGCAACTGGCTGGTATAGCAATACATGCGTAGATCTGGTACTCCCATACCTCCCTGTTTCGCGTGAAGTTGCAGCTTCGCCATACTAATATGTCTACGTCCTGTGCCCCATATTAGCTCCGTCATCAATGAGTTCAGCACCCTAAAGTATCGGCAGGTTGGTGAAGAAAGAAAGGAGCCTCGGCAAAGGCACCATTTTTGTGATGACTACCCTGCCAGGCACTGACAGGGGCAGTGAAACCCAGAATTGCATCTGGGATTTAAGAGCAGCAATCGCATATCCCAGGTTGCCATCCATAAGGTCCGATGTAGTGCAATAAATTTGTATTCCGAGATATTTAAAGGTGTTAAATGGTATGTGAAAGAACCAGGGACCGAACAGGAAAACCCCGTTCCCCTCAGCGCTATCAAAGAAATACACATACGACTAGGCAGCATTGATAGCCAGGCCAGAGGGACCCTGGAATGACTAAAAAATGGAAGGCATAGGATGAGGGTCAGCACCCATATCCTTGATATAAAGAATAAGATCACCCGCATATGCTGAAACAGTGTGAAGTGCACGACCACGCGCTATACAACGACAGCCTGCAAAAGTACGAAGTCTGTGTAGGAGTGGCTCCAACGCCAGAATAAACAACAACAGTGACAAGGGGCAGCCCTGCTGCATTCCCCGGGCCACTACATATTGTCCTGAGACGTGCCGTCCCGTTCGTGCCCGCGCCGTGGGGTTCGTTTACGGCAAGCGTACCCATATAAACTGATTAAGGCGAGTGGCCAGTAACTTACTCAGGATTTTATTATTCGTGTTGAGGAGTGATAATGGTCTATAGCTCGAAATAAGCAAAGCATCCCTCCCGGGCTTCAAAAGCGAAACCACTAACGCCTGCAATGTAGTAGCAGGGAGCCCGCTTCCTTCCAATGATTCGTTGTAAAGACACTGCAAGTGAGGAGTCAGCAGGTCAGCGTACATTGCATAAAATCTGGCCGAGAGACCATCACTCCCCGGAGTCTTATTACGTGGTAATGCCTTAATTGCCTTTCGTATTTCGCGCCTGTTAGTGGTCGTAATAGGTCTTCGCATTGATGTTGTGTAAGTTGGGGGAAGCATATACCATCAAAGAACGGTTCAAAGTCAGTGTCAATAAGGTCAGGGAGTGGACCGTACATGGTTTCATAATAGTTTTTAAACTCGGTATTAATGTCTAGTTGTATGTTTACCACCACATCCACGTTATTCCAGATCTCCAATATAGGTGTGGGCAAGGGGGCGTTCCGGACCAGCCGTGCCAACAGTGGTCCCGATTTATAAGCTTGTGTGTGTTGTTTTTGTGTGTATAACCTGTGATCCACTTCACACAGCTATTCAAGCAGCTCCGCATATTGAATCTTAGCCTCTCGCAATTGTGTCAGTTGGTCATTTGTCCCCGCAGCCTCCCCCTCCAGCGCGGCCAACCTGCCCTCAGTCTCTGTAAGCCGCTCTGTAAGAGCGTGTTGCACTCCTGACTCGGTGCTAATCGCTACCCCCCAATGACTGTTTTGAAGGCATCCCACTCTATTTGTCGGGAGGTAGCAGACCCCAAATTTTCGGAGATGTAGTTGGCTATTGCTTCTGAATGGGTAATGCAGAAGACCTGATCTTCCAGCATCTCAGGTTGTAGTTTGAAATTCGGTATCGGAGTTGGAACCCTGCCCCACTGCATAGTTAATTCCACAGGGTTATGATCTGACAGGGTTTTCCCCATATGGAGTACCGAAGTAATGAACTCTAATAGGGCGCCGGAGCATAGGAATCGGTCTATCTGAGTATGCAGTCCGTGTGGAGGTGAATAAAAAGAGTATCCCCTGTGCCCATTGTGTTTTACTCGCCATGCATCCTGCAGTTCCCAGCCTTTCGCCCAGCCCCTAAGCGCTTCAGCTTGTTTTTTGCTTTCAGTGGCATGCAGTGGGGGATGAGACCTGTCTAAGTCAATATCCAACACAGCATTGAAATCGACCCCAATGAACCATGGATATGCCGCCCACTCCGTCAAAGCTGCACCCAGTGTAGTCAGATATTTATCCTGATCGATGTTCGGTGCATATATACAGCCCATGACCACATGCGTCCCATCTAATAAGCCGTGAAGCAGTACATATCTAACGTTTATGTCTACTTTCTGCTCTAAGAGCTTGAAAGGGTCAGTACTCCGCAGCCACACTGTTGGTCCTCTGGAAAAAGCGGAATATGTTGTAGCGAACAGCTGTCCCCGCCATTTTTTCTGCAATTTGGTCGCTTCATCACTGCTAAGATGAGTTTCTTGTAAATAGGCTATAGCGATATTCCGTCTATTAAGCTGTGCTACAACCTGGAGTCTTTTATGAACTGAACCTAATCTCCTTACGTTCCATGTGCAGTATGTGTACGTGCTATGTAATGCCATTGTGGTATCGAAGGTGAAATTGCACTGTGTCCTGTGGAGATAAAGACCCTGTATTTAAAAAATGCTGGAAGGCCGAGCACGCCACCACATAATAACTCCCCAATACCAGGTTCCCCCATAAAACAACAGAGGACCAAACAATTAACAGAAGTCCAACATGGACTGCAAACATGAGATGCATCATCGCATTCGCCAGGGGGTGGAGGCCAGAACCGAATCGGTTCGTGAAAACAACATAATATACATTCTAGTATGTCTTGGTTACATTGACACACTTCCCTATAAAGCATATGTGTTCCGGACCCACTAAGCAGGCCTCAGCGCAATATATACAGTGCCTATACTACTTATACATTACCACTCCAGGGCCTCTCGAAGCCGAACATCAGTAGTCTCTGGCAACCTGGGCATTAATCGAAGGAAACAGTGGCAAGCCAGCGTCAAATTCAGAGCGCACCGAATCGGCATCAGACAAGTGCTCCGAAGACACCACAGTTTGGGCATCATGAACCACCAGGGCCGCCGCTGTAAGGAGTGCATCCTTCTGGCTAGTAGTGATCTACTCCGAGGTTGGACCAGAGTCCCTAACAACCATAGCATTGCCATGACCCGATCGGGGTAGTCTTGACGTTCGTCTCGGGGAGGCACAACGTAGTTGTCCTGATGGCAGCGAAATCTGAGAGTGCTCTGGTGTAAAAGTTATTTCTAGCCAGTCCACCACTTCCTCAGGGTTCTCAAAAAAGTACGACTTCTGACCGTAGACAACCTTCAGTCTAACCGGGAAGAGCAGTGCGTATTTCAAGTTGCGGTCGCGCAGGGGTCTCTTCACCCCTAAGAATGTGGCCCTAGCTTTCTGGACTGCAGGGATAAATTCTGGGTAAAGTGAAATTGTCTTGTTTTCGAAGCACACAGTTCTCCCTGGCAGCCCTCAGGGTAGTGTTGCGGTCCTTGTAGTGTAGACTGTGCGCTATCAGCGGGCGAGGTGGTGCGCCCGGCCGAGGATGTCTGGAAGGCACTTGGTGCGCTCTCTCCAGACTGTATAGAGATGTGAGACCCTCCGTCGCCACATGGTTTCTCAGCCAATCCTCCACAAACTGTGTAGGGTTGGATCCCTTCCGCATCGTCCACTCTGCCCTGCAAACCCTCGCTGATCAAGTTGAGTGGAGTGCATGGTCTGCTGGGGTAGAAGGTTATCCAGTGCTAATTTATTCGACTTGACCTTATCGGCTAGCTTTTTGTGGTCCGCCTGCAGTAAGTTGAGACTAGTAGACATTGTGTCTATGCGTGACTCCAACGCTGTACGTGAGTCACCGTTCTCCTTCAGGATCAAGTCCAGCTTGGCTTTGCGGGGTCTGTACCAGTGGGAGGTATCATGGCATTGTCTGAAGCGTTAGAGGGATCACTGCCAAATGTGAGCTGCGGTGTACCTACCATCTACGGTGGCGTCCGCCTGTTTGTTTCTGGTGCGACCCATTTCGCCTCAGTAGCCCTCCGTCTGCAGCTGTCCCAGGATGATCCCTTGAGGTGGTCACTCTAGGGCTCCTCTCCGCACCAGCTACACACCCAGTGGAACACAGGTCTTCGATGTGCCTCTAGTACTCCCAGCGGAGCAAGGAACGTGGGCCATGAGCAGGCAGCCTCCTCTGGTGTTTGCAGCACACTCCCGGGGCACCCTATCAAGGATGTCAGGCGCTGTATCTCTAGTGCTCCTCAGTATAGTCGCAGTGGTATAAGGTGCACCAGATCAACAATGCTGTTGTGTGCCCCTCCCCACATCCAGGACATGGCGCAGGCGAAGAGCGTCCCAACATTTAGTTCTTGTGTGCACTGGGCAGGGCGAACAGGGGTATAAGCACTCACATGTTCACAATGCAGCAAAGCAGAATCCATAAGGATGCAGGGTATACCATTCCAATCACAGCCAATGTAAGTAAAGTGCCACCATGTGTTGCCACACTGTTGCTTATGCCAGGGACCAGAGGCAATCTGCACAACGCTGGGGGGGACCCCCGGCGGTTCTTATAACGCGCCTCTCAGCACTCCAAACCTCGGCAGCTGACCATGCTCCAGAGGGGTGGGGGGGGGGCGAATGTTCACAATCCCCAATCACCCCAAAATCAATAATGCCAGCACACACTCACTCCCCCATGAAAGCGCATACCGTATAAGGAGTCCCACCGCAGGCTTTGACCTCACGCCCCTCAGCGCATCATCAGGCAGCAGTTTTCCGTGTGCCAGTGGGGGCGCGGGGGTGTAATGCCCGCAGCCCCCACTCACAGCAGTTACGCAGTCTCCGCTGTCGCACTCATACACGCCAGCTCAAGCCGGGCTGATAGCGTCCGCCATTTTGTCCGGTGGGGGCCGCTATCATGGCGCAGCAAAGTACACAGGGCAGCGCTCGCTTCCAACGACGTCTCCGCTCCCCCGATCGGGAGCCGCCACCACACCCGCACCTCGGATCTCTTCAGGAGCAGCAGGAGCTATGCTCAGTCCGCCAGTTCTGATGGGGCAGTCATTCAGCCCATACGGCTCCGCCCTTCTTGCTCTCCTGCCGCCAGTCGTCTAGGAACCTCGTCGGAAAACAGTGGCTCATAGCAGATGTCAGGAGGTGTCTCAACCCTATCTGCAGGTACCAGAAAGGTTCCGCCGCCTCAGGGTAGTCGATCCAGCTCGGCAGGTCCGGAATTCTGTAGGATAATTAGCTGTGTGTCAGGGTAGGAGACGGAGCTCTTCTAGCTCACGTCCTCCATGCCCTGCAGTGGGCCACGCCCCTCAAAAGCCATTAAGTTGGGATACATAGGGTGGCCATGCAACCTCCACAAAGAAAAACGATCTAAAGGGAGACTTAAGGATAATTTATTTCAACACTAAGGCAACCTGAATATCGACCCACAGCTTGTCATCCAGAATGCATCTGCCTTTCACTTGCATCATGAGCCTTCACATATTGAAGTTGGAGCCTGGATCACGTCATTTCTGGCTGGCAGATCATATCAGGTTATCGCACCCCCTTACTGCTCTTGGGAGTACGCTATCCGTCATGGAGTACCTCAGGGATCGACACTGAGCCGGACGCTTTTTAATATAAACAACCCCTTGCAGTGGTAGCAAAAGACAGAGGGCTGTCATTAGTATCCTATGCTGATGACACTCAGTTGGTCATCTCCTTCTCCAACAACTCTAACCAGAACTTGATCAAATTTCATGAGGATATGTGGCTGTAGCGGATTGGATGTCGGCAAACTGTTTGCAGCTTAATGCCAACAAATCCTAAATTCTGCTGCTAGGCAAAGATACTCACTTATAGGGCGACCAGTGGTGGCCCGCCGTGCTCGGGTCTGCTCCCTTGCCAAAGGAGGCTGTGAAAAATGTAGGCCTCTGGGTCGACAGTGCATTGTCTTTTGAAGCTCAGACAAAAGCTGTGGCTGGGGTCTGTTTAGGAGTTCTGCGTGGACTTAAGACTCTGCTTGGTTTCTTCGATCCTCAAACAAGCCAGATTATCCTCCAATCCACTACTCGTTCTAGTTTGGATTATTGTATTCTCTGTATCTGGGTGCTAATAAATCTCGGCTACAACGTCTGCAGAGGGTCTGAAATGTGACAGTGCGTACTCATTTTGCTCTACCTAAATTTTGTTCAGTGTCTAAACTCATTCCGAAATTACACTGGCAGCCTGTGACAAGACAATCTACTTCAAGACCCTTGACATCGCCCACAAAATACTTACCACTCAATCGCCTCCCATCTTGTCCGACCTTCTTTTGCCATATGTTCTGCACCATAAGCTACGCTCCGTAGACCTTCACCTGGCATGTGTTCCCTGAGTTAGAAGAGCAAGAGCTGGAGGACGCTCTTTCAGGGCGATGGCATCGGCCCTCTAGAACAGTCTCCTGGTGGACATCAGGAGCATTAGGATTCACGGGGCCTTTAGAAAGGCCATAAATACAAGTCTCTTTCCGTTCTAATCCCTTGCCCCTCTTCTCCCCTCTGCTTCTGTGTCTGGAACTAGCGCTGGGACACCCCTTTGCTGGGGTAGCTATGCGCTTTATAAATCAATTAACATTAACATTTATTTTCTGTTACAGTGAATCAGTCTTCTCCCTCTTTTATGCTGTTTTTATTAGAGGGCCACTAGATGAGTTGCAATTGGACACAAAGACGAGGTTCTAAGTGTCAATTCACAGATCACTTAGTAGCTTTATATGCTTGATCATGCAAGAACTCTTTTAATACGACTTTAAACATCTTGTCAGAATACTTGATAAAAGTTCTTAACTTCTGCCTTGACAGCAGGGGGGATTCAAAGGAAACGGTGTGGAAACATCTTTTTTTTTAGGGAAAAGGTGACTAGCAGTGTCTACACACCCACTGCTAATTCCTATACAGGTTTTGAGCATGTAACTACACATGAACTCAGAGCTTTAAGTAGGATGAAAGCGGGGTGGTCGATGTAATTAAGGGCGTGGTTTAAAACACAAACTGAAAATCTGTGCTTAGCTTAGTGTGCCGCCAGACTGGTATTTAATACAAGTAACATTATACCTACAACAAGCCAAGACTATTGGTTTTGTCTATGGTAGTCAGATGCAGAAGATAAATAAGAACAACTATGGCTTCGTTGAATATAATATAATATTGACAATATTTCAGTTCTGAAATAGAAAAGACTGTAAAAGAACTATAACGAGTCGCTTTGAAGTTACATCAAAGGCAGTGAAGGTTGGTACTGCTGCAAAGTTAAGATTTCTTTCCCACCCGTGGGAACAAACGGGCACAAACGGAGAGCCCGATAAGGACCCAGCCCACTTAAAACCCTGCATGAACTTAATTGAGTACAAATTGCAGTGGTTAATTTGAACTGGTGGTGGCAGGTGAGGTCTAGCAGCACTCGTTTTTGGGGATCACGACTTATTTTGGTCAACAGGCTTTGATCCATAGCAAGAGAGAGAAAGAACACAGAAGCGGGTAAGGAGGAGGAGGAGGTGAAAGACGGAAAAGACTGACAAAGGGAGAAGGAGGCATGGATGAAAAAGAACCTGAAAGTGTGAGTTGAAGTGCCAGCTTGTCTCTTCTTGTGGTGGATGAGGGTGGGACGAGATGGAATCAAGACTAAGCAGCCCTGGGACTGTGCATCTCTTCCTCCGAAAGCACCGGCTGCAGGCTTCTGAACAAAACTTCGGGAGCTAGCATTTATTCTTTTGCCAATTAAGTGCCGAGGAAAAGCACCTTCTTTCATAATTTCCGTTCTTTTCTTCCTCTAACTGCAGAGCTGACAACCAGCCTAGATAATGAGTATGTGCCTGTCACTCAGAGAGCTATTAGAGATGTGAATGCATTTGCACACTCTTCCCATCGTCAACATCCCGGTATTATTTATTTTCTAAGAGTCACTTAACCTTGTGGCGGCTTTCGGTGCTTCTTAAATGGCAGCATTTAGCTATTTTAAGATATCTGGATTTCGATTATTGCTAAAAAATTATCAGCGCTCTTTCTTTGTGGTCCCGGTGCAGACACAAGATAAAGGTGGTCGTGCCCTTAACAGCTTGCACCCCCAGAGCACACATCTGACTTAAATCTCAAAGTAGTCAATCCCAAGCCCGAAACGGTGGATTGGTCAAAGTAAAAAAAACACAACTTCACCATAATGACAATAGGAATTGGCCTGATCTTAGTGTTTCCTGGTACTTTGTTTTTATTGTTTCATAACATCTTTTTCAATATTATGAATTGCTATTTATTGAATGTTCCTCGAATATGTGCACTGATTTAACTGAGAAGGACCTTGTTGCTAGTTCTCCTTTATTCTTAACCTGGTATTGTGTAGATATATATATATTGTATTATAATGTTTTAAAATGTATTGCATTGCATTCTTTTAAGGTTGTTAACCGAAATAAAGAATAATGAAAAATGAATGCAAAACAACCTTACCCACCTCCCCCTCCCACCCCCTAACCCAATGGAATCCAATACTATCCCGTCACCTGCACCAAATGAATAGGTCTGTCTTTAAATGGTTAACACATTGAAACACAGACTTGCAAAAGGCCGCATTCATGCGTTAGCATTGCCATTCCAAAGTGGAATTACTGGCTTTTCCAATGTTTGTTTTATCCGCAATAGTAGCAGACGCATTCATGATTTCTTCAGTCTGCATGTTCGGGCAATTAAAGCAGACCACCCTTTACTGAGCATATTAACATATGTTATCAAAACTATTTCCTCGGAGGATATGTACATTTGTAACCAGTTTTAATATGTTCAGCAATTGCAAAGATGTCCTGACCTCACTTGATCAGAGAAAAGCTGGTCCTTTATAAAGCACCTGCCAATTGAGGCCACAACGCTATTCTACTCCAAAGCGGGTCCCTGTTTTTGAGTGACAGTATGTCGATGCTAAGGCTATTCTTTCTTTGTTCTTGCCATTACTTAAAACAAACACTTATGTTCTCTTATGAGCTTGGCAGCATCAGCCTGGTCTAAAACCTATTAATGCAACTTGAGTAGAAATATAACCCAGGTAAGATCGATTCTTGCCTCGCTCCTGTAGCGGTGTTAGCCTGCTCAACAAACCCTGAGAGAGAAACATATGTACAATAAATAGTAATTTTTGAAATCAAAAACATGCCAACTGTACAAACATAAATCACAATGTGTCCAACCTGCCTTCTTTTCCCCTGCTAGGTAGGGTGGCCACCTCACAGGCTTTAAAGACACCATCTCCAGTCCTGAACTTTTCAACTACAAATCATTGATTTCTGGTGTTTTAGTCTAAATAGCTGAATGGAAGAAAAACAGGACTATGGTACCTAGAAAGCATTAGGCTAGTTCGCAAAAGTCCAAGCCTGGAAATAGTGACCGTAATGGAAACGAGGGAGGCGGCCAATCTATTAGTGGGCTGGGTGGTAGGGGTCTGCTTTTAGACCTTGATGAACTCCCATAATCCACACATCAAACCCACATGATCTATTGATGCAGCTTTGAAACTGCTCACTCTTTAAACGACACATAAACCAATAATGAGAGAAATAAAAGCAATGAAATTAATGTGCACCTTGAAAATGACAATAATCATGAGAAAATGTATAGTAAATGCATCGTAAAAGAGTGCTTAAGCTGTAGAAATAATAACAAATCATATATTGTGTGTCTAAATTGTGTAATATTTCATTTTGGTATAGTTTAAACGATCTTTGGAAATTAAGTAATTAATTAAGAATTTATAGGTGAAAGTTAAAATTGCCATGCCTTACAAGCTTTATTGCAAACTAAATGATTCATATGCGGAATATGAACTTGTTATGGTCATAAAACGATTCTTTATTATCCTCTGTGTAATGCATAACTGATTAAGGAAAACTGTCTTATTCATAGCTAGAGAGCTGAACCTTTCCTGACGTGATCTTTATATGTGAAGTGTTTCAAATATCCTACAACGAAAACAAATAATTTCAATTTATGCATATTCCAAATGCAGTAATGGACCATACTTGCTATTAAATATTCTTCTGAGGCCGTCTATGACAATGACTGCTTTAAACAATGTATACATTAAATTATACATGCTTAGGTTTAAATGTATATATCTATATTATTTATGCTATATTAAGTCACAATGCATTTAACTTAACAATATTTTCTAGGTCTGCGCTTTCTCATGATGTCTGCTCGAAAAAATTTCATTACAGCTTTTGCTCATGTAGCATTCTAGTACTTTCCCAGGAGAAGCCAGAAGAGTTGATGCATATCTATATATATATATAAAAACAAAAGTCTGTCTGTTTGTCTTTTATGCATTACTACACCGTTCATCCGATCGCCATGAAACGTTGGGAATTTGTTGAGTACACTCCCGCGAAGGTTTCTGGCAAAAAAAAAAGAAAATGTAGAAAAAATGTTTAAAAAAATGTGTTAAAAGTACCTGAGTACACTCCCGCGAAGGTTTCTGCCCCCCCCCCCCCCAAAAAAAGCAAAATTGGTTAAATATCGGCCCCCAGGGCCCTAATCTTTCCAATACTGAACGTTTACAGTTTCCGGTGCGACTCGCTTTTGCAATGACCATCTACAAAGCACAAGGACAATTGCTGCAAGTGTGTGGACTAGATTTGGAGAATCCGTGCTTCTCACATGGACAACTGTATGTGGCCAGCTCACGCGTCGGAAAACCTTCTGATTTATTCGTGTACGCACCAGACGGAAAAACAAAAAATACTGTGTATCCACAAGCACTCAAATAAATAAACAGAATTAAAACAACACTTTAAAATGGTTTCCGTACTAAAATGAATAAGTTTCAATAAAAATGACACAATGTAAATTAAATGTTATCATAACAAGTTTCCTTAAATTTCCTTTCTCCTGAGATCACACCAATGCGCAACGGGTAAGCTAGTATTAGAATATTGATGCTTCATTGAGAAATGCATTATAGCACAAAGGACACTGGAAGCACACGGGAAGCATTACCAATGAGTAGCTTTTTTGTGGACTAACCTATGTACCTTGAGACGGAGAATCATTCCCATGCCTGGTGTGGGATAATTTCTAAATGTGCCATCTTGCACCTTGTGTGCGGATGATCACCTCATGAATGTCAGTCGATGATGATGTGCACACTGGGTGCCACCTTCGGACTGATGAATTATAATGCCCAATTTTCATTGAAGTGATGGGGGATTAGAAGACAATGGGCATACTCGTTGTCACTGATGTTTGAACTTTGACCAGATCCCATGCTTACACTGACAGAACTTTTCAGACCTTTCCCGTGCCAATGCAAATGGCAGGAACCCCTTGCTAGCAGACTTGCTATGGGTTCCTTTGCCAAACCATAGCTATGAAATGCCCCTTCAGAAATTTTCCTTTGAGATTGTTCTTTCTAGACTTTTCCATAAGTTGCCCTGTCCTATGGACTTTAAGAACTTGTAAACCTTTCATACTCTGTTTAATGTGCAGTTTTACACAACACATGTAACTAACTCATTTGAGACTCTTGACCGAGCTTTCTAAAATGCTTATTGCTTGTTTCCTTGTCACTACTTAATATAAATCAAATGGAAATGCTTTAATGTCTGAGTCTCTTTAATTTTCTGAATGAATAGCAGAAGTAGCCATACATTGTTCTCTGAACAACAGGTTCTGGTGTTGACTTTCTGTTTAGCAGTAGCAGAGTTGTTAGTCTGTGTGATATTAACTTGTTTAAATTTCTTCAGGCGGTTAGGACTTCCCGTTGCCATTCTATGCATTTAAAGTATGGCCCTGAGGGTCATATACCTAAATCTAATTACTAATTTGTAAACTGGTTGCCAAGTCCTGGTCCTTATTGGGTAGCCAATGATCAACCACCCTAAATTTCTTCACCCCTCAATGTGATGAATAAGATCTATTGGCAGACCTAGTATAGAAGAAACTCAGTACTTAACATATAAAATATAAATAGATAAGAAAAGAAAATTGTGGGCCTGGTAAACAATGGTTAAAATATGGTAGCAAGTTGGATGGTTATATCCATTGACGTGAGGGATTCAGGGTGTCCTATCTAGAAATTGCCCAAGCCCAAATACCTTATGGTTCAGCAGAAGGAATGGATGGAGTACTAGACAAGTGAAATTATTTTTAGCAGAAAATAGGTGTAAGTATCCATAGGGATGAGCATTACAATTGCTTTTCCATAGATTGCGATGCTTTGAAATGGTTGTGTGATGTCATCCGAAATTGAAAAAAGCCGAAGTCAATATTTGAATGTGGCGCTTAATGTAGAAGAGCCGAAGTGGTTCTCGGGTCCGACGTTGCCTAAGATACCGGGATATACGACGAAAAGTCGTATTTCAGTGTAGAAGACACTGGGTGTAGCTGTCTGCTGTATTGAGGTTCTTGTCGTCAACAGTACCAATACTAAATAAGGATCTTATCTTTGTGAGGTTGTGAGATGTGGTAAGTACAGTTGATCTCAGTCCATGAGGAATAACTGTACCAATACGGGTGAGATCCTGCTAGTCAAGATCGTACTTTAAGTGAATGTCTGGCTAGTTTGGAATCATTATCCCAAATCGTTATCTTGTGTGATTGAGTCTTTAATTTCATTAGTGGAGCAAGCAGAGTAAGTTGATTAAATGGCATGTATTTGTTGCATATTTTGCTTAGTAGAACGTGCTGAGAAAAGTTGTAAAGGAGGGAGAACTGCTGCAAGGAGTGAGAGTGATGTCACCGTGTGCCCCATTGGTATAGGTCGGTTGGTGTAAAGGCACGCTGGGATTGATTGAATATGTTAGAAAGAGTTATGTTGGTATTGGCTGCGAGTGCTGAACAGAGGATTGTGGGAGAAATGTATTTCCTGGTTTCATGAAAAGGTATTTGTGAATAGTGTACAATTCTAAAAGGGAAAATGAAACTCTTTAAAGCCATACGAAGAATGATACAGGGATATGTGACTATACCTGTTAGTGAGAGAAAACGGATGCCACCAGAGGGTAGGCCAAGTCATTATATGGTGCTAAATAAGGGATACCATACAAGCCTTTGGCTTGGGCAATGGAGTAAGATCACGGAAAAGGATGGTTCTTTAATTTGCTCATGTTATGGTACTTATAATTAGGGCTCCCGATTTTATGGTATTTATTGTTCTGACATTTCCGTCTGTATCTATCCATATTTATTTTTTGCTAATTTTATCTTTATTTATCCATATTTATTTTGGGTTTTGTGGAAAAATGAAGCTAAAATTAGTATATTTCCACATTTATTTAACAGGTAAATATGCACTTGTGCTTGAATGCCTACTAGGTTTCAATGTTGTAAACACTCGCAGAAGATAAATCAATGTACCTAAAAGAAAATATGCCAGTTTCAGCATCAACCAAGTGCATATTTACTGCTGTTAAAGCCCCTTTACTAAAAGTCTCTTTTTTTAGCCCCATACCTATCAATCTACACACCTATTGGCCTAGCAGTCATGACAGACAGTATTTAGAATTACTCAAAACGCAACACTATTTTCAATTTCCGTTTTTATCCACGTTTAAAAATAAATACAGACAAGAAAAGAATTTTTTTTCTGTCTTTATTTATGTGTAAAAATCAGTACAAAATGGAAAACAGGGAGCCTTACCTATAATGTAAGGATAATTGAACACCCGAGGAAGAAATTAAGCTGGCTCCTAGACCTGCTTAATTTGAAGAACTTAACAAATGGAAACACATTGCCCATCAGAGAAAGAACTAGAAATATCAAGGGGAATGCAAAGGAGCGATAAGCATTTATGCAGATGCTGAGAGGGGTGCACAACAGAAAGCTTGGACATCTGATATAGCTGAGGTAACAAGAATATACCAGTAGAAGAAGAGGTTAATGGCAAAAGAAAGGAGAAGAAAATAATATAGAAATAGCCAAGACTGACATAGCTGATGATGAAGATAGTGACATAGATGATGAATTCTTTAATGATTTATTGCTAAATTGTCCACCACCATACAATGAGTGTAAATTGGGAAGATTGATTAATACACATTCAGAAGGAATCCCTAATGCACCTCCTGTACCTGAAAACTCAATTTCACATAAAACATTTACTCCAATCGAAGGGGATATGGAAATGACATGACCTTTAAATCCAGTTGCTTTAAATGCTTCAGACGCTTTGACTATTCCCATTACTATTAGTCCTCTTGTACCCCCTTGTAAGCCTGGGATGAAGGGAAATGCTGCCCGTATATTAGCTTTTTCTACTGGAATAAATGCTTTAGCTAGTACACCTACAGACCGACCTGACAGTGAGACAGGTTGCACAGACTCCTATGGCCCAGACTCAAGGGATTGTTACACATACTGCACGGGCAAATCCTGCATTAAATCAGACAAGATTTGAGCCTACTTAAGGAATAGTTTAGAGGTCACCAACCTTTCTTATGCCTAGAACAGGTGAACCTCCGCCAATACCCTATAGTGGCTCCGAAATGACAGTAACCACGGGAACACTGAATTCTGACATGCCCCTTTTACATTCACCACCTGATGTGGGAAAAGTAACAGATAGTGGAGAAAAACGTTTGAATACCCCAGCAGAACAACTAAGTCTTCCATCTGGAGAATGTTATGATTATCTTAAGAGATAGATACCCCAGTTACTAAAGGAAATGCTAGAAATGCTCAGATCCCAGAGAAAGATAAGGTCATGGGTGCAGCAAAGTTGAAGGTAAAGTTAGGAGAGATGATTATTGGAACTCTTAGCTTATCCCAATTAAATGCATACCAAGATAAAGAGCTACTCTTCCTGGGGGTTACTAGACGTACCATACAGACTCATGAAAAGTTAACAAAATTGGCTCAAAAATATGAGACTGACCTACAAAAATCAAAAGAATCACAGAAAACTTACTGCTTAAATTTTAGTGACTGAGACCTTGCTAACATGAGACCAACAGGAATGAAATTGAAGATCAAGGAATTCATGACAATGCTTATAATAAGGACTGAACTAGATAAATGGGACAGTAGATGGTCAAAGAAGAAGGAAACCAAGAAAGTGAGAATGCAGATGCCTCGGTTTGTAATAGATGGGGAACAAGAGGAAGTCCGAATGCTTCCCAAGGGAGAAGTACCTGGAAGAAGGTATGTACATGCGCCTTCGAGTAGGGCTGATATTACTTCCTTCTCAAATTATTTCCTGAAACTGAGACATAATACAGTGGAGTGATAAACACAAGTTGAGTGGTTTATGAAAATTTCAAAGGTTTTGTTGAAAGATCTGGATACCTTATTTGAAATTATGGTACCAGGTGACTTATGGATTGAATGCAAAGTCGCAGCCAATGAGGCCTCCTCCACCGAATACCCTATCCCCAATAGTAATGAAGGAATACAATAAGGAATATGCTACTTACCAGTATGCATCTGTTCTTGGCATGTAGGGCTGCTGACATTCATATCTGTGCATAGATCGCCGCCTAGTGTTGGGTCCGGATGATTGCACATTGTTGTCCTGGAAGAGTCTTCGAAGTATCACGAGATAGGTGGCTCCTCCCTCGGACTACAGTGCACATGGGCATCCTCTCCATCCTTAGATTGTTTTTTTGCCATTGTGGTAGAGATGGAGTATAGAACAGTAAGAGATGTCCATGCAAAGAGTGAATGCTACAGCTGTGACAGGAACCGGGGAGGCGGGTGGGCGATATGAATGTCAGCTGCCCTACATGCCAAGAACAGATGCAAACTGGTAAGTAGCATATTCCGTTCGAGGCATGTGGGCTGCTGAATTCATATCTGTGCATAGAATGTATAGCAGTATCTCCCCTAGTGGTGGTTGCCCATGCCAGCTGCAGCAGTCTGAAAAAGAGTTTTGAGAACAGCCTGACCTACAGCAGCTTGCTGTTTTGAATGTACATCTACACAATAGTGTCTGGTAAATGTATGTATGGTTGACCATGTGGCTGCTTTACAAATTTCGTGTAAAGGAATATTTCCTAGGAACGCCATGGATACCCCTAGTTTGCGTGTTGAATGCGCCCTAGGTGGAACTGTTAAGGTGCGTTTTGCTTTCAAGTAACATATCTGAATGCACTTAACGATCCATCTGGCTATACCTGATTTTGAAATAGGGTTACCTTTGTGTTGCGGTGAGAAAGCGACAAACAACAGTTTTGTCTTTCGAAATGACTTAGTTCTATCTATATAGTATAGCAGAGCTCTCTTGACATCTAGAGTGTGCAAGGCCCTTTCAGCTACTGTTTGTGGATTTTGAAAGAACACCGGCAGTTCTATTGTTTGATTTATATTAAAATGGGATACCACTTTTGGCATGAATTTAGGGTTTGTTCTCAGAACTACTCTATTTGCATGCATCTGAATGAATGGCTCTTGAATAGTTAGGGCTTGCAGCTCACTAACTCTCCTAAGTGAAGTAATGGCAATAAGGAAAGCCACCTTCCAAGTAAGAAACTGTATTTCGCATGAGTGTAGTTGCTCAAAAGTTGGTCCCATAAGTCTGGTTAAAACAATGTTTAGATTCCAGACTGGTGAAGGTGGGTGTGTTGGAGGAATTACTCGTTTAAGTCCTTCCATAAACGCTTTAATTGCGGGCACTCTAAATAGTGAAAGGTGTAGCCTGTTTTGAAGATATGCTGCTAGTGCGGCTAAATGTATCCTGATGGATGAGTATGCTAAATTGCAAGGTTGTAGGTGCAAGAGATAGCAAATGATGTTTTGTGTAGAAGCATCTAGGGTTTATATCGTTGTTTCTGCAGTAGATGACGAAACGTTTCCACTTTGCTGCATAACATGCCTTGGTAGTGGGTTTTCTTGCCTCGTTGATAATATTCATGCAGTCTGGAGGTAAGTTTAGGTATCCAAACTCTAGGATTTCAGGACCCAGATCGCCAGGTTCATCTGTTGCGGATCTGGGTGTTGGATTTCTCCATGGCTCTGAGTTAAAAGACTGGGTGTGAGTCGCAGTCTTTGATGAGGCACCACTGACAGTTCTAGGAACGTTGTGTACCATGGTTGCCTTGCCCATGTGGGAGCAACTAGGATTAGCGCCAGCGAGTGTTGGCGCAGTTTGCGTGCCACTAGCGGTATTAATGGAGCTGGGGAAAAAGCGTACACAAATTTGCCTGACCAATTCATCCATATCGCATTGCCCTGCGACTGCGGATGTGGGAACCTGGCGGCAAAGTACTGGCATTTTGCGTTTTCGCGTGTGGCAAACAGACCTATCTCTGGTTGTCCCCACTGCCGGAAGAATGGTTGGAGCACGTTGGGCTGAATCTCCCATTCGTGCATCTGTTGACTGTGCCTGCTGAGCAGGTCGGCTATTTGATTGCCTGGGAGGTGTTCCGCCATGAGGAACATGTTCCTTTGAATGGTCCATTTCCACACACGTTGAGCTAGATGCGATAGCTTTAGGGAATGTGTTCCTCCCTGTTTTTGAATGTAATACATAGCTGTCATGTTGTCCGTCCGGATCAACACTGTCTTGTTGCATAAGTGGTTTTTGAACGTTTTTAGTGCTAGAAAAACAGCCATCAACTCTAGTAGATTGATGTGCATCTTCTTTTGTTGTGCTGTCCATAGACCCGCGACTGTTTAATGCAGGACATGGGCTCCCCAGCCTAGGAGGGATGCGTCCGCTGTCATCACTATTTGTGGGACAGGCTCTTGGAACAGTCGTCCTTTGCAAAGGGTTTGTGGATTCCACCAATGCAGAGAGTTGTATGCTCGACTGGTCACCAACACTAGGTCTTTTAATTGTCCGTGAGCCTGGTTCCACTGCCGTGCTAGGCACTCTTGCAGCGGACGCATGTGTAGTCTGGCATGAGGGACTATGAATATGCATGATGCCATCATGCCTATTAGTTGCATAAACACTCGAGCTGGCAATGAGTGTTGTGGTTTGAATCTTTGGATTAACGTTGGCATTCCGTTGATCCGTGCTGCGTTTGTATATGCTTTTGCTGCTAGTGTATCTACTGTTGCTCCCAGGTACTGTTGGATGTGGGAGGGTTGCAGGTGTGACTTTGGGTAGTTCAGCGAGAAGCCTAGACTGTGCAGGAGATGAATGGTCTTTGACGTGTGGGTGGCACATTGCTGGGCCGATGGGGCTTGTATTAGCCAATCGTCCAGATATGGGTACACATGAATGTGTTGTGTTCTGAGATGCGCCGCCACTGTTGCCAGGCATTTGGTGAACACCTGTGGAGCTGTTGTTACACCGAATAGTAGGACTTTGAACTGGTAGTATTGTCCTTGAATAGTAAACCTGAGATACTTTCTGTGAGCAAGGTGTATTGGTATATGAAAGTATGCGTCTTTGAGGTCGAGAGTTGCTAGGAAGTCTCCCTGCCGTAGCAGTGGTACGACTTGTTGCAGAGTGAACATGTGAAAATGCTCTGATAAAATGTACTGGTTGAGGGGGCCTGAGGTTCAATATTTGTCTGAGAGAACCGTCCTTTTTTGGAATGAGGAAGTATAGTGAGTATACTCCTGTCCCTTGATGTTTGAATGGGACTGGTTCTATGGCCCCTTTTTACAGCATACTGATGACCTCTTGCTGCAAGAACGTGATATGTTCCTTTGACATTGGACTGTGTATGGGTGGTATGTTGGGTGGTGTTGATGTGAGTTCTAGGCAATAGCCATGTTGGATAATTTGCTTGACCCACCTGTCTGTAGTGATGTTTAGCCAAACTGGAAGGAACTGTTGTAGTCTTCCCCCGACCGGTGTTATATGGTCTGGGGGTAGTGCCAAGGAGTCACTGTTTGGTGTTAGTGGAGGATCGATTGGCATTGCCTCCACGACCTCTGCCCTTGGTATTATTTACTCTGTATCCACCTCTGTTTGTGCTTTTATTGTATATGGATTGCGTGTAAGTTTTGTATGCGGAGGATTGCTGAGATGTGTTACCTCGCGCTCCTCCTCTATAGTTGGAGCGACGAAAGGAGCCTCTGTGTTGTTGGGACTGAAGAACCCCCATTGACTTTGCAGTCTCTGTGTCCTTTTTCATTTTGTCCAGAATTGAGTCAACTGCTGGACCCAAAAAAAATCTGGGTTTATTGGTTGGTGAAGAATTGTGGCCTGGACTTCACTTTTAAATACAGATATGCGAAGCCATGCGTGTCTCCTAAGCAGTACGCTTGTGTTGATAGATCTGGCAGCTGTATCTGCCGCATCTAGAGCACACTTAATGGAGGCATTGGTGATGAGCTTTCCCTCCTGTATAAGTGCATCTGCCTGCTCTTTGAAAGGTTCAGGTAAGTGCTGGAGAAGTCCGTTTAAAGTGTCATAGTGCGCTCTGTCGTATCTAGCCAGCAAGGCTTGAGTATTGGCTATTGTCCATGAGTTTGCTGCTTGAGCGGCTACTCTCTTGCCTGATGCTTCTAAAATTTTGGACTCGTTATCAGGAGGAGGAGCCTCTCCCGTAGTTTGGGAATTAGAACGCTTTCGTGCATTGGATACCACCAATGAGTCTAAAGGCAGTTGTCCCCTGATGTAAGTAGGGTCTACTGGTGCAGCCCTATACTTCTTTTCAATTCTAGGGTTGATGACACGTGCCCTAGCAGTGTCTTTGAATATGTCATTTGCGTGCTTTAGGACCCCTTTTAACATTGGAAGTGTTTTGATACTTTTTTCAGATGTTGCAAGTGTGTCAAAGAGAAAGTCTTCCTCTATAGCATCTGAATGCATATCTACATTATGGTAGAGCGCTGCTCTGTCTATTAATAAGTTGAAAGCCACTGTGTCTTCTGTAGGTGATGGCTTAGCTGGGTATACATTTGTGTCTGTAAGGGGTGAGTTGGGGTCTACATATGGGTTTTGAGGATCTCCAAAATCCACATCTGCGTCATAATCTACATCTGCGTCATGATCTACATCTACGTTGTAGTCAGAGCGTGTAGATGAGTATGGTGCATATGGAGTAGGCATAGCTGGAGAGATAGGTTGGAAAAAAATACGAGAGGTTGCACAGTCTCTTTTCTTTTTGAGTGGAATTTTAGAAAAGTCTTCAGCAGGCACTGGTCTTTTCTTTCTTGAATAAACAGTCACTTCCCCAGTATTTGGGTCAATATATAGTTTGAACTGATCTTCTGTAGAGGGGTCTGGATGAATGATCTCCTCTTCCACAGTCTTTTGCCTTGGCACCGTTGATTTAGGTTTGACCGTCTTCGGTTCAATGCCTTTATTCGAGTCGACCGCTTTCAGTGGCTGTATATACTTCTGGGGCTTTAGCGTCTGTCCGAAAGGTTTTGTCAGTCCGACGTCTTTCACAGGGCGTACCACTTTTTTTGGACCGACCGGTTCTGTCGGTTCGATAACCTTCATTGGGTGTCCTGACTTGTTCGGTTGTAGAGGTGGCTTCGGCTCGATGCCCTTCTTCGGATCGATGGGCTTTGGTTCGACCGCTTTTGGTTGGTCTCCTTTTTGTTTTGGTTTCGGGTCGACGACCTCTTTGGGCGTAGGCCTTTTCTTTTCGTAGACAGCCTTTTGTCCCTTTTTGGGCGTCGAACTTGATTTGGCCGAGTCGATGGCCCTTGGCTTCGAAGGTTTATATGGAACGTTGGCTTTCGGCTCGCGCCCTTTGTGTTTATCACCTTCGGTTCGACGACGTTCGGTCCGAAGACTGTTGTGTCGATGACTTTCGGTTTCAATTGAAACGGCCTTGGATTACGTGTCTCAGAGGTCTCTTTTGGTATATTCTTAGCCGGGCGGTATTGCGGGGCTATAGAAGCAGTATGTAGATCTTGGCTAAGGCCTGTTGGCGATGCCTCGACCTGAGTCTCTGATTGTGGTGTAGTGTCTGTGTGGGGCGGTGTACTCACGGTTCGCCCCCCGTTGTCGTCGGAGTCGTCTTCGACAGCTACGATGTCTTGGTCGTAGTCTTCGACGTTGACGATATGTTCTTCCTCGTCGATGTAATATTCAGAGTCATGCTCGGAGTATAGATCTTCCTCTTGATCCGAGTCATCGGCGTCAATTAGTTCTTCCTCGTCATCGAAGATATTCTCTGGCTCCGGTGCCGACCTCTGCATTTCTTGCCTCGCCGCCCGTCGATTCCGGATCGTCTTTTTGGACCGGAACTGGGCACAAGCTAGGCAATTATTTTCGTTATGATCTGGTGATAAACATTTGTTGCACACAGGATGCTTATCTGTATGCAGGAACTTTGAGTTGCACTGCGGGCAATATTTGAATGGACTTCGTTCCATCGACCGTCGATCCACGTGGCGTCGAGAAGGCCTAACGGCCCGATTCGACGACCGGAGTGCAAGGAAATTGTGAAGAAGGCTTTTCGGTACTGATCGAAAACAATACCGACAAATCCGAAGGCCTTTTGGCCTTGTTGAAAAGTTTATTTCGATTCCGAACTTGGAGTGCTGGAAAGTGCATCCGAACCCAATGGCGGAAAAAAACAATCTAAGGATGGAGAGGATGCCCATGCGCACTGTAGTCCGAGGGAGGAGCCACCTATCTTGTGATACTTCGAAGACTCTTCCAGGACAACAATGTGCAATCATCCGGACCCAACACTAGGCGGCGATCTATGTACAGATATGAATTCAGCAGCCCACATGCCTCGAACGGCAATTATCTTTTTGAAAATCAAAATCTCTCCTAAAGAGATCTATTGGGTCAAAATTGACAGGACGGCTCAAGAGATCAAAGAATCAGTTCATGCCTATTATGAGGGATTGTTACAGGCTTTTAAGCAATTCAGTGTAATGGAGAATGTTGCAGTACAAGAGATGGGGCATTTTGTCTATAGGTTTGTGCATGGATTGAGACTGAAGATTACTGCAATGATTCAGCAGCACTTAATTTGTTGGCAGAGTAAGCCCATTGAGATCCTGTGGTACGCAAAGTACTGTGGAGATGAATCAGAAATGGAACACAAAAAGCTTAAAGAAGAGTTGATGATTGCACAAATGAAGACTGCACCAAAAGGTCAAAATCAGTCAGTTGTTGATACTGCAGGGAGGATATCAGCAAGTCCTTATGATGCAAGGTGTTCATGGATTTCAGCAACAAGGATTTCAGGCACAGGGTTCCAATTGATACCAGAACAGGTGGTGATATGCCGACTTTAAAGAAAACAAACCCTTGCCATGTCTGCAGCAAGTTGGGCACTGGAATCTCGAGTGTAGATTTAATGCAAATAATAATACAGGGAACCGAAATCAGATCAGAATGGAGGGTATGCACAGTCCCAGGGAAGTAACAAGGTTCATACTCAACAGACACAAAGACAGAGTACAAAATACCAATTTACCACAAGCTTAAACAATGCAAGTACCACAAGCCCCAATGTCACAACAGAATACACATGTCCAGAGATACAATACGAATCAATTTCACAATGTGAATATGAATACCTTTGTGAATAACGGTATGTCCCAACAATATTCCATGACTCAAACAGAGGATTCTGGCTCAGGCCTGTCACAATGATGGGGTCCGAGTGGGGGAGAACTACATACTTGGAGCAGCCTTTGATGTAGACCAGATTGGTCCATATGTGCATGGGGAGGTAAATGGGAAGTCTGTATCATTCCTCGTTGATACTGATGCTACTCGCTTACCTGTAAGAACAACAGAGGTCCCTAAAACCACCCCTCTCAGGCGAAAGAATCCAAGTTGTAGGAGTTAATAAAAAAAAAATGACTTGTCTGGTTTCAGAAGCATTATCTTTCGAGAATCAACATGATGTGTGATTTGAGTCCAGTAAATCTACATGGAGAAGACCTTTAATGCAAGCTAACTTGTTCAATTTATAGTACCCTAAATGGCACTGAGTTGCATATGAATGATGAAGACACTGTCATTAAGCTTGCCAGATAAAGATTTGGTATTAGAATGTATCCATTGTTGACTAAAGATGATCTGCCCATAGAACTGAGAGATTTAGTGTTACCTAAAGTCTGGGGCTTTACAGGAAAGGATTTATCAAAGGCATGGAACCAATTTGCATTATTGTGAAGCCAAATGTTGAGTTTACGAGAATCCCACAATATAATTTGACCTCCGATACCACTGCTGGGATTACTCCTGTGATTGGCTCAATGATTGACCAAGGAATTATAAGGGAAATTATAGGGAGTCTATGTAACTCACCCCTCATGGGTTTGCAGAAACCCAACGGCAAGTACCGCATTGTACAGGATTTCAGAAAAATGAACTAAATTGTAGCCCCTTGTTGTCCTGTGGTACCGAATCCAGCTGTAATATTGTTTCAGGTTCCATGAGAGTCCAAGTGGTTCTCTGTCATTTTATTATGTCAGCCTTTTTATCTATTCCGTTGCACGAAGATTGCCATTTTCTCTCCACTCTCCCTTTCAGCAACTGTGTCTTGGCATGGTGCAGAGTCCCACAAGGGTATTTGGAAAGTCCTTCTAGCTTTAATCAGATACTTAATAAAAATTTAAAATTTTTAGAGATGACCCATCACTCCGTCGTATTTCAATATATTGACAACCTATTGGTGGCATCAAATGTGCAAGAGGCTTGCAGACATTATTGCTTTACTGAACCACTTAGCTGAGAATGGACATAAAGTGTCCCCGGCCAAATTACAGTTCTGCAAGAAAGAGGTCCTGTATCTAGGACATAAAATTGAGAACGGAGGAAGGAAATTGCCCCAAGAAAGAATCTCAGTGATTCTCAATCTGAGTCCGCCAACTACCCAAAAAGACATTTGCATTCTCCAGGGAATAGTAGGCTACTATCAACAGTAGATTACTAACTTTTCTCTAACAGCCAAACTCTTCAGAGTTTGACACACAAAGACGTGTCTGATGGGTGCCATGGCATGACAGTTGTATTGTCATGTGTTCTGTGCCTTCCCCATTGTGGTTTTCCCTATGTTAGCCTAACTGTGCATGATACAGGCAGAATTAGCTTTGTACATGTTACTATATAGTCATGTTTGCTTTTGTGCCACATTGTATTTTCATACAGAACCTGCAGTTCTGCTCTTTCCTGGTATTTAGTCTGAATAGCAGACCAGGTCAAACAACAATGTCCCTTGGTATTTTGTTCTGGTCAGGCACTCACACCTAGACACAACACAGAAATGTAACTGTTGTTTATGAGCATGCAAACATTGTCATATAGGTATGAACAGCAATGTAACACATTGATATAGAGAAATATTTTCTGAGAGAAGATCACAGCTGTACCGGAGATGCAGAGCATCCATCTGTGTATGCTAAGGTGCGGGCCCCGCTACTAATCCCGGATATCTTTGCTTTATAATCAATTTTCTTCTGTAGAAGGGGATGAGGGTTAGGCTAATCTGTCCTATAATATGACAGCATTTTTTACAATATACGGCTTACTGACTATGCTGATGTTATTTTTGCTAGGAAGTTGTTTTCTGATTAGGGAACGTATACTGCATTCTAGAGTACAATAGTTTAAATAAATATTTCAAACTTCCTTCATGTCTCTTTCATATCTTATTGTGGATGAGTATGAGTGTGTGAGCAAAAAGGTGTATCTTGTTACTGCGATCCCTGCGAGGGTTGGGAGTGTTGTGTTCTGGGGTGTCGATTCATGTGTCTCTCTGTATATGTTTAGGATGGAAAGTGAGGCTCTAAAGCTAGTCGCACTCAGGCTCATGGTACTGAGGTGAAATGGTGACTCAGTCCCTATCTACTGATGTTCTATGGTCCCTAGTATAGTTCTGTTCTAGAGCACAATCCCTGCAACAGTACTTGTGCCTTCACAGAACTGCGAGAATGTTTCTGTTGCACTCTGGAAATGCCTTCTAACAACAAATGTTTTTTATCGTTCTTCAGTGAGAGAGAGGGCTGCGATATTTCAGTAATTACACAGATGCACTGCAGTTGTCGCAGGCCTGTGGTGTATTTTTCAGACACACTTGATCCTGTACCCATCACATTGCCTAGATGTTTGAAAGCTGTTGCGTCCACATGTGTGAATCTTGAAAAATGTAAAAGCATAGTCATGTGTCACACCTTAACAGTATTCTTACCCCACTCAGTTGAGGCGCAGCTAACCCGTACCCAGACAATAGTTGGTTTACCAGGTACGACCACCTCTTACTGAGTGCAGAAAATGGCACTCTTAGGAGGTGCACTACTCTGAATCCTGCTACTTTACTACTCCTTCCTGGAAATTAGAATGCGAATGATGAAGTTGAGCATGACTGACTTGATGTGACTGAATTGTGTACCAGATATACAAGATGTGCCACAGCCTGAATCAGATAATGTGCTGTTTGTGGATGGCTCTAATTTGTGAGATCACGAAGGAAATATGAAAGCTGCCTATCCAGTCTGTACTGTTGCATGTGTGGTTAAAGCCTCCTGGCTTTAAGGAATCTTTTCAGCAAAAGTGGCGGAATCGGTTGCCTTGGCCAGAGCATGCTGTGTTCCAGACCAGCTGAGAGTAACAATGTTCACTGATAGTCAATATGGATTTGGCATCGTACATGACTTTGGACAATTGTGGTCACAGCGTGGATGCATGATTTCCTCCGATACATAATGGAGAAATTGTGAGGAACCTACTACGGTCCCTACAATTGCCCATCCAAATTGCTGTGGTGAAGTACGTTGCCCACAGTCAAGTCATAGTCGGTAATCGGGATGCTGATGAGACGGCCAGATACTTTGCTTTGAATGCCTGTACCTTTAATGAGGATCAAATTAATTAAACATCCGATTTCACAAATTGCTATCTGTTATTATCTGCTGTCAATACTTGGGAGAAAGTTAAGAGAATACAGGAGGAAGTCCCACAAGCTGAACAGAAAGGTTAGATTAGAGCTGGTTGTACAAAAGAGAGGCGGATGATTTTTGGGTTCCAACAGATGGAAGACTAGAATTGCCTGATAGCTTATTACCACCTATGGCTAGACATTAGCATAGTCCTGCACATGTAGGAAGAAACGCAATGATGCACTTTTTCCGACAGAGTTAGTTTAACTCAAGACTCAGATTGATTGCTGAGAGTGTCAACGATGTGTAATGTGTCAACACATTACACATCGGTGACACCAGTCATAATGAGTCACTGTAGCAGGGATTCCGTTCTAGTACAGAACTGTGCATAAAGATCAGGAACCTCAGTGAATTAGGGTGACCCAAAACTCACCTCAGTATCCAAAATCCACTTACCGAGCTAGCTACAGTGTCTCATTGGTCATAACAAACTACCAATGACTTAGACAAACCAATTCAGAAAAGGGGGTGGTGATGAACAGAGTGTCTGAATTAAGCAGACCACTCTTACCCAGTCCAAAGATCAGGGCTTGATCCATCACCGTTATTTATCTCACTGCACCATCCCAGCTCAGAACCTGGCTATATGCAAATCAGTCTGTCCCTGGCCCAGTGCATCAAAGTCACTATTCGGTGTACTTATTGAATACTTTTTAACGAATACGAAATTTGGCTACCGCGTGTAAGCAGGACAATCTTATGCTATCAGATGGAAAGAGTGTGAAGAGATTGATATATCCACTCGCTTAAGTGGTCCTGCAAAGCATCCCTTGATAGGATCGTTTAGCATATATAAGACTTGGCAATATTGTGTATCAGAGACGGCTTAGCAACAGGAAATATATCCTATGAGAAAGACGGGAGATATCCATCCCCTTTATGATAATCACGCCTCCTTTTAAGTTATCTGGGAAAACAGCTAATATTTCTCCTGAAGAAGACGGCTATACTACACTAGGCCCGTCGAAACGCGTTGAGGATTGGGGGAGAGAATCCACTATATAATCAAAGGACTATTCTGACTGACGCTGAATAACACCCTTTTGAGTATCCCCCTTGGTTTAGCTTTAGGAACTTATGTGATGAATTTCAGAATATAATTGTTTCCTTATATTGTCTGTTTTCCCTTGATTGATAACCTTTTTAAATTTGGTTTTTAACTTCATTTTTAATTATTAAATAAAACTGTGCATTTGGAATTTATTTGTTGTTTCAGAATTTGGTTTACTATTGCTTTGCTCTGAGTTTGCTTGTATTGATGTTGTATGTTATGTCATTTTTGCTCTGATTAATGTGCCCAAAGGGAATCTCTTTTTTGACATAGTCAATAGTTGGTACCCCATCCCTTTGGTAGAGGGTCCCTCTCTCTTTTATTAGACATCATGGGAACAGGGCAGACTAAACTATCAAGCCAATTCTTCACCAGAAAGGAGACAAGCTACCGGGGACCGGTTTCTGGCATTTCAGCCGTCTTCGGCCCGGCTTGCTTGAATCCTGATGGTGCAGTGAGAAAGGGACTCATGTCTGAGTACACCCTGCCACACCTATAGTGGCCAAAAACAATTCAGAAAAGGGGGTGGTGATGAACAGAGTGTCTGAATTAAGCAGACCACTCTTACCCAGTCCAAAGATCAGGGCTTGATCCATCACCATTATTTATCTCACTGCACCATCCCAGCTCAGAACCTGGCTATATGCAAATCAGTCTGTCCCTGGCCCAGTGCATCAGGGGAACAGGGCAGACTAAACTACCAAGCCAATTCTTCACTAGAAAGGAGACAAGCTACCGGGGACCGGTTTCTGGCATTTCAGCCGTGTTCGGCCCGGCTTGCTTGAATCCTGATGGTGCAGTGAGAAAGGGACTCATGTCTGAGTATACCCTGCCACACCTATAGTGGCCAAAAACAATTCAGAAAAGGGGGTGGGGATGAACAGAGTGTCTGAATTAAGCAGACCACTTCAGGTTCTGAGCTGGGATGGTGCAGTGAGCTAAAAAACGGTGATGGATCAAGCCCTGATCTTTGGACT
This sequence comes from Lissotriton vulgaris, assembly GCF_964263255.1. NCBI lineage: Eukaryota > Metazoa > Chordata > Amphibia > Caudata > Salamandridae > Lissotriton > Lissotriton vulgaris. The sequence goes on from NC_141697.1 coordinate 1,040,599,547, forward strand.
GGGTAAGAGTGGTCTGCTTAATTCAGACACTCTGTTCATCACCACCCCCTTTTCTGAATCATTAGACAAACCAGAACATGAACTTGGATTACCTCAGGTATCGTGGAACACATGAACACTCTTTCGCTCTATAATCATTTCAAACCACAATGGGGAGTTAAAGAACACACGTGCAAGTTTGAAATATTTATTTTTCAATGCAAGGTTCTCAAACGCAGTATCTTATATAATACCAGCATACATATTATAAAAATCAGAGTTATCAGCATAGTCACTAATCCATAGTAAGCGAACGGTGATAGCATATTATAATGCAAAAATCAATAGAAATCTGTATCACCTATATTTCGCGCACCCTATTTAGCATACTATATTATATCTAAGAAGGTCTCATTTGGGTTTTAGCAGGGCGGGCCCACACCTCTAAATGTCAGTAGGAGAAGATCACATCATCAGCTACCAGCTCTCTGCATGCGAAGCACCATCAAGTGTGTTTTTGCATTCTCGGTAACTCTATCTTAAACCCGCTTAGAGCCCAATGTTGGCAGCAACATTATTTGTGTTATGTCTAATGTGGTGCGAGGATCAGGCCTCCCAGCAACCTTGTGTTAGGTCATTCTTAGAGGGTGCAGTTCTCAGTGTGCAGACAGTGTACCAAGTGTACCAAGCACAACTGATATCAGAGCAATAACATATTATTCTCAAATAAATCACATCTTTTGTCTAGGTTGAAAGCTACAATAACAATTATGTGTCGTGTGCAAACTGAAGCCGAAGGAAAATATGTTGTTTAAACATTTAATAAACTCATGCTCACTTAACACAATATATAGAAAAGCATTAACTATATGACATCACACAGGGAGATCAGGAGGCCTCGTCAACAGGATGAAGAGGGACTTCATCGAATTCCCCATCTGTAATTGGTTGAGACATGTCTTGGTGATCATCTGCATCATTATGAGGAGAGTGGAAGCTTACCCAACAAGGAGGAATGACAGTCTTACAGTATCCAAACTGTTGTTGAGGGAGTTAATACCAACAACTTCATGGAGTCAGACCGAGGAACTCATTTTAACAATTAAGTCTGGAAGATGTTATGTGCGACACTACAAGTTGAGCAGAGGCTCCATTGCTGCTACCAACCAGAGGTTTCTGGACTTGATGAGCAAGTTAATAGCACATTGGAATACAAATTGCCAAAAGTGTGTACTTCTAGTAGCCCGATGCGTTTCGTCGTTCCTTGATGAGTATGCAGAGTACTCCAGACAGGAAAGCAGGATTATCACTCCATAAAATTATCATGGGCAGGGCTATGAGACAGCGATCTGTGCCTGCAAGGGCGCTCGTGTATATCACAAATGACATGGTTCTAGATTACTGCAAAGGACTGGATGAAGTGGTAGGACCTGTGTCTCATCAGGTTGGAAAGGCTACAGCTGCAACTCAACAGAAGCAGTGCCATGACCTCAGTCCCAGCGACTGGGTAATGGTGAAGATGCACGTACAGAAGTTGTGCATGTTTGGAACCTTGTTGGCATATGCCATACCAGGTAATAAGTGTGGAGGTCTCCCAAATTTGGTACATGCCACATATACTGGCAGAGTTCAATGTCCCCTTGATGATATAACAGCACCTGTTCCTGATGTGCCAGTGGTTAAAGTGTCACAGAGGAAGCAGGCTAGTACTGGGGACCAGCAAGCAGCTGAGATAGCACTTGTTTGGCCTGAGGGGGGGTCCGAGAGACTCAACTGTTGTCGGAACAGAAGGATCACAGTCAGAGTTGCCTAAGAGAGGTACAGACCCTAGCTAAGGGTCTAGTGCAATAGTAACACGAGTTGTACCCAGAGATCATTGGCCCAGAAGACAAGAAAAAGGGAGATGCTGTCTGATTGAAATAGGAGTTCCCCAAAACATCCCAGAGCGCTCTGGCCAGTCTCATTAAAGCGACCGTGATGAAGAAGGGCCAGCAGTGAGGAGATCAAAAAGCACAAGAGTACCCAGACAAAAGTACTTATCTCCTGAATGGACTTACTGGGCAGCCAATGATTGGGAGCGAACATTCCATACCTTTTGCTATAATAATTTGAATTCCCCTGAACCTCCATGAAGCGAACTCTGTGGTTGAACTGAGGTATGAATTTGCCGTACCACTGATTAGTCGGACTCAAATTATTCTGGAAATACTCATCAACTAACCTGATCTGCGCATTTATTAAAAGAAATTAAATGAAATTTCAATTTGTAACGCGCACTAATACCCGAGGGTGTCTAGGTGCGAATGCTCTGATTTGAAAAGAGAAAGAGGTGAGACTGAAAGTTAGAGAAAATAGCAACTTCCGGTTGAAGGACCTTACTTTATTTTTTAAACACCCAGGTTTTTAAAAGTTTGCGAAAATAGAGATGATTAGTTTCTTTCTTAAGTACCAGAGACAGTGAGTTCCACAACCTGGCTGTGCCTGCCATGGAACTTTTAACCCCCCCCCCCCCCCCCCCCCCCCCCTAAGATGGTGCTTTAGCCCTTAGAATTACAAGATTAAAATTAAAAGATGAAGCTGCCTTACAGGAACATACCTCCTGAATCTGTGTTTAAAATAATCAGGGCCATGCCGATGTAGTGCTTTAAAAGCAATGCAAAGGGACTTAAATTCAATTTGCCTTCAAACCAGCAGCCAATGCAATTTTGGCAGAGCATGGGATAGCGATTGATATTTTGGGACAGCAAGCAAAAGGCGTTCTGTGGCATTTTGGAAGACCTGCAGTTTATTTGAAAATCGAGATTGAACCTTAAAGAAGGGTGCACTGCAATAGTCAATCTTTGATAAAAACAAGTGCTGAAATTTCAGCTTTCTGAAGATCTAAAGGAATAAAAGGTAGAAATTTCCCGAGAGTTTTAACAATTTTTTTACCTTAGTGAACAAGTTAGGAGATCTCCCAATTCCCGCAGCCACCAACTAAGTGTCCAAAGCGAGGTGCCGCGTCCAAATAAAAGAACCTCAGTCTTTCAGACAATTTCTGGACATCCACTTTCCAACCTCATGCATACAATCCTGGAATCTAAGAGCGGTGTCCTCAGGATTACCCACTAGTGACTCCACGATCTGCGCATCAGCAGCATATGATATGACACCACCATAAAGCCAAATGACTTTATTACAGTGGCAAGGGGGTGACAAAGACTGAAAAGTGTCAGACTTAACGATGACCCACTGGGAAAGGAGAAAGTGGTGGACCTAAACCCATCAAGCTCCGCCAATTGTACCCTATCTGCAAGGAAAGATTTAATTAGTTCGAGTGCCCTGCCCCTTATGCCCAGGGTAAAGAGTTGAATGATGAGAAGACCATGATGGACCGTGTCGAATGCTGCAGAGAGGTCCAACAGGATCAAGGCCATCTTCCCATGTCTTTCCAGAACTTCCCTAATCTCTTCAGATACATTAATTAGTGCCAGCTCGGTCCTATGTTGGCATCTAAACCCATATTGTGTGGTGTCCAGGATATTGTTATACTTAATGAACTGAGATTATTCAATATTCATTACCTTCTATATGATCTTAGCTGGAAAAGGCAGCTGAAAAATCAGCCTATAGTTGTTGGAAACCTTGCAGTCTAGATTAGATTTTTTCAACAAAGGGAGAATAGACTCTTCCACTCTCTTGAAAAATAACCATCTCTAAACATCTTGTTGAAGATATCTTTGAGGTAACCAACTGGAACCGCAGCAGTTAAATGGAGAAACTTAGGGGGACAGGGATCCCAGGGCGAGCTTGACCTTATCTGACCAAAGAGAATCTGAACAAATGAGTCGGGTATGGAATCAAAGTTTTCAAGAATAGGAGTATTATCTGCTCGAGCACCCATAAAATTAGTTCCCTCTGAAATAGAGTGAGACAACTTTCTACCAAATGAGAGGAGTCAAATATGTAATAGAGCGCTTTTACTTTGGCTTGAAAAAAAGCTTGCTAAAAGATCGCAAAATTCTTGGTTCACTTCAATGCTTTTCGATTTGGGAAATTTGCTCAGCTGTTTTACTGTTGCAAAAAGATCTTTAGGGGTGTTAGGCGAGGACTTGATTTTGGTGGAGAAGTAGCATGTTTTAGCAGTGGAGACCTTTATTTTGTATTCCTGAATTGATATTTTATAAGATATGTTGTTGTTATGACCATATTGTGTACACCTTTTCCTCTCATGCCTATGGCAGATTTGTTTCTGCGATCTAAGGCTGTCATCAAACCAATGCTCGGACAGAAACATCCTTTTATTATTAATGTTTTTTAAAGGCGCCAAAAGGTTTGGATTACTCATGATCCAATTATGATACATATTGGTAGCCTCATCTAGAGTGGCTGCAGTTTCAGGTTTAGAGCAAATTAGATGTTTCCTGAAAGTGTCAGTAGCTTCCCTGTTCAATGCAATTCTCCAAGGTATGGCATTCCCACAACCTCGGCAGGAGCCGAAATTATACCGATCTACAAAAAGGGCTCTCCGCTTTTACCTACCAACTATCGCCCGATAGCTTGATAGATGTGAACCAAAAAAAGTTTGCACGTGTCCTACTGGGGCTTCTCCAAATCTGGATGGAGGAACATAACATCCTTAACCCCCTCCAAGCCGGCTTTCGAGCAAGGATATCAACAACTGAACAGATCCTAAGGCTACAGATGATTCATTGGAAAACTGTTAGTATAGAGGGAGGCAGCCTCTACCTCATATTTGTAGAGCTTAAGTCAGCTTTTGATCTGGTACCAAGGGACAAACTCTAGGCAACTCTACTACACATGGGTGCTCCAGAGTATCTTTGCCACCAGTTAAAAGGTTTACATCTGAGCAACTTTGCTCAAATTAGATTTGGCAAAAACGGTGAATTATCATCTCCCCTGCCTGTCGAGAGAGGGGTCTGGCAAGGTTGAGTGCTGTCCCCAACTCTCTTCTGCCTTTATATTAATCCCCTAATAGAATCTTTAAATGCCAGGGTAAATCTCGATGCTCTCAGGTTGGTGAAACGCACTATTCCTGCCCGCATATTTGCAGATGATACCCTTTTGCTTGCCAAATCCCCTATGGGAATCCAGAGAACCCTGGATAACTTTGGCGTCTTCTGTAAACAGCAGGGATTAGAAATTAGCCTCCAAAAAACAAGGTTATGTTATGTTATGTTATATTTATTTTTATATAGCGCACGGCTACTCAAAAAGAGTGTCCCGGCGCTTTTAATAATGAGACCTACAGCAGAATAACACAACACAGTGATAAAAGCATAGTGGAAAGCAGAACAGAAAAAAGAAAGGTACATGCTTTTTAATACGGGTAACACCGCCCGCCCAAGCCCTTCTCTGAATGGAAGTCCCTTAGAGAGGGTATCCATATATGAGTACCTGGGAATCACACAGACGGAGAGAATGGATTGGGGAGCCCAAATCAGTAAATCAGGAGTAAAATGATCCCAGACTGCGGGGGGGGGGGGGGTATTCTAAAACTATATAGGACATGCACTGACAAACGGGTGAGTCCTGCGGTGGTACTCTATAAGGCACCGGCTAGAGCGGCTGCACTTTATGGGGCCGAACTATGGGACATTGTTCAACTGGCCCGCTAGCTCGTTCTGAGAATCTATTTGCTAAACAAACCCAGTACACCTTTAATACCCCTACGTATGGATCTGGAAATCAGACCCATCAAGGAAGAAGCTGCCCTCAGACCTTTATTATACTGGCGGGGCCTGTGGTCCACCCCTGAACTAGCCTCCTATAGAGAAGAACTGATTGATGTCATGGGGTTGCAGGGTGCAGGGAGTTGCCCATGGTGTTACTCATCAAGAAAACATGTGAAGACTTGGGCAGGGGCAGTCTGTGGCACAATGCAGAAGAAATATCCCAAATAACTCCCAGAAAAACTCAAATTGAGAGCTATAGAGACTATAAGCTCACACAGCTTGAGATGAGATCCTCAGTGGGGAGTTTGACGGCTGAGTTCCTGGAAGTTAAACCTATATATATTCTAGACCAGTGTTAGACGACATACAGCCGCTCTTGGCTAAGGAGCTTTATTTGCAATTTAGGTATGTAGTACTTCCGCTGCGTTTTTCTCCTGGCTGCTGTTGCCGGCACGACATTCTCTCTTGCAATGCATGACATTTTTTTCATTTCATAGCACGGCATGCCACGCTCATACAGTGGTGGCCATGCCTGTGGTTTATCTGTGGCACTGAACGCAGCCACATGTTTTTTTTTTAAGTGCCCCATAACGTGCTTTCACTTTAGTGGAAGCCACGCCCCTTTCTTTAGACGCCGCTCATCTAAGGAAAGGAGTGCGGCCAACATTAAAGTTAAAGCGCTGCACGGGCGCTTTTACAAACAAGCATTTGTAATGCAATAGGTCTCGCATTTACAAACGTTTCGTAAATGTGAGACCTATTGCATTGAAAATGCTTTTTCTTTTGTGTGATCATTTTCTGCTTATTAGAACTTTTCAGTCCACGGACATTCCTACAGTAATGCATTGATCCTTGTGAATTTACATTTAAGCGATTATTTCATCCTCTTGGCAGCATATTTCCAACACTGTTTGAAACTCATGCTTTTTAAAATCTATTTACCTTCTGGTATTCCTCTTTAGAGTCTTATAATGACTACAGTAGAACATGTCCGAAGAACACGTAAACTTTGAAATAACACATGTTTATGCTCAGCCAGACACGGTGACAGAATTTCTGATTATGTAAACATTTAGAGATTTCACCTCAACTTATTGCAGTGTATGAAATATAAAAAAACACTCACTATACCTTCCTCTGGCTGGCTGCAATGAGTGTTGGAAGCCATCGACTTTCTCTAGTATCCATCAACAAGAATACCACATCGTGTGATGCAATGAGCCCAGCTAGCTGATCAACATCCTTTTGAGCCTGTTCTACAGTCGCTTGTGAAAAATTCACAGGATGACCTGGCATTGGGATGCTCATGCTGAATCCTTCGGCATTCTGTTAGGAGAAATTAGAGAAGTGTAAAATATATATGTAACACTAAGCAGTGTATGTAGCTACAAAGGAATTGGTAGAGAATTCCAATCACTTAACTGATATCCCCTGCAATTTGGTAAACAATAGGTGTGTGGGGGGAGGATGAAGTGGAGGAAGAATAGTAAGAGGATGAATAGGAGGAGAATGAAGAGGAGGAGGAGGATGAAAAGGAGGAGGAAGAAGAGGAGGGAGGAAGAGGAGGACGAAGAAGCAGAAGGAGGAGGAGGATGTTTATATCCCGCACCTTATGATTTGCATCTTTCCTGGGCTATTTTAATCAAATTACTATTTTAAGTATTTCTATCTTAAGCAGGGCACACCACAGAGGTGTCTGGAAGGCTACGGTGATGTCCTTTGTGTGTGAGCTGAGGCAGTGCATTTGAAGTGAAAGTGTGGTAGGAGACAGCACCGCCTCCCTATCATGTCAGAGATGGGTCATCCTTCCAACACCCAGATTTAAGCCTGGCAAAAGGTTTGTTTTGCAAGGCTGACATGGCAGTTTAAAACTGCACACACAGGCGGCAATGGCAGGCCTGGGGCATGTTTGAAAGGCTACTTAAGTGGGTTGCATGATCAGTGCTGCAGACCCACTTATAACATTTAAATTTCAAGCTGTGGGAACATGTTGAACAAGTTACTTACCTGGGGTAATGCCTTATCTGGTTGAGGCATGATCTTGCTACAGATTCCTTACCTTTTCATTTCCCAGGCGTCAAATACCCTGGAGCACCAATAGGTGGCATCAGTCGTCTCTCCATGAAGTAGTCTGCGCCATCTTTATAGGCCCCACCTCGGTGCGCTGACATTAGTTCTTTTCTTTTGTACCAGCTAGCGCAGATCCGTGAAGTGAACTACCCTCTGTCACTTTTTGACAGGCTTTTTTCAACATTTTGTCAACCTTTTTTGGTGCGTAGAAAGTCCCCAAAAACGTATGGATTTAAGCGGTGCAGCATCAGTCATTGTGCCATGTCGAAAATGGATCCACCCACCTGGTTTGTCTTTGGTTCCTGGAGCACGAACACAACTCTAAGTTGTGCTCCAACTGCCAGGCCATGGATGCGAAAGCTTTGAAGGAGTCATGCCTAGAGCTTCTTGTGGCCTGGTGCTCGGTACTGCATCATTCGCCCTGGAGGTCCCACACCAAGTCTTTGAGTCGGTAAGGTAAGAAGCATAAAAAAAACAAGAAGACAAATCGTTCGTCGACTTCCCCTCGTTGGATTTCGGAAGACTGAAGCGACAGAGGAGTCTTGGCGCTCTAGGCCTCGTTTAGTTACACCTGTGCCTGGGTCGGCTCTGCACTCCCCCGCCTTCCTGGGAGTAGGAGCGACTCCCGCCCACCTCATTGAATTTTATGATGCCATGTGCCTCATATTTGGGTGGCCTGACCCTCCCGGTACGCCTTCGGGCCCCAGAGGTTCAGAGGGGGCTCCATCAGGTTCCAGCATCGATGACCCCCCATTGATCTAGTAGTGGATCCGGACCAAGTCAGTCATGCCACTGAGAGCTACCCCGGAGCCAAGCCCTGTGCCGAAACTCCTAACGCGGACCGAGCCCACCAGCCCTATTCTCATCCCAGACGACCCGAAGCCGGATCGGCTCCTACCGATGCCACTTCTGACACAGACCGAACCTTTTGGTCCTAGTTCAGTTCCACAGCCTTATTCTGAAGGGCAAGTAATAGAGGAAGATTGGGAGGGGTCGTTTTACAAATCCAGCCATAGCACAAAATGAACTGATGCGAGCAATTGGGTCAGGCCAGTGATCTGGACATCTCTCCAGATTCTGGTCTGCTTCCGCCCCTACCATGGCTACAGAGCAGTGAGCTTCATACGTTATGATGGTGCGAAGGGAAGCTGAGGTCTTGGACCTTCAGCTCCTTTCTGTGGCAGTCAAGACGATCATCTTGATGGAAATCCTGCAGTCGGATATCCTACTAGGAAACTGGTCCAAGCCCAGAACAGAGGCTCCTGTGAATTGGACAATTGCCCACCGTCATCACTCTGCACTGGGGAACCCAAATTTCCTCACCAACTACACTACCCCGAGAGCTTAGTGGTCCGAGCCTCTACATCTCAGGGTGCGTTCCCTTCCGCACCCCGGATAAGGAAGAGTATGGGTAGTTGGGGCAAGAAATATTTTCTTCCACCAGCCTTGCATTTTGGTTAGTGAAAACTGCATGCCTATACGGTCCTTACTCCCACTCCTTGTGGGAAATAGTTGCACAAGTGCTATCACAGGTCCATGAGGTGAAGGACTGGGTTCTGTAAGACCCAGCGGTGCCAGGGCACAACACCTGAAACCTTCGTGGGTAACCTGCTCCGGCGTACAAATCACAGAGACACGGGACACTTCCTTCGGCGTCAAAGATTCAAGGTTTATTTGCTGCAGGGAACACAGAGATCACGACAAGTACACAGCGTGCAACTTGGGGAGACTGCTTCAAATTGGTTCTGTGGATCGCTCCTTTTATACAGTTTTTACCCATAGGATAACATTGAACACAAAAGTTTACAACCCGGTTCCCACAATTATCCCCCAGAGGGGTTGCTTTGGTCACTTTGAAACACATGAGATCCGAAACATAAGTGCGGAAACATTTGGCGGTTCCCAACTGTAAAAACCCATCTTCCCACCATTAGCAAATTCCAATCAGCAGTAAAACAGATCGAAATAGGAACAAGGACAGGTGTAGAGGAAGACGGAGACAGTGGGGAGATCGGAAAGGGTGTAAAAGGGGAGGTAACGGGAAACACGAGATGCAGGCATCAAAGGGACGTGTCTAATGAGATGCACGGCTGAGACAATAAGCCCGTGCGGCAAGATGAGCCTCATGCGGCGTTATCTGCCTTACAGTAACATCCCCCTCGTCATAAAGACACTTGCAAAGAACATGTGTCTTCCGCAAATATCTTGGGAGTCCCAGGGTCGCGAAGCGGACAACGTCCGTTCGCTGGCTACTTGAGGGCAAGAGACAAAATGGATGCCGTATCTAAGATGGAACCCGTGGGTACAGATGAAAAACCCACATAACAAACGAACGGTTTAAGCTAGCACAGCGAAACTGCGCACACTTACTAAACTCGTCATTTGCGGTTCATAGATACCAGACTCGACTATATTCGTGCGAGTCGAATGCACCACTTACAATTGTCACGGAACCTCAGACGCTCCTTTTGCCCTCATGTAGGCAAGCACTAATCGGAATCATATTCGATATTCATCAGACCATCGAGATGTTGCTGTAGCATAGCTCTGTCCAACTGAGTCCCCTTGGTAACAGATGGTTGTCTCATACACGTTGTAGCACAAAGGCCACATAAGGCAGGACCACACTGCACACAAAGGCAACACGTGAACAGGAACACTACAACTACTCCGATGATCATCAGAATTTTCCAACCCCAAGTCGACATCAGGCCCCAAAACCACCCTAGCAGCGTCCAATCCCCTACATCCACGTGTATGGATTCGGAGATCTTATGCAACCTCGAGATGGCTTGATAGACAGTTGGAGCATTATCTGGAATGAAAATGCAGCAGCTCGAATGGATCACCTTACATACCCCACCGCGATCTGCTAAGATGACATCTAAAACCATACGGTTTTGTAACGTCATAAGTCTCTCCGCCTGAAGTTCTGTGGTGATATTACCAAGGGCACTGGCAGTAATATTAGCTGTCGATTCTACCACTCGAGTCAACTGTCTCAGGTTCCTACTGTTAACCATAGGTCCCCAAAACGGGAGGAAACCCTTGAAAAAGTCTCCTGCCTCTTGACCGGCAGTATCCTCTTCGCTAATTACGCCTCTCACAACTCTAGTCTTGTGATAATCGGCGTCTACAGTGAACGTCGGAGGCAACAGATTTGCAATGAAGCAGGAGCCCATGAAGTCAGCGGGCAACCATGCATATGCACGATCATAACAGATAAAGTATGTACCCTTGGCAGCCAGAAACACAGGGGACGAGGACATCGGCAGAATATAATTTTCAGTGCAAGCACTTGCTCCAAGTCGGGCTTGCGATCTTCGACCACGACCCATAAGACAGAAATTACCAGTGTGGGGTACGACCCATATTGGAGGCGAGCTTTTAAGCTGCTTTTCGCTAGTGAACACACTATATTCACCTCTACTTAGGACTCTATAGGCTTGTACCTCTTCTTCAGGGATAAGCGAGGGATCATAGATATCGCTATCTAAATCCTCTATGGCTATCGACAAAGGCTTCTGATACGAGGTAGGACCAGAGTAGGGGGAACGTGGTTCTCGAATGGGGTGGAAACCCAGTGCGCTTCGAAACATTGTTTGGAACGCTCGAGCTGACCCTTGGGAACTATACGGTAACACCAGATATGGAATTCCCTTATCCGTAGTATGTGGCATCAACCCACACACCCAACAATTAGTAGTGTTAACCACTAACTGATGCTGATGGAGGAGCTGAATAAAGGAATTGTTGCGAAATTCTACACGTCTAGCCTGCTCGTGCTCCGGTAACATGTGAAAGGAATGGGGAGAAACAGTAGAGGTAAGATTAGGGTAAGGAGTAGGAGTAGGTGTAGCAGGTAAGAAGTAAGACATCGTGTAGTACACCCCACCCGCCAATAATGCAGAAGCAGTCAAAAACAATACAAACAGTTGCAATATGAAACATTTGGTACGACTGAGTTGCTGCAGCTTGAACCTGTGCGCCTTAGCTCCCTCCAAATCATTCAGCTTCGAGAATGCCATTCCCTACGACGTCCGCAACGTTTCTTGACGCACTTCGTTCTGTGTAGCAATAGTCAACCCCTAGGAGTTCCCAGGGACCGACGGCCTTTAACCTAGCGTCAAGACCTACTATCCAGAAGGAAGCACGCGCGCGGCCCTACGGCCTTCAATACACAATATGTATACACAAGCACAAAGTCTCTCGGCTGTGGAAGCAAAAAGATACAAGGGAGGAAGCTCAATATATATATATATACAAAAATTACAGTGATACGTATGTTCAAAACTGATCACGGGAAACGGGGATAATGCAGTTGTTAATTCAGCAAAACAAAGTATTTTATTTGTCCTTAGTGCGAGATCGCAAAGAATATCGGTGTTTCCCGGGACGTGTCTGCTCGTCGAACAAAGGATCCGTCGAAGAGACAGCGTCCTGCTGATCAGTCGATTGTTCTGGTCTTGAGTCTTTTGCTGACAATTGTTCAACAGTGTCTTTCTGCTGCGCTGAGGATTCTCCAACAGGCTGCGCGTCGCTGAAAGGTACAAACGCCGGCAATGTTTCTGTTTCTGTTGACGCAATGCCTTTCCTTACCCACGGGTCTGCCGGTAAAGGGATAGGGACTCGCTTCGTATGGGTGGCATGCACCCAATTTTTACGCCCCTCAAGACGAACGGCAGTCCTCGTGGCCAGGAGCACCTGGTAAGGTCCGGTGAACCTCGGGTCCAGATTATTCTTGCGTGAAAAGTTGCGTGTCACCACCCAGTCTCCAGGCTGGAGCTGGTGGCCTGGACCCTCCGTCTGCGTCGGCAATGCGTCGTAAACCTGTTGGTGAATTAACCTCAGTTTAGCAGTCAAGTCATGTAAATAGTCAATCAACATTGGATACTCAAGATCAGAAAACATTCCTGGCCTAGGAACCCCCCACACATTCGCAGGACGGCCGAACACTATTTCATAGGGGCTAAGCCCTATTCGGGAGTGTACAGTCGCCCTAGTTGACAGTAATGCTAAGGGCAAAGCGTCAGGCCACGAAAGACCAGTCGTAGCCTGAATCTTCGCTAGCTTTAGTTTAAGGGTGCCGTTGTACCCTTCAACCAATCCAGCTGACTGGGGATGATTGGCACTGTGGAATTTTTGATTTATTCCAAGGCCCTTACACACACTCTTCATCACACTTCCAACAAACTCACTTCCGTTATCTGACCACACGACTCTAGGCATTCCATACCGAGGAAAATATTCCTTCAGTAGGATTTTCGCAGTAGACAAAGCAGTATTGTCTTTGAGAGGATAGGCCTCAATCCATCGGGAGAATGCGCAAACCACAACTAAAACGTATTTCAGGTTATTGCATCGCTCCATATGGATGAAGTCCAATTGAATCACCTCAAAGGGATACGAAGGGGGAGCAAAACTGCCAGGAGGAGTTGGGGTTCCTTTGCCAGGATTGTACATCATACACACCATACAATTCTTCACCAACCGTTCAGCACATTTCATAATTCCATCATTCTTCCACACAGGCGACAACAATTTACAAATGCCTTTCACGCTAATATGTGCTAACCCATGTGCCATTGTCACAACGGCCAGCACATACGCATCAGGCAACAACCATCTTTTCTGATCCGACAAATCAATCCAACAACCACTCGCATCCAACTTTCCCGTACTTTCTTTCCACTTCGCCTTTTCAGTCTCGGTGGCCTCATTCTGAATTTCTTTCACACTTTCAATGGTGTCTTCACACATACTCGATTCCGTAGGCCACCTAACCGAACTCGTCACATACATTCGAGTACTAAGGTTCCGGGCAGTCTCCTTAGCAATCTCATCTGCAAACGCGTTACCACGACCAACATCATCCGTCACCTTACGATGCGCACTACATTTAACAATCGCAACTTGCGTAGGCAAAGTCAATGCATCCAAAAGATCATTCACAAGCTGGCCATGCTGAATCTTCGTACCGTGCGACGTCAAGAAACCTCTCTCTCGCCACAATCGTCCAAAACTATGCGCTACACCAAAAGCGTATTGGCTGTCGGTGTACACATTCACACGTTTCCCTTTCGCCAACATACACGCTCTAGTAAGAGCAATCAGCTCCGCAGCTTGGGCAGAATTCTGATTCAATCTTGCAGTCTCAACAACAGTATTCAACGTTACGACAGCATAAGCAGTAGTCACATCACCATTCGGCAACTTAAAACATGACCCATCCACATACAGAGTGCCATCCGGATCTTCCAATGGGGTGTTTTTAAGGTCCACTCGACCTTTCGTTTCCTCTTCAGTCCTCAAGTAGCAGTCATGCTCTGCTACTTCATCTGACTCTGCACTAATTGGTAACAAAGTTGCCGGATTTAAGACATTACAACGTTTTATCTGAATATGGCTTGCCAATAACGTCAACTCGTACCCAGACAACCTCGCACTCGTCAAGTGCTGAGTTTTCGTACGATTTAAAAGAGTATCGACTGCATGCGGAACCATCACCGTGAGCATATTATCCATGACCAATCCTGCTGATTGTCGGATGGAGACCGCAGCTGCCGCAGTTGCTCTCAAACAACTCGGCAATGCTCTAGCTACTGGGTCCAAGGTCGAGGAAAAATATGCACATGGACGTTGCTTACCACCAAAAGGTTGCGTCAAGACACTCAAAGCACAACCTTCCCTCTCGTGAACATATAATGTAAACGGCTTGCTGTAGTCAGGAGTACCCAACACAGGAGCCGAACACAATGAATCACGTAATTCAGAAAAACTTTTCTGACATTCTTCCGTCCATGGTAAAGGAGTTGAAACATCCTTGCACGTAAGAGCCACCAATGGTTTCGCTAGCAATGAAAAATTAGGAATCCATTGCCTGCAGTACGACGTGATACCTAGAAAGGCACGCACATCTCTTTGGGTTTTTGGCACAGCCATTCGCGCAATCGCTGCAATTCTCTCTGGGGTCAATCTCCTTCCCTCCTTTGACAATAAGTGACCTAGATAGGTTACTTCTTGACAACAATATTGGAGTTTAGAAGGGGACACCTTATGATTTAGCTCACAGAGATGTTGCAGCAATGACACCGTAGCTATTTTACAAATGTCCTGAGTATCGGCAGCCACCAATAAGTCATCGACGTATTGGATCAAAGCCGCACCAACCGGCAACCGAAACGCATCCAGTTGACCCTTCAAGGCTTGACTGTAAATCGATGGACTTTCACAGTAGCCCTGAGGAGCGCGTTTGAACCGGAAGCTTCGTCCACCGAGAGAGAAACCGAAAAGGTCCCTGCTCTCTTCGGCAATCGGGATGCTGAAAAACGCATTTTTCAAATCAATCACCGAAAACCATGATGCAGTAGCTGGAATCAGAGTCAGGAGCGCCGTGATGTCAGGCACAACAGGGAATTGAGGAACCACAATTTTATTCACCTCCCGTAAATCGATAACAAAACGATAAACAGGCGGTTTTGTAGGATCTGTGCGTTTAAGAATAGGCAGTACAGGGCTATTGCACACGTTTCCCCGAGTCTCCTCAATAACATCTTTCTCGATCAAATCATAGATGATCGCCAACAGTGCTCGTTCACCATCAAGGGAGATACGATACTGGGGAATACGTGGCAATCGCACATTAGATTTCAACTGAACAACATAAGGAGAGATATCAAGTAGGCCCACGTCATTTGGACCCGTCGCCCACAAAGACGCAGGAAGAGAACTCAATTCCGGTGGAAGCTTATCAAGAGACAAGTACATAGGAGAGACAACCCTCTCTCCTAACGTAAGCTTTACACCCGCAGGAGAACAATACAAAGTTGCGTACAAACGTTTAAGCAAATCCAGGCCCAAAAGATTCTCGCCACAACCCGTGGTTAAAATCAACGGAGCTTCTAGCTCACGTGGCCCAATTTGAAGGGGCAAAGGGCGTGAAACTGGATTGCTAACGGGGGCGCCAGAGAATCCAACGGAAACATTTGTTAAGCCAGACAAAGGTGCGCCAGGGAGTTTCGAATGCATGATAGAACTTTTCGCTGCACCAGTGTCCAACAGAAAAGGCTCAACGACGCCCGATGTAGCAACTGCGACGTAAGGCCCTCTCTGATCAACCGGAACTGATACCACTCCCTCTCCTTGTCTTTGGCTGTCCTAGTAATTACTGTCGTCAGTTCCCTGATCGACGTAATAATCGTCTACATTGTACTGCGCAGATCGTCCTTGCGATGATCCACGTTGATCGAAACAGTTATTAGAATTAGATGAGTTATCTGAGCGATCATTCTGAGCACCACGACCTCTACCACGTGACGCCTGTTGCGAACCACCACGACCTCCTTTAGATGAGTTACCACTATTACGTTCATTCAAAACAGGGCAGTTAAATTTAATGTGTCCCTCCTGTCTACAATAAGCACATTGATTGTACCCTAACGATGATCTTTGGGAGGAGGAATCATTACGCGGCTGTGACCGATTCGATTGCGACTGCGATCGATTCTGTTGTGAATTGTTCTGATTGGACCGCGGAGGATACGCTTGTTGCAACAACACTTTAGTTTTCAACTCTTTCGTCTTTTTGTCAGCACGGTCATTCTCTTCTTTCTCTCTATTTTCATAGTATTGTGCCGTAGCCAATATCTGAGCTGAGGTGGAAACGGCCCATGCACTTTCCGAATTCTTCAATTTATTGCTCAAATCGGGCAATAAATTCGAAACAAATTTATCCACAAACAACCTTTGTCCACCCTCAGTACCCATATCCTGTCCACTATGGTCGATGAATGCTTCCTCAAACCTCGTAAAGAAGTCGGAAACACTCTCATCTTTCTTTTGTTTGCAAGCTGACAATTTGTCCCAATTCACCTTCATAGCTGGCATAAGAGTTTTCATTAATGTTATAATTCTTTGGGGAAGGGCAGTTATCAACTGATCGGGTTTGGCACCACCAACTTGTCCAGCATCTGCCGCTAAAATGGCAGCCCAATCACCGCCCAATTCATTTGCGTGATCTTGCTGGCGAATCTTGGCCCATACCGGTTGCGGTACGACATTTCCGAACAACATATCGATATCGGATAGATTCATTACCGTAGCGTCTACGAGCTGCGATAATTCTTTGTAATACCCAGTAGGATTTTTGCGTGGATCAGGCAAAGATTGCTTCACCTGTAACACTTCCGAACGTTTCCACGGGAGGTGTATCCACACTCTCTCGAAATGGCCCACTGTTGTCGGAGGAGCAGCATTAGGATTAGGCGGTATCCAAACCGGCGGAACTTCACGCATGGGATATTGGCCAGACTCATCTGGTTGTTTTTCAATATCCTCGACAAACAATGCATGAGGTATCGGAGCGGGGCGAAAAGATAGCAACCGCTCGATAGCACGTCGAACATTAGTATCAACTATCAGCCCAGTTGCGAACTGAAGCCGAAGTTCAGACAGGGCGGTCAGCACCTCGTCAGGCGCATCGGCCGCTATCTGATCGTGAAGGAACTTACACATTTCATCAAACACGTATCTCTGGGTTGGTATATTGAATTGACAAAACGTTTCGAGGACAACACGTGGTGGATTTCTCTGCGGATTTACCATCCAACCCATCGCCATATTATATAGCGCAGCGCGTTCTCTGTTTCCAGGAAGCTGACTTCGTCTCTGAGGACCATCGAAACCAGCGGACCCATGAACAGGTCCGAGCGAATGAAAGAAGCTAGCCGCAAGAGGAGAATTGCGGCTACGGGTAGAGGGGGAAGAATAAGACACAGGGCTAACAAGAGAAGGAGTAGAAACAGTAGCAGCAACAGGGGTTAACAAAACAGGAGCAGTAGCGGGAGCAGGAGTATGTGGAAGCGGAGGAGCAGTAGGAATAGAAACAGACAAAGGAGCGGGAACAGTCGGAAGAACGGGTGCAGATTGAGGAACAGGTGGGGGAGGAATAGGTGGGAGAACAGGTACGGCAGGGACCACAGGAGCTGCGGTACCCTGTACGTACGGAGGTGGCGACTTCATAAGATAAGACATTAAAGGATCCTCAACTACCTCTTCCTTCTTGTCCGACTCCGTAGGCAAAGCAGGATAACATTTATCTATGGTCATACGCTGTAGTCTCTCAAACACTTCCTTATCCTTATCCTCCTTATCACGCTGGAACTGCTCAGCTTTCTTCACTATGGTAGCAACATTATCTCGCTGACTACGTTTGTTCTGTCTGATTTCTTTCTGTCGGGCTTCTTTGCGCCACAACCGAAAGGCATCAAACATGGCCGGCCTTGATTTACGTTCGAACAACTTCATTTCTAGATTATCTAAGATTGACGCCTCGAAGCTACCGTGAGGTGGCCAACGAAGATCGCCGTCCTTCTTTGTATATTTAATCCAATAATCGTTAAAGGTAATTGGGCCTAGCCCATGTTTGCTATATAGATCATAAGTAGGAGTTCCAACCGGAGGTATCGGACACGAGTCCTCCAGTCGGGAATCCGCACCACAAGGTCTGAAACAACTAAACAGAGTACTGCGACCAGGCATCTTGCACACTAGCCGAGTTTCACAAACTTCAAGGGTTACGGGATTTACCAAGTCCCAGCAACGAACAAAACCCTCGGTTTTTGGCGGCTGCAGTCGTCAAACAACACAACAAAGTACGCTAGCAAAGTGTCACCGACAAAAACACTCACACAGCGTGTACAACAAAAACACTCGCTAAAGTGTCAACAACCAAGAGCCATGGGAGCGACCCACAAATACTTAACTCAAAAATCGATGGCGTCACCAGGAAGGCCCGTCAATCGTCTCGCTATACCAAGGTCTACGCCAGGCGCCAAAACAGGTCTACAGTCAGGGCAGCAGTCCGTCGCAGCCGTCCGGAGGCGGGAATCTTCGCGGGAAAAGTCTTCGGGCCACTTATTTCGACAACAGGATCGATGAAGCGGAGTGCACCTTCCCTCGGAGATTTCACACGAAGTTCCTCACGAACGTCGGGCTTGGACCGGTACCACTGATGCAGCCCCACGTTGGGCGCCAACTGAAGGACTGGGTTCTGTAAGACCCAGCGGTGCCAGGGCACAACACCTGAAACCTTCGTGGGTAACCTGCTCCGGCGTACAAATCACAGAGACACGGGACACTTCCTTCGGCGTCAAAGATTCAAGGTTTATTTGCTGCAGGGAACACAGAGATCACGACAAGTACACAGCGTGCAACTTGGGGAGACTGCTTCAAATTGGTTCTGTGGATCGCTCCTTTTATACAGTTTTTACCCATAGGATAACATTGAACACAAAAGTTTACAACCCGGTTCCCACAATTATCCCCCAGAGGGGTTGCTTTGGTCACTTTGAAACACATGAGATCCGAAACATAAGTGCGGAAACATTTGGCGGTTCCCAACTGTAAAAACCCATCTTCCCACCATTAGCAAATTCCAATCAGCAGTAAAACAGATCGAAATAGGAACAAGGACAGGTGTAGAGGAAGACGGAGACAGTGGGGAGATCGGAAAGGGTGTAAAAGGGGAGGTAACGGGAAACACGAGATGCAGGCATCAAAGGGACGTGTCTAATGAGATGCACGGCTGAGACAATAAGCCCGTGCGGCAAGATGAGCCTCATGCGGCGTTATCTGCCTTACAGTAACATCCCCCTCGTCATAAAGACACTTGCAAAGAACATGTGTCTTCCGCAAATATCTTGGGAGTCCCAGGGTCGCGAAGCGGACAACGTCCGTTCGCTGGCTACTTGAGGGCAAGAGACAAAATGGATGCCGTATCTAAGATGGAACCCGTGGGTACAGATGAAAAACCCACATAACAAACGAACGGTTTAAGCTAGCACAGCGAAACTGCGCACACTTACTAAACTCGTCATTTGCGGTTCATAGATACCAGACTCGACTATATTCGTGCGAGTCGAATGCACCACTTACAATTGTCACGGAACCTCAGAGGAGGCCCGGGCCGTCCTCTCCCAAGCAGTATCAGACGGGAGAGATAAAGCAAAGTTCACCATTAGTTGTGGGCTTAACACAACCGACTCACTGGGCAGAGTGATGTGATCAAAGGTGGCTGTTCCATGCCATGTCTGGCTGAGAACGTCTGGCTTTTCCGAGGATGTCCAGGCTTCCCTCATGGACATGCCCTTTGATGGCACCCGTCTCTTTGGAGACAAAACAGATATGGCGCTAAAGCGCTTTAAGGACTCACAGGCTAGTGAAAAGTCCTTGGGCCTCTCAGTGGCCACATGACCCCCCTCTGCTTTTGCCTCTTTGGTAGCTACGGAAGGGGCTTTAATCTGTGCCAGCCATACGCCAGCAACAAAGCTGCGCAAATTCAGCAACCTCTGCACGGCCGTGGGTGTGGCTCATTCCAACCCTATGGGTCAGACAGCCAGAGGTTAGGTCAATCTATCACCCCCCTTGCCTCCTCAGTCTCCAAACCCTCCTGGTCCAGCCCGTCAAGAACAAAGTTGGCCAGTTGGAGGCAGGATCAGCCATCACCTCCACCAACATCACAGCAGACAGTTAGGTTCTTCAGAAAATCCGAATTGGCTACTCCCTTCCCCTTCTAGACTACCCTACCTCTATGACTCCAGCTTAAAACTGGCTGAGGAGGATCACGTGGCTTAGCTCACACGCCCCTAATGCAGGACATCTGGACACACTTCCCACTGGCCCACATTTTGGCCACGCAAGGTTGAGGCCCACCTGCATTTGTTACTAGGCACCTTTTAACTATGACTCACTGACAAGGCCCACATTCTTTTACCAAGCAAGGATCGCTGGATGTACTTTTACTGCTCTCAAAAATGTTTAAAAATCGCTCGGATTAATTGCACTTTGAGACAGTCCTCAGACCTGTTTCTGCAAGCTGTACTCCCGGCTACAGCATTTAATTAAACCAAATGTTCCTGTTTTGCCAAACGTCTCTTATCTTTTTGTTTTTTTCAAGGTAAATTCATATTCAAGAAACAGGTATTTTCTCCTTCAGAAATGTGTTATGTTCTCTTAAATCTATTTATCTTGTGATTTATACCCACACCGCACTGCAACACTCAAGTCTTCACTATATTTCACCTATTTATTGTTTCATTTCTGTGCAAAGCATTCCGAAACGTGGCAGGTCCTGGAGGCGCTACATACATATAACAAAGTAAGTACTGCATCTTCAAAATGCTAAGAACAATAAAAAAAAAATAGAAATGTTTTAGAGGTCTGCTCTCTGTTAGCAATGTACCACAGTTGAATCTTAATTCTAACAAGGCTCTACAATATCTATTTATATAGCTAAGTCTTGGCGTCTCAACAAAGATTGCACAGGAGGCAGCACATCTTTCCACAGCTAATGAGAGCATCAAAGACATCAGTAAAATTATACCTGACAATTATGACCTGGCTCATTTTAAGCCTCGTTAATGTAATAAGAAACATTTACTTTGACTTTTAAAAGGCAATTAAATGGTGTAAGGTTCTGTCACGCTGGATATTCAAAACATGGATACTCATCCTTTTGGACAGAGCTTTTCTGGATTACTTTACAAAACCTGACTTCACAAAAAAAACTGAAAAATTAACAGAAGATTAACAATCATTGTCAAAGGCAATAGATCTCACTGTGCCAAACATTGTTTCCAACTGGCATTGTACAAAAGAAAATATAAATAAAAAACAGGCACCCGTGTGGCATGACACAAGTGCACACCTGCATCATGAAAACAAGGTCATCTGGGTGTAGGTTTTCTGAAAGAAAAATTCTTCTAAGATTGCCAGCGGTGCACCACAACTTATGAACACATAGACAGATATTTACGAATGGATACATCAAAATGACTGCTGATGTATCACCACACATGGGCACCCCATAAGGGGCCATCTTGGAATGTTTTTTTCTCAAAGAAAAACTATTCTAAGATAGACACCTAGGCATGCACATTGTGGTGACTATCCAGCGATAATTTGGCATTTTAATTTGCTGCAACATGGTGACCATTTTTGAATGATAAATAAAAAAACAAAAAAGTATGCAGGAGAGGTAAAGAAAGTGTGCAGGTGCCAGGGCCTAGCAGAACTAACCATAAAAATAATAACAAAATAAAACAAATGGGTGTAAGAAGAAAAAAACACAAATATTAAAAACAAATACTGAAGTATGATGGAAAGGGGTGGGGCAGGGATGAGTAAGGTTTTGAGGGTAATTGTGCAGTTGGGAGAGAGAAAATTAGGCGAGAGATGCACTCTCATGCAGTGCTGAAAGACCATTAAAAACTGGAAGCAGTGGAAGGATACGCATCATTCAACAAGAAATTGTTAGACTATGACCTGTCCGCAGGGTTACCCCCAAACATTTTGCCTTCAACTTCCTGTTTTCTGAACCCATTTTTGTTGGTTTTTAGGACTCTGTGCACTTTACATGCCTGTGTTCTCTGCTTTAAACAAGTAGAATTGACTTACACCTAATGAACAAGTTACTTATCTTAGATACGATAGATCTGTAAGAAACATAAGTTAGTTATAGATTCCTTACCTTAGAATTACCCCCAGGCGTCAGACTGGATGCGGAAAGGTGGCATCAGTCGACTCTGCATTCGTCGTCTGCATCGTGGTCGCTGAGATGACGTCCCAGTAGCTACTTAGACGCCACCCTCGTGCGCTGACGTCAGTTCTGTACACGCCTTTCCTCGCCAAAAGCGCAGAGCCGTGCAAGACACTGACCACTGGTGCACAAAACTAGGGCCCTGATAGGAAATCCTTAACCCTAGAAGTCAGTTCGCAGAATGGAGAGGATTGGTGGGGTGGTAAGGAATCTATACCTGATCTATGTTATTTACAGATATATCGTTACCGAAGGCAAATAACTTGTTCATCTGAAAGAAACAGTTAGTTACAGATTCCTTACCTTAGAATAGATACCCCAGCAATACCAACCCCAGAGATGGGTCTGCGCATTAAGTTCACACCAGAAAGTCCTGAAAAATAGAACGGCCAAGGAAGCCGTCTCTCCATACTTGGCTGTCCAGGTAGTAGTGTTTGGTGAACGTGTGCAGCGATGCCCACGTAGCTGCCAGACAGATGTCATTTAGTGGGACTCAACGTCCCAAAGCAGTAGTAGCTGCTGTCAGCCTGGTGGAATGGGCGTGCAGCCCCACTGGAGGCTCTATCTTTGCCAAAGAATAGCAGGCTTTGATGCATAGACCGACCCACCTGGAGATGGTACGTTGGTGCACGGGCCGACCTTTCTTAGCACCCACGTTACTAACAAAGAGCTGGTCGTCCACCCGGAATTGTCTGATGCAATCCAATTAGAAGGAAAGTGCATGTTTTGGATCCAGACGGTGGAGCCTC
This sequence comes from Lissotriton vulgaris, assembly GCF_964263255.1. Taxonomy (NCBI): domain Eukaryota; kingdom Metazoa; phylum Chordata; class Amphibia; order Caudata; family Salamandridae; genus Lissotriton; species Lissotriton vulgaris. Next base: position 1,040,622,616 of record NC_141697.1, read on the forward strand.
TCTTCCTCTTTCGAAAAATGCGGAGGCGGAAAGAAGATGGGCAAAGTGATGGTTTGTCCAATGTGGAAAGAAGTAACTATCTTAGGAAGAATGGAAGTTCTAGTTCTAAGGACGACCTTGTCCGGATGGACAGCCAGAAAGGAAGGCTTGGAGGAAAGAGATTGTAGCTCACTCACCCTGCGTGCAGAGGTGATGGCCACCAGAAAAGCAGTTTTCAAAGTGAGGAGTCTGAGAGGACAGCTATGTAGAGGCACAAAGGGAGCGCACATAAGATATGTAGGAACCAAGTTCAAGTCCCAATGGGGCATCACGAAGGGAACAGGAGGAAATAGATGAGTAATGCCCTTAAGGAATCTATTTACAAAAGGGGACTTGAAAAGAGAAGGCTGATAAAAGCCTAAGGAAGGCTTAAATGACCGAGAGGTAGCCCTTTAGAGTGCCCAGAGCAGAGCCCTGCTGGGCCAAAGAAAGGAGGAACAAGCGTACCTTAGAAAGAGGGGCGGAAAGGGGATCCACAGCCTTTGCTGCACACCATGCCACAAATTTGTTCCATCTGCAGGGGTATACTGTCTTAGTAGAGGGTCGCCTGGCTGCCAAAATAACATCTCAGACTTCGGGAGGCAGGTCAAACAACGTCAACTACCGTCGCTCAATCTCCATGCAAGGAGGTAGAGGCTGGACAGGTTCGGGGGGAGGACCATCCCCTGCTGCTGCGACAAAAGATCTTCCCGTAGAGGCAGTCGGATCGGAGGATCGATGACCTTGTTGAGCAGCTTGGGATACCAGACTCTTTGTGCCCAATATGGAGCCACAAGAATAACTTGGGCCCGGTCATGCTTGATCTTCTTCAGCACTCTAGGCAGAAGTAGTACAGGCAGTAAGGCGTACAGAAGATCGCAATTCCACTCGCAACAAAAAGCGTTGCCTAGAGAATGCAGCCTTGGAAATTCCAACGTGCAGAACTGCTGACATTGGGCGTTCCCTTCAGAAGCAAATAGATCTAAACAATGCTCTCCCCACTGCTGAAAGAGACCTTGCACCACCTCCAAGTGAAGACGACATTTGTGATCCAGCATGCACCTGAGTTTGTCCGCCCTGGCGTTCAGGGAACCTACCAGGTGTTGAACCACCAGGGATATGCCCTGATGTTCCAACCATGTCCAGAGGCAGAGGGCCTGATGATATAGGGTCCATGACCCCAGCCAACTCGGTTTGTTGCAGTACCACATGGCAGTGGTGTTGTCTGTGAACACCTGCATCACTCTTCCCCAGGCAGAGGGAAGAAATGCTTTGAGTGCAAGATGAATCGCCCGAAGCTCCAGAAGAGTGATATGGAGCCCGGACTCCGCTGGAGACCAGAGGTGGCACAGATGAGCTGCAACTACCACCATCACTTTCATGAACACCCGAGGGGTGCTGGTAAGGCCAAAGGGGAACACAGTAAACTGAAAATGCTTGTGGCCTACCGTGAACTGCAGGTAGCGCCGGTGGGCCGGCAGGACGGGGATGTGAAAGTAAGTGTCCTGCAAGTCCAACTCTACCACCCAGTTTCCAGGATAGAGGGCAGACAGGACCTGAGCGAGCATCAACATTTTGAACTTCTTCTTCCGGAGGAAGCGGTTGACGTTACTGAGATCAGGACGCAGGCCTTTGTCCTTCTTGGGCACCAGAAAGTAGTGGGAATAGCAACCATGACCCACTTCTGGGACAGGAACGCTCTCAATGGCTCCCTGGCCAAGAGTGCCGAAACCTCCCGTTAGAGAAGGGCCAGATGATCCTCCGACATGCAATAGTACTGAGGTGGCATGGATGGAGGAGCAGTCTTGAAGGGGAGGGAGTAGCCCCTTCAGACTATCTCCAAAACCCACCTGTCTGACGTGATGGTGCGCCAGTGGTGGGAGGTGATGGCGAATCCTGCCGCCCACTGGTGTTTGGTGGCCCTGAAAAGTCGGACTAGGAGAGTTTGGAGGCTGCTGCAGAGGGGGCTGTGGCGGACTGGTCCGCACACTCCCTTTACATCCCATTACATCGTAAGTCATTACAACAACTTGCTGTAAGGGGGCGCACTGGACTTAGGAATACTATAATGTACTACTCCTACTTTAGCTTGAGCAATAGCAGGGAAGGTGTTGGATTGGAAATCCAACACGTTCTGCCCTCTATGGCAAGTTGTTGTAACGACTTGCGATGTAATGGTTTGTGTTGTAACAACGCGGTCATTGTAACAACGGCGTTGAAATGGCATGAGATCTAAAGCATGTGTTGTAAACGCTGTTTCCTCAATTTTGCAGGCCTGGAAAAATGAAGTTGGTGAATGGATTGGAAGGAGTGTTGGGTTGCTGAGGCAGAAGTGGGATTGTGGCATAGAAAACACCATCCTATTACATTATGTCATTTTAATTTATAGTGCACACGGATACTCATGAGTGTCCTGGCGCGATACCAGTAAAAGGGGAAAAGTGTCTGTTTAAGAGAATAGATGTGTTTTCAAATGTTTCTTAAATATCACTGGGTCCTGAATATTATGTAGGACAAGGTGCAGGACATTCCAGGCAGCAGCCGCCTTCCTTGTCAGTGAGTTACCTCCAAGCCTCTGGTATTTGAATCGAGGAACCAGTGCGAATCGAGGAACCAGCGCAAAGCAGAGGAACGTGGAGCGCAGCTGTCTAGATGGAACATAAAAAGAAAAGCATATTTGAAGATATAATGGGCCAAGCCCATGCAGCGCTCTGTGAGCCACAACCAATGATTTGAACTTAACCCGTTCTGCGACGGAGAGCCAATGCAGTGAATGCAGATGATGTTGTGCACTGCTCCTGGTAGAGATACCAAGTAGTAGTCTGGCAGCTGCGTTTTGGACAACCTCCAGCTTTTTCAGCAGGTAACAAGGAGTTCCAATGTATAGTGCATTGGCATAGTCCAACCGGGACAAAATCAGCACCCTCTACACATTCCTTTTGGCCGAAAGGGCTTGCACCTCCTGCTGCAAAATGAATAGATGGTTGTTCCTCCATCAGTCACTGAGGGGACACTGGAAGGTGCAGCAGAGAAGAGAGCATGAGCAAAGCTTAGCCACTGTGAACAACCTGTAGGGCACACCCATCCGGCATGATGGTTTACCAATCCGGTAAAAATGTGTGGATTCTGCCTCTCACTGAGTGGATGTCTCCCTGCAAGGGCACACTAAAGAGGTGTGGCTGGTGGGGCTGATGAGGGAGAGGCAGACTGGGTGGCACAATAACCCTGGCGGTGGGCACCACAGCCTCTACTGCAAAACTGCTGGCTTCCCCGTGGGAGATGAACAGGCTAGCAGCAAAGAACTCCTTAGCAAAAGCTGTGAAAGGGGTAATGGAACTGTCAGGGTTTGTGAGGTGGGGCAGGAAGGCCCAGATAGCAAGTGATAGCCCTTGTCTCTTTAAAATACTTGAGAGCAGAATCAACGTTATACCCAAACAGGTGTGTCCCACCAAAGAGCATGTACATCTTGGAGAGCTAGACATTCTAGGAGTACCCAGTTGAATGGCAGCCATGCATGGTAGCGAATAGCAACTGTGCTGCCTAAGGGCTGCCCGATGGAATAAGTGGTGTCCAAGCCACAACTAATCGTAAAATAGTCTGCATCATGCCCATCATGAGTTGCCTCTGAGAGCACAGGCGTTCAGGCACACTAGGGAGAACCTTTGCACATCAATTCCTAAAGGTGTGTGAGAAGCGTCCCAACAAACAGCTGGCATTAACAGATCAAAGGGCCAAGCTTGTAGAGGAAAAGACAAGTCTGATGAATGTTTCCACACACTTAGATTCCCAATCTGGAGAGTGGGTGGAAATATGTTGGGATTAAAGCAACAGGTGGAAGCCTACACAACTAGACTTTTGGATGAGGGGGTGCTGCGAAAGAAAAGCTGGGTCACCAATAGCAGGGCAATGGCATCTGACAATTTGTTGATTGAACAATGTTTGGCCCAAGCCCCCGATAAGGTATCAGTCAGTGCCTCATTAAATGAAAGAAGCAGCCCAGAAGATCTTTGGCCCAGTTAGAGAACTTCTGTCAATACATTTGCTTTAACCTCCAAGATGGGGAGCTGGAGATCAAGTACTTTGGCTGCACTAAGCATCACACTGGGGTAGGAAGCAGATTCCTCTGTGGCTGGTCCAGGGGGAGAAAAAAGTCCTATTGAGGCCTCCAGATTCCTAAAAGTCTCATAAAAATTGTCATTCTGGTTGGGATTGGTGAACTCATCATCTGGGTCACAGTAATTATTTAAGTCAGTCCCAAAAGGGGAATGTAGAGTGTGTTGGAGACCTTGTAATAACTCAAGAGGGCGAAGTTGCACTTGGGACAGATTTGGGTGAGACGTCGGTTGAGGTCAGACTGGGGTTGATTCTGTATCAGAGAGAACAATCGGGAGCGCCTCCTCGGATACCGAAGCCGGCATCAGCGTTAATGGGCCCAGGGCCCAGGGTCTGGACAGAGTCAGAACAAGAGGCGGGGCAAGATAGGCTTGGAGGACCCAGCTCTATACCAGGTGCAAACTCAGGTTGTGCCGGACCCAGTTGCGGGATTGGCTCTGAAGTTCGCCCACTTCGTGAACGATCAATAAAGGTGGTGCCCGTCCTGCACTTCTAATTTCTTGTGTTTCTAAAGATTACCTGAGGGCTTGGAGCACGATGAATACTGACCTCTGGAGCGACTCTATAGACTTCAGGAATGAGACGGAGATTGAACCTTAGAAGCAGAGTGGGACTTGGAACTGTACCGGAGTCGTCCTATATTTGTGGATGTAAAGTTTCACCTCGATTCCCTGATGGCCTTCAGGTTCGTCGACACATAGTCGCCGCTCGACCCCCCAGACACACCCGAAGGGGACCTGTCACAGACATTTGTTTGCAACAGTCCCTACAGGGCTTGAAACCTGTCATTTTAGGAGGTGCCATCCTTACACACTGGAGAATATTTATGAAAAATATTGAGGTAGGTGTCACGAGAGACAAGAGGGTGCTCCGGATCTGCGTCTAGTGGCGCAGAAAGAAAAGAACTGTTGTCAGCGTTTGAGAGTGGCACCTATATATCCTCTGTGAGAAAGTAGGTTATTAGTTGCAAATGATGTGGGTCCTTCGCAAGTAATAAGTCTGCAATCAGTTGCATATTGGGAACCAAGTGCCTTGCTACAGCACTTGACTCTCTCTCAGGGTAGTAAGATAGAGTAGACTAAGGCCAGCTCAGGGAAGGTCATGTGGACTGGAACCCCGACTGCAGACACACAACAAACAACACCCAATAAAACGTAGCCTATCAGTGCTTTGACTTATAAAAAGTAAAAATACATTATTACGGACACACTATTCAATTCTATTTATTATTTTACAAATGTATACATGATGGAAGGCCTACTGGCTTTGTCAGGGTATCACCACATTAAAAAAGCAGAAATATGTTATGATAAATCAATGCAACACCATTAAAACCAATTAGGATGGTCCCTCTCTTTCAATTACATTTATTAACACCTGTAATGTTTCACAGCAGGGAGAAAGTTGCATTTTCCTTCTAATGGCAGGAGTGGTTTTCTTCAGACCTCCTGGCCTCTAAAGTGTGCTATCCTGGGGAGCCTGATTTTTACTGCTTTCCTTCTTCACGCTTTACCAATCTACTGTCTCGGTGCCTGGCACCTCTCTTTTACCTAAGGGGCCATTCTCAGCAGCATCCCCTTGGATGTGCCACCCCTGTCTGCACCCTCCATGTCCCACAACCTCTATTAGGCACTTGCAGAGCGGAAGTAAAGGTCAAGCTCCTGAAGGACCAGTCCATAGATGATCAAGAGGGAACTACCCAGGGTCCCCCAAAATAGGTCCAACGCTTTTACTTTCCCTTAGAGGTAAAAGGGAGAAAGCACCACTGGCCCGGAGAAACAAGTCCTAGTCCCTGGGTATCAACTGAAATCAGAAGTCCATGAGTTCCTCTTTGCAGTGGAGTCGGGCATCTTAATTCCTCCAGCAAGGCATACCTCCGACATCACTTCCCCTAGGTCCAGACAGTTCTCATCTCTACCTTGTGCAGGGGTTTTTAAGTGGGGGTGTAAAGCTCCAGAGCACTGCTCTTCATTCCTAGGAAGATGCAATATGCCACCTCATCCCCAAACCTGTTGCATTGAATTGTGGGTCACCTGAAGATGGTGACTTGAAATGGTCTGCTGAAAGACATTCACCGAGAGCCTACGCCCTTCCCCTAACTGACAAAGGTGCCTTCCAGTCAGAACACTAAAGAGTAGGCCCTCCTGTGTCCGTCTCCCGAGGTTTCTGTGGGGTTGGGCCTTCTTGGGCCAGGTCCAGTGTAAAAAGTAATTAGAATCTGTAGAATCCTCGCCCACCCTATCCTCTCACAGGAGCAGGCCTAATAACCGGCTAATTGTATTACTGTTTGGGGAAGTCTTTGATCCTCCAACTGGCCAGAAAAGCAATTAATTCGGCCCAACTAGGTGATTTAAAGTCCAGAATCGAATTAGGAGCATAGTAAAAAAAACTGATAAACCTTGAAGAGACATAAGAAATGCAGATAGGAGGAAATTAATGTCAAGTCTGCTTCAGTATTCTAATTCACAATATTATTGGTGAGTGACATTCATCTGTAGGCATATCTATGGAGAAACTGTACTTTGGTGCAGATTTCTCCTGTAAATTTTTATACAGTAAGCACTCTTCATACATTCAGTGAAGCACTGCAGATGTACATACTTGAACTATTAATGCTCACTCATATTATAAAGTCTGCTTGGACCAGCATCAATCGATGAAGGGTCCTCTCTGTGACAGGCTATCCGCGAGATGATATGGGCTGAGGTAGACAGTAGTCTCACAAGCTCAGCCCACAAAATAAGAACACAACTGTGTGTATACATGTTCATGTGTAACCAGCCCAGAGCCTCTTAACCCAGATACACAGCAGCAAACCTTATCTTAAAAGGCAGACACTGGCGGTTAGCACTCTCAATCCATTTCAACAGGGCTAGCAGTGAGTGACACTCATGTGAGACTCGGGTTATGGAGATAAAATCCCAAAGTGAGATAGTGGGAGTCACATTACAACATGGACAGAGAAGACAACAAATGTTATCACTAAGTTTGTACGTAGGCGATGTATGTTCCATAATCTAAATATTTTAAAAAATTGCATGAAGTACAATGAGAAATAAGATGGGATGGTAATAACTGCACATTTAATGACATACATATTAAAATTATAATTATGTACCCGAAGCTCCCTCCCTTACTGAATGGCACGCCCGTCTATGGCGCGCCTTAGCCCTTGAACGGAAGACGGGTGCCATTGAAGATTCCCAAAAAAGCTTTGACTATATTTGGAGTCCGTTGGTGGGATCTTTGTCGGAGGGGTTACCATTGTTTGCCTGTGGGTCTACACTGCGAGCCCTCCACCTTTTCTTGACATAATTGATAGAGCCCCCTCTGGGATTTATGGATGTTCATCTTCTCCGGGCCTTTTCACGCTGGAGGTGGGAGGCGAGCATTTCACACCCCACTCTTCCACACTCTGACTCTGCACTCATGACACCTTGGAAATGTCTGGTTCTCTTTTTTTCTTTTAATAGGTTTGTGTTTTATGTTAGGCCTAATTTGTTAGCTCCTACAATAGGAAGCAGAAATAACATGTGACATGTAATGTGCTGTAAGGGGAATTTGCATTGATGGGGCTTCCTACTCTCGATTAAATTCCCCAGGCATGCGGAGAATTTGTACATAAGCTGTACAATATATTTAGCTATCTAATGATTTTAGCATGTGCCTGTTGGAATATATGAGCTCGGTTGAGCTATAAAGTTTGTATCTTTGTGTCAACACAATAAAAAGATTTTGACAAAAATAATTATAATTATGTGAGTGCCTAAGACACTGGCCGTGTCCATGGCGCTATTGGTGGAAGTGGTTTGCACCAATGGTGAACGTGGCATCTCCAGTAGTGGTAATGGGCATTCCAAGAGTTGGCAGTCAGTACTGACCTTCTCAGAAAATGTAAAGCCTCTGCACTTAAATTTAACAAATTAAGCTCTAGTTCAACTGCTTCCACACTAATGTGACGTTCCAACAAGCACCAATAAAATGTTTTTCATTCCAAACACCAGCAAGAATCGCCAGAAAATATTAAAACCGTTAACGATGATTGTTTTTCCCTGCTCCAGATGTTGACTGGGTTTTATTAGAGAATCTACCAACTATAAAAGACCTGAATAAAACAGAGCAAAAAATTACAGGAGCTAACATGCAAAGAGGAAAGGTGCCAGATTAATTTCCCTTCATCTCAATTCCTTAAAAGGTAAAACGCAATGATTAAAAATAATTGTGCAATTTTAAGATTTAAAGGTCGTACATTATGAACAGAGGATGCACTTGCTTCATTATATAAGCCACCGGGCAGCAAATTGTCACATTACAGTAACCCAATAAAACAAAGGTGTAATGAGAAACAGTGCAATCAGCGGCAAGGCGTTCTGGTACCAGCATGAAACGCTTTTAGTGGTTCAAACATAAAGGAAAATGACTCAATGTTCTACTTTATAATTGGAAAAGGGTGTAGAATGTAGCATTTAACCTCTTGAAGCTCTCATTATTAAATATGAATAATTATAATGTACTTCCAATACCAAGACATGGGTTTATTATTCATGAAGTGAATGGCTATGAGCAGAAAAAAGATATGTCTAGACTTAGTTATTCTTTTTTAATTTTTAATTTAAAAAATGTAAGTCTATGTTTGACTTACTATAACCTGGCCCTCTTTTGGTTAATGTTACGTGCACCCTCCTTTCACGAAGTTTCAAAGGTTTCGCATAACCCATAATATTAGGTGCAACTGCACACTAAAAAATATTGATAATTGGTAAACATTGATAAGTAAAGTACAGATCACTTATTGGAGTTCTCTATATGTCAGGTCTTAATAACCAGTAAAGGAACACTGCTTGGCAACACAACTCGCACTTTAAAACGTTAAAAAGGAAAATTTCAAAGACATTAAATCTCAGAAGACACATTAATCATCACTTAAATTAAATGCCCTGTGAAAACTATTACCACTTCCACTAGATTTATTCTAAAGGCTACCACATAAGTGCAAACACTGGCTCAAACAATCAACATTTCACATGAAACAGTAATGCTGTAGAAATCAATTTAGTTTGCATGTCCATTTCACCACAGAAGTACCATACAGCACTCATTCTCAGGTTTCATTCGTGAAATGTTACTCCAGTGCTTCCTCGCGAAGCATCTCAACGCTCCCACCATCATGAGTATCAGGGCAAGACCAAAAAAAACACTTTTGAAACAGAGTAAGATCAGACTTGGGAAAACACGACAGCATGGGAACACAGAAGGGCAAGTACCAGTTGAAAAGCAGTCAAGGCACAAGCAAAGGACTATTAATGCCAGACTCAAAGCGAATAACCTGGGCTGAAGCTTACCAAAACAAGCTATCAGTAACTCCACATCAGAACTATTCTCGGTGTGACTTTTAACTTAAATCACTTGTAAGTAATTCAATAACCCGATAAATGTAACTTCATCCACCAATATCAATATCCCCATGTGCATGTTCTAACAAAATCAGGAATGTGCAAGTGACATCATCAGTCTCGGTTCTAGACGGTGGGCCAGGTAGGAATACCTTGGCACATTCAAGGTCGTTCAGAACTAGGGTGACCAGACCTCACGGTTTTCCTAGGACAGTCCCGGTTTTTGGTGGACTGTTCCAGCGTCCCAACATATATTTTTATTTTTAATAAATGTCCCGGTTTTTGGGACAAAGGTCAGGTAATTGGAATTTTAAGGAGAATTGGAAGGCATGCTCTCATTGCATGGGCTCTTCGGAAGAATGACAAAATTAAGAAATGTATTCAGTTACCTTCACAGCACAGGAGGAGTTTGGCTACCAGCAGATGGGAGACTGGGTGGAGGTACTGGCATAGAAATTTAAAAAAATATATATATCTATACCTATATGTATAAAAGCGAATGTATGTCTGTCTGTCTGTCCTTTACGAATTACTACACCTTTCATCCGATTGGCATTAAACTTTGGGAAGTTGTTGAGTACACTCCCGCGAAGGTTTCTGGCAAAAAAAATTCTTTTTTTTAAATATCAGCCCCTCGGCCCCCCAGGGCCCTCATAATCTTTCCAATACTGAATGTTTACAGTTTCCGGTGCGACTCGCTTTGCAATGACCATCAATAAAGCACAAGGACAATCGCTGAAAGTGTTTGGACATGATTTGGAGAATCTGTGCTTCTCACATGGACAACTGTATGTGGCCAGCTCACGCGTCAGAAAACCTTCTGATTTATTCGTGTACGCACCGGACGGAAAAACAAAAAATACTGTGTATCCACAAGCACTCGAATAAATAAACAGATTTAAAACAACACTTTAAAATGTTTTCCATATTAAAATGAATAAGTGTCAATAAAAATGACACAATGTAAATTAAATGGTGTCATAACAAGTTTCCTTAAATTTCCTTTCTTCTGAGATCGCAGCAACGCGCGATGGGTAAGCTAGTATATATATATATATATACACACACACACACACAGTCCGGGATGAATTCATGTCAGCTGACACAAGCAGGAGCACGCTCAAACCAGGTCAGTGGAAAATATAATGATTTCAATCTCAGATCCCCCCCTCAGCGCGTTTCGCCGCTCTGGCTTGGTCAATGTCAGTAGCTTTCATAAAGTACCACCATTTTAAAGTGAAAAAGTGCATGGGCTAATTGAAAAAAATGGTAAACATAAAAGACGGCGTAATACATACAGAATGTTATGGTTTCATGTCTGGTATGATACATATTTAACATGGCTATAAAAAAACGGGATAGGCCTGATATAGGAATAATCCTACTTTTATTTCCGGCGTGTCCCGTTTTTTTTCGTTATTAAAATCTGGTCACCTTATTCAGAACTGACACGTTTTTTTTTCACATTAATGTTTCGCAGGGGCATGCAGCCCCACCGTCTCGCTCATATTGTTTATTTTAATATTTATCAACATTGACATAGGCTACTTTCAGGCCCGGGAGAGATGTGAAGTCGGCACAGCAAAGATTATTTGCTGCTATGATGCACACATTATCAGCATGGATATCCTGAACACTGAATTATAATTATGGGCTTATTGCATCATATTTTTTAAACTTCAATGCTTTGCAAAGAAAAAACTGCAAAATATTTTTTTTTAACATGATAAGCTGTACCGTGGCCCTCTACAGCAGCAGAAACAATTTTGCTGCTGTACATGACCAGGAGCATCTTGAAGTCTTGTAACGCATTTAAGTGTACCTGAACACACAACACTGTCTTCACTGCATGAATCAGACTCTACTTTATAGCATGGAACACCAATCGAAAGCGTTACCTGTGGACTCGACTACCTTAAAAGATTAAATTTAGTTGCATTTTATATTGCGTTGCTAAAACTGTTTACAATTGATCGCACTTTAATGTAATATGCTGCTATCTGTTTGTCAAATCCCTGAAAGTGTTCAACACTATTATGTTGCCATCTGCCTGTTTTTAATTCTTTTTATGATACTGTTTTGTATAATATGTTCTTTTTAATATATGCTCATAATTGAAGTCTTTGTAACTTGATAATCCCTTTTTTAGCAATTGTATTTATACTGTGTTTTAAAAGAAATTGTACTGTAGCTGGTATTCTCGACCTGTGCTTTTATGGATATTTTATATCCGAATAAAGGTTATTGAATTGAATTCTTACTGTTCTGCATCTTAAAGTTCTGACAAGCAGTATCCCTTCCCTTCCCCAGAGCCAGAAGCACATCAGAGAAAGCAAAGTATGTAGCTTGTGTGCTGATTATTGTGTTAAAAATGTCAAAAGGGGTAGATGCCAATACCTTAAAATATAATATCAATTAAATACTTAGTTATTTGGCCAGCATCCATTCATCTTCATGGCCTATTCATGTTTCTTTACGGCCCTCCCAAAGAAAAAAATCCTAAAGCCTGGCCTGGACACCATGGGCAGACACCGTCTGTGTTTTTTGTCTGTGGGGTACATGAAATCTCTGCCCAATGAACACACTTAAGAGGAAATCAACTGTGCAAATGTGCATTGTAAATGTACAATGGTGAACTAGGAACCAAAACTTTGGACTTTTCTTTCAAATGTTTAGTGAGCATAATTTGTTTGCGAAAGTTCCTGTCTATAGTATTAACAAGCATTTGCAATGCAATAGGTCTCACAATTAATAGATAAATAAAAGGCATTGTCATTTACAATGCCAATAGCTCAAACTCTTGTAAATTTAAGACCTATTTCACTTCAAAGAAGAGGTCCCTGGTTGATTTGAAAGTGAAAGAGGGCATGGCGCTCTGCATGTTGCAGGAAAGCATGTTGTGCCTGCATTAAAGAGAAGCTCATTAAAGAAAATAGTGCATTCAGACTAAGGAAGACATAAAATGTAACAACAGAAGTAGAAGGGCCAGTCCTCATGGGAGGTTACAAATGAAGACAAGGCGGTACTAAGGAGGGACTAACAAGCCTATTAACAACCCAGAAGCCATCATTTACAAAGGGCAATGACACAAGCCAATGAAAAATATGGGCAGAGAGAGGGTGGAGCTTCAAGTCTAAACTTAAATAAGCATGCCTCGCAGAGCAGCGCTTGCGGTGCCCAGGCTCTATCTAAAAATGAAATGACTCAACAGTATGCCAGTAGAACTGATTTAAATCATGCACCTTATACAACATCCCCAGCTATACTTTTAGGGCTCCAGCTAGGAAGTGGTATGAACAACGAGCCACCAAAACAAAAGAGGCAAATGCTTACATGCACGCGCGCACACACACTCTCTTTGACTCACAGAGAAAGAGGTAGAAGAGCAGAGAGGAAAATAAACAAACATACACAAAGAAGCACCCAAAAGACAGACAAACACAGTCCTGTTTAGTACACACAGAAAAATACAGATGCCCACAACGTAACACTCACACACAAAAATAGATATGTAATCATGTCATAGTCAAGAACACACAGAATTTACACAAACCCGCACACCCCAAACATGAATGCACGCAGAAACCAAGTGAAAAATGCAAAAAGCGTGCGCGCACGTACTTCAAGCATGCACTTCAGCAGGTCCAAAACAATGCTGCTAAAGTTAGAAATGTCAAATGAAGGAAAACAGGATCCTCCTACATGACTGGCATGTTCCAACTTCCCGTAGAATGCAATAGTCTTAAAAGGTTTTTAAGGAGGACATGGGCCATACATCACAATTAGCCACTTTTAGCTCCAAAAGCAGTGCTCTATATCTGGAAAGACATGCAGTGGCCAGCTACTAGTCTAACGTGTAATTGCTAACAAAATAATTCAGTTTTTTCCCTCTGGTATGCAAGAGCCGGAGTATTATTTTTTTCCACTGCTAACCGGTGGGGAGCGAACAAATGCTTGTTACGTATTTACGTATGCCACGCTGCTTAACAACTCACACCATGGAAATATAACTGCAAGAGAATATAACTGCATTTGCCCGTTGTTTTACCCTGGAAAGTGGGAGGCTTGGAGGGAATGAGTAACCAGTTTAGAAGAATAAGTTACTCACTAGCCGCAGATTTCTTACCTAGAATATCCTTTCCCAGGCGTCAACTGGCGTTCCCTTAAACTTAATGACTTAAATCGAAAATATTTTTACATTTATTAAACTTTGTTTCAGAAATTGTTATTCCTTTTCAACAGGTACAGTTGACACGAAGTATAAAGAGAACAATATCAGGATATATATATATCACATATTGGCTTGTAAAAGTGAAACCTGGTAAACGACTAGTCATAGATACTTCATTCATAATGATATGTGCAAATTTATGTTCAATAAAAGTATGAAAAAGTGTAAAGTGGCCAAGTTCCCTTGGGCAACTAGGGCTCTAACGTGCACTACTATATGCAATATATATAAAGATCAATTCTATGAACCAATTTCTTTGTATATTTTTCAGAAATTTTTACTAGAACTCTAACATTTCATAACATTCAATTTCAAATGTTTAAACAAAAATGAAAACAGAAATATATTGTACAAGCGTTCTACAACAATTCATGTCGTAATCAGATTTAGAAAATACAGCGCCCAATGTATTTTGGGACGTGCTGTCCCTTCATCAGGGGTAAAACAGTGAATTCAAAGGAAAACTCATCAGTTGATGTGCAAAATAAAATGAAGGAATGACAAGGAAGTCAATTCTTAGGAACATGGGGGTCTATTATAATGTTCGGCGGATGGCCACCACCCGCATGGCGGTGGCGATCCACCCGACATTATCTGCCGCCCGCCTCCCATTTCTCCCCCGCCGTATTATGATGGCGGGGGTACCGCGGCAGACGGGTAGACCGTCTGCTGCTTTTACGCCCGGCGGAAAAGGGTTGAATATGGCGACAGTGTCTGCTAGACACCTACATCCATACTAAAATGCATGCGGGAAGCAGCCTTTCAGGCATGTGGTTTTCACAGTTAGGAGCCCGTTGCGGGACCCCACGATGTTAGGGGTGTGGGGGGGCACATGGGGGGTACCTATAGTACCCCCCTGCATTTGCATGCACAACATGGCAGGCACAGAGCGGTGCCTGTCACGTTGTGCATGCAAATGCACAAATGCCTTTTTTGCATTGCGGCGGGTGCTGTTGACAGCAGTGCCCGCCGCAATGTAAAAAATGCGGGATGCACCAACCAGTGTGCCGGGCGCATCCTATTTGTGTATGCGGGACCGCTGCGGTCCCATTTCACAATGCGATGACGGGTGGACTTTGTCCGCCTGCCATCGTAATAGACCCCTTAGTGTTTATAACAAGCATAATCGCATGGTGCCAGACACCTGATATTGGTCAACTGTTACAATACACACTGGTGATAACCCCTTTTGTGACATGCATTTCAAGAACACTTACATCCTGTGGGATAAAATAGCCGAGTCTCCTGGACGCTCCTCCAGGTCACCTAACAACACAAAAGTGCAAACTAATACCCTCTTGTGTTCTTACACATAGGATGCAGATAATCTTTCTCTGATGTAAAAAATGACCGCGTACCTTGAATGGCCGAATTGAACTTCAGTGTCACCTGTAAAATTGGCTGCGCATTCTTGCTTAATTCAAAGTGCAGAAACCTGATGATAGAGAAACTAAGTTGTCACTCCCACCTACGTGCACAGCAGAACCTAATTATAATGCTTCCTTAGCCATTGTTAATTTCCACTTACCTAAACCAACCGAATTATTCCACTCTTTTGTTTGTACCGAATGATTCCACTCTTTGTTTGTACCCAATCAACACTGTATGCAGGGAAACTAATCTTGAGTTTAAAATTACTTTAGGCGTCCCGTCATTATCACTCCTGAACAGTTGACTTCAGAATTCACTAAAATGTATCAGTACCCTTCGAAATGCTCACCTTCCTTAAAAGACAGCTCATGTGCTCTTATAGTTACGAGGTAACAGTGTTTCGGAAAACAAAAAAGAGCGGACTATAGGCAGAGGAGTGGGCCTTACCCAGGCACCAAAACTTAGACACCTCAAAAAGTTTTGTGCAAGAACTATTAGAATTTTGCTTACATCACAGCTATTTTGAATGGAATGAGGAGTACTACATCCAACTGAATGGAACATCAATGGGTTTTCCTGGAGTACTAGCCTACGCAAATACGTTTCTGGCCAAATATGAGCATGATTACATTCTGACAAATTCAATTTGGCAAGAAGGGCTAATATTCTTCCAGAGATTCATAGATGACATTTTCCACATTTGGATAAATTCAGAAGAATCATTGACTGGATGAATACGAATGTTGAATATGAAGGATCCCAGGATACAGTTTACACACACCATCCAGAAAAGAGAGTTAGCATTTTTAGACGCATGGATAGAATTTAAATTGAATCAAATAATCACAAGTATGTACAAAAAAAACTAAGGATAAGAACAATTCATTGTTGTTCGATAGTTTTCATCCTCCGTCATTAATAAAGAATTTACCAGTATCTCAATTTTTGAGAACTTGACAGATATCATCTGAAATAAACACATGCATGGAAACTATGAAAACGCAAAAAAATAATTACATGGCTAGAGGATATCCTAAAGAACTACTGGACAAACACATGGCTCGTGCATTATCAACCCCAAGAGAACAATTACTAGAAAAGAAACCAAAAAAAGCATCCAATAGGGTAGTCTTCGTGTCGAAATTTTTGACAGCTTCAAGAGAGATTAAAATGGGCATCAACAAACTTTGGGAACTCCTGGAATCAGAAACAGACATCAACGACCTATTTCATGAAAAACCATTATTCGCATATTCAAGAGTACCTAATCTAAAAGAGTTTCTATCAATGAAAAAAAGAAAAAAAGTTATCAGCAGGTAAAGCAAGCACAAACAACTTTTGGTACTGCATACATTGTAATTACGTCATACCCGGAGAAACATTACTACACCTAAGAACTGAAGAACAAATAAGATTGATTGGTACTATAGATTTCAATTCCCAAATTACTCCTTTAAATGTCCTTGCGGACTGATTTACATCGGGAAAACTGAGACGAAAATGAAAGTGTGTTGACAGAGCATAAAAGCAAAATCAGGAATAAAAATATCAACTTAAGTCTGGCCATACATTGGGAGCAGAGTCCACAATACCATTGCACAATTGAAGTTTTAAATCATTGAACAAGTACCAATTTCATATAACGTAGACAACTCAAAAAAATTGTTACAGAGAGAGGCATTTTGGATAAAAAGATTGAACACCTTGATGCCCTACGGGCTCAACAATAAATTTGAAATGGCCAGCTTCTTATAATCACATTTTCGCATGAGTGTTGGTGACCCACCTCCAACCCCCGCAAACACACTGTAACTCAACAACTTCTACAATATACTACATGGACATCACATAAACACACACCCTAGATTGAATACACAAGAATGTTTTAGAACAGCATGAATACTTAGTAACTTGTATGTATTAGAGAAACTTAGAATTAATATTCCATTATTCATTTAAAAATGTGCTTTTATCAGAGAAATGTTCAATCGTCAAAAATCTTATTGCATAGATCTGTGAACACGCATCTATGCGCATTCACTCCTGCTTGACTATACTTTCTTTGTGAATCACACCACTCTAAGATGGCGCCTGGGGTCAAGGGTCGCAGTCGGTTTCAGATAAGAAAGTAGTGCTTAATTTTAAAATACATCCTCAGGTATTTAATAAAACGAAATTTAATTTTCTTGTTGAATACAATCGCTTAACACGTGGTAGAGAGACTACGGGAACCTAATGTTTCCTCACACTGCATTTTAGGAACGATAAACATGGCACATGCCATTATCGTCACGGTGCTCTCGCAAGCTTTACGATAGTAATGTAAAGAGCAGTCGGGAGTCGTGTTTGACTGTGGTGAGGTAGTGCTTCTTGCAGTTATCGGATTGGGAGGTAAGTGGAGAATATGGATGTCACATTTAGAGAGATGTATCTAGCAGATTGGTCGCGAGAATTAATGGTTGTAATTACTCTTACAGTCTCCGGAAGTGGTTGTTTTCCGAAACGCTGTTACCTCATAACTAGAAGAGCACTTGAGCTGTCTTTTAAGGAAGGTGAGCATTTCGAAGGGTACTGATACAGTTTAGTGAATTATGAAGTCAACTGTTCAGGAGTGATAATGACGGGACGCCTAATGTCATTTCAGAATCAAGATTAGTTTCACTGCATATGGTGTTGATTGGGTACACACAAAGAGTGGAATCATACGGTTGGTTTAGGTAAGTGGAGATGAACGACGGCTAACAAAGCATTATAATAAGGTTCTGCTGGGCACGTAGGTGGGAGTGAAAACTTAGTTTCTCTATCATCAGGTTTCTGCACTTTCAATTAAGCAAGTATACGCAGCCACGGTTACAGATGATGCTGAAGTTCAATTCGGTCATTCAAGGTACGCAGTCATTTATAACATCAGTGAAAGATTATCTGCATCAAGAGGGTATTAGTTTGCACTTTTGTGTTGTTAGGTGACCTGGAGGAGCATCCAGGAGGCTCTGCTATTTTATCCCACAGGATGTAAGTGTTCTTGAAATGCATGTCACAAAAGGGGTTATCACCAGGGTGTATTGTAACATAGAGACCAACATCAGGTGTCTGGCACCATGCGATTATGCTCGTTATAAACGCTAAGTTCCTAAGAATTGATTGTCACCCTTCATCATTTTATTATGCACGTAAACTGATGAGTTTTCCTTTGAATTCACAGGTTTGCCCCTGATGAAAGGACAGATTGCAAAAACCGGGCTGATGAGAGGTGTTACCTCGAAACCGGTCCGGTCCTCGGATGCTTGATTCCGTTCTGGGAAGGACATGGCTTTTGTAGTTCGGACTGGACTGTTCCCATGGGGCACAGGGTCAGAGCTGATTTGCATATCGCCATTGTCTAACCCAGGGTGGTGTGGAGTGCAAAATAACGATGGATTTGGGCCCAGATCTTTGGACTGGGTTGAGTGTGTGACATTGATCCACATTCGGTCCATCACCTGCTGTGTTTGCATATTCCGCCCTGATGAAAGGACAGCACGTCCCAAAATGCATTGGGCGCTGTATTTTTAAATCTGATTATGACATGAATTGTTGTAAAACGCATGTAAAATATATTATTGTTTGCACCTTTGTTTAAACATTTGAAATTGAATGTTATGAAATGGTAAAGAGTTCTAGTAAAAATTTCTGAAAAATATCAAAAGAAATTGGTCATAGAATTGTTCTTTATGTATATCACATATAGTAGTGCACGTTAGAGCCCAATGTTGCCCAAGGGGACTTGGCCACTTTACACTTGATTAACCATATGCTAGGCAGACATACCACTAACGTAACACACTGATCGGTAAAACTTCACAAATAAACACGATTAATTGAATAGAAACAGAGTGCACAATACAGAGCCTTGTTCAATAAAAGTATGGGACATATTGGCGGGTTAATAATGGAGCATATGTGTGTTTGATGTCAGAGAATACTGATTTGATGTACATAAAAGACATGCCAGAAAAGCACCAGGGATGTAGGAAGAATGGAAAAGAATATGAGTGAAAGAATGGAAGAGATATAGGAAAGGGACAAATGAGAGAAAAAAAGCTTGCTGTAACACAGTACACTGCGTTTTTATTCGTTTTATTTTTGGCATCTAGGAACAGGGGGATGGAGATGGGATATTGTTGTCGCGTCCAAGCGGGGGACTGTTTAAATAATGTGGTGGTCAGGACAAGACACCTTGGACACAGTTACTTTGGCGGTGTGGCGCCAGATCCTCCCCACCGCCACACCACCAAAGCTGTGGTCGGGCTGCCTGATAGATTAGGAATTTCCTCCTGTCTGGCAGGCTCTTTTTCCAAGTTCCCACAGCGATGTCTCTAAAAACCGGGACTGCAATGGGAATGCCAAAAACAGTTCCTTTACAGCATTGACAGTCAAGTCCAAGCCGTGCAGGAACTTGTGTGCATGCACACAGGAGGCACATGTTGTGCCCCCTGTGTGCATCCACACGACGCAGAGGCACCAGTGGGCCCTGTAGGGCCACCTTTGTTTCCTCTCCATCCACCAGGGTTTTCTTGGTGGAGGAGCTGCCATGAAAACCCTGGTGGTGAGAAAACTCTGAAAATGCTTGGCAGGATCACAGGGGTCCCTCAAGCAGAATGATGCCTCTAAACTGCTGCAACACCATCAGGGAACATAGTTCCCTGCTGGCTGTGGAGGGGCTCTGGCTGACAGACCACCCGACTCCTAATAGGGTGGTCGGGAGACCGCCACAGCCAAGCCCCAATGAGTTTAGCAGTCCATGGACCGCCAGACTCTAAATCGGGCCCTTAGTGTTCATGATGCTTTGCTCTTAAGTAGGTAAAAATCTGTCTTATTCCAGAGCCATTCAGAGAGGGAGTGTTTACTTGAGAAACGAAAGTTATCAGCACTCCTTGCAAAGCACAGCCATACCCACTGGATTTGGAAAGAAAGATTCTTAATGTTTTTCTAGTCTGCATGTATGTTTTGACACCTGGAGTTAAGAATAGGTTAACAGGAGTTCAGCTGGTCTAAGTAGCCAATCGGAGATATTGCGCATATAAGGATATGTTGGGGTAGTTCAGTTCAAAGTGTATATTGAAGATTTTTTCATATCAGGTTTTGAATCTCATTCCAATATGATTTGACGTATTTGCAGCTATAGTGTACGATTTAAATCACCTTTTTCTTACCGTCAACATCAGCATTGGTTATTGTCTAATAGACATAGTTTATGTAATATGTCTGGGTATCAGTAGGTGGTATGAATAGTCCGGAGTCTAGCATGTGCAATGGCAAAGGGCAATTTTGACAAGGCAAGAGAATTTCATATTCAGAATGCTAAGGCCTGAGGTTTATAATCCTGGTGGAGTGTTTCCCAGTTACTTATCAGAGTTCTCTTTAATGCAACTTTGAGCAAAGCAATTCTGTATATTTTAGATGCCATTTGCCCTTCCATGTCAAGTTTGTTAAGCGGGTTTGCCAAATATGGATTAACTTTTTCCCATTTTAATCAAAGTGTTTTTGAGTTTAAGAAAGTTGCAGAACTCTAAATTGGATGGGTCATACCAGAGTCAGCATATGTAGCTGAACTCTAACATTGGCCAACGTCTTTAATTAATGTGACAGCCTTCACTGCCCACTCTTTCCAAAAGATTGGATGGTCATTTACTTTAATGTTTTGATTGTACCATAGAAATGCTCATCTCGAGTTGGAAATTTCATGTCATCGTTCTGGCAAGCCTTTTAAGATCTTCTACTGTACAGGTAATTATGTTGTAGGAGTGATCTACTTTAAAATATTTAATTGTTAGAGAAGCGCATGGCACGAGTGGGAGAAGCAGATCATTCTCTCTTGGGAGACATAATGCGCCATCTTGTGTACCCTCTTTAAACCGCCACTCAACTTGCCAAATGAAGAAGGCCTTTTGGTATCTCTTAAAGTTCTGTAGATTTATACCTTCATTCTTTTTGTTTAATCTTAATATTGCTAATGTGATTCTAGTTTTTTGTACTTCCACAGAAATGTGTTAATATATTTGTCTACTGTTCTGAAGAAACTTGGACGTAGAGGTCTTGGGAGCGTACCAGGTAAAACGTTTATTAGAGGGTTCATCATCATTTTGATTTGATAGTTTCTGTCCTTCTCACCAATAACTTACCTAAGGAGAACACAGAGTAAGTGTTTCCTTTATTTTGGACAAGATCTTTGTCTCTTTGTATGCAAAGTTTTCTCTCAATTATTTGTTGAACAAAACGCCAAGGCATTTTAAAATACTGTGTTGCATTTTAGTCTGGTGACCCCTATTATCGAAGAGGTGCTGAGAAAATTTAATGGAAACACTTCACTTTTTTCTTTATTCAGAGTCTTGCCTGAAACAGCTGCATTTTTGTGAATTTCTTTTAAAATTTCAGGGATGACTGTGTCAGCTTCTCACATAAAATTTGAGGCATTGTCCACATATCCAGCCACAGATTGAGGTCCTGGCAAAAATGTGTTAAGAAGTGGCTCAATATCAAGGAGGAATAATAGAGGTGATAAAGGGCTCCGTGCCTGGTGCCCTGAGAAAGGAATAAGGAGTTTGAAAGATTACAGTCTGCCTGTATGCAACTTTATGATTTGAGTATAGGGCAGAGGCCAGCCTTATACCCTCTTCTCCCAAACGGAATCTTTTTAATGTCACCAAGAGGTAAGGTACATTTGTATTGTTCTTAGTTATGTAAAACTAGCAGTCTGCCCCGACCTTGTCCGGGAGCAACAGGCTTCCCCGACCCCCGCCCGCCCCGTCATTGTCCAGCAGCCCGGGCCCCCGCCCGGCCCGTCCCCCGCCTGTCCCGACCCCCGCCTGCCCCGACCCCCACCTGCATTCTCTTTTCTCCTGCAGCCTGGGCCCCCGCCCAGCCCGTCCCCCGCCTGCCCCGACATGGGTCCCCTTACCTCAGCTGCCGCTCCTCCCGCCTGTCCGCTGCTCGCACCGCCGCTGGCCTGTCCGCTGCTCCTCACGTCACCGCTCCTCCCCCGCGCCATGTCCGCCGCTCCCTTACCTCAGCCACCGCTCCTCCAGCCTGTCCGCTGCTCGCACCGCCGCTGGCCTGTCCGCTGCTCCTCACGTCACCGCTCCTTCCCCGTGTCATGTCCGCCGCTCCTCATTGCGCTCCTGGATGCAGCTCCTCCCCACGCTCCTGACGTGAGCACGCACGTCGCAGCCAGCGCTACTTCGGAGGGACTACTTTTTTTTTACTGTACATTTTTTAAATAACGTTTTTTTTATTTTATTTATATAGCCTATAACCATCTACACACCCTGACGATTCCAACTGTGTATCGGGTGTGTGGATTGGCCCTGTGGTTTCCGAGTTTACCCGCCTAAAAGGCTGAAAGTTCTTCCTTTATTATAGTGGTATAGATATAGACTAGATCAAATTAAAACACACACATAAGAGCATATAAAAGAGCAAGTAGCCCCATGGAGTTACAGTTAATCCGATTGTGCAATTATCTTTCATTTTTAGTTTGCCCCTACACCTACTTATACTTTATAAATGTAAAATCAGTTAAAAAATCCTTATTCATAAACGTAGACTGACAGTACGTAGGGGTCTGTTTAGGTTGCAAGAGTGATGGGGGATCCCATTAAAACCTACGGGGTCACAGGTCAGAGCATACTAAGAGACTGCAATTGGGTGAAATTTGCTATGGTGCTTATTGCAGTGTCGTGTGGCTTATTGGTAATGCTTTCTCTGAATCCAGCTAACCTAGGGCAGCCTATTCGTTGGGCAGTTCATAACAAAAGTAGAGCAACTTCATTCTTCTTAAAGGGACTGGGTCACTGACCCAGGAGTAAAGTGCAGGCCACATTCCATTTGAGTCAAAGAAAGTGCGAAATGCAATGCTACATGACCTAGCAGTTCTAGAACACCCAGAATATGGGCCGGTTGATTATGAAGATGGATTCATTGGTCCAGCGACAGCCTTGTGTAAAGCATATGTGCTGCGACAATCAGGAGACACAAGCATATGAAAGAGATTGCCAGTACATTTCTACTATAGTGCTAATAAGATGAACATAAACAGTTCAGATAAAACAGTAGCACTTGCATATTCCTAAAATGTGCGCCCAAGTAATTTGCCTAAGTGTACCTAGCCTGGGTGTGTAGGTGTATATGCATATAGCTATGTGTACCTGTAGCCAAGAAACCTCTAGGGAAGAACCAGCCCCCTCACCCGATGGTTTAGAACGAAAGACCCAAACTCTGCGTCAAGCAGGACAGCCCACAAGGGATGTCTGACCGCTGCTTGTTGAAGATTCAGCATGCAGGACCCTGTCTCAGCTTGGAAGGAATTCTCCTCTATCTTGTAGGGGGAGTGAGGGTCTTTTATACTAAAGGTTTTTTTCTAGAATCAATATGTTTTTAAAACAATCACGGATGTTTTGAAAGAATCATAAATGCTTTTCTAAACAAGTGCGATCATGCACAGCTAGCTGTTGGCCAAGGATGATCAAACAAGTGTTGACCCTTATACACAATAATTCTGCCATTCCTGGGGACATGTTTATGTACATTAGGTACAGGTACTCTGATAGAAGACTAAGAGCCTGGTGTTGAAGAGACAGGAGCAAGCTATTAGGTAAAAGGTCACCTGTTTAGAATCGTTGTAGTCGTGTGGATGGGATAAAAATGAAAAAACGGGTATCCATGATGGGGCTATCCTAAAAGACATGATAGCATTCATTAATGGCTTTGTTACATTGTGCTATGCCCAAGCATAAAAAAATCGGCTTCAACCAGTAGCAAATTTGGTTTATTACAAAAGGGCAATGACTGACCACAGGCATGAGTGATTCCTTACTATAATTACACAATCAGCAGTACGTGTTCGGGAGATCCTTTTAAATTCCCATATGTGTGCACTTTTATGGGAAATAGCCTGCAACTCAGCCTCATAAGCTCTTTTTTGAAGACCAGCTTCATGGGTCTAGCAAGATATATGGCTTTTGGGTCTTTATTGATAAGCCTTGTCTGTCTTCATCTCCAGATTTTATTTTTGCAATTTTCACAAGCATTTTTGAGGTTAACTTTGGTTGGAAGTTTTGGTCAAAAATGCTTTGGCCTTCCAGGAGATTGACTGAATTCCTCGCACAGGGTTCCCAGAGAAGTTTATTATCTCATATGCCGTGCCTTATCAGTTCTTTGAGGGATCCTCTGGGGGTGCCTCCTTAAGCTTTAGTAGTCCAATAACTGAACTTTTGGCATAATAAGAGTTTGCATCAACTTGGCTTCAATTACTTTGCAAATGATAGTGAGATCTGGGCAATGCATCCTTTTTGCCAGTTTCTTATAACTCATCATCATATACAAAGCCAACTATTTTAGGCAGGAAAGCTGTATTAAATGAGAATCACACTGGTTGAAACTGATGCCTAGAAAATGTAAGCTCAATAATTGCTCTAAAGCTACATTGCTCATGGAAAAATTGAATTTGTTGGCAGAATTGATGTTTCTGGAGCCACATCCCATGATTTTAGTTTTGGTGTGCTTGATTGATAATTTATTTTCCTTGCAACCCATTGTAGGCACTTTCAAGGATCGCTGGAGCCCTACTGCTGTGTGATCAAATAGTAATGTGTTGTCTGCATACTGAAGGCAATGGATGAGTACACCTGCAAATTTAGGAAGAAAGCGACGGCAGAAGCGAATGTGTTATTTATGTCCACCAGGTAAAGACAGAACAAAAGAAGGGCTAAAATGCATCCTTGTTTTACACCAGTGTTGGTCCAGATTTTGTGAGTTGTGATTCTGTTGGACAATAATTGCACTTTCACCCAGGTCCTGGTGTAAAGGCACCTGATGGCTCTCAATAGGTCTTTTGGAATGCCCCATTTAGACAGCATCTGCCAGAGTCTTATTCTGTCCACTTTGTCAAATGCTGTCGTGAATTAGATAGATGCAAAATACGGAGAGTGCCTCTTTGATGTTATTAGCCTTGATTAAAAACGCAAGGATGATTAGGTTATCAATATGTACCATGGCCGGGCCGGAAGCCTGATTAAATAGTGGGGATTAAGTCCTTTGTGTTGGCCCATTCCTCAAGCTCGTTGTTCAAAATGTTTGCAAAGCATTTTTCCTCAATCTTGGTGACGGAAAAGAGCCTAAATTTGGATGGTTTGTTGCTTGTGCCTTTTTGATGAATTTGCAATAATATGGAGCCTTGCCCGCTGTCCAGCTCTTCATTGCCCCAGATGCAGTTCTTGAAGATGGTGCTTAGCAGGGAGGCCAATTCTGCTGGTGTTCATTGGAATATTCTGCTGATCGAAAAGAAGTCAATGTTCATGAGATCGAGTCTTTACTGGCCAGTGATTCTCCCCATTGCACTTGGTTTTTGTTGAAAGTACTGGAGCTGGAGATTTAGGCCTGGCCCTTCTGCCACAGTGTTGCACAAGCTGGAGATGCATTCTGACCACTTGCAGGCAGAGATGGAGGGTGTGACTTTTAAACTTATTTTGCTTGATCTATTTTGGACTAGTCTCCAAAAACTTGTGGAGTTTTTGTAATGTTACCAAGTGAAAAAGAAATGATACTTTGGCAAACGCCCTTTCTAAATGAGAGGCAGCCAGGGTGTTTACATTTCTCCAACATGTGGGGAATAGTCTTATGTTATTGTATACCATTCTACCTTTTAAGAGCCCTGTTTTTGCTGAATGTATTAAAAAATACAACCCTTTTTTTTCAGTCTTATTGCAAGTATTTTGGAATACAATCAATGCTCATTAGTGATAAGGGTCAATGTTTCATTTCAAAGGTGTCTGTCCTTCTTTTGGTAGAAAAGACTAAATGATTCAAGTAGTTAAAAACTTGTGAGCAATCTTTAAAGGATTGGTTGCCCTTGTTGATTTCTGCAACTATTTTTGATCTATCCTGAATATTTTTCCTTTCTAAAACCAGAGATAAAGCAGGATAATTTCCAAACAATCATTCACGCACATTATTGATAAGTCCTCATCAGCGTTGTATAAGTTGTTGCAGAAAGGATGGAATACATCTAGGATATATTTTGTGGAAGTATTGTTATCTTTATCTCTAATGGCTAGGATGGACATTTACTATTGAATTTTAAGGAACTTGCCTGCTTTTTACAATACCTCCTCACTTTGTTTTCTACTACTCATCGTGAGCTTTCTCACTTAATACTATGTTGTATTTGCATTTGAATCCTTTAGTGTGAAGTAGATTATATTATAGAGACCAAATAATATTTTCCAGTTTATTAGCTTTAGGCTATTTTCTTATTTTTGACTGCAATAATAATAATAATCATAGATCCCCTTGTTGGCGTTTTTACAGGATCCCATATGAGCTCTGGTGAGGTTCCTACCTTTGTGTTTTGCTGAAGGAAAAGAAATATGTTTTTCCTGATCTTCAACTTACATTCTATGTTATCCATGAAGTAGTCAATGATCCTTAATTGTTTAAGTTCGGTGTCAATACTGCTCCACTATAATCAATTGTGATACAAGAATGATTCAAAATAGGTGTCCTCTCAATTTTAGGAATTTCAGTGCAATCAGTAAGTATAGTCTTTAACTTTTGTGTTATGTTCTTGCCATAAATCACTGTGATTATATGATTTCTTAGGGTAACATTTGCGCATGTGATATGTATGTCTAATAAAACAGCGGCCCACTACAAGTTCAACATGTTTTGAAAGATTGATCATAGTTTTATTGGGTTTGGAGCAGAATTTGCCAATATCATTATTAGGTGTGCATATGTTACAATATGCACTACCCACTTCAGGAGCAGACTCCATTGCTGCAGCTGTTACAGTGTAGTTTTTGTTCCTTCCCCATTGCAAAGGATGTATGCTGGTAAATCATTGTGATATGCTGTCTGGTCTAGGGGATCAAGAACGACTATATTGCTTTGACTATGCTATAGCATTGTTTTCTTTCATGTCAAAAATCAATCATTATTATTTTTTTTAAATGTGTGCATATGTTAATTACATATACAATATCATTATCTTATTTAATTTCTGTGATTAGCCATTTACCTTCTTCATCTCCCAGGGTCGAGATTACCGTAATAACGTACTTTTGTTATTTTTTAGCAATTCATCTTTTTTTCTTTTTTGGGCAGGTGAGCATAGACTCCTCTATCCAATGTGGTGTTTTAAGAAGATGGTGTCTTCTTTCAAATTACAGCAATAGTCCAATATATTTTCCCTCTTAACTGGGTGGCTTTACCCTTTGGTGTTCAGGGTAAAGACTGTTTAAGTTTGTCGTTTGTATTGTAGGAAGATGTTATCGTGTTGGTAGGCATATTTTCTTTCTATTGCCCATCCTCAACTGCCAAAAGAGCTATGGGAATGAGTGCATGAATGCTACCTGAACTACAAAAACAGTATTTTAACAATCCAACTTTGCACTGAAAGCGTAAAGCGATGTGTGTATCAGGTAATACTGCCTTTTGAGCATCAGCCGTATTAATAGAGAGCAATATGGTAAAAGAATACAGAACGTATAAGAAATGCATAATTTGAAAGCCCGAAAACAGCAGTACCCCACCAAATGCAAGAGCCATCTCCTTTCCCTACAGACCTTTTCGAGGCATAGAAGACTACAAGTTGCCATCAAATGCACAGTTCGCTAAGAAACTTTAAGTAGGTAAATGAATTGGGTCTTTTCCGTCTGGTAGCATCAAGCCAACCTTGTATCAACAAACATGTTTACTTCGCTTACATTTAACATTGTATCGTCTGCTCAAACAACCATATATAAATGTGTAGGACCAATTCAGCATCTTGCTTTTCACAGCTAATCAATAAGCAGTTAGTTAATATATAAATATCATTCAGAGTTACTAGAGATCAGTTCAAATAATGGAAAAGAATATAAGTCAGATTCAAACAAGTAAACATTTAGTATTCAAGTCCCAAAAAAGCATGATGCTAATCAATAAATTCCTCTGACATGGAAAAACCTCCTTTTAAATATATTAACCTCCTCACTCTGTAGGCCTTGCAACCCACTAGTTAGGGTGCATGGTATTTAAAAGTAGGAAAAAGTAGAAGATGTAGAAATGTAATGTTACCATGTTACAGCAGTGACAATCCCCACAAAGCTATTTTCATTGTGGAAGGCTCCGACTGTCTTGGCTTGTTTACAATAGGACAAACAGGAACTGCTCCAAGAGTGTGTAAGATTGCCCCAGAGAACTTTTACACTATACGTCAGGGAAGAGCTACTCGCTAGCTGGTGCCAAGCATAAATGCCGTTACCAAAAGCACCCTCCTGAGAACACTCTCTGGGCATGGCGAAGAACAGAACGACTGCACTTGCTGTTTGAGGCCTGTAAGGAGACCTGAAAGGCTGGTTATGTTCCCACCTATACCCGGGAGACACAAGCTGCAGGAAGCATTTTCCCATAAATGTCTAGCTGACCAGTAGCAATGAACTAAAGGCTGTAGTCTATTTAAGTGCAATAAAGAGATGTCACACATCCTCTGGGGGCAGCTACTTTCACTTACTTCTCGAAATTGATCCCGTTAAGATTCCCCCTATTTTAATCTACTCATTAGTGTACATTCCTAAAAAAAAGTGGTTTCTCTTAAATCTTAATGAAGATAAGCTACTACGTAAGATTACCACCATGAGCCAAGCTACACCGGTCCAAGCATTACGACTAGAACTAACAGTAGTGAGCACGTACACAAGAGCCCTGGCAAACTTCATCAGATGGGCATATAATTTACTTCATATGCCTGAAGGCTCCTTGAGTGCACCTTTAAATCAGGAAACTTTTAAGGTTGGTTCAAGACAATACATTTTTAATGAACACCTTCAGATAGCTGTGGAGTATTTTCAATGCTCCATTAATCTCTTACAGTCCTGGTCACCTACACTTTTACAATGTTTGTCTGGAAAAAATAGACCCCAAGACAGAGTTTTGAACACTGTGTTTGGTACATTGCTCTTAGTTAACTCACTATAGGCCCTTTATAGCCAATATAGAATATAAAATTAGCCATAAATCTCTCAGATTCACACTAAACCGCAGAGTTAGACGATGCAACTGTATGCTTCGATTGAGGATCTTGCCACTAAAAGCCTTCACTAAACACTGGGGCATCACAACTGATAAATCAGATTATTGCGATCCATGTACAGGTGCCCTAGAATTGCATACACTTTATACATAGGCCCAAATAAACTTTTAGTTGAAGCTCTGCACAGTTTTATAAAACCTATATATTTCTAGAATTAATGATTTCATCGACCTAATAAGAATTCCACCAAATTAATATGTATGCTATAATCTGTTTGCATTTAACACTTTTTTTTATCATTGTTTTAAAGACGTTAAGTTTATACATAATTATATCCATTGTACATATTTTGTAACTTTTATTTTGTTAATCTTAGAGGAGATATAACATTTTAAAAAAAAACTTTGATCTTTGAACTGGACATTCTCAGGTGGGAAGAATATTGACCGTTCAAGTGCTGTTTTTCTGAGGTCCTAAAACCCTTGGCTGCATCTAAATGGACTTCTAATATCACTGAAAAGTTGGGGCTTAGTAAATTTTGAGCCTTCTTAACCTCCGTAGGACCAGGACAGCTACCTAAGCTCATCTGGCTAAGGCTCGACTTCGCTGGGCTAATGAAACAGCTTTCTCTCATTTGGAACTTTTCCACAGCAACAAATACGTCTCAGTGGGCCATTGGCAAGAAGGTATCATGTCCTATGGAACTATTCGTCTGATACAGCCTGCAACCTTGCCCCACTGCTGGAAGATTCTGAGCTTCAAAAAAGAGACTTGGGGACTAATTTAGATCTTGGCGGAAGGGTTACTCTATCACAACTGTGACAGATATCCTTTCCACTTAAATATAAATCCTATTATGTCCTATGGGATTTATATTTCGACGAACGGGATATCCTTCACCGCTTTGAAGGAGTAGCCCGTCCACTTGAATAACTGGGTGACTGCGGCAAAGTATTAGACTGACAAGAGGACTTGTCTGGGTCCGGGAGGCAGTCTAGCGCTTGATTTTCTTCCTCACCAACTCAACTTGGGAAGCTGCGTGCAAGAAAAAGGTCTGCAGCACAGTGGTTGGTTGAGTGTTTCCGAAACTCTACTGGAGGAGCAGAGTTTACCCACCACTACATAAAAAAACATTAGTAAAGCCAATCAGTATGGCTAGAATATAATAATTCATGGAAAAAATACAGGCATGCTATATGCAATTTATGCGCAGCCATTAGCACATTACATTTTTTAACAGTAATGTATGTATTTTGTGTTTGGAAGGTTTGGATATATATGTATGAATTATTGTGATTCTGATAATTTTAGGAAGATATTTGATTAGCACCTAAAGGAGCCGTGTTATCTTTTGTGCAATGATTATGTGTCGCATTTTTATGATTGTATTATGTTATGTGTTTTTAAAAAGTTTTGTAAAGTGTATACTTTTATGGTTGTAACAAACCAAATAAAGTTTTAATGACTGACTGACCGACATTAAAACCGGAGTTTTTGGCTTTGAGAATGCTTGTTGTAGCTGTCTGGTTGTATTCTATATCACGATGCCTGCTGTGTGAATTTGTTTGTATGATTCACTAAAATGTGACGAAGGGTCCAGTTTTAACGTGAACCATACCACAGGTCTCATTCTAAGTGTGCTTGTATTAGGGGTGGTAACATCTCACTTGGCGATCAGAGTATGCAGAATTCTGTAGATTAAGCGCTCCATTGCACGTTCTGTGCCGTGGAAGGGAGAATAACCCAGACATACAACATATTTCCCTCTGTTAAAGTTTGCAAGTCTAAGAATGTAGAGTATTTTGCCTGCACAGATTTTGCCTACATTTACCTGCCGAAATTTGAAGGGGGAAATTGTTTAATTGTCATTAGAGCACGTGCCACGAAATGTAAAGGGCATTGCCCATGATGGAGTCTCTCAAAACTTTCCTTTAGTAAAATCCAAACTGAGTCACTTTAAATCTCGCATTCCATACCAACTGGAAGATCTCTCCCGGACTCTCTCACCTGCGGCGTTATAAGAATATGCTTTAATTCAGAAATCATCATTCCATAGAGATGACATGCAGCTGAAAGAGATTTACTGTTATAAAAAAATGCAAGTGAAGTTTCTTCAAACGCAGACTTCAGGCACTTTGTTATTCGGCTCCTTTTGTACTTTGCAGGCGCATTCAAAGGCAGGCGTGCTTATCACAGCATCCACAGAAGGTTCACCGCGGGCCCACCTTTTCATTTGTGTTATTCTAGCAAGTCCTAGCTCAACAAGTCTGACGTCCTTACTTTCTCTAAGCAACCAGAGCGGCACAAAAAAAACGCCTTAGCTTACGTCCTCAGTAAACACTGCGTAGAGCGCTTTTGGACGGAAAGATACAGAAATCTCTCAGGACTCGTTGGAGGGAATGACGAAGACGACTCACAGTGCTAATGGGTTTTGCGCTGTTCACACATGTCCCAATATAACCTGTACAGAGACTTGTAACTTAGTTCTTATCAGCTACCAAAGAGCAACTCATTGACACGGCGTTAAAAATAATGGTGAAGAGTAGTGTTGAATTATTTCTTCAAACAACTTCGTCCTAACTCAGAGCTCAAATAAAAACACGCTTAGAGCTAACCACAGATTATTTATTTTTTGCAGATTTTGTTTTAAAATTACAGTACAAAAAATATATTAAAAAATGTGGGTTCACGACATTTGTGTGATGAGTTACATTTATTTCTGTGTGAGAATATGAAACGAAAATAAAATGGTTACAAAAATGTTGAAGCAGTGGAATAATATGGCAATAGGTCATTCAACTGAAGACATCGTTTTACAGGACTCAAGACTATCTATAGTGCTGTTTTGAGGGAGTTACCATGTGTTTTTTAATCTTTTCTTGTGGAGTCGAGACTACAGTGGCTCGCTGTGACATTGTGCAGAAGAGGCGTTGAACCTTTTATGGGAGGAGAACTGGGGATGGTGGCAATATTTTTTTCATCAGCTTACATGCCAGGGAACCAGTGAACTGAATATTAGTATAACACAGGAAGTGATGTGCGAGACCTCCGATGCCACTTGCATCACAGAGTGATATCGCGAAACTGACAATGAAAAGCGTCTTAAAAGTTTCTAAACAGAAAATAATGAAAATATAGAAAAATGAATTAGACTAACTACTACAAGACCGGAAGATTTGATTAAAATTTTGACTCCAGAGGCGTCAAACTTATCATGGATACCTTTTTGATTAGTTTCAGATATTTCAAACTTAGTCATCAAATCACCCCTTGATGATTGCAACAGAAAACCTAAACTGTACCTATCATTATTAGCATTATCCAAATGTGGCAGCTCCCCTTGAACTTGATCTTGAACATTGCCCTCTGCCTCTGGTGACTCCTGTGGAGGCTGAAGAACTGAAGGGGCCTGAAGGAGGGGGGGGCGGTGGCGGGGGTCCCCCATCATTTGCACACGCACGGGGTAGCTTGAGCTTAAAGTCACTACATTGTCGGAGTCTGTTCAAGGGAACTCGAAAGATATAGAAGATTTAAAAACTCAGAACCGATCCCTTCAGATGGATATGGAGAGGCTGGAGATGCAGGCTTGTAGGAACAATCTTAGAATCTTGAAGATTCTGGAGGGGGATGAGATGGATGATATTAAGGGGTTTGTATGCAAGTTGTTAAGAGATGGGGTCTTAAAGGATCGGCTAGATATTGATTTAGAGGCCGAGATACAAAGGGTACATGGGGATCCCTTCAGGCTACATCCAGACAGGAAAGCACCCAGGAAAATGTGGTTAATTTCAGACCTCTAGTGTCAAGGAATTATTCTTGGGTAGGTGCCTAACACGTTCTACTCTCCACCATCGGGCCAACCCCTATCAAATTCGTTCGGATATTGGGGGGAGAACAGCGCAGACGCAGTGGGAGCTTGGCTCTAGAAAGCCAGAATTAAGGAGAGAGTGGGGAGAGGTAGGGATAAGTGATACGTGATAAGAGAGATAGAAGTAGAGGAAGAAAATGGTGAACGAGGGTAGAAACAAATGTAAAAAATAAATAAATAATTAAATAGAGTGGTATAGAGAGTTGGAAAAAAAACACATATTAGGAGTAGGTATAGGTATAGTATTGTGTCGTCTTCCTTACTCTGTTTGTTATAAAAAAAATATTTTAAATGTTGTGCTGCCCCCAGGAGGGTTTCTAAAAGGCGGTTCTAACGCCAAGTATCACAGGTGGGTTCCTCAGCGGAGGGTTAGGGTGGGGCCACAAAGGGGGGGCGGGAGGGATACAAAACTGATAAACTGTCCTCATGCAAAATAAAAGAAGTCTTCTTTTTTAAAGAAGCTCTAGATGTATGGTCTATACGGGTAGGCCATGATTAGGTCAACTAATATAAAACTCCTCTCCTGGAACTTGAACGGCTTAAGGGGTGGTAGGAAGCTAGCCCGGGTTTGCTAATACCTTAAAAATAGTGAAGCATATGTTTATTTATTGCAGGAGACCTACCTGGAAGCTAAGGCCTGTGAACAAGCCTTTAGTAAATTGGGTTGGGTACAGGAAGTGTTATGCTCAAGGCAAAAAGGGAGTACAAGAGGTGCAGCAATTGTGGTAAGAGCAAATAAGGGGATTAGAGTTCATAAGTGCGATACAGACCAGTCCGGTAGGTTGGTGGCAACTCTGTCTATATGCGGGTCAACGATTACTTGTGCCGTATACTATGGCCCTAATGAAGATAATCCAGGTCCTCTCCTGAAACTCGGAGCTAGTCTGTTATATATCTCTGCTCCGGTCACACTTGGTGGAGATTTTAATCTAGTCCTGGATAAGCAATTGGATCGGACTTCCAAAGCGAAATATTGTGTTCCAATTAGAACACATTCAACACTTAGGAACATTATGAAAGATTTTAACTTGCTTGACTTCTGGAGAACAAAGTATGGTACTGCAAGAGAATATTCATTTTATAGTAAAAAGTACAAGCAATATTCTAGGATAGATTATTTCCTGGTAGATCAGAGGCTGCTTGCAGATACAGGATCGACTTGCTATATTCCAGTGGGTATTTCAGACCATTCTGCTGTGGAGTTAGCACTTAACCTGCGGTCTCAGAGTACAGAGAAAAGATGGACACTTGATAGGACGTTATTACTGGATGAGAAGGTGAAGGAGGAGCTAAATGATAAAATAACTGATTTTTTTAGTTTCAATATAGGCTCCTCTACCGAACAGGTTGTCTGGGAGGCCTTTAAGGCTTACCTGCGGGGGTTATTGAGCTCTTTAATGGCCCATAGGAGGAATACGAGTAAGAAAATAGAAACAAGTGGCCTTAAGGCCATCAAGGAGAAAGAGGTAGAACTACAGCAATCCCCCTTAATAGCTAGGGAGGGTATCCCCCATTTGGAGAGGGAGTTGCTCAATCTACAAGCAGAGTTTAAAGTCAGAAATGATAAAATCATTAACGACAGGTGGGAGGTCAGCAAACTACAGAATTTCGCTTATGGCGAAAAATGTGGCTCCCTCCTGGCATGGAAGTCAAGGACAGAAAGGGTTAGAAATAACATCAAAAACCTGACACAAAGGGAGTCAGGGTTACTGATATCTGAAGATGAGTTGATCAGAGAGGAGGCCAGGTCATTTATGCAGGGTCTCTACCAAGAGGATACCACGCATGCACCAGAAGAAGTCAGGACCTGGTTGGACCTTAGAGATTTACACCAACTGTCTGAATCCGATAAGAAATATTTAGCTAGTGAAATCACGGAGGGAGAAATTAGAGTACAACTAAAGAAAATGAGTCGAGGCAAAGCCGCTGGTCCGGATGGACTACCGGTTTAAGTGTATTCTGGCCTCCTAGAGATAGTTGTGCCAGTCTTAAAGGTACTCTTTAATAGAATATTTAAATAAGGAGATCATATTCCCTCATCATGGTCAGATGCTACCATAACATTGATTGCTAAACAAAATAAAGACCCACAAAAAATTGAGTCATACAGACCAATTTCGTTATCAAACTCCGACCTGAAGATCTTCTCTGGGATACTGGCCACTAGGTTGGCCAGAATTATAAAATCGGTTATACATCCAGACCAACCAGAGAGGATTTATACCTGGGAGGAGGCTCAATGAGCTCACTTTCCAGGTAATCGGTGCAATTGACTTTGCAGAGGAAAAGGGGTTGCCACTTGCCATCATAGCAATCGATGCCACTAAATGTTCGACCAGGTTAACTGAGAGTATCTCTGGGCGACCTTGACTGGGTTCAGTTTTCCATCAAACTTCATTGGAGGAGTTAAATCTCTATATCTGAACCCTCGAGCAAATGTTCTAGTAAATGGTGCATTATCAGAATGGTTTAGCATTTTTAGAGGTACCAGGCAGGGGTGTCCCATGTCCCCTTTATTGTTTGATTTATATATCGAGCCTTTTGTTTGTGCACTGAGAACGGACTGTACTATTTTACCTTTTAAAATAGATGATCTAGAGCTTAAAACCGTTCTATATGCAGACGATCTTCTCCTGTATACTTCGAACCACACGGATGCACTTCCACGGTTATTCAAATTGGCTGAGGAATTCAGTAGGATCTCTGGGTATAAAATTAACAGAGAGAAAACAGATATAATGGGGTGGAATAATTTAGTGAACATACAGGGGGGGGCCAGAGAACAGATTAGATACTTAGGAGTATATTTAACCCAGGAGTTGATGGACATCCCTAAGGTTAGTTGGCAGAAGGTAGCTAAGGAGGTGTATAAATTATTGATAAGGTGGGGGAGTTTGCCATTGAACATCTACGGGAGGGTTAACCTTGTAAAAATGACGATCCTCCCTAAAATAACCTTCCTGTTTAATGCAATTCCGCTACCATTTAACTCTAGGGATATCGCTAACCTTCAAGGGAAGATCGGTTCTTTTATATGGGCTACAAAAACACCCAGGATATCCTGGAAGAAATTGAGGAGGGGTTTGAAGATTGGCGGTTTGGCCTTACCCAATTTCTTTTTATACTGCCATGCCTTTCACTTTAAGAATTTAAGGATATTGGCCAATAAATTGGATTTTTCCTCACAGGGCCATCTTTTTCAGGCACTGTTGTACGATTTGCCTCAGGGTCAGGAATTTTTTCTTTTTAAAATTGGGGACCCCAAATTCTACAAAAAAGTTTGTCTTAGACCTTGCTGGCCGCACTTAAAAACTGGGGGTATATCAGGAAAGTTTTGAGGATACCATATTATAATCTACAGGCTCCTATTTGGGTTTCCCCTGGCACTCCTGATTGCTTCTTGGATCAATTGTGTCAGTCACTTAAAATATCCGGTATTCAGACATGGGGCGACCTTTGTTTAAATTTGCAGCTTATGAGTTGGGAGTCCTTTACTAACTTAACAAATGGGACCTTAACTAGATTTAAGTTTTATCAGCTCTCTGCTTGGTGGGCAAGACAATCCTGGGGGATCGGACAAGACAGTTTGCCCCTTGATTCCATCTCCAGAGTGGGCCTATGGAAACGTGAGGTCTCCTTCTGGTAAAAGACGTTCATTGAAGCAAAAGACGGTTAGGACTCTGAATTGGTGAATCTTTGGGGTAATGTCCTTACAGGAAGCCGAGAAGAGATACAGAAAATCTGGAGGGATTCTTTTACTATGTCTCAGACAGTAATTAAACCAGCTAATCTGAGGAGGAATCACCTTTATACAGCCTATAGGGTGTATTGGACTCGGGCTAAACTATCCAAGGTGACCATGAATACATATTACTGTCCCAGATGTAAGCATCCGGCTTCGGACGATCGACATATCTTTATGGACTGCCCAAAGATCGCTACATACTGGGCTGCGGTATGTGGCTTCCTAGAGGAGGTCCTATTAAGGCCAATCGTTTTCAGCATCAGACTGGTCTTCTTTGGTCTCCCGTCGGGCTATAACGTGAATAATTTTGCCTCAAAATTTTTGTTCTATGTGATAGTTATAGCTAGAAGGGAAATTTGTAGGGCATGGAAGTCGGAGGCCCCACCTATATTTCCTGATTGTTTAAAGAACATCATTATGATCAGTCAGTCAGACATGTCTTGTGACGAAGCGAGTACTAATAAAATCTGGTCTGCACTAGAGGCCTGGAGGAAGAACTAATATCGGACCAATGAATATGCCAGAGGTTTGTGGTCCGGTCCTCCCTTGTACTTATGTCGGTCCAGCCAGGGAAACGGGAGTTGGACCAGGAGACAGCCTGACCTCTGGGCGAACTCTGCATGCTGGGCATAGACACCAAGGGCGGTTATCAAGTCGGTCTATGTGAAAGGCGCAGAGAGACCCCATATAGAGTTTATATATTCAGGTGGCATGTATGAGGACAAAAAAAAAAGAATTTGGAAGTTTGATTAAAATAAGATACTTTTACTTCCTGACATCTCTACGCGAAAAAAAACTGTGGCTCATGGCAATGCTTAGTGAGCATGAAACGGAGTTGTGCGTCAAAACTGCTTCTACACTAGTGTTCCTAAAAGAAAGTAGGAGATTATTTCACTGGAAACGGGCCCACAATAGAGTAAACATTCTCACTCAAATTACTACCTTGTCATTTGAATAAAATTCAGTCATTAAATATCGTCTGTTAGCAGCCTGTGTACTCATAGTGTATGAAAATCGTCAGTTGGCCATTATTTTTCATATGGTCACACAAAAACTCTTGTTTGCACCATAATATATAGTACTTATTTTAAAAAAATACATATGCTCATTGTGTCGAAAAATAGCAATTTTTTAGTTGCAGCAAGTGCGCCTACACTCTTCCAATCCATCAGGGTGTTTTCGGCCAAAGCGCAGCAAAAAATGTAAAAAGCGGCACCCTTAGCGCCTAAATAGACACAGAAGAGAGGGTTCTTGGTTACAGGTTGCAAATATATTAATAACGCATGATGTGGTAGAACACTTAATGAAATGAAATACTTTATTGCATAAGGTTAATTAAAATCATCAAAAATATAATAGCACACAAGTTTAAAAACATAGATTCCATTACGCAATAAAACATTAAAAGCTTAAGATCAATGATTCAGTAATTTAAAACAATAGTCCACATACTTAATCAAATTACAAGAGAGCTTAATATGGATACCACTCAGGCTCTGAGCCAGCGCTGGCCTGGACGACCTAATATTAAATTGGCATGAACATGGTTAGAATAACTTCCTACATGCATAAGGCAACACTGGGCATATACATATGATGTGCAACAATGACTCTTTAATGCACCGCAAAGTCTGCATTTTCAATCTACCCAATTGCGGTTCCATGCAGGGGTAAAATCTTTTGACAGAAAATTAACCATTCTAACTAATAAGAATTTTTGCTTAAAGTTAAATAAAAAATTATTTTTTAGGAATTGTTGCGAAACAAGCAAAGTATAGGAATTTAAAATAATCCATGAGCTTTTCTGGCTCAAACAGCTTTAATAAATAGTTGCGAGGACCGTTTTACTCTTTTGCTTACCATCTGTTTGAAAAGGTCAGAACAGGCAGCTGTAGACTACAGTTCATCCAGATCCAACTCAGTTAATGAAGATTCAAAATATTTGTGCGAAGGGTTGTTCAGTCTGGGATGGACCATCTCCGGCCATATGAGGTAGTACAATGTACTTTCTGGTGCCTCCTTCATCCTTTTGCAGAACTTAATATATGCGCCTCACGGGCTAACTGCTGTGACACAAGCCCGAACTCCAGGCGTACCTGGGCTAGTAAGATGTTCCTTGGTTGTCAAAACGTATGCTAAGAACAGACGCTTGTAAGGAATCCAACAATTTTGTGTTTTTCCCTTTACAGATTTCAGATCCATAAGTCAAAGACGGGAGAAGCATGCAATAAATAAGTCTAAGAATGGGTTCAGGTGAGGGGGGAGCTTAATTTCTTTTGAAGCCTAGCAAATGCAAACAACAAGGCTTTATTCTTCAGCTTCACTCCTTGCAGGTGTAAATTAAAAGAACCCCGATTATCAAACTTAACTCCCAAAAAAGTGTAGCTGGAGTCTGTTTCCAACTTTTCATCTCAATAACAGATCACTTGCTTTTTAAAAACGTCAAGAAAAGGTCAACACCTTTGTCTTTTTCAGACTGATTACTATTTAATTAAATTTATTATACACAGCAGGGGAGGTCAACGTTCTCCGAAGTACCACAGGGTCTTGCTTAACCGTAAAATATGGTCTGCATATTGGAGACTTGAAATCAGATGGCAATTTAATTGAGAAGGGTTGAAAAAGGAATCAGTAAGCCAATTGTTTATGTCCACTAAATTCAGAATAAATAATAAGGACGGCAAGACACATCCTTGTTTAAGCCCAGTATAAATCTTGACTCTTTAAGAGACAGTAGAGCCACCCCCCAACTTCACTACAACCCATGTGTCCATGCATAAGTCTTAATTGCCCTCAACAACAGACGAGATAATCCATTTTTTTAGCTTAGCCCACAGCATTTGTCTTGGGACCCTATCAAAGGCTGGTTTTAGATCTATAAAGCAGGTGTGAAGGGGAAGGTTCCCCACATGGAACTTTTCAATAAGAATAGAGCGGTTAAGTTAAAAATTGTACCACTTCTTTTTGAAATCCAGTTTGTTCTATTGGGGTAAGTTTAAGACAATCAGCCTATGCCTCTAAAGCCTTCGGTACAAAGATGCAAACATTTTTGCCCCTATATCCATCAAAGCAATTAGCCTATAATTTGCAGGATTTCCCGGGTGAACAGATTTTAAAATTGGATGTAAATCTGTACCGTTCCAGGAGTCAGAAATGTAATTTGTGCAAAGGCAAGCATTATACAGGGAAGCCAACATTTCGGCCCTTACTGGCACATTTTCCTTAAAGAGGGCTGCGGGCAAACCATTAAGAGTTGGCACAACATCTTTTTTGACTTTACATTAACAATGCGAACTTGGTTACCATTAAAATGATGTCAGAAGCTTAATTCAAATTTTAAACTGAACCATGGACAGGCGCAACTAAGAATTAGTTTGATATAGTTAATCCAGACATTCTCTAGTATATTTGCATTGTTCACTTGTTTTCTCCCCGTTGATATGCTGTTCATGAAGTTCGAAAATGTTTTATTATTGTTTGTAGATGTGAAAAACCAGGACCTGTTTGCAGTTTACCCCCCATGTTTTGCCCGGATTTTGACTACCAGATGCTGGATTTCTGAATCCAATTGCACCCTGGGGTCTGCTAACCAGACCAAGGGCCTTTGTTCCGATTAAAAGTACATGGCAATTAGGTATAATTGCAATTGGTACAGACAAACTACCTGTAAGTACGTAGTATATGGTAAGGCATGTAGATTTAGATGCCCAGTAGATTTAATGCATTTAAGTATACACTGCTGTTTTGCCTGCTGTCACTTAAAAAGACAGCCCAGTTTTGCAAGCTACTTTTAAAGTAAAATTATATGTAAATTTGAATTTGGAATTAGAGGTACTTCCCAGGTCTTAAATTACCATATGTTTACATATAAGTCACCCCTACTGTTTCCCCTAAGTGCCCGAGGGGTAGGGTGCCTTGCAGCTAAAAACAGGGAGATTACAAAATATGTTTTATATGCCCTGGTGAAGGAAAAACTGCAAATAAAGAATAACTACTGAAAGGATGAGCTAAAATAATATTTTCAAAGACATAACATGATAGTTAGAATAAATTTAACAGCTTGCCAAAGTTAGATTTATTATAACTACGACAGAAAATAAGTTATAGAACTTGCTTTTCTGAGGTGCTCAAATGCCGTCTTCCAGCGGCCTCTCCTGATTGGCCAGTTTTTGGCAGGCTGATCTAAACTGCTCTGATGAGGTGTGAAGTGGCCTGCATAGAGACAAAGGACATCTGGTGGTAGAAGATCAGCAGCTGCATAGCAAAAGCCAGGCATGAGGCTGAGTACACATAACCGGTCTTCAAAGAGGGAATGACAGGTCCTGAAACAGGCTCTCCACCACATTATGCAACCCCAGCCAGACAGGAGCCCCAGTAATTGAATTAGCAGAGGGGCTAGAAGGGGAGTGTTAGGGAAGCTTAGCCACACCAGTTGGTTGGCTTACTCAGATCCTAATCTCCAGGAGAGAGTTTCTCCATTTTGTATTTCAGAGGAATAGTGCTTTCGGGGACAAGAATATGCCACACTTTGAAGGAAGTTGTCATACTTCTGGGTGTCACCCTTTACCACTTGGTAAGGGGTAACCCCCAGCTTGTCGCCCAGGAACACTGGATAAATATGGGAGACCTACCCAGAAACAGCAGAAACAAAAAGAAGAAGGACTGCCCTAGAACCCTGGTCTGCACCGAGAGAACTGCACTCTGAATGACTGCACCTGCTGCACACTTTGGGAACTACATCCCTAAAGAGTTTGCCTTGTTTTAAAAAAAGGAGTGGACTCCTTTAAAGCAACAGGTTAAAAGAGCTCCACCAGCATCATCTCCAGCAACAGGAAACCAGCTGACCACCTTCAGCTGGACCTGAGTGGATTTGG
Source organism: Lissotriton vulgaris (assembly GCF_964263255.1). Lineage (NCBI taxonomy): Eukaryota > Metazoa > Chordata > Amphibia > Caudata > Salamandridae > Lissotriton > Lissotriton vulgaris. The sequence continues at coordinate 1,040,664,276 of NC_141697.1, forward strand.
CAAGGTGCATTGTCAGATACATAGTCCCAACATCTCAAGGAGAAACTCAGAGCTTTTGGAACCTTGGATTGGTGTTCCGGACACTTTGGAACCCAAAACTAACGATTGGAGAATTATTGGTGAAATGCTCCATAAGGTGAGCAACTCGTCGACGAGGGCTAAGCTGCCGAAGTTAAACCGTGACCCGGACTGGATTTAAGGTTCATCTCACTGAAAGCTCAGAGCTCAAGACTTTCAGGATTTGACCTAGCCCTCGCGCAGAAGCAAGACACCATCATCAACTGAGAACCCGTCTTTACAAGAAGCCTCAATCAGCGTTGAGAGATAAAGCTCCATAAAAGTGGCTAAGTCAAAAGGTTAAAACTTACCTCTAAGTGTACCCGACCCATGCTCCATCATGATCGGCCTGAAGCTTTGACTTTGTCCTAGTCAAGCGCGACTAGATGTTCCAAAGTGACTTTTTTAGTCACGATAAAAGTGTTTATTCTTTCAAAATTCATAACTCAAGTTCCCCACATTGGATTACTATCATCTCTGTGTCATTTTAATGATAAAAATATTTCCTACTTTTATAAATTAGTGTTGGATTTTTATTGTGGGTTGTGTCTTACTTATTAAATGTATTGCTGTTTTTAAATACTTTACACACCTATCTCCTAAGTTAAGCCTGCCTGCTCGCAGCCAGCTACCAAGGGTTGAACAAGGGAATCATTTATTGAGACCTTAACTGGACTATATACTATATTTATACTATATAGTGATAGGTACCTACCTACACCTACTAATAAACCACGTTCCAACATGTGGTGATCAGCGGTGAGGATAGTATCTGTGTTTAAACCACAGCATACATTATTTAAGTAAAGATCTTTAAAAGTCTGCTAAATTGACCCAGAGCAAAATTGACAAATTTGGACACAATTTTTTCTTACATCAATTTTTGATTTTCTTAAATTGTTCTTATGTTCAATCTGTGCCAACGGTTTTTAAGTGACCCACAACTAGGGATACCATGGAGCTTGATCTGGCTAACTTGACTAAACTCACAGTAGCTGAGCTTAGGGTACACTGTAGGGCTAGGGGGCTGCCAGTTACTAATTGAATTAGAAAGGCAGGGATGGTTAGGTTCCTTAAGGCCTGCGCAGTGAATGCTCCACCGAAGTGAGGAGAGGGGTAGATGCCCCCCCCCACAGCCTCCCGGAGGAGGATGACAACATGTCCACATCTTTAGTAACCAGGGCACAGCCCGAAACTACTAGGCATGGAGGATCAGTGGTATCCAACCAAGAGGAGAACCAGGGAGAGAGAACTTGAGGCCCAGTTAACCTATATAGCTGTGGAGGCGGAGAAGATGGCCAATGAGAAGTGGGCAAGGCAGGAAGAGAAAATAAATGGTTGCAGAGAAAATGAAGATGATGTTGAGATGTCGTGGGGTGGTGGGGTTGATCTCAGGCTTCCCAAGGGGATAGTGCCCAAGTATGTAGAGGGGACGACATTGCCAAATGACTAACTGCTTTTGAAAGGGCCCTTAAGATGAGATGGGCGCACTCCAAATACTGGGGTTCACTTCCGTGGGAGTCGATCCCAGTAGCTGAGAGGACTATGTTCCTGACCCTAGAGGCAGAGGAGGGAGAATCCTACTCCCACAAGACAATAGCTAGTCAGGAAATTTGGTCTCACCTCAGAGCAGTACAGGGTTAAGTTCATAGACACACAGAAAGTAAACACACAGTCCTCGGTGGAATTTGTAGACATCTCAGTGAAGGCACTATAGGGCTGGATTCAAGGTAACCAGGTGAGTACTTATGAGGGGCTGTACAATTTATTCCTTAAAAAGCACATCCAGACTTATTGTGTACAAGAGAAGTTACACCAGTATCTAGTAGACGCTAAGCTGTCTGGTGCCAGGGAACAGGGCCGGCTCTAGGCATGTGCAAGCTGTGCACCTGCACAGGGCCACCAAACCCCAGGGGCCACCACGCCAATATATATCCTTTATATATTAATCCTCTGAGGATGGATACATATTTGCGTGGTGGCCCCTGGCAGGGATTTGGCGGCCTCCGGCTCTGTTCCACTACTAAACACCCTGACCCCCTCCCCTCTTTACTGGCCTGCGCGCTCCGCCCCGCCCGGACCACCTCTTCCGGGCCCCCTACCTACGCTCCTTGCCCAGGGCCACCATGAGCCTAGAGCCGGCCCTGCAGGGAACTGAGGGAGACGGGTGATGAGTGGGTGCGAAACCAGGTATTCAATTTGTACCAGGTGGGAGACTCCAAAGGGGGGCGGTGGGGGTAAGGCCCACAAAACCCTAAGGAGGGAGGTGGTAAGCCTACCAAAGAGACTCCCTCGATACCCAAGAACTCAAAAAAGAGGAGAGCAGATCCCGCCCCAACGCTGATACGCAGAGACAGGGGGACCAAGGGCTGAAAAGGTACTTGGACAATAGTGTGTGCTTTGACTGTCAGCAAAGCACACCCTATAGCTCAAATAAGGTGGTTGGCACTGGGATGTCCAGTGCAGCCATTGAGGAGGTCCTCATAGTGTTAAGCTGGGAATTTAGAAACGTTTGCCAGCTCATAGTAGATGCACTGACTGTAAGGCAAGGAGGCTGGTTGATCCGACAGATGTTTTCCAAGTTCAGTTGTTGTTCCTCCTGGGCGCCGATTTGCTCCTTGTGCGCTACTTCTTTTAGCAATGAGGAATAAGTGAAAAGGCTTGGTAGCCCTCATGTTTTTAGCTGAAGTTAAAGCTTGCAAGAAACATTCCTTTAAACCAAATTGGTGCACTCTGTGTTGTATGAATTTTGAGTTGGAGCAGTGATTTGTACCCATCAGATACACCTGCTAATTTACCCAGTGGCCTCCTCTTCCTTTTGTGTTTTCTCGAGACAGCAGTTAAAGTTTTGAGGAAACCTTATCTCATCTTCATTGAGGGCCAAGCTTTCCAAACCAATAGTCTGTTGGTCTGTTAAGATTTTAATTACCTTTTCTAATACGTCTATTTATAATATGCAGACATAAGCATGTGGGAATGAGCACCAAAATACACAAAGGATTAACAGCAAATTGTAGCCAGTAATAATCCCTCGTGCTCAGCTCAAACCCCAGATCACAAGCTGCACCAGGGCCACCTATCCGCTAAATCCCTCTGCTGCTCAGCACATCACTGAAGTGTTGCTAATCCAGGGCAACCCTAGACCCCTGCAACAGACGACCAGCCCCACCCTTTTCCCTAAACTGCAAACAGCAATGGCACACAGAAGCAGGCACACCCCCTCCCCCCTCAAGACGACCCTCAGTAGAGTCCCCAGCAAAGGACACACTCACCAAAAGTCCTCCACCACCGGTTTGGTGCAGTGCCAAACAAGGAGCAAAATCTGACTGGTAAGGCAGGCATAGGGAGAGCGAACGGGTGGCTGGGTACCAACAAAGGGCAGCCCTAAAGAGCCCCCAATAGCCAGCACCGCACCATGCTGTTGTGAGGGAAATGAGGGCAAAGCTGTAGCCAGGTGAAGCCAGTTGGCCAAAACTGGGCACACCATGCAATGGTAAAGACTGAAATAGACTGAAATTGTGGGATATAAGATTGCTCCAGGGGTCAAGCCACACACCGTGCCGCAGCCACAACACAGCCACCACAGCACGAGACTCCACCTGCTGCTCGAGGTACAGGGGCTGAGCATTAGCAAAGCAGGACGGGAGCAGAACGGGAAAGAGCGCTGGCATGAGCACACCTGGCTGCTTCTGCAGTCTGATGGGCAGTGTCTAGAGGCACTGTCATTTACAGACAGGACATTTTAAATTGAAATGGCCACTAAATTTGCACATATGCAATTTTAATAATTAAACTATTTATTACACAAACGACGAGAGGAAAATGGGTTTCAGCGATCATTTGAGTATCATTTGAGTATTTGAGTAAAGTGTCTATCACCAAGAAATCTTAGCAGCACTGAAGAGTGAAGGAAACAAAGAAATGTGATTAATTTGTGCTTTCCTAATAACTGCTGAGATATTTTGAAATATTTGCCGAGTTCATGTAGAGGTATTTAACGTTTGTTCTGGGTTAAAAAAAAATCCTAGATCCTTTCCTTTCACACTCCTGGTCTCTCTGTACCCCAGCAAGATTGTCACATAGTGCAGTTTACAAGATCTTCTCAAATTGCTGTCAGAAAGTAAATATCAATCTGAGAGTTGGAATAATAAGGAGAAGATTTTCAGAAGGCAAGGCTTGACATTTGACCTCTGTCAAAGACTGCACGGCAAATGTGACAAGATGAAAACAAAATTGAAGTTATCTTTATTGCTCATTCACCTTCTGAACTCCAGCATGATTATGGTGGGGGTGCTGCAGCACCACTCTCAACTCTTCTTACAGCGCCTATGACTGTGTGCACTCTATTTGCATATGAACATCTCAAAAATTGCTCCATGCATCTCCAAGATTGACGTCAGATCCAATCTTTGTAAAAACAGAATACAGGGCTGGTCGTTTACTGTAGACTCCAAATGCTTCTCGAGAAGAAACTTTGCTAATGCGAACCAGTGGTTCAATGTGCTCTCAAGGTCCATCCATGGTAAAAAAGGATGAGGCAGAGGGGCTGGGTAAACAAAGTGCCTTTCTTCGTGAAATAACACAATTGAAAGCTAAGGCTTTCTGCTTCGATTTGCAGTACTTGCAAAAAGGAAATGGGCACCGGACCCCTCAGAATGCTGTTGATATTATAGACATATATTTGAAAACAACAAACAAGGGCACCCAATAAAGTCGGCAAGGGACCTTGGGGATAGATTCTTTTTAAACAACAGTGGTCCCTTACAAGAAAATGAATACAATTTAATAAATATAGACACAGTCGTTTCTATATTGGTGTGACATGTCCAGCCGGACAGAGGTCTAATATTAACTTTTTAGTAATAGCAACAATTTCATCAGCAATTAACAAGGTGGGGCACAAGCCTGTACCCTACTTAGCATTCATGAAACGCACAGTTGGAAAACGTGGAACACAAAGGGCTTTTAGGCAAAAGCTTAGGGTTCTGTAATTTTCACAATTTCAATGGTAAAACAGAAGAAACATACACCGTTACATATTAAATGACACAAGGTTCATAAACGTACAAGGTGCGCAATAAAGTCAACGGTGTTTCGATCCCACTACATTAATAAAGGGATATTATAGACAACACAGTTTCGCTCTGTACTAGAAATGTTATCGTTCAATAGCGTCTATCTGAATTAGGGCTATGAAGTGTACAGTTTACAACAGTTGAATTTGACGTTATATAAAAATCCCTCAATCAATGCTTTCTAAAATGGTCCCTTTATTGTCTCTAACCGTCTTGCAATGTGGCACTACTCGCAAGGTCGAGTACCGTTCACCCTCTTATGATTATTGTTCTTTTTTTTTTTTTTAAATTGTTTTTATTAGCTGTAACAAGGAAAGACATCACATCCAGAACAAAGCTTGCCTGGGACAGCAACATCAAGTTATGCTTTTTAAAGTGATACCATGGAAACCATGGCTTTCATTTTGACTGCCTGACTGACATTTTTAACTATACAAATAACAATTTCAGAATTCTTTAATGTTAAAACGTACTCACCACACCAGGAAATATTTTTTGAAGTCTTCCAGCTGCTGCAGGCGCCTTTGATTTTCCTCCACCGAGACAATCTTCAAATTCATAGAGAGGCTGCCGAACTGGGTTTGAATATGAGATTTTGGCATTGTCGACAAACGTGATGTGCCTAACTCCCCACCCCTGAACAAAAGCAAAAAGAGCACAATATATTAACTTTGAATATTCAAGATATTCCGGTAATTCTCAGTATATTGACATCACATGCTCGTAACCTATCACACTGCAGGAATTACATCACTTGAAGACCTGAAGGGTGTAGCCTATTGGAAAATAGCAAGTTTCCAAATACTCGCAATCTGATCATATGGCTGAGATACCCGCCACCCCCTCTCAACACAATCCCCAAGAATTGGGAAACCGGAAACAGTTCTGAACTTTTGGAAGGCGGGAGGGAGTTACCCTCCCGGCCGTATTTATTAAAATATGAAACAAAATTAAAAACATTAAAATAACAGTTTCATATCATGTACAATTTCATATCCACATTACGATGTTTTGGCTAACCTTAACACATTTCTAATACAAAGGTTCTCCTAGCCGATACTAACATCTTTACAAATGCATTTCAAATTGAAATTGTACATCCTAACGTTAAGGGCCAACGGCAAGGTCGTAACCGGTGTCAGATCCCTAAACCAGAACTCCCCCCTCACTTGTGAGGGGCGGCCGCACAGAGGACTGTACCTCATGTGCCATACCAATTTCCCTTGTCTTGACGGGGGCCCCTGTTAACTCGACGCCATCTACGTGGTCGTCCGAGGACTCGTGTGAGGTGTCTAGAAGGTAGCGTAGACCCCCCTCCCCCACCCCACACAACTTACCACATCTGCCGTCGCAGATGTCCTGGCCCCGGGATATTCCCAGGAGGGGCCCGTAGCCCCTCCTATCCAGGGAGGGGCCTTGACCGCCTTCCCTTTCCTTTAGGCGTCCCGTCCTTTAGAAGGGACCGCCTCCCCGTTGAGGGGCCAATGGCCACCTCCCACCGGGCGCTCCCATCCGTAATGGGTGACGCCCCCCCCTAGGGATCTTCCAATGACTGCTCACCGATCATGACCTTACCGCCCGACCAAACAATAAATACGACAAGATTAATTACTAAAGAAAGAAAGGACATTTATACCTTAAGCAGATCAAGTATAAACTCTCTAAAAACATTACTGATCACTCTGATGCAAGTCTTTAATAAAGCATACTGCGAAGAATTATCCACTTTATTGCAACCGAATCACAAACTTTATTCAGAACAACCTGTAAGAAAACAACTACTACGTCAGATGACTTTATTCCAAAACAACTTGCTGTCTTCAGGGGCTGGTGGGTGGGTCAAAATTGGCTCTTCGTTCCGTCTCGAGCTCACGTGCAGCGAGGAGGTGCAGCTTCAGAGCACAGGAACAAGAGGATGCTTCCTTGGACTATCGCTCCTTTTATTCTTCTTTGGGCGGGCGTAAACCCGCCTCCTCCCGCCTCCGGGGGCGTGGCTGACGGCTTCAGTGTCTAGGACAACCCACTCTTGGGCGGGAAAAAGCGCGCCCCGGCTACGCCGCTTTGGGCATACCAGCCGAGACGTGCCTCCCGCCCAAAATGGCTTCCCGGGGGGATCGGGGTACTCCACCATACGTTCGGGGGGACCGAGTGGTCGCCCCTTTCCATATGGCTGAGATACCCGCCACCCCCTCTCAACACAATCCCCAAGAATTGGGAAACCGGAAACAGTTCTGAACTTTTGGAAGGCGGGAGGGAGTTACCCTCCCGGCCGTATTTATTAAAATATGAAACAAAATTAAAAACATTAAAATAACAGTTTCATATCATGTACAATTTCATATCCACATTACGATGTTTTGGCTAACCTTAACACATTTCTAATACAAAGGTTCTCCTAGCCGATACTAACATCTTTACAAATGCATTTCAAATTGAAATTGTACATCCTAACATTAAGGGCCAACGGCAAGGTCGTAACCGGTGTCAGATCCCTAAACCAGAACTCCCCCCTCACTTGTGAGGGGCGGCCGCACAGAGGACTGCACCTCATGTGCCATACCAATTTCCCTTGTCTTGACGGGGGCCCCTGTTAACTCGACGCCATCTACGTGGTCGTCCGAGGACTCGTGTGAGGTGTCTAGAAGGTAGCGTAGACCCCCCTCCCCACCTCACACAACTTACCACATCTGCCGTCGCAGATGTCCTGGCCCCGGGAAATTCCCAGGAGGGGCCCGTAGCCCCTCCTATCCAGGGAGGGGCCTTGACCGCCTTCCCTTTCCTTTAGGCGTCCCGTCCTTTAGAAGGGACCGCCTCCCCGTTGAGGGGCCAATGGCCACCTCCCCCCGGGCGCTCCCATCCATAATGGGTGACGCCCCCCCCTAGGGATCTTCCAATGACTGCTCACCGATCATGACCTTACCGCCACAGGCCGGATAGTTGACCGGCTATCCGGACCCCCCACAAAACTCCTACCTAAAGGTCATGCTGTAAACTCCTTAACCAGGCTACGAGGTCTCCTATGAGTAAAGAATTCCCCACCCGGGACAAATGGACCCCATCCTCTAGATACATATTGTCCCCCCTGATACAACCATGAGGAATCGAATGCAATGTACTGGTACGGAACAGTCTACCAAGCTTGCTATTCACCTTTTTCACAGAATGATTTATAGCAGACACTGAATTAGCCCCCCGCCACACCTTTCGTGGAATCATATGGGACCATGCAATCGTGCACCCTGGAACCCTTCTCGCCAACCAACTTACTGTGGATAGTATCGCCTCGAGAAGTAGTCGTCTACCAGTGGTCACCAAATCATTGCCCCCAAGATGTACTATGATTATAGATGGCGGTGACCTTGTCCGCCCTAACAAACCCTCAAGAAAAGGTTGAAACTGGTCAATACAGAGCCCGCCCCTTCCGTAGAAGGTCACCCTGTACCCGTATTCCCCAGCCGTGTGAATCATGTCACCTGCCTTGAATACGTCCGCGGCACGCCTCACGTATGAGTGGCCCACGACCCACACCACTCTTTCATCAGCCGGTGATCTCTGACCGCTGGTTCCCAGGTGTCGGGTCGACTGCACAGTCCGCCCCGCCTCGTAGGTTTGCGAAACTGTAACCAAACAAAGACAAGAAGCGTGAGTACATGATATCAGCTTCACAACATGTGCAACCGCACATACCTTTTGTAACAATTCGAGGACCAACGCCCCAACTGTTTCCCTTTTTCCACACTCAGACCCCTGGCTGTAGCCTCTGTAGCAGCCCCTATCCGGAAGGAATGGGTCCCAAACTCGCCCGGGTTCAAGCCCGCGGCCGAAATTGCCATTGCAAGCACCCGCTGGAACTGAAACCTCGTCAGTGGGGTGGCATCTGCGTGCCTCAGCAAGGTCCCCCCCCATGATGCCGCCCTCTACGCCAAATACTCCTCAACGCATGCAACCGGGCACATGGGAGATCTGGGAATCCGCTGGACTACTACACTGTCCCCGATCGCCCCCTGATCGGTCTTGGACCTGACAAACGAGACAATCATCGTCTCCCCCTTTACTTGAATGTGCTCTCGGCACAGTCCACCCCCCGTATCCTGCTTGTTTTTTGCCACCAGTTCGCTTACCCGCATAGCCCCATTGATTGCTAATGCAAAAGCGGCCCGGAATAACACTGTTTCCGACTGGGATGAACATGTCGCAGGGAGTACGGACAGTAACAGGGCCAACCTATCCAGACCTATCGGGTGCCTTTCATCTACTCTGCGACCCTCAAGGCGTTGCCACCCACGCAGCGCTTTCTGCACTACGAAAGACGCTGTAGGGTCCTGGATACCATGAGCCCGCGCCATGAAGGAAATGGCGGCCCGATGCCTCTGGGCCGTGGCCACCGATTTGCCTGCCCTGCGTAATGACAGTAAAAACTTTATGACAAATTCTTCCTGGCCCCAAAGCTCCCCCCTAGCAAAACCCAAAAAGGACCAATAGGAACGGAACGCCCCTTCATATGCCTTCCTTGTCCTGGGTGCTAAACTCTCTCCCACGAGGTTTTGTAGTTCGGGGCACCGAGAGACCAGAGAGCTTCGGGAAATGGTGCCGCCACCGGGTCCGCTGTGGGCAGAAAACCCCAGAAGGCCTGCATACGGAAACGAGAAAGCGCATCAGCAGCCTGATTCAGCACCCCTGGCACATGCCTCGCCCTAAAGAGCACGTTCAATTGCATACATAGTAAAACAATTTCTTTGAGCAACCTCAGAATCCATTTGCATCGTGCTGCCTGACTATTGATACACTCAACCACGGTCATGTTATCAGACCAGAACACCAGAGTGATCCCTAAACCCCTCAGGCCATGTTTTCAAAGCCACCAGAATAGGGAACAGTTCGAGAAAAGCAATGTTACTTGTAAGGCCACACTCGTGCCACCATGACGGCCACGTTTGAGCCGACCAGTGATTGCCAAATATGGCGCCAAAGCCTATACTCCCCGCCGAATCTGTCCACAGCCCCAACTCCTCGGAGGACACCGCCGGCTTGGTCCAGACAACCCGACCATTGAAATCCGCCAGGAATGCCAACCAAATGCGCACGTCCTGGCGAATCTCTGCCGAGAGCCTCGTGCGGTGATGCCCCTCTTTAAGACCGACCATGGCTTGTGCAATCGAGCGGGAAAAAGGGCAGGCCATTGGCATTATTCTAAGGGCAAAATTCAACTGACCCACAGTCTGCTGCAATTGATGCAAGTTCACCTTAGTCTCCCTAATGCATGCCTCAAGCGAGGCCCTGAATTTCCGCACTTTTTCTTCGGGCAACCGGAAGCAACCTTCTTCGGAATCGAGCTCTATCCCAAGAAACTCGAGCGAAGTTGATGGCCCCACAGTCTTACCTGGCGCCAATGGCACACCAAACTGACTCATCAGACCACAAAATTATTTTAAAGCCTGTGCACATTCTGTATCCCCGGCTGCCCCCAGGAACAGAAAATCGTCAAGATAGTGCATAACATGCTGAAACCCCGTCATTCTTGTGAATGCCCATTGCAGGTAACAACTGAATTTCTCAAAATAAGCACAAGATGTGGAACAGCCCATTGGCATACATTTATCCATGTAATAGCGCCCCTGAAACATAAAACCCAGGAGACGCTGATCGTCTGGGTGTACCGGGAGCAACCGGAACGCTGACTCGATGTCTGACTTGGCCATCAGCGCCCCGGGCCCCAGGCGATTCAACATGGCGACGGCAGCATCGAAGGATGCGTACCGCACCGAACACACCTCCGGGTCTATCGCATCATTCACTGACAGACCTCTCGGAGCTGACAAGTTATGTATCAGTCTAAACTCACCCGGGTCCTTCTTGGGGACCACTCCCAAGGGTGAACAAACAAAATTAGGAACTGGTGGCATGTCGAATGGTCCGGCAACCCGACCCCGGGTCACCTCTCTCCCAATCTTCGCTTGCACCACCGCCGTATTCTGCAGGACCGATAGTTGGTTCCTACAATGCACTTTACCCTGAAAATTCCCCACCGGGATGCGGAAACCATACGAAAAACCGTCTCGCAACACCCCAGCGGAGACATGATCCGGGTATTCACTGAGCCAAGGAGTCATTGCCATGGTATCAACTGGTGTAGGTAAAGGCGCCCCTCGGACTATGTCAAACCTGTTTGGCGCTCCCCCTACTTCCGTTATCACGTGTTTTGGCTCTGCACATGGTCTCGGGATGCGAGGACTGTCCACACCCCCCACAGTCGTGCCTAAACTTGCATGACCCCTGGGGCCTCGTACACTTTCCCCTGTTAAAATTCCAGCATACCCCTTTCTTACCTGTATTGCCATTCGACCTTGGGTGATGCTCATTACTTGCCCCCGCCCGAAAGGGCGCCCCAGATGAATGGCGGGAAAACTCACCCCCGTTCCCCCCCAACAATGGCGCCTTTAACATGCCTGAATTCTCCATTTTTTGCCAAGAAATGGAGTCGTAACAATCCCACGTCAGGCACGTGTCGAACTCCTTGGCCTTGCGAAAAATATTATCATAGCAAAACCACTCATTGCCCGCATATGTCTGAGAAAACTCCAGAATACGTGTCTGGTACACGGGTAACTCGGCCAACAGTTCAGGCCTCTGTTCCCCCATAATTGAAGTGAATATGCCAAATGCTCTGCCCCAATTACCAATCGTCTCATCGACTCTAAAAGCGGCCATATTGGCGCGCCAAACACTCAGGTGCATAAGCTCTTTCTGAACTTTCACATGCTCAATCTCATAATGATCAGTTAGCAAGGAAAACATATTTACATATTTCTCAGCCCATATCCGTTCTTTGATTTCCATCGGGATATGCTGAGCCAATTTCTCCCTTCTCGAGGGTACAGACCCCTTCCCCGCAATCGGCATTAGCTGCTTACCTGAGCTAGAAGCTGTAACCGCAGTTGCTGCCGAACTCGTGCCCGCTGCGGGTTGCCCTACTGGAGCCTGCGGGGAAACAAAAGGACAAGGTGGTTTTGCGGCCTCCCGTGACTGCCGCAGCTGCCTCATTAATTGCTTGGCCTCCTCGGCCGTGTCCCCCGGAGCCACGGAACCCCCGCTGCTATTACCCAACCATGCCGCCAACTGGGCGGCCAACTCCGGGGGCATGTCCCCCTCGTTCACTGGGGTAACCGCCATGGGGATCCGCTGGCCCTCGACGGGAGCCGGCGCGGGAGTCTCCGCTGGTCTGGGAGGGCTCGCCGGGGGAGCCTCCGGAACTGGGACCTCGTCCTCATTTGCCCCATTCCTGGCCCTCTTCCTTCTCCCGGCCGGGACCTCCACCGGGCTGGATCTTTTTGGCCTTCCCGCACCGTCCCTGGCCGCCATTTTCCTCTTCATCTCTGCCATGTCTTTCATCAATATCCGGAGCATTTGGTCGGTGCTGACCTTCTTTGCGACTCTTTTGCCCGGCATTTTCCCCACGTAGGTGGAAGGTCCTGGACTAGATTTGTAGTCCTAGAAGAGAAAAAAGAGAAATTACAAATTTCAAAATTGGCTCTTCGTTCCGTCTCGAGCTCACGTGCAGCGAGGAGGTGCAGCTTCAGAGCACAGGAACAAGAGGATGCTTCCTTGGACTATCGCTCCTTTTATTCTTCTTTGGGCGGGCGTAAACCCGCCTCCTCCCGCCTCCGGGGGCGTGGCTGACAGCTTCAGTGTCTAGGACAACCCACTCTTGGGCGGGAAAAAGCGCGCCCCGGCTACGCCGCTTTGGGCATACCAGCCGAGACGCGCCTCCCGCCCAAAATGGCTTCCCGGGGGGATCGGGGTACTCCACCATACGTTCGGGGGGACCGAGTGGTCGCCCCTTTCCAATATGACTGCAGTCCTCATTGGTCTCAATCAATTATGTAGGAACAGCAATAGGCACCTCTATACCCCTAAATTAATTTTTTTGTTGTACCTGTTGTATGAGACATAGGCTTGGCCAATCTCACTAAGGTGGATGTCTTCCTGTAGTTTATCAGGCCCATCAAGGTGCTGTTTCTTGAATTTTTAAAGGTGTTATCTACTTTGTAAAAGGAAACCGATTTTTCCAATAACCCCTAAAAACAGCCTCAGTTAAAGTCAACTACATCAAGCAGAAGAGTAGTGAAAAATATACAGAAAAATATAGGAACTGTCCAGCTGAAGGAAATTATTATCTCATTTGTCTACCACCAATTCCTCAAATCTAAGTTAAGACCCAGAAATAATAACCAAATTGTTCAGGTGCAGCCTTCAAAGTCTATGTTTCACTATGAGAGAGCTATTGGCCTGGTCACAGAACTAGCAAATACTTTAGTAGAACACTCTTCCTTGCAGTTCAACACAAAGTAAATGCATTATGCTAGAAATGCTTACAAAGGAAATAGGGCATGTCTGTAGTATTCGCACGAAACATACCATGGGGCTGGAACATGCACCTCATGAATGTAGTTTTAGAAGACAGTTGGCAACACAACCCTATCCTACAACCAAAATGTACGACAAAACAATGCCTAGCTCTGACAGACACGTTTAGAGACTTCATTCGTCCCAAAAAGTTTGATTTAGATTTTGAATGTCCAAGTACTGAGGTATGAAATCAGGACAGAGTGTCTCTGATTCACAACTTGCACTTTGAGTAAGTTTACACTTTTGAGTAAGTTTACTACTTTTCGGTATTCATAAACTGGAATTTTGTAATTATTTAAGCAAGTCTAGCACTACACATGGCCAACCACTGGTACTGCAATATCCTCTCAAAGAAATAAGAAAATATGAATGAATTGAGGTACAGACTTAAAATAATGTTAAATTAAATTATTTAAAATAGTTGAAACGTGAACACAAGCTCCATGGCACTGTTGAGGTACACACACGGATTCACTCACTCAAGTGGTGAGGCCTGGAAACTCCCACTGGCTAATAACCTATTTTCAGTTTTAAATTTTTTTACCAATAAATGATATTTTAAAAAAATAATAATTTAAAAAAGTTGTGTAACAATAAATGGTATTAAAAATCAATAGCATGTATTATGTTCTTTTTTAAATTCAAAATATGTCATCCCCAGTGTGAATTTCCAGGCCTCACCTCCTGAGTGAATGAATCCATGTGTGTTTCACAACAGCGCCATGGAGCTTGTGTTCATGCTGACCCCTGTCCAAAATTTCTGTCAGGAAGGAGGAACAGGGGACTCTGATGGGGGGAATCACATCATGGATCGACTCGGATGTGGTGTAGATACCTACAAGACAATTAGTCTCTGGTTCCTCTCATTTTTTAAACAGCTTGACATAGTAGGGTGGGGTGGCTGGTTTAGGGTCATATTGGTCGATTCGCTATGTATTAGAACTCAGAACATCTCTTACTTGCTATGATCTGTACCATTGTGCCAGGAGTTTAATATCAGAATTGGTTAAGGGCATGGGTACTTTGTCACCTCGTTACAGTTTATTTTTTACTCTTGTTCCTCTGTGATATTTTTGTCCCTGTTGTGCTGGGGCTTTAGAACCCTGCTGTGAATTGATTTTAGGTAGTCTTTTAATTTAAGACTAGAGGAGGCAATGGAAGTGTTATGTTCATTTTCTACTTCTATTCTTCCATGGCCATACCCAGGATATTTCTGGGTTGGTATACAAACACTAATTAAAAGGTACTGAATCATATGGCTGCATTAGGAAAACTGTGCAGGGTAAATAATTTCAAGGAGTACGTTTTTTGTCACAATCCTGGCCCATGGCATCAGTGATTCTTCATAGAAACCTGTTCTATGGTCTGAACCTTTCTTTCAGGCTATCGGTTTGGGAGTGGCACACAGACATTTTGTATTTGCTTGAACAGATGTCACATATATTGTAGAATACAGGACATAAAGTTGGTTCCCTGATCCATTAACACCTTTGAAGTGAATCCAACCTGTTAATTAAAGAGAAAAGGACATACGTGAGCTGGGCGACAGTGGTTCCCCTCTAAGGGAATGCTTCAGATTCAGGACACGGAGTAGCATAGTCAACATTTACTAGGATGTACCTATGTCTTCTTCCAGAAGGTTCTACGAGGCCCAAGAGAGCCATTTTGATACATTGAGAAGCCATCTGAACTATGGGTAAAAGATGCAAATGATACTTTCGTACTGTACTTGGATTTTATGACTGGGACACAGTGACAATATATGCTGATCTCTGCACAAATCCCAGACCAGTAAAACCAAACCCAATATAAGCTATTGTGTTTTTCCCACACCTTGATAGACCCCAGTGACTTAGTTATGGGCAAATGGGCAAGGTAAAGACAGCAGCTCAAAGTCTTTGGTATCAATTTGTGCTGTTTTTGGAAGCACTTGAGACCCAGCACTTCTCCTTGAATGTACAGACTGAAGGGTGTTATGTTAGAACCCTGAGCACAGCGAACTTTAAGGTCAGATCTAGACCTTGCTCTTTTCTAAAAGAGGTTCTTAGTTCTATACTGCAAATAATGGGTGGATCCATGGAATTACTGCTAGGAAGTGTTCTCTCCTTTGTTCCCTTTTTTCTCAATAGAGGTCTTAATGATTTTCTTTTTGTGAGTACCTGTTACTTCATCTTTAAAGGAAAAGAGGGCATTTTGCAAGTGCCCTGTGGTTTCATGAATATTACAACCACTTTAACATTGTAGATTTTCCAATGATATGATATACAACCTAAGTTTTGGGATAAGCTTTCGTATTTCGGTTTCAGCATATAATGCAAATATCTGGTTCGCCAAGTGGTTTGGAATAGAGTTCGGGGCTGATGATGGTTTGGAGGCATGTTCTGTCAACTAGCCCAACAGTCAGATTCACATCTATACCTACATTGTATATTCATATCACATACTCAAGCCATGGAGGAGTATTTTCTGTATTGCACACCGACAATCCCTATATCTGGGTCCAGCCTAGTTTCTCTTTGGACAGTTCGAATGTACATGTCCCCATTAGCACATTACAAACACTGAGGTCGTGTCGGATATGCAGCTCCTCTTCAAGAGATGTGTTCAACTAGGACATCAACAGGACCTGATCTTTCTCTTCCTATATATTTCTTTAGATATAGGATGCATCTTGTTTACGTGAACAGGGATGGGGAAGGAGGTTTGCATAGTGACCATCACCAAATAGGTCTAAGGAAGGAGTGAGTCATTTCAAAGAAAAAGGAGTATCGGCACTGAAGTTTTAAGTCAAAGTCGGGTTTCATGCAGGATTTTTAGGATTACTGGGGAGGCTTTTGAGACTGCATGCAAAACTTTAGTAAGAAAACAACATTACTTGCATGTATTGAAAAATCACTGTAGGCAATAATGAACACCGGTGCACACTCATACCACTATTACCCATGGGTAAATAGAATTAAAAAATATAGACCTCTTTATTTTCCAATAAAACCTGCTGGAAGGAAAACGCAAATAGGAATGTAATATTTCAAATGTTTGAGCTAGGGATGCTTCTCCCATTTATATCAGTCTGTTTTAGTGAATTTGTGTAAAGTAGTGCTGTGGCTAGCTCCAATCTTGAGCACTCACAACATAGGCACAATGAAGTGCGAGATCTTGTATCTGGTTGTCATTGTTCATTCCTGTAGTTGTAATCAGACACACAAAAGGAAAGGCCCTTCCTAGAAACTTCCTCACCTGAACAATTAAAACTGCAGTCCTACCCCTAACACTTACCATTTACCAAACCTACAGTGCTCAGCAAAAACAAATATTCAACAGCTCCTTTCTAACAAGGCCTTCTTCGAATTTCTAAGCTTAAAGCTGAAGATAACAAAGAAGGGAGGTGAAGGTTCATGCTTTTTGGCAAAAACAAAATAAAATAATCCTCGCTTTATATCCCTTGTGACAAGCCAACATAAAAAATGGTAAAGTTTGTGTTAAATTACCTTAAGTCTGAATTAGGCGAAGTGAAAACACTAGAACGGAGGTGGCGTCGTAATTACGACACCGCTGCACGTAACACCTATATAGCAGCGAGACGGAAGTATCATGCAGGAATAAAATTATCAAATAAATCTCACTATCTACAGGCCATTTCTTTAGCAGGCCAAGAACAAAAAGCAATCTTTAGGATTGTTAAGGATTTCATGAATCCTTCAGCTCTATCGCAAGAGATTCCTCCATCGCAAGATCTCTGTAATGCGATATCTGACTATTTCGATAACAAAATCCTGACCATCACTAAGACCTTTCCATCGGGAATCACTGCATCAATGGACGATGAAGAGATAGTGAAGACGACTTCCCCCCTCCGTCTTGATGAGTTCGCCCCAGTACCCTTGGAGGAAACTGCTAAAGCCATTTTAGCCAGCAAATCGGGTTCCCCTTTTGATCCCTGCCCCCCTCCGGTGTTGCATCATTTAATAGAGATGGTTAATCCTATGATTAACAGTATCATCAATTCCTCTCTAGCAACAGCAAGTATCCCTAACCATTGGAAATTGGCAGCGGTTAAGCCACTCCAAAAAAAGGCCCTAGCCGATCCTACTACCCTTTCCAACCTACACCCGATTTCCTTGTTACCCATTCTATTCAAGCTGACTGAAAAGTTCGTCAATAGTCATCTGACTAACTTTTTGGAGAAGAATAACGTTCTCCACCCCAATCAGTCAGGATTTCGGTCAGAACATTCTACCGAATCAGCCCTGTTATACACCGCTGAAACCTTAAGAGCAGCAATGGATCAAGGAAAACAGGCCGTCCTTATCCTACTTGACCTGTCGGCAGCCTTTGATACCGTGTCCCACAACATCTTATTGGACCGGTTGGCTGCCGCAGGGGTAGGTGGGCAGGTGTTGGCCTGGTGTAGGAATTTCCTTACCGACAGACGCCAAATAACAGTACTAGGCCCATATCAATCTGAGGCTAAAAACGTCAGCTCAGGGGTGCCACAGGGCTCTAGTTTGAGCCCTGTTCTTTTCAACCTATACATGGCACCTCTGATGAATCTGATCGCGTCATTCAGGATCAGTTCTATTTCATACGCTGACGACACCCAACTGATTTTGGTATTGGACAAGGAACGGCCAGGTGCCGAGGAAGATCTTAGGGACTGTCTTGCAGCAACATTTAAATGGATGAATAATAACCATTTAAAGTGCAACGCCGGAAAAACGGAAATACTACCTATAGGGACCAACAATCCTTTCTCCCCTATAGCATGCTGGCCTTTAGATGCTGAAGTGCCACCCAACACAATTGCATCCGCCCGTAATCTGGGCATAAAATTCGACAACCACTTATCCTTCAAACCCCAGGCTGTAGCAGTAGCAGGCATGTGCTTCCAAATCATTAAAGCACTTAGGAAGTTCTTTGATCTTCTCCCTCTTTCGGCGAGGAAAACAGTTGCAGTAGCCTTAATAAACTCTTGGCTGGACTATTGCAATGGACTCTATGTCGGAGCAAATAAAATCGTTCTCCACAAATTGCAGATGGTCCAAAATGCGGCAGCCCGCCTTGTACTGCGTTTGCCCCGTAGATCGTCAGCCTCAGCAGCCTTAAACACTCTACATTGGTTGCCAATAGGGAAGAGAATTCTATTCAAACTTCTCTTAATCACCTTCAGAGAATTCCATCAACATGGCCCAACCTATCTACAAAAGGGGTTCAAAAGATATTATCCAGCGCGTTGTCTAAGATCCGCAAGCCAGAACTTACTCACTACACCTCATTTCAAACTGGCCACAAAGGGTGGCAAATCCATCTTTGTATTGGGAACGAAGGCTTGGAATAAACTTCCCCTCTCCCTGCGGTCTTTCTCCCAAGAAGCTCCCTTCAGGAAGGCATTGAAAACCTGGATCTTCTCTCTGCCTGACGCCTTGTGCAGGACCCTAGTGTAATGTGTGCAGAAATTAGGACATTCTTTTCCCTTTCCAACTCCTCCATCTGAGTTGTGTAAGCGCCAAGATACTCCTTGGAGTGGAAGTAGTGCGGTAGAAATATCCATTACATTACATTACAATTAAGAATTTTTTTTTTAGATGTCTTCAATTAATCAATCAATCAATCAGCCGATTTGTAGAGCCGATCTTGTCACCCGTGAGGGTATCTAGGCGCTGGCAGGCTCCAGGTGATCAACCAAAGAGCAAAGTCTTCAGAGCCTTATGGAACTCCATAAGAGATGGGGAGGTCCGGAGATGTAGGGGTAGTTTGTTCAATGTCTTTACTGCCAGGTAGGAGAAAGAGCGTTCTTCATTCCAGCTTCTTCTGATGCGGAGGGTGTGGGCTAGCAGAGGGAGGCAGAGTAGAGGTGTCGGTGGGCAGGTCTGCAGTTGTGTAGGGTCATACATGCATGGTTCAGGAGCTTGAACTGGCATCTTTTCTGAATAGGGAGCAAGTGGAGTACCCTGAGGTGGGTAGTGATGTGGGTTCTTCTTGGGAGTTTGAGGACAAGTCTAGCTGCAGCATTCTGTATAGTCTGTAGCCTTCGGAGGGGTTGGGCTGTAAACTCTGTGCAGAGAGCATTACAGTAGTCCAGTCAACTTGAGAAGAGGGCCTGGGTGATGGTGTGTCTGGAGCTTTGGAATGATCATTTAAATATCTTGAGAAGGATGAAGAAGCAGGAGGAGGAGAAGGAGTTGATCTGGTCTATCATGGTTAACTTCTTTTCAAGGATGATACCTAAATTTCAGGCGTGGTCCGTCGGAGTTGGCGTCGGTCCAAGCTCCGTGAGCCACCAGGAGACATCCCATGGGGAGCCTTTGTTGCTGAAGATCAGTAATTCTGTCTTGGCCATGTTGAGCTTCAGGGAATTGGCCTTCATCCAGTTGGCAAGGTCTTTCATGTAGTTGTGAAAGTTGGTCTTGGTGGTGTTTTCGGAGCGGGAGATGGTGAGTTGTGTGTCATTGGCATAAGATATAATGTTGGTTTTGATGATGCTGGTAAGTGGTTTTATGTACGTGTTGAAGAGGGTGGGGCTAGGGGAGGATCCCTGTGGTACTCCACAGATTACTTCTTTGGGTTGGAGGTGAATGGTGGTAGGAAGACTTTTTGGGTTCTACCAGTGAGGAAGGAGGCGATCCATCTCAGAAAAGAAGCATTTAATTTTTAAAGCTCTATGACTGCTCTCCGGAAGAGATGATCATGATCATGCCACACGCTAAGCAATGCAATCTCAATTTCAAAGCAGGGACCAATTTATTCTTACTCCTACTGCAAGATTTGTTCAGGAAACCTCTGTACGTCAAAGATTAGCATATTCCAAAGCTGAAACGGTGTACTTGTCTCTTCTGTATCATTCTTCCACTTCATCTCCTCGAAAATTACATTGTTTTCATTAAGTTGTTTGTGCATCAATGTGGTTCCAAAGCTGTATTTCTCTCAGTAGCACCTATTCAGCTTCTCCGCACACAAAAACCAAGTCACCTACTTTGCTGTTAGATTTTTTTAACCAGATCGAGCAGTGAAACATTTCTAAACAATGGATTCTCGTTAAAATTTGGAGCCCTCAGTATGAATACCTTCCAGTTTTTAATTTTCTTCTCTTTTTTCTGGACTTCTCCTGTCCTTTTCTTATTGTCAAAAAGCTATGTGAAAGTAGAAAAGGCATTGGTTCCCGAAAAAATTACACTACAGCAACAAACGTATAGCCTCCTTCATTACAGAACTGTGCAAAGACCAGGTATTTGGTTCAGATAACCAACGACTGTTTGAGTGTGGAACAAAACAACCTCTAGAACCAGACTTCTGCAATGATTTACGAGGTTTTAAAAACCCTCCCCGAACTCAGAAAAATAAACGAGGATGGGTCCCGTATGCCTAGTCTTTTAATACCGGTACCTGGTACTATAAAACTTACAGAGCTTAAATGGTGCTGAAATGAAAAAGTGATTATACAATTCTGACTTTATTTTATTCACATTATGCCTTGATTGTTGGTATTGTTGTACTTAGAATGAAAGTCCTGCCTCTGCAATGGTGCAACAGCATAATTCCATGCACAATACCACAATCCTTTTACACTGTAAAAAGTGCTAAGTTGATGAGAATTATTTTCAGCATAACCCGACACCAGGATCCAGGAACAAAACAACCAAAGACATGGCACCAGTACACATGAAACAGATTGACCAGAATACACTACTGTTTTGGAAGAGGTGCCAACCACATACGCTGCACCTCCTGATTCCTGGGCATGACAGTTCTTTATGCATCTTAGGGGGCACAAAAATAATTTTTCTAAAAGGTCACCTGTATCCTTTGTGATCAATATTGCAAAGAGGGCACACCAATCTGTAGTCATTTGCAATAACTGGAATGATAAATTCTATGCAATGCATCTTATATTTCAAGAGCAGAGTTCCAAAGGAGATGGCAAGCTGAAGAGGAGGAAGATGGCATGGCTACAGAAACTTCTGAGAGCAAGATGGAGTCTGATCCATGGCTCCAAATATTTGGTATCTACTTTATTAATTTTCTCAGGGGAGCAAAATCGTCATATCATCTCCACTCTCCTAAATGGACACATGAGGAAAACACCACAGATGCTTTCAGCCAGATTTCACAGTATAATTGCAAGAGAGAGGGACGCTCCAGAGGGACAGTGTTTCACCATCCTAGGGCTGAGCTCAGTCCGACATAAGGGCCAAGCGCATGAGGTTGCCATCCCTCTGGGAGCAACTGTAAAGGCACCGAGAGAGTGGAGAAAGGGTGGAAAAGCCGACAGGCCCGAGGGCCTATTTAACCCTTTGGCTGGCGGCGGTGACTACCGCCCTCAATCCCAGGACAGGTGCGCACTCACTCCATCGGCCAGGGTGAGTAACAGGAATCTGAAAGGCCTGAACCATGCAAAGCTAGATAAATGTGCCTACTCCAAAACGCAGGCGGACCCTGAGGATAAGGAAAGCCAGCCTGCGCCCAGTGTGGGAATAATTCTCCGCCACAAGAAGTAACCCTACAAGACATTATAGCTGCTCTGACCAAGGTAGGCACACACATTGGGGCCCTCGCAGTAGAAGTTTTCCTGATCCGAGCAGACTTTAACAAAATGTCCACTGAATAATGGAGGTGGAGGGAACCACGACAACTCTATTGTCGGACACGACCACTCTGAAAAAACAAGTGAACCAACTCATGGCAGACAACAAGCTGATGGCCGCGAAGCTGGAAGACCAAGAAGGGCGATCACAGAGGAACAACGAACAGGTGGCCCAGCCCTTGATCTCTTTGTTGAAGATCTCAGCGCTAATCACCTCCAACCGCTAGGCCTATCCAACTACTTCTCCGTTGAGAGGGTGCACCATGTCCCCGGAGGAAGTTTGACACCGGGAGCACCTCCATGCCCCATTCTGGCCCACATATTCAACTTTTGAGACAGAGACGTAATACTGCAAGCCGCACGTACTGCTCCCCCGATACGCATTAATAATGCTACAATCGCCATTTTCTTCGGACTACACAGCAGCAGTTTCTAGGCAGCGTCGAGGATTTCTCGACGTGAAGAAGACCCTGCTCGAACGCGGAATCAAATATTCCATGATGTTCCCGGCGAAGTTAAGCGTGGAAGCAGAGGGGAAAACATGGTTCTTCCTGTAGCTAGAAGACGTGCAGGAAAGGCTAGAGGGATGGCGAAAGGCCACATGATCAGGAAGAACTGGAGGACTCGAGGCACATCGCGGAGAACACGTGATGAGAGCAGAGCAAGAGTGAGAGAGCCTACTAGATTACGCCCGGCATTGAAGCAGAACTGTGATGATGCATTTTAAAGGGAGGCAACCAGCTGGACCCTATTGACCTCTTGCACACCGAGGCCACCCTGGCACCGATTGGCTGGACCGAAGATATGATCCCCTGAACTGACCATAGACCACAGGAGGACTGTGGTGCCCAACTAAGGAGACTAACGGAAATTGCCGCTGAGACCTATCCTCCTTGGAACGATGATCCTAACTATATATCTGATAGACGGGGAAGCCGCATTCAATGAAGACGCTTGGGGGTTCTGATGGACAGCGGACGCTAACTCTCAACCCAAGTTATGGTAACGGGGATGGGTATCGAGCACTCTGGACAGTTGGGGTGGCGGGTAGTTGTAATTCCGTCAAGCAGGGAGGCAGGGAGGGGGGTGGAGGGAGTGGGACTGTAAATATGGTTATGTTTTTTCTTGATTTCAGTTTCCACAGGGGCACTTTTATATAAGACGTTCTCAAATGTTGCACTCCAGGTACATTGCAGGCACGACTCCATGACAACGCAAACCCACAACGGCAGTAATGACATTGCAGCACCCGCAAGAGCCCAACTCACAGACGTTCTCCATGTCACAAGTGACTCCCCTATCGATAATTACATGGAATGTGCGTGGCCTGGGGAACAAAATAAAGAGATTTTTACAGTGTTTAAAACGGTATTCACTGACGGTGGCCCAGCTGCAAGAGACGCATCTAACCGGCACCACTTGCAAAGCACTAGATAGGTGGGGGTTCAAGATGGTAGTACATTCTAAGTTTTCATCTGGCTCAAGGGGAGTAGGTATATTGGTCCGAAAGCAGTCACCACTAATAATACACCAGACGAAGTCGGACGACTACGGCTTCTTCGCAGCTCTTGTTGGTCAATGGGAGGGGCGTTCTATCAATATAGTATGAGCCTACATTCCACCAGCCCTTCACACAGTGACACTCCCAGCATTTAGTGATTTCTTGCTTACTCTTCCGGAGAGGGAAATACTAATTGGGGGAGACTTTAACATCACGATTGATGGGACCCTAGACCGACACCCCGCAAAGATACAGACAACTGGCGTCACCCATATGGGGTGCTTTTTAGACGCATTTGAACTCACCGATGTCTGGAGATACCGCCACCCCAAAACACGGCAATTCACTTTCCACTCCGGAGTTCGTAATAGTCTTTCCAGAATAGACTATTTCCTTGCATCATCAGACAGTCTGAGAAACGTGGCAAATTTTGAAATCCGTCCCAGGGGCATATCGGATCACTCCCCAATATTGTTAACATACGAGTGTCACCACAGGGTGAGGCAGAGTGTCTATCCCATATACCCTGGGTACTTGCATGTTCCCAAGATCTTGAAAGAAATCACCACAATGGCACAACACTATTTCCAAGAAAACGTCACATTGGTTCGCTATCCAACCATTCTGTGGGAGGCCTATAAAGCTGTTATTAGAGGGAAGGCCATTGCTTCTATTACAGGCGGTAAACACGAAAAACAGCAAGAACTAAACACTATAGAATTAGATCTACATGATGCCGATGACCAATACACATGCAAACCATCTCCAGCCACAGCCCAGTGTCTGCGTCTTAAACAACAAGAACACAGAGAATACCTCAAGGAAGTGACTAGGTCACAAATGAGGGCCACACAACATAAGGAGTACGAGACCGGCGATAAGGCTGGGAAACTCCTGGCATGGCTCAACAAAAGGGAGCAAGGGAAGAAATGGATAGCACAAATCCGAACACAGGATGGTCTCGTAGTAGCTGACCCGCAGACAATAGTACACACATTGATGCACCACTTTCAGCAGGTTTACACGTCATTGTCCACCATGACTAAGGAAGAAGCACAGATAACATACAAGATATCAATATGCCCCAGCTCACATCGGAGACGGCTCTCGCGCTCGAAAGCCGACCTTACGGCTGAGGAAATACAGGTGGTGATCAGATCTTTGCAATCAGGGAGGGCGTTGGGCCCCAATGGTGTACCCATTGAACTTGATAAAAAGACGGCTGGGACAATAGCCCCACATCTGTTAAATATGTACTGTGATAGTCTACAGTCAGGAGAACTTCCACTAGATCAGCGGATGGCTACCATTATAGTGATCTCAAAACCCAGAAAGCCCCCTGAAGAATGTGCCTCATACCTCCCCATATATTTAATTAACGCAGAGGCTAAAATCCTCACTTAACTCCTTGTGATAAGACTTACTCCACATCTTACGACCCTGATACACCCGGATTTGTCGCGATTCATGCCGGGCAGAAACACAGCTCTTAATTTGAGACGCCTGCATGGGGTGATGGCCTGTATGCCGTATATACAGGAGCCAGCCGTTATCCTTTCTTTAGACGCCCGAATGGCGTTCGATATGGTGGAATGGCCCTTCCTATTTGCAGTGCTTACTCACCTAGGCTTAGGCCCTAAATTGTGCGCATGTATACGCCTACTGTATACTAAACCAATGGCATGTTACGGCAAACGGTCATCTCTCTAAAGACTTTCTACTGACACGTGGGACGCGCCAAGGCTGCCCACTATCACCGCTATTGTTTGCTCTTGTGCTGGAACCACTGGCGGCGTGGTTTAGATGAGAACCGATGATTCGTGGGATTAGGTGGGCGGAAGGATGGGAGGACCGCATTTCATTATATGCGGATGATGTTTTCTTATATTTGGCCTCCCCTAAGCCCTACCTTGTGGTGCTTCTAAATATTTGTGAACTTTTTGGTCGGGCATCCGGTTATACCATAAATTGGTCCAAATCGATCCTATTTGTGCTTCATGGCCCGAAGTCGCAACTCCCCAGAGACTGTCCGCTACAGATTGCTGAGGACACATTCAAATACTTAGGTATTCACCTAACAGCTAATTAGGACGAATTCTTTAAAAAGAACCTAATGCCTACCCTAGAGCGTTTTAAAAGGGCTGCGTTACACTGGGGCACTTTACTGTTGACATTGCTGGGAAAAGCAGCGCTTTTTAAAATGATGGTGCTCCCTCGATTCCTGTACGCATTAGAAAACACACCATTCCCAGTGCCGCCAGACTACTTCAAGGCGATAGCGGCAGCGTCTACAGTCTGCTCTGGGGAGGCAAACCGGCACGCATAGCGCAGAACAAATTAGTTAGGGGGTGGTATGACGGCGGAATAGCTCTTCCAAGCATACAATTGTACTACTGGGCAGCTCAGTTAAAAATCATCAATCAGTGGATTCATGCCCCGCAAACAGATCCCGCGTTCAAAGCAGATAGACATGGGTTGGGAAAAGAGGGACTTATGTCCGCACTTCACAACAAAAAACGGCCCCCTTCGCTAATCGGACCTACAATCCATACAGTCAACATAAGGCATGCGGCACACGCTAAATTGGGCTGCAAGGAGTTATAACCCAACTTACTAAGCTTTGGGATACACGGCGGCTTGGGTGACTCAAGAACAGTAAAGGATTTGCCCAATGGGATGCGATCGGCATCTCCACGGTGGGTAATCTGTGGAATAAAGGGGAGGTGATCGCTTTTTTACGTCTGCAAGGACAGTTTGACCTAGCACCCTCGGAAATATTCCGATATCTGCAGCTCAAACATGCACTGCAAGCAGCCTTACCACCTGGCACTGAGGTACCGGAGGTTACTCCCCTAAAAGATAGGCTGTTGACTGACTACATGCATAAAAAGGCCACTTCCTTCACCTACCGAAAGCTAGTTAACAACTAACCTGATCCTACTGCGGAAAAATGGACCCGAGATGTAGGGGGACATTGATTGGCAGGAGGCGCTAGCGTCCCCACGTAAGGTAGGAATACCCTCGAAGCTCAGATTAGTACAACTCAAAATACTACATCGCACCTATTACACTAGACCAACCCTCTGCAAATTAGGGGCAATCCAGCACCCATTCTGCCTTCAAAAGTGTGGAGAGGAGGGTACATTTTATCACACCATATGGCTGTGTCCGAAGATTGAAGCATACTGGGTAAAAGTGATGAGAACGATATCCCAAACGGAGGAGGTGTCACTGGTGCCCGAGCCCAAGAGGTGCTTGTTGAATGTCTGGGAGTCGAATGACCTTACTCACCCAGCACAGGATTGGTCTGCATTGGGGATAATGATTGCAAAGCATAATATTGCCCAAAAATGGGATTCGGAAGAGTCACTGACGCTTGCCACATGGTGCAAAGACATGGACGCTGCTATGGTTGCCGAAAAAGCAGTGATCGTTAATCGAGGCTGTCCTCGAAAGTTGAATAGCATATGGGGGGCTTAGAATAAATTTAGGGGGTACATCTGTGAACCACCAAGGGTGCAGACAGATGAGGTATCTGATGAGGAGCGCGGAGGGACGTTGCGAGATTAATACATGGAATGATGCTGTGCCTTTTGTATTGTGGATATTAATGGGGTATAAAATGTCAAAGGAATGTGTAACAATGAACTGCAATGTATGTATGTGCTTGTTGATTAGATTTTGCCCTGATTCAAATAAAAAAGTTTTATTTAAAAAAAAAAAGTACTGTTCAAAGCCTCTTTAAATAAAAAATAAATAAAACTTTAAAGTACAAAAATAAAACTGTCACACAGAGGAAGAAACAAAAAAAAGGTTACATTAAAAAATAAAACAATTAAAAGCCTATTGAAAAAGAAGCCTGGCAAATATAAAACATTAAAAAGTTCTATATAAGAATTAAAGCACAAAGTGTAAATGTGTTTATTGACTGCCTGTGGCAGTTTGGCCAGAGGGCCTAGCCAAAGGCCAAACCCTGTGATCAACCATTGCTGCTCACGGCTCTCAGTCATGTGCAGCAGGGGTTGGCTGCTCTCGAAAGGTTGAGTGTAGGGCCTAAGCCAGGCTCTTTAATCAAAACATGTGCAGTGAGGGCACAGGCCTGGATGCGCACAACCTTCGTGCAGACAACCCTTGACCCTGTGGCCTACCCCCACTGCACACTATCAAAGGTAGTGCACAGCGGGGTTTGCATGCCCACAGTGGGCTAGTTGAAGAGCATGGCGAAAGTACAGGCCCTGTGCCCAATCCCCGCCTCACATGGCCAAAGGAGTTTAGGTGCAAGGAACACACAAACAGTGATGGGTGAAACCTGCTATAAGTCTAACCACTGACAATCGCTCAGGTAGCATTCTAGCCTATTGTTCTTTTGCCCACCATGCCACCTCAGAACAGCACCAGCCATATGCAAATCAATCTTGACCCTGCTTCAATAGAAACACTCTAGATCGAACTGCCAAGCTAGGTCCTCTCTGAACCAGAACACGACCGGTTTTGCCCTGATTGGAGCTCTTCAGTCGGGTGTTACTTAGTTCCAGAGGTACAGTGAGCAAGGGACCCACATCTAGGCATTCTCTTGGCCACTTAGTGTGGTGCATCAAACACACAAAAGTTGATGAGAGGATGCTTGTAATAGGTCTAAGCACTGGCAAATTCCAAACCATAGTTCTTTTGCCCACAATGCCACCTCAAATTGGACCCAGCCAAAGGCAAATCAGTCTTGACCCTGCTCCAATAGGAAAAGTCCAGCCCAAATTGCTCAATGCAGACTAGTACTTTTCATTACAGTATGCATTACTACCCCATGGATTACCCTTACGGAAAATATAAAGAAAACACACTTTTTCTACCAAAGAGCAGATGAACTCTTTGGAGGAAGAAGTTCATGTAGTTCTTTCTAACATACAAATCAGAAGGAAAACACATTGCATATTGTCTGAATCTTACCATTAACGTTCTGGCCACATTACAGCCGAGTGTGCCAGCTCCTAGAAGCAGACATTTAGTTGATACTATTTTTTCCAAATCTAAAGTAGGTACTAGTCTCCAGCGCATCAATTTCAGATTAAGGTCCACAGACGACTCTGCTAACCTGAGAACAAAAATAAGGAAAGGAAAATAAATAGACGTTGAATTCTTTGTACTCTCCGTTTAATAAAGTCATTACAGCTACATCACCCCTTGTTATTTGCGAATAGTTTGTTGTTTTTAATTTCCCCACTGTCTCTATTGTTTGCAATCTAGAAGAACGTGTTCATGAAACCTCGTCGTGGGCAACTGGTTATTTATGACATGTTTAGGATTTCAGTAATATTGTATTAAATTAACTATTATTGTAATTATGTTGATTTCATGTTTAATCCTAGTGATCTGTAGATGTACCCCAGTTCAAGGGCCTTTCAAAAATCAATGCATCTAAGACATTCAGATAAGTTAACCATATTATGTATTAGGCATGTGTATAAAAGCACATTTTATTGATGCTACCGCTTCATTAATACTTAAATATTATTTTTTAATTCGCTTTGTGTTCTTCAGACAAATAACCTAAATCCTGGAAAGTACAGCATATTTTGAGTCTCATTAGGTTTTATTAAGTGTTGCGGTATTTTCAATTACGTTTGATTGTGCGACAGGTTTCTTAAATTCCTGCCCACAATAATTACACCAGGCAAAAACAGAGCTTCAGTAGAGTGCAGTAATATTTTTTAAAAGAAATGTTACTTTTTCATTGGCATCACAAAATACAAAGAAGGTGTAAACACTCACAGAATACAAAATGCTCTAACAATAACAGGGCAGAATACAGATCCCGGGAGTCTTGCATGTAACTACGAAAAGCGCATTTACCAAAGTGTCCCCCGGAAGTAAAACCGCATATTCAGAAAGGAGGGTGAAGAGGGAGGAAGGAAGCAGTAGCTCTCTGAAAAGGAGGCTACTATTGAGTCTGTAAAAACTAATGTAGCATATAATTAAATATCATGAAAACTGTGGGTCCAATATGAAACAGTCACCAAGACTGGACTAGAATAATGTTCAAAGTAGTGCTTGTAGCCTTGTAATTCACTGCAGATGTATTGTGATAGTGTCAGCAGCCTGACAAGCAGTTAACAGCCGGCCCTGTAGCCTACGTTTGATCTTTTACTGAGATGTCATGCGCATCAGTTCAGTTAGCCAATCAGAGAGTCTCTGTGAGTCTCCTCCTATGCCTACGGATGCGTAATTTGGAACAGTCAAGGTTCGTCACATCACTAATGTTGGACTATACGCCTGGATAAGGTCCTCTTCTACACTGCATAGCCTTTCCTTATCCCAGAGAACCCCACAAAAGGCTGATCATCCAACCGATGGTCTTTGAAGCAATCAATGCTTAAGGCTCAGTACTCTTTTGGGATGCCAAACAATGGAATTTCTCCTCATTTTTTGATGAGCAAGTTGAGGCAAAGAACATCGGAAGTGTGATAGACTGATGTCAAAGGGAGTCACAAAGTTTGGTAGAAAGGCACTCTAGTCCTGAAAGATGGTGGCATAGGGCGGCTGTACTAAAAGAGCTTGAAGCTCACTCACACAATGAGTTTAGGTGATTGAGAGGAAAAAGACAGTTGTCGGGGTCAGGAGATGTAAGGGGTAGCTATGTAACGGCTTGAATGGGGTACACAAGAAAAGTAAGGACCAAAATAGGGTCCCACTGAAGCGTCACAAAAGGCTTTGGTGGAAAACTGTTAACCAAACCTTACAACGTGTGATTCAACCAAAGCTGATTTGTCTAGTTAAACGCCAAAAGGGCTGAAAGGTAACATTTAACAATGCCCATTGAAAGTTCTTAATGGACCAGAGGCAGTACAAACAGTAGCACATTTGACAGTTTGGCCTGCAACAAGTCTGTGTTAAGGGTGGCATGCCAAGCCACTATCTTGTCCCATCATCTGATGAGAATACATTTTGTAGAAGGACACTTGGCCAAAAGGGTGACTTCTGCTACTTGGGATGGGAACTTGAATGCAGTCAACTGCTGCCACTCAATCTCCTTGCATAGAGATGTAAATTAGGCAGGTCCCTGCCCTGCTGCTTTTACAGGAGATCCTCGCGAAACAGCAGCCTGATTGGAGGACAGATGCTCATAACCAGACAGTTCGGATGCCACACTCTACTTGCCCAATTCAGACCCACTAAGATGACTTGGGCCCTGTCATCCCTGATCTTATTCAGAATTCGAGGCAAGAGAGGCAGTGGCAGGAAGGCATACTGGATTCCTGTGCTCCACTCTAAGTGGAATGTGACTCAGATAGAGAGCCTTTTTGGGAACTCCATCGAGCAAAAGCATTGATACTTCTAGTTCTATGCAGTGGCATACAGATCAATGCAGAGTTCTCCCCATTGCTTGAAGATGCCCTCCACCGCCTCCGGTTATAGCTGCCATTTGTCATTCTCTAGACCTCGCAGTTTGAGTTAGTCTGCACTGGTGTTTAAAGATCCCACCAGATGGAGTTCGCTTAAGAAAGTGACCTGACGTTTCAGCCACTTCTAGAAGTGCAGGGTCGCCTGGCACAGGCTCCAGGACTCACCCCACAATGCTTGTTGCAATAGCACATGCTGATGGTTTTGTATGCGAGGACCTGAACCAACACCACCATGACCCCTGCCATTGATGGAAAGCAGGAATGCTTTTAATGGCAAGCGAATGGGCCGCAAGCGAATGGGCCGCAACTCCAGTAAGTTGATGAGAAGGGAGGTCTCTGCCAGAGTCAGGAGTCCTCTGATCTCCACCTCTCCCACATAACCTCACCAATCCAGTAGTGACTCATTTGTCACCACTGGGTGGGTGTTGGACTTGGCCCTTTTTTGAAGGGTCATCCCTGAACTTTTTGCCTTCCTCATGTATTTTATCTGACCTGTTTTTGTTGGTTTTATGACTCTGGGCACTTTACCACTGCTGATCAGTGCTAAAGTGCATATGCTCTCCCTATAGTAAATTAATGTAGGGATTAGGGATTCCATGATTGGCAGGTTTGGTTTACCTGTCAGAACCTTATACAGTGCACCAGGAGAGCCCAGGGCTAGTAATCCAAATGCTGCTAGTAGGCTTGCAATACTGGTTTGCCACCCACAGAACCGGCCTGTAAAAGTGTGTCTAAGGCCTGCCATTGCAGAGCCTGTGTGCAGTCTGGTGCTGCCATGCTGACTGGGCAAGTGCACCCACTTGCCAGTCCCTAAACCTTCCCTTTTCTTCATATCACACACCCCTATGGTAGGCCCAAGGGCAGGGTGCATTGTAAGTATATGGTAGGACATGCCCTGGTGTGTGTGGCATGTCCTAATAGTGAATTACAGCCATTTTCGTTTTCCACTATTGCAAGGCTACCTGTTCTCCATAGGCCAGAATGGGCAAATAGATTATTACATCTTATAATCCTAACTGACTCGGGGAACATGGTTGAAATTCGAGTTTAGTTTGCCTGAACTCAGAATGATAAAATACATCTTTTAGTGAAGTTGATTTTAACATTCTGTGTTTGAAAATACCACTTTTAAAAAATAGTTTTTTTTGTCTATCTATCCAAGCCTGCCTCTGCTAGGTTGCGTATTCCTTGTCTGAAGTTTGAGTGACAGGGCTGGGGGATTCCTGGAGACAAGATGAGTCAGCCCAGTGGTGAATAGAGAGATCTGCATCTAGATGGGAGGGAGGAGTTGCCCATGGGACCTGAATAGGGAGGTGCCTCCCCTCCACAATGCTGGCTCCAACTCCTGTGGGTTGTCTGATGTTTCTGCCTTGCACTGTGAAAAGAAGGAAGGAGTCATGTCAACAGAGTGCTCCAGAACGGGTTTGGACTGGGCAAAGGTCCCTCTGCCCTCAGAGGACAAAGGATTTTGGGGTATAAGTATTGGGACCCTGATCCCAAGAATGTATATCACTTTTGGACAAACAAGAAGAAACCTTTGCTGAAGAGTGGAACCAGAGAGACTGAGGAGAGACGTCGCAGCAGACACCGTCGCATCACCGAGAAGCGTGTCGCATCAAGGAGAAAGCGCCATCTTTATTTTTTTGCACAGGATCTTCATCCCTGCAACATTTTAGTTGTAGAAGCGTGACGCATCATAAGGTACATTGAATCAAAGGGTCGCATTTTAAAAATTAAACAGAACTAAGCTAAAACTACCATTTTAAGTACTGTATTGTGGATTTTTGTCATTTGTGGTCTTGTGATAAGTCTATATAAATAATACTTATTTTTAATATAAAACTTGTGTGGTGTCCATCTGTAGTATTGTCACTTGATTACTGTATGTGTTCACAAATACTTTACACACTGCCTCTGAGATAATCCTGTCTGCTCGTGCCAAGCTATCAAGGGGGTGAGCAGGGGTTATTTTAGGAGTGTACCCCCTTACCCTGACTAGAGGCAAGAGTCCCTACCTGTGCCAACTAGAGACCCCCAAATCAACAGTGGGGAAGGTACGGAGGAGGAGCTTCGCGGGCAAGCAAGATGGCCGCGTAAGCTCGGAGCTCCGCAGACCCTCCGATCCTCCACACTTATCCTGGAAGAAATCCTGGTCCACGGTGGTGGATTCCAAATGGCGAGTGGTTGTAGACCCGGGATCCGCTTTCCGTTCCCGAATCCGACATTCCTTGGCGAAGCTACGTCGAGTTGAACTTTGTGCCAGAGATGCACCATTGTCCTGCAGATGGCCGACGGTCGAACCGACGCAGAGCATGATCGATATGCTGAGTGAGCGCCTTCAGACCTGCTGGCGGAGTTAACGTAGCCACGGAGTTGCTGGCTGTTGACTAGGCATTCGGGGAGGCTCCGCTCCGCGCCTGTTTGAGCGCTTACAGCGACATCGGACTGCTATCCTTTGTTCTGCCCGGACCCAACATGGCTGGCAGGGGTGATCCCGACAGGACGGCGAACCGGGCCAGCAGGAAGACGGTCCAACCCCAGACCAACAAGATCGACCAGTACGCCCAGCAAAGGACCTCGCCCACTGTTGTCTCTCAATCTAAGGACTCCCCACGGGCGGGCTCGCCCGAAGGGTCGGAGCCCACTCTCCGTGACATCATGGGGGCTATCGCTGGCATCAGGACTGAGATGCACAAACAACACGAGGTCCTGGCACATAAGGTGGACACCCTGGCCATTGATCTCAATTTGATCAGGGCCGACCTGGGCAAAACGAACGATCGAGTGAAATCTCTCGATATCAAAACTTCCAGCCTCGCGACCGATGTCTCGGACCTGCAAACGGAGGTCTGTACCTTACGGTCGGTTAATAATCTGTTCTCAAGGCAGCTGGAGGACTTCGAGGGACGTGCCAGGCGGCAGAATGTGTGCATTATTGGGGTACCGGAGGGTGCGGAGGAAGCGTCCGTTGACCTCTTTGTCGAGGACTTGGTCAAGACTCATCTGGCTCCAACAGGCCTCAGTCATTTCTTCTCGGTGGAGCGGGCACATAGAATACCGGGCGGCCCTCCGAAGACGGACGTCGCACCGAGACCCATCATCGCCCGTTTATTCAACTTCAGAGATCGAGATGCGATCCTTCAGGCTTCGAGGCGACATGGGCCTCTCAAGTTCCAAAACTCAGACGTGAACTTCTACCCGGACTTCACCAGGGCTGTTCAGAGACAGCGCCAAAGTTTTGCGGGGGTGAAGCGGCGCCTCAGAGACTTGGGGCTGAAATACTCTATGTTATTCCCCGCTAAACTGCGCATTGAACGTGATGGCCGCGCCCTGTTCTTTGATATGCCTGAGTCTGCGAGTGACTGGCTGGACACTTTGCCGCACCGGCGCGAGGAGCAGGATGAACATTCTGGAGGTGCCTCTGGTGGCTTCGATCCTCAGGAATAGTACTTCTTGCACTACCCTTGTCGGTTGGTGTGACCGTTGACTATGACCTATAATGCTAAACTGTTGCACTTTATTGGTTATATCCTATTTTCTCATGGACGGTGGCAGGGGGGGACTGCGAGGGTTCCTTACTCCTCTAGGGTCTTTTTGTAGTTTAGTTTATGGGGCGACAGGCACACTGCTGGTTGGGGGGGCTTTCTAGTCTGCTGCAGGGGTGCAGGGTGGGGGGGTGGTGTGGGGGTTGGTTCTGTGTGTTTTCCTTGCTTCTTTCTTCTTTCTCTTAGGCAATGGGTCACATGCTCTGCTTTGTTTCATGTATCGGTGAGGCCTCTGGGGGCTTGCGAGGGTTTGGGATACGACGATGGGGGGTAGGAAATTGAAAGTTCTTTGTTGGAATGTCAATGGCTTGGGTGATCGTATTAAGAGAGGGGTGGTATTGCAACTGTTCAAAAGACATATGCCTGATGTTATTCTTTTGCAGGAGACACACTTGGTGGGGAATACATGCCGAGCGCTCAACAGGAAGGGTTTCAAGATGGTGGCACATTCGGGGTTCTCTTCGGGGTCCCGGGGGGCGGGTGTTATGATGCGCACGTCTCTCCCTTTTGAGATTAACTCCACTGTGGTGGACGAGAGGGGGAGGTATGCAGCCGTCGCAGGGCGGTGGGAAGGGTGTGTCTTATTATTATTATTATTATTCTGAGTTTTATATAGCGCCTGGTTACCAGAAAGGCGTCCCAGCGCTCACCAGGGAATGAAACTACAGAGTACTGCGGGGGTTTAAGCAGAAAACAGAAAAGTTTTTAAAAGTTTTTAAAAGTCTTGACTCTGGTTTCGGTTTATGTTCCCCCGGGGCTGCAAAACAACACTTTTCAGGACCTTGGTAGCGCCATTTTGGATCTGCCAGCTGGGTTGCTTATTGTAGGGGGTGACTTTAACTCGGTTTGCTCCGGGTCCTTGGACAGACATCCGCCTAGGGACCTCCGTAGCTCGCAACTGTGGCTTCCCACTTTCCTTGATACCATGGGGTTGGTCGACTGCTGGAGACTCCTACACCCCACCCAAAGCCAATACTCTTTTCATTCTGGCGCACATGGTAGCCTCTCGAGGATTGATTATGTTCTAGCCTTGGCTGCTCATGCACCGGCGATCTCTGAGGCCCGCTTCTTGGCGAGGGGCATCTCGGACCACTCCCCATTGTGGGTTTCATTCGATTTTAACATCGTTGTTACGGACCGACCGGTGGTGGTCAATCTGTGGTACTTTCGAAACCCAAAGACGCGTGGTCTTCTGGCCAAGGCTATCGAGCTCTATTTTACCGAGAACATCGGATCCGTTGCATCGGCGGCTACCTTATGGGAGGCGTTTAAAACGGTCTTGCGGGGTGAGGCATTTGCCCTCATAGCGGAAGCTCGCAGGGACAGAGACGCCGACATGGTGCGCATCGAGGCGGAGATTATGGAATTGGACTCTCAACTGGAGGTGAGTCCCGTGCCCGAGCTGCTACATAATCTCTCCCTTAAGCAATCGGAGTATCGAGACCTTGCCACCGGCGCTGCTCTCGTTATGGGTAGGGAGCAGCAGGGTCGGATTTACGATGTTGGTGACAAGGCGGGCAAGCTATTAGCTTGGCTCGATAAGAAAGAGAGGGCCAGCCGAGTCGTCCCGGAGATACTGGGAGACGACGGTTTGTTGGTTACCGACCCGAGCGCAATCGCTGAGTCATTCTTGGAATACTTTCAGGGTGTTTACTCCTCTGTTTCGGACCGGTCTGAGGCCGACTCGAGTGCTCTCCTGTTGGAGATCGATCTCCCGTGCCTGTCTGAGGCGGATCGTGACGATCTGGACAGGGACGTCACTGCGGACGAGGTTGCGCTCGCAATTCGCACTCTGAGGTCTGGCAAGGCGCCTGGTCCTAATGGTATTCCGGTAGAGCTGTACAAAATCAAACCGGATGTGGTTTCCCCGCACCTGCTGAACATGTTCTTGGATGTTACACAAAAGGGGGGTTGAACCCATGTAGTCACGGGGACCTGGGTGCTATGTAGTAAATATAAAGGGGGTCCCCGTAAGGATAGTATATTGTAAGGGACATACACTGAAGTGGAATTACCAAAGGAACAATTAGACAAACGTAAGTGAGAATTTAATAATTGGTATACAAAATTTATTACCAAAAAAACAGTGTGATTGCTGGTAACAATTAATGAATCAACTTGTGCGAATTGACAAGCCCCAAGAGAAGGAAGGGAGGGTAGTGCTCAGGGAGGTGAAAAAGAATATGGAATGTTGACACAGTGTTAAGAAGGATAACATCCAAATTCAATGATAGTACAAATCAATTACAATGCAAATACCAAAAAATTAAGGCAAAATTCCAAACATAGCCAATAAAACATATTCAACGGTCACATCTAATTGCTTGATGGATCGGGGGTGTGCCGGAATCTCAAGAAGGGAAAAGTCGACGTTTCGACCCCTATTGATAGGCTAATTAAAGTCCTTAAGCGGGGTCTTCATCAGGACGTCATATTGGAGAGGGGGGGCAGATCATAGGAAGGGAAGCCAAGAGATTTGTGCCGATCGTATCGCCCCATTTCTCTATTAAACGCGGAGCCTAAGATTCTAGCCAAAATGCTCGCTAATCGTCTGATTGGCGTCGTCGGCGACTTAGTGCACCCGGACCAGTCGGGCTTTATTCCACACCGCAACACTGCTCTTAACCTTCGTAGACTTCACGGTGTCCTGGCCAGGGCCCATACACTTGAGGAGCCGGCTGTCCTGGCGTCTTTGGACGCCACGATGGCTTTCGACTCCCTTGAGTGGAGTTACCTGTGGGCAGTGTTGGTGAAGCTCGGTTTTGGCCCGTGGGGGTGGGTCAAACTCCTTTATGCTGGCCCCCTGGCTAATGTAGCGGTCAATGGTCGAGTCTCAGCATCCTTTGTTCTTCAGAGGGGCACCAGGCAGGGCTGCCCCCTGTCGCCCCTCCTGTTTGCACTCGCTCTGGAACTGTTGGCGGCCTGGTTACGCAGCCACCCCGACCTACATGGTATCCGGTGGTCCCCTGACTTCGAGGACCGAGTGTCACTGTATGCAGATGACATTCTTCTGTACCTCACTTCCCCCTGCAGGTCCCTCATTGTGGCCTGCGACGTGTTGCGACTTTTCGGTCAATACTCCGGTCTAGTAATTAACTGGTCCAAGTCACATTTGTACGTCCTAAAAGGGGGAACACCACGCCTTCCGAGAGGTTGCGGCATACAGGTGGCGAGCCAAGGCTTCAAATATTTGGGGATATACATCTCCACTAACTCCAAAGTACGCTATGAGCGCAACTTGCTTCCCCCTCTTCTCCGCCTTCGGCGAGACGTGGAGGGGTGGCGTAAACTCCCGCTCTCTCTGCTTGGGCGCGCGGCGTTATTCAAAATGATGTCCTTGCCCAGGTTCCTGTACGCCCTACAAAACACTCAAGACCCAGTACCAGCCCGATACTTCAGTGAGATCGAGAGCTTACAACGCGCCCTACTCTGGGATGGTCGCCCTCGCATCGATATCACGAAGCTTACGCTACCGTGGTACGATGGGGGAATAGCGTTGCCTGATGTGCGGAGGTATTACTGGGCATCCCAGTTGGCAGCTATTAACCATGGCCTCTACGGTCCTGTGGACAATCCTGGGTATGCTATGGACCGGTGGCTTCTGGGCGGCGGGAAATATCATAGGGCGCTCTACACGAGGTCTCTTGACAAACGGATGTCTGGTCCAACGAAAACCGGCGTACATATTTGGAGGACTATTACAAAGGCGCAGGAATGGAACGGTAGGCTAACGAGGATGACCCCACTCTATGACTCGGAGATACTGGGTAGATTGTGGCATACTAAAGGCTTTGATAAGTGGGACCTGATTGGCATCTCTAGGGTGGAGGACATGTTGCTGCGTGGCGAGGTAAAATCTTTCGCCCAGTTACAGGCAGTTTCAGCTGGGCGGAACGGAATTTTTCCGGTATGCTCAGCTGCGGCACGCACTATTGTCCGCCATGCCGGAGGGTGAGGCGATTCCCGACAGTTCTCCCTTAGAGGACAGGGTACTGGATGGCCATATGCCAGACAGTGCCATTTCATTAACATATAAGAAGCTTATCAATGTTCGTACAGACCTCCTCCTGGGAGTGAGGGATCAGTGGGTGCGTGACGGGATAGAGATTGATGACGAGGATTGGCAGAGCGCGGTTTCTTCCCCTAAGGAGGTCGCCATCTCTTCCCGTCTTCAATTGGTGCAGATGAAAATCTTGCACAGAGTCTACGTCACCGGCCCCAGACTTATACATATGGGACACTCCACTGATGGCCTCTGTAGGCGCGGCTGTGGTGCCCTAGCCACATTTATGCATATTATATGGGAATGTGATGCAATAGCTTCTTATTGGCGACGCGTGCACTCGATTATGAGCGAGGTGACTGGGGTGGAAGTGTGTGCAGAAGCCAGAAGGTGCCTCCTGAATATATGGGGCCCGACAGACCACAACGTGGCCCAGACCCGATGGGTGACCTTGGGTAATATGGTAGCGAAAAGGGACATCGCACAGAGGTGGGGAGCCGCGACGGCTCCGATGGGTGTACAGAGGAAGGCCAACATGGATTGGTGTATGTTCCGGGAAAAGACTGCATGTTGCCAGGGGTAGGCCTAAAAAGTGGCAGAAAATGTGGGGGGCTTGGAACGAATACAGGGGTAATATTTGCGTACCTCCAGAATCTGCTCCGCAGGAAGAACACTTGTCACCATAGTCTATAGTTCCAACTGGAGACTTCATACTCTGCTATCCTGTGTTTCCCTTCCCCTGCATTTCTAGTATCCCTATTATCCTGATTATTACTGTGTTCTCTGTACTTGTCCGGCCCCCTCACTACGCCTCACTGTACTTCAAATTCATTGCCTTTCTTTGTTGCGCCAGTTTCGGCGCTCCTTTCTTTTCCTTTCCTCCTTCTTATGTTTCTTATATAAAATTTGGAAAATTAACCTTCATTCGTACTGAAGTACTGATTCTTGCACTTTGATTTACTGTGGTCCGCTCTGCTGCCTCGCCTCCGGGATGTAAGGCTGAATAGCTGTGTGCACTGTTTTTAAATAAAGGTTTTTAAAAAATTTAAAAAAAAAAAACAGTGGGGAAGGTAGAAGAGTGTGCCACTGTTCGGGTTGCAGATGAGCAGCCACCACTGCAGATTTTTTTTTAATCTCCTCAGAAACCTGGAGCGAATCGGACAGGTTCCCTTAGTACTGGCTGTCCCCAGTGACACTTCAGATCCCACTGCAGATCTTGCATGTGCCATCTGGCACGGTTGCCAAGCAGGATGCAGGAGCCCAGCAGACCAGGAATTCTCAGAGCTATCCTGACTGAGACTCAGGACTGAAGCTGAAATATCAGAATAGTAGCCAGAATATCCTGGACTCATTGATCTGGAGGGAAAGCCCAGAAGTGCACCATATTGAGGAAGGTTCAGATGAAAGTGAGTCTCGGCACAGGAATAAGGTCAACTGTAGTACGTCGATCATAAACCCCAGTGATTTAGGGAGGTCTGTCCACCTTCAGCAGACAGTTTTTGAGCTAGGGGAAAAGTTGGACCCTCAATCTCTGAAGGTACACTGCGACCACCCCCAACACATTTGTGAACACCCAAGGGACACTGTTAAAGACAAAGGGGAGAAAGGCAAAGTGAAAATCCTTGAGCACCACCTTAAACCACCATCCGGTTTCCTAGACCCAGGACAGGTAGAAAATAGGCCAGAGTGAGCATCTTAAATGTGTCCTTCTGCAGGAAGAATTTGAGTGGGTCGAAGGTCTAAAATAGGATGGAGGCCACTGCCATTTTTCAGCAAAAGGAAATAGCAGTAGTACCACCAAGATCTCATCTCTGAGGCCGGGACCCTCTCTATGGCTCCTTTGTCCAATGGAGCATTAACTTCCTGCAGCACAATGGACACATGGTCCTCCAAAAACCTCTATGATCAGGGTGGAAGATGTAGCAGGATGGAAAGGAATGGTAGGGCATATCTTCGCTGGACTATCTGCCGGACCCACCTGTCAGATGTAATGCCTTGCGATCCTTAAAGACAATGATCGATCCTGCCTCCTACTGGGTAGTTGTGTGCCGCCAAGGGCAAACTAACGTGGCTTGGAGGCTCTGCCGAAGGGGATGTGGACTTTGAGGTTCACTGGCCCTGCAAGGCTGAATATTGCCTGCTGGATCCCTGACCTCGATCAGTCATGCAGCTTCTTCTTGGAGCGGAAGACTTTGCAGGCCTCGCAAGTGGATTCTTGGAGTTCTAGAGAAAGGCACAAGCTACACACCTGATGTTGGCAGCGAGGGCAGAAACAGAAGAACTTCCATTCTGTCACCAGATGGACATGGCACAGATGAGACACTGTGAAATGGAGAGTTGCCTCGAAGGGTGAAGGCCCTCTGGGGCTTTTGTCCCCCTGAGATGCTCCGACGAGGCCAACAAGGGATCAATGTAGCTCTAGAAATAGCTGTGATCGAAGACAATACCAACATCATGGCCTAAAAACTAGGAAACGACAATGTCAAGATGGAGCAGAGGAGCACACATCTGAACCGGACGGTAGAAGAAAACAATCTAACAATGGAGTGATGACCATGCGCATTACCACAAGAGAAGGAGTCACCATAGCTTGTGACTCGAAATGCTTTCTTCGAAGAAAGCCAACTTGCACACATCCGAGCCCAACACTAGACTGCAGGATAGTGCTAAGCTTGTGTATCTACAGCCACACATGCCTATAACAAGACATTCTCTCTTCAGCATTCCTCAAGCAGGAGCATGCCAGAGGCAATGGTCAATCTGTGTCAATTCCTTAAGGAGGAACCAAGAGAATGCAGTATCCCTTTCTAAGTCCTCCAATATGAACTGACACCGCCATTGTGATCAGCTGCAAAATAAAAAGGAGGCCTCGAAGTATCTACCAGGTCACTTTGGGGATGCAACAAAACAATGACTACCTTAAAAGAAAACAGACTATACACCCTGACACTTTTCTCCACCACCATCTTTAGAAATGTTATTGAAAAAGTAGATACACTTAAGGAAATGCTACATCGAAAAGCAACAGCCCAAATAAAAAATTATGTCCTCAAGGGGACCTTTTTGTAAAATTTCAACATGGGATTCATTTAGAGAATGTTTATTATCCTATTTCTACACTATGGTACAAAGGTAAGTTTAACAGTAGAGTTAACTCACTCTTCAGCAGCAAATATTACTGCCTTGTTCAACAAGGTCTGTGAATACCTACCTTCTAGAACGTTTATGCTAGGGGTGGGGCAGGCTGGGAACCAAAATGGCCTTGGCCGTCAGGGGGACCTTCCGCGCCTGTGTGTCCTCGCCCGTCATGCCCTTCCTTGGCTCCAAGAGGCTCCTGTAGCCGGTAAATCCTGATGTAGAGGAAATGAGACCTCTTTCGATGTGGAAACTGGTACCGTAATAGGAAGAAAGAGGACTGCTGGTGTGTGAGAGTAAGGGCCGTGGGGTTGACTACAGCTGAGGGCTGGGCACCACACAGTGGACAAGGACTCAAAGGAGCCCTGTGGTGGAACTGGACTCTTGGGGGAGTGAACCCTGAGCGAATGGAGGGATGGTAGAGGCAAAATAACCGAGAAAAAACACTTGTCAGCACTAAAACAGCACACTGAAATGCTTTGGAGTACAGTACATTTGTCTCGGAAGACACTTAAAATCCATATGCCATGTTGGAATTGTGGGACTATGTGGACCTCGGATATTTGGTTTGCTGGAAATCTTCTCAGGCGACAAGTAAAGTATGTAGTATAAAACAGTTGTATCATTGATCTTTTGCCACTCTGCTTTCCCTTTCCTCATTGGCTCAGACAGAGCTGCAGAGTAAGATATCGGTCATGAAGGAAAATGACTGGAGATATTTATACTGAGGTTGGGTGGGGAATAAGAATTTATATGCTGTAATTTTTGAGATTTTAACAATCCTTGAGATGTTGTACCACCCTAATCTCTTGTCGGCTTAAAAAAAAAAGATTTGAACCAAAGAAAGTTTGTATCTTTCAGCAAATTAGGTTTTTTGACCTCTTAGTACAGGCATCCCATTCAAGTTCAGTAACACAAGTGGTACTTTTTCTTACCTATGCTTGCGTAGATTTACAGACATTTACATGGCTTTTTATATAATTTTCAGAATATTAAAAATCTTCTTTGGCTCTACCTATGCAATGCTAGTTTCTTTAAGTATAAAATGTTTTGTTTCTAAATTTCAGATACATTGATCAGAAATTATCATGAAAACATAATGAAATATTAACAGCATGGAGTGTGCCGTACAGAAAGTCATAAGGGTGTTTTTCGTCAATGAAGCTAACTTCATCCCCAAGTTACTACATGATGTACACACAGCAATAGCTGGAATAGACAGT
This sequence comes from Lissotriton vulgaris, assembly GCF_964263255.1. Classification (NCBI taxonomy): domain Eukaryota; kingdom Metazoa; phylum Chordata; class Amphibia; order Caudata; family Salamandridae; genus Lissotriton; species Lissotriton vulgaris. The sequence continues at coordinate 1,040,707,196 of NC_141697.1, forward strand.
TCCCATGTTGACTATTTCAAAATTAGAGCAGGACTCTTGTGCCCATCAACGAATAGAGGTGAGAACAAAACTGCTGACAAAAAAGGTAGTTTAACTTTTGAGTTGTGAATCCAATTTTCTTCTTAACCCAAGGCCCTGTTTTTTCATATTTTCAAAACAAAGTCAAATTTGCAAATCAGCCTAACAACTTATTAAATTCCGTCATCAGACTAATTAGTTTGCTATAAAATAAACATTCCCCTTAGTGGTGCTTAAATAAGAATAAACAATTGGCATTTCTCAAGAAAACACAATTTAATGGAAACATCCCTTAATAAAAAGGTAGGAGCGCAGCTTTCTAGCCACAGGCAAATTACTGACTGTAGCCTAAAAACTCCATAAACTTGTTTGCCACATCTCGGATTATGGGTATGCTGTTAATGAAATAGTCAATTAAAAAGCAAGTTAGAAAGCAATTTCTATCAAGGTAAAACATCCACGTTGTTAATTCGTATGCAAATGCACAGGCAACAAGTTGATGAAAGTCAACTGAGACAGCGGGATGACTGATAATTAAGGACAAATAGTATGTCCTAGGACACTGGTACTCTGCTTAGATAAATGATGCTTATCAGAACAAGTAGGTAAAAAGACATCCACCCTTTTTGCAGAGCTTCGCAACCAATCACATCATGTGAGTAGCTTGATTATTGCGTTTGATGTCTCCTTATGATTTCAGTAAACAAACAAGTATTGGTGCCATTAGAGTTACTGGTAAGCAGTAGACAAGCACAAGATCCTGCTTCAAGGCAGCAGAATGCATGCTTCAAACTCCTGTCATGTTCTATTATTGTGCTTTGTCACAATTTCATTGTTTACTTCTCACTCAAATAGTCTTGATATTGTACACAAGGCAGTGCATAATATGTTAAAGAATAAGTTCTGGGACCAAAGGCTTTCTCAAAAGCACGCTGCTGGTGCTATCGAATGTGTGTGTGTGGGGGGGTGTGGGGGGGGTGCTCAAAATGGAGGCTACGTAGTCTTGATTCCACATCATGCCTCTTTCATCCACCACAGACACTCTCATTGTCCCTTTCTTTCACTCCTTCAGGGTCATCCCCGTTTGCTTTCGTTATTTGTCTCAAATTTTCTGTCTTTCACTCCCTCTCCCTTTCACCCTTTTGTGTTTTTCTCTCTCTCTTGCTCTGGGATAAAATCTGATAAATAAAATAAGTGCCGGTCCCCTAAAATGAGTGCAGGCAACCACCAGCTTAAATTAAGCATAGAAAAAAAAACATAGTTAAGATCTGATTTTCTAAAGTGAAGATGACCTCTGGCAAAACGTACGCAATAGTTAGATTTTATTTTATTTACCGTTGGCTTTTAATACACATGCTAGTGACGGCTTTCTTGATCCTCTTAGTGTGCATACGTCTCAACATGCACAATATTAGTACATTTTCATCCCATTGGGATCTTAAGGCCTGGTGTAGAGGCTCAGAATACCAATGGGGAACACCTGTATCACTTTCTCCTAGGAAAAAACACACACCCAACAGAACTAATGCAACCTTGCCTGGCACTGTCTTACAAAGGTGGACACAGGTCACAGATAGCATATCCGAAGTTTGCCTTCGATTTCTGTAGACTTTAATGGTCTATCCATCAAACTACACAAGAAAGATTTGGGGTGCTAGGATTTGATACGTGAAAGAATGTGCTGGGTGGTGAGTCTCTCTGGATGGGCCCACGATACCGAACAGTTTGCGAAGTACGCAGGTTTAAGTGACATAAACCTAGCTGGAAACGGAAATCATCAGAGAAAGCACATTTACATATAAGCGCAACCAAAATAACAATAGCCCAGTAAACGATACAGAAGTTTTATTGAAAACTAATATGAAAAGTAAGGCGAGGATAAAGCACAATAGGTAAGATGTATGTATGTGTTGCACTCAGAAGTACTGGAAACCCAGCAATAATGAAAATTAGGTAAGATACCCGATAAAAAAAAACTAGATCAAGTATTAAGACAAAACAAAAAAACAAATCAGTAAAAATGAATGGGAAAATGTAACAATGGCAGCATGGGAACAAACCCAACTGAAAAATATTCAAAAATAAACGTATTTGCAAATATTTTACTTCAAACTTACAGGGACCAAACTATGCAGAAATATAATAAAATCATGCAAATGAAGAAGTTCGGTTAAAATACCACATTCACAAAAAAACAAATCAAAAATAGAAAACAAAAAGAAAAAACGAAACTAAGGTCTTCTAAAACGGACTAGGACATGGGGCACTCTGAATATCACTTTGAAAAACAAAGAGAAAGAGTGTGAGGAGGTTTGTAGTCCTGAAGTACTTTAGTTTTGGTTACTGGCAATGTTATGGAAATTGTTGGCCTGGAGGTTGGCCCTTATATGGGTATCCAGAAGACTATCACACCCAGTACGAAGCTTCATCGTCCGGAAAACCGAGACAAAAAAAGTTCGAAAACAACACAAAATGCAAAGCCAGAGAAGGAGCTGGGCTTCAGGAGAACTGTTACAATTTGTGGGAGCCCCCAGTCAAAAGTATGATAACTTACAATTGTTTCATGTTACAATTTAAAGGAACACTTTACATAAGGGCTGCTGCTTGACTTTCTGCGCACCTCCGGGCGTTAACATGAAGGTTTAGATTTAGGATTTAAAATAGAAACAGGCAGTGACCTGGCCAACATGAAGCAAAAGGTGAAGGGGAGACCCACAATAGAAACTCAATCCAGACAAGTCCAGTTTATCCCGCTCAACTCATTACATTCCGGATTACAATTCCAAAAACACCCCCAACTGACCATCCAGCATATAGCAGTGACTTGCACTAGACACATGTGACCTTCTGCAGGATACTGATTCCAACAGCACAGCGTCCTCGATATTTTCACAGATCTTTCAACAAAAGTGTTATTTCTTATACTTGCTGTAATTGCATGAAGCTTTTTAAAGAAACAGCTTAATCAGGAAAAAGGTACTTACCTGTAACTAAAGTTCTCAAACTTTAATATCTATCAGCAATTCACATGCTTGAATATTTTCCATTGTCAAACTGGGGATACCCGTCAGCCAACAATGACTACCGGGTATTCTCAGTTTGGCAACAGTCAAAAGTTCCTCTCACACCGTAATTAACATTGCAGCAGTCGTAGACCATATGTATTCCATTCCATACACCTCAGGATGTGACCAGAATGCTGACAAATGAGATTAAGAAACTCAGACCTCCAACTTATTACAGAGACCCAGCCTCTTATATTTTCACAGACAGTCAGAATATAGTAAACCTGAAAAAGCCTCTTTCCAGAGACATGTGTAGGTTGCATGGGAATCTATAAAAGATTTCAAAGTTGGACAACTGTAGTTACATGTATGTCAATTTTTATTGATTCACATGCTTGAATAGTGATAACCACAGCAGTAACAGTGTAATACAAATTACAAAAGAAAGGGGTAATGCTGCTTACGGTATTTAACGAGGTTACACAGTACCACTTACCTCAACACCATCTCAGATGCCTTCTGGATGCCAAAGCGATACCAAAGGGGATGATGGACGGAGCGTTTGAGCAAATCAAACACTCACACCTAGTCAACTGATCTGGGTTTATTCCATCACCATTCTTTAGCTCACTCCACCACCCCAGTTCAGACATGGCCATATGCAAATCAGTCTGACCATGTGCCTCATGGGAATAGTCCAGCCCAAACTGCCAAGCCATGTCTTCCCTGGACCGGAAACAAGCATCCTGGGACAGGTTTCGTATTCATAATCCTTATCAACCATGCTATCTGCAATCCAGTGGTAGAGTGAGTAAAGGACCCACGTCTGGGCATACCCAGCCAACTTATTGTTTTTGCAATTGTCACCCGAGTGGGATGGGTTTGCTCAGACGTGAGTCCCATGCTGTCCATGCCACTGGAATCAAGCTATCCTGGCTGATGGCTGATAGCCAGACACCAGTCCTAGGATGCTTGATTCCGGTCCAGGAAAGACATGGCTTGGCAGTTTGGGCTGAACTGTTCCCATGAGGCACAGGGTCAAGACTGATTTGCATGTCTGAACTGGGGTGGGGTGGTGAGCAAAATAAAGATGGATTCAACCCAGATCTGTGACTGGGGGTGAATGTTTTGCCATTGTGCCACATTCCGTCCATCAATTGTTATTTTTGCATTTGTCACCCCAAGTGGGATGGGTATGCTCAGACGTGAGTCCCATGCTCTCCATGCCACTGGAATCAAGCTATCCTGGCTGATAGCCAGAAACCGGTCCTAGGATGCTTGATTCCGGTCCAAGGAAGACATGGCTTGGAAGTTCGGACTGGACTGTTCCCATGAGGCACAGGGTCAAGACTGATTTGCATATGGCCATGTCTGAACTGGGGTAGTGTGGTGAGCAAAATAACGATGGATTAAACCCAGATCTGTGACTGGGGGTGAATGTTTTGCCATTGTACAACATTCCGCCCATCAATTGTTGTTTTTGCATTTGTCACCCCAAGTGGGATGGGTATGCTCAGACGTGAGTCCCATGCTCTCCATGCCACTGGAATCAAGCTATCCTGGCTGATGACTGCTGATAGCCAGAAACCGGTCCTAGGATGCTTGATTCCGGTCCAGGGAAGACATGGCTTGGCAGTTCGGGCTGGACTGTTCCCATGAGTCACAGGGTCAAGACTGAATTGCCTATGGCCATGTCTGAACTGGGGTGGTGTGGTGAGCAAAATAACGATTGATTAAACCCAGTTCTGTGACTGGGGGGAATGTTTTGCCATTGTGCAACCGTCCATCAATTGTTGTTTTTGCTTCTGGATGACAAGGCAGTAATTATAGGTAATAGTGTCAAATTAAGAGTACATTGCTATCTTACAGATTTAAGTAATGGATACCTCAGCGAAGAGGGGAGCCGTGGCCCCTATGCCTCTGGCAGAGTGACCTTAAACATTCCTTTTGAGAGGCCTGCCAGACTAGTTATGGTTAGAAGCGATGCATGCAGAAATTCCTTGGCAAATCTTTGATTAGATATGTTTTGTTATCCTTGCCATGAAATAGTTAATCTGAAAATCTTTGTCCAGTCAAAGTTGAATTTCAATCAGCAAATAAGCATTGAAGAGATTGAGGATTTGTGCCCTTTCTCACTATCAACCTCATGCTCAAAGCCGTCAGCCTTATAGAGGTGTCCTGAGGAAGGAAAATGATCATGTGACCGCTGTGCACCGAAACACAGGTCAACAGATAAGTGAAAGAACAGTGATCATCAATAAGTGTTGAAATACTTTATATTAATACAAATATATGAATGCAAAGTGGCAATGTCTTTCAGTATATTATCATGATTAGACACCCCATGGTCTTCTATTATTTTAGTGTAGGAATCTGTACAACTGTGGCTGTAAGTGTATGAATGGCTCTTTTTTTATGGTCTGGGTGGGTGTGGGTGGCTGTATCTTTGTGGATCCATTTTTAAGGAATGTATCAGGAGCATCGCCCCACTGCTTTCTTGCAGTGCGAGCAGAAGAAACATAAAATGGTAATAACTTTTAGTTATTACCATTTTATGTTTGCGTTACGGGCGAGGTGACGGGGCTGCCTGCTTTCAGCAGCGCAGGGGAGGAGTGGTGTGCCCACACCTGCGTACGCAATGTCTGTTTGGACAGCCCTCTAGCGCCGCCCAAACAGTCAGGCGCACTCTGCCTTTCTCCATGCAGGTTGCAATGCAGCCTGCATGGAGAACATGCTGAGCCCAGAAGCCCCTGGCTGGGTGCCGTTCGGACCAATCACAACGCTGCTTGCAGTGTTGTGCTTGGCTTAGGGTAGAGAGCCTGGCTGCCTGCTTCCTGTTCCTGTCGGATGCAAGAGAGCAGGAGCTGAGCAGACGTGGGACCTGTCCTCAAGCTAAGTTGAATTATTATTTTTTATTTAACACCCCTCAAGCGACCTCCCCGCAACCCCACCCAGCCCCACCCCGCGCGTGCTCCACCCCCCCCCCCCCACTCCCTGCAAGCCATGCCAGCCACGACTGGATTGTATTCATGAAAAAATGTGTCTAGTGAAACTTTGATGTATTGTGTATATTGTATTGGAAGGAAAGTCACAAATTAGAAAAAATACAAATAATGTATATAAAATGTATTTATGAAATAAGAAACGTATTCGTTTATGTCTTGCTCTGCATGGGTCTTTGGACCATTGTGTACTGAGCATTTAGTATTTCTGTTAAAGCAATTTTGTGTTGGCAGGTTATTTGTTTATCGATCAGTTGGCATACACTTCATTCCAGGGCTGAGTAAGCCCCGAATGAAGGGAAAGTGGATGCAGTGTGTATTGCCTAAAGAGGTGCATCATAACATTAAAAAAAAAGGGTGCACGTGCTCACTGTTCCCTTGCTTTACTCAACTGTCAGAAAGTGAGCAATTCAGCAGTGCCATAAAAAATGTGCATGTGATATAAACATTATGGTTTGTAATAAACTGCTGTGCACATTTTGCGCAGATGGTTAACACTATCTGAACAAAACATATTACTATATAACATAATGTATACACCATGTTGGGGCTGGCAGTGTAGCAACAGTAATAGCATTCGAAACTTGTCTAAAGGATGGGTACGCGCATTGAAAGACACTGTGGCTCATAACAGACAGGTATCAGTTATTTATTTTATCAGAGTGAGTTTCAAAGAGTCAACAGTAGTGCTGCTTTTCAGATAAGGAAAACACCATCTCGTCCAATAGATAAGGATTTCTAATGGCAATGGTAGATGCCAAAATCATGCTCAAAATGGGGTGATCCGTGCCAGAGACAGAAGGATCGATCTTTCATACGAGGATATTTTTGTGCTTTGTATGAAAACCTTTCAGAAAAGGGGGTGGTGATAAACAGAGTGTCTGAATTAAGCAGACCACTCTTACCCAGTCCAAAGATCAGGGCTTGATCCATCACCGTTATTTATCTCACTGCACCATCCCAGTTCAGAACCTGGCTATATGCAAATCAGTCTGTCCCTGGCCCAGTGCATCATGGGAACAGGGCAGACTAAACTACCAAGCCAATTCTTCACCAAAAAGGAGACAAGCTACCGGGGACCGCTTTCTGGCATTTCAGCCGTCTTCGGCCCGGCTTGCTTGAATCCTGATGGTGCAGTGAGAAAGGGACGCATGTCTGAGTATACCCTGCCACACATATAGTGGCCAAAAACGATTCAGAAAAGGGGGTGGTGATAAACAGAGTGTCTGAATTAAGCAGACCACTCTTACCCAGTCCAAAGATCAGGGCTTGATCCATCACCGTTATTTATCTCACTGCACCATCCCAGTTCAGAACCTGGCTATATGCAAATCAGTCTGTCCCTGGCCCAGTGCATCATGGGAACAGGGCAGACTAAACTACCAAGCCAATTCTTCACCAAAAAGGAGACAAGCTACCGGGGACCGGTTTCTGGCATTTCAGCCGTCTTCGGCCCGGCTTGCTTGAATCCTGATGGTGCAGTGAGAAAGGGACTCATGTCTGAGTATACCCTGCCACACCTATAGTGGCCAAAAACGATTCAGAAAAGGGGGGTGGTGATAAACAGAGTGTCTGAATTAAGCAGACCACTCTTACCCAGTCCAAAGATCAGGGCTTGATCCATCACCGTTATTTATCTCACTGCACCATCCCAGTTCAGAACCTGGCTATATGCAAATCAGTCTGTCCCTGGCCCAGTGCATCATGGGAACAGGGCAGACTAAACTACCAAGCCAATTCTTCACCAAAAAGGAGACAAGCTACCGGGGAGCGGTTTCTGGCATTTCAGCCGTCTTCGGCCCGGCTTGCTTGAATCCTGATGGTGCAGTGAGAAAGAGACTCATGTCGGAGTATACCCTGCCACACCTATAGTGGCCAAAAACGATTCAGAAAAGGGGATGGTGATAAACAGAGTGTCTGAATTAAGCAGACCACTCTTACCCAGTCCAAAGATCAGGGCTTGATCCATCACCGTTATTTATCTCACTGCACCATCCCAGTTCAGAACCTGGCTATATGCAAATCAGTCTGTCCCTGGCCCAGTGCATCATGGGAACAGGGCAAACAAAACTACCAAGCCAATTCTTCACCATGAAAACCTGGCAATGCAGAAATACATTATTCAATGTTTGTCAAAGTTGGTAACCTCACCTTTGGTTTCTACTATACCACACTTTCCCTGTGAAATGTTTTAGTCATAAACATCCTAAAATAACTTTAATCCACATTCAAAGCAAAGTTTGGTTTTGGATTGCTAATGGCATGAATAACACCTTTCTAAACTAACAATTACAGCCATGTTATTTATTTCTAATCAAGAGAGACTGGTAGAGACTCATTACCAGTGCATACCTTTTGGGGTCCATGCAGTCACTAAGATTCACCATTCTTGGCCCCATTCCTCCTTTTTGGTTCTTCTCCCATCCTACTGACTTTGGACAATCTATAAAACATAAAATACTGCACTGAAAAAAATTAATGAATATGGCCATCGATATTGCTCTTCTTTAAAGAAATACTTTGATTCAGAGATTATACACCCATATAAGTATGAACTGCATAGCTGTCTTTAGGAAGGTGCATGACTCAATGAATAGCTCACATCAAACACATTTTGTGCACGACAAAAGAGGTCTCAAACTGAATGTGTCGATTTAATTTTTGTTATAATTGAGTGGATCAAAAATGTTAAATTTTTTGTGCATACCTTCAGGAAACACACTATAGGAACAAACTACACAGCAACAAAATAATCACTTATTTATGAGAAACATCCTTTGCCACACAATGTCTATACTACACGTCTCTACCATGCATGTGCGTTTACAACGCATGCCTTTATCACACAACATAAGTATAGTTAAGGTAAGTATATTCATACACAGATATATATATATATATATATATATATATATATATATATATATATATATATATATTTATATTTACTAAAAAAAACATAGGTTTCCCAATTGTTATAGTTCGGAATTAGCTAGGAATAGGTGAGCTTACCCGAGAGTGCAGCTAGAGCGCAAATCCCGCGGGCGAGAAAAAAAAAGTTTGTATTTAAAGTAAAAAATAATGCAAGACATTTAGTGGCATACTTATAAAAGTAGTATTTTTTATTTTAAATACCCGTATTTTAACTTTAAACGTATTTCCGAAAAGCTAGCAAAACGTCATTTAGGCGCGCCACGTAAGCGCTTCCGGAAGAGTCTACGTTCGTGCCGCGTAAGCGCCCCCGGAAGCACCTACGTTTGTGCCTCCTAAGCGCCCCCGGAAGCGCTCCGGTGCGCGCAGCGTAAGCGCGTCAAGTCATGTGACATTATTATAAAACTTTTCATTGGTTCTTTACAGCTTTTTTTTACAACTAATGAAAACCCCACCCATTTCCTTCACTACCTCTTTCACTTTGGAGAAAGCAAGACCTGTTCCCTGTTTCTCTTCATTACTTTAGAAAGAATGGCTGCAAGACCACCTAGCAGCAGTGAGGACTCTGATGGGTTTATCCAAGAGGAAACTCCTCAGCCAAAGGTGAAGGAGCACTTTATCTGGAAATGCTTTACTATTCCAAAAGGAGAGAAAAAGGTTAATGTTCCAAAAGTGGAGTACAACATTTGCCAAACTGTTCTTTCATGGGGTGACCCTGGAAGAAAATGTAGTTTTGGCAACTCAACAATGATCAGGCATGTTCAAAGGAGGCACCCCCAGAACTATGCCCGGGAGAGTGTCAGGGACCTGGCACGTAATCCCCCGAGAGATGGCGCCTCAACTTCCACCAGAGGACAAACATCATCAGGGAGAGGAAGATCAGTGGAGCTGATTCCCAACATTCAGCCTGTTTTCAGCGACATCAACATTCGTTTTAAGCAGTGTAATGAACTCCTTTGTGTTGGAGAGCAGAGTATCCTCCTGATTGTTCGCAAAAGATACCAAAAAAAAATTTAAAAAGGTTCGTAAAAAGAAAAAAAAGAAAAACTAAAAAAGAAAGAAAAAAAACGGTTCTTTTTAGAGCTACCTCCAATTCTCCAAAAAGAGCTATATTCTTTATATATTGTAAAGGAGTGAGTGAAGTGGTGAGCTCAGGGTGCGCGTACCGGTGAGAGTACATGGGAACGCACCCAGCGCTTACCCCGCGAAAATTGCAAAAAAAGGTTTTTTACCCTTCAGGGTCCTTCTAGGCCCCCCTCAGAAAACCTAGGGGGTCAGAGGGTGTGTACCTTGCCCCCTTTTAAACATTTCCCCCTTTTTATTTTCACCTTGTGTCTCTATTCTACCGAGACACAAGATGGCGGACTCTCCGGACTGTTTAGAATGTTGACAGACATCCAACAGCCAATCAGCTTTCCGCTTGCGCGCTCCCGTAGCACGCCGGGTGTTTTTGAAGTTTATTTTCAAAAAAACCACTGGAGCAAATTTCACCAAATATAGCAAAGGCACATCTGTGTACCAGTCCCTACAATTTTGCAAAGTTTGGCGTAATTCCGTTTAGCAGTTCGGGCTGTAGCCGTGTCAGAACGTCCTATGGAAAATTGCATGGGGAAAACAGGTTTTGGGACCCACCTTTTTTCTCAGCCCCCACTTCACGAATCCCCCCCAAACTTTCAGGGACGGAGCGGAGCTGGTCAAAATTTTGGAAAATTACACGCGAATTCCTCAACCGTCGCCAAAGTTATTCCCAATAGAATGTTGCAGATTTCCTATGGTAGCTAGGTCCTAACTATAACTACTTACTGGCGACTGCCAGTAGGATGGATATATATATATATATATATCTCTCTCCTACTGGTGGTCGCCAGTAGGTAGCTATAGTTAGGACCTAGTTTCCAGAGGAAAAGCTTTTTTACTTTCACAATAACTTCGCGGTTGACGAACCTTCGCGAAATTTTCAGAACTAGTAGCCCGCTCCGGTCAACTTGTATCTGGTGTTTTCCCCATGTTATTTTCCATAGGAAACTTTAGACATGGCTACAGCCCGAACTACTGAACGGAATTACGCCAAATTTGGCAAAAAGGTAGCCCTTGGTTCAGAAAGAGACCTTTTTTTAAATGGTGTAAATCCGTTCAGTAGTTTTTTGAGATATTAAAGGAAAAATATCTTTATATAGCTGGGCGGGACCTAACTACATAAGCACGTGCTTGGCTCTAATTCGCTGCCAACTCTTCCATCCAGGAAGTGTTGGCAGCCATCTTGGTGCAATGCTTTTTAGGTATCCCCTAGTGACGCAGCGCATGCGCTGCACGGAGGTAACGGTATAGTTGTGGTAAACGTTTCTAAGGTAAGTGACAGTCCTCTCACTACATTTACACTACTCAGCACAACCCCCTACACTATCCTAAACCCTAAAACACTACCTTACACTACACAAACACCACTTCACTACCCTAAACCCTAAAACACTACCCCAGCACGACCCAAAATCCTACCCCCAGCACAACCCCCTACATTACCCAAACACCACTGCACTAGCCTAAACCCTAAAACACTACCCCATACATGACCCCCTACACTACCCAAACACCGCTGCACTACCCTAAAACAGGACCCCCTACACTACACAAACACCACAGCACTACCCTAAACCCTAAAACAGTACCCCCAGCACGACCCCTACACTACACAAACACCACAGCACTACCCTAAACCCTAAAACACTACCCTCCGCATGACCCCCTACACTACACAAACACCACTGCACTACCCTAAACCCTAAAACACTACCCCCAGCACGACCCCCTACACTTGAATTATTTTGTTACGTAAACTGTTTAAATCGAATTGATATGTTGTTTCTTCAGTACGAGTTACAATTTCTTTGTTTGCATCATCCTAAAGAACAAGCTATTTACCTACAGAAACATTCCTTCTGGCGGATACTTTTTCGAACCACAGATACCACAATCTGGAAGAGCAAGTCCATGTAGCATAATGGGTGAAAAACATGCAATCTTCAGAGAACAACCCAAAATAGTGAATTAGGAGGAATGATTTACCAAGCCAGAAAATATTCCATTACATGCTCGATAGCTTTTGCAACCTCAACAAATTAAGATGGGCAATTGGGTCCACAAAATAGGAGCTTTTGAGTGCACGGTTTTCAAACACTATGTTACATTAAAAACATAGGAGTTGATTGCCCATCTGCCTGGGGGGGGGGGGGGGGGGGGTTCTGTGCTGTAGAGGGAGTCGCAATGGTGGTATTGAAGGTGTACGAAGTGGCCGCCAATTTAATAGCACAATATTTTGATTAAGAAAACGTTCCCAAAGAAAAGAAAATGGCCCCACACACAGGGAGTTTTCTGCCCATGCATGGATGCCATTCTTCATTTTATCTGCACGTCTACCATGTCTTGTATGGATGATATTTGCAGGAAAAATGAACAACGGTCACCCTTCATTCAATAGGCTGGCTGACCGTCATTGTGACCTGGCGGCCCCTTTACAGACGAGCTGTCAGTTCAGAGGTTAATATGAGCTGAGACAGTGGAAGTTCTGTAGGTGTAAAGGTAGTGCTTCCTCCAACTCTAACTAGAGAATTGGTACCACAATTTTGGCAAGGTTGGTTCACAGCTGACTTACAGCAGAGCTCCCACTCCACACAATCTAAATGAAGCCCTTAGTTATGCACCATTTGTTAGAATCAAGTATGTTCCGTAAAGACAATACTTATTGAACAATTTTTCAAAAATACTCGGAAAATCTTTTCAATTTGAGATTGAACAGTCTCTTTTATTCAAACTAATTCCCTACTTGTATAAGCAGAATTTAGTTTGTTTTGCTATTAAATGCTAACATTTGTTTACACATTTTCCTTGAACAACTGTACTAAATAACAACGCATATTTTAAATAGCACTGTACATTTATAACATGCGTTATCTGGACATTTTATAAGAGAAAACCTGTATTTACATTGAAGCATAAAAACCTATCACAAAATAAGGAGGTATTATGATTGATAGGAGAAAACAATGTTCTTAATTGCAATCTTACATGGGCCAAGAGAGAGAAAAGGAATAGAGGTTTGCAAAGGTTGTCTTCAAGGGAATCAGTTCATAACAGCTCTCAAAACCCACTCAGAATACAGTGAAGAAAAAGATCTTCTGGAATCCTTCTGGAATGCTTGTTAGTGATGCAGTATTGTGCAGGAGAAAAAGATTTGTTATTTTTTTTTACACTGTTTGGCCTTTTTATGGTCTGGCTTGAGAGCGCAGCTGTTAGACAACTATGTGAGAATCCCCAAAAGAGGGGCTTTGACTCCGCCCACATGTTGGGAACGAGAGTACATGTTTAAATTTGAGCAGACATTGTGATCTTCCTCAGAAACATACTTTCTCTCCACACAGCTGTGATCCTTTTGTTCTCTTATCCAGCTGCCTAAGTTTGAACTCAAAAGACACTGTAAAGCTATTAAAGTGTCTTAGAGAACTAGAAACTTTACAGTAGTTTCTCTGGCTGCAGCACAATCACCCGACCTAATGTGACCAACATAAAAGAGCTTTCATGGTCCTTCAGAGAGAGGGACCAATGCTCCACTCGCACATTGGTCCCCCTGAGCATACGATTTGATAGGGCCGAAATTTGTGTGTTTCCACTAAAAAGACTGCAAGAATTGCACTTTTTGGCTCGTGGCTAAGTTTATACTCGATACAGCAAGACCACTACAGTTGCACGCCTATAACCATGGCTATAGGCCTCATCTGCTCATTATGAAATGTTATGATAAAGGCATTAGACCGGACATTTAATGGAAAAACATATGTTAAAATTGTTATTGATCTATATTATACCATATATACAGGTATTGTGTTGCATGGAATCTCACGGATTATAGTAATTTGGGGTTTTGACATTGGCCACCCACTCACAGAAACCCTCGGGGTTTCACTGTGATGAGTCTTGTTGGGCCCTGTTGAGAGAGGTTGTATATTGTTTTATAAGCTGTACTTCTATACATATTTGTAACTTTATAACTGTAAGTATGATGGTTATGAGTTTATGTGCGCTTAAATAGGCCGGTGTTGGGTAAAGTGTAAAGCCAATGTTATAGGCCAAAGACGTCATCAGTTCATTTGGAAAGCATGCCAGATTTCATAGGTTTCACCTGTTTAGTATGAAAAATAATGACAAAGCCAGAAGGCCTGACCTACTTATGGTGAAAAACCTGAGTTAATGGCAATAGGCTATTAATGATAGATTATTTTTACACTGTTTTAAAGCCTGTAGGCAGGTACTTTGTTACATAGAATTTCAGATTACTGTTGTAGGCTAGGTTATTGGTGTTTGTGATCTACCCGAATATATTGTGGGGATAAAGTATATGAACTACAATATTTATTATTAGGCTCTCTCAGGAGAGACAGCAATTTGCTTTGCTAACAGTAATTTTGTATACATTTGTGCATTTAGGACGTTAATGCCGGCTGGTTGCTTTGTGGAAAGATTACACTCAGTACAATAAGCTTTAGTTGGTTATGGTGACTAGCCAAGGATAAAGGCTGTATACCTGATTGTTTACTGTGAAAAGGTACAAAAAAAGCATATTGACATATTGATTTTGAAAAGCATATGCTAAAGTCAATAGGCATTTAAGGGCAGATTGTTATTATGAATTAAAGACTATAGATAGGTTTTTTGGTTACTCCCTCTGACAAACCATGATCATAGAAGATTTGCACTGTGAGAATGCCATTAAGTCCAGTTAGGAGAGATACCATTTTGCTTTGCCAACTGAAATTGTGCATATATTTGCAGCTATGCTCACTGTACCTCTGAAACCAAGCTACACCTGACTGAAGATCCCCAGTGAGGATGAAACCAGTCTTGGGGTGCTTGGGTTCCGGTTCAGGGAGGCTGTGATCAGGCATTTCGGGATGGATTGCTCCTATTGGTGCAGGGATAGGACTGATTTGCATATGGTTGGGTCCAAACTGAGGTGGCATGGTGGGCAAAAGTATGATGGGTTGCATTGCTACCCCAAACGATTGCCAGTGGTTAGAGAAATTGAAAAGCATTCATTCCATCACATTTTGAGTGTTTGATGTGCTGCACTAACTGGCAAGGGTATGCCCAGACATGGGTCCCATGCTCACTGTGCTACTGGAACCAAGCTTGACCCAACTTAAGAATCCAAGTCAGGACAAAATTGGTCTTGGGTTGCTTGGGTTCCAGCTCAGGGAGCACTTGACCTGGCAGTTCAGGCAGGACAGTTCCTACTGGAGCTGGGTCATGACTGATTTGCATATGGATGGGTCTAAACTGAGGTGGCATTGTCGTCAAAAGAACGATGGATTGGAATGCAACCCAGGGCAATTGCCAGTGGTTAGATGAATTGCAAGCATTCCTCCCATTACCCTTTGTGTGTCTGATGAACTTCCCTAACTGACATGGTTCCTGTGATCAATGTGCCACTGGAACCAAGCTACACTCGACTAAAGAGTCCCAGGAATGGTGAAACCAGTTCTGGGTTGCTTGTGATCTGGTTCAGGGAGGACTTAGCCAGGCAGTTCGGGTTGGACTGCTCCTACTGGAGCTGGGTTGAGAATGATTTACAAATGGCTATGTAAATGGTGAGGTGGCATGTTGGTCAAAAGAATGATGGGTTGCTATGCTACCCCAAGGAATTGCCAGTGGTAAGACAAATTGCAAGAGTTCATCCCATCACCTTTTGTGTGTTTGATGTACCGCCCTAAATGGCAAGGGTATGTCCAGATGGTGGTCTCGTGCTCACTGTGCCACTGGAAC
The DNA here is from genome assembly GCF_964263255.1 of Lissotriton vulgaris. Taxonomy (NCBI): domain Eukaryota; kingdom Metazoa; phylum Chordata; class Amphibia; order Caudata; family Salamandridae; genus Lissotriton; species Lissotriton vulgaris. Next base: position 1,040,722,965 of record NC_141697.1, read on the forward strand.
CAAGCTACCCCCATCTAAAGAGCCCCAGTCAGGGCAAAACTGGTCTTGGGATGCTTGTGTTCTGATTCATTGAGGACCATTCTCCTGCTAGCACTGGCACTTCACCACCGAAGCAACCAGTAACGCCAGAGACACAGCAGACACGACTGAGCCCAGTACGCCTGCCACGACAGAACTCCAGTGCACAACCGCTCGGCAAACACGCCACGGAGATCTGGGACTCAATCTCATTCCTCACCCTGTAGGTCATCTTCCTCACAGAGACCTGGCTGAACATCACCATCACCACCTTCAAAAGCTACAAGCTAACACACCAGAACCGAACAAACAAACACAATGTGGATTTGTCATCATCTACAAGGAGACTATCCACTGTACAATCTCCACAGACAATTCAACACCGATAATTGAGCATCTCAACTTCCAACTTCACAAATACAGAAAAAAGCACCTTCAGAGGCACCCTCGCCTGCAGACCACCAGGACCAAGCCCAGCTCCTGCAATGTCATCCCCGACCTAATCGCACTGATCGCCATAGACTCTGAGCACTACATCTTCATGAGGGGATCTTAACTTCCACCTCGATGACCCCAGTGGCACTAACACAACCAAACTCCTGGAACGCATGAGCTACATGGGCCTCAAGCAACTTGTCACCAAGCCTACCCACATCACAAGGCACACATTCAACCCCAGTTTAGAAAAGGGGTAAGTGTGTTCTCCACATGGAGTTACATTAGTTTTCCAGGATTAATATCCATTCTTCCCAGGTCATAAAATGGTGGACAGAGACATTTTTGTTTTGTAGTGCAGATCCTTTATTTTTATTTTCATTCAAAGAACAAGGACAGCCGACACGTGTTTCGCCCCCTCTTGGCGATTTGCGCCGGGGCTTTCTCAAGGCTAAATTGGCTAAGTCACGTAGGCAAATGTCGTATCCATATGATTAACAATATCTCAAGTGCAAAAATATAGTTCTTCAGATTTTAAAACAGTTTTTGTGGGCAATTGCCTCTGGTCCTACGGTTCTTCCGGCATGACGGGTCTCGGGTTGAATCCCAGCGCTTCGGGGACTGTAACTCGTCCCCGAAGTTACCACTTCCGGGTCGGTTATTGCAACTTCCGGGTCGCTCTCTTCAAGTACCGGGTTCCCGCGACTATGGACAGCGCTGGGAGACGGCGTTGACTTGCATGGTCATGGAGAGGGAGGAGTCCAGGATGAAACCCAGGTTGCGTGCGTGGTCTGTTGGTTTGGGTGCGGTGCCCAGGGCGGGGGGCCACCAGGAGTCGTCCCAGGCGTAGGGCGAGGAGCCCAGGATGAGGACCTCCGTCTTATCTGTGTTCAGTTTCAGGCGGCTCGTCATCCTCGTCGTCATCCACTCGGCTACCTCTTTCATCCCTTCGTGCAGGTTCTCGGGTTGAATCCCTTCGTGCAGGTTGGCTCTGGCGGCGGCGGGGTCGTTGGTCAGGGAGAGGATCAGCTGGGTGTCGTCGGCGTAGGAGATTATGTTGAGGTTGTGTTGGCGTGCGATGGCCACGAGGGGGCTCATGTAGACGTTGAAGAGAGTAGGGCTCAGCGAGGATCCTTGAGGGACGCCGCAGATGACTTCGGTGGCCTCTGACTTGTACGGTGGTAGGCGGACTCTTTGTGTTCTTCCGTCGAGGAAGGAGACGATCCATTCCAGTGCCTTCTCCTGGATTCCGACGTTGCTGAGGCGCTGCACTAGGGTGCGGTGGCAGACCGTGTCGAAAGCCGCGGAGAGGTCTAGGAGGATGAGGGCCGCTGTTTCTCCGTTGTCCATCAGGGCTCGGATGTCGTCGGTGGCGGCGATGAGGGTGGTCTCGGTGCTGTGGTTGGCACGGAATCCGGACTGCGATGGGTCGAGGGATCCATTCGTCTCGAGGAAGGCGGCCAGCTGTTTGTTGACGGTCTTTTCGATGACTTTGGCTGGAAACGGGAGAAGAGAGATGGGGCGGTAATTCTTGAGTTCGGTGGGGTCTGCTGTAGGTTTCTTGAGTAGAGCGCTGAGTTCGGCGTGCTTCCAGCTCTCGGGGAAGGTGGCGGTGTCGAATGAGGTGTTGATGATGTCCCGCAGGTGGGGTGCGATGACAGCGTCGGCTTTGTTGAAGACGTGGTGAGGGCAGGGGTCGGTCGGAGATCCGGAGTGGACGGAGTTCATCATGTGGATGGTGTCTTCGGTGTTGACCGGGGTCCAGGCGCGGAGTGTGGTGGTGGGGGGCGTTGCTGCGGTCGTGGCGTGCGTTGGTTGGGTGCTGAAGCTGTTGTGTATGTCCGCGATCTTGTTGTGGAAGTAGGAGGCGAGGGAGTTGCAGAGGTCTTGCGATGGGGTGATGTCGTTGTTTCCGGCGTTGGGGTTGGAGAGCTCTTTCACGATGTTGAAGAGTTCCTTGCAGTTGTGTGCGTTGTCGTCCAGTCGGTTCTTGAAAGCCGTTTTCTTGGTGGTGCGGATCAGTTGGTGGTGTTTCCGGGTGGCGAGCTTGAGGGTGGTCCTGTTGTCCGGCGTGGGTTCCTTTCTCCAGGCTTTCTCGAGGGCTCGGCAGTTCTTCTTGGAGCTCTTGAGTTCGTCGGTGAACCATGGGGCTCTCTTATTGCCGGGTCTGCTGGGCGGGATTCTCAGAGGGGCGAGTTCGTCTGCGCATTTGCTGATCCACTTCGAGAGGTTGTCGGCGGCCTGGCTGGGGTTCGCTGAGCTGGCCGGAGGGTGCTGGCTCAGGGAAGCGGCGAGCTGGTCTGCTGTGATCTTGTTCCAGCTTCTTCGGGCAACCTGTTGCTGGTGGTGGTGGATCGTCGTTCTTCTGAAGGTGAAGTGGATGCATCTGTGGTCCGTCCAGTGGAGTTCTGTGGCGTGGCTGAAGGTGATGTCTTTGCTGGATGAGAAGATGGCGTCGAGTGTGTGTCCGGCGAGGTGGACACCAGCTGCTTGAGTCCAAGGTTGGCGAGGTTGTCGAGTAGGGTGCTGGTGTTGCAGTCGTTGTTGTTCTCCAGGTGGAAGTTGAAGTCCCCCAGGAGGATGTAGTCCGCGGAGGGGAGGGCGTGCGGGCTGACGAAGTCGGCGATGTCCTCGCTGAATTGAGTGCGTGGTCCCGGAGGTCGGTAGATCAGGGTGCCTCTGAGGGTGTTCTTTGGGTCGGTGTGCATCTGGAAATGCAGGTGTTCGGCGGAGGGTGGGGTGTTGTCGGTGCTGGTTGTGATGCGGATGGTGTTCTTGTGGATGATGGCGATGCCTCCTCCCACCTGGTTGGCGTTGCGGTCCCTCCGGGTGATCTTGTAGCCTTCTGGGATGGCGATGGCGATGTCGGGCGCTGAGGAGGCGTTCATCCAGGTCTCCGTGATGAAGCCAACGTCCGGGGCTGTGGCGTCTAGGAGGTTCCAGAGTTCGATGGCGTGTCTGTGGACGGAGCGGGTGTTGAGCAGGATGCACTTGAGATGGTTGCTGCTGGGGTTCGGCTTGGCAGGTGCTGGTGCCGGGCAGGTCCGGATGCAGGTGAACTTGCAGGTGTTGCAGCTGAAGGGTCCGTGGACGCGTCGTGGGGTGGCTCTGCAGCATCCCGGGAGTCGTCCGGTGTTGAGTGCGGTGAGGGTGGCGGCTGTGTACGTCAGGCGGGTAGGTCGGGGTCCTCGTGGGCCAGGGGTTCTGGCACTGGGCGCGGTCCAGGCGCGGACGGGCGTAGACGGGCTTACCTTTGGCGCGCCTTCGGCGCACAATCGGCGCGCCCGCTGCGCGTGACCGCTGCGCATTCGCACGGTCGCCATATAAGGCGAAGTGCGCGGGTGGGCGGAGCAGCTGGGGGGCGGGAGCGGGGAGGGTACAGAAGGGAAAAAAGGGGCGGGGTTAGCGGCGGTGGCGGGAAGCGGGGAGGGAGAGCGGAGGGCGGCGAGACAGCGGGCAAACAGGAAGGAAAACCACAATTACGGGCACAGAATCAAAAAATACAGGCACAAAGGAAAGAAAAGACAAAACAATGAAAAAAAAACAGTCAAGAGAAACCGGCAGGCGCTCACGGACCACGCCGCTCGAAGGAGGGGGCGTGGTCAGCGGCAGCGAGGCAGGCAGCGAGGCAGTCGAGGCAAGGGGGCACACGCAGCAGCTGGTGGCCGTGCGGCGCGGGGGTGTCCTACAAGTAGGTCACACTCACCTGCGTCGCACGGTCGCCATATAAGGCCAAGTGCGCGGGTGGGCGGAGCAGCTGGGGGGCGGGAGCGGGGAGGGTACAGAAGGGAAAAAAGGGGCGGGGTTAGCGGCGGTGGCGGGAAGCGGGGAGGGAGAGCGGAGGGCGGCAAGACAGCGGGCAAACAGGAAGGAAAACCACAATTACGGGCACAGAATCAAAAATACAGGCACAAAGGAAGGAAAAGACAAAACAATGAAAAAAAACAGTCAAGAGAAACCGGCAGGAGCTCACGGACCACGCCGCTCGAAGGAGGGGGCGTGGTCAGCGGCAGCGAGGCAGGCAGCGAGGCAGTCGAGGCAAGGGGGCACACGCAGCAGCTGGTGGCCGTGCGGCGCGGGGGTGTCCTACAAGTGTCCTACAAGATCACCTGCGGCAACCCACAAGGATAATCCCGGAGCCCCGCACTCTTCAACACATACATGACCCCCCTGGCCAACACCATCAGATCGCATGGACTCAACATCATCTCCTATGCCAAAAACACCCAGCTCATCCTCTTGCTGTCAGAAGACCCCTCTATCACCAGAGCCAACTTCCACAGATGAATGATGAGCACCACTGACTAGATGAAAGACAACTGTCACCAGCTCAACACGGACAAGACGGATGTCCTCATCTTTAGGAACAACACATCGCCATGGAATGACAAATGGTGGGTGGCTGCTGAACTCGACTGATACCCTGCCACAACAGACCATGCCCGCAACCTCCTGGTCATTTTGGACAGCAAGCTATCTATGAAGAAACAGGAAAACAGTCTTATCCACATGCTTCCACGCCCTACACATGCTCTGCAAAGATCTTCAAGAGGTTGCTAGTCAACACCAGATTGACCACCACGCAGGCCCTTGTCACCAGCAGGATGGACTATGGGGATACACTTTACATAGGAATCGCCGCACGACTCCTGAAGAGACTACCGACAATACAAAAGTCAGCTGTAAGACTCATCCTCGACCTCCCTAGATAAACCCACCTCACAACCCACCTCAAGAAGTTACACTGGCTCAGGATCTGGACGAGATGCCAGTTCATGATACAGACCCACGCATACAAAGCCTTCCACACAAAGGAGCAGCATACATCAACAAATACATGACCTTCCACCAACCGCCCAGACACCTAAAATCCACCTCCCTCTTCCTTGCAGACAGCCCCCGAATCCGCCAAAGCAACAGTGGAGGACACTCCTTCTCCCACCTGGCAGCCAAAGCTTGAAAAACCTTCCCATGGACCTGAAGAGCTACTCATCGCTCTGGCTATTCAGGAAAGAACACAAGACCTGGCTGTTTGAATTCGAATGAACAAGTTCACCATGACGCAGTTACCAACTACAGAGCCTGCAGACCCTCACAAGTGATTTGCCGTTTTTTTATAAATCCCGGATTGATTGATTCACTGATTATAAAAGTACAATCAGAAATCTTTGTCCTTCATAGAACCAGTACGTCTTTACATAAAAATAGACTTGATTACATAGACTGCAGTGCTGCTGGTGAAATTTTATTCAATTATTTCTGGAATGTACCAGTCACTTTTTGCATGATCATTTGCGCCAGCTATTATGACCAAATGACAGCTGGAAACGCACTTTCAGAGCTTGTCAGGTTTTGCAAATATAAGTGAAAGACTGGACCAGCAGTACTGAAATCTATAAACGCTGAAATTTCGGTGTAAAACTGTACTAAACGAAAATATTATCAGTAATCTGCCACAATGTGGTTACTAACCAACACTTCTGCTCTGCAGCACAGACCACTGAATATCACTAATTGAATGGTTCATCCTTCCCACATCCTCTTTGTAATTATTGCTTCACTCACTCATCAACACCAATAAATCCTTGAATCCTCTTCCATAATATTTACATTTCTCTAGTGGTCTTCTTAGATGTAACCTTCTGTTAGTGAACAATCAGGCAGCAAATCATCACCATGTCACCACTCATCATTCAACACCGCTGCAATTTTCATGGAGTAGAAATATTCAATTAGTACTTCAATGACAGATATAATGCTTATGAAGGAAACACTGATGCCTTGAATTATTAAATGTGCATTGTGAAGCAAATGTTAATACAACAGTGAAGATGGTGACATCTGATATTTTTTAAATCTGTGCTGAATGTCATTAATACCCATTTCAGGAAAATTAAACCCACAGCCTGGCTGCCAGCAAATTACCTGAATCCGGTGCTATGTGTGGAAGCTTAACTTCGAAGATGATGCTGTGCTTGATATCCCGCACCCCTTGCAAGGTCCTGTCTCGGAAGCAGAGCACTTCTACCGAGTGTGGATGGTTACCCCTGTCAAAGCAAAGAGCAAAGCAATTAGAACATTTCGAAGAGGGTCAACTGGAAAGTGAAGGTTTAGGCAGTCTCTGCAATCAGCTCCAAGAGAATAAATGCACTAAATGGAGATGTGCTTTCATATTAACACTTAGAAATGAAAAGTTAAGCATTAGAATAATCCCTCACTGCCTTTTAAATGAACAATCTCTGTATCGGACAAATTACATTTTATTCAGCTTGACATCACAGACAAAGGTGTAAAGTCAGACTTGAATCTCAAAAGAACCAAAATTACTCTGAACAAGATAATTTATAGTGATATAATGCCAGAAAGCCATAATTCTAACAGCTTCGCTATTTACATTCTAACTACTGTGCTGTGCACCCTAGCCTACATGAAAACGAAAAAGGCCATACTTCAATGACAATACTCCCCACTGGCAAATATCACGCTTACAGCCATTACTGAACCTCTCCTTAAGGCAGACCACGTCTTCCCATGAGACCCATCAACAAGATCTGCTGAAGTAGCACACATTGCATCTCACTGACTCACCCTACTCAGGTGTACCTTATTATGTTCACCCTTCCCGGTTACAAAGCATCTGTGAGCACTTCCGTGAGCACCTTATCCCATCTCTCTGAATAGCCAGGTCATGACAGCGGCCTCGCCACTTCCCCCAATAACTGCTATTCTACAGTTCAAAACAGAACAGGCGCCTGGGCCAGTTCAACTCCTCATTCCTGTGCATGTTGGAAAAACCCTCCACAACAAACTTTCTAGTTTAGGAAAGCTCAATCTGAGAGACACAACACAATTTAAAAAAATCAACAAGCTATTCAGCACAAAGAGTTGTTAAAAAAAAAGTTCTTAAGAAAATATTTAAAACACACAATAGGGGGCGTGGCCAAGATGGCGGGGTGAGCGGACGCTTCCTCCCATAGCTCCTCCGGCCCAGCTCCGCTTGAGCCCCGATTTCTGCGCTTCTCTCCCCCCGCGGCTGCATCACGGGTGAGAGGACTGTGCCGGAGTTCGTGGGGCACATTTTGGTGCCACTTTGGCTTCTGTGGCCCCGGGGGAAATTCCCGAGAAGTTCATTCTGAGATCGCTCCGAGGAGTGGAGCCCGGGTCGCCCCGAGGAGAAGAGCTTGGAGGCGGAGTGTAGTGCGGCGCTGTCCGCGCGCCTCGGCTGGCCCGAGTGCTGAACAGCGGAAAGCCTGTGATCCCGAGGGAGCGGACTAGACGGACTCCGCGGAGTGAGGTGGCTCCCTGGCCGGTGCCCTGGCGGCGGGCACCATTGCTGGACGACGGACCTTAGCCCTGCACCGGCGGTTCCCCCCCCTACCCAGGGCCTCGAAGGGTGACGACTTGCGAACTCCGCGCCTGGAGGCGCTGGATGGCGGAGTTCGAGCAGTGCCCGAGCCGGACAAATCAACTGGTGGTGGAGGAGGGCATTGGTTTCATGCTCTCCGGACCCGTTACCATTTGAGACTCGCCCATGGACTTGCTGGCCCGGGCTGCCTTCTTGGGTCCCACCCTCCCGCCATCTTGTCTTTGTGTGGCTGAGCCCAGTGATCCCTGCCCGCGTCCTTCTCGCACGGGAGCCTCGGCTGGTTCTGGCACCAACTCATCTGCTGCCCTCCCTGGGAGCACGAAGCAGGAGGCCTACACTTCGGACGTTGCTGCCTGTCCTACTGGCCCAGGGGCCGTCTTGCCCAGGCCCAGACCGCCATTTTGTCGCCTGTGACGCACTACCCTTGTCTTCGGCGAAGGCCTCACATCTGGTGCCCACGAGCGGCGGAGCTCGCCTACAGCAACTGACCCTGGGCTTTGCCGAGCCCCAAGATGACTGGAAGACGAGGCGCAGCGCGAGGAGACCGCACTTTGCCGGAAATGCTCGGCAGGTCCCAGCAACTACGCGACAGGACGCAGCCGTCCCCGGGGGCCTCTCGGGCATCAACGGACGCAACTGTGGGCGAGCCGCCGGTCACGCGGTCCTTCATGGAGGACCTATTCAGCTCCCTCAAAGAGGACTTTCAAACTCTTAAGACCGAAGTGGCTGGAGAGGTCCGGGAGGTGCGCAGGGAGGTCGAGGGCATGGGCGAGCGGGTCGATGCTGTGGAGACGGCGGCTCAACGCCGCGATGAGGAGATAACCCACCTCCAGCAGGATGTCCTCCGCCTCCGGGAGCAATGTGTTGAGCTCCAGGCCCACTCGGAGGACCTCGAGAACAGGTCCAGGCGGAACAACATCCGGGTGCGGGGTGTTTCATCCGCGGATGAAGGTGCGGACCTGGTGGCTTACCTGCAGGACCTGTTCCGCGACATCTTGGGGGAAGGAGCGGACTTCCCAATCCGCATTGACAGGGCACATAGGGTGGGCCGCCAACGCCAGTCATCGGCACCCCCGCCTGATATCCTGGCATTCTTGCCGGATTTCCCCCTAAAGGAGCGCATCATGACGGAGGCCCGCAGGAAGCAGCCACTGACCTTCCGAGATAGACCTGTGGCGCTCTATCAGGACCTGTCCGCCATCACACTACAGAAGCGCAGGTCCTTCCGCATCGCTACGGACTTTCTGCGAGAGCACGAGACAGCCTATTCCTGGGGTCACCCCTTCCGTCTTATCTTTCGATGGAATGGGGTGCTGCATCAGCTGCGCTCCTTACAGGATGTCTGCGGAGTGCTGGGTCTTACTGCTACGGAGGAGGAAGGGGCTACACCCGCATGGAGGCGCCCCGAGCGGCGGGGCCGACGGAGGTCGAGAAGGCGCCCATCGTCAGCACCGGCGAGTCGTCCAGACTCGCCCACCATCAGATCTGAAATGGCGGAGGCCCTGAGGACTGCGGCCAGGAACTTGCCTGAATCTACTGGTGTGGCCTTAACGGCCTAATTTTTCTCCGGGGGGAGAGGCTCTTAGCTTTGACGATGCTGGGCTGGGGGCTGGGGGGGCGAGGGGGGTGGTGTGTGGCTGGACGTCCACTTGACTGTTTTCTGCAGACTCGCCCATTTGGGCTGGACTGAGACTATGGGGTGTTGTTTTCTGCTTTTTGTTTTGGCTGGTTGCCATAAGGGGGTTTTGGGGGGGTTTCACTGTTGGTTTGTTGTGGGGGGGGTCCCGTCCGAAATTGTCCGAACGTGTACGATGCCGCTTTTGGCCTTCCCTGCACCCCTACCCCGCGCGCCCCCTCCGCTGATCCCCCGCCTGCGGCATAGCGCGTTGTTTCCCCGGAGGCGATGCCACCCCTGAAAGTTGTGACCCTTAATGTTAAGGGTCTGAATAACCCCGTGAAACGTAGGGCGATCCTTTCCCTGTTGGAGGGGTCGCAGGCGGATATCTGCCTCCTGCAGGAGACCCATTTACTTTCCAGGGATTGCCATAGGTTGCGCTCTGCTAAGTTCCCCACGCAATTCTTTTCCTCTGCTGCGACTAAGACCGCTGGGATGGCCATTCTCCTAGCCAGCTCCTTTAAGGGGGAGGTGTTGTATAAACATGCTGAGCAGAAGGGGAGACTTTTAGTGTATCGCATGCGCTTGGGTGGTGTTGCCTTTACGGTTGGTTCGGTTTACAGCCCAAACGACCACCAGGATCGTTTCCTGGAATCGGTGTTGGTGGACGTTACTGCCTCGCCCGATCGCCATATCATCTTGGGGGGAGACCTGAATATGGTCTTCGACTCCACTTTAGATAGGTCAGCCCAGCGCTTCCCGCAGACAGGGGAGCTTTCTAAGGCGGTACAGGACCAGATTGCGGAGTTGGACCTGCATGACCTCTGGCGCACCATGCACCCCACCGATAGGGACTACTCCTATTTCTCCCACGCACACCGCACTTATTCGCGGTTGGATTATCTTTTGGTGAGCGGCCCGCTTCGCTCGGCCGCCATGGCGGCGGACATCGGGGTCTTGTCCCTGTCCGATCATGCGCCGGTTTCTGGAGTCTTTGCGTGGCCGGCGGCCCCCCCTTCCAGAGGGATGTGGCGGCTCCGAGACACGCTTCTCCATAAGAAATCGGTAGTGAAGCGGGTGGAGGAGGTCATCCAGGACTACTTGACCCACAATAACAACTCTGACACGTCCCTGGCTACGCAGTGGGCTGCTTTGAAAACAGTCGTCAGGGGAGAGTTTATCTCCATTTCCTCGGCGGAAAACAGGGAACGCCAGCGCAAGAGGGAGGAACTGACAGCGCAGGTTAGGGAGCTTGAGCAGGTCCACCGCCGTACGGGGGCTCCTCGTGTTTGGAAGCAACTGAAGGCGGCGCGGAAACTCCTCTCTGCGTTGGATCTGGATCGGGCGGAGTACGCAGCGCTGCGCCTGAAACATGCCTTTTACACCGGCGGGGACAGGTGCGGTAAGCTCCTGGCCCATAGGCTCAGGGCCGCGCAGCAACGCAATGTGGTGAAGGAGCTGGTGGGAGTGGGTGGGATCCCGGTTTCCGGTGACGCGGAGGTGGCAGATACCTTTCGTTCCTTTTACGAGGCACTGTACGCTTCAGAGCCTTCCCCACCGGGAGAGGCTGAGGCCTATTTGGATTCCGTGACCCTCCCGGCCTTGGACCCCTCCCAGGCGGACCACCTGGAGAGGGACATTCACGTGGAGGAGGTCATCTCCGCGATCGCGCGGCTGAAGCATGGTAAAGCCCCGGGCCCGGATGGCTACACGGCCTTGTTCTACAAGACCTTTTGTCCCACTGTTGCTCCTCTCCTGGCCCGCTTGTTCAATTCCTTCTCCGAACCGGGTGCCATTCCACCGGACCTCCTCTCGGCGACTGTGTCGGTTATCCCCAAGCCGGGGAAGGACCGGACCTTGTGCGGCTCGTACCGGCCCATTTCGCTCCTAAATGTGGACCTCAAGCTTTATACCGGAATCTTGGCGGCCAGACTGGGTCTACACCTACCAGATTTGGCGGAGGCGGATCAGGCCGGTTTTGTACCCGGTAGGCAGACGGTCGACAGCACGAAGAGGGTGACGCACGTGCTGGAAAAGGCCTCACGCGTCCCGGGGGAGCGGATGCTTCTATCGGTCGACGCGGAGAAGGCCTTTGATAGGGTTCATTGGCCATATCTCGAGCTGGTTCTTGGGAAACTGGGGATCGGCGAGAAGTTCCGCACTATGGTCTTTAACTGCTATAGGCGACCGTCGGCGTCAGTGCGTGTCAATGGACACAGCTCCGGCAGCTTCGCCATTGAGCGAGGCACGAGACAGGGTTGCCCCCTCTCGCCGCTCCTCTTTGCCCTTTATATGGAGCCGTTTGCGCAGAGGATCCGCGACAACCCGGACGCTATTGGGGTGAAGATGGGGCAATACACACACACTGTCAGCTTATACGCGGACGATGTCTTGCTGACCCTAGATGACCCCAGGCGGTCACTCCCTGCCTGCGTCCAGGAGCTGAACGCTTTTGGCCGCGTCGCGGGCTTTAAAATGAACATGGCCAAGTCGGCTGCGCTGGATGTGTCGCTTTCTGCCGACACCAGGCGGGACCTTCAAAGTCTCTTCCCTATGCAGTGGTCCTCCTCCACGGTGCTTACCTGGGCATTTTGCTTGCCCCCTCCCTGCCTGCTATGGTCGCGGCTAACTATTCCTCTCTGGGCAAAAAGATCAAGGAGGAACTCGGCCGATGGAACAAGGGCCTACTTTCGTGGCTAGGCCGTACTGCGGCGGTGAAGATGACAATACTACCCCAGATCCTGTATCTTTTTCGCGCTCTGCCTCTTCAGCCCCCCGTGGGTTGGATACGGCAGGCGCAGGCAGACATCTCCCGCTTTGTGTGGCAGGGCCGTAAGCCTCGGATGAAGCGGGTCCTCTCCATGCTTGCCCCGGAGGCGGGAGGTCTCGGAGTCCCGGACCTCCGGAAGTACTTCCAGGCGGCGCAGCTCCGGTACCTGGTGGAGTGGAGCCGGTGGGAATCGGACAAACACTGGCTCTTTCAAGACCAGGCAGTTGCAGGCCGTACCCTCCAGGAGGTCCCGTTCCTGCGGCGCATCCATCGACCACCTAATCTCTACGCTTCCTTTATCACCCGGGTCCCGCTAAGAGTGTGGGACGCGGTGTGTGAGCTTCGGGAGCTCACCACTTTTCCATCGCCGTTCACTCCCATTGCTGGCAACCCGGACTTCACCCCGGGTCTGAAGCCGGGGGCCTTTTCCCACTGGGTGAGCGCGGGATGTAGGGTGCTTTTCCAGATCTACGGGCCGGAGGGCGTGCTCCCCTTCCAGCAGCTCCGACAGGAGTTTGGCCTGACGGAGGGGGACAGACTGCGTTACATGCAAGTCCGCCACTGGGCTCTTCAACCCCCAGTGCGTGACGTCGCCGCCCGTTCGATTACGCCCTTTGAGCGATGGTTGGTAACCCGGGCCTCGGACGCCAAACTCATCACTGATTTGTATAAGTTTCTCCAACCCCCGCCGTTTCATTACCATAACCCAGGGAGGGAGCGCTGGCACAGGGAACTGGGCAGGACCCTGAGCCACAAGGAGTGGGACAAGATTGCATATCGGGCGAGGCACTCTGCGTACCACACTGGGCTGACGGAAACCTTCACTAAAGTGTCCACCTATTGGTACTACACCCCAGAGTGGCTCTACGAGATGCACAAAATAGGCGATAAGGGTTGCTGGCGCGGCTGCGGACAGGAGGGTACCCTCGCGCACATTCTCTGGGAGTGCCCGGTGCTGTCGGCCTACTGGAAGGAAGTCTTAGATGAGGTGGACAGGCATTTTGAGATCGAGCTTCCGCGCTTCCCCGCGTATGTCTTGCTTGGCCTCCCCAATGATTTGATGTACCCGCTGAAATCCCGCAGGGGCAGGCAGATTGCGATTGCGCTAGGCTCCGCCGTCCAGAATATACTGGTACTTTGGCGCACCCCCACTGCCCCCTCTATCACTGGTTGGTTGCATAGGCTCTGGCAGGTACTGGGCATGGAGAAGATATCGCTAACGGTGGCTGGGAATGTTGACCAGTTTGAGGAGCTCTGGCATCCCTTTTTGGCACTGCTGTCCACGGAATTTCGCGAGCTTACGTGTCCACGGTACCTGCGCCTCCTTAGGCTGACGCCGCCGGCGCCAGCGGCGGAGTGAATGTGCGGATTGGGGGCCGAGGGCTGGGGGTGGGAAGTGGAGTTATATGCTTCTAATGCTGACTTTCGGACGGGGATGTTGGGGTATTGTTTTCTCTTCTTTCCTTCTTTGCTTTTCTTTCTCCTTCCCTTCTGGGGTCGAGGGGCTGGTGGAACGGTATGCTTCTCTTTCACCGTGTCGCGGAATGTTATTTTGGCTTGACCTTGCCTAGGGAGTGGGGGCCTACAGGGGGATCGTACACAATGCCTTATTGCCTATGTCTTTGCCTTGTTACCCTCTGGGGCACCCTGTCTCCCTCTTTTCCTTCTGACTCGCTGCAACGTTTTGCTTCTTGTATTGTATGTTTACCTGACTTCCTGCTCCCCTCCCGTGTTCTTTTTTATGCCTTAATAAAATACTTTAAACCTAAAACACACAATAGTGAAACAAAAAGTTGTTTTGCAACACGAAAAGGTGCAAAGATTTACAAACGGGAAGCATGACAAAACAACTCAAGGGGTAAAAGGAGTGATATAAATAAAAACATTCACATTGCAATCAGGGGCGTAGCTAGAGCTTGTGGCGCCCGGGGCTACCCCTCAGATTGCCGCCCCCTCCTTTGCTGGGGAAAAAGGACGGTGAGCACTTGAAAGATGTCCGAGTCTCCGAGAGACACGTAGTATTGCTGCTAACAGTTACCTCGATCATGCAAGTTACATGCACATACATGACACTGTCATTGGCAAAGCCAATAGCTCTGGCGAAATATGTGACCTATTGGCTATGCCAATGGTTGTTTTGTTTTTTATAGGCACTGTGAGATCAAATGATTTGCCCAGAATCACAGGATGTTAATTGCAACCACTGGTAAGCTGCTAATATATAAAAGTGGTGGGGTTTCTATAGAATTCCAGGAGTGAAAATACCAGGAGAATGCAGCTCAGCAATTCAACTGCATCACGGAAAAACAGCAGCAGTGTCATTTACTAAAGGGAATGTTTTCTATCATCTACTATTTCCATTATGGGTAACAGGGTTTACAGAACGAAGAGTGGGTCCAAGTGATACTAGATTAGCTGGAAGTGGAGAATATTCCCTAAATACTATTATCTGTACATAGCTGCCAAGGTTTCAGATTGCCATGTGTGACGTTTTCATAATTTCAGTGAAATTATGAGTGAGATTTCAACGACTATGAGTGACACTTTCTGGCGAGCAAAATCATGCACTAAAAGGGAAACTTATAAATATGAGAAATTATAGCAATTTGAGCAACAAGAAACTCCAAGAAGTTCTTGAAACTGCTGCAGAGCACCAGAAATGGAAGGGCACTAACACTAGTGCTCCCTCCTGTAACCTGACAAAGGTAACAACACTACTAAAGTCAGTGGCAGGCTGGCTGCTTGACAAAAACTTTGCAGAGATGCATAACATTGAGAAAGTTTGGAACTTCAGTAGGCAGACCTAATTAAAATGATGTATTGGCTCGTTGGCTACACAACGTATCTATCAAAGTGACCAGGGTAGCTCAGGTTGAAATTCAGGCGGATAATCCCACGATGGATTTTGTAATTTCATTTATTTTGCTCTGTATTCATGACAGAATATTGCTGGACAACTTAAAGAATATTTGGTGCGTCTTCTGTCTGTGTTTCAAGTTTTCAGTGACTATAGAATTTGGTTGATAATGCTTTAAAAGCCTGTCTGCAAACTCTGGTGGCCCTGCATGCTAAATGCTTGATTCACATGCTTTCAGATTCCATCTGCACCGTGGAATTAAGTCGAGGCCGGTCACCTCACTTCCTGGCTGTCCTGACAGCCCTGTTACATCAAGGGAAGCACGCACTGCTCGGCAAACCCTCGGAGGCCTCATGGCGACAGGGGGCGCAAGTGAGCCTGAGGCAGAGGCTATTGATTTATTTATTTATGCGGTTTTTATATAGCGCGGACTTTTGCCTAAGGTGTCAAAGCGCTTCACAATAGAACCAGTAATGATACATGAGGAGAACATTACAAGTGAACAAATTACAAATGCTGACGTTAAGTTACGAGGTAAAAGTGACAATTGTGAGCAAATAAAATACATGAGGCAGCAAACAGTGCATTACAGGACGAAAAAGTGACAAGTGTCCAGGTTACAAAAGAGTACAAAGAACAATGAGAGGTATAATACTGCAATATATGCTAGAGACACTCAAGCACCAGAAGTGTGCCCCACATTGCAGTGGGGCAGACGGTGCCTTTGTAGCTGTACTGGAACCCTCGGCTGCTATTCTCATTGTGCCTGCCTGCAGCGAACACCACCCACCGCACTATGGAGCTATCAGGGTTACGCTTTGAGTCCTCGGCTTCTGCCGCCAACCCTGCTGGACAGCCAGCGAGTGCAAGTTGCAACCCACCCCACCCCCCTCTCATACCACGTAGGACTCACTCACCTGGGGGCAAATGGCATTGCTGCCTGCGAATGCTTCTTGCAGCATCTGCCTTGATACAACGCGGCTGGTGCAGAGGTCTGACAGCGGCCTACTTTCCAAATTCCATCGGCTCCCTGAAGCTCAGCAAAGGCAACACTGTGCCTCCCTCCTGCCATCATTGCCCACCGGAGACCCGACCCCCCCCCCCCCCCCCTACTCCTACTTTTATCTCTTGATGTTCGGCTCGGCTAGGAAAATGAGCAAAAGTAAGCAAAAGTAAAACTGCGGGAATGCCGGAATCCTGTGTACAGTGAGTAGAGATAGGCTCCAAATAAATTCGGATTTAATGTATACTAAAGTGAAACTCACAACTTACATGACAGGTAAGTCTCTGTGCGCAGGGGCCCGGTCCGGCGGCTGCGGCGGACGGAATGTGCCAGCAGGCCCGGCGATGATCATTCATACCTCTCTCTCACGCACACTAACATGATGCCGCGCCGCGCGGCCATGATGCTGACCAGTCAGTGGTCGGACCGACGACACTGCGACACAGGCGGCAAATCTAGTTCGACCCTGACCCCGCCACTTTTTCTCCAGCCTCACTTTCAGTTACAGAACGGAGGTGAGGTCACATCCGACCCCGGTGGCGCCACAGAGCTGCCCATCTGTACACGCAACGAGTCACTGCAGATAATGATTTGTTACATTGTAGCAGAGCGCCAAGGCACTTAGATCTTTTCTTTAACTCTTTCTAGTCTGAGCCTGGCAAGAACACTTTGTGCTGCCTGGGGCCCGGATCGGCCGGGTGCACTGTACACAGCCAAATGACAAGGCACCAGCAGTCTGTGCTAACGGGCCTCGGCCTCCAGTCAGTCAGTGCCGCCGGCCGTCTCCAAAAAGGTGCTGCTACGCCGGTGATTGCAATAGATAGTAGTACAACAAAGCCCACCGAAAGGCAGGAGCACCGACGGTAAGGAATTAAAAAAGAGAAAAGAATCAGCAGATATGTTCCAACAAATAAGAAAGGAGGAACAGAATCAGAGATGGAGGGACAGAATCAGAGATGGAGGGACAGAATCAGAGATGGAGGGACAGAATCAGAGATGGAGGGACAGAATCAGAGATGGAGGGACAGAATCAGAGATGGGTTTCCGGCTCGCAGGATATGGTCCAAAATTATTTTTTTATGACTTGAGTCAGCACAGTTGGTGTTATCCAATTAATCTGGGTTTTTCTTTTGCAGTCAATCATCCTCCATTAGACTTGGTTTCATGCTTGGATTTTGCCAATTTATATTTTATGAACACTGAAGGGAACAAATCACTTCATGAGATATGAAGATCACCTCAGTGTATTCTTCTATGGTGAGGAGCTACGCCCTATGTCATGATTCCCTGTGAGTTTACCTTAGGAAACCTCTCTTACTGTACATGTGAGTCATGATTCAGGAGAGGAGTTATTGGCTAAGCCGCTAAAGTTTCCTGCGTGGGGGCACCTTTTCAGAGTGGCTACACCGAATCATCCTCTAGAGCAATGGTTCTTAGACACCTGACTTCTGTGGACCCCCACTAAATCATTACAATGATCTGAACATTCAAAACAATACACACAAAAATACAGAAACAAGCATTCATAAAAAAAACACACTAATGATTGAATATTTAATTTTATTCGCAAACAAATATGAGAAATCTAAATGTTAATGGTAATAGGAAGGATGGAGCTTTTCTAAATTCAACTGAGGCCCCTCATTGTCCACACTGCATTCTGTTTGATGCTCTTGCAAGGGTATTGATCTTGTTCTTGAGGCCATATTTGAACATTTCTATAATCCCATTGGTTTAGGATGGAAAGAAATGAAAAGTTCACATGCCACCCCAAACATATTCAAGATTTTCTCATGGAAGCAAATATAAAGTTGGTTAACTATTCCATGTCAGACCCAAGCCCTATTAGGGTACCCTACTTTTACAAAGATGCTAATCAGGGTTGAGGTATAGTTAGGATAATTAAATAGTACAGATTTTCCAAATCTAATTGCATAATTTACAACGTTGACAATGCCCATGACACATTTTTAACAGGACCTTGTTCTAGGGTCTTAGCAACATGCAATTGCAGCCCCCATCCTTTTAAGACACATTACCATCAGCAGTATTTGTATTAGTTTTAATAGAACCTTTCATTCATTAAAAACAAGCTTGAGATGTCAGGCAAGACCTGCAGAATGTGTTGTAGATTGCTTCAATATGAGGCAAGAAAAATGGCATGAGAGTCTCTCTTCTCTATTGGTCACCTCAGGCAGATCAGTCAACTAGACACTTGTGAACCCATGAACAAAATGGAGTAAGGTACAGGGGAACCACTAGCACTTCAACCACTACAGATTCCACATCTTTTGGCTCACAAAACAAGATACCATGGTCTGTGTCCACCTTGAACATCTCATATTATTTTACCCATCTGAGGACATGCTATCCAACTCCTCAGTCTGCCTCGAGTGCTCAAAGTACTGTGTGCCCTGAAGAATACTCTTTAGAAAATATATTCTCTTGTTTGCAATTTAGATTCTTCAGACCGATCATCTAGTTCAAAAGCTTAGTTGAGTTGTCCATCATTGAGCAGGTTCCTTTACCCCAGGACAAGTCAACTGTGTGTGTGCATGAATAGAGCTTTCAACTTTTCCAACACTTTAAACTCATTTTGAGATCCTGGATGCCAGCCTCAGGCCCCATCTAAACAGGGGCCTGGGACAAGGACAGCACCACCTCTGAGTGGGATAACCCTTTCGCTAGCATGAATCTAAAAGCACATACCAGTGCCACCTCAAGTACAAGACACCCCTCCTCAGTCCCCTAAACTTTCAACACAACTGAAGACTACCCATAAACAAACTGCGATAACCTAACCAATCTGTCTTCTACCTAGTGGCTAACTCAGGTATTCAGAAGCCCAGTTGTGCTGGCACTATTAACAAGCATTTACAATGCAATAGGTCTCACATTAATAAAGTTTGAGCTATTGGTGTTGCATTATTTAGCAATGCCAATAGCTCAAACTTTAATAATGCGAGACCTATTGCATTGTAAATGCTTGTTTTGTTATTGGGAGGGGACTAAACAGTGCTGGTAGTGAGGTGGAGCTGCACTGATGCGGAGGTGGTGCTGTGCTGGTGCACAGATGGTGCAGTACTGGTGCTGAGCTGGGGCTGAGATGGTGCTCAGGTGCTGCTGAGTGATGCTTAGGTTGTGCTGCGGTGGTGCTTCTGAGTGATGTCTTCGAGTGGGCAACTGCTGAGGAAATCCGGATGAAACATTGTAAAGATGAAAAACTGGAAGATGATTTAGTGTGTGGGTGGCCATGTTGTCATGTCTGACCTGAAAGAAACCCCAAAAGATGTGTCACCTGGGGACCCGTCTGTGTGATGGTAGGGATGGGTACTGGGTCCCCTATGGCAATGTACTTTGATGTCAATGACTGATTTACCCTTATGCAGCTATGATTCTCTAAATTGTCCATGAAGCTATGTACCAGAGCAGGGAGGTGGAGGGTAGTTGGGGACTGTTCATGTAATCTTATTGCAGTTTATTGACTAAAGTTGCAAAGTAACGGATGATTATTACCATTGTAAATTGTTTACAGTGAAACTTGAATAAAGATCATTAAAATAAAAAAATGAATACATGTTTGCGAACCAGGGAAAGAAGACCGCTGCTACAGAGGTGTTCACTTTGACCCACAAGGCACCACCATATATTTTCACAGTAGCGGGCCCCATACCTGGAGAGAAGCAGTTTGTGTACTGCATTTTGGCCACCAGAGCTAAAGTGATTTGCTCTTGTAAGCAGTTCATCAACAGATTCACATATAGTTAAAGCAATCATCGTAAAGATTTCCACCAAACCACGAAAGGATTTCAAGTTGTCCCAAACCTAACCGTTACAAGATCGTTTTAAATCCTTTCAACTGTTTTTGCTGTGCACTTGGGAAATGTAATTAGGGACTATGAATGGGAAATACAAAATTAGGGACATTCAAGCTATAAATAAATCGCTCCACCCATGCCCGGATTAAAGTTCATAAAATGTGCCAAAAACAATCTTAATTATGTGCATCCTTTTGGGAAATGTCATGAAGATTTATCCAACGGGGCAAAAATGAAGAGAGATTTAAACAAGAACTTGTGCCTTCTTGAACAACACGAGATATGCAGCCCTTCGTTTCGCAAGGAAACGAAACTGCTTTTGTTGCTTCCGTAGGATATGGATCCAAAAATAAAGAAGAAGCGCAAGAGTGCCACTGCAAGCCATGTTTTTTTAATTATCACGCGCGTGTGTGGGCACGATAATTGAAACCACGTGTCGGCCTATTGGTGTCTATTACGTGCACCAAGCGCGTGATAGGCACCAATAGGCCGTGGGCGGAGCAATGCGTCCCGCCTTTGGCTAATAGAGTGCAGTCTTTCATTAAAAGATGCACGCTAAGGCCAATGGGGTAGCTGAAAAGGAAAGGCACACGCACGAGCGTGTGCGATTCCAGGTCAGCTACTAGAGGTCTCGCGACCTGCGCGTGCACCTAAAAAAGAGCTGAGGTTGGTACCGTTGTGTACTGGCTGGGACCATAGCTACAAACTAAGGGCCAGACTGTAAACCCATCACCACATTTAAATAACAGCCCACTCGGTCTCCACAATATTCCTATTTTTATGTTTTTAGATGAGCTGTGAAGGCAGCAGAAACGGCAGTTAAGTTGGGAGACCAATTTGGTATTCTCCCTCCAGTTTGAGAACATATGAGAAAATGCCACTTTCCAAATATATTCAAGTACATAATCTCACTAGGCCAACCACAAGACACGAAGTAACTGAAGGGACACTAATAAAGTTGTTCCTGATGACTAACTGGCAACCTTGAAGCTCAGATTAGCTACATTACTTCCAAGGGGCTTATAATTACAGGATACACAGCCCTTTTGTGGTGTGAATGTGAAATCTCTCAGGATCCACTTGGGAGTTCCCCTTAGCCTTGCTTTAAAGATGTTGATTTTGTGGTTCTTTCTGAAAGTTAGGGCCTATGGGGCAGTATACAAGTCTCTGCTTAGTCGTGAGTGTTTTTTCCTGTGCTATTGCCTTCACATGCCTATTACCTTTCTGAGAAACATCTCTACTCTCAATCACCTTGGTATCCACCAGGTGCTGGTTCAACTCAGAAAAGATCAGAAAGAAATGTAGACTTAAAAGCAACTTCTCAATAATTGAAAACAAAATCTCACTCTTGAGAATTTAAATGTACCTTTTAAATGCTGCCAGTACCAATACGTTTCGCAATGGCCAACCTGGGTACTGGGATAAAGTGCACGGATCATAAACACCAACAGTTACCTAAAAGAAAAATAAATCATAGGAATAACTATTATAATTTTCAGTACATTTCTTGAGTTGAAAAAGTGTTGCATCAAATATTTGTGGCAGCTGCACAGGATATATCAAATGTATTAGATCTAGTGAAGCAGCACAGACTTGCTGGAGAACCAACCCTACACATTATAGACACACAGTACATTAAATTAGATATAATATGTATATTTCCTCAAGCCTTACATTGAACGAGATGACACAGTGCAAGTGATAACATCTTGAAAGGGAAAGATCATAGTATGCAACAGGCAAGGATTGCCCTCCTTCACTTTCTTTTTCATTTTTCTCTAAATTAGAACAGTGAATTCACATCCAATAATCACCTAATTTAAAACCAATGAAGTTGAATTTATTAATCCTTCTAATCTATGCGGTGCCTCATAGACACCAATGACAAGGCAGATATTTAGATTTGACATCCGATCAGTGCTGTCACTGTACGTTACTGATTCCCATTCTGTAATCGCCTGAGCCACGGTGAGCATGTCTTCATCGCGAGTGGGCGCAGGGTCATCAATTAGATGTTCCAAAAAGAGTTCTACTAAAGCAATTGTACATCATATTCACCAAATAACACTTTTCACATGTCAATTAAGTATCGAAGGCAACGGAGCTTTACAATGTGTAAAAAAGAACATGCATATACTCAAAGGAACTATACTGAAAAGAACTGATGCAGGTTCTTCTGTCAGTTCTTTGCAAACATTGTTCTTATTTGAGAAATGATTAGAACAGGTTTTTAACAATGTTTTCGAGGCAAATGGCTTGTCTATCCCAGTGCTTGCTCTCACCCAGTTCACTCGCAACACTTCCCTTTCAGAAAAAAAGGTCATATGGTTTTCAGAGACCCTACTGCAAACATTCCTTTGGAATATTTTATGAAACAGGTAATTTGATGATGAAGTCTTAGATAACTATAACTTTATGGGCAATTTCACATCTATTTCTAAGATTGCGGAGCATTTAACATGTACAAGTATTTTTTGCTGTGCATCACTTTCTGGGTGAGGTTAGCAACAAAAACAGCAAAAAGTCCTTCATTCCAGGATCTGGAGGGTGAGCCTCCCCAGGGCTCCACTTGTCTGAGCCACTGCCTGGAGCACTGGGGGAGATGCTGCTATCAGAGGGCTCTGGCTGTTGGCGGTGTTATAAAGCAAACACTTTGTGAGACATAATGGAGCACTATAAGGTCTGTAGGGGCCAGCACAGTACATCCAAGAGTTGGTTGAAATGGTTTCCTGGTCTGTGAGGATTTAACTCTGAGGGCTCGCAGTAAACCCGCTGTGGATCTCTGAACCCAGTATTTGGACTTCATTGGTAGGCAGAATACCAGACAGAGCATGATGGCTGCCAGGGGGCTTCAAGGACAGAGGGTGGGGTAGACATCCTTGTAAAGGTGGGGCATTTTTAGGAATGGTGGATGATGACCATGGTATTAGGGATTCTGGCTATAGGGCTTAGGGAGGCTCTAAGCCATTGTCATTGGAGGAACAGGTGGTGTTGTGAACGCCGAAACAGGAGCGGATTGGTATGATGCCCCCAGCCTCACCATCCCTGTTTACCCAACCCGGAGGTCTACAGCAGCCCAGTGCATTTGGCTTTCTAATACAGCAGCAGGACAATCTCACACTTCACTGTAAGAGTGAAAAGTGCTGCGATTATTCTCATTAATTAAGGTCTGAAAGGCTACTGGATTCACAGGGATTTATATATGTTTGTTGTTGGCTAATTGTAATTGGTTGTAGCAGATATACGGCTCACTAAAATGCTCTGGCAGGGATCATTTACACGTAGATTGCATTAGGCCATCTGAGAGATGCAGATTAGTTTTATAAAGTAGTCAGTTTCAAAGTATGTCACCAAAGTTTGCTGCACGGTGCTCTGTCTCAAGCACATTGCCCTCTGTAATCTCTGTGATAACCTACACCTTTTATCAGGCTACTGTTACGCTGATCTCTGCAGCATCCGATTTTACACTTGAACAGTTTTCCAAGATAGCACAAACTGGGAATGCATTTACTTGTGGTATTTGTAGAGTACACAATTACCAAAAAATGTGCCCTAGTGCTGATAACGTACAAATATCCAGACATTAAGCTGACCGCTTAAATAGCCTGGTTTTGAGTTGCTCCCTGAAAACTGGTCACATGTCAAATTTCTAGCAGTACACGGTTCCAAACATTTCTACATGATAGGCAAAAGATCTACCATCATAGCAGGGGCGTAATGCAGACCCCTGCAGCCCCTGCACAGAAGGAGGGGCCACCAACCCTCCACAAGGACCCATCAAGGTGGCCCCCTATTCAGCCAAAGGCTAATGAATATCTGTAAGATACAGGAGACTGAGGGGCTCCTAATCACATTCTGCAGAGGGGATCCGCCATTTTGTGCCACGCCACTGCTTCCTAGTGCGATTTCCTTATCTGAAGTACCCGTAGAAGGAAACAGAGGATGAGTACAATGTCCTTGGAGGAGAATATCAGGAAACCGTTGGCAAATGTAGAGTTCTTAAGTCATGCAGGGCCTTAAAACAAATACAGTCTTTTAAAAATAATGCTCTTCTGTATTGGGAGTAGTGGCCGGTACAGTGATATACGTCTGTGCAAGTCCAGAAGCAGGAATGCAGCACTATTCTGTACCAGCTGTTGATCCCTAGATTTTTTAACCTCTTCGATGCGTCGGACGCTACGGTGGGCGTGTGAGTCAGACGTCCAGGGGCCGTCCGAACTGCGCACGAATTAAATTCCGCCGTACCGCGGCGGAATTTGCGCCGCGTGGAGGAGGTTAACAGCTTCTGCTGGAGTATTGTATTTGCAGAAAGTATCTGGCCACAATCCTAAGGACCCTTTTAACCAACATGGATTTTAAACAGCTCACAGACTTAAATCCGGAGTGAAAGTTGATATGGTCATCTTTACCGACGAGCCTCTAAATTTCCTGTGTATCTTCTGCATAACACATCCATGTAATGTAATGTAAGCACATTTATAAAGCGCGCTGTAACCCTACGGTCATCCTGGTGCTGCGATACATGTCTATTACCAACGGGGGATACTATAGAACCTAATCAGAAAGGTTATACTCAGGTCTTAATTTTCTTACGGAACAACATCAGATCCTGTATCTGTCTCAATTCAATGGGGAGACTGTTCCAGAGACGAGCAGCTGCCACACCAAATGCTCTCCCTCCCATTGTTACTCTCTTCCTCTTAGGAATGATTAGAAGATTGGCTGGTATACCGCTTAGCAATATCCTATTAAAAGAACAGAAAACACTCCAAAGCCAACCACTCGCTCCTGCCCCTCCGAGCCTATCCACCAATGTAGCATGATACTTGATGTCAAAGACTGCGAAAAAGTCAAGTAATATGAAGGCTGTTACAGACCCTGAGTTGCATTAAGAAGGTAGCTAACTGTAGAAAATACAAAAAGCTGTGCGCTAACTACTTTCTCAGTTACTTTAGCACAGAACGCAATGTGGAGATAGGGCGGTAGTTGTTGGGAGTTGCCTGATTAGCAGAATATTTGTTTACTAGCAAAACAATGCAGGATTTGTTCCAATCAGAAGGAAAAGAGTCAGAATTAAGTGAAGGACTAAATAGCTGACACGTTGATGGACCAATAGTAGGCACTATTAGAGGAAATATATGGGCTGGGAAGGAGTTATCCGATGAGCCCGATTTTGTGCGGTCCAAGGTTTTAAAGGTAGTCTCCAAGGAAATAGTATTAAGCTCATAAAACGTTCTGTATAGATCCTAAAGTTCTTCTTCATGGAGAAAACGTTTCAGTCAGATTAACAGGAAAGGATTGATCGATTATCTCACTTTTTTCACTACAAACCACAGATAAAGATTCATACATCCCTTTTGATGGTGGAACCGCAAGCATCAAACAAGCTAGATTGGTAGGGTTTCTACTCCTGATTTTGCTTTAAGGAAAGGTGGTATTCTCTTGCGGCCAGATTCATCAACGGAAAATCGGCTCGCAAAGGGCCAGATTCTGAGAATCTGGCCCTTTGCGAGCGCAATTTTTGCATTTGGGATTCATCATCCCAAATGCAAAAATCGCTATTATAGAATTCGCAAATTTGCGAGGAATTGTATTTAAGGAATCTCTATTTGAGATTCCTTAAATGCAATTCATGAAACATTTCAAAATTGCGAATTCGCAATTTAGGGCCGCTATTTACCGCGAAGTCAAACCTCGTGGTAAATAGCGGAAACTTAGAAAAATGCACTTAAGTACATTTTTCTAAGTTGTATGTTACACACACACGTCCTTGGGACATGTGTGTGCGTAACACCAGCATCCAATATTATTTCAGGGGTGCAACAGTGTGTCCTTTGGACACCCCTGCACCATTGAAATCGCAAACTCAAAATGCGAATCGCTAATAGCGATTCGCACATTGCTATGTCTTCCCATTCATTCCTATGGGCCTTTAGGCCCATAGGAATGAATGGGGAGTTATTCCTTATTTGCGATTAGCAATTAGCTAATCGCAAATAAGGAAGCTGTAGGAATTGCAATAAATATTGCGATTCCTACATGAATCCCGTTTTGCGAGTCTGCAATAGCGATTCCTTATTAATCGCTATTACAGACAAAACATGCCGATGATGAATTTAGGGGTTGGTCCCCAAAGCCCAGAACCAGATGGATGGGGAAAAGAAGACTGAAAAGCGCTGGTCATTACTGGTTTAATGGCCACAGTGAGACAGCTGGTGTTTCAGTACAGTCAACGTTTGGATTATATAGAGCCAGGGAACTGAGACATTCGGCAGTTTGGCCAAGCTAGCAATATCATTTTTCAGGACTTTCCAGGCCATGGGAAGTGCTTTTGTGCTGCTCACTGAACTCCCACATGTGGCCCCACTCTGGTCCACCTGCATGGACATTGTTTAACCATTTTCATACATGCAAATTTCTCATCTCCATGTGAACTAAATTCATGTTGTTACATAGCCTCTGTGGTAAATCATGATCTGTTTGTATGTAACGGATACTTATTTCGTAGGGCAATCAGGGCCTACACAATCTATTACCTTAACCCTCCATAAGTATGTTAGTTAACAATTGGCATGTGTTCTGTATTAGACAACTGATAGTGAGGTTCTCACTGGGAGGATAGGAAGGAACAGGAAGGATAACTCAAGAGAAGAACTGTCTGGTCCGCAGAATGTGGATGATAAATCTTTTCAAAGCCTAACGTCTAAAGACCATGTATAAACGTGTGAAAAAGTGAAATTCACCTAGTCCCAGGACCTTACTACACTTTCATTGGCTGACTTAGATGAGAAAGAATAAAATGGCTTCATTTCGAATGGAGTGTATATTAGGCTCTAATTACATGTCGCACAGAAAAAAAAAGTACAGAAAACTCCCCTTTGTATCCAATATGCCATTTAATCCTTCGTTAATCCACTTTAGATTCCACAAATTCATGACATCCTTTGTTCAATTTTTCTAATTGAAACTTGGTAAATCCCATATTTATCGAATGCTTTGGACATGCCTATTCAGGCCTTATTCGCTAGCACATGGGTTTACGTAGCCCCAAGAAGCCTAATTCATAATGTCCCAATTCATTTTGGCCCAAAAACTGCCCTTGTCTCAGGGGGAGCGGCAAGGTTAAAAACACATATCAATATATATGTGTCCAACAAGGGTTGTCTCATCATCAAAAAATGTATAAACCTTATGCTCAAAACTGAGCTTTTTGCATGTCATTATGTCGTTTCAGTATTATTATCAGAAAGACTAATCTTCATGAGAAGTGTAGCATATTACACTCATTAGGCTGTTCTGAAAGACTGGTTTATCTAGTGACTGGACACAGCTGTCGGGTGCGAAATTGAACATTTAATATTTCTTTTCTTCAAAGCCGTTGATTTATTTCTCAGCCTAGATCACTCAATCCCTTATATGCTTTGGCCGGTTCTCTTTTTAGCCAGAGACAGCACGTTTGCATTCCATGAGTACATTTATTTGAAAACGGATTAAAATTATATTACTTTATTTCACCAGTGCAAAGACTTGCCACTATAATCAAAACAGTAACCTTTGAATTTCAGGCAACGCACTGATGAGCATTTACAAGTGCATCTTGTTTATCAATTGTGCAACAGTCAGAATCAAAAATCCCTGCTGAGAATTGGCAGAGCGCTTTTGTTTTACTCAAGATTGACCTCAGAGGGATCTGAAAACGAAAGATCTATTTTTATGTGCTTTTGAAAGTGGAGACAGATTTGTGGGCATCTTAGGTTATGAACATCATTTAGCAAGCATGAAATATAGGGCACACGTATGTACTGTACTTTAAAATTGTGTTCAATTGTCGTCGTATTTGTACAGCTAATTCAATGTTTGAATGCCAATTTAGACAGCAGAGTAGAACATTAGTTCCACAGTTCAACAATAGAGCAGAGTAGAGCACCAGTTCAACAGTAGCGCAGCTAGATAATCATTTCCGCGATTTTGATCATTCACGTATTCAGACTGTTTTGCACGGTGCAGTATTTAATTGGTACCGTTTTTTTCGTTCAGGTAAAGGTATTATTGTCATTTGTTAAGACTCATTTACTCTAACATCGCCATATAAGATACTAATTAAAACAGAGTCACCAGGTAAATCCTTGCATTTTTGAGCCTTGGATATGGTTAATGAGCAAATTACTTACCGTCAACGCTCCTTCAGGTAGAATTTCTAACTGCAGATTCCTCACCTTTTCAATATTTCCCAGGCATCAGACTGGATCAGGAAATTCTCAAGCAGCACCCCTGTGCGTAGATAGGTGGCGCCATGCAGCTCCGTGCTGCAATATCTCTATTTTGGAAGAGATGTGCAGGGTAGGAGAGGTATTGGCGGAAAGGTGCCTAGGCGTCCTGAGTTCCAGTCTAAGCAGATGCGTCTCGAATGAGAGACTCCTTGGAAACACCAACGCATAAAAGTGAGGATGAAGCAAAGGTTCTGGCCATTTGCAGAATAATTTTTGTGCCACCTTCAGATTTAAGTGCCATTCCTGATCTGCCAGACGTTGACGTCTGGGTTTCATCCAACATAGCATTCAGAGATCCCCCCATGTGGTACACAACCAGGAAGAACCCCTGGCGTCCCAGCAATGCCCCTCAACTCCAAGGCTTGCAGTAACTGGGCCTTGATGCACTCCAAAGCCATCTGGGATGGGGACATGAATCTGTTCGCCACAAAGCTTCACAAGAATCCACATTGTGACTAACTTACTCCAGCTCCGGACATTGTTCCTGCGACAGATTTCTAAGTGTGGTCTGAATCTTTGCGTACGTTCTAAGAAAAAGCGCAAGAAGTCCATGAGTAATTTAACCCCTTCCCACCACTCTCAATCTCGGGTGTCACATTGCCTGCAGGACTCGCTCCCGAAGCCTTTCGACTTCTGAGCTAATTATGACCCTTCTCTGGTGACAATCTGATTTTTTGGGGCTGCTGTCACTTTTTGGCACATTATCTAGCTCCCTCTAGTGCACCTTTGGACCCTAATGAGCAGAGGATGCTACCAAATGGGCTTCTGCTGGTAGGTCCGCTCTCTGCGCCATTTGGACTCTCTGGGTTCGTTCCAGACCGAATTTGGTACAGGTTCCCTCTCTGGTGCCACAACCCACTTCAGAGCTGGATCCACCAATGCTGGCTCCATTGATGCCGTATGCTGACGGCTACCCCATGGTGCTGTCTGATGCAGAGATGGTGTCGCCAGACTTCAACTGAAGCCTTGCCCTTCAGTTATGGAGCTACAGTCTACTGGCCACCCCTCTGAATCGGATACGGTGCCCCTATCCCTTGGGAGAGCTCATGTCCTATATGAATCGATTGGCACAAATTTGAATAACAGTGGCTGTGATGCTGGGGACAACTTTGCCCAGCCTCATATGTAGTATGTCGACATCCAGGGTGCCAGTGATCTGGATATTTCCCCAAACACTGGGTTGGTTTCACCTCCGGCCCATGCCACAGAGGAGATTGCATCCTTTGCTATGGTTGTGCAAAGGCCAGCAGAAGTGTTTGATCTTCAACTCCCTATTAGGAATGTAAAGACCAATGTCTGGTGCTTCAGCCTGGTCAAACGTGTTCTCAACACTGACTCCCCTTCAAAAAGGTTCTATCAGACACACTTTTGGGGACTTGGGCTAAACCCTGTTAAGGGTCCCCTCTTAATCGGCAAGTTGCCAGGGGCCATCGCCCTGCTCCGGGCAACCCGGACATCCTCAGACAGCATCCCACTCCTGGGAGCTTTGTGGTATAGGATTCGGCTTGACAGGGAATTAAAGAGGATAGACACTTTTTGGCAGTAGGTGCTCTGGGCCACAAGTTTTTCCCGTCACTCTGTAAATGTCAGCTGCCTTTTAGACCCCAGCACTCATGCTCTGTGGCACTCTGTAACCCAGGTGTTGCCTTATGTACATAAGGAAGGGCATGCTTAACCCTCTAAGACCATAAACCACAGTTTAATGTGAGCTGGATACCACTGACTTTCTTGGATGAAACAAAGGCACCAGCATGGCTCTCTGCAGCCCCAGAGATTTTGAAGGCGATGTCCACGCCAGTCTCACAAATATGCCTTTTGACTGTTTCTTTCTCTTTGGGGCTAAAGCTGATCTAGCACTGGAGCGATTCACAGGTAGTAGGGCCATAGCCCACTCCCTGGGCTTGTCTACTCCTCCATGCTAGTCACATCAATAGTTTCGTCCCCTCCGTGGCTATTGTAGAGCTTTTCAGTACGATGCAAGCTGAACAGCATTCCCCCCAGTCTATTAACGGCGGAAGCTGTGGTACCACAGACCATGTGGACAACAGGGGCAGGTGCAACCCCAGTTTTCGGCCCCTCCAGCTGCCGCAGCCTCCTAGTGTTGCCTTGATGGGAAGCAACCACTCTTTCAGAAGCAGGGTCGGATATTTTATGCCAGGGTGGCAGATGATAACGTCGGACAAGAGGGTTGTTCAAATTGTTCAGTGGGGTTACTCCTTACCATTCATCAAAACTCCAAAGCACCATCCATCATGCTCAGACCGACAAACGGGGGACCAGCTGGCTCTACTGCAGCAGGAAGTGCAGGCATTTTTGGCCAAAGTAACCATGAGAGGTTATACCCAGAAGATGTTTGTGGATGTTATTCCCGCTACTTCTTGCTGCCGAAAATGTACAGAGGCTTTTATGCCATCCTAGACCTTCACCATCTTAATGCCTTCCTGCAGAGAAATAAAATCAAGATGGTCACCCTGGCCCCGATCTTGTATGCTCTCGATCCTGGAGACTGAATGATAGCAGTGGAGCCGCAGGATGTCGATTTCCAAATCCCGGTCCTGTAGGCGCACAGGCGTTTCCAGCAGTTTACGGTGGACTAGGAGCATTTTCAGTTCTCTGTGCTCCCCTCTGTAGTCCTAGATACTATGGTACTATAAAAGAGGATGTTGACACGTGTGTGGCCCCCTTCTGTAACAGTCATAGTGCTGGTGCACATGTAGCAGCAACGCTATCTTGAGAGGGCATTCCCTCACTTGCATGGGGGCAATGCCCATGCAAATGAGGTAATTATTTTGCCTTTAAGCATGTAAGCCATTAATGACGCAGGCACAGAAGCAAACAGAAGCTTAGGGGGCACACTGGAAGAGTGCCACAAATAAGAGGCACACTGTCAGCATACCCCCGGATGACTGCCCACTGATGGGGTTTGAGTGGGTCCCAAAGACCCCCTAGATATCCCCCTGCTGGTGGTTGACGTCACTTACACCTGCCTTCAGGGGGATCTATGCCCCTCTATAAAATGCTGGCAGCTGCCGCCTACACTGTAAAATACGAAGCAACTTCTAAGCAGCTGCTCTGTCTTTTATAGAATGTGCTGCCACCAGGGCAGATGTGAGTTCTTGACTTTCCTGGGGGCAGTGCATTCGTGAAAGGTGCTCCTGTCACAGACTGAGGCAGTACGTAAATTGTGTACGGTAGTCTGGGCCCAGGTGGGATCATTACAAACCATCCTCATGTGATGGAAAAATCATAAGTAAAATTAACACAGCATAAGACAAATAATTAAAAGATGATTATTGAGCCATCAATTTTCCTTACTTTTTCATTTGGATCCTTGAAGAACTCATCCCATTTCTTAAGCGGTGCGACCGAAATAGAATTTACATCGTATTTGATTAAAAAGTAAGGCAGTGCACTCAGTCCCTCATCTTTGCATAGACTGTCATAGGCTTCTTGCATGGCATCAAGCTGAAAACATAAACAATTGTTATGGATTTACAGTACTTTCAAATTCAGAGAATTTTCATCTGCACACAAACAGATCATAATATAAGTTATTGCTTAAGTGCTTTCCTACGAAAAGTGTAATTGCGAAATGCAAATGCGATACACACATTTGTGGAAAGGGGTCCCCCATTTATTCTGTGTTTTACTCTTATGTTTTCGATTGGTACAATGCTCTTTGCACCTGCACTGATTAGGTGCATGCTCAGATTTTCCATTGCGCTTCTTGGTGAAACACTAAACAGCAGAAAGACACACCCTATAGTCCTAGCGTTTGCAATGTGAGAGTTACGTAGTAGCGGCTCCTAGAGGGAGTGCTGCGGGGCGGTGAGGCGGGGCAGGGGAGGGGCAGGGTGGGGGTAGTAAACTACGGCATACGGCCGAACAGAGTTAAGTAACTAACTAAATAAATAAAACAAATTACATTGCACGCACAATTTGTCCTAATTTTATTCTAAGGGATAGTGTATTTCTAATCTACTGAATAGTATTTCTAATGTATAAATCAGATCAGCCATTTTTGATAAATTAAGGTTAAAAAATAGCTATATCTGGTGCTGCTGGAGTCCCGCGGCTCAAAACAGCAAAATAAATAATTCTGATTGCCTTTTCCCACGAGACCAAAAGCTTTGATTGGCTGGCTGCAACATGAAGAGAATTGTTGCAGCCGCTATCACAGAACTCAGAAAATCCGTTCTAGAATTAATTTTAAAATCCATATTAGGGGCAGTGTAGGGATACCCTGACCTCCTAGTCCTTGAGATAGTGGGCCCAAATGCACCCTCCTTGGGGACAAAATATATATTTTGTAATGTTTTTGGTTCGTCAAGGTCCCTCATGTACTCAAGTGGAAATCCTGCCTGACCGGCAAACAGTTTATTAAATAGGCTAACATGGGGTAGGGATCTATGGGGTGTGGTCCAACGGTGGGGGTTTGGCCCCCCGCAGGCTTTGGGCAAAGGACATGGCCACAGGGACGGCAACGCACCCAATCCCTCTCTGTGGGGGTTTGGCCGCCCGTCTGGAGCTGGGAGAAGGGCCTGGCTATAGGCATGCATACTTTTTTCCAACTAAACTGGTGCAAAGTGGAAACATAGAGGAGACCACTAATGTATTACTGCAAAATGATGCTAACAGCGTAGAAGCACTTCTCTCACAATTGGAAAAATTTAAACTCAAGTCAATAATGGAAGGCGACTGCTTTTCAGAACTATTTCCATCCCAATATTATCCATAAAGGCTAGAGTATTTTACTTTTCCAAAACTATGCAGAAGGAAATTAAGCTTTAATAAAAGAATGGGAAGTCTACTTAAAGAACAAGTTACTTACCTTCGGTAACGATATATCTGTAAGAAACATTAGTTATTTATAGGTTCCTTACCTTAGAATTACCCCCAGGCGTCAGACTGGACCCAGAAAGTTTTAGGTCAGCAGTACCTCTGCGCGTCGGAAGGTGGCATTGGACGGCTCCGTGTCAGTCGTTGGCGTCGTGGTCGCCGGAATGTCATTGCGGTAGCTACTTAGACGCTGCCCTTGTGCGCTGATTTCAGTTCTGTATACTTCTTTCTGCACCAGAAACGCAGAGCCATGCTAGACTGTGACCACTGGTGCACAATACTAGGGCATCCTTAACCCTAGAAATCCGTTCGCAGAATGGTAAGGATGAGTGGGGAGGTAAGGAATCTATAACTAACTAATGTTTCTTACAGATATATCGTTACCAAAGGTAAGTAACTTGTTCATCTGAAAGAAACACATTAGTTATAGATTCCTTACCTTAGAATAGACCCCAACTATGGTGGGCCTGCGAACCAAGATAACACCAGAAAGTCCTGGAGAACAGACGGCCAAAGAAGCCGTCTCTCCGGACCTGACTGTCAAGGCAGTAGTGTTTGGTAAATGTGTGCAACGAAGCCCACGTAGCTGCCCGACAGATGTCGTTTAGAGGAATTCCCTGTCCCAAAGCAGTAGTGGCTGCAGTCACCCTGGTGGAATGGGCGCAGCCCCACTGGAGGCTCCTTCTTTGCCAGAGAATAATAGGCTTTGATATACAAAACGACCCATCGGGAGATAGTCTGCTTGTGTAAGGCCAAAACTTTCTTGGCGTCCACGTAGCCAACAAAGAGTTGATCATTCACCCGGGACAGTTTGGTGCGATCCAGATAAAAGGAAAGCACATGTTTTGGGTCCAGACGGTGGAGCCTCTCCTCCTCTTTCGAAGGATGCGGAGGCGGAAAGAAGGTGGGCAAAGTGATGGTCTGCCCGATGTGAAAAGCAGTGACAACCTTGGGCAGGAAAGATGGACGAGTCCTGAGAACCACCTTGTCTGGATGTACAGACAGGAAATGCGGCTTGGAGGAACGGGCCTGGAGCTCACTCACTCTCCTGGCAGATGTGATGGCTACCAGGAATGCAGTTTTAAGCGTAAGAAGCCTCAAAGGACAGTTGGGAAGCGGCTCAAAGGGAGCACACATTAAATAGGTTAAGACTAAATTCAAGTCCCCCTGAGGCATAACAAAGGGGATTGGAGGAAAGAGTAGAGGTATGCCTTTTAAGAAACAATTACCAACTGGGGACTTGAAAAGAGAAGGCCGATCTGGAAGCCAAAGGAAGGCAGAGATGGTCGAAAGATAGCCCTTGTAAGTGCCCAGAGCAGAGCCCTGCTGGGCTAAAGAAAGGAGAAACAAGAGAACCTCAGAAAGAGAGGCAGAAAGGGGATCCACAGCTTTTGCTGTGCACCATGTCAAAAATTTGTTCCACCGGCACGCGTATACCGTCTTAGTGGAGGGACGCCTGGCTGCCAAGATTACATCACAAACTTCGGGAGGCAAGTCAAAAGACGTCAACTGCCGCCGCTCATTCTCCACGCAAGGAGGTGTAGGCTGGACAGGTTCGGGTGGAGGACCATCTAGTGTTGCTGTGAAAAGTGTTGCAGAAAACCCTCCCGAAGAGGCAGACGAGTCGGAGGATCGATGGCCATGTTGAGCAGCTGGGATACCAGAATCTCCTTGCCCAATCCGGAGCCGCAAGGATGACTTGGGTCTGGCAGTGCCTGATCTTCTTTAGCACTCTGGGCAGAAGTGGTATAGGCGGAAAGGCATACAACAGACCGTAACTCCACTTACGACCAAAAGCGTCGCCTAGCGACTGCCGCCTTGGAAATTCCAACGCACAGAATTGCTGACATTGTGCATTCTCGTCGGTGGCGAATAGATCTAACCAAGGCTCTCCCCACTGTCGAACGAGACCTTGCACCACCTCCGAGTGAAGACGCCATTCGTGATCCATCATGCATCTGCGGCTGAGTTTGTCCGCCCTGGTGTTCAGTGAACCTGCCAGGTGTTGAACCACTAGGGATATGCCCTGATGTTCCAGCCATGTCCAGAGGCGGATGGTCTCCGGAAATAGGGTCCACAACCCCATCCCGCTCTGTTTGTTGCAGTACCACATGGCGGTGGTGTTGTCCGTGAACACCGGCACTACTCTTCCCTGAACAGAGGGAAGGAATGCCTTGAGTGCAAGACGGATAGCCCGGAGCTCCAGAAGGTTGATATGGAGCTCAGACTCTGCCGGAGACCAGAGGCCTCTGATCTCCGCCTCTCCCATGTGACCGCTCCATCCCAGAAGGGACGCGTCTGTCACTGATGTGTCTTCTGGTTGGGGAAGGGAGAGGGATCTGATATTGACCCAATCATGGTTCGTGAGCCACCACTGCAATTGCCGTGCAGTGCCCTCCGAGATCTGGACGCAATAAGACAGATTCCCCTGATGCTGCGCCCACTGGAGATTCAGGTCCCACTGCAGAGCCCACATATGCCACCTGGCATGATCAACCAGCAGGATGCAGGAGGCCATGAGGCCCAGCAGCTTCAGGGTCATTCTGACCGAAACCTGGGATAGAGGCTACAAGATCGGAATCATAGCCCGAATATTCCAGACTTGCTGTTCAGGAGGATAAACCCGAAACCTCCTCGTGTTAACAGAACCGCTCCGATGAAGAGGAGCTTCTGAGAGGGAATCAGGTGTGACTTCCGCACATTGATGGAGAACCCCATGGAAGGCAGGAGGTTGACCGTAGTCTTGAGGTGGGAGACGACTGCCTGGGGCGAGCCTGCCTCCAACAGCCAATGGTCGAGATAGAGGAAGACTGGAACCCCTGATCTGCGCAAATGAGCTGCGACCACCGCCATCACTTTCGGGAACACCCGAGAGGCACAGGCAAGGCAAAAGTGAAGCACGGTATACTGAAAGTGCTTGTGGCCTACCGTGAACCACAGGTAACACCAGTGAGCCAGCAGATGGAGATGTGAAAGTAAGCGTCCTGCAAGTCCAATGCTACCATCCAGTCTCCAGGGTCAAGGATAGACAAGACCTAAGAGAGCGTCAACATCTTGAACTTCTCCTTCCGTAGGAGGCGGTTGATGTTCCTGAGATTCAAGATAGGACGCAGGCCCTTGTCCTTCTTAGGGCAGCAGAAAGTAGTGGGAGTAACAACCATGACCTACATCTGGGACAGGAACGCGCTTGATGGCTCCCTTGGCCAAGAGAGCCTTAACTTTTGTTAGAGAAGGCCCAGGTGATCCTCTGACATGCAGTGGAATTGAGGTGGCATGGCTGGAGGGGTAGCCTCGAAGGGGAGGGAGTAGCCCCTTCGGACTATTTGCAAAACCCACCTGTCTGACGTGATGGGGAAGGTGATGGCAGATCCTGCCGCCCACTTGCGTTTGATGGTCCTGAAAAGTCAGACTAGGAAGGTTTGGAGGTTGCTGCAGAGGGGGGTTGGTGGACTGGCCCTCCCGCTGGCCCCCTGAACCACAGCGGTGGTTCCCATGTCCCCAGCCGCGCGAAGATTGGGAAACTGACTGCGGCCTGTGGCTCTGGGCAGGACGTAGTGGGGCACCCCTTCCGTAGCCACGAAATGGGCGAAAAGCAGACTGCACAGGGTGACTGGAGAGGCCCATGGACTTGGTCGTGGCTCGTGAGTCCTTGAAACGCTCTAGAGCGTTGTCTGCTTTGTCGACAAAAAGGTGACAACCATCAAAAGGCATGTCCATGAGGGTATTCTGGACATCCCCCGAAAAGCCAGCTGTGATCTCATCCAGGCATAGCAACGAAGGGCCACTGACGTGGAAATCATTCTGCCCAGAGACGTCGGTTTCCAGCCCACAAAGGATGGTAAGCTTCGCTGCATCCCTCCCGGCAGTCATAGCCTGGGAGAGCACTGTCCGGGCCTCCTCCGGACACTGAAGCAGCACCTGCGCAACCGTATCCCACACGGAGTGGGAATAACGGCCCAATAGACATGCAGTGTTTACAGACTGTAGTCCCAAGCTGGCGGAAGATAGAATCTTCTTCCCAAGATGGTCCAGCTTCTTGGATTCCCTTTCCGGTGGAGCGGTAAGGAATGGGCTCCTGGAAGTGGAGGCTTGGACCACGAAGCTCTACAGGGTGGGGTGTTGGGAGATGAAAGTGGGGTCGTCTGGAGCCGGCCGGTGGCGTCGGGCAATCATCCTGTCCAAGGGAGCACCCGTGTTGGGCCTCGACCAAGTGCCCAAAAGGATGTTGGTAAGGGCCTCATTAAACGGCAGCAGGGGCTCCGAAGAGCTCGCTGCCGGCTGAAGCTCCTCTGTCAGGAGGTTAGTCCTGACTGCCACAGTAGGAAGCTTGAGGTTGAGGGCCTTGGCCTCCATACTGAACACCACTCTACGTATGACGCTCCCTCCTCCATAGCCACGGTAGGAGGAGACAACATGCCACGGTCAGGTGAAGTGTCTAGACCACTGGCATCCCCCAGTTCCTTTCTCCAGACCTGTTCAGATTCTAGCTGATCAGTCAGAGGGTCACCTGACCCCTCCCAGTCCTCCTCCTCCTCTTCCTCTGGGTGCCAATCTGGCCAAAAAAGGGACCCCAGGAGTTAACCGTGGCACAAAAACGCCTCTCGACGCCGGATCCGGCATCGGGCGACACCGGTCTGGCTCCGGGTCCACATCAGGATGGAGGCCAGGGTCGATGCCGGCCGGGGGAAGGACTGGCGTCGCTAGCGGAATTGGTGCAGGAGGAAGCGGCACCGGTGGAGGTTTAATAAGGTCAACTGGCGCCGATCCAGATCCAGGCCTGTATACAAGAGGGGTCTGCGGTGCCAGGGCCGGAGCCGCCGGCAGAGAAGGCCTATGGCCCCCAACCGAGTCCGTGGGGCCCGAAGGTGCGCTGGTGGAGTCAGGTTGCACAAAGATGACATGCATTGCCTCATAAAATGTACAAAGCTGGGCAGGAGTCGCTCAGGGTCCCGGGAACGGAGAGAACTGCGGAATAGACTCATTGGGCTCTGCGCGCACCGCCCGCATCCCACATTGAGTCAGCCGACCGACTGGGAGAAGTCAGAGCGCGACAATGCTTCTGTAACTTCTTCTTGTGCTTCGACTTACCTGACTCAGAGTGCAAAGACTTCAAAGACTTGGACGAATGGTGACGGCTCTGGGACCGGTCCCTAGACCTCCCTCGCAACTGGGACCTCGAACGGCACGGAGCCGATGGTCAGCGCTCAAGAAGCTTTCGGGACTACTCCTGCAAAGCCTTCGGAGCAATGGACCCGCAGTCGGAGCACGACTTTGGGTGGTGGTCGCGCTCCAGGCAAAAGAGGCACACACAACGCGGATCCGTCACCGACATTAGTTGGGTACAGGAACTGCAGACCTTGAAGCCGGTCATCCCTATGTGCACCAAGAGTCGTACACTCAAAAAAGACGTCGACAAAAGCAGCTCAAAAAGGTTGCTCAAAAAATTACTGGAGGTACCGCTCTCTCCGGATCTGCGCTGGCTGGGGCAGAAAAAGAAAAAACTGGCATCAGCTCGCGAAGGCAGCGTCTAAGTAGCTACCGCAACATCATTACGGAGACCACAACGCCAATAACGGACGTGGAGCCGACCGACTCCACCTTCCGACGAGCAGAGGTACTGCTGACCAAAAACTTTACAGATCCAGTCTGAAGCCTGGGGGTAATTCTAAGGTAAGGAATCTATAATTAACGTGTATGTTTCAGAAATAATCCTGCATAAGACTACTAAAACCATTAGTCAAACATGCCAAACTTGATCCATAAGATGATCACAGATTTTTATACAAAGATATATAGCAATCTGAGAAAACACCAAGATAAAATCTATCCACACATAGACAGTAAATTTGATTGAGATGTACAGGATTATGCAGTATAAAGAATATACGCTTTCCATAAAAGATATGATTACTTATATCATAATCTGAAATGAGTGGACCAAATGATGGCATGAGAGCATGGTATTTCGATTCATAAAATAATGAGGCACTAAGAGGTCATTAAAAAAGAGGTGTACCAAATTTGATGTATGAGATGAGGGTGAGGATTGCAAGACTGAATCGAAAGGAAAAAAGTAAGAAAATGGGGTAAGAAACAAGGACAAACAAGCACTGGCGTTGCCAATAGGTCTCGCAGTAGGAAAGTTGGAGCTATTGGTTTTGTAAATGACAAAGCCCTTTATGTTTTTAAAATGAAAACAAAAATAAAAGGCATTGTTATTTGCAATTGTAATAGCTCCAACTTTCCTACTGCGAGACCTATTGGCAACGCCAGTGCTTGTTTGTGCAGTAGGCCCTGGTTTCACGGCAACTGCTGCGCTAAGGATAGTTATACCCATGCCTTCAAATAGGTCACCTGGAGCATTTATTTCTTCAAACCGGTAATAAAAAAAAGCAATAACGCAGGCGCTAGAACACATCTGCCCCAAGAAAAGTGCTCATTGGCCATGTCCCTGTTACATACAGCACAGGGACGTCGTGCTTTGAAAAATACAGTGGCATAGCAGGGATGACAAGGGCCCAAATGCAAGCAACTGTCCCTAGTTTATAGGAAAACGCATCAATAGGGGTGTACCGGGCCACGGTGGAACTGTACCTGCTGCAGCACAGATATTTACACCTCTGGAATATTATGAATTCGTTAAAAAGAACAAAACACGGACCGTACCGCTTAGATGCAAATACTAACCTCCCTTTGCAGTCAGGCACGCAGCGGTGGAATGAAAATGTCCGAGCTGCTGCATCTCGAGACCATACGGCAACATCTGACATTACAATGCAAAGCACCTGACGACATAATGTGTTTCAGAACGGTGACCCTGCGTGACCGTCCGCGCAATAGAATGGTCGGTGTCGGTGACGTCAGTGTACATTGATGCACGTGATCAAGTTCAGTCTTCATTCATCACACGTTCGCAATAGTGATCAGTCACTATTTCTATAACGCACCCACTGAAGGGTTTGCATGTATGACTAAGGGTAAAAGAGAACTTTCGTCCCACATCTGCGGTAGAAAAATACGAATCAGTACTATAATGGTAGCACATGTATTCTGTTACATTTCCACAAAGTTGGAAGGCTCTCC
This sequence comes from Lissotriton vulgaris, assembly GCF_964263255.1. Lineage (NCBI taxonomy): Eukaryota > Metazoa > Chordata > Amphibia > Caudata > Salamandridae > Lissotriton > Lissotriton vulgaris. Next base: position 1,040,763,039 of record NC_141697.1, read on the forward strand.
TTTAGACAACAAAGTTCAGTACAGTAGGGCTGCACTGCACTACGATTTCCCACCCACAATTGGCTGTCTGAGAAGAGGTAAAGGCCATCTACCACACATTTTGCAAAGCATGCGGGAAGAAAGAAAAAAGGAAACCCGAAAAAAGATGAAACTTTGTGAAAGAGAAACAGAAAGGAGAAAATTACAGAGAAGAGAAATGAGAGAGAAGGAAAACGAGAGAAACAAGGAGTGTGGCTAATGGCCGGAGGGAAGCCGGATGGGGGCGGGAGAGCCTGGTGGAGGGGCAGGAATGTGAGCGAGGAGCTCACAGAATACAAGCGAAAAGAAGAGCAAACAAAGCTGTTTTGGAGAGTGACGGGGGAGGAGTCCTTTGCGGCAGAGGCAAGGAGTGTGGTAAATGGCCGGAGGGAAGCCGGATGGGGGCGGGAGAGCCTGGTGGGGGGGCGGGAATGTGAGCGAGGAGCTCACGGTGAGACTGTAGGGGGTGTCGACGGGGGGAGGAGTCCTTTGCGGCAGAGGCAAGGAGTGTGGCAAATGGCCGGAGGGAAGCCGGATTAGGAGGGTATTTTTATGTGGTGAGGCAGAAAGCAAACTGCCTGGTTTTGAGTAAAACAAATAATAAATGCAAGTTATGGCACAATATAAGCATTACTAATAGAGTGGTTATTTTATCAATTGCCCAATTGTGGGAGATTCTGCACTGAGACACTTAAAAACTGTAATATTCATTTATGTGCGATTGTGTTTTGTCGAAGCATTGGGAGCTCTGAGGCTGCTTGAAAATGATGGAGAGTGCAGTGTGAGTGCTTAGATTGCACTGGTATAGATTACGGGGTAAGTGTCATCAATGTTTGTACAAGGCTTTCATGTATAGTAGGCAACGTGCTGAAATATCAGTTTGAGGGTCCTGTTTAGACTGAAGTGCTTGAGTCCACTGGACTATAGCTGAGCCACTTTCTTTGGTACTAGCAGTGTAAGGCTTTTTCCCATGTTCTTGGATTTGTAGGACCTAGCTACCAAGATAAAAAGGCAGAATGTGTTTCCTTTGTGCTATTGTTGCATTTACACACCGCTTCATTACCTTGACCAGTGCAGATTCTGATTTGTGGACGAGAAACATGCTACTTCATGGAAGTTCTCTTGATGGAAGAGTGCACCGGTCATGTGGCCTATATAGTTGGGTATTGATGTGCGTGAGGAGCAGAGTTGTGTTCTTATTATATTTATGAAGTGCGATCGTGCACTGCGTGTTATTGGGTCCAGTTCAAGACGTGTGCCGTGCGCCAGTGAATCGTTCCCCGCTCGGGAACGTAAATAATATAAATCCAAGTAGCACCTCCACACCCGTGGAGGTGTCTCTCTGGGCACTGTAGCTTAAAGTGCTGTATCACACAGCAAAACTAAACTAAAAAGTTCAAGAACAAGTTTGAATGAGAATGTTTTTATTCTTCAAAACATAGATCCATGAAAAGTCTTAATCTCAATTGTTGTTTGCAATCCAAATAAATTGATTAAAGTATTGCAGCATACATCATCGATATTGTTTGCACGTGAATTCCTTCCCTATGCATTTCGGCACTCGGCCTTCATCAGGGGAGTATCTATGATAAATAAAAGTAGACAATGTAACTGATGTGGAATCACCACTGAGTGAGACCATCACCGTAGTTCTGTGTGAGATCCACTGTGCATTTCAAGAAAGTGTAGGATTCATGAATGTGAACAACACGGTGAACATTAAGTAGACTCGATGTAATGAATACTATTGTCGAAGTGACAAGTCTCTGGATAACAGAAAACATGCTTATCAAGTAAAAGGAGTTCATGCTGTCAATACGGGTACGTGTACAGAACATGATAAGACTCGAGGTAAATAAAACGCTGTGGAACTGCGACGCATCGTGACTAAAGAGACGTCCGTGAACCATTAACGAACCCTCTCAATGGCCGTGGCAAGATAAACCATGTGCGGGGTTAAAATAAACAGAAAAGACGTATATTAAAAAAGTCAAGTGCTAGGCGCTTACCAGTGTGCACAATTGATACGGCATATGTACGCGGTACTACCGGCAATTCTGAGTCCATGCCGTTGAAAACAAGTCAGCGTGTGACGTAGTGAAGGTGGGTGTGGTTAAGTACGGAAGTGACGGTGCGTGTAGTTGGTGGTTAAAGGGGCAAGTCACGATATGCAATTTCAAATGGAGAATGTGAATAATAAAGTTACGAGCATCAAAAGTGAAAAAAGGTCAACATGCTCAATGGGTGTAACATTTTAACAAATAGACACGTAGTACTAATTCGGATATGAGAAATTACAGCGAGCAAAATGTAAAACATAACAAATCTTGAAATGCAAGTGTATCATACCTAGAACATCGAATGTGAGCGAGGAGCTCACGGTGAGACTGTAGGGGGTGTCGACGGGGGGAGGAGTCCTTTGCGGCAGAGGCAAGGAGTGTGGCAAATGGCCGGAGGGAAGCCGGATTAGGAGGGAGGGAGGGAGGCTGATGCGCGTGCTTGTTTGGTCACGTGAACTTAAAGAAAACCGCAGCAAAAAGCCCTTGGTTTGACGAGGATTTTGAGGACATGAATTCTCGCTCCGCTCAATGCGCTTGCACGCATTGATAGGTCGCGAGACCTAAAAATGAAGAACTGGAACAGAAGACATTGTTGGGGAATACCAAATGAAAACCATCAGATAACCAACAAGAAACAAGAATTAGCGAATACCAACTATAACAATGATTCATATTTAGTGTCTAGTAGTGTGTAAAGCTATGAAGAAAGAAGATTGTTATGTTGTGGTTAATTATTTTGTCCTATTTATGATATTAAATTGGCTTAGCTTTTTATAGATCTATTTATTTTTTTAAACAAGTTACAACCGACAAAATATTGTTCGTTTGTCTTCTTTCTTTATCTGTCTTTCAGATCACCAGTTACTGAACTACATAATACAGTATCAACTGCAAATAGTCTCAATATCAGTGACATATCTACTCTAGTTAGCTACATCAACTACAACAAAATACCTGAGATTTGTACCACACTTTTGAAAGATACTAATGATTAGGAAGACTGGGGCATACCAATTTTAGGCACAAATACATTTTTATTTCCTAAAGTGGAAGACTCATTGATCGATTTGAATAGTCACCTTTGGAAGATAAGAGAAAACTTAGCATTAAGCCAGGTCTGGAGGCTTAGTGGACTAATGTGTCCATTGTAGTGGCCTGTGTTTGATGTCATGGGCACAGGTTCAAATTCCGGCAGGTCCACTCAGTCTTTCATGCTTCTGAGGTCGATAAAATTAGTTCCATTGAGTTTGGAAACAATAAACATCTATTATTCAGCACCAAGATACCCTTCTGGTGAACATTCACTTTACAAATGTTGTTATATATAGCCAAATGATCACAAAATAGATATTATATAACCGCCTCAGAATTTATTGTTCTCACTATTTTATCGAAAGGGGAAGTACTGTAATTTAAGCCATCTGACATGGGCGGGGGCACCGCTGTAATAATGCAAAAGGAGCAGCAAGTGTCTCACAGAATAATTAGGAGATAGTAATGTTACACTATAATAAATCACAATCCAAATGTAATTCGACAAACAAAAGAGAAACCTCTTTTTGTAAAATGAATGGAAGGGGGTGGCATTACTGTCAAATTGAACTAATCTTCTACCTTGGATTCAACAGAAGCAATGTACTTTTCCATTTATCACGACAACCACTACTGACCACACACAATATGATTTGATCAGGGTAAAAAGAAAGGGATGAGAATGAACATACAAGTGCTGGCTATCACTTTCAGCCTCGTCACTTTGCTGGGCTTTGAAAGAATGGAATGGATATTGAAAGGCAAATAAGAAGCAAATAGTAATCGGTCATAAACCAGTGTAATCTAGTGTAAATCTGCATAATGTACTCGTAGCAAATCGATAACCATTTTCACAAGATCAAATACGCACATGTATATTTGCTCATGAGAAATGCTGCTGAGCAATTGCAAATTCATTTCCTCGACACTCACTGTTTCCCACTATGAGAAAGAGTATCCTACTGCGTTTGTCAGAAGTAAATGTTCAACCCTTTCCAATGACATGTGGAAAGCGATAGAAGAGTTGGTGAGTCCCCTTGAACATGTTAGTTTGTGGGTGTGCAAAGACTTGTAAGGCATTCCAACCTTGCCTACACTACCACTTCCCGAATATATACCTTTGCATCGCTTGCGTTACATCGCATGCTTTTAAAACGCAGTCGTTACAACGACCGTGTTGTTACAACGCGAGCCTTTATATTTGTAAGTCGTTTCAACGACTTGCTGTAGGGGGCATGCTGGACTTGGGAATAGTATAATTTACTATTCCTACTACAGTTTGTGCAACAGCAGGGAAGGTATTGGTATTGTAAATCCAACACCAATGTGCCCCCTACAGCAAGTCATTGAAAAGACTTGCAATGTAATGGCTTGGATTGTAACAACGTGTTCTTTGGAACGACCGTGTTGTAAAAGCATGCGATGTAACGCATGCGATGTTATGGCTGTTTCCCCCACTTCCCACCTACTTCCAGCCCAAGTATTACCCCGAGTAAGAGTTGCGCAGTAATGGCGGTGTAGTAAATCCACACCTGTAAATAAAATGTAGTGTGCAGTAAAACCCTATCAGGACCATAGAATAGGGAATAACCAATGCAGATCTGGTTTTACTGAAGAAAATTACACACTGTAGACTAGATGTACAAAAGCTTATTGCATTTTTTAAAGGGCTGAATCGCAATTTCAGCCCGTTAAGAAACCCTTTTTTGCCATATCATGTGCAAATGTTTTGATGGGTATGTTTTAAAAAACCTTTCCCTGGAATTAAAGGCCAAATTTAGAGTTCAGCCTGACAGATATCCCGTCCACCATATTACAAGTCCATTGTAGCCTATGGGTCTTGTAATATGGCAGACAGGATATCAGTCACGTTTGTGACGTGATAGGGCAGACGGGATATCGGTCATGTTTGTGACAGAATAACCTGTCCGCGAAACTCTAAATCAGGCCCTTAGACTTTTATACAAAAGAAATAGAAATATGGATAAAATATAGTGAAAATATTTTTCTTTTTTGGGAGTAAACTAAAGAGATATATACCCCAATACTTAATGTTAGTCCTCTGGGTTTGAAATTCATAAGCATAATCAGATAAAGCAATAGGTTATCCTGACCTTGGGATGTGCATGACAGACATACTTTTTTTTTTAGTTCAGTAAGATTTTATTGAAGTTTGACAATGGAGAAACACAGAAATACATACAAAAAACTGAAAAATGACAGACATACTTAATGTCTCATTGTTAGGCAGTATACTTTAACCAACTCAGTGTTGTATGCATCTAGTTGCCATCTACATAGTACTCTAAATGCGATTCCTAGTTGCAAGTTCATTTGCGCCAAGAAGAACTGTACGTCAAATACTTGCTTACTATGTTGCAGACAAGTTCAATGAAAGATTTTAATGTTGTTGATATAGAAACTGAGCATTTGTTACTTTCGGATCGTAGTTTGAGTATTCATTCGTCCCTACTACCCAGAACATCATACTGTTGTGAAGAGAATAGTAGTGTGTGGGTGACCAAATGTTTCAAACAAATTAGAAGCACTTGGCTTCATGAGAATTGTTTTTATTCAGGGAGAGGCTATAATATATGCAACCATGAAATAAGAAAGCTCAGGAATAATATTGGTAACAATGGTTCTGAATTTGAACCCGTCATTTACTACAGACGTGAATTTGTAGTAATCATGTGCCCATGTTGCAAGCAGTATGTGGGAAGCACCGTGCACCAATTAGGCGTTCACATTATGGAACAAGCATCTGCAATCAGAAAATGTGATGAGCATTGCCCAGTTGTTAACCACTTTAATGAGCAGCACAACTGTGATAGCTTGTGGTTCATCATTAAATTATCAAATCTGTATCCAAAGGGCCTTTATAAAGGTGTGGGTGTGGAGCAATGGGATAATGGTTATGACACATATAGCTCTTGGTGTCTTTGTTACGATAAAACAGAACATGGAGGTTTGGGAATAGAATTGTTAATATCAGGACGCAGTGGAGAGAAGCACAGTATTTTAAAGGAAATTCAAAGTCTAATGCTGCTGTTACTTTTAAAACCACATACCTGACTGTTGGAAAACTTGTCTCTGAGACTGACAGGCTGCTGAACAAAAGATATGCTTTCAGGAAGGCATAAAGCAGGGTAGCAGAACCAATAATAGAAACGGTACTTCTTTAGATCCTAGCAGAAAAAGAGAACACATGTTAAATATCTCGCAATTCAGCCCACTCTTCTGCAGGTTCAGTGAACAATATTGCCAACATATAAATATTTGAATGTACATTATTTAAATATATGAATAGAGGCATGTACAAAGAATACACAGAACCTTTACTCAAGGCAGATATAAACAGAATGCAGCAGAGTACTATCGAACACCACCTACATGGAAGCAGAACAACCTGTAGAGGTATGTAAGCAGCTGTTATTAATGAAAGCAAAGTGGAATAAATGGTAACAAGTCATACTGTAGGTTTAAGGCACTGGTAGCTGATTATGAACATTAGTAAACCTAGCTGTTCTGCAACTGATTTAGCCAAAGATTACTTACCTTACAATATTCCCAAGGAGTCAGACTGGATCCAGAAAATCTTTAGCAGTAGCTCTGCGCCCTGGCTGGAGGCATCGATCGGCTATGCATCAGCATCGTCCGCACCAGAAGTGACCAGTCCAGTCCTATTTGGGCGAAACCCCAGCGTACTGACAGTTTCTTTTGTGACAAACCCCAACAAAAGCATGGAGCCATGACAGAATGCTGATGGACAAGTGTGCATACACTAAAGACCTAAAAGGGTCACAATATTTAAAGACATCGATTCACAGAGTGGGGAGGTGGGAGGGTCGGTTAGGAATCTGCAACTAGATGGAGTCTCTACCAGTTAAAGAGTTACCAAAGGTTCATCTGATAGAGACTTCAGCCGCAGACTTATTACCTTAGAATAGATGCCCAAGCAATACCGTGTCGGAGGTGGGTCTACGAATGCATTTAGACTAGAAGTCTTGGAGGACCGAATGGGCAAACTGCACATGACAATAGACCTTACTGTCCCAGTAGTTCTTGGTAAACATGTGCTGAGATGCCGACAACACAGCCTGACAGATGTCGGGGAGAGGAACTCCTCAAGCTAATGCAGTGGCTGCAGCGATGGCTCTGGTGGAATGAGGACGCAAGTCCTAAGGGAGTTGCTACTTTACCACAATGAAGCAGATTTCACTGCAGATCACAATTCATCTTGAGATGTTTTGTTTCTGTACGGCATTTCATTTCTTTCCCCCAATGAAGATTTGATTGACCACCTGAAACTCTTTGGTACGATCAATATAGATTATAGGGGTCAACAAGGTGAAGTCTCTCCTCTTCTTTGAAATGGTGAGGCGGAGCAAGTAAGGTCAGTAGTGTGATGGTCTGGCCTGTGTGAAAGGATGTTACTACTTTCAGAAGAAAGAGGCACAAGTTCTCAGAACCAGTTTATCTGAGAAAAAAGTCATGTAAGAAGGGTGCATAGAGAGTGCCTGCAGTTCGCTAACCCTCTTGGCCGAAGTCAGGGCCACTAAAAAGGCTGTTTTGATGATCAAGAGATGCAGAGGGCAGCTATGCATAGTCTCCAATAGTGAGCACATCAAAAAAGTCAAAACCAACTGGGTCACAACAGGTGACTTGAACAGGGAATATGGATCCAGCAACCGCAAGAAAACAGATGTGGCCAAAAATATACTGTTAAAATGTCCACGAAGCAAAACCTTCCTGGGCTAATTAAAGAACAAATAACGCTCGGACAAAGGTGCCGGAAGGGGCCAACATTTTTGGTAGCACACTAAGCCACAAGTTTGTCCCAATGTCAGGCATATACTGTCTTGGTTGAAGGATGCCTGGCTGCCAGAAGGGCATTGAAGACTTCTGCAGGAAGGTCAAAAACTGTCAATTGCCCCCGCTCAATCTCCATGTATGAAGATGGAGCATCGAAGGGTAGGGTTTACGACCCTGTCCTGTTCCTGTAACAGTAGACCCTCCTGAATCGGCAGACTGATTGCAAGACTGGCTCTCTCTGTGCCCAATCCATAGCCACAAGAATGACTGTGTCGTTCCTGATCAGCCTGGTCGTTTCTGATCATCTTGAGAACTCTGGGTAGGAGTGGTATTGGTGGAAAGGCGTTCAGGAGGCCTGAGCTTCACTCAAGACTGGATGCACCTCGGAGCGAGAGCAGATTTTGAAATGGAAATTCCAGTGTGCAGAAGTGTTAATACTGCATATTATCTGTGGTGGTGAATAGATCTAACCAAGCTTATCCTCAATTTCTGAAGAGACCTTGAACCACCTCCGGATAGAGATGCCATTAGTGATAAGCTAGGAACCGACAGCTGAGTTTTCCACTCTGGCATCCAGAGAGGCCACCAGATGCTGAATTCTACTGAAGTTCCAGTCATGCAAATCTTATGCTGTACATAGCAAGCCTCGGCTATTCAACTGCTACAGAGTCTGTTGGACCAGGTGAGTGGAACCCAGATGTAGATTCCGGATGAGGCGTACCTGCAAAAAGAGGGGACAGAATCCAAACCACCAGGAGCAGGAGCATGATGCCAGACCTTGTAGGAGGTACTTTGCTGTAGCACGGAGGTCTTGAAGATGCAGCTGTGGAGCAGAGGAAGCGATGCAGGAGCGCAGGACCCGTCCACGAGCTGTGCCAAGCCAATTGAAGAATGCAGGAGGGTAGGTGGCCAGCAGGACCACCAACAAGCCTTGAAATACGCAAGAGATGTGCTGCTGGAAATAATGCTTAGTAGCAGACCAGCAAGGTTTGTGGGACTTATCAAGAAAGGATAATTCAGGACAGGCCCTCAGCAAGCAGGAGAGCCAGAAGGAATCGGTGGAGACCCCAAAAGGAGCCTCTGGCAGCAGGCATATGGAGTCATAGGGAGGGCTAAGCAGCATACAGAAGATGGATACCCACATCGCTGGGAAGGCAGGGAGAATATCCCTCTTATGGCTGATTGAAGCTGGAGGCTGGGGCTTCTTGGAATTTGAAGGTCTCCACTCTTTTGGACCCCATATCGGGTGAAGTAGATGGAAAAATATTTAGGCTAGTCCGGCTTGTAGATGCCCACACTACAAAGCTCTTAGGAGAGGGATGCAGAGACAAAAATGAGGGGTCACCCGGGGTAGTTTGGTGGTTTCCAACAATTTGGTGTTTTACTGGGAGCCCAGAGCAGGTTTTGGCCCAGGCGCGCAGCAGAGTTATCAGTGAGTGCCTTGTTAAAATGTAGGAGGGGCTTAGTAGATACTTGCCCCCCTTGGAGCGTTCTGGTCAGGATATTGGTTTTAACCACTAAGGTGGGCAGCTGGTGGTCGAGAACTTTGTCGCCCTCCACATGACCACCACAAAGAAAGCACATTTTTCTGTGGCAGGACCTAGAGTTGGGAGAAGATCCGAATCAGGAGAGATGTCAAGGCCACTGGACTCTTGGAGGTTATCATACCAATTCTCTTCATGGTAGGGTTGGCCAATTTCATTATCTGCATCATACTTGGTGTCAGAATCCATACCAAACAGCGAATGCAGAGTATGAGCTCTTACTTTTGGAGGTGGGATGTCAAGCAGTGGCGGTTGAGGTTTGATGAAAACAGACTCTGGCCTCGGTCAAAGTTGTAGCAGCACCGACTCTGTCGGAGAGCAAATCGATGGAGTCTGCATTGGTGTCAATGCTCCGGGATCCCTGTGATGGTGGAGTCGGAGGCAGAGTTGCTAAAAAGGATGTGAAAGACCACTGGTGACTTCAAAGGGTCCAAATGGTGCAGAGGGAAAACCCACCAGAGATTTCCCAGATTAAAGGCCTCTTGGCTTCTTAGAGCCCCCAGTCACATCAGAGGGAGTTAGAAGGTACCCAAAGAAATGGAGGATAGTCTCACAAAACTCTTGGACTTTCCTTGGTTTTAATGACATTCCCAAATACTCGGGCTGTGCCGGGACAAGTTGCAGGATTGGCTATGAAGTCGACCGACTTAAGGATGAAGATCAAGAGGTATGATGATATGCTTGCGCCTTCCAGGAGTACGAGAGTACAGGGATGGGGCCAAGTCTTGTTTGGATTTTTCAATGTTTTTTTGTGACATTCCCATAGAAAGTAAGCTATGGAAAAGAGAGAGGAAGTTTACTGATCAACCGGTCACTGACTAGGCATTGTCTAAATCACTGACCAACTATTTAGGGGGTGAGTTTCCTAAGGGAGTCAGGATCTGCAGGTCAATTTGCTACATGGTCGGTTTTCTACGAACATGACCAGTATTTTAAAGCCTTTTCATTAGTGTTTGCTCGGGTGTAGGCCCAGACCCCAGAAATATCTGCTCTAGAGGGCCAACTGTGAGCTATCACTCCGACATTTTACAAAAAGAACTATTGATGGACAGAATGCAGAACAATGTCATACATTTAACCCAGTACAGAGATCTGGGCCTAAATCCATCGTTTTTTTGCTCACCATGCCATTCCAGTTTGGACCCAACCGTATGCAAATCAGTCTTGACCCTGCACCCAATGGGAACAGTCCAGCCCGAACTGCCAGGCCAGGTCCTCCCTGGACTGGAAACAAGTCTCCTAGGACCGGTTTCGGGGTTTCACCCCTCTTCAGCCAGGATAGCTTGATTCCAGTGGCATGGAGAGCACGGGACTCACGTCTGAGCATACCCATCCCACTCGGGGTGACAAATGCAAAAAGAACTATTGATGGACAGAATGCAGAACAATGTCATACATTCAACCCAGTACAAAGATCTGGGCCTAAATCCATCGTTTTTTTGCTCACCATGCCATTCCTGTTTGGGCCCAGCCATATGCAAATCAGTCTTGACCCTGCACCCAATGGGAACAGTCCAGCCCGAACTGCCAGGCCAGGTCCTCCCTGGACTGGAAACAAGCATCCTAGGACCGGTTTCGGGGTTTCACCCCTCTTCAGCTAGGATAGCTTGATTCCAGTGGCATGGAGAGCACGGGACTCACGTCTGAGCATGAACTATTGATGGCCGTGTCTGAACTGGGGTGGCTTGGTGAGCAAAATAACGATGGATTTAACCCAGATCTGTGACTGAGGGTGAATGTTTTGCAATATGCAACATTCCGTCCATCATCTTGTGTGTTTTGCGTTTCACCCAATGTGGGAAGGGTATGCCCAGACTCTGCAACTGTGTCAGCTAACCACATCCTATACGGCCGCCATAGCTCTGGTCCAACGCCTCAGCCGCTCCACTCCTTGCAACCATCTTCAGGTGAATGAAGACAGTGCCAGGGAGGACACTTCTCTGTTCCTCTTTTTTCAGTTTAAGGTTAAAATGCTGGTGGCTGACTTTCCTAGGGTGGCTTCCCCTTAACATGCTTTGTCACTTTTTCGTTTCCACATTCAGTTCGTTTTCATTGGCAGATGGCTGGGGCAACAACGAAATTGTAACAGATTGCGTTCCTGGCCCAAGGACCTTACAGTAGAGCTACTGTCCAATCGGCCATCTTGTTCTAAATGAGTATACATTGTATTATGTGATTATTGTTCTTTTCGTGACAGAGCTCATATTCACTTGCTGTGAAAAATGTTTATCCTTTCAATAAGAGTCAAATTAAGAAAGTTATTTGCAAGCAAAAATTTAATTCACGCATGCATATAGCCTGTTACTTGGAGACTAAACTCACATTTGTGATTCACAAAACAGATCTTCATTCTAGTACAAAAGATATACTCACACATGGTTTCATTCTCAGAAACCCTTTGTAAATCTGCCCCCTCAGGTTTATTATCTCACATGAGTCCTGCATCTGTTGCTGTATCCTATGAATAATCTAGGAACATTTTAGTGAATTTCTTTCTCCAACGTTAAAAAACTCATCAGAATGTTTCGCATGAGATAGAAACCACAGAGCAAGTGTCTATTCACTTTTATAACTTTTTTCTTTAACTCCACAAGGAAAATGTTACTCCCATTGAGGAGTTCCTCTGTTTCTATTTTTTGGAGGATAGTCCCTCCCTTTTCGAGAAATGGATCCACTCCTACCCCTGAAAGAGTATATCTCAAAGATTTCAAGGGTGGAAGTTTCAGTATATGGTTTGAGAATACCCACAAATGTGTATGATTGTGAGTGTTTGCAAAGTGCAGAGTCTACGCCCCATCCAAAGGACATTTGCTCACAAACTTTCATGTTAGAAAACACTCCTAGGAGCAGAAAATCAACTTTTGTGAATTACACAAGTGGTTCAGGTCTCATAAAAGCCTTTTTAGGTCTTGGCCTGCAGCAATGCTTTAGCAATACTTGTTTGGCGAGATTATAGTAAGGCTTTCTGAAGTCTACCCAAACTGTGGATTTGGTACAGTTCATGTGAGCCAGGCGCGTGCACATCGCCAGCCACATCCACACCATACCATTTGTCTGAGCCTCAGCGATAAACTTCAAAGGAATCCGCTCCCCCGCCTCCGCATCAGACTTCAAAGGAATGTGCTCCTCCGCCCACCACAGCAATGCCGACAGCTTGTTACCCTAATTCCCACACGCCCCCATCCTATTGTCCCCATCTTTCTTAATCAGTTTCCACTCTTACCTCGCTGCACTTCCTCCTTTGCCTTTAAACCGAAATAAATCAAAGTAATGGATTGCTAGCCGCTGCTCTAACTCAGACCTTTATTTCGCGTTATGTATAGGCTGGTAAGGCGTCTGTCAGCACCGGGCTCTCTACAAGCAGAGTTCTTTGATGTGCGTTAAACATACAGACATTACTGCGCGGATTACTTCCGTGTTTACACAACCGCCAGAATCGAGTCTCCGTCTCTTCCCTCCACCTTAGTATGTGTCACACGCGAGGTCACTTGCAAGAGTGGGGTATAAGTTGTACTTTATGTACCCCATTGACAGTAGGGTTTTCTTTTCGAGAACAATGCATGCTTTTGTTTAAATATTCTTCATCCTTCATACGCGTTATAGTTGTGCAGTGGGTGCTCAGCCAAACGAGCTGTCTTCCTAAGTTGCATCTACACTGGATGCACTCACCAGTGCAAAGAAAAATACCGTATTTGAACAACGTTGATGAGCACCTGGATCTCAAAGGGAAAATACCCTAATCAAACGACACCAACTGCTTCAATCTGGGCGTAGAACAGCTGTTCCTCAATGGCTTAAATGATAAAAAGCCGCAAGATCTTCTAAACACAGCTCCCCATTAGAGGACGCTCAGCATTATATCAGTCCGCTGGAAGGAGGCAGGCCAATTTTAGCTCTTTGCATAATAAAACTGATTTAATTAAACATACAATTAATTTAACCTGATACAAATCTCTGCAATTATCGTATGCCTCGCATTAGCTTGCGGCATGGTTCCACCTTACTGCCTTCCAAGTCCTTCCACAGGCTGCGCGGGTACACTAACACAAAATAACCATGGAAACTGGGGCGATTACAAATAATATCCACACACATTCTGAACAGAAAGCTTGAGTGTTACAACGATACATAGCAATGCAGAGCATATGTTATCAAGAGCAAGTGCTCATTGATAGTCAAAGTGCTGGTTGACTTGTAACTCCTGTGGCAAGACTAATTGCAAATATACCAAAAGTAAACAATTCTTGGTGAATTCTTCTACTCGTAGAATATGGAAGACGTTCTGTGCCACCAACACATGTTCAGCTTCCCAAAAAAAGCTTATAGAATAATAACAAGCATTTGCAATGCAATAGGTCTCGCATTTACACAAGTTTTAGCTATTAACATTTCAAATAACAAAGCTTTTTAATATTTTTTCGTTTTTAAAACATAAATAAAAGGCATTGCCATTTACAATGCCAATAGCTTAAACTCGCATTAATGCAAGACCTATTGCCTTTTCATTCCCTTTTACGATTTCTCTCCAGCCCCCTCGTGCTCCATTTTTATTCTTCTTTCCTTCTTTCTGCCTTGCTGTCCCCTCCCTTCTTCCCCCACTAACACCTCATATTTCTCTATTTTCTCTCCTCCTCCCAACATTCTAGCTTCCACTCACTTCTGTTGTTCTCTGACTCTCTTACTAACGTCCCTTTGGACCCGTTTACATGCTCCCCTCTCTCCTTTGTTCGCCGTGTCACTGCATTTTCTTCTTTATCCCTTCGTCTTATTCTGCCACTTCTCTGCTCTTTTGTTCCTTCTCCTCTTCTCGCCCTAGATCTTTGTTCTGTGCCCCTGCTTCTCACGTCCCTTCTCTCCCACACTTTCGGTTCAGTTTAATAATGCTTTATCCTCGCCGCTGATGGGGTTTCAAGTGTAACCAAAACGTTACTGCCCACGGTCTAATTTACACTGTGCAGGGCCCACTTTTGCTGTGCTTTCTATGCTACCGCACACACACAACCCCCCTCACACACAACCCCACACACAATCCCACACACACATAACCCCCCACACACACACACACACAACCCCCCACACACACAACCCCCTACACACACAACTCCCCCACACAAACCCCCACACACACAATCCCCCCACACACGCAACCCACACACACAACCCCCCCCACACACGCAACCCCCCCATACACACAACCTTCCCACACACACAACCCCCCCACACACAATCCCCCACACACACAACCCCCCCCACACACACACACACAACCAAACACCAACACACACACACAACCACACACCAGGATAGCAAAACATAGCATAGCAAAACAAAACATAGCATAACAAAACATAGTATAGCATAACAAAACACAACAAAACATAGCATAACAAAACAAAGCATAGCATAACAAAACACAACAGAACATAGCACAGCATAACATAACAAAACATAGCATAACATAACAAAACATAGCATAGCAGAACAAAACATAGCATAACATAGCATAACAAAACAAAACATAGCATAACAAAGCATAGCTTAACAAAACACAACAAAACATAGCATAGAATAACAAAGCATAGCATAGCAAAACACAACAAAACAGAGCATAGCATAAACACAACAAAACATAGCCTAGCAAAACAAAGCATAGCAAAACAAAGCATAGCATAACATAACAAAAAATAGCAGAGCATAACAAAACATAGCATAACAAAACAAAACATAGCATGGCATAACAAAACAAAACACAGCATGGCATATCATAACAAAACAACAAAACATAGCATAACAAAATATAGCATAGCGTATCGCAACAAAACTGAGCGTAGCATAAACACAACAAAACATAGCCTAGCAAAACAAAGCATAGCAAAACAGAGCATAGCATAACATAACAAAAAATAGCAGAGCATAACAAAACATAGCATAACAAAACAAAACATAGCATGGCATAACAAAACAAAACACAGCATGGCATATCATAACAAAACACAACAAAACATAGCACAACAAAACATAGCATAGCATAGCATAACATAGCATAGCAAAACAAAGCATAGCATAACAAAAAATAGCATAGCATAACAAAACACAACAAAACATAGCATAACAAAACAAAACCTGGCATAACAAAACAAAACCTAGCATAACAAAACAAAGCATAGCATGGCATATCATAACAAAGCACAACAAAACATAGCATAACAAAAGATAGCATAGCATAACAAAATAAAGCAAAGCATAGCATAATACAACAAAACATAGCATTGCATAACAAAACATAGCATAACACACAATGAAATATAGCAAAACAAAACATAGTATAGCATAACAAAGCACAGCATAACAAAACATAGCATAACAAAACCTAGCATAGCATAACAAAACACAACAAAACATAGCATAACAAAACAAAACCTAGCATAACAAAACAAAACCTAGCATAACAAAGCATAGCATGGCATATCATAACAAAACACAACAAAACATAGCATAGCATAACAAAAGATAGCATAGCATAACAAAATAAAGCAAAGCATAACATAACACAACAAAACAAAGCATATCATAACAAAACATAGCATAACAAAACACAACGAAACATAGCAAAACAAAACATAGCATAGCATAACAAAGCACAGCATAACAAAACATAGCATAACATAAAACACAATGGAGCTATATTGGTTTCAAGTGATTTGTCCAGCCGGACAGTGATCATAGAAATCTTTACTATATAAAAATATGAACAACAAAAAATTCTCTTACATTCAGCAAAGAGTGAGACACACGCCTGTGCCTTCACGCTTACAGATTGGCAAAGTGAAAAGACAGGGAAATAGAAGGAATATGCTACTTACCAGTATGCATCTGTTCTTGGCATAGAGGGCTGCAGAGTGGTACATTATGAATAGATCGCCATCTGGTGTTGGGCTCGGATGATTGCACTTTGTTTTTCTCTTGGAGAGTCTTTTGTATCTTGGTGACTCCTCCCTTGGTTGGTAGTGCGCATGGGCATCGGCTCCATCCTTAGATTGTTTTGCCATAGTAGGGTTAGATGGAGTAGTATAGTAGAATACAGATAAGAGTGCCCATGTAAGTGTATCTAAATAAGATAATGTTGGAACAGACACAGGTTTCCGGGGAGGCTGGGAGGGCATGTACCACTCTGCAGCCCTCTATGCCAAGAACAGATGCATACTGGTAAGTAGCATATTCCGTTCGAGGCATATGGGCTGCAGATGGTACATTATGAATAGACTATACAGCAGTTCTCTCCCTAGCGGTGGTCGCCCGTGTCTGTTGCAACTGTCTGAAACAATGTTTTTAATACTGCTTGTCCCACTCTAGCTTGTTGTGTTGTGTGCACATCTACACAATAGTGCTTTGTGAAGGTGTGCGGTGTAACCCAGGTAGCTGCTCTGCATATGTCATCTAGTGGAATGTTTCCCAGAAATGCCATAGATGCTCCTAGTTTACGTGTAGAGTGAGCTCTAGGAGGAACAGTTAATGTTCTCTTTGCCTTTAAGTAGCATATTTGAATGCATTTTACAATCCATCTGGCAATGCCCGCTTTGGAGATGGGATTGCCTTTATGTGTAGGAGAAAACGCAACAAATAGCTGTTTTGTCTTTCTGAAAGTTTGTGTTCTTTCTATATAGTACAATATGGCCCTTCTAACGTCCAGTGTATGTAGGGCTCTTTCAGCTACTGTTTGTGGTTTTGGAAAGAAAACCGGTAATTCCACTGACTGATTGATGTGGAATGCTGAAATAACCTTCGGTAAGAATTTTGGGTTTGTTCTAAGAACCACTTTATTTTGGTGTAGCTGCATAAATGGTTCTTGAATCGTAAAAGCCTGCAGCTCACTTACTCTTCTAAGTGACGTGATAGCTATGAGGAAGGCCACCTTCCATGTGAGGAATTGTATTTCACACCTATGCATAGGTTCAAAGGGTGGCCCCATTAGTCTGGTAAGCACTATGTTGAGATTCCAGACTGGGGAAGGTGGTCTTCTTGGTGGAATGACTCTTTTGAGTCCTTCCATGAAAGCTTTAATTGCTGGTACTTTAAACAGTGACAGATGTTGCCTGTTTTGTAGGTACGCCGCTATGGCTGCGAGATGAACTCTGATAGAGGTATATGCTAGGTTACATTGCTGTAGGTGTAATAAATAGCAAATGATTTGTTTAGTGGATGCGTCCAGAGGGTTGATGTGCTTACTGTTACAGTGTATAGCAAACCTCTTCCATTTTGCTGCATAGCATGCTCTGGTGGTAGGACGTCTTGCTTGTTTAATGATTTCCATGCATTCTGGTGGTAAATCTAAATACCCAAACTCTATGACCTCAGGAGCCAGATCGCTAGGTTCAGTTGTTTGGGATCTGGGTGCATTATTTCTCCATGGTTCTGTGTAAGATGCATGGGTAATAACCTTAGCTTTTGATGTGGTACTTGTGAGAGTTGTAGCAGCGTGGTGAACCACGGCTGTCTTGCCCACGTGGGTGCCACTAGTATCATTGTCATTGAGTGTTGCTGTAGTTTCCGAACCAGTAATGGAATTAGTGGTAGAGGAGGGAACGCGTAAGCAAATTTGTTGGACCAATTTATCCACAGTGCATTGCCCTGGGACCTTTGGTGTGGATACCTGGATGCGAATTCTTTGCATTTTGCGTTCTGATGATTGGCAAACAGATCTATCTCTGGTTGCCCCCATTTTTGGAAGAATGGCTGTAGTATTTGGTCGTGCAGCTCCCATTCGTGTACTTGTTCTGACTGTCTGCTTAGGATGTCTGCTATTTGATTTTGAACTCCTGGTAGGTGTTCCGCTAACAGGTAGATCTTTTGAGGAATGGCCCATCTCCATATGTCCTGTGCTAGTCTGGACAGTTGGAGAGAGTGTGTCCCCCCCTGTTTTAAAATATAATACATTGCAGTCATGTTGTCTGTTCTGATCAGGACTGCTTTTCCTGCTATTTGTATTAGGAAAGCTTTTAGTGCTAGAAATATTGCTAATAGTTCTAGGTAGTTGATGTGCAGTTTCTTTTGCTGCACACTCCACTTCCCCTGTACTGTGTATCTGTCCATATGCGCTCCCCATCCGGAGAGCGATGCGTCCGCTGTTATCGTCACTTGTGGAATTGGCTCTAGGAACGACCGTCCCTTGGAAATGTTTTCTGTGTTCCACCACTTTAGAGAGCGATGCGTCCGGTCGTTTACCAACACCAGATCTGTAATCTGACCTTGAGCCTGATTCCACTGTGTCGCTAGACACTCTTGTAGTGGGCGCATTTGTAGTCTGGCATGTGGTATTAGCTGTATGCAGGAGGACATCATGCCTAATAGTTGCATAAACACTCGTGCTGATAGTAAGTGTTGTGGTTGAAATCTTTGTATTAACCCGACCATTGTCTGTACTCTGATTGGGTTGGGGTATGCTATTGCCTTCTCTGTGTCTACTGTAGCCCCCAGGTATTGCTGAATCTGGTTTGGTTGCAGGTGTGATTTTTTGTAGTTCACCGTGAACCCTAGGTGGTGCAGCAATTGGATTGTCTTCTGTGTGTTGTGAAGACATTCTTCCTTTGACTTGGCCTTTATTAGCCAATCGTCCAAGTATGGGAAGACATGTATTTGTTGTCTTCTTAGGTGTGCTGCCACCACAGCTAGACATTTTGTGAAAACTCTTGGTGCTGTTGTGACACCGAACGGAAGGACTTTGAACTGATAGTGTTTTCCTTCTAACACAAACCTTAGGTATTTCCTGTGGGCTTTGTGAATTGGGATATGAAAGTAAGCGTCTTTTAGATCCAGTGTAGAAAGAAAGTCCCCTTTCTTCAGTAAAGGGAGTACTTGTTGGAGCGTGACCATGTGAAAATGCTCCGAATTTATGTACGCATTGAGAGGTCTGAGGTCTAATATCGGTCTTAGGGACCCGTCTTGACTCATTGGACGCTGTTTGGGGGGGATGTTTGGTGGGGTAGCTGTGAGTTCTAGGCAATAACCATGTTGGATAATTTGTCTCACCCACTTGTCTGACGTGATGTTTTCCCAGACAGGTAGGAACTGTGATAGACGTCCCCCGACCGGTGTTATGTGGTCTGGGGGGAGTTCTATGAAGTCACTGTTTTGGTGTTGAGGCGTTGCGGTTGTTATTATTTCCGCGGCCTCTACCCTTATTGTTGTTACCTCTGTAACTGCCTCTTGAATTACCTCTGGGTGATGTTGGTGTGAAAGATGTGGATTGCTGATTTGTTCCTGTGTTCTTTGAGCCCCCTCTATAGGTGGATCTACGAAAGGAACCGCTGTGTGTTGGCTGTTGCAATGCTCCCATTGACTTAGCCGTTTCCGTATCTTTCTTCATTTTTTCTAATGCCTCGTCTGTGCTTGAACCAAACAATGTTTTCTGATCAAATGGTTTGTTCAATAGGGCTGTTTGCACTTCTTGTTTGAATCCAGAGATTCTAAGCCATGCATGCCTTCTTAGCATGACACTGGTATTAATAGACCTTGCTGCAGTGTCTGCTGCGTCTAATGCACACTTAATGGAAGTATTGGTTATTATTTTACCTTCCTGTATTAATTGATCTGCCTTTTTCTGGTGTTCCTTTGGGAGATGTATGAGAAGTTTTTCTAACTCATCATAATGTGCCCTGTCGTAACGTGCGAGTAGTGCATGTGTATTTGCTATACGCCAGCTATTCGCTGCCTGTGATGCTACTCTTTTGCCTGATGCATCTATTAACTTCGACTCTTTATCTGGTGGAGGTGCCTCTCCTGTAGATAGTGAGTTTGCTCTTTTGCGAGCGTTTGAGACCACCAGCGAGTCTAGGGGTACATGTCCTCTAATAAAAATTGGGTCCTTTGGAGCCGCTTTGTATTTTTTATCAATTCTGGGGTTTAACACCCTGGCTCTCACTGGGTTTTCGAAAATTTCCTCTGTGTGACTAAGAAGACCCTTTAACATAGGAAGAGTACCTGATGTTCTCTGTGCATTAGGTAGAGTCTCTAACAACAAAAATCTTCTATTTGAGGTTCTGTGTGCATATCTAGCTTGTGATATTTTGCTGCCCTATTAATGAGCTGCACAAATCCTGTGTTATCATCAGGTGGTGAAGGCTTTGAGGGATATAGCTGTGGGTCGTTGTCCTCATCTGACCCTACATCATAGTTTTCCCATGGGTCCTCCTCATCTGGGATAGTTTTGTCATCCCCTTGAGGTTCTCCCTCCCCTAGATCACTGTCTACATCTGACTGAGGTGTAGCTGGTCTTGGTGTAGAAGGTGTAGGAACATTTGGCTTATTGTGAGGAATAGGAGAAGAGGGTGTGACTCTTGGACGAGGAGAAGCAGGAGGAGTTATATTTGTCCCCATTGTTCTCTTTTTTGGAGGAAGAGGTTTATCTTCTGACTGTTCACTCTTTCTCTTCTTTGTGACCACTTTCCCAGTTTGTGGATCAATAAACAAGATCTTTTGTTTGGGATCTGTCTGTTGCTCCTGAATCGGTACCGAAGGTCCTGGTTCCGATAGGTGCTTTTGTTTTCGATCGTCAGATCTTGTTGTTTTCGGCACCGAATGTTTGCTCGATTCCGACTTTCTCGGTATCGAGTGTCTCTTGGGCGATAAATCATATTTGTGTTTCGACATGGAATGTCTCGATACCGAGCTTTCCTTTGCATGTAGCCTCGGTGTCGAAGTCGATGTCGCCCTTTTGTCGGATCCGACATGGTGGGAGTCCGAGTGTTTCGGTTTCAGTTTCGGTTTCGTTGCCGGGCCCGAAGGCGGGGCGTCGGAAACTTTTTTCAGCGGTTTGACCGGGCCCGAGGGCGGGGTCGTTACCGCACGGGGTCGGTTTTTCGGTAAGGGGACGTCGTCACTCACGGTTTGTTGATCGATGAGTTCCTCGGTCTCCGACTGATCCCCTTCCGACCCCGACTGTTCTTCTTCTTCTTCCTTGATTTGGTCATCTCCGAACAACTCCGGGATCGCTTCCGCCTGCATTCTGGAAACCTCGTGTCTTCTAGCTCGACGATTCCTAATCGTTAGCTTGGAGGAGAATGCTGCGCAGGCTTCGCAGTCCCTGGATTCGTGTTCAGGCGATAGACAGAGGTTGCACACCTCGTGTAGGTCCTTGTGTGGGAACTTAGCACCACACTTTGGACATTTTTTGAATGGAGTCCTTTCCATGGACCCCGGGCTTGACTGCGTCGAAAAAGGCCTCCTGTTCTTCGACGTAGATTCAAGTTTTTCTCTTCGATTTTTTATTTGCAACGCGTCGGAATGGAAAATGAACGCGTTCGATAACAATACCGTCGAATTGGAAAGGGAATACGCGTCGATAAATCACTTTCTTCTGAAGTTGATCTGGAGCGTCTCGATCCTCATCCGAACCCGATGGCGGAAAAAAACAATCTAAGGATGGAGCCGATGCCCATGCGCACTACCAACCAAGGGAGGAGTCACCAAGATACAAAAGACTCTCCAAGAGAAAAACAAAGTGCAATCATCCGAGCCCAACACCAGATGGCGATCTATTCATAATGTACCATCTGCAGCCCATATGCCTCGAACAGATATTTAGGCAGAAAGTGAACGATTTCTGTTAATTAAAGCCATGACAGAAATTCATAAACACCATTAATAGCATATCTCAATAAATATACATATTTATATATGGTGTGACAAGAGGTCGACGACGTTTCGATTCCATAACCAAAATGCAAGGAATCATCATCAGGACACAAGAATTTTTATGCCTAAAAACTGGTCTACACAATAGCCTAGGGGAAAAGAAATTTGAAAAATCAGTTTTAAAGGAACATAGAACAGAGCATATCCGGTGACTTTTAGTGAGTCTAAGTGACTAAATGGTCCATACGGGAACATAATATAACACGCGTGATCTCAAGGGTGAAGGCCTTATTGGACTATCGTCGAGTGTCTACATGTGAGTGACATCTCCTTTAAGTGTAAAAAGCCTGATAATCGACGTGTATAGAGAGGAAGGAAAACAAGTGCCAGTGTTGTGCATGGAGGTGAAGGTTGCACAGTTACTTCAAGGAACATGGGGGAAGTGAGGAGCAGGCAGGATAACCCTGGCGTCTGGTTGCAGGGATAGCGTTAGTGACTTGCTGGGTCGGGGCGCCTAAGACAATCTGGCCTGTAGGTCATGAGCGGGGACTCACCCGGGTCCTATGGTGTAGGCTTGCCGGAGAATTGCGGTTCTGAGGGCGGCTTCTGGATCGGAAGCACCTCGCCTCTCGATGGGTACGGGGAAGTGGGCGGTGCGGTTAGGGGATGCCTGCTGGATCGGAGGCAACCTGACTCCCGGTCTGTGGGAAAAGGGGGCGGTAAGAAAAGGCATGGGAAGACGGCTTGTCAAGACGGGCTAGTAGGTACTGCACTTACCGGAGGATTGGATTTTTAAGATCACCGGTGATGTATGAAGATGCCCACAGTGGGGTATCAGTGTTGGTACCGACGCCAAGTAAGGCGCGGTCAGGCGAGCCTGTTTGGAAATAACACGTAGGGTCAGAATTAGGACCCGTGGCGCGGTAAGGTTAAACACGCGCCTACAAGAGTAACTATCACTTACCAGGGGCTTCGCAATGGCAATGCTTCCCAGCGATGTGGTTCCGCGTTCGTGCACGGGAAGACAGGGAGGGGGGAGTATAAACCTGGGTAGCTGACTACTGATTGGTTGACCGGACGGTCAGAAATAACAGACGGACTAGTGGCGGCGCCCATCTTGGGTTAGGTGATTCACTTACTAGTAAACAGTGAGGAAGGGGAAGGAAGATAAACGTGGTGGCCATCTTAGATAAGTGGTGGATTGCATGCACAAAAGGTGGAGTGAAATCAATCAAAATTGTTAAAACATCCTGATAAGTAAACCACTGTAATTGACATACCAATTCATAGGACCCAGTTACAGTAGGCTGGTCCAATCTTCCTGCAGGTTAAGTCCTGTATTGAGACTGTCAGTTTTCAGTATCCACTTAAGTTCCTCTTTGTTCAACATCCTAGTGAGGTCTCCTCCTCGCGGTGGTATACTGATTTGGCTGATTACTGTCCATCTTAGTTGATTCTCCGAGTGTCCTTTCTCCAAGAAATGTTCGACCAATGGCGCATTAGCTGTTTTGCACCTTATTCTGCTACGATGTTGTGATATCCTGAGTTTGATTTTTTGTTTGGTCTGGCCAACATAAATCATGTTGCAGGGGCACAAAATTGCATAAATCAAATTACAACTATTGCAGTTGGTAAAAGTCCTGAGGACATTCCTAGTTTCATTAAACACAAATTCCTTAGTCTCAATACAGAAATCACAAACAACACATGCACCACATTTGGAGTGGCCTATCAAGGGTGGAGGCCCCACAAATCATTTAGAGTAGTGTTCATTTTCTTGGGAGGTGGTAGTGCTGCTCTCACCAATTGATCTTTTAGATTTTTACTGCGTTTGAAGGCAAAAAGGGGTAGTTCAAGTGAATGATCGCCAGAGTTGATAATGTGCCATTTTTTTTTAATGCTTTTCTTTATTCTATTTGAGGCAGAAGAAAAGGTCGTCACACACACCAGTCTGTCTGACTCTTTTTTGGCTTTTGGTTCAAGCAATGTTTCACGCGGGCAGTACCACGCCCGTTTCATGGCATTTTTTATCAGTCGTTTAGGATAGCCCCTAGACCTGAGTTTGTTAGCTAGGGTATTTGCCTCCCTAAAGTAATCAGTTTTCTGAAAGCAGTTTCTTCGTAACCTCAAAAACTGTGAATATGGCAGACTGTCTCTGAGAGCACGGGGGTGACAACTGTTGTAGCATAGGAGCGTATTTCTTTCAGTGACAACTGTTGTAGCATAGGAGCGTATTTCTTTCAGTGAAAGAAATACGCTCCTATGCTACAACAGTTGTCACCCCCGTGCTCTCAGAGACAGTCTGCCATATTCACAGTTTTTGAGGTTACGAAGAAACTGCTTTCAGAAAACTGATTACTTTAGGGAGGCAAATACCCTAGCTAACAAACTCAGGTCTAGGGGCTATCCTAAACGACTGATAAAAAATGCCATGAAACGGGCGTGGTACTGCCCGCGTGAAACATTGCTTGAACCAAAAGCCAAAAAAGAGTCAGACAGACTGGTGTGTGTGACGACCTTTTCTTCTGCCTCAAATAGAATAAAGAAAAGCATTAAAAAAAAATGGCACATTATCAACTCTGGCGATCTTTCACTTGAACTACCCCTTTTTGCCTTCAAACGCAGTAAAAATCTAAAAGATCAATTGGTGAGAGCAGCACTACCACCTCCCAAGAAAATGAACCCTACTCTAAATGATTTGTGGGGCCTTCCACCCTTGATAGGCCACTCCAAATGTGGTGCATGTGTTGTTTGTGATTTCTGTATTGAGACTAAGGAATTTGTGTTTAATGAAACTAGGAATGTCCTCAGGACTTTTACCAACTGCAATAGTTGTAATTTGATTTATGCAATTTTGTGCCCCTGCAACATGATTTATGTTGGCCAGACGAAACAAAAAATCAAACTCAGGATATCACAACATCGTAGCAGAATAAGGTACAAAACAGCTAATGCGCCATTGGTCGAACATTTCTTGGAGAAAGGACACTCGGAGAATCAACTAAGATGGACAGTAATCAGCCAAATCAGTATACCACCGCGAGGAGGAGACCTCACTAGGATGTTGAACAAAGAGGAACTTAAGTGGATACTGAAAACTGACAGTCTCAATACAGGACTTAACCTGCAGGAAGATTGGACCAGCCTACTGTAACTGGGTCCTATGAATTGTTATGTCAATTACAGTGGTTTACTTATCAGGATGTTTTAACAATTTTGATTGATTTCACTCCACCTTTTGTGCATGCAATCCACCACTTATCTAAGATGGCCACCACGTTTATCTTCCTTCCCCTTCCTCACTGTTTACTAGTAAGTGAATCACCTAACCCAAGATGGGCGCCGCCACTAGTCCTTCTGTTATTTCTGACCGTCCGGTCAACCAATCAGTAGTCAGCTACCCAGGTTTATACTCCCCCTCCCTGTCTTCCCGTGCACGAACGCGGAACCACATCGCTGGGAAGCATTGCCATTGCGAAGCCCCTGGTAAGTGATAGTTACTCTTGTAGGCGCGTGTTTAACCTTACCGCGCCACGGGTCCTAATTCTGACCCTACGTGTTATTTCCAAACAGGCTCGCCTGACCGCGCCTTACTTGGCGTCGGTACCAACACTGATACCCCACTGTGGGCATCTTCATACATCACCGGTGATCTTAAAAATCCAATCCTCCGGTAAGTGCAGTACCTACTAGCCCGTCTTGACAAGCCGTCTTCCCATGCCTTTTCTTACCGCCCCCTTTTCCCACAGACCGGGAGTCAGGTTGCCTCCGATCCAGCAGGCATCCCCTAACCGCACCGCCCACTTCCCCGTACCCATCGAGAGGCGAGGTGCTTCCGATCCAGAAGCCGCCCTCAGAACCGCAATTCTCCGGCAAGCCTACACCTTAGGACCCGGGTGAGTCCCCGCTCATGACCTACAGGCCAGATTGTCCTAGGCGCCCCGACCCAGCAAGTCACTGACGCTATCCCTGCAACCAGACGTCAGGGTTATCCTGCCTGCTCCTCACTTCCCCCATGTTCCTTGAAGTAACTGTGCAACCTTCACCTCCATGCACAACACTGGCACTCGTTTTCCTTCCTCTCTATACACGTCGATTATCAGGCTTTTTACACTTGAAGGAGCTGTCACTCACATGTAGACACTCGACGATAGTCCAATAAGGCCTTCACCCTTGAGATCACGCGTGTTATATTATGTTCCCTTATGGACCATTTAGTCACTTAGACTCACTAAAAGTCACTGGATATGCTCTGTTCTATGTTCCTTTAAAACTGATTTTTCAAATTTCTTTTCCCCTAGGCTATTGTGTAGACCAATTTTTAGGCATAAAAATTCTTGTGTCCTGATGATGATTCCTTGCATTTTGGTTATTGAATCGAAACGTCGTCGACCTCTTGTTACACCATATATAAATATGTATATTTATTGAGATATGCTATTAATGGTGTTTATGAATTTCTGTCATTGCTTTAATTAACAGAAATCGTTCACTTTCTGCCTAAATATCTTTCTCTTTCCCTGTCTTTTCACTTTGCCAATCTGTAAGCGTGAAGGCACAGGCGTGTGTCTCACTCTTTGCTGAATGTAAGAGAATTTTTTGTTGTTCATATTTTTATATAGTAAAGATTTCTATGATCACTGTCCGGCTGGACAAATCACTTGAAACCAATATAGCTCCATTGTGTCTATATTATTATATTCTTCATTCCTAATCTTGCATGGGACCATTGTTGTTTGATATAAAGCATGTTACCCGAGGTCCTGTGTTGACTTATTGGGTGCCCTTGTTGTTTGTCAGTTATATAACATAAAACACAGCATAGCATAGCATAACAAAACATAGCATAGCATAACATAGCATAGCATAACATAGCATAGCATAACAAAATAAAGCAAAGCATAGCACAACAAAACATAGCATAGCATAACAAAACAAAGCATAGCATAACAAAACACAACGAAACATAGCATAACAAAACATAGCATAGCATAACAAAACAAAGCATAGGATAGCAAAACGTAGCATAGCATAATAAAACAAAGCATAGGATAGCAAAACGTAGCATAGCATAACAAAACAAAGCAAAGGATAGCAAAACAAAAAGCATAGCATAACAAAACAAAACATAGCATAGCAAAACACAACAAAACATAGCATAGCATAACATAACAAAACATAGTATAGCATAACATAACAAAACATAGCATAACATAACAAAACATAGCATACCATAACAAAACAAGGCATAACAAAACAAGGCATAGCATAACAAAACATAGCATAAAACATAGCATAACAAAACAAAGCATTTTATAACAAAACATAACATAGCATAACATAACAAAACATAACAAAACATAGCATAACATAACAAAACAAGGCATAGCATAGCAAAACACAACAAAACATAGCATAGCATAACAAAACACAACACAGCATAGAATAACATAACAAAACATAGCAAAACACAACAAAGCATAGCATAACAAAACACAGCATAACAAAACATAGAATAACAAAACATAGAATAACAAAGCATCGTATAACAAAACATAGCATAGCATAACAAAACATAGCATAACATAACAAAACAAGGCATAGCATAACAAAACAAGGTATAGCATAACAAAACATAGCAGAACAAAACATAGCAGAACATAACAAAACATAACATAACAAAACAAGGCACAGCATAACAAAACATAGCAAAACACAACAAAACAAGGCATAGCATAGCAAAACATAGCAAAACACAACAAAACATAGCATAGGATAACAAAATACAACAAAAGATAGCATAGCATAACAAAACATAGCATAGCAAAACAAAGCATAGCATAATAAAACACAACAAAGCATAGCATAACAAAACATAGCATAGCATAACAAAGCATAGCATAGCATAACAAAGCATAGCATAGCAAAACAAAGCATAACATAACAAAACAAAAAACTAAACATCGCATAGCATAACAAAACAAAGCATACAATAGCAAAACAAAACATAGCATAACACAACTTAGCACAACATAACAAAACATATCATAACAAAACACGACAACACATAGCATAACAAAACATAGCAAAACACAACAAAACATAGCATAGCTTAACCCCTTCAGTGCTGATGACGAGCCCAGGCTCGTCATGCAGCACGGTGCTCGTGTGCTTATGACGAGCCTGGGCTCGTCATGAGCCGTGGAACGCTCACACGCGGGGCTAATTCCCCCGCTATGCTGAGCGTTCCATTGCGCGGGCGGGTTCATGACGAGCCCAGGCTCATCATGAGCACACGAGCACCGTGCTGCATGACGAGCATGGGCTCGTCATCAGCACAGCGGCGCCGTGCGCGGCCCCCCCTCCCCCGCACCACGGGGAAATTAGCCCCGCAGTGAAGAGGTTAACAAAACACAAAGAAATAACATAACAAAACATATCATAGCATAGCAAAACATAGCATAGCACACCAAACACAACAAAACATAGCATAGCATAACAAAACATAGCATAACAAAACATAGCATTACAAAACAAAGTATAGCATAATAAAACACAACACAACAAAGCATGGCATAGAATAGCAAAACACAGCATAGCATAAAAAACATAGCATAGGATAGCAAAACATAGCATAGCATAACAAAACAAAACATAGGATAGCAAAACAAAGCATAGCATACAGCATCACTCAGCACCACGACAGCATCACTCAGGGGCACCACAACATCACTATGCGCTACCACAGCATCACTGAACGCTACAGCATCACTCGTTCGCCACCACAACATCACTCAGCGCCACCACAGCATCAATCTTTGCCACCATTCAACAACAACTGGTTCAAATATGTTCTCACATGTTTCAAGCTTTATTATAAATGTCACAAAAAGATGTTAATATTTCATTTCTGTTCTTGGATTTTCGTCACAATAAAATACACTGAACATAATCTTCACAAAAGTTATTTACAAAAGTTTAAGCTATTGCCATTCTAAATTACACTTTTATTTAAGTATTAATTATTAAACAAAAATGAAAAGCCATTGTTATTTGTAATATCAATACATGTAAGTCACATAAATACAACACCTATTGCATTGCAAATGCTATAGTTGTCACATTTGCGAAAGTTATAACTATTGGCATTGTAAATGACAAAGCTATTAATTTCGCTATTTTCAAAACCAACACATAAATAACAAATTTATCATTTACAATACCAATAGCTCAAACTTTCCTAATGCGAGACCTATTGCATTGCAAATGCTTGTTTCATATGCAAGCTTTGTAAAGCACTAGACATACTTTTTTCATCAGCATCAGCACACGCCGTGAGGGAAACGGCCATCACTCTCCAGACCGTGCGGTGAGGGAAACGGCCAGCACGTTGAAACTCGCCATGAGGGCAACAGCAGAACTTAATCACCCAGCAGCCCCTGCGACAGTGACGCCGCACTCGCGCCCGGGGGCAGGTCAAAAGGCTCGGCCACCTCCAGCAGCGCGGGACACTCCAGGGCTTCATTGGCCTTACTTCCCTGTCATGAGGGGAACGGCTCTTCAGCATCCGCACACACCATGAGGGAAACGGCCAGCAATCTCCAGACCATGCAGTGATGGAAACGGCCAGCACGCTGAAAATCGCGCCGGCAGGGCAACGGCAGAACTTCATCACCCGGTAGCCCCTGCAACAGTGACGCCGCACTTGCGCCCGGGTCAGGTCAAAAGGCTTGGCCACCTCCCGCAGCACGGGACGCGCATGGGCGTGCCCGGGCCAAGGGCGGGCCTGTCTGCGCCCCTCTGTGGACGTTTGAGGTCAGGCCACCCCCTCTTTGGTTTTCTTTCCTACAGAGAGGACCATTATCTACGTACTATCTTACTGAGGTCCCACTATGGATTATTGCTGAACAGGATGCCAAGCTGAGTGACAAAATAATTTTTAATACTGTTTTGGTCTATTCAAATTTTTATCTTAATGAAAGTAATTTAGCCGCAGAGATACTTTTCAAGGGCTCGGTTGTGTTATGTTGTGTATTGTATTTTATTGGTGTGCTTTTTAAAAGGATATAGGGTCCTTTTCATATAGCACTTTGCACTTTTGGAGCGTAGATCCTTGTTTACAGGGATTGTACTGTATATTGTTCATCTTGTAAACGCCCTAGCACTTAGCACCTTGTTAGATCCTAGCACCTTGCATTTGCACTAGGCACTTTACACTTTATACTGTAGCTGTGGGTGTCTTAGACCCTAGATTACACCAGCTATACCCCCAAACTCACCCATATTTAATATCGCCTAAGAAGCCATTATGGCAAGACGTAGAATTCCAAAAACTATAATCGAGAAACCATGCATTACAATAGATTAGTTTTTAGTGCGAGCGGTCAGTGCCATTACTGACGAAATTGATAGGACAGAACGCCGCTTACCGCTGGGTTCTAGTATGGTGGCCGGGGAACAGTTATGCAATGATAGTGGACTCCATCAGGGCGGACCAATGCCAACTGCAGAAGTACCCCTTAATGCTCACCATGGTACATTTAGCCCCTTTGTAAATTTACTAGATCTTGCACATGATTTTCCCACCCAACCTGATTCCCTCACTACGCATACACCTGATAGATCGCCAACTCCGAAGAGGAAGAAAGGCTGCAAGAGGAGACAAACAGGGGTGGGCATTCCTAAAGGCAAGAAATACCCCACGCAGAACCCTATAGATCCGATAATTGATACCCAAGTTGGCCAAGATAACACTGCCAACCCACAAACTTTACTAATTATAGCCACAATTTCCTCTAAGATAGAGGAGCTACTCAGGCCGCTCCACAAGAGAATTGGCAAATTACCTAGTGAAGTGATTAAGATTAGCGGTCTATTGAGGGACTCCAACATTAGTGACAGGACAAGGAAGGATGCATCTAGGGGACGTATTAAAGAGGCGGTGCACAAGATAACACCACTAGTGTAAATAGCACAATCAAAGGATCAGGTAGTGATCTCCCTGGGGGATGTAATGACATGGCAAGTGTAGGAACTAACGAACCAACAGCCCATATACCACTAAGACAGGAAGCCCCGAGTAACCAATCCCGATCATCTGGTGGGGCCCGGATGGAAGGGACGGGTGCAGATTATCCAATTGCTACCACAAACAAGCATTTGCAATGCAATAGGTCTCGCATTTACGCGAGTTTGAGCTATTGACATGGTAAATGACAATGCCTTTTATTTTTGTTTCCGTTTTAAAAACATAAATAAAAGGCATTGTTATTTAGAATGCCGATAGCTTAAACTCACTTAAATGCGAGACCTTTTGCATTGAAAAGGCTTGTTACACTACTGCCGGCAACTGTGCCTGGAGCAGTGAGGTGATCACTGCTAGCAATCCTGCATACAGTGTCCACTAATGTAGTCTTTTCTGAAATTGCCACTATTACACTATTAATAATATTAGAACCTTGGGCAGATTTTTATTAAACATAAGTAGCTCTTACTACAGAAAAAGTGTGAGACCTCTGGTTTACAGAAAACAAAGAAAATGTGTTTTATCTTTAACGTTTTTTTAAAAAGTTTTATTCAGGACTCAAAATGCAAGCCTTACCTATTGGCTTTGGCAGTCCTTGTTTACCCTTGTCTGCAGTGCACAAAGGTGATGAAAACTAAAGTATTTCATAGTACATATTTTAAGTTAACCAGATTTCTGTTTAAATGAGCATATCTCATCATCGCCTTGAAAATGTGTGTTCAGGCAAATGCAGGAACATTGTGTATGTTTTGCTTAACATTTGTTAGCACACTTCCAGTCTTTTCGGTAGATAAACAAAGTGATGGTAATAAAGATTAAGAACGATATGTGGTACCAAACACTGCAAAGCGGCACACATCTCTCGCCGCATACATTAGGGTACCATACTCTTCTTCTAAATTAATGTGTGTCCTATTCGTAAATCACCACGTGTGACACTCCTTGACAAAATGGCGATAGATTAGTGCAGTAAAATCGACTCATAACAGAATAAAATCATGATATTGATAAAACCAGTGGCAACAAAATACTTTAAATAGGTTTTTATAGCCCTCCGAAATGCAGGTGTTTTTCGTATCTGAATTTTAAGCGGAGTCTGTAACAAAGCAGGACCCTCAAAAAAATCTGAAGGCGCAACCCTCACAAGGGGCATGACACGAAGAACAGTCAGGAGATGCCAGGGGAAGTAGTGGTGGAGGAGATAGGACAGACCACACGCAATCTCTCCGATGGACCCTTAACCAAAGCATCCATGCACATGGCATCAGTAGGTCCACAGCCAACCAGTGCAAGTTCCAGCAAGGTTCCAACACGCGGTCAACTTTTCCCAAATGTAAAAAGGTAGGATCTGCAATTGATCATTCTTCTTACTTTTTCTTCACTGTTATATTTCCTGGTAGTATCCATGAAAAAGCAATATTCTTCTAGTGCTCACCTTATGCCTCTTAGCCGACGTTATTCTCAAGATCACACATTTTGTTTGAGCGGGGAACTCAGGATCAGAGCTCATGTCTCTTAGTTCCACAGTTTGCAAATAAGGTGCCAAATTATATGTTCACCATTAGATAATTTTTTGTCCCATTTACGTTCCACTAAGTGCACTTGTTTAGCACATGTTCTATGCAAATGTGACTTGTTCAACCGCTACACACGTCCTCATGTCACCAATTCCTCTTGCTCGCAGGGTGCAAAAAAACTCGACTTTTCAATGAATCCAGTATCTACAACTTTATAATGAACCAACATCTGCTAACCGGAAAAAATATGCAAATGCAGCATCTTCCTATTTTACCTGCTGAAAATGTTCATAGATGTAGCACTGAAAAACTCATTAAGAAGATCCATCTCCTGCCCCCTCCCAATCCTAAAATCAGAGAATTCAGTGCACTCGTCCAATCCTATGTCATCGCCCCCTGTCAGATCTCAGCTCATCAAGACAATATTTGGAGAACACACGTACACTGTAATAAAAGTCAACAAGCGCCTGCACCAGTGAGCAAAGCTCCTGGCTGCTCGCATCTGCTGCACACATACAATTGGACATCACACCTGCGGGTGCCGAACCGCCCCTAGAGATAGCCACAGCTTGTCTCGCCATCGCTGCACCCGCCAAGCAGAGAACGCGGAATCTGGGCAACATAGGTTAAACCAGACACCAATGAAGCCTCCTGGCACCACCTCCACTGGTGTACAGCAGCCCGGGGAGGCTCCAATCTAGCTCCACAACCTGCCATACTGCAACACTGGAATGAAACAGCTCACAGTCCTCACTGGATGCAGCAAGAACACAACCCAGAGCCGAGGAGCCAACAGGCAATGCACAGTAAGGGAGCATCCCCTTGGCGCGAACCTACATGACAAGTGGTGAAGTCCTGTGCACGTTCAAATGTCTACGTTGAAATGCATCCTTTAAAAAAACTAAAAAACATTTGAAGCTTTGAGCCTCCTCGTGCCAGACTCAACCTTGGTTCTCGAGCTTCTGAGTCGGCCAAATAGTCCATCTCTCAGTTGGGATGTTGTTTTCTGGTAGTAATTTTATAAAACTAAGGAGTTAGGTTCATATGGGGTAGGCTGGACCCTATTATATAAAATAAATTAGCAGTCGCTAGTCCAACCAGTAATACCCTGCTCCCGATTACAACACTGAAAGTGAGCATTATCACAGCATGAGGCCCCAAAGTAAACTAATTATCACAGCATGAGGCCCAAAAGTAAACTAATTATCACAGCATGCCGAGAGGCCCCCACGCTGCTGGAGCACTCAACTGCGCATTAATTATAGTTGAGTGCTTCAGCAGCCTGGGGCGCCTGTTGACCTGCTGTGATAAGTGGAGTCTCATGCTGTGATAATTGTTCCTTGGGCGCCTGACGTGCTCCACATTCATTAACGCGCACAAGCGGATCTACAGTGGAGCGCGAGCTGATCCACTGTGAAGCGCGTTCACAGACCTGAATCGGCTCGTGCCCATAGTAGAATCGGCTCGTGCACAGGTCTGTAGCTAGCTCTGCCTCCCTTGGAGGCACAGACAGCAGCTATAAGACTCGTGGCGGCAGTGCTTCGCACTGCAACACCACAAGACCTAATAAAGCAGGCTATAACTTAAGCCAAGAGAGGAGAGTAGATGTTCCTATCAATCTCCCCCCACAGTGCTACCCGTACGTTGCAGTCCTGGTGAATGTGCCACCCCTATCATCAGGATATACTGAGAGTAACAATACTTTAAAGAATAAAATAGTACACTGGCTTGATAAGAATTGTGATTTCCTGGTGATAGGTGCAAATGAGATCCTCCTGACACGTAGGGTGGGCTGGATTGGCCCCCTTCCTAAGAGCCTGAAAGGGGATTGTATAATTATTAATTTTTGAATACCTAGCTGTGCTAGAAATACCTTGGTAAGAGCACCCCCATCGATACCATTCGAATCGAGCATGACACTGTTACCACTAGGCTACTTTTATAGACATCTAAGGCCAGACAGACAAGGGGTAATGATCTAAATCCACGGAGTACAAATCCATTCATACCAATCTCATACCATCAAGATTTACCAGTCTCTAACAGATATCAAGCTCTGAGTTCACTTGAGCATAATGATTGACATAAGGGTATTAACCATTCTAGACCGGAAACACTGTCCAATGAACTAAGGGTTAATGATAAACATCCAGGGGGTATATTTATACCCGAATTACCCCAGACCAAGCCTGTGGATATTATAGACATAGTGGGTATATCTCCGGAGACTGCATTTGCAACTATAGCAAAAGGAAGTAATGGCAAGCCTGGAGGACGCAATAATGGGAATAGTTTGGAGAATGGTTATATCATTACTACCTGGAATATCGCAGGCCTAAGGGGAAAACTGCATTTACCAACCTGGCAGTTTTCTTTTACTTCTAATCAAGACATTACTTGCCTCCAAGAGACGTGGTGAACAGAACCGATATATGGTGACGGTTTCACATCATATTTGCTCCCGGCTGTGCCCTTGCCAGCAGGCAGAGCGAAAGGGGGTTCCTGACCCTTATTTCAAATAGGATAACTGTATTCAGGGTTAAAAGAATTGTTGTTGTGGGAAATCATACTCAAATTCTATGGCTATATTGTAAAGATGGCAGGGATATGATTATGATTAATTATTACAATAATGTTTTTGATCTAACCCGTAGCAATGTTGTATCCGAACTGGATAAAGAGCTGAACAAATTAATAAGCCTCATTAGGACATCTATTACTATAATCTGGGTAGGGCATTTTAAAATCCAACCCTGCCCATTTTCAAGGACCAAGGTATGTGGGAACTCCCATGGAGAAGAAGATGAAAGTATGAACTTTCTACATAATGATTATGGGGGAGCCCTTAATTTACTGATGGCCAAATATGATTTAGAATTATTACCATGTGCACAGGATATCAATGGAGTCTCAATTCCCACATTTACTGGCAGAAATGTGGCTTCTATCATTGACCATATGCTTATTACATCTAACAGCAGTTATTTGTGTTCTACTCCATGGATTACTGACCAGATATTAAGTGACCATAATAGTATTTCCATGTCAACACTATGTTGGGGTCCAAAAACCACAGTAGACTTTGATACGATAACTAGTATTACCCCCATTAGGCCTAACGGGATACAAATTAAATGGGCTGGTGTAGACCCCGTAAAAGTTTTTCAAGAAATTGTCACTAGATGTGAGCTAGAGATCTGTTATTGCCTCAACGAGGGCGTTAACCCCCCCTCTATTATTAGCTAACTTTCGAAAAATGAATGCTATAATTGATGGGATATTGACTGCCACTTCTAGGGAAAATAGTACTCAATCCAGAGGTTGGTTTGACCATAACTGTACTCAGGCCTCAAACCAACTAAAACAAGCCCTGGGAAGCAGACCTAGAAATGCTGAGACCATAAAAAATCTACACCATGATTATAAAGTGGTTCATAAGGTCAGAAAAAAAGGAGCTCCGAGAGTTAGCATGGGATAAGTTAACCATGGCAGCAGAAACAGTTAACAGTAAGTTGTTTTGGGAAACTATCAACTGACCGTTCCTAAAGAATGATTCATATCCCGAATTAGTCTCGCACGTAAATTATGAGGCGTGGGTGGAACACTTTTCTAGTATTTTTAATCCATCTGATTGCAATATATTTTATTTGCAAACTTTAATAGGAAGCCAGTGGCCGGTGTTGCCATTAAATATCACTATTGAGGAAGTCCAAGGCGGACTGACTGGCAGCAAGGGTGGTAAAGCACCAGGCCCAGATGGGGTTCCTATCAATGTTTATAAAAGTGAAATAGCTCTATGGAGCCCCATTCTAATCAGAGTTTTTAACTTAGCAGCAATAGAGTCCATCCCGTTGTCATGGGGTCAATCTGTGATAATTCCTATTTTTAAAAAAGGTATCAAAAACGAAGCAAAAAACGATCATCCCATTTCACTTTTGGATTCTTCTGTCAAAGTGATGAGTAGAATACTTCTGGTAAGACTTGAAGAATGGGTTACGGAAAAAGAGATCCTTTCCCCAGTTCAATATGGTTTTAGAAACGGGCTAGGAACCCAGGAGCAATGTATTAACCTAGAACTCCCGATAGGTAAATATACCCAGGCCAAAGAGGGCAGATTATATCTGTGTTTCGCAGATCTTAGTAGTGCTTTCAAACTTGTCGACTACTCTATTTTATGGCCCTAGAGAAATATATGTTTTCCTAGCCAGGTTGTATGAGAAACTCTCAAGCAAGGTGGGATATGGGCAGCGGGAAGAGTGTACACCACACTTTGGGGTTAAAAGAGGCATCCGCCAGGGCTGTGTGTTGGCACCATTACTCTTCTCTTTATTTATAAATGAAGTAGACATAGCCCTAAGGTCAATAAAGGCAGATGCACCACAAATAGTTGGAAAACCTGTGTCCGTCTTACTCTACGCAGATGCGGTGTTGCTTTCCAGAACCCCCCTTGGCCTTCAACGTCTAATGAATAGTTTTAGCCTTTTTATTAACCCCTCCCATGAGCCACGGTGGCCATGGGCTC
Source organism: Lissotriton vulgaris (assembly GCF_964263255.1). Lineage (NCBI taxonomy): Eukaryota > Metazoa > Chordata > Amphibia > Caudata > Salamandridae > Lissotriton > Lissotriton vulgaris. The sequence goes on from NC_141697.1 coordinate 1,040,800,202, forward strand.
ATGACGAGCTGAGCTCATCATAACGGCCACAACGCTTGCACGAGGGGGTAATTCCCCCGCTGTGCTGAACGTTCCACAGAAACGGGTGTGGCTGTGACGAGCTCAGCTCGTCATGAGCACAGCTCCACTGTGCTGCATGATGAGCTGAGCGTGTCACGAGCACGGGGGTGCTGTGCGCGCCCCCCCCTTCCCCCAGCACAGCGGGGGAATCAGCCCTGCAGACAAGGGGTTAAGAACAGGACACTGTCAATAAATAAGACTAAAACCTTTGTAATGGTTTGTGGCCAGAACCTAACAAAAGTAAATCCTTTCATATAGATAATTCCCCATTGGAATTGGTAAATACCTTTTGCTACCAGGGTGTAACTTATTCAGGAAATGGGAATTGGGCTAATTAACTTATGAATGTATGCACCAAGATGGTTAAGAAGGAATTTTTAGATTTGCAGCTAAGTTAGGTACCCACCGCATCAAGGATATGGTTGACATATATAAGGCCAGATGTGTCGCCATAGCCCTCTACGGCGCAGGTGTTTGGGGCCATAATCATACACAGGCACTCCAGCTTGAAGAAAATTATTTTCTAAAACGCCTTTTGTGCTTACCTTCATCAGCATCCACTGAAATCATACACTGCGAAGTAGGCTTTAATTATTTATCGGATCTTATTGGTTTGCGAACATTACTTTTATGGAGATCCATTTGGGCTAAAGAGGAGACAAAATGTACCCAATCTATTATTAGCGACTGTCTATCTTTGGATAAAAGTGACAAAATCCCCTGGTTGAAGAATATTCAGAACTGGTGTAATAATCTATTTATATTTTCTATCCAGGATGATCCTGGTTGTATTACACTATTATCTAAACAGGAGATTAAAAGTACCTTTTTAACCCATCAAAATGAAGTGCGTAGGAAAGTGTTTGGGAAGCAACCCACTCCAGTATTTTATCAACAGCTGGAGGTTAGAAGAGGGTTCCAAGATTACCTGTCAGTAGTAACCAGGCCATCTCATCGTTTCCTTTAATTCGTTTGAGATTAGGCGTAGTTCATCATTTGGTTGCTTTTCCCACCACTAAAATGTGTCCGCAGATTTTATGCCCATGCGACGGGCTATCTGAACAAAGCACCATCCATTTTTTACTATTTTGTAAGTTCTATTCTGATTTAAGATGTTTTTATCTGAAACCAATTTTCTTAAAATGTAATGTGAGAACAACCCACGCTGCTATGAATTTATTAGCGATGCTTAATGACCCGTGGTTATGTTTCTCTGCTGCTTCTTACATTCTAAAATCAATTGCTGCTAGGAAATCCATTATACTTGTTAATTAACTGGATTGCTTTATGCATTGGATACTGCTATCAACTATTTGCTGCTAGAATATGTATCATGCTCATGCACTATCATCGGACTATTATATGTATTGAATGCTTTTATATGTGTGTTTTAAAATCATGTTTTTCTGCTTTTATGGTTGTTGCAAAAACCGAATAAACAGCCAGATTCATCAACCAAAATTGCGTTTGCAATAGCTGCGAATCAGCTATTGCGATCGCAATTTCAAGAAAAGCAATTCATCATTGGGAAAAGTCCAAAATTGCGAAATCGCAACATAAAAATTGCGAAATCGCAAAATATTTAGCAGAACCTTGGAAGAACCCCTTTAGCGAATCGGAAATTGAGAGAATCCATGGATTCTGCTAAATATTTTGCGAACTCGCTAAATAATCGCAAACGCAATTCATGAAAAATCGCAAATTGCGAAAAACTCGAAAATCGCTATTAGCGACGCGCAATTTAAGGAGAACTCAAACCATGAAGGAATAAAAACAAAAAAAAATTAAACTAGCCACAGGTGCAGGCCTGACCAAACACACTTAAGGATACTCAGCTGGAGCATGAGGACTCTCACAATGCCAGGACTCTACAAGGTGGTCAGGCGGCGAAGGCTCCAGGCTGCAGCAAGGAACCGACGCAGGATACAGGAGCAAATATTCCGCCAGAGGATCACCCTACTGGGCCAAACTGCGGAGCAAATCTACTCCAAGTACCGCCTGAATGGGGCAATGATCACTAAGCTGATCCAGGACCTAGACCCCCTGATGCAGCACCCAACAAGGAGGACCAATGCCGTGCCCACCCATGTACAGGTCTTGTGCAGCCTGCACCTCCTGGCCTCCGGAAGCTTCCAGGGGGTGGTTGCCGTTGCAGGGGGGATCTCCCAGAGCACCATGTCCCGCTGCCTAAGGAGTTTCCTAGAGGCAATGCTGACCCGGCTAAACCATTACATCACATTCCCAACCACCCAACAGGACTTGAATCAAACCAAGCTTGATTTCTACAACATTGCACAATTCCCCCAAGTTATTGGATGCATTGACTGTACGCCCATCCACATCTGCCCACCTGCACAAACAGAATACATGTACCGGAACCGCAAGTCCTACCACTCAATGAATATCCAGATGGTGTGCAACGCTAAGACAATCATCACGGACATAGTGGCACAATACCCGGGGAGCACACATGACTCCTTCATATTCCGGCACAGCGGCATGCACACTTAATTGGCCAGGAGAGACTTTGGCGAAGGACACCTTCTAGGTAAGTACACATGCCACAAAATAGTACATTGTCACCATGTAGCTGCGCATAACAGGCACTCACCCTTCTGCTCCTTTCATTCAGGTGACAGCGCCTACGGTCTCCGTGAGTACCTCCTCACCCCATACCTCAACCCTGCCACACCACAGCAACGGCGTTACAATGCTGCACACATCCGCACTAGAAATTGCATTGAGAGGACGTTTGGGCTTTTGAAGAGCCGCTTCCGCATACTGCACAAGACTGGTGGGGCCCTCAAATATGAGTCTGAGGTCTGCTGCCTCATCGTGGCCGTGTGTGCAATACTCCACAACATTGCTACCAAGCGCAGGTTACCTGTAGAGATATCTGGCAGTGAGTCAGAAGGGGACAACTGCCCACCTGCACATGCGCGTCATGCACGCGGGGAGAATCCAGCTGAAGGCACAGACGCTGCAACCAAATCACAGATAACTGTTTCTAGTGCACCCACTCCCCTCACCCAACACTTCACTCATGCATGACAATTGAAATAATGACATGAGTCAGATGTACTGGTACTGAATAATTATTATTTTGCATTCACAATAATATTGCATTATTTCCAACAGTTAGATTAGAGGTGTATTGAGTCATAATCCCCTTTTTTTTTTTTAGGAGGGCATGCTTGTCTTATCAGCATGGCCCTGCATGGTGAGAAAAATTGTCAGTGGCGCTTCGGGCTGACGCTCCAAGTCGCCTCTCCACCTCTTCCTCAGCATTTGCCCCTGAGGCTGCAGTGGGCCTGGTGCTGCGGCGGGGAACTGTCACCAGTGGCAACGAAAGGCTGCTGTGGCTTGAGTTTCCCTCCCTAGCGTCATCCCCCCACCTGCCTGGCCGTGGCCAGTTGCCTGCAGACCCTGCACTGCAGTAGTGACCTGCTCCAGTGCCCTAGCGACATCCTGGCAGCATTGGACCATTTGGATCTGCATGGCCAAAAAGCGTCGTGAAAGTTGTGATGTGGCTTTGCCTATGATGTGGTTTGAGCGTGTGTACGCAGAGAGGCGTGTCAGCAGTTGGCGGTGCGGCGCCGGTTGACGTCCCGCTATGTCAACATGGCCTGTGTGTTTTCCTCCACTGCAGTGGTCATCCTCTCCATCCTGTCAGAAAGCTGGCCCACATTCCTCGCTGTCTTATGCAGCTGCAGGTGAATGGCTGCAAGATGACGTGCCTGCTTCTGGTGAATGCGCAGCATGCGGCGCTCTATAGACAGGCCAGGTACACGTACATTCACCCCCCTCCTGCCGGCGCGTGGTGTACTATTGCGTGGCTCCCTAACCAATCCGCTGGACTGTGTTGTCACAGTGGCTGTGCGCGGTGTTGTTTTCCTTGCTGCAGCTGGTGTTGCCAATGCCACTGGCATGGGTGTGACAGGTGGCGGCTGTGGTGCGCCTGTTGTTGCTGAGGTGGCAGGTGGTGGTAATGCTGCTGGTGCAGGTGCTTGCCCTGATGGTCCAGGTTGAGGGGATAGATGGACGTCTCGGTCAGAATCCTCTGGATTCTCATCTATTTGCAGGCCCTCACTGTCACTGCTGGGTTCTTCAGCGCCAGCTGTGATATAAAGTGGACGTTGATTAATGACATGTATCTTGCACATGGAAGGTTGATACATGCATGCAGGCTAGCATTCCCTGACTGGCTGTTGGATTGACTCTCACAGGACATGCCTGGCTGTATGGGGCTGAATGAAAATTGTGGTCAGACTACATGTCCCACAATGCAATAATGCTTTTCTGGTGTGCATGGGCTGCATGACTGGGGTTTCTGATGGGTAGCTCTGGGGTCATGGCCATTGTTAGGGGACAGGGTCGCAGTCGCATGGCACTTACCTTGGGTTTCTTTGGTGAGTCGGGAGTAGTCTAGCCGGGTTACCCTCACGCATGCCTCGGGATGCAAGGTGTCCTCCACAAGGTCCTCCAATGGAGTGTTGGTGGGACTGTGGGCTCTCCTCCTCCTGTTGCGACAAGCTCCCCCAGCCTCTTAGCAATCCTCTCCTTGGCACGCCCTCTGAGGTTGTACCACCTCTTCTATAATTCATCAATGGAACGCTGGGTCACTCCCACAGAATTGACTTTGGCACGGATGCGCAGCCAAATCCGTCTTTTGTCCGCCTCTGGGACCCTTCTTGAGTCCTTCCCAAAGAGCCGGTCGTGGTCCTTACTCACTCCCTCAATAAGGTATTCCAGTTTTTGTTCTGAAAACTTTATTTTACGTTTCCTTCCTGAGGAACTGCTCCCTGCTGCTTCCTGGGACATTTTCCGCAGTGGGGTGTCTCCCGATTGTGAGCTGGAGGTGGTCTGGAGTGCAGCTCTGGCCAGTGCTGCTTCCAAATCAGGCTCTGTATGCAGAATGAGGGAGGGAACTGCCTGCTTCCTGGTTGCGATGTCATCACTGTGCTAGAAATGAGACTTCCCGTTTTTGCGATCTCGCTATTAGCGAGATCGCAATTTGTGATTTTGGTAACAGCGTGATCGCAATTTCCACATGGAAAATGACCGATTCTGCGATTTTTCTGCGATTTTGGCAAAATCGCAATCGGCAATTGCGGCCGATTGAGATTCGCATTTTTAAATCGAAATCTTTCATGAATCCCATTCTGCGAAATCTAAATTGCGATTCGGTATTTCTCGCAATTTAGAAATCGCAGAATTGGGTTTTCATGAATATGGGGGAAAGCCTTTTGAACTGACATACTTTTTTCATGTGAGTAAATCTTGGCCCAGAGACGGGGGAAGTGGTCATTTAAGGGGAGAAATACCCAGAACGTTTTGGAACACCCACGTTTGATAAAATTCTAATATTTTCTCGGCACACATCGACTCTCGAAATGGGTGGATAAAGACTCCAGTCAAGAGCAGGAATTAATGAATTCCCGAATTCGGAAACATATTTTTCATCTGCAAAAAAAATACTATCTACATCTTGCGAGACATCTCTTCAGGCACTACTGTACAAAGTGTACAGAATTGCATTTGCTTGTAAATAAATAAGAATTCTCAAATGTTTTCTATTAGCACTGTGACTATCGCAGCTTTCCAGTCGCAATCCAGGAAGCCTTTGTGAATTTCCAAAAATGAAAACTTAATCCTAACCAATGGGATTCAATTTACATTGTTTTAATCGAGCACTATTGGTCCAAGGTTTGCAAATCGACTTCAAAGAAACCCTGGTGTGAAAAGTACAACAGAAAGCTTCATAAGCCCTACAAGCAGAATGAAGGAAGGTCATAGTACTTTCCTAAACACATAGAGCGACCTTTTCAAGAAGTATTAGAAAGGAACGCGATTAGTTTAGCCTGTTCATCACAATTATGCAAATTGAGAACCCATATGGACAATCTTGATTAATCTATATGCATCATGAACTGCCAAGGAGATTTTGGAAGCAGCACAAAACGCACAGCCAGGGCTATCTAATGACTAGATAAGTACATAAATGAACACTGTCAACTTCCTACACGTGCCTCCTGACAGTAATGAAGTGCGTTTAATGGAGATGGAGAGCAACTAGAAGGGCATTAACCCCGATGGACCTCGGTTCAGTTATACTTCAATCAGAGCTTCCATTCAATCTGCATAAGGTCAGGGATAGTCAGAGATAAGTAGTAAGTTGGACTTTGGCATGACGTTCCCTCAAGACTTCCCAAAAAACGACAACACGCAACGTCTTGTACCGATTAGACTTTAAACCTTTCCTGTGTAACAGTTCTGTACTTACTTGAAATTTTGTTTCCAGTGGTCAAATGTATAATCAGACTGTTTAAACAATAAAGCATCTCAAATACATTCCTTTGTGTAAAGTTATTATAAACAAGATTATTTTCATTAAGACATTCTCGGAATAAGGTGGGTCTAAAGTGTTTTTAGGCCGAACCTAGGTGAGCCTGCGCTAGGGAATGAGCTCTTGCTTGCAAGACTTGTTGTTTACAATAAAGGGCCATTGCTTACTATTCAATGACTTCAGTGTCACTCTTTTTTGCTGTCTCCTAATTGGCTAGTGCAGGCCAGGCGTCACTTCCTGTTTCTTATCCAGCGCATGGACCAAGTACAGATGGATTGCTCTTAAATAGCGCCCCTCGACCCCTTGCGCTGTGTGTGCTTAAGGTACCCTTTTTTTTACATTCAACCTTTATCAGCGTATGTTTTCACTTTGTTACTTATTTCCACTCCCACCAACACTTTATTTTTTTGCAGCGTGTACTCGACTTCAAGGTATTAGTGTGTGTAACATGAGCACCAGTTCCACACTTCAGCTATATCACACACGTCATTCATTTTTGGATCTTTGCGCTCGGAGAGATAAAGTGATTTGCCCAGAGCCACAGCATGTTGAGTTGGCACGGAGACTCGAAGACAGTTCCTCAGATCCAAAGTCGGCTGCTCTGGCCGTTACGCCACACCATCTCCCCTTCTCCAGGGTGCTGCTTTTCGAATCCCCTCCCGCCTAGCATTTCTCCGTGTTGAGGACCCAGTTTCCCCCATCTCTCAACGTTTGTTTATCTGAGCAATTGCGTACCATTTTTTGAGCGCACACGACTCCCGGCAAGCGCCCAGACAAGCATCCTCAGAAACGGAGGCGCTAGACGCTAGAGTATCTTTACATGATGTCAGCAAATAATTCTGCTGCCCTCTGTTTGATAGATCTAATGGCCCCGCCCAGGAGGGGCGATTGCTACATAATTTGAATAGCGGTCTGTCCTGCGATTTACATGAAAAATAGCAGCAGTGGAAATACCTCTAGCAATCGCAAAGCTGAGCACGACTTATGATATCAGAATAAAGAGCACTTGGAGAGCACTATGAGAATTCCAAGGCATGGGTATTTAATCAAAAATTCTGTCCACCATCAACTTTATGTAGCACTTTCTTACCTTTTTAGGTTGATCAATATGCCATTCGTGCTTTCGCCCGTTTGAGATGCTTTGACGTGCCATATGGTTGTTTCTTCCAGTTACTTACAGCTGATGAGGCCTATTCGTCTAGTCAGAGCCCCTCATCCCCGTGATGACTTACTCTACCGTTAGCTACAAAAGTGCGGTCTTAAAGCATATGGCGGTCTTCCTTGCAGTCATCTGCAGGTGGGGGTACTTTCCCGAGGAAGAGTGAACACACTGCGTCAAAACTCAGAGCTGTAGGCTGTTTGAGCATGAACTATAAGTCAGTCAAGGAGGTAGGGCAATAGACTCTCTCAAAGTACCTGCTGCGGTGCTGGTTAAATTCTTCATAAGATAGACAGAGGCACACCTTTGATACTTTTTTTAAAATTTGATGGCGATAATTACCTACAAGACCTCGGTCTTGTTTTATGGATCTAACCAGGAACCTGCCCAACAGCATTAAGAACAAGTCCATGATAGGACAAAAGAGAGCCCAGGACTAATGACCTTGGCAGTGGCACTTGCTGTTTAGGCTGTTTCTGCTCCCCTCCCTCCCATCTGCCCTCGCGTCCTTCGTTCTCCCCCCCCCCCCCCTCTGTTTACACAGAATGAAAAAATTACTATGTAGCGGCCCGTGCAGCAAGTTACATCATGTCTCTTTTTTAATCAACCCATTCCCACCTGATTGCCAAAGCCAGTGGCTCGCTCATAAACAAAACCTATTGACTTTGCCATTGCTTGTTTCTTCTTTTGTTAGGATGCTGCGGTAAATCACACAGCAGAGTGTGTGAAAAAGTTACTTTGAACTACGTGTCTCATAATTCAGCAGTTGTAAGGATAATAAAGACTTTCTGGTGCTTTTGATTTTATGATTCAAACTTGTAGGACACAGGTAAACTTACCTCATCTCTTTGTGGTAATTTACTCACTTCTGACACAGTGTCTACTTTAAAATAATATAGCTTTGTTCCAAAACAAAGTTCAATATAAGGTGCCAGTAGGCGACTGGATTGGGCGAGTAAACAGAAATTAGGGGTGGGTGGAGCTTGCGGAGTTGCACACCATGGAATTCCGCGGAGTTCTGCTCCGCTCTAATCATTTTGTCCTTTGAGGGAATAGTGGCATGCTCTCATTTGAAACGTCAAAGAAGGAATGCAACCCAAAAAAATGCTTATTTGATATCTTCCAGGCCTGTGTTACACTCGAGCTTGGTGTATGAACCACTTGACGTTAGTTAACGCAAGCAGGTTGCTTTAATTATGTGTTTTCTCCGCTGAGTGCTGTTAATGCAAAGTGTAAATGCGCAGCTTGTCTATATGCAAGGGCCAGCCCTGTGGCCTCAGTGCAAAGTTGCCACATCTATGACAAGTGCCCTGGGCTTCTATTGGGGTCTTTGACAACAATGAGTTCCCTGTCAACAGCATTGGTCATGAGCAAACGGCAGCCGATTGTGTAACATATCATGTCGGCAGAGGCCCAAAAAATCCTTGTGCACATCCAAAGCTGAGGAGAGTTTTGAAGGGACTACATAATGACCGTGACACAAGGAAAACAAGCATTTGCAATGCAATAGGTCTCGCATTAGGAAAGTGTGAGCTATTGGTATTGTAAATGACACATTTTTTTAATGTGTTGGCTTTGAAAATATATAAATTAATAGCATTGTTATTCACAAAGCCAATAGCTTACACTTTCCTAATGCGAGTCCTATTGGCTATGGGAATGCTTATTGGTAGCAAGCAAGGACAGTGCTGTTGTGGTGCTGAGTGATGATGTGGTTGGGCTGAGTGATGTGGTGGTGTCCCAGAGTGATGTGGTGGTATCCCCGAGTGATGTGGTGGTGTCCCTGAGGGATGATCCTGAGTGATGTGTTGGTGCTCCTGAGTGATGTGGTGGTGTCTCCGAGTGATGTGGTGGTGTCTCCGAGTGATGTGGTGGTGTCTCCGAGTGATGTGGTGGTGTCCCTGAGTGATGTGGTGGTGTCCCTGAGTGATGTGGTGGTGTCTCTGAGTGATGTGGTGGTGTCTCTGAGTGATGTGGTGGTGTCCCCGAGTGATGTGGTGGTGTCCCCGAGTGACGTGGTGGTGTCCCCGAGTGACGTGGTGGTGTCCCCGAGTGACGTGGTGGTGTGGTGGTGTCCCTGAGTGACGTGGTGGTGTCCCTGAGTGACGTGGTGGTGTCCCTGAGTGACGTGGTGGTGTCCCCGAGTGATGTGGTGGTGTCCCCGAGTGATGTGGTGGTGTCCCCGAGTGACGTGGTGGTGTCCCCGAGTGACGTGGTGGTGTCCCTGAGTGACGTGGTGGTGTCCCTGAGTGACGTGGTGGTGTCCCTGAGTGACGTGGTGGTGTCTCTGAGTGACGTGGTGGTGTCTCTGAGTGACGTGGTGGTGTCTCTGAGTGATGTGGTGGTGTCCCTGAGTGATGTGGTGGTGTCCCTGAGTGATGTGGTGGTGTCTCTGAGTGATGTGGTGGTGTCTCTGAGTGATGTGGTGGTGTTCCTGAGTGATGTGGTGGTGTCTCCGAGTGATGTGGTGGTGTCTCCGAGTGATGTGGCGGTGTCCCTGAGTGGTGTGGTTGTGTTCCTGTGTGATGTGGTGGTGTACCTGAGTGATGTGGGGGTTTCCCTGAGTGATGTGGGGGTTTCCCTGAGTGATGTGGTGGTGTCCCCGAGTGATGTGGTGGTGTCCCAGAGTGATGTGGTGGTGTCCCCGAGTGATGTGGTGGTGTCCCCGAGTGATGTGGTGGTGTCCCCGAGTGATGTGGTGGTGTCCCCGAGTGATGTGGTGGTGTCCCCGAGTGATGTGGTGGTGTCCCCGAGTGATGTGGTGGTGTCCCCGAGTGATGTGGTGGTATCCCCGAGTGATGTGGTGGTGTCCCTGAGGGATGATCCTGAGTGATGTGTTGGTGCTCCTGAGTGATGTGGTGGTGTCTCCGAGTGATGTGGTGGTGTCTCCGAGTGATGTGGTGGTGTCTCCGAGTGATGTGGTGGTGTCTCCGAGTGATGTGGTGGTGTCCCTGAGTGATGTGGTGGTGTCCCTGAGTGATGTGGTGGTGTCCCTGAGTGATGTGGTGGTGTCTCTGAGTGATGTGGTGGTGTCTCTGAGTGATGTGGTGGTGTTCCTGAGTGATGTGGTGGTGTCCCCGAGTGATGTGGTGGTGTCCCCGAGTGACGTGGTGGTGTCCCCGAGTGACGTGGTGGTGTCCCCGAGTGACGTGGTGGTGTCCCCGAGTGACGTGGTGGTGTCCCTGAGTGACGTGGTGGTGTCCCTGAGTGACGTGGTGGTGTCCCTGAGTGACGTGGTGGTGTCCCTGAGTGACGTGGTGGTGTCCCTGAGTCATGTGGCGGTGTCCCTGAGTGGTGTGGTTGTGTTCCTGTGTGATGTGGTGGTGTACCTGAGTGATGTGGGGGTTTCCCTGAGTGATGTGGTGGTGTCCCCGAGTGATGTGGTGGTGTCCCCGAGCGATGTGGTGGTGTCCCTGAGTGATGTGGTGGTGTCCCCGAGCGATGTGGTGGTGTCCCCGGGTGATGTGGTGGTGTCCCCGGGTGATGTGGTGGTGTCCCCGAGTGATGTGGTGGTGTCCCCGAGTGATGTGGTGGTGTCCCTGAGTGATGTGGTGGTGTCCCAGAGTGATGTGGTGGTGTCCCAGAGTGATGTGGTGGTATCCCCGAGTGATGTGGTGGTGTCCCCGAGTGATGTTGTGGTGTACCCGAGTGATGTGGTGGTGTCCCCGAGTGATGTGGTGGTGTACCCGAGTGATGTGGTGGTGTCCCCGAGTGATGTGGTGGTGTCCCCGAGTGATGTGGTGGTGTCCCCGAGTGATGTGGTGGTGTCCCCGAGTGATGTGGTGGTGTCCCCGAGTGATGTGGTGGTGTCCCCGAGTGATGTGGTGGTGTCCCCGAGTGATGTGGTGGTATCCCCGAGTGATGTGGTGGTGTCCCTGAGGGATGATCCTGAGTGATGTGTTGGTGCTCCTGAGTGATGTGGTGGTGCCCCCGAGGGATGCAGTGGTGCCCCAGAGGGATGCGGTGGTGCCCCCGAGGATGTGGTGGTGTCCCTGAGTGATGTGGTGGTGTCCCTGAGTGATGTGGTGGTGTCCCTGAGTGATGTGGTGGTGTCCCTGAGTGATGTGGTGGTGTCCCTGAGTGATGTGGTGGTGTCCCTGAGTGATGTGGTGCAGCAGCACAGAGACTGAAGCGAAGAACACGCAGGGTTGAGTGCTACAAAGCGCGTTCAGTTTATCAAAGCACAGAATGATGGAGCCGGGAAAAAGCAAGGGGAAACAGGAAAACACAGGGAGAGTGTATAATGATAGAGGCAGCGAGGGCTGGGGCTTGGACAGCAAGCAAGTACGGGGTCGAGAAGGCACTGAATGGGAGAACACGGAAAACACCCAGGGCCAAGGAAGGAAGATGCAAGCACACGGGAGAGCAGCCGGAGACCAGAGGGCAAGAAGTAGCAAGCAAAACAAGCTCTCTGCATTGCTGTGGCGGGGGGCGGAGGGGCGGGGGAGCTAGAGCGCATTCCTTTGAAGTCTGATTGGGGGCGGGGGAGCGGCAGCATTTGAAGTCTGATGCGAGGCACAGACAAATTGTGGTGTGGGCCGTGGCTGGCGTTGTGCAAGCACATAGATCACATAAACTGTGTCTAATCCACCACTTTGGTGGACTGTTCTTTTTCCCTTACTATAATCTCGCCGGAGCAATGTGCAAGGGCATTGGCTCAGGCTAGTCCTAAAAAAAGCTAATGCACGAAGCAAGGAATGGGTGTAGTAGCACAGGCTGTTACTAGGTGAGGAGTGTGGCTCAATGGTTAGAGCGGCAGACCCTCATGCCGAGTTCTGGCCCGGGACCAGGGTTCAATTCCTGCCTCGGCGGGTCTTGGGCTCAATTTTCTCAGACCTGACAATTCTCGCCTCGTGCCTATTATAATCATGGGCCCCACGCTGCAACTCTGGGCAATAGCTTGCTTAACCTCCACGCCGGCCCCAACAGCGCTAGGATGCCTGGCTTCACCCTGGGGGTGCCCAGAAGTGGACACTTCACAGGGAAAGCCAGGAAGGGCTCCACAGCGGTATGAGTAATAGCACCAGGGAACCGCTTGGTGACAGTGCGCTCTACAAATACCTTGACATTGACATTTACATTTACATTTAGGTGTCCCTGTTGGTGCAGTGCCTTATGTTGCAAATAGAGGTCCGTTTATAACTCCACAGTGACACCTAGTAACAGCCTGTGGTACCCTTTCCTTGCTTTGTGGATAGGGGAGATGCAGCGCAAAACCTGCAAGCATTAGAAAGTGCGGTGGTCGTTAAACGGGCACCACACTAAAAGTATGCATGGTGATGTAAGGGAAAGAAAATGAAGTATGCTAAAGCAGGGAGGATGGGAGGTGGTTGTGTGGGGATGGCACTAGGGAGATTAAGTGCAACAATGACGGGAGGGAGTGTGAGCGGGAGGCAACAGATTGCCAGAGTTGGCCAACCCAAAAAAGAAAAATTGTGCTCGCTGACCTATAAAGCAGACTGTGTATTAACACCAATAAAAAGTCCACTTGTTATGGGAGATTACAAATGCAGACAAGGCGGTACTAAGGAGTGACTACCAAGCCTATTCACAAATTATAAACAACTATTTTGCAAGGACAGTAAGTAACAGGAGCCAATTGAAAAGATGGGCGGCAAATGGGCGGAGCTTCTATGTATTATCTCAATACAGCATGCCTCGCAGAGCAGCGCATGCGCTGCCCAGGCTAAATCTAAAAAGCATTCAGTCCAGCCATTGTTCTTTTTCCATTTGTTTTCAAGCAGTAAGCACCTAGGTGCACTTGCAAATACACTTAACCATAGTCCATGATAAAATGCCTTGCCAAACTGTTTTGAACTGTACTTGACACCCCCACCATCAATGGAGGACTACCTATAACCTGTAATTAACATCCAGCTAATCGTTACAGAGGTTGTTAAATAAAAAGCTTTCAGCAGACTTTATAAAAAAAGAAATATCTTTTTACAGGTGTGTGTTCTTCAACAATGTAAAATCCACAAACATCTACTAAGCACCCGAATAAGGCCTGACCTATTGGCTTTGCCAAAACCTTGTTTTGAAGAGTGGACAACATGAGTTATAGCAACAAACAGATAGGGCTGCCTGCAGCCCCACCTAAACAGACCCGACAAAATACACTGTACATGTGCATTTAAATTGAACATTTAATGTAGGTTGTCTTTCTTTTCCCCTATGCACCCGCCAGCGCAAAAATAGTTGCATTGATTCCTACAACGATATTTAAAATAAAATCCGAAATGGTAATAGAATGCGCTCCAAAGTGTTAACACAAACTCATTTAAAGAGCTTACGGATACAAAAGTATGCGTGCTTGGTAAGAAACAAACTCTGAATATGTGCTGCAACTGTCTGTTCCTGCAATTAAGGAGTTTACATTTTGAAATCTCCCATTGAAGAGCGGCATACTATGTCTATTCTATATAAAAGAGTGCAATACCCAAGTTGACAAGCGGGGAGAAATTAAGAAAAAGTTCTTTCGGGATCCTAAGTGACTTCATTCTAATATGGCCGCCATATTGGGGAACGTGGTAACCATGCGTCACTAAACATGGACCAATGAGCGAGTGGTTGCGGTCTTCGAACTGTGGCGGCGAGTGATGTTTGAAAATGGCAGCGACGACCAAGTGACGGGACAGGACGTAAGTTATGTTTCTGGGAACTCTGTGAGCGAGAATGAGGGCTATGAGGAGAGCCACTCCTGATGAAAATGAGCCTGCAGCCAAGCAATCGGTAAGTTCACAAGTTGTCTGTGGGAAAACAGTCATATGTGTGTACGTACGTACTTCAGCACAGCTTCTGAAACCTGAACGTAATCATTCCAAATAGTTATATTAATGTTTACACCACATGAGTGCTCAAGTTCATTTCAAAAGCGCTGCTTGTTATTCTATGCTCCACTAACACATCACAGATATGAAACAAGGGTAAGTAAGAGATGATGTTAGTAAGAGGTTGCGAAGGGGAAAATGAGAAGAGAGGCAAAGATTATGTTTGAGAGTTAAGGTTGGTAGACTAAAGTTCTGGAGAGAGGCAGAAGTGAACAAAGTGTGAGGGCGGCAAGGGTAAGAAGATACAAATAAACGTTAAATAAACAAGTCTTCGTGGCTCGATGCTGTTTGGGAGGTGGGAGGGGAAGTAGGAGAGGGGGGAGTAATAGGGATGAAAGCGCTAGCGGACGCATGCTGGCAAATGGTGACCTGCAGAGCGCGAGAAAGGGAAGAGCGGCCATGGGAGGTGGGAGGGGAAGTAGGAGAGTGGTGGTGTGCGATGTGCACGTGGGGGAGCGTCAGCCTTTGAAGTGTGATGGGGGGGGAGCGGCAGCCTTTGAAGTCTGATGCGAGGCACAGACAAATGGAGGTGTATGACGTGGCTGACCTCCTGCTCGCGCCTGAATCACATGAACTGTGTCTAATTCGCTGTTTTGGTAGACTGTTCTTTTCCCCTTACTATAATCTTGACGGAGCAATGCGCAAGCGCATTGGCTCAGCGAGACCTAAAAATGGAGGGAGTTAAAGAAAGCAAAGATTGAACAATGTAGCCACCTGAATCGAGTTCAAACTGCTAATACAGATGCCGATGGGTACTGTGATTTTGCAAGAACGATGTGCCCGATGTACAAAGAATGCAAAGAGTGCAGCTCAAGTTGCCTGTAGTCATCAAAACAATACGGAAAAGCACCTGGGTGCACATAGGCCGTCTTTTACAATGCCGACCGGCAATTAATGAAGGGTGCTTTCTCACCTCTTATCAAGAGTGGAGGGACTTTAATATAAGTCAGAATCAACAAACACAACATTTCACACAGCTTTTTCACACAATCCTGCAGCTCTGCTCAGCGCGCCACCGATGGAAACGGGTCCCACTGTTTCCAATGGTCTCTTTCTACTCGCAGTGGCTTAACGAACGTTTAAGAGGCACCCTGAAATGTACACTGAGGGGCCCACTCCGGATTTAATATGGAACACTCTGGCCTAAGTACTGTGCTGAGGGGGCACCCTGCAGCTCGGGCCCCCCCCGCACCACGATGGATGCGGGGGCCTGTGTTACGTCCCTGCCTACTCACATGACATTCCCCATGCTGCTACTAGAAGGAGCCGGTAAGTGATGTAACACACTGGGGGTCCGCACGCAACCAGGCAGGAAGTGTCAGAGATCGCCACAGTGCTAGACTAGAGCGCTTCTCAGGGACACACAACACACTGCCTACGGTATGGAGACAGCACCAGTCACATCCACTAAGCAGCGTAGTCTGAGTTTTTCTTGCCCAACTCCGTGCTCCAAGAGGAATGGCAAAAACTCTGTGACCTCTGTCTATGAAGCGGAGTTTACCTCCCAGGACTAGTAATGATGATCTTCAAAAAGGTGAGTGTATTTATAATGTCATCTGAGAGGACATTCACTCATCCTGGAAAACAAAGAATCCACTCCATGTTGGACCTGACATCTTTGCCTTGATTTCCCCCAACGTTCTGCCTTCCATCCTCCTGATTTTGCTGACTTCTTTAAATTTGTGATTTCTTAAATTAGTTTTTTACTACTGCAAAGCCTGCGTCTCCCAAAGGATAACATTGATTTACCTTATTACATTTAATAGGTGCTAACTTTCAAATGCGAACAGTTGGGAATGTCAAGTTAGTGTCCAAAGAATTGTAATTTAAAAACCTAATTAGTGGCACAGTTGCATTTTAAGTCATAATCCTGAAAATGCCACATTTAGAAAGTTTTTTTTTAAAGAAGGAAGGAGTTAGGTCCTTGTTCAATGGGGAAGGCTGGACCATGTAAATAGTTTTATACACCAAAAATTGCCACCCCACTCATTCCATTAGCCCTTGATTATAGGCAACACATCAGCTTCAGTCGGATATGTTAGGTATTTTATTTACCTTTGTTTTCAAATTTTTTCATCAAAAAATCATAACTTCTCATGGCAGAGAAGGAACACTACACATATAACAAATAAATACATTAACAACAATACAGTATTTACAACATGAACAAAATCACAAAGTGAATCATACAAAACAACTGTACCAATTTCAGGATGTTCAAACAAAGGTGCAAAATAAATATGCAAACCTCAATGACCATAGATGAACGAAGTTTCTGAACAATATTCGACAGATTCACATTAACAAGGAGATGTCACATTACACAAATGTTGTAATTCTACAAACTCTCAGTGATCAAAAATTACGTCTCCTTTCATGCCGACGCGTTTCGAACTCCAAACAGTAGTTTTGGGTTCTCTTCAGGGCCTGGTTGCTTTCTGTCTGTATGTGTGTGAAAGAAAGGTAACAGTATGTGAATGTCAGTATGTAACCTCCTTATTTCTCACTGCTAGTGATGTACCACATTCAAAAGTGATAGTACCTTACTTGTCGCTGTAGTTCTCATATAGGATTTTGTGCATCAATGGGACTGTCGTCTGAAGGAAGTTAAATTAAAAAAAAAATCAATTTCAAGCATCGTTCTATGCTAGCTAGCTCTGCTGTGACCTCATGTCAAAGCACTGCTGAACGTACCTTTCAGTGTTTATCGGTCCGTATGGGGGCCATCCCTACGCACGGTGAAGTTTTTTGACCTGGGGGAAAGGCGGGGATAGATTTACTATCATTGCGCTTCTGTAGTACTCTCAATGGGCAAGGAGCATTATGAGAATGATTCCTACCTTTTTTGGCGTGCACCGCGCGCTTCAGGAGCCGCTGGCTCCGTTATCAGCTGATTTCGATCGGTTTCTCTTAGTACGGGTCCCGTGTGTGTTCCCGTGTTGCTTCTAGTTGCGCGCTGTTTAAAAAGACGGGGGAATTAGTTTATGTCCCTGTAGCGGGCAACGGTTGTATCTAACACCCTTTAGTTCAGCTCACCTCGTTTCCAGCGTCTTACTCCCACTCAGACTCCGCTCGCTATGGAAGGCGGCGGCCTGGTTGCTAGGTAACTAAAAAGCTAATCTGGGACCATAGGCGTTCTGGGTTATGTAGTTCACTCGAAATGCGCTGAGTGCGACAGAAGCATTATTCTAACTTGCCTGATGTTCTACCCTTCAGTCAAGGGGGCCATAACAAAACCTCGTGGAGCCCCACGCAATTATGACATTATAGCCTGGACACTTCAGAGAGTGAATTTAGTCCATTTTGCGTGCTATTAAATTTTAGAATGAGATATGCTTCTTTCCTAAGGAGTGTTTCTTCGATATCAATTGGGCCCTTATTACCGCTTGGCGCTATTGTCCAAAGTACAGTCCATTTAAAATCCATTTCACTGTGATTTTGATCCAGGAAATGTTGTACCATGGGAGCACTTACAACTTTCTTTTTGATTCTTGACCTGTGTTGGGTCACACGGCTATTGACCTGCTGGGTAGTTTTACCTATATAGATCTTCTGGCAATCACAAATGATCGCATATACCACGTTACGCGTTTTGCAATTCGAAAAACTGTCATGTTTGCATTTGATACCTCTATGGTCAAACTCCAACCCTTCAATTGTGGAGTCGCATGATATGCAGTTTCCACACTTGTGGTGTCCTTCAATTGGTTTAAGGCCCCATAGTGATAGTAAATCACTTTTGGGCTTTGGGGTTGTCACGTCGGCTCTAATGACGTCCTGGCCAATACTTTTATTTTTCTTATACGCGAACAGCGGTCGCGGGAAGGGACATTCAAGTCCTTCAAGCAAATGCCAGTTTTTTAGGATCATCTGTCTTACTTTATGCGTGTCTGGTCCAAATGTTGTGACACAGACCAGCCGGTCCATGTCTTGCTTAACCGTTCTCTCAAGTAAGCACTCCCGGGGGGTGTATTTTGCCCTTTTCATCGAATTACTCAGTAATTTCTTAGGATAGCCCAGATTCTTCATCTCATTACAAAAACGAGTTGCATGTTTTTCGTAGTCTGTTACTTCCGAGCAGTTCCTCCGTATCCGAAGCAACTGCCCGTAGGGTAGATTGTCCCTCAGACTCCTGGGATGTGCACTTCGGTGGTGGAGGATAGTGTTTTTGTCTGTCTTCTTACGAAAAAGAGAAGACTTCAAAAGTCCATCCGTGCAACTTATTTCCAGGTCTAAGAATGTCATTTTTTCATTGCTGGACTCTAATGAAAACTTGATGTCGCGATGTCTGTCATTAATCCAACGGTGGAAGTCGACCAACTCTGCGCGGCTCCCCTGCCACAGGAGCCACACGTCGTCGATGTATCTCCACCATTGTTTAATGTATTTACTGAAGGGGTTATTGGAGTGAATAAATTTATTCTCATACTCCGCCATGTACAGTATGCCCATCTCCGGCGCATACGGACAGCCCATGGCCGTACCTTTGATCTGCATAAAAAATTGGTCATTGAACCTGAAATAATTCTTTTTAAGCGTTAGTTCAGCTAGTTTCAGGATGAACGAGGTCGGGACCTGATGAGGTCTGTCTCTTTTCTCAAGGTATAGTTCTAGCACTTCTAGTGCCTCATCTTGCGGAATTTGGGTGTACAAGGACGTTACGTCCATTGTCACCATAAATTCCGTCATTGGGTCAAATTGGGTTCCCTCAACTTTTAACAAAAAATCGGTGGTATCTTTCAAATATGATTTTACATCACCGATAAAGGGCTTCAGAAAGAAATCAATGTATTTCGAGAGGGGTTCCAAACACGACTCGCATCCAGAGACAATTGGTCGTCCCGGGGGTTCCTCCGGATTTTTGTGAATTTTAGGTAAAAAATATAGAATTGGCGTTCTTGGGAATTTCTTTATCAAAAATTCACTTTCCTTTGGTCCCACAAATCCCTCTTCCACACCACTTCTTATTATCTCACAGATTTGTCCCTGAATAGACCGCATTGGGTCATCTGGGAGCTCTCTGTACCATTCTGAGTTGTTAACCTGTGTCGCACCTTCCTTGAGATATTTCTCCCTGGACCAGATCACCACCGCTCCACCCTTGTCCGCGGGTTTAATAATGACCGATGGGTCACATTTCAAGTTTTTAATGGCTATGCGTTGGCCTTTAGTGATGTTTGGTTTAGTGTATTTCTTATTCTTTTCTAGTTTGTTGATTGCTGATAGCATTACCTGTTCGAACGCAACCACCTGTTTCGGGATATTTTGGTAGGGGATAAAAGTGGATTTGTTCCTCAAGCCTGTTACCTCTGGGTCCGGGTTTGGTGGTTTATTTGCAAAAAAGGCACGCAGCCGGATCTTCCTACAGAAGGCAATGGTGTCTAGTTTAAGTCTAGTAAAATCTGTACGTTGGCTGGGGACAAATTTTAAGCCAAGGTTGAGAACAGCTTCTTCATCTTTAGTGAGCACTTTGGTGGAAAGGTTCACTATTGACGATGGAGTGGGATTTAGGACTTGTAAAAGTTCCTGCGGGTGCGCATTTCCCATTGTGGTTTGAATCGGGTTGTTGCCTGGGGGCCTTTGTCTAAAAAAGCCCTTTCTTGTTTGGATTATTCCCTCTCTCCTCAGTTCCTGATGAGTTTGATGAGGACGATGTATCAGAGAATGTTTTAAAACGATTTCTTGATCTACCCTGGAAGTTATAAAGGGCTCCACGTGATTCTGTTTGTGTGTAATAATCCTCCTTGAGGAAAGGGTAGGCTCTCTCAAGTGTAAACGCCTTTGAGTCCCTCTCGTATTGTGCAGATTTGGAGTTTATAGTTATATCTCTGAAAGTTTGTGATTTTGTTCATGTTGTAAATACTGTATTGTTGTTAATGTATTTATTTGTTATATGTGTAGTGTTCCTTCTCTGCCATGAGAAGTTATGATTTTTTTATGAAAAAATTTGAAAACAAAGGTAAATAAAATACCTAACATATCCGACTGAAGCTGATGTGTTGCCTATAATCAAGGGCTAATGGAATGAGTGGGGTGGCAACATTTAGAAAGTTGGCACTTTCCTGTTCTAACAATTTGGTGCCTGCAACCTGTAGCCTGGTCACATCACTAAGTATAGCTAGCAGTTGGTCTTGGTGTATTGCTCCCAGACAGTGAGACAAATGGTGTACCAGGTGCTGGTAGGATGGGCCATCTCAGACTTGATAAGAGGCGGAGCTGTCACCTTGCACATCACAAAGACTCTGTCTCAGCACATTCACAAAAGATTTGACACCAGTAAAGCAGGGGCCAGGGCAGGGACAGGGACACAGGAAATTCCTAACACCACTGGCGGTAGAAACCTCCAGAACATTTTCCTACTTAAAAGCAGGCACCAGGTATAAATATTAGACTCAGAACCAACTCTTCAGTACGCCTCTGGAGCTGGTGAAGTCTCAGAAGGACTACTGCGCTGCTCTGCTGGAAGAAGGACTGATACTCTGCTGCTCTGCAACTCTGCTATCCTGCTGTTCTGCAGCCATGCTGCCTGAGTGAAAAAGGCTGTGTAGGAAGCTGGCTCTTTATATAATGGTCAAAAATGAAGTACACTGGGTAAAGATTCCATCTAAACCTCTATTGGTTTACAGAGGCACAAATGATATCCAAAATGCTCTTTTTTGTGGCAGTGTGGGCGAGCAGTTAGGCGTATAAGAGGGTAGTGATAATCATTTGTTGAACACACAGAGGCAATAAATGACATACACACTCAAAAATGAATCCGAGACCAATTTAGAAAAATAAGTCCTATTTTTAAATAAACGTTGATACCAAGAACTTCGTTATCAAGTAAGTACTTTAGAAGTTATGAATTTTTACAGGTAAGAAAATGAGTTCAATATGTCTTAACACAGCAATGCTTCCCTTTGGGGGAAAAGGCATATGTTGCATACAGTTATTTATGATCAGTTTCTGGGGGTCTCCTTCAGGGCTTAGGGTCGAAGGGGGCAAAGGTCCAAAGTACCACCAGCAGTTACTCGTTAACTGTCCTCAGTGTCCAGTTACAGATGGGCTGGTTGGTTTGGTAGCTATGCGCACTACACCAACGCAGAGACAGGGGGCACCTAAAAACAGGCTGCAGAGGGGGACGTGTGTACAAATCTGGGAGCTCCCAACAAAGTCTTGTGTCACAGGGATCCTGGAGACAAGATGGCACAGCTCGGGTGCAGAGTAGAAAGGTTGGCTGGGCTCTGTTCATCCTAGAGCCTTGCATATGTCTGTCTCACCAGTTGAGGGTGCAAAATCAGGACAGCTGGCCAATCAGGAGGTGGGTACCTGGGGTGCAGACGTCCCTCAATGGCTGTTCGGTCTTAGTGTCGCTGGAGTCCGAATATGGCTCTTACGCTCCTTGTTCGTTGCAAGGGATCCGGTACCCTGGGTATTGGTCCTGTATGGCTCCGGTTGGTCAATCAATCAATCAGGGGATTTTAAGCGCGCTACTCACCCGTGAGGGTCTCAAGGCCCTGAGGGAGGGAGTCTGCAGATCCATTAGTTGAACAGCCACATCTTGAGAGTTTTCCTGAAGGTCTTCAGGGAGGGGGAGTATCTGATGTCTGCCGGGAGCTCGTTCCAGGTTTTGGCCGCAATGTGAGAGAAAAATCTTTCGCCTGCCCTGGCTCTGTGGATGCGAAGGGTTTCGGCCAATGCGAGGTTGAAAGATTGGAGGTTTCTTTTGGGTATGTGGAAGTTGATTCTGCCGTTGAGGTATTTGGGTCCGGTGTTGTGTAGGCATTTGTAGGCGTGGGCGAGGATTTTGAAGTGGACTCTTTTCTCCACAGGGAGCAAGTGGAGCCTTCATAGGTGTTGGCTAATGTGTTCGTGCTGGGGGATGCCGAGGACGAGTCGGGCGGCGGTGTTCTGTATTGTCTGGAGTTTTCGGAGTAGGGACTTGTTTATGCCGGCATATAGTGCGTTTCCATAGTCCAGTCTGCTGGTGATGAGTGCGTAGGTGACTATCTTCCTTGACTCAGGGGGGATCCATTTGAAAGTCTTGCAGAGGGAGTTGAAGCAGCTGGAGGTGACGGTGTTGATCTGTCGGTTCATGGTGAGGGATGAGTCGAGTACGATGCTGGGGTTTTTGGCGTGGTTCGAGGGGGGTCGGTGGGCTTCCGAGTGCAGTCGGCCACCAGGTGTTGTCCCATGCTGAAGTGGTGGTTGCAAGGACAAGGACTTCTGTCTTCTCAGCTTTGAGCTTTAGGCAGCTGTTGGTCATCCAGACTCTACCTCTTGCATTCCTTTCTGGAAGGAGAGTCTGGCGGTGTTGGGATCTTTGGTGAGGCAGAGGATGAGCTGGGTGTCTTTAGCGTAGGAGATGATGTTGAGGTCGTGTTGTCGGACTATGGCAGTGAGGGGAGCCATGTAGATATCGGGCTCAGTGATGATCCCTGTGGACTCCGCAGGTGATTTCAATGGGATCGAAGAGGAAGGGCGGAAGTCTGATTCTTTGGCTTCTTCCAGTGAGGAATGATCAGATCCAGTCTAGGGCTGTTCCTTGTATGCTGGCATTGTGTAGTCTGGCGACGAGTGTGTGGTAGGAGACGGTGGCGAAGGCTGCTGATAGGTCGAGTAGGATAAGGGCTGTGGAGTGGCCTTGGTCCAGGAGGGTGCCGATGTCGTCTGTGGCGGCGAGTACGGTCTCTGTGCTGTGGTTGCTTCGGAATCCGGATTGGGACGTGTCGAAGATAGCATGGTCTTCGATGAATCGTGTCAGTTACCTGTTGACTGTTTTCTCTGACACTTTGGCCGCGAAGGGGAGGACCGAGATGGGCCGGTAGTTCTTGAGGTTGGTGGGGTCGGCTGTGGGCTTTTCGAGCATGGGCCTGACTTCTGCATGTTTCCAGTCATCTCGGAAGGTGCCTGTTTCGAAGGTGGTGTTGATGGTGCGTTGTAGTTCGGGTGCAATGGCAGGTCTGTGGTAGATGTTTGGGGGACAGGGGTCGGTGGGGGCCCATGAGTGGATTCCTTTCATGGTTGAGGTGGTGTCTTCAGCTGTGATCGGCATCCAGGTGGAGATTGGGGGCTGGCTGGTGCGTCTGGGGGGTGGGCCAGCTGTGGCGTCAGGTGGAAGGCCGACAAAGTTGTCGTAGAGGTTTTTGATCTTGAGGTGGAAGTAGGATCCAAGCTTGTCGCAGAGGTCTTGGGACGGGGCGATGTCTGTCGCTTCGCTGGGGGGGGGTTGGTGAATTCTTGAATGTCAGTGAAGAGTTCCTTGGAGTTGGTGCACCTGGTGTCCTCTCACTTCCCAGGGGGTGGGGGGATAGATTTTATCTTTATGAACATACGGTTCTCTTCCTGGGGGCTGCTGCGTTGGGCTGGCCGGAGAGTGGCAACTTGTTCGACCGAACTTTGGCCTGCAGAGGAGTAGATTCTCTACTCCAATGGAGATTGCTTGGCAATTTGTGAAGGGCTGGCAGTCTCCGGGGGTTTTTGGAAGCTGGTCAGCTGAAGGACGAGTTGCCTGTCACGACTGTTGAGACCTGCTGCAGACAGGCAGAGTTTGGCATCAAAAGTCCACATTAGTCTTCAGTTCTTGCTCGCGGTTCTTCTTTGTCATCTCTTATCGATCCGTCTAATCTAAATTGCTGGCGTCAGGGGGGCTACCTAAATACTCAATTTAGGGGCATTATGGTGATTGACAGGTAGTAACCAATGGACTACTTACCTTTAGGGTGTCTACACCCTCCATATGACCACTTCCTGTGGGAAGACGGCACAACCCTGACTCAGAGAGCCTAATTCCACCAAAACTAAGATAGTGGAATCCTAAAAGTCACGTCCACTTCAAGTAGCCCATCTAAGGGGTGGTACTAGCCTGAGACAAAAACACACTTCCTGACTAGCTAATTTTCCCACCTGCACTGGTGCCAAATGGGCCCGGGCAGGGGTGGCATTTCCCCTATCTGAGGAAGCCTTGGGTCGCATATCAAAGGCAGCAGAGGCCTTTGAAGCCTCCTTCCTTGATTTGCTGATTACATCAGCATCCTTCTTGGAGGAGGTGATATCTCTGATGGAGCAGGTATGGTTCCAGCCCTCAGAGAGCACGGGCTCTCACCTACAGGGGGCAGAAACCTGTCTGCGGTGGCAGGCTGGTATGCACGAGTCAGCCAGTACACAGGTAGCCTGTAGATTTACAGGGGGTACCGCTAAGTTGCCCTCTGGGTGCATGTATTAATAAATAAGTCATTGGAATCAGTGTGGGCTTATTAATAATACATGTTTTCTACCAAACATCTCTAGTTTTCTTGAAGCCATTATTAAGCTGGGGAACTTGGAAATAGCAGTGTACTCAAAATAGTTTCTGTTTAATTGTAACATCATGCAATCGACTTGTCCACACGTAGTATAGTACATCCTGCCTTAGGGCTGCGAGGCCTACTGTAGGGGTGGACTTACCTATACTGCATGCAGTGGCAGGAGGTGTGCCATGTCGTGTCTTTGCTTTTCTCTGCATCATTGCACACAGTCTGCAATAGCAGTTTGCATGTTTGGTGCTGAAGGCTCTCAAGGGTGGCACAATGAATGCTGCAGCCCTTAGAGACTATCTTTAGCTTCCCTACCCCAGATACCAGGGCAGCCGCGGCCCGTGCAGGTAAGAGTGGTGGGGTGGTGGGCCTGGGTGGATTTCAATGGACGATGACAAAAGAAAATTAAATAAATAATTTTCGATTGTCTGTCGAAATTACCCACAACCTGACCCCTGCATGGGCCGTGGCTGTACCAGGGGTACTATTGAGTAGGGACTTAGGTGTTAAATGTATTGCCAATTGGGGGGAACAGCTGTACAGTTTTAAGGAAGGAGTTCTGGCACTGGGGACCTAGAGAACAGGACCCAAGTGCACTTCTGTCAAAATTGCATTAGATACCAGGCAAAAAGTGGGGGGGGGATATTAAAAAGGGCCACTTTTATAGAGGCTGGACCTGCATCCTGAACCCAGGACCTCTAGAGTGACTCCAAGGGCTAGTTTGCTGGCCTTCTGATCAGAGCCTTAGGGACAGAAAAGGCACCAATCACCTTGAGCCTAGCACCTGGACTCTGCAGGCTGAGAATCTTGCCCCCGAAGTGGTGCCACCACCAGTCCTGGACTCTTGGCCCAGCTGTGGTTCAAGCAGAATCAACACAGCATGACGCATCTCCTTGCAGCTCCGCATCGGAATCGCCACTGCACGACATATCTCAGGCGCAGAAATCCACACCTCATCGGAACATATTCCCCCCTACCCCGGATGCAGGACCTAGTATTGCAGCCCCGCAACTCCTCGGAAACACCGCTACGTGATGCATCCTCGATGCAGGACCTGGCATCACGATGCACAGTCCATTGGAACCGATGTTAAGCGACGCATCATCCTTGAGCAATCTTGCAATGCTCCGTAACCTGCATTTAAGATACTTTGTTCAGCTGGCTTAACTTGGTCACTTTGTGCACACCATGCTTCATCGCGGTCACCCTGAGATTGTGAATTTGTCCGGGTTGGGTGCGACCAGATAATCACAGTTGGAGTACATGCTTTGAGGTACTATCTTAACCTAAATCTTTAAAATTGCATACTCTAGTTCTACTGATAGGATTTTTGTTGTTTTGGTCTCAATTCATTACATTTTACGCTATTTTTGTAAATTGGTGTGGGATTTTTCTTGTGTTGCGTTTTTACATTATCACTGTTTCAAGTATTACATACAGACTTTACAGCAGTGCCTCTAGGTTAAGCCTGATGTTTGTGCCAAGCTATAAGAAGGTTAAGAACTGGTTAATTTGGGGGTTGCTTATGTTTCACCTATGTTTCACCTTGATAAGAATTATGGTTGCTTATTAAGTAGGGTTTCACTCCCCTCAAACAGTAACCCAATTTGCTACACCCCCCCAACTTACTACCATGAATTGACAGGGAATTATTCTGTACTGAAGAAGACCCCTTAACCCCTTCCATGCTGATGACGAACCCCAGCCATCATGCACTACGGTGCTCGTGTGCTGATGACGGCTGGGGTTCGTCACGGCCCGCCCCTGTTCGTGTTGTTTACAGCACACCAGGGGAATCGCGGCCGCAGCATTGAGTATTGGTTGCTGGTGAGGGATAATCCAGAGAAAGTGATGCATTGTTCATCCCTCTCTGTTTAAGTGCTCTTAACCATTTAGTACCCAAAATTCACTGACAGTATGGCAGAAGCCAACTGTCTTTTGCTTGAGTCAATATAATAGCAGACATCCAAGCAACTTCTAGTCTACCTCATGGTTGCAACCTTCAAACATGAATCTGTAAAACTGACGAGTCTGATGAACAGATACATTTGAAAAGGAATTAGATTATTGCAGCGACATAAGTAGGGCTACTATGACAGTATTTATGTGGCGATGGAGCTCCCATCCACCTGACAGGCAGCAATAAACCTATAATTCTACTCTATAATGTCCAATTTCGTAACTACTGTTGATATATGGCCTGCAAGTGCAAGTATGATTGGCTGATGCTAACTATAAAACTAGCAAAAAAAACGGTCTGACACAATGTCAATTCAGATAAATGCAAAAGAAACCTAAATGGAAAACCACAATTTGCAAAAAAAAGGAGCACAGCAATTTGGATATCTGGCAATAAACAGAGCATTCACTAGGAGTCATACAAGTAATTAGTCACAAAAAGACACGCAGATGTTCGCCTAGGCTACTCAACACCCTGCCGTGAAATAAGTTCATTACAAAAACGAAACCTAAAGAAATCAATTAAAAAACCCTATTTTATGTACAGGAAACACCTTCCTGCCCCAAAGATCTGAAAATGTACCCGTTCAAGTGGAAAAGTACAACAAATAATCCAGGCTAATGTGATGAAGGAATAGTTCAGTCTCCAAACAAGGTCTCCAAAGCAGATTTATGGCCACGTTTCAGATTTCAGGGAGGCGACTATTAGGGCCAGGCAAATGACATTAATTTGGATCACATAAAGAGTTTGAACACGCACTGCCGGGTTGTTAGACACCGAATACACGCATCACAGCAAACGCGGGAGGTACGCGTTTGTAACCCCGATTGATAACAGAAGCTTAAAGGTCAATCACTTGTCAAGTAAGGGTCTCGCAGAGATTCAACACATTTTTTGACAATGTCTGCACTGGATACATGTAATTTGGACTCACACCATGCCGACTTTTAAAACCGTTTTCTACGTCACAGCACCGTTTTCAACTGCATGTTTGCACGCATTTCGGTTTCAATTATAGACCCTCTATTGGCTGCTTATCACACGCCAGCACGTTTTCAAGTTCACTTTCACTTGATTTCTTTTGACCTTTTTCGGGCACTGTACCCAAATAGCATGGTCACACCCTTCCAATACTAATACACCAGCCATTCAACTTACCAACGGCCATTTCAGCTAACAAGACACCGGCGCACATACAATGTTAATAACTAAAATCCACAGGATGTGGATCCTCATTGAACTCATTTCTGTTGACATTGGTTTATGTTTAGAATTCCCCTGATGAAGGGCTCAAATGCATTGGGACCATTGAAAAAATTGTTTTGCAAACAATAAGGATGACACTCCAATGTTGAAAGAAGTCAAGAAACCTTTATTGTATGAATAAATAATTGGTTGAGCACCATTTACAACGTTCAAACGACTCGCTTATCTTTGGATAAAAAGTGAAAATTTCGCAAGCGACCCACCATAACCGCGCCCAGAGGGACGTTCCCTAATTTTAGAGAATGCTTAAACACAATTAATTTGAATAAGCCACAAAGAACTGGACCTCATATTTACACAGAGACACACAGGACCGAGGAGGGGCAAAGCTCTATCACAGACTTTTTAGTCAAGCTATCAAATAACAATCTCTTTCTTGGAAAACACAAGTTCTCTGTGCCTTCAAACAAACATGACAGTTTTTAAAGCGCAGTAGAAATTCAAATGGTGTTGACAAAATCAGGTTAAAATATTTTTCATTAATATAGAGCCAAATCTCATTAACCCTAACCCGCCCCCTTCAATCTGTGGGTGCGCAATTTAAAACATACACGCCTGATAGGCAAATGATCTGTAAACTGGTGAAGTCCAGAGGACATTTTTCAATCACATCAGAAACCCATGATTTCCCTCCTATTGCTCTCAAGTTTTGAAGCATAATCCTACTAAAACTGAGATACTGAATACAAATATGCCACCGCCAAATGGCCAGAATCACGTGTTCCCCTAATCTCGCTAAAGTTGCACATACTTTGGGACCTACACTAACTAGAACCTCAATATTTCAAAAGTGGGAAGCCCCTGGTTAAGGCAAACTAAGTGACTGAGGAAAATGATTCCTTTTATTGCTCTAGAATAACATACCGCACTAGTAATGACTAACACAAACTTGCCTAAATTATGGTCATTTCATCTATCTAGGCCCCCAAAAAATGATCACTACATTTTCAGCTGATGTACATTGATGCTGCTCGTCGTGCATCTTGCTCGAGACAGCAGGATCACATCACCCCTATTGTGAGACACCTCCACTGGTTTCATTACTTCTCTCTCTCCTGCACCCTTGGTGGTGAAATTAAAGTCACACACCTGTAAACGAGCATTGTGCTCAGGCTGACAAATGGATTACATTTCTATTAAAACTGTGTAGTTTACTTCTTTCTTTACGTTCTTTCAGAAAAAATTGTAAGTCTTTACTTTTTAATCAGTAATTCTTTCAAAATACTTTAACCAAGTTAGGTAGGCAGCAAGACACGTCTTCAGGTTATTAAGATACATTTATTAAGTTAGACAGCAGAGCAGTAAACCTCACAGCTGACCAGACCATCAACTGCCAAGGCTGGAATCTCACATACCAGATAGAACACTCTTAGGTACTATGGGAGACTAGTAAGATAGGAATACTAAGAAAGGACTACCGACACCAAGTAGCCATATTGAAGTAAGTATAAATATACAACACATCGCAGGGCTGTTACAGGGGCAGAACCCTTTTGTACCAGTCCAATCTCTACTAGAAGGGGCTATGTACCCCACGTAAACTCTAATTTACACAAAGTACCACTTACCTGCATTGCCACAGCAGGACAGGACGAGCCAGCACTTTGCCGCCACCGCCAAGAGTCACCGGACGCATAGACTCGCGCCGCCGCCCCGGGACTACAATTCCCGGTAGGCTCAGCGGCGGCGCACTCTGCAGACATCCTAGCAGCGCCAGGAGGAGCATTAAAACAGCGTGCAGCCCGGCAGGAGCAGGGGACCACTTACCTGCATTGCCACAGCAGGACAGGATGAGCCAGCACTTTGCCGCCACCGCCAAGAGTCACCGGACGCATAGACTCGCGCCGCCGCTCCGGGACTACAATTCCCGGTAGGCTCAGCGGCGGCGCGCCCTGCAGATGTCCTAGCAGCGGCAGGAGGCGCATTAAAACAGCGCGCAGCCCCGCATCGCGGGACGAGCCGGGCGAAGCCCGGGCAAAGGGCAGGCCCTCTGAGGCCCTCAGAGGCACGACGAGGCCGGGCCGGGCCTATACCCTAACACGTTGCTAAGGATTGTTTGGGCATATCCTTCGGACACCTATTTGCCATGGCTGCGATTCTTGATAAATCCACACCTGGAAGCGTAGTTGGGATTGCCAATGGGTACATTAGACAACTACTTTACTAAAGTTGCTACAGATTTAGAAAGGGAGAGAGTTTTGGCCGAGCGTAGGGCTGAGCGACGTCGCTCTATCGAATGCATGAAAAGTAGACCTCTCTTGGATTGTTTAAATCAAACTACTTTACTTGATGCAAGTTTTCATACTGAAAACGAGGACCCGCTATCCACAGATAGTGTCCCTATACTCTTGCGAGACACGCCCCCTCCACTTGATACTTCCAACACCTTATACACGAATATTGTATCCCTCTCTAGCAATTCTACCATAGGAACAGATGTGATAGTAGAGCCACCCTTACCTATAGCTGAGACCACTAAAAAAAAAAAAGGTTAGGAAACCAGCCATGCCCAAAGTTTATGGCCCGCCACCAAATAAAAGAAGAAAGAGGGGTGGTGACCCGCAAAGAAGCAAGATTAGCCACTCTGACTTTGGTAAAACCATAAAGGCGAATGTAACAACTGCACCTACTTCTAAGGCCACTGTATCAACTGTTCCAACTCCAACGGCTCCCACGGAAACAGTACTAATTCCAAAAGCCCCTGTATTGGCTGTACTAACCCCATCAGGTTTGGCTACTCCTCTACACTGTCCGCCCAAGGAAGCATTGTCTGTTGTCCCTCTTGAAAGTTTTGAGCACTTAATTAGGTCATTTATTTTACCCATAATAGAGAGGCTGAAGAGGGTGGAACAACGGCTGGGGGACCTAGAACTGGCTATTAGTAATAATGTTGGATTACCTAAGGCCCCTGTGAAGCTAGTGCCACCCCCTGCAGTTTTATTGCCATCTCCCCTCCCTGTTGTCGATAAGGGTATAAATAAAACCAGCAAGCCTATGAGTCCTAAAAAACAGATGGTAATACCCCCAAAATCTGCTCAACAATTAGCACCGCATGCTGCTAGCGAAACTCTGAAGGCAGGGAATAAATCTTTCATAGGAAATATGCGAGGTGAGAGGGGAACCACCAGCCCAGCTAGGACAGAGAAGCATAGGGGGCGCCAAGTTGAACTACCCCCTGAAGCGGTTCCTTTTGTGGTTGTGCTCACGGGAGTCCCGAAATTAGAGGATGGCAGGAGGGAAGGGTTCTCTCAGTTAAAAAATAAAACCATGTATTGGCTCAGCCAAAACCGACCACTTTCCTTTAATATTAATGGAGAGATTTTGCATGTTCGGCGACTCCCCAGGTTGTGAAGCAGAGTGAAAGATATAAAGGGGGATCTAATTGTTATCAACTTCAGAGATCCTGGAGCTGTTAGATATATTCTAAACTGGACTCCAGGGAACGTTGGTAATTCCATCGTTCCTTGTGACCTGACTTATTTTTATCCGAGATCTCTAGTGAACCCTATAATCTATCCTTGGGCTCTAGCATGTCCGCAGATTAAACCGTCTATACCATTTAACAACCGGTATATGATGCAGGCACCTAATTCTATGACTGCTGAAAATGTATTTGGGTGGGAAACCGTACCTTTCAGGAGCCATGGAAATGGAATTAGGAGGATGGACCATTTGCTAGGAAATAGGAGGATGGACCATCTGTTACCATTTACCCCGCTGGAAGTCGCAATTAGGTTCGACGCCTTTTCAGGCTTTGATGATTGCGGTTGACAAACGGGGCTCCCTATCAACATGCGATCTACCAATGAGAACAAAGATGCAAATGTTAAACGAAGCCCCTTTGCGCAAGTCCTGACATCTGAACAAACTATTCATCATGCAATTGCCACTTCTTTTGATGACCGACCCCTACTGAACTGTGAGCCTGAGTTGGGGACAGCTCTTAGCACTTTTATTATCAATGACCTCTCTGGTACCTTGGATTGTGAACCAACTAAGCAAGACTTGTTGGCTGCCCAGGTCAAAATCCTCTCTTGGAATGTGGCTGGTCTCAAGAGTAAATTGCCCATTCCAGAGTGGGGCTCCTTTATGGCATCACATGACATTTGTATGTTGCAGGAAACCTGGGCGTTAAAAGAAAGCAGGGTTCAGGGTTTTGCAACATACGATGTCTTGGCAAGTATGGGTGAGAGGGGTAGGCCCTCGGGTGGGCTGTCTATATGGGTTGGTACACACCTAGGAGTTAAGGCATCTCAAATTCCAACTAATTCAATGGATGTCCAGTGTGTATTGTTGAGTACGTTAAATGGGCCAGACATTGCTTTGATCAATGTATACTCAAGGCCAGTTAGGCGAGGCCTTGAGTCAGAGGCTATTGAAACCTTGTTAACCCTCATTCAGTCGATTGACTCCTCCACCGTGCTAATCTTGGGTGGAGATTTTAGTTGTCACTTTGAGCCGCTCATGGACTCGAATTTGAGTAATCCGGATGAGGTTGATTTGCTGTGGGCTATTCCTGAGCCATTGACTACCCGGGTTCAGGCATGGACCCCTCTAGTTCTGAAATTGCAGTCATTTGCGCTAGCGACATCACTACGAGCTTGCAACGGGAGGGTGGAGCCTGACAGACCAGGGAAAGATACGTTTAATTGATTAAAAATCAGTACCTCAGTAATCGATTATATTTTCATTGAGGCCAGGCATTGGGACAGGCTGCATGAGTTCAGGGTCATTAAAAGATCTGAGAGTGACCATAAGGCCCTGGTCCTGTCACTTAAACCGGGGAGTTTTGGGTTGAAATGCCAAACTCCGGTTGAACATTGCGCCACTGTGCCTTTAATAATAACAAACTGTAGGCGTAGGGTTAAATGGCCAGACTTCCAGATGTCCACTAGTAAACTTGCCGAATTGTATGAGACTGTCATTCCACTCATTGAAGATATGGGGAAATTTGGCCATCTAGGTAGGGCATCTGAAATACACATCCAACTGGTTGCCGTACTTAAAGATATTTTGTATCCTGTGAGAAGGGCAAACCAGCCTCGAACCACAACTTTTCGATGGTTCAATACCTCCTATCGGAAGGCCAAAAAGGCCCTTCTTACAGCAATAAAAACCAATAACAGGTAGGCAATCAGGGTCCATCGCATTATGTATAAAACGGCAATCTGTGATGCCAAGAAGGAATGGGAGGCCACTATGTGGGAGGAATTGGGATCTGCGTTTAGTTCCAACGACTCCAAATCATTCTGGTCCATTGTTGCAACTGGACTTAGTGGGCATACCCCCGCACTTGCTCCCAACATTGCCCCTTCAATTTGGGAAAGCCACTTTTGTGCTCCTTATAGCATCCTTGAGTCTGATGGAATGCCTGTTAGTACTCTTGAATTCCAGCAACCTCGAAGTGTCAGTGGGGCTGAAGAACGGGGATGGTTAACTACAGTTCCCTCATGCCCCGCCCCAGTTTAACTTATTACCTTGGCTGAGGTAGAGACAGCTATAGGCAAATTGATTCCTAATAAGGCTCCAGGTTTGGATAAATTGCCAGGGGATTTGTTTAGGACGCAACCGAAAATTTGGGCCCCCTATTTGGTTGTTCTATTCAATGGCTTTCTGCAGGGAGATGACCTGCCACCCACTTGGCTAGGAGCTGAAATCGTGCCTATTTTAAAAAAGGGTTGCCCAATAACCCCTTCTAATTATAGACCCATCAGCATAATTGATACATCTCAAAAGGTGATGGGGAGGATTATCCTTGATAGGATTCTTGGGTGGATCGAGGATAATGGGATACTGTCTATACTCCAGGCAGGCTTTAGGTCCGGCACCTCCACTCTAGATCAGATTTTTCACCTGCAGGTCTTGTACTGGAAGACGGCAAAGGTGGAGGGTGGCAGCCTCTACCTTGTGTTCGTGGACCTGCGGGCAGCATTTGATCTAGTTCCGCGTGAAAAACTGTGGAGAGTATTAGCAGACCTGGGCCTCCCGCCCTACTTGCTAGCCAATCTTTCTAGGCTTCATGCAAACAACTTCGCCCAGGTCAGGTGTGGTAGGCATGGCAAACTCACAGATCAATTCTCTGTTCAAAAGGGAGTTCGCCAAGGGTGCGTATTGGTGCCAACGTCATTTAGCCTCTATATAAATGGCCTTGTGGAACATTTGAATGGTGTGGAAAATAACGATGCCCCTAAATTGGTTACAGGTAGAGTGCCCGCTCTGATGTTCGCAGACGACACCCTGTTGTTGTCTAGAACATCATCGGGCATTCAGAGAATACTTGATGGCTTTGTGGAGCTTTGCGACCTTCTGGGATTGGAAATCAATTTAGGAAAAACAAAGTTTATGATTTTTAACCCCCCTAAGCGCGTACGTCCAAATCCTGTTTTACATGGTACCCCCGTGAAAGGGTTAAAACATTTGTTTATTTGGGTGTCACTCTGACAGAGAACTTTGATTGGAATATGCAGATCGCTAAATCTACACTCAAGCTATCCCAGTTAGCGGGGGGCATAAGTAAAGTCTTTAGGGAGTCTACTTTTAGGCCGGTGTCCCCAGCCCTAGAGATATACTGTCACCAGGCTAGATTGGCAGCAATCTATGGGGCTGAACTCTGGGGGCACAAGCAGATAACAAATCTTAAAAAGGTGGAGCCGTTTTTTTTTGTTAGAAATTTAGTTGGGTTACCATCCAGTACGCCTCTGATCCCTCTTAGATTTGATCTTGGCATGTTGCCAATAGAGGAGATCACAAGTGCTAGACCAATTATGTACTGGAAGAGGTTGTGGTCAGTCCCTGAATTGGTCGCGTACAGAGCGGAATCTTCTGAGATTTGGCCTCTTCTTAAAAATAAAAAGATCCCTTGGCTCCAGCACATTAGTGCTGTTAGTATTCGGTTAGGTTTACCTGAACTGTGGGAAACCCCTGAGATCTTTTGCTTCGGGATATCTAAGAATGAACTTCTTTCTCAGATACGTATGCTAAATTACCAAACATTAAAGAGCTCTGCATCACTGGGTAGGCTGACATCTGAGTTCCTCCTAGTTAAACCAGAACCTAAAGTTGAGGAATTCATGGACCTAATCGAACCCCCAGTTGCTCGAAAGCTATATCTACAGTTAACCACATGCGCGCTAGCGGACTTCCGCTCCTACGCTGAGATTTTCTAAAGCGCATGTTACGTGACGAGCTTGGCTCGTCATCAGCGTGCGAGGAGGCTACGCCATGACGAGCCCAGCTCGTCATCAGCGTGGAAGGGTTTAAGGCATGGCACTCTTCCTGTTAGGTCTTTTAAATCTAAATGGTCAACCCCGAACAATGAAGTTTGCCCTGCATGTAGCTATAAAACTGAGAATGTAACCCATGTACTGTTTTTCTGCCCTGCCTATTCTGCAATTAGAAAACGCTGGTTGACACCTATTTGCAAGAACTTGGGACTTTTGCATTTTACACAGCCTGTAGGATACTGACTCATGATACCCATCCTCCCATTGTGTTTGCGATCTCTCGTTATTTATTTAATATGTGGCGTAGAAGACAAACCTTTTTAACTTAATTGCTGTACATACTGTTTTTATCGTCTTGTATTTTAACATTCTATGATTGATTATTGTTTTAATGTTTGTGCTGATGTATTTGATATGCACTTTTTATGGTCGTTCGACCGAAATAAAAGTTATTAACAACAACAAAGTTAGACAAATAGATGACCACGAATCCTGCCAGTCAACAGGAAACAAATGACATCACCACCTCCTCCAACTTGATATGCAATACATTTTGCTCCTTCAGGGCTTCCAAACACACTGTTCACCCTGTGAACAGGAAAACGTGTATCTACTCCACTTAGAGAGGTCACTGCCTGAACATTCACACATACTTGTCGGAGAGCTCATCAACAGTATTACTGTTATTCAGTTACGTTTTCTGCCATAGGAACAAGAATATTTTCATATCTCAACCTTTTCACTCACATCCCTAAACTACATAATGTAAAGGTTTTTCTGCAAATCAATAGGTTTATCACAGGTCTTATACAGGAACATGAAAATGCCTTTTGGATATGGAATTCCTACAGCGCTTACCGGCACTTTATAGAAACCAGCAGACTATATTGAACTCAGAATTAGTCTGAAATGCCAGAGCATAGAATTTAAAATTAAACTTTTACTCACAGCAAAGGTTAAAAGGAGGAATTTGTTCAGCAACACAGGATTTTCAAGGGCAGATCCAGATTTTATTGCTTCCCATATCTGTTAAAACAAAACATGTTAAATTATTCTGGCTTGAATTTCTAAATCAAGGCACTGAACTGAACAGTGTCTTCAAAATATGATCTTCAAACTGGTTTACCCGGCAAATACATATTATTTCAAACTAATGCTTCAATTAATAATTGCAACTTGACCTTTACTATGTATTGTATATTAGGTCACTCCTTAGTTAGCATACAGCACAGTTTAAAGTATTTTCTCAAGTGGATTAGTCCTCCCCACACACCTTTCTTTTCCTTCAAGAACCTCAAGGAGAAACCTACGTAAGGTGCCTCTGCGTCATACGGCTTCAAGTTTAACATGAACTGATCACAAAGCAAAATACGTGTGCTCGCTGAGTTCGCTCAGCAGAGTTTGGACTGACTTTAAGCTGTAGCGCTGTCAACAGGGGAGGGGACATGAGAGAAGGGGGGGGGGCAAAGCAAATCAGAGTTTAACCCTGCCACCTGAAAAATTCTGGGGTTAGTGCCTCTCTGGAAAGGAGGCATGTAGGCATCATCTGCCAATTATTGCTGTTTGCGAGTTGTATGCGAGAATGAGTAAAAGTTCAAAAAGAGAATAAAATAAAACAAGCCTTGACAGAGCCAATAGTTCTCATCTTTTGGCTATGCCAATGCTGACCAAATGTCTTTGCCAATCATTTTTGCCAATGTTGTTCCACATCAGCAATCATGCATGCATGCGCACATGTATGCTCTAAGATGCAACACCGGCCCAGCGTGATGGCGTGTGTGGCGTTGAATGCTGCAGACTGCCCGGCCCAAGCGACCAGTGTTTTTTTTTTTTTTGCAGAGTTTTATATAGCGCGAACTTGACCCGAATCGGGAATCAGAGCGCTTTGCATAGCACAACATCTCATTGACCCTATTCCGCAGTGCATGTGAATATCATCCCAGGAGGTAACTGTCATTTACTGAAAGGAGGACGAGACTGACTGAGAACCTTCTTGTCCGGATGCCCCAATATGCTTATTTTTTATTCATGTTTATTGGCAGTTATCAATATTGCATTAAAGTATATTGCTAGATTGATCTCAAGAATGTACATCACAACAAGTGTCTGTTACATTAGGTGGATCACTACAACAGTCACATAACAGTGGTAACATAAAGCAGTGTATTCACATCTTCAGTATCACTAAACCTATTCAGTGCCCTTCTCCTAATACATGTTAAACCATCATTGTGTCCCTTTGGACATCCACACCTCTCAGTAGGCTCAGGACTATATCTCTTTGGGCCTACCAGTTACCCAACATATTGGTATGTTTGTCTGGGCCTCCACGGGATTCATACACCGGCATCTCCAGTACCATAAAATTTATTTCCCGAGCCCAATTATCAAGCGTTGAGGGGAGCTCATCTTTCCATTCTTTTGCTATGTCCTGTTTAGTGACTTGCAGGCATATGTGCAGAAGGGAGACTTAATATCAGTTGGTGCCACGTTGGCTATTATATATAACAGAATAGGTCAAATGATCACTCTACTGCAAACAGAAAAACATAACTAAGAAACATTGTCATTTGCAATGCCAATGGGCTCTAACGTTCACTAATGCGAGACCGATTACATTGCAAATGCCTGTTCTAATATGGATGAAGATTCTGATATTTTGTTCATCCAGCTCATTTCCCTCTCCCATCAATGTCTTGCTGCAAAGCCTTCTCTCCCCTTATCTCTGGGGAACACTAAGGGCCTGATAACAATTTGGGCGGTGTGATTTTTTTTTTAAAGTTCCAAAGGCGGTGGCCTGTAAATGGGCAACGCAATGGGAACGCCAAAAAGAGTCCCTTCAAGGCATGGACTGTGAAGTCCATGCCGTGCAGGAACTGGTGTGCATGCACACAGAGGAAGCACATTTTGTGCCTCCCTCTATGCATCCAAAGGGCATGAGGCACAAGGTGGGCCTGTAGGGCACCCTTTGTTTCCTCTCCGCCACAGTTTTCATGGCGGTAGTACCACAGCGGTCCCGCCGAGTATATTACTACCTCCTGACCACAGCAACACTGCCAGGGAACGGCAGCTGCAGCGGGGCACTGGCATTCCAATCACCCTAATTGTAATAAGGCGGTCAGGAGACCGCCACCGCTGCACCCCCATAAGTCTGGCAGTCCGTGGACCGTCAGACTCGTAACCAGCCCCTAAGTAAATGAGGTAAATATAATAGAAGCATTATTAGAAAGACTATGATTGAAGCTTCCACCATGTACCCAAAATATCATTTTCAAAGACTTCACCTGGAAGTGTGGATGTAGAGGAGCAGAAACTATTAGCCACTGTTAGTGGATGTTTCATTTTGTGTTTATAATCTCTGAAGGGTGGTTACTGAGGGAGATGATGGACGATT
Source organism: Lissotriton vulgaris (assembly GCF_964263255.1). Classification (NCBI taxonomy): domain Eukaryota; kingdom Metazoa; phylum Chordata; class Amphibia; order Caudata; family Salamandridae; genus Lissotriton; species Lissotriton vulgaris. Next base: position 1,040,838,717 of record NC_141697.1, read on the forward strand.
TCTATTACCTTAAGAAATGGGTTAGTGCTAATGTCTTTAATTACGTAAATGTTTCTGATTTGCAAATGCGACCCTAACCACGATCATGTCATGCTGAATTTGCAGAATCTATTTTTAGAAAGTGTGATTTGTGTATAAAAGTTCTTCAACTTTAGCTGTTCAAGTTTAGTCTTAGCTTCATTAGGCTGCTTGTTTGTGGTTTTGGTGGATTTTGCACTTGTCACTAAAACTGCTGTTACTGGAGACTTTATTTTTAATGTTTATTTGCCTTTGACTCTCTATGAGATGTGGCTATACTCTTTAATAGTTAGACACTTAGAACACTTTCTGGAATTAGTTAAAGTCTAATATGTTTTATGATTTTGCACTTATCTTGTATTTCTGCAGAGACAGAATATCGATTAAAAAATATCGAGTTGCACAAATATCGAGTTGCAAGTATCGTGGGTCAGAATTTTCGACATGCAGAATCTCATGGTCAAGAACATCGATTTTAGTAAGTAATATCAATGTTAAAAATATCGAAGTGGCGGGGGGCGTGGCGGGCGACTAACCAAGATGGCCGCGACCTAGTGAGGCTCCGAGGGTGAGACCGATTCCCCACAATTATCCGGCCAGTTATCCTGCTCCAGCATAGCTCCAAGCTTGACATTCCTGTGGCGGAGGTGCACTGACGCACATCGACCCTGCTCCGAGCCCTCTGCGACTTCGGAGCCCGGAGCTGCATCGAGTGAAAGTCTGCGGCCTACAATCGCGTTACGAGCACCAGCCCAGATTTGAGGTAACCGCCGATTGGACGCCATTGGCTAACGGCGCACCGCACTACAGAGCGCAACTGGGGCGGCCGGCGGCTGGTGAGTGGGTTGACTGCCTTCCCCCCGCCCGGCTGCACCCCAGACGCGCTGCCAGAGCAATTTGGTGTTGCCCTCCCGCCGCACTCCTGACCTGCCGGGGGCGGAGGGCCTGGGGATCCGCCGGGGCCTGCTGCTGCCCGGACAAGCACCCCTCTGTGACTCACCAGCTCCGGACGTACTCTTGCTCTCCCGCCGATTGTTGGGGCGCGATGACCCCGGTGCTGGAGGCGGCGGCCCCCCGGAGTGTGGCGGTATACAAGACTTTAGGCCCCCCCTGAAGGCGTGGTGACTGGGCGGACACTGCTCGTGCCTGAGAGCGGGTCCTGCGCTTCTTCGCAAAGCATTGACGGCATGTGCCAGGGACAGGGCAGCACTAGGAGCGACCCGCAGCTTGGAAACAATAACCAGGTGTTCTCCATACCGGGACCAGCCGCCTTTCACTCGGCCTGAGGTGCAGACCCACCAGCAACGCGCCCACCGAACTTCCCCAGTGTGACCCGGAGCGGTACTCATCGTTCCCATCAAAATGAGCGGCAGAGGTAATCGTGGGACCCAGCAAAGTAAACTCGATAAATTTGCCTATGCCAAAGACTTTCCCCCACTGCCGGAGCAAAAGAGGACTAGCGCAAAGGGTGCGGAGGGCGGCAATGTCCCTGCAATAACGTTGGAAAACATCATGGCGGCCCTGCATCAGGTGCAAACCACGGTGGGCACGATTTCGACAGATGTCACACTCCTGCGGGCAGACCTGCAAAAAATGTCATCTAGGGTCACTGCAGTGGAGCAGGTCACGACGACACTCACCTCGGACACCGCGTCGCTGCTCAAACGCATAAGGCAATTGGAAGAAGATAACAAATTGCTGTCCGACAAGATGGACGAACAAGAAGGGCGCTCTAGGCGCAATAACATTAGCATAATAGGCCTTCCGGAATCGGAAGGGGGGCCTGCCATGGACCTTTATGTAGAGGACCTCGTGAAAAACATACTGCAGCCAAAAGGCCTCTCCAATTTTTTCTCGGTGGAACGGGCGCACAGAGTACCAGGGGGACGCCCGCGCCCCGGGGCACGACCGAGACCTGTTTTGGCGCGCATATTTAACTTCAGAGATCACGACGCCATTTTGCAGACAGCGAGGGTCGCACCACCCATAAGGATCCAGAATTCTGAAATTTCAATTTTCCCGGACTACACGACGGCGGTGGCAGCACGACGGAGGAGTTTCATTGAGGTGAAAAAGACACTGAGATCTCGCGAACTGCCCTACTCCATGCTTTTCCCGGCGCGCCTCAGAGTGGTGGCTGATAAAAAAACCAGTTTTTTTGACACTCCAGAGGAGGCACACGACTGGCTCGAGGGGTGGCGTCCGGCGGAGGGTTCTGGCATTCAGAAAGGGCGGCACAGGCGACAGGGACAGACCGATGAGACTGAAATAACCGGGCAAGAGGAGAAGGATGGGGCCAGCCCGACCACAGACTCTGGGGAATGACTCCTGCTACCTCAAGGGAAGTACTTCTCTTTTTCCTCTGTGAACTGTGCCCTGTAATGTCGAACTTTGCCTGTTGGAATTCACCTCCCTTACTTGCTACTGAGACCTTTAACGATGAGCTGGGACTCCTTGGACTTTCACTCCTTATGCTCTTATAGGCAACATTGATTTTTGACAGGGATTATGAGCACTCTGCTGAGTTGGGGAGGCGGGCAGTTTGGGGTCCTCAAGGCAGGGAGGCAGGGAGGGGGGATGGAGGGGGGGTAAGTTTGTTATTTCTTATGTTCTATGTTCTTGCAATACTCAGATATGTACTGATCGACATGGTGTTTTGATTCGCAGAAACTGGCTATTACCTCATTCACACATTGATCCCCGGGGGCCCTTAAAGCTCTAAGTCTGATGATGGGGGTTGACTCATACGCTGGTTTGAAGGAAGGCTCGGCTGAAATAACTCCGTCCTTATCTATACTCACTCGGAATGTCCGCGGCCTGGGTGACAAAATTAAATGAGGTCTGGTCTTGAAATGCATTAAAAGGGAGGGTGCGTCAGTGGTACTCTTACAGGAGACGCACCTCACTGGCACGGCTACGAAGGCAATGGACAGATGGGGTTTTCAGATGGTGGCCCACTCCGAATTTACCTCCAGATCTAGGGGAGTTGGCGTCTTGGTAAAAAAAACAATTCCCTTTACTCATACGGTCTGTTAGGTCTGACACTGCGGGTAGATTTGCTGCAGTACATGCACAGTGGGAGGGTAAACCCTTTAATATGGTCTCAGTCTACATTCCACCTGCCTTGCAGGCGACGGCGCTTTCGGACCTTAGCACTTTCATACTGGGGCTCCCTGAAGGGGACTTACTTCTGGGGGAAGATTTCAATTTGGTGGCTGATAACTCATTGGATAGAGTCCCTCCAAGGTTAGCTGTGTCTGGTACATCACAGTTGGGGGGGTTCCTGACGGCTATGGGACTAGAGGACCATTGGAGGAAGTACAATCCTCTGGAACGCCAGTTCACCTACCACTCCAGCGTTCATAATAGTTTCACCAGACTTGATTATTTTCTAGGCTCGGTGGGAGGCCCCGGCACTGTTATCAATGTGGAAACCCGGCCACGGGGCATTTCAGATCATTCTCCCCTGATGATTACCTATGCACACCACCAGCCCAAACGGCGTCAGACCTATCCAATCCGCGGTGGCTACCTTCACAATCATAGGATCAGGAGGGAGCTGAGGGTGGGGACGAAACGATATTTCCAGGAAAACACTGACTCCGTGTCCTCCTCTGTCACACTGTGGGAGGCCTACAAGACGGTGATTAGAGGGCAGGCAATAGTCTCCATCACAGCGCATAAAACATACAGGGCAAGAGGAGCTGCTAACTTTGGAAACGGCAGTGGCTGAGGCAGAGACACAGCATGCGATTGACCCAAACCCCACTACGGCGCACAGCTTACAAGTAGCACAACATCGCCACAGAGTACATCTGACTGAGGGGGTCAAGCTACAAATGTCCACTACACAACACAAAATTTACGAAGCAGGTGACAAGGCAGGCAGATTACTCGCCTGGCTGGACAGACGTGACAGACAGGACAGGTGGATAGCGCAGCTGACATTGGAGGGAGAGAATCCTATTAGAGATCCACACACGATAGTACATATGCTAGCGCAACACTATAAAACGGTGTACTCCTCTGCGCCCACGGTCTCGGAGGAAGAGGCATACACCTACGTCAAAGACCTTAAAATGCCCACATTGACAGCGGAGGAGGCACAGGCCTTGGACGAAGACCTAACGACCAAAGAGGTGCAATTAGCGATCAAGGCCCTACAGACGGGTAAGGCGCTGGAGCCTAATGGTATACCAATCAAACTATACAAACAACAAGCGGACACGCTCGCACCGCATTTGCTGCATATGTTTAAAGAAAGCTTGGAGGCAGGGGAACTTCCATTAGATCCGCGAACAGCCACTATTGTAGCTATATTGAAACCAGGGAAGCCAGTTGACCAATGTGCGTCCTACCGCCCGATCTCCCTTATTAACGCCAAGGCTAAAATACACGCTAAACTATTAGCGCTGCGTCTCACGGCTCACTTACCCAAACTCATACATAAAGACCAGTCTGGCTTTATGCCCGGCAGGAACACGGCGATCAATTTATGGAGAGTACATAGCGTACTGGCACGCGCGCAATATCTTTTAGAACCAGCTGTGATATGGTCCCTAGACGCGCATATGGGGTTTGACACAGTCCACTGGCCCTTCCTATTTGCCGTACTACGCCATTTGGGTTTTGGCCAGAGGTTCTGCTCCTGGATCCGCCTACTATATGAGAAGCCCATGGCGCACGTTGCTGCCAACGGCCACATATCGGCGGACTTTCCACTGTCCAGGGGCACGCGTCAGGGTTGCCCACTGTCCCCACTACTATTTGCCATGGTCCTGGAACCGTTGGCAGAACGGATAAGATGGGAGTCTACTCAGTGGCCTCCGTTGGGCTGATGATTGGGAAGATAGAATATCCCTATACGCAGACGATATCCTATTATATCTCACCTCTCCCAAGCACTCAATTAAGACACTTCTGGAGGTCTGCACGGCCTATGGCCGAGCATCTGGCTATTCGATCAATTGGTCTAAATCTAACATGTACGTATTGCATGGCCCCCCACCACGTTTGCCAGAAGCCTGCCCATTACGGACTTTAGTTAGTGGGTTTAAGTATCTGGGGATATACATCACAGCTAGCCCAGTTGACTTCCATACACATAACCTGCAGCCCCCCCTTGATCGTCTTAAACGTGACATACGACATTGGGAATCACTGCCACTGACACTGCTGGGAAAGGCGGCTCTTTTCAAAATGATGGCCTTGCCCCGCTTTCTCTACATTTTTAGAAAATACGCCCTACCAAGTACCAACTGCGCACTTCAAAACCATTGCAGCACAAGTTTTGGTGTTGATGTGGGGTCCTAAGCCTTCACGTATAGCGCAGGCCAAGATCACTTGAAGCTGGTACGACGGAGGCATAGCGTTCCCAGACGTCCGCCTTTACTACTGGGCATCACAGCTGAAGGTCATTAACCAGTGGCTTCATCTCCCACAGTCTGAACCGGCTCTTAAAGCAGACAGGGCGCAATTGGGATTTTCTGGTATGCTGGCCCCCCTTTATGATAAATCCCTAGTCGCGACAAAGTTTGGCCCACTTCAACACACGCTCACTATATGGCATGCGGCACTGACCAGGTTGAAATGGCAGGGCGTGTTCACACAATTAACTCCGTTATGGGACACAAAGAAGCTGGGGACACTCAGGCAATCCAAGGGCTTTGACCGCTGGGATGATATAGGCATCTCAACCATTGGGGATCTATGGCAAAAGGGACATGTGCTACCCTTTGAGACTCTGCGGCAACAATATGATCTGGCACCAACAGAACATTTCCGATACATGCGTCATGTCATGCGTCATGGTCATGCGTTAACGACGGCACTACCACCCGAAACGAATATCCCAGAGTCGTCCCCGCTCGAGGACAGACTGATTACAGACTACATGCCATCGAAGGAGACATCACTGACATATCGTAAACTGATAAACAATTTACCTGACCGTCTGGTGGCCTTGCGGGAGAAATGGTCACACGATTGTGGGGACATTGATGACTCTGAGTGGCAGGAGGCAATTGCGTCTCCGAAAGAAATCCGCTTGGTGCAACTATGCATATTACACACATCCTACTACACTAGAGACACATTGCATAAGATGAAACGGATTACACACCCATACTGCCTGTGGGGATGCGGTGAAGTGGTGAAGTGGGGAGCTTCTATCACACAATATGGGACTGCCCACAAATTGCACACTAATGGGTACAGGTGATGCGCACCATGTCGTAATCAGAGGAACTTTCCATACTGCCTGACCCCAAGTGTTGCCTTCTAAATATATGGGAACCTAATGACCTCACGCGCTGTGGGCAGAACTGGATGACACTTGGCATGATGGTGGCAAAGAGGAATATAGCGCAGAAATGGGGTGGGACGATGTCACCAACATTATCGGCTTGGAAACACAATATGGACGCAGCGATGATTACGGAACGGGCAGTGTTCAGCAATAGAGGTTGTCCCAAGAAATGGAATAGGATTTGGGGGGCATGGAATAAGTATAGCGGGAACATTTATGAACCACCCTCAGATAATATTAGTTATAGCTCTGATTCGGAGTGACGCCTCAGGGCTACTGTATTTACTGGCGACCCAAGTTATGATTGATCGAATGAGATGCACTTGTATTAATAATATAATCATACTGATATCTGTTACCGAACTACTGTGCTTCAACTATTTTGTAATTTTGCATAATAACGTATCGCACTGTTTTAAAAATGCAAATAAAAATAATTTTAAAAAAAATATCAAAGTGTTTAATATCGTTTGTAAAATATGGTTGTTAAAAATTTTGTTTGTTTATTAATGTTATGTATTTTGGTATATATTTTAGATGTATGTGTTGTATGTTTTTTGTATAAGAATTGTTTGTATTTTTAATATATGTGTTACATTTTTAGTAGTTATTAAAAAATATATATTTGAATTTTGAGTTTTTAATTTCGTAGCCGGTTGTGGGTTTATAAGGGAATAGGAGGGGAAGTAATTTAATTAAAAACATTTTGTCCTTTAAATTAAACTTAATGATTATTTTGTATTCATTAATATTTGTTTGATTAAGATGTTATAGTGTTAAAAGTGTAAAGTAATGTATTATTAATTAGTTAATAATTGTTTGACAATCTAAATTAACTAACTAATTGGTAATTCATTATTGCAATTGTGTAATTAATTTTAGGTGTGTGTTGTGGAGTTTAAAGTTGTTAAAGGTGGGATTTTTGTTAAATTGTTGAAACAATTAGATGTTATTAAATTACAATTGAGTAATTGGTAATTAATTATGGTAGATGTGTAATTAATTGTAAGTGTGTGTGTTTTGGTGTTTATAGGAGTAAAGGGTTGTAAGTAACTTGTATTTGACTAATTAATATATAGTGGTTAATTAATGTTAATTATTTGATATGTATTTTGGGTAACTTGATTTTTTTGTCTGTTTTTACTTTTAAAGGGGTAAAGGGTGGGTATTAAATACATTTTAATTTCTTTATTATTTATTAATAGTAATAGTTTATAATGTATAAATACTTTTCAATTGTGTTTTATTATTTTAATGTTTAATTTAGGTCTGTGTTGGGGATATAGTGTTAAGGTGTGAATATTCAATGTTTATTCGTTTTTATTAATAATACATTTTTAATTGATTATTATTTATGTTAATTTTTGAGATTTTTTTAATAAAAAATGTTGAAGTGTTTTGTTATTAGTGCAGTGTCATAGGGTAGGAAATTCAATAAATACATTTATGTATTAATTAATTTTTAAAATATTTTCTAGCTTAAAAGATTTTTATTTTACAAATGTATTTATTATTTTATATTATATATTATTTGTAGATTTGTATATGTGATTAAAATAATATTTTTATATATATTTAATATATTTGATTTTCCAATTCTAAATGTTGTTTATTTCTTTTTATGATTTTTATTGTTTTTTTTGTTTTAACTGTTTGAGTGTGATTAGTAATTATTGTCTCTTTGCTATTCAACACTTTGCCTACTGTTGAAGTCACTGGAGTGGGAATACAGACATTTTCCCCTCCGCAATCCAACAGTTATTCTACTGTTGCATTCAGTGGAGTGGGAATAGTAATTTTTACCCCTCCACTATCCAACACTTTCCCTACTGTTGCACTTATTGGAGTGGGAATAGTAATTTTTACCCCTCGGCTATCCAACACTTTCCCTACTGTTGCACTCACTGGAGCGGGAATAGTAATTTTTACCTCTCCGCTATTCAACACTTTCCATACTGTTGCATTCACTGGAGTGGGAATACAAAATCTTACCCCTCAGCTATCCAACAGTTATTCTACTGTTGCATTCAGAGGAGAGGGAATGGTAATTTTGACCCCTCCACTATCCAATACTTTCCCTACTGTTGCACTCTTAGTAGAGGGAATAGTCATGTTTTTCCCTCCGCTATGCAACACTTTCCCTACTGTTGCTCTCACTGAATGAATGAAATGAAATGAAAATCTATAAAGCGCGGTAGCTGCCCTAAGGAGTCCAAGCACTAAAAAAGGAGTGATGCTTTCAGGTAAAACTGCTAACAAGAGATTTTATTCAGATTTCTTAAAAAGGACGTTTTTTAGGTGTTTGTGGAACAGCAATAAGTTAGGCTCGGATCTCAGATGGAGAGGGAGGGAGTTCCACAGTTTGGCCGCATTGTACGAGAATAACTGGCCCCGCATCTGGATCTCTTAATCCTGGGGACTGTGATGAGGAAGGAATGTACTGAGCGGAGCTGTTTAGTGGGGTGGTAGGGGGTAATCAGGGGATGATTGATGGCAGCTTTCCAGAACGCGCGATGGGAGATGCAGAGGGTCTTGAAATTAATTCTCTCTCTGACAGGAAGCCAATGAAGGCTTTTTAGTCTAGGCTTGGCTGGTAGATGGCGGGGGATCTGGAGCAGAGTTCGAGCAGCGCACTTTTGTATTATCTGGAGCTTCCGTAGGGTATTTTGGGGAGCTCCCAGGTAAAGGGTGTTACCAAAATCAAGACGAGACAGAATTAGGCCTTGCCTACGGTCTGTCTTGCCCCAAAGGGCAGGAGGGGGAGGATCTTCCGAAGAAGCCTGAGAAGCCCAAAGCAAGTGGCTGATAGTTTGGCTGCCTGACAGTTGAAGCTAAGTGATTTGACCAGCGAAATGCCGAGGCTCTTATAGTGTCTTTGGGTGTGTGTGTGTGGGGGGGGGGGGCAAGGCAAGCGGGCCAGAGTGAGTTGATCATAGAGGCAGGGGAATGGGAATAGTAATTTTTACCCCTCCGCTATCCAACGCTTTCCCTACTGTTTCACTCTTAGGAGAGGGAATAGTCATGTTTTCCCCTCCGCTATGCAACACTTTCCCTACTGTTTGGAGTGGGAATAGTACATTTTCCCCTCCGCTATCCATCACTTTCTCTAGTGTTGCCTCACTGGAGTGGGAATAGTCATTTTTACCCATCTGCTAGCCCTACTGTTGCATTCTTAGGAGTGGGAATCGTAATTTTTACCTCTCCGCTATCCAACACTTCCTACTGTTGCATTCACTGAAGAAGGAATACTTTTTTACCCCTCTGCCATCCAACAGTTATCCTACTGTTGTATTGCGTGGAGTGGGAATACTCATTTTTAGCCCTGCGCTATCAAACACTTTCCCTACCATTGCACGCTTTGGAGTGAGAATAGTAATTTTTACTCCTCCACTATCCAACACTTTCCCTACTGTTGCATTCTTAGGAGTGGGAATCGCAATTTTTACCTCTCCGCTATCCACCAGTTTTCCTACTGTTGCATTCCGTGGAGTGGGAATAGTAATTTTTAGCCCTTCGAAATCCAACACTTTCCCTACTGTTGCTCTCACTGGAGTGGGAAAAGTACTCTTTACCCATCCGCTATCCAAACTTTCCCTACCGTTGCCCTCTTTGGAGTGGAAATTGTAATTTTTACTCCTCCGCTAATCAACAATTTCCCTACTGTTGCATTCTTTGGAGTGGGAACAGTAATTCTTTCCCCTCCGCTATCCAACACTTTCCCTACTGTTGCACTCACTGGAGTTGGAACAGTAAATTTGACTTATTTTGAGATCCAACGCTTTACCTTCTGTTGCAATGATTGTATTGGGTAATATCATTTTAAATATTTTTCATTAGTTTAATGTTCTAAATTGTTATAGAATGTTTTTTTAAATATTTTAAAGTATTGATATATATATATTATTTTTATATAATTTTAAAGTTTTAAAATAAATGAAAGAATAGTTTATTCATTATTTCAAACTATATGCATATGTATAAATTATTGTTTGTGTGTTAATTTTTTTATTTAAGTTTATTTGCTATATTTTGGTGAAGTGTATATTAAATGGAATTTATTTTGTGAAAATGTATAATAATATATCATATATTTAATATATTATTTTATATATTTTTAATTCAATATTTTTTACATCAATATTTTTGATTTCGATATTTTTGTACTTACCTGTGTAGCTATGGGAGTCAATATGTTGGTATTCTATATATTTTTTTCGATATTTTTAACATCAATGTTTTTGTCATCGATATTCTATCAGTGAAACATTTCTGCATTTTGAGGTCCCACAGGGTGGACACCTCCGGAATCTTCTCTTACTTCAAAGCTGGCACTAAGAATAAATATTGGACACTCAGGACCCAAATCCTCAGTACACCTCTGGACCTGTGGAAGTCTCGGAAGGACTGCTGTGTTACTCTGTTGCCCTGTTACTCTGCTGCCCCGCTGCCCTGCTGTCGGAGTAGAACTGGAGCTGCATCTTGAACCCAGGACCACCAGAGTGACTCCAATGGCGGGCTGGCTGGCATCCTGATCAGAGCTTCAGTGATAGAAAAGGATGTAACCACCTTGTACCCAGCACCTGGACTCTGCGTAGTCTTGCCCTCTCTCCCCCCAATTCATGCCACTCCAATACTGGAACCTTGGTAGTGGGCTACAAGGTGCTACAAGGTGCTCTGCCAGTCCCGCTTTGGTCTTTTGGGTACAACGGATGCAGTGTGATGCATATTCTCGCAGTTCCACATCAGAACCACCGCTGCGCAATGCATCTCTGACCCAGGACATCACACTGCAGGCCACAGCTCCTCTGAACCACCACTGTGCGATGCATCCTCAATGCAGGACTTTGCACTGCAAGCCTCCGTTGACTCTATCCCCGACAATGGACCTCATTTTGAAAGCCTCGTTGACAGCTTCATCGGAACCGCAACCGGGCAATGCAGCCTCGACGAGGGATCTTGCAATACTACGGAACCAGGATTTAAGGTCTTTGTGCAGCAGGCCTAACTTGGTCCCAGTATCCGATTTGTGCTCCATTGCAGCTGGCCTGAACTTTTGACTGTCTCAGTCTTTCGCAGCAAGATAACCACAGTTGGCACTTAGTGCTTCTAGGCACAGCACTATTTTTACTTAAATCTTTAAAACTGCATATCTTCAGTTCTACTGTTGAATATTGTTTCGTATTAGATAATTTATTACATTTTACTCTATTATTCTAAACTGGTGTGGGATTTTTATTGAGTGTGTTTACACTTTATTCCCGTTTGAAGTGCTGCATGAATACTTTACACATTGCCTCTAAGTTAAGTCTGAACTGCTTTTATACCAAGCTACCAAAGGGTTACGCACAGGTTAATTTGGGGTTTGCGTGTGTTTCACTCTGACAAGAATAATGGTTGTTGCGTGTGAAGGGTTTCACCCCGCCACCCTTCTACCAGTAAATCTACAGTACCTCATTACTAAGGAGGTCTCTTGGCACTCACAAATATAAATAAAGACAACTGACATAAGTTCTCACCTCATTAGCAGCTTTTTCAAGGACGGCCTTCTTATCACAAGACTTAAAGGATTCCAAGGTGTTTGTGTTGTATAAAGTGCCAGCAGCCGGGCAGCAGTGCGCAGGGGTCGATGCCGTCCTAAACAAAGAACAATGTATAAATCATCATAGTCATACCTTAAAAAAAATCTTAAGGTGAAGAACTTGCCTTATAGTCTCTTTGCTTCATGTTAATATGCAGACAGTCTCAATATAGTTCATTAAAATTTTAGAACATTAAAACATGTATAAAGAGAAATTTCCCTAAAACAAGTAGAAGCCCATCACATTACTCCGAATAACTGTACGCAGTCACCCACTTGTCAGGCCCTAATCTTCCTTTTCTTACAAGCGAGTCACCCCTAAGGTAGGCCTAGGTTACCCCTGTGGGCAGGGTGCAGTGTCTGGGAAAGGTGGAACATGTTGTGATGCGTGTAACGTGTCTCGATAGTGAACTACAATGAATTTTGTTTTTCACAATTGAAAGGCTATCTGTCTCATAGGATAGAATCTGAGTTTATTTATAACAACATATAAATATTACTTTCCATTGGGACAAGGTAGGAAGTTAACGTTTAGTATGCCTGAACTCACAATATAAAGATGCATCTTTTAGTAAGTATGATTTTTACATTCTGTGTTTGAAAATACCACTTTTAGAAAGTCGGTATTTTCTTGCTTTGCCATCCTGTGTGCCTCTGCTGGTTTGTGTATTGACTATCTGGCTTTGGAGTAACAGGGGCTGGGGATGGGCATTCTGTTCAGACAGCCACCTTGGGGGCGGGGGAAGGTGTGTCCTGCCTTTCCAGGATGAGTCATAGCTGGGCTGAATAGAACTGGGCTGCATTCATAGTAGGGTGGAGGAGATTTCATTCACACCTGAATAGGCCTGGTCTGCCTTGGACAATGCTGTCTCCACCTCCTGCAAGGAAGCTGCACCAGAGAGGACAAAACTGTTTTGGGCTGGGCAAAGAGCTTCTCTGCCACCAGAGATCAAAGGGATTTGTGCTATAAAGAGTGGGGCCCAGACCCCAGAACTTTTGATTACTTCTGGAATTCAAGAAGAACCTTTGCCAAGGAGAAGAGCTGGGGAAACTGAAGGAGAAATACTGCCCCTTTGCTGTGTACTGTCCTGGGATGGCCTGCAGTGGCTGTTTCTACCAATGAAAAGGACTTTGCTGTGTGCTGTGTCCCCTGCTTGAGGAAGATCTCCAAGGCCTTGAAGTAGAGCTTGTCTTCTGTTTTGAAGTCTCAGGGATACAAAGACTTCACCCCCAGCTCCCCTGAACTTCCTTGCTGGGAATCCTGACCTGCTGTTGCTGTGCTGGGCCTCTGGAGGTTGTTTCTGCCGTTGGGAGCTGGTAAAGTAAACAACGAGAAGCGCGAGGCACCTGCCCCTGTTTCTGCCACATCGCAGAAGAAACCAGCACAGCACATGCCCGTGGTGGGAGAAATCGCCACACGCCGCATTGAGTGCACCAATCTACGAAGTCTGAGATCACCACACTGATTTCGACGCAGGCCCTGCTTATCGGCAGAAAGAACCAACGCAGCGCCATTGCCGCAGCCACATTGAGAATCGACTCATCCCCTATCCTCACTCATCGCACCGGGTCGCCAATTCTACAGGGACACCGAGGACGCAGTAAGGAACCGATGCATCACCTTCCTGCACAGTACAAAACTGATGTATCACCTTCCCTTCAGTAAGGAACCAACATCACCTTCCCTGTGTGTAAGGATCCGACGCATCACCTTCCCTGCGGCTATTCTTGGTTTAGATTTTGACGCATCCAAGGTACTTCGTGCTGGAAGAGTGGCATCTATAGTTTGCTATGGACAAAACTGTTTCTACCTTTTTAAAGTCATATTTTGATCACTGTATTGTGGATTTTTGTCATTTTGGTCTTGTTTGGTTTAGATAAAGATTGCTTACTTTTCTAACCTGGTGTGGTGTCCCTTTGTAATGTTTTCACTGTATTACTGTAAGTGCACACAAATGCTTTACACACTGCCTCTGCGATAGGCCTGTCTGCTCGTGCCAAGTTACCAAGGGGATGAGCAGGGGTTATTTTAGAAGTGTATACCCTTTACCCTGACTAGGAAGGAGGGTCCCTACTTGGATAACAGTGCAAACCATTGCCAACTAGAGACTCCCATTTCTTACAGGCATACCTTCAACTATTTCAGAGTTTCTGCAGGGGTTTCATAAGAAAAGCAGAAAAAGCAAGAGTGGTGGTAGAGAACCAATAGGAGCAGACAGGGACCTATAGTTGAAAATTAGCCTCTCGTGCAGTTGAATGCAAGCAATGTACTGGATGCGGAAGACAAGAGCGTCAAGTGAGAGGAAAATACCCCTTTGCCCTGAGCCAAGATGTGATTGACAAAGTCTCAATCAAGCCAATGACTAAAAGAGGTTGGTCTAAAAATAGGCATCTGCTTCAATATAGCACACTTTTAAATATATTGTGTTTCACATCTGTGCTGTCAGCATAGAATGAAAAAAGCTGTTAAGTATTTTGTTTAGCTATGAAGAAAGGAAGGTAACTGCTCTCCAAAACCATACAGGGCTTGCACAACTTTAGATCAACAACACAGATATCACTTGGAGATTTCTGCCTGGGGCACCACAGGACATGCAGCAACTAGAGACTTGTCAGAAATTCCCTTTTTTAGGATATTCCGGTTTTTATTTTCCCTCCACTAAAGCATATTTATTTTTTTGTTAAAACCATTCTCCTGGCTTAGCTACGTCAAGGAAGATATCTCGTTTCAGCGTGACAGCACAAGCAAAAAAAACTGTTTTCTGTACGAGAAACTATTATTTTCAAAGGTGAAGTTAACTTTTAGAGAAAAAAGATGCCTAAGCAAAGCTATAGAATGAGCTGTTAATATTTCACTCCTATCCAAATCAGGACATCCCAGCGAGATGGCTAGGGAGGGGTTTCCTATTCAACACCAAAAACCAGCAAAACATCCCATTCCAAAGAGATAGGCATGCTTTTGGCAATCTGGACTATTCATGGCGGATCCTCCACTAAGGCAGAGGGGAGTCACTCCGCTGCTTTTCAGCAGTGTAAGGAAAAATAAAATGATAACTCAAAGTAATTATCATTTTATTTTTCCAGTTGTGTCAGCTATATGGGGTGGGGCTGCTCTGCTGACAGAGCAGGCGAGGGGTAGTTTTTACTCCCTAAGTGTGCATCAATGTTTGGCTGGCCGTCTCGGGCCGGCCAAACTTTCATGCACACTGAGCATGTTCTCTACCCAGGCTGCATTACATCCTGGGTGGAGAACATGTTCGGGCCCCCAGCCCCCGTCTGAGCGCAGAACCAGCGTGCTCAGACCAATCACAATGTAGCATTGCAGTGTTGTGATTGGCTCAGGGGAGCCTGGGTGCATCCTCTTCTGGAGAGACAACGAGGAGTGATGCGAGCAGGAGAGACGTAACGAGGAGGACGTGACAAGGAGGTAAGGGAAATTTAATCCTGTATTTACCCACTTCCCTCCCTCCCTGCCTCGCCACCCCCAATCCGTGCCAGTCGCCACCGACTTTCAGCAGTGTTTTCACTGCAGCAGGAAGGAGTACATAGGCAGTCTCTGCAGAGCTCTGCCTCTCCTTTCGAGACCTCTTAATGCTGTTCTAGGGCACCCCCACCTTCAGCCCCTGCCTAGCTACAGCTGAGGCTCAGCAGACCTCTTCTACTGACGGCACCTCAATTCCACAACCTCTTCGACCATCCTATTGAACTAAAGCACTTTCATCCCTAGTACTTCATGCAGAACAGCTCTGCTGATAAATCTACTACCAGTGGTGCTTTGCCACAGTGTGAATAAAGGAAAAGAAAGTGATAACTCGTTGTTATTATCATTTTATTTGTTCATGCTGCAGCAGCTTTGCGTGGTCCGTGGCGAAGCTAGACCTTTGGCTGAATGGCGGTCTGCATGTAAGGGGGGGGGGGTGCTGGGGATTCCTCTGCACGACAGGGGGGGCCGCCACCACCGCTCCCCCTTTGATATGCCACTGGGTGTAGTGTCACTATGTAAGTGCGCATGAATGTTTGACTGGCTGTCTTGGCCTGGCTAAACAGTCATGCACATTTTGCATGTTCTACACCACGGCGCTCAGACCAATCACTGCGTTGTGATTGCTTATGGGGAGCATGGATGCTTCCTGGGTGCTCTGTTTCTGTTCTGGGAGAGACAACAGTGGAGCGATGCGGGACACATAGAGGTAGTACGTTTATTTTTATTTTATTTACCCCCTCTCTCGCCCCCACCCTCCACCCTGCCACCATGATCTGTGCCAGCCACCACTGTCTACAACCTAAGCCACCTGAAAACAGATAGGTCAATGAACCTTCACCCTGAACTTCACAGCCCTTCAAAGGCATTGGCGTTCTGAGTGCCCATTGTCCTATCTAGAAATGTACATCTGGCAGAAGCTTTGCAGAGATACCAATGCACTTCCACTGCAAAGCTCTTGAGGATTTACATACAACTATTTCAATGCACCTACAGCGTGTTCCCTCACAGAAACCCCTGTCAAACCACCTACACCTTGCACATCCAGAGTTCTGCCAGCGCACTGGTCCAGATTCCCACCCTCAAGAAACACAGAGCTCTACTTTGACCACCACTATGGCTCTCACACAGAACTCTACCCATGCATTTCCACCCTTCGGAAATAGACACCTCTGCCAATGCACATATGTTGTCACCAAAAAAAAAAAAGCATCTTGAAATTCCATATGAACTGCCCGAACTGTCGAGGGCACTGCTTACATTTCATGGGACGTTGCATGCATGTGCGCGGAGTCATGCATAAACTAAGGGTTGTGTAGAGTCCGCATGGGTCAGAGGGCCAGATGCACATAGATTTGCCCAGGTTGCAAACGGCCCAGTTCGCAGAATCGGGCCGTTTGCAACTGGAAGAAAGCCTTTTTCTATGTAACAAACTTTTTGCAATTTGGTAACCTATTACCTAATTGCAAAATGGGTTCGTGATTCGGAAGGAGCGGGTTAAGGACGTTCCTACCTTATAGCGACCCGCAGTGGTATAAGTGAATGTTTTGCGACCTAAATACGGTTACAAAGCATTTGTATTTACTGCCTACTTTAAGTAGGTGGTAATCCATTTGCAAACAGGAAGAGGGTCCTAAGGGACCTCTTCCCCTTTGTGAATGGTTGAGAAAACTTTTTTTAAGAGTAGGCCGTGGTCCCACGGACCACCGCCTACTCTTAAAAAATGAGAAAAAAAGTAAAAAATAATTTTTTAATGCATCCTGTTTTCCTTTACCAAAACAGGCAGTATTTAAGAATAAAAAAAACGTTGCTTTACTTAAAAGCAAACACAGACATGGTGATCTGGTGACCCCAGCAGGTCGCCATCCTTGTGTTTTGAAGTCTCACCTAGGCAGCGCTTGAGTTTTCTCTTCGAGACATGCTGTATTCAGGATAAGGGCATTAAGCTCTACCCATACATTGTATTGGCTACTTGCATTCTCTTTCGGAATTATTTTGATTTCATTGGTTTATTTTGTTAGTAGTCCCTCCTTCTTCCTCTTTAATAACCCTCTTGCTTCTGTTGTTAATCCCATGAGGACAACCCCTTTTACATGTAACATTACTCTGTACGTTTTTTTACAGTTACTTTTGTTAATCACTTTTTTGTGGTTGCTGGCTTTGCTGGCACAGCTACACATTTCCCCCAACCCGGACTCATCACATACTTACGAGGGCAACTGTACCGTGCACTTTCCCCTCCTGCACTGGCACACACGCATTTGCACCTCAGGGCGCGGTGCACTTCCCACTCGTTTTCTATTGTTAAAATTGTGTACTTTTCTTTAATAATATTTAGTATAAGTTAAATTGTTAATATATACATGTTTTTTTACACACTCTGTGCGAAGACTAAAACCCGGTTCCCTAGGGCCAAAGTCAGCAGCTCTGTTTGTAACACACAGTTATACAACCCCCCCCCCAACTCCAAGTAACCAGATGCTTACGAGGGTGCCTGTTCTGTGTATTTCTCCCTCCTGCATTAACATGACATTGCAGCTCTTCATGTTCCCATCGGCATTTGTATTTTAAAAATAGTAGTGTGTGTAGGCATTTCCTTTTTCAACAGTAGTGTGTGTGAAAAGAAACCTTTCTGAAGCTGCGCCGCCTTTCTTTTGTTTTGTACAGTGTGGCTGTTTTTGCTTCCCCCCTCCCGCTTCGCACTAGGATCGCATAAATGCAGTCTTTCCCTTAAACAGGCTGCAACGCACCCTCATTCCTCCTTTCAGAGCCATTCGCTGCTCTGCCAGACCTCCTCCTTCTCTCGCTACCGGGGTCTCTTCAGGGACGCACACTTCATGTTTCCAAAGACATTTCAATTTTAACAAGCATTTGCAATGCAATAAGTCTCACATTAATTAAGTTTGAGCTATTGGCATTGCTAAATATTGCAACGCCAATTGCAACAAAAGTCTATTAATTGTAGGCAAAGAAAATGTAGATTTATTTTTGTAGCAATGGTGGCATGCTGCGCTTTAGATGAATATGTTTAAAAGTAAAGTGCGCCATACTGCGATTGCTACAATAGGTATTGTGGATGCGTTAACAATTGATGTGTGCACTGATGGCTGGTGGTGTGTGTGCCTTGTGTAAGAATGCACTGCTGGCTGGTGGTGTGTGTGCCTGGTGGAAGCGTGCACTGACGGCTGGTGGTGTGTGTGCCTGGTGAAAGCGCGCACTGACGAATGGTGGTGTGTGCCTGGAGAAAGCGTGCACTGACGGCTGGTGGTGTGTGTTTGTCTGGTGAAAGCGTGCACTGACGGCTGATGGTGTGTGTGTCTGGTGAAAGCGTGCACTGACGGCTGGTGGTGTGTGTGTGTGCCTGGTGAAAGTGTGCACTGATGGCTGGTGGTGTTCCTGGTGGAAGCAGGCACTGACGGCTGGTAGTGTTTGTGCCCGGTGAAAGCGTGAACTGACGACTGATGGTGTCTGTGCCTAGTGAAAGTGTGCACTGACGGTGTGGTTGTGTGTGTGTGGTTGTGGTTTTGTGGTTGTGAGTGTGTGTGGTTGTGAGTGTGAGTGTGTGTGGTTGTGTGTGTGGTTGTGTGTGTGTGGGTGGTTGTGTGTGGTTGTGTGTGACGTTGTGTGTGTGTGTGGTTATGTGTGGTTGTGGTTGTGTGTGTGTGTGGTTGTGTGTGTGTGTGGTTGTGTGTGTGTGGTTGTGTGTGTGTGGTTGTGTGTGTGTGTGTGGTTGTGTGTGTGTGTGTGGTTGTGTGTGTTGTGTGTGTGGTTGTGTGTGTGGTTGTGTGTGTGTGTGTGGTTGTGTGTGTGTGTGGTTGTGTGTGTGTGTGGTTGTGTGTGTGGTTGTGTGTGTGTGTGTGGGTGCTTGTGTGTGTGTGGTTGTGTGTGTGGTTGTGTGTGGTTGGTTGTGTGTGTGTGGTTGTGTGTGTTGTGTGTGTGGTTGTGTGTGTGTGTGGTTGTGAGTGTGTGTGGTTGTGAGTGTGTGTGGTTGTGAGTGTGTGTGGTTGTGAGTGTGTGTGTGTGTGTGGTTGTGAGTGTGTGTGTGTGGGTGGTTGTGTGTGTGTGAGGTTGTGTGTGCGTGTGGTTGTGTGTGTGTGTGGTTGTGTGTGTGTGTGGTTGTGTGTGTGTGTGGTTGTGTGTGTGTGTGGTTGTGTGTGTGTGGTTGTGTGTGTGTGGTTGTGAGTGTGTGTGGTTGTGAGTGTGTGTGGTTGTGAGTGTGTGTGGTTGTGAGTGTGTGTGGTTGTGAGTGTGTGTGTGGTTGTGTGTGTGTGTGGTTGTGTGTGTGTGGTTGTGTGTGTGTGGTTGTGTGTGTGTGGTTGTGTGTGGTTGTGTGTGTTGTGTGTGTGGTTGTGTGTGTGTGGTTGTGTGTGTGTGGTTGTGTGTGTGGTTGTGTGTGGTTGTGGTTGTGTGTGGATGTGTGTGTGTGGTTGTGTGTGAGAGTGCTTGTGGTTGTGTGTGTGTGTTGTGTGTGGTTGTGTGTGTGTGTGGTTGTGTGTGTGTGGTTGTGTGTGTATGTGTATGTGTGGTTGTGTGTGTGGTTGTGTGTGTGTTGTGTGTGTAGTTGTGTGTGTGTGGCTGGTGAAAGCGCGCACTGACGAATGGTGGTGTGTGCCTGGAGAAAGCGTGTACTGACGGCTGGTGGTGTGTGTTTGTCTGGTGAAAGCGTGCACTGACGGCTGATGGTGTGTGTGTGTCTGGTGAAAGCGTGCACTGACGGCTGGTGGTGTGTGTGTGTGCCTGGTGAAAGTGTGCACTGATGGCTGGTGGTGTGTGCCTGGTGGAAGCAGGCACTGACGGCTGGTGGTGTTTGTGCCCGGTGAAAGCGTGAACTGACGACTGATGGTGTCTGTGCCTGGTGAAAGTGTGCACTGACGGTGTGGTTGTGTGTGTGTGTGGTTGTGGTTTTGTGGTTGTGAGTGTGTGTGGTTGTGAGTGTGAGTGTGTGTGGTTGTGTGTGTGGTTGTGTGTGTGGTTGTGTGTGTGTGGTTGTGTGTGTGTGGTTGTGTGTGTGTGTTTGTGTGTGTGTGGTTGTGTGTGTGTGGTTGTGTGCGTGGTTGTGTGTGTGTGGTTGTGTGTGTGTGTGGTTGTGTGTGTGGGGTTGTGTGTGTGGATGTGTGTGTGTGGTTGTGTGTGTGTGTGGTTGTGTGTGTGTGTGGTTGTGGTTGTGTGGTTGTGTGTGTGTGGTTGTGTGTGTGTGTGGTTGTGGTTTTGTGTTGTGTGTGTGGTTGTGTGTGGTTGTGGTTGTGTGTGTGGATGTGTGTGTGTGTGGTTGTATGTGAGAATGCTTGTGGTTGTGTGTGTGTGTGTGTTGTGTGTGGTTGTGTGTGTGTTTGTGCATGTGGTTGTGCGTGTGGTTGTAGTTGTGTGTGTGTAGGTGTGTGTGTGTGTGCCTTGTGTAAGAATGCACTGCTGGCTGGTGGTGTGTGTGCCTGGTGAAAGCGTGCACTGATGAATGGTGGTGTGTGCCTGGTGAAAGCGTGCACTGACGGCTGGTGGTGTCTGTGTGCCTGGGGAAAGCGTGCACTGTCGGCTGGTGGTGTGTGTGTGCCTGGTGAAAGCGGGCACTGACGGCTGGTGGTGTGTGTGTGCCTGGTGAAAGCGTGCACTGACGTCTGGTGGTGTGTGTGTGTGTGTGCCTGGTGAAAGTGTGCAGTGATGGCTGGTGGTGTGTGCCTGGTGGAAGCAGGCACTGACGGCTGGTGGTGTTTGTGCCCGGTGAAAGCGTGAACTGACGACTGATGGTGTCTGTGCCGGATGAAAGTGTGCACTGACGGTGTGGTTGTGTGTGTGGTTCTGTGTGTGTGGGTGCTGGTGGTTGTGTGTGTGTGCGGTTGTGTATGTGTGTGGTTGTATGTGTGTGGTTGTATGTGTGTGGTTGTGTGTGTGTGGTTGTGTGTGTGTGGTTGTGTGTGTGGTTGTGTGTGTGTGGTTGTGTGTGTGTGTGGTTGTGTGTGTTTGGTTGTGTGTGGTTGTGTGTGTGGGTGCTTGTGGTTGTGTGTGTGGGTGCTTGTGGTTGTGTGTGTGTGTTGTGTGTGGTTGTGTGTGTGTATGCGTGGTTGTGTGTGGTTTTGTGTGTGTGTGATTGTTTGTGTGTATGTTTGGTTGTGTGTGTGTGGTTGTGTGTGTGTGGTTGTGTGTGTGGTTGTGTGTGTGAGTGTGTGTGTGGTTGTGGTTTTGTGTGTGGTTGTGGTTTTGTGTGTGTGGTTGTGGTTTTGTGTGGTTGTGGTTTTGTGTGGTTGTGTGTGGTTGTGTGTGTGTTTGTGTGGTTGTGTGTGTGGTTGTGCATGTGGTTGTGTGTGTGTAGGTGTGTGTGTGGTTGTGTGGTTGTTGTATGTGCTTAGTGTAGTAACCTAAGGGCAGTGGCATGGTGTATAATGTAGTGATGAGTTGTGATATGATGTCTGTTGGTGGGATGTATGTGTGTAGTATGTTTTGCTTGTGTGTATGTTGGTGGTATATGTAAGTTTACATCCCCATAAAAACAATTGTAATGATATTAATTATGTGTGTAGTGTCATGCGGTTAGTGTCTTTTGTAATGTTTTTTAAATCAAATACATTGTTTTGTTAGTTGTGTGTTATTTTTCCTGTATGGCTATGTAAAGGCTTTATTTGAATGCAATTATAATTTTAAAATGTCTGCAAAAAGCTCCAACAGAGTGTGCAGGAGCCTCTAAAGTGTTTCCAGATATCAGGTTGTATGACAGAATCAGCCATCACTATCTCACATTGAGCATAACACATTGTAAGAGAAACCATAATTTTCTTATTGCACATACAACGCATGGCCATGTTCTGCAACAGCTTCATGATCACAGAGAGGGAAAAAGCTCTATCTAGCTTCGACTGCCCATCCTGCCTCATAGGTCTCTTGTTCATCAAGCCTTGATGGGTTGCTTGTATGCCACATTCCCACTTTCATTACCCCAGAAGGACTCTTTTCTATTATGACCACTCCAGCTAAAAGGCTTGTGAGAAAAGAAGTGAGTGGGGCGTCATGCAAGCCGAGGGAGGGAGCCGTTGTGAGAGCAGCAAACATCCAGAGAAATGGTTCACACAAAAGAGCTCAGAGAACTATGGAACAGTCCGCAGAGCCGGGCAAAGGAGAGGGTAAATGATAGCGAGAGAGAGAGAGCGCGAGGGTCTGAACTGAAGAAGAGAGGGAGACCGTTGGCAAGAGAGAGAGAGAGGGTTAATGAGATGGGTGTAGAGAGATCGAAAGGGAGATAGGTTGAGGAACAGGTTTAGAGAGGCAGAGACAATCAGAGAGTGATGGAAAGAGAGAACGCGCGAAATTGGGGAGGGAAGACGAGGGAATGTGAGGCAGGGAATGCTAGAGTGAGAGACAATGCGTCATGGACAGCGAGAGAACGATAGGAAAGGTAAGGAGGGGAAGAGACAAAGAGCGAAGTAGAGGGCGAGAAAGTTTGGAGTGGGAGAGAGAAAGTGATTCCACTGACGGAGACTACTGTCACCAAAAGTCATCCTGCATCGCCCGGCTCGCCTTGTTCCGCCCTGAGATGCGCATGCGTGCCCCTGTCTGACGGCTATCTATGCCTGCACTTGCAGCGTTAGTTTCGGCGGCGCCGTGGCCTCTGCGCTCTGCGCTGCTTTGCAAAATACGGCCAGTGAAAGCGCACCGAGAATGTTGTATCGACGAAAGCATTGAGCGGTTATAGTTCCTGAGGCGGATCGGGGACGAGAGAACAGCTGTGGATGTGAACTCAACTCAATCGCCGACATTTCAAAGTAACCCAGAAGTCCCCATTACATGAAGATACAGTTGTTAGCTTCATTTCTAGCGCTTGGAAGTATCCCCGGATGTGACCTGCATTTTCCTCAGCCTGCCGTATCCACTGATGCTTTTTTTTCTTCCACCACATTGAAGTAACCGCTGGATGTAAACTGTGCCCCCAGCAGATCGGGATACTTAAGTACAGCTGTTGCCCACTCTTGGAGGCAAAGCTGTCCGACAGGTCCTGCTGACACCATGACCGGGATGGACTGGACTGGACTCGAGAAAAAAAAAAACGCAAGTGGTGTGCACGCGCGTCACCGCAAGTGGTACTTTGACGGTGATCAGCTTGCTAGAAAGCGCATGCGCGCGCTCTTGTGCGCGTTCTAGCAAGCTGATCGCCAGCAAAGTAGCATTTTTCAGAGCCCCACTAAAGGTCTCGGTATGCGCTGGATCAGGCCGAGACCTAAAAACAGTAGCATGTGTAGGCATTTTTTATTTTTCAACAGTAGCATGTGTAAACAAACTTTTTGGAAGCTGGTGCTGCCTTTCTTTTCTTTTGCACAGCACATGTTCCTTGAAGCTGTGTTTTTGCTTTACCCCTTTCCGCTTTGCATTATGAGACCCCCTCCACCCTCTGAGCAAAAACGCAGCGTTTCACTTAAGTGGCAAGGCTCACTCATTCCTCCTCCCGCAGCATTCACTGCTCTGCCTAACCTTCTCACTCATTCCTTGACGTCTCCCAGCTCCAACACGGCCATCACAATGCTGCTGCAAGTGGGCACAAAAGGAGCCACCTCGATTCTCCAGCCCGTTACTTTGACTGCGCAGATCTTCCTTAGCTCTTTTAGCCTTTCAGAGTAACTGGACAGCTTAGAAATGTTTATTTCCCTCAAATGTAGTCTACTTCTGCAACCAGCATGTCAGCCGTGAACACAAGGTGGCCTGATTGCTTAAGTCATGATTTGTTTATCTCTGAAACTATCTAAAGAGCTAAATTTGTTCCTTGTGAAGAGCTTGTTGTCTCTGCTTACATTACACATGCTTAATTAAATCTTCCATTACCTATTAAGTGTTTGCTTTTTCAAGGATTTTGTTTTTCCAGGCAGCAAATCACTCCTCTCCTCTCCCTCATAACCTATGTCCAGGTTCTCCAGCATCACAAAGGCATACAAATAGCAATAGCGCAATGCAAATATAAGCACTCCACTGCAAATAAAAAGAAAAAATTAAAAAAAGGTCATTTTCAAAGCGAAGAGCTCTAACTTTCACGAATGCAAGACCTATTGCATTGTAGATGCTTGTAAGCAGTTTGCCAACGGGTTGCTAATTACGACCTGCCTCATGAATATTAAGGTAGGTCAATTATGGCCCACTGGGAATTACAAACAGTGTAAAGCACACTGTTGTACATAGTTGTCTGTAATTCATTAATAGCGAATTGCAAAAATTTGCTATTAGGAAATCGCAAACAGACGTCTGTGTACATCTGGCCCCAAGTGCAGAGTAGAGCCATCAAGAGGATATCAGTGCTGACAGTTTGCTATTCGCTGACAAGATAGCCACAGGGGTAATTTGCCAAGATGTTGTACTGGTAGGAAAATAGGGAATGACTCCGAAGCTGCAACAAAACAAGAACTGCTACTACATGTCTGAGAACTGGTGCCAGAGCTTGGTGGGCTCCTTAAGAGTATTTAGTTGTCAGCTCCCAAACCTACAAGAGTAGTGCTCTCTGCGTGCCCTTAATCTTGTGCCAGCCTACACCCAGAAAGTAGGGTGTTGTGACAGCAACGATCAGTAAAAGTAGGTGAGCTAAGGAAACTTCGGAAGAGGGGAAAGGTAAAGACAGTGAAAAAGGATGACAGAGAGAAGGGAAGAAATGGAAGAGGGAGAAGAGCAGTGAGAGGGAAGGAATGAGTGAGAAGGAAAAAGTGTCAAGTGGAAGAGAGAGAAAGTGAGGAGGGGAGAGAAAGACGAGTAAGAGAAGAAGACTGGAAAAGAAGTAGAATAGAAAGCAGCAGTGACAAGAGAAATGTGAGAGAGTGGATGAGAGACACAGAGGTTAGTTTCCAGGTGTGTATTAATGGGACTAGAGTGTGGAAAAACTGAAAAAAATGCAATTCAGCTTGTGCCATGAGCAGGGCTGTTCCTGCTCACAAACAAGTATAGATGACTTTAGAATACAGCCCAAACAAAAAAAGATGTGGCTTGGAAAAAACAGGAAACAACCATGAGAGCAACAGAAGGGTGGTGCCCTGTTGGGAGACACCAGATGGGTGAATGATACCTCAACAGGCGTGATGAGGCAGGCTGGGAGAGATACCAAACGGGTGAAAAAGTAGAAAGCAAGAATGGACTACAGCGGGTAGAGGCACTTCCCAGCAACAAGAAAAAGAAAAGAGTTCCCTCACGTCCGAAATGGAATAATACAACCCATCCAACCGACACACGTTCAGACTGTAATGCACCGAGGCAGAGCAAACTCAAGAATAAGTAGCAACAGAGTCAAGACCCGACAACTAAAAAAACAACAAAAGCATCCAATGATGATCAATGGTCCGACGCAAAGCGGACTATAAATATGTGTTATGTAAGGGAAACAACACATCTGTGAACAGTCAAATGTTTTTGACCATAAATAAGTTCCTTCTTATCATTAGAAAACTAGACACCTTATTAAACGACATCATCATTTGGCCATCTGACAACTTATTCACGGATTTCAAACATTTATAAATATTTATGTATCAGTTTGTGGCACTGGAAATAGTAATTTATTATTTACGTCGTAAAACAAACTTTCCAGCACTAATATTAACCGCATTTAGAACTGGGAGATGTAATAACAGTTATATCTGAAATTCTAAAGATGGCACGATATGAAGAGCAGTGTGGGATGGTTTTCTTACAATCTACTGAATTAAATATATTATTACATATATTAAATATTTGATAAGCAAGAAGTTTAAAAAAAATTCAATAGCACCCACTTATTCATAAAGTATGTAGCAACTCAATGTCGAGAAAACACAATTTAGAGAATAGTTTTATTAGTGTGTCTTTGCTGCTTTGTGTGAGACCACTGTTAATATGAAAGACAATATACCTTCACCGGCTGTATATAATGAAGCCGAAATTTAAAATGTAGACTACATTAAAGTTGAGTTGAAAGTGTTAGGTAGTAAAGAAGGTCACATCATTACGTACTAGCAGCCCGTCCCGACGTTGAAATAGAATGTGTGCAATGTGTGTTATAGGCAAGGGAAATGTATTTTAAAATCTCGCGGTAGAGAACATTTTTAGCATGAAGTGTCACAATAGTTAGGCATGTGTGTACCTCGGAGTAAGAAGTATTAGCAGATGTCTCTAGTGTGTATGTACTCCACTTCTGTAGGTAAGCGGGTGTGAAAGTGCATTCAGTTGTAAATTTCGTGTCCCCGCAGGCACGCTGAATCGCGTCATTCCCCGCTTGAGGCCCGGCTCCAGTTTTGTTTGATGTTGTGCTTGTGGTGTAAAGTCGTTGTTGCAGAGAGTTGAGTGTTGATGTTGTGCGCCTGGTGTCAGTTCGTTTATGCAGAGAGTTGAGTGTGTGACAGCTCGAAGGAGACGCTGCAGTTAGTGTCCCCGCAGGCACGGTCCTTTATGCAGAGAGTTGACTGTCTGACAGCGCGCAGGATACTGACCAGTTATTGTCCCCGCAGGCACGATCAGTCGCGTCTGCCCCCGCCTAAGCCCCGGCAATTGCCGTGCCCATTGGCCACGCCCCTTTCTCCTGCGCAATTGCCGCACCCATTGGCCTTGGCCACACCCCCGGCCCAACGCACATGTTTGTTTTCCACACGCCCCCAAGGTACGCTTTTTTTGGGGGGGGGATGTGCCGCGCGATTGTTGCTGGTTGTCGCGTCCATTGGCCACACCCCTTGCTGATGCACAATTGCAATTGCTGCGCCCATTGGCCTTCTTCACGCCCCCAGCACAACGCACACGTTTAAGGAACGCTTTTTTTTGTCGTCATGCCGCGCCCCGCCCACAAGGGACTACTTTGCTCGTAAGGCTCTTTTACCTTTCAAATGTATATGGTGGGCATTTGTATAGGCTATGTACTTCCCCTGCAACTGCCCTTTCCAATGCTGTACTGGGTGTTGTGATTGGTGCTGTGGTTCCTGAGATTACCTGCCTCAAATGTTTGGGCTCTCTCTTTATATTATTAGTATAGATATAGATGACAATTCAAAAAATGTTGAATATTAAAAGTTGCTTATTACATGCAAATGTATTTAATGGTACCATGGTACCCCTTATGCACCACTTAACACGTCCTATCTCTGAACCCTTAAAACCATTAACTGCCCTTTAAAGCTACCCTTCCCTGAACCTTCCAAAACCCATTACGACCCCTTGATGCTACCCCTCCGTGAGCCATAAGAGCCATATCCCTTTTTGCTATCATTTGAAAAACCCTTTAAACTCCTTACCACCCACTAACTCGATCCTTCCCTAAACCAGAAAACATCTCACTGCCTCTTAATGCCATCTTTTCCAGAAGCCTAAAAGACCTTTACAGGCCCGTTAAACGTTCCTGCCCTGAAACCTACAAAAATTCCTGAATTAACATCTTGACACTTCACTTGCCTGAATTCTAAAAACCCCACACTATCCCTTTAAGCTATCATCCCTGAACCCTAAAAATCCGAACAACCCTTTAATGTTACCTTCCCTGAACACCAAAAAACCTTAACTATACCTTAAGAGTTACCAGTTCCTGATCCCTACAAACCCATTACTTCCCTTTAACGCTAACCTTCCCTGAATTCTAAAACCCTTACTTGTACCGAACCCACTTCTCCACCTCACTCCAAATACTCCTCTCCACTTTTACAGGAGGATGTCCCTTTACCATGCTTCCAGTACACTTGCCTGTGCCCTATAGTCAAGATTCTAAGAACAGTGTGTGATAAGCAGGCAGAAGAATAGCAGTGGCACATTGTAACTAATTAACCAGTTCTATGTTAATCATAGACGAATCATCGACGACTTCAAATTTATTTATTAAACTGAGCGATTACTTAAAATCTTTACAGTATAAAACACAAGGAACATCAATCCCCCCCCCCCCCCCCCCTCCCCCGGCACACCCATTACCCAATAAAACCATATATACAACTTTAAGATAAAATGCTTTTTGTCCAATCAAAATTCTGTTAAAAGAAGAAAGGGTTTTGTTGTTCCTTAACTTCACTCCTTCTAAAGTCTAGGGGAAGTATGGAAGTTCAGCAAGGACGTTCTCACTGCACTGCACAGTGGATGAGTTCTTTATTGGACCCTTGTCAAACTTTGAATTAATTTCTGAGTCCAATAGTTCAGTTACTATGGTTAGGTTAGGTTAACTGTAAGCGGACATCATTTGGACACCGGATGGCGCCCCTTGCACAGTGTCGAGACCCTTAGGATCTTTGGCCTTTTGATGGAGGTCGAGTGCCATTTTGACTTGATAGGTGAACTTGCCGACCCTAGCCAAAAGACAGGTTGTAGTTTCTTAGCCAAAAGACAGGTTGTAGTTTCTCTAGCCAAAAGACAGGTTGTAGTTTCTTAGCCAAAAGACAGGTTGTAGTTTCTCTAGCCAAAAGACAGGTTGTAGTTTCTCTAGCCAAAAGACCGGTTGTAGTTTCTCTAGCCAACAGACAGGTTGTAGTTTCGAGTTACTGACCATGAACAGCAGAATGGACAGAAACACATACATAATAACTCCAAATGTCTATCAACCCCAAGGCTGTGATGATAAATTTCAGAAGGAATCCCTAAACCTTGCTTTGCAGCTGCTCACAATGTCGAACAACAGCCTTATTCTAGAAGACTTTAATCCTTAATATAAACAATATGGGATTTGAACAGCATTCAGTGGTCGACTACACAATTGATCTACAGGTCTATATCGTCGAGAAACCGAAGAATACGGACATCAACAAACAGTTAATGTCAGATCAGACGCTTGTAACTAAGTGGATAGTTAACCTAGAAACAGACAAATAAAAATCTACAAAAACGCCCACACTGAAGCCAAAAATTGTCTAGAGAGGATTTTTCTAATTTACTCCAGTATACCATGTTGAACTCCCGTTGTATGCCACATTCTACTCAACTCGTGGACCACTGCAATGGCAAAATCAGTAGGCCTTAAAATAGGAATGCATTAACCTTTAATTTGTATTTCTTTCGGATTAGGTGGCTCTTGCGCATTTACCTAGATAGGCTAGTACATCAAATGAGACATATTTCACATGTTTACAACCAATCGTATTTAAGGGTTGTGCTGAGTTTTCCTTCTTGCTCCATTAGGAAGACAGTCTTATTAGTTTCATTATTTATTACAGATGAACAGAAGACACGAATTTCGCCCCCTACTGGCGCGCAGGCCTGGGGCTTTGACTAGGCTTTGGATAACAATTGTACATGCATTTGTCAGGATAATATTTTTAAAACAATTGCATTTGCTTAGTGGGTTACAAAACAGTGGTTTCACTGCAGTTGTATTGCACTAAGTAAAATAGGAACTCTTCGTTTTTTATTGATTTTATTTTTGACAATTCACTTGTTACTATACAGTGCCTATGATGCCTCAAGAACCCAGGCACTTTTAAATTGACCATATGCCGTCTCTGTGGATAGCTTCGAAGTCTAAACATTAGTCAACATTTCAGAATGTTATGGTTAAAACATCAACATACTTTTGTAAAAAGGAGGCAGGTACATCATGCAGCTCAGCATAGGCCATCAAGCCTATTCTAGATTGAAAATATCATCAGCCATTGCATTTGTTAACATTATTTGAACAGCAGATTCAGTTCTTAGAAGACAGTGGAAGCACGGTGCAAGAGTAATGAAGGTAGTTTGTGGAAAAGACAATAAAAAAAAATATATAACCAACCCAATCAGCTGCTTATGCAGGTATTTGAGTCATGTCTGGTTTCATGTGTGGCTAGACTTATTGCAAGCATTCCTCCCATCACCTCTTGTGTGTTTAGTGTAAAGTAGCAAGAATATGACCAGACGTGGGTCCCGTGCTCATTGTGCCACGGAATTACACACGACTGATGAGTCCCAGTCAGGTGATATCTGTATTGAGTTGCTGTTTTTTTGGTTCAAGAAGTAGCTGGCCAGGCTGTTTGTGCTGGACTCTTCCTATTAGATCAGGGCTAAGACTGATTTGCACATGGCTGGGTTCAAACTGAGGTGCCATGGTGGGCCAAAGAATGATCGGTTGGAATGCTGCCCCGAGTGGTTGGCAGTGGTTAGATTTATTGCAATTATTCCTCCCATCACCTTTCAGTGAAGAGTCATTCCACGCTGTAGCCTGGAATTGAATAATAAGCGCATCCCACATAGGTACTCTTGGTTCATATCTTGTGATGGATATAAGCGAAAATATGCAGGGTCCGCGGAAAGGTCCTATATGTATGGTGTTTATTTGTCTAGAAACAGAGGCACTTTATGTGAAGTTATACGATTGGGAATTACCCTATGGTACTGGACATAGTACGTCAGTCATGTATATGGAAACAGCATGGTAAGACTTGCTTTCTGGTCTGGTGGAGAGAAAAGGAGGGCAGTGACACGACCATTGGAAAAAAATAGGTCCGGTTAGTAACACGTGAGGACTGAGCCATAGTGGGTATGGTTTGTATAGTAAGGTCTGAGGAGAGAGATATGGTACACGTTGTGGCTACAGAATATTAGTTCCCCGATCTCTAAATGTTATTAGTAGCGCACAGTATAATGAGGTCTGGTGTCTATGAGACATGTTTAATTTGTACTTTATGTTGTGTGTGTGTGTGTAATATAAGTCAAATTCAGGTCTGTTCTCTGGATGGGATTAGTGACAGGGAAGTTGAGTATGGCTGGAATGCAGGGAGAGGCCCTTTCAGAGAATATGTTGTACATCTCTGAGGAAAGCTATAGGTAGTGTCAATCTATAGGTAGTGTCAATCTATTGACGAGGGGAGGTCATGCAAACCCTGCAGCTAACTTTCAATCCAATACGGTCAGGGTGCGAAATGGTGATGCACGTTAAAAGTAGTAGCAGTCAAACATGGAAACAGAAGTTGAGTTTCTATCTAAAGAGGTCAAGGTTCATGTTGGTTACTACCTTTGAACGGCTGTCTAAAGTGAATCACCTCTTAGTACTGTGTAGCTCACAATCCTCTGTACTAGTGGGTAAATAAAGGGAGTGCAAGAAGGATAAAGTTAACATTTAGGGTCAATGGCACCTAATAGATACATAATCACATGCACTTATGTGAAACAATAACTTCTCAGAGTTCTGTGGACTTGTATTCCTATCTTAATCCCAGCAAGGTTGGTCCCTAATCTGATGCGATTATTGGCAAATCCATAGTATAATAGGGTATGCTACTGTGCAATGTATGTGTTGGTAGTATACAGTAATGGTCTCTCACGTAGGTCAGTGTAGACTGCTGTAAGAAATAGTCAGTATTAGCTGAGAGGGACAAGACCCCACCTAAACTAATAATCACAGTCATTGTCAGGGTGAAACACAAAATTCACTAAATACACCTGTGCTTAACTCTCTGGTACTTTGGCACAAATGCTGTCAGGCTTAATTTATAAACAAAGGGTGAAGTATGTATGCAGCACTAAAACAGTAATAAAGTTAAAAACCAACACATAAAAAATCCCAAATCAATTTATAACCATCAAGTAAATTTTAATAAGTAAAATGGCACCAAACCGAAACACATCCACCAAGTAGAACAAGAGATATGAACTTTTAAAGTTTGAATTAAAAATAGCACCAAAAAGCACAAAGCGTCAAACTTGATTATCTGGTCCCCCTTTTGACTGGGTCAAAATCAAAAGTTAAAACCAACCATGATAAATCGCTGGTCTGATACAAGGACCAGGTTCTCCCTGGTGGAAAGTTATCCTTCTTGCTACATTTTTATGATGAAAAAGTGTTCGTCGACGACGCGTTGGCTGAGCAAACTGCAAGTTGGATCTGAGGTGGAACAGCACAACAGTGGGCTGCTGAGGAGAGTGGTCTTGGTGCATTCGTCCATGAAGGCAGGAAAGTTCCAAGTTGGTGAAGTCTGTGCCCAGGAAGGGCTCCTCCGTGTCGGATCTGATGAAGCCCTTTACATTGAGACTTAGAAACTGTTCTGAAAATCAAATCTCCTCCAGCAGGACATACCAGCAAGCTGAGGCCGATCTGCAATTTGATGTTGATGGTTTGGTCTTAAACGTCAATCCTAGTCTTTGTAGGTTCTCCAAGCAGAAAGTTAACAAAAAGTATCTAAGTAGCAGCTTTTGCAGTGTGACCGGGAGGAGTACACTCTAGCACCAGTCAAAACCTGGTGAGGCACCACTTGGCGGTTAGAACTTACTCCAAGAGAGGCGAGCAGCAGGTTCCAGGGCATGCGCAGTAGGTGCTGGTCAGCTGGGCTATTGCTGGGAAAGGGGCTAAGGATGCTAGTTGTACTCTTGTAACTCAACAGGAGGTCAGTCGGACTCTTGGAATCACCTCTGGGGTCCTAGGTTCAAGGCAAGCATCTCCAGTCTTCCTTCAGGTTCTTCAGACAGCAGGGCAGTCCTTCTTCTGATTCTCCACAGGTGCAGGAGTGCTCTGAGGAGAGGTATGTGGGGTCCATTAATCCATCCCAGAGCCAGCATGTGGGTGGAGAGCAAGCCTTTGTCCATCCCCTAAACTAGTTATAGTCAGTTCCTCTACCCCCACTGGACTTGGTGCCAGCCTGACTAAAGAGATAAAAGGGAAGGCAGGCCTAGTTGGGAGCTTCATCTGCCAGTGACAAGGTAGGCATCCTTTGAAGCTTAGGAAGGGTATGGTCACAGTCCCTGGTTACTTGTAGTACTATATACTAGGGAATTAGAAGTAAATTAAATGTGCCAATTAGGTATATGGCAATGCTACCATATTTAAAAGGGAAAGCACAAACACTTTACCACTGGTTAGCAAGAGTAAAATGTGCAGAGTCCAATGGCCAACAAAAACCGGTTCAGAAAAAGAAGGCAAGAATGTGTGGCGACATCTTCCTTAAAGTAGGTTACTCTGAGTTTATCCAAGAATTAAGTTTTTCGCAGCCAACATGTTTCCAACACTTCTTTTTCAAGGCATCAAAATATGAGGATTATCACGAAATATCTAATGTAGAATGTGTAGCGCCATTCTCCACATCACACTATCGATATCTTCTCCCCCACTTTTCAGTATCAGGAGTTTTCCTTTCAAAAGGTAGAAAACGGCTAGCAGCAAAGTGTTCTATTACAAACCTGACACCAAACATTGGAGGGGGATATGTGTTGGTTGTGTTGGAGTTTGAAGAATTTCGGTAAAATGAAATAAAATAAACCTTAATTAAGTAACTTAAGTAAAGTGTCCATGACTTATAAATACTGATATTCTTGGATAAACTCAGAGTAACCTCCTATAAGGGAGATGTGACTAGATACCGCAACAATGGGATATGGTGCTGGGGGTTTAAGACACCGGGCTCTTTGTCTTCTTACCCCAGTTTCTAGTAACATTAAAAATGAAGTGTGACCCTGGTAAAAATTTCCAACAGTTGACTAATATATTTTAGTTGAGTTTGGTGATGCCAAAATTGATGGCACCATTCAATCACATTTAGCTCTGTCATCTGAACAGTATATTGCCTGTAAAGATTCATCCTGAAGTCACAATGGGTGGAGTCTATGTATGTGTATTTATAGTGGTGGTAGTTCAATTCCAATAGTGGTATTCATTTCCAAAATCTGGTGAGTAAAAAGCAACATATCAATGGGTCACACACTTTCTTTATGGTGTCACTTGTAAGCCTACCGTTATAAAATTCAGAAATCAAAGTTTATTAAAAGATAGTCTGAGCAGGGGAATGCATTTACAAATTACCCTACTGGTCACGCTATTTAATATATTTGCCTGTTCAGTAGATGTGAGTGGTTTGATACAACATGGTAGTGGTTACGAACACCAAGTTTGAGGGCGGGGAGACTAGAGTAAAAGTTTGGGAAGAAAACCCCTGCAAGTTTAGTCACATTGCATTCAAAATGGGAAATTGCAGAGTGGAATAGATATGTGTTTTGTGGACTTTAAGTATTTAGAAAAATTGTTCAGTTGTATATGGCTCTGTTAGATATCTTGGGTTTCCTCCGTTATTAACAATCAATACTGCATTTCTTCTCTTTTTTACACTCAGATGATTCATGTGGATTCTTAGAATTCGCAGGATAAGTTTACAGTCACCTCCTTTACTACTTTCTTGAATTTGTTCGATACCAATTGACTTGAATGAATTTTTTTTGTGTTCATGGTTTCTCTGAAAATGCTCAACCAGTGGATGTTTCTATAATGCTCCTGTATATGTGTTGTGAGCTGTCTGATCGTACTGCCCACATATGAATTTTTGCAGGTACATCAGATTATGTATGCTATGTACGTGCTGTTGCAGTTGATCCAATTTGTGATTTTTAGTTTTTAGCCGTTGGTAAAGGTGAGTTCCTTTACTTTATTTTGTCCCAGTTTGCATATAGAACAACAATAGCACATATTGAGGCCTTTTGGTTTATCCAAAAAGATTTGTTTGTTTTCTTTGTTTTTTAACGAAAGATCTACATAGTCTTCGTTTCAGGTTGGAGGTTAGTCGGAAGATTATTTCAGGATATTGATGAATTCCATTTTGCATAACTGGGCTACTATGAACTAGTGATTAGTGTTTTTGTAAAGATCTTCCTAACCATTTAATCTGCGTTATTGAGGGTTGTAAGGCACCTGATTGGGTACTAGATAGAAAAGGTGTTATGATATTTAGTTTCTTGGAGTATTGTGGTTCGGTCTGTAGGAAGGTTGAAATCTCTGGCATAGATATCCCCACTTCGTGCCTGGCATCAGTGTGTTTTGTCTGTAGTTCACTGGGATCCTGCTAACCAGGACCCCAGTGGCAATGTTCTCTCATCCAAATTCTACGGTAAGTACTTTGTACACCCCACAATTGGCATACTGGGGTACCGTTGTAAGTCTCTAGTATATGGTACTGAAATACTCAGGGCATTGGTACACAAGGGGTCTCCCATGGGCTGCATCATGTATTATGCCACTCATGGGAGCCCATGGTCACTGTACTTTTACGCTGTAATTCGCCCCTAAGGCAGGTCCTTTAGTAT
The DNA here is from genome assembly GCF_964263255.1 of Lissotriton vulgaris. Lineage (NCBI taxonomy): Eukaryota > Metazoa > Chordata > Amphibia > Caudata > Salamandridae > Lissotriton > Lissotriton vulgaris. Next base: position 1,040,874,027 of record NC_141697.1, read on the forward strand.
AAGGTAAGGGTGCATGGTTCTAAGTGTATGGGTACCCCTGCACAAGCGGAGGTACCCCTACAAACTCTGGGCTTTGTGTGGGACAGCCATTAAAGGTATTTAGTGGTCACTGGCAAGTCGAGATGTCCAACTACATAATGCCTGCCTTGAACCTGGTCATGGATTGGTATCCAACATGTTGGAATCATGCAACTACACCAATTCCAGTGCTAGATGAATGATGCCATGGACTGGGGTGCTCCTTAGAGGATCCCCTAATACCTACCTGTGCAGCCTTACAGGGTCTGCCTGGCGGCCAGGGCAACTGCTGATCCTAGACAGTGTTCTTCCCCCCTGCTAATGAGCTTAACTCAGGGCAGGGGAAGATGAACAAAGTATTTGCTGAGAAGGAGAGGTGTGACCACTTCTCCTTTAGAATTAGGTTGGGTGAGGGCATTTCCGAGCACCACCAGACTGCATTGAAGGATACATTTGGTACCCAACTTGCATGAAGCATGTTTGCCCAGTTCAGGAGCCCTTGGCTCCCACTCTGATGCAAAACTACACAAAGGACAGGGGAATGTCCAACTCCCCTGTCCAGGTCCTCCCTAGGGGGTGCCCAAAGCTCCTCCAGTTGGCCCCTTGATTCTGCCATGTTGACTCTTGGCCCTTGGGATCATCTGTCTGGCTAGGCCAGCTAAGTAGGGCCTCTGATGCCCTCTGATAGGTGGGTCACCTCAGAGGAGGTCCTTTCTCTTTTTAGTGTAACTTAAGGGCTCCCCTGAGGGTGGGTCCCTAGATTCGTCCCAACAACCACTTCAAGATCAAACTGCCTTTAGTCTGAAGACTGTCCAAAGACTCTTCTGCTGCTGGACACTGGAGCTCTGTTGTTCTTCATGCCTGGACCAAAGACAAGACTGCTTCCATTGGGAACATTCCAGCTGCACCTTTGTCCCTGTGCTTCTTCAAGGGGTGCAACTCTGCGGGCTTGGACAGGGAGGCCAAGATGGCAGTTGAGTTTTGCTAAGGCTCCCATCACCCGACACCCATCTACCCGCATCATGTCTGACAGCACCTGATACGGCACAGCTGGGTAGACTCCGGGCATAGGGGTTCTCCACCCGATGCCCTGGGGATGCTGGTGCAGTGATTGTGAGCACGTAGCGGAGATCACCTCGCGGCGACCTGGGCTCAAGATGGCGGCCACTGTGGAAGGATCGAGGCCTTACCATCAGTGAGTCGGGATCAGGCTAAGGGAGTACACCCCCTGGACACTGTGCTTCACAGCCTGCTGGAGACATTGGCCCTGTTGCCATACAGGTCCGGGGGTGGGGGAGGGGGGTGAGTGGAGCGGTGAGAGGGGCATCTACATGTGCCCAATTTGCCTGCGGAATTGTGGGATCAAAGACCTGTGGGCAAACCCCTCTGGGGTCCTCCCTGCTGTGACTAGTATCAGTAGTATGACGGTGCCCCTTTGCAGCACCCAGGACCCAGGGTGTGGGCCCACCCACTTTGACTTGTGGGGCTGTAATGGTGGGCCTATCGTGGCTTAGCTCCGATGGTGGCCCCCTTGGCAGGAGAGCTACAGAGGAGACACGGCTACAACGGAGCCACACCAGTTAATTGGTACCAAGTAGAGAATAACGCCCTGCCAGTCTTGACCTGGAGGCTGCGGCGGGGAGTCTGAGCCAGTGGGCTGCCTAAATGCCTGGATGCTACGGGGAGACACCTGGGGCCGCAGTGAGGCCCGGTGTGGGGCCCCGGTGATGCCCTTGGGAGCCGTAGGGAGCGAGGAAGCCTACCCGATCCGGGACCACAGTGGCGATTCCATTTAGGCCTGCATTCACCTCGCCCCCCGGATGTGGTGATTTCGCGGGTGCCTGGGGTTACAGGCCGTGTGAGTCGGACCAATGCTGTGCGGCCCCTGATTGTCCCGAGGAGTGGACTTTAATGCTGGGATAGGGGCGCCCTTATTGCTTAGTGCTGAAAGGCAGTGTGGTGCGCCGACAGATGAGGGTCTGCCTCTGCATATGGTGTGCAGCTCATCCCATTACACAATGGTGCTTGTGCCTCACAGACTCACATGCCTTAGCTCTGTCCTTCTGCCCCTAGAGGATCCACTTGGCTGGTGGGCCCCATGTAGGGGGGTCCCCCCGTTGGCTGTGCCGGAGGCCCCGGGTTGGGACCGGACCCTTTTCCTCTGAATGGACTGTTGGGCTCCTGGCCCGGGAGGATGGGTCATGGGAAGATTTCTCCGCTGACCCCGGTCTTGGCCAAGAGGAACCAATATACAGTCCCACTGATGGATCCCCTGGGGTGGCAAATGGCACGACGGCCCGGGCTGCCACACGGGCACAGCAGGGGGCATCGGACATGGAGGTGATTCTTAAGGCCATACAAGAGTCCAGGGACGCGATAGTATCCAAGGTTGACGGCCTTCGCATGGATCTCGCCCTGCTACACCAGGATCTATGCAATGTGGTGGACGACTGAGGTTGACACACGAGTGTCCAACGCAGAGGATGAGATCACCTCCCTTGAGAGCCAAATGTCTAAAATTGTCCGCCTCAGTGTCAATGCTGCATCTTCTTAATTCTAAGGATCGGGATGCGATTTTGAAGGAGGCCCACTCCCAGCCAGATTTGCAGTTCTCCAACTCTAAACTGCTTATTTTCCCCGACTGCACCAAGGTGGTGCAGCAATCAACACTAATTTGCTGTGCTGAAACAAAAGCTCCATGCACTCAATCTGCGGTACATGCTTCTCATCCTGGCCTGCCTCAAAGTTATTTTTCAATCCAGTACTCTCTTCTTTGACACTCTGGATCCGGCCTGGGAATGGGCAACGGAACGGCAGCTGTTGTAGTGGCCATCCCATGAACGGATCTGCTCCAATGACCCACAGGGGTGCTCTCAGATGCAGCCCGCTGGTGGTGGAGGGGGAGCAGCTCCCGCTTTCGGATGTCCCATGTTGAGCCGGGGACCTTGGCTCGGCTCCGGGAGAATATCTTGCCTCCACCCTCATCAACAGTGAATGAAGACCTGTCCAATACTCCTATGATTTTCCACTCTGTTGGGCAGACCTGGGAACTTCTCAGGTTTCTACATCGCCCCGACTCCTCCGCCATTACAGTACTTCACCCCAGCTCTCTCTGGTTATAAGATGGTGACTGCGGTGGCCGGTTACGCCTCTCCCTTACTGGACTGGCAGTATATGGGGTCCATCAGTGGCCCTCAGCGCTCATTCTGTTGTGTACCCTCTAAGAATTGTACTTATCAATGTTGTTGCGTGTTGTCAACACTATATCCTTCTACATGGCCACCTAATCGCCACAGACGTTAGCCCCCCTCCCACCCCGAGTTAGCTTAATGTGGGTAGTTGTTTTGGGCAACAGATGCTTCCTGGGGCGAAGGGGGGGGGCAGGGTTTCAACTGGGACCTTTGGCCTGGTTCAATGTTTTCAATGTGTTTTTTCTTTTGCAGGTTAACGTCAGGCAAAACCACTACTATTTTCAAACCTGTATGGCTTCACACTGCATGCCCCCGGGTTGGCCCATTAGCTCTTGCTCTCTGGCAGGAACTGTAGGAAGCTGGCTCTGTATATACTATACCAAAGTAAGGTATAGTGTGCACAGAGTCCAGGGGATTCCCAGAGGTATAGCAGAGACTAAATTAGATAATCACTATTAGCGCTCTTGGTGGTAGTGTGGTCGAGCAGTTAGGCTTATCAGGAGGGTGTGTTAAGTATTTATTGCATTCACTCAATCAAGGACTGATTACACACACTCAGAGACAGAGTCTAGACCAATTAGGTATGTATAAAAAAGGAATACTTATGTTTTATTTCTAGAGTCATGCACAACGTGGCACAGGTAGGTAAGATAAACTTTCAAATGCAAAACTTTACAAGGAAATGCAATGGTGAATTGAATTGGCTTCGTTACAGGTTTGCATTGGCTCTTAAAACAGTTTAGAATTGATAGAAATTAGATTTGATTAGTTTTGGATTACTTTTCAGTTAGAGTATTTGAGGAGATATGCTGAGATATCACACACTGGAGCTCGCAACTTACAGGTAAGTACGACAATTCTTAGGTTAAAGTACAGTTAGTTTTCTTTCATACAAAAACAGTTCAAAACGTAGAACATTCTTCGGAACAAAATCACAACATTGGTTCCTATTGGAAAAAGAAGGTTAATGGTTTACAGGTAAGTAAATTGCCTGCAAGTCGGGCTTTTGGGGTTGGGTCCAAGGTTCCCAAAGGTCCAGTTAAGCACTCAAATTGCACCACCAGCGGCACTTGGGCGGCCGGGTGCAGAGTGCAGGGGCCCAATGTTAGCCAAGGGGTGTAAGGGGGACTTCGGTCCAGGACTGCTTACGAGCAGGCCATTCGGCTGTGGGAGCAAAGCGCCTGGGGGTTAGGATCAGTGCTGAACCACCAGCGGTATGGAGGTGGCCGGGTGCAGAGTGCCAAGGACAAGTCGGGAGCCCTGTGGATTTCAATGGAGATCGGTTTGGAAAAGATGCTGCAAGCTCAGTCAGGGAGCTTTCCAGAAGGGGACCACTGGCTGGAGAGGTAAGTTGGGGTCTTGGGAGATGCCTGCACACCGTTGGCTGGGTCACCAAAGGCCATGGGGAGTTGGGTGCTGGGGTGTCTATTGGCAGCGAACCTTCTTACCAGCTCCGGTCGCGGTCAGGGGGACCCTTCAGGTTGAGGCTGCAGGTGTCAGCTTGTAGCTCGAGGTAGGTCGGGGCTCACCAGACCCCAGGTCGGGATCACTGGGGAGCCCTCCTCTTGGTGTTGGGCAACTCAACTCGGTGCAGAACCACGGAGCCACCTAGCTCCAGGTTCTGCATTTGAAGTCTTTCTTGAGAAAATCCGGTGCTAACAGGAGACAGAGTCTTTAAGGTGAGTGCAGGGCAGGTCCTCCAGGTGCTGGGAGGTTGCTGGCTGCTGGACACGAGGCTGTTTCCACTGTAGGCAGTTCAGAGTGGGGACAGGCCGGTAGGGCTGGGACGAAAGCAGTTGGTGTCCTCTTCTTCCTGGGTCAGCACAGCTCCTTGGTCTTTCTTCTTTCTTCCTCGAATCTGACGAGGCAAGGATCAGAGTCTAAATTTAGGGACATTAAAGGGGTGTGCAGGTCAGGACCAATAGGTCCCTTCCTTGGGGGGGTACACCCCCTATTATGCTACCCTCCAGTGGGGGGGGGGGGGCGGCAAGAGCCTCTCTTTAATTGGCTGGGTCCCCTCATCTTCAAGATGGAGGGGACAGAGATGTGTGCTTCACCTCGCCTTCCCCACTTGAGGGGTGGGGTTGGCAAAGGTATGGTCACCTCTCCTCCTAGCATGGTTTCCCCGCTGATTCTCCCACCCAAAGTGGGGTTCAGACCCAGTGGGAGCCAGTTGCTGTGGGCAGCAAAAGGCAGGGACAGCTTACAAAGGCGGAAGACCTTGGAAGCTTCCCCTTTGCGGACTCAGCCCATCTTGGGTGAGGAGGCATGACACCTCTTCCCAGGATGGGCTTTGTTTCTGGACCCAGAGAGCAGAGGCTCTCTACTCAGGGATCCAGAAACCTGTCTGGTGGTGGTAAATGGCGGGCAGCCATTTAGGAACAACATCAGGGCTGGTCGTTTTTCAGGGGGCATCTCTAAGATGCCCTCGGAGTGCATTTTACATTAAATACCACACTAGCAACAGTGTGGATTTAATGTGCTGAGAAGTTTGCTACCAAACTTCCCAGGTTTCACTAAAGCCATTATGGGATTGAGGAGTTCGCAATGACCAACATAATCTTTATGACTTTACTGCTCTTACAATGTTTAAGCATAGACTTAGACTCTTTAGGGGTACAGTGATCATGCAACTGTACCTTCACCTGGGGGCTTGTGCACCCTGCTAGAGGGGTGACTTACCTAGGGCTCAAGCCAGACTCCAGGAAGTTGGTTGCACGCATGGCACAAAGGGATGTGTGCCATTTCAAATCTTCACTATTCTCAGCACCAAAACCGCTACCGCCCATACCGAGCGCCTCAGCCCGGGAACTAGATCAAGACCTACAACTTGAGGAGGTGCATTGCGCAGTGACAGTGCTGCAATCCGGGGAAACACGACTGGCCCGACAGGTATCCCACTGAATATTATAAGCGCTTCTGGGACATTCTATGCCTCATCTTTTGAATCTCTATACAGCTGTAGTGCACGAGGGACCTTTCCACCCTATTTAGACTGTGCCACTATTGTAGTCCTACCCCAGGAGGGTCTTCCTCTAGAACAATGTTCGACCAACCGTCCAATCTCCCTTATTACCACCAATATTAAGATGTTTGCGAAAGTCCCAATGACGCGGCTGGCACAGGCCTTACCACACCTGATTCATCCAGATCAATGCGGATTCATGCTGGGTCGCATCGCGCGTCACTGTGTCAGGATGGCCCATGCTGTGTTTTCTCAGTCGCAAGATCTCGAGGGCTCACTGGCTCCCCTGTTAATTGACTTTACTAAGGCCTTTCACACTGTATCCTGGGATTTTTTCAGGACGTGCTGGATTGGGGGGAGGTGTTCCGTCGCATGGTGCGTCTTCTCTACAACACTCCAACCGCTTGGGTCCGGGTAAACGGGGTCCTTTCTTCCCAATTCCCCATTGAACACGGCACACGCCAAGGATGTCCGCCTTCCCCACTGATATTCGCCCTGGTGATAGCACCCCTGGCACAACTTATCCACTGCGATGCGCAGATCAACATTCCACATGCTTGAGCACGACCTGGGCCACTGGGTGGCTCTGCCACTGAATCCAATCGGGAGTACCCTCCTCTTTAGGATGGCGTATCTACCGCGCTACTTATATATCCTAGGTAACTACCCCTAGCAAATGGTTTCACTCCCTAAATGCCAAGATCGCCCACTTTGTGTGGGCGAGTGGTAGGTATTGGGTGGCCTTCCAGACAGTCAGCAACTCACCCTTTGATGGTGGACTAAGTTTATGGACATATATCTTTATTACTTTGCAGCCCTCTTGGTACGATAAATGAATGGTTCACTGGTGGGTGGGATGACCTGGCATATCGCATGGAGATTCATTCGCTGAGCTTGGATAGTCTGCTCGATCTCCTGTATGGGACGTGTCTGCCCGCTAGACAGCCCTTTTCTACGAGTGTCCCTTAACAGCTGGAAGGCTGCTCTTCGGCTCATCGGCTGGAACCGTCGACTCACTGAAATTACCACTTTGTGGTGAGGAACATGGCTGTGTTAGCTCTCAACTCTGGAGGGCTTCGCCCCTTGGGAAAATTGGGATCTCCTACCAGGTGATATCTATAGAGGGGTCCACCATGAGTCGTTTCAGGATCTGAAGTCCCAGTACTCCCTCTCTAACTACGCCACGCCCTGCAGGCTCATGTTCTCGCAGTTGCGTCACTACCCGAATACAGTTTGCTTGAGTTGAAGATTTTCTTTGGGCGTCTCGGTAAGGGGGCCATCTCAAATATCTACAGTGCGCAGGTCATAAGTGCCCCTAATGGCACTGAACATGCTAAACAGAGATGGGAGGCTTGGTTGGGAGAACTGGATGATGATGAATGGAGGGAGGCTTGTATTGTATTTCAGCACGTCTGGGTATGATTAAATTAAATTATCTATATGCAACATAACTCACCCCCAGCTGTTACAGCACTCATCTCCCAAAGACCCTGCTGCATGCCCGAGATGTGCGCTTCCGGCAGCAGATTTCTTCTATATGGCATGGGACTGTCCAGTGTTGAGGCCCTATTGGAAAGGAGTAGGTCGAGAGCTTTCTTATGTGCCGCTACATAGAACTCATCCCCGCTGTAATATTCTGTTGGGGTTGGTGGAGGACTTTAGAAGCCCCCGGGCGGAGCAGGCCTTTTCAGGGGTGGCCTGTTTGGTTGCCAAGAGAGATGTTGCTCATGCCTGGAAGCAGCAGGCGCCACTGACCATCATGTGCTGGCGTAAGAGGGTGGACTGGTGTGCACATCAGGAAAAGCCGTTTTATGTGGCTCGGGCTGTTCTCGGAAGCACAATCGAATAAGGGTGAAATGGTGTAATCATTATGGAGGGTCATTGTGATTCCATGCGGTGTTGCTATACTAAGGTCAGCTCCTGTAATTGCACTGCTTGTACGCAGCTCTTGTTTTGTGATACTATGTGTCTTGCCACAAAAATTTCAATAACGTTGGTTATCAAAAAAGAATTCTGCAACTCCGTGGCTATGCATCCTCCGAGTCAGCAAGGACTCAGCCTGCATTCAAGCCAGAAGGAATCTCCCTAGGAGTGAAACAGTCACTTCCCTGCATCCACAGGCACCTCTACAACGACAATCGGTTTGCTGATCCTGTTGTTCCACGGACATAGCCCAGCTATGCAATACAGGTAGTGGTTTGATGGCTCTCCAGAGGCCTGACCAGTCTCCCCTGAAACTTGGGTGACTGTAATTCCTTTCCAGCTGACGTGAACAACCTCCCTGTGCAACGCGTCTATTTGCTGTTACCAGGCTTTGTCTCCATTGAATGTGAAGATGTTATGGGTGAGACAAAGAATAACATGTCAATGGTCATCTCATTGCTTTCTAAGAAATGTGCTGATCTAGTTGAAAGGGTTTTTCAACTTATCTGATGTTGTCTTGATGTTTGATTGATGTGTACAGGCTAACCACATCAATGATTGCCAGGATGCATTCTTCTTGCCAGTCTAGATTCTCCTGTTTATGCAGTACATCTGTGGTGTCCATTATGTAAGACAGTACATTTTTCAGGAAGTATTGGAGCTGACAATCTATATATTCACCAAGTTGGGAGCAAAAGGAGTTAATGTCAGGTACCCCACAAGGCTTACCTGCTGCTTGCGGAGTATTCTCGCGGAGACGACAGGAGCTCTTGCCCCCGTACCCACCTTACCCCTGCTATGGAACGTACATCAACCGGGATGAAGTTGGGACCGGGGATGATAGCCAGAGATGGCGGGGATGGCGCTAGGAAGACCAGAAGAGGACCACCCTTGGGATGAAGAAGGACCGTCGGCTCTAGCTGTAGGGAAGACAGAAGGACCCAGTAAGTTCTGGCTCAGGTGTAACCCTATCTAGGCTCTACCTCCTGCGCGCATGCGGACCAGCTCTTACCTCGGGTAGGGTAGGATGCTTTGTGGAGACGATTTATGACTCCACAGGGACAGTAGCCTCAGCTCGGTGAGGCTCTCAGGAAACTAGGCGAGCAACAGAAACAAGCACTCCTGCGCAAAGTACTAAAGAAATTCACAAGCGCTCCTGCGCAATGTACAAAATGAAAAGGAAACCAAAGCGCTCCTGCGCAAAGTACCAATGTAAAGGAAACCAAAGCGCTCCAGCGCAAAGTACCAATGAAAAGACAAGCGCTCCTGCGCAAAGTACCAAAGAAATACACAAGCGCTCCTGCGCGGGTAGTACATATCCCAACCAAATACTTCAAGGGAAATGAAAACACAAGCGCTCCAGCGCGGCGAATACAGGCAGCCTGTCAGCACTCCAGCGCGGTGTCACCAGCAGCGTGAGCATTTCCAGCGCAGCCTCAGGAACTCACCAGAACAGAGGTCCCGCGCTGAAACCAGGATACGGGCGAAAACACGGGAGCAGGAAAGGCATCCGTGAGACGGTGTTAATCAGAAGCGCTGAGCCAGGGGAACCGCCGTGGTTTATGCGGGTTCCCCCGGAAGCGCTGAGGCGAGCTGGTAGCTTCCGGACCAACAACTGGACCGCAACTCAACACGCCCGTGTGGAGGTGAGGGAGCCTGATCACACATGCGCGAAGGAATGGAAACGCGCTGCGGAACGGACCCCAGGGAACCATGACAGTTAATCCCTGCTATTATCATTTTCCCATTTGGTGAAAATACAGATTTGTGTACTTTATGAAGTACGTATTGTGTAGCCATCACTAGGTGATGGATGAATGAACATTGCTTTTCTTCCCATAATAAGAGACGCCTGTGGTGCCAGGTTATTCGGTATCTCCTTTTATATCATGCTTCTAGGTATTGCCCAGTAGCCTTTCATAGCATGTAGTGTCTGATATTTGGTGATGTATTTCCACTATATAGTCTTGTACATGGAGGATGACTACGTTTCTATTCTTGTCCATTTCTTTTATGACATTCAGGATTGTTCTTGAGTTGGTTTTATAACATTGATATGGCTGTGACTGATATTGGATGGCAGATATTTTTTCTTCTTACAGTGTTTACCATATTTTCGTTTCAAATGTATAGTGATAGCACTATGGAACAGGTCAATTCAACTGCCCAGTGGAAGTGTGGGTGTTAGGATGGTTTTAGCTTGGCATTTGCTGATTCCTATATATGAGGTGTTGATTCCAAGTTCCGCTACAGTGGTTTCTATACTGGTAGTGTTATCAGCTGTTATCTTTATGGGTGTTGCAAGTGTATCCAATCCAATTGGTTGTCATGGTCTAGTTACAGTCAAATTGGTTTGTCTTTAAAGTAGGCATGGAGTTTCAGTTTCTGTGTCAATCTTAAGAAGTCAATTTTAGTCTTTACTAATTCTCAATCCACTGTTGGGCCGAAAGATAGGCCTTTGTACAGTATATTCACTTGCAACTCTGTAATCCTAACTAAGACTAAGTTACTGACTAGTTGGTGGTGTAGTCTCCTTCATCCTCCCCACCAACCTTGTGCCCTAGTCTATACTTCCTTGGGGGGGGGGGTCTGCTGAGCATGGCCTTCAGCCTCACAGGCGTCCTGCAGAAGTAGCCATTAACCAGCACCAAATCTATTGGCAAATGTAGACTTTTTTGCTCCTCCCATTACTACACCCTCATTTGATGGACTTGCATGAAATGTAATACATTAAGAGTACACTAAGCATGATATGGTTCTGTCAAATATCATGCTGATCTGCAATAAAGCACCAAAGGAAATAGCAAATCAAAGATTTATTTTACTCTTCCATTTGAATTCTGCCTTGCTAGATCAGCATAGCACTCGAAACAATAACAGAAAACTAAACATGCTAATGGTTGCAAAACTGCATGTGGATTTGCGAAATTGTATCAGAGGAATTAACAGAAGAAAACTTTTTTTTACCCCGCCCCACTTTTAACGTGTCCCACGAGGAATAAGCTGAACAAGGTAAACGTGTTCCAAATGTTGTGCACATTTGGCAAACTACAGTAAACAATATATAGATTCAGATATATATCATCACATAAATGTGGTCACCACTTTGTAGTTATAGTTAGGTCAGAGTTTCCTTTTTTTTTTTTTGAATATCTTTATTATTCAACAAGTCAGCGTATAACATAAACAATCTCAATAATTCAATGATTCAATCCAATAATAATAAGCAGGAATACATATATTAATACAAAGATAATATTAATATAAAGTAAAAAAAAGACAAAAAGAGCACACAAATAATATAAAAACGAAAATAGAACCAGAGACATTACATGCGTACACAGTTGTGCTAAATTCCTAATCAAAAACCTTCCGACATGAGTCCCCACACAGAATTAAGTTTGTTCTGGTCATATAAACCCCTAGAATTTGCCAATATGTGTTCCATTGAATATATCTCCTTCACCAGCGTCCACCAATCACTGAAGCTAGGAGAATATACACTAATCCAAACTCTAGTGATGACCAATCTGGCCACCACACACAAGATCAATAATAGCCTATTTTGTTGATGGCCAAACATACGAGGTCCTAACATAATATCCCTTGCGTTTGGATAAAAGTCGATCCCTAATTTCTGAGAGCAAACTTGACCAATCTGTTTCCCAAAATCTTTTAGTTTAGGACACTCCAAAAACATACGTATCAAACTTGCAGCATGGAGATCGCATTTAGGACATTTCGTACGTGTGCTAGATGACCCTTCATGGACCAATTTGGTTATTTTCTCTGGTGTATAGTACAAGTTACAAATGGTACGAAACTGCTGCATTTGTAGATTAGTGGCATGTACAGACTTCTTTACTATATGTAAACTTTGCTCTATGTCTTTTTCCGAGACCTCCTCACCAAGTATCGTGCTCCATTTATGAGTTAATTTATTGCAGTTCCCCTTTCTATTGCTAGTAAGAATCTTGTACATACAACTGATCTTACATTTAGCACTGTCTCGATATAATAGGTCCTAAACATCCGACTCCGCAATATTAGTCAATTTTAAATGCGTTACCAGGAAGCTCTTAATTTGCAAATATTTAAAAAACATATGACCTGGTAAGTTAAACAACATTTGCAGTTTCTCAAATGAAACAAACCCGTCATGATCAAATAAATCCCCTAGTGACTGAATCCCAAACTCCGCCCTCTGTCGTGATAAATTATCATGAAAAATCTTCGGGAGCATTGGATTCCCCCACAGCGGGAATTTATCGTGGTAGTAGGATTGGTCACAGCTATTAAAGATAGTTTTCCATATGAAAATAGTATCCCGCACAGTCTTGAATTTTACCCGCTTGAAGTACTTAGGATCGGTGGTTTTGTAAATATACATCTTGCTAATTTCTGACAATAACATTTGGGTTAAAGAAGGTGGAACGAGAAGAAATTAATAAACTCTGAAAACGAGCTGTGAAAGAAGACCAAAAGTACATTTTAAAATCTGGGAAGTCTATGCCCTCTTGTTCAAAAGGACACTTCAATAGAGCCATAGCTCTACGTGCCGTCCTATAACCCTATAGAAAGCTGCTAAAGAGACCATCCAACCTTTTGAAAAAGCTATTGGGAACACGTAAAGGAATAGATCTGAAGAGATATGAAAATCTTGGCAATATCTTCATTTTAATTATGTTGGCACGGCCAATAATACCGATCGGAAGTTTATGCCATTTTGTTTTAACTGGATAGCTGTTTCCTTAATCAATAGCTCATAGTTTAATGGTATTATTTGGCTAACCTGCAATGTTATTCTGACCCCCACATAGACAGCTACAGTGCATACCCCGCTTAGGCTATCCCCAGTGTTCAAATTTGCCACCACCCGTGCCTTATGTGGATTTAACTTATAACCGGCTACCTTTCCGTATCTATCTGCTTCTTTTTCTATTTCTAGCATTGCACTCGCTGGTTCGGATGAGAATATAGCTAATTCATCTGCATAGGCCGTTACCTTTAATGTGTTTGTACCTTGCTTTAATGGAATGATTTGAGGGTTAGCTTGTAACGAAGAAATAAAAGGTTCGATATGAAGCTCAAATAAAAGAGGAGAAAGTAGACAGCCTTGCCGAGTGCCCCGAAATATAGAGAATATTTCCGATTGTGTACCTAAATAGATTAGTTTAGTTCGAGGGTTACAATATAAAGCTTGAACCCATTGTTTAAATCTCCCCCTGAACCCGCTCTCTCCAACACTACCCATAAGAACTTCCAATCCACCCGATCAAAAGCCTTTTGTGCATCTAAAAGCAACATACCCAGATGGATCCCTCTTTTTTCAGCAAGATCGAAAGCGGAAACAGCAGTATTTATATGAGAAGTAGTCTCTCTGCCTTGAATAAAACCATGTTGATGGACTGATACAAGTTCAGTCATTGCTGGTGCTAATCGAGTAGCTAAGATTTTGGAAAAGATTTTGGCATCTGAATTAATAAGTGAAATAGGCCTATAAGAGCCACACTCAAAGGGAGACTTGTCTTTCTTTAAAAAGAAGACTATTCGTGTCAAGTTCCAAGATTCTGGTACTACTCCATTTTGACCAATATATTGTATTAGATCCCTGAAAGGTTTAGTTAAATGTACCTTGAAAACTTTATAGAATTCCAAAGGGATCGTGTCCTCCCAGTAGCTTTTCCCGAGGGGAGAGCAGATATTGCCAATATAATTTCCTCGCAACGAATATCATTACCCATAATAGCTATATCTTCTTATTTTAATTTTGGCGAGTGTGTATTGAGAAAATACTGCTGTATATCTTGGTCGTTAGCAGTAGTCTCATAAGTATACAATTTCTTGTAACATGCAACAAATTGTTCTAAAATGCCCTTTGGTTCCGTGTATAAAGTCCCGTTTACTGATTTAATTGCCTTAATATAAGCTTTAGCCTGATCATCAGCTACCTTATGAGCGAGGACCCTTCTCATATACTCCCCAAACTCATATTGTGTAGCCCGGTATTTGTTAAATCTATTGACCATACTTTCCCTAAGTACCTTTTTAGCAGATATCCTTTGATCTATTAATTTTTGTAGCAGCGGTGAAGCAGACCGAACTGCATTTATATGGGCCTCTTCAGCCTGTATCATGAGAAGAATATCTTGTTGTTTTTGATCTTGCTTTTTTTTATTTTGTTGCAATATGAATTGTAATGTCAAACCACGAATCACCGCTTTCCATGTATCCCATATTACTATTGGAGTAGAAGAATCCTTATTCTCCTGAAAAAAAAGTTTAAGCTGCCTGTTAATAGTTTCCACATAAAGCTCGTCAGTAGGTAAATATTTTGGAAAGGTGAAAGTTTTAAGATTCCTGTCTGCAGGTGCGGCTTGAAAATTTAACATAAGGGGATTATGGTCGGAAGTTATGCGTGGGCATACCGTCATCTCAGCTGTATTAGCAATAGCGTTAGAAACCCACGCCATATCGATTCTTGAATAGGACTGATGAGGAGATGAAAAATAAGTAAAACCTGCAGAATTAGGATGTAGATATCTCCATAAATCAGTCACCAAATGTAATCTCCCCATTTCTATTATAGCTGATCTTGACTTTTTCATTCTGCGACCAGATGTCTGTCTACTGGCATCTATGTTACAATCAATAATACAATTAAAGTCCCCCCATGATCATTTTTTCGCCTTCCCAATTTAAAAGTTCCATATTTAGTGAATCGAAAAACAGTGGTTCGTCTAGGTTAGGGCCATATACAGCACCAATAACATACTTTTTAGCTTGTATTTCTACCTGAGCCAATGTCCACCTTCCAGCTCGGTCCGTTAAAGTTTTTAAGGGGACACAGCGAAATCCCTTTTGATTTAAAATAGCCACCCCCCTGATAGAACAAGATTGTGAAGTGCATATAATTGTGTCATAGCCCAGTTGGCCTAATAACTTCCGATCCTTATAAGCAAGATGTGTTTCAGTTAGTATTACCAGATGCGGGTTATATGTTTTCAATTCCTCACGCACTGTCTCTTAAGTTTACTATTTAAGCCAGAAACGTTCCAAATAATACATTTAATTTTACTCATCATAAAAATATTTTTTTACCTGTTTAATATAACCTCGCATTCTATCATATTTGTTTCTTTCCAGCTTTATTATAGTTATCTTATCTTTTTTTTAGCTGTCTTGTTGAATACTTTTTTCGTTTTTTCCCGCATCCTGACCCACCCTACACTCATAAACTCACCCCAGTACCTTGGGGAAGGAATTATCCCTAACAAAAGCTGCCTAACAAGCAGCTAAAGGGAGACAGCGCAACCCCCAAACAGCCCCCTCACCCAAAAGCCACCACCAACCTGCATATAATAACAAACAATTTATTAACCTCATCATGACAATTTTATACCACATTCGACAAATATTCATCGGCCTGTTTCCCGCCCTTCTCCAGATGCCATGTATTAAGTGCCTTCTTAGCCTCTTCAATTGCAGAGAAAAAATAATTTTGACTCCCTCTAAGTACTTTTAGCCATGCCGGCTCTTGTAAAAAGACCTGTGCTCCCAGGGATTTCATAGGCTCTATAATCTGTCGCATGGACCAGCGCCTATCCATCGTAGCCTTACATAGATCTGAACGTACAAAAAAAGTGACAGTGTCAATTGTTATAGGAGAGCTAGGTCGGGCCTTTACATATACGGCTTGGCGTAACAAAAAATTACCAAAATAAATCAACATTGGCCTTAGAAATTTAGATCCCTGCCTTTGTGGCCCAAAAGGTAATCTATGTGCCCGCTGTATCTGACTGTCCCAATCCCAGTCTGCCAGATCTGGGAACGCCTTCTGAAATAACAGCACCAGATAAGCCCGAGGTTCAGAGCCCTCTTTCCCTTCTGGAACTCCAAATAGTATAAAATTCTGCCTTCTTTGGCGATTTTCCAGATCTTCCACCTTAAGTTGGAGTTTTTTAATTGAAGTACCATGGGTCTGTTTTAAATCTGCTGTTTGTGACACAGCTGCCTCAGCTTCCGTGATACGTTGCTGAAGATCTGTAATGTCATTTACCAAGGAATCAACTTTAGATGTTGCAGACTGGAGAGCCTTTTGGATATCTCCGTTGTCCGTTCTAAGCTGTGTATAATGTTCCTGTCGTTCTTGTCTCTTCCTTTAGAGCTTGAAAAATAAGAGCTAATGATGGTTCTAGACTGATTGTCGTACTTAAGACAGCTTCGTCATCTGCCCCAGAAAATCATGAAGCTAAAACATTATCAGTTGGATTTACTTGTGGGGGGGGCAGTGGAAATTATCGTGGGCATCACAGTAGGGGGAGACAAACTGGGCCCAGCAGGGTTTCTTTCTGTATTTTTCCATGGTGCTACTTCACTCAAAGGTATGTCTGTCAGGCTGGACCCAGAGAGTCTTAAAACCAGTGATTTAACACCACCCTTTGTTTGTACCCACCGGCGGAGGGAAGTATCGCTAATTTCCTTATTGCCTGATACGCAACCCTGTTGAGCTGTTTTAGCCGGTGTGTTCTTATTAGTTCCCCTCACATGTTTGCCTTTAATTATTGCATTCTTTTTCTTGGCACCCAATCTGGGTGTATTCTTTATGTTTGACTCTAGAACCTCTCTATCTCCCTTTTGATTTGAGCTTTGAAGTGACTCCCCTTCTTCTGATGAGCTCAGGTTTAATGAGTCTTGTGTACCATTAGGCTCATTAGCATCGCTGACCGTAGCTTCACACTCTGTTATAGTCAGACTGTCAGCACCATCCTCTGCTTCCTCTGACATACTTATCGGAGGTCCTACTTCTGGCACAACATTTTCATTATTCTGATGCAAGGTCTCATTATCCACAGCAGCTAGTCCGTCTGCCCCCTGTTCAACAGTCTCACCATCTTCCATACTAGCTTGCTGGCCAGGTATAGCCCCCATTGGTAGCGCCGCGATATCCTGATTCACACCAGTGGCTGTAGTTACCTTAGATGAAATTATCTCGGCTGCTTTTCCTGAGCGGATCAGCTGAAGAATGGGCTTACCAACTTTGGAGTTGTCGGCCCGTGGTCTTGTACTTGGAGTTCCCTGCTCGGTCATCGAATCCTCACTCCGAGCAGCTTCAACCACTGTAGCAGGAGGCTTCCCTGCCCGTGTAATTCGAGCCGGTGTCTTCGGCGGGGCCATTCCGAGCTTGCTGCTTCTGCCAGCCGACCAGGATAGCCAGAACTCCCAGCCGACTCTCGAGCACAGTAAGCAGAGCTGCCGCGATCTACTGCCTTGCCTGAAGACTTCAATACTGACGGCAAGCGCGAGCATGAGTCACTTCACAAACCGGCAGGTATATAGAAAACACTAAGTAATTACTTTGTTGCCGCGTTGCAAAAGTTTATATTTTGTTTGTGTTTCAAGGCCGCTTATCTTGATCCTTGCATGCCTCCCATACCCGCGTTACAGCAAAGCAGTGTAGCAGAGAAGAGCAGGACACGGCGTAGCGGTAGCAATGTAGTGGTACAGCTTTAAAAACCTGCAGATCCAGATCGGAGCTCTTTTTTCGGTAACAGCGTCAGCTTTTTTGGCAAATCTTCGTTTCCCTCCGTTTTCGCTCCGTTTAGCATTCCGGTGAAGAAAACAGCTCGTAGAAAAACTGTGGTGGCGCTTGCGGGCTTTAGCGGGAGCTGCTCAGAGTGCCTGACATCCCGGCGGCGTCAACCCGCCATCTTGCTCCTCCCCCAGTTAGGTCAGAGTTTCCACACGAAGAGCTTATTTTGTTTTGCTAATAACTTTGGCACCCATTGACAAATCATAACAAAGCCTTCCAAAAAAATAATCCTCCTCAGCTCCTTCCTAGACAGTTTCAAGGGGATCAGTGAAAGACAAGGAGGGTGACAACCAGAAGACAGTAATGAAGCATTCACCTCTTACCTCCAGGATGCTGGATCTATAGCTGCCATTGATATGAGGTTCAGAGAACAAAGTACCTGCTAAGACGAGGTAGCCGGACCAAAAAATATTTACTTGCAACTCTGTAATCCTAACTAAGACTAAGTTAGTGACTGGTTGGTGGTGTAGTCCCATCAAGGCATCACCAAGGTGCATGAGAAACTAGTGACAGTCTTGAGACATCAGCGTGATAGGTAGAAGAACAACGCTGAATTAAATAGCATGCAGGTGTAGGGAACTACCATGGGGCAATGGAGTGGAAGACTTGCAAGACTTCCTAAAATGGATATCGGCTATACTTAAGATTTTACTGGAAGCAATCACAGAGGAGATACAATGGTGCTTTTGTCTTAAATCACTGAGAATGTCATTCTCCATCAAGGAGGCAGAACCCACTGTCATAGTGATTTTAAAGGAGAAATGTAAGAAGGATTATTTGCTGGAGGCAGTCAGGCAAAAAGGCGAACTGCAGGTGGTCCAATTAGTTTCTTTCCAGACACTGTATGCTACAGAGAAAGAGTTGGAAGAGTTCATACAAGAACTTGAAGGGATGTGTGCACAGGCCAAACTGCTTTTTCTGGCGCGATTATGCACAGTAAAAGATGGGTCGACAACACCTTTTTCTCTAAAATAGACAATTTTTTTAAACTGTCCACATCAATGGTGAGCAGAGAGTAAGAAAAGAGATGGTCTGGTTGCAGACCTGGTCTGTCTGTGACACCAGAGTGAGGAATGATCCATGCAAAAGTACATACTTATGGTAGGCCACATATAGGTAAAGCCATCGGTCTGAGAAATCAGCACCCTCCTCCATATTATAAGTCCAGTCTGCTCAAGATTTCCAATCATTTCTAACAGGAATAGTCTATTATGCAGAGCATCATTATAGCTGTCCTATCCGAGTAACATTATATAATGATGCAGCTTCTGGGTCTGGGGACTGCCAACCGACATGAAGGTCTCTGGTGGCTTTTGTAATACTCACAGGAGTAACTTCAGTGGGCTGAAGTAAAAAAGAAAACGTAGAAAGGAGAAGGCAGAAAGAACACCAACTCATCTCCTGCTACCTGCTAATATTCCTGAACCCCCCTCAAGCTCTGCAGGCTCACTGGTTCTTGCTCTGCAGGAAAGTAATAAAGACCCTTCTCTTCAAGCAACACCTCATTAATGTACAACCCTCAGGATGATGGATCGCAGTTGGTAATGCCTGTTGCCCCATCTACATCTCCTCCCTCAATCACCCCCTTTGTACCCCAACCTTCCTGCAGAACTCTGTTGCCTGTTTTTACAATATAAAATTCCTGAATTTATGAAAATAGAAGCTGAATTTAAGGCTTGGAAGATAATAAAGAGCAAAAAGCTAAGTAACATACCATGGTCTTCATACTTTAATGTTATCTTTGAGATTCTATAGACAGTTTCTGCTCTGCCACTAGGGAATGCAAGACCCTGCTTATTGGGAACGGAGAAAGGTTTAAAGACAGAGTCATCATCAAGAGTTCTTTATTCGGCGATTAAAAAACACCATAAAAGCACATGTATACAAACAATTAAAATACAATTAAATCATTATCAGAACCCCGACTGCAATTACATGCTGGATTTAAAAGAGACTAGCAAGGAAAATTCATTATAATAAAAACAATCAGGCCTATCCTCTAGTTACCCTCAATCGCACTGCTACTTTGATAAAATTCATGATACAACATAATGTTAGGGGGTCAATCGCCTTTTGTAAAAAAAGTAAAGCGGCTTTGGCATGTGTCAATTTGGCTTGTTTTAAAATTCCTACAAGAAATCTGCGCCTAGGCATTGAGTAAAAAGAACACAAAAGTACAAAATGAAGGGTGTCCTGCGGAGACCTATTGTCGCAGCCGCAGGCTTCCTTCTGCTCAATTAAAAGTGTAAAACCTGGTGGATCCGCCAGTAAATATGATAACAAATTGAGCCTAAAACGAGATATTAAAAACCGGTCCTGGGCTTTATACATAAGGTAGAGGTACGGCTCCATTCCCTCAGTGCTTTTGACAAGGCTGTGGGAGCTCACAGTACATTTGGTCCCTTCAACCTCTGTTCTATGTGTGGATCTCTGGGCCAAAAAGGATCTCTTTATAATCAGCTTATCTTGAGATACAATTGCCGCGGGATTTGTGAAAAGGTCCTTATGACCGAGGCTTTCCAAACTAGTCTTTACATAATTAAGCCATGGTATACTCATACTTTTATCCCTTCCCAGGCAATCACCTAGGATTTGCCTACTCAAAGCCGCCTCGGGATTTATCCAAATTTTTAACCAGGCCAAAATAGGCCTAAGCTTAACCAAGTCTTCAAGATATGGCCTCCCTAGTTCTCTGTGGGCTATTACAGCTGGGGTGCTCTGCGGGATTTTCAAAATTGATTGTAGGAATTTATTTTCCTCCCGCTGTAATTTGGTAATATTCGCAAAGCCCCATACTTCAGCCCTGTACATGGCTTTGGAGCAACAAATAGAGCTATAAAGATTCATTACTTGTTCAGGAGACCATCGGACCACCCTCAGCCCATAACTTGCAATGGCGCCATTAGAGGATACCAATTTACAGCAACGTTCCTCCACCAAAGGATTGAATTTTAAAAAGCCATCAAATAATAGGCCAAGATACGAGAAGGACTGAACCCTTTCTAATATGTGGCTTCCTATCTTATAAGTGAAACTGGTGCAAGGTTTATTGCCCGCCAGCATTACATATGATTTGCCCAGATTAACAGACAGATCTAAAGCTTCCATAAACTTAACAAATCTGTCTATTAAAATCTGAAGGCTTTTTGGGGTGCGCGCGAGTAGGACCGTGTCATCCGCATACAAAAGTACCGGAATGCAGCGGGACCCTACTTTTGGGCAATCTGTTTTTAAGTTAATCACAAACTGCTCTAAATTATTTATGTAGAGTGAGAATAAAAAAGGGGCAAGGATACAACCTTGCCTCTCCCCACTCGTACATGGGAAGGATTCTGTCAACCCCCCATCCATGTTTTAGCGTACCCTAGCAGTAGTATCCCTATGTAACTCCCTTAAGATGTTGATCATACCCAGGTCAATCCCCATGCAGATTATCATAGTCCAAAGCTTATCCCTATTCACATGGTCAAAGGCAGCTGCCAAATTCATAAACCCCAAATAAATGGCTTCATTACTGGCTTTAGTATACTTTGCAGTCAGCATATAAAGGTTCACGCATTGGTCACTTGTAGACCTCCCTGTCCTAAAGCCATACTGAATGTCTGAGATGATGTTATTGTCCTCAGTCCACTCAGTAAGGCGGTTAATGATTACCCGACCCAATATCTTAGCTGATACATCTATTAGTGATATCGGTCGATAGCACTGGGGATTGTCCCTATTGCCCTTTTTAAAAATAGGGACAATTATGGCCGTTGACCAAGAGCGGGGCAAGCCAGACCTGGTAGCGGCATTTATTACTCTTGTCAGTATTGGGACCCACAGCTCAACATTACTCAAAAACAGGTCGGGTGGGGTCCCGTCTGGGCCTGGGGCTTTATTTTTTGTCAATCCCTCAATTCCCGCAATAATTTTGTTTAGGGTAAAGTCTACTACCTGTCCTGGCTGGGAAACCCCCGCCTCCTCTGGGACAATTTCTACTCCGTGGTTATATAGGCCCTTAAAATGTATAAGCCACTGATCCAGCAGAATATTTGTCCCGATCTCAGGGGCATTACCGTCCTGGAAGCATGGTCTATTAACAATTCTCCAGAATTCAGCAATGTCCCTTCTTTCTGCGGCCTCCCATAAGTTTGCCCATGCTTCCCCCTGAAGAGCTACTTTCCTCCTCTTGGTCTCCCTATTATATGTGTGTCTACACTGCGCAACTTTTTGTATGTCCCTTTGCCTATTTTTAAGGCTACATTTAAGTTCCCTTAGGGTACGTGAGCAATCCCTATCAAACCATCTCGGGTGGTTATATTTTCTTGTCGGCGCGCTTGATTTTAACAGCCCCTCTACCAGACTGGTTATCTGCCTAAATGCGTTAAGTAACGGTAGTCCTTCTACTGTAGTATCTAGGCACTCATCAATGGGAATTTTCCCGATGTCCAATAACGCTTTGTAAAAAATGTCCCCATCTATTTTTGACCACCTAAGCCGTCTGCCCTGGTCCGTTACCCTCTGGGAAATGCCACCAGAGTCTTCATTAACCAGCTAGCAATGGAAAAATACTGTATGTAACATTTTAAATGTTTAACCTCTGTGTGCTAGCATATCTTTTTTGAAAATGGTTTCCGCCTGGAATTGGGTATTGTAATTTTGGCCAGCTGTTTTATGCGTTAATTTTGCCACACTGCACTTCTGGCCAATAATGCTTTGAAATGTATGCAATTGTTACTGTGAGGCGATACCTTTTAGCCATCATTAGCAATGCATGTTAAATACCTCCCTGTAAATAAAAGAGCATTTCTGTTCCCCAGGATGCCTTTGACCCATTCCAAAATGAAGGTGTTAAGTCCCGGGGATCTCCATGTGTAACATGCATATTTGATACCCACTACAAATGTTTACCCAGCTGTGATTTCAGTGTCATTTTATGGATACTGGGTGTCATAAATGTGATATTGCATCTTTTTACTAAAACATGTTTGATATACTTGGAACTTCTTCAAATTAATCAAAGGAAGAACTACGGGCCCAATGTACTACCCAAAAATTCATAAAATTACAGGGATTGTGATAGTAAAATGACATTTTACTATTACTGAACACCGTTTCGGATTTGTTTCCGAATCACAAAAGGTGTTTTGCGACAGTCTGAATTGCAATTAGGAAGGGAAGCGAAAGGGGCACCCCCTCCTAAATTCAATCTGGTATGAAATATATCAATGGTTTGCAATGGCAATAACCACTGAAAAATTACCAACTCATCAAGTGAGATTCACAGAGAGGAAGCTGTTCCCATTGGACATTTTTGAGAACTGCTTTGGGTGGCATCGGAGGGAGCAGGCAGTGGTCCTTGTTATCACTCTCTACTACCCCTCCCAATGTCTCCCCAAATAGAAAATGCCCAAAAAATCTTTAAGCAACTTCAATTTCTTAATTGATCTTGTGTTTCTTAAAAAGTGAAAAACAAATCCTGTTTGAGAATGCACATATAAGGATGGTGGTTTGGTGTTCTTTGACTGTCACTATCCCTGTGGTTCTAGTCAATCCATGGCGGTAGCAAAAAGTGACTTGCTGAATTATTATTCATTAAGTAAGTCATTCTGTGCCCCTGTGTGACTAGATTTTGTGATTCGGCCCATTACAACATAGTTTGCATGGCGAAATTAGAGACAGGTCGCAAAAAGTCACTGCACAAAGTTCGACCACTATTTGAGACCGTAGTTTCTTATTTCATTTCTCTGACGACGGAGCAACTTTGGATGGCGAAAGATTAGATGGGGAAAGGGATCCAGTTGTTTGTCCCACCTGTTTGTAAATGAGGATAATTCTGGAATCGCATGTCCTTGGAAATGGGAAACCCCTTACCTATTGGTTCAGTAACAGTCACAAAAGTACCGGGACAAGTATTGTTATTTATGAGAATTCGGTAAAATCCATATTCAGTTTCTAGTGTCATTTTAGGACTGGCAAGAAAAAAAGTTGGAAACTCTTAGTTTCTCCAAATTTATTTAGGGTAATTTTTTTTTAATATAAATATGTTTATTGGCATTTCCATAGTTGCGATACAGATACAATATTCATTAAGAATATGATGACGTTTCAATAAGAATACTTCAGCATCCAGTTCTCTATTCAGTGATTTACAATAAGACAGTCAGTTGTGGTATGTCCCTTCTACTCCCTTCACACCCCCCTCCCCTTCCCCCTTCCCATCCCATCTCAAGACCTCATTGGGAGTCAGTAAGCGTAAGGCAATAATATTTAAGCCAGGCTTCCATATCCTGCAGAACTTTTTAGGACACCCCCTTGCCTGATAGGTCGTTTTCCCCACCAGCATGTACATGTCCATATTTTTCCCCCACTCATTCAGTGATAGGCCCCTCACAGCCCCCCATGCCTTGGCCAAGTCACGCTTTGCCACAACTAGTCCTAGCTGGAGTAACAGTATTTTTGTCCTAGGGAGATCGATCTCCGTGGAGATTCCCAGCAGGACCAAGTGCGGGTTCAGCGGAATTGTCCCCTCCAGAATGGCCCCTAGTTCCTCTAAAAGAGTCCTCCAATATCTCTGAATCTGGGCTTACTCCCAAACCGTATGGAAGAAGTTGCCCTCCAGTGCTTGGCAGTGCAAACAATTGGGCTCCTCCGCCCTCCCTATGCGATGCAGACGTGCCCCGTCATAGTACACCCTGTGTAAATATTTGAGTTGAATCAATCTTAAGCGTGACTTGATCGCCACCTCACGAGGGTGCATCAACGCCTTATCCCAGTCGAGGTCCTCTAGTGCCCCCACGTCTAGTTCCCATCTGGCCTTCAAATTCTGCAAAGAATCCGGCTTGTTATTGATGATGGTCCTGTATGTCCAGGAGACCGCCTTATCTCCTATCTCACCCATCAGCAGACGACCCTCTAATGGAGCGTACTCCGGAATGGCTGTTGTATCAATACGTTGTATGGGAAAAATTATACAATTGATATTACAACTAGGGAAAAAACAGTATGTAAAGCAGTTGAATAATGTAAGTTTTGATGTTGGTTCCTTCACTTCCCTCTGGTACATTCAAAATGCGAATGTTGGAACGCCTCGCGTTGTTTTCCAGGGTCACCATTCTGTCAGCTAATAGAAAGTCCTCTTTTTTAAGTTTCACTATTTCTTCTTTGACATTATCTAATTCTAGGGACATTACCGCAGTAGTCTCTTCGAGCGCCCCAGTTCTAGAAAAAAGTCCGTCAATTTTATTATCCAATGATTCACAGTAAGTTCTAATCTCTTTTTGGATTTTGGATGACTCCTGGAAGCCTCGCTTTATGTCGGCCGACAGGTTAGAGATCATGGTTAGGACTGAGAGATCAAAAGGAGAGGCAGAGGCAGTAGGGTCTGCTGTTGATTTTGTTGCCAAAGTATGAGGAGTATGAGAAGAGTCAAGAGGTAGTTGCAGTTGGATGTTATGATCCTCATTTAAAGGGCCCTCCAATATTGGGAATTGTTGATTGTCCCACTCTAGAGCTACTGCCTCAAGATTTGCGTCTGCTCCCAGGCTGGTATGTTTACCAGGGAGGTGAGAGTGTGCATCTTCAGTGTTGCTTGTAAGTGCTGCCATAGTCAAGTCTGGCTTTTTGGGACTCATAGAACTGCTAGGGCTATTGCTGACACTACTACACTGCTGTATTGATACCTCTGGAGTCGGAGCTGTGTCTGCTGTTGCAGTATTTTCAGTGGGTAGACTCTCATTATGTAGCGCTCCTTCAAAAAATAACTCCCAACATTTAATTCATTATACATTTTAAACCGTGCTTACATAACAAAAACTCCCTATAGAATGCAGCTGAACCATATAGCTACATAATACATACTTTAAAGATTTTACATTTGAGCAGTGGCTATGTATTTGGACAAATACATAGCCACTGCTCAAATGTAAAATCTTTAAAGTATGTATTATGTAGCTATATGGTTCAGCTGCATTCTATAGGGAGTTTTTGTTATATAAATTTGTGTATATTTGTTGATTATAAGTTATTTATGTATGACTGTTGACTTTTTAGAATTAATTAGTGCATATGATTTTGCACTGAGTCTTTTTAATATGAATATGTACATTTAGAAATAAACTCAATTTTGTACTTTTTAATTGTTTGTTGTGCTTTACATACTGTTTTTTCCCTAGTTGTAATATCAATTGTATAATTTTTCCCATACTGTTTATTTCCCTGTATTACAAATTCAGTATTTGAACAGGGGGTCCTTGTTATTCACATAGAGTATCAATACGTTGTGCCTGCCATGGGTGCACCAGCTGCATGAATTTGTAATGTTGGGATGTGGCCATAGCATACTCAGTCTGGAGGTGCGAGAATGTAACCAGTTTCCCTCTACTCAATATGTCATTCAGCTGGGAAATGCCCAGCAGGTCCCATTGTCGGAAACCTCTCAGTTTCGCAATTTCTTTAAATCTGCTACCTACCCAAAGTGGGGTTTCCTTTGTCTCTCTACCCGACCATTTCATCTGCCTCTCTGCCTTTTTCCACGTAGCTATCACTATCTGTGTGGCTGTTAGGATACAGGTGGAGCCCTTACCACCGTAGATATAGTGGGTATATGGGTGATAGGTGAATTGTGTATGTTCCAGCGCATATGTGGGGTGGTCTCTGTCTACATGGGCCCATTCATTCACCACAATAAGTTGAGCTGCCCAATAATAGGCCTGCACCACCATCATATTGGTTCCGTTGTAGTGTCGCCAGCGCTATCCCCGGCAGTTTCCCATCCCACAGGAATCATCTCAGTGTACCCTCTATTCTAATAAACACCTCATCAGGGATCCAATGGTACGTATTTTGAAGGACATATAAGAACTTCGTGAGCACTATCATTTTGTAGAGCGCAGCCCGACCCAGCAACATCAGCGGCAACGTCCTCCATCTGTCAGCGTCCACTCTGAATTCCCTGTGTACCCTATAGGTTTTTCGGTCTAGAGCCACTGTGGTGTTTGTTGTAACATAAATACCCAGGTATTTGATACCTTCAGGGGCCAATTGGAGTTGCCTCGGGCACACATCACAACCGCACCTCTGCCCACCGGATAAAGACAGGATTTCTCCCAATTAATTCTATATCCTGCGTGAGCTTCATAAGTTTCGCAACAATCCATTATCTTAGGGATGGATGTCTCTGGGTTTGTGATATACAGCAGTATGTCGTCCGCATATAATGAGATACGTTCATCTGAACCCTCCTCTCCCGGACCCCGAAATCCCGTTATATCTGGGTGTGCCCTAATAACGTATGCAAGAGGTTCAAGTACCAAAGCAAAAAGTAGAGGAGACAGAGGACAACCCTGACAGGTACCCCTTACGATGTGGAATTCCCTGGACACCACCCCGTTAACTCTGTTTCTGGCCAGTGGTCGTTCACAGAGAACGGCTATCCACCGTCTGAATACCGGGGCAAATCCAAACTCTTCCAACACTAGCATAAGAAATGGCCAATGGACAGTATCAAAAGCCTTTTCGGCGTCCAGAGACAGGATGAAGTGTGGCTGTTCCTTAGTGCCTGCCACCTCTAACCAATTGTGCAACCTCCGAAGATTGAGCAGTGTCGACTGCTTAGGCATAAAGCCAGACTGATGCCGATGTACGAGTCCCGATATTATCCCGGTGAGTCTATTAGCCAGTATCCTAGCCAATATTTTAGTTTCCATGTTGAATTTAGGGTCATTTGTGATCACTACAGGAGAATACTTTTTATGTCTTGTCTTCTGTTTTTTACCTCAGCCTTGAGAAAGCCCCTGCTTACGGGCCATAGGGGGGGGGAAACACGTGTTGGCTGTGCCTCACAACAGTATTCTCCTCTAGTGATCACAAATGACCCAAAATAAATTTGGAGAAACTAAGAGTTTCCAACTTTTCTTCTTGCCAGTCCTAAAATGATACTATAAACTGAATATGGATCTTACTGAATTCTCATAAATACCAATACTTGTCCCTGTACTTTTTTGACGGAGCAACTTTGCACTGATGAACAGGCAAATTTGTGCCCTATTACAGACGTGTACAAAATGTAATCTTCAGCTAGAGGCTATGTAATTCTGCTACTAAACCATCACATTAAGTGTCATTTTGCAAATTTGCTAGGTCACCAGTGCAAAACAGCTTTGTTACATGCTTCAGTTCATTTGTGTCTGTTTGTATGTCTGGGTAGTCTGTCTATGCCAAAATTCTTAACAATATAAAGTGTGGATTTCCTAGCAACTGCATTTCTATTTTTGGGATACCCCCGGGCAAGAGAATGAACTTTGGCTTTGTATTACAAGGGTTATAAGCTTGCCACAGACAGATTAAATGAGGCCTAGACATTTTTTGGCTTTATGGGGCTCATAGATACTGGGTATAACTAAATGAATGAACTATCATTTCAAATGGGGTATATACACGAGTACTCTTCACATTTTCACCTTCAGAGAAGTAGGTTTCAGTAGGTCTGAATGATGCCACCTCGTATAAAGGAGTTAGCATTGTTTATTGAACGTTTTGAGTGATAGTTCACTCTATCCAAGATAAATAATCTTTAAAGAAAATCACTGCCTGTAAATGCTAGTATTTCACCAGACAAATAACTGTATAAGTACAGCGATGTACATCACTCTCCGCCTCCATGAAGCAAGCACTGTTAAAGGTGGCTAAGGCTATCTCCTTCGCTGCTGTTACAGGATCTTCAGGTCTATATACACAGGCTATGTCAGTTTTCAACCCTCCCCCAGACCAGACTGATTCTTCGAAAATAAAAGCTGCATTTTCTGGACAAGGCTCAAGCTTCTCTCCCTCTTTCGATCTTCTTTTGCAACCCTTCCTTCTCCCGAAGGTTAAAAATGAAGTACAGTTGAGGTGGTGCAGTGATGTTCCAGGCATTTGCCTTCTTTTTTTAACCAATGGCCATTCTCAGTCAAGAACACTTCACAAGTTAGTCTGTATCAGTCAGTGGAATGACACTGTGCTGTAAAGCCTCAGACAGTAATGTTTCTTTGCCGCGGGCATAGAGTCATGTTTGAACTCCTGCTGCCCCAGGTTGCTCCATCAGCACCTGTTGCAAGTCAGAACATTAAAGGAATGGGGAGGTACACAAGCATATGGCCTAACTGGAAAGGTCAGTTATAGAACCCCCACTTAGGCATGAAGGACAACATCTCTGGGGCGGTGGAAGAAACATTTATTGACAAACAAGAAAGGACACCCAGACTCCCACTCTTTCAAGGGCAGACCCGAGGGCAGTGTTGTTTTGATTATTTCACCAACCATGTACTAACCCTTGTGGGACTGCAAACGAGAATTCAGGCTGACCAAACAAGATAGACTTTCGTATGTGCAATTGAGGCATTGGGCACTACACCTTATTAATGCTGCAATAGCAACTAAGCAGCTTACAACATTTGAAACTATTTGTTCTCCTTTTACTCCTCTAATGGCAGGGATAGATGTACAAAGCCTTTTTCGTAATTTCCAAAAGGTATAAACCCCAAATTGCAATTCAGTAACCTGTTAATGAATAGCAATTAGGGTTTTCAAATCGATATTTGGAAAGGAAGTGATTAGGACATCCCTTCCAAAAGTACACACTCGCACTGGTAAAACTGTTTAGCGACCGAAATGAGGTTGCAAAACATTTGCACTTTACTGCCAACTTGATTGGAGATAACCCATTCGCAAATGGGAAAGGGTCCCCAAGGAACCCCTTCCCCTTGGATAAGGGTTGAACAAATATTTTTAAAGAGCAGGCAGTAGTCCAAGGGCCCACTGTCTACTCAAAAAAATGGAACTTAAATGTTTCATTTTTTTCTTTTTAAAAAAAAGCCCGTTTTCAAGATAACGGGCTGTGTTTAAAACAAATATATATATATATTGCTTTATTTAAAAGCCATGGCAGACATGGTGGTCTGCTGACCCCAGCACGCCACCCCCTCTGTGATGGCAGCAAATTGCAGTGGGTTACTGTTAGATTTGGGGGTCTCTAGTTGGCACAGGTAGGTACTTGTGACAAATAGGGACCCTTGCCTCTAGTCAGGGTACAGGCGTACACTCCTAAAATAACCCCTGCTTACCCCCTTGGTAGCTTGGCACGAGCAGACTGGCTTATCTCAGAGGCAGTGTGTAAAGCATTTGTGACCACATACAGTAATCCAGTGACAACACTAAAGATGGACACCACACAAGGTTTATATCAAAAATAAGTATCCTTTATATAGACTTAACACAAGACCACAAACGACAAAAATCCACAATACTGTTCTTCAAATGGTAGGTTTGGCTTAGTTCTGTTCAGTTCTTAAAATGCGACACTTTGAGTCAATGTACCTTATGATGCGTTACACTTCCACAACAAAAGTGTTGCAGCGATAGAAATGCGGCAAAGTTCCGGTGCAAAGAAATAATGACGTGAAGATCTTCCAGATGCGGCACGCTTCTCCGTTGATGCGAGAAGTCTCGATTCGATGCGTCAGCTGCAGCAGCGACACCCTTGTTCCCCGATGCAACGGCAACAGCTTCGGCTGCAACACTCTTCTCCGACGTTGCGAGACGCTTCCGCACAACTACAGCGGTGACATTCAAGATGCGACGGCAGCAGCTCCGACGGCGGCACGCTTCTCCGTGGATGCGAGGCGCTTTTCTTGATGCGGTGCAATACCACAGCTACAGCGACGACATCCAAGATGCGACGGCAGCAGCAGTGAAACGCTTCTCCTTCGTTGCGAGACGCTTCTCTCGATGCTGTGCAATACGACAGCTACAGCGGTGACATCCAAGATGCGACAGCAGCAGCAGCGACGGTGACACGCTTCTTCTTCTTGAGTCGCGCGTCCAGCTCCTTGCGACACGCAGTCCCTCAACAGGCCCAAAACCGCAGCAGGCACTTCCCAAGAAACTCTGGGGAGATGGAGGTTGAAGTCTGTTGTCCCTGAGACTTCAGCAGGAGGAAAGCTCTGTTCCAAGCCCTTGGAGATCCTTACAAGTTCATGGAAGTACACAAAGTCCCTTTCTCCTCTCTTTGGTAGTCAGGCAACCACTACAGGCCAATCCCCCAAGCAGTACTTCAGCTTAGGGATAGTCTCCCCCTAGTTTCTTCTGGTTCCACTCCTCAGCAAAGGTTTCTTCTTGATCTAATTTCTTGGGATCAGGGTCCCAATATTTATACCCCAAAATCCTTTGTCCTCTGAGGGCAGAGGGGCCTTTGCCTAGTCCAAACCAGATCTGGAGCACTCTGTTTACATGGCTCCTTCTTTCCTTTCACAGTGCAGGGCAGAAACATCAGACACCCCACAGGAGGTGGAGCCAGCATTGTGGAGGGAAGGCACCGCCCTGGAGCACTCTGTTTACATGGCTCCTTCTCTCCTTTCACAGTGCAGGGCAGAGACATCAGAAGCACCACAGGGGGTGGAGCCGGCATTGTGGAAGGCAGGCACAGCCCTATTCAGGTCCCAGGTGAAACTCCTCCCACCCATCTAGATGTAGATCTCTCTATTCACCACTGGGCGGACTCATCCTGTCTCCTGGAATCCCCCAGCCCTGTCACTCAAACTGCAGACAAGGAAGACACAACCTAGCAGAGGCAGGCTTGGATAGTTAGATTAGAAAAAACCTACTTCTAAAAGTGTTATTTTCAAACACAAAATGTTAAAACCAACTTCACTAAAAGATGCATTTTATCATTCTGAGTTCAGGCATACTAAACTCGAATTTCTACCTAGGTCCCCGAGTCAGTTAGGGTTATAAGATGTAATAATCTATGGGGAATAGTTAGCCTTGTAATAGTGAAAAACGAAAATGGCTGGAATTCACTATTAGGACATGCCACACACATCAGGGCTTGTCCAACCTTATACTTACAATGCACCCTGCCCTTGGGCCTACCATAGGGGTGTTTGGTATGAAGGAAAGGGAAGGTTTAGGGACTGGCAAGTGGGTGCACTTTCCCAGTCAACATGGCAGTACCAGACTGCACACAGGCTCTGCAATGGCAGACCTGAGACACACTTTTACAGGCTGTTTCTGTGGGTGGCACAACCAGTGTTGCAAGTCCACTAGCAGCATTTGGTTTACACGCCTTGGGCACACTCAGTGCACTGTACTAGGGTCTGACAAGTAAACCAAATCAGCCAATCATGGAGTCGCTAATCCATACATCAATTTACCATAGGGAGAGCATATGCACTTTAGCACTGATCAGCAGTGGTAAAGTGCCCAGAGTCATAAAACCAACAAAAACAGGTCAGACAAAATACAGGAGGATGGCAAAAAGTTCAGGGATGACCCTGCAAAAAGGGCCAAGTCCAACACCGACCCCTTCCACCCAAAAAGCAGGGTACACCAATCACTACCTTGATGGGCTTCCCTGCTTTGGGCGATAGAACCTGGACCTGGCCCACAACAGCAGGAGCATATTCCAGGTCTACGCCAATCTGAACCCATTTCAAATCCTCTGTCCATACTCTCAGGGTCCACCAAGCTAATCCATGGGGAACCCTTCTCTTCACCTGTGGACACCACCTGTGAAGCATCTAACTTTAACTTGCTCACAGGTGTGTCCCAACAGACAGACAGCAAGTCACCGTGGCCACTGACAGTAGTCAGGAATGAGACCCAGGCCTTATGCCTCTCAGGGCTCTCAAACCTCTGTGGTGTCAGGGAGCAGGGGGCAGTAGCCCCAGGTGCTTGGCACCCTTTGTCCACTCTCCCTCCTGTCAGGTCAGGTATGACATCCTGGCACTGACCCACCAGCCATATGCCTGTACCCAGCGGCTGGACCAGAGACTGGGGTGGGCTCTCCCACACCCGGTCATCCTCCTTGGGGCTCTGTACCCTCCCACCTGGAGTGGTACCCCCTTCCAGAATTGTCAGGGTGCCTGTAGCAGGTGTCCTGCACAATTCGCCTACCATTTCAGGGGTTCTATCCTGCAACTGAGCTTCCAGGTCAGGGGGGGACACCCTGAACCTGGCCCTCCAACCTAGGGTCTGAAACCTCTACACGAACCGGGGTCAGAGGCGAGGACTCCCTCCCTCTGCACCCCCTTCCAGAGCACTGAATCCTCCCAACTGGAGTGGTACCCCTAGAAGCTACATCGGTCAGGACACTGATTACAGTTGCCCCTTCCTCCAGGTCAGACAACACCCGAACCTGGCTTCCCAACCCAGGGACCAACCGCTTGCGGTTGAACACTTGCCTGGCAAACCAGGACTTCCTGGGGAGTGCATACACCCTCCCAGAGGGTGACACATAACTCCTGTGTCGTGTGACAGTCTGCCTGGCGCAGATCTCCCAACTCCTGTCCCTCTGACAGTGCTCGAAGATCCCCCAGGACAGAAATGGTGTCACCATGGTCACTTCTTGGTGACTCAGCCCTTCTGGCTGGCCCCTGACCCACTGATTTTTCCACTGGGGACTCTTTCTCCCCTCTCACCCCTCAGTCTGGCCTTCTGTACCCTCCACTTAGGAGCGGCACTGCCAGACACCAGAACTAATGGAGGCCGGCTTACAGACACTCCCAGTTCACCAGACACTAGGGGATCCCCCTCAAAGGGCGGCCCATCAGGACAGCCTAGGCTCCCCACCTGGTGTTCCTTTAAAGAACCATCCAGGCTCTGAGACTGGGTTTCGGGAACCTTGGGACACGCATCCCCACACTCACTCCTTCTCCAGTGAGACAGGACGTGAGCCCCTACACCCCTCCCACTACGATGGGACCTAGCTAGTCTACTCTGCACCACTTCCACCACCCTGGGTTGGAAGATACCTGAGCCACTCCCCACAGGGTCACTCCCCAATGCCTCTCCAGACCTTCTGGAATGCACCAAAAGGTCTGCCTCCAATGTGAGCTCCCTGGGGTCAGAGAACTCACTCTCCAACAGGTGTTGGCATAGCTCTGGAAAACAGGGACTTACAATATGCTCTCCCACAATTGGATCACACAGCCCCCTACAAGGGTTAACCAAACTATCCTTCACCTCACCATCCAGTGCCTCGCACAGGTACTCCACACCACTCTACTGAGATTGGCAAGACAGTATCTGACTGTCTCGGTCATTCAACCCACACTCTTCTGGGTGGTCTTCACACTCACATACCAGGACTTCAACCTTTGGGGAACCCCTCTCCCTGCACCTCTCATCTAGAGTCAGTAGTGTCCCTCCCACTACTAGGACCATGCTGCGTCAGTTTCCCCATTCTCCTCAGGGACACTGTGCACTACTGGAGCTACCTCATGTCCTTGAACCGCCTGGTGCATGTTAACCCCCTCCAAGTCAGGAGCCACATCTCTGGGTGTGTGTACTACTCCCTCAGCACTAGAAAATTCATTTTTGCTGCCACCATCTGAGCTGGATTCCACCTCCAACTCAGCAAAGCTCAATCTCTGAGCTACACACACCTCTTGTTGCTGGGCTGACACACTCATGGCCTCAAACCTCTTGCGCTCTTAATCAAGCTTCCTCATTATCAAGTCATGCTCAAACTGCATTTTCTTTACTTCCAGGGCTAATTTCCTGGTTTGCATCTCCAATTCCAACTGCCCATTTAACTTGAGCTTTGTCAGCTCCATCCCATGCCTTCTGCATCTCTCTCTGTCTTTCAGCTCCTCTGGAGACAGACCCTTGGCAGAAACACGGCCCTTCCAGCTGCACATCTGCATTCTCACCCCCTTCCTCATTCTCAGCGCTTTGTAGAATTCTTCCTTCTGGTGAGCCCAATAATGGAAACATTGAATTTCTTGCAGAAGTGCTTCAGCTGTTTTACTTTGTAGCTTTCTAGTTTCCCCTCGTCCCAATCAAAATCAACAGAGGCTATGGATTCTGCTCTCTCCATGATAGTTAAACTTGGCAGTTCTCAAAAATAGAAAATCCCAAAAAGAAATCTACCAAAAAAGTATGTGGTAGCGTTTTGGTCTGCACTCACTAGTAGTGTTCACCAATCACTGTACATGAGTCACAATTGCAAATCCAGGATCCTGACCGCTGACCACCAATGTTACATTTGGGGTCTCTAGTTGGCACAGGTAGGTACTTGTGACAAATAGGGACCCTTGCCTCTAGTCAGGGAAAGGGCGTACATTCCTAAAATAACCCCTACTCACCCCCTTGGTAGCTATGCATGAGCAGACAGGCTTATCTCAGAGGCAGTGTGTAAAGCATTTGTGACCACATACAGTAATCCAGTGACAACACTAGAGATGGACACCACACAAGGTTTATATAAAAAATAAGTATCCTTTATATAGACTTAACAGAAGACCACAAACGACAAAAATCCACAATACTGTACTTAAAATGGTAGGTTTCGCTTAGTTCTGTTCAGTTCCAAAAATGCTTCTCTTTGAGTCAATGTACCTTACGATGCGTTACGCTTCCACAACAAAAGTGTCGCAGCGATGGAAATGCGGCAAAGTTCTGGTGCAAAGAAATAAAGACGTGAATATCTTCCAGATGCGGCGCGCTTCTCCGATGATGCGAGAAGTCTCGATTCGATGAGTCAGCTGCAGCGGCGACATCTTTGTTCCGCGATACGGCGACAACAGCTTCGGCTGCGACACTCTTCTCCGAAGTTTGCGAGAAGCTTCGCACAATGCGACAACTACAGCGGTGACATTCAAGATGTGACGGCAGCAGCACTGACGGCGGCACACTTCTCCGTGGATGCAAGGTACTTTTCTTGATGCGGTGCAATACGACAGCTACAGCGGCGACATCCAAGATGCGACGGCAGCAGCAGCGACGGCGACACGCTTCTTCTTCTTGAGTCGCGCTTTCAGCTCCTTGCGACACGCAGTCCCTCAGAAGGCCCAAAACAGCAGCAGGCACTTCCCAAGGAACTCTGGGGAGCTGGGGGTTGAAGTCTGTTGTCCCTGAGACTTCAGCAGGAGGCAAGCTCTGTTCCAAGCCCTTGGAGATCCAATTCAAGTTGATGAAAGTACACAAAGTTCCTTTCTCCTCTCTTTGGCAGTCAGGCAACCACTGCAGGCCAATCCCCCAAGCAGCAATTCAGCTTAGGGATAGTCTCTCCTCAGTTTTTTCTAGTTCCACTCCTCAGCAAAGGTTTCTTCTTGTTTGTCCTAAAGTGATCAAATTTCTTGGGATCAGGGTCCTAATATTTTTACCCCAAAATCCTTTGTCCTCTGAGGGCAGAGGGGCCTTTGCCTAGTCCAAACCAGTTCTGGAGCACTCTGTTTACATGACTCCTTCCTTCCTTCCTTTCACAGTGCAGGGCAGAAACATCAGACGCACCACAGGGGGTGGAGCCGGCATTGTGGAAGGCAGGCACAGCCCTTTCAGGTCCCAGGTGCAACTCCTCCCACCCATCTAGATGCAAATATCTCTATTCACCACTGGGTGGAGTCATCCTGTCTCCTGGAAACCCCCAGCCCTGTCACTCAAACTCTAGACAAGGAATACACAACTTAGCAGAGGCAGGTTGGATAGTTAGACAAGAAAATACCTACTTTCTAAAAGTGGTATTTTCAAACACAGAAAACGCAGGAAACTCTGGAGCCTCTCAAAGGAAGTGCTCAGCCAAAAAGATAGTATTGCAGGAATTCCCACACCCCATAATCTGGACTTCGTTTTTCTGCATCTGGAATCTTTGCGAACTAAGAGAAAAGCTGTGCTGCAATGGATGGGTTACACCACATTTTGGGTGCAGCAAAGCACCGAAAAGCTAATTTTTGGTAGCAAATTGTTTCACCATTGAGCTCACTGAGAGTGGTGGAAACATGGCATACCACGTATGATCTTGTAAAAATAGACACACAACATACAGCAATCTAAGAGGACCTTTGCTGTATTCAGTACTTCATGTCACTATCTCTCTTACAGGATAGCTCAGAATGTTTCCAACCTGTCAATCGGGAGCTACCGGTAGCTTGCGACCTTGTAGCTCCACTTACAAGGCCATGTCATACCTCCAATAAACAAATACCGTGTGGTTTACATTTTGTGCATTTCTATTGTATATTTTTAGGTGTGGGCAGAACGTGAAATTTCGCAAAGTGACAAAACACCTCTGCCACGATACGCGGAGTTCCGCAAGTGGTGGGGTGTATTACCTTACGCATTCACGCTGATTTTAAGAAAAGCGTTAAGTTTGTCCTACCCTTAATGAAGGTGAGCAAAGAAAAACTCTGCTCAGTCTGAACTTCTTAAGCTCCACAGAGTGCAAAAAACTCAGCGAACGGAGTGGAGTTCACCGCCCGGGCCTAAATATTTTACCTGTAGTGCCATTTCTGTGTAAATTAACGCTCGACAGCCTCACCCATACCAGTTTCTGATCGCTCAGATGAGGGAGGGCAGGTTACTCATTTCAAAATCCTATCATCAAAGTATGGTGCCTCCTGGTTTGTGATGGCCAAAACCACGCTCTGAGACACTGCGACCATGCCTGCTACTTTCAAGCTCGGCCGACTCTGGTTTGCACGTCGGCCTGTAGCACCAAGAAGCAGCACAGCACCGGAGACTTGAAAGAGGCCTGGGACTGAGTTGTTTGATATAACAAAGCATATCTCAACATAATGAATTTATGAATTTAGTTGTAAAGGCATGAGTGGAAAAGACCATACCCCAGCCCCCCCCGCCCTGAGCTCCAAAAACCATGCCCCAGCCAAAAAACTACCCAACCCCTGCCCCCTAGCCTAAAATGGCCCCAGGGCAAAAACACGACCCGACCCCACCCTGAGTCCTAAAACGGCCCCCAGCCCTGAAAACTGCAGCTTCCCCCTGCCCTATGCCCTAAAACTATCCCCCCTGAAAACTACCCCTTTGCACCCCCAAACCTACTTACCAAGGCCGCGTCCTGCCCTTTCATCCCCCGATCCTTCCATGTCCTCTCCCCACCCTTCCGGTCTCTGGAACAGACCTCTGACTGCCTTAACCACACATATGTGGGGTTAAGGCATATGCGTTGTGAAGGAAAGCAGTGTTCTGCTTGCATGGTAAAGGCACGCGTGACTTAGACCGTGTGGTTAATGAAGTTTCCCCCGGGACTGTGGCTGTTGGCAGCACCCAGCACAGAGCAGCAGAGAGCTGAAAATCGAATCTCTGAAAAAGCCTGGCACCGGGACTCTGCAAGGTGCTTAACTCCACTTTGTGATGCAACTTGGAACTCTGATATTTGGAGAATCAGCTTCATGGAGGTAATTTAGAATAAATAAAAATAATGCAAGGGTGTTTAATGTGGTGGCAAGATGAGAGGTGAGACAATGCGCGAGTTGCCCAGCCTTTAGTAGCGCATGATGATTTTCACTGATCAGAAGTAGCTCTGACAACACAACTGGTTGGAGATTGCGGATTTGAAATATTAGCCTTGAATCTAATACTGAGGAACAATTGTTTTAATAACTCATACAAGCAAACTAAGAAGTACATTTATCGGACTTAGTAAAGGAAAGGGAGTTGGTAGGGGTTTTCTTTCATGGGGAAGTAGGGGGATGCTGTGATTACCGACGTTCATGCTCAGCTGAAAGATGTTTACACGTTGTGATGGAGTTACTCCATTGTACTGTGATGTAAATGCCAATGCCAGAAATCCTTTGGGGTGTCGATCCAAGCTTATATGAAAATCTAATAAAATATTATTACTAAATAAATCAGGGGTATTAGAATTCTTAGCAGGAACATGGGCAAATATATCAGACCTTTTCTTGATCGGGTAGCCGGGATCCCAGGAGGCAAACAAGGAACTTGAATTTCATAGGAGTAACAAGTATCTACCCTTAATGGGAGAAAGTAGAGTTCCAATAATGATATTCCTACAGCTTCATACTCACCCTCCGGGAGAGGTATGACCGGAGTAGACCTTCTGAAAATGAGGTCCTTTGTTGAGAACTCATGCTTGCTTGTGTGTCTACATGTACAAAAAGTGTTCAGCTGTTAAGCATATTAGAAAAAAGAATTGTAGAAGATTATATTTGCCTGAGTGAGACACGCTCTCTACATGATTAGGACTTACTGGCAATACAGAACACAATTTAATTCATAAAAAAAGAAGTGTTGCTAACACGTTGCATAAAAAGGATGCAGCACTGACTGCAACACAGATTATGAAAGAAAAAATGTTAGAACATTATTGTAAAAAGGAACAATGTTTTATTTTATCCAAACAGTAACACTGAAGTTGTTAAGAAACAAAACGTGCCCTGAGGTAATGGGGCTGCATGTGAGAAACAGGAGCAGGGCTATGCGAAGAAGGTGAAGGGACTATGGATTAAAATACACACACATGAAGCACTAAAACAGTGGTGACTGGTGATCTTTGAAAGTGATGGGGAGTAATACTTACCCAAACTTCTAGTGAGTGAGCAAGCCCAAATTTTCTAGAAGGGTTTAGGAAGTTTTACCCGAAAGATAAATGTGAAAAAACAGGGTCCTATAAGGTCTAAAAAATCTTTTAAAAGTTGCCAGGCAAGTAGGAGTAGAGGCTGAATTATTTACGTGCCTGAACTGTAATGAACTAGACCTATGAACTGTACTAAAACAATTTTTTAAAAACCATTATCAACTTGTCATCCCAAAAACTGTGGGGGAATTTGTCACTCAAGTACTTCTCTGAGGAATGATCCCCATGTACCTAATTAACTGCGTCTAACAGGTGCAGTGAAGGCTTGCAAGAACATCAATGTGTTAAATACATCCATAAAGCACTAAACAATATTGTTTTTTTTTTAATAAATCTTTTTTTTCTTCAAATAATCAATACATTTACTAAACAATATTACAATTGTTGGTCGCACAGAACACCGCCCTTCTCAATAGAAACCCCATGTCGTATGTTAAGATAGTTCAATACCATTTCTCCTCTCGCAGCCACTATCCCTTCTGTGAACCCAGGAATAAGGAACAACCAAGTATCTTCATCACTAATGCCAATCTTCGTTGTTTACCCTGTGTGCCCCTTGTGTATTTTGTGACATTGATTGTTGCATATCCTCCCACACGTCAAGGCCAAAGTGTCGTCTCCGTGGACCCCATAGTTTGTGGATTTTTTGTGGGCAGCCCCTACTTTGGTATGTGGTGTGTTCAGGGGCCATATAGAGGTCCATTCCTTTTATCCATTCCTGGACCGTTGGGTTCTCCGTCACTCCCCACTGTCTAGCTACGTGTTCCTGAAGACTTTCATAAATAAAATTAAAGGTGTTTCAGGAAAACGCCAAGAGCATTGAGACAAGGAACAAAGTGTTCAAGGAAAACAGAGGTACCCAGTCAAGCCCTGATGAAAAACCCGGGAAATTGATAGCGGGTTTGGAAATGTGTCGGCTGTTTCATAGACTCTCATATTATCCACAAAGGGCTATTAGACCAAGAGTGTACACTAGAGTGGTGTACACGTTTAATAAAGTTACATCCCGTGAAAAACTGTCCCTTGTGAGATCAGTCCTATATTATACTGAATAAACAATTCAGGACTGCTAGGAAAAAAGTACTGGGGTACTATTGTAATGTGTATTTTAATTGCATCTAATCATGTACAATCACTTTGTTATGTATGTTTTTTGTTTATAATATTCGTGTAAAATTGTTTATGAAACGTAAATGTATTGTAATGTGTCAAACTTGAACATTTTGGAATGATATAACTGTTCTAAGTGAACTGACAAAAAAAATTTGATGATAAATACGTCAGCACCTATGAATTAATCTATCAGGGTGCATAGTCTGCTTAAAATAAAGAGCAGCTTCAACAAAATCGAGACCGTGTTACGTTTCGTGATTAAAATTATGATGTCCTACTCGGTCCCGTAAGGACAAGACCCCTCTTTGTTCTAAAGTTCTTTACAATTGTGGGCATTCTATCTGGGTTCAATTTCCTGGCAGTTCCTGCGACTAATAAACAATAAAATATATCACTGACCCATAGCTCGGTTTCTACCCAACTTCCCCCCCACCCCACCTCTCTCAATCCCCCTCATCGGTAGAAGTGGTTCTCAGCCAGAGAAGACCAGGCGGTCTGCGTCCACCCCCCACAACTCCGTTCTATGTATTAACTCCCCAACTTCAATAACTTTTGAATCAATTTACGAAAGTAATCTCGGACAAAAAAGTAATTATCGCCTTCTGGAGGTGGGTCTGGCTCTTGGCTGCCCTCCCACCAGAGATCAAGTGCCAGTTCCCAAGTTCATCAGGTCTGGGTCAGGTGGTGTACTGACCTCCATCTCCCTGTCGCTCTCTTCTTCTCTCTCCAAGGCGTATTTCCACCACCAGCGGGTGCATGGATTATGGTCCCGAACACACCTAAGTGCCATCAGAGTTTGTATGGTGGTCAGAGGATTTGGATCTCTGCCTTGCCTCTTTTTCCGTTCTGGGCCTCGTATCATCGGATTGGACTGGACGCCTTTGGTCTAGTGCACCTTTCCTAAGGGCATAGGGAGTTTTACCGCTAAGTCTTCTTGATTGGTTTCCCATCTTTCAGTGTGGTGCCAAGTGTCTTTTCTCCATATTCCATCTTTTAGGTTTGTCCAGTGTCGCTCCTACCGTGGGCCGGAGAGTTGATCTCTCTTCTATCCATGCAAATGCCTCCTCGGGGTTTTAAAAAAAGGAGGATTTCCCCAGATAGTTCACCTTGAGTTTGGCGGGGAAGAGAAGCATATACTGTATTTGAAGGGCCCTGAGTTTCGCTTTAACTGAGTCAAATGTTCGGACTGTTTTTGCACTTCACTGCTGTAATCCGGAAAGGTCATTATCTTCAAATTTTAATATCTGACCTCCTCCTTACGGCGCATTTCGCGTAGGATCATGTCTATGTCCATGAAGTGGAGTAGTTTTGAGATGATCGGTCTTGGCGGCGCTCCAGGGGTGGCATTTGGTGCTTAGTGTGCGGTGCGTTTGCTCTATGACGAAGCAGGTAATGTTCTGCCGGGATAATTTCCCTGGGCCAGGTCGTCAGGAATGCTGATGTGTTCTCCCCTCCATTCCTTCCGGAAATCCCACTAAGCGGAGGTTGTTTCTCTGGGCCCTATTTTCTGCATCATCAATTCGGCACAGCATGTCCGCGGTTACATTGCGCATATCTTTAATGCCTTTCTGGAGGTCTTTCACTGTCTTCGACTTCTGAGGCTCAAGTCGCTGCCTAAGACACTCTTTCAGAGACTTTACGTAGATCTTGACAAAGAAGTGACACTTCAGACCGGACTTCCCAGATTTTACCCTCCAGGGCTTTTCTGGAGTTTTGTATTGCTTGGAGGAGTACTGCTGTGTCTGATGAGGTCTGCATCTGTTCATCAGATTCTACTTGCAGTGTCAGTGGTTTCGTGTATCAGTCCACTTTCCCTTGCTTCGGGTGTTTGGGCTCTTTATCCTTGGACATCATCCTGGCTAGCTAACCCTGTCTTTTGCACCTAGAGGCAGGGACACAGGGCCCCGTTGTTTCTGGTCTTCAAGTTAGGACTCATGTGGGTTCTTTGGGTCCAGTCTTCTTGTGTTCAGAGGTTGTGCGGGGAGTCATGTGGGGGGGGGGGTGGGGGGGGGGGCACAGGACGTCTACCTAAGGCTCCTTCTCCAGATGTCGTTTTCCCTCAAGGTAGGCCTACTGGATATTAGTCATGGGCAGGGGTGCCTTGTTGCCTCACCAAATTCCTTAGTGTCCTTTGGCTTCCCCAAGCCCAGA
Source organism: Lissotriton vulgaris (assembly GCF_964263255.1). Taxonomy (NCBI): domain Eukaryota; kingdom Metazoa; phylum Chordata; class Amphibia; order Caudata; family Salamandridae; genus Lissotriton; species Lissotriton vulgaris. Next base: position 1,040,916,335 of record NC_141697.1, read on the forward strand.
CCTCCTTTGCGTTCCCAGTGCCCGCCTCCTCTCTTCTCTGGCATCCAGTTCTCTCTACCCCTTCCTCCGCTTGCTGCTGTCACTTCTGACACGCGATATGGTGGTGGTGGTGTGTGCGGGGTATTTCTGGCAGCTGCTGCTTTCTCTTCATTTTAATGCCGCTCCTCTCCTCAGTTGGGCCTCTGTGTATATTAGTGCCTTTTACACTGTGGCCGCCTCGGTTTTTTCCTCCCTTCTCTTCTCTATCTTTCTCCTGATGAGGATTGTTATCCTAACGTCCTGCAGATGATGCTACTTTATGCAGAGACAGGGCCTCCGGAGGACTTATCATGTTTCAGACGGAAGTTTCCCATTTGTTATCCACAGAGCAGCTCTACTAAGACTGGTTCTTAAAAATAAAATACAGAATCAACTTGTATCTGGAGAAATACCACGTTTCTATAATATTTTCAAAGCATCAATTACGACCAAGGACCTGAACTAAGTTTTAAAGAGACCACTATATTTTGATCTCCACCTTGTGACTGGTGATATAAGTTAGCCTGTGACCGCCTCTCAAGTCAAGAAAACGCCCTGAATAAGAGTTCAGGCTATACATATATATAAACTTTAAGATACTACTTGACAATTGAGGCCTTATGAATACCGCTTTATAGAACACCGGTCACATCCATCGGAAGGTCAGCTTTAATTATACCAAGCCCTGAAGAAGTCCCCTGCGTGGGACGAAATGCGTTGGCTGTGTGGTACTCCATTTTTGCTGAATAAAGATTGAAAATCAATAAAATGAAAATCAACGTTTGCAACTTATTGTAATATTCACTTATACATTATTGCTTGTGGTGCACCTTAGCTGTTGTTGAAACCTTGTAAGAGAAGCAATTGATGCTCTGAACCAAAAGTAACCAGAAGCAGAGGTCACGGTCTTCTGATTCAATGATGACAATCTGCTTTCTGAACCTGGAAGATGTTCCCCCAAATGTCTTTGTTCTAGGTTTGTTGTTCAGCTAATGCATGACTTGCAGGATGCAAAGTGTCAAATATTAACACATCCAGTTTGATTTGCATTAGTGGTGACATGTCAGCTTTGAGGTAAGTGAACAGCTAATTTTTATCAATGTGCGCGCTAAATCCACAGTTGCTCATAACGTTAATGTGATAAATGATTTGTAGAATATGAATATAAGAAGATATCAACACACATATCAGGAAGTCCAATGAGAAATAAGTCAGTCAATTGAGTAAGAATTCCAGTAAGTTCGATCCAGTTTGATTTGTTGTATACAAATGGAGTATTCAACACAGTACAGAATAAAAGTGGTTATGATGCACTGCCAACAAGTGTTTCATTACACAAGTAACTTTTTCAAGGTGCATAATACGAGGATAAGAGTTCATATTGAGGAAACTGCACTCCATGTCAACCAAATCCAAAAAGTTGTATTCCAGAAAAAAATATCCAAGAAAAGTCAGTAGTAAGACATCCCTAGTGTGATCATGTGGTACATTAAACTGTCAACAAAGTATTCAAAAGCCTCCTGTTGTGAGCACAGTGAATAAGGAGACCTGGTAAGCTCCCTTGCATAGGATACTTGGTATGCCCCTCTAAGTAACATGAATATGGACAGAACAAGCTGAATCCACAGTACGGAACCCTTACTAAGGACTTCTTACTATTTTCTTTTTTTAATAAAATTTTGTTGAATTATCCAAGCTACAGGGATAACATGTAAGAGGCCATAATACAAGTCCATATACATAGTATTTTGCATTGGCCACGTGGAGGACCCATTCAACATATCTGGAGTGCATGCGCTGCAAAATGAAACTGGTTTTTAGCTCTTGCAAATGTGAACACACACCGCAAATGATAATACAGTTAAGATAGTGCATAACCCTAAAATAAAATGTACCCCCATCCCACCCCCAAACATGTCTGCTATACCAAATGGCATACCTCAAGTTTACAATTACCAGAAATAAATAAAAAAGAAAAACAAGGAGGTCACCATGGTCATAGCGGTCAGATGAGAGTGTACCTCCTGTCGGCATTGAGTAAACTACAAAAAGAGTCGAGATAATGCCATGAATAGGAACCTAGATTTGTTCAACCACCAGCCACACATACAATCAATCATCTCCCTGTTCCTTAATGAGTTCCAGCATGGTATCCCACGCCAGAGTTATAGTCTGCTTACGCAGGCCTCTATATTCCTCATGTTGTAGCGATGAGCTCTCCGGAGAACCCCATTTCTGGACCTCCTCATGCCGGCCAATCACAGGAGGCGCAGAGGTGGACTTCCAACAGCGTGAGATTTGTCATTATGCTAGAAGGAGTGTTAGCTCCACAAAACGTGTTTCGTTTTTTAACTATTTGGGTCTTGGGTAGAGCCCTAGTATACAGTGTTTACTGTGTCCCAATGCTGTCACCCTGTCAGGGACATCAAGGCGTCTTTCATTTCCCCCCAATAGATATGCAGTGTGGGGCATGCCCACAACATATGTAGGAAATCTGCATCGTCAGTGTGGCAGCGTGGGCACGAGGAAGGGTGCACAGGGAAGATCCTGTTTAATCTTAAGTGAATGAGGTAATCACTGTGGAATAATTAAAACGGTATAAATTTGAAACCTCTGCTGTGAGGTATTAAACTGGAGTACTCTATCAGGAAACTCCATTCTTGGTTGTGGAGTACGCGGCCAAGGTCAATCTCCCATTGGGCCCTCAGGAACACTAGTAATGCATGTAAGTTTCAGCGTAGGCCCTTATAAAGCCATTTGAGTAAATGTCTGCAATTCCCCATTTCTCGCACTGCTTGTACAAAGGCATGTGTGATTGGTTCCGAACCCGTCGGAGACCAATGTGTACGAATATAGCGTATAATGTGAGCGTGTGTGATGAAGAGTCCCAGGCCAGCCATGGAGGTGTGTAAAGTCCTGATGGGACAGTTAATAGACAGCCACTGTCCTGCATGAAAGTTGAGATACTCAGGCCTCCGGGGGTATATTGAACTATGGAGTCAGCATTCTAGTACCTGACCTCGATTCCTCCAATGAAAATAAGGGGGACAACAATGTGGGATATGACGGCAAAGAACTGGAAGAGAAGCTGAGGAGTGAAGCAAAAGGGAGCCACTGCCTCTGAAGGACCACTGCACCACCAGAGGATCCCTTTTAGAGATCCCTCTGAGGGGGGGGGTTGACGGGTTAACAGGCAGCTGCAAGCTAGAAGTAGAGGCAAGGAGATGGCAGTCATGACAGAGGAGAAGACGGCTTTGTGTCCAGCAGAAGTTAAGGTGCACAAGGCTTCCCTGAGAAAAGGCGATCTGGAAGAGGCAACTGTGACTTTAGACCAGAGTCATGGTCTCAGACAGATGTCAGCAGGGGACACAAATGGGGGGTCTTGGTGGGAGGTTGCACAGGCGTTTGCGGTAGAGTTCTAGGTAAAATTACCTCAGATCATCTTTTGTGGTTTGTTTCTCAAATTCACCGCCCTCTTTTAAGTGCGCCGCAGTTTCAGCATAAAAACCCTCATGTCTATTTTCTAGTACTGGTTACGAATAATTCAAGACAAATTCCCTGCACGAGTACTGGCATTAGCAGATATTGAGAAGAATCACTAAATGGTATGGTGTCTTTGAATGTATGCATAAGAGCCCGATTACTGAGGCCTATGTCCTTTTCTCCCCAAGGGTATCCTCCGCCTGCTGTCCCTGACGAGACAAGAGGAAAGCAAGCACAGAGGTAGAGGACAAGGTACAGGTGCCTCATAGTTCGCCCCTACTGGAGTGTCACTAAGCACTGTGTCAAAAAAACATGAGTATATCGCGAAGACGTCTGTGGTAGAGTCTAGTCCATTATCCTGTTCCAGTAGTGTCAGAAGTGGGATTTCCGTAATATCCCAACATGGGAAGGAGACCGCCACACCAATAACCATGGAGGACATGGTCAAACAGTTGGCCAAAGGACAACACTTACAACTAGAGATAGAACAGACACAAGCTGCACAACAGGAATGAGTAGACCCCCATACCGCAATGAAAATTCAAGTCAAAGTAATAGCTACTGCTTTGAGTTTCCTAATTGCTAAACGTTCGATTGCAATAAAGTGGGGTGTTGCTGAAAGACCTCTGGTGGTGGGTTGGATGGCTGAACTGGACAGATGCATCTTTGCCGAAAAAACTGTTTACAAGCTCCGTGGCTGCCCCGCGAAACGGGACAAGAAATGGGGCCATTGGAACATTTACCGGGGCGAACTCTGTGAATCCCCCACGGCGGAACTGGCCATGAACCGGACTAGACTATTGGGCTAAATTGTGCATCTTGCCTCATTATAAATGTATCATGATTTTGTTTGCGCATGCCAATTTTGTACTGCTTTTGACTCTGCACTGCTTTCAATAAAAATGTGTTAAAAAAATAGGTAATAGCTACTAATCAACAAGTGCAGGACACTGCCATCCAAAGCCTCACTGAGACAATAGCAAGCATAAAAAATACATCCTAATGTACCCAGCTCTTGTTACAAAAGTATCAACCGGTGAAGACCCTGACTATTTCTTTACAAAGGTCCAGAGGGTAGCTACTTCCGCTAATTGGCCACTGGAGTGTTGGAGCCAGTACGTGGCCCCTCTCTTAGCAGGTGAATTACAAACCGTCTATCAAGCAGCTAATCCATCCGGTACCACACCTTATCCAGGAGGTAAAAAGAGCCTTCCTAGAGCATCCAGGATTCAACAGAGAATACTACCGAACAAAGTCTAGGAAGGAAAAGTGGAATCCCCATGATAACCCAACAGCACTTTTTTACGGAATTCAGGATTTAGGGAACAGGTGACTGAAAACTCAGGGAGCCACTTTAGATGATGCCCTAGACAAAGTCTATTAGAAACGCTTTTCCAGGATCAACAATAACCTGGATCAAGCAACACCCTAATGTGATAGTCACTACAGCAATTGAGTTGGCATGTGCTTTTCACAGATACCCAGATTTTAGGGTCTCTAAGAATTGGTCCTCCGACCACCACTAGTTGGAGACATCCTCCTCCTAAAATTCTTTGCCCACCAACTCCTGAAGCCAAGTATCCAGAGAGACCCCCAGGGTGGGACCTAAATAGGAGACCTCAATGTTTCCATTGTGTCGAATGGGGTCATATTGCACCTAATTGTCCCCAGAAAGCAATCCCCGGCAGAACCCATGGAGATTGGATATTCTCAAGGGAGAGTTCTCTGGGCATGACTGGTCTTCTCAGTAATTTTGATGACAGTAACCCTCGTCCGGCCGCTGGAACCAAACCCCTGTGCGCGCGTCGACTTGCTGTTGCCAAGGCTTGTTGGCTCTGCAATCCAGAGATCTTCAGGCTCCAAGAAGTTCCAGCCTCAGGCACCTCACTTCCTGAAGATCAGCGTCCTCCCTGCAGTCCTTTTATTGTGGGCCTCCATCTTTGATGAGCTGCCTGAAGTCCTAGCGACTTCAGTGCCTTTGGCCCGTAGGTCCACTTGAGGTTGTTCCTGTATTTCAGTGGGCTTCCCCTGCTTGCTCGGGGCCCGTTCTGACTCTCCAGCTCTTGGCGAGTCCCTTGGACCTTGCGGGTCTTCCACGCCAGTTGTGGCTACCAATGCTTGTTGGTGCTCCCGCAGGACACCGATGACCTAGGCACCGATATGCGATGTGGGTGAGCTCGTGCACAGCTCTTGGTCTTCCTCAGCATCGCTTGGTCCACACAACTGCAGCGACAAGGACACTGTTGCCTCTTCAGAACCTTCCGACATCGGTGGGCATTGTGCTTCTGTGCCTCCCTGTCACCTGGGAATGGCAAAGAGTCTGTCCCCTCTGCTTGCAGGTCCTTCACTTCACACATCCACCCTTGGATTCCACCGGATACTCCCTCACCGTCTTCTCCAGTGGCATTTTCGCCGAAGTCGTCCATTTTTGTCAACAGCAGGTTCCGACCCCACAACACCCTTATGCTTCCCTGGTGTAGGTAACCTGGTTCCAAGGGTATCCACGGATGGGGTGATTCTCCAACCGCCTTTCTTCCAAAGGGTTTCCTCAGGGTCCTCCAGGAAGGGTGCTTCTTCTTCAAAACTGCAACTGCAACTTCTACATTGACTTCCATTGGGCACACATCTGTGTTTCCACTCTGCACACAGCTTCCGTGGGGTTCCTGGGTACTTACCCTGGGTGGTCCCTTGTGTCCCCAGCTCTTTTGAGTCTTCTGGTCCAAGTACCATCCCCTCTGGTGGTTCACATTCTACTCTCTTAATGTATGGTTTGGTCTCCCCTTGGAGACCACTGTATTCAGTGCTATTTACCTGATTGCTTTTGAAGTATTATTGTGTACTGTGTTGATATCTCTGGGTAGGAAATATACAAATGTGATTAGTGATTGTGTTGTAATAAATAGAAGTACTTTTGCTAAACATTGTGTGGTTTCTTTTCATTCAGGTTACACTTAAGATTAAACTGGTAAAACAAGCTGCTTTACACTCCTTCAAGATAAGCCTGAAGGCTGCTCTCTACAGCTACCACTTTGAGAGCTTTCTATGGTTATCAAAGACCACTAAAATCACCAGAAGGGCTGCCTGGATTAGTGCAAGGTGAATCACTTCAAAGAGTGTGCATCATATACTAAGCCGGCCTCCTACACTTACAAAATAGCAACACCCCATTGAACAAAGGCTGGTCAGATTTACCATATTAATCTACTCAAAAAGCGGGAAACTAACAACCGGGGAGTCAGGGAGGGTTCTGCAGATATGTTAGTAACCAATTCTCAACCCTTGGAGAGCACATTTGTACCAAAACATGAGGTACTTGAGGGAAAAACAGTCCAGCAAGGAGAGACCCTAGACACCAAACAAAAAGAACAAATACAAAACCTGGTAGGTTGCTACGTTGATGTGTTTTCCACCACCCCAGGGCAAACCTCCCTTATCGGCCACAATATTTTGAATGAAGGTAATCAGGTAGTGAGACCAAGTCCCTATCAAATTCTTGGAAGCACGCGGGGAAGCAGTAGAAAAAAGAAGTAAAGGAGTTGCTTCAAGGACAAATCATTAGACCTTCCAACAGTGCTTGGTGCTTCCCAGTGGTCCTAGTTCCTAAACATAATGGTTCCATCAGATTTTGTGTGGACTTTTGCCAGCTAAACAGTTGATCCAAATTTGATACCTATTCTATGTCCAGGGTGGATGAGTTAATCGAGAATCTGGGCTCAACCTCATATCTCACCATCCTCAACTTGGCCAAAGGCTACTGGCAGGTCCCTCTCGGCCCAGCAGCCAGATAAAGAAAACTTATTTTCAACTCGTCGCGGTTTATATCACTTTAAAGGTTCTACCTTTCTGGTTAGAAGTGGCCCAGCAACCTTCCAAAGACTCACAGATATAATACTTCGTCCACCTCGAGTTTATGCAACAGCCTATTTGCATGACACTGTGAGCTATAGCTCCACATGGGAACACCACCTACGACATTTGGATGCTGTCTTTCAGTCTCTTAGGGAGGTGGGCCTTACTGCAATTCCTGAGAAATGTACGATAGCCACGACATCCATTGGGTATTTGGGCTACTACATACAGAAAGGCAAAATCAGTCCCCAAGTCGACAAAGTGCAAGCCATTAGGGATTTACCCAGACTCCAGGATAAAAAAGGGATTCAGTCCTTTTTGGGATGTTGGATACTATCGACGATTTGTGCCCCGCTTTACAGAACTGTTACACAAAACATGGCCCACCAAAATAGCATAGTGGACTCAAGAACACCAACACAGTTTTGAATGGCTAAAGAATGCCTTTTGTAATGGTCATGTTTTAATATGTTCAGATTTGGAATGCATGTTCGTTATTCAAACAGACGCCTGCAATAGGGGTCTCGGGCAGTGTTATCCCAACCAGATTCAGATGGAGACTTACAACCTGTCGCCTACATAATTGGGAAACTACTGCCCCGGGAAGGTCACTACCCAACGATCGGGAAGCAACGTTTGGCTATCAAGTAGGCGATGGAAGCCCTATGATACTATTTGTTGTATAGAACGTGTTTGTTATTGACTGACAATGCTCTGATGGTGTTTAGCTCTGCAACGCTTTTTGTTTCAGACCTGTCACATAACTGGCAAACTGCAGAGCACTACTGATTTTCTGTTCCAGACTCCTGCTCCTCCACAGCCCGATAGGCCATGCCTGGATGGGAGGTACTGTAAGGAGACAGCAGCAGTCCCACATAAAAGACATGATACTTAGGCCACCAGGAGTACCTTGAACTATGGAGTCAGCTTTCTAGTAGCTGAGCTCGATTCCTCCATTGAGAAGAACAAGGTCGACAATGGGATATGATGGCAAGGACCCAGAAGAGAAGCTGAAGCGTGAGGCAAGGTGTGGAAAAGAATGGTGTGAAGAATAGAGAAGTGACGGCGAATGGGAGCAGCTGGCTCTGAAGGACCACTGCAGAACCAGGGGATCCCTTCTAGAGATCCCTCTGAGGGGGAAGTTGACGGGTTGAGAGAGACAGCAGCAAGACAGAAGAAGAAGCAAGAAAAGAGGAAGAGTAGAAGGCCTAGGAATCTCATAGTTCAGCCCTATTGGCGTGTCACTAAGCATTGGGTTGATAAAAATCAGAATACCTCTAAGACTTCTGTAGTAGAGTCTAGTCCATCATTCTGTTACAAGGACATTAACAAGCCATCTTTAAATAGATCACAAACTTTGGTTAACCCCACAGCCTCCCAGGACGCTGGTCTTGTCATGCGAGCCTGCCTAACAGGGTAGGCAGACCGTACAGAGGCACATTCGGGGCATAAGGAGGGATATTGTGTGTGGTGCGGAGCACAGGCTTCCAATACAGTAGGACATTGTGAAGAAGTAGAGGAAGTGCAGGGGGTGTGTCACTCCTGGCAGCAGTAGGTCATATAACCAACCAGCAGTCACAATGGATTGTGAGTAACCTATTTTCTGTAGGTGGATCCCAGCCAGCCAGTAAGATAGAGTCACTGCAGTTGGGCTGCAAAGCAATGAGAGCGAAAGTCAGGAGCTCCCAGTCCGCCCCTGTCCGTTGGTAAATGCAGTTTCTGAAGGCTAATGCGTCGACGACTAGGGCCCTATGTTAAGCCTAGTAGGAGAGAACCAAGGGTTTCGTAAACCTTCCGCAGGATGAATAGCGGTAATTTACAAAAAAAGTTAAGTAGATTGGGCAGCATGACCATCTTGGAAAGGGCTAGCCAACCAGTTACTGACAAGAGTAATGTGACCCAGAACTCACTTGTGCCCTTAGTGCCGAAATGGCCTAAATGAGGTTCCGGTCCAAGAGGTCCGCAGGGGACCTATAGATCTAAATGTCCAAGTATCGGAATGTGTGGCATGCAACAGGTATTGCTAACAAACCCATATGAAATTTATCATGCTGGCCAGCGTCCCAGAAGGAGAATGCATATGATTTTGTACAGTTAAGCTGGAAGCCGGATAAGTCCATGAACAACTGCAGAAGAGCGACGATCGGGGCGAGATCCATGCTGAGGTTTCGGGTATTTACGTGTCATTTGAGTGTAGAGAGATGGCATGGGATTGTGGGCCTTGTAGGATTCACCAATATGCTGACTCGTGCCAAAGTTATAGTGCGAAAGGTTCCAAGGTCAGTACAAACAACAGCAGTGATAATGGACACCCCTGACATTTACCACTGCCTATAGCATACTCAAAGAAATGTGTGTGCCGGTTTTAGTATTTGTCGTAGGAGAAGCATATAATAATTTAACCTACTTATTAAAGGCGGGGGTATACCGAAGAACTGCAAGACTGAACATATAGTCCCACTCAAAAGAATCAAGGGCCTGCTGGAGATCTAGTGATATGCAGTCAGCATCTGGGAAGTCATCATGTGCAATTTCCATCACTTGATAGAAGCAGAGGATGTTAAGTGATGTGCTCCTGTTTGCTGTAACAGTGTAACAGTGCTCTTGTGTGGGACAAAGCCGGATTAATCAGCGTGGATCAGGTTCGGAAGCAAGGGGAGTAGTCTGTAGGCCAACACTATGTTAAGAATTTTATATTCAGTAGTTATGAGAGAGAGTGATGACAGATCTACTGAGCCTCGGTCAGGTTTAAGAAGTGAAGTAACCAGGACCAGTTTGGTGGTTGGGCACAATGCATCCACTTCTAAGGATGGGTTACATCATTTTTCAAGCCTCAGGACCAGTAGGGAGGCAAATGTGAAGTACAATTCGACAAGTAAGCCGTCTATGCCAGGTGTTTTATTGTGCGTCATCAGGACTTATTTCTACTGACTTTTCTCGGATATTTCTTCTGCCATACAACTTTTTGGATTTGGCTGACATGGGGTACAGTTTCTTCTATCTGGATTCTATCCTCATATTATGAGCCTTGACAAAGTCACTTGTGTGATGAAAAACACGTTTGCTGTGCATCATAAAGATGCTTACTCTGTGCTGTGTTAAATACTCCATTTGAATACAATTAATCAAACTGGATTGAACTTACTGGAATCCTTACTCAGTGGACTGCCATTATCTCAGTGGACTTCCTGATGGGTGCTTTGACATCTTCTTATATTCATTATTATGCCGTGGCCTCTCGATCAAGGGCCTCTGACACTCTTGGAAATAGGTTGTCCCGATATCTGCTGCTAGCCCCAACCATATGACTTTGCTTTAAGGTAGACTTACCCCCTAAATTATATTCTAATAGGAGGTGTGATTTCATATGCCACTACTACCATTTTGTATTTTTCATTTGTAGAATATGTTTAACTTTTTCTTGGAAGTCTTTAAGTAGCTGCTGCCTGATGTATACTGCCTTGTAACAACTAGAGAAATACCAAATACCGGCTGGTGAAATAAAGTTGTACAAATGGTGCTTACTTGTAACAATGAGAATGGTGAATCAGACTGAGCTAAAAAGGTGCTATAGCCAGAATATGTTCCTTTATTTTGAAAGATGAGGATTGTTTTTGAATCTGGAAGTTTGTGTCACATAATGTGTCTTTATCCTGGATTTGCTCATCAATTTTTGAGCCATTTACCTGGATTTGCATTAATGCTAACAGTGTGTCAGCTTTGAAGAAGGTCGAAACTCATTTTAGGTCGAGCCTGAGCCAGTGTGCATGCGCTGCGAGACTTGTTGTGTTGGAGTAGCGAATCGAAGCCCCGCCCACTCTTCGCCCATATTTGTCATTGGCTTGTGTCATTGTCTGTCCTAAATACTGGCTTCTGATTCATCAATAGGCTTGTTAGTCCCTCCTTAGTGCCGCCTCCTCTTCATTTGTTACCTCCCATGGCGACTGGCCCCTTTACTTCGAGTGTTACACGGTACGTGTTATTTAGACTGTGAGCACTATTTTCTTTAAAGAGGTTCTCCTTCTTTACTCCCCCTATCCCTCCCTCCTGTTGTCCATGCCTTCTCCCCCTCCCCCTGCAAGCACTCCTGTTCGTGCCTTCTCGCCCCGTCCGCCTGTTGTCCGTGCCTTCTCCCACCACCCCACGCCCTCCCTCCCTCCAGTTGTCCGTGATGCCTACTATTTGCAATGCAATATGTCTCGCGTAGTGAGATACCTATTGCATTGCAAATGCTTTTTGTTTTGCTGCAAATGCAGTTCCTCAACTCTGAGATGCCAGATATAACCTTTTTGTTTGGACTGCTTTGAACAGCTGTAAAGGATTTTTCTCAGAAAATCCATTAGAGTGCTGCTGTAAGGAACCCACAAATATCCTGTTCAAAGCATGGCTTTAAATGTGTAAGGGTTTATTACTCTCAACTTTGCTGCAGATGTATTACCATTTTTTACAGTCGCCGAAATATCACTTACAGCAGACCGAGATTAAGAAGATAAAGTATTTGGGAATCTCCTGAAGTAGGCAGTGAACGCAGCCTCGCTCATTACTTCTGCTAAACCCTCTCGCGGATGCAGAGTGCTATTGGGAAACTCAGTACAGGCCCTAGAGAGGCCGAGGAGGCTTCTCATTCAAATTCACCTCAAATCTGAGTGGTGACGAAGTCACTCGTTCCATTGTGGACGCCAGACAGACAGGCATTAAATGAGGCAGCAGGCAGAGTGGACATGCCAGGCTGCACCCACACTTCCCTAACCCTCACACTTCTCACTCCCAGGACAATGGCAGTACTGCTGACACTTTGCACTTGCTCTGATCAGGTGAAAAATGCCAGGAGTTTTCTCCCCGGGTTGGGGAAAAAATGCTCATAAAAGGACATGCCATTTCTGGGTTTGTTAGGTTATTCCTGGTTCCAAGAAGAAAGCTTGTGATTGTAGGAAAAGGGGCGGGGGTGGTATTTAGCAGTGACTTGAGATTCTACCCTCCCCCAGACCTACACCAAATTCAAGAAATTTCGTTATGCGGGCCTTAGCATTATTATTACGGTAGAGATGAGTGAGCCTGTAAATTCCAAGCACATCTGAGCCAGAGGTCTGGCTTGGCTCCAAGTGCCAAAGCAGGAGCGAGTCATAAAACGATTTAGAATGTAAACGATCCAGCAAACCTGAAAGTATGTTAATTAATATTTCCGGGTAAAATATTTCCTGTATTTAATTTTAATTCACTAGAATATATCCCTACACTGAAATTCGTTAAACTAATAGCTTTTAAACAAGAATGCTTTCCCACCTGTAGTGCCCTGACAACATTACCATCATTTAAACCAAGATGTGAGTTTGTCATGTGTACTGTTCTAGGTGGGCCACATTATTGTCTGTTAAACCATATGACACGAGGCTTTCAAATACACACATCATTTTCCCAGCCCAATGGCTCAGTCAAACATTGTTAATTATTAAAACAGATAAATAAAAGGCATTGTATTTTACAATGCCAAAGGCTTAAACTCTCACAAACGCAAGAAATATTGCATTGCAAATACTTGTTTAATTAGCTCATGCTGCTAAAACCATGTTCACTCACATGTGGTAAACTTGTACTGAATTATTGAAAATGTGTGCTTAGCTTCTTCTGGGCACAGTAACTACTTAGAATAAAGAGAGGTACACTGCCTTGTATCAAGAAATCAAATACCAAATATTGGTTGGTGAAATAACATTTGCAAGTGCCACTTATTTGTCAATGAAGTTATATTTTGATGCAAGAGACTATAGGCAGAACTAAGGGTCTATCTTCTAACTCAATGATGGCTGTCTGCTTATTTGCTCTAGAAATGTTTGGTCGAAAATATGCCTTTGTCTTGGGTTTGCAAGCAGTCTATGCAGGACTTCTAGGGATTTGATCAAAAGTGCTGGCTTCTGGCCAATCTACTTAGATTTGCATTAACACAGACAATGCGTCAGCTATGAGACAAATATGCAGCAATTTTTTTTAATCTATTCAGGCTGCTAAATCCACGGCCACATATTGCGCTTGTGGGTCTGACACAAAGCATGATTTCCAAAATTGTAAACACGTTTAACTTCTCCTGGAAGCGTTTTCAGTAGCTGGGTGAAGACAGGTTACTAGCTTGTGTCTCTTTCAAAGTAAGACATACATCTTGAAATCTAGCATTTTTCCAGGGGCAGACTGAGTTTTATAATCAGTAAGCACATTTGTGTAGTATGTCTTCAAACTCTTGATTACCAAACTTTCTAATCTGTTGAAAAGGAGTCTGACCACAGGATCCATTCAAAACTATTAAATAAAGAGTGTGGATTGCCAGTGATATGCTGCATAAAATGTTCATTTATTTACCAAACAGCATTGTCTATTAACTCAATGGTGTCTTCTTGAACATGAATTTCATCTAAGCAGCTTTTTCTGCCTGACTTTGCCAGTAGTTGTGTTAGTAGTAGTAGTGCGAGCCCTGCAAAATATTCTCTTTAACTTTCTTTTCTTCTGTATTAGCTTGTGTTACAGTCCTTAACCACATCCGTGCGGTCATGATTCCCCTCCGGTGCTGAGCCCTAATAGAAACGGGCGTGGTCATGACGGAACGGTTCCGTCATGAGCACAGCTCAACCGATGCTCATGACGGAACCGTTCCGTCATGAGCATCGAAGGGGTTAATGAAAGTTCGGAAATATGGTTGTCTTCCTGGAGAAATGCCTTAGACACTTACTGTGGAAGCCCTGTGAAGTCTATTATAAAGTGTAATAAATGAATAAAAAATGGCTCTGACTTCAAGTCATGAAGCAACTCCATGGCTTTGTCGTAGTATCCATCACTAACAGTAGCAAAGCGCTCAAGATGAATGACTGTAGACTCCCAGTTTCTTCTGAATGCTATCAGTGCCCTGTGCTTCCTTCCAACCCTTCTCATTTGCTGCTATCAAATACTTCAACTGGTCTTCAACACTGGGAGCTATAGTTCCTTTCTACACTTAGGTGTATAATAATACAGTTTGAAACATCCTTTGAGAGCCTCTTTAAATCTAAGTATGCTATTTTTTTAACAACACAAATAGCGAGTACTAAAATGTGAGTTAAGTAGTACACAGCCGTAAATGGTCAGTTTTCCCATCGCTGGTGTGTAGATACTTCATCCAGTAACTGCTTCACAGATCCAGATTTACATCACAGTTCATAGCAGACCAGTCTGTACCCAAGACACTATATTTCTGACCAAGAATATCAAATGATTGTCCAATGCTTTGCAGACAAATCTATTCACTCATGATACAGTGGAGCTTTTCATGCTGACAATGTCTCACAAATGTGTAACATAGTTGGCTTAAACAATGAATCACAAATAAACCAGCTCCCGTGACAGTATTCCTATATCAATCGACCTTTCTGCCAGAACACTGAAGAACCTAGCATTTTGTACCTGTGGCAGCATTGTTATTTTCATAGTGTCTAAAACTGTCATTGTAAAGACACAGCATGTGTGATTATTGGTATACATTTACAGATTCCAATCAGGAATGCTGTTTTTCTGGAGTTTGCAGAGTTTTGGGAATTTAGTTAAAGTCTCAACTTTTTAGCAGTATAGTTAGCAGTATCAAACAGAATACTGAAGTGCCCACATTTTATTCATACATTTTTGTGGCAGATTTGACTTTGTGAATCTCCAGATTCATGCAATATGCATTTTGGAGAAATTTGCTTTTGTGCAATTCCAATATCTTCATTCTACATTTTTCAGTTGATCGAACTTACAGGGAAGACTTTGTGCCAGCAAGATTAGGAAACTTACTGCAAACTATACAATACAAAACTCAAGACTTTTTTTAAACTGCTCTCACCCGCTTCCTTTTCAACAAACACTTAACACATTTAAAAACTTCAAGTCATTTCTTTTGTACAACTCTGTCTTTTTTGATCATGCTTTCCAGTTCGTCCCAACCAGTTTGATGTCTGCCATTGCTGCTGCACTTTGTCTGTTATATGCCATGTCCTCGCTAAAAGTGTCAGAAGCACTGCTGCTGGTCGAAGCTTGTAGATTCTTGCAAAAGAAAAACAATAATTGCAACTAAATAATTTGATATAAGAAGTGAATAAAAACTACTAACTTTAATAAAGGCTTAACAATTCTGCTCCACATATCCTAAGTAACAGTGATGTCATCAGTTGTGCACTACCTAGCGAGACCGGTGTGACTTGTCTCTCTCAGGTCACAGAACGCACTACCTTTTGGTGGACTAGAATATAAAAAAATAAAGGATTGTTATGTAGTGCTTCATACAGAATTGTTATGTAGTGCTTCATACAGAATTTCTGCCATTCCTAATAAATAACAGATATGCCAAATACCAAAGATGAAAGTTTGAGTCAGCCTTGCTAGAATTCTAACTCATAACCTATCGATTCAGCAAAGCAAGTGTTCAACTTACTGAGCCATCATGCTAGTACCATGTACGTATTAAGGTATTTCATAGCGCTAAGTAGCCTTGAGGCAGTTACTTTACAAGTGCTATAGCAGACGTTTTGTGCACCATTTAAAAGGAACAAAGTGGAGAAAGACTGGATTATTCTTTATTATAGAATGCCAACACAGTTGTGTGTTCTGCTCTGATGTCGTTTGTAAGAAGCTTGAAAAGGAACATTGTAAATTGCTCAACCAGGGCTATTACTAAAGACACATTTTATTGTGTGGCCTGTACAATGAGGAGATCTAGCCTTTGCCTGTGGGCTGGGTTGTAGGCAAGATTAGGAATCACTGGAACAGGGGCAATATATTTATGGATATCAAGTTTTAAAACACGGAGGTTCTCTATAGGACACAACTCCAGATGCATGTGAAATATGGAGGTGTGATGGTTGTATGGGAGAGCTCCCAATTGGTACTGTTGTATCAAAGATGCATTTGATTTGCTTTCTGGTACTTCTAGTTCATTTCTGGGACAAGCCAAAACAGAAAGAATGGGAAATAAACATCCACAGGCCTGAAAGAGCTTCTCACGTGGAGCAGACTACAGTTTTAAGTGGGTGGTTCTGCCTAGTCTGAGACTGGGCAGTAATTAAAACACAACTTTGATATGGGTCCATATCAGGCCCCAAATTCAGCTTCTTAATTTACAGGAAAAATATTTATTGGTTTCTCAATTCTAAAACACCTTAAGGTTATCCATGTCAGGGATGAAGTCCATATTAACATTTCACATGTTTTACTTTATCATGCTGCCCCTAAGGATATTTGCTTTTTCCAGATGTGTATCCAGGAGGCGTGTTTGCAGAGTGGTGGACAAAGGGGATGGGCCTCCGACAACCTCCTGTTACCACAAGTAAGTCCTACACAGCGCTTGCAGATACCGGAATTACCTCCAGGTGTCTGGGTGAGTTCAGGGTGTGGGTAAGTTTAGTTTGTGGTTAAGTGCTTAAGATGGGGATTAATTGAGGGCTCTGGAGCAGTAGCTGAAGGAGTGTGAGTTTCTCACATGGTCTGCCATGAGCTCATAAAGGTGTTCAAACAAACTACATACACATCCAACCCTTGGCCTCTCTGTAGAGCACATCGAGCATTTGTCTCTTGTGTGCCAAATTTAATTTCGGTTCCAAGGGAAAGTGATTGAAGGAGGCAAACACCAGTTGAAATTTTGACAGTACCAAAAGCGAAGAAAATGCAATACTGACAACTCAATGGGCGGGATGCGAGCATAGGGGATGGTGAGATGGAAGTGTGTACAGAAAGAGAGAGCGAAATAATAGTGCTGAAAAGGAAAAAGATGACATATGAGACTGACACAGTTTGAGGGGTCCATAAAGATGTTGGTGAAAAAGAGCACACATGTTGAAAAGAACAAGATACTGTAGAGGAAAGTGGTGTGAAGAGGAGAATGGGAGTGACAGACACTCCTAAACCACTACACAGTCCACATACCTTAGTAAGGTTTAGTTCAAAGTCTTTTATTATCATAATTGAAATATTTTCAATTCTAATTCTTCATACTAACATGTAATGGCAAAGCCAATAGGCCTTGCTTGTTTTAGCCTGTTGCGTCAGATGTCTGAATGGAATAACAGAACAAGCACTGGCAGAGCCATGTCTCACCTATAAGACCTATCGGCTTCTTTTAAGCCATGCTGTACAGCATTGTGGCTGCTGTGCAGAATTGCTTAAACTGTATTTTTAATAAAAAGACATAATGGCACTGTATAATTGAGTAGGCACACACCTTGCGTCACCACGCAGGTGCATGCCTGCAAAATTACACCTTTTTTATTTATCGATCTGAGATGAATCAGTCACTTTTTTTAAGTACCGCAAATGCGCGCTTTAAAAAAAACAAAAAAAAACGTTGCCATTAGGTTATTAAAACAATGGATGAGCGGGGTTGGGGGGTGGGGAGTGGTAGGGTGGAGCAACATGGGATGGTGAAGAAGCAACACAGAAAGTGGGGGAAGCAGCAACAAGGCAGGGATTGAGTAGCTAAACTGGGCGGCGAGAACACAGAGGAAAGTACAATAGAGAGCACATGGGGGCAACCACATGGGCAAGAAAGAGCAACACAAGTGCGAGTGGAAGAGAGAAGCACATGGTCAAGAGAGGGAGCAATGTAGCGGGGGATGGGCAGCATGTGATGGGGACTGCTAGAAAACGAATGCACTCTCCTACAGTTCTTAAATAAAAAGAAAAACGTGTTCCCCAAAAACGAGCAGAAGAACCATAGAATCCAGCCAATCAAAGAAATGTTAAGACGCTATGATCCATTGGAGAGACAAACACAGGATAGAAAGGCTGAAACAATGAAAACCATCCCATAGAAAGTAAGTAAATAAGAGTAACAGCAAAGCCAACTAATTGTAGGCAATGGGCGGGTTGTAAGCCCCCATATGTTCTTGGCAAGTCCCAACATTTCTTTCACAATAGGACAGATTGTGTCCTTTCTGGTTTGCTCAGCTAAAAATCACAGAAAGTCACCCAAATACTGGTCAGGTGGCATGCTTTGTAAATAGGATTTTAGTACACACGTCAAGTCAATAATTACTCAGGACATGCCTCATTGAACAGATTCATTGTTATACGTCTTTGGCCACCTTTAGAGACACCCTTCTCACCCTTTTCATCCAGCTTAAAACGGTGGAGCAGGCTAAGATCTCTAAAAATTGTCAAACATCCAGCTGAACGTACTGCACTCTACTGCTCCCCAAATAGGTATGCGCTATATAAGAAATCAGATCATTAATTGCCCCGCATTTACTTGCTAATTAGCACACGGCCCTGAGAGGTTGCAGTCCTGTCATAAATGATTGCTCTCTAGTCAAAAGCAAATGTCTAAAAGCAGCACAAATTTGAAATTTTATTCTGTGCATCATCAAGACAAATAGTGAATTTCACATGTCGAGAGCAAACCAATCAGAATTATTACAGCGATCACTTTGTTAAACTCCTTAACTATATACTTCAAGAGCTGCATTTTGCCTTCAGCATTTACCATCGGAGTTTGTTGCTGCAAAAATGTGTTTTCCTCTATATCAAGAGAAGATGCGGGTATGTGTGTGTTCTGTCTTTTATTGCAAATCTGAATGTGGATTATGGAGACCATTTATTGTAGTCTTGCTTGGGCATGGCTTGAAAAACAAGCATTTTCAATGCAATAGGTCTCGCATTTACGCGAGTTTACGTTATTGGCATTGTAAATGACTGCCTTTTATTTATGTTTTAAAAACGAAAACAAAAATAAAAGGCATTTTTATTTGCAATCTCAATAGCTCAAACTCGCGTAATTGCGAGACCTATTGCATTGCAAATGCTTGTTTATATGTACAAGTCTTCATACATTGCTTTTATCGGATGGATTTGTGAGAACTTCACTATTAAACAGATTTTGGATCACGCCGTGGACTCTATTTGTACTATCTAATCTAGACTATACTGTTCTGAGTGCTGCGTTAAAATTATTGCACGTCTGTTACCGCCTAGTGACCCAACTCTGAGCGTAAAGTTGTGTTAATGATGAAAGTCCTATCGCACCAGGGGTGTTCAAGCCAGGTAATAAAGGACTCGTGCAAATTTTCAGTAAGACCCCAGGTGCCTAGGAAAAGTGTTCTGTCTAGATGAAAAGTGTGTACGTATATTTTATGCATATATCTTGAAAATTTGTCATGAATCATGTCCTCCTGGACTATGGTTGGACACCCCTGATGTACTGTACATGACAAAAGTCATGAGTTTTCAACATGACGTCGGCAGGGTACAGATGACTGCATCGTGCACTGTTGAAACGAAATCTAATTTAGATGTTCTGGGCAGAGGCGGTGTAGAAGAGCAGTACTGAGCATTCATTCGCACACACGGGCGCACGCGCGCCCACGTGCGCTCTTGGTATGGCCTCTTACAAGGAGGTGGAGTCCGAACTGGTCCATGGGAGTGTTTCAAGGATGACCCGGGCACCTTAAGCTCGGAAGAACACGAAACTATGATCTGTATTCCTGGATCAATGTTCTGCATCAACGGAATGTAACCACCCTACCAAATGACCTGATATGAAGCGCTGTCACAAACCTGGGCAGCTGAGTGAAAATACGATTTTACGCGGAGAACTTTACTTTGTGTGGGTACTTCCTTCACTTTTAATTCGTCAGATAATAAAATGCATGCTATTATATGTGGAAGTTTTGTCTAATTGTATCTACGTTTATATTACACACATAACAGTATGAGGTGTCTACATGAGCTTAAATTGAAGCCGTTAACCTTCTCTACAAAGATGAGTTTATCAACATTTGAAGGATAAAAGTCTGAGTCTGCCTCGCTTGGAAGTGCACCTCTGACCCACCGGTTACATACAGATTGCCCTGGCTGGTGCATTGACACACTGCGCTGTTTAGCAATCCTTCTCGCTCCCTGCCTGGAAAGCCTCTCGCCCCAGGCGTGCTGCTGAAAGAGCCAGACGCCCCCACGAGAAGTGATGTCAGTAATTTGAGCTGAAGTCCTCAGTATTCATTGTGCCTGGAACAACTTCGTGAGTCCCTTGAGCGCTCTCCAGGGTGAGAGGCCACCGGGGGTGCTAATAGCTCAGTGAAGGGCACGATTGTCACAGTCACTGAAACGCTATATCCAGCAGCTCAGCCAACCCCATTAAATGTGGATGGACAAGCTAGTCCAGACACTTTGCGGGTGACTAATTCGAAATACAATCATTTCACAAAGAACATCTCAAATTTACAGTTCCATTATGGTATGCTTAAAAGAAATCTGTCAGGTGAGCTGATATAGCCCACAAATACACATCTTTGCTTATCTTTTGACAGTATTGTATTGTAATTGCATTTATATAGCGCTGACGAGGAGTCAAAGTGCTTTTTCGGCAAGTAACATGCTACTCCGGAACCCAAGAGGTAGATTGAAAGAAGAACGTGTACCTCACTTGCTTTCATTGATAATACCGTCTATCTGTTGTGTTTGTTAATGGGTACGATTGCAGTTATTCACCCTTTCACAGCGGCCATAGCGCGGTTACAACGGCTTTGTCGCATGAGTGGGAAGAATTACGAAAGACGATTATTTTAGCACAAGACCCCTCTTTACGGATAATTGGATTATAAATGTAGTATTTCAGAATTAGAAGGTTTGTTAAAATGCAATTCTATTTTGTGGTTAAAGACCGAAGTAACGACTCCTCGCCTCTGAATCTCCCATCAATCATTAGTTTCAACTTCTCCTGAACGTCTGACATGGCTCGCGGGTCTGCAGCTTAATTGGCCTAATTTTGTGACCACCCGTGTTCGACAGCAGGAGATTGCCATCAGACTTAATGGAAGATGCGCGGCAGAGGCAGGCGAAGGGGGGGCATGCAGGGGTGTTGCTTAGGTCAGTACTAATGGGAGCCCGTGCAAAAATTCACTGGCGCACCGGGCACGTGGAATCTAAACTCAGATTACACCTACAAGAAGCCATGATGATTGGCTTTGTCAATGGTGTTGCCTGCACAAAATAAGTAACAAACAACTATTGCTTTGTTGTACAAATATTACAAATGGTTTAGTTCTTGGGGGTAAAGTTATAGCATAAAACAAAAGTTGCCGACTTTGGAGCTTGCGGGAAGCAAGTTCGAGGCACAGCACTAGCTCACCATTTTGTGATTGTGGACAAGCTTGTGATCCCCGTGCCTACGCAAAAAACCATAAACGTTGTCTCCCTGTAATGTAATTAGTGCCTACGTAAAATGCTTCAATACATTAGGGCTCAGTTTGCGCTATATACAATTGGCAAAAAAAAACTAGAGCATAATTTCGAGAGGGAGAGGGCATTCCTTTACTGTTGCTTAAAGCACGCAGGTCAGAAAAAAAAGCCCGTAATTGTTAAACGCACGCACGCGCGCCACAGTAAGGCGTGTCATTTCTATTAGCATGCCCATCGCTGTGTTGCTCCTCCCACGGCCTATTGGTGTCTATTACGAGCTTCATGCGCGTAATAGACACCAATAGGCCATGGGAGAAGCAATGCTCGCGCCAAAAGCCAATAGTCTGCTGTCTTTTATTATGGAAAGAACGCCAAGGCCAATGAGGTAACACTAAAGAAAAAAGCACACGCACGAGCGTCTTAGAGTCCAAGGTGACTGCTGAAACCCCGTTTTTCGATTACAAAATGCCTCGCGCTACACAGTGCAACGCTAGGCGCGAGACCTAAAAATGAGAATCGTAGTGACAGACTCTCTATGAATTTTATCTCTTGGGGTTTACAAGCATCCTTCTTGTGCATCTTTGTGCATAACAAAAGAGATTTATCCATGATAACTGTGGTTCCATATACCATGCTGGTTTCCATTGCTAAATGTATATGTTTATATACTCTTTGTGCATGCAATAATACAGTGTGTAATCACTTTTTCTTGGTTTATAATGCTCGCATGGCATGTATATTTACAGGTAATTTAATTTTTTCAGATGTGGAATAGTTTCACATTCTGGAATTAATAAGAAAATAGTACCTTCCCTGAAATACTTACTTCTACACCTAGACATTTTAGCATAATTGTGCCTTTCCTCTGGAAATAACGTGGAGCTTCCACCATGCCCCCCTTCCCGGACGGCATGAGATGTGGGGGTCATCCAGCTGATCTGAGGCTGATGAAAGTACCAGCCATGCATACAGCTTAAAAAAACAGATGCACTGTAACATTGCAATCACAATTCAAGTGTTGGACCAAGCATGAGGGCCAGTTGGAGGTGGAATGTGTGAAGCTGGGCAGCATATGCCACCCTAGCTGAATGCAGTCAGCCAAGGGGAAGCAGCTTGCAGTAGTGAGTGAGCAGATTTTTAGAAGGCTGCAAATAGTACATTCTAAAGCGCAATTTTCAAATATACTTGCTAAAATCCGCAAGTTCATAAAGGGCACTCATAACATATTCAAGTACTTTCATGATTTGCCGAGGCAATGAAGTCCAACACTCTCCAGGAGTTGACCCCATTTTCTTTCTGACTGCGAAACAGGTGCACTCATGTATCATTGACAGAATTGGGGTTTCTGATTGGCAGAGGTATGCTCACAGTTGCTTGCAGTCACCAAATATATGACACAATTGCCCTCCCTTATGCCAAGGATTATCACCAGTATGCCAATGCAAGCATTCTACCACAGATGTCTCATATGTCAAGAATTACAAATGGGAGCCAGTGTCAGCAAGCGTAACACACTGAGACACGCACACACTCACTCATTTTAACATTCAGTCACTTGTACTCGTTTTCACTCAATCACATTGCCTCACACTAATTCTCACTCATTCATTTCCACTGTCACTCACTCTTTCTTACTCACTCTCATTCACTCCTTATCACTCACAGTCACTTACTTTCACTTACACATGGTCCGACACGCACTCCCCCACATATGCACGCTCTTGCACACAAACAGTCATCCAGACGCAGACAACACTTGAAAAATCTGTAAAGTAGAAGGATAACGGGAATGCCCAGACATCCGCCCTAGGCTCACCATGTCACTGGAACCAAGCTGTACCCCGCTGATGAGCCCATAGCTAGGGCGAAACCAGTTCTGGGTTGCTTGTGTTCCAGTTCAGGGAGGACCTGGCTTGGCAGCTCGGGCTGGACTGTTCCCATGAGGAACACGGCCAAGACTGGTTTGCATATGGCTTAGTCCAAATCGAGGTGGCATGGTAAGCAAAATAACAATGGATTAGAGAGCTACCCAGAGCTATTGTCGGTGGTTTCACTTATTGCAAGCAGCCTCCCAACACCTTTTGTATGTTTCAATAACTATCTGAAAATGGCATTTTCGGAACTGTGACTTAAAATGTGACTTTACCATTAAGGAGCATATTGAATTACAATTCCTCAGACACCAAACTTACTTTCCTTCCTGCTCCCATTCACTGATTAGCACTTATTAAATGCAATAAGGTAAGCCAATGTTATCCTATTCACAGTGGTAAAACATACATTTGTATGTTTTACACCACCAAGATATGCAAAACTTAAAAGTACATGTCCAACTTTCGAATTACAATGCATCTTGCCCAATGGGCTGTTTAGGGCTTACATTAGGAGTGATGTGTATGTATTCAAAAGGGAGTTTTAGGCTTGACAAATGGGTCATATTGCCTAGTGGAATTTGCAGGCCGAAGACATGTTTTACAGGGCTACTTAAGTGAGTAGCACACCATAAGCGCTGCAGGCCCACTAGTAGCATTTAATTTACCCACCCTAAGTATATAGTATACCACTTTATAAGTACATTAAATATGTCAATCAGATGTAAGACAATGCTACCATGTTTAGGGAGTAAGCATGAGCACTTTAGCACTGGTTAGCACTGTTAAAGTGCACAGAGTTCTAAAGGCAACAAACACAAATTCAGCAAAAATAGGAGGGGTGACGGCACAGGTTTGGGGGAAGACCATCTTGAGGCTCACAGGTGTAACAATCCTGCATGACATTATACTAAGCCTACCAGTAGTCAGGTACTGTGTATTCCTTTTGAATAGCCCATTAATACATAATTCAGAAACTGACTGAAGAGTGCAATGCTTCTTACCATATGAAATGAAGGATCACGCTTAAAAAGCAACACCTCATATTAACAAACATAAATCACATAATTTTATGATATATTTTTCTGTCTTGAAACGTCTGCCAAAAAATATATGATTTATGGTACATATAAACATAGTTTTGCTAAAAAAATAAGGACTGATTTAAATAATAACACTCACATATCAAAGGCACTAAATTCCAGTGTCAACCGACTTGGCAAACCAACAGGATCACCTGTAGAGTAAATAGAAAAGTAAGCAAAAAGGACAAATGCTTCAAAATAAAAATTAATTTAGCCCAGATTTACTGGAGCCTACTCACCATTATAGTAGTATCCTTTTATGCTTTTAGGGGTCTCGTCCAGACGGTATTCATTGAGTTTTTTCTGGGTCAATTCATGCCAGAAGCCTGCATCGAGGGCACTAGTAAAAGGAGCAAATTGAAGTTTTGTGCTGCCAGATTCAGCAGCAGTGCTTTCCATTACGCTGGTAGAAGGTGGTGTGATATTCATACACTGCTGTGATAATCAAAGACAGAGGCAAATGTGTAAATACTCATGGCTGAAAACAATTTGCCAAGCATGGTTCATGTTTAGAATATGATGTTCAGGTTTTAATATAGTTCACATAAATAGCCCTGTAAACAGATTCTAAAGTCTCTCTTTTCTATTATGATTAGGAACCTAGAGAATGAATTAGAGATGAGACTCTAAATCACCGCTCTGTGCTACAAGCAGTTAAGTGAGTATTGTGAAATACAAATTCTGCCCTAGCAAATCAAGAAACCAAATAGAATAAAATACTACACTGACAGGTAACAATCAACATTATATACAAATATATGTGAACATATGCCCGTATTTAAGGAAATCTGATCTTGTTAGGGCTCGCCTGCTGATGCGCTTGCGCATAGCCGGCGAGCTATATTGTGGCTTAAACAGAGCTTAACCATCTCGGAGATTTGTTGCAGTGCACGAGAAAAAGAAGCTGCACATCAAAGCCACCAGCCTCCTCAGGCATCTCAAGCTTCCCCCAGCCGGCATTTCTCCTCCCCTAATTATTCACTGCACGGCTGGCCGGCACATCAAAGGCTGCTGCTGCCGTGACTCGCATTTCTCCTCCCTCCTCCCCTTTCACTGCCCAGGCCGGCCGTACTTTCACTTTACATCGCCGCCAGGCCGTGTCTCGCGTTTATTTTAACATGGCATCTTTTTTTTTTCCTTCCTTTTCTGGCTCAAAAGGCTATATTTCTGATTCTTTTATGCTTTACAAATAATCGTGAGACCTGTTTTATCACTGTTATTTTTCGTCTGGTCTCTACCACAGTTTGTTTAATTCTATGTGCATCCTGTTTTCGCACAGCGCCCTGCATTCTCTTGTTCTCTTCCTACAATGGTTGTGATTTAGTCATGCTATGAACTCGGGGAATTCATATTTACAGTTTTTCTGTGTTTTGTATTGGCATTTCCTCAGAGCGGAATTGAACGCACATTCCCCATCAGTGGATGTGATTAACTTCAGCGTCATATTTTAATGATTTTAATGTGCATTTATGGGGAAGAACATTCAGAATTAACATTTTAATCTCGAAGAAAGACGCATCTGTGCGGCATTTAACTTTTCAATGGTCTTTGTTTCCGTGTGCATCGGTGAGTGTATTTAGCGTCACAGGGGGCCTCAGACGCATTCTTCTGATCCGAGATAAAACACCTTTGATTAGCCACTCCCCGAACAGCCTATGAAAGCAGACGCCGTTGGTTCCCTGCATATGCAGAAGGCAGATGAAGGCTTTCCCGCAATAATCCGCCCCTCCACCCCACACCCTCCAAATGGTAGTTTAGTGTGCTACTTAAGCAGTAGATCTTCATATATATTTATTTCTCGTTGTTCTTAAGCATCCTTTGCCATTGCAAGTGAAGGTGAACACACATTTCCAACTTTTATTCCAGCAAACCCCCCTGTGATTCTCAAGTGGGGGCCCGCATGGTACTGTTTTGCAGGGGAATGCACGCCAATCTTGTACATAAACATTCAGTCTGACTAACGACCTGTGGTGGCGGAAGGGGGTGATTCTCAAAGCTATTTGCTCCTACACGCTTAATTCACATTTACAGTTTTTCTGTGTTTTGTATTGGCATTTCTTCAGAGCGGAATTGAACGCACATTCCCCATCGGTGCATGTGATTAACTTCAGCGTCATATTTTAATGATTTTAATGTGAGATGATACTAGGTAAGGGTAGCGGAATTTGCAAGCATTAGATGTTAATGTTAATGTTAATGGATGTCTTATATAGCGCACGGCTACTCCAAGGAGTGTCCCGGCGCTTTCTGACCCATAGCTGAAAAGAAAGATGAGGAAATAAGGGACAGACCAGTTATTGACTGTAAAGCCAAGTTTTCAAGGCCTTTCTAAAGGCCAGCAGATTGGAAATGCGGCGAAGACCCACGGGAAGGGAGTTCCACAGTTTAGGGGCGATATGTTTAAACGAGCGACCACCTATCCTGGCTTTCCTAATGGATGGGACAGTTGCCAGGCCAAGAGATTCAGATCTGAGAGATCGAGTGGGCTTATAGAAAAAAAGCTGTTTCTGAATGTAGTAGGCCCCGACCGAGTGGAGAGCCTTATGGGCCAACGTAAGTGCCTTGAAAACAATCCGCTTCCTGACAGGAAGCCAGTGAAGGGAGAGAAGCAACTCCGATGCCCTAGCATGGCGGGGTAGGCCAAAAATGGCCCTTGCCGCGGAGTTTTGGACCACTTGAAGTCTTTGCAGGAGGTAGTCCGGAAGACCAAGATAAAGAACATTGGAGTAGTCGAGCCTAGAACAAATTAAGGCCTGTACCATCAACCTCCTGTGGACCAGAGGAAGCAGAGGGAGAAATTTGCGCTGCATTTTTAACAGACTGAAGCATGTGCCGGTGAGACCTGTTATTTGGGATTTCAGTGAAAGGGTGTTATCAATTTTGACCCCAAGGTTTTTGGCCACAGAGGAGGAAGATGATGGAGGTGACATACTCACCGGCCACTATTCCTGCCAAGGCGGGTCAACCTGACAGCCAAAGAAGAGCACCTCCGATTTGTCAGGGTTGCACTTGAGGCTGCTTCGCTGAAACCAGTCAAAGACAGCCCCAAGGCAGCCACGGATGCTCTCCCCGTCAAACTCCGCACCATTTTTACAAGTGAAGAGAAGCTGGGTGCCGTCAGCGTATGATATGATCTGGGCACCAAGAGACTCCGCCAGTACCGCCAGTGGAGTCATAAAGATGTTAAAAAGGGTCGGGCTAAGCACCGACCCTTGTGGGACTCCGACCTCCATCGGCGGCACCTCGGCAGAGTACGGGGGGGGCCCAGACCACTTGTCGACGACACGCTAGATAGGATCTCAGCCAGCTCAACACCGTCCCTCTGAGACCGATCTCATAGAGTCTACTCAAGAGGGCCTCATGGGGGACGGTGTCGAAGGCCGCCGACAGATCTAACATCACCAGCATAGCTCTTCCACCTGAGTCAAGAGCTTCCTTGATGGCTTCATTTACTTCCAAGAGAGCGGTCTCAGTGCTCAGATTGGAGCGGAAGCCTGACTGGGTGGGGTGGAGTAGACCATGGTCTTCCAGGAAAGAGGAGAGCACAGAGTGGACGTGCTTCTCGACGATCTTAGCTAAACTAGGTAGGAGAGATATTGGTCTATAGTTTACATGCTTTTCCGGATCAAGGCCAAGTTTTTTCAAGAGTGGAACAACCATAGCCTTTTTCCAGGCCGGCGGGACAGTGCCACTTGTCAAGGATAGATTGAGAACAGGATTTATTAAAGGGTTCAAAATCTTGGCCTTACTAGCTAAAAAGGTCGCCGGACAGGGGTCCAATGGAGAGCCTGATTTGATCCTGAGTAGGAGATCCAGAGAAGTAGATGTAGACAGAACTGGAAACTCCGATAAGACAGGACTGGATTCAGATGAAGAGGACGAAGGATTACAATCAGTGAGAACTGAGCTGAGGTCAGAGGGAGGGAAAGATTCTTGAATCAGTTTGATTTTAGTAGTGAAGAAATTTGCCAGCTCATTTACCCAAAGTTCAGAGAACTTGTGCTGAACTGCACTGGCTTTGGGAGAGACAAACTCCTTGACAATAGTGAAGATTTCTTTACAGGAGTTTGATGCTGACTCAATTCTGTTGGAAAAATAGTTCTTTTTTGCCTCCAGAATATCGGCGTGATAGGACTTAATAGATGATTTATAGGCGGACTTGGCTTCCGCATCGTATTGCTTCCGCCAGAGTCTTTCGGCTAACTTACAGTTACGCCGAGCCAGAGCAAGAGACTCTGAGAACCATGGCGCCGAGCTACGCTTGGTGGATGCGCGAGGCGTAGAGAGTGGAGCAAGGTCATCTAGCCTCTCAGTCAGCCATTTCTGTAGCGTATCAAGGTCACTCTCCAAATGACCTGATAGAATGCAGGGATATGCTTGAGCGAGGCTTTCAGGAGTGACTTTATGGTAAGGCCTACTGGGGTGCCTGAGATGGTTAGAGTTTGTACAGGATGGTTTACTTCTGCCCTGAATTAGAAAACAGATCAAAGAGTGGTCAGACCAGAGAACAGGGAAGGGACAGGTCGTGATAAGGGGGATGGTGGAAAACACTTGATCCAAAGTGTGACCCTTATCATGAGTCGCACTCGACACGTATGGAGTTAGACCTAGAGGGGCGGTGATGTCATTAATTTTGATTGCATCACTGTCTAACTCAACATCCATGTGAATGTTAAAATCCCCTAGCACTATACAGTGTTCAACCTTCAAGCAAAGAGTGGTGATAGCTGATTGAAACTCATCAAAGAAAGAACCCCGCAGGCCAGGAGGTCTATAAATCAGGAGCCCAGAGAACGATTGATGAGGGGACAAAGTGATGGAAAAGGCAAGAGATTCGCAACCAGAAATAGGCAAAGATGGTACGACTACTAAGATCTTTGAACTACAAGTGCGACCCCTCCACCCTTACCCAGTGATCCATCCTGTCTGTAAAGTATATAGTCCGGAGGAATGGCTATCGCGATATCCGGGTTGGAAGACTCATTGAGCCAGGTTTCCGTAAGCATAAGACATAATGGTTTTTCGGATGTCAACAACTCAAAAATGTCTAAGGCGTGCCTATGCAGAGAGCGGGTGTTAAGTAATATGCACTTGAAGTTGTTAATGGGGAGTAAATGGGACCCCTCAGAAGCCCGGTAAATACTAGGGTACCACCCACAGCCAGGACAGCAGCATTTACCGTTATAACGGCCAGGAAAAACATGCAGACAGGTGTCAATAATAGTCCTGAAGGATAATAGATCCGCTGCGGTGTAAGTGAGCCTGTAGCCACCGTCCCCCGCCGCGCCGTCCGCTACCGAGATGCGGACGGGCGCAGACGGGCAGGACTCTGGCACGACTCCGGCGCAGGTCCGGCGCGTCCGCTGTACGCGTCCGCTGCGCGGAGACATCACTATCCGTTTTTAAAGCGCTGCTAGAGCGCGTCACCAGCCCGACCCACACCCAATATGGCGGCCAAAAAACAAAGGACACAGCCCTCGGCGTCAACACTCATCCGAGAGCTGGAGGAAGGCAAAGGGAGGGGGGGAATAAGCACAGAGCGCCAAGGAGCGCTAGGAAGTCCCACACACTTAGTAAAATCAAGTCTGTCGAACGAACTGCAGAAATCTTTAAAATAGTGCAAAATAGCAAAGTACAGAGGGAGACCTCCCGGCTTCCGCCTCAGGAGGGAAAAGCAGCTTAGTCAGAATCACACGCTAGATCCTGAGAGTCCCTTTTAAAGCGCTGCTAGAGCGCGTCACCAGCCCGACCCACACCCAATATGGCGGCCAAAAAACAAAGGACACAGCCCTCGGCGTCAACACTCAGCCGAGAGCTGGAGGAAGGCAAAGGGAGGGGGGGAATAAGCACAGAGCGCCAAGGAGCGCTAGGAAGTCCCACACACTTAGTAAAATCAAGTCTGTCGAACGAACTGCAGAAATCTTTAAAATAGTGCAAAATAGCAAAGTACAGAGGGAGACCTCCCGGCTTCCGCCTCAGGAGGGAAAAGCAGCTTAGTCAGAATCACACGCTAGATCCTGAGAGTCCCTTTTAAAGCGCTGCTAGAGCGCGTCACCAGCCCGACCCACACCCAATATGGCGGCCAAAAAACAAAGGACACAGCCCTCGGCGTCAACACTCAGCCGAGAGCTGGAGGAAGGCAAAGGGAGGGGGGGAATAAGCACAGAGCGCCAAGGAGCGCTAGGAAGTCCCACACACTTAGTAAAATCAAGTCTGTCGAACGAACTGCAGAAATCTTTAAAATAGTGCAAAATAGCAAAGTACAGAGGGAGACCTCCCGGCTTCCGCCTCAGGAGGGAAAAGCAGCTTAGTCAGAATCACACGCTAGATCCTGAGAGTCCCTTTTAAAGCGCTGCTAGAGCGCGTCACCAGCCCGACCCACACCCAATATGGCGGCCAAAAAACAAAGGACACAGCCCTCGGCGTCAACACTCAGCCGAGAGCTGGAGGAAGGCAAAGGGAGGGGGGGAATAAGCACAGAGCGCCAAGGAGCGCTAGGAAGTCCCACACACTTAGTAAAATTAAGTCTGTCGAACGAACTGCAGAAATCTTTAAAATAGTGCAAAATAGCAAAGTACAGAGGGAGACCTCCCGGCTTCCGCCTCAGGAGGGAAAAGCAGCTTAGTCAGAATCACACGCTAGATCCTGAGAGTCCCTTTTAAAGCGCTGCTAGAGCGCGTCACCAGCCCGACCCACACCCAATATGGCGGCCAAAAAACAAAGGACACAGCCCTCGGCGTCAACACTCAGCCGAGAGCTGGAGGAAGGCAAAGGGAGGGGGGGAATAAGCACAGAGCGCCAAGGAGCGCTAGGAAGTCCCACACACTTAGTAAAATCAAGTCTGTCGAACGAACTGCAGAAATCTTTAAAATAGTGCAAAAAAGCAAAGTACAGAGGGAGACCTCCCGGCTTCCGCCTCAGGAGGGAAAAGCAGCTTAGTCAGAATCACACGCTAGATCCTGATAGTCCCTTTTAAAGCGCTGCTAGAGCGCGCGTCACCAGCCTGACCCACACCCAATATGGCGGCCAAAAAACGAAGGACACAGCCCTCGGCATCAACACTCAGCCGAGAGCTGGAGGAAGGCAAAGGGAGGGGGGAAGATGGCCTTTAGTGAATGCTTAGCAGTCGTAAATCCTGCTCTTTATGCATGTAAACGTGTCTCCCCTCCCTCCCCTCTCCCCTCCCTCCCCTCAATCGCCCCTCTCCTCCCTCTCCAATCCCTCTCTCCCCTCACTCTCTTTCCCCTCTCTCCCCACTCCCCTCTCTCCTCACTACCCTCTCTCCTCACTACCCTCTCTCTTCACTACCCTCTCTCTTCACTACCCTCTCTCTTCACTACCCTCTCTCCTCTCTCTCCTCACTCCCCTCTCTCCTCACTCCCCTCTCTCCTCACTCCCCTCTCTCCTCACTCCCCTCTCTCCTCACTCCCCTCTCTCCTCACTCCCCTCTCTCCTCTCCATCTCTCCTCTCCCTCTCTCCTCTCCCTCTCCTCACTCCCCCCTCTCCCTCTCCTCACTCTCCCCTCTCCTTACTCTCCTCTCTCCCCTCTCTTATTCTCTCTAACCTCTCTTCTCCTATCTACTCTCTACCCTCTTACCTCTCTCCTCTCGTCCCGCTCCCCTCAGCACTACCACAGCATCACTCAGCGCAACCACAGCATCACTCAGCGCAACCACAGCATCACTCAGCGCAACCACAGCATCACTCAGCGCAACCACAGCATCACTCAGCGCAACCACAGCATCACTGGTTCTTTCAATGTTTCAAGCTGTTTTCAAGCTTTCACGCTTCATTACAAATCACAAAAAGATGTTAATATTTTACTTCTGTTCTTAGATTTTCGTCACAATAAAAAACACTGAACATAATCTTCACAAAAGTTATTTTCAAAAGTTTAAGCTATTACAAATTAAATACATTATTTAAAAGAATTAAAAGCCATTGTTATTTGTAATATCAATACATCTAAGTCACGTAAATACAAAACATGTTGCATTACAAATGCTATAGGTGTCACATTTGCGAAAGTTATAACTATTGCCATTGTAAATGACAAAGCTATTAATTTAAGTAACAAATGAAGGAGGCCCCCTTAACTGTCAGTTCTGGGACAGGGGAGAATAGGTAGTAAGGCAAGGAAGTCCCACAGTTGGCCCTGGTTGGGCGGTATGTCCTTGTGGATGCCCAAACTTATGTTTTTACAAATACCAATCACACATTGTTGTATGCAAAACCTAATCGTTGCTAAGGTAGCTAGTGAGGCGGCCAACACCTAGATACAAACGGATCAAAATATTTTTAGTGCTCTTACATTCTTTTAGTTTAATCAAATTCTAAAAAGGACAGGACGTGTAGGTTTTTAGAAAAATATAACAATATATATTTATTTCAGAGGTCAATCGCAAAAACACAAATAATTAAAAACAATTTATACAATGACTAGATTAAAAACAAGATTAAAAATACAGTGGTATGTACTTCAAGACAAAAGTTCATTCATAAGCAATATAAACACAACAATTTGTTGCAAGAACAGGGGTCCACGCGGCGTTTCGGTTTTTTGGAGAAACAATTAAAAACCTTCTTCAGGACCAAGTTCTAAAAAGAAACATATAATTACTTTTTTGCGTATGACAAGTATCAAGTATATATACGAAACATTTTTTCTACTACTTTTTTTATAAACCTAAAATACCTCCTGACTGTTATAGAGACAGAACACTTTGTTTCTATTCATGATTAGCCGTGACCTGTTTACAAAACTAAGTCAACATATTGGTATTTGTAAAAAACATGTTGATTCCAAGACGGGGCATGTCGCTAGTGGGTATATGAGATGGGTATTACAATATCTCTCCAAGAATATTGGCAATGGTTACATGAACTATTTCACTAATTTCAATAGATCATAGTACTCTCAATTTTCACTATTAATTATTCATCTAGTTGTGGGTGGCTCATGTCTCTTACCCAAGTTGAATATTAAATAAGGTTAGATTACCTTAATTATTTAAAGCTCTCGGCTTATCATCAAGCCCTTCATTCTAGACAGGTCGCCTAGTCTAACATAGGCCTTTTTTAACTCCACTCTTTTACAGGATTTATAACTACCTGCAGACCTGGCAGCATACAGTCCAGTTGAAACCCAAAAAGTATACTTGGGAAGACAGTCTCCCCGGATTTATCGGGCCGAGAGCTTTAAATAATTAAGGTAATCTAACCTTATTTAATATTCAACTTGGGTAAGAGACATGAGCCACCCACAACTAGATGAATAATTAATAGTGAAAATTGAGAGTACTATGATCTATTGAAATTAGTGAAATAGTTCATGTAACCATTGCCAATATTCTTGGAGAGATATTGTAATACCCATCTCATATACCCACTAGCGACATGCCCCGTCTTGGAATCAACATGTTTTTTACAAATACCAATATGTTGACTTAGTTTTGTAAACAGGTCACGGCTAATCATGAATAGAAACAAAGTGTTCTGTCTCTATAACAGTCAGGAGGTATTTTACGTTTATAAAAAAAGTAGTAGAAAAAATGTTTCGTATATATACTTGATACTTGTCATACGCAAAAAAGTAATTATATGTTTCTTTTTAGAACTTGGTCCTGAAGAAGGTTTTTAATTGTTTCTCCAAAAAACCGAAACGCCGCGTCGACCCCTGTTCTTGCAACAAATTGTTGTGTTTATATTGCTTATGAATGAACTTTTGTCTTGAAGTACATACCACTGTATTTTTAATCTTGTTTTTAATCTAGTCATTGTATAAATTGTTTTTAATTATTTGTGTTTTTGCGATTGACCTCTGAAATAAATATATATTGTTATATTTTTCTAAAAACCTACACGTCCTGTCCTTTTTAGAATTTGATTAAACTAAAAGAATGTAAGAGCACTAAAAATATTTTGATCCGTTTGTATCTAGGTGTTGGCCGCCTCACTAGCTACCTTAGCAACGATTAGGTTTTGCATACAACAATGTGTGATTGGTATTTGTAAAAACATAAGTTTGGGCATCCACAAGGACATACCGCCCAACCAGGGCCAACTGTGGGACTTCCTTGCCTTACAAAGCTATTAATTTAGCCATTTTAAAAAATAACACATAAATAAAAAAAATAAAAAAATAATTTATAAGACCAATAGCTCAAACTTTCCTAATGCGAGCCCTATTGCATTTCCAATGCTTGTTTTTAAATCCCCATAGTGATTATCAGCTTAACAGTTGGTCTGGAATTTACGAAGGATAACAAGGAAAGTCACTTAATAGAAGTACAATTTTG
Source organism: Lissotriton vulgaris (assembly GCF_964263255.1). Classification (NCBI taxonomy): domain Eukaryota; kingdom Metazoa; phylum Chordata; class Amphibia; order Caudata; family Salamandridae; genus Lissotriton; species Lissotriton vulgaris. Next base: position 1,040,951,103 of record NC_141697.1, read on the forward strand.
TATATTTTTGCGCTATTAAAAATAAATACAGACAGGAAATAGACTGTTTTCTGCCTGTATTTATCTTTAAAAATACGTAAAAACGAAAACTGGAAGCCTTAATTTCTACGGATCCTAATGTTAAGGTCATGTAAGGATCTGCCGGGGAGTGAGGAAACAGTAGACCAACCTGAACTTCCGTGCTGGTCGGCCTCCCGAATTGGACCTGTAAAACGAAACAACAAGGATACAGGTAAAAGTAAAGAAGGAGACACTGCAATTGGCAAGGAAACCTAGGAAAGGCTCTTTCTCTTACAGGAGGGAGGGAGAGGCAAAAGAGAAGATGGACAGGAACCCGATAAGGATGTACAAAGGAAGTAAGACTCCCGCAAGAGAGAGAAGAAAACGCTAGCAGAAGAGCGCGAAACAGTCACTGTGTGCGCTTTGACGTCCCGCACTAGTGGAGAGAGGGTGAGTACAAGCAGTGACCAGGTGAGGTACCGAGAAAGACTACCTCACAGGCCCCTACGGGAGTGGCAACTCAACCCACTGCGCTCTGGGAGGAGCATGGCCTACCCGGGTAGGTCTGGAGGGATCCGAGTGGAGGGGGAGGAGTGGAATCAGTCACAGAAGTACAAAGTGAACAGAGGCCAAAATACCTTCATAAGGAAATGGAATATCAGTTTTTTATGCATTTTTCGTTTGAACTAAATTATTAACTTACATTTTTTTTTACAATTAATAGAAACAGGTTACTTTTACTCCTAATATAACAAGCATTTGCAATGCAATAGGTCTCGCATTCACACGAGTTTGAGCTATTGGCATTGTAAATGACAATACCTTTTATTCATGTTTGTGATTTAAAACATAAATAAAAGGCATTGTCATTTACAATACTAATAGCTTAAACTCTCGCAAATGCGAGACCTATTGCATTGCAATAAAAGGCCTTTTCGACAGCTTGTTAGATTGTAAATATTAGAGGAAGAGACCGTCCTGTGATATCTTCAAAGTAGTGATGAATAGTGCAGTGAAGAAGATGTGTAAGTGTTGTAAATTACACAGACACAAAGCGTGAAGTGAGAGTTACATATGATCCGAGCTATAAACACTAACAAAGCGCTCCAACACCTTTCGCACTTTTGCGGCTCAGGAGGAAGAGCGGGGGAAGCTAGTTCCTGCCTTTTCCGTGATTTGAGTGTTCAGTGTGGCATTGTGTAATGTCATTGCTGTCTTTGGCCTAATAAAAAACACTCCAGCTGTAGTAGGACATTGTCTTCACCTCCTGGTGCAGGGCAGGCTGTGCTTTATGGCAGGCATGGAGGGAGGGATGGTCTTGGCTGCAGCTCCGGCCTTGTACAGTGCCCCTGCTATTACTAGTGAACGAGAGGCGCTGAGGTGGTGGTATTGGTGGTGGTGGCGGTGATATTGGTGGTGGTATTATTGGTGGAGGTGGTGGTATTGGTAGTGGAGGTGGTGTTGTTCATAAAAAAGGCTTTTGAAAACAATTGGTCAGGTGGCTTTAGTACAGATGACATGTAACACAGATGTGCGGTTGTCAGCTTCCCGCACTCAATATGGAGGGTAGGGCATTTTTTCAAGGGTAAAAACACAAAGTATGTTGTTACATTCATGGAACAGCTCTTGGGCTTACTGGGATTCTCCTGCAGTTCATGTGCTGCCCTTGTACTGAAGTCTGTAGAGACTGTGCTTGCAGTTTGAACAGATTTACAATTTCAGAAAAACAATCTTTTGTGTTACCACAAAACTGTAGAAAGGAACCCTTCATGCACCTTTTACTGCACACTGCTGTACTAGGGATAAGGTGTTTTTGAGCACTTAATGCAGGTGCCTAGAGATGCCAACAGGCTCTGGTCGCTAACAAAATAGGAACAATCTGACTGCTGTTATTGTGAGATTTCCTGTGTCCTCTGCTCGCAAAGCAACCGGTGCAGGCCCTGAGAGCGCCTGAGGACAGCATTTACGAAGGACGAATACACAAGTCTTATAAAATAAGGGCAGGGAGAATGGGAGAAGCTTCTCTCCATACTGGACTATCAAAGACCTTGGCAGAGCAGTGCTTGCACGCTGGCTCACGCTCGACCTAAAAAGAAAGATGTTCCTAAAGTTAAGGGCCTAGTTATTTCCTTTCCCCAAGTGCAATTAACCTTTAAATAAGTCCTTGCTGTATGTTTAATTTTTTTAATGCAAGTGTATAGCTGATTAAACAGCAGCCCAGTGCTGCTGCTGTTCAGGTGTCAGCATGTAAAGGTCAGGGGGACAGCATGCGGCCCCAGACCGTACTTTGAGTATCACTGCACTAAGGGGATGGTTTGGAAGCCCTGAGCCTTAGTAGGAAGCCTTACACCTATACGTGTGCAGCAGGCCTTAGTGTAAAAGATTCACAAAACCACAGGGGCCTTGTTCTCTAGGAAAGAGGTGACATACTCACATTGCTCATTTTCTCCTACACTCTCTCGCCTCCTCGCCCCGTGTGACGAAAGCTCTTCTCTGCTCATACGACACAGCGCTGGCAGTGCGAGCATCAGCTCCCCAACAAGCCCACTCGAGCATGTGGTGCCATCCCGTGCGACCGCGCTCTCTCCCCACATCCCCTTCAAGATATAGGTCACATCTGTCAGAGACAGTGCATACCCTCCCGCTCATGGTGACATGCAGAAGCAGGAAAGCGGCCGCCCTGCTGCTCCTGTCCAGGAGCCGGTACCGCGTGGTCCGGCCTGGGTTCCTCCCCTTGGTCACCAGCGTGCCACAGCTCTGCCAGGGACGGTGCCATGCTGGAGCCGCAACAGCATGCGTGGGCGGCGGTCTGCCCGCACCAGCTGGAAAGGTTTGGCATTCTAATATCGTTGCTTTAAATGTCTGTATAACGTGCTCTCAATGGACTGAAGTGCCTCTAGGGGCTGTCGTGGCGTGGCTGCGTGCTCTAGGGCTGTCCATGGGCAAGTTTTGATTGTAGCAGTGAATAGCATCTCCAGACAGGCGTATCGCTCTCTGCATGCTGATATTGCTTGTCTCTGCCGTTTAGGCTTCAGAAGAGCTGTGCACCCCAAGAATAGGAGAACAGTAGAGCAGAATCACGGAGGAGCTATGGGGGGGGGGAGGGGCAAAGTGGGGATAAGGTAGAGGTGCAGAAGAAAGGAAGAGTAGAGGAAGGGGGAAGGAGAGTAGCTCGAAGGCAGTGAGACTGGAGATAAGGAAAAAGTAGGTAGACAGACAGTTGAGTAGTATGAAATTGCGAAAATAACGTGGGAGGAGAAGGGGTGGCAGGGTTGAAGGAAAACATGCAAGGACGAGAGACCTCGGTGCGAGGGGATGCGCCAGGACTTTAAACTCCCACAATGAACGGAAGACGTGGGACAAGCATCGGTAGCTGGAGGGGGAGCAGATGCAGCAATGAAGCTGCAAATAAAATTAAAGCTAGGAGCTTGGAAAATCGGCGCCGCCATTGTCCCGGCTGGGCATGCCGTCATATGTGCAGTAGGAGAAACTCATTACAGAAATTAGTGCAGGCACCGTGTAACAACCAATTAAAGGGGCCAGTAGCCATGGGAGGATACTAATGACGACATGACCGTACTAAGGAGGGACTAATAAGCCTCAAACTTAATCAGACGCCAGCATTTACGAAGGACAAAGACACAAGACAATAAAAAAATAAAGGCGTGGGAGTTGGTGAAGCTTTTCTCCATACTGAACTATCACAGATCTCCGCAGAGCAGAGACTGCGCGCCGGCTCACGCTCGACCTAAAAACAACCTTCCCGATAGACATGTGGACCGCATTAAATCAGTGATCCCAATGTTCAACAAGCACTGGCGTTGCCAATAGGTCTCGCAGTAGGAAAGTTGGAGCTATTACAATTGCAAATAACAATGCTTTTTATTTTTGTTTTCATTTTTAAAACATAAAGGTCTTTGTCATTTACAAAAGCAATAGCTCCAACTTTCCTACTGCGACACCTATTGCCAACGCCAGTGCTTGTTTGTATTATCAACTGGGGCAACATGCAGCAGACTTTTCTCAACATTTCCAGCGCCACTGCGGACCTCTCTGCATTAGAACAAACTTACATTGCCACTTCACTGCAGAAACTTATCACGTCACTATACCACAACATGCAACGCATTTAACCTGTTGTACAACTGCCAGCCCGGATCGCATGGGAGGAAGATCTTGCGCTTCCACTCACAGACACGCAGTGGTCATTCTGCTGCTGACAACTTGAGATACTCTCCCCGAACTACCGGCTGCGCCTTATCCACTTTAACTTTTTACATCGCACCTATCGCACCCAGTGCTGCTACATAAAATGGGTCTATTTCTAGATTCTCACGGCACAAGATGTCATGCTGACGTAGCAGATTTTATTCATCTTGCCTGGCTAACTGCTAACAAGTTAACCATTTAAAGCATGGAAATATTATAGTAATCCTCAACTAATCGTTGTCTTATGGCTCTTCAATTTCTTAACCTACCAGCCACGGTGACTCGTGCTTCGGTAGACTATCAGAACACCTCTAGCCCAGTAAGTATCCTTTTAAAATACCGTAAGATTAAGTACGGGCTACTTGGGCGCTTTGTTTCCCGCTATTTGCTATCATGTCACGTTGGTTGTCTGTATGGCGCTTAACGGGCCACCCCTAAAGCACTACACAGAGATAGGAGAGACAATGAGGCGACATATGAGGGAAAGGGATTATGGAGGACGCGGCGCGCGGCAGGGTGGGAGGGTGGGAAGGAGAGGCAAAAGAAGAGGTGGGGGCAGGATGAAAAGGAAAGTGGCGAGCAAGATGCGGTAAAAAGGTAGAAGTAGCTCACTCCTCAGTCAGGCTGAGTGACCATAGGTGTCTGGCACTGGTGCGAGTGTGTTCAGCTAGATCTGGCCACACTGGTGTAGGACAGCGCTCCGGGGAGGAAGGAGAGAATGCTAATTAATCACGTGTTGTGCAGGCACTGAGGGCTGGGAAGACAAACCGGTCTAGAGCAGTGTTTCTTAACACAGGGGCAGAGGGAGGCACAAGGGCACACATGGGGGTCTGCAAATTAATTATATAAACAAGCATGGCCGCTAAAGTGAAAACGGACGCTGCTGCAAATTAATTAAACAATAAAAAAGCGTGGCCACTTAACTGAAAGCGGACCGTGACGCATGCAAATTAGTTAAGTCAGTTCCCAAACAGTTACGAAGCATTGGCATAGCAAACAGGGATCGGTTTAATGTGCTAATGCAGACAGAGTTACCACATTCGAGCAAAACACACGCAGGAACAGAGGCGTAGACAGAGAGGGCTTTAGTAATAAAGTAGTTCGTCATGCACTTCCATGCAAGCACCTGATACAAGTGAAAACAACACGTTGAAAGATTTTATGAAGCAGTGTTACCACATTCGAGCAAAACACACGCAGGAACAGAGGCGTAGACAGAGAGGGCTTTAGTTATAAAGTAGTTCATCATGCACTTCCCTGCAAGCGCCTGATACAAGTGAAAACAACACGTTGAAAGATTTTATGAAGCAGTGTTACCACATTCGAGCAAAACACACGCAGGAACAGAGGCGTAGACAGAGAGGGCTTTAGTTATAAAGTAGTTCGTCATGCACTTCCATGCAAGCGCCTGATACAAGTGAAAACAACACGTTGAAAGATTTTATGAAGCAGTGTTACCACATTCGAGCAAAACACACGCAGGAACAGAGGCGTAGACAGAGAGGGCTTTAGTTATAAAGTAGTTCGTCATGCACTTCCATGCAAGCGCCTGATACAAGTGAAAACAACACGTTGAAAGATTTTATGAAGCAGTGTTACCACATTCGAGCAAAACACACGCAGGAACAGAGGCGTAGACAGAGAGGGCTTTAGTAATAAAGTAGTTCGTCATGCACTTCCATGCAAGCGCCTGATACAAGTGAAAACAACACGTACCTGATAACGGGAAACTGAAAGTACGGCCGGCCTGCGGCCGGCCATGAATAATTAGGGGAGGAGAAGCCGCACAGTGCACGCTGGGAGAAGCCCTTTGATGTGCTGTGCGGCCGTGAATGCGCGTGCTTGTTTGGTCACGTGATTCACGTGAACTTAATGAAAACCGCAGCGCAAGAAGCCCTTGGTTTGACGAGGATTTCGAGCACTTGAATTCTCACTCCCTCAATGCGCTTGCGCGCATTGTAGGTCACGAGACCTAAAAAGGAAGAGGCTATGCGAGGAAGCTGGATTTCAGTACCTCTAAAGAAACCCTTAAAAAAGAAGGGGGAAAAATACAGAGACTATATAAGAGAAGGCTACATAGGGTAGGCAGCAAGAAAAAGTAGCGGAAATAGCGAAGGACAGTAAAGGGCAAAAACATTGTGCACAAACCCAAAAGAAAATTAAGAATACAGTCTAGACAACTGATAGAAGAAGGGAAAGATAAGAGTTACTTTTATTTCAAAAGAACACTTACCTCTGTCTTTTTTCTGCCGAGGGCTCTGGGGCGGATGGAATCCTGTGAAAGAGAAGAAAAGAAGATTATTCATCAACTCACCTCCAGGGTACAAGAGAAAGAGAAATTAAGGAAAAGATTGGAACAAGAATAATTAAACTATATATTTTCAGTTACAATAAATGTTTTCAATAAAAGGCCCAAATATAATCCTGCGAACCAGGTGTCTGACTCCTTTTGGGAATGTGCTAACTAACTCGTCAACTATCAGAAGGTAGACTTAATGAACCACTGGGTATTTCTTCGGGTATTTTAAAAGTGCTAGAAAATACGCACCCATATGACTACATGTGCCTCTGACCAACTCAAATATTCTTGATGATTTAGAATTTGAACCTAATCTTACAATCTCTCCTCACTAATCTACAGAGATTTAATTTCAATATTACTCTAAAACAGCTAATAACTTTTATTAGATCGTCAAGTAGCTTTTCTAAACAAATTTATAAAGCTTGGGCAATCAAGTAGATTTTCTAAACAAACTTATGAGGCTATAATCCTCAAACTGCTGGATCCAAAGGCAGAACTAGCAAGTCGTTCTAAGCGTATGGGCAAACTACAGACAATAAGAGAGAGGTCATTATCTCACTCATTTCCAAAGAAGGTAAAAACGTTAGGCCTGTGATTCATAGGCAGATTGCCATACTGTACCTTGAATCTGACTAATGTTCCACTGGAAAATATATTGTCTATCCTATTCATCATAGGCAAGTTGGCCGGCTCTTGGGCAATCATTTTTTGCATTGTATAGAATTCTGGCATTTTTTTGGGGCCCATCATAAACCCAAGTGATCGATAAGAGCTCCGATTTGCATCGGGTTCCAGGGTGCGTTCCTGGAGATTAAGGTTTAAAAGGATGTTGGTTGCAGGCCTAGTTACCCTCAAGCTTTTGCTCTTCGAGGTTAATATATTTTCAGAGTAGAGTATAAGAAAAAGTGTTTGCAGTCTTTCTGGCATACCGGGTTACAGGCTGATACTGTAAAAGCCTGCACAAATAGGTTAAATCTACAGTAGACGGCCCAGCAGCAGTCAGTTGCACACCACAAAAACAGAATGTGCAGACGTACAGACCTTATTTAAAACTACCAGGCCAAACATTCCTCATTTACAGTTCACACGGGCTGTACTGTGGATGGAACATAACATAACACACCAGTTTTCCAGAAGAAGGTATGGTCTACGTGACTGTTTTTATGACACCAACAAAACTGAAAAAACCCTAAAGCATCTTGTCATGCAAGACTAGGCTTTTACTCTAAAGGAATTATAAAACTTTACTCTTAAATTATGCATGCTCTGTAAGAAGAGAGCGACTATGAATTGGGATTTATGGGGGCTACAAGTCTTGTGTGTAAAGGACGCCCATTGCCAGATTCCTCATCTTTTTGTTAAGTACTACTATTCATTACCCACCGTCAGTTCAAAAACATCCACAAGCAACATTGTGGCATACAAGTGGGAGATGCTCAGTGGGCAGCACATAAACATCAGGGACTGTATTAATGTTTATGAAAAAAAATGTATAGCTTAATGTGTGTGTTTGTTTCGTGAGTTAAAAGTCATTTTCCCATGTACTTTAGAAGACTAAAAGGTTGCTGCTCTCTTAAAAAAAAAATACTTGACAAAATGTCTTATCTAGTTAACATAACTAACATTTGACATGTGTGACATGTATTTGAAATTTTTTAAGCAAATCAGGTTTGTTAAGTTTTCACATAATCAAAGACAAATCAAGAAGCAAGCATCACTGCAAACTTCAAACGCATTAGACAGTACAGAATACTAAAGCTAAACTTACATAACAAATAGAAATAGTATCCGATTCCTCTCCGCAACAACTACAACTGAGTCAATCTGTGTATGGTTTCATGGATATTCCTAGCAAGAAAATAGGCTGCATAAACATGCATGAATGCTCTAGATATGTAGCACAGATGGACTAGCATAATCAGTTATGAGATTACGAGTTGTCTGTTTTAGTTAGGTTGTCAAATAAGTGTAGAGGTTCATGGCCCGTTGACCTGGCTCTTCGACTGAGCCACAGCGCCCAGATACCCCAAGGGGTGAAAATGTTACACTTTACAAATGCTGATTGATTGTTAAGTAGGACAGCAGACAGCATAGGTCCCCTTATGCTTTCAAATCTAAGTACTGTTCTCCCATCCCTTGAAAGTCGCTGCATTGAAATGTAGGTCCAAAGACTTGGGTGTGTTTGTAGGTGGGTGACTGGTCTTTCTGTTTCAAGTGTGCTAACAGGGTAACTTTTCCAGCCTGCAGACAGTTCCCCATGAGGATACAATCAGCCCTGTTTTATTGTTCTAGGAAGTGGGAAGCAAAGGCCTTACTAAACAAAGACTGTACCAGCATGTTTAGGGCATGCCAATATTGTTTTCATTGCTAACAAACTTTCAGGGCTGTACATGGGAAAATCCTACTAGACAAGTCTAAAATACTCCAGGAGGTCAATCTCCCCTAAAAGATGTGCTTATGGTTTGAACATTTTTGAGTACTGTAACTGAGCAAAGGTACTAGCAAACATCAATGAATAGCATGCCTTCCTTCTCAGAATAGAGCTAGAATTAAATTTAAAATCCTGCAAGAGTTGCAGCCATTGGGCTGCTTCAACATCTCGTCACTCCTACAACTACATTTCTGTCTGTAGGGGTAATGTGATTGGAGAAGAGGCATCTAGCTACATTTTATCATATGGCTGATGTTACACCCTTGGATCTGCTGCCTGTTGTCACAAAAGGAGTTATATTTCTAGTAGTAGCCGCCTTAACAACAAGACTAAAAACCCAATGCTATTAGGTAGAACAGAAGCCAACAACCCCCCATGAATGCAAAAAATGCGCTTACAGATGTCAAAGGGTAGGATTTTGCCATCATGATGGATATTGTGAGGCAGTTTCTCTACCACCATCTATCAAAGGTCTAAGCGGCAATGTAGGTATAAAAGAAGGATTACAGCAAACAGAGAGGTGTGGTAAGAGGACGGATATGAGGTCAGAAAGCCTTGTTACTTAGTCCCCAAAAAATCAGTATGGCACTCCATAAACTGCTAAAGTAGATATTTGGGTTGAAGGTCTGTTTAGCTTTCCATATCTGGCAATTTGGGACATTTTAGCCATTGAAAAGTCCCCTCGTTAATACTCATTCCGCAGGTCTTGCCAAGCAGGGAGTGACGTGAAGGAACTCTTCACTAGTTAATCAAGTTGAGGTTTCCCACTCTGCTACCCAGTGGGATTTCACTTGCTCGTTCCCTTTAAATATATAGCACAGAACTTCAAAGATATGTTGACAAATAACTCCTAGGAATGGAATAATTTCTAGGCTTCATAATGATACCCATGGTGTGGTATCATGCCCCTACCTTCAGAGTCACCTTGTATAGTAACCAGTCACATCCTTTTATTGATTGTCCTCTATCCATGTTATTTTCACTCTTGGCATCGAGCCCCACACATTTTAAATTAGGTCAGATAAATGCATTGAGTGGATCAGATCTGGCCATAACAGAAATTAAAATTAAAGTATTTGCGGATGATATCCTTTGCATTCTGACTTCACTAGTCAACTTCATCCCTCGCCCGTAGTTCCACTTATCTAACTTTTAAAGTTGATGGTTTCAAACTTAACCTGCACAAGAGAAATGCAGATCTTGCAACCCAGATCTGACTCAAGAACTGTTATAAAATATATATGCCACTATTAGCGATAAAGTAGATAGATAAACTGCTGAGAGCTTTCTAGATCTACAAGTGTGGTCATTCTACAGCATTCCTCAAATCTTCCCAAATACCTCCAGCTTTATAGGAATCCAATTCTGCCCTCTCAAGCTCAAGACCAACACAGGTGATTTTCCTCTTCGCCCTAGTCATCAGGGTTGTCTCTGGTAGACTAAAGCCACTTGCTAGGACTTCAAAACCACTGGCATGTTTCTTCCAGACCTTATGTTGCCATAGTTTCTGCATACTTAAGTCAAGCTTGGGCGCAAACTTTGCCTCCCAAATCCAACAGACGATCAGATGGAACCCAACTGAAAATCTGGACAAGGGCTGCCCAGTTTCTAGATATATGCCTTTGGAGTTTATAGCACCATCAGCCCACGTAGGAAAACATGAACTTTGACGGATCAGTTGTGAGCCACAACTATTCTCACAATGACCAGTCTCCTATGTTCCAAACTAGGATAGATGTAGTAGCCTTGTTACCTTAACCAAATAACAGCCACCAGCATCATGAAATCATCACCAATGACTTGAGTGGGATGCCTTTACCTTTTGGGTTGCTGGTTCTTGAATGGATATTTTAGAAATTAGTTTTGGGTTTCAAGTTACATCAGCACAAACAAACTACACTTTCTTAACCTGCATCCATGGATTCTGAAAGAAACAAAGGCAGGCCATATATCAAGCCCGATACATTTCAGACTCTAGACTGACAACGCTGCCACATTGACTGAGCATGTAAACACAACCCATTGTAAAGGACTACAGATGTGAAGGTAGAGTATCCGAAATTATTTCCCTTAAGTTAATACTACCCATAGTCATATGTTATTTTTTCTTTCACCAGAGTTTTATTTAGCGCAAACTTGACCTGAAGGTATCAGAGCGCTTTACATGAGCACCAGTTGAGTTACAGACGGGCACATACATTTTTTTTTTTGCTTTACAGACCTTTATTGTGTAATCAACATAATTGTGTTTGGGGTAACAATTGTGCCTCCAAAATGGCTAGGACCTTCTTCTTTTTTGAGCTGCTAATCACGGTCACCATCCTGCTCTTATATATGTAAACAAAAAAAATATTTTTAAAAATACCCAGCACTGTATGGACAATTAATCTAAAAGTGAGTGTGTGTCATACTCTATCTGAATTCCAAACTCTCTACAAATTCCTGGATTTGACTGACTACTCTTGTTACTCCAGGATTGCCATGTGTATAAAGGAGTACTTAGTCATTTAATTTGAATTCAACAATACCTGAGAGACGGTTATAAATATTACCACTCAGCATTGCCACAGCCAAATTACCTGCTCCAGTGAAAATGGAGACTGAACCAGGGCAGTGCAGACAGGAGCACGTTCAAGCCCGCACAAAAAAGCTGCCACCAAATTATCCGAACCACCAAGCGTGCAGCTCTGGCAGACTGCATTGATGCCAGAACCAACAGAAGCAAATAAATATTTGCCACTGTGAAAGGTTTCACCTCACCAACAGCTGCCTCCAAATGGATCATCCCCTCGCAGGACGTCTGCAACAATCTCTCTCAATTAATCAGCAGCAAAATCACTGCCATTTACAGCAACTTCTGCCTGCAACCGAGCCCGACACATCTCTTGATCTTATCCAAGAAACCAATGCTAACCACTTGACCCATCATCACCCCAGAATAAACCGTCGCCATGAAGTCCATCCATTCAGGTTCCCTGTCGGACGCCTGACCCCAACACGCCTATTCCAGTGGACTAAAACTCATCAGCACCATGCTCACTTCCATTCGAAAAGCCTCCAACTCTTTCTCGATCTTCCCGATGCTTGGAAACATGCACCTGTCCTCCCAGTGCTTACGAAACCTTCTGTGGACTCTTCAACACTCGCCCAACTACAGACTGATCTCCCTTCTACCATTCCCAGCCAAGGTCTTACAGAAAGTCATCAAAACTCACCTCACCGAATAACTCAACGGCAACCAATTACTTTAATCCACTCAGTCTGGTTTCAGACCAAACTACAGCACAGAAACTGCCCTAATCGCTGCCACGGACATCTGCATGACTCTGTACAGAGGAGACACTGCAGCCCTTATCCTCCTGGACCTCTCCACAGCATCTGGCACAGTCTCCCACCCTATCCTCTTCCAAATCCTACACGACATTGGAATCTAAGAGCAAGCACTCTGATGGACCTGCTCCTTCCTTACCGGAATGTCCCAGTCAGTCAGCCTGGCGCTGTACACCTCGGACACATGCTACCTCATCTGCAGAGTTTGAGTTTGAGTTTGAGTTTAAAAATATTTATATAGCGCACTTTCACCAGCGGTTTCATGGCGCTGCAACAAACAGATCCCCAGAGTGGGAGTAACAGAAAATAATAAGAAAAAAAGACAAAAAGCAAGTAATCTAATTAAAAGATTTAGCAAATAGATAGGCTTTAAGCTTTTTTCGGAATTGGGGGTAGAGAGCTGGAGATCTAAGCTCTAAAGGCAGGGAATTCCACAGGACAGGGGCGAGGGTCGCAAACTTCGATCCTCCCCATTTCTTCCTCCGAAAACGGGAGACTGAGCACAGGGATTGCGTGGATGAGCGTAGTTCTCTAGTTGGAGCATAGGGAACGATCTCAGATGAAATAAAAGCCGGAGCCGCGCCCAGTCGTGCTTGAAAGATGATAGAAACAAGCTTAAACTGGACGCGTTCGCGGACAGGGAGCCAATGTAAGGATTTGAGAAGGGGTGTTACGTGATGGGATTTAGGGAGGTTGAACACCAGCCGTGCCGCCTGGTTCTGGATCAACTGCAAGCGCCTTAAACTATATGCAGGTATACCTGCATATAGGGCGTTGCCGTAATCCAGGCGGGAAATAACCATCGCCAAGATGATCAATTTCAAGGCATCAAAAGAAAAAAAGCGAGATACCTTGCGGATGGTGCGCAGTGAAAGGAAAGAAGAGGACACCACAGAACTAACCTGAGAGTGAAGAGTGAGCTGAGAATTAAGTTTGATACCTAAAGTTTTAACTGAGGAAGAAGGAACCGGGGGAGAACCAAGGGAAGGGGGCCAAAAAAGTGGAGACCAGGGACTGGAGGAACCACCCGTCAACACCAGCTCGGTCTTATCTGGGTTAGGTTTCAAGTGGTTGTGGTTCATCCAGTCCCGGATAAAAATCATAATAGACTGGAAATTAGAGATGGAAGCAGAGGAAGAAGACAGATTGAAAACAAGTTGGAGGTCATCCGCATAATTGTATACGCTGACCTCCATTTGCTGCAACGAAAAAATAAGGGGGGCAATATAGAGGTTAAACAAAAGAGGTGAGAGGGAGGAACCTTGGGGGACCCCGCACTGAACTTTCCGGAAGTCCGCAGAAAAATCACCCAGGCGAACAGCCTGGGTGCGGTCCCTCAGGAAGGAGGATAACCATACCAGGGCGGAACCCCCGATCCCCGCCGCCCCGACACGGGAAAGCAAGATGGTATGGTCAACCGTGTCAAAGGCGGCTGAGAGATCGAGGAGAACCAAAGCCTGGGTCTGGTTAGTATCCATACCCTCCCTGAGGTTGTCAAGGACCGAAAGTACTACGGACTCCGTAGAGTGTGCGGGCGGAAGCCGGCCTGGCGGGGAGCCAAAACCCCACACTCCTCCACAAAAGTGCTCAAGGAACTGGTAACATGGCGTTCAAGCACCTTGGCCAAAAATGGTAGGAGGGAGATGGGGCGAAAGTTGGCGGGGACCGAAGGGTCTGCGCCGGGCTTCTTTAGGATGGGAACAATAACAGCTGTTTTCAGTGAATTGGCTACAACCCCCTGGGAAAGAGAACTGTTGAGGAAGTGAAGAGGGGGATCTGGACAAGTTGTATAAATGTGGCGAAGGATGTGCGCGGGGCAGGTGTCCAATGGGGAGCCGGAATTTGACAAGGGGAATTATCGAGGTCAAGGATTCTTTAGTCAAGGGGGGGAAGGCATCAAGTTGTCCCTTAGGTGGAGGACACTGAGGGTCAACAAAAGTGGGGGGGGTGAGGGAATGTTGGCTTTAATAATGGCAATCTTCTCAATAAAAAAATTATTTAAGGAGTGACAAAGGTCCTGGGAAGGGGAGGGCTTAAGAGATGTCCTATCAGAGAATGCCAAATTGTGGACAATCGAGAAAATTTCCCTCGGTTGATTCTCAGCTGCAAGAATCTTTGAGGAGAAGTAGGCCGTTTTTGCAGCCAAGATGGCCTTCTTGTATTGAGCCAGGATAGTAGTGAACTCAGATCTGAGTAGGGGACAGTAGTGCCTCCTCCAGGCCCGCTCGGCTCGGCGTACCGCTAATTTGATGGTCTTAAGATCCTCGTTAAACCACAAGTTGGCATCCTTCTCCCGCTTTGAAGTCACCCGCTTCAATGGGGCAATGGAATCACAGCCTAAGGAGAGCCAATGTTCAATGGCAACGGCCTGAGAGAGAGAGGATAGGCCTTGTAGGGTAGGGTAAGAGGAGGTTAATAATGCGGATAGATTCTCCGGATCCACTCGGCTCCATGAGCGGACCCAAACATTTTTTGGGAGCGGGGGCCTAACAGTAGGGTTGATGGGAAGGGTAAACGAAATCAAATGATGGTCAGACCAGGTGCAGGGTAAAATGGACAGGGAATCTACCGGGCAGTTCAAGGACCAAATCTGATCTAAGATATGTCCTTTGACATGAGTGGGAGAATGAACATGTGACACAAAATTAAGGGATCGAAGGATGTCTGAGAACTCTTTTGAAGACGGACATTCCGCTGGATCTGAAGGCCAAAAGTTAAAATCTCCCAATAAGATGGAAGAGTTATTGACCGTAAGTGTGGCCAGTACCTCCTGAAAATCAGGGAGAAAGAGCAGGGGTGACTGTGGGGGACGGTAAGTGAGAACACAAGTAAGAGGGGGGGTGGTAGATGTAGTACGAATGGCAAGGTACTCTGTTGTGGCGATATCTGGCAGAGATAGAAGTTGGAAGGGAGGTCAGCCCGGGTAATAACCGCTACACCACCCCCAGCCCTACCAGTAGAACGGTCTGCTCGTAGAGCATAATATGGAGCAGGGAGAGTGGCCAATAAGACAGGGAGAGAATCATCACTAAACCAAGTCTCTGTTAGGAAGAGAAGATCCGGTGCGTGAAGGTCTAGCAGCACCGACAGTTCGTGTGAGTGGGCCACTGCCGACCGGGTGTTAAGGTAATAGGCCGAGAGAGTCCTAAGTGATACTAGGCTGGCATCTTCTTTGGGGAGACGGAGGGGAATGGGGGGAGGGAGAGGGCGGGGAAGAAAAGAGGCGGGGGACAGATCAAGTGAAGATATGCGAAAGCAAGTGGGGGCAGACAAAGGCCACGGGCCATGGAGACTGCGGAGTTGAGAGGAAGTGTAAGTGATGGATTGGGCAGAATGACGTGCCCCTAGCCCCGGTCGGCCGCAGACGGGCTTAACTTCGGCGCAACTTCGGCGCGCCTTCGTCGCGCCCGCTGCGCCCGTCCGCTGCGCCGCCGAGGCTGGCCAACCAAAATATAGGGACACATAAGGGGGAGTGGCAGGGGGGGAGGGGCCCAAACACTGCAGCGCTGACCCAGAGCCGCCCAAGATGGAAGCCTCGCCCGTCTCAGGAGGAGACGATCAGCGGGAGGCGCTCTGGGTGGCGTGCAGGAGGGAGAGGCTGCTAAAATGAAGCTCTGCGCGAAGGTCCAGAGCGCAACTGAAAAGCACAACGTGCGTAGAGCAAGGTCAGTGAAAGTCTAAAAGAAGCGTTGCTCCCGGCGAAGCCTCGGGAGATCTGTGATGATGATAGGCGCGAGGTCCGCTGGGCGCCTGAAGTACTTGTCGGGGGGGAGGGGCCCAAACACTGCAGCGCTGACCCAGAGCCGCCCAAGATGGAAGCCTCGCCCGTCTCAGGAGGAGACGATCAGCGGGAGGCGCTCTGGGTGGCGTGCAGGAGGGAGAGGCTGCTAAAATGATGCTCTGCGCGAAGGTCCAGAGCGCAACTGAAAAGCACAACGTACGTAGAGCAAGGTCAGTGAAAGTCTAAAAGAAGCGTTGCTCCCGGCGAAGCCTCGGGAGATCTGTGATGATGATAGGCGCGAGGTCCGCTGGGCGCCTGAAGTACTTGTCGGGGGGGGAGGGGCCCAAACACTGCAGCGCTGACCCAGAGCCGCCCAAGATGGAAGCCTCGCCCGTCTCAGGAGGAGACGATCAGCGGGAGGCGCTCTGGGTGGCGTGCAGGAGGGAGAGGCTGCTAAAATGAAGCTCTGCGCGAAGGTCCAGAGCGCAACTGAAAAGCACAACGTGCGTAGAGCAAGGTCAGTGAAAGTCTAAAAGAAGCGTTGCTCCCGGCGAAGCCTCTGGAGATCTGTGATGATGAGTTCCGTAAGGATCCTCCCTGAGCCCGATCCTCTTCAACGCATACATGATCCCTTTAGCAAGCATCATCCGCTCACACAGTAACAACACCCTGCCCTAAGCTGATGGTACAGAAATCATTCTCTCCCTCATGGATAAAACGCCAAGTACCTGGATCAAGTTACATGCCTGCATGACTGAAATCACCCACTGGGTGAAGATCAACTGTCTAAAACTAAACACAGACAAGACCAAAATCATGACCTTAAGAAAGAGCACATCACTGAGTAGCCAACAGAGCGAGGACCGACACCCACCCACTGACGCTAAGAACCTTGGGATCATCATTAACAGCAAAGTCAACATAACTGGCCAAATCAATGAAGTGACCGCTTCATACTTCCATGCCCTGAAGATGCCAAGAATGATTTTCAAATGACTCCGAATTAGCCCCCAGAAAACCTCACACGTGCCCTGTTCACAAGAAAGCTGGAAAATGGGAACACCCTCTTTGCCAGAATCAACAAAAAACTCAGCAGAAGGTTACAGACTATTCACAACTCTGCAGTAATCACTCTAAACCTCCCAAGCAGCACTCACATTGCACCACACCCGAAGGAGCTCCACTGGCTCCCCATCCACAAACAAACACAATTTAAACTCCTGAACCACAGTTTCAAGGCACTACATAACACTGGCCCAGCATACCTCGACAATCGCATCAGCTTTTACAACCCTTCCAGACACCTCTGCTCGTCTGGACTCTTACTTGCACAAATCCCATACATACGAAAAATTAGATCTAGTGGCCAAGCCTTCTCCTACATCGCTCCTAAAGCATGGAATGACTTGCCTCTACACATAAGAGCCTCCTTCTCACTTCTTGAACTCCACAAAAAGCTGAAGACCTGACTTCGAGTAATCCCAGCAGGCCCTAGGTGTGCCTAGGCTCATACCTACTGAGCATCAGGATATCTCGGGTGATAGTGCGCTCTACAAAACTGCATAACATAACAGTGAGATAGTGAACAACCACAGAAATAAAAACGTATCTTAAAGAAACTACATCTGGACTGGTGAGGCTCTTGTAGTAGGCATTGTGCAATACAGTTGCACTGAAGGCCCCTAAATAGGGTAACCCATTAAATGTACAGAACAGAGTAGCAGAGGTAGTACAGGTAGCCTCTATGTAGGGACTCCGGCGTACGAGCTCCGGCGCCTTCAACTTATTCAAAATCAGGCTGCGCGCCTTATCTACAGACTCCCTAAGTGCCACCGCGTAACCCCTTTACTCAAATCCCTCCACTGGTTACCCATCTCGCAGCGCTCCCTATTTAAGTTGGGCTGCCTAACTTTTATGGCTCTAGCCGGCACTGCTCCAGGGTTTGTCAACTCAAAAATTTACGCCTATCTTCCCAACAGAAGCCTTCGCTCTTCTACTCAAGCTCTTTTGGAAGTACCTCGCTTTAGGAGGAAAAAACAGGGAGGCCTGCGTTTTTCCACCCTTGCCCCCCGCTTCTGGAACGCTCTCCCTTTCACCATCCGGTCCCTCTCTGTCTACACGGACTTTCGCAAAGCTTTAAAAACTCATCTCTTTTCCCTAGCTTTTCCTCTGCAATAATCTCCCTGCTCCTCCCCCCTCCTATGTCAAGTCACAGCGCCAAGGAACCGCTAGGTGTTAGTGCGCTTAGTACATTTCTTCAACTTCAACTTCAACTTCTAGGAGGGTTGGCACAAGGGAGACCGGAGCTACTGGTCACGAATCGTTGTAGTTGAGATAGTTTGCCAAAGGTGTCCAGTGACCTGTCCTACTATGACTCTGCAAACTCGGCCAAGGACAACCACTTCCAAGAAGTCAATCGAAAACACACAAAGCCCGAAAACATGACAGCCCACTCACCACTACCAAAGTACATAAACAGCCAGAGTTCTCATAATGGACACATAGTGATCTTTCAGTCAGGACTATTCCACTGCAGATGCATCAACAGAGCTTCTGCTGTGCCATTCTACCATGCACTGGCATGCACCACAATCCCGCAGCACACACAGAACTTGCAAGATGCAACTTCTTGGTATCATCATCCTGACTCGTGTCACTTAATCAAGCTCTCGTTATGTCCTCTATCTTGACATGCAGAATCCACTTGTAACTCACTCACCACATAAACATAGCATAGTTCAGATGCTGCCGCTATCAGTACACCCTACAGATTTAAAACCTGAATGTGGTGGATCCTCTTCTCACCATTCTGAAGATGATAAAATGTGAATCACCTAACTGGTATACAATAAACACCTCTTATTTACCACCTTTAAGTAATTTAGTTGAAATTAGTTGTTGGACCTGGCCCATTTGCAGGGTTATCCTCAATCTTTTTGCCTTCCTCCGCATATTGTTCTGGCCTTCTTTTTGTTTGCTTTAGGACTCAAGGTACCTTACCACTTATAATCAGTGCTATGGTGCATGTGCTCTCTCCTCTAAACATGGTATGATTGGCTTACACCTGTTTGGCATATTTGTTTTACTTGTAAGTTCCTTGTAAAGTGGTATTCCATATACCCAGAGCCTGTAAATTAAATGCTACTAGTGGGCCTACAGCACTGCTTGTGCCACCCACATACGTAGCCTTTCAGACCTGTCTCAGGCCTACCACTGCAGGGCCTGCATGAGCAGATTACTGCCACCTTGACTTGGCATTTAAAACTTCTTGCCATGCCTTAAACTCCCCTTTTATTTAACATGGGTCACCCCTAAAGTAGGCCCTAAGTAGCCTTTGGGCAGGGTGCGATGTAAGTAAAAGGTAGCAAATGTGCCTTAATGCGTGCCATGTCCTGATAGTGACAAACAGCCTATTTTGTCTCTCACTGCTGTGATGCCTACTCCTCTCATAGGCTAGCATTGGGAATTCCCTTATATAATTTTGAGTGGTAATTCCTGATCTGAAAGGAGTGATGTTGCCATGGTTGGTATGTTTAGAATGATAGTGAGAAATCCTACTTATTGGTGTAGTTTGGTTATACATCACTGTAGGAAAGTGCCATTTTTTGCAAGGTTGCCCCCCCTTTTTGCATAATGTAGATGCACTTTGACAGAGTGTGCCCTAGGCCCCTGTCAACCAGGTACCCAGGGCCTATGTTCTTTCCCTAAAACTGTACTTTGTACTCCTAAATTGGAATCTCCCTGGCCACATGCAAGTCCCTTGTAAAAGGTACCATATTTACCATGGACCCAGTGACCAAGAAAGGCCTCTGAGGGCTGCAGCACATATTGTGCCACCCTTGGAGGCCCTGTACCTTAACACACACACTGCCATTGCATGCTGCACGTTTTGGTGCAGATGCAGAGAAAAATGAAGAGTCGACATGGCACACATCCTTGTGTGCTCTGCCTCTATCCATTGCCTCTGGTAAAGGTAAGCCTCCCGTCTAGCAGGGTGCACTATACCATTGCTGAGGGTACAGTGGCATGCACCCTGTACCCCTCCAGTGCCTAAGTCTATTCTTGGGCATTGTAAGTGCAGTACAGCAATAAAGAGTATATGGTCTCGGAGTTTGTCATTACGAACTCCACAGCTCCATAATGGCTTGACAGAACAAGCATTTGCAACGCAATAGGTCTCGCATTAGGAAAAGTTGAGCTATTGGTATTGTAAATGACACATTTTTTATTTATGTGTTGGTTTTGAAAATAGCGAAATTAATAGCTTTGTCATTTACAATGCCAATACTTTTAACTTTCGCAAATGTGACACCTATAGCATTTGTAATGCAATATGTGTTGTATTTACGGGACTTAGATGTACTGATATTACACAACAATTTTTTTTAACAATTAATAAATAAATACAAGTTATTGTAATTTATAATGGCAATAGCTTAAACTTTGTAAATAACTTTTGTGAAGATTATGTTCAGTGTATTTTATTGTGACAAAAATCCAAGAACAGAAGTGAAATATTAACATCTTTTTGTGACATTTGTAATAAAGCTTGAAACATTGAGAGAACATATTTGAACCAGTTGTTGTTGAATGGTTGCACCGATTGATGTTGTGGTGGCGACGAGTGATGTTGTGGTGGCGACGAGTGATGTTGTGGTGGCGACGAGTGATGTTGTGGTGGTGCTGAGTGATGCTGTGGTGATGCGATAGATAGATAGATAGATAGATAGATAGAGTGAGGGCGACAGATAGATAGAGTGAGGGCGACAGATAGATAGAATGAGGGCGATAGAT
Organism: Lissotriton vulgaris; assembly: GCF_964263255.1. Lineage (NCBI taxonomy): Eukaryota > Metazoa > Chordata > Amphibia > Caudata > Salamandridae > Lissotriton > Lissotriton vulgaris. The sequence continues at coordinate 1,040,971,890 of NC_141697.1, forward strand.
AGATAACAACAATTTAGCATATAGAAAGCATACGCAAATAATAATAGCTGTTCCCACATAAATAATTAACTGCAAAATAAAGCGTTACTGTATTAATAATAAAAACGGTGTAGTCATTACGGGCAAATTTGTAGCATAAGGCAAACGTTTCCGGCTTTGAAGTTTAAAGAAAGCTGGTTCTAGTCACAGCGCTAGACATAAGCTCAAAATCAGTATTTAGCATAGTGTACCGCACAAGTGACATTTTGTTACTACTGTTATCGGAGTATTGCTTAAAGTAACTTCTAAAGCAGCCCCCACCCCGCCAAGGAAAGCAAAGACCTGCCCCATTCTTTATTAAAGCCATCTCGGGGTTTGCCCGCCCTGGGAGAGAGGGTTTTTTTTTTTGCTTAGCTCAGCCAAGCCCTTTGAAGGACCAAAAAAAAAAGGAATAAAAGCTCAGAGCTGAGACATGAACAAAATAAGCGTTTGAAGAATGCGAATTGTGAGTTTGGTGTGGGGGCGCCCCCCCTCGCTACACCTTTCGAATCCCCCCCACTTGACGAAGTTTAAAGCAGGACATTTGGGAGGGGGTCAGCCTTCGTGTGTCTTTGAAAAGTCAAAAGCAATTTACAAAAAGCGACAGTACTATACGCAGAGAATGCTACTCACAGAGAGGGTGGAAATGGGGAAAGATTTCAGCAGTTAGGGTGCAAAACAAGGGAGTTCACACACTAGGAGTCACAAGGACGGTGCGAACCAGGAGGACATGAAACGCGCAACACCGTTGCACTCTCCGGGAGCAGCGAAAAGTGTGCACTTTGAGAATGCAAGGGGGGAGTCTCACAGATAAGTGTGGACTAAGGGTACTCAGAAGTGTTTAAAAGAATGGTACAAGCAGATAGGGGTGATTAGAAGAGTGAAATGAGAGTACACAGTCTGAGGGAGCAATAAACTGGAACTTATACAGAGGAGAGAGCGAAGAGGTTACTCACAGAAAGTGAGTAATGGGGGACATGCAACATGAGGGTATAAGTTTAGGGTACTCACATACAAAGGTGTAATATTAGGGTAATCACCAGAGGGTGGAAAAGGAAGGGGCTAAGAGGATAAGTAAAATGAGAATACTAGCAGAGTGTGGAAAAGAAGTAGTGGCAGATCGGGGACATTGATACTCAGAGGATAGAACAAGCGAGTAATGAGAAAGGTGTCAAATGATGTGTATACAAGAGGACATTCACAAGGAGTAGGGGCAAAAATAGGGTACTGGCAGAGAGGCACTAACAGAGGTGTAAAATGAAGGGTCTTGACGTGAAGTGACAGTAGGGGCACTCTGGAGGGGGGTTACAAGGAAGAATTAATAAGAGAGTACTCACAGAGAGAGGTGTCTATCGGAAGCCAGGGTGGGGCTCTCTGTACAGTCCATGCACTCATGGGGTCCTCCAGCCCTGCAGTAGCCTTCAGGAGGCACGTCCCAGCAGACACTGCGGCCATGGAGCAGCAAATACACTGGCTGTGTCCTGAAAAGCAGCCCTGCCCGAAGGGCAACAACTGTAAGAACGCAGGAGAGCAGTTCCCTCACTGCCTGCACGTAAGATGTCACCTGGTACTGGAAGCGTCCTGTCGAGTTTCAGAGAAGTGCTCGAATAGTTGAAAAATACTATTTTTTTTTAAGAAAAACGCAAATAAAATTCCCAAAAGTCTGACCGCCTTCCTCTCCAGTCCAGAGTGAGGTTCCCCACACCTCTGTGCGCCGCACTCCAGGGAGGGAGGCGGAGAGTCAACGAGAAGCCAGGAACCAGGCGCTAATATGCCAAACATGCTAGAAACGACAATGATTTGAAGCTCCCAGATCCCAGAGCGTGTCAGAGAGAGGGATGGGAAAGAGAGAGAAGGAGAGCGAGCAGGAGAGAAGACAAAGGGGAGGCAGGGAAGCGGGGAAGCAGGGGATGGGAAAAGGGGGAACAGAGTGACAGGGGAGGAGAGAAGAGGAGAGAAGAAAACAAATGCCACGCCAATGAAACTTTGTGCCTTACCTCCTGGGAGCTCTTTATTGCGGCGGCCGCTTTGATGTTCTCAGTGGCCACACGACTCACTGAGAACATCAAAGCGGCCGCGAAAATGCTCCCAAAGGCTGTAGGCGGACAAATGGTGCCCGCGCCCGGCGCACATGCACAGTGCCCGATCCGCCTGCAGACTTTGGGAGCATTTTTGAAAGCCCCCTTACTATACTCTCGCAGAACAAAGCATGCGAGTTGGTTCAGTGAGACCTAAAAATGAGAAGTTTGAAATTGAACTTCTCAGCACAGTAAACGCACACTAATGCCACTATGGGAGTTAATGAAAAGTGCACTTAGAGGGCATCTTAGAGATGCCTTCTGAAAAACAAACTGACTCTAGTGTCCTTTCTGACTGGCTGTTCGCCAACTGCCACCCCCAGACATGTTTCTGGACCCCTGGGTCTAGAGCCTCCCGATCTCAGGGGTCTGAAACAAAGCACATCCTGAGCAGAGGTGCAAAGCCTCCTCCCCCCCAGGATGGGCAGGGTCCACAAATATCATCACCGCTTTTGTGAGCTGCCCCAGCCATTTGCTGCTCCCAACAACTGGCCCAACTTGTTCTGACCCCCATTTTGGGCGGGAGAATCGGTGGGAAAACCAAGATGGGAGGAGAGGTGTGTCAACCTTTACCAACCCCACCCCTCAGGTAGGGAAGGCGAGGGGAAGCACAACTCTCAGTTCCCGCTATTTTGAAGATGGGGAGACCCAACCAACCAAAGTGAGGCTTATGCCCCCCTCCCACTGGAGGGAGGCATATTAGGGGGTGTACCCACCCTAAAGAAGGGACCCATTGGTCCCAACCTTTACCTACCTGAAACACCCTAAATTTAGTATTTAGGGACAACCCTGAACCTTGCCTATGCAGACAAGAAGAAGAAGGACCGAAGAGCCATGCTGAAGGAAGAAGAGGAGGACACCAACTGACTTGGCCCCAGCCCTACCGACCTGTCCTGACCTAGACCTGCTCCAGCGAAATTCCGGTGTGTTCTACAGCCAGCAGTCCCCCAGAACGTGGAGGACCTGCCCTGCCTTCCCCAACCAGACTTTGTCGCCAGTGAGCACCGGATTTGCTCACCAACAGATTTTGGCTCCGGCCAAATCAACGAGTCTGCACCACTCTGCACCCGACGCCCACAGCCTGAGTTCAAGTGGCCTAACACCACGAGGAGGTCTCCCTGGCGATCCTGACCTGGGATCTGGTGATGCCTGACCTGCCTCGAGTCTCCCAACAATGCCTGCCGCCCCTTTCTGGACGATCCCCCAACTGGATCCGGTAAGAAGAATCCAACGCAAAATGACACCCCTGCACCAGACACTCCAAGGCCTTGGGTGGCCCAACCGACAGTGTCCCGTCATCCCATGACATTCCAACTTACCTCTCCAACCAGAGGTCGCCTCCAGAAGATCTTTGTGCCTGAGCCCGCAGTGTTTGTTCAAACCGGAGAATCCCCTTTGAAAGTAAAAGGGCACCAGACGCCAAAACAGCACCCTGCACCCAGCCGCCCTAGTGCCGCTGTGGGTGCACTTTGGGTGCTTACTTGAACCCCCATTTGCCCCGAGCTTAAATCCAGGAGCTTTGCTCCCTCAGCCTTGTAGCCTACCCGTGAGCAGCCACCAACCCCCATTGGAGAACGTTAGTTAGTAATAGGATTTTTAAAGCACATAGCTGCCCAAGGGATTTTCAGCGCTAAGAGTTAGATACGTTGCATAGAGCAAAGGGAATTTTTAGTGGCACTGATAAAAAATCCATGTCTTCAGCTTTTTTCTGAAATTTGATTCTGCTTGCCAGATGTGAAAAGGGTCTACCAGTCCATCTGGATCTTTTGACTCTAGTCGTTTTTAGTAGGCGTTCCGAGCAGGACCTTAGGCATCTATTGGGGACATATGACACCACCAAGTCTCTGATTTTACTGGGGAACATGTTGTTTATGGCTTTGTGTGTCAGGCAAAGAGCCTTGAATTTGACTCTGGCCTCAATTGGTAACCAGTGGAGTGTTTTTAGATGCTTACCCACTAGTTCCTGTATTGGCACCTTACACAAGAGCCTAACAGCAGTATTCTGTAGGTTGTTTAATAACATCATTTCAGGCCACTATGTAAAGGAGTTTCCGTAATCAAGACGTGATGTAACCATGTATTACTGTTTTTCTTAAATGATTAGAAATCAGCTCCAGAACCTTACGTAGCATTAGGAGTAGCCCAAAGCATGGGCCTGCTAGCTTCTTTGCTTGAAACTCCATTGTTACTTCCCATTCCAACCAAAAACGGAGATTTTTAATTGAGGGCATTGGGCCTCAGCACTCTACACCCGGCCGCCCTAGTGCCGCTGAGCGTGCTTCGAGAGTGAATTAAGTGTTTTTTATTTTGGAACAGTACATCATTGAGACAGCCACAACCATTCTGATCGGCATAAGTTTACAAGTGACAAGCTGTATACATTGCAGGACACTGGGAAAACAAGGGAGAGAGCAAGGGATTGTGTCCACCGAGGGTGGACGAGTAATACTCCTGTACCCCTGGTCAAGGATATAGAAAACAAAGGAAGGAGTATCACCCTGAAGGCTGAAGGTTTTCCAAGAGGAGGAATAATTATTCCTTTTATAAGAAACCCCTCACTCACCACCTAGTGGTGACATGCCTCATCATCGGGGTCAACCCAGGTGGCCTAGCGTCACCAGGGTGTGCTTCGACACCTGTGGTACAGTGGAGCAGGTTGTGAATGTGGGTGCGAAAAATAAATGTTAAAAATTGTCCTGGTTTAACTTAAAAATGTGAGTTTTATTAAAAAGCAACTGGACAATAATAAAAATAATAAAGGGCGAGATACTGGGAGGGGAGTTACGACCTAAGTATCTCTGTATGTGTTATGGTGAATTGGTCAACATGTTTCTACCAAATGGGAAAATTCCCGGTATTCATCAGGACCAAGGAGATGGAAGGTGTGGGTCCCCTAAAAGACTCACCCTATCCTAAATCCTTTCTATACCATTGGCAAATTGGCCAAAGGTGGAATCCTCAAAAAATGTAGAGCATAAGTAAAAACCTGTGGGGAAGAGAAAATAAACAGGCGTCAGGCGCAAATCATTCTTACTAGCCTGTTACGTCGTGCAGTTTCTCAGTGCGTTCATACTTCATGCCACAGTGATGTATGGAAAAACCTAAGGTGATAATGAGCGTGATGATATCGTGTCCGTGAGCGCTTAGTGTTAGTGCCAGGGACTGATATAAATATCAATAGGTGCGTGCACAATCGCATGCAATAGTTCCATTCTTATCGCCATAATACTTTGATAGGCAGAAGTCCCAAAATTGCGTTATTCCGGTTGTGATCGCAATTGTTTTCTGAATAGAGAGGTGTCTTAATGCGCATGATTATGTGACATGGGCCAGACAGTGGTGGCCCTTGGTAGTTGTGGTACAGGCTGTACCAGAAGTTTCAAAAAGAGACACACAGGACTAACAAACATGTAACATAATAACTAAGCACTTTCCCCCGTTGAGACGCTCCTATTAATACATGGCCGTCCTTTGTTTAATATCTGATGCACAACATCTTTCCATCTAACGTCACCATGTATCACTGTGGCATGAAGTATGAACGCACTGAGAAACTGCACGACGTAACAGGCTAGTAAGAATGATTTGCGCCTGACGCCTGTTTATTGTCTCTTTCCCACAGGGTTTTACTTATGCTCTACATTTTTTGAGCATTCCACCTTTGGCCAATTTGCCAATGGTATAGAAAGGATTTAGGATAGGGTGAGTCTTTTAGGGGACCCACACCTTCCATCTCCTTGGTCCTGATGAATACCGGGAATGTTCCCATTTGGTAGAAACATGTTGACCAATTCACCATAACACATACAGAGATACTTAGGTCGTAACTCCCCTCCCAGTATCTCGCCCTTTATTATTTTTATTATTGTCCAGTTGCTTTTTAATAAAACTCACATGTTTAAGTTAAACCAGGACAATTTTTAACATTTATTTTTCGCACCCACATTCACAACCTGCTCCACTGTACCACAGGTGTCGAAGCACACCCTGGTGACGCTAGGCCACCAGGGTGGACCCCGATGATGAAGCATGTCACCACTAGGTGGTGAGTGAGGGGTTTCTTATAAAAGGAATAATTATTCCTCCTCTTGGAAAACCTTCAGCCTAACTTCGGGTGATACTCCTTCCTTTGTTTTCTATATACATTACAGGACATTCATCTTTCACCTTGTGATTGTAAACAGAAGCGGGTTGCCACTAGAACAACAAGCCCCCATTTTTTTGTGACGGGGATTCACCCCGGCCCAAGTGTGTTCACTATGCAGTGTACTTGGGTGCGTCAGTAGTTTGAAAGAGCATCCCCCTACTTTCTTTCCATTTCCCCCAGATCTTTGTCAAATTGTGTGGGCATCCCCTGCTCTCATACACCATCCTTTCTGCCTGCATACACCAATCCATTTCGTTTGCCCAGTCGTTAAACATCCGACTGGACTTGGCCCCCCATTTACGAGCTATGTTGCGTTAAGCAATCATAAAGCCCAATGTGGCCCAAAGTTTCTCCCCCATTGTTAGGTCTGTTTTACCCCAGACGTTTAATAGACACTCTTGGAGTGAGATTGCTAGGTCGTTGCCACATAGTTGTTGCATGCGCGTGGCGATCTTATTCCAGTATTTCCCTATTTTGGGGCAGTTCCACCCTAGATGTAGAAAGGTGCCTTCTTGGCCGCAGTTCCTGGGACAAATTGCTGAGTCAAGTCTGTTCATTTTGACTAGTGTAGCACGTGTATAATATGACCTATGCAGTCATTTAAATTGAATCAGCATAAACCGGGACCAGATCCCCACTTCTCTGGGCGACGCCAGTGCCTCCAGCCAATCCTCAACATCCAGTCTGCCCACATCCTCCTCCCATCTGGATCTCAATTTCGCAAGCTTTTCTGGACAATTAATTAATATCTTCTGATAGATAATTGTGTAAAAGCCTATCACAAACCTAAGTAAGAAAGCAATATCTTCCAAGGGGGAAGAGGCCGGAAGATTCGCACTCTTCGGAATAGCTTGGCTTAATGCATGTCTGACTTGGAGGTATCAAAAGGTCTCTGTGGGAGCCAAATCGCAGTTTTTCTGAAGGTCGGCCAAGTGTCTAAACTTCCCTCTCACCCAAAGGTCGCCCACCCTGGAGAGGCACATCAACTCCCATTTATCAAAGCCTGGTTGGTTCCCCAGTAATCCCAGTTCTCCAGAATCCCACAGTGGAGTAGCTAAAGTTATTTTATCTTTCCAGTCCAGCGCCCTAGATGCTGTGTGCCATATTTTAACCCCTCCCCTGCTGATGACGGAACCGCTCCGTCATCAGCTGCGGTGGCGCTGTGTTGATGACGGAGCGGTTCCGTCATGGCCCGCCCGACGCTCCTGCGCGGCGCGAATTCCGCGCCTGCGCTGAGCGTTCTATTGAGCGGGCGGGGCCATGACGGAACCGCTCCGTCATAAGCACAGCGCAACCGACGCTGGTGACGGAGCGGTTCCGTCACCAGCATGCGGCCGCCCCGCCCCCTTAGCACTGCGGCGGAATAGCCGCCGCAGTGATGGGGTTAATTGTCGATGATGTTTGGGGGTGGAGTGGTGTTGCGTGTTTCCCACCACAAATGGCTCTGGGGTAACGACTCGCCTCATATTATGTCTGTCCATATTGTAGGCTGGATCATTGTGGGGTACACCATGCTCATACCAGCTCTTGGTCAGTTTATGTAGTGTGAAAGAAGTGTCCTTAGTTCAGTCTCTCCCGTCTTGAAGTATCCCGGGGGCACCACATATGCTGTATTTTGTAAAACATAAATAAAGCGGGAAAGTACCATCATTTTGTAGAGGGCTGCCCTACACAACAATGGCAAGGGTAATGACCTCCAATATTGTACGTCTTCCTGCAAACGGCGCAGAGGGGGGGGTCTAAATTCTGGCTCTGGAACACCGATGGGTCTCTGGTTACATAGATTCCTAAGTACTTAAATCCTTGGGGCGCTAGATGGCGGGCTAACAAGATGGCCACATTGTAGTGAGGCTCCGTCAGCCCTGGAGACACTATTCAAAAAATCATGCTAAACCTGTGGGGGAATCTCACTGTACTCTGCCCCATAATGTGGCGGAGGGTCGGCGGGAGAGGAATGCTCCGTCAGAAACGATTCAGAGACAGCCGCAGATTAGCTGGGCGCCGTGCAAATTTGCGGCCTGTGAGGAGCGGGGCTGCTGGCTGAGCTGAGAGCAGGGAGAGCCTACCGCGTAGACTGTGAGGCCGCACCAGTGTGGGGCTGCCGAGACTCGACTGCCAAGACCCCATGGCACAACTGCAGGCATCCGAGATAGGTGGCAGAGCCACTGTGGCGACCGCACGGCTGAGGGCAGCTGCCGTACCCGCAGGCTGCGTGCCATCCGGAGGAGACCCTCCGCGAGATGACGCTGCACGAGGCCCGAGCACCAGACCCACTACGATCGCCACGCAATCCTGCTAAGCCCCAGCTTGAGTCATATCCCCAAAATCTACAAGGGAGCCAGGTACCGTGTGAACATGATGGGACTGGAAAACACACGCGCGCGTGCTCCACCGATCCACCAGTGAACAACAGCATGGGGGGCCGCACAGGCCTGGGAGGAGGCTTGGGAGCGCGCGGACTTCGCGCCAGGCCGGGGATCACGGCCTACCGCCCCACAGTCACTACCGCTCCGGCAGATTGAACGAGTGCCACTAACTGCGGCCTGCTGGGACAGGAGATGTCCAGTGCACCCTGTGGGACTGAGGACCGCAGTCACTCACGTCGGGAATGCCCTGTGGGGAGTAGCGCCCCCCCCGCGACACAAAGCTGCAAACCGGCAGCCCAGTGTTGCAGCTCACCTGGTACATGCAGTGGGCCTCGCTCGGGCAGCTCTTCCTTCGGTGGCTGCGGCTTCCCGAGCAGGGTGTCCCGGAGCTCTTTCTGGACGGTGGGGAGAAGCGCAGCCCAGGCCCAAATCCGGGACCTATCCTGCTCGGCGCTCCACCCGCCTGGCTTAAACTGCAACTCTGCACACAACTAGAGGCCAAGCGCCACAGGCGGGGATGCACCATTTTGCCTACGACGACGATGTGCTGAACAGGAGTGGGGCCTTCACAATTCACATTTTTAGACAACACCTGCTGCCCTGTTCTGACACGGCACAAATACATTATCATGAAGCGGTCGAAGTGGCACGGCAAGGAGCACGTAGTCTCTACCAGAGTGCCCAAGCACATATCATGGGCACTGCTGGGCTCTTCGATGCTGCCCACGTTTTGCTAAAGAGGTAAACCCCGGGCGGGCGGCTGGAGGAGGGACGGGGTGGTGGAACGCGCCAAAACATGCCTGTATAACTGACGGAGCGGTTTCATGTGGCCCCCCTGTCAGGAACAGTGTTGCAGCGCCCAGCCTGGGAAGGGCACCCTCTCAGTCAGGCACCCGATACGACACGAGCTGCGATGGGCGTTGGAAAGCCGTGAATTCACCAGTGCACCTGCCCAAATAGACAATGGGGAAACTGGATGGTAAACAGGTCAAGCTTACGTTTGACACCCGCAGAACATCCAAGGGACAGCCGCCTGAGGCGGGGCAGGACAGTGCTGGCCAAACAGGTCAGAGCCCTGTAGATATTGACATGAAGGAGCTACTCTTCACAATAAAAAACGGCTTTGCATCTATCTTACGGGCAACCCTGCGACTCAGACTCGGTCCGTTACTCACATTGTAAGTGTCTACCTGCTACCACTTCATCATACATCTAGGCCGCTGGCATGCTATAAGCACACAGCACGGACCACGCACCATCAACATGGGGTTGCTGCACAGAAGGCTAAACAGGTTCTTTTAGATCTAACAGGAGGGTTTATGAGGGTGGGGTTTGTACACAGCAAGTTGGGGTCGCCGCTGTGGGGGGACTGTTGGGGTACTATGGAGGGCATTGCTAGGATTTCAATGGATTTCAGGCTACTCATGTACAGACAACACCTAGACATAGAAAAGTCGGCAGGCCATTAATACCTTCTCGACACTTGTAGATGGCAGGTGATGATCGACGAGCTAACGCTACTGCGCAAGTGAGACTCCAAACTTGGAAAAAAACGACACCTATTGGCCTACCTGAACAGGCATCATGTAGGCATAGCTATGTTGCAGGAAACACATACCCTCCTTACACAGCAGCCTCAGTTTGCGACTAGGAGGGCCTCCTTTAGATACTTTTCCTTCTACTCCGCCTACTCGAAAGGCACAGCTATTTTAATTAAAAGAACGGTTCCTTATAATAAAGCGGGCTCCATACTTGACCAGCAGGGGAGGTTCTGCATGACCTGGGGCAGGCTGGAGTCAGCTTCAGCATCAGTCACACTAGTATGCAGCTATGGACCAATGTGGATGACGAGGATTATTTTATTAAACTATGGGCTCATATAGTGAGCATAGGCTCAACCCACCTCCAATGGGGGGGGGGGGGGGGGAGATTTTAACCTAACCCTCCACCCATCATGCAATCGTTCCCACCCCTTGCCGCACCACTACACCAAAGCCCAGCGCCAACATCAGCAAATAATAGCCGAGAATTTGCTGGTGGACGTCTGGCGGCTTTACCACCCCACACATAGAGAAGGGACGTTCCACACGGCAGTACATAACAATTGGTCCAGGCTCACCTCACGAGACATAGCGATGCACGCCCTGTCCATGTGCCACTTAGCACGTACTTACTCCGATCACTCCCCAGTGTTACTGCAGCTGACCCCTCCTGGTATGACGTCCCAACCCATTATGTGGCGTTCACAGCCCACAGTGCTTTTAGACACTGTGTTTAAGACAGAAATGGGCGAGGCGCTAGAGGAATTCCTGAGGCTTAACACAGGTTCTGTCCCCACCCTGGCCACTGTATGGGAGGCGCTGAAGGTTACTGTTAAGGGATTTTGCATAGCCAAAACAGGGGGCATTCTTAAAGACATCCGAGCAACTCTCGCATGACTAGAACGCCAGATTCAGCAACAGGAAACAAACATTCACGCAAGACGCGAGGGACCCGCACTGGCCAGGTTCTGCGAGTTACTTATGGAACATCACGCCAAAGCAAAAAGGGAGTGCCTGTTTCGCAGCAAATACCACATAGCGCGTTGGTACGGGGAAGGGGAACGTCCTGGCAAAGTGCTTGCAGAGACTATCAGACCGCCTAAAGCAGCGAACCATGTGTTAGCCATCCGCGATGGGGAGGGCGAGGTACACCAGGACACCCCAGCCATAATGGCTGTTTTTACAACTCCCTACCAATCGCTTTACACGTCTTGTGAGACAGGGCAAGGCGAGACCGCAATATTTGCAGCAGATAAAACTCGCCTGGCTCAGTAAGGGGCAGCGGGAATTCCTAGCGGCCGACATTGAAGTGGAGGAAATACAAGGGGCCATCATGCAGATAAGGAGCGGGAATGCGCCGGGGCCGTATGGCCTCACAATAGAATTTTATAAGACCTACATAGATACGCTTGCCCCCTTCCTAAAATCCGTATATGAAGAGGCGGCCCAAGCGGGAATACTTCCGCCCTCCATGCAATAGGCGATGTTGGTTTCGCTGTTGAAGCCGGGAAAAAACCCTTATTCTACCTACTCATATAGGCCGCTGTCCCTAATAAACTGAAATGTCAAGATATTGGCAAAGGTGTTGGCCAACAGACTTGATGGGCAATCTAATCAGGCCAGACCAAGCGGGCTTTATACCTGGTCGGTCCACTTCTCACAACTTACGGACCCTATTCTCTATTATGCATGAGATCGACCAGGAAGACCAGGGGGTGGTAGTCTTTCTCGACGCCACCAATGCGTTCAATTCCCTGGAATGGGGTTACATGTTCCCTGTATTTACGCATATGGGGTTACCTCCCGGGTTCCTCTTGTGGATCAAGTTGCTGTATCATCGCCCCTGTGCCACCCTGCTCCTTAATGGGGAGCGCTACCCAGCCTTGGGTATTTCCAGATGCACGCGGCAGAGATGTCCCCTCTCACCCCTGCTATTTGCAATAGCAATGGAGCCACTGGCCGCCATGCTCCGGCAGCATCACAAGAGGTACGCGCTGGACTACCCCACAAGGTCAGTCTTCATTTCGCTGTACGCAGATGACATCACGCTTTATGTGCTTAATCCTGATGAAGGATTCAACACCATGATCCGTGCAATAATAAGATTTGGTGCCTTCTCGGGCATCATAAACTGGGGCAAGTCTCAGGTGATGCCGCTCACTCGGTGCACCACTTCCTTTCCAATGGACTACCTGCTACAGTGATGCAACGACAAGGTCCTGTATCTTGACATAACCATAGACAAAGATAAGGAGGGGCTAATGCGAGCAAACTATGGAAAGGTCCTTAATAACGTGGAGGACTCGAGCACTACGTGGATAGCCCTGCAGCTTTCCCTAGAGGGCCGAGTAGCCTTAATGATAATGGTTCTTATGCCCAAATTTTTATATCTGTTCATGAACATCGCCTTCAACCCAGGCTGCTCTTTTTTCACAAGACTTAAGAGTCAACTCATCCATTTGGCATGGGGCAGGAAACAGCCACGGATAAAGTGGAGCACCCTTATAGTGCAGTTTGCCCAGGGTGGGTTTGAAGCACCGATCCTGAACTTTACTATCTCAGTGCTCAGGCACACTATGCTGTGAACTGGTTCGAGCCTCCGCCCTTCATGACGCACTTAGCGATGGAACTGGGGTATATGGCGCCAATCCCCATAACGGGCTTTCTGGGCACTGATGATGAGACAGTCGGAGGACGAAGGTCAACAGTAGCCTGCACTAATAGCACGTGTCTAGCAATTGCAAAACGGTTCCAAATGCCCATGCTATACTCCCCGCTGCTCGCCCTCCGGGATCAACAAAGCGTGCCTGTCACATAGGAAGGTATCTGCAAGCGAATGCTCCTCACCCATGGCGTCCACACCTGGGGGGATATGTATGACCTCAGACAATTCAAAGGAGCAGATACGTTTTTTGAGGACAGCTCCCCCACAACCATGGAGCGATTCCTATACACACGCCTTAGGCAGGATGTTAAGGCTGCCACTCCTGCGTTCCCTGAGAAACCCCTCACATTGCTTCCCTTGCACCACCTGTTACAGGTTGGGGCACCTCACGCAGTGTCCCGTATATACAGGGCAACCATGGGGGCAGGAATACACAACACACTGAAAGCGAAGTTGGGGTGGGAGGCAGAATTAGGCTATCAGATAACCGACGAGGCCTGGACATATTGCTGTCAGCAAACGGAACGCAACACAGCGAGCAGTAGATTTAAGATAATACATTTTAAATGTATTAACAGGATGCACTATATCCAGTAAGAATGCATAGTCTCCAACTGCGCGATAACGACAAATGAGACCGCTGTAAGCAAGCGGGAGCAGGGTTTTTACATCTTGCATGGGAATGTGGGTCCATAGCGTGCTACTGGGCAGAGGTGGAGGCAGCCCTGCGGGACATGGTTGGGGACCAGCTGATCCGAACACCCGAGATGAGTCTCCTGGGATACTTGCCCGGGTATAGACGCCGAATCAAAAGCTTACTAGCTGTGGGTCTGCTTATTGCAAAGCGAAAGATTGCATGTAGATGGGGGAGGGGCAGGGCGCCAAAATTTAAGGAATGCTAACAGATGTAACTTACTGCCAGGAGCAAAATAATATATACACTGAGTTGCGAGTTGCTCTCTTTACGTTCTAAACCATGTGACTTTTGGGAACCTCTCACGAATTACCTGCTACGGACAAAAGCTAGCAACATGGAAGAAAATGAATCACATGCACAGACTAGAAGACCTGGTGCGGTCGATGGGTCATAGATTAATGAGGTTGATCACCACTATGCCCATTGTGCAGTATTATATCCTGTGTTTGCATATCACAGTTACTATGTAATGTGTCCAGCCGCTCTAGCCTCAACAAATGCACTGTACTAAAGTAGTCCTGCAATGTACCTGCAATGCCCATCACGTATTGAATGCGTTATGTTCTTGAAACTAAAAATGCCAATAAACAAAGTTACAAAAAACAAAAAAAAAAGTACTTAAATCCTTCTGTCACCACTCGGACCTCACATTCCCTAGGAAGACTCGGGTTTCCACCCCACAGGATATATATATATAAGCGACTTATCCCAGTTGATGGTACACCCCAAATGTTTTTGGTATAGGGTGAAAATATGTAGCACTCTATATAGGGAGGCGTAAGGTTTAGCCAAGTAAAGGAGAATGCTGTCTGCGTAAAGGGAGATTCCACCCTCCCAATCTACTGTCCATCCAAGTCCTCTGATAAGGGGATCCACTCGTATCCACACCACTAGGGGCTCCAGCACCAAGGCAAATATTAGTGGGAATAGTGGACAGACCTGCCTCGTACCTCTGTGGAGACTGAATATTGACGATCGACCCCCATTCACCGTCACCTGCGCCAGGGGCTTAGAGTATAGGAGTCCGATCCAGGCTATGAGACTTCTCCCAAAGCACATCAGTTCTAGGACGGCAAACAGGAAGGGCCACTCTATCATATCGAAAGCTTTTCTGATGAAAATACCACTGCCTGTTCTCAAATACCTGCAGACCACCCCGACACTCCATGTAGTCGCCTAAGGTTGAGCGCCATGTTTCTGTCTGGCATGAATCCGGATTGGTCAGGGTGAACCAATCTATGCATCCACAGGGCCAGGCGAGTCGCTAGGATTTTGGCGAGGACCTTTACCTCTACATTAAGCAGAGAAATCGGCCTGTACGAGGCGCAGTCATATGGAGGCTTCCCCCTCTTTATGGATCACGACAAAATAGGCAAGTCTCTGATTCTTGGGCAGTTTCCGCACTAGGACACTTTCCTGAAACATTTTCATTACATATGGTGCAGTTGTGGAGGCCGTCACCTTATATAGTTAGATTGGCAAGCCATTGGGGCCTATTGCCCTTCCCTGTTTTCATTGCCTGAATCGCCTGTCTTACTTCACTTTCTGTCAGCTCCAGCTCTAGACTGTCACTATTGGACGTATCGAGGGTGGGTATATTGAGTGTGGGTATATTGAGTGTGGCTAGAAGTTCCTTCGCCTCAACTTGGGTGATCGGAGTTAAGGACGTATATAGTTGTTGCTAATAGGCAGGGGATTGCAGATACCTTCGCAGCCTATCACTGATCCACTCTCCCGCATAGGAAGTGACCTCAAAGATCCATAGCGAGGCCTGCTCCCGTCTGTCTTGCCATGCCAGCAATATACTTGCTCTATCACCTACTTTGTATAGTCGGGTCAAGGCTGCACAAAAATGCGCCTTGGCTTGCTCCACAGCTATGTCCCTATATTCCTTCTGCCTAATCTGTAGCTTGTGCTGCATTTCTGGGGTATCTGAACGCAGCAGATCTAATTCAATCTGCAGAATCTCTTCTTCTATTTCCATGAGCTGCCTTGCCTTTTTTCTCTTGTGTGCAGAAATCAGGGAGGTGCCTTCACCTCTAATTATAGCCTTGAAGGCCTCCTATAGGATTTGATGAGAGTCCACCGACCACTTATTCTCTTCGAAATAGTTAACTGATGTTTTCAATAAGTCTTCTCCAATACTTGGGATTTTGAGGATCCATGGATTTAATGACGTGAGGTCTTCAAGGTGTGGGTGTGCCTCCGTAGGTCACCATGATTGGAGAGTGGTCGGAAATACCCCTCAGGAGGAGGAGGGTCTCATGAATTTGAGACAACTGGTCTGCCAACCCAAATATATAATCTATCTGGGACATGCTCATATGTACTCTTGAATGGAAGGCATAATGATGGGCAGAGGGGCTGCGTACATGCCACACATCTCTATGGCCGATTGCCGATATGAACTCGGCTAGCGCTTTGCCTGCACTGTCTTTTTGCCTGGGAGGCCAATGATCTACTTCTCCATTTAGGGCTGCATTGCAGTCCCCGAAAATCCATGACAGTATAGGTCGGGGAGGCGTGCCCGGTTGCGGCGCCCTCCCCCCTGTATTTGATAGGCACGCTCCACAGAAAAATAGTTGGAAAGGTGTCCAGGCTGCAAGTGTTGTCTTATAAGTTGCTCAACAAACAGATCAGTTGATGGGCCCTCTGCTTTCTCCGGCACTCCCAAGAGGCGGACATTGTTTCGGCGTGCGTGCCCCTCGTAATCTTCCAAACGCGCTTCAAGGGCAGTCGCTGTGGCCGTAAGGTGTTTCACCTGTGTCTCGAGCTCTTTAGTAGTCGTATTGAGTGCAAGTATAGACTCTTTTGTGGCTTTTACTCGGGTACCAAATTTCTAAGGTCAGCGTGCATCAGCAAAACTTCCGAGGCCACCGTATCGATTTTGGTTTCAAGCATGGAGTGGATTCCTTGAATGGCAACCATCAAGTCTTGTAGTGTGGGGCGGCCTGCTCCCTGTACCGACTTTGGGCAATGGTCCTCTCCATCTACTACTTAGGTATCTGTTTTGGAGTGGGTAAACATATCCCGCTTTGTTTGATGGGACATCTTTGCACCTTTATGGGCTGCCATTGTCTACCTTCCTTTCAGGTGGGTTGGAGAAATCTTACTCATCTCTTTCTAGCCAGTTGACCTGTTTCCGCAGTGTCAATGAATTAGGCGCATCAGTCGACCACCTCACAGGCCCCTCTGCCTCTATATCACTGCCTCCGGGGCTTGTCTCTCGCGCTTCTTGCTATGCTCCAATCTGACCCACTGTTCTGGAGCAACTGCGAAAATGTTGGACGATTAGCACCAAGTCGGCTACTGCTCCTAAGTTCTTGGATCCGGGTAGAAACAGTGATGTGCAGTTCCTGTCTCCCACCATAATATTGGTCCCGCTCCATTCTTCTCATCGTGGAAGGTGTAGGTATTTAAGTGAAGGCTTACCCAGGCTGGCAGTCCTTGGGCTGAGAGTTCGTGACCGCAGCAACCAGTTCAGATATGATTGTGCAGCTCGCCCATAACTTGCAAATACCACCGCGGCCGCCCGCCAGCACGGAATTAACGTGGTGGCTGCGGCTACAGCGGACCGGGACCACCGCACCACAATGCCCCTTGGTGGTGTCTCTCCACACAGAGGCAGAACAGGTCTCTGACCGGCAGGCCTCGCTGCTCGGCAGACTTCCACACGGCATCACCTAGGAGGCGCCCCAGCCTCCGGCGGTCCCCGGTGCTCAATGGTGTCAAGGACCACCACCTGCGCACTTCCCTCATTCTACCTCGCGGCCACCATGGCTGTGTCCCCTCTGCGCTTTAAGGCATTTTCGGCCGGCGGGTTTCCACTCTCCTTCCATCCGACAGGCACCGGGAGACAGATCTCGTCACTCCTAAGGCACATGCCCTCCACGCAACCTCTGTGTCCTACCCTACTGCAGGTTGCATCCGCTGATCACGGGCTTCTGCTCCACCTCTGTGCCCCACAATTCAATGGGCTGCTGTATGCGGTGTCCAGACCTTCCTGTTGCGGTATAGTGTGTGCTGCAATGGATAATTGATCGGATATTTAGGGGTTGGAGCAGGTGCCCGACAGAGCTCTCTCAATGTACGGCCATCTTGCTTAGCCGCTGGCCACGCCCCCTCAAGAGTGAATCCATGACCCTGGGGGAACCCTTGTTCTAACCCCAGAAAACCAACTCCCAAAACTACATACTTACCGTTAAAACTGATAACTTAATTTCCTCCCATAGGAGTGCATTGACTGTTTTTCTGTGAAAAATGTTGTGTAGAGTTGGAAAATTGTATAAAACCTTAGAAAACTGTATATTTACAAAAACTGATTTACTCACCTTTTATCTAGGAAGTGTCCCAGTGTGATATCTGGGCATATCACACTGAGTAGAAAAAGTAACTTGCAAAGTAATCTGAAAAGTAACTCACAAATTAATCTCAATAGTAAATGAAAAGTAATTCCAACTGTTTTATGAACAAGTGACTTATCTGTAGCCAATCCAATTGCACTCAACTGCATTCAAAATGTATGTATTTAACTGCATTAGTCTTCTTGCAAAGTACTATTACACTTATCTGTATCAGCCCTGGCTTGGTTCTAGGAATAAAATACAACAAAATAATATTTCTATACAAAACAAATTGGTCAGAGTTCAGTCTGTGAGTGTGTGACATCATTTCCTGCCTGAGTGTGTACAATAAATGCTTAACACTACCCTCTGATAAAGCCTTACTGCTCGCCCACACTTCCACAAATAGAGAGTAAGGTATTCTCTACTTTAGCCTCTGCCTACCTTTGGGGATCCACTGCACTCTGTGCACACTATACCTTGCTTTGGTATAGTACATACAGAGCCAGCTTCCTACAATCACCATTCATTTTAGAAATGCAGATTTAAGAAAGTGGCCATTTATCTTTGCTTATGACTCTTTGTGCTTTGCAGCCTGACTCAAATCCATGTCTAGGGCTGGGTGACGGCTACACTTGGTGTATACTTTCCAGACAGCTACCACACAGAAAGGGTTGAGTGTGTCAGGGATTACATTTGCATACTGATGGTCTTCCTGGGCTGAAAGAGGGAGAGGGCATTCACACTTTACATTTGTATAGGTATACGTAGTGTTCTGCCTTCACAAAAAGGGCTTATTTCCCCCCTACTGATATCTGGAGCCAGCGCTGGGTTGAAAGAGATTATTGCACGCTTCTAAACGTTCCTTTGAAGTTCTCCCTCAAACAGAGACAATTTTGAGTATAAGTACAGGGACTTTGACCTCATGATTTTAGACACTGCTGAGGACTTGTAACCAGACGCTGGTGTCTCTACATGCTTCTTATTGCCAGAGGACTGCTGTGCTGCCATTGGGACTATGTGGTTTGTTGTGGGGGGTCCTGCCTGCCTGCTAGGCTGTGGAAAAGACTGACACATGGCACCCTGTCTTTATGTGCTGACCTGCTGCCTGATCTCTGCATCTTGCCCCCAGGGCTCTCAGGGACTGGTTGGCTTGCCACCTCCCTGCTCCTTTGGGATCTACAAGGATTCCATTACAACAAACTACCAATGCATCTTGCTTGAGCACAGCGCTTCGTGCTACTAGGATTCTAGCGTGTTTTTGAGAAGCCCTGAGGTGTGGGCATTTTTAGCAAGAACCAAGCATCCCAAATTGTGGAACGGGCACCACAGTGCAGAGGGAAGCCTGCCGTGAGACCGGATACACAACGACCAGTAACTACTAGTGCTAGGAGCTTTGAGCTGCCCAATCTGTATGCAAGCTCAGCACTCCATTTCTCTTTCTCCAAAAGGGATCTGTGCTCAAGAGGGTTGAAACGCAGTGGAGTTCGCAGCAACACCAGCGCGTCACACACTGCCATCGGGCCCAGAGGTGTTGTTAGAGAAACTTCATGCCCTGTATTCTCTTGTCAAGAGACCACCGCAGTGTTGCATGGACCCTGAGAGAGGAAGACACCGCTTATGGAGTTTTCAAAAGAGATTTTCCCAAGCGGCAGCTCACCTCATCCTACAGAAGGAACTGTGGGAGTGCGGAAGCTGCATTTTTGCCTTCTCTTCGTGCTGGGGCATTGGCTTAGCCTCAACTTCAGTGTAATCCCTGGGAGTTTAGCAGCTGCCCTGCACACTCATTGGCAGCTGCATGCAGTAATCCTGACGCAGGTCAACCGAGTGAGACCTCCCCGCTAAATCTGGCAGTTTGTGTTCCCCTACCAGAGAGAACACATGTTGGGGTATCTTCTCCTCTTCAGGGGGGTACGGCGGGGTGAATCTTCATTGGAGCACCTTCACCCCCACCCCGAGTAGGAACGGATTGCCTTTGGGAGAACTGCCCCTGGAATTAGCGTATAGGCCATAGTAGGTGCTTGGTGCTACTGGGTCCCAAGGGTTGTGTTTAAGATGTATTAGGGCACACTGAACTGACCATATAACTGGTAAAAATAGTGCAGATGTGCTATGCCCATATGTTTATTGTAATTGTAAGTGATTTACACTAAACATCCCGCAAAATTTTCAAAGCAATTACTAATGTGTTTTTCTGTGCCTCACATGCCAAGCTTTTTATGATGCATGCTATTTTGAGCCTTGTTTGTACGAGCAAACGATTACCCTCTAATAAATAGCATGGTAAGCCCAAGGTTTACTTATTGTTACTGCTACTTCTCCTGCGCTACTGTTAGGCTGTATGTCGTTTTAGCATTTTAGAGGATAACCAGTACCACCTAATTATTTGCCTGGTATGCACAGTATTCAAGTCATTTTGATCTGTATTTTTACACAATATACTGTATATGTTTAAATTATCCTGTGTTGAGTCTCTATTATGGTGTATTCATTGTGTTTTGGTGTGTGTTGCACAAACGCTTTACACATTTCCTCTTTAGATAAGTAGACTGCTCTGCGCCAAGCTACCAGAGGATAAGTAGAGGTTATCTTTGGTGTGTAACTGACTTGCCCTGACTATAGGGGGGGTTCTGCCTGGCTTAGGTGCATACCCCAGCCAACCAGAAACCCTATTTCTAACATGAGCTATGCAAAAGTGTGTATTTCATAGGCACCCTCTAAATCCTTACATAAAACTAGTACAAGCAATACAGAATCCACTCTATGCTAACAAAACACCATGTGATTGGTGTGCAGTAGGAAAAAAATCCTGAAATGTGCAGACCACCGTACTGAACAAGTTGAACCCTTATGCATTGCTGGAGTCCTTATATCCAAATCACGTATCAAAATAGTCAATTCAAACAGCTCTTGCAAGAGAGAGCTTTGTGTAATCTGCATGTCATGGGCTGGTGTGCCTTCTGCAGCACATTGCGAGTATCCCAAGGTCACGTCTCAATACCAGTTGCATAAAGTAAGGATTAAGGTGAAAGCTGCTAATTTATAAATGTAAAAATAAAAGTCACAGTGTTTTTTGGGTTTTTTTTTTGCATATTTTATATAGCGCGAACTCGACCTGAAGGTATTGGAGCGCTTTACTTGAGCACCATATTTACATTACACATTCAGGCACGGGGAGATTGAGTGATTTGCCCAGAATCACAGGATGTGGACGCAACTTTAAGGCTCGAACCCCGGTTTCCAGCACCAGAGTCTGCAGTTTAAGCATGAAAGGGGCGTGAGTAATAAGGGACCAATGCGTCACGTGATCCAGTAAGGGGATCACCCCTATAAGGGTAGCGCTGATTGGGTTTTCCATGGTGCTTGGCTCATCAGGCGGGCAGGGCACATACAGTAGTAGCCATTCAGTTTCTCAGTCTTCGAAGGTTGACAAATGAACCAGCTTGGAATTTGCAATGGTGAAAGATGTTTATACATATCTTCAATATCCCCAATTAAGGGATAACGAAGTAAAACGGTAGCAATATAGACAAAACATGTCCAAACTGAAACAAATATCTTCTAATAAGGGTTATCTAGGAAACTTAAAGAAGCATGTAAAAGGAACATCATCTGGTAGCTTTCCGCTTAAAAATAATAGGGGAAGCTGGCACTTCTGCAAATCTATCCTGCCAAAAGAGAAGTGTTTCCTCATCCTCCCGCCCAAAAAATAAGAATGAATACTTAGGGCTATTGGAATTCCCGCATGGTGTCTGTCCTGAGCAAAGTAAAGGCAGCGAATCACTGTGCGCCCACCTTCCAATTAGTTACTCAAATGCCTTGCTCTGTTTTAACATCACCCCCACCCATGATCTGTAAAGTGCCCTTTACTGACTAACAATGCTTCTGAAGGCAATTTAAATAATTCTTCCCTATTTAAAATCAAACATAAAAGTAGCCCTCACAACGACGCAACCCTAAATCATCACAATGAAGAAATGCTTCAATAATAAGGTGACCGCCTGTTCTCTACTTACACGGACCGTCCAAAAATCCAGTCTAATGTCGGGTGTCTCTTAATCTTCCTTTTACCGAACACATTTATCGTGAATTTAGTTCTTCCGCATCACATGACAATCACAAGCCCTGCGCTCGACCAATCCTAGTCGTTGTCTTGAAGTAGGTGAGGCTGCTCCATTTGCAACGCGATCTAGGATTGGAGTTTCGTCAGCACCTTAGCCAATGATAGTGCTTGTTCAGAATTCGTTAGTGCTCATTGGCTGTCAAGTTTGCCATATATTTGTTTGATATAAACATTGTCAGAGGCAGCTGAAGCCGCAGTCGTCGAGCCGCGAGCGCTGTTAGTTTGAAATGGGCATAACTTGTTTAGTGTAGGGTGACCAGACGTCCCGGTGTCCCGACACTTTGCTCCAAATTACCGAAATGTCCCGGTTTTTGTGCAGTGCCCGGGTTAAACAGAGAAATGCCCCGGTTTTTAAATAGTGTCTCGCACTAAAAAAAATGAACATCTCTCTGTTTAATTTTTTGAACACCGAGACACTTTTAAAAAACCGGGACATTTCTCTGTTTAACCGGCACTATATTGGGTAACTTATATTAATAGGCTAATTAAAAGTTATAGCGCAAGCCCCCTCCAATAACACTGATAAAATGAATAAATGCAACACGCTGCCAACTGCATGGTAAACAGTATTTTACCGGAAGCTAATCTCTATTCCCCAAGGGTTTGGAGCACGTTTAAAGAATATCATGGAGTATTAATGGTAGGCCACCTGTCGTGGCTATATGACACAATGCTACTAAATCCAAAAGTGTTCACAATAGCTGACGCAGGTACATTTAAAATGCCTAAAATAGCAAAAGTAGCAGTGCTGCGCTGGAAAAAATGTGCATATGTATATGCTGCTGAGTATATTCACCCAAAAACAATACATTATAAATTCAGGCAGGCGGGGACTACCAATCCCATAATCCCACACTGTGGTAGTATATGAACTAATAGACAGCAACACTACAGCCTATGGCACACACTATTAATACTGGCGTTGATAAATAACAGTAATAATTCGGGGGGCAGGGTATATATATATATATATATATATATATATATATATATATATATACAGGGCACTAGTCCTATAAAATTAAGTGGGGGGGACTGACAAAATGCAAATGACCTAATGACGTCAGGTGCTGAACGTGTCCCGGTGTCTGAAAATTACACCGGGACACGTTCAGCATATTTCTGTGGGACCCAGCTTCTTGGCAGGGGGGACGGAGTCCACCCTGTGAAAAGAGTGGGAGGACACTGTGTACCTGCGTGTACTCCCGACTCAAGCCCTATATATATATATATATATATATATTTTTTTACGGATGCCGTAGACCTTTTTTCTATGACAGCTGTCAAATAGTCCTACTTTTATGTTGGTGGTTAATGAAAACTATAGTCCTACTTCTATGTCTATGAACTGTCCCGGTTTTTAGGGCTCGCCTGCTGATGCGCTTGCGCATAGCTGGCGAGCTATATTGTGGCTTAAACAGAGCTTAACCATCTCGGCGATTTGTTGCAGTGCCCGAGAAAAACAAAAAGCGCGTGCACATCAAAGCCACCAGCCTCCTCAGGCATCTCAAGCTTCCCCCAGCCGGCATTTCTCCTCCCCTAATTATTCACTGCACGGCTGGCCGGCACATCAAAGGCTGCTGCTGCCGTGACTCGCATTTCTCCTCCCTCCTCCCCTTTCACTGCCCAGGCCGGCCTTACTTTCACTTTACACGGCCAGGCCGTGTCTCGCGTTTATTTTAACATGGCATCTTTTTTTCTCCTTCCTTTTCTGGCTCAAAAGGCTATATTTCTGATTCTTTTATGCTTTACAAATAATCGTGAGACCTGTTTTATCACTTTTATTTTTCGTCTGGTCTCTACCACAGTTTGTTTAATTCTATATGCATCCTGTTTTCGCACAGCGCCCTGCATTCTCTTGTTCTCTTCCTACAATGGTTGTGATTTAGTCATGCTATGAACTCGGGGAATTCACATTTACAGTTTTTCTGTGTTTTGTATTGGCATTTCCTCAGAGCGGAATTGAACGCCATTCCCCATCGGTGCATGTGATTAACTTCAGCGTCATATTTTAATGATTTTAATGTGCATTTATGGGGAAGAACATTCAGAATTAACATTTTAATCTCGAAGAAAGACGCATCTGTGCGGCATTTAACTTTTCAATGGTCTTTGTTTCCGTGTGCATCGGTGAGTGTATTTAGCGTCACAGGGGGCCTCAGACGCATTCTTCTGATCCGAGATAAAGCACCTTTGATTAGACACTCCCCGAACAGCCTATGAAAGCAGACGCCGTTGGTTCCCTGCATATGCAGAAGGCAGATGAAGGCTTTCCCGCACTAATCCGCCCCTCCACCCCACACCCTCCAAATGGTAGTTTAGTGTGCTACTTAAGCAGTAGATCTTCATATATATTTATTTCTCGTTGGTCTTAAGCATCCTTTGCCATTGCAAGTGAAGGTGAACACACATTTCCAACTTTTATTGCAGCAAACCCCCCTGTGATTCTCAAGTGGGGGCCTGCATGGTACTGTTTTGCAGGGGAATGTACACCAATCTTGTACATAAACATTCCGTCTGACTAACGACCTGTGGTGGCGGAAGGGGGTGATTCTCAAAGCTATTTGCTCCTTCACACTTAATTCACATTTACAGTTTTTCTGTGTTTTGTTTAGGCATTTCCTCAGAGCGGAATTGAACGCACATTCTCCATCGGTGCATGTGATTAACTTCAGCATCATATTTTAATGATTTTAATGTGAGATGATACTAGGTAAGGGTAGCGGAATTTGCAAGCATTAGATGACCTTTAGTGAATGCTTAGCAGTCGTAAATCCTGCTCTTTATGCATGTAAATGTGTGATACGAGTGCAAATGGCTTTATGAATTGGGTACTTAGACACAAGAGGATTTTTTGTGAGTAAGTCCACTGCCATGGACGGGGAGTGAGCGTTTCAGGACAGGAATACCATGAACGTTTGTAGACATACCCAAAGTAACTTGTTTCCGGTTATTCACAAACACCACCCATTTCCACTCGGATGGAGTTGTACTGCAAGTTCAAGGCTGAATTAAATCACCTTTCCCGGTGCAATGGGCAGGAAATACCCCCACATCGGCGCATGTATAAGGGTAGAAATTTCTCCAGAGGCGTAAAATCTTCTGCGCAGAAACGCTTCTAATATTCTCACCAAACAATAGTGAGTAAAGATACTCCACTGCCCACAACAGAAGAACTGAAATGAGGGATTTGTGGCCCCTCTTATTTCTCCGCTCTCCTTACTCTCACCACTCTCCCCTCCCTCTCTCCTCAATCTCCCCTCTCCTCACTATCCTCACTATCCCCACTCTCCCCTCTCACCACTCTCCCCTATCTCCCCCTCACTCCCCTCTCCCCTCCCTCTCCCCTCTCCTCACTCTCCAATCCCTCTCTCCCCTCCCTCTCTTTCCCCTCACTCCCCACTCTCCTCTCTCCTCACTACCCTCTCTCTTCACTCCGCTCTCTCCTCACTCCCCTCTCTCCTCTCCATCTCTCCTCTCCATCTCCCCTCTCCTCACTCAACCCTCTCCTCACTCAACCCTCTCCTCACTCAACCCTCTCCTCACTCAACCCTCTCCTCACTCTCCCCTCTCCTTACTCTCCTCTCTCCCCTCTCTTATTCTCTCTCACCTCTCTTCTCCTATCTACTCTCTACCCTCTTACCTCTCTCCTCTCGTCCTGCTCCCCTCAGCACCACCACAGCATCACTCAGCGCAACCACAGCATCACTCAGCGCAACCACAGCATCACTGGTTCAAATATGTTCTTTCAATGTTTCAAGCTGTTTTCAAGCTTTCACGCTTTATTACAAATCACAAAAAGATGTTAATATTTTACTTCTGTTCTTGGATTTTCGTCATAATAAAAAACACTGAACATAATCTTCACAAAAGTTATTTACAAAAGTTTAAGCTATTGCCATTACAAATTAAATAAATTATTTAAGTATTAATTATTTAAAAAAATTAAAAGCCATTGTTATTTGTAATATCAATACGTATAAGTCACGTAAATACAAAACATGTTGCATTACAAATGCTATAGGTGTCACATTTGCGAAAGTTATAACTATTGCCATTGTAAATGACAAAGCATTTATAAGACCAATAGCTCAAACTTTCCTAATGCGAGCCCTATTGCATTTCCAATGCTTGTTTGTTTTGAGAATCTGGTCACCCTAGTTTAGTGGCTGATATAAACTGCATAAGTCATGGAGTTTGCGTTGACAGTGGGTCGCGGACCGGTTGACCATGTTTCTACAGGTGAACAGGCTAGTACCGGGCGGTAACCGCGCAACAACTTGGTGGTTTACTGGCAAAGTTCGTAGCTGCTAAATTTTGAGTTGGCATATGTGTGACATTTCAATGTTTTGATATGCTTATGTGTGACATTTCAAAGTCTCATGAGTGACATTGTGAGTGACGCTTCATCAAAGAAGCTATTCCTGCGTAATATTTAAATAAATACTTATTTTTCTGACCACGCAATTGTTTTGCTAGAGCTTTAAAACGGATACCAAATTTCTGAAGTGCTTGCCAAAAACCTAACATCTATTTTCTAATCATTACCCATCGTGGTGCCATGTTAAGGACTGTATGGTGGATGGCATTTAACTAAATTAAAAAGCATTTGCTGCTTATTTTCCTAAATTAAATACAGGCTTAGTGAGTTGTTAAAAGTAAGTCTTAAGATATCCTTTACATTTCTACATTTTGTGAATGCACTCCAGAATTCATATCCATGTGTGCAGCATTAAATACCTCTAACTTCTCAAGAAGGTTATAGATATTAAACTGAACAGAAAGAGCTTACATCTTCTTTAAGACCTTTATAAACCTGAACAGTTTGGAAGGAGATACAATGCCATACAGTGTCCCCAAAAATATTTTACACAGGCATGCCCATTGTAATAATGAGGAGACATGTAACAGGTACGACCTTTTTTATTGCCAGCCATCACACGAATGCGGTTAGCCAATGGCTGCCAGTCCACTCCCTTCATCAACGTTCCACTGCGAGTGCCACGCGCGCACACACACAAGAGGTGGGACGGAGGCGGGAAACGGACAGAAGTAAAGGTAGGGCATAAACAGGCAAAGGTAGAACATTACATTTTCTCCCGTTTTTTAAAGACAAACTAATAAACGACATAGTCTTTAAATCCAACAGGGGAACAATTCTTCATCTGTTTTTAAGATAACTAGTACATTACATAATTAAATCTGACAGGAGGAACAATCGTTCTCTTGTTCCGAACAGTGCCATCGGGACTGGTTACAAGCCTAGGAGGAGACACATTGGTGTGAATCCCAGCAGTGGCTGGCGCAGTGCTTGCACCTCACAGTTCACTGTTACTTGCATTTCCTGAAGATGCTAATGCTTCGTTTTGTAACTTATCATGCGTGCTCACTGGTTCCGGGGTCCTGCTGCTAACAGTATTTGATCCATTCCACCACTGACCATTGTCGAGTAGGACAGCAGTACTCTTGGTCTTGACAACACACCTAGGCTCACTCTACTTGCTCATGTTTGTTCTTTTTCTAGGATATTTAACTCTCACCACATCGCCTGCCTTCACAGACAACTCCTTCACCACATTATTAGCATTGTAATTAATGTGCATGCGCTTCTGGCAATTGTCCACCAGACTTCTCACCTTGATCTCTTTTTCCCTGTAGTTCTTGTTCTCCCATTTTTTCCAAACCAAAGACCAGTATGACTGCAATTGTGTGATTGCTGCTCTACCCTTGATTAGCTCAAAGAGGGTTCTACCAGTGGTATTGTGTACGGAGAGCTGCCTCAATGGAGATGTGAGATCTTAAACCTATTTGGATGGTTTCTTTAATTAGACGATTGGCCCGCTCAACCTGGCCATTGCCTTGTGGGTGGTACAAAGAGGATCTCACGTGTTCTATGCCATTTTTTTCATGAATAAAACCAACTCTGTTGATACAAACTGCACACCATTGTCGGTGACTAACTGATGTTGGAAACCCTCTCTGCAAAACGTTCCTTCAAGAAGCTCACTACTTCATGCGTGGTAGGTTGTGACACAAATTTGACTTCCATCCACTTGCTGAAGTAATTGATTATAACTATGGTATTGGGCATTTCTAAGTTTAAAGCATTCATCAGTCCAATAAAGTCGATGCCGACTTTTATCCAAGGACCCTCAGATAGTTCCACGGATGTCATAGGGCAACGGTGTGTTGTCATTGTCTTGTTTGCCTTAGTGCAAACTGAACAATGAGTGACAAATACATCAGCATCGCGATCCATGGAGGGCCACCAGCATCTCTCCCTTAACCTTTGTTTGGTACCTGTCATCCCCACATGGCCTTCGTGGGCTGTTATCAACCTTTTCCTCAGGGACATCGTGCCATCAAGGTTTCACCACGGAGAATGATCTCTTCGACAACACTGATGTCTTCTTTTATTTTCCAGTACGGTCTAAGTGCCTCGTCTAATACCCTTACTCAACGCCATCCTTTAACAACATATTTCTTAATTTCAGCAAACACATTGTCACTCTTTATAGCCTCTAACCATTCTGGTTTGGTAATGGTACCATTGGATTCCTCATAGTCAAGAAAGCACGCAACAAGCAAGTCATCCACCTCCCCCTCATCACAATTAGATTCTCTCTCACAAGGGGCACGTGACAAGTAATCTGCCGAAACATGAACTCTGCCAGGAATGTACTCCATCTTAATCTGATATGCCTGCAACTTACACACAAACTTTGCTATTCTTAGAGAGGACAACTAGAACCCTTTCCTCCTGGTATACTGACTAATGGCTTGTGATCATTGCAGATGCTGAATTCTTTGCCCCACAGAAAACTCTTAAACTTTGTAACTGCCCAAAGACAAGCCATTAATTTGCGCTCAATTACTGAGTATTTTGTCTTTGGGCCTTCAAGCTGGTGTGATGTGAATGCAATGACTTTTTCCCCTTTTTCTATGTTTTGGCTGAGCACTGCCCCAGCCCGATTTGGCTAGCATCTGTGGTCACAATACTTTGCAATTTTTTGCTGAATGATTGCAGTGATTGTGCTTGCTCAAGTTCTTTTTTTAATGACCTTTATGCTCTGCTCGCATTTATCATTCCAAATGAATTCTGCATCCCTTTTGATCAGTTTCTGTAGTTCAACTTTGGCAGCGTAATGTTGTATGCACTTAGAGTGGAATTCACTCATGCCTAGGAAAGATGCAGGTTCTTCCTTATTTGTCGGGTTTGGTGACAAAGAGAATGCAGAAATCAAGGACAGTTTTGGTCGAACTCCATTTTCATCCATGAGGTGAACTAAGTACTCTACAGTTTATTTTCAGAAATTTGCATTTGTCCTTTTGTAAGATGAGACCACAGTCCTAAGTCCTTTGCAGGACCTTCCTTAGCACGGCTTAGTGTTCTTTTTCCGTCTTGCTGTAAATCAGCACGTCATCCTGGAATTACCTCACACCTTCCATGCCACAGTCCAGTTGCGCTTGAATACAGCAGATGCTGAACACAGCCCGAAAGGTAATCTGCAAAATTGATATGCACCTTCAGGAGTGATAACTGCTGTATATTTTTTGACTCCTCATTTGGCTGTATTTGGTGGTATGCCATGCTGAAATCTAGCGTTGTAAAGATCTTCGCCTGATCCAACATCATCGCCATCTCATTTATTAGAGGAAGAGGTTGACAATCTGCCGCCACATGGCGGTTTAGTTCACGAAGGTTGATGCATAAGCATATCGTTCCACTCTTTTTCTTCGCAATAACCACGGGCGATAGCCATTCAGACGCATTGATTGGCTCGATTATTCCATCTTGGCACCAACTCTCCAGGATTGCTTTAACTTCAGAGCAGGCAGACAATTGTATGTTTCTGACATGTTGTTTCACAGGGTACACAAATAAAAATGGGGGAGAATGGACCACTTGTCTTGTATAACCAGGGCCTTAGTTAGCGTGGGAGACCATCGTTGTAAAAAACCCTCATATACGTACACAGGCAAAAGGCGGTATATCTTGATTCTCCGCATCAGTGTACCGTAATAGCATGATCATAGGGTCTTTTCCTTTGTCAGTATGCTGACCTCTGCATGGAGGAAGACCAACTCGTTTGTCAGTAGTGGCCAGGAACAGAAAAGAGGGTGTGCTCGTGCTCGGATGTGTGAAGTAAAATTCCCTATGTCGCTCTCGTGTGTACTTTATTCCTGAGATTGTGATGTGGGAAATTAAAAACAAAGTTGTGCGTATATAGACCCAGTTACTGGTCTATCTCACTAGTGTTGGTCAACATGTTTGAGTCTCGTGTGACCTCTAGAGGCTTTCGTCAGGACCGGAAAATCTTTAAGAGCACATTTTGTCTCTCAGTGTAGGAGGAGGGGATGTACTCACCACCCTTGGATTCTGAGGTCAGATCTGTAGTATCTGTGCCTGAAAGGAAAAGTGTTCACAAAATCACGTGATTGTTACAAAATTGCTAGAAAATAAGTAGTTCTATGCTGCGACAGTAACATTTCAAAGCTATCTCTCAGATTCCATATTAGGACAGAGACAGACAGGCGTCCCTTTGGAGCATCAACTGAAGTGAGACTAGAGTGGGTTCATGGTGGAAAAAGGGGCGAGTACTTTAGTAACATTTCAAACAGACATGTGGGTAATGTATGCTCAAAAAGCTGGTTTAATGGTGTAGCATGGGGTCAGAATATTCATTTCTCTATCTTTTGTAGGGTTTAGACAGTGCTCAGCTATGATATAGTGCACTGCTCCCATTGAGAATAATAATGTCATCATTTCATTCATTAAACTTCAGAGTTGGTTGGCGGTTCAATTCATGTCTACATAGCTCGAGTGCATAATAAAGGGTGCACTATATGACCAGCGGCACTCGGTTAAAGAGTTAAGTAAATAACTGTTCCTTTATCATGCACCTGGAAATATTCTGCTGGCCTCCAAATGTGTCTTGCACTTTGATTGATTATAGGTGTCCTTTGACAAGATTGTAATTCTCGATCCAGTGTCCACCAACATCTCAACGTTTTCTCTGTTCACACAAACCCTGCTTTTGGGCTGGTTCTGCACGTCTTCTCTGTTGATGATGGCCACTAGCAACACCAAGTTTTCTAACAGATTACTCTCATCAAAGTCTTCCTCTGATTTGGATTCATTCACTGTGTAAACCTTCTTTGACCATGATGTTCTGCAAACCTTAAGGAAATGTCCAATTTTTCCACATCCCTTGCAGAACTTGCCCCACGCAGGACATTATTTATTGGATGCCACATGCGTACTGGACCCCCAACGATAATAGCAAGACTTGCCGCTGTATGTACTGGAGGTTTTTCTTGTGTAGTTCTTCTGTGGTCGATTAGTTGCTGACCCTTCTTCTTTTCAAACTAGATTGACACTCACTTGCTGGCTGTCAGGTTTGCGCAACAACTTCACTCCCGTGGCTGACCTTTCCATGCTCATAATGATCGAAATTACTTTCTCCAGGCTCGGGTTCCTATGACATAATAACTTCTCTTGCGCCTTCCCACAAGTGGTGCGCATCACCACCTGATCGTGTATCATTTCATCGATGTCTTTGAATGTTCATGTTGTGGCCAACATCCTTACTGTTGCAACGTAGGATTCGATTGCCTCACCTGGTGCCTGATACCTGTAGTAGAAATTGTATCTTTCCATTATAACGCTCATAGTGGTATCAAAGTAATTCTTCATTATTATTTTGGCTTCAATGAACACATTCCACTCCTGATCTTCCCCCTCTTTTTCAACAAGGGTTATGTTAAACAACCTTGTTTCCTAGCTGGATTGTATTCAGTCCCATCAATAGCCTCCAGATGTTTTTCAAAACATTTAACCCACTGAGTCCAGCATTTGGCAGGAGGCCCAGGGACTTCCAAAAAGGTGCTGGGCATAGCCACTGCATTCATTATACCAGCCATGCTGACGCAGTTCCACCAATGTTAATGTAAATATAGACATAATGTCTCCATAACACTATTTAGAGTTATTAGTGAGGTGTTTGGCTCCCTCCAGTATCTGAAGTATCACCCGAGGACAATAATAATTGAGCCTGTTCCCTCACCCTTCGTTTCACAACTCCTCCCAGGGGCTGGCAGGAGAGAGGCAAAGGCGAGTTTGGAAGAGGCAGAGGAACGAACAGCTGGCGTGGGTGTGAAGCAGCTGACAATCGGGAGGAGTCGACTAACACCCCTCCTACCTTGCAGCGTCGAAGAGCCGATCCGTGGTAGGATCGGAATGGCAGCCAACCTTCACCACCGTGCCTTGATGTATTCCGTAAACATGGCAGGGGCAGGTAGCATTGGCATCCCGTAATCGTTGCCAGAAAGATCCGTGTAATAACGAGGAGACATGAACAGGTATGACCTTCTTTATTACCAGCCCTCACACAAATGCCGTTAGCCAACGGCTCCCCGCCTGCTCCCTTCATCATTGTTCCACCGTGTGTGGCAAGCGCCACACGCAAACACACAGGAGGTGGCACAGAGGTGCAGAAGGGTCAGAAGTAAAGGTAGGGCACAGACAGGTAAAGGTAGAACATTACACCACATACACAGAACACATTTTTTGTCCACTTGATTTTTACCAGATAAACGCACATCAGAAAAGTGGCTTAATGAACAGAATTGTTCTTTAGACTAAGTTAAACACTTCAGTAACAGAAACCTATGTGTGCAACTAAATTTCCAAATTGACAACCCCAATGAGAAAAACACTGCACACCTCCTAGACAGTATGAGCAGCCTCGGATTGGCCCAGATCCTCCACGACCCTATACAGGACACATGCCAGATCCCATTTTCACCTCCAGCAACTGCATCAAATACAGCCATGTCACAGAACTCACATGGATCAATCACTCCATCGTCCACCATGTAGTGACCTGCTGGTCACTGGTCTAGTGTTCCGATGTAACAGCCACTCCCAGAGGACTGGCTTACACCCCACCCCAAACCCATCCACCACAGGCGTCACAGGACATGTGACCCTGATAATAAGAGTCCGGGCGCATGTCCCCTGGGCCAGTTCTACCCACCATCTAAGTGTGTCTGTGTCGTGACTCTTTATGCATTGGGCCTTAGTGCCCAACACCATTGCATCGGCGACGAGCGGGCTGAATCCGAATGTACAGACACCTTGTTTGGTGGTTGAAGGGGGAGAGTGCTGCCTGTGTTGAGGGCACCCTCTGAGAGCAGGCGCAGGATGTGCCTGGTGGCCCGCTGGGCATGTGAAGAACCCCAGGGGTGAGTGAGATGAGCGGGAGCCCACCCTGCATCAAAGTGACTGTCTGCGGGGCATGAGGTGAGCCCAAGCAAGTCCATTGCAGTGGTCAGACTTGGTGAATAGCTGGTGTAGCGGAAGGCAGACGGCTGAAGAGACCCACAGTGGGGTGAGTATACCACCCAAACAGTAGGAGAGACGGCACAGAGAGAGAGCAAAAATAGCCGCATGTGTGAGCAAAGGAGCGTGTCAGCAACTGCAGCATGAGTGGAGTTCTGAGGGAGGAAAGTGAACAGAGAGTGCCCACCTCTCTGAGAAGTACAAAGCTGTGTGAGCGTACACCGGCCGCCACTCTGGGACAATGAACTACAGCAAGTGCGGTGGAGCAATGAATAGGCCCAGAGAAGGTAGCTAGTAGTGGGCAGTGGAGGGCGTCCCGTGAAGCAATTCTGCCGCAGGCGGATGTGTGCTCCGCTGGTGGGCGGTGCCCAGCTGGACGAGGCCGAGCGAGCACAGAGAGAGTGATTGCTGCTGTGGTTCTGCCCGCAGGAGTGAGGGGCACAGTTGCAGGCGGGGCAGTGCCAATACCAGGAGAGGCTCCCGCAGCCCCTGTGAGCAAAGAGAAACCTCTGCCAGAAAATGAAGGGACGCCAATGGTGTTTCAGATCGGCAGAGGCCGTAGACTGCCGGCAAGAAGGGGAACAATAGCCAGCCAAGAAATAGAGACAGTCAACATGGAGAAGTGCACAGACTTCCGTTGGCGGCCCGGGTACTGTGAAGGACTGAGTCAGACACCCGTCAGAGAAACTGGGCAGCTCCCTGCCCTGAAGGTAGGCTCCAGCTGTAGCAGAGCCAAAGGAACAAAGCAGCATGTACCTGGACGATCTCGAAGAAAAAAGCAGCACCCGCTGGTGAGTTTGCCTCCCTGACTCTGCTCCAGCAATACACGAGGGAGCAAGTAGGCCCGCAGTTCCAGGCAGCCGTTTCAAGATTATGGGGAGGAAAGGCCGTGGACTGCAACAATAATCCTGCAGTGCCATCTAGTTGGCAGTCGCTGTACCATTCTTAGCATACAAGTAATAGTGAACGTGGACACGGCTCAACAGCAGGACAACAAAGCTGTTGTGACCTATGAAGAAGGACTGACATTAATGGAAGACTGCCCTGATGGCACGTGGAATCCTCCAAGAAACAAAATAAAAAGAATGATAAAGGTGAAACAAACTGAGTGGAAGGGAATGACAGCCCTGCAAATACTCCCGCCATGCACATAGTGGAGAAAAGCTACCATGGCCTGGGGAGAGGACTGCAGGGAAGCGTGTACCCATGTGAAGTGCACGCGTCGCAAAGTGCAAGAACCAAAAAGAGGAAATCGCGTGGCATGAGGCCACTGCAGAAGACACCATGAGAAGATAGAGGTACAGGAGTCTTTGCAATGCCAAGCAAACCTGGTGACTACAGAGGTGAGCAAGCTGGCCCATTTGTAACACCCACCTTTGGGGTCGAGCGAGAGACTGGATGGCGAGAGTGCTTGGGCGTCCCAGAAGAAGAGGATCCGACCACTCCACACCAGACCGTGGAGATCCAAGGAGCAAAGACCTCAGGGATGCCTGTGAGAGCAGGTCCTGCCACGAGTGAGGAGTCTACGGCCGCTCTTCTGTAGGTTCCCAGAAAGACGAGGATCTAGTGTTCCAAGACCATCCTGTGAAAGGAGGTGCACCAAAGTCTAGGAGACAGAAGTAATCCTATCAAGAAACAACTACCCTCCAGGTGGAGCAACGGACTTGAAGGTGGGACTTGTAGATCTTCCTCCACGAACCTAGAGGGAGGCGGTGGAGTGACGCGGCAAGGGACACACAGTCCTGGGGAAGCCTAGTGAGGTGGACCTCAGGGAAATCCTGTGAGAGGGGAATACCCATGAGAGGGGTATCCTGGTGAGATAGGGATGTTTGTAACGACTCTAATATTCTGTGGCAAGAAGGAACTGCTGCAAAGAAACAACCTGGACTGAGCTGTAAAAGGGTAACATCTACCAGATTCACTGTCCATCCATCTACACCGTCCAAGATAACTGTACATATAGAGACATGAGTGTCCACTTCCAGGCCTTGAGTCCAAGGAGGACCGGACCCACAGGGCACCATTGAACTGTGCCAAATAGAACTGGTGGCCCTGGCTGCAGTGGTACCATCCTCTTTCTCTGCAGGCAGCTAAAGAGACTCAGCGGAAGTTTGTTATTTGTTTTATTCTCTCCCACAGGTTGGACTTTGTTGGTTCCAGTTTGAATACCTCCAAGATTACCAACACCCCCCACTGGAAGTGGAATAAAATCTCAGAAACCAGCTGGGCAAAGGCCCTCAACACCCTCAACTCTGCTACCACCACCAACCTCGAGCAGGGAGTGAAAAACATCAACATCTGGCTCACCATTTGCGCAGAGGGCTCATCCCCATCAAGAGCACCATCCGGAGAAAATCCTCTAAAAAGGCTAGCTGGTACACCCAAGATCTCATAACAGCGAAACAAGACAGCTAACAGTTGGAGAGGAGATGGCGCACCAGCAAGGACACCTCCCACAGGGCAGACTTCAAGATCTCCCTCAACCGCTACCACCGCCTGCTGAAGGCAACAAAGCAGACAGTCATTGCTGCAAACATCGAAACCAGCACAAAAACACCATGGAACTCTTAAACATCGTTAAGGAATTCTCCAACCAGGCTGGCAGCGAAAACAACATCACACCCTCACTGGAGCTGTGCAACAACCTCAGCCACTTCTTCCATGACAAGGTTGCAACCATATACAGAAACTTTAAACCCCAACCCACTCCTATGGACTTCCTCCATAGATACGCCACCACTGTAACTGACACAAACCACACACTGACCACCTGGAACATCCTCTCCACCCAGGGCACCACCTCCGCCTTGAAATCCATCCACTCAGGAGCTCCCACAGACCTGTGTTAATACCACTTCTTCAACCTCAGAAACCAGAGGATCGGTCTACTCAACACCTCTCTCACCACTTCAACATTTTCCAATGCCTGGAAACATGCCGTAGTCAGCCCAGTACTCAAAAAACCCACCACCGACCCCATCAAACAAAAAAACTACCAGCCAATCTCCCTACTCCCTTTCCCAGCGAAGGTACTTGAAAAGATTATCAATAATCAACTAATGACACACCTGGAGCAGAACCAGCTACTCATCGCCTCCCAATCCGGCTTACGCAGCAACCCCACCACCAAAACCGCCCTGATCGCAGCCACTGATGACATTCGGACCCTCTTTGACCGAGGAGAAACAGCAGCTTTGATCCTCCTCGACACCGTATCCTACCTCACACTGATCGAAAGACTCCACCACATGGGCACCTATGGGGACGCGCTCAGATGGATCACTGCCTTCCTCACCGGACGAACCCAAAGGGTCCACCTTTCACCTCTGAACCCAAGGAGATCACCTGCGGTGTCTCCCAGGGTTCATCCATCAGCCACACGTTCTTCAAAGCATATATGACCCCACTGGCCAATATCGTCAGACCCCATGACCACAACCCACAACCACCCTCAACCTACTCTGCGAAGAAACTGGAACAAAATCACCATCGACCAGATCTCCTCATCGCTTCTTCAAAACCCCCCTGTCCACTCTTCGAACGCCAACCAAGCAGCCATTAACCTCACTCAATGGCTAACCAACAGCGCCGACAACCTAGCACCCCTCAAAAAACGTCAAATCAAACTAGGCAACAAAAACGCCCCCTGGTTCAACGATGATCTTAAGGAATCCAAGAAACTCTGTCGCTCCCTTGAGAAGGCCTGGAAAAAAGACCCAAACACCAGCACCAGGGACGCCTTCAAAAACGCCACCCGCATACACCACCAACTGATCCGGACTGCCAAGAAAACCGCCTTCAAAGACCGACTTGACAACAACGCACACAACAGCAAGGAATTATTCAACATCGTCAAAGAGTTTACCAACCCCACTGCCAACTCCAACGACATCACTCCCTCTCAAGCCCTTTGCGACTCCCTAGCTTTGTTCTTCCACGACAAAATCGCAGACATCCACAACAGCTTTGACAACCAACCCGGAGACCTACCCACCCAACCTTCCGCCGTACCTTCACCCCCCTTGAACATCCTTAATGACTGGAACCCAATCTCCACTGAGGACACATCCGCCTGATGAACTCCATCCACTCAGGATCCCCCACAGACCCATGCCCTCACCACATCTTCAACAACGCAGATTCCATCATAGCACC
The DNA here is from genome assembly GCF_964263255.1 of Lissotriton vulgaris. Lineage (NCBI taxonomy): Eukaryota > Metazoa > Chordata > Amphibia > Caudata > Salamandridae > Lissotriton > Lissotriton vulgaris. The sequence goes on from NC_141697.1 coordinate 1,041,009,367, forward strand.
ACACCTCCGAGACGTCATCAACTGCTCCCTCAACTCCGCCACCTTCCCGGAAAGCTGGAAACACGCCAAACTCAGCGCCCTTCTGAAAAAACCCACAGCAGACCCCACCGAACTCAAAATCTACCGCCCCATCTCGCTCCTTCCATTCCCGGCCAAAGTCATCGAGAAAGCTGTCAACAACCAGCTCGCCGCCTTCCTCGAAACCAACAAATCCCTCGACTCATCACAGTCCGGCTTCCGAGCCAAACACAGCACTGAGACCGCACTCATCGCAGCAACAGACGACATTCGAACTCTACTGGACAATGGAGACACAGTCGCCCTCATCCTCCTCGACCTCTCCGCAGCCTTCGACACAGTCTGTCATAGCACCCTGTTACAACGCCTCAGAAACATCGGAATCCAAGGAAAAGCACTGGAATGGATTACCTCGTTCCTTGCCGGAAGAACCCAGAGAGTCCGCCTCCCACCATTCAAGTCAGAGGCCACTGAAGTCATTTGCGGCGTGCCACAAGGATCTTCACTCAGTCCCACCCTCTTCAACGTATACATGAGCCCCCTCGCGACCATCGCACGCCAACACAACCTCAACATCATCTCCTACGCTGATGACACTCAACTGATCCTCTCACTCACCAAAGACCCTAGCACCGCCAAAACCAACCTGCATGAAGGAATGAAAGAAGTAGCCGAGTGGATGAAGCACAGCCGTCTGAAACTGAATTCCGACAAAACAGAAGTCCTTTTCCTAGGCACCTCCCCCTCTGCCTGGGACGACTCTTGGTGGCCAGAGTCCCTCGGAAAAGCACCCATCCCGACGGACCACGCACGGAACCTGGGCGTCATCCTGGACTCCTCACTCTCGATGACCAGACAAGTAAACGCCGTTTCATCTTCTTGCTTCAACATTCTTCGCATGCTCAAAAAAACATTTCGCTGGATCCCCACCGAAACCAGAAAAACGGTCACCCACGCACTGGTTACAAGCCGACTGGACTACGGAAACACCCTATACGCCGGTACCACCGCAAAACTTCAGAAAAAACTCCAACACATCCAGAACGCTTCAGCCAGACTCATACTAGACATCCCACGTAATGACCACATTTCTGGTCACCTGAAAAACCTCCACTGGCTCCCCGTCAATAAGAGGATAACATTCCGCCTCCTAACCCAAGCACACAAAGCACTTTACGAACTTGGACCCGAATGCCTCAACACACGACTTTCCTTCTACACCCCCTCCCGCCAGCTACGCTCCTCCAACCAAGCCCTGGCTGCTGTACCTCGCATCAACAAGACCACCATGGGAGGAAGATCCTTCTCCTACCTGGCGGCTAAAACCTGGAACTCACTTCCCACTCACCTTCGCCTCACTCAAAACCACCTAGCATTCAGAAAGCAACTTAAAACCTGGTTATTCGACAAATAATTCCCCACCCTTCCCCAAGCGCCTTGAGACCCTCTGGGTATGTAGCGCGCTATATTAATTATCTGAATTGAATTGAATTGAACATCATTTTCTATGCAGACAACACCCAACTCATCCTCTCACCCAGCAACGACCCAACCACCGCCACCAAGTCAAGTCAAATATACTTTTATTTGATTTCGTTAGAAATCATAAAAGGTTGGAAGAACCATCCTGGAACATAATACTTTAAGTATACGTTTTTAAAAACATATTATAAAAAAGGCAACTAGGTCGTGACCACAAGCGATAAACAACTGGTGAAAGTAAAAATATTGACAGGTATATCAGTGCAATTGGAAAATGTGTATACAGGTTGTTGCTAAGCAACTTGAATTAAATTACTTATTTTGCCCAGTTCTTTGGCCACGATTTTCCAGAAATGTATGGCTCTTCAAGAAGGTTAAATTGACAACCCTCGAAGACACTTTATCTCTGCTGCTCTACATGTTCCAACTTGTTCCTTACTTAAGGCCTCTTGAAGGACAGTTTTTCGAGTTTCTAATAGTGCAGGGCAGATACATAGTAGATGTAATAATGACATGTCCCCTTGTCCGCAGAGGCAGTATTCCTTGGATGGTCATATGTATTTCCATTTCGGGGTCAAATCCTTTGTGGGAAACTACCCCATTCGCAGCAGTGTCAGATAGTGCTTTTTCTGATAAGAAAAGTGTTCAAATAGGTACGGTGGGGTTTCAGTATCTGATAGGCATGTATCATGGACCAAGCATGGTGTTTTTTCCAAAAAGGCAGTTTTATCCAGTAGTACAGAAATCTGTTTAATGGCTTTATTCATGACAGATTTAAAACCAGAGTAAGTTGTAGGGATAAGCCAGGCCTCCTCTAGCTGCCAAGAGAGAGTCCTTTAAAACTGTAGTAATAGAGTTGATTAGCCTTGCTTGATTTACGATCCCTACCCATCAATAGTGGGCTAAGGTGTTGTCTTCTGGTTCCCTCATCCTCCAATAATATTTTACTAGTGCACCTTGTCTGGCCGGGATCTGATTTTTTAATCCACACTCTAGACGGATTTGTGCTTGGGAGTTATGTAACGGAATTAAAAACAATCTCTTGAAAAAGGTGGATTTTGCTGTATTTAAAGTTATGACATCTTTAATGTTAAGAATTTCTGAGCCATAAGATATGGAAGGTAGAAATGTTGCTGCAATCACTTTTAGCAGGTGGCCAGTAGAACAGCCTATAAGCTTTTTTGTTAAAATTTTGAATGCAAACAACAATTGTTTGGCTTTCGTGTGTCCTTGGTCCGAATGTAGCTTAAAGTTGAGTTTGCAGTCTAGTTGAAAACCTAGGTATTTGTACGAAGCGACCCGGGTCAGTGGTTGGTCATCCAATTTCCAGATAAATGTATGATTTTTCGGTGTTTTATTATTATAACCACCACCAGATCAATCATCCAAAGATGCATGAAAAACTTTGCCGACTGAATAAAGAACAACTGCTTGCAGCTGAACACAGACAAGGCAGAAGTACTGATCTTTGGCAACAGCAGCAACACATGGAACGACTCCTGGTGGGTCCATCAGACCTGCACCCACTCCCTCTAACCACACCAGAAACCTCTGAATCATCATTAACAACTAGATCACCATGAAATCACAGATCAGCACCATCTCTTCCACCTGCTTCCTCACTCTGCACATGCTATGTAAGATCTTCAAGTAGCTATCCCTACACACGAGACACACTGTGACACAAGCCCTCATCCCCGTCCAACTGGACTACAGCAGTGCCTTCTATGTAGAAATTGCTGCACACCTTCTCCAGAAACTTAAGATCATACAGAACTCTGCAGCTAGACTCATCCTCTGCCTTCCCTGACAAACCTACATCACACCCCACCTCAGGAAACTTCACTGGCTCTCTGTTCATCAGAGATGCCAATTCCACCTGCTGACACACACAGACAAGGATCTACACACCCAAGGGCCTGCCTACATTAACCACTGCCTGTACGTCCACCAACCATTGAGAAGACTATGGTCTGCCTCCCTTTCACTTGCCCATACTCCCCGCATATACTGAGGCAGAAGTAGAGGATGCTGCCTCTCGCACAGCACTGCAAAAACAGCCTCTCCACACACCTCCAAACCATCACCTCACTTCCAGAATTCCGAATGGCCCTCAAGACCTGGCTGTTCGGAGAAGCCTCTGGGGCCTGCAAGCGCCTGGATGCCCTATCAGATGATGAGCAGCACTTTATAAATCCTGATTGATTGATTGATTGATTGATTGAAACTTACTTTCTCCACATGACCACATTGTGTGATCTTGGGCAAATCACCGTAGGAGTGCCTACATACAATTCAGTTTGCAGTGTGTGCTATGTAAGCAACGTCATTATGAGTAAACCATCTTCTGCCAAAGAGCAGGGTCAAGAGCATGTGCAAAAAGAAAGTTAGTAGTACATTAGTGAAGGGTGATCAGTTGTGACAGAGTACTGCAGCTACTTTTTTTGCTTAGACGGATGTGAAGGAGTGGCTTTACATATTGTGGATATCGTCACATTTCTGTTAGCATAAGAATCACATGATTAGTGTCTAAGACATTACAGAGGCAGCCTTAAAATATATTTTGTTCCAGATTTGTGGTTTCGTTATACATTGATCACACTGAATTTGCATATTTAAATCGGGTAAAGCCCACCCTCCTCTCTCCCTAGGAAGCGACATGTACCTTAATGCTCTTCTAGTCTTGCCATGTGCCCAAACGAACCTATTTATCATGTGTTCTAAAATAGTGAACCACTTTGTTTCGAACATGAGCCGAATTGCCCATAATAAATAGAGAAACTTCGGGAGGAGGATCATCTTGACAATGTTGGTGCGCCCTACTATGGAGAAATGAAGATTGTGCAATCTATCCAGATCCTTCTTAGCTTTAGTGACTATTGGCCCTATGTTTGCCTCCACTAATCTATCCAAATCCGTGGTGATAGTTACCCCTAAATAAACTCCTGATTGTACCACACGAGGATCGGAACATTCTACATTCCCATTCTTAATAATTTGCGTCTTAGAGGTGTTCAAGACATATCCTGAGACCTGTCCAAAGCACAGAGCTTCTGCCTCCACCTGTCTTATAGCCTCAGTGGGATCTGGAGTAATGACAGCCACGTCATCAGCATATGCCAAGATCTTAAAATGTCCCCTATGGGTATCTAATGGGAAAATGCTGTCATTCAGCTCCATTTTGTGAATTAAAGGGTCCATATACATGTCATAAAGGAGTGGAGAACATGGACAGCCCTGCCTCGCTTAATCTGGAACGGCATTGTATATCCTGCATTCACTCAAATTCGAGCTGTAGGGGCTACATACAATACTTTTATTTCTTTAATGAAACCCTCCCCCGAAGCCTGCGCGTCTTAAAATTGACCATAGAAAATCCCAGGAGACCCGATCGAATGCTTTCTCGGCATCTAGTAGCATAACTGCCATCAGGTCTCCTGAAACTTCCATGGCATCAAATAAAGTAATAACCTTACATGTGTGGTGCGTCGTGCCTCTTCCTGGGATAAAGCCATGTTGATTAATGCTCACCAATGTGCCTATTATCCTTGCAAATCTGAGTGCCAATGCTTTAGAAAAAATCTTCGCATCTGCATTCATGAGCGTGATTGGCCTGTATGATCCTGGTTCTGCAGGTGGCTTTCCTTTCTTTAGAATAATCACTATATCTGCCCCTGCCCAGGTACCTGGTATAGATGCCCCTGATTGTGCCTGCTGTATGGTAGCAATTAGATCTTGACTAATTATATCCCAGAAAGTTTTAAAAAATTCGATTGGTATCTGGTCTGGCCCTGCTGCCTTGCCAGAGGGGAGACTTAAGAGGACGGCCATAATATCTTCTGCCTCAAGGGTACATCTAATCTCTTCCCATCCACCTCAAGGAGAGTAGAAACCGGAATATCCTGCAGGTATGCTTGTATTTCAGAGGGTTCTTTTGCTTGTGCCTCGTCATATACCTTGAGGTAGAACTGTCTAAAACTTCACGTATCCCTTCAGGGTCTGTAAAGAGTCGCCCAGCAGAGTCCGCGATTTCCTTCACTTTACCTGTAGCTGCTTTCTGTCTAGCCCGAACCGCTAGTGTGCAGCCCACAGATTCACTAAACTCGTAACAGCGCTGTCTGTTTGCTACAAAGACTTTGGCCGCCTTAGTAGCTATATTCTCATCTGCCTCTGCTTTTGCCCTAGCTACTTTAATAAGTACCTGCTCCAGCTGTACACCTGTTAACACGCAGTGGGCCAACTCTTCTTCAGCATTTAATAACACCCTAGCTAGTTCTACCATCCTTAACCGCTCTTGCTTCTGTTTAAAGGTACTAAAGCTTACTGTCTCCCCCCGAACACCCGCCTTAAAAGCATCCCAGACAATTCCTGGTGCAGTGCTACCCCTATTAATCTCCCAGAAGTTTTTAATCCACTGTGCCATGTGTCTGGTGTATTTATCATCTTTCAACAACCCTCTCTCAAAAGTCCACATCCGCTCCAGCCTGCATCTTGTTGCTACATTTAAGGTTAAAATCAGAGGGTTATGATCAGAAATGATCCTGGGTAGTCTTTTAATTTCTGATTTAGATAATAGAGAGTTTGATACAAAAAAATAATCCAGCCTGACACACAACTTGTGGGGAGCCGAGTAGAAAGTAAAGCCTTGATCTTTAGGTTTTAAACTTCCCCATACACCCGCCAGTGCATTATTCCTTGCGAGACTGAGGATCACTTGACAAACTCTTTTCTTACCGCCCTGATATCTTCCATAGGAATCCAAGCCCAACCCCCCCGCCCCATTAATATTAAAATCCCCAGCAAGAACAATACATGGGGGCCATGTGGCCAATTCCAGATCTAGAAAGTCAAAGATCTCAGGATCATCTTCAGTTGAGCCATAGATTGACCCCAGAGTAACCCAATCACCACCAAGCAAACATTCTACCAACACACTTCCTTACTGTAACATCCTTACGTTTTGATAATATAGCCACTCCTCTGGTCCTAGCCCCCTGTTTCGAATATGCGAACAAGTGAAATCCTAATTGTTCTAGTAAGTACCCTTTTGTTCCCTCAATGTGCGTCTCCTGCAGACGCAAAGTCTACACACATAGTTTTCAATAAAGTAGCTACTCGTTGACATCCGGCGACTGCCCTAACCAGTTAACCAACCAAAATTTATTCAGGTTTCCTTCAACCTCTATTGCTTCAGCCAAGTCTATTTCCACATTAGATGTGCTCTGTACATTCCAAGTTATGTCTGCTCTGTGAGCAAAATAATGCAAAGGTGTGCGGTGCCCTGTACTCGTGCCCCCCCCCTAGCCCCACCCAGTGCCCCTCCCTCAGGACCCCCCCTTTACAGGCAAATAGCTCAATCCTGACCTATATGTGACAGCTAGAGCCCCAGGAAGCCCCACCCCCTCTCCCAATATATACTCTGAACCTTGTACTGTGCTGGTGCTAATGCCGGTGCTCCATCCAATTAACCCCTTAAGCGCTGCCGTCGGCCAACGGCCGACGGCAACGCTACCTCCCCAGTGCTGCGCACGACCGTTGGCCGACGGGCCAGCGCTCGTTATTCGAACGTTCAGCACTGGGTGCTGAACGTTCGACGCAGCTAAGGTGTTAACATAATAACATATTAACTCATATCAGAACATAACTCCTAAAACTACTTATCATTACTAATGACCCTTCTGTATTGGTTGTCTCAAAGCGACAGTCATGCTATTTTGGTCCTTTTCTCTTTTAGCTCAGCTAGATATGCTTGAGCCTTAATTTCAGAAAAAAACATCCTAGCTTGGCCATTTACCACCACCTTGAGACGACATGGAAACATCAAAAAGGCCTAGCACCCCAAATTTTGAAATGGAGATATTAATTGTCTCATTCGCCACCTTCTCTCAACTGAGGCGTGGCAGAAATCTGGACGGACAAAGAATGTTATGCCATTGTAAGATCGCCTGGCCTCCGGTTTGGCCTTGTCCATGACCCCTTGTCTAAGTAAGTAGTTCCCCACATAGACCAATATAGCCCTAGGCTTGTCTGCCTGAGACGCTGTATATCCTTTCTTCTGGACAAGAGGGAACCGGTGGGTGCACTGTTTTTCACTCTGCCAGTCCCATGCTGTTATGTCAGGAAAAGCCACCCTGAGCAAAGCAATGACATATGCCCGCACATCCTGCCCTTCCTTTGCCTCTGTGACCCCAAGTAGTCTAATGTTATTCCGTCTCTGACGGTTCTTGAAGTCCTCAAGTTTCCACTGAACATCTGCTGAGATTTTCTCCTTATCCTGCTTAAATTCCTGCCACTTTGTCACTTCATCCTCTAGTTTCCCTGTCCTTTCTTCCACTTCAGTAACTCTGCCTGCCATGTCTGCATAAAGTTTGTTCATTTTTCTTAGCGATCCCTGTATTTTCTTATTTGCTTGCTTGGCCCTTCGGCTTTCAGACCTAGCCTCCCCTTGCATTTGCTTCAAGGTATTATGTAACAAATCCATGGTGGTGACCTGTGGTGGACTCGTGAATGAGAGTGATGTACATTGCTTCCTCCCCCTTCCTGATATAACTGGGAGGTAGCAGAGTAGTCCGAATCCAGCTTCTTAATCACCTCTGACTGCGACGGACTCCTTGCCATCCTTGACTGGGTACAAGATCTGTTTTTTTGTATATTTTTAGAATTTTTACGAGCAGAGGCCCTATGAACTGAAGAATTTTCCACAGCCGACGAGTCAGATTCCAAATCTGAGTCTCCTGTACCGCTCTCTTCTACTATTGATGATGAACCTGAATCGATGATGAACATGAATCGTCATCGTTCATAGAAAAGAAACAGTCATCGCTGGGTGATCCCGGTATAGAGGTAGCAGGATCCTTTCTCTGTGGGGGAGCCGCATCTTTAATGGGGGCACTCATGCTTTTGGCTATGTCCGTGTTTTCCTTTGGTCGTGTTATCTGTTCCTCCGCTATATCCCCCACATCTCTGGAGACATCATTATTGTCAATCTCTTTAACCTGAGCGCCTGCACCCGTGTCAAGGATATTGTTCAAATCAGCGCTGGTCGTATGGGTATCCTGCACTGTAAGCCCCCCACCGCTTGTGTCAGTATATGCCTCGCTACCCGTATTATTTCCAGCAGGCATGTGTGATTGCAAAACCGGCCCGGCCCGTGTTACCAACTCCCAGTACCTGTGGTGTCTGCCGATCTGCCAGGGGGTCTGCCAAAGGGTTGGTCTGTGCTGTAAACTGTTCTGCAGGAAAAAACGCCAGCTGCGAGGTCTCCTCAGGAGCTGTCATCCGTGTATCGGCATCCGCGGTCAAAATCTCTCTCTGTTCATCCGCGCTGTCATCGCTCGGCTCTCCTTGCCTTTCAGAGACCCTACGCGTTGAGCAGGGTTTCTCGGTGAGAGGCACCTCTGGATTTGCCTCTGGATTTGCTGAAGGCGTTACAGGAAAAGACTCATACAGGGAAGGTTGCCACAAATTGTTTTCTTTTGCTGGATTTTCTTCATTCTGGCGTGTTTTAATGCCTTTTTTCGTGGCGGCCCCTTTATCCTTCTTTTCTTTTGATTTATCGCTAGTAAATCCTTCTCGGGTCTCGTCGGGATTTTTACCAATATGTCTCCGAGTTTGTACCATTGCTCTAAGCTTAGGAGCAAAAACGGGGGCCGATACTCCGGGATCAGCTAGAGCCGCCTTGTCCTTGTCTTTGTCTTTTTGATCTTTCTGCGGCTTTGGCCCTCTCGGCGCCATGGCTTGCAACAAGTTGCGCCGATTTAGAGGGGAATAATACTTCTTGGTTCCAATGGCTAAGGAGATAATACGCTGGTGTGGTATCTCAATTTCATCTCTAGACAGCCAGTCCAGAAAGCGCTGAATTAGATTAGATAGCAACAGCATACTCCATGGTAAAGCAGCAGCATTTCACAGCAGCACTTGAAAGTCAATTGGAGAGGCAGAGGATGCGACTGCTCCCTACGGCCTGTCAGCGGCCATCTTGCCCTACCCGATTTAAAGATGTACTATTGGGCAGAAGCCCTTCAATATATGACGGGATTATTGGGGGGAGCAGAGACCGAAGTGGAGGATCCGCTAGGAACTGTAGCTATATATGCATTGGTGCTGGGTGCTGAGGCAGAGAACGTCTTTTTGAAATATACTGACCCTAGCTATTTCAAAAGAACCAAATTCAAAACGGTGATTGCAGCACATAATATCTGGAAGGCTTTCATGAAAAAATTTGGCCCGGGGAGGTATAATGCATATACTAGACTGAATGGTAACCCTACACTCCCTCTGGAGATATTCTCAGATGCTGTGTTTGTAGAATGGGGGAGGCAGGGAATAAAGAAGGTGGGAGATATGAAGGGAGCAGAGGGAATGATGCAATTCTCTGATATGCAGACATCATATGGCCTTGACTCAAGGATTTTTTTTTACATCTTTACAAGTTAGAAGTTTCCTAGTGGGGGAAAAAAGGTCGACCGGCTGGGTTTGGAAAGAACTCAATCTTGGAAGTCATTCAAGGTGGAGTTGACTGTACGATAAACATTTTTTATGCCGAACTGATTGAATGTAAGCAAGATGACTTGGTGAAATATGAAGGCAAATGGGCACATAAGTTAGTTATAGCGCAGGAATGTTTTCGTGTATCACTAGACCTGGGGCAGAGAATTTTATGCTCAGCGGCCCTTCAGGCACAGCATTACAAAACACTCTACTCATTGCATCACACACCTGCAAGGATTGTGCAATGGGGAGGAACAAGTGGAATTAAATGGCCTCGCTGTGACAGCCTTGAGGCTGATATACTACATATTTTCGCTACGTGCCCACATCTACAACCAACCCGGGATGCTATAGAAGCATTTTTTAAAAGGTCACTGAGAATAGAAATTACATTAACATCACCAACACTTTTGATTGGGGTAAACAATGATGCTAGGCAGGTTCAATTTGGCCGTTTTATATTTGTAGCTATGGCAGTTTTGCGGATGTGCATTGCCTTGGCATGGCTTGATCGACTTCCACCTACTTTTCATCAATGGCTGGCCAAGCTCTTGTCGGCTTACAATCTTGAGAAGGCAATCTATGCAAGGAGGGGCAAAAGGGGAAAGAAACTAGGACTACAAATTTGGGAACCCATAAAAAGTTGGAAGGAGAGCCATCCCTAGTTTGTTTATTTATCATTTGAGAGCAATTTCTTGAGTAGATAAATGTGATTAACATTTAAAACCATATGTGTGCTTCAGCTTATGTATGTTTATATATATGTAGATGTACGTTGGTCTGAATATTGATTTTGTCTTCTGTTTACAATTCGGTGTGCCCTGTACAAAAAAGGGGGAAAATACCTTAATAAAAATGTTTTTTTTAAATATCACATTGGATTTGATACAACGTCCGAGTTGTGGCGGTAGATCTTCCATTTAACTTAAAACTGAAACAGTGTTTTGATCATCATGCTGACCATTGGAGTACAGTCTCAAACCCCATTGTGACTCAAAGTCTGACAGGAGTCAGCAAACGTAATTCATCAAAGGACTTTGGGACTGCCCTCTGGGGGAGTAACCATTGCAGACAGGACATTTAACACAAACGCGTGTGACTACATTTTGGGGCAGACTGTGTGTTTCTTGCGCTGGCCTTGAGTGCCGGCCTAATACTACAGTTCCTCTAGTCCAGTAAATCCCAAGTATAGCAGCAATAGTAATGTTGATGGTTGCTCGTCTGGACGGCTGTGAGAGCTTACCAGAGCAGCTTGTGTTCCTGTTGGTAATAGGAGGGCCTCCTCTTGCAGCCAGTAGCCAACTCACTCTTAAGAGTCAGACACTGGACTGGGAACAAATCATACAAAAAGAAGCACACACTTACTTGTGCTTGGTCAGAAATGCTCTGCCTGGGTGGGTTGTTGAGACATGGGTCGGTATAGAAACATCCTGACACTCTCTGAGAGTGTGACCTCAGCAGCACTGACCGGACTCACATGGACAAGACTGATGCCATTTTACTGCTCGTGCCAGAGGCTGGAGCAGCAACAAGGTAAACAACCAAAGGTGACACCTGCTGCATCAGAGACTCCCTGAGGCAAGAAGCAAAGGCACTGAAGCAATCCTAGTGAAGTGGCACCTGTAGCGTCCTCCCGAGCCTGGTAGCATGCAAATTACCACACCACACACGGTTCTCTGTAGTGCACATCTTTATTCTTCAGAGTGCAACTATTAACTAACTGCACACATTGCATCATGAACTTTTATTAACCACACCCAGACAAATCAACAATTACGCCATTCTACGGAGTGCATCAGGGACCAGAAGGTTCCCACTATACATATTTACAAGACACTACATCTCCCCCACTGCTAAACAAAAAGTACATACATTACACATTCATGATAGATCCTGTCAAGAAGCCCAGGTAGGAAGACAAGGGTGAACAGGACTCTGTAGGGGTAAAGGGATTGACCTGGTAAACTATGCTGACGACACCCAATTGGTGTTCTCCCTGGAAGGGAAGCAGGCAGTGACCATGGATACCTTTCAGGAATGCATGCGCCAGACTGCCGGTTGGCTCAAAGAAAATTAGTTGCAGTTCAACGGGGGGAAGACAGAGGTGGTGTACTGCTCCACTGCCAAAAGGGTACAGCATTTGCCGCTAGAATTTAAACTCACTCCTGGGGATGACCCTCTGGCTCCAGTTAAGACCGTGCATAACCTGAGCATCTTGATTGATGACAACCTTCAAATGGCGTCACAGGCCAGCAAAACGGTCAGTGTCTGCTTTGCTCTGTTGAAGGCTTTGCGACAGATACTTCCACTGTTGCCTGAGGAGACAAGACCCCTGGTAGTGAGGCGCATAATTGTATGTAGACTGGACTACTGTAACTCCCTGTATCTGGGAGCCCCCAATACATCTTACAGGGGCTGCAGAGAGTCCAGTCTATAGCGGCAAAGTTGGCACTAAATAGGAAACGCAGATCCTCCACCACTCTGGCTTTGAGAGACCTCCATTGGCTTCCCATCAAGGAGAGAATCTGCTTCAAATCTCTGTGCATGGTATTCAGAGTGGTACATGGTACGGGACCGATCCCTATGCAGGAGAGATTTACATGGTACAAGCCCGTAAGACATCTCCGCTCCTCAAGGGCTTATCTGGTAACAACTGCTAAATTCAAGAAGTCCAGGATGGGAGGTAGGGCGTTTGTCATAGCGGCCTCACGCCTCTGGAACGACCTTCCCCTGAATATTAGACAGGTGACTTCCCTGCTATGTTTCAGAAAGAGTCTGAAAACCTGGCTTTTCCCTAGGAATGAGAGCAATGCCTCCCATTGATAGTCTGGCCCGTTGCTTGCTGTTGTCATATGCTAAGTTGCAGCGCCAGGATATCCTTGGGGTGACAGTTTGCGCTATATAAGTACTGCAAACATACATACATACATACATACATACATACATACATACATACATAAAGGGTATGCCGAACCCAGAAGATATTTACCACCCCCAATCCGTGGACTGAGTTACTGTCTCTAAGGTGGCACATTATATTCCAACCCCCATAAACTTCAGACCCGGAGATCTATCCAATGGCAGGACCAGAGGACGTTTTCAGGGTTCCCGAGGTCACGGCAGAGGCCGGGAAGTAAAGGAACCTTCTGAGGACCCAGCAGCGCACCGGGTGGCACCACTGGTTAGCAATATACCTTCTTCCCTTCACGGGGTGGGTGGCAGGTTGCAGTGATTCAGTCAGAATTGGGTGTCCATAACAGGGGACGCGTGGGTACTCCAAACAGTGAAGGGCTTCCACATGGACTTCTATGGTACTCCCTGTAAACGCTCCCCGCTCAGACCCTTTGTGTTCTGTCAGCAAGGGACGTGGGTAGTAGACCGGGAGGTGTCAGAGCTTCTGAGAAAGGAGCAGTGACCCATTCCTTTCTTCATCTCAGGGGTTTCTTGAGCAATATCTTCCTTGTGGAGAAGAATGACATGGGTTACTGCCAGTAATACATTTGAGAGATTTCACCAGTGGGTTGTGTAACAACATTTAAAAATGGAGGGCATGCACCTCATCAGGGATATCTTGCTACTAAGCAATTGGTTGGAGAGGCTCGATCTGATGGACGCCTAGTTCGCCGGGCAGGTTTCTGACTTCACGTACCTGCTGTTCGGTCTGTCCTCCGTCCCCTGGTGATTCACCAAGGTACTTTGGCCCATCATAGAAAGGGTACACAAATGCCTTCCTTCAAGAGTGGAGTCAGATTCGGCGGTTTCCTCCCTTCTCGATGATCGCCAGACTCACAGCGATAGTCAGACACCAGAAGGTGGAGGTGATCTGGTGACAACGCTTTGGAAATCGCAAGTATGGTATTCATTTCATCTGGAACTTTCTATGAATTTTACAATCCCACTTCTGCAGACTCCTCATGGTTATGGATCCTCATGGCAAATTGCATCATGTGGTTCAGGACGTAACTCTCCTGTTGATGGTTTGGAAGATTACAGGAGACATTGGGAATTCCCTGGGGTTTGGACCTAGGCTGCCTCTCCTATGCCTCTCCTATCAGTTGAGCATTGGCCCACTCTAGGAACAAGAAATACGGCTTGGCCTGGCGTAGATGGTCATGATGGTGTCTGCAAAGGGACCTTGATCCCATGGGGACAGATGTAGTGCATGTTGTCAATTTCTTGTCTGAAATGGCTGGCAAGGGGTTGGCATATTGCTCAATTAATGCCTGCAGATTGGCGATCTCAGCAGGGCATGTGCCTCTTCATGACATTCCGGTGGGAAAACATGCTTTAGTCTTTCGTCTCTTGAGGGGTATTCACTTGTCTTTCCCACCTGAACCAATGTATTCCTCCCTATGGGTCGTCAATGTAGTGCTACGTATGCTTTGATCATGGAATGATAACCAAAACTTGTTCCGTAAAGAGTTTAACAAGTAAGCTGGTGATGCTCCTATGCCGCATTTCTTGTAAGAAAGTGACTGATATCAGGGCCCTGTATATTACAGCTTGTTTGTTCACCCCTGAGGGGGTATCTTTCACCATTTCTAAACGTAGCAAGGCCAATACCAGGGTGGTTCTTTACCCAGCTTTTCCTTGCCATCCCAAATTGTGCGTAGTTCTCTGGTTTCAAATGTACGAAGTCATGACAGAAGAGTATTGTCCTCCTGGGATGGCTCAACTATTTATATATCGCAAGAAACCTTTCCAACCGGTTTCGGCAACTACCATCGCTCGTTGGGTGAGATGGGTTGTACAAGATGCTGGTGTTGATACATCCGTCTTTGCGGCTCTCTCCACAAGGGGAGCCATTTGGAAGATATTCTCAATACAGCGGCTTGGTCTTCAGGCTCTACGTTTAAGACCTTTTACTTTAAGCCAATTACAAGCATGGCTTCGTTGGTTGCCAACCAGCTTTAAACTAGCATAATCTGAGCCTCCCGTTATATAAACTTTCCTAGTTATTGCAAAGGAAAGTTTCAGTTCTATTAAGGACACAGAGGTGAGGATTATCCCTCCAGAGTAAATTCATAATATCACACTCCCTTTATCCATATGGTTTACAGTGTTCTGGATAAGTATATGTAATATTAATGCAGTAATTTCACTGATTAATAATTGTTTACAATGTTTTCTGGTGAAGTATTGCAAAGATTGATGGATACTTTGTTTTTTCTGCCATTGAAGTGATGCTTTGAGTGATGTTTTCCGTACCTGCGAACTTACACTCCATGTCTTGTTTTGTCTCATGATCAGACAAGAAGCAAGAATTCTGAGAGAAAAGCCTGGATCAGGGTGTTTCGCATGAAGAGAGAGGAAGTGCTTTTCCTTGATGTTCAATATATGGGACTTACTCTACGGTTCTGTGTTGACTTTACAGCAAAGAATGATTGGATATGTAATCTTTGATTAAAATGTTATTGTTAAGGCTGCTGAGTAATAAAAATGAAAGATTTAAGCATACTCCTCACCTCCATGTCCTTAATAGAATTTAACTTTCCTTCACAATAGGTAGAACATTTTATATTCATCAATGTTTTATAAAGAGAAATGGCATCACTGCTTAACTCCTGCTTAACAAAAAGTAAAACCCTTTGTTTTTACTCTAACTATTTACATTGTAAAAATATGTAAAAGTGTGACCAATTCGGCAAATGCTGAATAATCTTTTTGTCTGTAGTATGCCAACCCAAGTTCCACCATTCTCAAGATTGTCATTTGAGCCCAATCGATCTTGTCCATAACCCATTCTTGGGTAACTTTATAGAAACTTCCAGATAGGTCAGGCTCCATACTATGCACGAATATTTGCTTGTATTCTACCTTCAGCGGTGATAAATGTAGAGTGCACAACTCTTTTTCTAAAGAGCACTTGCATGTGCTTGCCTTTTTTGACTATATAATTCCTCTTTGCATTTCAGTGCGCTTAAGGTTGCAGCAGTCAACAAATTACATATCTAGTGTCCTTCAGATGTAGCTTCAATTCTACATAAAAGACCTGGTTGGAGCACGCCATTCCAATGAAGGAGCTTAATACCAAGAGTAAAGAAGCATGCTGTACTGAAATTAAGTTAAAGTAAGACCAGCTTACCTCCTCAGGTATTGCATATGGAAGATGGAAGCATCAGTTTGAGGAAATAGCTTTTGCTATGTATTTTACAGATGGGCAGACATCCTTGAGCATCCAGTGTTATAAAAGAGGTTATTTTGATTTTGTACTTTTCAGTATGAGGACTACATATGAGTCCCTGCGTTTTTCATTAAATAGACAGAAATCTTGCCACCAATAGAACACTGTTCTGTTTTGTTTAGTAATTTGGTTGCCATCTTAGGTTTTTGTAATCCCCAGGTGCTTTCAGTGCGATAACTTCTCTAGATCGACTTTGGGATATCAACTAATTTTCTTGTTTCTATTAACTTCTACAAAGCATAATACTTGCGTCTCTGCAAAATGAACCACCAAGGGATCGTGACCTTTGTGTGAAATTAATGTGTCTCAGGCATGCGGTTGTCCGGCTGCAGATCTATCTGGTAGGGCCACATCATTGGTGAAGAGAATGCTAGTAATCGAGTAGGGAACAGCCGACTATTAAGTAACTTTGGAACTTAAGTCGCAGATATATAAGTTGGAGAGCAGGGGTGCCAAAATGAACCCTCTCCACGGCATTCTACCCCAATCCCCAGTGCCTTATTCTCCAGTACAATTTGTGCCCATTTGGCTGCATATGTTTCAATAATGTCGGAACACCTATTAACAAGATCTTATTTCATATCTTTATGCTGTCCACTTTGTCAAATGCCACAGAGCTGATCACGAATGCTTAGAAAAAGGGAACCAATCCATATGCAATACATTTCTTGCTATAAAGGCCGGTGGCAATGCATATGGCTATACCTCCACGGAAACCAATCTGATTGAGTGGTACCAGTCTGGCCTGCCTTATCTAGTCAAAATAACAGTAAATAGAATAGAAAGTTTGGGACAAATGCTAAAGATAATGATCCATAGGCAAGATCACATATCTTTGTGGAGATCAATCCTTTTTACATACCGATACACGGCCCCTGACCTCAGATACAACTCCCCTTCCTTTCTCATATTTCTGCATCATCCAGTTAAGGCATCACTTTGCTGACCCCAACTGATATCTTCTGTGATTCTATCCTGGCATCATTAAAGAAAGGAGCAGTTAAAACTGCTTACAGCGACACATTTCTGAGTGGTGCGCGCCACAATCCTACCTCTATTTCCGGGTTCTCCAAAGTCCGTCCTGGAGGGCCGGATCAAGCCAGATATTTAGCATATCCCCATTTAGATAAATGTAGTTAACTTAAAATCTGGCATTGATCCGGCCGCCCAGGACCCACTTTGGAGAACCCTGCTCTAATTTAAGAGCTTGGATATGAAAGGCACCACTTGATCATCTTAAACCGCCCTCTGTCCTCCCTGCCGCCAAAATGAACGAATCCTGCTGTTCAATGCACACGCCAGCTTTTTCGAGGTAAAAATCCTTCATTTTCTCAGAAGTTCATTACAAATCTCTCTAATATTTTAAAAGTGCGCTATATCTGGGCACGCACCCATTGGCCTATGATGCCGCCCCACGATGTAAATATCAAAGCACTCAATTCAAGTGTGATGTCAGGCAGATAGATACTAGAGTTTAACACATTTATAGAACGGCACTCACTGTTAGATTACTTTATCTCACATTGCATCACTGTATGATGGATAGCTTCCTGTACTTTACCGTAAAGCTGCTCCATGTTCATTGCGGTTTCAGAACAGAAATATTTTAAGCGACCTTTCATGTGAAATGGAGTAATAATTTGAGTCTAGGCTCTTCCCTGCAGGAAGTTAAAGGCCATTTTATGTGTTCTAGCTGTAATCATTTGGGCTTTGTACAGACGGAATTAGTGTTTGGTTTGTAAACATGATTAGTAAAAGCTTTAGTAAAATGAAAGGTTCCAGTTGGCAGTTAGTGAGGTCATACGCTCCTGGTGTGTACTCGGTATATAGCGCTTACTACACAATGCGCCACTAAAGCGCTTTGTGGACCGGTAGCGCGCTACTCTGAGTGACCCAAGAAAGGTTATTTGGCGGTGCTTCAGTTTGTGGCCATGTTTTCCTGCCCCTCTATGAGGTGTTGCCCGTTGGGTATTGCACCGCGGACCCAACGAGGAGCAGGCCCAAATGATGAAGCATGACACCTGAAAGGGTGTGTGAGGGCATTAAATCCAACAAAATGGATTCCCATGGTTATCTTTGAGTCACCATGCCATCTCCATCCGCATCACAGACTGTATCAATCCCCTCTTCCTCTTAGGAACAGCACGGCCATTTTTTGCAAAATACGTATCCTTTGGGCACGCTGTAGCTGGACCTTCTACTCTTAACCAAGTAGTAATTGCCCATTACTCCTCCTTTTGATACCACATCCTGTGCACGGCTTGTCCCCGTAGGAGTTTATTCTTAGGCGGGTAAGATCTGTTCTGTCCCCCGACTGTTCTTCATCCTAGCTCGATTTGAGCAAGGCTTGGATTGACAAACTAGATACCATCCCTCCTCTTTGTTCCCCCCTCCTGACATTATGGATGGCCAGGGACTTAGTTTTGGTGAGGATGAAGCAGCAGCTATCCTCAGAACTCCCTCTATTTTAACTTTGGATAATGATAACGCGACAGGAAGCAATACAGCTGACTGGCAAACCCTCTCTGATTTAAAAAGAGAGTGGATAAGGGTCAGCCTACACGGGGCACTAATGGCTGAATACTTCAAGGCCAAAATATCCCCGAATGGTTTAATTGTTAAAAACTTCCAGAGGATATTCTGGGAATACGGCCAATTCAAGGTCGAATGGTCCCAGATATCCTGAAAGTGTACACATGATCTATTGATTCTGATCGTCAACACCTCCAAGCGTCTTGCTGATGCACTACTGGAACGGATCCAGGCGTTAGAGGCATCGCTGAAAAACGCGGGCACTAACCCTGGTTTCAAAACCAAATTGGCCGAAATCAATAAAGAAATAAGTGAACACAAGGATTACTTGATGAAGCAAAAAATCAACAAATTACAAAAGGACATCCAACGTTTCGATAAAGAGAAAGTATACCCATACCTGACAGCTGACTACACTCCATCAGGCACAGGGTATCAGCAACAATTCTTCAAGAAGAGGGTCCAATAGTGAGAGTAATTCTAGTGGGGATGAATGGCAACCCCGCCAACGTCGAGGCGGGAGAGGAGGGAGACGTGGACAATATCCATTGCCCCATCCACAAATGCCCTTCCCTGGACACCCACTTGGCAATATCCCCAGTTTCCTCATGCCATGCCACAATTCGGGCCACAATACCCGCCCCAATTTGCTCCCCAGGGAAACCGTCCTTTTTTAGACAGAGGTTGGGGCAGAGGGCGAGGGCGAAAGAGAGGAAACGCAGCGGACAAACGGGTCCAGTGGGAGGACACAACACCCCAAGGAATGGACACACGGAGCAAAACGAGCAAGAAATGAGTCTTGTTGTTAACCTCTCCTCACACCAGTTAACCCCTGAACAAGAGAGGGTGTTACAAAAGGGTCTCGGTTTTGTCCCTACTCCTAAAACTGACAAATTTCTACAAACTGTTGAATTGCAGAAATTCTTTAGAAAAATCAGATTGAACGCCTTCTTTGATGGCAAACCAAAGGAAACCTGTGATGACTCCGGGTTACATAACCCCTCTACCTTTACTCCTCACAGTGGCATGGTACCGAGTGAGGTCCTTACCTTCGAGCAAGCTGTGCTCAAAGATGTTAACAACTTAACTGGTATTTCCTCCTACAGTAACATGTCCAAGGATGAAAGGGACATTCTTGACACATTGGCCAATGACCCCTCCATAACCATCAAACAGGCTGACAAAGGGGGCGCGACAGTACTAATGGACACCAAAGATTATGACATAGAGTGTCAAAGACAACTAGATGACACCCGATACTATAAGGCTATCGCACAAAACCCCACAGAACGCCTCACAACATCCATCACCAGTATGGTGGAATCAGCTGAATGTCACGGCTGGTTAAGTAAGAAAGAGGCGGACTTTCTAGTGAAAAAGAACCCTAGGGTTCCGTATTTTTATACGTTGCCTAAAATACACAAAGGTGTTACACCAGTCCCAGGAAGACCCATCGTCTCTGGTATTGACTCGGTGTTAGAACCTCTATCACAGTTCTGTGATCATTTTCTGCAGCCTCTAGTTAAGCAAATTCCTTCCTACATCGAGGACACGGCAGATTTATTAGGCTTACTGCAGGACTACGAAGAGGCCCAGTCAATTGATTTCCTAATAACCCTAGACGTTGAGGCCCTCTATACAAACATCCCCCAGAGGGCCTCCCTAGGAGTGATTGAGGCAGTACTCAATAAGACCCAATGGACATCTGAAACAC
Source organism: Lissotriton vulgaris (assembly GCF_964263255.1). Lineage (NCBI taxonomy): Eukaryota > Metazoa > Chordata > Amphibia > Caudata > Salamandridae > Lissotriton > Lissotriton vulgaris. The sequence goes on from NC_141697.1 coordinate 1,041,029,787, forward strand.
CTATCACTTTCGTAATGGAATGCGCAGAAAAGGTCCTTACTGAGAACTACTTCGAGTTTAAAGGCACCTACTACCATCAGACACAAGGAACTTGCATGGGGAGTACGGTAGCCCCTAGTGTAGCGTGTCTCTACATGGCCGATTGTGAAGAGAATCATATATCACCTTTGACAAACCCCTATCATGAGAATATAAAACTATGGAAACGATACATAGATGACATCTTGATTTTTTGGGCAGGTAATGAAGACTCTTACGCAGAGTTTTTCGTGTGGATTAACCACATCAATCCCTACCTGAAGTTCACAATCACGGCCTCCAAAAGTGACATAGCATTTCTAGACCTAAAAATAAGTATTGAAGGGGTCTCCCTTGTTACAACTCTATATAAAAAGAGCACAGATCGCAATAGTCTGTTGCACTATACAAGCCACCATCCCAAGGCCCTACGATCCAGTCTGCACAGAACAACAACAGGGAGGGCTTGTTAGAACCTAAAGAAAAAAAAAACCCTAGCTATCCAACCCATGACCTGTGTGACAACCTTCACACCTGAAGAACTGAAATCTTCATTCTCAGGGGTCTTACTAATATCAATAAAGAACTTGGCACAGAAGCTGAAGTATGAAAAGACATCTTTATTAAATTTAATAAATGAGGCCACGTCACACAGAAGCCGTAGCAACCGAATAAGGTAGTCTAAAGAGTACAGAGCACAGAGGTCTTTTATATGCTTAGGGTTACAAACTCAGCATAAAAGAAAGGGGCAGTCCTAGCTTTTGCAAGCATGCAAAATACCTAATATGGACATACAAGATCTGCAAAATATTAGCCAATAGAAAAACATTTAAAACAAGGCATCATGTAACCAGAACATCCCCCTTACGTCGTGTTTCTGCCCAACCCACAAGTAAATTAATTACAGCACCTATAGGTCAATCAGTAATGGCAGGACATGTCTGTATGCAGTTAGGCCAGCTGGTGTCTGAGATTGATTTCAAAGCAAGAACAGAGGGGGGTTTTCAACACGTTGCAGTCCAAAGGGCAGAGACACTTCATGAATAGAGCAGCCTGTGTAAAGGCAAGACAAAAATGAAGTTTGAATGTAAATTGAAATTAAAATTAAGGAACCTCAGACCCCCCTTTTGCCATTACACAGGCAAATCATAATTCCTTGCTTAGGCGAGCATTCTACTCATTTCATAAAAACAGATATATGTAAGCTATCAGCAGGAATACAAAAAGAACAAAACATTCAACATTTAGATAGCAGAAGAAAGTAATGACCACTATTACAAACAGGATTATAATTTTTCACAACCCTAAGCAGAAAGCAAATCCTAAAATGATGTAGTAACATTTTTATGGCTCCTATGCATTTCAGTAACCCATCACATGTTCAGGTGAAACAGTGGTGATCCTCATCAATGCTCTGAGGTGAAAAGGGGATATTCTTCCACAGAAAATGGACTTTATTCTGCTTTTACTAAACAGAATAGTACTTTAAAATAATGCCAGCAAAACAAGAATCAGTCTCCTAACACCCATTCTATGTAATCTCACAGGAAATACCCAGAGTCCATCCAAGCCTCTCCGGCAGGCTTCTATTGTCCATCAAATCTTCTTTTGTTGTTTTCTTCCGCATGGGCCTCTTCATTCAGGCCTTCCATGATCCGTTGGGATGCCCTCCTGGCAAACACTCATAGCTCATTCAAAAGTCTCAATGTCTCAAGGCAGTGCACCAATATCTCTCCTCTGCGGCAGGCACGACAGGTAGTGTGCTCTCCATTGATCAAGGGCACAGATCATTTCATGCAGATCCGGGCCTACATTCTCAGGCTCCAACACTCATTACTCAGTGTCACGAGAATGGAGCGGCTGACGTGATCCACGCACGCCGCCGCTGTGCTTCCTGTTGTGCTGTAGCCCCGCCCTCGGAGGTGATGGTGGTGCCGAGACGCTGAGACGCTGAGAGACGCCGAGAAACGCCGAGAATTAGTCATTCTGCACCTAAAAGTTTGATGGTTCTGACGGAGCCCGGTGATTAACGGCCCTGTCCCTGCTCCGAGCCAGCTTCGGTCTTGAGATTGAATTCTCGGCAGACAAGACAAGACAGGTGGTGATTGATGTACACCGGAGAGGTATCGTGGGCCTTGCCCTGTCTCATTTTTCTTGACTCTTAGTGTCTGTATCTGGCATCTGGAGGATTTCTCCGTCTTGCTCTTGCTTCGTTCTGCAGCCCCTATTACCAGTCTCTGCAGCTTTTCTGTGCTCGACCTCTGCCCTCTGACCTCCAGACCTCCAACCTTTGCTGCTCTGCAGTTCTGCGTGCAGCTCGCTGCTGGTTTGTCCTGTGTTGCCGTGGTTGTTATTTGCCCCTTTCATCTCCCTCTCTGCACTTTTCATTGATACTGAAGCTCTCCCGGGATCCTGCCTCAAGCAGGGGGTCTTTTTCACCGAGAGGTTGATGGTGATTTGAACCGACCTGTCCTGTCCCTGACTGCCATTTATACCCCTATTTTCGTCAACAACCATAAAAAGGGAGGAAGGGCATAGCGGCCACCGCCTGATTATGTCAGTAAGAGCGAGGGGTAAGCAGGCTAAGCAGGCTAAGCAGGACCTAGATCTGCTGAAATCAATTAACAAGACCCTGCCTGCTGATAAAGGGGTAAAAAAAACAGACGGAAAAATCAACAAAAGAACGCCCTAAGGCAGAAGACTGCTGAGATGCATTCAGACAGAAATAAATACGAAGTACTAAGAGAGGAGAATGAGACTGAGGATAGCGAGGATATCGAAGTCAATGAGGCCGAGGTGGAGGTAGAGGTGGGGGTGGAGACAGGTGGAGCTACGGGGACTCAGGACCGCCCCGACCATTCAAAGGAGCCAAGCTTGACAGTAGCTGCTGGGAAAAGTACAGTGAAAGGCAAAAAGGACGATCTGGAGACGGAGGAGAAAACCGTATGTGCTAAGATGACCTTGAGGGGCGCTGCAGTCAACAAACCATCCACACCACAAGGCACTGGGAGCCAGTTAAAACAATATCCTCTTTTCTCAAAACCCCTTCTCCAACAGGGGCAACAGGGGCAACAGGGGCAGCTCTCAAGTACCCCGATGCGGGGTGGGCCAAAGTGGGAGGGGAAAAAAGATGCCCCGGGACAAAAGGCTCAAAGCACTGAAGGTGTACTAAACAACTCCACAATGCCTGAGATGCCCGAGACAATTCCATCAAAGGGGGTAGATAAGGAGTTGGAGCATCCCGAGCACTCCGAGGAAATCATATCTGCGGCTCCCCTAGCACTTACAACATCAGCTCTGGATACCAGCCAAAGCCCCGAGCTGATCATGAAAACCGCTAGCCAAGAGTTAAGCCAAGAGCTAAGCCTGCGGTCATCGCAAATATCAAAAGAGGATGACCTACTCTCCCTTCCTAACACCACAAAAACGAATTCCGTTGAATTTCTGCTTGCAACTATCCTTCAGGAACTAAGAGATTTTAAAGAATCTCAGGCACAGGAGATTGCGCAATTACACACTAGGCTCACAAAAATGGAAGAGTGCTTTGGGAATCTTCCTTCAAAGATCATTGAGGCTGAGACTCGGATCTCATCCCTGGAGGATTCACTGTCAACAATGCAGAAAGATCTATCAGCGGCCAATAGGGAAAGAGCCCAGTTAGTGGAAAAAATGCAGGACCTCAAAAACTACAATCGAAGATCAAATTTACGCCTGGTAGGCATACCAGAGGGGGTCGAAGATAAGGACGTAGTCAAGTGGTCGGAGTCTCTCCTGAAAACAGCCATACCGGAGCTCCAAGGCGACTTGACTATCACTAGGGCACACAGAGTCCCGGCATATAAACCCAATAACTTGAAATATCCGCGTACAATTCTACTTAACTTTTCAGATTTTAGGGTGAAGGAGAGAATTCTAAACACAGCATATTCCAAGAAATCATTCAATGCAGAAGGAATAAACAATTTTCGAATTTTCTCGGATATGTCAGCGGCTTCTGCCCACAGACGTCGAGACTTTGTCAAAATGATAGACTCTTTCAAAAGCAAGGGAGCCCAGGCTATGATTGTGCAACAGTCAAAACTCAAGGTCCTGGCTAAAGGGAGGTTCTTTATTTTTACAATTGTCCACAAAGCCCAGTCCTTCTTGGAAGGATTAGGAGGATAACCCAGCAGATCTCCATCTGTATCATGCTCCTAACAGATTCAAGAGTTTAGTGTATAACAGCTCTGATCGTCATGGGGGGGGCTGCCCATAACAGGAAGCACAAAAAGGATGCAATGCAATGGCATCCAACAAGAAGAAACAGAAGGAAAGGACGGACGTGGAACACGGGGGGATCCGTCCAACTGAGGGGGGAGGAGGGGGGTGTTGCAAGGGGAAAAACGAGAGTTCAAATGCATTGTGTTTCTCTACATTTCTATGATTACAGTACGAGCAATGTTATTCTTTTTCATTTTTTTTTTTTTTTTTTATTTTTATTTTGCACAAATAATTATTGCACTTGCCATTTTTGCCCGTATGGATTATAATAAGTTGTCAAGTTTCTTCGAGTATATTTGCTTATTTTGCACTAGAGGGCTCTTAATCCTTCAAGTCTGTTCTGCTATTTTGCATCAGCCTGCTGTTTAATTGCATATTTGCACAGTTGCTGCTCGTTTGCACATTTGTACATTGCAATTTAGATTTTTTTCTATCAATATCTGCTGCTGCTATTACATTTTTATGTATCACCTATCGGTTATATACGTCATTGTTGTTGTTTATATATTTATAGATTTGCACATTTGCACACTTCCTGAGGGCCTCGCCTATCATCTCGAGTATGCCCGTTTGCAGATTTGCACATCTAATATCAGATTCTCTAGGAATATTTCTGTGAATATTTGCTGCTATTATGCTACCGGCCTATATTGTTATATACACTTATATTACCTATTGGTTATATTTGTTGCTGCTGTAGTTTTTTGTTCATTTGCAGATTTGCACACTTGCACATTGGCTGAGGGCCACGTTCAACATCTCGCATATGTTTGCTTGCATATTTCCACATTTAAATCCAGTCTCTTTACGAATACTCCTGTGAATATCCGCTCCTATTATGCTATGGGTCTAGACTGCTATATATATATATTTATAATTTAATGATTATACGTGTTGTTGCTGTTGACTCTATTTTTGTAAATTTGCACACTAGCATATTAGTTGAGGGTCACGCCCGACATCTCGAACATGAAATAATATGGTGAAATTTATTTCTTTAAACGTTAACGGATTGAATAATGTTCGTAAAAGGAATGCTACTGAGTGCTGGCTGAAAAACCTTTCACCAGATGTCATCTATTTACAAGAAACCCATCATAAAGACCATGCAGAGTCAGCTAAACTCTTCAAAAGCTGGGTGGGCTATAACATATCTGCCCCTGCTGGGATGGCTCAGAGAGGAGTTTCCATACTAATAGGGAGACATGTAGGGTTTAATCTTGAAGGGTCTTGCACGGACATTAGAGGTAGATGGGCAGTTGCACACGGTAAATTAAATAACGTCAGTGTTATTCTTGCTACAGTTTATGCACCAATTCTTGACGACCCTCAAGTTATTCTACAAGTAAAACAGGCAATAACTGGTCTGCCCGGGCCAATAATCTGGGGGGGAGATTTTAATTTATTGCAAAACCCGCGATTGGACTCGACTAAGAAAGATCGTCGTCAGAATAAACCCCAAGTTGCCTTAGCAGTCCAAAGTTGTAAAATAGATCTTGATCTTATTGACCATTGGCGAAAGTTAAATCCTATCAAGCGCGAGTACTCATGCCACTCAGCAAAATACAATTCAGCGTCAAGGTTAGATTTTTTTCTGTCATCCCATGATTTAGTATTATACAATTATGCCCATCTACCTAATGCTTTCTCAGACCATGCAGCTCTTTGTATGGAGGTCAATCTGGGGAATCATGAAACTAGATCTAAAAGTAGATGGTTTTTTAATAAACTCAATCTTCTTGATCAACAATGGTGCACAGATATTGATGAAAGGATTGAGCAATTTTTTATACAGAATAGAGGTTCAGCCCCATTAAATATAATCTGGGATGCTTTTAAAGCAACTCTTCGTGGAATAATTACATCTAAAGAAATCCCTAAGTTGAGGGCAAAAAGGGAGGAGAAAATCAAACTCCAAACTGAACTCTCACAGGCAGCCCAAGAGCATTTTAGGGTCAGATCTAAGATCTCTGGTCACAAACTTAACATGGCAAAATGCAAAATGAAGAACTTTTATTATGAATTAGGCGAGACAAATAGCAACCTATATGCACAAAAAATATATGAAGAGAGTGAATATACAGGAAAGCTTCTGGCCTGGCAATCTAAAGAAAAGCAGGTTCACAATAGAATAGATCAGCTATTAGATCCTATTACTAAAATACAAGTTAAGACCACCACCTCTATTGGCGATCTGTTTTTAAAACACTATGAAGGAATTTATCAAGTATCTGAAGGGGCTACATCTGACTCTACCTTGGAAAATTTTCTAGAACAACTTGAAATACCTAAATTAGATCCTGAGGGCATTAATTATCTTACTCAAGACTTCACATTATTGGAATTAGAGGAAGTGATAGAGTCTTTCCCCAACGGCAAGGCCAACGGTGAGGATGGCCTTCCCATCGAATTTTTTAAAAGATTTGAGGGAACACTACGCAAAGAACTTCTGAAATTAGTTAATAACTTACTCCAAGGTGGTCCCCCACCGGATTCCTTCCATATAGCGGTGGTGGTCAGTATTTTAAAAAAGGGCAAGAACAAGGAAAATATAAATTCATACCGCCCGATTAGCCTTCTGAATACAGATTATAAAATTTTTACAAAACTTTTAGCAAACCGATTAAACAAAATAATAGGATCCCTGGTAGCTCATGACCAGTGCGGTTTCATCGCAGGCAGACATCTTCATTCCAACACTACATTTTTATTGGAGGCACTAGATTATTTTAAAACTAATAAGGTGAAGGCTCAAATTTGGTTTTTAGATGCGGAGAAAGCCTTCGATCTAGTCTCTTGGGATTGCCTGTTTGCAATTTTACGTAGTTTTAATTTCCCGAATTTTTTTATTTTTCTCTTACGACAATTGTATGTGAATTCTAGGGCACAAATTATCATTAATAATACAAATATTGGGTCCTGTAACGTCACTAGAGGTACGCGACAGGGATGTCCCCTGTCGCCAATTTTATTTGCATTATTTATCGAACCTCTTGCAATTGCCATCAGGAATATTAAAGCTGACACAGCCCCAATATTAGGAATGACAAATATAAAACTGTATGCAGATGATATTGCCCTTTTTATAGATTCTAAACCCTCTAGTCAACGGAGGATTTTAAAAATCTTCTCTGATTTTCAAAAGCTGGGGGGTTATAAAATTAATGTAAACAAAACGGAAATTATTCTGGTGAACTGCACTATAGACACTTTAGCTCCGGAATTCAGGCGGATATATAACACAAATCCCAAAAGATATCTTGGAATATTTGTATCAGATAGCCTAGACGACCTTTTTGCACTAAATTTTTTACCTTTATTAAAAAAGGTGGGCTCACTTTTAGACCGGTGGAATTTGTTACCCCTGTCTATTATAGGACGGGCATCGCTAATTCGTATGTCGGTATTACCCCTCTTTAATTTCCTTTTTTGTGCAATTCCCTGCGCAATCCAGGCCTCTTATTTTAAAAAAGTAGAAGCGCTGATTTCCTCTTTCCTATGGGCAAAAAAATCTCCCAGACTTGCACTGAGCACTTTGTATTTATCATCTACACAAGGAGGGTTGTCCCTCCCAAATATTAGAGAATATTATTTTGCGTCTTTTGCACATTATAGTCACAGGTTTTCTGTTTTAGATTTTCACGAGACGGATGATTTTTTTATCAAAAGGATGCTGCTGGAATTGAAAATTTATGACCCAGTAAGAATCACTAAAGATCCCAAAAAAGTACGCTATAAATCCCTGCAGTGGATCTTTAAGGTGAAAACTCCGTTTTTTAAGTTCTATGGATTACCTAATTTTAGCAGCAAGACAAATTTAATGAATTTTAGCTTAGGAGACGCTGGATGTATGGACAAATATATATTAACTATTTGGAAGGAGAATGGCTTCGAGAAAATTGAAGACTTCCTCTTGGGTAACAGATGGAAATCCTGGGATGAAATCAATAGTCAGTTAATCCATTCGCACTGCATGCTGAACTGGTCCTTCTTCAGGATAAATCCAAAATTTAGAGAACTCACTATAGGAAATCTATTTGTGAAAGAAAATATTTCCACTATCCTTAACAACAAAACACAAAAGAAAATGAGTATTTGGATTAAAACACTAAGAGAAGGTAAAGATCAGGACCTCTACAACAAGATTACTGAAAGATGGAAAAAGAAGGAAGATATTACAATTAATCAACAGGTATGGGACAAAATAAATAAGTTTAATAAAACCATTTTTCGAGGAGCAAATTTTAAACGTATGCAATTCTTTAACAAATGGTTGATATATAGAACTCCGTCCTTTTTGCATAATATCTTCCCCCAAATAGCTGACAAATGTTTCCGATGTGAAGGAAAAGGCACGTGGAAACACATTGTTTGGGAATGCCCCAAAATCCAGGTATTATGGAAGGAAATAGAAAAATATCTCTCAATTGTCCTTAAAACTAATATTGTCCTGGATGAATTGACTTCCGTCCTAGGTTGCTCTTCTATTCACACCCAACACGATGAGTCCCTTTTTATAGCTTCTTTAATAGCAAAATCCCTTATATTACAGTCCTGGAAAACAGACCTTGTCCCATCTTTTCAAGCATGGAAGATAAAATTACTCCGAATCCAGGATAGGGAAAGAAAATATGCTTTAAGATCAGGGGCTCTGAAAAAATATGATAAATTTTGGAGTGGGTTTGATCCTTAAATTTGCCTTGCTCCTATTCAATCGGATTTAAAATTGGTTTATTGAGTTCGTTATGCATATGCACGATGCACTTTACAAATCTAGACATGAAAAATTAATGGAGAAATCCCACAGGGAGTTTAAAGTTCCTATATTATCTTAATTCTAACAAAATCGTCTGATTATTAGTGAAAGTCTGTTGCCTGTTTGCTTTTACACAATTTTGCACTCTATAATTTAAATGTTATAACTAAAAACTGTATGGTTTTCAAGATTTTTTTTTTTCTTCTAGACTGTATTAATTGGATTTCAAATATGTTATGTCTCCTGTACTGTACTGTATTGTTATATATGAACTCTCAATAAAAAAAAAATAATAAAAAAAACTCATTACTCAGTGTCAGAGAACGCTCAGGCTGCTCTTTCATGGGCACCATAATGTAGTGCCTTTTGCCAATCTCAAATCCTCCGGTGCACTGCACTTCCGTTGGAGCAAAGGAAAGGGGGGGGGGGGGGGTGCGTGTGGCCAAAACTCAGGCCAAGGTGCTCAAGGGACTACACACTGTCAGAGGTTACCAGCACATGACAGGCGCTCTTTTGCACTGAAATTCTGGTTCTGTGGCAAAACCAGCTCCTCCTTCTTTTCTGATGTTCAACGCCTTCTGATGAAGCAAGCACAATACTCTGGAGATATCATTGATGGCACGCTGGCGATCGCTGTCTGGGTGCTGGGACTTTTCATCTGTTAGCTGTCACTAATGGGATTGTGGGTGAGTTCCGCAGGTTATCATGACTTAATCCCGCAGAACCTAGTGACGTAGGAAATGTGACACAGTTGTTTCCTTCAATTAAGTACAAAAACAGTTCATTGTATAACAAGGGGGCTGCAAGCAAGTGGCCTGCAATCTTTAAAGGAGTGGCCATACTTCATGGGACATTTCTGGTCTAGAACACATTGTCATTCTCAAAGGCAATACAAAGACAAAGACAGTAGGCAAAACAGTGCCTCTAGCCTCTTTAATTGGGTTTCCATGTGAGAGCATATCCTCTACCATCTAAGGGTAGATAGCGACATGGGAATTCTATCTGAATGGATGTCCTCACATATGGTGGCATTGTCTAATTGGGCAAACACATTTTCTTTCTCAATGATTACATATAGGTGTTCCTAAATTCCTTATCTAGAACACCTCAAAAGAGAGATCACATAATACATATTATCAGGGACATGTAGATACCTCCCTTTAATAATTGTGCATCAGGTGGACTATGCAATACAAAAGCTAATGATCAAAATGTGGAAACAAAAGACAAGAACTAGAGAGTCCTGGTATTTCCATTATTTAAAATACATCTGGTCCATCAAAAATTAAAGCAGCAGAAAAAAGGAACTAAAAACCAAATTAGAATAGGCATTGAATTTGTCATATTCAAAAAAACGTAAGGTGTCTCCTATTGAGGTGGAAAACTTGTCTTACTATAGTATTGAGTCAGTTAACCAGTCCATCACTACCCTAACAGTCAGACTGGAAAACATCAGAGTAGGCCTAAAGAAAATTTTTGAAAACCAGTCTGGTCATACAAAAGGGAATTATACATAATATGGGGTCTCTGGTACATTACTGCAGTCTGGAAGTGTGAACCTGAGCAATACACCAACTGGTGAAAGGAATTTGGAAAAGGGAAATAGGACTAGGTCACAGCTAAAATCCCCAATAACTAGGCACGATGCGACATCGGTCAGGGGAGAAGTAACAAAAGAAAAATCTATAGGAAGAACAAGGAATTACTCGGGTGATAGTCAAGTTTGTGACATAATACCAAGAGTATGGGTGATGCACAAAAGTCAAAATAGTACACAAATGTTAGCTCTACCGCTGGCCGCTACACCATATACGGTAATCTCAGCTAATGTTCCAGTTCCTTCTTCAGGGAAAAATGAAGCCTTGTTTCCTTTATGGTACAAAGCCATACACTACTTAGGAAGCAGAACAAAACTGACTAATGTAATATAGAAATTAGGTCACCATGTACAAGAATCACAAATCTATAATTTATCCTTACGTCCAATCAGGATACATAAATTTAGGGCTGCCTGTTCCTTAAGGGAAGGGGCAGTAAGTGACTGTGACACACTTTGATCCTGTATATCTTTTTTATTTTATTTTTCTTCAAATACCATTATGGCCAAATTTGACATACACTGATTAAGTGTTGTCTGTCTATCTGCGAAATTTAGTGTCAGAGCAAATCTACCCAACTGTTGTGCAGGATACACATTGTCATGTATATCCCTTCACAACATAGGTAAACTTGTAATAGTATCAAAAGCAGCAACATAAAACAAAAACATGCAAAAAAACGTTCAAAATGCACATGTCAAGCCATCGGATATACTTGCTGTATATCAAGCACAAAAAGCATAGACAAAACAATAGCATATGTAAATAAGCGGTGACACACAACACTATTGCATGCACTTTTATGCAGCTCAAAACAGAATATTCAGGCCTGCTTAATTTGTCAGGATTAAAATCCTCACCCTCCTTTTGACAGCAGATCACCAGTTAGTGGAGATTTGGCTGTCAAACACAACTAACTGTGTCGCTTCTGACACACAGGACCAGCAGGAACAATTCATAAAAGGATAAAATGCAAAAATATGTAAAACGCACGAACATTTCTGCACATAACACACAAAATATCAACCGTAACAACCATCTTTTGAAAACATGCTAAACCTTTTTAACTTTCCAAAAACATTTTCACAGACACTCTGCGTGTCCCGTGCGCCAACACCCTTTGAGGCCCTGCTTTTCCAAGCAATGATTTCTCCATCTGTTTATACTTACTCCTATCCTACCTCACTGACCTTAAGGTCAAAATCTGCCTTGCGGGCTCCTCAGCCCTCTATCTCTTCCTCACTCTAAGGCTGAAAAAGACAAAAAGAAAAAAACCCTTCCCAACTCTTTCTAACCTGCAATAAGCAACCCTATTTAAAAACACATGATATAGATATTACTCCTGTTAGGGGCTACAATTTATTTCTATACTTAGATTATTAAAACAGTTACTGTGAATAATTTGCAGAACATAATAACACACATACCAGTTTTTAGAACAAATGCTTGTTTGCAATGGTACTCATTTCATCAACCTTAAATGGATGAAGGTCTCAGTTAGGTCCAGCAAAAGTTAAAACCTTCCACCCTGATATTAAACTCAAACCTCTGCTCCAGGCACATTGGCTCACTGACCTATTTAAAAGCAAACCCAAATGGGAACAACCTGCAAATTTGTATTATACCTAAATGTATGCATTTACTGAAGCCTAAAGCACTTTGAAGCTATTGTAAATGGCAAAAATGCCCAAATTTTACCCAAATTCGACTTTGCTATTTGGGGCACTTAAAAATAAAGATCCTACAATTGCATTACTTATTAATCATCCTCAGAATCTTCTTTACAAATTGCAGAGATTGGACATTAGACATATCTCATGCAAATCCTGAGAAAAATGAGTTTTTCATGCCTGTGTCAAGTGAAATTCTATATGCTAATGTCCTCATTATGCAGTATACCATACCTTAAATTAAATTATAATGCCAGGAGGTCACAGTATAAGTATTAAGCTTCATGAATAGTAAAAAATGAATTTTGTAGCACTTATTTTTATAACCCAATCATTTTTGATAATTCCACATATTAAGGCTCTGTAATTCCTCAAATCTGACTTCATTTTTTTTTATTTTTTTTTTCTCTGTGCCACGTAGGCCTGCAAAGATAGCCTGACGAACAAGGTGGTCTTGCCTCCCCAGGTCATGTACACATTAACCAGATTAAACTGTAAGAAACTAACCTCTTCACCCGAAACTGACCTCGCAAAACCAATTTCCCTGATTGATCTTTATCTGAGATTGCCAATCAATGTTCAAGACATCATTAACTTTTTAGTTTCCTTGCACTTGCCTTATCTTGTTTCAGCATCTGTTACGGTTTCTTTCTTTTTAAATGTTTCTTCATTACATGGGTTAATTATTATTTAGCAACTGAGCCAAGAATATGCTTACAGAAATGCTTAAAGAGAGGAAAACCCTTAATTGAAATGTCTTCCTATAATACAAAATAATGAACCTTAGTTTTAGAACCTTTTTAAAACAACATTCTGAAATGCAAAGTTTCACCTGTGCAACTGAGGGGAAAGTCCTGGCTGAATAAATATTCCTGTTTATGTAGCTTGTCTCTAAGTGTTTGTAACATGAGCAGCTGGCAGTCTTTTTCAAACTAAAACATATCAATGCGTGTTCTATATTATTTTGAGTTCAGCAGGAATTTACTTCAGCTGATCTGTTTGCCTGTTAATATCTAACACAATGTATCTAAGGAAAATGCTGTAAGTTTATTTATTTTTTTGCAAAACACCCAATTTCGTTTTTGGGGGCTTTTTTATTCCTAGTGAATGTGAATTTACATTTTAGTTTTTAAACATTTAGACATCTTGCTTAATAGACTGAAAACATCAAAAAGAAACACAAACACACATTTGAGCTCATTTTAGACATAAACAGAAAGGGGTCAAACACTCAGGACACACAATACGGCGCGCTTTAGCCATGCATTTCATAAATAGCGCCATCGCCATGTACTTACAGAAGTTGCACTAATGGGAAAACCACATAGACATTTAAACACACATTTAACCCATATATCAATACTCAGGACAGAAATAAAGGACAGCCCACAGACTGTACTTAAACCAAACCATTTGTAAATACTAGTTGTAAGTCTTATTTACGAGAAACGCTTCTCAATTGTGTTCCAAAAGACTACAAAAACAGCCCAACAGACTGATGTGTGTCCAAGAAACGAAAATACACTCAATTCACTAGCTTTGGCTAGCAGAACACCAAAAATCGCTCTGCATATCTTCATTCATAAAATTGCACAGAACAAAGGATCCTTGTATGTATTATGTCCATATTTTAATTCCCTGGGGATACAAAATCACCAAGGAAGAAATATGCTTGTAAATCTAAACCTATTTAGATATTTCCCGCTAGGGAAGCCGGCTAATTTACTTCACATCACACTATGGTACCTTCCAAAAAAGCAACACATTTTTCCATGTGAGCTTAAAACAGGCATGCCAAAAATACTGCGGAATACGCAAGTATTATAATCAAAAGTAGTGCTTAAGGTACTTTTCGTACGTGCACCGTTCCTAAGGACCAAATAGAGAAAATTCTCCTCATTACCTGTCTACACAAATTGCAATTCGCATATACAAACCTATACAAATCCAAAAGTTGGCCAACACAAATTCCAAAGTTCCAAAGCTACATTTCCAAATTTGCTAAGATCAGGCATCTTATAGCTCACTAATCTAGCTTCAAACTTCAAGGGGTTATCTCTACCGATACACTCGCAAATCTACGAGCCCCTCGGCTTTGGTTCTTGCAGCAACCAAATAAAACCAAGAAACCAACCCCTCGGCTTTGGTAATTGCAATAACCAAATCAAAACCAAGAAACCAAACAAAATCGTGGGAGCGACCCACTTGTACTTCTTACTCTTACTAATCAAAAGGTTATCCAAATTCTAACTGTCAAGTTCTACATGACCTAACGGTCTTTTTTAGAATACTGACGCCAAAAAGGTTCAGTCAGGAGTGACATCATGTGGAGGATCAAAATCAGGAAGAGCAGAAATATACTGGGCTGCAGAGACGAAGAATCCCCAGAAGCACCGTGCACAGAGTACCTTCTTAGTAGAATCCTGTCTTGTCCTCCTCAGTAGATTTCTGTCTCCTGACAAGATCACTCCCACAGAAAGTCACTTCTCTGATGAAGCCCACGTTGGCCGCGCCATCTGAAGAACTGAAATCTTCATTCTCAGGGGTCTTACTAATATCATTAAAGAACTTGGCACAGAAGCTGAAATATGAAAAGACATCTTTATTAAATTTAATAAATGAGGCCACATCACACAGAAGCCGTAGCAACGAATGAGGTAGTCTAAAGAGTACAGAGCACAGAGGTCTTTTATATGCTTAGGGTTACAAACTCAGCATAAAAGAAAGGGGCAGTCCTAGCTTTTGCAAGCATGCAAAATACCTAATATGGACATACAAGATCTGCAAAATATTAGCCAATAGAAAAACATTTAAAACAAGGCATCATGTAACCAGAACGTCCCCCTTACGTCGTGTTTCTGCCCAACCCAAAGTAAATTAATTACAGCACCTATAGGTCAATCAGTAATGGCAGGACATGTCTGTATGCAGTTAGGCCAGCTGGTGTCTGAGATTGATTTCAAAGCAAGAACCGAGGGGATTTTCAACACGTTGCAGTCCAAAGGGCAGAGACATTTCATGAATAGAGCAGCCTGTGTAAAGGCAACACAAAAATGAAGTTTGAATGTAAATTGAAATCAAAATTAAGGAACCTCACACCGGCTTCTAACCATCTGAGAAGAATTGTGAGACGCCACTGGTCGATACACAACACAGGGTCATTCAAATTAGACCAACCAAGATTCGCTTTTAAAAGGTCTAAAAATATCAAAAACATCTTGATACACACTAGACCTAAGAAGTTAAGCGAAACAAATCGCCAAACCACGACATGCAGAGAGAGAGAGAGAGAGAGAGGCAAGATGGCGGCGGTGTGCTAGACCGCTGTGAGGCACCTCCCTGGCCAGTACCTGGTCCGTGACGAGACATGAAGGTGTTTGTACTCGTTTGAGTAATTAATGGTTACAAACGCGGAAAAGACTCACCCATCTTTCTCTGGCTGTCTTTCTCGATGGCATCGATGATATGGCTGGGAATCGAGTGGAGAACTGGCTTATAAAGGATACGCTGGACCCGACCGCCTTGCAGTTGCGCTTTTCGTTTTGCACCTCATTGATCGGAATTGTTGTGTTGAGGCTGATCGCTCGCATGCAGTCCAGAGGGGGGTTCACTCAAAAAAAGCAAAGTAGCCTCCCAGGATCAGTCCAAACAACTCTCCTTCTTAGTGCGACTCCGCCTCCTCAAAGCAACTCTGACGGAATGGCCCCGAAGAATTCTGCGACGGTAGCCGCCGCCGCAGCAAAGACCAGAGCGGCGAAGCAAGCTCTCCGTGATAAAGAGCTATTGACAAAACGAGGAGGCTCTTTGGGTCTTGAGGGGGTCGGTGATCGCACTGACTCTGATATTACTCTCATTAAACCTGTCAAAGGGTCTAAGCAGCTACCTGCAACACCCGTTTCTGGTCCCTCTGTTATTGAACTGCTCCGGAAAACTCCTTCAGCTCAGGTGCCGGCAATTATTCCGCTACAACCAGCAGCTCCGAGTGCTTTCCCTGGCTCAACAGTGACATCAAGTGGGCAACCTAGGGATGGAAAGGCTGGAAAAGAGGGAAATGCTGATACATTCACGATCACCCCGGCGGCGGCAGAGACTACTTCTGTGATGCTCCAGGAATCTATGGCGGCGGGAATAGCAGACTCTAACGCTGGAATGCAAGGTATGGAAGGTCACCCCTCTTGCAGTACTTTGCCCCCTTCTATTGCTCTGGCAGCCCCGATAGCACCGACAACTCCGACTGCCCCGACAGCTCTACCATTAACAGTACTCGATTCCGCCTCGATAGTTCTTAATATCCCTGAGACTTTGGGTGTGCAGGGCGGTCAGGCACCGCAGGCTGGGCAGACTCAGCGTGCATTTAGTGCTCCAACGAACGATACGGTGGGGTTAGAGGCTATAGACACTTCAAGAAATTTGGAGAGTATGTTGGGGCATCCAGATGGCAGTAAGAAAGCTGGCAGAAACGAGGCAGCTCTTGATCCGACTGACACCGATAGGGACCCCTCTGATTTTTACTCAATTTCCGAAGGGCCCGAAGATGCAAGATGGTCAGATGGCTCTGAGCTAGACATTGAAAGTAATGCCGAGTCTGGAACAGAAAGCGATCATGAGGTGAGACCTGGCGAATCCAGAGAAAATAAGAGAACTGCCTTGCGGAAGAAAAGGGCCCTAGGGTTGGCATGGGACTACTCTCCCACTACGGTGCTTGGCTCTCAAGAACATGCTTCAAGTTCACGCTCTACACAACGGGGGTCTGTATATCAGCAAGATGCTACACTCTCCACTGTAATGGATACAGTCCTCCAGGCTATTGCCTCCCATCTTGAGGAAACATCAAGGGATGGGCGTAAGGCGCAACTAGCTCTTCATAAGGTACAGGGCGTAGTACGTAAACTGTCAAAATCTGTTGGCACCTTTAACACTCGAATGACAGAGATGGAAGATCGCATAGTCATCAATGAGACTGAGGCTACAGCCACTCAGGAACAGGTTGAATCACATGAAGCAGAGTTAAACGACGTCAGGTGGAAGCTCGAGGACATGGAAAATCGTCTTCGCCGCAATAACCTGCGTGTCCTCGGAATACCTGAAAACATCGAAGGTGCTGATATGCGAGCCTTCATCATTCAGCTCTTTAAAGACACACTCCCTGAGCTTTCTTCTTGGAATTGGGAGTTAGAAGTGCAACGCGCTCATAGAACACCATTTACTTTGAAACCCACCCAGAAACAGGGAAGCTACCCACGAGCAGTCCTGGTATTTTTCGGGAACTTTCTTCTCCGACAAGCCATTTCAGACAAAGTCAGGCCTGAAGCTCGACGTACCAGAGATTCCATCTCCTATTTTGTTAGACCAGACTTCTGCCACACCACTGTGGAAAGGAGGTGGCGTCTACGACAGCTTATTAAACCCTTTATGGAGAAGAAAGCACAAGTATATCTTAATAACCCAGCTAAATTGAAAGTACTGTACAATGGTCAGACCAAATTTTTTACCTCTGAGATAAAGGCCAAGGAATTTTTAGACAGTCTGACTTAATGTCGGCAAGCCCAGTGTATAAAAGATCCTCTGGTTGGGAAGCTGAGGATGGGTTGAGGGTTGAAAAGATTGCTTTTGTATTAGCCGCACTTTTATTTCACACCTCATGAGTACGATATCACAGTTGACAGTTGACTATTTTCTTTTTCTTTTTTTTTTCCCTTTTCTCTTTCTTTTCTGTTTTTTCGTTGGGGGTCACTGGCCTGGCCTGGGAGTGCCTCCCCATCACTAAAGACTCTTATAGAGTCTAACTGCCTCACTGTGTGGGTTGTGGAGGGTGGGGGGTTGGCAGTAGGGGTGTGGAGGGAGGGGGAGGGGGTGGGGTGGGGGTGGGTGAGGGGGGGAAAAAACTTCAAAAATGAGCTTGATCAGTAGTACAAGTAATGTTCGAAACTTGCGAATCTCATTACTTATTAGGAACTACATGTTACTTATGTTACTTATGTTGATCAATTGGAATTTTGATCGGAATATTAATATTGATATTGAGTCTGATATATGCTGCTGTATGTTATACTGTTTAGAAGGCGCTGGTATGTTTGGGGATAACCTTAAATGGGGAGATTAAAATTTCGTTGTTGGAATGTTGCCGGCCTTAATGATAGGAAAAAAAGGGCCCAACTTTTTCAGGCACTACGTCAGGACCCTGTCGATATCCTATGTATCCAGGAGACTCATATAGCTGAGAGTGATAAAGATTTATTAAAGATTCCTGGGTATAAAGTGATTGCATCAACATCCCAAACATCTAAAACACTGGGGGTTGCTATTTTGGTAAAACCTGGCTTGGGGGACCCCAGACGCCGACTGGTTGATAAACACGGCAGATGGGTTGTAGTCCAACTGGAGTTAGGCATTACCATCTGCTCACTCTATGGCTCCAATTTGGACGATCCGCAAATGTTTGGTGACCTTGAATTAGAATTGGCCTCCTGGTCTGGCCCCCTTATCCTTTGTGGGGATTTTAATGTGAATCTAGGGAATTCAGTAAATAACCAACTACCCCAGAATTATAACGGCCGTAAACCCAAGGTTTATAGGGCAGTACGCCATCTGATGGACAGTCATGATCTACTTGACGTCTGGGATATGCTGAGGCAGAACAGTAATGGGTTTACCTATTTTTCCTATCCCCATAACAAGTACGTCCGACTAGATTATATCATGACATTGTTGCAGAATTCGGCCCTATTAGACATATTTAAATCCCCCAAAACTATTTCTGACCATAACGCGCTCACTCTTATCTTTGATATGGATAGTTTTAAAAGACCTAATATCCAATGGTCATTTGATCGCAAGCTTCTTGCTAACCCAGAATATATAAATCACATAACATCGTGGGCCCAAGCCTTTTTTGACTGTAATCAATTTAGTGCACCTAGGTTCATTGTCTGGGACTGCTTTAAGGCAGCGATGAGGGGGGAGACTATTTCGTTTGTAGCTAAACGCAAAAAGACTCAGGATAGTATCAATACCCAACTTAATTTGGAACTCTCTAATCTTGAAACGCTGCATGCTAGTCAGATTCAGCAAGGAATTTCAACTTCTGATACACTGCAAAAGTTATTGATTTTAAAAACAGAAATTAATAGCTCGTTAATTCAAAAAGCTGCTGAAACATATCAAGCTAATAAAAATAAAATCTATGAATCAGGAGAAAATGTAGGGAGACAGTTAGCCCTTAGAACTCTACAAAAACAAACATACAATAAAATAAAGTGCATTGAATATGAGGGACGACAATACTCTTCCACCCAGGACATCGTCGGTGTGTTTCAAAAATACTATCAAAAGCTTTATCAAAGAGAAGGCGATTATCAGCCTACCAGAGATACGAAAACCTTTCTCAATAACTGGCTGCATGAACCTGAATTAACTAGTAAAATCGATCAAGCAGTTAAGGAAGACCTCGAAAGGGAAATTACAATTACGGAGCTAGAGATGGCACTTTCGGACCTCGCTAATTGTAAGGCCGCTGGTACCGACAAAATACCGTTAGACCTATATAAAGCACTAGGCAAGCAGATATTACCCTACTTATTAGATTTGTTTTTGGGGGTACAATATCACTCAACATCACCAGATTCTTGGAAAAATACCAATATAGCGATATTCTCTAAAAAGGGGAAACCCCCTCAGCTTCCATCCTCATATAGGCCTATTTCTCTCATAAACTCCGACTCAAAGCTATATGCTAAGATTCTTGCAAATCGGCTGAGTGGGGTCATCGAACATCTTGTATCCCCGTGGCAGCACAGCTTTATACCCGGGAGGGGTACGACTGATCATACCCGCAGAGCCATTTCCCTATTTGACATCATGGGGGCCACGGGGGGAGATGTCGATGATCCTACTCGATGCCGAGAAGGCGTTTGACCGTGTATCTTGGCAGTTCTTATGGGACATCATGGAATTTAATAACTTTGGACTTGGCTTTATTAAAGCCATAAAAGCTTTATACATTGATCCAAGGGCCAAACTTTCCATTGGCGGCTTTGAGTCGGAGTTTATAGAGATACAAAGAGGCACTAGGCAGGGGTGCCCATGCTCTCCAATTTTATTTGCTTTGGTTATTAATCCTTTAATTTTAAAGCTACTTACCTCCCCTGTAATCCAGCCAGTTAAGGTGGGCCCCTACTCAACTAAAATTCTGGCATATGCCGACGATGTCGCCGTTCTTACAACCAATCCGGCCGACGCAGTTGTTGAAATAGAACAAATTACTCAGCTGTTTGGATCCTACTCCGGCTATTCCCTAAACAGGGATAAAACCATGGTTCTGTGTACAAACAATACCTCATATGATAGCCCTTATAAAGTTAAAAATGCAATCTATCTCGGTGTAAATATATCTCCTGAGGTGAAGGATATCAATCGGCTTAACTTTGATCCCTTGATCAAAAAAGTAAAAACCGACCTCAGGAGGGTAGACAACCTACACCTCTCTATAATAGGGAGGGCGAATTATATTAAAATGAACATATTCCCGAGAATACTTTATTTGTTTCGGGCCATTCCTCTGATGGCTGATGGTGGCACTATTAAAATACTAGACTCCACTATATCCAAATTCTTATGGAATTTTGGGAAAATTAGGAGAGCTTTACCATTACTGACTCTTCCTCAACCTAGAGGAGGCCTTGGTATTCCGAATTTGACACTCTATCTTTGGTCAACATTGCTTCAGCAAATGGGCCCGCTTTTTAATATTAAACCTATCACTCCGACCAATGTAGATTCACATATCCCCTCTATTTTTGAACTTGGACTAGGTGATAAGTGCCAAGGGTTATTCTTGAGACAAGTTGAGGCATCATATTACAAAAAGATTAAATTCAAGGTGATTAGCGATTCATGGAAAATATGGAAACTTGCCTCTAAACATCTAGGTATTCCTAAAATCACTAAATACACTTCTTTATGGCATAGCACGATTCTACCGGCTTGTCTAAAGGATAACATTTCTCAGAAATAGGAGAATCTTGGCATTTACACACTAGGTGATTTTTTTGGACAAGATATCTCCCCATCCTTTGAAGGGCTGCAGCGGAGATTCGCTATTCCATCTACAGATTATTTAAAATACTTTCAAGTGTTTACTAGTATTCGTAACTCTACACCCAACATCAATCTAGAGAGTTTTCACTCTTTTTCTATTATTGGGAAACGGTCCACCAGGATAGGAACTCTATATGATACACTATCTGAATTTTCTGCTGACGACTTAGATTGTGTCGAGCGAGCTTGGGCACTAAAACTCGGAAATCCAGATGTGGATATTGATTCTTCCCCAGCACTTTCAGCAACATTATTTTTAGCCCCCAATCTTAAAGCTCAATATTATAAAACTATCTATAATCTTTATTATACCCCTTTAAGCTCTTCACGTGGGGTTTGCGGACAGATGATTGCTGTCCAAGATGTGGACAGGGTCAAGCAAATCTAATTCACATGTTTGCTGAATGCCCCAAACTTGATATTTTACAAACTATGATTGGAGGATTTTGGGCTCAAGTTTTTGGTCGGAGTCTTAGAACTTCAGCTACTGTATATCTTCTGGGTCATGATGAATCTTTAGGTTATAATATGGAGGAACGTACAATTGTCTTTTTAGGCACCGCCGTCCTTCGTATTATACTTGCTGCCCGATGGAAAGATCCTGATGCACCCACTTTTCAGATGTGGCTTAGTCAATTCCTTGCCACATACAAGCAGGAGGTAGCTATATATAGTACGAGAGGAAGAAAATCCAGAGCTCTTGGTGCCCAGATCTGGGCTCCAATTTCAGATTGGTACTCTAATGTAAGATGTCCCTCCTGATTTGATTTGAATTGATTTGACTTTATTTATGTATTTATGTAGTTCTTCTCTTTTGAAACCCTTTTTCTCGGTTTTGTATTTGTATTGGTTAACAATGCTTTCTTTTTTGCCTTCTTTATATTTTCTGTATTGAATTATCTGATGCATTATTGCTATCTTATGCTGTCACTCTTTTGTAATGAAAGTTTTTGATTTCTACTGATTTTGCTCAATAAAACAAAAACAAACAAAAAAACACTTTAAGGTAACCAGTTATGATGCTAATAATCCCCCTATTGACTGATAGAAGCACTTTACACTAACACACATATTATCCTTTGAATAGTCGATCTGAGAGATAGAGAAAGCGCGAAAAATAGCTGGGTATTGTAAATTGAACTTATGCACTCCACATGCAATTAATTGCACATAGTGATTTCAGGATTGATTGCAATATAGATTTCCGCAGGCTACATTATGTATTTAGTATTCAATGCCACATGATGTTTGTATATTTTTTTAATTTGTGTTTAATATAAATGAAATATTAGATCCTGGGAGAAAAAAAAAAAATCGCCAAACCACACTGTGGAATCTACCAGCAGTTACAGGCCACTACCCCTGTGGGGGGTGCGCCGCATGCCCCTTCACTAAAAAATACAAAAGTATTACCCTGACAGACTCCTTCAAGTGGGAAATGAGAGGCCACACCAACAGCAATAGCACGAACTGCATCTACCTGATCATATGCCCTTGTAATCTTTATTACATTGGAATGACTACCCGAAACATGAAAACAAGGATCTCGGAGCACCGAAGTAATTTTAGGTGCAAGAAAAACAATACAAAAATGTGCAGGCATTTCCTGGAAATGAACCATACTCCAGACTCTCTGCAATGGCTGATCCTTGAAGCAAACCACAAGATACCTAAACAGTGCTTGTTCTACAAAGAACAACATTGGATCCACAGATTGTCTACTGACAGTAGGGGCCTTAATGAAGATATCCCCTGGATAAGCCTCTGATCAATTTCTTCATATAGACTACTATCCAGTTAATCTCCTTATCCCTGTAAACAATAAATTCTTCTTGCACAGCGGGAGATAACACTACTTAGAAGGGATTTAACCACGAATACAGAGGTATCCACTACACTAGCCTTTGCTGTTCCCCATATCCCTTTGATTTTGATGATCTGAATCTACCACTACAAGATGGCCGCCATTACCACATATCTCGACCAAGCCCATTTGAGTTTATATACTCAGTAACCCCTGACTGCATACTTCTAATTTACACGCTATTGGAGTCTTGTGGGTCGTGGCCCCATCTTTTACAAGTTTCACCTTAATATCACTTCGAGCCAGCCTACTGTACACCATAGGCTGGACTCTACAAGATGGCCCCCACGTTTACGTCTTTATCACGTGGAGAGTTTTGTCCCTTTATATCGGCCCTGACCCCGCCTCCTGCCTCCACCCGGATCCAGCGGCGAGGGGTAGGTGCTTGTAACGCAGCTCAGGGACTACCAAGTATGTCAGCAAGCAGCGCAGCTATAGACTCGGCAGCGTTTGGGTTTTAGAACTATCCCTGTACTCTGCTATGCAAACCTTCCATGATATTAAAGAGTCGTGTTTGGGTAACTATGGTGGTGGTAGCATCCACAAACGGGCACCGACATGAACTTGATTAACCTTCCATGATATTATAGAGTCATGTTTGGGTTGCTTTCGTGGTGGTTGTATCCACATACTGGCACTGACATGAATTTGATTAGCAACTAATACGGTAGCGGAAAACCTTTTATTCTGTTCACCTCCTCGCCGACCGCGAGTTTTGACACGAAACCGCAATACAGCTGATACGGTAATGGGTTATGCCTTAACTGAACGGATACTCATATCTTTCCACCCTGGCTCTCACTTTCACATGATATGGGGCGATGTTGACATCGGAGGCACATTTATCCTATTTACCTCCCCGCCGTACTCTGAGCTTGATAAGAAAACGCATAACATCTGACACGGCAATAAAAGTAGATTGAATCTCGATACACTCGAGCTTGGTGTTAACAAGAGCGGGTCCATCCCACGGACCTCTCCTGCGCTTCAGAATTGACGATATATATACTAGCAGTTTTGTGACCGCAATATTAGGTTTCACTTAGACTAGCAATCAGTGAGCAATAGACCCTCACATAATCGCACTTTGGTTTCCGTATGTTTACATCTTGGCCACCAATTCACTAAGATGTACTTTGACTCCAAGGCCACACTGGCTGCACGCGCCTAATCTACCCCATCCCCCCCTTTCTTTCAACGCGGGCCATTATCTAAAATACAACGTACATGAGAGACATAAATCTGGTACACACCCTCTAATACTGTGCATGTATAGGCTTTTCTGAACCCTGGTTTTATGCTGTTTTTACATACTATGCTACTACCACAGTCACTGTACACTGTTGAAGAGGCACTAAGATCTTTTCCTATACATAGCCTTGCGGTGGAAGATCTACCTGAAGCTTTACCCGCTGGATACTGTCGTTATCTGAATGTTAATAATTTTAGGTGAGTTTTGGTTAGCTCTCTGGTTACAATACCATACTGGTATTTTTATTCCATATGTTTTAAGTGTCATTCCACATCACTCTCACTGAGTTCTCACATTTGAGAGTGCATGTTACACTTGTGTAATGGGATAGAGACACGCCTGATATATACTGGCATGCAATCCACATAAAGAATACAGTCACCGATACGTTTGTTTATGAACTGTTTGTGATATGCTCTTCCTCTTTCCTCAACAGGTATTGGCAGTTACAATAGAAGAAGGGTAATATAGGATTGTTCTTCCTTCATCCCTAAGTGTTGTTGTACCCACACTAGCGTACACTCATTACACATTAGGGAATTAGAGTAGACAGTTTTTTCACTATTAGATACTTGCTAAAAAGTCACATAGGTCCTGAAGAATCGCTTGTTAAATTCACACCAGCGAGAAACATGTTGACCGGACTATAACAATTTCTGGAGGATTTCTGGAAACATTATATTCCAGCACTCTCCTCTAGAAACCCGTTTTTAACTAAAACAGTGGACCTCCCGAATAAATTATTCCCGGTACCACTAGTTTTATTTTAATTCACTCCCCCACGCCTACCCTTTATTCTGGCCCCATACCCGCACTTCATCCATACGGCTGTTGGAAAAAGATCTCTGCCAAAGAGCCCCTCTATGAGGTGTTGCCCGTTGGGTATTGCACCGCTGACCCAACGAGGAGCAGGCCCAAATGATGAAGCATGACACCTGAAAGGGTGTGTGAGGGCATTAAATCCAACAAAATGGATTCCCATGGTTATCTTTGAGTCACCATGCCATCTCCATCCGCATCACAGACTGTATCAATCCCCTCTTCCTCTTAGGAACAGCACGGCAATTTTTTGCAAAATACATGTTTTCCTGCAGTCATGTATTTTGTGCGCTGTTTTCCTGCAGTCATGCATTTTGTAATGTGCATTTCTTGTTCATTTATTATGGAAATCCTTATATAGCCTAATGTTATTGTCCTCCATAAAATCCTCCTCTGTGCACAGTTTTCTTTGTAACTACTGTGGTCTGAGGAACCCACACACAAACTGGTCTATCACTTCAACAGTATAACTTTTGTTATTTTTTTAACTGCGCACAGACTCATCCGAGACCTAAAAATAGTTACTCCCAGCAGACGTGCAAGCCCTTCCACAGATCAGCTCAAGGGCTGCCCTTCCACTCTAGTTAGACTTTCCAATCCAAAAAGAACCGATTTCCTCTCTGTGTCGGTCCTCTTGAGGATTCTTCAAGCAGTAATTATATCACCTCTCAATCCATCAATCTAGCCTGGACATGTCCAGTGAAAGCCAGCCTCCCCTCAGCATCTATCTCCCTGCCGGGCACTCGCCGGCTGCCTCCCCCTGAGCTGTCCCTGCTCGCCTCATCAGCCTCGGTGTGTGGGGTGAAGACATCCGTCAGGATGGCCGGCATCCAGCAGCGACGCCCCTCCGAACTTTTCCATCTCTTTAATGAGGCAGGGCTTGACAAAATCAACACTCGTACGAGGGATTTATGAAACTTCTTCACCCCTCTCTCTCCAGAATCCCCTCCTCGTCTCACCTCTGCCCGATCGATGCAGTAAAGTCAGGAGAAGGTAAAGGACAGACTGTAATAGACTCCGCTCCCAGGAAACCAGCCCCTCTGCGCTCTCGTTTCTGTGACCCGCGCAAGGCGCAGGCCACTTTAATCCATGACATTTTGAGATGTATACAGTTTCCTGCACTTTTATTGTTTCTGAGCTAGTAGTACCAGCTGGCAACACTTCACCTAGTCAAAAAGCATAATTCTCTTAATTTATCACAAAGTATGGGGCGTTTCTATTCCCTACCTCGCAATTTATGCTATTTAAGGATGCATTTGTGAATAGGTGCCAAATATAAATAATACATATTTGTACTCGTTTGTTCTGCATGTATAAATATGGCATAGATTGTAGTGAGGGATTGAAGGTATTCAGACATGCATGTTATTTTTAAAGTCAGTGCATTTTTGTGCTTAATGTAGACCGGGGTACATTTTAATTTCAGTGAGGATAATCCCCTTAATTCTGCAATATAGATTTCAACGCCTTTTCAATTTTTCAGTTCATGCTATTTTTGGCTTCCTGTTTCTCCTGTAAAAAAAAAAGACTGCCGCCTGTAGAAAAGGCCTTACGGGGAATTTGAAACGATTGTGCTGCGGCCACAAGACATTTTCTGCTCGATCCAGCCTCCACAAGTATCTTGCGTGACTTCAGTATGAGTGGTATGGTATGACTCGTGTTCAATTTTTACACAAGATGCCAGCCAAGGGCATTATGCGGAATATGCATAATTCCATTAACTTTTTACGAAATACAATGCATTGTTTGGCACGGCAGTGGTTTCCCTGATTTTCAAATAATATAATTATGCTGACCTAAGCCAAATTTTGGGCATATTTACAACAAAATGCTCCGTATTTACAACAATTTGGCGCACTACTGTATTTTTTCTAGCGCAGGCTTCCTTGCACCATAGTGCAAGGGTGCCTACGTTGCAGGGAAAGATTGTTTTTGTGCAGGAAGGGACACCTTCCTGCACATAAACAATCATTAATGTTGTTTGCTCTTTCTGTGTGTGCTGCAACACACGTAGAAAAAGCAAAAACAAGGAGAAATAAAAGCATTTCTCCTCGTTTTGCCATTCTAATGCCTGCTCTTGCATGCCGTTAGTTTTTGCCGCTGCCGCCCACTTGTAAATGTGGGGCAGCGTCAAAAAGCAATGGGTGTTGCAGCGGAACGCCCACAGCAATACCCATTGCATGCCCCTTTCACACAGATACATGTGTGAAAGGGTATCTTAATTACAAAGCGGCGTTAAGCCACAAGAAGTGGTTAAGCCACTTTGTAAATATGGAGCAGGGTATTGCGCCACAGGAACATTGTTAAAAGTGACGTCCATGTGGCACAATGCCCATGCAAAAATTACTGTTAGTCTTCTTTTTTCGTGCTTAAAGACAAGCAAAGATGTTTAATAACAACGCTCCTTTCTTTAAGCAAAGTACCTCAGGCAATTTTCATTGGTGCAGAATGCTGGCCTCATGAAAACCTAGGGCCATTTATGATGCCGTGCGTCACTTTTACGTTGCCGGTGCGTCACTTTTTGCGTCGCACCAGCAGCGTAAAAAATGTGCCTTGTTGCACCATATTTACAAAGTGACACATCTAGGTAGATGCGTCACTTTGTAAACCCCTGCGCCACATTATACCTGCGCCAGGTATAATGTATGCAAGGGGGGGCGTATTGACGCAAGGAAGGGTCGTAGAAGTGACGCAGTAAAATCTATGAGATTTCACTGCATCACTTTTAGGGCGCCGTTGCGTCAAAATCTTGCGCCTGCCTCACAGCAGGCGTAAGACTGACGCAGGACCTTTCACATGGGGCTTGCCCCATGTGAAAGGACGCATTGCTGGAGTTGCGTCACTTTTGTGACACACTCCAGCAATGCATCACTTTTGCGCCATACAGATACGTCAGAAATCCTGACGTATCTGTAACTCCTTGTGACATGATGTGTCATACATTAAATATGACACATCAGGAATGTCGCAAGGAGTGCGCACTCAGAAGTGACGCATCGCTGCTTTCACGCAGAGATGCGTCATTTCTCATAAATGAGGCCCCTAACTTCTAAACTATACAGTGCAGGCTTCAGAGCATAGCTGAACGCGTTACACAGAAGGGCTTCATAGAAGGAATTTCGCAGCCAGCAGCTCCTGAAGGGATTTACCGCTTCACGCTAGAATTGGGAGTTCGCTAGGAAACATTTATGAAATTAGCTGATAGACAGGGTTGGACAAGCGTATATGGCTCTCTGGCAGTGCCAAAAGGGCTGGTCTCACAGGTATGGGCTTTTTTTGGGCTGTTTATGGCCTGATGGGCCGTCTTGTACTGTTGACTTACTTCCCTGGTATTACCACAAACATTCCCTGCAGCAAGCGCAAGTGCACGTCTCCCATTCTTTGCAAAAACCTATACAATGGATCTTTACCAATCTTTACCAATCTTTTATCAAAACTGCCCACATTTGAAATGTGGGCCACTTTTTCCAGCTATCTGGTTAGATAACGAGGGCCCCTTTTATGTTGCTAGCAAGCCAAATTTTCTGTGCCGGTTTGAGTTCTCTGGGAGAGAGCCTTAAACACACATTTGCCAAAAATATCGGCCATTCCCAAAGGCCCCCTTTGCAATTATGAGGTACATTTCTATTCCTGTCCAAACATCTGTTTGCGCACAAATTACGGTTGGTCCTGGAAATGGAAAACCTTTACTTCGGGAACCCAAATCTCGGTGGAGGAAGGCAGTAAAAGAGAGGTAGAAGTAGGGTGCAGTCAAAGGGCAGAGTAATGGGAGGCCAAAGTCTTGCTGAAGGGTTGTGTTCTGAATAGGACAGAGTGCCCTTAAGTACAACTGTCTGGGCGTATGGGTTGCAGCTGACAGAAAGCCAAAATCACCTATAACCCACATGGAGGTGAAGGGGAAGGCCGTTAGATACACTTTGTGCAAACTCTACACAGCATGCATAGTCCCTCTACTAACTCAATACGAAGGATAATAAGAGCTAAACTTCTACCAACCTTTTGTTCCGGTCAACTTGCTTTTCCTGGTGCTTTGGCTGCTAGGATGGAGAAGGTGCAATGTCGAGCCAATACGTGATTTTTTCATCTACCTTCATATACCTGAAGTTCTTTAGTGTGCTTGGAGTTCAGCCTGAGAACACAAAATCTGGAAAATATATCCGCCTTCGTCAAGTAGTATCAAAGAACACACACACTTCGGCCTCAAACACAATGAAAGAGGTACTGAAGGGCCTTTTCACAGCAGGAAATCATTCTTGGCCAAGTACTGGACTGAAGCGTGCACAAAACTGAATCTGGCTAGGGAAGATAGGGAACACACCTAAGTTCAGCCTGCTACACCAAAGGCATCCCTGAAAAAACAAATAATGCTTTTGTCGAGGCAGGAAGATATTAAAGCTATAGAAGCTAACTGTAACATCAAGCTCGTGTTAAAATCGTGCAGGAAAAACCCCTTCCAGCGATACCTGAATGTGCCCTAGGCTAGGGCAGACTGCGCTCACACGCAAATCCTCTATGCAAGCTTCATGGTCATCCCAATTAAAGAAGCATAAGGAAGATGGAAGTCACTTGCCAGTGCCGGCACGTGCAGGCTGTGCCATACAAGAAAGGAAACTTTGGAGCACTTAATATGTATTTGCCCGGTTCTTTTAAATGCACAACACACTTTAATAAAACCAATATTTCTAACTTACGCACACCTGTGGGAAAGCAAAAGACCTAGGGACAGATGTATCAAAGTTTTTTTTGTCGCAAACTCTGCGAATCGCAAAATAGCAGCGTATGCGACAAAAAAATCAGAAAATGCGACGTATCATTGAAATAGCATCGCAAACGTAAGGAATCGCAAAATTGGCGATTCCTTAAGTTTGCGTCAGCATTAAAGGAATCACAAATTGCAATTCCTTAAATGCTATGTATGAAGCATTCATGTTTTGCGAATTTACACTAAGAAATCGCCAATTACCACCAACTTGTTGTTGGTGTTAATTTGCGAATTCTTTTACAAATGCACTTTGTGACATTTTTAAAGGTGCCATGTGGCGCTCATACATGCCCTTTGGGCATGTATGTGCGCCATATGTGCACACATGTAAATTTCATGGGTGCAGCTGGGTGTCCTTAAAACACCCTTGCACCCTTGAAATTATTCTCAATTTGCGATTAGCAAATTGCGAATCGCAAATTGAGAATAATTTCCCATTCCTTCCTATAGGCCTCCTGGCCCATAGAAATGAATGGAAAATTATTTCTTAATTGCGATTAGCAGTTTGCTAATCGCAATTAAGGAATTTAAAAAAATCGCTAAAAAATAGTGAATTTCTAGATAAATACCATTTTGCAATTCTCTAATAGCGATTCTCAAAAAATCGCTATTTGAGAATCGCAACTGGGTATCTTGACATCTGCCCCCTACTCTTCTCCATGGAAACCCCGGCAGACTGCCAAGATTTGGGAAATACATTGCTACAACCCAAAGACTGTTAACTGGTTAAATTCCATAACATTACAGAGTATCACACAAATTATAAGACCAAAGTAACTCCAGGAAAGAAAAAATTGAACATTAAAGCTGCCAGGTCCCCGCACAAAAACGCTGTTCGTCTCTTATTAAAGCACGACGCACTTTCCTAGATGAGGCTTCTGTCTTGTAAATAGACATTTCATCTTCATTTCCAAGGATTAAGCGTGTACTAAGCCGCCCCTTTGAAGCACTGCCCACGATCATTTACAATTTAAAGAATGCGCACAAGAAGACAAAGAGCTATACAAAAAAAACAAGCAGCTGTTTCAAGATACGTTTTTTCAAATATGTCCGTCCTTTTATTTGTACTTTTTTTTAAAACAACACAGGTAACATTTCATTGTCCTTCTACGATACACTGAATATTTTAACAAGAACTGCGTATATGAATGTCATTTTAATTTCACTTTTATGGAGTTTACCTTTCTTTTGTAACAATTTCAATTAATTGAACCAAATTAATTACTTACTTTCTTACTAATAGGAGCACAGTCAATTACACTCAACCTAGGCTGCTCTTTATGTTTGTCATCAAGGGAAAAAGTAACACAAATGGTAGTAAAGTAGCTGTGTCTTTCTCAATTGGTCTTGAATTTTACAATCATCTGGAGCCTAAAAGAACTACTGCAGAGATCTATGTGTACCTTGCATGTCCATGGATATATTACTGGTAAGAAAGCTCAAGTGGTAAATGTACTTGCTTGAAGATCTGTGTGTAATCTATGGTCATAAGCTATTACCCCAAAAAATTAATTAAAAGACTTAATATTTATTGGGACATAAAAGACTTCTGCATGGTAATGGACGTGCACCCCTGCCCTGAGTTCCTTACTGTACTGCAATCTGGATCCCTAATGCTGATTTTGTTGTCACAGGCAATCACTTATCATGCGTGTGCACCATGACATAGGCCTGTGTCACAGTTTACAGTCTTATTGGAATTAGAGGGACATCCAAAGTGCTCCTCTCAGTGGTGGAAATCTACTCCCTTCATTAGGAGTTAGGCAGCACAAGTGCAGTGGTGGCAGCATACCGTGCAGTGATCAGTAGGAGTGAACAGGTAATTTTTAACATGTGTCACTTGTGTGCGGCCAACCAGCTCACTCACCTTTTCAAAGTTCTGCTGCAGTCTGCTCAACTCAACCATTGCGTACATCAGTTGGATTCAAAGAGCTGCAAAGTGCAGGAGTGGTGACTCCACGCTGGATATGTTTGCCTGGGGAGGATAAAATACATTGCTAGAGCAGCGTTGTGCAGTGCATGTATGGTGGGTGTGTATAAATTCAAGGGATAAATTATATGAGAGATGTAGTGCTATGCTGTGTGTTCGCAGTGGAAGCATGTGCTGAGTGTATGTGTGCTTGCGAAAGGTACAATATGTGAAGTGGGAAGTTTTGTGTAACTCGTGGTTGGAGAATGTATGTGCTGGCAGTGTGTGTTTGCAAGTAGCGAACCATAGTACAATACAGAGAGGCTACAGTATTGAACAGTGCACAGAGTGAATGTGTGTGCTGAATGTATGTGCATCTGTGAAGGCAGAATACATGGAGGTAACAGTTTTTAATAAGTATGTGTGCTGTTTCCATACACTGAGTGCAAGTGTGACTGCAATGGAACAAGGATTGACAGATGCGTCAGAAATTGACTCATCTGTTGATGCAAAAGTCACGCATTGCTGGAGTTGTGTCACAAGCATGACGCAACTTCAACAATGCTGGGTGAGGCCTATCCTCATTGTGCTGCGTCACTCATTACTCCTGCTTCATGCAGGCGTAAGAATTTGACGCAGTGGCATCCTAGAAGTGGCGCAGTGAAATCTTACAGATTTCACTGCGTGACTTCTACGAGGCTTTTTTGCATCAGAATGCCCACCTTGCATACATTATACCTCACACAGGTATAATGTGACGCAGGGCTTTACAACATGACGCATCTCCCTAGATGTGTCACATTGTAAATGGGCCGCATTTTTATGCTGCTGCTGCATCACAAAAAGTGACGCAACAGCAGCGCAAAAATGACACAAGGGGCTTGTAAATCTGCCCCTTGGCTTTTTAATCAGTAACTCCCGTGTTGGTGTACTGTGTTCTGTGTTGCTGGGTTTCTTTCATAGTGCCGGGACACTCCTTGGAGTAGCCGTGCATTTTTCAAATACCTGCTAACATAACATAACATATATTGTAAAATCGATATTTAATACAACTATATTATTGAAAATTATGTATAATCTCTGATATGTTTGTACTTTACCTTTTTAAGTATGGGGATTTGATATTTTTGTATCCTATATTTTTCCATCAATATTTTTTACATCTATATTTTTGTGGTCGATATTCTGTCTGTGATCCCAGAGATAGGTTAAAGCTCTAAGATAGACACCAGTTGAATTTAGTTGTAAAAAATCAGGGCTTGTCTACAATATCTTATGTTATTCTCTTTTAAGGAGTGTTTTATAAAATGTATCCTGGGAACAACGTAAAAACAACAGAAAAACAAAAACTGCAGGATGAATTGTCGGGCAGTTGTATCACAGCAGCAGGGATCTAAGGACCTTAACGAGTCATTACAACAAGATAATGAAACAATATGATTAGCCATTATATTTAATCTAAACCGGGTAAGAATAAATATTTTTTGACTATTATTTATGAAGGCCAGGTAGGGTTGCAGTCCCTGCTCAGGTGAAAGGCAGGAGTACAGCGTGTAGGTGGCTTTCTGGTTGGCTTGAATACGTTTTTCTTCTCCAGAGTGGTGTAGGAATAAATGCTTAAACTATTTCCTGCCTAATTGCACTAGAGTGCAGGGGCATCAAGAAAGTGTTGTGGCTCTAATGTGCGACACAACGCTCCAATGTTCCTGAGCCATGGTATGTGATTCACATGAACAAGAGACTGATCGGATCGGTCTATTCAGCAGTGCCTCCTGATTTGCCATACTCTGTGCCACAAGAAGAAAGGTCTAAGCCTAATTGTAATCTTTAAATGCCTCTTCCAGTTCACTATGACACAGTATGTATGAACAGCTCGATGGAACTGATATTAAGCTACGTAGGCATTCTTTTTCCATCAGATGTAACTTTGTGGTTAAGACATGGCCCCATACTTCATCCACATAGGTTGGCACCTATAGGCACTTAGCATAATAGATGATACACATTTCCTTCAAAGGGTTCATCCCCAATTTGTGTGAATGAGGGCAAAAAGCCCATTAATAGCCTATGCTAATGGGTCATTTCTCCAGTCAATCTGCTGCTTCCTTGGTCCTGCCTCACCCAAAGAACCCCTAAGTAGGAGAAAGTACTGATCTGTTTTAACAGCACGTCATTAATACTAAAATAACAAGGGGGCAGCTGCTTGTTTCTGGTGATCATGACAAATGATTTACCTAGATTAAGATTTAAAGATTATTTTTTGCCCTTAAATGATACAACCGTATCGAGTAGATAGATTGTATTTGTCACAGTTAATGCAAATCATTGCCATAATTGTATTAAAACATTATCTTGCATATACATACGTAAACAATTATAACATATTGAAAAATTAAATCATCACAAACAAGGGTAGTAGTGTTCCCTAAAAAGGAAATACTGCACATCAAAATAAACCAATATTATACACATTAACAGTCAATGGCGTGAATAATATACAAATAGCTGTAAGTACAGCGGGGTGCTTAGCTAGCTTGAAGCACCCACCACCCAAGAGAACTATTGGCACGTCGAAATCAGCATGCACCTAAGTGACAGAAAAACAAGCAAATACAGCACACCCATCATAAATTAGATTATGTCCAAAGCAAAAAGCAAAATTATGGACAAATGTCAATCAAGGTTCAATAAGTCAGTCCTAGTAATCCTAAAATTCCAGGGGATCCAATAATGCACAGGGTACTTCACAAGACTACCGTAGACAACATTCATTTAATTGATTTTCAGAAAAAATCACAGCGTATAAAGCAGGAAAAATTAAATGCTAATTGGTGCGAAACAGCAAGCAAAGGGAGCCCAAAGAATGGTGCAAAGCTTCAAGTAAAAAACATAAAATCCACATTCCTGTCCTCGTCTATCTTTCCTACAGTAAAACTGAAAGCAGAGTAAAACATAAAAAAATGATAACAAAAATCAAATATAAAACACAGTAATATTAAAATGTACTCTTCTGCTGTACCATTAACTACAGTATTTTTAATAATATAATTAAGGCCCAATCCGCCTGTAATTGACTGAAGTGTGTTACACAGGTTCTGAAAATCAAGGTTTTAGAAATAACACCACAATCATTTAACCCTAAGTGCAACATTCATAAGGTTAGATGTTATCACCAAGGCCAAGTGGAGTGGTGTGGCTCACTGGTTAGAGGCGGCAGACCCGGAAGCAGAGGACGGCCGGGACCAGGGTTCAATTCCCGATGCGGCAGGGTCATGGACCAGGGTCAGCGGACTCGATAATTCTTGCCTTGGTGCCTACTCTAACCAGGGATCACACTCTGCAACTCTGGGCATTAGCTTGCCTTATCTCCACAACGGCCCCCCACATACGCTGGGGATGCCCGGTTTCACCTTGGAGATACCCAGTAGGGACCATCTCACAGGGAAAAGCCAGGACTGGTTCCCCAGCGGTCTACAGCGCGGAGATACCCCATGTGGGGTGATTCATGCGCTTTACAAGACATCATTACATTACATTACAAAGGTACTTGTTAGTTACCATCCTCAAAAATTTCAAGAATGTTGACGTTCATTGCATGGATTCTCCCTTTAAACTGGTTTCCAATGCCTTGTTACAAGAACGGATGTTAAGGATTCTATACATCCGCCTTAACCACCATTTTCTATGCAGAGAGCTTTCCACAAATACACACAATATAGGTTAGTGATTATGTCGGAAAATTACGTAAGCCACATGCAGACTCCTCAAATCTCTTCAGTCCACCATAATTGTAACCTTTAAACTGAAGCCGACCAAATCGTATTCGCATCAGCTGCTGTTTCTGCTGCATCAAGAGAGGTAAATTAAGTATAAAGTCAAAATTAGAGATGCACCACTTTGCAGCGATATTCAGAAAAGTCCTTTGAATAATAATTTTCTAAGGATCCTCACAGTCGTTGTACATTGGTCAAGTTTTTCTTTTCCTTTATTTAGTTCTTTAAAAGACAGACAGCCAAAGCATTTTGTCCAAAATAACAGGACTTCTTCAGGCCAATGTAGGAAATAAATGGCGGCTTTTGGCCTTGTCCAAATATTATATTGTGACTGGGATGGCATTCAGACCCTTACGTTCCCCTAACCAGCTTATTAAACTTATCCATCTGAGCCGGTGCTCGTTCCAATCACAGCAAATGCCAAAAGGTTAGATGTTCTTATAATTTTATAGCCAGGCGTACGGCTTGTGTGATATGATAGCCACATCAATTCAATACCACAATGCGATTATTGTTCCCTAGGCCATATCGAAAATGTAGCCAATGGCTTTCATATCGGCTAATGCGGCGCCATATCGCAAATGGCGTTTTCCTGCCGCCAAAACCCTTGTATACTGACGATTTCTCAACCTTCACAGTGTTCAGGGTCACAGAACTACACAATCATTTTTGATTAACTTTCAACCAAAGATTACAAACATGGTTTTGGCAATGTTTATTTCAGTTCTATTATCTTGGCAAAATTGCCCAAGGGCATCCAATGATCTTTGCAGCCCTACTCGCGTTTGGTCCAAAAGCATGGTGTCAAGTTGGTGAAACTCTAACCTCCACCCATGTGTTTTGCACCAATTAGCATTAAAGTTTGCAATAATGCTTTACTTATGTTTATGCATGATAATGTTTTAATTCGATTATGGCAATGATTTTAATTAATTGTGCTAAATAAAGTCTTTCTATAGAGAAGAATCTGCAAAACTCTTGGAGTGTGGACTATCAGCACCCCATTGTCTGCATTAGAATAGCTGGAATAGAGGGGGCGTGGCCAACAGCCAAGTAAGATGACCGCACATTGAGCGAGTTTTGCATCAGTCAGTTACAA
Source organism: Lissotriton vulgaris (assembly GCF_964263255.1). NCBI lineage: Eukaryota > Metazoa > Chordata > Amphibia > Caudata > Salamandridae > Lissotriton > Lissotriton vulgaris. The sequence continues at coordinate 1,041,066,663 of NC_141697.1, forward strand.
ATTCCCCCAAAATCCGCTATCATCCATGCAGCACCGACAAAGAGGGATCCATTGATTGATACAGACACCCTCAGCAGTTGGTTGGGTACAGTTTAGGCTGCACAGAGCCTCGTTTGGAGAGAAGAGCCAGCATCAACTCACAGGCCATGCGGAGTTGGTGGCGTTCTCCTGGGAGTTGCGTAGTACGAAGCTTGGCAGTTAGGCAAACGCTGTAGCGATTCATCCGGAGTGTGGGGAAGGGGGAAAGGTGAGTGAAGCACCAGTATGGTCTGCCCTGTGATGAGTGGGGGATCGCCAGAGCGGGACAACGATGGGGGTGGGCATGGGCCACCCAGTTGAGATTGCTGAGGCCTAGTCTGAGGAGCCCGGAGGACTCCGTCAGAGGTGGGCGAACTTCCCACACCCGGTCTCTACCCCCCACACTTTCTTCCTCCCCATTTTCCGCTCTTGGTGCTGCGGGGGCGGCTCCAGCTCTTGGCAAGATACTTGGCTGGTGGAGGAGCTGCGGAGCCAAATGGCTGAGTGGAGGCTCTCAGCAATGTAAGAGAGGTGTGGTGGTGAGTGTGTGGGCCTAGGAGAGGACACCCTAAAGCCGACAAACCGCCTGTGACCCCCTGAGGGGAGGATCGTACACTGCTGGTCTGCAACAGCCGTGCTACCAACAGAGATGAGGTTCCTGAGGGGCATGCAATCCAGAGGTTGTGGCAGCACGCAGTCCTCGTGGGCTGATGATAACCTCGATCTATACAGTGGTTGGTACAATATAACAAACTGGGCCCTGAGAGCCACATTGCATAGGCACAGCTCCCACCCGTCGCCCTTGTTGAGCCAGGTACAGTGATAATTAACTTTCTTGGCTGAAGGTTGCTAGGACCTGAAGTTAGCTGGGTCTGTTTGGACCCCCAGGGGGTGAACCAGCCATGCAGAAGAGAGCAAGGGTGTCACAGGCTTGTTGGGCCCGTTGGAGCTGCAACAGGCTTCTGCGCAGTGGATGCTTTATCAGTGAGGAGCTCTTGGGAAGTACCAGGACCACCCTACCTGTCTCCTGATTTGTTGGGGCAATGATCAGAAATTGCGGGGCCAGACCCACGCAATCCTATAAACTCAACAAGGATGCTGTTCTGATGTCCACCCAGGTGGAATCCTCCCTAAATGCAGGGAACAATGCTGGTCCCTCCACTTGGATCGACGAAGAAACCACTCTATGTGAAATAATGGCAGCAATAAGGTATCTGAGAGGGACCTTGGAACCTAATCTAGACATAGTCATGACAGATGTGAACCTTCTCAGGGCAGATGTCAGGAACATAGCAGACAAGGTGAAAACGGCGGAATCTCAAATTAACGGTCTCGAGTCTACGACAAAGCATTTGGAAGAGCAGGTTCAGACCCTCATCAAAAACAATGCGATACTTACAGCTAAAATAACAGATCAGGAAGGCAGGTCTAGGTATAATAATATCAGGGTGGTGGGGGTCCCCAAAGGGGGAAACAGCGGTTTCAATATGGGTAATACCACGCGGGTAGGTTACAATGCGGACGTTACATCGGCTGCGTTGTTATCGCGTTTGGCATTACATCGCAAGTTGTTTCAACGACTTGCGCTAGATGGTGCATGACACCAGGGAATGTGTTCAATTTGAAATCCAACACATTCCCTGCTGTTGCGCTAACTGGAGTAGGAATAGTAATTTATACTATTCCTAAGTCCAGCGCGCCATCTAGTGAAGCCATGCATGGTAACAACGCAGACGATGTAATGTCCGCGTTGTAACCTACCGCGTGGTATTTGCTCGCGGTGTTACAAGACATATTCCCCTGAAGAACCTAAAGGGCAAGGTGTGGACCTGTTCATAGAAGATTTGATGCTCAACACTCACCACCCGACAAAACGTTCTAAATTCTTCTCAATAGATCGAGCAAATAGAGCGTTGGGCCTTCGGCCAAAACTGGGTGCCCCACCACGCATGATAATTGCCAGAATATTTAACTATAGCGATCTAGAAGCAATACTGCAAGTGACGTGTGCCCATGGATACCTATGCATCGAAAATGCAACAATCCGATTCTTCCCAGATTTCACCTTGCAAGTCCAGTGACAGAGACGGAGCTTTGAGGCAGTGAAACAAGTCTAACATGATAAAGACATCAAATACATGAACAAGGGCAAAACATGGCATTTCAATACTCCTAAGGATTGGGTGGAGGGGTGGCATCCTGCTCATCAGAAAAGGGACAAGAACTAAAGGAACTCATTGTCCTGGGGCTGAGGCTTCATCCCATCAGAGGGACCCCCCGTCAATGTCTGGATCAGTTGGTGGGCACATACGAATATTCTCATGGGCTTAGGCTTGTTGATATGTATACTTTGTCTTGACAGGTTTATTGATGTTTGATTGACCTCTGGGTCCTTTGTGGGTTAGTTATACGAACTATAATGTACCGTAGCTGGACAATACCCTAAAGTCAGGCTCTGGCACCAGATTACTGATACACAATCCTTTGAAGGGGGATGGGTATTTATTCTTGTATTTTCACATATGATTCATAATGGCGTGTGCTACTCGCCCCTAATTACTTATGTTTCATACCGGTCGAGTTGGGGGGTGGGGCATGCTTAGCTCACAAGGCAGGGTAGCAGGGAGGGGGGTGTTTGAGGGTTTTTTGAGGCATTCTATGTTTGTTTGTTTTTTTGTTCATATTATTGATGCATCACTACAGACTCACTTTGACGGGTGGGCTTCGGAAATGCTGAGGTGTCTTTGGGCGTTTGGTGCCTGAGCCAGAATTGAGTTGTCCCTGTCGAGGAGCGATTCCATTCCTACGTTCCTTGTTCTAGAATGACGCAGCACATGTACAGAGACTTAAATATATGGACAGGCTCCGGATGTGATTCTACTCCAAGAGATACATCTTAAGGGCACATGCTACAAGGCCATAGATACATTTGGTTATACACTGATAGCTCACTCAGGTTACACAACAGATTTGAGAGGAGTTGGTATATTTACTCAGAAAATCTGTTCCCTTTACAGCACATAATACTTGGAATGACCCATAGGGTAGATCTGTTGCAGTAACAGGAACATGGGAGGGTGGAACGGTAAATCTTTGCTCTCTGTATATCCCTCTGCGCCTTCATGCAGGGACTCTAGCGGATGTGGGTGTGCTACTCTTGGCCCTGCCTGTTGGAACATTAGTGCTGGGGGGCGATGTTAATGACGGAATGGACGTCACTCTTGACAGGGTCAGCGGTGCAGAGCTGGGTGGAGGCAGGGGTACGCTGCCCTCATTTGTATAAGCGGTGGGGTAGTAGACCTGTGGAGACAGCATAATCCCTCTGCTTGCCGTTATACACACTTCTTCTCTGCACACACTAGTTAATCCTGCCTGGTCTATATCTTCACGCTTGTCTATCGGCTGCACTTTTTCTGAATGCTATAATATATGTGAGGGCTATCTCAGATCACCAGTAGGGGTTCACTTACAGTGGCCCTCAAATACCACCCTGTTGTTCCCCAGAATTGGCACTCGGTACCGTCAAGATAGGGAAATGAGGAATAAAATAAAAAATAGGACAACCCAATATTTTGAAGAGAAATGGGGATCAGTTGACTCCCCCTGTACACTTTAGGTAGCCTACAATGCAGTGCTACGGGACCAGTTCCTTGCCCTTATAGGGGGAGGGGTGGGGGGGAGAAGGAACATAAACTTGAATAGGAGGCCATAAAAAAAGAGATTTTGACGCTGGACGAGAAAGCTGCGTTAGACAGGTCGGAGGGACTGGGCCATCAGCTTAGGCTCACACAAGACACTTTTTGTGCTCTTGCAGAGAATAGGGCCAGGCGTTATGCCCTGACAACACAGTGCCGCCTATATGAGGTAGGCGAGAAGGCCGGCAAACACTTGGCCTAGTTAGATCGCAAGACCTGGGACAGGGCTTGTGGGCTGGAGGTTCAGGACACTGCCGGGGTGAGGTGGAGGACCAATGTGGACATATCCGAGACATTCCCCACGTATTATGAATACATATACACCTCCATGGAGCCCAAGACGGAGGTAGATATTGCAACCCTCTTACAAACAATCGGCCTACAGACGCTTACACAAGTAGACAGAGAGGGCTTGGAGGCGGACCTGACCAATGTGGACATAACCGAGACATTCCCCACGTATTATGAATACATATACACCTCCATGGAGCCCAAGACGGAGGTAGATATTGCAACCCTCTTACAAACAATCGGCCTACAGACGCTTACACAGGTAGACAGAGAGGGCTTGGAGGCGGACCTGACAGAGAAAGTAATCTGGGAAGGCGGCGGACCCAAATGGCTTGCCAGTGGAGCTATTTAAGATTTGTGTGGAAGGGGTGACCAAGCCTATGTTGGGCATGTTACAGAAAAGCCTGAGAGGACAAGTGCCTACAGAGGGACCAGCGCCTTGCCACAATTATTGTCCTCCACAAGGCGGGCAAACCAACATCCTTGTGTAGTTCATATAGACCAATATCCCTCTTTAATGTGGAGGCGAATGTACTTGCTAGGGTACTGGCGACTAGACCGAGAGGGGTACTTACGTCACTAGTGCATCCGGATCGGGGAGCTTCATGCCCCATTGCAGTACTCAACTTAACCTACGACGCCTATAGGGGGTGCTGAGCCAGACCAATCTGCCCTTCTTGAAGATGTACTCTGTATTGGCCCTCGATGCTTTTGACAGCATACTATGGAACTACATTTTTTCAATACAGCTAAGGCTGGGCTTTGGCACAAACGTTTGTGAATGGGTTAGGCTGCTATATTGGGGTCCCCTGCCACAGGATAGGGTTAATGGAGTAACATCCCGGGAGTTTCTCCTGCGCAGGAGGACAAGGCAGGGCTGCCCTCTGTCATCAATGATTTTCGTGCTGGCCCTTGAACCACTGGCGGCATGGATAAACATGGATCGTCTGATTAGGGGATTGCGATGGTCGGCTATACGCTGATGATGTTCTCCTCTATGTGACCCACCCATATCGCTCTGTCAACCGGTTGCTCCAAATATTTGAGGAATTTGGCAATCACTCGGGTTAACCGATACATTGGTCGAAGTCTGTGGTCTTCCGCTTGCCGTAGGAACACCTCACCTTCCGTCGGATTGCCAGGCTCCGATTGTGCAGGACGGGTTCAAGTACCTGGGTACTTACATTACCCAAGATCTGCAGGATTTTCTCGATCTTAATGTGCTTCCCCAGTTAGAGAGACTACACTGTGATATGGCCCACTGGTGCAACTTACCTCTCCTTGATGGGGAGGGCATCACGTTACAAGATGATGACCCTCCCATGCTTATTGTACATATGGCTAAATACGCCATTTTGCATCCCAACAATGATATTCCAAAAGATAGATCAGGAATACAAGCTGCTACGGCAGGGATCTGCACCTCAAATTGCATCGCGTAAATTGCAGAGGAGAGTGTATTAGGGAGGATTGGGGATCCCAAATGCTCAACTTTACTACTGGGTGACACAATTAATAATGAACAATTACTGGGTTTTCACAGACCAGCAGGAACCTAACTATGGGGTGGACAGATAGTTGTTGGGCCAGGGGAACAGCAAAGCCATTCATTCTCAGCGCTGGAGGAAGTGTACTATGCCTCCATACACGTGTTTGGTTGTCAGGGCTTGGAGTGGGAGGCGTTGCACTACCTGGGTTGGCAGAGTAAACAAACAGAATGAACCCCACTGTGGTGCATTGACTTGTTAAGAGAGATAGGGGGCCTAAAAGGCTGCCTGAGGTGGGCAATGCTTGGGATACAACATCTGGGGGATATCTGGAGAGGACAGGCTCTAATATCTTTTGCTTTTAGGCAGGATTATGACATGGCTGACACTGAACACCACATATTCTTACAACTGGGCAATGCGGTAAGTCGCCACATACGGGAGGGAGTGCCAGATTCTTCTCCATTGTAAGACCAACTATTGGCAGACCCTATGCTAACAAGGGTATTTCGCTGGTCCATAGAAAATTACTAAATAAGTCCCCAGACTTACTGTTACATCTACGTCATAAGTGGACAGGGGACCTAGATGTTATTGACGATGAGGAGTGGGCCGAAGCACTTCAATTTCTTATGGAAATAGCCATCATGACCAGATTTTGCCTGATTCAATTGCGAATCCTACATAGATCTTATAATTCCTGAACCCTGTTTTCTAAGGTAGAGACAGCACTGTTCCTTCTGTTTCTGCGAGGCTGCGGCCAAGAAGAAACATTCTTTCATATTCTTTGGAGATGCCCCCATATCTCGTCATATTGGGCACAAATCACGGAAGTGTTTGCTCGCATCACATCTGGTACGGTTTCAATAAATGCAAAGGAACTACCGCTGAATGTATCAGGTGAACTACCTAGATCTAGGTATCAGAACATTTGGGTGACTCTAGCGGCAGGTGTGGCTAAGAGAAATAATGCCCAGGTGTGGGGCAAGCCTGATCCTCCAACATAGGGGGAAGGGATGTCAGATATGGACTGTTGTCCAAATGCAGAGCAAGTGGTGTATTTGGGGCGGGGATGTTAAAAAAAGTGGGAAAAGTATGAGGGTCTTGGAGGGAGTTTAGAGGGGTCTAGAGTTCAGATAAAAAGCAGGGGATAGCGAGATCACGGGCCACGTAGGTTCCTCAAATTCCGATTGATTGCCTGGGAGGTGCCGGAAATATTGTAACAAAAATGTAATGCTGTTTTGCTGATGTTTCCCAACTGTCACTCCGCTATGTAAGAAACTGAAAAATGTATACAATACACGTACAAGCTGCATAATGCAAAATTAATGAACATAATTTAAACAAGCATTGGCATAGCCAATAAGTCTCGCTTTTGGGACCTTTTTTTCTTTCTTTTAGTCCTTATTTATCTATAGTATGCTCTAAATTCAATAAAGGAGTCTTCCATGCATCACAAATGACCAGAGTGATTTGTAGGGTCACGGTCACTCCACAAGGAAGAGATGGATACCAGAGATCTCCAGACCTACACCTTCGGCTTTATTGTGATGAGTCCAGCCCCTAATCTTTATTCTTTTTTGGAATAATGGCAGCCCTACCAGTGGGCTTCATTTACTGCATAGTCTTAATCATCAGACCAAGAAAACAACAGGGAAACTAAAATCTACAAAAAGAAAATCAATGGATCAACAGATCAACAAATCCAGGAAATGATAACTTATAAGTGATCCTAAACAGAGGAACTCATCTCCACCCACTTATCCCAAATTCTTTTTATTTTTTTGCTTTGTGCCAGATTGGTCTAAACTTGATACCCTCTGAATGGAATGTATCCACTCTTCTTCTGTAGGAGGGCAGACTAAAATCCATTTAATACAAAGCTCTCTTCGAGCCAGAAGAATTAGGGTGAAGAATAGTGCTCTATGTTTTTTTGTTAAAAGGCCACAATCTAAATCCCTCGGAAATATCCCAAAAATTATGGACACAGTTGTTAATTTTATTTCAAGCCCCATAATATCTGAGATGGTCTTACCCACTTTCTACCAATAAGAGTGTATTACTGGGCAGCTCCAGAGCATATGCACCTCGTTTGCCTGGTCTTCTCCACAATTTGGACACTTCTTGATCTCTTGACTTCCCATTTTTGATAATTTCTGGGGTGTCCAGTAAGCTTTGTGAACTGTGAAGAGGTGGTACTTTTTTAAAGGTGCAGCATTTACGTATGACCACAAAAAAGACATAGATACTTATACCTATATTTTCGAGGTCTTCATCCGGCAGGTCCTTCCTCCAAATCTCGTTAAATGAGGCCTGCATCTCTTCTCCATTCTGGACCAATAGCCAGTACCACTCTGACACTTCTTTTGACTTTATTTGTTGAGAGCATATCTTCGAGGCCAAGTTCAAGTTCACTTTTAGCTCTTTTCCTATAGAACTTGCCCAACTGTTCAGCTGATAATAATTACACTTTGAAACCGAGTTCTCGCATATCGCCGAGAAGTGAGGCCAGGAAATAAGTTCTGCATCGAAAATCAATTGCCCCATGTAGTAATGCCGCAAGCACGGAGAGGAGCTGCAATGGCATCTTCCATACACAGAGGCGTTCCTGGGGAATCCCAGACTGGAGCTACTTCATTGTAATCAGGTACTTTTAGAAGCCGTCTCACCTGAGACCAAAGCTTCATAGCTGATAATAGAGTCTTCAATTTAACCTTCTTAAAATATTTTGGGTGCCCGAATTTTAAGGTAAAACACCCTGCTTGTTGAGTGAACTCTGTTGTAAGGACTTTATAAAGTGGGGAAAAAGATACACTTTCAATCAACAGCTGTCAATTTTGTTTTTAAATGGAACGCACAGAAATATAGGTATAAGTCAGGGGTTGCTATACCTCCATAAGCTTTCTTCTTTTTAAGTTTCTTTAGAGCTATTCTTGGATTTTTATTTCCCCAGATACAACTTAAAAAAAACCCTGCACCTTTTTTAATCAGATTTTTGGGAAGTCTAGAGGGATCGTATTAAACAAAAACTTATATTTTGGCAGAATTTACATTTTCAGTAAATTTAACTTCCCCAGCAGTGACAGTGTAAGCAACCCCATGATTGAAGTTGTGATCTGACTTTTTTTGTAACTTTTTCGAAGTTAACCAGAGCTATTTTATCAATGTTTTGAACTATCTGACTGCCAAGATATCTAATTTCCTTCTTTGTGTGAGTACTCCTTATATTGGTATTCCATTTCATTACTTCCATTTTTTGTTGGTTGATAAGGTACCCAGAAACCTTTCCAAAGCTCTCTAATTCAGACCATATCTCTGGGGACGAACTTTCTAAATTGCCAGTGCATATAATAAGATCGTCTGCGTATAAACACATTTTTTTCTCCCATCGATTACATTTAAAGGGGAAAATATTCTGGCAAGCTCTCAATTTACACGCTAAGGGTTCAATATAAATGTTGAAAAGTAAAGAGGATAGGGGACACCCAAGTCTAGTACGCCTTCCTATTTGTATTGACCTAGTTAGGTTCCCATTGATAAGGATTTTAGCAGTGGGATTTTTGTAGATAGCTTTGTTTGATGTCAAAAAAGTGTCACCTAAATTGAGACGTTGAATTACTTTCAACAGAAAAGGCCAGTTGACCCGGTCAACCGCTTTAGCAGCATCTAATGTCATTACTGCTAAAGGGATCTTATAGGTCTGAGCCATATCTATCGCCCCAATTAGATCGTGTGTCAGTTCACTAAGCTGCCTCCCTTTCATAATCCCTTTCTGATCTGGGTGTATTAAGGGGCCTATTACTTTATCTGGACGTTTAGTGATAATTGCGATTCTCCTATTAACATGACCAGAGAATCTGGATTTCATTAAAGACACGGAGGCTAACATTATGCATTAATCCTTTAATGCAGCTCACAAACAGCCGCTTACATCACAAAGACTAGAATAAGAACAAAGTGACATCATAGTATCCATAAAAGGCATGTGCCAGGGAAGATCAGCCTCTTTTAAATGCCTAGAACGACAGGTCAAGCTGCAAACGAAGAATACATCTTAAAACTTGAAGGAAGTATTGTCGAAACTTGGAAAATCCTTGGAGATTCATCAATTCAAATTGTCTGGAAGAAAATAAAGCAAATCAAGAAAGGCACAAAGTAACCTTCAGAAGAAGCAATAAGAAAAGCATAACATAAGGTTGAAAGGGCATGAAACATTGAAAACATTGTAAACCAAATCAATCCTCAATTTCCCTCCAGGGAGGGACGGGAGGGATAATGTTAGCCTCCGTGTCTTTAATGAAATCCAGATTCTCTGGTCATGTTATTAGGAGAATCGCAATTTCATTACAAGACAGGAGGCTATATTATGCATGTTGGTAGCCTTGAATCACAACATCAGAAACATGTTCAATTGGTTTACAATAATGATGGGCAAAGGTAGAGGCATTAGGCCAATCAGCAGCCTTAAGGATAGCATCCAACTTACCACCCGACCAGTATGACTTGCTGGCCATTGCGCTTCTTAGTGAATGAGCCTGAAATTTTGAAAGGTCAATACCAGCGAAGTTCATAGCCAATTTAACCCACCTTGCGATAGAGCAGGAGGAGATGGGTTTAAAGGGTTTAACGTAGGAAACAAGGAGTTGATTTGCATCAGGGGGTCGAAGATTAGACATCCTGGAGTCGTATTCCTTCATACAATCAACCACAGAGTTTTTTGCAAAAATCAAAAGGTGGATAGAAGATAAAGTCAGACATGGTTTTAGTTCTCCTAAAAATTTCAAATTTAACACCAAACATGTCATAACATCTATTAGAGATGTCCAGAGCTTTAACATCTGAAACTCTGCGACAAGAGACTAAACAAAGAAGAGAGGCAAGTTTAATAGAAAGACATTTCCCGTTAAGGAGAGAATTGTCAGGCCATGAACAAAAAAGGTCAAGCAGAAGTTTAACATCCCAAACAGACTGATATTTAGGGCGAGGAGGCCTTTTAAGTCTAATACTTTTGAGTACTCTACAAAGCATAACATTTTTACCTACCGTCTTACCGTTGACGAGAGAATGTCCAGCTGAAATTGCAGATCTAAAGCAATTTATTGATCTATAGGAGAGACCATTGTCGAAGAATTCTACCAAAAAGTTAACTATGTTAACGATAGGAGCCTCCACGGGATCCAAGTTCCTCTCCATGCACCAACGAGACCATTTCTTCCAGATGTTATTATATCTGTAGTGGGTTCCTGGTGCCCATGATTCACCAAGGAGAGTGAGAGCAGATGACGAAAGTCCAGACAATTGGTTAGATTGCCTGACACTTTCCAAGCAAGAAGGTTCAAACTCCCTGAAAGAACCAGGTGATGATCTTCTCCGTTTGCGTTTAAGAGGAGGCCCTGAGTTGCGGGAATCAGGAAGGGAACATCGCAAGAAAGTTCCAAAGCTGTGGGGAACCAGGCTTGAGACGGCCAGAATGGAGTTATCAGGACAAGAGAGCACTGTTCCGGTCTCACTTTCTGTAGAACCCTTTGAATCATTGCAAACGGGGGAAAAGCCTAAGGGTGAAGAGGAGCCCAAGGCTGGAGAAAAGCATTCACAGCCAGAGCACCCGGGTCTGGCATCCAGCTGAAATACTGAGGGAGTTGGAAGGTCAACCGGCTGGCGAAAAGGTCCACGTCGAAACAACCCCAGAAGTGATCCAGGGAATTGAAAATTGTCACATTGAGTTTCCAATCGGTGAAATCTTGAAGGAATCTTGAGTTCCAATCTGCTGAGATATTGGATTTCCCTGGGAGATATTCCGCCTTCAAAGCAATCTTGTGTTCCAGACAGAACATCCGGAGTTTCTTGGCCAGATCTGATAGGTCCGCAGACCTCGTACCACCGAGTCGGTTGATATAAGAGACTGCAGAAACGTTGTCCATCTTCAGAAGGACAGATCTGCCCTGAAGGGAGTGTCTGAAACTCATAAGAGCATAGAGACCAGCAGTCATTTCTAAAAATGTGTATGGTGAGAAGACTCTGAATGGGTCCATACTCCACCGGTGTCTTGGTCGAGGAGACGTGCTCCCCAACCGTGAAGGCTGGCGTCTGACTCCAAAACAAAGTCTGGGGTCGAGCCAAAGATAGCCCTTCCATTCCAGGCGTCCAAATTGTCCAGCTACCAAGAGAGTTCCAGTTTCGCTTGTTGATCTAGAGAAACATGGTCCCCGTTCCAAAGACCGGACCGAAGTGCATTGGCTTTCACCCTCTGGAGAGCACGGTAATTCAGTGGACCTGGGAAGATAGCTTGGATCGAAGAAGAAAGTAGACCCAGGAGTCTGGCCAAATCTCGGAGAGAGAGAGATTGTTGTCTCAGAACAAATCTGATCTCTTTCCGAATTTTGGCAATTTTCTTTTTGGGAAGTAAGAGGAGACAACTGGAGTTGTCCACAGTGAAACCTAGGAACTCTAGGGATTTTGAGGGCGTAAGAATGGATTTTTCCCTGTTTATAATAAATCCAAGGTCCTCTATGAGGTCCATGGAGACCTTGAGATCCTCTAAGACTTGTGTATGAGTTTGAAACATGATGAGGATGTCGTCTAGGTAGATAATTTGTCGAATACCTCTTGCTCTCAGAATGGAAACAATCGTTCTCATGACCTTGGTGAAACACCAAGAGGCAGATGAGAGACCGAAAGGGAGAGCTTGAAATTGATAGAGGTGACCGTCCCAAATAAATTGGAGAAAGGGTTGATGTTCCTCTGCCATAGGGATGGTAAAATAGGCGTCTTTTAAGTCCAATTTGACCAGCCAATCCCTGTGAAGGAGAAGGTCCCTGAGAAGATGGATCCCTTCCATCTTGAAGTGTCGATAAACAAGATATTTGTTTACTTCCTGTAAGTTTATCACCGGTCTCCAACCTTTGTCCTTCTTCTCGACTAAGAAGAGGGTACTTACAAATTTCTTTTGGGACCAAGGTACCTCGATAATGGCACCTTTCTTGAGCTTAGAGGAAACCTCCTCCCTGACGATTGCTAGATGTTCTAAAGGAAGGTCTAGAGGTGTGGGTGTAGTGGACTGTTAAGGAGTGTCTACAAAGTCTATCCTGAATCCCCGAACTGTCTCTGGAACCCACGGGTCCTGAGTAAATCTTTTCCAAACGTGAAAAAAGAGTTTGAGTCTTCCCCCGACCCTGGGAGGTGAGAGAGAAGAAAGGGCACTTCCTTTGAGAATTGTTGTTTGATGCTACACTGGAGGAGAAGCCTCTGCCACGGAAACCACGTCCTAGAATTGTTTGTTGGAAGGGTAGAAGCCTCTACCGGTGGCACCTCTTCCTCTGTCAGATGTTAGACCTGGCATCATTGGCTTGAGTCTCTCCTCCTTTTTTTCTGTTTGCCTCCACTGTTTTACGATGTTTTTGCTGGTTAATGCTTTGGGCACTGTGCCACTGCTGATCAGTGCCACAGTGCAAGTGCTCCCTATGTTAAATTGCTGTATTGATTGAATTCCATGTTTGGCTTATTTGGTTTACTATCAGTCCCTAGTCTAGCGCACCAGGAGTGGCTCCTGCCAGTAACAATGCTGGCTCCACCTCCTGCTGGGCGTCTGAGGACCCAGCCCTGCTCAGTGAATAGGCCAGGTGCCTCTGCCTGGCTCCACCCACAACAGACCCAGGATGTTGGGAAATTCCCCTGCATGGACAAAGGGATCAAAGCCAAAAAGAGGTATTAAAGAAGGACCCCTGAACCAAGAATTTAGATCACTTCTGACAAGGAACCCTGAAACCAAGGACAAGAAGCCTGCTGATCCAAGGACTTGCCTACCCCTTCTGCCAGTGTGCTGTTTGCTGGGGGGAATCCTGCATTGCTTCTTTATTTTTGCCAAGGAACCAGGAGAGAGGAACTGTGTGTGTACTCTCAAACTTTGCTAAGAAAATCTCCAAGGGCTGGAAGAGTGCCAGCCTCCTGTTGAAGTCACAGGGCTAAAGGACTTCATCTGCTTAAAGTGCTGTTTGCTGGAACCTGTGAATCCAGCACCTCTGAAAGAAACCAGCAATCTCGACGCCGACGTACGTCGCCGAATCCAGCTTGACATCGTGAGTAACGGCTCCAGTGTCCCGCTTCCTCGACGCCGGCCGCCGGGCCCGATCGACGCCAGCAGCAACGCCAGTGAGTAGTGAGTTCGGCTCCAGCTCCAAGGGATCTCGTGTCTGCACCGCTGCTGATCGCATCGTCTTCGAGCCCTCTCGACGCCGTGAGCGCTGCTCACTCTTGCAACTTCATCATCGACATCGACGCCGACGCCGTATCCTGCTTCGCCTCGTGAGCGCTGCTCCTGCCTGACATCTGTCGACGCCGCTGCAGGTCGCCCCGACTCCGAGGCCGGATCGACGCCGAAGACGCGACGCCGGACATCTCGACGCCGCTGATCATCGTGTGCTTCGCTTTTCAAAGGTACTGTGTTGTGGGGGTCCGTGTGACTCCGGGCTCGACATAGCGCTCCTCGCGATCGACGACAAACCCTTTGGATTAACTTTGCCTCGGCGTCGTGTGACTCCCGTGTGGGTTACATTGTTGCCAAGAACTGTGTTATAAAGAAGAAGAGTTGCTTTTGATACTAAAGCCTTTGTGCTAAGAAGAAACTACACTTGAACTATTATTTTTCCTTCCAAGAGTATTTATTGAGATTGTGGTATATTTTTGTCGGTATTTGGTCTTGTGCTAAGCCTTATATAAAAATCCTTATTTTTATAATACTACTGTGTCGTGTCCATTTGTAGTGTATTCACTTTATTACTGTATGTGGTCATAAATGCTTAACACACAGCCTCTGAGATAAGCCTGTCTGCTCTGCCAAGCTACCAAGGGGGGGGAGCAGGGGTTATCAAAGGGTGTGATCCCCTTGCCCTGACTAGAAAAGGTGTGTCCCTATTGGTAAGAAGTGTATACCTCTGCCAACTAGAGACAGCGGGTTCTAACATTGGACGCAGCGGTGAGGATTTGAACCTTGCATTTATGACCCATGTGCAGTGATTAGTGTGCGCTACATAGTGAAAGCAGACCATAGCGCAGCCACAATCTAATTTGGAAGGATTCTATTTTTGTTCTCCGCTTTTCTGAAGCTTGATTTTTTGAACACTGCCAGTTTTGACCATGAGTGACACCGGAGTCACTGCCCCTGTTGTTGTGGTGGAGGAATTCGATAGAAGTAAAATCGAAGATTACAGCAGAAAGCAATTAGACCATTATTGCAAGCAATTCAAAGTTCCTACCAAGAGCTGCAGAAACAAACCAGAAGTTGGCAAAGCATTGCAAGCCTGGTTGGAGTCCAGAGATCCCACTGATCCGGTGGTGGTACCGCCAGTGGAAGGGGCTGAGGAGGTGCCAGTGAATGGAACCGTGTCCTCTCCCGGTAGCAGTGTTTCCTCCAAAGGTCTTTCCCCTGAAGAAAGAGAAGAAAGGGCGAAAGAGCGAGAATACAACATGGAAATGGCAAGGCTTAAGATAAATGGGCAGTTGGAGTTAGAAAATGCAAGAGGTAGGAGAGAAGCTGATTTGGAGACCAAAAGGTTGGATTTTGAAAGAGAAAAGTTAGCTTTGGAGAGTGATACCAAGTTGAGGGAGTTGGAGATCCAAGCTAAGAAGTTAGAATTGAATCCCTCTGGTGGCAGCATCCCATCTGTGCCTGCAGAAAGTAGGTTTTATTTTCCCAAAGATGTGATCAAAGATTATCATAAGAATGAAGATATTGGTTAATGGTTTAAAGCATATGAGTTAGCATTGTTGGCCCACCGGGTCCCTGAGAAGGATTGGGGAGCAGGGTTGTGGGGTCGCTTTGTGAATGAGGGAAGAGATACCCTGTTGGACATGCCTGTTGAGGATAGGATGTCTTATGCTCATATGAAAGATGCTTTAATGTTGAGGTATGGCCTAACCCCAGAAAAGTACAGACAAGCTTTTAGAGAATGTAAGAAGTTGCCTGGTACGACGTGGGTTGAATATGTGTCTTTTTTTTGCAGAGCCATGGATGGTTGGGTAAAGGGCAGCAAAGTAGAAAGTTATGAAGCTCTTTATGATTTGTTTGCTTGGGAGCATTTGTCTAATAACTGTTTTCCGGAGCTGCGCCAGCACCTTATTGATAGCAAGATATCTAACCCTAGAAAACTTGCTGAGGAGGCGGACCGCTGGGTCAGTACCAGGGTCCACAAGGGTCCAGTGGGAGACTCAGCCAAAGGTGGGCCGGGTCCCCAGCAGAAGAGTGGGGGGAACAAGGGCAAACAGAAGGAGTCCCAGAAAGGGCCCCAAAGTAATCCCCAAGAGAAACAAGGGAAGGGTTCCCAGCCTCCCCATGAGAAGAAGACAGGGGCCCGACAGGTAAACCTGTTCATAGGGGCCCGGTGACCTGCTATGTGTGTAAGCAGGTGGTGTATCGTTATTATGATCCCCAGTGTCCTATGAAGGACTCTGGTGCACCGCCGCGTGCACCCCCCGTCAGTTGGCGAGTGTAGCCCTGGGAGGGGAGGAGATGATTGTCCTTGGTGGGAGGGGTCCCACAGAAATCTCCCTGGTCTCGCTAGGAGACATGGAAATGGTCCCTCCACCCCCTCTGCCTAGTAACATTAATAAATATAGGCAGTGGGTGACCATTAATGGCCATAGAGTGGAAGCTCTCAGAGACACCGGAGCGAGTGTGACAGCTGTCAAGTGTCACTTGGTGTCCAGAGAGCAGGTGGTTCCCCACGCATTCTACCCCGTGATAGCTGCTGACAACTCCCAGAAAGAGTGTGAGGTAGCTCAAGTTTCCTTTGAATGGGGGGGAGTTTCAGGTACACTTCAGGTTGCTGTGAGGCCCGCCATGCCTGATGATTGTCTCCTGGGCAATGATTTAGAAGACTCCCCTTGGGCTAAGGTGGAGAGGGAGACACATTTGAAAATGTTGGGTGTGCCAGAGTGGGAGTGTGCAACCACTCGATTCATGACAGCAAGTAAGGGTGTTGATGGGGTCCCGGAGCCTGAAAGTATGGCCCAGGACCCAGCTGTAAAGAGAAGAGGCAGGAGGCGCGGGAAACCGGCCCCCGTAGTTCCCGTGGTCCAGGAGGAGGAAGACCCTGAGGGGGATACCCTGGAGCCAACAGGGGAACACATTGCTGAACTGGGAGACCTGCCCGAGCTGACCCATTGGCAGCAGGATGGTGGTCCCTCCAGGGAAGAATTTTGTGCAGAACAAAAAGTGTGCCCTTCTCTTGTGGGTATGAGGCAGCAGGCCTCAGCCCAAACCTCAGGTGATCAGTCAGGGTCACATTTTGTTTACTGGGAGAACAACCTCCTTTATAGCGAGCCTAAGGCTGCTGAGCCTGGGTCAGCCCGTGTGCTGGTGGTACCCCAGCGCTTCAGAGCCTTCCTACTGGGTTTGGCTCATGACATTCCTTTAGCTGGACATCTGGGGCAGGAAAAGACCTATGACAGGCTTGTCACCCATTTTTATTGGCCTCAGATGAGAAGGGATGTAGACATCCATTGTAAGACTTGTCACACTTGCCAGGCAAGTGGGAAAAGCGGAAGGAAGCAGAAGGCTCCCCTCCAACCTTTTCCAGTGGTCAGTACCCCCTTTGACCGGGTGGGGATTGACATTGTTGGGCCCCTGGACCCCAAGACAGCCCTGGGCAACAGGTTTATCCTGGTCTTGGTGGACCATGCCACACGGTACCTGGAAGCCACCCCTCTGCGAACAGTGACGGCCCCCGTGGTGGGACGGGCACTGATGGGTGTTTTCTCCCGCATGGGGTTCCCCAGAGAGGTGGTATCAGACCGGGGTACCAACTTCATTTCCAATTACATGAAGTCTCTGTGGAAGGAGTGTGGGGTAACCTACAAGTTCACCACTCCTTACCACCCTCAAGGTAATGGGCTGGTTGAGAGATTCAACCGGACCCTTAAAGGCATGATCATGGGTCTTGAAGAACCACTGAGGCGGAAATGGGACGTCCTCTTGCCATGCCTGTTGTTTGCTTACCGTGAGGTGCCGCAGAAGTCTCTAGGGTTCAGCCCCTTTGAGCTTTTGTATGGTCACCCGGTAAGAGGACCTTTGAGTCTGGTCAAAGAAGGCTTGGAGCAATCTCCCAGGAAACCTCCCCAGGATGTATACAGTTACATGCTGGCCTTTAGGAACCAGACTCTGCGCTTCAGAGATCTTGCTCAGGCAAATCTGGAGGCCAGCCAGGAGGAGATGAAGCGATGGTACGACCGGAATGCCACTCTGGTAGAGCTTCAGCCTGGTCAAGAAGTTTGGGTCATGTGCCCTGTGGAACCTTGTGCGCTCAAGGACAGGTCGACTGGACCATTTAAGGTTGTGGAGAAGAAGAGCAATGTCACCTACTTGGTGGACTTGAAATCTCCCAGGAACCCCTTGAGGGTCCTGCATGTCAACCGTTTGAAGCCCCACTTAGAAAGGTCCGAAGTGGGCATGCTCCTAGCTACAGATGCTGGAATGGAGGAGGAGAGTGAGCCTCTTCCTGACCTCCTGTGTGCTAAAGAGCAAGATGGGTCAGTGGATGGTGTTGTCCTCTCTGACACACTGACCCTTGAGCAGAAGCAGGATTGTCGCCAACTGTTGGGACAATTCCCTGATCTGTTTTCCTTGGTTCCTGGTGTCACTCATTGGTGTGTCCATGATGTTGACACCGGAGACAGCCCTCCTGTGAAGCACAAGGCTTACAGGGTGACTGACAAGGTCAGAGCATACATTAAGGAGGAGGTCTCCAAAATGTTTGCCTTAGGGGTGGTTGAGTCCTCTAGCAGTCCTTGGGCCAGCCCAGTGGTCTTGGTCCCGAAGGCTGCAGCGCCTGGTGCTTCACCAGAACTTCGGTTCTGCGTGGATTACCGAGGACTCAATTCAGTCACCAAGACTGACGCGCACCCCATCCCCAGAGCTGATGAGCTCATAGATTGGTTGGGGGCTGCCCGGTACCTTAGTACGTTTGATCTAACGTCTGGGTACTGGCAGATCGCCTTAACTGATGGGGCAAAGGAGAGGTCCGCATTATCCACACCAGATGGGCTCTACCAGTTCCGGGTGATGCCCTTTGGGATGAAGAATGCCCCTGCCACCTTCCAGAGGTTGGTCAACCAGGTCTTGGCTGGACTGGAGGATTTCAGTGCCGCCTACCTGGACGACATTGCAGTGTTCAGCGCCAGCTGGGAGGAACACTTGTGCCACCTCCAGGAAGTGTTGTTGGCCCTGCGCAGAGCAGGCCTCACAATCAAAGCCAGTAAGTGCCAGATTGGGCAGGGTTCTGTGGTGTATATGGGGCACCAAGTAGGGAGCGGCAAGGTTGCCCCCCTGCAACCCAAGATTGATACCATCCTGGCTTAGGCGCCACCCAAAACCAAAACTCAAGTGAGAGCCTTCTTAGGTCTCACGGGTTACTACAGGAGGTTTGTCAAGGATTATGGTAACATTGTGCACCCCTTGACTTCGCTGACTTCCAGGAAGCAGCCACGAAATGTGATCTGGACTGATGCCTGTCAAACGGCCTTTGACACCCTGAAAACTGCAATGTGCACAGCACCTATACTCCAGGCACCCGACTTTTCTAAAGAATTTATTGTCCCGATGGACGCTTCAGAGCATGGCGTGGGGGCTGTTCTAGCTCAGGTGATTGAAGAGGGCCGAGACTTGCCCTTAGCCTTCATCAGCCGGAGGTTACTTCCCAGGGAAACGAGGTGGAGTGCGATAGAGCGAGAAGCATTTGCTGTGGTCTGGGCGCTGAAGAAGCTAAGACCCTACCTGTTTGGGACTCACTTCCGGGTTCAGACAGGCCACAGGCCCCTCAGATGGTTGATGCAGATGAGGGGCGAGAATCCAAAACTGTTGAGGTGGTCCATTTCCCTACAGGGGATGGACTTCACGGTGGAACACCGCCCTGGTACAGATCACGCCAATGCTGATGGTCTATCCAGATTTTTCCGCCTTAGTGATGAGGACTCCCTAGGTCAAGGGTAGTTCTCCCCACATTTCAGCTGGAGGGGACACGTGTTAGACCTGGCATCATTGGCTTGAGTCTCTCCTCCATTTTTTCTGTTTGCCTCCACTGTTTTACGATGTTTTTGCTGGTTAATGCTTTGGGCACTGTGCCACTGCTGATCAGTGCCACAGTGCAAGTGCTCCCAATGTTAAATTGCTGTATTGATTGAATTCCATGTTTGGCTTATTTGGTTTACTATCAGTCCCTAGTCTAGCGCACCAGGAGTGCCAGGGCTTGTAAATACAAATGCTGCTCGTGGGCTTGCAGCACATGTTGTGCCACCCACAAGAGCGGCCTAGTAAAAGTATGTCTGAGGGTCTGCCATTGCCAGACCCACGTGCAGTCTAGTACTGTCACGCTGACTGCGCAAGTACACCTTCTTGCCAGTCCCTAAACCTTCCCTTAACTTCATGTTAGTCACCCCTATGGTAGGCCCACGGGCAGGGTGCATTGTAAGTATAAGGTAGGACAAGCCTGACCAAGTTGGCATGTCCTAATAGTGAATTACAGCCATATTCGTTTTTCACTATTGGGAGGTAACTTGCTCTCCATTAGTTAGAATGGGCCGCCAGGATTATTAATGCTATGATCCTAGCTGGCTCGGGGAGCATGGTGCAATGTCGAGTTTGGTATCCCTGAACTCGGGGTTTAATTACGCATCCGTTGGTGTGGATGGTTTTTGGACTCTGGGTTTGAAAGTAGCACTTTTAGAAAGTGGCTATTTTCTTGTCTAACTATTTCTGGTTTTTGCTGGTTGGGTGTGTGTGTGACAGGAGCTGGGTGGCTCCAGAGGTCTGAATGAGTCAGTGTGGGATGAGTGGGACATTTGCGATGAGAGTAGGGGGAGAGTAGTTGCTGATAGCCTGCCCTGCCTGATACAATGCTGGCTCCACCTCCTGCCAGGCGACTGATGGCTCTGTGCCTGCCATGGACGATCCTGGCCCCACCTCCTACCAGGAGGCCGATAGCTCTGCTCCTGCCAGTGACAATGCTGGCTCCACCTCCTGCTGGGCGTCTGAGGACCCAGCCCTGCTCAGTGAATAGGCCAGGTGCCTCTGCCTGGCTCCACCCACAACAGACCCAGGATGTTGGGAAATTCCCCTGCATGGACAAAGGGATCAAAGCCAAAAAGGGGTATAAGAGAAGGACCCCTGAACCAAGAATTTAGATCACTTCTGACAAGGAACCCTGAAACCAAGGACAAGAAGCCTGCTGATCCAAGGACTTGCCTACCCCTTCTGCCAGTGTGCTGTTTGCTGGGGGGAATCCTGCATTGCTTCTTTATTTTTGCCAAGGAACCAGGAGAGAGGAACTGTGTGTGTACTCCCAAACTTTGCTAAGAAAATCTCCAAGGGCTGGAAGAGTGCCAGCCTCCTGTTGAAGTCACAGGGCTAAAGGACTTCATCTGCTTAAAGTGCTGTTTGCTGGAACCTGTGAATCCAGCACCTCTGAAAGAAACCAGCAATCTTGACGCCGACGGACGTCGCCGAATCCAGCTCGACATCGTGAGTAACGGCTCCAGTGTCCCGCTTCCTCGACGCCGGCCGCCGGGCCCGATCGACGCCAGCAGCAACGCCAGTGAGTAGTGAGTTCGGCTCCAGCTCCAAGGGACCTCGTGTCTGCACCGCTGCTGATCGCATCGTCTTCGAGCCCTCTCAACGCCGTTAGCGCTGCTCACTCTTGCAACTTCATCATCGACATCGACGACTACGCCGTATCCTGCTTCGCCTCGTGAGCGCTGCTCAGGGCCGTTTCTACCATTAGGCAGGACTAGGCGGCTGCCTAGGGCGGCAAAATTGGGAGGGCGGCAGAAAGCATGCTATTAACTGCTATTAGTTTCCAATTCCTGACTGAAACTGTCTCACACTGGTGGCGTGGCAGCATGGGTGCTGCTCCCAGCAGGCAGCTTATGTGGGCTGGCTGAGCAGCAGCTAGCTACAAACATTGTAATATTTCCCAAAAACGGCCGTGCAGAAACTAATAGGCGGGGTTGGGTATCCTGCTGCCTACGCGGTGCTGCGAGGGTTGACTACAATTCTATTTGAGGGAAAGCGGGGCACGCAGTTTTCCATTACTTTTAAAATTATAGTGAGGCACTGCAACGTGACTAATGGACCCGGACGGTCTCAACCCCTGATCCGGACCGTGGCCTACGGCCGCTGTGGAGCCCAGTTCACCACTGTGCTCCAGCTGACACTGACAGGTCACAGTGTCTGAGAAGACTTTTCAGGCTGGCGCCGGAAGAAAGGCCGCGGCAAGCTTGCCTTGCAGCAGGAGTTGTTGCGTCCACAAGGCGGCCCGGAACGGAATTGCTGCAGTGAGCCACGCAAAATAAGTGTAAGTCACAGTGCCCCCTGAAAGTGTATAATAGAACTGTTATTTGGTTGGCAATGGATGGTATTGCTAAATTAGCAGTTGTACGGTAGCGCGGTCATGATCACATGGCTGCCAGTGCCCTGTACTGTAGCAGGAGTTCACATAGGTCAGCAGAGCAGCATTGAATAGCTCTCTGTGACAGCCCTGCTGTGGTGTGATCTGTGCGTTCGAGGGAAGGGGGAGGGGGCGGACCGGGGTATAATTATTTTTGTGTGTCAGTGAGTCGAGCAGTAATGTTGAATTAATGATACATGCGCACATGCACCACTGGATGACTTAAACCCACTGACTCTTCCTCCCTCGCACCCCAGAATTCCCAGAAACTAATAGCTCTTTGGAGCGCATTAATAGCCATGGAACAGGGACACCCTTTATAAATGAAAGTGCCAAACATGGGTGCTACCTATTATCTCTGCTTCACACATTTTAACCATTGGTCAGTCCTGCAAAGGTGGGCCCTGCAAAAATGTTCGGATTTTGTACTTGTCCTAAAGTGCTAAGCTTTGTTATTTTTGGAGCACCCACATATTGTGAATGCTGCTGAAATGTGCACATGTTTGAATTCTAACAGTTAGGCCCTATTTTAATTAGTCTGGAAGATAGACCAATAACAACTTGGATATTAGATCACTGACCCACCTTCCTTTCTCAGATGGTTGATTAACTCTGAAATAATGTGTTTGTCAGCGGGCACCATAGGCCTTAAGACCAGTAAGGAAAATGGCCAGCCATTTAGATAGTGAAAGGCAGCCATAACCTGGGATGCAGAGAGCCCTCACATCCCCGGATCCCGGTGTTACTGTGCCTACTGCACTAACGATAGCTCCGCCCGTTTTCAATGGAGAGAGCTGAATGGGGACAGCAATACCGCAGTACAGGCAGTTCAGTATCTACGTTTGACCATTTTATGAAAGCACAACTACCAAAGAAATTGACATACTTCCTTATTGAAAACATTTAGCCTCCCACCTCCCGTGGCAAAATACCGTCTGTCATGTACACAGTTTACCAGTTCTTGTGAACTATTCTCTGTTTACAAACAGCCTTTTGCCCTTAATTCCGCGTCTGATTATGCACCGGAGGATGCTCTGTGACGTTTGCCTAATGTCCTCAGCTCCTTCCTATACCCAGCACGTGTTTCTAGACTGCTCATATTAGGAACCCATATTTCTCAGCGTCTTGTATTTCTCTCTCCTACACTTCGTGCTTCTTAGCTACCTCTTCCGTTTCTATCCTCGTGCTTCTGTGCACCTCCCTGTAAATCTTCCTGTGTCCTGAAGCGCTCGCTTTGCACCCTTGCAGGGCTGGGCAGGTAGCGCGGACCGCTTTCGGGGTAATCATGATTTGTATGAGGGTTGATGACACTCGTTTTTAATAGATTACAGCACCATGTCTGCTGGCTCACAGTGACTGCCAGAGAGGATTGCCCAGTGCCTGTCTGTCTGTGGCGGTGTCCATGAGTCAGCCGACTGTGTCACTTAATTTTTGGGGCAGCTCAGCTGACAAGGTGTGTTGTTGAGGAGCATCAGCTATGGCTACAACTGAAGATAGTAGGGAGAGGTGAACATAGAATTGTGCCTGTTACAGATTTAAAACTGAAGTTAATTGCCATGTTATAGGTTGTTTATGTGCAGTACTCCTTGTATGCAGTGTTCCTATGTGTGATATTTCAATACTTGAGTTGTGGCACTTTCACAATTATTAGAATAAAGCAGTTATGTACAGGCAACATAGTTTATTTAAGTATTGACCCACCTATGTGCAATGTGATGATCTAGAATGGATGTTGAAACACGTGATGTTTATGCAAGATTTACAATGAATAATGCATAGGAACGGCATCATGCCATCTGCGCAATCAGTTTTAAGATCTTTTTAGTGTTTCTCGTTGTTCAAATGGGTGTAATTTCTGTTATATATATATATATATGTTTCCCTTGTCTTTACTGCTTGATTTTGCTCTCGAGAAAGTGTCACTCATAGTCGTTGAATGTCGCATTTAGTTACTTAATGTTTGATGTGTTTTATTTTTTAATGTTTAATACAAGTTCTTTTATATCTAATGCATTCATTCTTCCAGCCTGAATGACAGGGGGAGAGAGTGATGGTAGTAAAATGGAGGGGGCGGCATTTTTCAATTCTCGCCGAGGGCGGCAAAACTCCTAGAAACGGCCCTGGCGCTGCTCCTGCCTGACATCTGTCGACGCCGCTGCAGGTCGCCCCGACTCCGAGGCCGGATCGACGCCGAAGACGCGACGCCGGACATCTCGACGCCGCTGATCATCGTGTGCTTCGCTTTTCCAAGGTACTGTGTTGTGGGGGTCCGTGTGACTCCGGGCTCGACGTAGCACTCCTCGCGGTCGACGCCGAACCCTTTGGATTAACTTTGCCTCGACGTCGTGTGACTCCCGTGTGGGTTACATTGTTGCCAAGAACTGTGTTCTAAAGAAGAAGAGTTGCTTTTAATACTAAAGACTTTGTGCTAAGAAGAAACTACACTTGAACTATTATTTTTCCTTCCAAGAGTATTTTTTTTGAGATTGTGGTATATTTTTTTCGTTATTTGGTCTTGTGCTAAGCCTTATATAAAAATCCTTATTTTTATAATACTACTGTGTCGTGTCCATTTGTAGTGTATTCACTTTATTACTGTATGTGGTCATAAATGCTTAACACACAGCCTCTGAGATAAGCCTGTCTGCTCTGCCAAGCTACCAAGGGGGTGAGCAGGGGTTATCAAAGGGTGTGATCCCCTTGCCCTGACTAGAAAAGGTGTGTCCCTATTTGTCAGAAGTGTATACCTCTGCCAACTAGAGACAGCCGGTTCTAACATCAGATGAGAAGGGCCGGAAGGTTTCACGGCCGGAAGAGTGGCCCCTTCTTCCGGCCTGCCCAAAAACATTTGTTGGACAGACTTTTCTCATGTTGTTCTGGGCCCTATCTAAAGCGGTGAAGGTGGCGACATACTTTCCGATTGTCTTGATCATATCTTCTCCAAATAGGAGACCTTTAGGCTTATTGGAGGGCTCTTTTTCAGCGAGGTCCCCAAGTTTGGGGTTCATCCTGTTGAGGATAGTTTTCCTTCTTTCCATATTAAGACCAGAATTAGCGTTCCCTAGGAGCGCAATCGCCCTTTGGCTCCAACCTCTTATTAGCCCAATGTCAAGGGGAGTATTAGAAATATGAGATTCCTCTGCTAAATCAAGGATTCTGGTAAGTGGGCCGAGGACATCCAGGAGGCGGTCTTGGCAAGCCTTAAGGTCTCTTTCCAGACCTTTCCTGGTATCCTTTCCCAGTTTAAATAAAAACTTTATTAGGTCTGGGTCTAAATTAGGGGTCTGGCAGACCTTATCGTCAATCCATGGTCTCGGGCATTCGGATTGCATGGTATTGCGTGTATCCCTTTCAAGAGTATTCCTCAGCCACTTTGTAATAAACTTAGCGACATGGTCGTGAGGGAACCATTTAGAGCGAGTTGGGCGGGAGATGTTGTTAGGGGAGAACATTTCTCCACCTAAAGGGTCAAGAATTGCGTCTTTAGAGGAAGGGGAGGAGTCCGCCTCAGAAAGCACATTTAGATCCATGTCGTCCAAGTCGTTATCGTCAAGATCAAAAACAAACTCGTCATAGGGCTCATCATACACTTATTCTACATCGGAGTAGGAGTCTGAGTCAGCACAAGCACTGTCACCAATTGTGCCGCTGAGGGCACCTCCCGAAACTGTGCCGCCAGGGGCACCCATCCTTATTGTGCCGCAAGGGACACCAACACCTTTTGAGGCGCTAAGGCCTTCCATACTGTTTGTTGTATCCCCTTCAATACTTAGCGCTCTTTTACGAGACATGACCTCTTTTAGGGTATTAATCATGCATGATCTCATTTCTTTTTTAAGAAAATTCTTAAAAGAATCGCTAGTGTGGGTAGGGGAGCTTGCGACAGCGTCGTCAGATTCCAAGTCAGACATAATGTTAATATATGTCTGATATATACTAATATATATAGGAATAAGGAGGTACAAAGGATTTTTATCTAGTATTAAAATAGGTTAATTAATGTAATCCGAGTTCTAGTAATAAAATGTACCTTTAGTAGTGTCTGAAAGATCGGTTAAGAACCAAATCAAATATATTCTATATTTAAAATCTCCCTTTTTTTAAAAAATATTTATTTATGTAATGTATTCTCAAAGAATGTGCCACGTGTAATTAAAGGTAAAAAAGGCTTTCCGATCGCTTTAGCAATGTATCGGGCAAGGTTAAAGATTGAAAAACAGGTGATCGTCGGTGAGGGGAGCCTTCTCGAGCAACTGACGCGCTCGAGAAAGGGAACCACGATGAAAAGAGGAATGACCCTAGGGAGGCAGAGTGCGCGCCGCCGCCACTGCCGAGGGTCATTCCTCTAATGCGGGAATGAATGTGCGCGAGGCATCGGGTGTCCAGAGCGCGAGGTAGGTGCGAGAGATAAACGACTATCCGTCAAGTCTAACATGAATTAGAGCGAGCGTGGAGAAAGGTTAAGAAAAGACAGACAAAAGCGTCACGAAGGTGAGGGGAAGACAACCATAAATTGGAAGTCTTACAGAGGGGGGTTACGGTGAGGGTAACGCAACATCAGAGAGTTCAAAGAATTAACTATAGCAAACATAGGGAAAAGGTCATAATAAGTAGAGAAATTAATATAAAGCTTAAAATCTAATGGCATACGCTCTAAACATTTGATATAAACAAATGGTCAAAAAAGCAATATCAAAGAAGATAAGCAAATATAAGGAGACTTCATTAAAGGCAACTTATCTGTTTGAGAGCCGCATTTAAAAGAGGCTGATCTTCCCTGGCACATGTCTTTTATGGATACTATGATGTCACTTTGTTCTTATTCTAGTCTTTGTGATGTAAGCAGCTGTTTGTGAGCTGCATTAAAGGATTAATGCATAATGTTAGCCTCCTGTCTT
Source organism: Lissotriton vulgaris (assembly GCF_964263255.1). Lineage (NCBI taxonomy): Eukaryota > Metazoa > Chordata > Amphibia > Caudata > Salamandridae > Lissotriton > Lissotriton vulgaris. Next base: position 1,041,093,485 of record NC_141697.1, read on the forward strand.
GTAATGAAATCTGGGTGTATATTTTATGATTACAGTTCAGGAGCGAGATGGGCCTGTAGGACTCAGAGAGTCTTAGATTTTTATTTGGTTTTAAAAGAATTATTATAGTGGCTTTTTCCCATGACACAGGGGGGCTATGACCATCTATAAATGATGAGTTAAACACTTGAAGGAAAAAAGAGGCAAGTTCTTCTTTTAAGATAATGTAAATGTAATTTGGAATGGAGTTGGGGCTGGTGGCTTTCCCCTTTCTTAGGGAACTGATTGTTTGAATAACTTCCTCCCTAGATATGAGACGATTTAATTGCTCTTTATTGTTTCGCTGAAGTGAAGAGACTATCTTCCTCTAATATTTTCTCATCGGTATATACATTTAAAAAAAATTGGACAAAGGCCTCCTCAATTTCGGAATCATCTGAGATGTTATTTCCAGTGCTCAAACAGTGGACGTCCCTTATCCAATTTCTTGTCTGGTCTACTTTGGTTTTCCAAGCAAGAAGCTTGCTACACCCCTCACCATAATCATGGTGAGCTAGTTTACTAGCATCCCACTTTTTTAAAACTATTATATGCAGAAAATCAGCGCGCTTATGTCTGGGAAATTGATATAGCTGGTAAAGAGCCTCTAAAATAGGCCTTATATGTATCGCATATTACTTGAGGTGAAGCTGAATTAAGATTAAAATAAAAAAACGCTTTAGTTTCTACCTTTAGTTTGTCTATTACTTCATTTTCTAATAATAATGCTCGATTAATGGTCCACCTCCGCGGTGCGGAACTCACTTTCATAGCTAGTTCTAAAATACCTGCAGGGTGGTCAGACATATGCTCTGGGACATGACTAACTAAAATAACATTTCTACTTGTGGCAATGTCAACTAAAAAGAAATCGATTCTGGATCAATGTCCGCACTTTTTGTTATAGAAAGTAAATTTCCCCCCAGATGTCTTCGATTTATGGACCATCTCTCTCCATATATCCACAACCCCCGTGTCAGACATTAATTGTCTCAGGGCGACTCTCATTTTCTGTGTGTTGACCGCTACTCTGCGCGAGGTGGAGTCTTGACTTGGATCAAGAACCAAATTAAAGTTGCCCCCTAATATGATGCGGTCGTTTGTTTTAGATAAATGGAGGAGTAGAGCGGCTGTATCACTAGGTTTGGCCCGTAGTAACTTACGAGGCTTAACCATATGCCATTAATCTTAACCCTAGCAATTGCCCACCTTCGCAGAGGGTCGACCATACATTTCCCTACCATAGCTTGGGCAGATTTTTAAATTAAAATAGCGACCCCTTTCACTGTGCAGGATTGAGTTGTACAGATACAATGTTCGATCCATTTTTGATGTTTTAAAACCGCTGCCCATTCCTCTTTTAGTAAGTGTGATTCCTGAACAAAAAAAATATTGCAATCAGATAATCTTAGATATTCTAGTATTCTCTTTCTTCTGCAAGAAACCCTTAACCCATTGACATTCCAGGACATGATTCTCATATTTTCACTTTCTCATTTTTAGTCATGTCTAGCCCGGAACGCATTGAAATCCCTGCCATCGTTTGACCTTTACAAATGGATGCCAGAGATTACCTGAGACCCTTTGACTAGGATTAATAAATGAGGACTTTTTTGGCTTTTTTCCTGCTTGCTCCCCCACCCTATGTGTAAATAGAAATTTAGATTTTTAATTCTATATGTGACCCAACCCCCCTCCCTTGGGGAACCCTCCTTTGCTGCTACTAGAGATAAAATTAGATACCTCCGATTTTTGGTCTTTCTCTCTAGTCAGGCTTAAATCCAGTGATTTTCATTTACATGTACTCTGTGTCAGATTTATTAGGGCATTGGCCTGTTCCGGGTCCTTGAAATTGAACATTTTATTATTCCACATCACTTTTAGGGAGGCGGGGAAGTGTAGATTTGCTGTAGCACCCAGATTTCTTAATTCCTGCATCGATTTCCCCAGCTCCCATTGTTGTCCTGAGTGATGTGAGAGATGTCTGACCTAACGCGGAATGTCCATCCAGCTTTCTTATACATCCCTACTTTTAGCCCTGCTGCCAGGATTTTTTCTTTGAGCACATATGATTTGAAATTCACTAGGATCCTTCTTGGATTTTTTTCCAGGTCTTTTAGAGAATGGATCCCGGTGTACTCTTTGTACATCATTATCAAAAAGGAGTTGTTTATCAATGTCGGGATGAAATTCTGAGAGAAGATTGATTATGAAGGATCTAATATCTCCTCCCTCCACATCTTCTGGTATATTCAGGAACCTTGATGTTGTTCCTCCTTGCATTATTTTCTAAACTTTCCAGCTTTTCCCTCAAGATTTTATCGCAGCTTTTTATCGTCTGGATTTCACGTGCATTTTTATTTACTTGCTTTGTAAGGTCCTCCATGGCTAACTCCACAGCCCCTACTCTTTCTGAAATAGCACTAAGTTTAGATTCTAGAGTCTCACAGACTGTTTGTATTTTCAGTTGGTTGTTTTCAGAAACAGCAAATGTGACTCTTAATTCTGTGAGGAGAGTCGTTAATAACCCCTCTGTAGAGGATGGAGCACCTATATTGCATGTTGTATTTAGTTTCCTTGCTGACCCTATTTCCCCTGCTGCTGGGTTACCACTCTGAGAAAGATTAAGTATCTCAGTATCATTAGACTGAATAACCACATTGTCTTTTTTAGTCGAGGGATGTGGAGGAATATTAGCACTTTCATCAACCAGTTGAGAGAGAGGTTAAAATCTATTTTCTAGACATATAAGATCCATCACTGTATCCACCCCCTTGTTGTTTATGTCCAGTGGCAATTGGGACCTTATAAGTATTTAGTTATGCAGCACAATATTCTTGGTGCAACATCAACTGTTGCATAGCTAAACATTTATAAGGTCCCAAAGGCGAGACCTATTGGCTATGCCAATGCTTGTTCTAATTTGGCTTTGTGAAGCACACTGCAAAGCTTGGTGTCTGGGTGAGATTTTCTGGGACAGAATTTGTATGAGAGCTTGATTATAAGGAGATTTTTAGTATTCACACTTTTGCGGGTTTAGGTATCCAAGTTATGGAGTATGGCAGTTTGCTCCCTCAGATTATGAAGATGTTTTACTTTTCAAAAATTAGACCGGTCGTGAGGTTGGTAGATGTGTGCAAAAATTGTATTAGTGAGGTTTTAGCAGGAATGCTTGCTGCAGTGTGTTGAACTAAAATGTTTTCCTGAGATCAGAGAGAACAAACACACTAAAATTGAACCGGTTTAGTTGTAATAAAAATAGATGACAAGAATTCCAGCCAGTGAGCTGAGGTACATTGATTGGTGAGTGTGAAAACATTAGGCTCTTACGTTTCCCTTCATTTAGCGTTTTTAACTTAAAATGTTTGGTTTGCCTTTCTTCTGCATCGATTCAATTTTATAATTTCTCAATGGATCTCCATTTTCACTGTGAAGTGTTTGAAATACTACCTCAGTTCCAGCATGACCAGATTCAAATGCATGTTTGGTCCACTTGATTTCCCTTCCAAAAGTTAGTGAATATTGCCAAGACAGGAACATCCCATGACAGCAGAGATTTTCACTGGTGTGCTACAGCTGAAAGTCTCTAATCAACAATTGGGAATGGCAACAATAAATCATGCTGCATCTATGGCCTAGAGTCTGTTAACAGCAGCAGCTGACTTCCAATGCCCTTGTTCAAATCAGTTACATAGCAATGTGCTACTGCTACGAGGCAGAAGACACAGGGGCATATTATCAAGGGGGTTTATCTCCGCTTTTTTGGCTTTAAAAGCCAAGAAAGCGGAGATAAAATTATCTCCCTATTACCTAGCTGTCGCTAACACCAGTTAGCGACAGCTAGTAGGAGATAGCGACCATCTTGGGCCCCGCTTTGCATGTCAGTGATATTTATCACTAATGACATGCAAAGTGGGGGTGCCAAGATGTTAGAGACTGGAAACAGTCGCTAACATCGCTATCTCCTATTACCAACTTTTGGAGATATTCGCGCTAAGATTGAATATCTCCAAAAGCTAACACCTGCCCCTGAGCAGTTCTTAGCCATGTTATCCAATGGGAGGTGGATAACATGGCTAAGAGCATTAGCTCGGTAATGCATGAATATCGCTGACTTTTCAGCGATATTCATGCATGGCGGCCGTTTTTTATCGCATTTGCGATAAACCTTGGTAATACCAAGGTTTATTTGCAATAAAAATCGCCGCAGGTCAGCGGTAATTGTTTGTCTCTAACCAAGCAATAGCGATAATTATCGCTATTGCTTGGTGCAATGTCTTGTGAACACTAATAAATGAAGAAGTCCCAGGCATCGGAGCTGGCAATAGATAGGGCAGTGATCAGCACAGGGATAAATGACCATACAATCAGAACAAGCACTGACAAAGTCAATAGGCCTGACATTGCATGTGTGCAGAACTAACGCAGATAGAAGATTAAAGATGTACAACATAATGAGCATGCACAGACACATGAGCATATAGAAACAAACTACATCAACTAACGAGCAGGCACGGAGAAGGACACAGACTCACAAATTAAGATGTACCCTTGGCAAGCAAAAATCTAGAATCAATGAAGCATGTAATTCATGTATAAATACATAACTTGCAGATGGTAGTGGGTTAACTGGACTTTTTTTTAGCACGAAACATTGCATGCATACCTTGATACAGACCCAAAAAATACACATCTTTAAAAATTGTCCAATTATAGTGCTTATGCAAGGTGAAGTGGTTTTCATTTTTAGAAAACCCTCTAAAAGGCTTGTGCAAATGGCAGAGAGGCAGTGAAAGAGCACCAGTCACATTGCTTGCTGGATGCCTTGAGTGATGTTGATGACCCAGGAGGTAGTGTAGGTTTTGGGAAACTCAACATGGCCGTCAGATACACACATTTCCATCTCCTAAACATGCATGTCTCATGGTCCTGTTGCAAAGATCTTGGAAAGCATGGAGTCAAGCACTAGCAGACATGAGATCTGTGATGGTGGCAGTTCTGGATACAGGAGCAGTGGTGATCATGTGTAAAGTGGACCTTTAACATAATTAAAGGTAAAGCGCCGCCACAATTGCTGCAAAAGTTAAGAAATAGAAAAAAAACATCTATTTCTTTACTTTTGCTACAATCGCGGCACCCGAGCCTTACTGTGAACCATAACTGTTCACATTTTGCGCCGTTCTCTTCCGCTGATCGCCAATTGTCACTTGCTTCGCCACTTCTTGTGTCACTTTCGCACTCCAGCGCCAAGTTCAATTCGGGTTGTTCACGCATTTTAGCTTACAGTGCTGTCATAACTGTATGTTTATTTATGTTAATTTTTTGCTCTTAAATATATGATGCTGAATGCACATTCTAAAAAGCTACCAATAGTCTCCTTGTTTGTCCTCTCATGTAAAGTTTTTTGACTTACATACTTAACTATTCCTACCAGTGGGCATATGCACTCGGTTGAAGTGGGCTACCCACTCATTGGACGAGATTGCCACCTCTATTGATAAAGCCTCTATTCTCTGAAATATGAGCGATTGATCATCTGCCAAAACAATGTGTTGTCCTTCGCTTTGGAGACCTTCACTAGCGCATCCCAGACCTCTTCCTTGATGACTTTCTTCCTCTGAGCAAGGGCCTATTTGGGTTTCTGTCTGCATTCAGTGATCTCAGTCTGGCAACTGGTGTCTTTTTTCAGGACCTCTTTTATGGATGCAAGGACATTATTGCAGTTGTGTTCAAACCATCCTTTCATCTTGCTCCCTGTCTTACTGTTTTATCCGTCAGCAGTTCTTTAACATACCTTGATGTTTCAATGCAAGCTCCCAGAATTCCCATCTTTCCCGCATTATCATTCAGGCATAGATTGATATTAAATATGTTGGCCCCAATAAACTTCATCAAAAACCCCTCGGGGTTACCCCTTTCACATTTAATTTGAGTGACCATTTTTCCTGACTACTTCAATGTATTTTACTAATCAGGAATGCTGGAAGTTGAGTTCCCATAACACTAAGCTGATCTCGTTAATTTGAGGGTTATGATCACTGAAGCAAGTAGTATATGTCTTAAAATTGTTAATGTAAGAACTCAAATTAGGTAACACCTGGGTCAAATCTATGGTGCTCTCCCCTCCTCTGCCAATGAAGTTTGTTTAAAAGATGTAGTAGGTGAACTAACTTCTTTAGCAAAAGCAACATTATTCTTGGCAAAGATACAACTTATTGTGTTACCATAGTCAACATGGCTGAAGTGGATTTGGCTGTTGCCTACTGTGTCACAGACCCCACATACTTCTTTAGCTGTAAGTTAGCAGAGGTGAGCCTTAAAATCCCCTCCTCAGGTAAAATATAAGTCATTTAGTTGCTGCTAAGTCATCGTCTTACCGAAATAATACATTTGATCAGGAAGTAGCCATGAAAGCGGCTGCTTAGCTTCAGATCTCCATAGCTCGTGATCCTGATATCGGCATGACCCAATGGTGAATATTTTTACCTGGATGCTGTAAGGAATCTGCAGCATAGCTTTATTCTTTTAAAGTTCCGTTTAAATGTAATTCCTCTAATGCTAGGCTTTCCCTCAAAACAATATACTCACATTGACCTGACAACCTGTCCATGCGATAAATCATCAGCCCAGTCTTCCCTTCACCTTTTTTTCTTTTGCCATTTTTATAAGGAGCAGAGAGCCAGATACATCAGACCTCCCTAACATGGCAAGGGTTTAAGCAGTGCCACATCGCCCTGTTCTATCTTAAGAAGCTTTATGATCCCTTTGTATGTTTCTGTGTAGCCTCCTTTCTTTTGGCTTGTAAACGAAGGAGAGGTTTACTAGAATTGGAAAACTATGTTAACCCTTAGATTTAAATACTAAAGAGAGGGAGTCAGAGGGAGGAAAAAGGCTAAGGCTCACCCTCCAAATACTATATTTAACATAAGGTCTCTGTTACCAGATACCTGATAGCCTTGCTAGTCACTATAAAACCATACACAACACTCAATGGGGTTGGTCTGGAAAGTCATAGTAGATAGAAAAGGAGAAATTGCTCTTTTTCTAGGTGTCCCCTCACTCACCAGGGTTGCCCCATGGTGACATGCTTCATCATTGGGGCCATCCCAGTCCTCTACGGGCTGGGGCGTGCTGCGACTTGCGAATTACGTAGGAGCACTTATAAATGACTATGTGTGGTGCAGATGTGATAGTGGAGTGGACTAAGTGATGTATTTAAAAAATACCTGCCCAGTAGGTTTTCAATAGACTTTATCCTTGCCTCTAGGTGGTAATATTAAAAATGGGGTGGAAGAATAGGGGTCCCTAAACGTAATGTGTTAAGGTGTACCTATCAACTCCTGTCGCCAACATGTTTCGTGCATACCCCAAGCACTTCTTCGGGACTACACAGGGACCAGCCCTGTGTTCGCCACTCCTTAGCTCTGTAATGAGTTCTTTTTAATAAATTAAATAATTGCTGCAATCTATAATTAGTGCATGCAGTAATACCTACGTATTTATTCCAAACACGTGGTTCCTGTAAAACAAAAGACAACTTTGAAAGGTCAAGGGGTTTTACCCCCAAACATAGCACATATCTTTTGGATTGCATATGAAAACGTTATTACATTTCCCGTGGTCCTCAACGGACGTTTTTTCTAAGTAAAAACGTGATTGTTTTCATGTACAAAACGTGGTAGTTCTCATGCATCAAAATGTGATAAAACACCTTACTGTGGCACAACCAGACATTCATCTTACACACACTCTCATACATATTTACATACATGTCGTGGGACCTAACTGTGCCCCATGGACTCGGAGGGGTTCAGTATCCCAGCAAATCTAAGAAAGGTAGGAGAAATGGCACATCATAAATAGCATGTGTACAAAAACTTCCTAGGCAATCTGAGTAACAGACTACAGATAATGGGACCAAATAGGACTAGGAGTAGGCAAACAATACAAGAAAAAACATTAATAAAAATGAATCATGATTTTAATCGACATATTAAAAATCATATAAAGAACAATCAGTTCAAGTTATATGACACACAATAACATAAAATGACACAATATACAATCTTTATAAATAAAAAGACACCAACATGAACCTAATAGTGTCTACAATATAAAATATAATGGCAATAAAGGTAAGATTTCAATTTGATCTCTAGGTCATGGATTTCAACTTTCAAGGTCACTGATTAGCTGGCACTGCACTAGGGACTGGCTAGTCCTAATTGTAAAACTGCAGCACGCCGAGCAGAGACATTGAAAGTTGAAATCCATGACCTAGAGATCAAATTGAAATCTTACCAATCACCAGCAGAACTAAAAAAGAGATTGGACGAATTAAATAAATCCATGACTGAGTTTGAAATCTCACTTAAGGATACAAAATATGTGAAATTTCATAAAGACAAGAAGTCCTTCTCACATGAGAAAGTATATCCATATATTAAGGTGGACTATGTACCTTCCGGAAGAAACCCTAGCTACAGCACAGACAGTGGGGATTCAGGATCTGACTCTTCTGACTCAAGTTACAACCGAAATCAGCCAAAGAATAGACGAGGCAGAGCAGGGAGGATGAGAAACAGAGGAAATTTCTGGCAACCTTACCAGGGACCACCACCCCAATTTTTCTATGGCCATCCACCTTTTCATCAACCTTATCCGCATCAACCTTTCCCGTTTTGGGATAACACCCAGATGTCAGGGATGCAACAGCAGCCTTTTTTAGGGAGAGGCAAGAGGCCAGGAAGAGGAAAAACCAGAGGGCAACAAGTACAATGGGCGCAACCACTGGAAACAGGCAGAACACACACGAGGAGCCAAGGGCCGGTGACAACACCATCAACCAGCCACATCTGAGCCTAGTGGTTAATCTATCTGACAAGGTTCTCACCCCAGACCAAAATACAGTGTTAGAAAAGGGTCTGGGTTTTGTCCCTACAACAAACCTGGATAAATTCAAGCTATACTGTGAATTGAAGGAGTTCGTTCGAAGTATAAAACCACAGGTCTATTTTAAAGACAAACCACAGTCAGTGGAAACTGTGAGTGATACAGGACTGAAGAAGGAATCTTCCTTCACCCCGCCGGCAGCAACTCTACCAGTAGAACTGCTGGCTTTTGAAAAGGCAATCCTAAAGGATGTGATGGATCTAGATACTGGGTCACTGAAAACATTCTACAACACTAGTAGAACTGAAAAGGAGGCAATACAGGAATTGGCTAATGATACGAGCATCACTATAAAACCGGCTGATAAAGGCGGAGCAATAGTGGTACAAAACTCAACAGACTACGAGAAAGAATGCCTTAGACTGTTAGCTGACCAACGGAACTATGAAATCCTAACGGTGGATCCAACAGAACGTCTAAGAATTGAAATTGGAAGAATGGTGGAAGAATGTCTGATAAACAATTGGCTATCTAAAAAAGAAGCAGATTTTCTAGAGAATAAACATCCAAGGACTCCTTATTTCTATACGATTCCAAAGATTCATAAAAGACTAGAAAATCCACCTGGGAGATCTATTGTCTCTGGGATTGGGTCTATTTTAGAGCCCTTGTCTAAGTTTGCAGATGCCTTCTTAAGACCACGAGTGCAAAAAACTGAGACATATCTGCAAGACACAAAATCAGTATTATGCCTAATCAAGGACCTCACTTTTGACCCTACCACACAAATAATGGTTGGACTCGATGTGGAGAGTCTCTATACGAGCTTGCCCCATAGAGAAACATTGCAAATTCTGGAGGAGATCCTATTTGAAAATGAGTGGCAATATAAGACACCAAGACATGTTGTGTTAGAATGTTGTCGCCTTGCATTGACCGAAAACTTTTTCCTATTTCAGCAAACCATGTACAGGCAAACCCATGGAACTAGCATGGGAAGCACTTTAGCGCCGAGTGTGGCAGGATTATATGTCCACCAGCTAGAGAATAAAAGAATTCTGACTCCCAATAACCCTTTCTCTGCAAATATCCAGATGTGGAGACGTTATATTGATGATGTCATCCTCATCTGGAATGGAAATGAGATGGAAGTGAACCTCTTTCTAAATTGGCTGAATTCACAAGACCCCTTTCTAAAATTCACCTCTACAACGAGTAGAGACCATTTGGTCTTTCTGGACCTGAACATCAGAGCGGATGGAGGTAAACTAACCACTACGACACACTTCAAACCTACGTCGAGAAATTGTTTACTAAACTTTGAAAGTTTTCACCCACGACAGCTCCGGGAGAATCTACCTTTCGGACAGTTTTTACGCCTGCGGCGAAACTGTTCGGAAAAACGAGATTATGAAATCCAGGCTAAAGAACTGAGTATGAAATTACTCCAGAGACAATACCCACACAAAATTGTTTCAAAGGCCAAAAAGAGAGCATCAAACAATAATAGAGATGCACTCTTAGAAACAAAACCCAGAGAACAATCCACAAACAACACGGATAGAAGACCAATCTGTGTTACAACCTACACAGTGGCCTCACAGAAAGTAACAAAGATTATCAAAAAACATTGGAAAACTTTGAACAGTGGTGGCCTCAACCTCACTCAACCTATGTTTAGCAACCGAAAAGGAAAAAACCTGAAGGATTTGGTAGTCCATACACGCCCAAAGATTGTAGAAGGCCCTGTCCGTCGCCTACACCCACTACCAGTGGGACACTATCCGTGTTCCAATTGTAGTGTGTGCCATCTAACGAGTGCGACCAAACAAGTCACATGTAACAACGGCCTGATTTGGGATTTGAAGTCCTTTTCCAATTGTAACACAACAGGGGTTGTGTATATGATTACATGTAGTTGTGATTTACACTACATAGGTATGACCACCAGGAAGGTCAATACAAGGATGGTGGAACACCGCAGCAATTTCAGATGCAAACATTCCAATACGAAAATGACCACCCATTTTCTGGAAAAGGGACATACCCCCAATGATATGCGTTGGGTGGTCCTGGAAATACAACAACCACATGCAGAAATGGGGAAAAAACAACTTGAAAAGGAACAACGCTGGGTTTTTAAACTTCGCTCTCACATTGTGGGTCTGAATGAGGACATCCCTTGGGGACAATTTACTTGACAAGAAGTAGTCAACCTAGTGTCACAAAGTCATGTCTGCACATAAAATAACTGAATAAATAACTGTGGGAGGTAGTCTATAGACCGCAGTGATTTACATCATCACTGGCCTTAGTATACCTAAATATGTTGTTTTATTAAAATTGGGGCAAATCAGTTGATAATAACAATGGTCGACAGGATTGTGTCTTAAATTATTCTGTAATCAGAACAACCATCCTAATTTAAAAGAATTAACCTTCTAAATGAGTGCAAAGTATACCATTCATATAAAGGGGCCACCTAATCGGTAATATCCTGATCACCTACGTTTGCCAACCTAAAATATAAATTTTTTGTAAAAAATGTGGCATATTGTCTGATAATATACAGTGGGTGATGGTAATAATTCTAAATTAAATTTTAGATATATTTAATCCTCGCAATCAAAAATATTGATCTTTTAGTGAATGAAAAGTACTCTATACACTTAAGATGGCCGCCACCCGCGTTTGTTCAGGAAAACTGACACTCACCAGCTCTTTATCGAGCTTGGGCGCGTATGCGGAAGTAACCGGGATCGGGAGATCTTTAAAAACAAACTCAGCGCCCCCGGTCAAGTAACATCCGGACCGGAGGGACGCTAGTAGGTGCCTAAAAGAGGGAGGTATTCTTGAAGCAAGTAAGTGGTTGCGTACAAAATCGGACCAACGAAGAGTTTTACTCTTTAACCTAGCGGGTTGAACAACCATCGCTAAGCGTAACAAACCAGTGGATGCTATTTACGATGTGCCATTTCTCCTACCTTTCTTAGATTTGCTGGGATACTGAACCCCTCCGAGTCCATGGGGCACAGTTAGGTCCCACGACATGTATGTAAATATGTATGAGAGTGTGTGTAAGATGAATGTCTGGTTGTGCCACAGTAAGGTGTTTTATCACGTTTTGATGCATGAGAACTACCACGTTTTGTGCATGAAAACAATCACGTTTTTACTTAGAAAAAACGTCCGTTGAGGACCACGGGAAATGTAATAACGTTTTCCAATGCAATCCAAAAGATATGTGCTATGTGTGCTATGTTCGGGGGTAAAACCCCTTGACCTTTCAAAGTTGTCTTTTGTTTTACAGGAACCACGTGTTTGGAATAAATACGTAGGTATTACTGCATGCACTAATTATAGATTGCAGCAATTATTTAATTTATTAAAAAGAACTCATTACAGAGCTAAGGAGTGGCAAACACAGGGCTGGTCCCTGTGTAGTCCCGAAGAAGTGCTTGGGGTATGCACGAAACATGTTGACGACAGGAGTTGATAGGTACACCTTAACACATTACGTTTAGGGACCCCTATTCTTCCACCCCATTTTTAATATTACCACCTAGAGGCAAGAATAAAGTCTATTGAAAACCTACTGGGCAGGTTTTTTTAAATACATCACTTAGTCCACTCCACTATCACATCTGCACCACACATAGTCATTTATAAGTGCTCCTACGTAATTCGCAAGTCGCAGCACGCCCCAGCCCTTAGAGGACTGGGATGGCCCCAATGATGAAGCATGTCACCATGGGGCAACCCTGGTGAGTGAGGGGACACCTAGAAAAAGTGCAATTTCTCCTTTTCTATCTACTATGACTTTCCAGACCAACCCCATTGAGTGTTGTGTATGGTTCTATAGTGACTAGCAAGGCTCTCAGGTATCTGGTAACAGAGACCTTATGTTAAACCCTTAGATTTAGAAAAAACAAACGTCCTGGGTCGGTGGACAACGAAGGTTGTGTCTTATTTTAGTGTTAGACAGATGGGCGTAATGATTATAGATTATAATGATTGTCAAAAAAGGAGGGGCATAAATTCCTCGGGAAAGGCAAAGAGTACACACTTATGTAGTTAATTAATTAAAATTGCGCACTTATAGTTTCCAGAGTAGACACGGGTAAATGACAGATTCTTAAGTAGTTGCTTCAGATACCTTCAATCAATATGACAAATCTCATTCTAACATTATGACACGCATGAAAAAAGTTTTAAAAGCATATCACCACATGTGTTTGGTAACAATATAAATTTTATTACACTTTATCAATTTACAAAATACCTTAAAAACCACTTTAAAAACATTTAGCAATAAACATGAGCATCACAATATCTTTGATAAAATATAAATATAAGCACAGAATCAAAAGTTTGACCTTTTGATTCTGTGCTTATATTTATATTTTATCAAAGATATTGTGATGATCATGTTTATTGCTAAATGTTTTTAAAGTGGTTTTTAAGGTATTTTGTAAATTGATAAAGTGTAATAAAATGTATAATGTTACCAAACACATGTGGTGATATGCTTTTAAAACTTTTTTCATGCGTGTCATAATGTTAGAATGAGATTTGTCATATTGATTGAAGGTATCTGAAGCAACTACTTAAGAATCTGTCATTTACCCGTGTCTACTCTGGAAACTATAAGTGCGCAATTTTAATTAATTAACTACATAAGTGTGTACTCTTTGCCTTTCCCGAGGAATTTATGCCCCTCCTTTTTCGACAATCATTATAATCTATAATCATTACGCCCATCTGTCCAACACTAAAATAAGACACAACCTTCGTTGTCCACCGACCCAGGACGTTTGTTTTTTGCTAAAATTTGTTTCCCCACCGTCCTCTATAATTCAGTGTGGGGTCCTCCTTATTTTTGTCACAAAAACCCTTAGATTTAAACACACCTTGCCTCGTTGAACACGATATTATGGCATTTTGGGGTTTGCACATTTTCTAAGCTTATTTTCTGGCCTTTTTTAAATTGTTAGTCATTAAGAATTTTTATTTAAATTCACCAGTTTTTTAAACTTATGTATCTATGAGATAACTGGGAACCTGCACATCAGCATCTACCTTTGTATTGTATTTGCACAAATAATATTTATTGAAAAGTGTAATTTGCACACTACGATTTTATACCCTCACTGTTTTAGGGTTCAAATTTGTACATTTCTTTTTTCTTCGATTTTTAAACTGTTAGTTTTAATATTAACTAATGACTATTGAACTGTACGGCGGCCCACCCTGCTGCGGGATGTCTGGCTTTCACCTTGGGGATGCCCAGTTTGTGGTTATCTCACAGGGAAAAGCCAGGACGGGTTCCCAAGGCAAGCGCCTTGATGCCTTCGGGTGATACGTGCGCTATATAAGTCGCAATACATTTACATTTACATTTATTGCATTGGAAAAGAATTACACAGTTTTATTGTTTTTAAAAAGGGATACTTTGATGATCCATGTCTTCAAATTAGATCGAATAAAGTTATGGAAAAGAAAAAGTCATATAGTTGCTGGTAAGTCATCGTCTAGCTTAAATAATACATTTGATCAGGAGAGTGGCCATGAAAGCGGCTGCTTAGCTGTGGATCTCTGTAGCTCGTGATCCGGATATTGGCATGAACCTCCGCAGGACTATCACATAGATGCATATTTTGGCCTGGGGGTCGCTGCCGGAAGACCCTCCCCATTATAATATAGACAAATACACCAGGGGCCCGGTTTGGACACTGACTGTGTGAGCCGCTGTGCCTGAGTGAGCGCGTTGACTCCTGCTCCATGAACTAGTTTACCTCCTGTCTAACACTCTGATACCTCAGGCCACACAGACTGATTATTGTTGTGTGGTGCTGAGACCCTCCCTCATCCTCTTCTCTTCCGGTTGGAACTATTGGCACAGTTGCAACTGTGTAATTGCTCCTGTGACCTGCTGTGAATATTTCATGCATCAGGGCCCATTATGATAGCCATCTCTTATTTGACCCACATCTTCATCATTGCAACTCCTGGCCTTTGATCACTTGTCGCATCCTCTCCAGCAGCACTCCATTTATCCTGCACCCTCCACCATTAGGATACTAAGACTTCTGCCTACAGCAAGTGTGTCTGGCCTTGGTGGAACCGCACCCTTCCCTGCAATCTTTTGCTGTGCATCACCATATCCTCCAATGATGGGCAGGGACAACCCGAAGCAGCATAAGCTTCTATTCGAACAATCCAAGATCCCACGCCATTGTGAATCTCATTCTGACACTGATGAACCATCAAACAAAGTGGCGAGGTCTGAAGGCCCTATTAACCCTTTCGATGCTCATGACAAGCTCAGCTCGTCATGAGGCACGGTTGAGCTGTGCTTATGACGAGCTGAGCTCGTCATGAAACTATAGTATTCAAGCAAGTTCAGCACAGGAGGGTAAAAGTCACAGCAGCCAAGGTGTTAATGCGACTGCCATAATGATGGAGATCAGAGACAGATTTTGCTCCATCAATGCCCACTTCAATGCCCTTACCAACCATCTGGGCAGTGTGGGTGAGCACTTGGAACACTAATGCACCAGATTGGATCGAGCTGAGGAACGTATCTCCAGCTTAGAAGATGGTCTTGCACCCATGACGAAGCCTGTTGAAAGGCTGGAACTTATCCTTAAAGCAGTTTCTATGGAGAACGAAGACTTGGAGGCATGTTCTCATAGAAACAACGTCCGTATTCTTGATATTGCGGAAATGACAAACATGGGCCACGCGGATGAATTTGTGTAATCTCTGCTGATTGTAATGTAGCTGTGGAGTTCGTAGTGACCAACTTCCAGACCATATACTCTTTAGGGCTTTACTGTACTTACAATGTCCAAGAATGGACTTAGACACTGTATGGGTACAATGCTCATGTGACTGTACCCTCACCTGTGATCTAGTGCACCCTGCTAGAGGGGTGACTTACCTAGGACACAGGCAGTGGGTTGCAGGCATGGCACACTGATGTGTGCCATGCCGACTCTTCACTTTTGTTTGCACCAGAACACGCAGCCTGCAATGGTAGTGTGTGGGTGTTAAGGTGCAGGGTCTCTAAGCATAGCACAATAGGTGCTGCAGCCCTTAGAGGCCTTCCCTGGTCACAGTTCCCTTGTAAACCCATGGTGCCTTTTACAAGGGGCTTACCCGTGGCCCGGGATGTGCCAATTGTGGGTGCAAAGGTACAGTTTTGGGAAGGAACACTGGTGCTGGGGCCTGGTTAGAAGGATCCCAGCACACACACAGTCAAATTGGCATCAGGTATCTGGCAAAAGGTTAGGAGGTAACCATGCAAAAAGGGGCACTCTCCTACACAGATACCCCAGCCGATGTGGTGAACTTTGGATACACTATAATGTGAACCCTCAGAGCTCCCAGCAGTCACTACTGAACTTGCATGCTCCCGACCCTCGGCTGAATCTGCTCCTGCTGATTGAATTCTTTGTGGCCCATTGTATTCCATTATTATATTCCTCCCCGGCAATGTTAGTTCTAGATCTGCTGGAAAATATGCACACTTCATTGACAATGCAGCAGTGATCACCCTAGACCAATTCCTGGTAATACCTACAAATGTTCTCACTTTTTGTGTGATGTCGATTCGCTTTGCATCTACTAAACAGTTTTTGGACTGAGACCTCCAAGTCGTTGCTTCTCTCAATGGTGTACACTGATCTGTCATGTTTGGGAATGTTAAGTTTTTTGTATCCGGGATTCACTGGATAGTTTCATGTCTAGGGTAGGTGGGGGATAGGGATCGAGTTCTTAGGGGCTGCTTGCAACCCAAAGACCCACTGAACTACACATTGCCCTGATCCGCACCATCAAGCCGAGCACTACTACATTTTGTCGCCTGACACTCAAAGGGGTAGACATTCCCTTTATCTCTTGGACTATATGGGGTTTCAATAACTCACACAAAGGCAAACAAATCCTTACATACTTGTAACAACATGGTGTTAAGATAGCCTTTCTTTAAGAGGCCCATCTTTTACCCCGAGATTTCCAGTTGTTCGAATATACATGGGGTACTCATTGATATTTTTTGAGTTACAGTACCTACTCAAGGAGAGTTTGTAATCATATTCTGGGGGGCGCTCTAGGATAGGGAATAGTTTTAATTTAGGTCTGTCTCTTTTACCTTTCACACTTTCCAGGAGGTCCCAGACAGTTGCTATATATTATTGTCCGGCTCTCTTTTGGGCAGAAATACCGTGCTGGACTACATCTATGCCCATATATCAACTCCCCAGTTTCCAAAAACTATATACACACACATGGGACGAATGACAGCCGAGCTAGTAATTATGGGCAGCGGTTTAATCTGGATCTCTATTCCATTGCTGACTTCCTCAGCACACATATGGGGTGCAAGTCAAATGCCAGGTCGATCCTACATCAGCTCATCGACCCTTGGCCCTGATGCTGATTTTGCACAGCTCACCTGGACATTTGTCGCCCTCAGTAATTATTAGGCTAGTATTTTTCCTTCTTTCAACAATGACAGATGTCACGCTTCAGCCTGGCCCTGCATTGGTGTTATTGACGAACACTCACGGTCTTCCAAAACTCATCCACAGATTTTCTTCCATAGCACTTTTACTGGCTAAACAGAGAATCGCCTTGCATTTGGGCAGCAAGCGATCCCCCACGTACAAGGCCTGGCTTAAATCTATAACCTATTATGACAAATGGCCAATGACTATGCACAATTACAACCCCCCACGTTAGGCCTAGAGATATGGCAACCACTTTCCACATACTTTCATGTACTGCATGTCAGTGAATGTCTCCTTCATGCTTAAATTAATGATTTAATGTGCTGTATTACGTCTATTACTGATGCTTGTGTTCTCCCCCCTTACTTTCTCCATCTATCTCCCCCCATTAGGAACAAGCTACCATGTTATTATTTGTTTCATTTCCATGGCCGAGCATTGATGTGAGCTATGTAATACACACCTGCTGAACTATGATATTTCTTGCAATGGGTCGTGTTTGTTTATATGTATCTTATGAGAAAAACTAAATAAATAAAATAAAAAATATAATAATACATTTGATCTCGCTGCATGAACATTATTATAGAAGTTTATTCAAACCATTTAAGCACCCTGCCTTTGATCAAGGTGGAGATATAGATCACCAGTCCCTGAATTTGAACTGAGGGAGGCCAGAAAGTAGGTTGTATATATTCATAAGTAAGGGTTCAACAGACCAGGTCTCTTGTAGGCAAATTATTGAAAACTCAGAATAAAAATGTCTCCATTCTACAAAGTCCATCTTGTTTTTTGGCCCTGTTACACACCATTACAACATACATAACTTAACTCTGAGGTACTCATCACTAATATTTAACCCAGTCGGCTTCGCTGCTACAGTTTAGTCCTTCCCAGCAACACTGAGTGCGACTTCTGGTGAGTGTTTGCTAACAGGTCCCATAGGGTCATC
This sequence comes from Lissotriton vulgaris, assembly GCF_964263255.1. Lineage (NCBI taxonomy): Eukaryota > Metazoa > Chordata > Amphibia > Caudata > Salamandridae > Lissotriton > Lissotriton vulgaris. The sequence goes on from NC_141697.1 coordinate 1,041,111,860, forward strand.
ACTAGATAAAGCAACATCTCCCATTGCATTAAAACAGGGGAGGGTGGAGTCAGTAAAATGCCCTGTGTTACTGTTACCCCTATCTGGCACTCTAAGCCACTCCCAAGGTCCATAGCTGATAGCACGATGTTCTCGGGTACAACCAATCATTCAGGACCATCAAAAACACTCAAGCAAGAAAAATTATTTGACACAGAGCAGTTGCAACCAGGCTATTGGTTATTATGGAGTATACACAAGTCAGCACCATTACTGCCTCCTGCTTCCACTCCCTGAAGATGCTGAGCAAAATTTTCAGATGGCTCCCAAACACCACCAGAAAACATCACTCACTCCCTCATCACCAGCAAGTTAGACTTTAGAAGCACCCTCTACCCTGGAATCACAATTCAACTCACCAGGAGACTACAAATCATCTAGAACGGAGCAACTAAATTCACCCTCAACCTCCTGCTCACAAGCTACATCACACCACACTTAAGAGAGTTCCACTGTCTCCCCTTACACAAACACACACAATTCAAGCTCCTCACTCCACGTTTATTACACTTCACAATATTGATCCCACCTACCTAAACTGTTGAATATCCTTCCACAATTCATGCAGACCCTCCACTTCACAGGACTCCTACTCTCACACATTTGATGCATACACCAAACTAGATCCAGAGTGTGAGCATTCTCCTACATCACTCCAAAAGTCTGAATGACCTTTTCTTCAGATTGTGGGAGGGGGTAAAGGCAGCTCTGTGGTCATCCGAAGAGCCAGGTCTTGAGACATTTTCTGAACAGGTGCAGTGTCAGGCTTCATCTGATGCAGTGGGGGAGTTTGTTCAAGGTCTTGGCCGCAATGTAGGAGAAGGATCTGCCACCCGTTCTGGCCCTGTGGATGCGGGGGACCGTGGCTAGGTCGGCGGAGCAGAGGTTTCTCTTAGGACTTGGAATTATATTTATACACTTGGTGGCAAAAAATCAATCATATTGTGTATCTTTGTACAATTATGTGTTATGTGGTTTACATAACAGAAATCGTTTTTATGATGATATTATTAAAATGAATATCTTTTTATATTTTTTCGTCCTCTGATGCTTTCCCTTGTTTACTTGTTTCCTTGAATAATTGCCTAGGAAGTTTTTCACTCAAATGATCTTTCTCTGTCCTAGGAATTGAACGATTTACTGTTCAGGGGGTCCTTGTTTTTTTACACTTTTTTTTTTATTTTTTTTGCCCCCTTACATGGCCATCTGGCTTGGGGCTTCCTCAGGGCGAGTGTCAGTTAGATAGATTCTATCTGCGTCGTCGGTAACTATAATAGCTTGTAGATTCTCAAATAGCAGGCATAATTCCAGGGCGGGGTGCGGCGTTCTGGTCACGAAAAGTCAGTGTTTGTTTTTGTAAGGTTTGATAAAAATAGGATAATTTGTGTAGCGGTATACGCTTACTATAAGCTATATATATCGGGTTATGGTTATTGTAATCTCTCACACACACTTTCCTACAGAGCACGCAGACTTATAAATGCTATAGATAGAGAGCGCAAGAAAGCAAAAAAATGCATCAAACTCCACATTTCATCTCTAAGCAACTTGTGAGGCGAAAAATATATTACAAAAAAAGCAAGACTGCTGTTTTTTATCCCGATGGTCCTAGGAATCGGACATCAGGGTGTGAAAATTCCAGCCATGTATGAAAATTCCTAGAACAAAAGCCCTACTGATTATCTGGGAAGTGAGGCAAATGCTGGAAAGAATAGTTCTCCCTCTCACCTACCTTGCAGGGCACTGCTACAACACCCACACTGAGTACACTGGGGAGCTCAGTGTCAGGTGACTGAACTGGGACTCAATATGGAGGATTCAGTGGGGACTGCCAACAATCCTTGTTCTGGCTCGAGATTTGTAATGTTGAAAGTGGAGGGCCCTGGGCCCGCATGTCAGGCGCAGCAATGAGGGACACAGACACCAGGAATGGGTAGTATGAAAGGTCGCGAGCACGTGCGCACAGCCTCTTTTATTGGCAGCGTCATGTGACACCATGACGTCTGTGGTGGGTGGGTGTAGAGTATGTTACATCACACTAGAACACTAGAACGTGTCCCTGCTAAGACACTACATCACTCCCCTTTTTAACCATTGCAAAGACCCAACTTCAGCATTACTAGAACGTGTCCACGCTAAGACACTACATCACTCCCCTTTTTAACCATTGCAAAGACCCGACTTCAGAATTCACATTTGGGGAAAATAACACGTCTCAGGATGCAGTGAAGTGTTCAGCTTCCGCCATGCCTTTCTATGCGCCGCTGGTTGGAATTGGCAGATGGAGTTCAATCTGTTTCGGGGAACCTTAGTCCGCATAGGCACCGGTTGGTGGTGCTCGATGGAAACAGTCTGTAGATGACTGGACAGCCCCTTTGTCCTCGCAGTCTTTCTGTTGTTGACTTCCGTGGCAACGGGCGCGGTTGGAGTTCCTGTTGTTCGCCGTGGAATGATGGTTATGTACCAGACTCAGCCTTGGATCCACTGTGGGGACCTACTTCACACTGACTTCTCCTTCACTCTTAACTGTGGCAACGGCCACGTGGATTTACTTCCTTCCATTCTTAACTGTGGCAACGGCCACGTGGATATACTTCCTTCCGCTCTTTCACGGTGGCAACGGCCACGTGGATATACTTCCTTCCGCTCTAGCAGTGGCAGAGGTGCCACGCGTCTCTCCTTTTCTTCCTTCCTTTTCACAGTGGCAGAGGTACCACTCAGATCTCTCCTTTTCTTCCTTTCTTTTCACGGTGGCATACGTGCCACTCGGATCTCTCCTTTTCTTCCTTGCTGTTTCGCGGTGGCAGATGTGCCACTCGGATCTCTCCTTTTCTTCCTTGCCGTTTCACGGTGGCAGAGGTGCCACACAGATCTCTCCTCTTCTTCCTTTCTTTTCACAGTGGCATACGTGCCACTCGGATCTCTCCTTTTCTTCCTTGCTGTTTCGCGGTGGCAGATGTGCCACTCGGATCTCTCCTCTTCTTCCTTCCTGTTTCGCGACATCACTTGGTCCGATCTTGCATCTTCTCTCCTGACCTGGCTCCTCCATGCAGGGCGCGCCCGCTGCATGTGTACTCCTGGTTTTGTCCCCGACAGGGACACTTCCTCCTTCTTCCTCAGCTGCCAAAGTTGGTGTCGCGAACCCTCTTCTCTAGATTCTTGTTGGTGACGTTTGTGGGATGGTGTTCCTAGACCTTGTCTAGGTTGAACGTCCTGGACCGTTTGGCGGCCCACTTCTGCCGAAGTTTGGCAGGTTTCTTCGGTCGTCCTGTCGGACTTGGTGCGTTAGCACTTTCTTGCATTGTTTGGGGGGCCCGTCGCGGGTCATACTTGATACGCGATCATTCTGTGGATCGGCTTCTGGGGGGCGCCACGCCTAGTGGTCGTCTCCGGTAACTGTTCTGCCCTGTGGCGTTACCTGTGCCCTTCTTTCATCTTGAGGTGGCTGTGCATTGCCACGTGGCGCGTTATCTGCGCATGTACTTTCCAGGGCTCTCGGACACTTGTTGCGTGTCTTTGGTTACTTGCAGCTTTGGCTGACGTCGATTACTTGCTGCTTTGGCTGACGTTGGTACTTTGCTGCTTTGGACCGTTGGGTACTTGCTGCTTCGGCTGGCGTCAGGTACTTGCTCCTTCGGACCGGTGGCGGGAGTAGTTGATGCTGCGGTGAACACCTGTGGCCACTAGGAGTCACTGCACTCTCCGTCTTCTGATCACGGCAGTCTTTTCCTTGATCGTTCCTCCAGTGCTTGGCAGTCGTTTTCTCCAGACGTTTTGTCCATGCTTGGATGCTTGGTGAGGCGTCAGTGCCTCTCCCCACGTCACTCTGGAAGTGGCGTCTGCCGACTCCTTGCTGGTGCGTGTGGTTTTTTTCCGTGCGTGTTTGCACACTTGCTTGCTGCATGAGATTCAATTCTCCTTGTGAGCTTTACTCAGTCCGTTACCCCTTGCTACTGCTGATTTATTTTGTGTTGTGCAATGCTTGTTTTCTTTCTTATTGAGGCAGGTGCACTTTTCCTTTTGGCCACTAGATGGCGGTAGATTCCAATTTAGCAGCAGCCTGCCTTGTGGCTCTTGTCTTGCCTGTGTTGTGCACTCTACTGTCTGTCCCTCACTCTCAGTGCACAGGGGGCTGGAACTGCTGCAGTGAACTGGTGAGTCTCTGTCCTTGGGTGCACAGGGCTGGAGCTGCTGCTGGGCACCGCGCTGCCTTCCTAGTAAGTCTGTCCCCTTTTCCTATTTACTGGTGGGGGCAGGAGGCACAGGTATGAAGGCAAGGTAGTTCAGTGGGTATGTGCAGGGGGGGAACCATGCTCAGTGTCTTGCTGGTTGTCCGTGCTCTCGCGCACACTAAAGTTTCTTTTATACACATTTTAAGTTTAATCTGGTGGCGCTGGCCGCTTGCAGGCACTTTGTTCCTCACATGGTGGTGGGGCACATTAGATCGCGGCAGCACTGGCCGCATGCAGGCGCTTCCTCATTCTCCTGCTTTCCCCTCCCAGCCCGCGGCAGCCTCGGCAGTCCTCACGCGGGCGGGGGGGGGGGTGTTGATGCTTCCCTTAGTCGCTCCTGTCACTCCTCCCTGGGCGGGGGCGCTCGAGGCAGGCCGCGGGTGGGCTCCGCCGGCTCTGCCTAATTAAATGTTGGAAGTTCTCCGGCCCTGCAGGCTCCACTCTCCGGTCTCCCGCCGCAGCAGCTTCAACTAGCACTCGCTGCGCGGCGGAGACCTGCCATGCTTCTCGCAGGCCGCGGTTGGGCTCCGCAGGCTCTGCAGTGTCTTTCCTCGCTGGGGGCGCCGCCGGCAGGTCGCGGGTGGGCTCCGCCGGCGCTGCTGAGTCTTTCCTAGCTGGGGGTGCCGCCGGCAGGTGGCGGGTGGGCTCCGCTGGCGCTGCTGAGTCTTTCCTCGCTGGGGGTGCCGCCGACAGGTCACGGGTGGACTCGCTGGCCCGGACCACGTAGTGAGGGGGGTCGGGAGACGGTTAGCTACTCCGCTCCCTCCCCCTCGTTGATTATGTTAATTGCGGGTCCGGCCGCACTCTCCCTCACGCAGTCGCTTGTCTCTGGGCCCCGCCGCTTACAGTCACACACGCGGCGGGGGCAGGGGATGACTCAGGCAGGCCGCGGGTAGGCTCCGCTGGTCCTGCTTATGATTGGGCACAGTTTATTTAAAGTCACTTCGCCCCTGGGGCTCACCTTCGGCCGACGGGCCTGATGCTCTGTCGCAGCCTCCGCCCGGCCGGTACACCTCTCCGGGGGGTCACTGCTTCGCGGCCGTCTCAGGTGGGCTCTGGGCGGTCCGCTCATTCCTGGTGGCACATGTTGGTGGCGGCTGACGCGGGTGGCTTCGGTCGGCTTGCTGTTAGCCTCTTGGTGGCTGCTGTGCTCCGACGTGCTCACCGGCTTCTCGGCTCACTGCACCTTGCTGCAGGGGATGCCCTTCAGGCGGGCAGCTCTCTCCCCCTTTTCCTCAGTGTAGGGTAGTGGCACGCATGGGTTGCACTACCGACCTCGTCGCCATTGTAATGATGAAAGTGGAGGGCCCTGGGCCCGCATGTCAGGCGCAGCAATGAGGGACACAGACACCAGGAATGGGTTGTATGAAAGGTCGCGAGCACGTGCGCTCGGCCTCTTTTATTGGCAGCGTCATGTGACACCATGACGTCTGTGGTGGGTGGGTGTAGAGTATGTTACATCACACTAGAACACTAGAACATGTCCCCGCTAAGACACTACAAGAGTTGCTGCCTGAACTAGAATCCTTCAGGTTCTCACCCACTTCTAACATTACTGAAAGGAGTGAAAACTCGACGGGCTAAATACCACTTACCAGCAATTTTCCACCACCGCATTTTGCAAGAATTTCTTTTGTTTATTTTTAGAATTGTTTAGATAGGCTCACTTTCAGGGAATGGTTCTGGAATTTGGTACAAAATACTGCCTTTTAAAGCTCACTAGTTCACTGCATTGTGTAGACTTGAGAACATTTAAAAACTCAAAAATGTTCAGAACATGAGAACAAAAATACATTATGTCCTAACTCATCTCGCTTTCATTCTAATCCAATTCTCTATACCATTAACTCCATTCCACTCCATCTCTTTCACTGTCATATCTACCCCCATTCCTTTTCATTTTCTGTTTATGAGTTGCTTTCACCCATCTTTCATTTTCTCTTTTCCTCCTTTTTTGTATCTTTCTCCCCTTTTCTTTTGCTTCTTAGTCCAGCTCTCACTTTCTTTATCTGTTTGTACTGTATGTTAATTTCTCTGTGGAAGGGAGTGTGTTATAACCTGTGAAAACCTCAGTCATTTTCGCTAGACCTCTGCCACACGTGGGACACCCCTAATGGAGTCTCATCCACTGTAAACGCCATGTCGAAATGGATTTGAGCTGTAACCTCCACTGCTTACCTTTTAAAATAAGGTCCCCTGCTGTACAGCTGGAGTAAGAAGCTCTCCTCAGGTTGTGTGCAATTATGTGTGTACTTGTGTGCCATCTGATTGAGGAAGATGTTTGTGTTACTGATCCTGTCATCTGCCCACATGCAGCACTGCTGCGGGTGAGACACAGCCTAAATTGACTTTACCTGGTAATGCCTTAAAATTCAATATGGAATCCAAAAAGAAATGTCATATTTCTTTTTGGCTGCAGTGTAAATCTGTAGAATTAGACACGTTTTATCCTTAAATAAAGCAGACAGAAAGAAGAGCAAGTAATATCCATTGTTGTCCTGGTGACCATCGCTGTCATGATCTAGTACCCAGCTAATGGGATACCCCGCACCCTTTGGTGAAGTTAGAGAAGTATGTGTTGAGAAATGTAGTCATCAGGCGGGAGGAATCAGGTGGAGTCCCACTATACGGGAGCGGCCATGACACAGGTAGCCATGGCCACAGTTGTAAATCGATGTGAGAAACAGGGTACAACTGGCCCCAGCACCATACATCTTTTGCAGAGCCTGCAAAGGTTAATGCTACTTCCCACCTGGTGGTCATATGATGCCTCAATGTAAACGGAACAACCAATCAAGACAGAAAAACAAACATATAATTTCACGTAATGGTGTTTCCAGAGCAGGCGGACCAGCAGATATTTATATGTGCAGTGTGTGGATGTGGCCATGTTGGGTGTAGATAACCACACATGTATTGCAGCTTTTACTAGACCCTTGCATGTCCTTTAATATCGTGCAACCTAGTTTTTAATGAGTTATGCCGACAGCATGACGATCTCACTATTAATGTACCGAAATGATGAGAAGTTCAGTCAAACCCTGCATGCGGTTTGTGTGTATAATCCAGATGGCTGTAAATGATATACAAATATCACCAAAGAGTACGCACAGCAAAGATCAGTGGCAAACCTATTTCATCTCACAGGAGCTCTGAGAGAGTGCAGCTCCAGCTGTCAAATAATATTAAAATTCTCACAACATTCTACTGACGTTGTGTGGGAGGGACACACAAGCTATGCCAAATGTCTGCGGGAGGAGAATAATTGGGGTCTGAAGTGCAGTGCCAGAATAGAAATGAGGAATAGCGTGCAAGGGGAATGGGACCGGGGTCGAAGAAATAGTACCTGCATCTCAGTGGACGGCAACTAATCAAGTGGATTTAATCTGTACTTGGTTTCTGCTCCTCAGCTAAGAACAAATGTGACGGATCAGGTGCATGCATGAACCAATTAGGAGGCAGCAAAGAAGAGTGACACTGAATTCAACCTGTGGTAAGCAGCTGGCGGATCAAAGTCCTATATTGAATACAGCATGTCTTGAAGCAGCGCATGGGCGCTGCTTAGGCTCGACCCAAAAATAATGGACCACTCAAAAATATGCGCTTTCCTCCTTTTTATCATAGTTTGCAGGTTGTTAAATGGAAAAAAAACACCTGTTATTCTTTCTTTGCTTTCAATGATGTGTTAGTACCCTTTACTTCATATGTCAGTTTTCTTGCTTTATGTTTGGATTAGTGAGGTCATTGTAAAATGGCAGCTAGGTATGTATTTTGTATAAATGTGGAGCTTCAGAGAAACTACTGAAAGCATCTAGTAGTAGTCCTCGGTGTTAAGCTCTTACATGTCAGAGGATAATAGTGAGTCTCAGCCTGTCTTGTGGGTCACTCAGTGAGGAGTCCTCAGCCCTTTTAGTTGGAGGCTGTCGGCCTCACACCATCTCTATCTCTCTATCTCTGACTATTATTCTGACTCTCTATCCTTCTCTCTTGTTCTCTCCGTAATACCCTCTATTTCGTTTCATCTCACTCCTCTTCATCTCCTCTCTTTATTTTTCTCTTTCTCCCTCTCTTTTTTATTTGCCAATACTCTCCTCTATCTCATTCAGTTTGAACCAATTTAAAGCATTTCAATGTAGCTCACTTCCATGTAATAATTCTCCAACTCCATGATCATAAGTCTAATACTGGGCAGTGTTTGAAGAAGAGGATATTATTTTCCACAAACACTAAGCCTAGTTTCTAATAGAACTGGCCTCACTGAGTTTTCCATGTTTTCTTGCACTGTGCTACTTTTGTCTCTCTCCTGTGGCGATTGACACATTACTTGATCACAAGCTGCCAGTTTTCATGGTTCTTTATCTGAACAAAAATTCTGCTAGGTGGTAACTATTGTCGAGCAGTCTGTAACGGGAAACATCGTTTACAACGCGTGTCATTACAACGCATTTTTACATCGCAAAATCCATTATAACGCATGTCATTACATCGCATAATTCATTACAACGCATTCCCCAAAGTAACACCCCAGCGGAGTTAGAATAGTAATTGCGTTGCAATGTATTATGCATTGTACAAATGTGCTGTAACGCGTGCTTTGTAAAGTGTCATATTCGTCTTTAACATAGCATTTAAGTTTGGATTTCGATGGATTCCCTGTTGGCTTGTATAACTTTACTTAGTTTCTTTTAATACCATATTTGGATAGTGTGTTGCTGGATTTCTGTTGCTTCTTTGTGAAGGATCTGTCTCAATCTCTGAAATGGAGAGCTCATCTTCAATGACCATGAAAGTCATCATCTGATCATGCATATCGATTTACTAAAAGGCTAGGGTTAATGAAAGTGACATCACACACCACTTAACATGGTATCACAGGAAGTGACATCATATGACCCAGATTATTCCCTGAATGTGATGCCATATGACCTTAAGCCTGATGACATCATAATAATTGACACTGCTGAAATTCTGTAATAACTGCAATACACCACACAGAAACATGTCTGTTTTAGATACCAACAATATGAGGATGCTGACATGACCTTTGAAAGTGGTGGGGCATAATAAATGTCCTGATTTGTATTAAACGAGCAAAGAAACTAAGCCCGCCTTGCCCTAGGGGAGTTCAAGGGGGTTCAACAACCGAGATCCTTCTGAAAAAATGGTGTCCTGTAGTGCATTTTAAAGAACGATTTTCATATGCATTTTCCTAAAAGCCATAGCCTCTGAAAAGACACTCATAAAATATTCAAGTCCTTTAATGGAGAGCCAAGTCAATGAAACCTGACACTCCGCAGGAGCTGACCCCAATTGTTTTCAAAAGTTGCTTCTGATGCCTCTACATATTATATATAAAACTCATTGGGCCAAGGCTAACATTTCGTTATGGGTGCCCCTCAAAGGGTTGGGTACCCCCTATGCCAAAATTTACATACAATAGGTTCATTGCAGAATGCTTTCCAAAAATAGCATCCATATGGCATAGGTGATCATTATGTCAAAAATTACCTACATTTTGTTGTGGTTGCATGCCATCATAAACCATGGACTTTCTCCATTATGATAAGAATTACCTCCAGTGTGCCACCATCAGCATTTTCCACAGGCGTCCCAGATGTCAAGAATTGCCTCTAGTATGCCAGTAGCAGTATTTTGCCACATGTGCCTGTCATGCTAAAAATTTGCTTCCAGTATGCCAGCACCAGTATTTTACCATGAGGTATGTTATGTTATGTTAATATGTTTTGTATAGCTCTCAGCTGCCCCAGCAAAGAGTCGTCCCATCGCTGAAGCAGAAACATAGAGGCTAGAAGTCAGAAAAAGCACTGACTGTGGGGAAAAGATGAGTTGTAATTGCTCTGCGAAAGGCCAAGTAATTTTCCATGGCACAAATGGAGTATGGTAGAGCATTCCACAACTTGGCAGCCAAAAGACGGAAGGAAGGTTGTAGCTGGCTGCCCTAGCTATAACGGCAGCATTTCTGAGGTTTTGTACAAGTGAAATGTCAAAATAAAAAAACCAAAAAAAAACCCCAAAAGACGGAAGGAGCGTCCTCCCGACCGTACCTTCCTCGTACGAGGCACAATAGCCAAGTGTTGTCCAGTGGAGCGAAGCTGGCGCGAAGGGTGGTAAGATGACAACAGATTTGTCAAGATTGCTGGAGAGGAGAGTTTCAGGATTTTAAATGCAGTACAGAGGACCTTAAATTCCACTCATTTGGCCGTAGAGGTGGGACAGGTTCTGGGTATGCCCAGCAGGGTTCTAACCACTGCGCTTTGGACTCGCTGTTATCTCAGGGTTTCGATCTTATTCACCTCTAGGTACAGTGCATTGGCATAGTCCAGTCTTGATAGAATGGAGGCCTGGATGATCATTTGCCTGACTGGTGGGTCAAAGAATCCAAGCATCAATTTATGTCCCCTAAGTATGTCAAAGCAGGTCCCGGCGACTTTTTAGGTTTGGAGCTGAAAATTGAGACCAAATCTACCCAGACTATGAGATCTTTCACTACCTGCTTAGGAGTAGTTGCACATCCCAGTATGGCTGGCCTCCACCAGTCCCCCCATAGCTCTCGAGTGTTACCCACTAGCAGGACCTCGGACTTGCTGGAGTTCAATTAGAGACAATTATCAGTCATCCACTCGGCAACTGCCGTGAGATCTACCTGAAACTTAGATGGTGCACTCCCAGAGTAGTCGGAGAGGGCTACCACGAGCTGTGTATCATCAGCATATGATACGATGGTAAGCCCTCTGCTCCTTGCCAAGACTGCAAGGGAGTTGAACGTAGAGAAAAGCAGAGGGCTCAGAACGGATCCTTGCGGGACCTCTTTCTTATTGGCATGGTACATAGAGGCGAAAGGGTGGCTATAACCTGAAAGGTCCTATATTAGAGAAGCACATCAGGTCAAAGCTGGGCCCACAACAACTGCTTCTATTAACCTGCGTAACAAGATCTGATGAGAGACCGTGTCGAATGCGGCGCTGAGGTCTAAAAGAATCAGTGCCGACGTAGGTCACTCATCCAAAGCGAGCCTAAGATGTTCCGTGACAGCCAGGAGAGCACACTCCGTACTGTAACTTGAGCAGAAACCATTCTGAGAGATGTCCAAACAATTGTTTTCTTCCAGTAATCTGGCAAGAATGGAATGGACATAGGTCTTGGTGATCTTGGCAATCCATGGGAGGAGAGAGATCGAACGATAATTATCCAGTTTGGCAGCATCCAAGGTAGTCTTCTTAAGCAAAGGAATCACCTTTGCTTGCTTATAAGAATTGGGAGCTGTCGCACTGGACAGAGAGTTTTTAATCTCCTGTCTTAGAAGTGACAATAGCAAAGTTAACGATCTTATAAACTGGTCAGGTTTGAGACGGTCGGAAAGGGAGCCTGATTTGATCTTGGAACACACTAACTGTAGATCCTTCAAGGAAACCTGTGGAAATCAATCCAAAGTATGAGCAGGGGGTGGACCCGAGACAAGGTCGGAGCTTATAGCAGTGTGAGTGAAGGATAGGTAAATTTTCTCCACTTTTCGACAAAGAAAGTACCCAGAGCCTCACATTGCTCATTAGAGGAAATAGGGGGCACAGCTGGGACCCCCTTCTTTTTTAGACTTTTCAATATAGAAAAGATAGTTTTAGAGGGGTAGCCACTGCTCCTAATTTACCCAGAGAAATACGTTGCACGTGCAGTGTGAATGGCCCCATAGTAGCTTTTCATAGCTGCTTGATAGCACTTTTTCTGTGAAGGGTCGTACTTCCGTCTCCTAGATAGTTCCAGCCTTTTAACAGGTTTTAATCAAAATGGCCAGGTCATCATTATACCATGGGTTGGATTTGGAAGTGCAACTAACTGATCACTTTGCTGGGATAAGAGCATCAAGAGAGCTACAGATCCAATCTGAAAGTGCTTTATCAGCAGCGCTAGGGTCATCAGGCAAGCTGATAGCAGCACTGGAAAGAAGGTCATGAAATTGGACGAGGTCAAGTTTATGCCAGGGGTGTTTGAAAGCAACTTCTGGCGCTGCTTCCGCAGAGGGGAAACCCCTGAGAGAGACATAGTAATCAGATAGTGATCTGACCAGCAGACAAGGGTAGGAGTCTGAACTAACAGAGAGGGGAGGTTAGAGAACACCGGGTCCAGCAGATGTCCTGCAGAGTGAGTGGGACCCTGGACCATTTTCATCAGCTGGCAGGCACTTAGGTCAGCCAGGAAATTGCCAAGCTACATTTCCTGGGGATTTTGTAAGTGTAGGTTCAGGTCTCTGATGACGCTAAAATTGGCTGTCCTTGTGGCCAAAATATTAACAGTGTCCACAAGCGATGACCTGAACTCTTTGGAGGCGCCAGGTGGATGATAAATAATAACCCCAACATAGTATAGCAGGCGTTTAGAGCAAGCCCGAAATGAGCACACTCACAGCCAACAATAGTCTCTTTAACAAAAGAGCAGGAGTAGCACGATTTAAAAATCATAGCAATGCCTCCACCTCTAGACTCTCTATTGAGGTTAGCAATGTTAAAACCCTGAGGGAGGGCCAATAAGAGCATAGACCCGGAAACAGCAGATAGCCAGGTTTCAGTTAGAAAAAGGGCATCTGGGGATTCCTCAGGTAGAAGGTCATAGATATGAGCATGATGTTTCACTGAGTGCTTCCATGAGCCAAGAATGTCCTACAGTACGGCTGGCAGACCCTTAAATATATCACATTCTTGCTTATGCTCACTTACATTCACTCACCCACATCATTCTCACTCCCTTGGCTCTCATTCACTCACTTGCACTCATTAGTTCAATATCACTTACTCCCACTCATCCTTACTCTGACAAACCCATACTTACACTCACTTGCTATCACTCATACTCTCACTTGTTCATTTTCACTCACTTTTAAGCAAACACTCATTCTCCCTTATTCATTCATACGCATTCATATTCACTGCTACACTCACTAATACTTTCTCACTCACTCATAACCACTCTTACTCTCACTCATTCTCATGTATTCGCGCTCACAATTAAACTCACGCTTAGTTGCTCACTGCATATGTTTCTCATTTACACTCTAACACGCCCTCACACTCATTCTTACTCATTCTCATCCTCTCTCACTCACATGCAGTCACTTGTCACTCTTATTCACTGATAGCTCTTTACTGATGTTCAGTATCACTCATACTCACTAATTACTTACACACACACATAACTCTCTTACACAAACTCTCACCCGCAATAGCATACACAACCTGCATTAAAAAAGATATTTATACTTACCTCAGCTGCCACTAAAAGCCTTGTTCCAGCTCCTGCTGCTCTATTTTTACTACTCTAATAGTAGTGAATAATAGACATTATCGGTGTAATAAAAAAGAGAAAACTGGAGCCCTAGCGACCATAACAATGAGCTTCCCCTCTATTCTTGGCACTGAGTTTGCAACTTCCGAGGCCAGGAGTTGCAAGGGCCAAGTCAGGGGTAGCACCTGCACCCCCTAGAACCTCTAACAGCCTGATAGCTGCGAAAATGCTATCGCGGGCGCAATTCCCATAATCGGAATTCACCACGAAAATTGCGAATTCGCAAACACAGAATTGCGAAATCGCTAAAAGATTCGCAGAATCCCGGCAGTAGACCATTTGCGATTCGGAAATAGCGAGAAATCACGGATTCTGCGAAAATAATAGCGAAATCGCGAATTCCTCGCAATCGGGATTCATGACAAATCGCAATTAGCGAAAAACCCCAAAATCGCATTTTGCGAGGCGCAATTTAAGGACAACCCAAAGCAGGTGGTAACCATCAAACCCATAGTAAAAATTTTTTTGAAAAACCGTTGGCCTATCAGCAACTGGTGCTGGCCTGCCCAAACACACTTAAGGAGAAGCAGCATCAGCATAAGGAGCGTCACAATGCCAGGAATGTACATGGTGGTCAGGCGGCGAAGGCTACAGCGAGCAGCACGGAGGAGACGCAGAATCCAGGCCAGGATCTTCCGCCAGCGGGTCACCCTACTAGGCCAAACCAGAGAGTAAATTTACGCAAAGTACCGCCTGAATGGGGCAATGATCATCAAGCTAATTCAGGACCTTGACCCCCTGATGCAGCACCCAACAGGGCGGACCAATGCCGTGCCAACACATGTCCAGGTATTGTGTAGCCTGCACCTCCTGGCCTCCGGGAGCTTCCAGGGGATAGTTGCGGCTGCTAGGGGGATATCCCAGCCCACCATGCCCCGCTGCCTAGGGAGTTTCCTTGATGCAATGCTGACCCAGCTACACCACCACATCAAATTTCCAACAAGCCAACAGGAATTGGATGAGACCAAGCTTCAATTCTACAATGTTGCGCATTTCCCACACGTGATAGGATGCATTGACTGTACCCACATCCACATCTGCCCACCAGCTGCAACGGAGTACATGTACCGCAATCGCAAGTCCTACCACTCCCTCAACATCCAGATGGTCTGCAATGCAAAGACATACATCACGGACATAGTGGCACAGTACCCGGGGAGTACACATGACTCATTCATATTCCGGCACTGAGGCCTCCACACACGACTGGCCAGGGGAGACTTTGGGGAAGGACACCTACTTGGTAAGTACACTTTGCCCACAATGTCACAGTGCGATGAAGTAGCTGCGCTGCACATGCACTCACCCTCTGCTCCTCTCATTCAGGTGACAGTGGCTACGCCCTGCGTGAATACCTCCTCAACCCATACCTCAACCCTGCTAAACGACAGCTACGGCGTTACAACGTATCACACATACGCACAAGGAATTGCATTGAGAGAACTTTTGGGCTACTGAAGAGCAGATTCCGCATACTTCACAAGACAGGTGGGGCCATGTACTACAGTTCTGAAGTGTGCTGCCGCATTGTGGCTGTGTGTGCTATACTACACAACATTGCTACCAAGCGCCGGATACCTGTCGACATCTCTGGCAGTGAATCGGAAGGGGACGACCGGCCACCTGCACATACACTCCATGCACGCGGGGAGAACCCAGCTGAAGGCCACAGACGCCGCAACCACATCACAATGAACAGTTTCTAGTGCACCCTCACCCAACAAATCACAATTGCATGCAAAATTTAATAATGACACAACGCCAATGTGTGATGCTAAATTACATATTATTGTTTGAATCACAATAATGGTTCCAGTTGCCATCCTTCCATAGCAAACAGTATTTCAGCATACTGCTGCGTCCAATACACAGGACAGGCTTATGTTCAGCCTGTGCCTGTACAAGTACAATTCAGTCAGGTGCGCCTCCGGCGCGAAGCACCCGAGCGCCTCTCCGGCTCCTCCTCAGCCACCGCACATGACCCTGCAGTGGGCCTGGTGCTGCGTCTCAACGCCCCTACGTGTGAGGCAGAGTGGCTGCTCACACTTGATGTGCCCTCACTGGCATCGTCCCCTCAGACAGTGGCAGGTAGAGCACGGTGAAGTGCCATCACGGCAGTGGTGAGGTGCTCAAGTACCCTGGCCACATCCTCGCAGCATTGAATGAGCTGCTGCTGCTGCGCCAGGGACCGGTGCGATAGCTGCGACGTGGCATTGCCAATCACATAGTTTGACCGGGTGTAAGCCGTCAGCCGGGTCAGTAGCTGACGGTGGCGGCGGCGGGCCGTGTTGCGCTGTGAAATCATAGCAGCTGTGTTGGCCTCCATGGCTGCAGTCATGCGGGCCATCCCCTCCCCCACACCTGCCATGGCTGCCGTCATGCGGTCCATCCGGTCCCCCACACCTGCCACATTGCGGCCAATGTTATACAGCTGCAACTGTATGGCCCCTTGCCGGCGTACCTGCAGCTGGTGAATCTAGAGCATTCGACACTCATGCTCGGCAGCCGCTGTCCATTCCCCCTCCTGGTGCTGGGAGCATTGGTCTGCAGGCGAGCCCTGCCACGCTGCTCTGCTGGCCTGCCACAGTGGGTGGCCGCTGTGTCGCCGCTGTCGCGGGACCTGATGTGGATGCGCCAGCTGCTGGTGGAGTCAAGCTAGGCATTGCTGGTGCGGCAGAGGCTGGAGGCACAGTGGTAGTGGGCCGGGCTGCAGGTGTTGGTGCTGCGGCAGAGGCTGGAGGCACAGTGGTAGTGGGCCGGGCTGCAGGTGTTGGTGCTGCGGCAGAGGCTGGAGGCACAGTGGTAGTGGGCCGGGCTGCAGGTGTTGGTGCTGCGGCAGAGGCTGGAGGCACAGTGGTAGTGGGCCGGGCTGCAGGTTTTGGTGCTGCGGCAGAGGCTGGAGGCACAGTGGTAGTGGGCCGGGCTGCAGGTGTTGGTGCTGCAGCAGAGGCTGGAGGCACAGTGGTAGTGGGCCGGGCTGCAGGTGTTGGTGCTGCGACAGACGCTGGAGGCTGTGTTTGTAACGGCACCTCCTCGTCATCCTGTGCTTCCTCATCTATGAGCAGCCTCTCTCTGTCGCTGCTGTCTGCGCCACCTGTGAGGGGAAGTGGACGTTCATTAGTTGCATGTATCTGTCACACGTGCAGTTGCTACATGCATGCGGGGTGTTCCCTGACTGCCTATGGCATTGCGTACTTTTGAACCTGTCTGGCTGCATTGGGGTACTTGTACATTGTGGCCACACTACATGTCCCACAATGCTTTAGGGCATTACCTGATGTGCACCAATGGCATGACTTTGGAACATTATGGGCAGCTATAGGGTCATGGCCATTCTTAGGGGACAGGGTCGCAGTCGCATGCCACTTACCTTGGCTCTCTTGGGTGGGGCGGGATGAGTCCAATCGGGTGACTCCAATGCATGCCTCAGCCTCCAGGGTGTCTTCAACGCGATCCTCCATGGGGGTGTTTGGAGGGAGTGTAGGTCCCCCCCCTCCAGTGGCCAGGGACTCTCCCAGCCTCTCAGCGACCTTCTCCTTGGCACGACCTCGGAGGTCGTACCACCTTTTCTTCAGTTCATCAAGTGACCTGTCGGCCACACCCACAGAGTTCACTGCGGCCGCTATCCCGACCCAGATCCTGCGCTTCTCCTGCTCGGGCACCCTCCTCGACTCTCTCCCGAACAGTTTGGAGTGGTTCTCCACCACCCCTTCAATTAGGTGCTCCAACTCCTGCTCGGAGAACTTTAGTTTTCTCTTGCGCCCAGTGGTGTTGCTGGGCCCAGGTACTGGCTCCTCAGCCATTGGTGCAGTGGAGTTGGAAGTGGTAGTCCAAGGTGTCCTTGCAGGAGCTGTCTCTGTTGCTGCCTCGAGGTCTGCCTCACTGTGGTGAATGGGGGTGGGAACTGGCTGCTTCCTGGTTGTGATATCATCACTGTGCTCGAACTGCGACTTCCCGTTTTCCCGATCTCGCGATTTTGCGATCTCGCAATTAGCGATATCGCTATTTGCGATATCGCAGATCCGACACGGATGTTGCCGAAAAATTGCGATTTTTCTGCGATTTTCGAAAATCGCAAACGGTTTTTGCGGCCGCGTGCGATTCGCTTTTTTTTCTCGCTAAACGTCATGAATACCGTTCTGCGATTTCTCAATTGCGATTCGCAGTTAATCGCTATTTGAGAATCGCAGATTCCGGTTTTCATGAATCAGGCTGTAAGTGGCTTCCATGGCCACCAGTGATTGACTGCTTGTAGCACCCGTTTTAAGCTGGATTTTTCAAATGTTATATATGCAACGTATATTTATATTTCCTCAATTTATACATAAACCACCATTGGTGATTTTTGTTTATTTTGAATTGATTAATTCTAGTATAGATTCAAAATACGTGTGATCCTTTATACCAAGGATATTTTGATTAGATAACCCCAAAATAATCGTTATTTGTATTACTCCCAAGTTTTAAGGCACTCGTATAGTTGTATAATCAAGAACACCTTAATAACTGCTCCTTAGACTGCACACTCAGTATTCAAAAAGTTCAATTTTAGAACAATTATTGATAAATTGGTGTTGAGTGCACGTTAATAAAACATAATGCTCACCACTGCTCTTTGCTTTGAAAGTAGATTTGCCAAAATAGCATTGATGGAAAAGCCTCAAATCAATTAAGCATATGGAACCAAGCATCATTCCACCGTATTCTTGAATCGTCCTCCATGTATTTAGTTTTTTGTGTGACAATGTTTTAGGATTGGAGTTTTGAAGGCGATAACTGCTGAAAAAATGTAATTTCCTCTGTTTGTTGCCGAGGCAGTGGAGTTCTGATAGTGTTTCTGTGTGAATGTCTTTCAGCATTGAGGATCAAAGAAAGAATAGCAGCCATGATGGATAGCAGTGGGGCTGACTTTATGGGACAGCAGGAATGCAGCCCCCCTGGAAGTGAAGTGATGGGATCATGGCACCTTGGAGATAAATATTAGCATTTCAGTTACCTACTGCTGGCTGCTCAAACGCAACTCAGCTTCTCCAGGCGTACAGGTAGTCACCTCCCACAGGTCTGCAAGAGATAGAAGCACATTCCATGTAATTTTGTTCTGAGTCTGACATTCTCGCATGGCAGGAACATGGTTTATTTATTTGCCCCTTCCCACAGGAAGCAACAGGGGTGAGGCCCACAAGGAAGAGTATTCAACTAAGTTGTGTTATATGATGAATCCTACCAAGTGCCTGGATGCTGTGATTGAAGGCAAGGTTTCCCGGACCCAGGAGGTGTGTATGCTGAGGTCAGTGTTGCCATATTTGGCTTTTTTCTTGCACAACTGAACTATTTGTTTCAATATGTGAAATAAATTATGGATTTATCAGGGTGCTCAAATGTTTTTTTTTTTAATGAATGTGTGTGTTTGTCTAATCAGCAAGGAAAAGGCATTCTTAGAAGCTGACATCCAATGACATATTGCCCAGATAGCAGCCTTTTCATCATCATCATTTTGAAACCCAACTACCCCACTTAGCCAAATTGCGTGATCCTGGGCAAATAATAGTCTTCTTATGCCAGTTGTAAGTGTAAGTGTATTGGGGCAATGCAGCACGCTCTTTGACAGAATATGCACTAAAAATGAAGGCATTATAGCCTAGTAGCAAGCATGCGCCAGTAACACAGGAACATGTCCAAGAAGAAAGTTGTCAGCATACATAGAGTTGTTTTTAAAAAATTAAGCTTTTTTTGTGACACACCACTTTTACGTTCATAGTGTTCATAATAATGATAGGATTTGATTATCTTTCTCCTAATGTTAATGTTAGTTTAAACGTAGAAAGAAGTATGCAAAAAAGTGATGGCTGGAATGCTTGAATTAATCTCAGGCACTGATAATTACTTGGTACTGCAATACAGTCCATCATTATTTTGCACCCACCCATCTGAAAACCAGTCTTGACCCTGCTCCAATATAAACAGTCCAGTCCAAACTGCCAGGCCAGGTCCTCCCTGAACCAGAACACAAGTAAACCAAGACCGGTTTTTCCCTTATGAGGCCTCATCAGTTAGATATAGTTTGATCACAGTGTGCACAGGACCCACATCTGGGCATGCCCGTTCCACCTAGGGCTTGCACTGAAGTATACAAAAAAATGATGGATTGAATGCATGAATGATCACAGCTATTGGTAGCACTGGGGCGCATCCTAGTCCATCCTTAGTTTGCACACCATGCCACCTCACTTTGGACTCAGTCACAGGCAAATCAGTCTGGCGCAGCCCCACTGCCAGGCCAGGTCTTCCCTGAACTGGAATGTAACCAACCCAAGACTAGCTTCAACCTTATTAGGGCTCATCAGTTGAGTATGGCTTGATTCCAGTGGCACAGGGTGCATGGGACCCATACCTCGGCTTACCTGTCCCACCTAGGACACTGCACCAAAACAGATACAAAACAGTAACAGAGGGAATGCTTGAATTCATATCAGTCCACTGGTAATAGATGGGGACCGCACTCCAGACCATCGTTTTTTGCCCACAATGTTACCCAAGGTTGGACCCAGCCATATGCAAATGAGTGTTGGCCCTGCTCCAGTAGGCACAGTCCAGCGTGAACTGCCCAGCCAGGTGCTCCATGGACTGGTCTGGAACACAAGCAACTCAATAACCTTTTCACCTTTATTAGGGCTCATCAGTCATGTGTAGCTTGGCGCACTGAGCCCATATCACAGTGATAAAAGCAAAACCGCACGCCCCGGAACGGAATATGCTCGTAAATAAACAGCCACGAGTGGTTGTCGGCATTGCGCATGATATTCATCTACTTGGGAGCAGCAGGAGCTCTTGGCTACCTACAAAAAGTAGACTAAGATGTTATTAGGAAACATATTTTTAGGGAGTCTGCAATTCGGGTGGTCTAGGCTACCTCAAAAAAATTATCAGATTAGATTGCCCATGGATGGCTTTGCAACTGCTCATTAAAGAAAATATGCCTTTTGCTTTTTGTATCAGGTGGCTATACATGCATGTTGTCATTCCATGTCTATAGTAAAATGCGTAAGTCTAATTATTTTTTATAAATGACCATGAAAGGTAAAATACTAGACCCACGTTGGTAAAAAAAATAAGGATGGCCAATTCTTCTGATATTTGCGTGATTGTCCTGCATTTCAGATGTCTCTCCTGCATCCCATACTGAGGTGGGGGATTTTCTTTTCGTCCTGTTGAAGGAGTGAATTTGAAGGATGAATTATTCTAATGAGTTTGACTATGTACTTTGAATAGAAAAGCAAACTGCAGCTTATTGACTTTAGGAGTTTTTACAACCTAGTGTCCTCCAATTGGAGACATTTTGGAAGTCTGATATTTCTGAACATCTTTGTTGTAAACATAATGTAAGAAGTAAAAATAAGTAAGCATTTTAGACTTAATAGTGTATTATGGCATACCTCTTGAGACAACCTTATTTAGAGGGTGTCCTCATTCTTTGGCTTAGCTTTGTGCTCCAAAAAAGCAAAATGCCTCCAGTACAAGTCAGTAGGATCACTTAACCAGAAAACCATCCTCACTATCCCAAAATTGTGTTCAGATCCATTGATTTAAATAGGATCACCCTGCTAAAGCACTCAGACTCACCCTCATTGGAGAATCAAAAGGTTGAGGTATTTCATTGCGTTTCATGAATCTGGAGGAGTGGCAATTCAGGAGGTCAGTACCTTTCAACTATCCCTCATTTGCCCAAAAACCTCTTATTTTTCCTAGGTGGTTATGAGTTCATAACGTGCAGGGAGGCCTTTCTGGGGAATTTGTCCTTAGTGCTCCTTTCCTGTATGGAACCCATTTTAGAGTTCCCACATAACGGCAGATATGGGAATAAATGCATACGGGGACAATTATATGCCCAAGATCAAAGGATTTGGTCCAGTAGGTGAACCAGGATTGCCCAGCAGACCTGTACAGCGCCAAGAAACCAATCGGTGTAACTGTGCTTTACAAGACGATTTAACTTAACATAACATACATTTTATTGTGTGTATCAGTTCCATTATCCCATACTTTATTCATTGGTTCGTGAATTGGGGCAATGTCGTCCTGGGTTAATATTCACTGTGCAGTATGCGACAGTCCAGTTTAACTATCACACGTTTACCGTTACCATGTAGCCTGATTCCAAGTACTTTCCTTATTGCAAAATATGACAACAGAAAAATATTTTCAAAACGTGATTGCACGAAGCATTCCATTTTGTTCCATGGGGAAGAAGGGATTACAAAATATGGACCTGATCCACTATGATCCTGTTGCAAGTTATGTTGGATTTTGTGCAAAGCGACTGGTTAGTGATCAAACCTTAAGGGCCCCATTAGGATGGGGGGTGGATCACCCCCGCCATCCATGCAGCAAAGACCCCTCGCCATATTACGATGGCTGGGGGGTCCGCGGCGGATGGAAAGACCGCCCGCCGCTTTGTGGCGGTCGACAAATTGCAGGCGGTCCCGATTCTCAAAGTCCGCCCACCATACTAATGACCC
Organism: Lissotriton vulgaris; assembly: GCF_964263255.1. Taxonomy (NCBI): domain Eukaryota; kingdom Metazoa; phylum Chordata; class Amphibia; order Caudata; family Salamandridae; genus Lissotriton; species Lissotriton vulgaris. Next base: position 1,041,134,001 of record NC_141697.1, read on the forward strand.
CCTAAGTTTGCAAGTGAAATGCACTTTTATATGTAATACATTTGTTGTAATGGACAGGTTATGAGTTCGACTCCCAGCAAGGCCATTTCAATCTTCCATCCTTCTGAGGCTGTGTTTTTAGGGAGGAGGATTTATCTTGATATGTAATTTTAATGTGGATATTGTAAAGCCAACAACAGAAATAAAAACTAAATATAGCTCCTGCTTTCTTTACTTACATAATCATTTCCTGTTTTTGTGAGTTACAAGTTAATCAGGGACATAATATTAAAAATTCAGACCCAGTATAGGTAAGTTTATTAGATGAATACCTGGTAAAAAGACATTCCTTCAGTCTTATGATGAGCTAACCAAATCAATATCAGATCACAACCTTTTGTCAAAGCATCATATAGCAATACAGTGTGCTCCGTGTCTAGCAGATGCCCTCGTTCACAGTAATCCTAGCTCTAGTACTTACAAAGCGACTGGGCTAAGTACCACAGCCATTGACAAACTACGGTTGTAGCTGTAGTATAACCACTCTTTCCAGAAAAAATGGCAAGCAACAATGGCCATTTCTGCAGGGTTACCCCATACCTTTTGCCTTCTTCCTCCCCTTTTTGCGGAGTTCGTTTTTTGTTGGCTTTAGGACTCTGAGCATTTTACCACTGCTAATGAGTGCGAAAGTGCATGTGTGCTCTTCCTAAAATGTGGTAACATTGGCTTATTCACAGTTGGCATATTTAATGTACTTAAAGGTCCCTAGAAAAGTGCACTGTATGTGCCTAGGGCCTGTAAATTAAATGCTACTAGTGAGCATGCAGCACTAATTGTGCCACCCACTTCAGTAGCCCTAACATGGCCCATGCCTGCCACTGTAGAGACTGTGTGTGCAGTTTTAAACTGCCATTTTGACCTGGCGAGCTGACTTGTAAGGCCCAAACCTTTCCTTTTGTTGCCTATATGCCACCCCTAATATAGGCCCTAGGCAGCCCTATGGACAGGGTGCAGTGTATTTAAAAGGTGGGACATGTACTTTTGAGTTTTAAATGTCCTGGTAGTAAAAACTGCAAAATTTGATTTTAACTACTACAAGGCCTATCTCTAATAGGTTAACATTGGGATTTCCTTAAAACATCTTTTAAGTGTAAATTACAATTGGTAAAATATAGAGATTTGGAGTTTGGTGTCTCTGGACTCACAGTTTAAAATCACAATGTATTGTGAAGTCGGATTGTAAGTCTGAAAATGCCACTTTTAGAAAGTTGGTTTTTTTCTTATGTTAACCAGTCTGGGCTTCTACCGGTCTCTGAATACATGTCTGGGCTGGATGACAGCTGGGCTTCTGCATTCCCTCGAGACAGTTACAAAGGGAACTGTGATGAGACATTTGTACCCTGATGACCCATCACCAGGCTGATGGGCCTTCCTGAGGTAGATTGGGAAGGAGGAGCTGACACCGTAACAGGGCTGTGTCTGTCTCCATACAAAGAGCTGCATAGCTGCATACCCTGCTGTAGCTGTCAGGAGCCAGGCCAGTAAAGGCAGAGACCTTGTGATCTTCAAAGGCCTCTTTGATATCTCCCTACTTCTTATGCGCAGTTGCGTGTAAGTACTGGACCCCCGACTCCACCAAATCAGAACTTTGCTGGAACCAAGCACATTCTGCCAGGAAGAAGAGCTGATGTGCTGTAGGAGGGACTGCCACTTTGCCAACTGCATTGCTATGTTGGCCTACAGCCTGCTGACTGCTGAATGCTGTACTACAACAGGGACTGCCACTTTGCCACTTGCTTTGCTGTGCTGGCCTGCTGCTTCTTGCCTGGGACTAAGAAGGACTGGGCCTGCTGTCTATGTCCTTGCACCCAAGTTCTCCAAGGGATTGCAGACTTGGCTCCTGTTTTTTAGGTCTCAGGGCCAAAGCATCACCCATCGAAATAACAGATGCTCAACAACAGAGCTTCTACATCCGACGTGGATCGACAATGACAGTGATCCTACTGCCTCCTATGATCTGTGTGGCTCGATGGCAATCCTGCCACCAAAACTGCTCGAGAACGACACATCGCCTGTAGCTCAATGGAGCTGGATAATAACACGGGAAACTCTTTTCATGCCTCCATGATGACGCTGTGGAAAATGAGCCCGCATTGCTATCGATGCCCAGGCCGCTGGCGCAAACCGCCTCTTAGTTCCCATGTTGAATAATTACCAAATAAAGAGATGGGCGCTGGAAGCAGGAATCAAGAACAGATTTTAATTCTCATGAGGAGAGCCAGTCATTTCGGACACGAAACACAGTGTCTTTCGGGAGGTGCTCTAACAAGTGAGCTGAGACTCTTGCTTTTATACCTTACAAAACATTTGATGGTACAATCAGGACAGTATGACGCAAAAGAAAGACATCCCTATAATCCTCGTGGTGATCCTACTCCACATACGTTCACAATGGGGACCCTTGACCTGCTGATAAGAGGGGAGGGCAATCACGCAGCTGAGTGTTTCGTAGGATGTGTACGCCTGATCATAGCCCAGGGGGTGGGGTGGCTAGGACCAATAGTGGATCCTTTGAAGAGGGGTGACTTCATACAATGAGGGCAGTAAATGGTATCTCCTGGCTTAGGTGATGGCCTCGGACATGTGTGGTCAGCCGGACTCGGGGGAAGGGGTCATCAAAGGAGTGGTATTCATGCCACGTGGACAATCGAGCGCGGAGGGAAGGCTTGTCAACAGAGGGGCATTCATGGAAGGGAAGGAGGTGTTGGTCAGGCGCGGCCATGACTCTCAAGGACAGGGCCTTGCGGAAGAAGAGTGTTTATGACTTGCTCATGTGAGGAGAAGGAGGGGGTCAGGGTGTGCGCAGGGCCAGGGTCGCGCAGAGAGAGAGGGAGAGAGAGATCCTATGACCTGTACATGAGAGAACAGGGGCAGTCAGATACAGCTGGGGGGGCTATGTCAGCTGAGGCGAAGGATGCTTCTTTGAGAGGGAAATGGGGAATGCTTGGGTCAAGCAGGAGGGTTGCCTTTCACATCAGGATCGCGCAAAGGGAAAGGGTTTCATGGTCTATACATGAGAGAGGGGGTGCAAGATACGCGCAGGAGGGAAGCCGGGGATTCCAATGGGTAAAAAGGCCATGGTGCCTAGAATGGCTGTACATATGCATAGGGGTACGGGTTCTTACTGGCAGGGTGATACGGTCAATAATTTACAGTATCCATGGTGCCCACAGGGAGAGGAGTGGGAGAAGAAGGGAAATGAATGCTGTCTATGTACATCAATTTCGTCAACTTTCACAGTCGCCCCTTTTTACATAACAGCAGTCATTTTTGCAACTGATGTGATTACAGGTAGACAAGCATCGTTGATGAATTAGCACTTTGTCGATACTAACATGTGGCGTACATTCATAGACAGTTAAGGTGATGGGAAGAATGCAGTACATAGGAAATTACATTTTCGTTGTGTTCCTGACAATTAAACGCACTACATAGCATAAATCTTTCTGACTTAAAAATGTGACCAATGAACAGTTTTGACCAGGTAGTTGAGAGCGGAATTCAGTTCAATACACAAGATCTCTTCGTCACAGTGTCTTTTTATCAGCGAGCCATCACTGGTAGGCTCTAATCCGAGTACTTTCGTTGGCGCTGTTGAGCACCGGCGGTGGAGCTATAGGTCCAGCTCGGTTCTATCCTTACGCGTTGCAGGGTGCGGTCAGTCCTCTGCTGTTAGACCACAGTCCTGTTCCCTAAACAATCCGTTCGGCGGCGCCTTATGCTCGGCACCTATAGTTCTGTGGCAACACCCTATTCCCATATGAATGCAGTTCTTTCCTTTGGCAAAAAGTCACGTGGAAAAGAGGGTGAATGTAGTTCAAATAGTCGATAGGGGAGAGAGAGAGCGGAGTTGGGTCAGAGTTCCTGGGACACACAAAAGGGACCAAGGGAGCAAAGGATAACAAGCAGGCAGGCCCATCAATCGGGCCCAAAGAAGGCGGACGGAGACTCCAGGCACACGTGGGTTAGCAGTCGGAGGGCTTCAAGGCGGCCCATCATTTTTCATTTTCCACGTTGAAATTGCGGTCTCGTCCCGTGTCTTGTTGCTCTGCAGCTCCACCTCTGGTCGATGTCATACGCGTCCCAAGATCTGCAGTCAGGCTGTACGTTACATCTGACCCATCTCCCTCGGTGATCGTGAATCTTTGAATAGGTACAAGACAACGTTTTAGAGAAATGGCAGAAGAAGACATCTACGCATATGAATTCCTCCCTCAATCCTACGCATTTGAGAGTTTATGCTCATCGGTCACAGTCAGAGGTCTATTACCAAGCAGTGCATGTGTCAGCATTCCTACTGAGTTTATGGCAGGTTTATTCATCGTCCCATTTAGAATTCAAGTGAGGACAAAATAATATTTCCATCAACTGTGCATTACATCATATTCAACATTTGCGGAGCATTTCCCTTCAGGACTGGCTAACCTTTTCACACAGGGCGGGGGCGCTATCGTCGAGAGTCGGGCAAAACAATGTTTTCTCGAGGGTCAACAACTACTCATGGTCATCATGTTTATATCCGGGACAGCAGCTGGGGTCTATCAAATGGGGAGGGTATACTTCGGGCGCTCGCGCTTGGGTGCGAAGGGGTGGGGCAATCTGGGCATTGGGTGTCAATCTAGACGTTGGCGTTCGTCTCTGAAGAACAGACATAAGGTGCCATTGACATACAGTTCCCCTATGAATAGCCAGATTTGGGGGACCTTAGCCGTCTTACCTGTCCTTTCCTTTTCAGCCAATTCAAGTTCATTTATTTTTGTAGAAAGGAGAGGTAGTAATATGGCAAGTTACAATCATTTTTATTTCGGTCAATTTCGCTGAACACCTCCGCGTTCAATAAGTATCAAATCAGACTGGTGCCGGTGAGGCACAATTTTACCAAAAAGAGGGAGAGAAAATAGGGAGACTCTCATAGTGAGTGAGAGTCGTCCGCAATCTAAACGAGCCATTCGGTACACGTATGACATGTAAAGAGAGAGAGAGAGAGAGAGAGAGAGAGATAAGGGGGTGGTGAGAGAGAGAGAGAGAGAGAGAGAGACGTGTACGAAAATAGGTCATTTAGTGCGCTCACAACACAGAACAGCAAAGGTCAGGTAACATGCAGATATAGACAGAGGGGAGACATAAATTCGTACGTTACACACACACAAACTCAGACAGGGAAGACGGCACATGTATTACACATATACAAGACATTCACGACAAGACAGGAAACAATTGTTAGTATACAAGATCTGTTTTTATATATATCCTACGTATCTTTACTATCCTATTTATCTACGTGCTTAGCTCTTTCTGCCCTTCCCCCCTTTCCCTTCTCGCTTGTCACGCCTGCGAGCGTTCCCAATTACCAATACTCACACCTCGGTTGGTTGATCAGAAATTAACCTGGTCGCGCTAGTTACCCATGGTTGGATCTTAAACCATTTTTCTGTTCCCTCCTTTGGTGGGAAGTTCTCCAGGCTGAGGCAACGGCAAGTATTGATCGGGAAAACAGTCGGACAGCTTGGCTATATCTGTAAGAGTGTGAGAAAGGGGGCAGTGCATTTTGAACATCGGCAACATTTCTAACTTCCTAGGCGGGTGGTGCCGTGGCAACCCTTACCCGTACAATTTTTCTTTGTCCTTTCCCTACCTAGTCAAAACGTCCAGTTACATTATTTAACGCGTCGTTTCTAGTCAATTTTTTCGTCATTCAGTACTTGTCCAGTTTTTATGTCAGTCCATCCTCCCGTTGCTATGTTCTAAGGAGGAACAGTCATGTTTAAGTCTACGTCTTTTAAAAACTTTTATTTGTCATAAGGACCATGCTCATATTCCCTTCTTCCCCTTCTCATTGGCGGTTCGGTCATCGTCCTTCCATACATCAGCCAGGGTTCCGACGTGACCTGCAGAAGGGAGGAGAAAGAAGGGGTGGGGGGGCAATATTCAAACCTCATCAGCATGCAGTAATCCGGAAATGTTTTTACCTACCACATACTCGACCTATCTCCACGTAGTGCATTTCTCTACCATCACGGCGTTTAAGCCCAGAGGGACCAGAAATGTCAGACAGATAATCATTGACGATCTGCGTATCTACATGAGTTACTTGGTCGTAACCCCTTTTGATCGGGTACAAGGGTGGCGATCAGGTGGCATTTCTGTGGTGTCGTTTTAGGGCTTCTAAAGCACTTTTCCGGCTGCCTGTGACACATAGCGTGGCTGCTAAATATCGGGTCCTTTTTAACCTTTAACCTTCATCATACTTTCTCGTTGCTCACAGTAGTAATACATTCAAAACTCATTAAGGCAACCGCTACAACTATGCTTTCGTTTTCAAAATACTTTTAATAAAAAGTGTTGACGTATAAATACAGGCCTACAACCCAGTGGACTAGCCACGGAGCAGATTGGAACTGTACATAGGAAGAACAAAGCTGGTGGCAGTTCGTTGCATAAAGTGCGGCAGTGCAATAAAATCGTATTAAACTCCCCTACAGAGCAAACATGATGCATGTCAGTCTACTTTCATTATCCAAAACGATATATATATCTCGGGGTAAAAAGCTTGCGCAATCAGGGTGCAACAAAGTTCATTAAAAACGTCTCATTTTGTGTCGGCGCCATTTTGGGTGGGGTCAGGCAAGTTCCAGCACAGTCAGAGTGTCTCTAGTCTCGCATGGTTGGCCCAGAACTTTCCGTTGGCAGTTCAAAAAGTCTTGTGCTATGTGGTTAACAGTCTAACAATATGGACCATGAGTCAAAGAGTGGGAAGGGCGGCAACAATTTTCCTACCGGGTCATTCTGGTGTTCCTCCGGAACTGAACAAGTCTGTGCCGTGGCTGCATTTTAGCCATTTCCAATCCGAGGCTGGTGCCGGCAGGAGTTGTTCCGATGTCGTGGTTCCCAGCGAAGGGGGCGGGGGCACCCATGCAGGGGGTCGGGGGCCCCCCGGCTCTTATAGAATCTTCAAGGTCGAGGAGAGACGATATGGAGCGAGTGCCCGTCCTGGGCAGAAGACCGCTTTTTGATGTTGACCCTCTTTAAGCAAAGAGTGTTGGGGTGTCGCTGGAAACCTCCACCTGGAGGGAGGTGGGGGAGGGTCGTTCGCGCCGCCTCCCCCTTCCAGCGACCCCGCGCCGTTCCTCGGCTCCGTCGCTTCGATATTGGCCGTGCCAGCCATTGAAGATGGGGGGGGGGTGGTCGGCGGCTGAGGCAAGACAGCCCCCCCCTTTTTGACATGTGGCGGGACTACCTCCAACTCTCCAGGGATTTGAAATGTGGCGGGACTACCTGTAACTATGCAGGCGATGGCATGTGGCGGCACTACCTGTAACTATTCAGGAATTTGACACGTGGCGGGACTACTTGATTTGCCGCCGTTCTCGCCCCCGGCTTCGGCCTTCTTCGTGGGTCGGACCAGGCGAGAGACAGAAGGGGGGGGGTGGTCGGTGGCTGAGGCAAGACAGCCCCCCCCCCCCGTGGCCTGCAGGGCAGCAGGAGAGGAGAGAAGGAGAGGTCTCTGCCATTCTTTGGACCGCCTGCCCAACATCATCTCCTCCTGACCGTGGCCAGGCGAGCCCCTCGTGCCTCGAGGCCTCGCCTTCCGGATGGGCGTAACCGCGGACCCGTTGCACTTCGGGAGCTTCCGGAATGGGGGTAGGTACCTATTGATTTGCTTTCTATTTCATGTGACCGTTATTTGGGAGTGGTGGGAAATGAGGCAGACATGTTGGGAGCAGGAATAGGCAGTGAAGCCTAGCTACCTCGTGGCTGCTTTGTGCTATCAAACCTTTTCGCCATTTTATATTTCTTACTACGAACTATTTCTAATGTTTCTTATTTTTAGTGAAGTCAAAAGCTCATCAGGGGGTTACTGACTTAGCCTGATTTCTTTTTATTTTTCTTCCTCTTCCTTAGCGTGTTTCGAGCTAAAGCTTTCTGTTAGTAGGGAACGGTGATCACTTCATATTTTTATGTGTCATTTCACTAGGGGGTACTTCTGGACGGACCAGACGAGTCCCCTCCAATAAATGGTCCGGGGTGGAACGAGATTATCGATCAAAAGGGGAACATATATTCCTTCATTAGGGTATCATCCTGGACGGACCGAGCGATGTACTTCCATTTACTAGGGTAGCCTCCTGGACGGACCAGTCGGTCTATTTCTACTAAATGGCCCATGAGCGGGGAGCATATGTCCTCCATAAGGGTAGTCTCCTGGGCGGACCATGCGAGCTACCCCCCAATAACCAACCAGTGGGGAGTGGGTAGGACTGACGAATTCACAAAGGGGCATAACCTACCCTTTTCTACTTGCAAAGACTAGACAGAATATTTCTATTTCACGTTGTTTGCAAATAGAAAATACCTCAAACGAAACAATTCCTGGGACAACAATGTCCAGGCAACCAACCAATCAATGGGGAGAAAAACAGGCATGACGGATTACAACGGGGACAAATGTCTGCATTACCTGCCCTTCGCTATCCATAAAGGGAACAGAATATTCCTATTCGTCTCTGTTTGTGGACAGGGAAGATCTCAAAGAGCAACAATCGATTATTAATCGACTTCAAACAACAATCAATTATAATCGACTTCAAGCAACAATCGATTATTAATCGACTTCAAACAATCAGTGGGGAGAAAAGTAGGCATGACGGATTACACCGGGGACAAAAGTCTGCATTACCTACCCTTCTCTATCTGCAAAGAGGGACGACGTTCCTATTCGCCGCTGTTTGCAAACAGAGAATGTCTCGTTCTCAAAAGAGAACCAATATGTCAAGTAGCCTTCAAAGCTAAATGAACCAATACCAACAATATCAGTATACAAATACCGACTTTCAATACAAACAATCAATCAATCAGGTGGATAGAGCCACCCTACCAATCAGGCGTAAAAACACCCTACTTAATCTTACCCGGACCGGACCATACGGACAGTTCTTCGACTCCCTCCTCCAGCGCCCGATCGTTCTCTTACTCCATGTAGCATTCCTGTGGGATTCCAGTCAGGACAATAGGTCACTCAAGAGAGGTCCGTTCAGAATTGGTGAAGTTCTGTCGATCGGCAGCCGGGCGAGGGCCCTCTCAAGGCAGGCATACCCCGATCATTTAGATGTTCACTTCTTCGTCTGGATCTCTCTTACCGAACCTTATGTCACTGATGGACCCCGCGTTGGGACGCCAATTGTGGAAAATGAGCCCGCATTGCTATCGATGCCCAGGCCGCTGGCGCAAACCGCCTCTTAGTTCCCATGTTGAATAATTACCAAATAAAGAGACGGGCGCTGGAAGCAGGAATCAAGAACAGATTTTAATTCTCATGAGGAGAGCCAGTCATTTCGGACACGAAACACAGTGTCTTTCGGGAGGTGCTCTAACAAGTGAGCTGAGACTCTTGCTTTTATACCTTACAAAACATTTGATGGTACAATCAGGACAGTATGACGCAAAAGAAAGACATCCCTATAATCCTCGTGGTGATCCTACTCCACATACGTTCACAATGGGGACCCTTGACCTGCTGATAAGAGGGGAGGGCAATCACGCAGCTGAGTGTTTCGTAGGATGTGTACGCCTGATCATAGCCCAGGGGGTGGGGTGGCTAGGACCAATAGTGGATCCTTTGAAGAGGGGTGACTTCATACAATGAGGGCAGTAAATGGTATCTCCTGGCTTAGGTGATGGCCTCGGACATGTGTGGTCAGCCGGACTCGGGGGAAGGGGTCATCAAAGGAGTGGTATTCATGCCACGTGGACAATCGAGCGCGGAGGGAAGGCTTGTCAACAGAGGGGCATTCATGGAAGGGAAGGAGGTGTTGGTCAGGCGCGGCCATGACTCTCAAGGACAGGGCCTTGCGGAAGAAGAGTGTTTATGACTTGCTCATGTGAGGAGAAGGAGGGGGTCAGGGTGTGCGCAGGGCCAGGGTCGCGCAGAGAGAGAGGGAGAGAGAGATCCTATGACCTGTACATGAGAGAACAGGGGCAGTCAGATACAGCTGGGGGGGCTATGTCAGCTGAGGCGAAGGATGCTTCTTTGAGAGGGAAATGGGGAATGCCTGGGTCAAGCAGGAGGGTTGCCTTTCACATCAGGATCGCGCAAAGGGAAAGGGTTTCATGGTCTATACATGAGAGAGGGGGTGCAAGATACGCGCAGGAGGGAAGCCGGGGATTCCAATGGGTAAAAAGGCCATGGTGCCTAGAATGGCTGTACATATGCATAGGGGTACGGGTTCTTACTGGCAGGGTGATACGGTCAATAATTTACAGTATCCATGGTGCCCACAGGGAGAGGAGTGGGAGAAGAAGGGAAATGAATGCTGTCTATGTACATCAATTTCGTCAACTTTCACAACGCATCAGGCTCTCGAAGTTGACACTTGCTTCAGCCCCGGTATTTCTTCAGTAGGACCTGTCTGAGTCCTGTAGCTAGCCTACCCTCCTTTGCGGTCAGCCTGAACTTTGGATTACCTCAGTGTAGCGTGACCTCACGTAGCCTTTTAGTGCAATTGGCTTCTAAGCACTGTTTTGGGATGTCATCTTTAAAAATTCAATTCATACCTCTACTTCTAAGGATGTTTGTAATTTTGGTCTTGTTTTACTCAGATAAATGTCATCTATTTTCCCAAACTGGTTTGGAGTCTTTTTGTGGTGTGTTCACTGTGTTACTTAAAATTAAGTGTTGCAGAAATACTTTACACATTGCATCTTAAGTTAAGCCTGACCACTCTGTGCTAATCTACAAGAGGGTAACCACAGGTTAATTTAGGTTGTGACCCTGACTAGGCTTGTGGTCCCTACTTGGACAGGGCGCAAACCTCTGCCAACTAGACACCCAATTTCTAGCACAACCTACACTTGATTGAATACACTGATGAGGTGAAAATAAATTATGTACAATATGTAGGACTGCTGTCCAAATGGGCCTACTATTACTCAAAGCATCTAGAGATAAGATTGATATGGTTGCACAACAAGACTTTCTCAATAGGCTCTGAAAATTGGATTAAAGGCTGTGAAGAGGTTTAGTAGCCATCAAAAGTCAAATCTGCATTGAACATCTGTAACCACACAAGCAGCTCTAAAGCAGACCCCCCCAGGATATAGCGGCATGGTTTAGCAAATTTAGCGGCACAAAAATGGAAATTTAGCGGCACAAATATGGAAATTTTGCGGCAATTTAGCGGCATGTTATTTGGCGGTTTGTCCTACAACAAACACAGATATCTTAGTTTTTTGTGTTTGTGGTCTGTGTGTGTTGGTTCCTGGTGTGTTTGTGGTCTGTGTGTGTTGGTTCCTGGTGTGTTTGTGGTCTGTGTGTGTTGGTCCCTGGTGTGTATGTGGTCTGCGTGTGTTGGTCCCTGGTGTGTTTGTGGTCTGTGTGTTTAGACTAAAAGGTGGAACTAATTTAGCTTCTTGTTCATCGGGCCGTGTGAAATAGATGAAGAATGTTAGAAGTGCACAACTATGGGTACTATCATTGCTATTATCTTGGGCTAGGAAAGGACTTAATGTGCAGAAACTTACAGATGAACATTCTAATGGAATTCTTTATGCAGTAGTGGATTGACCACAGCTGAAAGTATGGCTTGATAAAACAGGATTTAATGGGTTTCTCATGAAGTCCTCAATGAAATTTTGTCAATTATGTCACGCGCAGTGCTTCGGAGGTTGATAGAAGATTCATCCAGAAGAATTATTTTCTGTTATTTTAGATGAAACTGCTGCTATATCAGTGTGAGAAAATGGGATGTTGGTTGGCTGGGGTTTGAGTCTTGGTCAAACAGCAACCACAATCCTTGTCTGGATAAGGCACAAACCAACTCTAAATTGTGAGGGCCTGCACTGTTGTGTTGTGAGGTAAATTAGGTCGATAATCCTTTACTGATAGATACCTCCTGTAATGAAGGGGTGACAGCAATATCTGTTCGTTTTTCTTTATTTAGTCATCAGAGATTCCTGTGAAACACATAACCATCGTACCAAAGGAGGCCGTCTATGGGAAAATTACGATAGGCTACAGCATTGGTTTTAATTGAGTAAGTATTAACTAGGGCTTGACCTAAACTAACAGGGAAGGCAGATGTTGGGGATGTTTAGATTTGTTCCCGACTAATAGTGTATGCATGTGCCAGTCATGCATGTGCCAAAATAGAACCTATAAGTCATTGTGTAAGGCATAATAAACTATATCATTGTCCTGAGTTAGTGAGAGCAACAATAGATTACATCATTGCCCAGAGTGAGTGGAGGCAATCAAGAGAGAAAAGGGACTAAAGGATGCTGTATTAACAAACTCTATGTTCACCCATCCCGGTCACAAGTTGGCACTGGTGGCTTTTTTGTGTGTATTCTTATTATTTTTTTTCCTTTTTTGTAAATCAGTCGGATCCAACTAATGTCCTAATAATGTATTTCTCATGGGCACAGAAACTTATTTTGGGTCTTTTTGTATATATCTTTCCAGGAAGTACCAGGGTGTAGAGAACACTGTGTGATAATCTGGCGGGTCCTGAGGAAGGTGGCTTCTACTGTTATCTACTGCCACCGAAACGCGCCGACCATATCTTTATAATATCCTACATTTTGTAGTGACCCTGGCTTTGGGCCTTTAGATTAGAACCAACAAAAACGAGACAACTTGCACAGATAATTTTTCCTGTGAATGTGTGTGAAGAATGCATGTATGGTCTGATTGTAGTTGTTCTCTACCTGGTTATATTGTGTTTACTATATCAATTTGTGAATTAATTTTCATGTTGCCAAATTGTGTACATAGGCAATGACTTTTTGTATTTTTTAATTATAATAATGTATAAAAAAGAAACTTAAAGGAAAAAAAATTCAAATGACAAATAAAAAGAGAATGGAAATAAGTAATAGTTACATTTGTGTTTTGTTATGCCCATGTTAAAATGTAAGAGGCTAGAACCCTCAGAGAGGTCGTGAGGGAGTGTATGTTTTGAGTAGTTGTTACATGTTATTTCTTTCCCCTCTTCTCCCTGACCTGTGAATTAGTACTTTAGAGGGGGTCCCATTACTTTTATAGAGTGTTGGGTCATGTCGACAGAGCTTGCGATACGAAGTCCAGCGTCAGGGATGCTGTGTGCAGTTGGGGCAATACAATGGGGTAGAAGATATGCAATGCTGAGTGCATCATCATCGAGGCTGCAGTCAACAAGGAATGCATAGGCCTGCAATGCATTATGCAATAGCGGTTGTGAAGATGTTGCGGGCTGCTGAGTTCTTTGTGATTGGTAGAGTCCATGCAGCAGCAGAGATACGTTGGTTCTGCTTGGAGTTGTGCCACTCAGCAGAGGAGATGCGTCGGTTCTGATGGGTCCACAGAGGCTTGCAAGCACCTTAGGCCCACTTCCAAGTGTCCAGGACTTGGGTGGCCCAACTGGCAGGGCAAACTCACAGATGGCAGAGTCCAGGTGCAGTTGCAAGGTTGTTGGAAGCCTGTTGTGTCCCTGAGGTTTTAGATCATGAGGCCAGCCAACTAGCCATTGGAGTCACTCTGGGTTCTGTATTCAAGAAATGCAGATCCAGTCCTTCTCTCAGAGGCAAGAGGGCAGCATGTCAGTACAGCAGGGCAGCAGTTCCTTCAGAGCAGCAGAGTGGCAGTCATTTCAGCAGCACAGCAGTCTTTCATCCTTGAAGAATTACAGTTCCAGAAGTGTAGTGAAGCAATGGTATCCGAGGTCCATTATTTATACTCAGGGGAGCTTTTCGAGGTGGGGGCAAGCTTCTAGAGGCATGCCTTTGAAGTGCAAAGGTGCCTGCCGTCCTGACCTTGGCTCCAGAATGACTACAGGGAGCAGTCTTTTGTATGGAGACAGGACACAGCCTATTCCAGTGTAGGTGGGGCTGGGCCCCGCTCCTCCCTCCCATCCTGTCAGTGACGGCCCATCCAGTCACACTTAACTGCCCATTGCGTGTGACTGTTTAGGAGGAATACACAAAGCCCAACTGTCACCCATACCCAGTTAGGTGGACTTTCTACAAATGGCATTTTCAAAACTAGGATTGTAAATTACAACTACAGAGGCACCAAACATGAAGTGGTTACCTGTTACCATTTGGAAATGATACTTATAAAATATAATATGGTAACTCTGATGCTATACTATGAGAAAGGTAGGTCTTGCTTCAGTGAAAAACAACTTTAAGAGATTGTTCACTACTAGGACATGTACTACTTAAATGTATACATTCAACATTTTGAATAAATTGTACCCTGCCCATGAGCAGTCCTGGGCCTTATCCAGAGGTTGCCAAATTGTGTACATAGGCAATGACTTTTTGTATTTATTAATAATAATAATGTATAAGAAAACTTAACAAAGGAAAAAATCATTCAAATGACAAATAAAAAGGGAATGGAAATAAGTAATAGTTACATTTGTGTTTTGTTATGCCCATGTTAAATTGTAAGAGGCTAGAACCCTCTAATAAATAGAGAGGTCATGAGGGAGTGTATGTTTTGAGTAGTTGTTACATGATATTTCTTTCCCCTCTTCTCCCTGACCTGTGAATTAGTACTTTAGAGGGGGTCTCATTACTTTTATAGAGTGTTGGGTCATGTCGACATAGCTTGCGATACGAAGTCCAGCATCAGGGATGCAACAGACTTCTAACAACCTTGCAACTGCACCTGGACTCTGCTATCTGTTAGTTTGCCCTGCCAATTGGGCTACCCAAATCCTGGACACTTGGAAGTGGGCCTAAGGTGCTTGCAAGCCTATGTGGACCCATTAGAACTGACGCATCTCCTCTGCTGTGTGGCACAACTCCAAGCAGAACCAACATATCTCTGTCAGTGATGGCCCATCCAGTCACACTTAACTGTCCATTGCGTGTGACTGTCTAGGAGGAATACACAAAGCCCAACTGTCACTCATACCCAGTCAGGTGGACTTTCTACAAACGGCATTTTCAAAACTAGGATTGTAAATTCCAACTGCAGAGGCACCAAACATGAAGTGGTTACCTGTTATCATTTGGAAATGATACTTATAAAATATAATATGGTAACTCTGATGCTATACTATGAGAAAGGTCGGTCTTGCTGTAGTAAAAAATAACTTTAGGCGATTGTGCACTACTAGGACATGTACTACTTAAAAGTATACTTTCAACGTTTTGAATACATTGTACCCTGCCCATGAGCAGTCCTGGACCTTATCCAGAGGTGACATATATATTAAAAACGGAAGGTTTGGGCCTGGCAAAGGTTTACTTTGCCAGGTCGAAATGACAGTTTAAAACTGCACAAACACAAAGGCTGCAAAGGCAGGCCTGAGACATTTTTAAGTGCTACGTTAGTGGGCAACACAATCAGTCCTGCAGGCCCATTAGTAGCATTCAATTTACAGGCCCTGGGCACAGGTAGTTCCACTTTACTAGGGACTTACAAGTAAATTAAATATGTCAATTGGGTATAATACAATCTAACATGTTTTAAGGTGGAGCACAAACACTTTAGCATCGGTTAGCCATGGTAAAGTGGGAGAGTCCTAAAGGCAGCAAAACCACAGTCAGCAAAAACAGGTCTGAAGGCAAAACATTTGGGGGAACCACGCCATGAATGCCAGGTATAACAATCAGTAAGAGAGCAGATCCCTATATGCTTCCAAATAGCTTTTGAGGATCTTAATGTGAGCTATTTTGGGGGGTTTGATACAGTGGTTAGCACCACATATTTATCTTTTTATATGTGAAATCATAATACTCTTTTTAGATTAACTTGGACACCAAAAAAGAGTTGTCAGTGTTATGATGGAGCTTCTTATATGACCGGGCATTGACGTTGTTAACAAGATTCTTTGCAAGAGGTAGAATCCAGAGCCATCTACGTTCACTGCCATGCACATTATTTGAACTTAGTAGTTCAAGCTAAGGCTCATGAAATTCCCATGGCTTTAAATTTCCTATATGTCATAAAAAATTACATTCTGTTTGTTAGAAACTCTCCCAATATTCTTGCGTGGTTTCAAAGCTTTCAAACAGACAGCAGCATTCCAATGAGCCCATGTAGTCCAGCTGGATCGACAGTTCATGCATCATCTTTGAAGTCTGTGAGCACCAACTATGATCAAATTATTGACTTTTTAGAGACAGTTTCACTGAAGATGGTAAAGCGGGGGCAAGTGCTAGAGGGATGCTGTTTTCTCGCATTGAGAAAGTCAAAATAGCACATCAGAGAGTTAATTTAAAATTTCTAAAGGGCACAATTGTACAAATCTGTGAGACATTTATAAACGTCTTTGAAATAACTGTATCTGCAGCTTCAGTGATGAACTTGGAAATGGAAGACCCGAAAAGACTAAGAACACTTCTCTGCCATCTGGATGATGATTCAGCTTCTCGTGTATTCCAGTCTCAAGAAGACAGATACAGACAAAGTTACTATGAACTAGTTAACAGCACAGACTATATGTCCAACATTGAAAAGTTTGTTACAGGAGAAGTAAACGGCAAATGTGTTGTGGATTTCTATTAGACAGACTTTGATGAAAGAGCGCCATGGTGACATGCAATACAAAACAGCAGATAACTAATGTTACCTCTTTGAAACAGGTGGTTGATGCACTTCAGAGTGAACAAAGTCACCATTTGAACACTTTTCTTTCTGATCTGGCACATCTTCTTAGAACAGTGACTATCCCAGTTATCTCCTGGACGCTGTTTTTACAGACTGTCCGTTCCTGGAATTTAAAAGTATCCTGCAACTACTTTGGTCGGACCATGTACTAGTTATGCTAACTCTTACACTGCCTCCTACAGCCGGCAATAGGCCGCCCCCTATTAAAAGCTGCAGGCGATACCAATTCCATTGCCTGGACAAAATTGAGTTTCATAATCAATTAAGCTTGAGCAGACCCCTCATTCCCCAAAATCCAGGGATAGCAGCTTTAACCTATCACAACTGGATTGGGTCATCAGTTCTAGCAACAATTCCTCAAAAAGCTGGGAAAATCACTAGGACAGCACCCACTGAACAGTGGTTTTCAGAAGAGCTTAGACTTTTTAAAATGAATGCCACAGACACGAATGGCACTGGAGACATAATTATGATGTAAAGGAAAAAAAGAGCATTACACGAAATTATTAGCCCAGTACAAAGGAACGATGCATAACGCTAAAATCAAGTATTTTTCAGAAAAAATTGAAAAAGCAAAGAATAATTCTAAAAAACTGTTCGCTACAGTCCATAAACTCAGGCGAGTGCAAGATCCTAGAGATAATGTACCGGACCAAGCCTTCTGCGATACCTTGGCTTCTACCTTTTGTAGTAAGGTACTTTGTATTTATGACAAGTTTACAGCGCGATCTGGAGTTGATACCATCACACAATCTGCACTCCCCGATGTGGCTAGAGGGGAATTACAGGACTCTAATGTTTCTTTTATCTCTCACCCTCAGTTTTCAACATCTGTTGCAGAAAGTCTGGGCCTACATGACCGTAATAACTCCTACAGCCCGACTCTGCACATCTTTCGGAGTTCCCACCTATAACATACAAGCAGGTCACCAAAGTTCTTTCTGCTGCCAAATCCGGCTCACCGTTGGACCCATGCCCTCCTAAAACCAGTATTTTCCCTAAAAAATGAAAAAAGTCCTAAATGTTACTACTTTTAAAAAGAGCCAACTTGGATAAAACAGACCCAGGCAATTATTATCCTACTGCCCGCCTGCCACTACCAGCAAAACTTCTGGAAACATTTATAAACCAAGAATTGACTACATTTATCCTTAGCAATGACATTTCTGGATCCATTTCAATATGGTTTCCGAAGTGGGCATAGCATCAAGCTTGCACTGATCACGGCATCAGAAGAAATAAGGCACTCTGTAGATAAGGGAGGCATGGTGGCACTGATCCTACTGGATCTTTCGGCAGAGTTCAATAGGGTGGATCAAAGCCTCCTAATACATTGTGTCAAAGAAATTGACATAGCCGGTGCTGCCTTATCACTGTTTAAATCCTTCCTCTCTGACCGGAAACTATTTGTGGAAATGGATGGTCTCAGTTCTCAGAGTTTCAATCTTCTGTGTGGGGTGGTACAGGGCTCGTCCATGAGCCAACCCTTTTAAATCTATATGTGGGCCCCCTGGCCAGGGTTATCAAATCCTGTGGATTTTCTATGGTGTCATGCTGATGACACCCAGATTATAGTTTCCATTTCAAAAGATTCCCGCAACACAGTCCATAACTTTCACGCCTGTATTCAACAGGTGAGTAGATGAATGTCAGAAAACTGTCTCAAGTTGAACTCTAATTAGACAGAGGTTCTTCTTTTTGGCAGTGATGTATCCTTCTGGTCCTCGGACTGGTGACCTACAGAATTAGGCAGTCACCAAGACAAAAAATCTGGGAGTTATCTTTGACACCACCCTGTCCTTCTCCCACCATGTGAAAGCGATTACCTCATCTACCTGTTATACTCTGAAGGTTCTGAGGAAAAATGTCCCTTTCATACTACTGGACCTGCAGAAAACAGTGGTTTTGGCACTAGTTCTGTCAAGACTGGACTACTGCAATGGCCTTCTGATTGGAATAAACAAAGATCTTCTTGTTAAACTGCAGGTTATACAGAACTTTGACTCCTGACTGCTCTTTGGATTGCAAAAATATTCTTCTGCAGAGGTGGTCTTCAATGCTCTGCACTGGCTTCCAGTGGGAAATCAGATTAATTTAAGGCACTTTGCATTGCCTTTAAGGCACTGCATTACCAGGGCCCTGCATTTCTGATTGACCATTTTCGCTGGTATACTCCAACCAGAATGCTGTGGTCCTCCTCACAAATGTTGGTGGAGGTCCCCAAATCAAGACTTCCCAACTGGGCTGGCAAACGTTTTTTAAATATCACTGCCAGATTGTGGAATCATCTGCCATGCAGACTTTAAAACTCACCTGACCTGAACTTTTTCAGTAAGAGTCTGAAGACTTGGCTTTTTAAGGCATAATTTCGGTTATATCTTTAGTCCTTAGCACTTCTGTATCTTACTACGGGCAGGATGTTGGATGATAAGCGTCTAGACGCCTTAGGGTATTAGCTGGCTTATACAAATAAATAAATATGAGCATTCATTTCCTTGCCTTTGACACAACAAGACCTATCTGTGATCAATCATCGGGCAAACTAGAGTGAGAGCTGCTGCCTTCCTACATGGACAATAAAATAAGTTCACTAAGTTCGATCTTGAGGCAATAGCAGATGAATTTATTTGATGATTCACAGATTGTCGAAGTTGATTCTACATGAAGACAGAAGTACATCTATATGCATGCTTATATCCAGCATTGAGAAGTCTGATGAAGAAAACACTAGCTTGAAAAATGTTGTGGATTCCTAACAGATGTTGGTGAAAGATGCTTCTAGCTTCACCATGATGTTTCTGAACTGCTACAAGAGAGGAATTGTTGTTACATCATTTACGTGAGTACCCGATGCATGCTAAAGTGTAAATTCATCAATTATTTTCTCATCTTTCTGAGTTGCTTAACCAAATATTGTTGACCGCTTAGATTAACACAATAATGAGGACATTAAGTTGTTTTTTAAAGCAATGAAATATGCATTTGCAGCAGTTTCTCAGTTCAAAAATATTCTGCTGTTAAATGAAAATAATCTGTACAATGTCTGTCTTTGAGCATATTTCTAAATTTGAAGCAGGAAATGCTACATGCAAATAAGTTGTGGAGGGTTGTCTTCCCACAAACCTTTTACCTGCTTACCTCGTTTTTGTTGGACTTAGGACATGGTAACACTGGTGTATACACAATTAGAATATTTAATGCATTGGTAAGCCCCTTGTACAGTGGTATAACAGATTCACAGAGCCTGTAAATTAAATGCTACTAGTGGGCCTGTAGCACTGATTGTACCCCACACAAAGATAGCCTTTTAAAATTGTCTCAGTCCAGCCCCTGCAGAGCCTGTGTGCACAGTTTTACTGCCACCTCAACTTAGCATTTAAAACCCTTTGCCAAGCCATTCACTCCTCTTTTATTACACATAAGTCAACCCTAAGGTAGGACCTAGGTAGCCTAGAGGGCAGGGCGCTGCATAGGTAATAGGTAGGACATGTACTTTTAAGTTTTGCATGCCCTGGTAGTAAAAAACACCTACATTAGTTTTTCACTTCTGTGAGGCCTAATCTTCTCATAGGTTAACATTGGGAATTACTTAATACACTTTTAAGCTGTAATTCCTGATTAGAAAGGAGCACATGTATCATGTTTTATATCCTTGGAATGGTAATGATAAATCCTTTTTACTTGTAAAGTTTAATTTAACATTTCTATTTTAGAAATGCCACTTTTAGAAATTGGACCTTTCTCTGCTCTTACAGCTCTGTGTACCTTACACCTTTCTCCAATACATGTCTGAAGTGGGTGACAACTACACTTTGTGCCTTTCTCTAGTCAGCCACAAACACAGGAAAGTTAGGTATGTATATATCTGCATTCTGATGGCTTTTCTGGCAGGAAATGCAGAAGGGACTGATGCATACACTTGCATAGGGAGCACCCTTCCCCACACAAAGGGCTGATTACCCACTACTTATAGTCTGGAGCCAGGGATAGGAAGAAAGGATCTCTGTGCACTCCAAAGTGCCGGGCCTCTAACTCCACCAAATCAGACACTTCTGGACCTATAAAGAACCTCTGTCAGAATAACTGTTGTGCTGCTACATGGACTGACACTCTGGATGACCTGCTTTTCTGCTGTGCTGCTCTGCTTCTCTCTAACCCTGCTGATGGAGAGCTGGGCTCTGCCCTGCAACCAAAGTGATCTCCAAGGGCATGTTGTCTTGCCTCCGTTTGCTTGAGACTGAGAGCTATGAAAGTCTCTATCCCTGCTCCTGGCTCACTGGAAGTGGACTCAAATACTTACACCAGGAAAATCCACACATTTCCAGTCTGCTTGGAACAGAACCCGCACATCAACCTTGTTGAGGGAGTAGAATCCGTGCATCTCACTCACCTCCAGAACCCAAAGCAATCGGAACCGTGCTTCGGTGCCGAAGCAGTGTCGAGAGATCGACGCATTGCCTTGACTACATGGAGAAACAAGATGCATCGAATTGGAACAAAAACCTTTCCGGGTTGCCACTTTGTCTCTGGAACCGACCCATTGCCAACACTGCGGGATCAATATTGGTGCATCGCTAAACTGCATGCGCCCGCATCTCGCTTTTATGACCAGGATCAAGGTACTCTGTTCACCGGGCCTGCGTGGCTCTTTTCTCCAGTCAGCGCTCCATCACGGTCGGCTTGAACTGCTGACTTTGCCCGTCCCTAACGCAACCAGATAACCCCATTGGTGCTTATTGCTTTTAAGTGCTAAAAACACTTTTATTCTTAAAAAATTCATAGCTCGACTTCTACGTATTGGATCTTTGTTGTTTTGTTCCTGATTTATTTTTGAAGTTATAATTATTTTTCTAAAGCAGTGTGGAGTCTTTTGTGGTGTTTTCATTGTGTTACTGTGCGTTTGTGTGTTGCACAAATACTTTACATATTGCCTCTTTAGATAAGCCTGAATGCTCTGTGTCAAGCTACCACAGGATGAGCACAGGTTATCGTTTAGTGTGTATCTAGCCTATCCTTACTAGTATTGGGGTTCCTGCCTGGTCAGATTGTATACTTCTACCAACTAGAAACCTAATTCTTAACAATATCCACAAGAAAGAAGTTTATGACAGCTGCTTAAATGTTCTGTGACATTTTTCTGAACATGTTGTAGGGATCTCCTTGCTCTAAGGATTTAAAAACAACAAAGACAGAACTGGGTATAAGTACTGGGACACAGACCCCACCAAATCAGACACTTCTCGACCTATAACTCCATGGCTGCTATGCGTTTTCCCCATCTGTGCTGGAATTTGTTGTTTTACATTGTTTCATGACGAGCTGGGCTCGTCATGAGTGTACGAGGAGGCTACACCATGACGAGCCCAGCTCGTCATGAGTGTGGAAGGGGATAAAGAACCTCTGTCAGAAGAACTGCAATGCTGCTACAAGGATTGACACTCTGCTGCCCTGCTGCCTACTTCTCCCTGACCCTCTGCCCTGTAACTAAAGTGATCTCCATCGGCTTGTTAGCTTGCCTTCTGTTGCTTGAGACTCAGGGCTATGAAAGTCTCTACCCTGCTCCTGTGTGTGAATCACTGGAGGGGACCCAAATACTTGCACCAGAGAAATCAACACATTTCCACTCTGCTTGGAACAGAACCGGCACATTGACCTTGTTGCTGGAGTAGAATCTGTGCATCACACTCTGAACCAATGCACCGCCTCCAGAACCGGATGCATCGGAATGCGCATCACCGCCGCAGCAATATAAAGAGATTGACGCATCTCCTTGACTGCATGGAGAAACCGGACGCATCAGAAGAAATGCCTCTCGGCTTTGGTGCTTTGTATCTGGAACCGACACATCTCCAACACTGCAGGATCAACATTAATGCATCGCTTGACTGTGCGCACCCTGCATCTCGCTGTTACGACCACTATCAAGTTACTTTGTTCACTGAGCCTGCGTGGCTCTTCCCCCCCAGCCAGTGTTAAATCCCAGTCAGCTTGACCTGGTGACTTTGCCCTGCTCTAGTGTGACAAGATAACCTCACAGGCACTAAGCACTAGAAACACTTTTATTCTTTAAAAAGTCATATCTCAACTTCTACTTATTGGCTCTTTGTCGTTTTGGTCCTCATTTATGTATAGAATTATTGTCCATTTTACTAAACTAGTGTGAAGTCTTTTTGTGGGGTTTTCATTGTGTAACTGTGCATGTATGTGTTGCACAAATACTTTACACAATGCCTCTTTAGATAAGCCTGAATGCTGTATTTCAAACTACCAGAGGATGAGCACGGGTTATCTTTTAGTGTGTACCTAGCTTACCCAGACTAGGATTGGGGTCTCCTTGGACAGGGTGCATTCCTCTACCAACCAGAAACCCAATTTCTAACAATATCCTTGAAAGAGAAGTTTATGACCGCTGCTTAAAGGTCCTGTGACATTTTTTTAACAGTATTCTAGGGATTCCTTTGTCCTAAATATTTAAAAACTCAGATTTTTGGATAATGTCATGGTATTTATTGTCATTTTATTTATTGTTTCACCTCTGTCCCTGGGCTGATTTCTTTGTTTTGCTAGTGTTGGTGGTGAACCTAAAGTTTGAAACAGAATTCTCCTCTCCCTGTCTGGAACTGAGACTTTTCCATCTATGCTTCCTAGAAAAATCTACATCACTGACAAACAAAACTCATGTTTTACGGTAGTGTGTTAAAATTACTGACTTTAACATTCAAAACACAAAACACATGCCACCTCGAACTAGAACTGAGCTTCAAATGTACAACTAAGGGGCATATTTACAAGTGGTAACACCGCGCTCCGCCACTTCTGAAACGCAACGATGCGCCGTATTTACAAGAATATAGTGCAGCCTTGTGGTTCCCCCTGCACTGCCACTAATTCAGCTGCCTAGCGCCAACACAGGCACCCTTGCACCATAGAGCAAGGGTGCCTACATTGAGGGGAATGATTGTTCTTGTGCAGGAGGTGTCCATTCCTTCACATAAACAATCTGATGTGGCGTTTTGAAATTTCTGTGTGTGCTGCACAACACAGCACACATGGAAACAGCAAAAACGAGGAGAAATTAAACATTTCTCCTCGTTGCCCCAGGGTAAGACCAAGTTTCCCCTGGTCTTAATTTTTGCTCTGCCCCATATTTACACCACCCTTGAAAATACAGGGCAGTGTCAAAAGCAATGGGCGTTGCAGTGGAAAACTCATCACAACACCCACTGCCCACCCCTTTCACGCTAAGTATAGCGTGAAGGGGTGCCTTATTCTCAAGGCGTTCAACAACATTGAGAAAAAAGAAGTTGTGGTGGCAATAGGAGCTTGTAAATATGCCTGAAAGAATATTTATTATATGGTCAATTTGCAGGGTTTTCGAGCTAGCCGGGTGTTTTACTGGAGTATCTGTCACTGTTACCAGTTCAGTGTGTTTACTGTACCTGCTGTAAATATTTCTACGTATGTCCAACAGATAGCACGTATTAACAGAAAATCAAGAACACACACACACACAGCAACACGAAAGAACGGTCCTAAAACATATGTGTCGATAACCTGGAAGACCATTTCAGAGCCATAAACCTATATCACTAGGTCCTACTACTGCAATGTTTACAAGCATTATAGGCTTCATCACCACCTCTGGCAGCTCCATATCGAACTTCTACTTGTTGTGAATGTTGCTGTTGAGCCTCCAGCTTGTCCTTGTTATGTCTGAAGGAAAAAGTTCTATGTGGCCCAGAAGTCACTTTGGCAGCTTCCAAATAATTACATTAACCAATTACATACCTGTGTTTTGCTGCTGTATGAGTAATTCTAAGGTTAAATACAATAACCCTACTCTGAAGAATTCACAGAATAAACATAAACCTTGGAGGACTAAGACCAAAGCATCGCACTGTAAAACACTGGGTATTGATTTTGTTTCAAGATTTTGCCTGATGTTCCCCATTAACGATAGCTTGATTTACTGACGTTCTATCCTACCACAGCCCATTTCTTTCATCCTGTGTATGTATGCATCTGGTATTTCTATAGAGCAAACCTAGGAAAAAGGCAGAGGATTACTTTATAGGGTCAAAGACAAGCATAAACTCAACAAGTAACAGTAGTGGTAGCTGGGTTGTAGATGGTTAATACTTTGTGATCAAGTGTTCTATAAAGAGGTTAGTCTTCAACTTTTTAAAAAAAAACTGGAGTAGCTCTGTGCCGGTCCCGATGGATACGGCGATGTAGTTCCTGATCCTGGATGCATTGATGGAAAAGGCCTGCTACCTTTTCTTTTTTACACTTATTAGTTTGCAGTCCGATGATGTCCTTGCTATTGGCGTCCATAGAATCCTGGTAGATTAGTTATCAGAACTTAATACATTAAGATTTGCTCTCAGCATTAGAATAGTTTTGATAATGTGCCAAACATTTGAGTATGAAATGAATGAACTTCATGAGGGTCACCTATTCATTCTTTACTCACTAGTTCTATGTATATATATTTGTACATGGTATTTCTATACAGCGAACCTAGCCAAAAAATAGCTGAGCACCTCATGAGGTCAAAGACAAGCCTTAAAACAATAAAAGATTGGAGAAGGTGCTCTCGTTGTAGATGGTTTATTATAATGTAGTGTTCTTTATAGAGGTGCGTCTTCAACTCTTCCCCAAATTGGACCAGCGATGGGGAACTCATGATATTCTAATTGGAAGTAGCTTCTGGAAATCAAGGACTTCTATGGAGGAATAATTTGCCACATTATATACATTTAAAGTAAACTCTGGTCACATGGCTGTCAAAAAGTTTATTTTGCAATGCTGGTAAAATTGACAGAGCACTTATCTTCTTGGAACTTGAAAGGGGGAGGCGGTTATAGTATTACGGATTTATACATAGAAAACACACAAAAAATGCTACCTCAAACCAGATCCGAGCCTCCAGTGTAAAAAAAAAATATTTATTTCATGTTGAATTTGCAAGCTAGCGCAGTACTTTATAGAGTTACGGTTACTGTTACCAGTTCAGCATGTTTACAGTACCTGCTGTATTTGTATGTATGCATCCAACAGACAATACTTATTCACAGAAAATCAAGAAGACACAGACAGCACCACAAAAGAGAAAGCGGGTTCATAAAACATATTCATTTATAACCTTGACGACAAATTCAGAGCCATAAACACGTGCCACTAGAGCCTACTAGTGCAATGTTTACTGGCCTTCTAGTCTTCATTATGACCACTGGTAGCTCCATTTTGAACTTCTGCTTGCTATGAATGTTCCTGTTGAACCTCCAGATTGATGTTATGTCTAAATGGAAAGGTTCTGTGTGGCTCAGAAATCACTTAGGCATGCACCTGGTTAATGTAATTATTTGGAAGCTGCCAGTGTTTTGGTGCTTTATAAGTAATTCTAAGGTTAAATAAAATAGCCTTGTAAGACTATGAACAAAGATAAGCATTATAAAACACGGTTTAATGATTTTCTTTAAAGATTTAGTCTGATGTCCCCACTAATGGCAACTTGATTTACAGATGTTCTAGCCTACCACAACACATCTCTTTCATTCTGTATATATGTATGCATGTGTGTGGTATTTCTGTAACTCAAAAAAACCAGCATAAAGTCATTGAGTAATAGGAGAGGTAGCTGGGTTGTGGATGGTTAATATTTGTATTCTAGTGTTCTCTAAAAAGGTTAGTCTTCAACATTTTCCATATGTGGAGCAGCTTTGGGCCAGTCCTAATGGATACAAGAAAATATTGTTCCAGATCCTGGCTGTATTGAAGGAAAAGGCCTGTTACCATTTTTTATAGGTATTAGTTTACATTCTGATGATGTCCTAGCTGTCGGTGTCCAGAGAACACTGGCAGATTTATCAGAACTTTTGTCCACAGCATTAGGATAGTTTTGAAAATCTGCCAATAATACCAACTTTGACCACATGTTTTAATTAGGAAAATGTTATAATTGAACTTCATGGGGGTCACCTATTTCTATGTATATGTGTATGCAGATGGTATTTCTATACGGTTAATATAGCCAAAAAGCAGCTGAGCACTGTATAAGGCCAAATACGACCATAATGGGGCTTTGCGGGGGGAGGCCGACCGGAGGGAGGCTCTCCCCCCCGGGGAAGTTTGGGGCCCCGGGAGGAAGGGAGGGGGGAAGAATAAAACCAGGACACAGGAAGGGACATAGGCTTGGTTGGGCTATTTAGTAGGGTTTGGGCTCCTTTTGGGCTGTAGGTAATAAAACCGGCCATTTTGGGTCACTGTGCACCATTTCGTGGGACAGTGACCCAGCAGCCGGGGGGCGTAGTGAGAGCGTTGTTGTCGGTTGGGAGTGGTAGCGTGTTGGGGTCGGTTCAGGCCTGTTAGCGGTAGCGGTTTGTGGCAGTGGTGAGCAGGGCATCGACGAGGAGGACGGGTGTGTGCCGGGCGGGAGATAAGAGGGATTAACATTGAAGCGGCGGAGCTGAGGCAGAGCGTACCTGCGGTCTGATGGCGGCGGAGGCGATGGCGTATCCCAGGGTGCGTGAAGCGTTGCGCCTCCTGGGGGAGGTGGGCAGGACGGACCTCCTGCGCGACGATGTCAGGGTAAGGCCACCGCGGCGCGCTGCAGATGGCGCCGCGGCGGCAGTGGCGGCGTGCGAGCCTCCGCGGTCGCGTGCGAGGAAGGGGGAGAGGGCGGGTGCTGGGGGTGGAGCGGCGCGAGGCGGCGGGCGGAAGGCAGCTTGGTCGCAGAAGAAGGGAGGAGGCACAGCGAGGAGGCGCGGTGGCCGGAGGAAGGCGCCGCTGGTATTTGTGGAGGGAGCGGGGGACCTGGGGGGGGGCGGGGGCATACGCGAGGGAGGGTCGGGAGGCGTGGGGGGAGGGGCAGGGCCCGCCAGGGGACGGGGGAGCGTGCAGGCTTCGCAGGCCACGAGAAAGAGCACCAGACTGGGGGGGGGTGGTGGGGGGAGATGGGGGCAAGCGGTAGGAGGAGGAGAGGGGCAGGGGGTGGGGGGGAGACAAGGGGGGCGCGAGGGAGCATTGGAGGTGGGGGGGTGGGATGCAAGAAGGGGAAAGCGGGGACACGGTGGGGGAGGGGGGTGCAGGGGGGCAGGGAGAGTCAGGGGGGGGATGTTGGGGGGGGGGTTTCCGGCGCGGCGTGGGGGGCATTCGGCGGTAGGGGGGGAGAGGTGGGTGGGGTGGCGACGGATTTGGTTTTGCCCCGGCATGCTGGACTTCCCCGTTTTTCTCTTGGCAGGAGCAGTTGGTAAGGGGCTCGGGTGAGCAGCATGTGGCTCCAACCCGCCGAGAGGATGGGCCGGCTCTGCCTAGTACGGGCGGTCGCGCTCCAACGAGGGACCATGTGCATGCGGACAGCGGATGGCAGGGTCATAGGTCTCCAACGCCCCCTCCCGATGGGTCGCTCCGGCCGCCGGGGGACGGGGATGGAGCAGCAATCTGGCAGGCTCTAATGATTACCAAACTGGGGACAGGAGAATGGAGAGTGTGGATTTGGGGTCGTTGATGGCAGCGTGTAGGGACAAGGCAGGTCTGAGCAGGATGTCGGCAGGAGCGGTCATGGGGGGCGGGGATGGGGAGATGGAGTCGGAAGAGGAAGGAGAACTTCGGGAGGAAGGGGGGAAACCTGTAATGTTGTTGGCAGTGTTTTGCAGGTATGCCCCCGGCAATCGGTGCCGCGAGTGACGGCCCCCCCCAACAGACCTGGTTAGGCGGCGGGATCCGGTGAGGACGCAAGCCTTGACGCCAGGTAAGACCAGTACGGGGTCGGGGAGTGGCTTGGGCAGGCCTCAGGGAGGCCAGGCGGGTGGGGGTGCAGATGGCGGATGCCAGAGGTCAGTGGGGACAGATGCTGGCGGCAGAGACGACGTGCGATTGGTGAAGGGCAGATACGTAGCAGATGCGGGGGTGGGTACGGAGGCGGTAGGGGGCGCGGCGTCGGGGACTGCGGCGACGGGGGAAGCGGCGAAGGCCGGCGGGTCGGCGGCGTCCAGCGCCGGGGCGAAGGAGAGCTGTGAGGTGCCGGTCAAGAAGCTGCCGTACATGGGAGTGGCGAAGCCACTGGGGGCTCATTTGTCGCTGGCTACTAAGGAGAAGATTTGGAAGGGGGAGTATGTGGAGATCTTGAGGTTGCTTCACAGGGAGTTGATGGCCAAAGAAGGGTCGAAGGAGGAGGAGCAGGAATTAGCTAGGCGTCCGAAGGTGCCTGTCACTGTTGAGAATTGGTCGGCAGCTTTCCTGATCTATGCCAGTGTGTACTGTGAGAAGTACCCGGATAGGGCGGTTGCGCTGTTCAAGTACATGGACGTGGTGCGACGGGCACAGGTGACTTACGGAGGTAATGCTTGGTCGCATTACGACGAGGAGTTTCGGGCACGCATGGCGTCGGATCCGGAGGCAAAGTGGGGGGGAGTTGGACGCCGACCTCTACCAACAGACGATGAGTGGGGCAAAGTTTGGCTGCGCCATTTTCACGGCCAGTGGGTTGCCACTGGCTCCGCCCCCTTTTCGGCCCGCACCACCCGTGGGGGGGGTGGGGGCGGGGGGAGCCGGAAGTAGTCAGAGCGTCGGGGCCTGCTGGGATTTCAACAGGGGTTCCTGTCTCCGCATGTGGGAGGCGACACCCGGAGGCGTGATGCTGGGGGCCTGGGGGAGGCCCAGCACAGGCCCAGTACCCGGCTCCAGACCCCAGCAGGGGGAGGGGAGGGGGTGAGGGGGCAGGTACCCTGGGGAAAGGCTCGTACACCGGTTAGGCTGAATCGGCTAGAGCCGTTGTTGGAGGCATATCCGCGGGCGGACGATGCGGCCGTGCTGCGTCGGGGTTTCAGGGAGGGTTTCCGGTTGGGGTACGAGGGTCCGCGGATCGCTCGGTGGGCGGAAAACCTGAAGTCCGTGAACGCACACAAAGGTATCGTCCGGGAGAAGCTCTTTAAGGAAGTGAAGGAGGGGAGGATGGTGGGGCCTTTCACAGAGGCGCAGTTGCCAGATTTGATCATCTCCCCTATCGGAGTGGTCCCGAAGAAAGAGCAGGGCCAATTCCGGCTGATTCAGCATCTCTCGTGGCCGGAGGGCGCGTCGGTGAATGACTTTATCTCGGCGGAGTTGGCGTCCGTGTCGTACTCGTCCGTGGACGTCGCGAGGAGGTTGGTGATGACGGCAGGTCCGGGGGTGCTCATGACAAAATGCGATGTGAAATCGGCTTTTCGGTTGCTGCCGGTTCACCCGGCGGATCATCAGTTGCTGGGGATTCAGCTTGATGGGCTCATCTTTGTGGATAGAGCGCTTCCTATGGGGTGTTCCGTGTCGTGTGCCTTGTTTGAACGATTCAGCTCCTTTTTGCAGTGGGCTTTTTCCTGGCACACAGGCTCTGAGGCGATTACGCATTACCTGGACGACTTCTTCCTGGTGGGTCGGCCCGGTTCGACGGACTGCCAGCAGAGTCTGGACAGTTTTACGGACCTGATGGGTCACCTGGGGGTTCCGTTGGCGCCAGAGAAGACACAAGGGCCCAGCACGGTGCTGTCGTTCCTCGGGATAGAGCTCGACTCAGCGGCCATGGAAGCACGCCTACCGGAGGAGAAGCGGGCGGTTATGGTGGAGTTGGTGAAGAGTATGTTGGCCAGGCGGAAGGTGTTGGTGCGCGAGGTACAGGTGTTGCTGGGACATTTGAATTTCGCTTGCCGCGTGGTGCGCGCGGGGGGCGGACTTTCTGTCGGCGGCTAGGTTTGGCGTTGTCCGGTCTGACACTGCCGCATCATCATGTGCGGATCTCGGCGGGCGCGAGGGAGGATCTGACCATGTGGTTGGCGTTTTTGGAGCGGTTCAATGGCGTGCCCATGGCACCCCGGAAGACTGGGAGTGGGACGTGACTATGTCATCGGATGCGGCGGGAGTCGGAGGCTTTGGGCTCTACTGGGCGGGCAGATGGTGCGCGAGCAGTGGCCGGAGCAGTGGCAGGCAGGGGGTAGGAGCATTGCATTCTTGGAGCTGTTCCCGTTGGTGGTGGCTGTGACAGTGTGGGCGCAGGAGTTGGCGCACAGGCGGGTTTTGTTCAAGGTGGACAATATGTCAGTGGTGCAGGTAGTGAATCGGCAGTCCGCGAGGGAACCACAGGTGCTGAAGCTCATGCGCGTTTTTGTCTTGAGGTGTTTGGAACACGATATCTTGTTCCAGGCTCAGCATGTGCCGGGAGTGGACAATGACATTGCGGATGCTTTGTCTCGTTCTCAGTGGCGGAGGTTCCATGGGCTAGCCACGGAGGTAGCGGCGGTCAAGAAGGAAGTGCCGAAGGAGCTGTGGTTGGTGGGAGAGCACGGGTCGTTCAGTTGGTGAGGTCGTCCTTGGTAGCATCCACATGGAAGAGTTACGAGCAGGCCTGGCTGGAATTTCTGCGCTTCGGAGCGGTAAGGCAGCGGGGCAAGTGGTGTCGGGAGGAGCAGGTGGTGCGTTTCATGCTGGGGTTAATGGACAAAGGTTTGGCGAGAGTGACCATCGCGGGTAAACTGGCAGGAGTGGCCTTCATGGGCAAGTTGTGGTGGGGATATGCCCCCTCGGCGGGAGAATTGGGGGGGCGACTCCTGGAAGGTTGGGAGAAGGAGAGAGGCGCTCGAGCGCGGAAGAGGCGGCCGATTACGGAGGACATGTTGGCAGGCCTGGTGGGCCAGTTACCGCTGGTGTGCAGGGATCGGGCAGAGACAGTGCGGTTTTCCACATTGATGTCGTGGTTGTACTTTGGAGCCTTTCGGGTGTCGGTGGGTTTGAGGGGAGGTGCAGGGTTGACGTGGGGGGATGTGGAGATCAGAGGCCGGGAGGTGGTGGTGCGGCTTCGGCGGTCCAAGACTGATCAGCGGGGAAAGGGTACGTGGGTGTTGTTGGGTCCGGGGGGAACAGAGGCGGTGTGTCCGGCAGAGTTGGGGAGACGGCTGGCAGAAGGGGGGGGTACAGGATGGTGTGGAGGTTTTTGGCAGGAGCGGGGGGGACGTGTGACGGCGGCGCAGTTGTTGTGGGTCCTGCGGCACGCCCTGCGGTCTATGGGTGAGGACCCGGGGGAGTTTGGAACGCATTCATTTTGCATCGGTGCGGCGACGGAGGCAGCGCGGAAGGGCTGGGGGAAGGAGGAGATCAAACGGCTGGGGCGATGGAAATCAGACTGCTATAAGTCATATGTTAGGTTGCGAGGGGTAGTAGTGGATTAGCATGGATGTTTGGGCTCGCTGCTTACATATGTCTCTTTGCAGGTGCGGTGGCGGGGCCTACGGCGGCAGCAGTGTCCATATATGTGGTGGGCCATTCGTTTGTAA
The DNA here is from genome assembly GCF_964263255.1 of Lissotriton vulgaris. Classification (NCBI taxonomy): domain Eukaryota; kingdom Metazoa; phylum Chordata; class Amphibia; order Caudata; family Salamandridae; genus Lissotriton; species Lissotriton vulgaris. The sequence continues at coordinate 1,041,165,939 of NC_141697.1, forward strand.
AAAGAGCGGAGAGGGCTGAGTGGGAAAAATGCAGGAACCTCAATCTGGAGCTGGACGAGCATTTGTTTAGGTGTCATTGGAGGGGCAAAGGGGGCATGCGTTGGCACGAGTTGGTGCCGGTTTTGAATAATGTTGTGCGGGGGGGTCTGCCCAGATGTTGTGGTTATTCACCTGGGGGAAAACGACTTGGTGCAGTGCAAGGGGCTGGCGCTGGTGAAACAAATGAGGAGGGATTTGCTGGAGATCAGGAGGCAGTGGGCAGGGTGCTATGTCATCTGGTCAGAATTCATACCCAGGAGGTGTTGGAGGGGAGCGGAGAGACCAGGGGCTATAGATAGGACTAGGAGGAAGATTAACAGAGAGATGCGGGCATTCTGTGACAAGGAAGGTGTGGGGAGGATGGAGCACCCGGAACTGAAGTATGGGGCGGTCTACTTTTTCATGGAGGACGGTGTACATTTGTCAAGGTATGGGATGGAGCTATATATCGTGCAACTGAAGGAGGCGTTAGACCGGGCAATAGGGGTGCGCAGGTATCCAAAGGTGCAGGGGCCCTAGGGGGGGGTCGAAAGCCATATGGGGGCTTTCGAGTGGCGCTTTTTCCTAGTTAAACAGGGGGTAGGATAGGAGGAAGGAGTTTTACTGGCTGAGGAGAGGGAGTGTACATATGGCGGATGTTGAAACAGTGAGACAAGTTTTGGGGTAATTGATAATGATGTTTATGTTGTTGGCGGGGGACTGTTAGGGGAGGGGGTGGGGGGTCTTTGGTCAGGTACATGTATAATTAGTTAGGCCTAGTTTTGTACGGCAAAGGTTGGGGTATGTTTTCAGGATGCACCTGTTTCCCAATAAAGCGGCCTTTATCACACCTACATCTGTGTCCAGTCGGTTCTTCCCCTCCTCGTCTCCCGATGGGCCCCAATGTCAATGAGAGATAGGAGAGGTTGCTGGGATGTGAACAGTTTATTATGATGTAGTGTTCTTTAAAGAGGTGCATCTTCACCTCTTCCCTAAATTAGAGCAGTGTTGGACCACTCCTGATTTCCTAATTAGCAATAGCTTATCGAAATTACAGACTTCTATAGAGCAATGTTTGCTATTTTACATACGTTTAATGTTAAGTTCTGTAAAAAATGTTTAGCTGCAATGCTGGTAAAATTGACATCACTAATCCTCTTAGAATATGAAAGAAAGAGGCAATTATAGTATTTCTGATAATTTCTGCTGGAATTAGTTTTCAATGAAGTTGGCAATGTCTCGGAGTCCTTCAGAGTGAAGGCAATCCCGAGTGATCTCACAAAGGCAGACAAACGTGTTTGGTGTCATGTCCAGGAGCCGCCATTCCATTAGGGACTATAGGCATGACTGTTGCTGGTACCTTTCAATATGTGACACTCTCTCTCGTATCCTTATGATCAGTGTTTGCCTGCTGAACTTTGTCTCGGTGGCTAAACTGTAAACCTAAAATCAGCGCACTTATCTACAAAAGCCATGTCTGGAATAAGTACAGCTAGACTATATCACTCTAAAGGCAATTCAAACTGGTTTCAGAGACACCCATGTATTTATACCACATTTATTAGGTCAAAATATAAACCTAGACACACATCGTGAACATACTATCGACTCCAAGATATTATCAGGATGGAGTTAATAATAGTGAATCTACATTTACCAGGATGTTATTTCAGGAGATGCTATCATGATTACAATTCTTCTGTGAGTCAGCATTTCAGGAGTCAACAACGTGACAACCTTTCTATCTCACACCATTATTCAATACTTTAGATATATTGACCAACCTCTTCTGTGCTACTTGGTTCAGATTTTGTTGTAGGCTACAAATAACATCCAATAAAAAACATAACATCGGTTGCAGTGGAACATCATAGTGTCACGAAAGGAAAAACAGAAGGGCTGACGTTCCCCTTTTTGAACAAAAATAGCGTTTGGTTTGCCAGACCACCCATAGTCTGAAATTGAGATGCAAACACCATTATATTGTTTTTACCAGCGTCTGCTATTCAAAGCAATTAGGCATGTTCTTTTTAAAAATATGTCTTTTCTTTACTCTGCAGGAATTCAGGTAATCTCTAAAATCATTGTTTTGAAACATGAAGATCTTGCTGTTAATAATTGTATAAATAAGCTGCTGCTTAGGAGAGCACTACACCTACAATGAATATAACTTGAATTGACTCCAAATGCTATGTAACATTTTAAATATTAGTGGAAAATTATGATATTTTTTCCCCTAAAGAATTACATGCTCATTTTTTTAACCCTTGCTCAGAAGCAATTTCTATTTTTATATCAAGGTATCCATCTCTCTCATTAAGTCAGAAATTGTGTGAACAGAGCTTTAATCGTTTTCTTTAATGTGAAAGGGTATAAAAACTTGAGTATTTTAATAGGCTAACTCCAAATTTACGCTGACTCGAATTATTTTAGGATTAAACCGGCAGATTCATTAATCTCTATTTTACATCATGAATAATAAGGCGAAGAAAAACAAGTGTAATGAATAACAGGATTATTCCATATTATTAATTGAGACAAGAATATATAGAAACTGTTGCCTCAAAGACTCCTCAGCTTTACTTGTGTTCGAACATTGTTGACATCCTAATTGATATTGAAGTTTAATCCAGCAGGCACTGTATTTGACTTAAGAAGAACATTAACCACTTGCTGAGCAGGAAGATACTGATTACTTGAGGGCTCATCTTGATAACCTCTCCTACCGTGGGCACCACAAATTAGCATAGCCATTTATGGATCATGAATTACATTTACATTCACAGAACTGTATGTGGGTGAGAAGGATGGACAAGTCTTCCCAGAGCATGTGCGTGACATTCAAAGAATGTCAAAGAAAATAACTGGTGTCAAACAACAATATATGAATTCTTAAAATGTTGTTTTCCTCCTGAAGACGAAATGCCACATAACGCAGAGGAGGTCATGCATTTCACGTTAACTTTTCAGTGCTTAAAAATCAGCAACAAATGGTAACAGATGCCTTTTATGTTAGAGCTCATAAATGTAGAATTTTATATCAGCCCAACACATCATTGCGCCATACAAGTCTTTTTATGCCATTCTGTGCTAAGAGACGTCTTTGCAGTAAATTGTAATACAATCTGTTTCTTCAAGATTATCAGTTTGACTGCATTTCTCCCAAATTCTGGATTGGTTTGCTGTTTTAATGAGTGTTTAGGGCTTGCTCTTTTGTTCTGGCGAGCCTCTACTTCTGATGTTCAAGCACTAGCACTTAATGCCCCTCACAGTTCTATGTAAATGGACTGTGATTACACTTTCAAGGACTCTCTATCGTCATTAGGAGCTGAATACCACGGGGCGGAAGAGGATAATACCCAAACACAGACAGTTTCTAACCTTTTTTCTGTCTACTCCGCTCTTAAAAACTTCCCAATATAATTCACAGTTAGGCATTTTAATCTTAGCTAAATTGGCTCCTTAGAATACCCACATTAGGATATGTTGTCTCTTTAAAGCACTAGACCATTTTATTGTGTGTACAACATTGTTGATCCTTAAAATATGTGTGATATCTGCAGGTTTCAATTTGGAATATGCTGTGCTTTGTGATAGTTTATCCCTGACAATGTGTGATTGTTGCTTCAAATATTGATAATTAGAGAGTTAACACAATATAATGAATTCCATGTAGGCCAATGTGTGTTTTCTGTTATCACGTCTTGCTTATAATGAATTTGTTTCCAAGGACTGTAAGCATATGATTATGGATCATACGACAATTCTAGACATTTCCATGTGGCCATATGAGATACAAACATGCAGGGAAAATCCATTGATTTGAGAGGGCTGATTAGCATGCAAAATGTATTTAATTCTTTAGTATAATCGTCAAAATGGCCACAACATAAAGCCGGTCTGTATGATGATCCCAATCTCTTGAATGACTGAAGTTCATTAATTTGTAAACATATGCAGGTTTGGTTGCTCTCCAGTAATATAAATAGAGCCATAGAGTGAATGGTTCGATCTGATTGAGTCGTTCACATTTCCTTAGTTGACATAGAACACAAACATTTAATATGCTAACTGCAAATATTGCATTTCACTATTCTCATTAACCCAAAAATGATTATGAAGTACATTCTTGAAATACAAAGACGAAAGTGCAAAAGACCTGTTGTCATATCCATTTTGTTCTTGGGGACTTCTTTCTCTGCCTGTGTTTGGCCCTTTCAATCATTAAGTCACCCTTTGTCCTCTTTTCAGACATTTTTCACTGTTTTCAACTCTCAGCAATTGTTAACTTTACCCCAAAAGATGAGGAGATGCTTTCTTCTCCAATCCAGTTGAAATACAGCTTGTTTTCCAGAATACAGATTTCTTGTAGTTCAACTAAGGTAGTGTTTCATTGTATCACAGAACACTCTGGTCCTCTTTTGAAGCAGGCAATTTATGATCATTGGTTCAAATAAACATTCAGTGTAAACATGCTGCACCCATATTTTGATCTACTCAGTCACAACAAAAACACACTGTTTCTGACTTTTCATCATTCCAGAATGATTAATATCCAAAACGTTTGACATTTTTGGTAAGTTTGGAAACCAGATGTGCATTTGTTAAGAACAACCCAAATTACAATGCTCCGTTTACTAACTGATGTGAAATATCTTCTTGAAGGTCTTCTTAAAGTTCTCATTGCAAAGGGGATAGATAAATGGGTTTAAAGTGGAATTAATGTAACCAAGCCAAATCGTAAACATGTGGAAGTTGTGATTGCTGCAATTTTGGCAAAAAGCTATGACCATAAAGAACACGAAGTACGGAATCCAACACAGCATAAATGCCGCCATTATGAATCCCAACTGCTTTGCAGCTTTCCTCTCCCTATTGAGGTGTAGCCCCAGAATGTTCTGCTTGGAGTGAGATCGTATTGTCTTCCAGGTGTATTTCAAGTAATTTAAACTGGCTGCGCTCTTTGTTTCAGTTTTTGACTCTACCTCTGCAGTGCAAGCAGAATCTCTCTTACACAGGACAGTGTCCGCGAATGTGGCCTCGTCAGATGAACCAGACAACTCAAGTTCCTCGTTTTGTGAAACCGGTTCCTTCTCTTTCAGCTTTGCCTTCCTGACGGCTACAAATTTCCTGCTTCCCTTCCTGACTCCTGGATGTTCTTGGACAATAGTAAGGGGAAAGCATCGCAGCTTCACAACCTCACTTCTGCTTCCTTTGACCAGTTCTGGAGTTTGTTCACAGCCCCTCTGATGAGGACTGTTTTTCATACTCGAATGTGGAAACGGACTAGGTGCAAAGCTACCATTGTCTGCAAAGCTAGAGTGTGCAGCAGCATGATTTCCCTCTCTGTCTGGCTTTTTGTTGTAGACGTGCTGCTTCTCCCGAAGTCTGCTGCAACGCACCAGTTTTGTGTCGCAGACAGAGTGGAAAGAACCATTAATGAGCTCTCGGTGTTGGTAATGCTCTCTGACAGCCTTATAGATTTTAGTATAGAACCACAACATCAGTATAGATGGAACATAGAAATTCACAATGGCCGTCAGCACTTTAAACCAAGTCACGCTGTGAAATTCAGTTTCACACACGTGTGGCGGCACCTCTCTTACTCCACCATTGGCGAACACGTGCCACCCCAGGATGGGTATGATCCATGTTAGGGAAAGAATCCAGGCTCCCGAAATCATCACAGCGGCCCTGGTCTTAGTTCGGTACTTAAGATATTTTAGTGGTTGCTCCACAGAACGATAGCGATCAACACACAAAATAAAGAGGCTGAAGATAGAGGCGGTACTGGCAACATAATCCATGGACAGCCAAAACAAGCATGCAGGCCTCCCGAGAATCCATTTGTCTGTTAGTAGGTACACAATGTTGAGTGGCATGACAGCAGCGCCCACCATGAGATCCGCCACAGACAGACTCACAATGTACAGGTTTCCAACAGTGTGAAGCTTGCGCTCCAGTTTTACAGCATACAGGACCAGAACATTCATGACAACGGTGATCAGGGAAATGCTCCCGAGGGCAAGGCCTAGAGTAGCCGAATGTACTTCCGTGGTGTTTTCTGGAGAGGTCACATTTGTTTTCGGCATACTTCCGGGAACGCCTCCTGCAGATTTAGAAGACGTTTTCAGCTCTTGAACATTCATCATGCCTTAACTTTATGTTGGGAAGTCTGGTAATGAAAACAAATAGCATTTGGTTAGGTAAGGAAATGCGGTAAGGCTAGAGCAGCACACACACATACAGAAAATGATAGACCCAAAAAATTAAGCAGGTTACAAAAATGAATAAACATGTCAAGTTAATTTGCAAGATATAAATATAAATGAATGTTTGCATTTTAAGTCATCCTGAAGTCTTGTAGCTTTTTGCGGTGCCGAGTAACAGCACTACACAACCCTGCAAAGGCACCATGATTGCACGGAGTAGAAAGAACAAATTAGAGTTTAAATCAGATTATAATCCGCTAAATTGTTTTGTGTTGATTGGAAGGGAAATATGTAATTGCAGCCTGTCTTTTCACGTTATATTGTGCATGCAAACAAGTTAACAGCATGCACATTCCTTTTTTTGTGATAAAAGCATATTAATATTCACAAAGCAAAAGGGAGTACGTTTAATTTTAGTTGATGCCTAGTTTTAGCTCTTGCTCCGATTTAATTCTAATTTCAAAACGAACCACTGTTTTAAATATTTTTCATTTGGAGAAGGCATGGAATCAGGGGCGGCTGGTATGCTGGAGGAACGGGAGGTGAGTTGGAGGCACTAGGGGTCGCAGGGGGGAAATAAAAAAAACGTACCTTCAACCGGTCACGTCCCGCTCCTCTTCACCGCTTCAGGAAGGCACACGCTCCCAGAATGCCCTGCTGCCAATCCTGAAGCCAGCCGCAGCCGGTGGTGGGAGTACCTACTGGGCTGTGACGTGGGGAGGGCCAGGGTGGGGGGTAGTAATGTATGGATTACGGAGTTTAACAGGTAAGTAAATATATAAATAAATAAAACGAATTTCGTTGCGTGCACTGCATCGTATTTGGTATACAGTGCACGCAACAAAATTTGTTTTATTTATTTATAGGTTTACTTACCTGTTAAACTCCGTAATCCATACATTACTACCCCCCACCCTGCCCCTCCCCCTCCCAACGTCACCACCCGGCAGATACTCCCACCACCGGCCGCGGCTGCCTGAAACTGCTCTCGCACATGAGAGCAGCTTCGGGATTGGCCTCAGCACCCTCAATTTGCACTCCAGGACATACTGTGAGTCTGTGCCTGCTGTCCAAACCCAGCTGCATTGCCGGGTTGGAGAAAGCTTTCACTGCGCATGATGGTTTGGCCGACCTGAGACAGCCGGCCAAACCATCATGCGCAGTAATGAGAGTGCACTAACACTCCACTCAGTGCCTGTCACTACTAGGCCCTGCCCCCAAGACTCGTCTGGAAAGAAAAAATAAAACAAGTGTTTTATATTTCTTTGCCTGACGTTTTAGGGGGGGCGACACTCCGCCGCCATAGCGGAGGAGCCGCCGCTGCCTGGAATGCATACAAAATTGCATCAACAGAAACAGCCTATCTTTTGCACAACCACAAAAGAACTGGAAATTCTAAAAGCATAGTAAATGCAATGTGTAAACAATTCCAGTGTAGCACTAAGGATTTGAGTAATTACTGGTTATCTTCATTACTCCGATTCCCTTCCTTCATCTACCCCCTCCCCAAAACAACTAGTCACCACTGCCGTCGTCTTTTATTTTATTACTTTCTGTATTTCTATTATTTAGCTCTTCTTTTTCCTGCCGTTTTGTGTACTTTCAGCCAGCAGTTATATTAATAGAAGGGAGGGAGTGAAAAATTAGGGATGTGATGAGGAAGACCAAGAATCGGAGTAACATATTTAATCCATACTATGTAAAAGAACACTGTCCAATTCGATAATACGAAAAAATAATTCAGATTAGCAATTGGGCTGCCTTACACACACCTTTCAAAGAAACATGTCGCGTTTTCGTCAATGTCGCTACCTTTGCCCGCGTGAATGTACTCCCTATCCCTTCAAGTAAAGGAGCCTGAGAGACTTGGAAGCCTCCTTCATTGCCATCGTTCAGACTCAGTGTTGACAGTGTTCGCTTTTTCCCCTTTTGCTAACAAACCACATGCAACAGAGAAGCAGATTTCAGAAAAAAAGTCTGTTCTCTCCAAGTAGATTGACAAATATCCTATGCAAATCTAGTGTATATAAATCTTTTTCGAATTCATTAGCGGGATTGGGATAGAAAACACGTAAACAATATAATCTGCATGAATTTTGGAAGCAAAGAATATCTGGTTTGAATGCAATCTAATGTGAATAAAACTTGGTAAACATTGCTCTTCAAAGAAAATCGCCCAATTCTCCCCTCCTTCATGCCTGTGCAATTGCTACCAATTTTTTTGTACATTATCAAAGATAGTGGTACAGAATGTAAGGGTTCTAAAGGAATGACTTGCAAATCTGCTAATACTAATGATGAATCCCATCCTACAACAGGTGAATGAACCATGCGTCTGCGATTTTCAAAACCCTTCAAAAGTCATTTTGCCAATTTAGCCATTTCGGAAATACTTAACATTTCTCTGTATGCTCGAGTGGCTACTACCTGAGAACGTAAAGTTGCTGTGGAAAGACCAAACAAGAACCCAGTCGTCATAAAATCTATTATTTTAAAGCTAAAAGCTGTTTGTAGATGAGACCTAAAAAAACTATTTTATTAGAGCAAGCAGCATTCACAACATATTAGGAAAGAATGAAAATGAAACTGTAAACTTGGTTATCTTGACATATAGCATGGTCTAGCTGGAGTGCCACTGTAAAGCTCTTGGTACTGGAACAATATGCTCCTGTCAGCCAAATTCTATTATCAACAGAGCTGATGCACTTTGTACCAACTGCATATGATGTAGAGTCTTTCTTGATTCTGCCAAGTAGATGGCGTCATGTTAGTCCAGATGAGACTAGATGAGGTCATTGATCATCTGTATATAAAACTCCTGTTTGATGTAAGACAGTATCTTCCTAAGTGATGTCAACTGTAGAAAACAGAGTATTTGCCACTTTGGTCACTTGGGTGTCTAGAGACTGATTTGAATCCATATATATCCAGTTCTGGACTGACTTTGCTAATGGGTGACCCTTGCTATGTGTCCAAACCATATGGTACAGAATAGAGCAGTTTGAGGAAGAGTTAACCAACTTGCTTTTGAATAGATTACGTTTAAAAGAATTATCATATTTCCACCACTGTGAGTAGGACACACAGCTGAGCATACTTCTTTGCGCCTGGCTGTATGATGTAGCTCAAAAGTGATCTAGGTGCCATTGGAATCTATATAAAATATGGCTTGAATTAAATGTAAGAAATGTGCCAGAGGCATCATCTAGCCCTGAGGAACACCAAAACTGAGATCCTGGGTTGCTCAGTAGAATCGAGAAAGAGTCACAGTTTGTTTTCTATTTTTGAGAAATGATTTGAGTAACTGATAAACTGTACCATTTAAACGGACTGTTAGTAGCCTTGAGAATGTAATGACCGAGGTATTAAAAGCCATGGGCTTGTTCAAATAGACCAGTTCCCTTAGGCCACCCCTTCAACACATATTTCACAAACGAACCACTGCAATGCCTAGGGTAGCATACATTTTATCAAAAAAGTCCATGATATGTCGAGGACGAGCCACCATTATGCAAGAGGATATCCAGAATGTCACCAAGAACGAATGTTGTTGGTCCTAGACTGTAACCTGAGCCTTAAACTGCAATTGGTAACCATGGGTATCTGGGGGGAGCAGACTGTGGACTGATACTCTCTCTTCTTTTGCAACATGGCTTTAATGGTAGCCAGGAGCAATATAGTGCAGTATTGGAGGGAGGGGTGGGGGGGCAAGATTAGGCCTACAATATCTGAATGGATCTTGAACATGAACTGGTGCATGCAGGCAGAGGAGGTGTCTGTGTAAATTTGAGAAGATGTGGGGACCATAGAAGGGGATCAGAATGGACTTCTAGCCTGACGAGGAATCTTAAGAGGTCAAGATGGAAGGCAGCGGTGAGACCACATCTGACAGCGGGATACCGGAAGGGTGCTGGGGCCAAGGTGTTGGACTAGATCAGGTATGCTGAGGTGAGGCATAGTGGAGGGGAGGGGGAGGCCGCCACGGCTGTAGGTGCTGCAAGGGAATTGTTTGTATAGTTGTACTTGGTTTCAAAATGTAATAAAAATATATTAATTAAAAAAAGAATGGCGTGTTTCATGGATGGCCACTGTTTTGCCGGGGTATAACCAGAATATTACCAAGAATGCTGACAATATGTAATGGATTTACAACTATAATGGCAGTCATAATATCACTTTGAATGGCCACCGTATGCCAAGAATTGCAACCATTAACAGTTACATACCACCATTGGATATATGATGTTAGCACGCATACTTTTAGCACGCATACCATTACCACGCATTTTTTACAACGCAGGACCTTTTACAACGAATACCTTTACAACGCATTACACTACAACGCAGATACTATTACAACGCATACCATTACAACGTAAGAATAGGTAAGTATATAATATTTTTAAATAATGTAATTAATAATTATTTAAATATTTTAATTATTAAATATTTTATTATTAAATATTTTAATTAATATTAATTTTTAACAATTTGTAAATACATATGTTAAAAATACCCCTGTACCCCAAAACCCAAACCCAGCCCAGAACCCTAAAAATACCCCTGTACCCTAAAACCCAAACCCAGCCCTGAACCCTAAAAATACCCCTGTACCCCAAAACCCAAACCCAAACCTGAAACCTAAAAATACCCCTGTACCCCAAAACCCAAACCCAGCCCTGAAACCTAAAAATACCCCTGTACCCCAAAACCCAAACCCAACCCTGAAACCTAAAAATACCCCTGTACCCCAAAACCCAAACCCAACCCTGAAACCTAAAAATACCCCTGTACCCCAAAACCCAAACCTGAAACCTAAAAATACCCCTGTACCCCAAAACCCAAACCCAACCCTGAAACCTAAAAATACCCCTGTACACCCAAACCCAGCCCTGAAACCTAAAAATACCCCTGTACCCCAAAACCCAAACCCAACCCTGAAACCTAAAAATACCCCTGTACCCCAAAACCCAAACCTGAAACCTAAAAATACCCCTGTACCCCAAAACCCAAACCTGAAACCTAAAAATACCCCTGTACCCCAAAACCCAAACCCAACCCTGAAACCTAAAAATACCCCTGTACACCCAAACCCAGCCCTGAAACCTAAAAATACCCCTGTACCCCAAAACCCAAACCCAACCCTGAAACCTAAAACCTAATACCCCTGTACCCCAAAACCCAAACCCAACCCTGAAACCTAAAAATACCCCTGTACCCCAAAACCAGCCCTGAAACCTAAAAATACCCCTGTACCCAAAAACCCAAACCCAGCCCTAAAACCTAAAAATACCCCTGTACCCCAAAACCCAAACCCAACCCTGAAACCTAAAAATACCCATGTACCCCAAAACCCAAACCCAGCCCTGAAACCTAAAAATACCCCTGTACCCCAAAACCCAAACCCAGCCCTGAAACCTAAAAATACCCCTGTACCCCAAAACCCAACCCTGAAACCTAAAAATACCCCTGTACCCCAAAACCCAAACCCAGCCCTGAAACCTAAAAATACCCCTGTACCCCAAAACCCAAACCCAACCCGGAAACCTAAAAATACCCCTGTACCCCAAAACCCAAACCCAACCCAGAAACCTAAAAATACCCCTGTACCCCAAAACCCAAACCCAACCCTGAAACCTAAAAATACCCCTGTAATCCCAAAAATCAAACCCAATACCCCTAATAAATGTTTTTAAAAAAAGATAAACTTACCTATACTTACGTTGTAATGGTATGCGTTGTAATAGTATCTGCGTTGTAGTGTAATGCGTTGTAAAGGTATTCGTTGTAAAGGGTCCTGTGTGGTAATAGTTTCGTTGTAACAGTATTTCGTGCTAAAACATGCGTGGTAACAGTTACATACCACCATTATATGAGATTTAACTTGTAGTCACCAACAATGCTCACAATTAATCATTGATAGACCAATATTTTGCCAAGGAAAGCCACAATCTCACCAAGTCTAATAACACAGAACTATATGGTTGTTTGCTTACCAACATACCTTGGATTTTTACTCATTTTCTCACTTATTGGTTTGGTTGTTGCACACATTGGGCTCACTTTGCCCTTGCAATGTTCTAATTTTAATTTTAAGATGTGATTTATGATGTTAATAAATTCACATTTTAAAAGTAGAAACCTATGTTCTGCATTGTCACGTTATCATATTACAGTACTTTTGCTGTGTCATCCAATAATTCTTTGAAAAATGAAGTCTGTGATTAATTGTGATTGTAGGATCACAACAGTGTCAGTCTTCCTGCCAGCCCCCTCCTGCAGCTATAGACACAGACATCCACTCACATATTTTATGTAATGTACACTCATCTAGGCACACATTTGTTTGCAATGCTCATAGACATACGTCAGTCACAACCCCTTCTCCTCTTCTCTTCCTCACTTGCCTCTCTGCCGAGTGCAGTGATCCTGGTTACCAGTGACTCAATGGCTTGCAATAGTTTCCTTCCTGCTCTGGAGCACCTTTGGGTGCAGGTGACAATGGCAGCAGATGGTGGGATCTGGAAACAGATTGTGGTGCCATGGAGCAGCAGTAGGTTCAAACTGAGGTGGAAAAGTATGGTATCAGGCTAGATGGAACCAATCAGTACCCAGGCTTTCAAGAACATAAGTGGGGTTGGCTAAAGTGCAGACATAAATTGGTATTTGCTGTACTTGGAGTAACGTCTTCCATCATTATTATGTCCCATACCAGCTCGATCCCACATCTGATACTGAAACAAGTATTATATGAGAATGCATACCCTCTTTCACAGTTTGTTATAGGAGACAAAAGAGCAGACTTTTGACATGTCCCTGGAGTCTATTGGTCACTATTCTTAATGACCGTAAAAAATATATAGAGAAAGAGGAATCGCTAATATTTAGAAAATCAAGTTTCATGTGCTTCAATAAAACTTTTACTATAGTGCGAACATTGAGAATTAGGTTTAAAGTGAGACTGTGCTGTTTATCAATTAATCATGTTATTAGACTAGTTAGCAAGAACAAAGGAGAGCGTTGTGTTTGACTCAGAGAAATGTTTTCATTCTTTCAGTTACCCTTCAAGACTCACACAGTGTGCACACAGTTTGAAAGGCCAGGGTGTTAGGTACTGTCCACAATCTCATCTACTTAGATAATTATAAATGCTATTCTGATGGCTACTTTTAACCCCAGATTCCTCTCCTTAGAATACTCCTCAGACTAGATACCGAAAGCTTTTGCTAGCATTGCATCTGCCTGCTGCTAAGGTGGTGCCTTAGGGATCCATGTTGACTCCAAGCCATCCCGGAAGTGACGGAACTGAGCTGTATATAAGCGCCACCCGTGCGTGCTGACATATGTTCTTTTCATTCAGCGCCCTCCCACTTGGATTCGGAGCTCTGCTCCCAATTTCATTGGTCTTCTGATGACTCCTAAAATAAATGTCTGGTGTGCTGGGCAATGATGTCTTCTCCTAAGACTATAGTTTGCCCTCATTCCATGACTGTAGAAAACAGATATAGGCACACAGACCAACACGAGGTGTGTGTCTGGTATTTGCATTCAGGACATGAGTCAAAGTCGAGCAACATGTTTGCACTTATGCACCCAACGGTGCTCTAGGACGAGAAACAAAACGGTGGATCACTGAGCATCAGAAGAAGACACAGGCCTTTTGTAAGTCTGACTACTGCTTCACACCGAGGGAGTGGACTCGCTTCTACTCCCAAAGTAGCTATTGCAAGAAGTAAACTTTAGAGTAAAAGTCCTATGGTAAGCTGCAATCAAAGTATAATTGCAAGCACAAGAAAGTGAAGTGAGACTTGTCCCCATCCCACCACTCTCTATCCAAAAAGAAGGCCCACGGCTATCACAATGTCGGGCTCTTATAACACCAGCAAATAATAATTTGATACAGTCACTCCAAAAATAAATTTGTACATACAAATTATAAAAACTTTATTGTCACCAACCTAAAATTCAAAAGTAACAAGCATTTACCAATAATAAATACCTATTTAGCACCAGTTCTGGTTAAAGACATATTTCCAATCACATAGATAAATTGTCTGAATCAACCAAAAATCACACCAAAGCCTCCACAATCATAATCACTGGCAACTTCAATACTAACATTATAATGGCAGTAACAAAAGATAACTCTCTCGATGATCACTACAATATCCCATACCGGTCTTTTTTTAGCGCACAACAAAACCAATATGCAAGAGAATTATTAACAGGGAGCTTGATTTCTTAGGATTCAGGTGCCTTAGTGGTACAATTGAAAACGATTTTAAAAAACACAACACTTTTACTGATTAAAGACACAAAAAGCTGAAAGTAGACTTTGCAGTTGTTAGACACAGAGACACATGAAACTGAGACAAGTGCAGTAGAAGCACTGTTAAAGCGTTCTTTAAAATGTAAGATGAAGAAAACATACAAAAAGCAATACTAATATATATAAATGAGCTGCACTAATGTATATCTTAGGAATATGTTTAATACTTTTGCTGATGAAATGTGCTAATAATGAAGTGGCCAAGTGTTTGTAATGTAATTTGTTAGAAACCGCCATTTAGAAAAATTGGTGCAAAATTGTGTAGAAACTTGGTACAATCTCGAAATTTAGCATAATAATACTAGAGAGTCTATAGTTTATGAAAAGTGAAAAACTAACTTTGTAGTGTGAACGTAGAACATTTTACACTTATGTGAATGTTGAGAAACATTCTGGTAGTAGGGTATTTCTAATGTTAGTTATTTCCATGCAATCATCTCTGGTGAAAGTTATACTTATTCCCTATTTGAAACGATTTATTGCATTATATTTGATATTGATTTAAAGTTCATTTTATTTAAACGTGTGATGCTAACTTTAAGGCTTTATTAAAAATGCTTTTTCTCTAATGCTGACCTTTCCCTGACTTAATACAATGGACTGTTTACAACTGGTGACATGTTGCTTTATTTGTTCTGTACATATCAACATTCCTAAATGTTTCTTCAATGTTCACAATGAAATATTCCTGTGGGAACAGAATTTCAGCTGTTACTATAGGTGAATACTTTGTATTTCTTTTCACCAATATTAGGCCTATGTGTACTCTCAAATCCTTTGTTTCTCATGACCAGCATGGGAATGCTTCTCACTGTTGCAAGTGTCTTAGGTGACATGTGAATTTTAGCATGTGACAGTCTTTATCGTGGTGTTATATTTTATCACTGGAATTTGCTAGAGACTTTATAAAAGAAGAAACTCCAAAGGGTAGCAACGCCATTCAGATTTTTCCTACTTTGCCATAAACACCATTGATTTTTGTTTCTTGACAAATGCTATATTCTTTCCACCTTGCGAGAGGATGCTATGCGGATCGATTTTTGAGAACTTCCTCTTACTTTTGGACTGCTTTGCTGGTGCTACATTCGGTAACTGGTGGACTGAAACCCTTTTTTGCCGAACCATTTAAAGTTTTTATTTCCTTTATCTCTTTGTTCCATGCTAATGGACTCACCATTAATAGACTTTACATTTCAAACCTTTCCCCTTACATGTAGGATTTGAGCTGTTAGACAACCTATCCTTCTGCCCTAATGGTAGTGTGACTCTTTACTCTGTAAATTGATTATGATAATAACCATCCGATAAAGCCCTGCCTAAATGTTTCGCGCTTTATTGCAAATAGTGATATTCCGAACTGAAATTCTCAAAAGATTGCTAACGGCCATACATTTTAGATAGTTAATACAATAACCAAATTAATCTAATGCATGTCCGAGTCTATTATTGAGTCCTGTTGGTTCTTCCATTTAAACTGTGCTATTTTTCTGATGTTTTAATGTGATGTACGGAGAAAATCAGCAAGCTGTGTCAGAACATCAAGTATTACTTCTTTTGTTTTGTCTTACTTTGCAGAGCATTTGGCCTGACTCAACTCTTTCAGGAAGTTGGGCCTTCCTGATGCTATTCATTATTTCTAATGGCATGGTGAGCAAAAGATCAATGGATTTAACCCTGATCTCTTGACAGGGGGTGAATGTATGATTTATTCAGCATTCAGTCCATCATTTGTTTGCGTAGCACTTTGCACCATAAGTGGGATGGTTATGCCCAGACGTGGGTCCCCTGCTCACTGTGCCACTGGATTCAAGCTAGCCTGACTGATGAAGGGTAATACCCAGAAACTGGTCCCATGATGCTTGTTTCCGGACAAGGGAGGACCTGGCTTGGCAGTTCGGTCTGGACCGTTCCCATGAGGCACAGGGTCAAGACTTATTTGCATATGGCTGGGTCTAAACTGGGGTGGCATGGTGAGCAAAAGAACAATGGATTTAAACCAGATCTCTTGACTGGGGGTGAATGTATGATTTACTCAGCATTCTGTCCATCATTCGTTTGCATAGCATTCATTATTTCTACAGCATGGTTTTAAGAGTGGTGTACCTAAATCTGATCTCAAATTTGAGAGTCAACTGTCAATTAATTGTCTTTATTAGACAGCTAACGTGTTTTGGGCACCCTAATTTCCACTCCTCCTATCAGCGGCTAAAGATTCATCAGAGGATCATTGCCTCTATGGTAAATGGGAATGTTGGAAATAAGGGGACCTGTACTGTTAGAGTAGTAAGGAGAGAAAGTATGTAATAAAAAATTTGCCAAGCTTGCTCTCCAACAACTACTTGGCGCAGCATACTTTTAGCTCAGTAGGAAATAAAACAACCACGGACTACAAATATGTTCACAAATTTGTATTCTCGTTATTTAAAATTTGAATTTGACAGGCCATTTGGAGAGTGATAATAACCACAACATATTAGATTTCCATAGTTGTTCAAGTAACACATGAAGTATGCAAAACATAGCAAGTGGAAGACACTACCCTCATTGCTAAAAATAAAATAAACTTCAAGAAATAATCAGTGGACTCATAACTAGGAGACATTGACCAAGAAAATCTTCAGTTTCTTAGCATCCAGTGTTAAAATATGCAAGGATCCCCACCTAAAAGAAAATTGATTTAAACAGTAAATATTTAATTAGAAAAAAGGAAATACAGTACAAACAAACAGCACTCACGATTCTAGCTTAATCTCACAAAGATTAAACAATATGCATCCTGAAACGTATCTATAAGAGAAATATTCAGAGAATACAAAAAGAAGGGATCAAAGCCTGGACGGAGCTACAGCTGACAATCATTCAAAAGGATTCAAGAAAATGTTGGTCTAAAAGAGGATCGAGCACAGACCATCACGTTAGAAGATGTGACTATAATATATTGTATGATAAATGGGTACTGCACGTAGAGAAATCTTTTGAAAGATTTAAATTACACACTCAGAATACCAGTGCCAATCAGAACAATTTGGCACAACCTCAGAAGCAAATTGAACTAAAAAAAGCAGATCTACAAGATCTCCCAGTCCAAATTAGATTTTGACCGCTAGAGGTACATACTAACAATACTATACAACCCTGTCCTAATGATGGGACAACTAGCAGCCTTGTGGAAAGGCTCAATAATCAAGCAGTACACAAGAGAGGACCAAAAAGTGAGTCTAGAAATTATCATTTAATAGCGCTCCTAGTTGCTAAAGCAAAACCTTTTTTCAAAACATCTCTTAGGACACCTAGAAGATTGGGCTATTTAAAATATTCTTATAAAATGTAATCAATCTGGATTTAGGATCTCATGTTCTACTATAGATACTATAGTTGCCTCAACAAGCTTGGCAAACAAAACCATACAGAAAAAAAGGGGAACTTATTAATGTTTTTTATTGACTTTTTCACCACCTTTGACCGAGTTAACAGAAGTAGACTGTGGCAAAAAAGAATTACACTCTGGAACATGGGTCCAGGTCAAGCTGTCCGAATGCAAGAAGGTAATTCCTAAAATGCCAATTAGGAACTGCTTAAAACAAGGCAGTGTTCTAGTCCCACTATTACTCTCCCTATACTTTGCTGATCTTGTACAAACCTTGAATCAAGGTGATGCTGATGCCCCGAAGCTTCGGAGCACCTTGAATTTGTACTTAGTATATGCAGACAACCTTATTATCCTCTCATAAACATGCAGCATTGGCTTCTCCATGGGAGCGGAGAAGCTTCGCCCCCATCCCCACACCGCTGCAGAAAGCCAATTTTTGTATTTTTTATAAAAGGATATTATTACAATTTTATTTTTCCGGCTTTCTGCCGAACGGAGAGGGCAGGGCAGGCAATGACAAGTGGCCCTTTCACTGTGAATTGCCCATGTCGGTTTGGCCGGCTACATTATTATGGCCAAACAGACTTGCGCAATTCAACCTCTCCAGCCCGGCTGCATAGACAGCTGAGTTGGGGAGCAGGCACAAGCCTTCAGTGTTCTTGAAACGCTGAAGCAGCCTGCTCCAGCAAATCCAGACACTTCTCTCATGCAGCATGAGAGCAGAGTCTGGATTGGACAAGGAACTGTGAAACCTCGCGCTGGAGGAGTCTGGAGCCGGCTGGAGAACGCAGAGGATGTGCTGCAAGCTAAGGTAAATGAAAGGTTTTTCTTCATTTTGAAATATATAAATGTTTATAAGTATGTTTAATTTTATTTATTTCGACTTACCGTTTTTGTGGGTCACCAACCGCCACTGCAAACACGGCTTGACTTACAAAGACCCTTAACTCACTTAGACATTTATTGATCAGAATCACCTGAAGTTAAACTTCACCAAATCTAAAATAATGACAATAAGAGGCTTCAAGAACAACTTTAACGGATCTGTAGATGGAACAAAAATAATACAATCAGTTACACTTACTTACACAATATTCACCAAGCTCCAGCACATCAATCAAGCTACAAATAAAACTATGGAAGAAGTCAACTATCAAGCGATATTCAAGGAAATTTGGAGGTGGGGCAATTGTTTCGACCACCTTTTAAACAGCCACTAAGCTGCCAAATGGAACCCCTAACCATAGCGGATAGCGAGGCAGGTGAATTTACAATTAGGGTTGATCTGCACATCACTGTGAAAGGACTCTTGGTCTATAGACCTTCGGGCCCCTATGCACACTTTGTCGCAAGCCTGTTGGAAGGTATTACGGAATCTGCCCTACGGAGGGATAAATTCCTTCTGCTAGGGGACCTTAATATGCATTTGGAGAAATCCCTTGATAGGGGGGGCTGTAGATCTATGTCAGGAACTACAGTCATTTCAATTAAACCTGAACTCGAAGACCCCTACCCATCAGCATGGCCATTTATTGGATCCAGTATTTGCTAATTGGGGGGAAGTTGAAGTGAACACGCTCATTCCCATCCCCTTGCCTGATCATTTATTTGTTCCCTTTGTGGTAAAAATTCCAGAACCTGGAGCTCCTGAGCAACCTATGTTAAACTACTTGTGTCGCAAATGGGCTGGCTTCTCCCAGTCGAAGTTTAACGAAGCTCTGGCCAAAGGAGGGCAGCCGGGGGTATCGATGCCGAA
The DNA here is from genome assembly GCF_964263255.1 of Lissotriton vulgaris. Classification (NCBI taxonomy): domain Eukaryota; kingdom Metazoa; phylum Chordata; class Amphibia; order Caudata; family Salamandridae; genus Lissotriton; species Lissotriton vulgaris. The sequence continues at coordinate 1,041,185,624 of NC_141697.1, forward strand.
ACTGCCTGCTGTAATCTTGAAAGAAGCATAAGAGATGCTCTTGACGGCACTGCCCCGCTACGTCTGAATAAAACAATGAGTAGGTCTCAAAAATCAGCACCATGGTACAACGACGACTTGCGCGTAGCTAAGAGAGAGTGCAAGCGCCTAGAGAGGCAGTGGAGGATAGCCTTTCTCAATCAGGCCAAGTTGGAATACCAGGAAAAACGGAGAACCTATCATGGGTTAATCAGATGGGCCAAGGCAACTTACTATGCAGAGAGAATTGGGGAAGCGGAAAATTCCACTAAGGAATTATTCAAGATCTGTAGGGAAATCTCATCACTCAAACTGTCTGCCATGCCCACGGAAAGTTCGGTGGAATCCTGCGATCGTATCGCGGGCTTCTTCTCAGAGAAAGTGGCAAAAATATATTCCTCCTTTCCGGGAGCAAAAAAAACGGGTGTAGAGTTTGTGGAGCATAGGAGGGATGACGGGGAGATCATAAGCTGGATAGCTTTACCACCCCTCCCCCCGAGCTGCTCCGTAGGATCTGCAGGTCTATACAGTCAGGCTCACCCAGGGATCCCGCCTCACCTAAATTGCTCGGGGATAGCCTTGACATTCTTGAGCCCCACATCAGGCATCTTTTAGATGTGTCATTTAGGACGCACACGGTGCCTGATGGCTGGAAGCAGGCGGTGGCACTCCCACTTCAGAGGAAGCCCAACGTCAGTATGGAGAAATTGGATAACCTTCGCCCCATCTCGCTGCTACCATACTTGGCTAAAGTGGCTGAGAAGGCTGCTAATCTACAACTTATGGCCTATGGGGAAGAAGCCAATCTTCTCCACCCTACGCAGTTTGGGTTTAGATCACTCCACTCCACGGAGTCAGCTCTGCTTATGGCCATTGAGACCATTAGACAGGGAGTGGATGAGGGACAGACAATGGCTCTCAACCTTTTGGACCTAAGCGCCGCCTTTGACACTGTAGGAACAAAACTGGGTCTTGGCTCCTAAACAGCAAGGCTAAGCCTATTCAAACTAAAGCACCAACACAACTGCCAATACTGAGCTGACTTATTTTATTTTTAGTCAAGAAGCTGTTATGAATAAAACATAACAGTCTATTTTCAATTTCGTCACTAGTTTATTTTAGTCATTTTTTCTAGGTTAGAGAACTTTTTCATTTTTTCAAAGAACATTTCTTGTGCATATACAAATATACAAAAACTATACAGATTTATACAGAATTTACAGAAACATCATGACTAAACAACACATCCATACCAACCTTTCTCACTGCATGCATTCAAAAGACATTCACACTCAAACAAGGAAAATACCAATGAGATATATGTCAAATGTCAACAAAAATGCTATTTTTCCAACAAGGTAGAATAGTTTGATGAATCCTACATTTTTTATTTTCAAACAATCTAAACTATTAGGGCCATATTATGTCATGTCCTAATCCAGTCCTTTTAATCTTTTTAAATTGTTGACAATTGACCACTGAGGATCGACGCGTTTCGAACCCCCTATTACGGGGTTCTCTTCAGGATCAACAAGAATTCTTAAAACTCCAGTAGAGAGTGTCACACGGGCTGATGTGGGTGTTGTTATCTCTCAAGCATTATGATTCGCTTGGAGTGCCCGATATTGGCGAGGGCCTAGCTTGACCTGGGCTCACTGTGATTCGGGGCGTCTCCTTTAGTCTGCCGCTGTCTGAAGCGCGACTGCAATTAATGCACTGTGTCTTGTTCGATAAACTCAATCTCTCGATTAGACGGAGCCTCCAGTCCAACCTTCGTTTGGGAAATCACCTTTGAAACTGTAGCACACTACACCTTGCTGCAGTGTCTGAATAAGGGCGGTGTCTCAGGCGCAGCGCTAAAATGGATTCAGTCTTTTCTGACGGAATGTAGGTTCCAGGTCAGACAGGGTGCCCATTATTCTAGAGCTGTGAAATTAGATCAGGGTGTCCCCCCGGGCTCGGCCCGGAGTCCCACCTTATTTAATCTATACGTTTCCCCAGTGGCAAGTATAGTTGAGGGTTTTGGAATGCGGATTGTGTCATATGCTGATGACACACAGCTAGTCATCTCGCTATCACGGGCACCTGATCTGGCGGCACTCAACTTCAGAGCTTGCCTCCTGGATGGCTAACAACTGCTTGAGGTTGAATGGTAGCAAGACAGAGGTGCTCGTGGTGGGGGGGCCCGTCTGTGTGGTCATTGGCATGGTGGCCATCCTGCTTAGGCCCAGCCCCCATACCATGGCAGCAGGCTAAAAACCTGGGTGTATGGGTAGATTCGGGCTTTACATTTGAACCGCAGATCAGTCGTGTGGTGGAGGCATGTTTTGGTGTCCTCAAAGGTCTACGTAAAATCATTGACCTTGTCCCTACAGAAGCTAGAAGGACGCTGGTGCACGCCCTTGTCACCTTGCAATTAGATTATGGTAACTTATTGTATTTAGGTGGCACGGTTAGGAGTCTAGACCGACTACAGGTGCTGCAAAATGCAGCTGCTCGGCTGGTCCTTAGGCTCCCTATAAGGGCCGCCTCTAAAAGGGCCCTGGAGGCTCCTCATTGGCTCCCTGTCAGGAAAAGAATCGTGTTTAAAGCCCTATGTACGTGCCACCGCATTATTCAAGGCATTGGGCCTAGGCCCCTGCAGAACCTTATCACTGCCTACAGGCCCGTCAGGTCTCTCAGATCTACTGGAACTGGCCTGCTGGTGATCCCTAAAGTCAAAAAGGCCCGGATGGGTGGCAGATCCTTCCGGCTCTTGGCAGCTAGGAACTGGAACAAACTCCCGCTTGAGCTTCGCCTGGAACCCTCGGAGATCAGATTTAGAAGAAAGCTCAAAACACATTTGTTCCTTCAATAAATATCCTGGGCGCCTGAAGCACAGTAGGGGGCTCTGGGATTTCTCACTCACTAAAGCGCAGGGACACGCCGGTGTGCGTAACCAGGCGCTTTATAAGCTCCCTTATTATTATTATCATGGCCATAATGACAAAAAAATACCCCAATACTTTTATATAAAGGTGTGACTTTCATCAATAAATAATAACCAAACTGAAGAAGCAACATAAAAAATATATGCTCAACAATCAAATTAAGCTTTACTACTCCTCACTGCCTCTTAAGACTTGAAATTGGAATAACCTCTTTAACAGCTTTCAAGGATAAAAGCTAAATAAACTATATTTGCAACTGCTTGAACCTGGTGGAAGAAACACCAAAAAACTTTAAGGATAAGTGATACACACTTCATGAGCTTCAGTATTTCCAAAGAATTTAGAAATAACTTCACAGCTAACTAAGTTTCAACTACCTTCACTGCTACCTAGTGCTAATTAAAAAAGCAGTTAGACAACATCAATTTGAGGAGAATGTGGCCCAGCTAAAACTATACAAAAAATTCTCACTGTCTTATCAATACCTTTGCAATAAAACGCCAGGACTATCTGCACTCTGCTCTGGAATAACAAACAACAATCTCCTTCCTTAGATTCAGTATACTCTACATACCACTTTTTCAATTTGAAGGTGCATGGTGTGGAAGAGAACCCAACAAAAAACTAAACCGATTATGTGGTTTAATGTAAGAAACAATTGATCACATCGTTTTTTCTTGCCCAATCTAATATATTTAAGGAAAACACATTTCAGTCTCTAGAGGTTAGAACCATTCATGGTCAATCTAGTTTCCACGCAACAATACTGAACAAATTGGTATTTTGTTTTTTTACTTGGGTACAGCAGACTAATATAGGTTTATTATTAGTAGCAGCATATGCTGATATGTTTGAGAACCATCTTATTATCTCTTCTGTATATGAAGTAGATGTTTTTGTTGTAAATGGTTTTAAGTAAATTATGCAATAACTTACTTACAGCTTTGTTATCTATTATAATGTGATGAATCTGTGATTAGAAATAGCTTTCAGAAGAACAAGTTACTTACCTTAGGTAACTTTCTTTTTCTCTTCTGACCACTGTTTTCTGCCCTGCCACACCCCCGTTCTGTGGAGTGGCCTCTTTATACTATCTAAAAAGGCCAGCAATCTACACATCGGTTCAACCGATCGATCATGCTTTGTGCCTGTGGGCGTGGAAAGAAACAAGTAAGAAACTGACGTCAGCGCGCAGGGGTGCCACTTAGTTGCAGATCTGTCACTTTTTGGGTGGGATGGAGTCAATGTAGGCCCGTGTCCAGTCTGGCGCTGGGGGAGTATTCTAAGGTGAGGAACATGCAGTTAGGTAGAGGGTCTGCCAGAAAGAGCATTACCGAAGGTAAGTATCTTGTTCTTCCAGTGTGCCTGGTAGCTTTTACTTAAGTAGGAACTCATTAAGTGTACTATCTTATGTAATAAGCTTCAAGCACTTAGGGATTCACTATAGAGTCTAACTTCTTCAGCTAGATACATAATGTAGTTACAACCAAGACACAGTGATGTGCAGGATTTTTCATTGTGCAAGTTATTTAGTCTTCAGTAGACTGCTTTCTTTGACATCTTGAGCAGGGCACTAGACAACAGCTAACACGTTTCACACATTGTAATGTGTAGGTGAGAAGGTTTTATACGTAGTCACGCTAATGCTATTTTTAGAAAGAAATTATGGTCATTTACATTTAGATTTTATTACAGCTAATGTTGGCCTAAATTTCAAAACGAGTTAACATTGCTTGCCATCTTTGATTTGTGAAGTGAGTATTTTATTTCTAGTGAAGCTGAAGTCCAAATGCTGTTAAAAACTATGTTCTTTTTTCCTTCTTTCCCATGTGAAGAATCTTCCTTTTCTTTATAATTATCATGGAATATTGTTTTAATGAATCAATACCAAAGGGGATTATGGACGGAGTGATGTGCATATGGCCATGTCTGAACTGGGGTGGCAGAGTGAGCTAAAGAATGATGATGGATTAAACCCAGATGAGTTGACTAGGGGTGAGTGTTCGATTTGCTCAAACTCTCCGTCCATCATCCCCCTTTGGTATCGCTTTGTTCGCCCTAAGTTGGCAGGGTATGCCCAGATGTGGGTCCCTTGCTCACTTTGCCACTGGATTCAAGGTAGTCTGGCTGATAAGGGTTATGAACCCGAATCGGGTGCCAGGATGCTTATTTCCAGTCAAGGGAAGTCATGGCTTGGCAGTTTGGGCTGGACTGTTCCCATGAGGCACAGGGTTAGACTGAATTGCATATGGCCATGTCTGAACTGGGGTGGTGGAGTGAGCTAAAGAATGATGATGGATTAAACCCAGATCAGTTGACTGGGGGTGAGTGTTTGATTTGCTCAAACGCTCCGTCCATCATCCCATTTGGTATCGCTTTGTTCGCCCTAAGTTGGCAGGGTATACCCAGACGTGGGTCCCTTGCTCACTTTGCCACTGGATTCAAGATAGCGTGGCTCATGAGGGTTATGAACCCGAAACCGGTCCTAGGAGGATTGTTTCCGGTCCAGGGAAGACATGGCTTGGCAGTTTGGGCTGGACTGTTCCCACGAGGCACATGGTTAGACTGATTTGCATATGGGCATGTCTGAACTGAGGTGGTGGAGTGAGCTAAAGGATGATGATGGATTAAACCCAGATCAGTTGACTGGGGGTGAGTGTTTGATTTGCTCAAACGCTCCGTCCATCATCCCCTTTGGTATCGCTTTGTATTAATGAATAGTGTGGTGTTTCGGTGTGGGCCTTGGTAATTAGGCCTGGTCGCATGCGCTGGGGTGGATACGCGCAGCGACAGCCAACAGCCCACACACTTGGTTCTCGTCGGAAGTGACGTGCCCGAGCGCACGCCTTCCATTTATTGACCCCCGCAGGCCACGCCTGGCCTGCGGATGTGTGGATGCGTGTTACGTGCATCTGCTAGTGTGCTAACCGCACTACATCTCCATCCAACTACACAAAACTTTGAAAATGTTCAACCCAAGGCTATTCAGAATATCACAATAATTGTTGACCAGGCGTTCTGTACTTGCGTGTCCCCTTGATGACGACTTCAGGGTCTCAGCTGACAGGCGTAGTCATTTAGTCTTTGACTTGGACGGGGATTAGGCCTCAGACTGTACCGCGGGGTGCGGCCTGGCTCTCGTTCCCCGCTGTGCGATGGATTTCGGATGGGGGTGGACATGATTGACAGTCCTCCTCCCTGCACTGGCACCGGCCCTCGTGTCTCCGTTGTTGAATCGTCCTTTTCCTCTTGTGTTGCGACTCGGGGCGGCTCGTTGGTTCCATCCATGGCTTCAGAATTCACTCCCGGGCTAGGGGGGACCACTTTGAACCATGAAGTGTTTCTCGAGACTTCTTCCCCCCCCCTGTTGGCCGTCACCATAGTTCCTCTCGTGTTGGTGACAGTCCACGGGCCTGGTTCGTAGAATGTTTGGAATTTTCCCCCCGGGCGTCTGTTCCTAATGACAACCTTGTCTCCTCGATGTAATTGCTTTGGTGTCGCCCTGCGCCGGTGGCTCGCTCGCACATTGTTCCGGCGTCGGCGTTCTTGAGTCTCTCTCATGTCAACCCCTATCGGTGTCGGTCCTGTGGCGATGGGAAGGAGGTCTCTGCGTTGGCCCTGAAACATAAGTGACCACGGGCTCTTCTGAGTAGTGCAGTGGGGCGTTCCTCGATATTCGCTCAGAAACTCATGTAGTCTTTGCTCCGGGTCAGCTTCCTCTACCACTGCGATCCTGAACATTTTATTGAGAGTTCGCATAAACCTTTCGGCCTCTCCATTGGCTTGTGGCCACTGGGGAGTAATGCGCCTGTGGGTGATGCCTCTACTTTTCAAGAACGTGGCGAACTCTGTTCCCTGGAATGGCGGTCCATTGTCACTCTTGATCTCGCCGGGGAATCCGAATAGTGAAAATACTTTTTCGAGCACTGGCCCCACGTGTATGAACGCCGTGGATGGCACTCTTTCCACAATGGGGTATTTAGAGTATGAGTCAATGACTACCAGGGTGTGGCCCTCTCCGGGGAAACTTCCGAAGTCCACGCTGACTTTGGACCACGGGGTCGTGCATGCTTCCTCAGTGATTATGGGGACCGGCCTTTCTGGTTCGCTAGTTAACTGGCAGGACATGCAATTCTTGACATATTCTTCCACTGTGTTTTCTAGTTCAGGGAACCACACCTTCTCTCGCATGCGCGCCTTCATTTTAGTGGCACCCTGGTGGCCCCCGTGGGCGAGCTGGGTAGCTCGGTGTCTGAGACGTTTCGGTATTACTAGGCGGGTCCCTCTCAGCAGTATGCCTTCTTCCGTGGCGCTAAGCTCATGGCGGATGTGCCAGAATTTCGTGAGGGTTTCCTTATCTGCGGCTGTCCAGGTGTTGGGGGGGGTGTAGGTAGTCCGTCCAGGATCCCTCTTGTACTGCTTGCAACGACCTCAGGTATGGGTTATCGTCCACTATCGCCTCCTTGATTTCTTCGACGGTCATGCATTGGGGGCAGGAAGTGAGTGCTACCCACTGGACATATTCCTCACAGTCTCCGTCTGCAGCTACTGGCTCTTGGGGTAGTGGGTGGCGCGATAGGTAGTCGGCTGGATTTTTGGCTCCCGGTCTGTATACCACTTCCATGTCATAGGTTTGCAGCTGGATCACCCACCACTCGATACGTGGTGGTGGGTGGGGAGCAGTGCCCTTGAAAAGCGGCACTAGGGGTTGATGATCGGTGACCATCACGAATGGTTGTCCTTGTAAGTAAAGATGAAGGTGGCTGCAGGCCCACTTGATTGCCAGGGCCTCTCGCTCTATCTGTGCGTATCTGGTCTCGGTCGGGGTCAGCGCCTTGCTGGCGAAAGCCAACGCCGTCCATTTTCCGGGCTCATGTTCTTGTGTCAGGACTGCCCCCAGGCCCACTGGGCTTGCGTCCACGATGACCTCGGTCCGCTTGGCGGGGTCGAAGTATGAGAGCGTTGCATTCTCAAGGAGGGCGTCCTTAATGCCTTGAAACGCATCGTGTTCCTTCGGGCCCCATGTCCAATCGGCGTCCGCCTTCGTAAGTGCTCGGAGGGGCTCGCTGCGGGTTGCCAGTCCTGGTATGAACCGGCCACAGTACGTGGCCATCCCGAGGAAGCTCCTTACCTCCGTTGGGGATTTCGGCGCTGGGGCGTCCTTGATGGATTTGGACTTTCTCGGATCAATTTGGACCCCTTCCTGGTTGAACACATAACCAAAGAATTCAATTGATGATTGGAAAAATTGGCACTTTTCTTTGTGGAGGGTTGCTCCATAGGTGCTCAGTCTTTTTAGCACATCCCGTAGTTGTTTGTAATGTTCGGATGCGGTGGCGGAATGAATTAAGATATCGTCGCTCACATTGAGTACCCCCGGTAGTCCAGACAGCAGTTCCCGGATGGTGTTCTGGAATACCTCCGCTGCCGACGATATTCCAAAGTTGAGGCGTTTGTACCGCCGGAGGCCAAGGTGGGTACTGAAGGTCGTGATGAAGCGACTCTCTTCGGCAAGGGGTAGTTGGTGGTAGCCCGCATTGAGGTCGATTTTCGAGAACCACCTCGATCCGTTCACATCAGCTATGATGTCGTCCATCGTGGGTGTTAGGTGCCTCTCCCTTCTGATCGCTGTGTTCGGCAGCCGCATATCGATGCATAGCCGAATCTCGCCAGGCTGTTTAGGCTTTTCGACTATGACCATGGGGGAAACCCAGGGGGTGGGTCCTGTTACCTTTTCAATGACCCCCATGTTCTCCAGTTTTTCAAGTTCCTTTTCCACCAGTGGCCGCAGGTGGAATGGTATTCGCCGATGGCTTAGGGCTGTGGGAGTGACTGACTTGTCGATATGGAGCTTGATTGGGTCGCATTTGATGCAGCCCAGACCTTTGAACAGTTCAGGGAATCGCTCCAGCAATTCCTCCACCTGGTGGTTCCGAATGCGGTTGGCGAAGGCGATCAACTTCAAGTCCTCCGCGGTGTGGCTGCTCAACAGCGTGTCGGCTTCTCGGTCGATGATGTGTATCGTCGCGGTCACTTCAGCCTCGTCAGCTCGTATGGGTATTACAATTTTCCCCTTTAGAGGGAGGGGAGTGTCTGCTCCGTAGGCAAAGATTCTAGTCTTGGAGCGTAGGACTTCCGGACGAGGACGCAGTTTGTTGAATTCTTGTAGCCCCATGACGTTGACGGTGGCGCCGGTGTCAATGATAGCTTTTACCTCATTTTCTCCCACCTGTACTACACATGTTGGCTGTGGTCGTCGTCTGAGTTTCAGCTCCCGGGCAAAGGAGATTACATACGCCTCTTCGTCTTCCGAGTCTGACTCGTCATAGGTTATTGGTAGGAATTTGTCCGTTCTCTCCGGGGATGGGTCTGTGAGTGATAGTTGGCGGACAGCTTTGGTGGGTGTCCATGATTTCTTGGCGTTCCTGGGTTGGCTCTTTCTGCGACAGACCAACGCAAAATGATTGGGGATTCCGCAGTTCCCGCAGGTTTGACCTTGAGCGGGGCAGTCTTTGGCTGCGTGAGGCTCATGTCCGCAGTATCCACAGCGGCCTTGAGGAGTGTCTCTTCGGTATCCCTTCTTCGCCTGGCTACGTGGTCGTGGTCGTACTGCGTCGGCGCGCTCCACCTTGACGGTTTCCGTTTTGGCGGGAGTTTTATGTAAGGCCTGTTCCATCGCCGTTGCTCTGGCGTCTGAAAGTTCATGTGCTCTGGCCAGGATGAGAATGTCCTCCAGTGAAATGCCTGGTTTCCGCAGGATATGGCCCCTTAGTGTCTTATCTCGGCATCCCTGGATTAGTTGGCGTCGTATGGCCCTTGGCTGGTCTTCATCCGTGGAGCTAGCCAGCTCCCGCACTCGAGTGTGGAACTGGTCCATGGATTCTCCTTCACGCTGACGGGCTTGCCCTAGCTTGAAGACTTCGAAGTCCACGTTTAGTTGAGGGTCAAAATGGTTGTTTAGGGCAGTAACAGCAGCAGCGTAGGTGGTCACCCCCGTCGGGTTGGGGAGGTGTTTGAAGAGCCTGAAGATCTCGTCCCCTGCGTAGTGAAGAAGAAGTGATCTTTTCACCGCGTCGTCCGTCTCCCTCGTGACTACAAAGTAGTTCTCGAGCCTTTCCAACCAAATTTTCCAGCGGGGTGAGGCGGTGGATGGATCACTTGCCTCGCTGAATGGCGGCAACACCCCAGCGGCGGCATGCTGGAAAGGGATGTTGATGATGGGAGCCCCTGCGTCTTCATCCCCCATGACGGCGGAGTCTAGAACCTCTCCAGTCCCTTCCGCAGGCGCGCAGCACCACGTGTACCTTGGCGGGAAGAAGACGCTGTTTGTCGTGTGGGCTCACGCGCCCCTTGGCCAGTGGAGTGATGCAGGTCAGAGCAGCAGCAGCAGGGGTCTCCACACAGGATACCAGTACTTGTGGCAGCAGCAGCCAGTCACACCAGGTCTCAGCAGACTCCTGTACAGGGCATGCACGGCGGCCGCTTGGCAGGGCAGATGATAGGGCCTGTTGCAGGAGATTCGTCCCTCCTCTCACCCCCAATGCGTGGGGAAATGCAGGGCACTTCGACCTCGCGTATCACGCGAGATGCGTGAGGTATGGCACTCGGCCGCCGTGTGGAGCGGGAAGGAACGGCGGCCGTGGCGGCAGTCACCCGTCTCACACCACTTCACCAGGGCAGTGTCGGAGGTGGGGTAGCGCCCTCTGGCAGGCGAGGGGCGGGCAGGAAAAGGAGCACAGCGGCCCCGTAGTGTAGCCAGCAGGTTCAGGCCACACGCGGTGTGCACCGCAGGAGCGAGCGGGCTGCACCGCTCGATGCACGGTGAACGGGCGAGGGTTGGGCCCCCTCCGCTCGTCGCCAATGTGGTGTTTCGGTGTGGGCCTTGGTAATTAGGCCTGGTCGCATGCGCTGGGGTGGATACGCGCAGCGACAGCCAACAGCCCACACACTTGGTTCTCGTCGGAAGTGACGTGCCCGAGCGCACGCCTTCCATTTATTGACCCCCGCAGGCCACGCCTGGCCTGCGGATGTGTGGATGCGTGTTACGTGCATCTGCTAGTGTGCTAACCGCACTACAAATAGCACATTCAAGATACACCTGCAGTGTGCAGACTAGTCCATGTAGCTCATCTTGTTACAGATAGTGTACGTTTGGAGGACTGAGAGAGAAGTTTGCATAGTGGGAAACCTTAAGAACCTATCGAGTATGTAATTGTATCATTTCCCTTTAACCTAATTGGACAGTCTTTTTGACAACTACATGTAGTTGCATAACATTTGAGAGTTTTGTGTGTCTTTAAAGGAGAACAGAACATACGTTTTTAGAGTGCTGTCTCGGAGAGATTTCATTTCATTTGATTATATATTAATTGAAGCATATTCATTCTGATCATACATTGCTGCTAACCTGATGATGCCTTCTGTAAACCGTCACCATTTAATAAACCTTCATCGTTTGATGCTAAAGAATTCTCTGTCCTTTTTGTGGAGCCTAATGTGCTTCACGTATTATTGCATGTATGTATTTTATTAGGCTCAGGTGTGGATTAGGTTAGGGGATTCGCAGCTCTCCGGGTCCATCCAGAGAAGCGCTTTATGGTTCTTGAATTTGCAAAAAAAGTTCAAATAGTGCTGGGGCTTTTATCAAGGCAAATGTAGGTTGATTTTAAGGTCCCTCCATGGTCCTGTATGGGAAGAGAAAGGTCCTCTGTGTTTTGCAGGAGGAGGAGGTCTCAATGCATCTTATTTCCCTTGGTTGGATTGTGTCTGTGGTCATGAAGCCTTGAGAAACTACCAGGCCTAAAGCCCCAAAGGGTGAAATAAATGTTGCATGATGACCAGTGCCAAGCACAAATGTGAAACAGAAAGCTGTATTCTGAAGACTTCATAATCTGTAGAATATAAACTCCGGAAAATCTAGATTTCTCCTTCGGAACTACTTTTTGCGACTTGCTGAATATTTGAGACTCACTAACATATTTCTAAGTTGGTGTAAGTGTTGTACCTCCGTACATGAATACTGTGCGCTAGCCGTAGAGTGGCATGCACCATGCACTCTGTCTGCTACTTTAACTAGCAAGGACAGCCCCCTACAGCCTTGAATGTGAATAGAAAGTTTAAGCTGGCCAGCACTCAGTTGTAAGTGCCTCACAACTGTGATTAGGGAGATGTGATTAATGGGTTGAGAACGGGGGTAATCTATGCGAAAATCTATTTATTTAGCGTGACAGCACTAATTAACAAAGGCAACACACTGCTTTGCATTTATATGAGACCATTGGGACTCATCCATCATACACAGGGACCGCAAAGCAACATTTCGCAATATATGCTGTAATTGCAAGGAGGGCCCTGCATGTTTCAGGTCTTTGATTGAACGGATCAATTTAGAATACACCTTTGGCGATCAGCATTTTGGAGGGTCCATTGATTTCCCACATGTATATATTTACCTTCGTTTAGTTAACTAGTTCAGTCTACCTCATGTAAATGGAAAGAAAGTTCATAATCATGTTTGCATAATATTTTAGAACCTGGAGTCAGGGCCTGGTTAGGTTTTACAACAGTGACTGTATGAGAGTTCTATGTTGAGAGCCTCTTAAACCTACTGCCACTCGGTAAGTTTCCTCTATGTGTGAGCACATTGTGCATCCAATAATATGCATTATTTCACAATATAGTGCTTGTGTGCAGTGGTGGCAGACACAGTAGGGAGTGAGCCAGGTGGAGGGGTCGGGGGGGGGGGGGGGCAACTGGGGGTAAAGGTTGTAAAAAAATAAAAAAACTTACCTGGTGCTGCTGGCCGCCTCGTGCTCCTCTGTTCCTTGTCCCAGCAGTCCCTCGAATAGCATTGCGCACTCCTCATCCAATCCCTGTGCTGCTTTCATAATTGGCCTAAGTGGGTTGGAATAACGCTCACTGATTCACAGGGAGTCTGTGCTGTTTCTCCAACCCCGCTGTGGAAAACAGCTGGATTGGAAAAACCTAAGCGTGCATGTCAGTTTGGCCCGCCTGAGACGGGTGGCCAAATTCACGTGCACACTTAAAGTTCACCTCCCATGCCCCGCCACTCCCGCCACACGCTGGCTCAGCCAGCAGCTGAAAAATAAAACACATTTTTTAATTTGTCAGCTGCTAGCTCTGAGCCAATGAGGTGACGCTCCTCCACCATTGCGTAGGAGCTGCTGCTGCCTCTAAGAAGAGAGATGCGAAGTAAAACATGTTCAGAGAGTCTTGCAAATTGCACATTAATCTATGCCCTCTTTGTGACTCTGCACATGAAGAACCAGCTCTAGGTACCCCATTAAACATCTAATATTGCTATATTTTACTACTAAACATGAATTTACAAGTGCAGGTACCTTGCAGACAACAGGGTCATGATTTGCATTGTGCAGCAGGTGCAGTGGCACCAGGCCCAAAAGTTGTCAGAACTCCTCTAAACACAAAATATAGCTATATTTGACTTCTAAACAGGCAGTCACAATTACAGTTAACTTGCAGTTAAAAGGGACTTGATTTGAACAGTGCAGTGGCACTGGAGCCAAAAGCTCTAGGGACCCCACTAAAAGCAGAATATTGCTAAATGTTACTACTAAACAGGCAGTCACAAGTGCAGTTATCTAGCAGGCACTAGGGTCATGATTTCAATTATGCTGCAGGTGCAGTGATACCAGGGCCAAAAGCTCTAGGTACCCCTCAAAACACCAAATATTTAAATATTTCACTACAAAACAGGAAGTCAAAATTGAAGTTACCTTGCATCCAATAAGGTCATGGTTTGAATAGTGCAGTACATGCAGTGGCACCGGGGCCAAAAGTTTTCATAACTCCTCTAAACACAATGTGATATTACACCAATTAATTCTATTATTTCCCCCTTTCATTTTCAAAATGTTGCTATTATTTACCCGCACTATACCACTAGTAACAGCACAATACATTGCCCTTTTCTACATAAACAAGTCATAACACTTTAACAGACTTTCTGCAACTTCTATTGTACAACTACTCAGCAAGCCACAACTTACAACAAAAACTGCTTATTATTAATCATGTTGGCGAAACCTAGTGCATTTACCAATGCTTGTTTATACTTACCTACTGGTTTCCTGGCTCTCGCTGGTGTACAGACTCCAGTTCCAGGATTACTGACTTAAAGCGCCCTGGAGCACCAAGCCGCTTTTGAGATATTAGGTGATTGTGTACGAGTGTGAGAGCGCTGTCTCTAGTGTGACGTCAGAGCATTGTTAATATGTCGCGACTGTCTTGTGGAGCATGCGAGTGTGCCTTCGCTTGTGTGTGAATGGTAGTCTGTGAGGGATGTGAGAGCACAGTCTGTAATATGAAGTCTGATCTGTGAAGGGTATGAGAATGAATCAGTAGTAAGATTGCTAGCCTAACGGGTGTTGATTTTGCCGGTAGCACAGGACTGCTCCATTTAGGGGGGTGAGAGTGCTGCCTCTAGTGTAATTGCTATTGTGTAAGGGGTGTGCTTGTTGTCACCGTGTAAGTTCACCTCCCAAAGGTGTGATGGTGCGGTCATTATTGTGAGACTGCTTGTCTGCAAGGGGTGTAGAGATCTGGTTGTGTTTGACTTCAACTCTGAAGGGCATGAGAGTGCTGTTGGTAGTGTGTGACTGATAGACCGTGAGGGATGTTAGTGTGGTGTTGAAAGTGGGTGAATACTGTCTGCGAGAGGTGTGAAAGTGCTTCTGTGGCGTGACCTCTACTCTATGCTTAGCTTCAGAATGCAGTTGGTAGTGGGATTGCTGGCCTCTAAAGTGTGTGACTGCTGTCAAGATTGCGAGACTGCTACTCTCAGAGGAGTGAGAGTGCTTCTGCTAGAATGTTACTGTTAGGGGGTAAGAGTGCTGTCTGCAGTGTGAGACTCCTACACTGTAAGGGATGTGAGTGCTGTCTATACAGTGACTGCTTCTCTGTGAGGGTTGTGAGGACTGAAGTTCAGATGAGACTACTAGACTATTAGACGTGTAAGCCTGCTTTGAAGTGTGATTGCTACTTTGTGAGTGGTGTGAAAATGCGGTTGGTTGTGTAGGGCTACTAGCATTTGAGGCAGGTGAGAGTGCTGTTGGCAGTGTTTGATTGATACTCTGTGAGGGATTCGAGTGACCTCGATAGTGGGAGATTTGTGGTCTGTGAGGGTTGTAAGTGATCTTGGTTGTAAGGGATGTGAAAGCACTGTAGCAACTTGAGACTGAACTCTGATGGGTGCTAAAGAGCTTCTATTATTGTGCAGGTTGTGAGAGTGCGGTGGGAGTGCTGTCTGTGGTGTGTGACTGCTAGTCTTTGAGGGGGTGTTAGACTGCTTTCAGGAAGTTGCAAGTACAGCCCTGTGAACGGCGTGAGACTAGTGCTCTGTGAGGGTGTGAAAATACTCTTGGTAATGAGTGAGTACCCGTCTGTGAGGGGCTTGAAATGGTGGCAGGCAATATGTGACTGCTGCTGTGAAGAATACGTGAGTGCTGTCTTAGTTTCAGATCTCTAGTCTGTGAAAGGTGTGCAATCTATCAGTGCGAGACTGCCACGTGGAGGACTGAAACAGTGTACTGTAACCTGCGACAGCCACATTTTGCTGCGAATTCTTACATCTCACATTATGTAGTGCAAGTACCCGTCTGTGAGGCTAAGACACATTGCGCCTTGCACTTGAGACGGGGTGTTTCCAAACAAGCTCGCTGAGCCGTACTAGTTTACGTTTTTGTTACTCTCGAAGCCATATATTACTTCTCATGGACTCAGCCAGGCAGCTGCTTACTTTGTCAGATTCTAATGTCACCAATGCTAGGTACTGTGCTTAGTAGGGTATATATTTGGTTCTTGTCTTCCCTTGAGAAGCTTGCCTCCACTGCCGATTTAAGGGAAATCTCTTGTTGAATTTTTATGTGATTCAGAGAAAATTGATTTTGTTTTGCATCAACCCTTTACAGTGGCGACTAAAACGTGATTTTTTTCTCCGACAGTAGTGTGTGACTGCCAGCCTCTGAAGGATGTGAGAGTTCTGTTTGTGATGTGAGGTTGGAGGTCGGGTTGTCATCAGTAATTTGTAACTTCTACTCTGTGGAGTTTGAAAATGCTGTTGGTAGTGTGGGGATTATAGTTTCAAAGAGGGGTGTAAAATGCTTCCAGTAGTGTTCGACTACTACGCTGATGGGTGCCGAAGTGTTGTAGGTAATGCAAGATTACTTGTTGTGTAACTTCATGTGCAGACTGCTAGTGAATGAGACGCGTGAGGCCTACTATTGGTGTGTGACTGATGGTCTTTTAAGGTTGTAAGAGTGGTGAGACTACAAATTCGAGAGAGGAAATATTATGGCTCAGTGAGAAACCAGCATCAGGCCTTGGTGGTGTTTGCTGCACCCTTGAAGAACGCTTCTCTGTCATATTTATCCTTTTCTGGGCTCCCCAGCCTCTGACAGGACAGCACAGTTGTCAAAGCACCATCCGCATACCTGCAGGAACAAAGAGACAGGGGTTTGAATCTCGACTAAGGAGGATTTATGAAATTCATCAGTAGTTTGGAAAAGGGCAACTAGTTTTCATGGACTATTATATTTAACATTTATCTCAGAATCAACTATTTTTGTATTTTTCTTCTCTTGGTGGTCAAAGAGATTGAAAGGCGCGGCAGGTGGACTGTCCTTTACATACCTTTCACAGGTTTATTATTGGTGGTTTATAGTAAGTCTAAAAGTGCCTTATGTAACTAGGAGCAACGAGTAGGTAAGCATTTTATGTTTGTCGGATGTGACAAAGTCTAACCTTGTGAGAATTCAGGGCAGGCACCTTTGGTGTTGGCTTATATTATATTGGGACATATCTGTAGAAACATTTCTTGTTAAGCCTGTGAGGTAGCTTGGTATTCAGTACTTGCTCAGATGTGGCTGATCATGGTTCTATTTATTTATTTATGCATTTTTATATAGCGCAGACTTTACCCAAAGGTGTCAGAGCGCTTCACAGGAGGAACAGAACTGATACATGAGAACATTACAAGTTAACAAATTACAAAAGCAAAAGTTACATTACATGAGCCAAAAGTGACAATCGTGAGTGAATAAAGTACAAGAGGTAGCAAACGGTGCATTACATGAGGAAAAAAGTGACATGTGCGCAGGTTACAAGAGCGTACAAAGTACAATTGGAGGTATAATACTGCAATAAATGGAGGACACTCAAACACAAGAACAAACGTTACATAGGCAATGGTGACACTTGTGCAATTATCAAAAGCAAACAAAAAGGAAGAGGTAGCAAACAGTGTGTTACAAGAGAAAAGTGACGTGTGCATGTTACAAAAGAGTACCAAACACAAGTAAAGGGTAGTACTGCAATAAATGGCAGTCTATCAAACTACAAGAACACACTGGGAAGGCACTTCCATAGTCACGGAGAATAGAAATTTTCTAAACTAAAAAGGTCTTCCTTCAGATAATAGAGGGCATGAATTAACTTTGGAAGTGTCTTTGAAGGAGGAGAACTTTGAGGACATTTTTGAAGGCCTGGGAGGAGGTGGTGGTCCGGAGCTGAGGCGGAAGTGAGTTCCAGATTCTCACTGCGTTACCTGAAAAGGATTGGGCCATTGATCTTTCCTTCTTGAAAGTGGGAAGTTCAAGCAGTAGCTTTTCCGCATTTCGAGATGGTCTAGAGCCTCCAGAAAGTTTAAGTTTATTCGCCAGGTAGCGAGGAGAGGAGGAGTGCAGGGCTTTGTGGGTGATGCAGGCAGTCTTGGAGATGGATCTTGCCTCGATGGGAAAGCCAGCGGAGGGTCGCTAACATGGGTGTGATGTGGTCGGTTCTTTTGGCCCCATAAATGAAGCGAGCTGCTGAATGGAGAACAGACTTAAGGGGGGACAGGTGGGATCTGGGGAGGCCAGTAAGTAGAGAATTGCAGTAGTCCAGTCTGGAGAGGACCAGCGATTGGACCAGGGTTTTAAGGTCATGCTCCGGGAAGAAGTGACGGATCCCCCAAAGAAGGCGCAGTTGGTATCGAGCAGACTTTGCAATTGAATTAATGTGGGTGAGACCGAAACGTCGACGAATTGACACCGTTTTGCTAACACCATCTGACTATGTATTGTATAAATGTATATAGTTGGTAAATAATGTATATATGGCATAAATTGTATATATTGTCCATATAATTTGCAAAAGTGTCAATCATTACTGCTCACACGAAGAATTGAAGTAGCAGTTTTTTTGTTTGAGTTGCCACTCATGAATTGTCATATGGATGTTTGCCTATGCTGACTGAATAGGATATATTTGTGTATATATCTTATGTCATTATATAAATTCACTGATCATATAAGTACAATCTCCGGTTGTTTATTGAATTATGTTCATTTTTATGACATTTACACAAGTTGCTAAATAATATGAAATAATACCTTCAGGAACCTTTTTGTTTATGTTATTGATTATACCCAGTTCCGTGGGAATATTGGGTTGCCCTACTCTGTAATTATATATTAGCTGACAGCACTGCCTCTACACGCTCACAAATCACCTCGCTGGCCGAACGCCCTAACACAGAGCCGGGAAGATAGACTCCGCAGTGCTTGTGGGGCCTCCATTATAGGTACAGGCATCAAACTTTAAATAATCGCCGCAAAGCCTCGCATATTAGATGTAAAAAAGTATATAACCCATCGAGGGTGAGTCCGATCAATGACTCGCAGCTCGGCTGGTTGCAAAAGTATTCAGGAACATTAATGGCCATTAGTGAGCTCCGAAAACAAATCGGTAAAAGTCTGCCATTTTGAGTCATCAAGATATACAAGCAAGCAAGTTAGACCCGATACAAATGTCAGGCACAAAGAAGAGCAGCACAAAATGGCATGTGAGGTCCCTTCCAGCAGCATCTTCCACCATGCTCTACTACAAGAGTGCCATCGACCTGAAGTGTTACTTGTGGATGCAAGCTGTGCCAGTGCTGAGAGCTCCTCTTCTACTCCTCCAATCAGAGCAAGTTGTAAAAAAAAATTCCAGGAACTTACAAAGTTGACCATTTGCTCCAAATATAGCCATAATCCCATAGCAGTTAATTTCTGAATTTTTTCCAGGTTTTTTTTAATGCATGCTTTGTATGTTGAACCAGGAGCTATATGCTCAAGGCGAGTGACACGGTCAATAACACATATTTGACAACGTTTATGCTACATCCACTTATTACCATTTTCCTCCGGGGTCTGATAAGCACTCATAGGATCAAATTCGGTAAGCTTGCCTTGATATTTTGTCTTTGTGACCAAGGCCAAACATTAATGGAGGCCCCTCTACTTTAAACATAGAAGTATGCGATTGCCTCGTGATCCATTACGAAATAACATTTGGGAATTTAGCGAATGATAATGAATATCCAAATATTACCCTTTGTTTATTCTAGTAATGTAATATTTGGAGTATATAAGTGTATTTTAATGCAGTGCTCGTGGAAGAATAGATTCAGAGCAGTAGACCCAACACAGGGCCAGATGTTCGAATAACTGGTTGCAAAATACTAGACACAAATTGAGACTAGTAAGAAATGTTACAAACTGACCTATGTATTAATAGGTTGGTTAGTAAAATTCAGAATTGTAATGGGTCGCAATCCAACCTACCTCATATAGGACGCATATTATGACTATGATTGGAGACCATCCCACAGATTTGATTGTGTTTTGTAGATCTGAGTGGGCGGGGGCTGTGCATTCCTCCTGCATCCTTGGGGACCGCCACCTCCCCGGGAGCAATGATTATTAGAAATGCGGAGGGGCCGGCAAGGACCCACTGCAGCCCCAGGGACCGCAACTTCCCAGAGAGTTCTAAAAAACAAACAAAAGAAAAACACAAAAAAGGAGGAGGCTGCGTGGCCCTGGGGACTGCCACCCACCAGGGCCACTCCTGCCATGTCCTGGGGTGCCCACCCGGGACATAGCTGTTTGTTATGACTTGGCAGGAGCATTACTATATAGCAAACAGTGCTCCGCTTTGAGAAAGCGCACTGCTGGTTGGGGGATAAAGTCCCCTTGGAAGCACAGGGTGCTTGGGAAGAGGAAACCCTTCCATTAAATGGATCAAAAAATACTTGTGTTTGAACCTGGATATTTTTTGCTTGACATTGTGACCGGTATTTTGTTTGATAACATTGCTGGTCTCTTTGTCCCCTAATTCTGATGTTTACTTTTCAAAAGTTTCCCACTCGTTTTAGCTCTGTTGGACAAATAAATGTTGTTCATTATTATGGTTTATTTGTAACAAATATACAGAGCAAGTGTGTTTTTTTTCTCAATTTTCCGTTACTGGACAAGGCATCTATGTTTCCTGGTAAATTAATTAACAAACATGAAGATATTGTCTAAAGCCTGCAGACCTGTATATGGTGCTTCATTGAGGTTGACTCTGTAGGCCATTATGGCCCACATGCTTCATTGTTCCATTTTGCGATTTCTTAATTGCGAAAATTAAGGAATCTCAATTAAGAAATTGCAAAATGCTATGCATTTAAAAATTGCAATATTTTTTGCGATTCGGTATTTTTCCTTAATTGCGATTCACAATTTGCGAATCGCAATTAAGGAAAACCCTTCCCATTGATTCCTATGGGCCAAAAGGCACATAGGAATGAATGGGAAGGCATTCACATTTTGTGAATATCAAATTGCGATTCGCAAAATGTGAATGCAATTTCAAGGGTGCAGGGGGGGTCAAAAGAACCCCTCCCTGCACCCCTGAAATGTAACTTCAAATGCAATTTACACACACACATGCCCCAAGTTCCAAAGTTTCAAAAATGCAATTTGGGCATATTTGAAAGTTTTTGGTAAATTAGCATGAAGTTCAACTTCATGCTAATTTACCACTTCCAAATTGCGAATTCGCAATTACAAAATGATCATGCATTGCATTTAAGAAATCTGAAATTGCGATTTCATAAATGCAATCGCAATTTTAGAAATCGCAACATGGTTGCGATTCCTAAAATTGCGAAATGCATGATGCATTCCAAATTAGTCAACTGCATTCGCAAACGGCCGAAAATTGCGATTCGCACCGTTTGCGAATGCAATTGACTTTGATGCATGTGGGCATTAGTCCCTGGTGAGCATGTGAGATGTTTGTGAGATATCAAAATTAAATAGCCCTGATGTGCACTGAGTTATCTATTGTGCCTAAGAACCCTTATTTTCTTTCCTTTATGGAGATGTCATGCCATTTGGGTAACTAGCTAGAAAATAAATATTGGAAGGGCACCTTTAAAATGGGAAAGCCGGGTCATAAGTTTCTGATGGCAGAGCCAGCTGAGGCTTCACAATTGGAATCGTAACAGTTCCTTTCGCTGCTTAAGTCAGGGGGTTTATAAACCTCAAGTTTGTCAAGGGAGAAACTTTGCCAATTTAAGGCAACTCAATATCCACCAAACCGTAAAAGACCCTCTAACGAAGCATTTACAATTTGAATAAGACATCTCAGAGATCCAGAAACCTAGGCCTAGCAAGTTCATGCTAATACTTTTCTTTTTTTTTCAAACCTGGCATATTGAGATTCAAAATAATTGCTGTGGATTAGCATCTGGCATATAAAAGTGTTACTAGCATGGTTCCTAAGGCCCTGATTGCAAGTTGGGGGATTAATTCTGTCCCATGCGTAAACCTTTGTTTACACACAGGCCGGAATTATGAGTTTGGCTTGATTTAACGCATCCGACAATTATTGGATGTGGCAGGCCAAACCTGCCGAAATTTAACAGGGGAAATATGTGCAGTGTTTACCATAGCATGCGGATTTTGAGGTGTTAAACACCAAAATCTGCATGTTATTCCCAAATAAATCATAATTGGTGCTATTGATCACACCCAATTAATAGAGCTCGTTCAGAATTTGCCGCCACCTCCAAGAGTCACTCTTGCTTGAACTCACCTGCTGGGGCATTATAGTTGCAGGAGCCGCCACCGCCGAGAGTCATCGGGGCCATTTTCTCGAGGTCAGGAAGCCGGAGGGGAGGTAAACTACACCTCCCAGAGTCCCTTGCGGCGTGCACGCCGCTGACGGCAGCTGACAGCGCCAGGAGGCGCCTAAAAGGATGGTCGGGCTCCCGCGGCACAGGAACTCGTTCAGAATTTGTTGCCACCGCCAATAGTCACTCTTGCTTGAACTCACCTGCTGGGGCATTATAGTTGCAGGAGCCGCCACCGCCGAGAGTCATTGGCGCCATTTTCTCGAGGTCAGGACGCCGGAGGGGAGGTAAACTACACCTCCCAGCGTCCCTTTCGGCGCACACGCCGCTGATGGCAACTGACAGCGCCAGGAGGCGCCTAAAAGGACTGTCGGGACGCGGGCGGGCCCGTCCACGCCTGTCAAAGGCCGGAAGAGGCTGGGCTGGGCCACCCCTCTAAGACTCTGGAGTGAGTACGGTATATTAGTTTTTGTGATATTGTATATTTTTGCAATATTTCCTTGGTGGTAGTTTTCCTTTTATTGGTTTAAATATGAGTTAAGGCAATTCTCTCAAAGGCAGGTCCGTGGCAGCGACCCTAGATGCCTTCTTGTTAAGAGCAGAATCTGCCTTTATGCATGAAATTCAGCTTACTGAGCGAAGATTGTCCCTTGAACCCCCCCTACCCCATAGTAGACCTTCTGTGACCCCTAGGATCTCGGCATCGAGTGTGACAGCTAATAACGAGGTTCCCTCTCCATTAACTGATACCCCGGTACAAGTTGGATTAGATTCCCCTTCGAATATTGTTTTATTATCATCATCTGGGACCACATGTAAGAACTAGAGGACAAAAGGCTAAATGCAAACGTAATCATACACATAACGATGAACTTCCTTCAACCTCCCTTAAAGGATAAGCTAAAAATAATACAAAACAACGCAAAGCTGCCATTAATCCACCGGGGAGGAAAGGGAAAAGGGCTACAGGCGTAAGTGAATCAATGGTGCAAACTGTTAGCAATATTGAGCGAAATAAATTAGGTAAACCCGAGGAGGATGAGAATTTTTGGGGCAGACTTGAGACATTGATGTCGACCCTTTTAGAACCTATTCATTCAAAAATTACTAGTATTGGAGTCAGTCTAGTGAAAATGGAGGAGTTGGTGCATAGTACATGTCAAACCGTACCGATAGTTGCCACTAGTATTATTATTATTATTATTATTTAGGACATTTGTAGAGCGCCTGGTTTACGCGCACCGGCGTTGTCCCCGCGCTAGGATGAGAGAGGAAAGGAGGCAGGCTAGATAGAATTACACAAGTGTGAGGTGAAACAGGTGGGCTTTGAGAGCTCTTCGGAACTTGATCTCAGAAGGTTCACGACGCAGCTCTGGCGGTAGCGTATTCCAACTCTTGGCTGCTAGGTGCCTGAAAGATCTGCCCCCCATGCGTGCTTTGATTTTGGGGATAGCAACCAAGCCCATGCCAGCGGATCTGAGCATCCGCTTGGGTCTGTATGGAGTAATAAGGCTCCGTAAAGGACTAGGTGCCTTTCCCCAGAGGATGCGATGACATGTGCAGAGCGCCTTGAAAGTAATCCTTTCTCTGACTGGAAGCCAGTGGAGAGCCTCCAAGGCGGCTTTCGAGGCCGATCTTCTCGGGAGTCTCAGCACCAGCCGGGCTGCGGCGTTCTGTAGCACCTGGAGGCGATTGAGACTTTTGATCGTGGCCCCCAGATAAAGGAGGTTGGCGTAGTCAAGTCGCGAGGTCACAAGGGCGTGCACCAGCGTCCGTCTAGCACCAACGGGGGCAGGTCCAAAGTCTTCCGTAATTTTTTAAGAGTTCCAAAACAGACCCCCACCATTTGACCAATCTGGGGTGTGAATGATAGGTCAGAATCAAACACCACCCCAAGGTTTTTGGCCTTCCGACAAGGCACTGGAGTGGGGCCGAGGCATGATGGCCACCATGCCGAGGACCACACATCTGGGCCACCCCCACCACGAGCACCTCAGTTTTGGCACCATTCAGCTTCAGGCAGTTGTTGGACATCCAGGAGGCAAGCTCCTGCATGCAGGCACTGAAGCTGGATGCCGCAACATCGGGTGCCCGTGACAGCGAGATGAACAGTTGTGTGTCATCGGCATATGACAATATTTGCATGCCATGGCTTTCCACAATATTGGCTACGGGGAACACATACAGGTTAAACAGGGTAGGACTCCGGGCCGAGCCCTGCGGTACCCCTTGGTCCAAATTGAACCTACGAGAGTAGTATTCCCCCTGTCGAACCTGAAAGCCCCTGTTGGACAGAAAGGATTGAATCCATTTCAGGGCTGCCCCCGTAACTCCATCCTTGTTCAGACACTGTAGCAAGGTGAAATGTGCTACAGTGTCGAACGCTGCACTTAAGTCGAGTAGAATGAGGGCCATTGTCGGCCCCTCGTCTACCCCTTGCCTGATGGTCTTGGTGGCCATAAGCAGTGCATACTCCGTGGAGTGCCGTGTATGGAAGCCAAATTGAGTAGAATGGAGCAGATTGGCCTCCTCAACATAAGCCATCAACTGAAGATTGGCCTCCTTTTCCGCCACTTTGGCCAGATAGGGAAGGAGTGAGATCGGGTGAAGATTGTCTAGATTTTCCCAACTTAAATTCGTTTTTTTTTTTTTTTTTACGTCCCCTTCTAAAGTGAAAGATAATGCTAGGAGAACGATTTCCAACCCTGCAAATGCTGACCAATCGAAGAGCAGGGAGGCTAATACTATATTAGAATACAATAACCCCACCCGTATAATAAGCGGATTCAGTGAAGTAAACACAGGAGGGATGAATAGGGGATGTAACAATGTAGTAGTAAATAATACAAACCATCAGGGCCAAAGGGATAATATTTACAATCCATTATTAAATTTACCTCCAGAAGCCACACCGTATACGGTTGTTTTGGCTAATGTTCCACCTTTAGCCCCTAATGTATTTGAACGCTGGTCAACGCTAAGGAACAAGTCACTTCATTTCCTTACTAACAGGACAGGGCTCAAAAATTCTCTTTTTTCTGACTTTAAAATGGCCAGAAGGATTAGCTGGGTTGGTACATCCCCTAAATCTTTGAATGCAGACTGTGTGGTTTTAACTTTCAGAGCACCACACTTGGTCCGCACTATCATTGAGAGGGGCTTTAATGGGCCTGCCAACGTTCAAGACATCAATATTCTACCTTTAATTTTTTTTATCGCCCCTTGAAATCTGTAATGAACCCAGGACCCAAGAGTTTAGCAGAAAATTACCTGGGTTTTAGGCAATCAAGATATTGTATACCAACATTATACCATTATGAGGCCTCGAGTGGTTTGGAAAATAACGATTGACTGCACCTTGAGACGTGCGCAAAATTAACTTGTGAAATAGGGCGGCATAATAATAATGTTTTCAATCGGACCCAATTCTTGGGCAAGAGAGTATGTCCTATTGCCAATTGTATTGAGCAATGTTCAGGACCTTTGGTTAGTGGGAAAAGAGATTTACAGTTGGACACCAAGGAGAAGCCCTAGGCCCTCGCACCCGAGCTTCCCTTATATAGCTGCTAAAATGAGGGCTTGGGGGACACTGAGTGAGAGAGTTGAGGGGCTCAGTACTTTTGGTATCAAGTGCCCAATTAACAACCAGGCCATCTCTAAAGCCTCTTCCCAGATAGTACAAACTAATAGGACCCCATTGGAAGGCGTGAATACCCCTGTTATTGCCCCAGCCATTGTTGAACCTCCATCCTGCCAAATTTTCTCCTGGAACATCACTAGAATCCAATCAAAAATAAATAACCCATTATGGTGGGATTTTATTCAACATCAAGAGATCCTTTGCTTCCAAGAGACCTGGACCAAGGAAGCGGTCCATTTAAATGGGTATAGGACTTATCATACCTTGGCAATTGAGGGTCTGAGAGGGAGAGCAAAGGGGGGGCTGTGTGTATACCTTTCTAATAATTTGAATTTAAAACAAATCACAGAGCCCTTTAAGGATATTTATTACCAACTTCTTGTGATGGATTTAGACTCTGTTTTTTCTATTGCCTTGGTCAATTTTTATAATAATATCCCTCTAGGAGCAGTATGTAATGTTATCAAGAATATGTCTCAAGCATTGACCCGCCTAGTTAAAAGTAAAAGGAAAGACATGATGATACTTTTGGCAGGGGATTTTAATTGTATGTTATGTGGAAACACAGAAGACAAATTATGTGGAGCATTGTGGGAAGTGGGTACATGCCCCTCACACTTTAGTCATACTGTTTTGGGTGAACAGTTAAACGAATTTATTAATAGTTTTGACCTTGGTTTTGCCAATGAATTATGTGCACTGCCAGCCCCCATCCCTCCCACATTCAATGGTAGGGGTTGTTGCTCTACTATCGACTATGATTTTGTTACTAGAAATCATGCTCACAGACTCCGTTCTTTTTATGTCTCTGATAACTCACTAAGTGATCATTTTCCTCTCTGCCTAGCTGTTACATTGCCAACGAAGAAAACTATAGGGATAAACAAAAGAGATCGAGTTCTAGAGAACATATCAATTGGTAGTACCAACGGGTATTCCCTACGATGGGCCATGGTAGATCAAGCGGAAATGCTAAAATTAGTAATTAGCAAATGTAGGACAGAGTTTGCGATTTGCCTGAGTGAAGACACCGCCCCTGTAACCCTCTTAGCCTCTTTTATAACAATAACAAATACAATAAGGGAGTCCCTTATTAGGCAACATAAAAGTAATAGAGTCCAGAGTGGGTGGTTTGATTCTAGATGCACTCAAGCTTACGCACTTTAAAAGAGAGAACTACATAAAAGACCAAGAAGCATTCCTGAGGTGAGGAGAGTTAGGAATGCATATAAATTAGCGGTCAGAGATAGGAAGAACACAATAAAGCAAGAGGCTTGAGAGGCCTTGCACTCAGCCTCAGTAACAAATGATAGTGCAGGCTTCTGGAAGGTTATTAGATCTCCTTTTTTATCTGAGGAAAACGGTCCTAAAATTGAGATAGCTATTCCTGAAACGGAATGGATTAAGCATTTTGCCCAGGTATATGAAGGAGATGAACCTTTAGTTGATGCCTGTCCCACTAACTATCTCCTTAATTCAAGAGATCGTGTGTTTACTTTGGAGGAAGTTGAGAGGGCCCTACATGCCAGCCAGGGAGGTAAGGCTCCTGGCCCAGATGGTGTCCCCATAGATATATTCAAGGCGAATGTACCCCTGTGGGGGCCACTCCTGGTGCAGGTGCTCAATGCAAGCTGCAACTCTGTTTTTTTATCTACCTGGGTAGGGTCCACTAATGTACCTATTTTTAAAAAGGGGATAGACATGACCCGGGATGCTATAGACCGATCTCCCTGTTGGACTCTTTTACGAAGGTAGCTGGTAGGATTATTTTAGAATGTCTCCTGGATTGGGTTGACGAAAACTCAATTTTATCTGATTTGCAATATGGATTTCGGGTCGGCCTAGGGACAGTAGAACAAGGCTTAAACCTTTTACTGTTGGTGGGGAAATATACAAGGGCTAAGAAAGGAAACATGTTTTTAGCTTTTGTGGACCTCTCGACCGCTTTTGACTGCGTGGTCCACTCTAAAGTATGGAGATTGCTGGGAAATTTAGGGGTTGATGAAAATATTATTTCTTTACTTAAGCATTTTTATAGTGACGCCTCAGCTCGGGTTCGCTATGGTCTGAAGGGTGAACGCACGGCTGCAATCCCGATTAGGAGTGGAGTCAGGCAGGCATGTATCCTGGCTCCATTCCTTTTTAACTTGTATATAAATGGGTTGGAGGATGCCCTATGTAGAGAATTTAGATTCCCCTTATGTATCTGGCCGCCCAATTCAAGCTCTTTTATATGCAGACGATGCCGTGTTGATGTCACGCACTCAAGTGGGACTACAGCGCGTTGTGGATAGTTTTACCCTTTTCATGAATGATCTTGTATTAAGGGTAAATTCCTCTAAAACTTTTATTATGTGCTGTGGCAGGGGTTTTAAGGTTAAGAAATTTTTATTGCAGGACAGTAGCTTGAGGCCACTAAAATGTTTTCTTATTTGGGCATATTGTTTGCACAGAACGACTCCTGGGTACAAGCTGTAGTAGCAAAGAAATTGGCGCTTTTACGCACTACATCTGCCCTCACTATTTTTGCCAAAAAACTGGGTAAAAGACCTCCTGTTGAACTAATTAAAATATATAAGGCAAAATGTGCTGATTCTACACCTATCCAGTCAGTCGAAAATTATTTTTTAAAATATATTTTAGCTGTCCCAAGTAGTACCTCAGGATATATCTGCCATGCAGAATTAGGCCTTCCATTCATATATGATTTAATCAGACTTGAGCCTGTGCTATTATGGCACAGGCTATGGTCATAAGAGGAAACTAAACTGAACAGAGATATCCTCTCAGATATTTTGAAATTGGAAGGAGCAATGAGGATTCCCTGGTTGAGTTATGTGTATAAATTCTGTAAGGATCTTGGTAAACCAGATTACTTTTTAAATCCTCTTACTATCACGGCAGTAACTAGAAAGGACCTGAGAAAAGAGGGCCTGACACTGTTGGATACCCTACGAATGACAACTGAGATCACAAAGCCTACTGTCCTGCATAATCAAATGTTATTAACCACTTTCAACATTCAACCTTACTTAATTTTTGTTCCCGGCAATTATGATAGATTTTTATTAACTTGTTTCAGGCTGGGGATCTTCCACAGACTAGTCAGTTTTCCTGCTATTAATGATTGGTCCCGAGATCTCCAGCCTTGTCCCTGCGATAATATGTCTCCCCAAAGCACGATGCATGTTATTTTATTTTGTAAATTTTATGCTACTGTTAGACGACTGTTGCTGGTGCCTTTTTTAAAACAGTTGGGACTACATCAATGTCGCCCAGCCCTATTGTTATTACAATTTTTAGATAATGAAAGGTGTTCTAATAACCACAGCCTTCTTGAAAAAAGTGGTTCACTGGAGGAAATGTATATTTACTTAAATGCATGTTTGCACAGTAATGAGGGTTCTATTTTATCTTGAATTAGTTAATAATGTAATACTGAATATTATTTTTTAACTGTGTTCTTCTGTGATTTCATACTATGAAATTGACTCAACAATCTAATAAAGCTATTTTTGATTTGATTTGAATAGAGACCCCAGGGTATCGGTATTTACCACATGTGATAAATAGCACCTTTATTTGTAATCAGGCTCTAATTATTTTGTACTAACTAATCTGGAATTCAGAAGTGCTGCTTCATTTCTTTCGCAGCGATATGTCTCTGATACACTTTGCTTCTTCTGCAACTTATAATGCTTGAAATACCATCTTTTAAGCCCCCACATCTACTTTAATTGCATTCACTGGGAGTGGAAGTACATGGGGCCACTCATTGTATCTGAAACACGAGTGTCAAAATTAGGAGTGGTGCTGGGCACCAGAAAATCCCCTGCAGGTTGCAGTGTACCAGCAAGTCCCATGGAAATGAACTGTGCAGTATATCAGTTATGCCGGGTATGTGCCCAGCATGGTGGTGGGCGTTTGGCTACACCCAGAGAGTACACATCCACATGGGTGTGCCAGCTTGACTCAACACAGAAATAATTAGAACACTAAAGGGGAGAAGTTCTAAAAATGAGAAGTAATAAGAGATCAAAGGGAACTAAGAGTTATGAGGAGAAGGCAAGGAAAGAGACATGATAATCAGATTGCAAAGGAAATAAAGGCATCATGTGAAAGGAGGAAAGGACAAAAGATAGGTGGGACAAAGTTAAAAGGAAAGCAGAGAAAGAACATTTTGTGTTTGAGGGGGAACAAACATGCAGAGAGGAGGGGCAAGTTTGTAGTAAAGACAGACTTTTTAGCTCTCCACTGTAGACGGCGTGCATGCGCAGTCTCAAACTGAGATATGTTGTATTTACATCTGGGCTTAAAGCCCACTCATAGGCTTGCCAATTGCTGGCACCATTGTCTCTCCATTTTCCTTTCTCCCCATTTGTGAAGGACTTGCATACGTCATGCCTCTTCTGGTGTTTAACCCAGCCCAAGCGCAAGCCAAACTACATTAAACCTGTGTGCGGCCATTGTTGTTCATTGTTTTTGGACTGCTTTATTATTTTTCAAACTGGGTTGGGTGGCTCGTCCCGCTGCACATTAGGAGCGATGTTCTAAACTAGCGCCATGCGCCAATTTCATTAATTCTAAAATCCCGTGCCTGGCTGCAACCACCTCTTATTCCTCCTGTGCCGTCTGCAACATGAAGCCTTAGTCCTGCCCCCTCTCATGAGGGCATCATTACTAGACTAAAGAGGCTCTGCCACACACTAAAGGCTTGCAGTGTATCGCCGTCATCTAAGATAAGAACATGCAGCTCTTCTTACTTATTCAAAGTGCATATACTTAAGATAGTGCTAAGGATGCAGCGACATTTCAATTAAAAACTGCGGTTACTACTGAAGGAAAGAAAAATTTAAATGGTACTGGAACAAAAGATGGACGCCTTTGCTACCTTCAGAGCAACCAATCATAGAAAACCATGAAAAAGGGAGATGGAAAGTTCAGGTTGACAACTGCTAGCGTCATTGTGGTCAGTCACTGGGTTACCAGTAACCCCCAAACCATTCCACAAAATCTTCTGAAGTACAAGAAAAGCAGATTGACACTCCGGATAGTTTCAGATATTTGTATTTAATGCTGCAGAAATCAACGCGTTTCAGCTTTCGCCTTGGTCACGCTGGAAACACGTACTCGCCCTCTTCCATATGAAGCCACAATTCAGCCGAATAGAAAGAGGACTAGTACCACCATCATCAAGTGCAAAACAACGACCGCCATCTTAGCGTGATACAAATGTAGATCAATAAAGTTTTCAATACGGTTTTCAAGTGTCTTAGTGCCTGATATGTATGTGCAAATCCGCATATTATAAATCAAAATCATAATGCGATATTGGTATGAACAGCACGAAAAAATGAGAAATTAAATACAGTTATTCAATGTAACACATTCATGCTTATGACAATTTACACCTAGTTCATAAATGTTCCTAAGTAAAATAATATATTTCTCAGCTCATATTCAGTGAGGAAAAACCACCTCCATATCATTTCGTTTCACTTAATACGATTTGGGTATGACCAACATGAACAAATGTGAAATTCAATACAGTTATTCACTGTGACACATTTCATTTCACTCAATAGGCGCATGCGCGTTAATGACCAAATTACGCATAAACAAAGCATCCCGCCCCAGTAGGCATAAGCTGAACTAAAACAAATAGCTGATCAAAATACCAATTGTACACCGTCCGTAAGAAAAACCGCCTGCTAGCCATTTCATGCAATCGGCACAAATGTGTCAATGTACAAATCGCAAATAAACACAGCAATCTCGCCCTAGTGGGCAAGCTGCACTAAGACACACAGTCCATTAAATTACCAACTGTAAACAATCTAGCCCTAATGGGCTATTTGCTGACAAAATGATCTTGTATCACAGCTTCGACGAAACAGCTTGATTAAGTGATATATTACATACCTATAAAAAAAGCAAAAATGTGACAATAATTAAAACAGATTAAAATACATCGGAAAATATTCTTGTACAGCCAAAATGTTCTATATCCTGAGTATATACATGTATATTACATCAGTTGTTCAAGTGGGCTGCCAGTTCATCACTTGAATTCAGCCCAAATGGCGTCATAGTTTCCAAATCCACAATGAGTAGTGCATTATCTATGGTCACGATTCATTCGGAAATGACATCACTGTATTGAAATTTTTTTTAGCAAAACTTAATTTAAATCATGATTAACAATGTGTGCGGTAACAGCAAGAAAAAGGCGCAAAGCCGAAACGCGTCCTGTTTTGAATTTCACTGATTAAATAAACCCGTTTGATTTCTACCACCGGAGTGCGGTGGATTCTTTTGCCTGTCACGAAGGAAGTTGAGCCAAATACATATATATCCCAATCCTGGCTTAGATTTCAAGAAGAACAGGCACCGACTCCGTGGATGTGATCAAAGGTTTCTTTATTCACCAATACAAGTGATCAGACGCGTTTCGGCTCACTACATCTGTTTTACACCTTGCATGTGAACTGTATTTATACTGGTGCAAATTGGTTAATTTGGTAGAACAACCATGTGACAAGAATGACATGTGATCGTGAACATAGAAGAGTTGGAAGCGCTTCCGAGTTTTGCAAGTCATTGTCACACAATATAAAAAGCATAAAAACAATAATTCTAAATGTTTGTAAATACATCTTTACATGTAAGCATTTCCGTCAATGTGTGCTGGTTAATAATAATAATACAACAAGTCTTTTTGCGGTGTCAAAACAAATAAACAATACACATAGCCTGTTTTCTCACACGTGTTAGTTGAGAAATGGAAGAGTTCCTTAAACGGCATGTTTAAGAAGAGTCTACTCGCTGGCACTCTGTAACCTCGTGTGGCTGTGCTCCATAGCTTACTTGTATGGTGTGTCTCTGGATGAGCCTGATTAACGGTAAGTCTACTGTGTTTAAACTAGGTTTATGGCTGACCTGATGTCACCTTTGCTACTCAAAGTGAAGTCAATGGTAATAGGGCACGGGCTGTGCGATAATGTTCGCACGGATTTGCCGTGAAATAAGATGTTTGCAAGTATATGTGCAAGAGGCCCCAAAAAATGGCTTCGGAGAAAGGGCACTGATTTCGATGCTGTTTGTGTGCCTGTGTTAATTATGTTCGCATGTGCGAGGATGCATCAAAGGGTGGCCAGTTATGGGGGGGTGGGGGTTTATTTTGAGAATGTAAGGGGGGAGAAAGACGGATGGAGTCCTGCCCAAGTGGGCTTTTCTGGCTCGCGTGCGGGGTCTCCTCGGTATATCCATCTTAAATGCCCTGCATCTGTTGTTTGGATGCGGTTTAGTGAAAGGGACAGAGTGATTGCTATGTGGCAACTTATGAGGAACTCAGGTTTACTTGAGGATTTCGGCTAGTTTTGGAGGCGCTTGGTTGTTCCACGAAAACCATAAATTATGTGAAAATGATTAAATTAAATCATTTAATCAATTTAAAAACGTGCACCGTGTGGTGGTTTAAAAAGGATCCAGTCCTAGATGGTGAAACTAGATGTTTATCTGCAGGAATGGGAGATATCATAGGGCGGTGAAAAGAAGATTACGTTGTTTTAGTGGGGTTCCTAGTCAGAGGTGTACACTGAGTGCTTCATCAGCGTTAAGCCCAAAGGGGATCTTGCTGTTAAGCTCGATAATGTATTTTGTATATATATATATATATATATATATATATATATATATATATATATATATATATATATCTCAAAAAAGAAAGGTTGCCCTTGTGAGGAGCCTCTCACGTCAGGATCGCACACCAAACCGCGGGCAGCAGTGTAGACAGCATGTACCACGCGTTTCAAAAGCCATACGCATTTCGGGCAATTTGGACGCTCTTGTTCACTGGCAAACACAGGCAGGAAGCGGATCTGTAAAGAACATACTTTTTTTTTAAATTGAAGAGTCCCACCCCTGTGCGCGTACCTATTAGCATGCTGGTCATTGTAGTCCAATAATCGCTATTGTAAGACTCCATCAGTTCTCTTGCCAAGTGGCACAAATCCTGCCTTGTGTAAAAATAAAGTTCCCTGTTGGGTGAAATGCGCAAAGTACACCGCTGCACCCCACCGCCCAATGTCACTGAGGTCGAGGCTCCTAACGTCCCAGGAGCGCTGGTGGTTCCCAGCTCTCGGGGTCCGCCTGCAAGCGTCGGGGCTCCTCGCGGCCGAGCGAGCCGCTATTCCATCAAAAAAGAAAGAACATTGTCCCACACAGCCAAAAGGTAGTTCTGCCACATTCGCACAGAAGTATGCATACTTTTCAGGGTTCAATACATCAGACCCTAGATCGTTTTATTACAGACTTGCAGAAACGAATGCAACTGCAAAGAAAATGATGCTAACAAACACAAAGCTGATCTACTCAGCACCTTTTATCTCCCAACTGTCTATACAGGGTTTCGACTACTGGAGACACACCATAGAGACAAAATCCACCTGGGGGACAAGAGAGTGGAAGGTTCAGGGAACAGAGGCTTTATTTAGGGCTTACCTGATACCATTAGAAATGATTTCCTGAACAGAAAAGTGTAGCAAACTACCTGTTATGGGTTTGCAAAAATCAGAGACCAAAAAACACGAGCATCCCCTCACCCACACCTATTAAGAGGATTTCAAATGACACTAACAAGTGAGGGGACACATGGTGTAGGTAGATACAATTCTTCATCTCCTGATTGGAAGGGTTGGTTGGTTTGGCCGGCTGACACGAATAGGTGTCACTCAAGATTCAGGGGTACAATTGAAAGGTTAAGTATCCTTGGGCCCGACCCACACTATGTACACTCAGACGACCCAGGGGTAGTGACGTCTTATAGTGTCGGGAAATTGTGCCTAGATTGGCTAAAGACCTTGACTCTATCACAGGTGAAACAACACTTGTCCTTTTTGTCAGACAACATGAATCTTAGGCATTTCTTGTTCGGTCCCAAGAAACCACGTAAAAGTCACTTTTTGTATGCCATCTATAATAAGGTTTGGAAAGTCTTCCAACAGGAAGCTGTGGAGAGACTTCGTGAGATCAATAGAATTAAACTAGAAAAGGCCTTAGCTGTTGTAGACAACGGCATGAGCACACTCTTGTCTCACATTTATTCATTGGGCAACATTGTGTCCTCAACATAATGAAACAAAATGTGTCTATTCTACAACATGGGCAATCACAGTTACAAGCTATTGTGCTTTTAAGGTGGACACTTCAATCATTACATTAAAGACACAAATCTGTTTTCGGCTTACAATCTGACCGACAGACAGTTGACCTTGGCGCGCAGAGATGAGAAGTACACCATGCTGCTCATTGAGAAATTAGAGAAATTACCTTTTACTGTAGCAGAGTCACCGTCTACAGAATGGTTGATCCATGGCTATATTACACTGCCAATCACGACATCCAATTCCAGGACTGTCTGAAATATTACCCAGTAGGTAGGTATGAAGCGTTGGGCACAGAGTCTATATGAGAAACATGGGAGTTGCTGTACACATATAGGTGCAGGAAGAAGGACAGGGTAGTCTTTTTGAGAGGTTCGAACTGTAATAAAGGTCTTAAGTGGGTATTCAGTGTGTAAAGAAGTAATGTCACATGGAGTGGGTAATGCGTCAATAGCAAACTTGTCCTGCTTCTTGAAGGGGTCCCTAGATGCGGCAATTCATCCAGTTTTTGAGTTACTTTCTAATGGGAGTTACCCATCCCCTGGTGGCATCTGACTTATTTTAAAGAGAAAGTGAGGCTGAGAGTGAGACTGTTTACTGGTATAATTTCTAGTGTGGGCATGTAATGAAATGGTTGCAGAAGGAAGTGATTTACATGCTTTATATTTGCATTCAGACACGACGTTTTCACACAGTAATCAACATTTAAAAAAATTTATATTTTAAGTTATGGGAGCGTTTCACTTCAGTACACAAGCACTGCAGTAAGTGGCATTTATTAAAATTGATGTATTTCAAGGTGCTTTCAGATGTGATGATAAAGAAAAATTAGGCGCCGGCAAATTAGGATCACTCAAGTGGCAAAGCGGAGACGAATCCCAAGTTTTCTTGCTTTATGCTATGCAGTTGAGCCACTAAAAGGGTATCTCTTTCAGTCTCTCACTTTACATGTGGGCTGCTTTACAGATTGCTCCAAGTAAAGTCGGTATCTTCTGTGCCATAGGTAAAGGATGTTACTTGTCTGATAGGTCTAATTCAGTTATTAGGTCACAAAGCCTACAAGACAGCACATCTGTCTGGCTTGCAAAAGACATCTTGGGGACAATCAGAAAGTTGACCTAGGAATGCATTCTGCCGGCTGCTTACCATTGGCTTTGTGGTTCATGAATCACATTTTCGGCTTTCTCTTTGCTGGCTTTATTTGCTTTAGGCTGTTTAGGTCGAGTCCATCCCTTAAGTT
The DNA here is from genome assembly GCF_964263255.1 of Lissotriton vulgaris. NCBI lineage: Eukaryota > Metazoa > Chordata > Amphibia > Caudata > Salamandridae > Lissotriton > Lissotriton vulgaris. Next base: position 1,041,221,580 of record NC_141697.1, read on the forward strand.
GCCCAAACCTTGTTTACTGCATTCTTTCACTAACTTGCTTTTGGTAAACAGGCTTTAAATCTTGTTCTTATCTTGTCACATTTTCTGTACATTCAATAAAATAGAAAATCATGCGGGGTACTGAGCGTCTGCTTGAGGAAGGCTTTAGCAACAAAAAAAACAGTGACAGCAAGCGTACAAGATTTGGACACCGATGACCAATTTAATGGAATCTATAGGCTTTTTCAATGCCTTTCAACTCAACAGAATTACACTCTACTGAATACCACATAAATACACCCCGCATAAATCAACTCTATGCCACAAAGCAAGAATCCACATAAATACACTCCACATCATGCCACATAATACCCCTCAACATCATTTCACTCAACGCCACACAGATCCATGCCACACAATTCAACTCTACACATTTCCATTCCACACAATATAATGCAACAAACCACATAATTCCACTCCACAACACCATTCCACACCACAGAATTCCACATCATGCCACAAAATGTAACACCACACTGCATGTCGTTCCACAACACACTTTACCACGCTACATAATTACACTCCATGACACATAATACCACTCACTTAATTCCAGTACACTCAATACCACATAATTAATATCCACACATTTCCACTGCACACCATGCCACATAATTCCACTAGACAACTCCACTCAACATCACAGAATTCCACGCCACACAATTCCACAACAAGCAATTCCAAAACAAACTACTTAATTCCTCTCCACACCACATACATCCACTCCATTCTATAACATATGGCTAAAATACATGGTCATTGACAACGACATTAGCTCTCGCGTTGCCAATGCTTGTTTAGTGCTCTGGGTGTGGTAAAACAATGTGAGGATACTTCGACAGTCCATCCTCACGTTCCCTTCTTTTTGGAATTCTATGTGGCAGTCGCTTCAAACATGCTAATATGACTTCAGCAGCGGCTGAAAGTTATCAGCAAATGTCATGAATAGAAGTCCCCGTGTGCACCACCGAGCAGGAGGTTAGACCAGAGCTGCAGCACAATTTGCATTTAAACAGACTTCTGTCATTATTTTTATATTTCGATTACCCCATGATCCCCGAGAACGGCTAGTGCATCAGGGCCAGAAGAGGGGAGCAATCCACAGAAAATAGCCTGGCGCAGCGTCATGAAATTTTCGGCTGACTATAGCGAGGGGGTTGCAGTGAAGTTAACTGGAAAAGTCTTCCTGTAAATGCGTTTCATCCAAGAGTCAACAGAACGGCTGTCGCTGCTGTGATTGCACATTTCACATCATTCAGAAGGCCACATTTAGGGACAAGAACAATTGCTATCAGTAGAATTTGGGCAGTACTTTAGGCAACACGAAGTGGGAAAGTGGAGTTAACATAAAAGTTTCTCCGTTTTCTGTAATTCAATTTAAAGTAGAGAAAGAAAAAAATATTTGTCCCTTCAATGAATGCCAGCCAATTTACCCTAAAATAGTCGAACTCTTTGTTGCAAAAAAACCTAGCATGTCACGTCATTCATGACATACAGTATATCCCAGTTACACATGTGCTGCACAATACTGAAGGAAACCTTGGCTCTAGGTGTAGTGTAAAAACCTTAATATTCATAGGTCGGTATGATTCAATTGCATTCTGATGTAAACCGGACCACATGAATTATGGCGCAGGGTTGGCTAAATCATGCAGCAAGGAAAGGCATACTATGCGGCATAATGTGTGGCACACTCAGTTATTTTGACATTTTAACACATTTAATATGGTAAGGGAAAAAGATTCAACTCATTCATATCCGATTAATACATCAAAACAATCGGGGGGCTAGCATTCTCAATGGGTCCGCCACTGCGAGACATACATGACGTGTGACTATTTTTTAAATAACTTTAAACCAGTTTGAGCCAGGAGTTTTATTTAAATATGCATATTATGCAGCAGATGGTGGATTATGTGCAAGTGCACCAAATCAATATTTCGGAGAAAATGCGGTTCTCGCCGCAGCACTAGCTGATGCAGCGCCACCTACTTTGTTGTTGAACACCTGGGCCGCCCTCCCCGGGTTCCCTGCAGTTCAGAGTGACCACTACATGGGCGCACCGTCCTCTATTAGGTATAAAAAAAAATATACGATTCAGACAAAAATATATATATATAATAAATAAACTTAGTAGTAATTATACTACACCACGACCCCCTCCAACTCAGCCTGCCACCTCTGCTCGCCACCAACAGGACACCTATCTCCGCGTCAACGACGTTCCTGTCACCCAGGCTGTAGATCGAGGGGACAAAGAGAACAAAACCCCCGGGACACAGTCTTATATAACCTGCTAGGTTTCATTTGTCCGTGTTTCACAATGACATCACCACAGCCAGCCAACCCCCTTCCTTGTCCAGGGGTCCGGGAGGAGGCTCAGCCCTGTGGCCCCCACCATCCGGCACAGCGCCGCCGACTTTTGCATACCGAGACAACTCTCCACGCTGGACAAGGCAGTACCGATTCCTCCTATGTTCATGGTACCTGCTGATCCGATGATTTGCCTGTTGTAATACGCAATTGCGTTAAAAGGCAGTGTAATATTTAAAGACAACTGACTATATTTTTGTCCTGATGATGATGCCCCTCATTTAACTTAGGCATCGAAACGTCGTCGACCAAAAAACCCCCTTATGCAATATGACATTTAAAATATTGTGAAATGCAATGGTGTGGTTATAACAATTTCTGTCTGTAACACTGACTACAAGTACACAGACATATTTTTGCTTTACTCCTTTTACCATTCTGCTCGTTGTTTTGTCTGAATGTTGTGGGTCACGGCTGTGCCCACTTGTTATTAATGTGTTCATTCAGTTTTATTAAGAAAATTGTTAAATAAATTCCTTGTCCGGCTGGACAAAAGACAAAACACTTATCAGGTGTGTGATTATTAGCTCAGTATACCATTGTGTCCACGAGTAGGGACCACTGTTTTTTGTAGCATGATACTGCCCAAGGTCCCTATGGCATACCTTTTGGGTTCCCTTGTCTTTCCTAAACACACGTGTGGTAGGATAAAGCAATCTTTATAGACGTAATGCATTGCGGTCAATGGAGTACAGCATTTTTGTGGTACTACTTATATAACAATGTTAAACAAGCAACAGGTAAAATGAATCACACTTACCCCTCTTATTTCACATGTATCCCCAATATGCACACTCTTTTAGTATCCATCACTTTTGGATACCGATGCCATTCAGACCCCAAAATTATATAAATGTAGTGCTGTACCCAAAATTAGATCAAGATTAAATATCATATCAATATCAAAAAGAACAAAGTCCAACTAGACCATCCAAATTTCTGTGTTTCTTCTGTAACTTTTATATTCTAAATGTTACAGCCGCAGTAAACGTGCTTCGTCCACAGCAGTGGACTTCTTCAGGGCAGTGAGTCGAGACCCTCTTGTATTTTTATTCCCAGAGTCCACTTCCTCAATGGGAAATTTGAAGATAAAAGTCAAATGCCTAGACCTCATATCCAGGAACAGGCCAATTCCGTACCTGTCCTTTGTTTTATTCATGTGTGGAGGATTCTGACTTGATGTAGAACATGGCTCCAGGTGGCCGGTATGGCTAGAAACTTGTCCCACATCGACAACGTTAAACATTTAGAAGACAGAAGGTGAACGTTCCACCTGGGTGTACATGGTTCCTGTATCTGACGCCCTCCATTGCTGTCTTTTTGATTGCGACCCAGTGCACCGTGACCAGATAAACAGATGGAGCTTTGTGCTTTTTGATGCTATTTTTTTCCAATCTTAAATAATGTATATGTCCCCTCTTCATATTACATTTATGTTGTTTTGGTTTTATTTTATTTATTAAAATGTACGCTATTTGGATAGTGCTTTTTCTTGTCTTGTGTTTTCACTTTATTACTGTTTGAGTGCTGCATACTTTACACATTGCTCCAAAACTGACCCTATCTGCACTGTGCCATAGATACTGGGGGAGGGGGTTGAGCACAGGTTTATTTAGTGACTTTAGTGCTTCCTCCTGACAAGGATTGTGATTATTGTTAGAGGTGGGTTCTTGTCCCCTCAACCAATACTCCAGTTTCTTCACCCAGTCTTCAGAACCTCCCCCTAAATAGAAGTTGTATTTGCTTGCTTTGTTCATTTGCTTGGACAGATTTGAGTTTACATTTATGCCCCACCACTTCCATATTTCACCAGTCACCACTGCTCATGAGGCTAGGTTTGCTTACCCCGGCCGGTTGAGACCCTGGGTATAGTTGTAAACTGTGTTATAGGAAGGGGATGCAGTCAGACCGAAACTTGTTGGATGTAAGCAACGGCTGTACATTTCTTGATCTACACATCTGATTTTCTGTTTTTTTATCAAAGGTCCTTAGCACTACATTTGAATAAAGTGGCCATTTTACAAAACTACTAGACCCCGAAATTCTGATAGAGCCAATTTTATTCTAGGATTCTTGATTTTCCACTGAAGAACTTGTTCTTGACCCAGAGAGATGATAGAATCGGTGTCACTCCTTTCTACACCAGTCCATAGGCCACACTCGTGTTTCCCCCATTACCAAAACTCTCTTAAGAATCAAGACATGAGGCCTGGTTAACAGCCCGCAGCAGAACACACTAAAGATACTACACGGAATTAATGTAAGTATGACACCGTGTATTATTTATATGAAATGGTGCAAAAGACACCACATGGGGATGTGCACAAGTCCTCTTTTTTGTGCGACTTGGTCTCAGAACTAGAACGACAATTTCATATATAACATATTTGAAATGACTGAAGGGACACCCTCCGGATAATCACCACTTAGTGGACGTCACCATTTCAGGCACGTAAAGTACTTGTTTTTCTGAGAAAGAGAGAGCCCTGATTGCTACAAAATGGCGTCTTTCTTCGGGGAACATGCCAAACATTTCCCTCTGCGCTAGTCAGTAGGAAGTGCTGATATCTGGGTAACAGTCTGAGACATATGCTCGCTGAATAATAAACGGAAGTTGTTTTAGCCACTTGTGTTGAGCATAACAAGAGATGGCACACTACACGAATACTGCATCCACTTATAGATCCTCTGCTCAGCTAATTTACAACAAATGGAGGCCATGATTTAATTAATTATAAAACATTCTCACGTGCCATCACTGACAGGATGTCAAACGCTTGCCATCACTTACAGAATGTCAAACTGTTCCTTTTCCCGTACATATAATCCTGTTATTGTTAACTCAATTCTGCGGATGGTTATCTGTAAATAAAAACATGATTTGATCTGGACTTAGAAGTGTAAATGCAGATTGCACAAATGTTACATGTTTACGCCATGGGCTGCAAGGCCATTTCCCGTTCAAGAATCTTTGTCAACGCTCAATTGATTCATTAGCAGGCCATAAGTCTTTTCTTGATAAAAATCTGCTGGGCCAATTGCTCTTCATATCTGGCACAAGAGCCTTGCACCTGCTGTGTATTTATGCAGGAGCCTGTCTTCTGCCAATACATTAGCATTAGGCTCATGCAAGGAACATCGGGGACAAAAAAAATTAACTCTTGCAGTGCTTAAGTCAAGCCCCCTCCCCTAGAGCGCTACATTCTTCTAAATATTTTTGCGTGCGAGTATTAAAACTTTGTGAACGTCATTTTGTATTGAATATAATTTGCTCACTTTAAGGTATTAATCATAATGATATTAATGGTCTAAAGCGGTCATACATTTTATAACCCCCTTAGTTTCATAATTTGAGACCCCAGGTTAAATATTCACCTTGTAAAACTGCACCCAAGGAACCTTTCTTCTGCAATCAAAGCTTTTTATTTGCTGCATTTAAAATGGAAGATAAACAGTATACAAGCAAACCACGACCTGATTACATACGATTATGGCATGCACCACATTAGGAAGACCAGACAATTCAGGGGCAGTATATTTGAATAATACAATACTGTAATTTCGATACACAACATTATTACATAATGTAGCCAAAACTTCATATTTTTTCACTTGGAAGCAGTGAGTGGATAAAGAGCATCAAAGACCACACTAACTTGCAAGAAGACACATTAGTTGGGAAGTTGATGCCTTTTGACCCACTTGCCAACACAACAAGATGATGAATGGAGTGCTCAAACTCTTCGAACATTCATCCCCAGTCAAAAGTTCTGGGTTAATCCATCATTTTTTTGCTCATTATGCCACCACAGTTTGGACCCAGCCAAATGCAAATCAGTCTTGACCCTGCTCCCTAGGGGACCAGTCCAGCCCAAACTGTCAGGCCAAGTCTTCCCTGGACCGGAAACAAGATTCCTGGGAACCCCTCATCAGCCAGACCCGCTTGAATCCAGTGGCACAGGGAGCAAGGGACCCACGTCTGGGAATACTCTAGCCCACTTAGTGTGAACATAGCAAACACAACAGGATGATGGTGATTAGCTGCACAACATGATTACATAATGTAGCCACAACTTCATATTACTTCCCTTGGAAGCGGTAAGTGGATAAAGAGCATCAAAGACAACACTGACTTGCGAGGTGACAAATTAATTGGGAAGATGAAGCCTTTTGACCCACTTGCCAACACAACAAGATGGACGGAGTGGTCAAACGTTTCAAACATTCACCCGCAGTCAAGAGATCTGGGTTAAATCCATTGTTCTTTAGCTCATCATGTCACCCCAGTTTGGACCCAGCCATATGCAAATCAGCCTTGACCCTACTCCCCATGGGAACAGTCCAGACCCAACCTCCAGGCCAAGTCCTCCCTGAACTGAAAACATGCATCCTGGGACTGGGTTCAGGATATCAACCCTCATCAGCCAGGCTAGTTTGAATCCTGTGACACAGCGAGCAAGGGACCCACGTCTGGGCATACCCATGCCCACTTAGGGTCAACATAGCAAACACAACAAAGTGATGGACGGAGTGTTCAAACTTTTCAAAACTCACCCCCCCAAGCAGGCATGGCTGGTTCAGGTAAGAGTGGCTTGGTAGGGCAGTGGGAAAGTCGGCAGACGACGGGATAGGGAAAATAAATAAATAAATAAAACCACTTACCTTGTGCTCACCGCATCGCCCACTCGGCTATGCGGCAAGCTCAAGATAAGTGGTTTTATTTTTTATTCTAATTTCCCTAATCCATCATCGGTCGACTTCCCTCTCTCTGCCCCACCCCGCACCCTGTCACTCCACCTCTCTTACCTGAACTGGCCGCACCTGACCCCCAGTCAAGAAATCTCGGTTAAATGCCACCCCAGTTTGGACCCAGTCATATGCAGATCAGTCCTTTACCCTTTTCCCCATGGAAACAGTCCAGCCCGAACTGTCTCGCCACCAAATTCAAACTAGCCTGGCTGATGAGGGGTGATACCCAAAAAATGGCTCCAGGATGCTTGTTTCTGGTTCAGGGTGGACCTGGCCTGGCAGATCAGGCTGAACTGTTCTACTGGGTCAAGACGGATTTGCACATGGCTTGGTCTGAACTGGAACGGAGTGGCATGCAAAAAAAAAGATGGATTTAACACAGATCTGTGACTGGGGGTGAATGTTTGATTTGTTCAGCATTCCGTCCATCATCTGTTCTTTTTGCAATTTTGATCCACTTGCCATGAAGAAATATATTTTCCGAAGGTGCCAGTTGATACTTAGTGAATATTCAGGACAGGTCAAACTTGTCATTTTGATAAATGTTTCTGAGCCATGGAGAGACTTTCATCAAGTTTGTCTTTTGCAGATATTTTTATAGCTTAAAGAGGAAGGCCACCCATGTATTTGGAAAACCATCCCTCTAATCGCAAAAACGTTAGGATATTGCCAACCCCATTTGTAGATCATCTAAAGATTATTTTTGAACAGCTCTTTGCAACCCCTTACTCAGGAGCTCCAAGCACTGAGCAATCAATGTAGAAGGGTTGCAGCTTGCACCAGTTAAGCACTTGGATAGTACCTATCTTCTAGTATGTAATATAGAGCTATTCCGGAGCCCCAGCATTGTGGACCATGGAGGCAGGCAAGTGACCCAGTTATGTCCAGTTGTTTTGTGGAATCTCAGTAAGATGATTTCCTGATGAAAAGTGGTGCCTGTTCTATGTAAACCATTGACAAGTATAAGGTATTTTGTTCAAGCATTATTGGAAAAATAAAGAACACAAAGCGATCCCCCTGAGCATTAGTCCAGAGGTGCTTGTTGGACTCGGCTGCAGAAGTTAAATCCTCAACAGGCAACTTCTGGAACAGTAATCACTCTGAAGACTTTTTGCTCCAACAAAAATGCTCAGACCAGGGAACACCAATGCCTTGTTATTGTCATGACCTGGACCTTCTGGACTCCTCCTGTACCTTGTGTGTGGTGGGCTTGTGGAATGGAGCACATGTCTCAATGCCTCCCTGGCTGTTCATGGGATTCATTGCCCCGCAGGCTTGACAACATTCTTGACATTGTAATTATTGGACTTCGCCCTTTTTGCAGGGTCATCCCAGAACATTTTGCCTTCCTCCTGGCATTTTTTCTGACCTGATGTTGGTGGTTTTAGGACACTGGGCACTTTATCACTTCTGCCCAGTGGTAAAGTGCATGTGCTCGCTATGGTAAACATGGTAAGCTTGGTGTATACCTGTTTGGCGCATTTAAATTTACCTGTCAGTCCCTTGTAAAGTGGTATCTCAGATACCCAGGGCCAGTAAATTAAATGCTACTCGGGGGCTTGCAGCGCTGATTGTGCCACCCACCAAAGTAGCCTTTCAAACCCGTCTCAGGCCTCTGCCATTGCAGGGCCTGCGCGCACAGTGTTACTGCCGCTGTGACGTGATACCTAAAGTGTGGGCCACGTCTGTGACCTCCCTTTTACTGCATGTGAGTCATCCCTAAGGTATGCTATAGCTAGCCCTATGGGCAGCGTGCATTGTTGGTAGAAGGTAGTACATGTACCTTAAGTGTGTGACATGTCCTGGTAGTGACAAACAGCCATTTTGGTTTCTCACAGCTGTGAGGCTTCCCTCTCATAGGAATGCATTGGGGATTCCCTGATAATTGTTTCAGTGGTAATTCCTGATGTGAGAGGAGCAGCGTGGTCAAGTTTGGTATGTTTGGAATAGTAATAATAAATGCTGCGCAAAGGCGTGTGCAGATTTATTATTACTATTTTTGAAATGCCATTTCTGTGTGCTATGTGTCTGCCTGCCTGATGTATATAGCATGTCTGGCTCAGGAGTGACAAGGGCTGGTGAGGTGTGTGGCTCCAGGGAGGGCAGGGTGAGTCAGTGCTAGGCTGAATTGAAGATCTGCTTTTGGAGTGGTGGGAGGAGTAGTCTCCTGACCCTGCCTGGGTGAATGCTGGCTCCGCCCCGGTAGTGTGCCTGATGACCGAGCCCCCACCTGACAAAGGGAAAGAGGAGCCCAGTAAACAAAGTGCTCCACTACACCCCCCACAACCAGTTGTGACTGGTTCCCCAGCCCTGTGCCAGGGCAGAACAAAGGGGAAATGTTGTATAAGTACTGGGGCTGTGACCCATGAAGGTGTTCTTCCTTGTGCTGTTTGAGGGGCTACTGGTCCCTGCTGGGCCCCAGGAGGAGCCACCACAAGCGCCCTCTGAGATACCCTGCCTGGGCCCATCCTTTTGCCCTGGAACTTTGGACAGAGCGCCTTATAAGAGCTATATCGTCTCCCAGGACGGGAGGAGCGAGGGGGTCCTGCAGCGCTGTGCTGCATGAGGATTTAGAGGGAATCCTGGCATAGGGATTCCCCCGAGTTGCTGGTGGTGGCGCAAGAGCTAGTACGCATTTCTGTAGAGTGGGAGCCCACCCTGCATTTATGCCCTGAAATAGAACGGGAGCCCACCCAGCATTGGTGTTCCTTTAACTGCGGGAGCCTACCCAACACTTCTGCTCTGAAAGAGGAAGGATTGCAGAGAGCGGAAGTCAGGTAACCGTGCCTGACTGTGGGCGGGGCCTGCTGAGAGCTCCATTTCTGCCCCCTTCGCCCCCGAATTGGAAGTCCGGTGGAGGTACAGCCGGTTGTTACACAGGGGCCCTTGTGACCTATGCAGAGACCCCAGCATGTGTCCTGGTGACCGGCGAGAGGAGGGGCATACAATGCGCGGTCCGAAGGGGGGGGTCCCTGGAGTCCAGAGAAGTGAGGAGAGGCCCCGGTAGCAGGGCCTACCGAGGCACATTGTTGGTGCCTTCCTGTTATGAAGGAGAGAGACAGCCCGGTGAGTTTGGGCTATAAAAGAACACAGTTGGTGCCTATGGGGGCCGATTGCGCTGACCAAGGAGGTCCCGTGAGCAGGACATGCACGACACGCTGTGAGTGCCTGTGGCTGCCTACAGCTGCAGCGCCCTGACTACAGGCAGCTGCAACAATGAGGACATTTGGTAGTTAGACGTCCCGGAGTGGAGCTTCCCAGGCATTGTTGGTGCCAGTGTGCCTCAAGGGCCCCTCAGGAGAGGCGGCCGCTCCAACGTTGGGGCAATTTTGGTTCCCTGAGTGGGACCTGAGAGGCACAGTGGTGCCAGGTCTAATTTCTCCAGCTATACTGCGAGAGAGAGTGGGCATCTGCAACGTAGGACCATTTAATTTTCAGATAAGGAGAAAGGGGTGAGGTACACCCCACACCCCAGGGATTGGTGCACAAGGTCCTGGAAGAGCCCTGACATTGGGATGCAGGGCATTGGGCCCCAGAGGAAGGCCAGTTGGCCTGGGGTCAGTGTTGGTAGGGCGCAGGGCCCTAATTTGATGCCTATTGCATAAAGTGCTTATGCTGCTAACGAGGTCTAATGCAAGTGTTATGCATAATGTGTTTCATGCCTAAAGTGTTGATGCTTAGTACAGTAATTTTATTACCAGTAGTTACTGGTTGGGTTATTTTTACTACTTGTGATGGTTCGGACAGTGGCCTTATTGGCCCGGTCATTTATATAATCCCCTTTAAATTATTACCTGGTGCCAAATGGCACAGTGTATATGTGCGATTATGATTAGGCCTGGGTGGTAAATTCCGTTCCGCTCACGGAATTTGCTGAATTTGGGTAATTTTGCGTTCCGCAAAGAACGCGAAATTGCCTAAAATTCTGCGTTCTGCGACTTTGCGTAATTTTCTGCTTATTTGCGTTCTCAAATGTGTGTTCGCAAGATATTTCTCCCCAAGCATGCAAACAGCGATTGCGAACAGTAAAAACGCATGGCGAATAAGCAATTCCGCGTGTTCGTGGAATTTCTGCGTGTGCGTGGAGGTTTTTTACCGTTTCGCGGAGATTTGCGTAACGCGATTACGCAAATTCCACCCACCCCTAATTATGATTCTAATGTGTTTTGGATAATACAAAGGCTACTTTTTATATAACCTTGGGTGGAGTTTCTTTTGTGGTGTGCCTAGTGTGTTGCTGCTGTGTGTGTGTTGCACAAACACTTCACACATTGCCTCTGAGATAAGCCCGACTGCTTATGCCAAGCTACCAAGGGGGTGAGCAGGGGTTATCTTCAGTGTGTAACTCCCTTGCGCTGACTATAGTGGGGGTTTCTGCCTGTTTTAGGCACAAGCCCCAGCCAACCAGAAATCCCATCTCTAACAGCCACCCACCAAAGTAGCCTTTCAAACCTGTCTCAGGCCTCTGCCTTTGCAGGGCCTGCGCTTGCAGTATACTGCAGCTGTGACGTGGCACAAAGTGGTTTCCACATCCACGACTCCCATGGGCGAATTCTGCGAATCTGGCGTTCGCGAATTTAGCGAATTTGCGAACTCGCAATCCGCAAAATCCACGAATTCCTGCGAATTTGCAGATTTTTTTTTTGTGTTCGCAAGTGTTTCTGCCAGGTCGCGAGGATTTGGTACTAGTTCGCAATTGCAAACTTACTTGTCGGCTCGCAACGGTCGCAACTATGTTGTTTCTACGTCTGGTTCATCATCACAGCCTCCCAGCACCCTCTGTTTCACCACTGCCACCCTCTCTTTGACCCATGCCACCCTCTGTTACATCAATGCCACCCTCTGGTTCATCATCACTGTAGAAGATGGGGGGGGAAAGCAGGCACACCTGCCCTGCTTCAACTGACATGAATTAATTTGGGGTTAGTTTATTAACAACACCTGCCCTGCCCCAACTGACAATAATGAATTAGGGGCTAATTAATGTGTCACTGAATTTGAAGTTCCAGCCTGGAACCTGCTTGTCTGCTCCCTTAGCTGTAAATCAGGACCTTTGTGGCATACAGTTAAGGTCAGAGCAGGGTCACACAATAGTTGCAAGCAGGCAACCGAATTCTGGAGGGCCCCCTCAGGAAGCACAACAGGGAATCGTTACAAATCATGAGATTGACCTTTTGCACCTGCTCATTTGTTTTGCTTTTGAAAAAATCGTTTTTTGGCAATTTCGCGCTATTTGCGAGGCTCAGCGTCGTGCGAAACCAACCGCGGAAGCCGCCAATTCGTGCAAATGAGCTTTATATTTTTTTGCGGTGTGTTATTTCGCGAGTTTTTTTGCAGTATTCGCGAGCCGCTTGCAGCGCAACACGCAAATTTACCCCAAGGTCGAGTATGGGCGCGGCCATTTTGTTTGTGTGACGTATTTCCGTTTCCGGCCGCTATGTATAATCTCGCGAAGTAAGCACATTGCGAGTACAAGTTCGCACGTGATCGCGAGGAAAATCGCGTGCGAACTTACTTTCGCGCTCGTGAACGGGCGGCCATCTTGTTTTTCATTCATTTCCTGTGTCTGGGCATGGTGTTTATCCTCTTGCTATCTTTGCCATCCTTTGCTTGTTTTCAGTATTTTTCTAACGATTTTGCTTCTTATCTATCCCTCTCTTTTCCTAGCTGTATATTTTTGTCTTTTCTGCTATTTTTGTTTACTTTTAAACTACTTTTTTAAACTCTTTTCTTCTTCCCTATCCTATTCTTTCTTAATTTTCTACTTCCTACCTTACCTGCCCAGACCATGGTGAAGCCAGGCGCTGTGAAGCTGCCCAGGCACTTGAGGGCCGCAGCGGAGGCGGGGAGGAGGAGTCCTGGACACCGTGCCAGGACAGCATGCGGGCAAATGAGGGGGGAGCAGGTGACGCGACAGGAGATCTTCAGCCCGGAGGAAGTGGGCGCGCTGTTCTACTTCGTCCAGCGCCGCCTGCCCAGGACCATCGCGGGAGGCGGCAGGATCGCGGCCGGCGGCTACAACATCCGGGAGCGCCGGAAGCCGTGGCAGAAGGTGTGCTGGGCCATGTCCCAACTCTCCGGAGTCCAGCGCACCTACAGCCAGGCCACCCACCGCTGGACGGACCTCCTGGACCGGGAGCGCGAACTGCTGGACCAGCTCGGCTTGGAGATCCCCGGGCTTGGTGAGTAGTAGTAGCTATTTCATCACTCACTACTATGTTTTCTCCTGCTCTGTGTTGTTGTATTGCAAATATTTGTTTTTTACATGGAGCAAGCCAATAATGCTGCTGACGATTACATTGTAGTTAAATTATATTTCAAAATCTTCTGTGCATTTCAGGTGCACTGCTCTCCTTCTCAGTGGCGTTGCTACTATGCTTATTTGTTTTCTATTTTCTGGTCTCATTGGCCTGAGTAACTATTATATATGAGTGTACTTTACAGAATTGCGTAATGCTAGACACTAGGGGGCAGATTACATTTACAAGCCCCTTGCGCCACGTTTACGTTGCCTTGCGTGACGCAACAGCGGCGTAAACGTGGCGCATCCCTGCGAGTCATTTACAGCGTGACGCATCTAGGGAGATGCGTTACGTTATAAAGCCATGGGCCTGCGCCACAATGGGTGCGTTCCTAATACGCAGGGTGGGCGGTCCGGCGGCTGTGCGCCTCCCAAAAGTGCCTGCGTGAAATCTACAAGATTTAACGCAGGCACTTCTGCGACGCTGCTACGTCAATTCAATTCCTTATGCCTGCTTGAAGCAGGCGTAAGGACTGACACAGCATGTTAAGTATTGGGTGGCCCTGAGCATTACTGGAGTTGCATTGCGTTGGCGACGTGACTCAAGCGATGCGCCGCTCTTACGTGATGAGATGCGTCACGCAAGTGCCTACCCTTGCGCCAGGGCGCGCCGCATTGTAAATGAGGCGCATCTGCCGTGTCGCAAGGGTAGTTTTGCGTGACGCATTTGATCTGGCGCATCTCTGGAGATGCGCCAGAACGCGTAAGTAAGTATGCCCCTAAGGGGCAGAATTGCAATTACCGTCGCATCCCTGCAAAGTAGCAGGGATGCGCCAGTAATTGTGCGGCCCGCTACCACCACCAAACAAGGTGCGCCGTATTTGCAATGCAGCGCACCATGGGCCCAAAACGTCACCGAAGCTTTACTGCTGGAGTTGCGTCGCAACGATGGCGCAGCTCCAGCAATGCTCTGGGGTACCCTATCTCCCCAATGCTGGGTCAAGCCGTACGTCTGCTTCAAGCAGGTGCAGGGTTTGTGTGACGCATCATTGTCCTAAAGGTGACTGATTGAAATTTTGTAGATTTCCCTCAGCCACTTTTAGGATGTGTTCCAGCGCAGGAATGCCCCCCCTTGCGCCGGAACGCCCCCTGATGGCGCAGGGCTTTATAACGGGATGCATCTCCCAAATGCGTCACGTTGTTATAATATTATACGCCGCACCATGGCGCCTCTTTTGTTTAGCTGCTGCGTCACAAAAGTCACGCAAGAACGGAGCAAAAGAGCCGCAAGGGGCTTAAATCTGCCCCTTCCTTTGTACCCCTGACAATAAGAAAAATAGTGGCGGTGGATTGATAGTTTGACTATTTAAATGACTGGTTATGTAGCAGGCAACTGTTAGTGTTGTCACTGATCTGACTGAAATCACAATGGAGTTTGTCTGTCACTTTGCGTCTTGCCTGCGGACTGCTGCCTGCCAGTCCTAGGTGAACCTTTCAGTACTTTGTTTAGTGAGTTACGTGACTTTCGAAGTCGCAGGTCCGCAAATCAATGAAAACTAACCCTAATCAATATAATTTCGCGGAAATATTTTGTTATTGTTGTTTTGAAATGTTTGATTTGGTTGACATTGACAAGCAACAATCATCCATGTTTTCTGTTCTTTCTTTGATGTTGTACGTCAGCTCCCCCCAGTTGCCAGGGGACACAGGAGCAGCAGGCGGCGGCGGATGCTGTTGAACAGGGCCAGGATCGGGCAGGCGAGGGCTCCTTTGCTGGCCCCAGTAAGTTTTCATTTTAGACTAGTACCTATTTTTCCTAGCGTTCCTCATTTGATTTTTTCAAAATCGTCTTGGATCTTCTTGTAGACTGTATCTAAATTCTTATCCTGCCTCTACTATGACTCCCTGTGGTATTACTAGATTATTCTTATTAGTCTGTCTGTGTAGCTAACTAAGATTGCACGGTTGGCGAAACTCCCATTCTAGTCAGCAATAGCTCTATCAACTTAGTGCAGTTCTCTGGGATTGTCCATAATGTCTTTTGAAGTGTTTTATCTGCTTTGGAAATTCCCAACTATAAAATGTGAATGACCACCAAGAAAGAATAAGATACTACCTTTTGGTTTGGATAGGAGGACAATCCATACCACTACTGTTGCGGGGACAATTCTTCTGCAGAAATAACTATGGACAATAAATAGTGCATTGCTTATCAATTATAATAGGCGCTGTTAGAGTTTCCACATACCTCTGTGATAACAGACTTTGAACCCCCAATGTCCTTACTGACTGACTACATAGTGTGGCACAGTCATTTACCTCCCGAATTCATTGATGATTGATCCCCAATGATGATTATCCAACGTAGCTCAAGAGTACGGAGTCAGAGTCAAGAAGTGTCAGAGGCACGAACTCATGCTTGCAAAAATTGCAAAACCTTTCGCTCAGTCACTCTTGTCTGGACCAAAAAACACAGAGCCTATTTAAGTTTAAAAGCTTTATGTAAACACATTTATTAAAATGAAGTCATAATAAAAAAACTAAACGTTTAACTGAGAATGGAAAAGTGGTTAGTGCTGACGATTAATTGAAGACATTTCTTGTGGTCGAGCCGAGCTCTCACCTTGTTTCAACTTGATCTTGTTGTTAGAAGTCCATCTTCTGTCTGTGTGGAGAAAAATGGTGCGTGTTAAAAAGCCAGCCTTCATCAGTTGTGCCAAAAAGTGCAGCAAGACAACACCCTTCCCTGGGAAAAGGGACATTTTTTTTTACTTTAGAGTAGACAGTCACAAATTACATTGTTTTCACATCTCTTCATTCCTAGACCAAATACTAGTGAGTGGTTTATTCTAACATTCTTAAATGTACTTTGTAGGCGGAACATCTGGTGGCGGGGCCAACGCGGAGGTGGTGGTGCTCGACACGGAGGCGGAGGGCAATTCTTCAGGGGAGGAGGCGGCGGCTCCAGTGCCGGCTGTGAGAGTTGAGACGGTGGTGGTGGCGGGCAGAGGTAAGCTCTTATATATTCCTTACTTATTGAGATTGAAGACGTGGCTGGGAAGGAAAGAATATGAGATGCATGGCTGGGTGAATGATGAAGCAATGATTGGTGGAAGGACAACAGCCTGGGTGGGTGACACAGAAACTGTATGTGTCCATATACCTAGATCATATAGGTATATGGGAGACACTGTCTCCCATGACATTCTACTCCAACGTCTGGTTGAGGCAGGGGTGGATAAGCTGGCCCTTGAATGGTTCAGATCTTTTCTATCTGATCGCTCCTTCAGGGTCATCACTCCCCCCTTTGAATCCAAACCTCATGCGATTGCCCAGGGCGTCCCCCAGGGATCGGCCTTAAGCCCCACTCTTTTTAACCTTTATGTCCAGCCGCTGGTTGATGTCGCCATGCGTGGGAACCTCTCCATCGTGTCCTACGCAGACGACACGCAGCTTGCGGTTGCGATTAGTGGGGCTTCCGATCTCGAGGCAGCCAAGTTCCGTGAGGGACTCATATCCGTGGCCCACTGGATGAATGATAATTACCTACAATTGAATGCTAAAAAAACCGAGGTGCTCATTGTGGGGAAACAAATTCATCTGTGGGGTGACAGCTGGTGGCCACGCGAGCTCGGTCCTACCCCTACTCCTGTCACTGAAGTCAAAAACCTCGGGGTGTGGTTTGACTCCCAACTGAGCTTTTCCACTCACACTAAAAAGACCGCGGCATCTTGCTTTGGAATCTTGCGTCAGCTTCGGTCCACCTTCAAATACTTTGACGCTCCTACACGTCAACTCATTGTGCAAGCTTTGATTCTGTCTAAATTAGACTATGCCAGCTCTCTTTTTCTTGGAGTCAATCAGGCTGAGCTCTCCCGTCTCCAACGCGTCCAGAACGCTGCCGCCAGGGCTCTGGTTGGTTTGCCTAAATTCTGTTCAGCTAGGAGAACCATCTTTAATCTCCATTGGCTCCCGGTGGCACAGAGAATAAAGTTTAAATCTCTGATTTTGACATTCAAAATCCTTAAGCTTTCTTCTCCTCAGATTCTGCAGCAACTTATTTCTCCTTATGTTCCAGCTCGTTCTCTGCGGTCTTCTGTTCTCCACCTTGCCACTGTTCCCCGTGAGATCCAGAGATTTCAAGAGATCCAGGATTGGCGGCCGCTCCTTCCGAGTCCTTGCCGCCAAACTGTGGAATTCCTTGCCCGTCCACATCCGTGCCATCGATGAGCTCCTGGCTTTTAGGAAGGCGGTTAAAACTTTTCTTTTCCCCATAGTCCCTTAGTTCTGTTGCCGTTGTGTTGTGTTTCCCACCTCCTGTCCGGTTTTTGTTCTGCACTAGCGCCAGGACGCCCCTTTGCTGGGGCAGCTGTGCGCTCAATAAATCAGGATAACATAACATAACATAACATCATGCTACTATCTGACTCTTAGATAGCATATGTGTATCTAGAGCAGGGGTACTCATAGTACGGCCCGCGGGCCGGTGGCGGCCCGGCAAGCCTTCCTTGGCGGTGCGCAGACCTTGCAGACAATCACTGCTCCCCCGGCCCCCACAGAGCAGAGTGGAGATGCAGGGCCACCAAGAGGTGAAATAGAACAAAGCCTCTGCTCTGTGGGGCTGGGCAAGCAGTGATTGTCAGGGTGGAGATGCAGGGGCGCTACAACAAACAAAGCCTCAATAATATGTTAATGGTCTTTTAAAGACCTGTTAAGTACTTTGGTGTGGCGGTCTGTGTGTGCGCGTTGAGGAAGCTGTCTCAGCCCGGGCTGAAGGCTGACACAGACAGACACACACACAGTGAGATGACAGAGGGAGAGGGAGGGCAGGAGGGAGAGAGAGAGATGGAGAGGGAGGGCGAGAGGGAGGGCAGGAGGGAGAGCAGGAGGGAGAGTGATGTATGTAAATGCTGGGTCTGGTGGCTCAGTGGATGAAGGCATCTGCTGCAGGGACCTGTGTGCAACCTCATGGTCACAAGTTTTCGTTTTGCTTTAGCCCCGCCCCCTCTGACTCCGCCCCCACCAGTGCGGCCCTCGGCCACAAACTACACTGTAAATTTAGCCCCTGAGAGAAAGTTTGTGAGTACCCATGATCTAGAGAGAGTAGACGGTCAGTGGATGAACTAAGTGTAACTTTGAAGAGCATGTAACACTGCACCCGCACGTCCGTTCCAGTGTAGGAAAGGCAAGGAAAAGAAGTTGTAATTTTCTCCAAATACTACCATCAATAGTAGCAGTAGTTTGTATTGCAAGCACAGCATAGATCCGGTTATTACGGTAGCCACTCCCTACCTCTCTTAATAGGTTTAGTAGTACTCAGTCATTCATGTGTGGATGTATCACTGGTCACTCAATAAAAAGCAAAGCACCTAAAGTCATCCCATATGTAAGCAAAAACATCCCATGTGAAGTGATAGATAATCAGATAATTTATCTTCTTCATTTTTCCATTTCTAGTACTCATTTGCACTGTAGGGTGAAAGTAATTAATTAAGCAGTAGCCCTTGTAACAGAGTATTCTCAGTGCCACCCGTAATAGAAAAATAAGAGCTTCACCACCTGCATGTACTGGACCGGTACAGTAACGCAAGTCTAGGTCACTCATCATGGCATGTGTCTCTTTTTCACGGGTGCAAGTTCACTGCGCTGGCATTATGCCGGCTTGCAGAAGATAACGTACCAATTTTCCTAAACAAGAGACAAGAAGAAGAATAAGATTGGTTTACTTTCATAGTCGACTCCAATGGAAGTCCATAGTTCTCGTAGAATTTGTTCCTTAAACTCCCACTAATGTTAGAGCAAGGATGAAGAAGTGAGAGGTTAGATAGATACTGGCCTCAATAGTTATGTAATGCGCTTGCAAGTTGCTAGTTGTACTGCAACACAAATTTCTGCTGAATGATTGAGTTAATCTTAAAGAGCATTGGTTACAGACTATGTCTTTCTTTCTTCATATAGATGCTCCTTCCAAACCAACAAGGAGGAAGGAGCTGGCTAGAGCGGCCCGGCAACAGAGGATCGATGCCACTGTTGCAGAATATCGGTGGCTGGTGGCCCTGGAGGACGACGAAAGTGTGCAGTCGACCACGACAACAACGTCGTCTGCATCGGCCTCCGTGCCCCCACGGGCTGCCACCCAGCACAGTGCTCCAGCCAGACTGAGCCGGGCTGCCAAAGCCAAACGCCGACGCCGAGCAGCAAGGACAACAGCTGCCTCTCACAGCCATTGCAACTGCAAGGCACGCCTGCGCCGCAGTACCCTGAGGGTGTCCCGCCTTCAGCAGGAGCTCC
Organism: Lissotriton vulgaris; assembly: GCF_964263255.1. NCBI lineage: Eukaryota > Metazoa > Chordata > Amphibia > Caudata > Salamandridae > Lissotriton > Lissotriton vulgaris. The sequence goes on from NC_141697.1 coordinate 1,041,241,273, forward strand.
ACCACTTTACATACGTGTTGGAGGGGCTCCGCGTAGAGCACGCCTTGCTCCGCGATGAGTATGATGCCCTGGCCCAAAAAAGTAAACAGCATCCACCCATAGTGTCCCTTGCCCCTTTTTTAGAGACTTTTGGGGGGTGGGAATCGGGAGTTGGGTTTGGGACTTTTAAAGGACAACCGTTGGGGTTAGGGAGGGTCTTGCGGGAGATTACCATTGGTTGACCATCCAAAACAGGATAAAGTTTAAATCACTGTGTACAGTCTACAAAGTGATACAGGATCAAGGGCCTCGCTTCCTTAAAGACCAACTTATACCTTACAACCCGGTCAGAAAGCTCCGATCCACATCACTTAATCAACTAATGGTACCACGTAGCAGAACAGTCTCCTGGGGCGACCGCCGCTTTTTAGTTGCGGCTCCTAAAATCTGGAATACTCTGCCATACCACGTAAAAACCAGTCCCTCACTCCTACAGTTTCGGAAAAGACTGAAGACGTGGTTATTCAACCAATAACACAGCACACCAGTCCGCATGAACTTCACCACTGGGGAGGGACATTACTGTAGTCTAGCGCCGAGACGCCTACGGGTATTTGTTTGCGCTTTATAAATGCCAGTAAATAAACAAATTATTTTGTTAGGGATATAAATATACTCCTTCAAACTTTATCTGAGCATACCTGTTTTTTACTGCTTGCCTGGTGGGTGGGGGTTTAACAGTAACTTTGTTTTCCTGAAAGTTTAGTTCCATTTTCTTCCTTTAAGTGTAAATGCCCAAATGTTTTCAACACTAAGTGCCTCTCACAGAGTAAGTGAAGTGAATTCAAGAGTCCTAGGACTTTAGTAGTACTACCGTCAGTCTCTCGTCTCTCCTAATACTCCATTATACTCCCTCCCACCAAACGCTTATCTTACCTGTAATTTGTGTTTGAAAGTAGGGCTAGACCCAGGGCTGGCTCCACGGGAAACAGCGAATAAGGTTGGCAATCCTAGGCGGATAAAATTTCCTCATAGCGGCGGTACTAGTGGTGTGACACAGTGGCAGTTGCATGCCTATGAAAAAAAAGAAAATGAAATCTGGTTTGTCCTCCTGAGCAATACAACGGTACAATAGAGAATATAGCAGGTGACAGTACACTAGAACAGTGCCACATTGTAGCCTAACAAATGGTAAAGTATAACTACTAATTCGGTTGAAGTTCTTTGACATTAGCCATGGGTCTTTGTCAAGCAGAGTAAGAATATATCCTCGGATTTCTTCACCAGCCTGTTGCTATCACCTTATCCTCCCCAGCAAGTGTGTGGATTTATTGCTGTAATTTAGTCACACATCAATCAAAACCACACAGCCCGAGGGTAGAGGGTTAGGGTTTGAAAAATGGATGGTACGGGGGTTTTTGGGAAAGGTTTTGGGAGACAAGAAAAAATAGCACAGCATGGACAAACAATTGTGAACATAAACAAATCTTCGGGTACAAACCTATCCATCAATCTTTGAAAGTGCATGCACTACTGCATGCATGTCAGTGAAAAGTAAGTAGTACTTTCGACAACTGTGGAAGAAAGAATGCGACAGTACAGGGCGTGTGTGGAATTACTGATAACTATATTCAACATAAGGTCTCTGTTGCCAGATACCTGAGAGCCTTGCTGGTCACTATAAATCCATTCACAACACTCAATGGGGTTGGTCTGGAAGGTATAGTAGATAGAAAAGGAGAAATTGCTCTTTTTCTAGGTGTCCCCTCACTCACCAGGGTTGCCCCTTGGTGACATGCTTCATCATTGGGGCCATCCCAGTCCTCTACGGGCTGGGGCGTGCTGCGACTTGCGAATTACGTAGGAGCACTTACAAATGACTATGTGCGGTGCAGATGTGATAGTGGAGTGGACTAAGTGATGTGTTAAGGGATCAATTTAGAAGCAGAGATCCAAGAAATGCAGTCACAGTCATAGAAAAAAACAATGGATACTGTATCTGTATGTTGTTGTAGTTGTCCTGTTGAATTTGGTAAGTAAGTTGCATGCAGAAAACAATTCCTCTTATTAGCGGCACTCCTCCATTCCATCTGACGCTTCGTCCATCAATGTTGGTGACCAGAAGACACCCTGTCCACTGCCTGCCTGTCGGATGCTGAATTGCGGCTCGCTAATGTGAAGCCTGACTCCATGCTTTTTTCCCCATTGCACAGACTGAAACCCGGCCTGTAATTATTCAACGAAAAACAGGAAGTGATATAATATTACAACACCACTGATAAATAAATAGAAGGTATGTAGGCTGTGGAGTGCAAAAAGTCACACTTTGATTTTCCTAGTAGACAGTACAATATTTTTGAAAGTGCGTACTCTGTCTGAGTCACCTTTTGAAGGATAAATAAGTATGGGCAAATTAATGTAGCAGATCTTTCCCCTCAAGCTAGGTGTACTGTAAACTGTTTTAGAACAAAATTAGATCTTCCCAGCAGTGCTCCCACCCAGACCCTTACTAAAGCCAGTCGCAAAAATGTAGAAGACACCCAATCAAATCTCAAAAAATGAGGCCTAGCAGAAAACTGGTGACAAAACGTACTTTGAAAGTAAAAGTAGGCCCAAATACCCCCTTACCCACCATGGATTGTATTCAAACCACTTGCAAGCAACCAAGCAAAAGTATCCATAGCCAGCATCGCTCCAAGACTCGAAAACCCCCCCACCCAAACACATGCAATAGAAATACTGCTAACCCTAACAAACCCTAAGTTAAGAATAGTGGCAAAGGCTTTCTTTAACTATGCCAAATCCCCCCTTTCCCACCATGGATTTTCTTCAAATGACTTGCAACCAAAATTACACATTCTCACGAGTGCTCTAAGACCCCAGAACTCAGTTGCAAAAATCTAGAACACCCCGAAACACATGCAATCCTGCTGCTAGGGCTAACCCTAACGAACCCTAAGTTACAAAAAGTGCCAAAAGGCTTTTCCGCGTGGATTTTGTCCCAACCACTTCTACCCGGTATTAGACCTTCCCAGGAATGCCCCAAGACCCGCCAACCCACCCGCCAAAAAGCATAACACCCCCAAACAGGCCAAAAGCAAAATCTCATACTTACAATATTTCTCGGCCTTCGGTTCAAACGCGCTGTGTAGCTAGGCCATAAGTCCGGTTTACCACCACGGATTTCCTGAAAAGCAAATGCAATCAAGATTAGAGTGTCCCAGCAGTGCTCCCAGACCCCAAAACCCACCCACAAACACCAGGAAACCCCCCAAACAGGCCCCCGAAAACGCTACATTGAGCAAAATGTCAGAAATAGCAACAAAAATAATCAGCGTGGATTTTGTCACAACCACTTCTACCCGGTATTAGACCTTCCCAGGAATGCTCCAAGACCCGCCAACCCACCCGCCAAAAAGCATAACACCCCCAAACAGGCCAAAAGCAAAATCTCCTACTTACAATATTTCTCGGCCTTCGGTCCAAACGCGCTGTGTAGCTAGGCCATAAGTCCGGTTTACCACCACGGATTTCCTGAAAAGCAAATGCAATCAAGATTAGAGTGGCCCAGCAGTGCTCCCAGACCCCGAAACTCACCCACAAACAGCCGGAACCCCCCCAAAGAGCACCTCAAAGGCAAGCAAGTCAGCAAAAACACCAAAAAATTTCTACCTCGGATTTGGTCCAAACCACTTTTATCCGGTATTAGAGCTTCCCAGCAATGGCCCCAGAGCCGTCAACTCACCCGCAAAGAGGTAGAACAACACCCCCACAAGTGCTGAGTCTTTCTTCATTGGGCGTAAACCAGCCCTCTGCTTTGATGGAAATAGGAGTCTGGAGGAGGAGGATAGAGGAGCATGTTCTTCTTAACTTGTGAACCTGAGGAATGCAGACTGCGGCACCTTCAAATCAATAAGCAAACAAATGAAGACAGTTCTGCTGATGGGCTTGTTTTTGTGATTAGGTGATTAAAGTTTGAATTATATTAACTGTGCACAACAAAGAAAGACAGACACAGGAATAAAAGTGAATAAGGACGAAAAAGAAAGTTATTGATTCATTGTCTCATTTTCAGGGCTCGGTATCACGGTCCACGAAGAAGAATAAGGCTTCGTCATCATACTCTGCGAATTCAGGCAGGGTGAGCTCAGTGTCACCTGACAGAGAAGAAATTCCCTCATCTATGTTGCTGTCCACCTAGTCTTCATCCGGCGCGCTTTCTCGTACTCTGTAATCTGGCGGTATGAGGTGCTGATTCATCTTGATCATTGTTAACCTCTCCACATTTTTGGGCGAGAGGCGGCTCCGTTTGGAAGTTACAATGCCACCAGCAGCACTGAAAACACGTTCAGAAGACACGCTTGCGAGTGGGCAAGACAAGTAGTTTAAACCCAGGTTGGAGAGCTGTGGCCACAATTCTTTTTTCCCATGCCAATACGCCAATGGGTCAGCATTAACAGACTTCTGTTGAGTCATTCAGATAGTCCTTCACCATCGACTCAAGGTTCTCCTCCAAGGTTCCTCCACTTTGCTTAGCTGTTGCTGTGACCTTTTGAGAACCAAACCCAAGCCGAGCTAGCCAATCCTCTTCAGCCTCCAATGTTACTGTTGTGTCTGGTGGTGCAGATGATCCGGTTGCCGGTCTCTTTAACGGCTGAGAGGTCACTTGTGCCACAGCCACAGGTGCAGAAGTGGATTGTTGTGACTGGGGATGGCCTGCTAATGCTGATGTACTGCCTTTTCCTTCAATTTGCTGCCGTTCTCTTTCAAACCTCTTGGCTGAGGAGGCTAGCCACTGTTTGTACTTTGTAACATCTTCATCAGCAAAAGGAAAGAATGCTTGGCCTGCCAGCGCCTTTTTGTAGCGTGGATCCAGAATAGTAGCACAAATTTAATGCTGGTTTGAGTGGATCATTTTAAGGCGTTCATCACCTTGTAGGTGCTCTAATAATTTCTCCGCCAGAACAAAAGGGTCTTGGTTTTCTTCATCTTCTTCAAACACAGAACACACCTCCTTCAGTTGGTGCTCCAGCATGTACAACAATTGGATAGCTTTTCCCAAATTACAGTCCTCCTTGCTGACTGCACGCGTGAAGAACTCAAAAGGACGAAGCATGCGTGTCAGGCTTTTAACTATGTCCCATTGCGCCGCACCCATCCTCAGGTCCTCCTTCTGAGCTGTACCCTGTGTTAAGAAATAGTGATCGAGTACCGTATACTGCTCATACAGACGCTCAAGCATGTAGAAGGTTGAGTTCCAACGTGTTGCCACCTCCTGGATGAGTGCTTTCACTGGCATGTGACATTCATATAGCAGGCTCCTCAGATGCTTCCTGGCCTTAAAAGAATGGCTGAAATGTTTGCACATTTTTCGGCAGGTGTCCACTACCCTGTACGCTGCAATGTCTTTATCACTCAAGAATTTTTTGACAACCAGGTTTATACAGTGCGCCAAACACGGCACTCTGAAATAGTCACCCAGCTGCATGGCCTTAACTATATTGGCGCCATTATCCGTGGAAACATAACCAACCTGGCGTTTTTTTGGGGAGAGCCAGTCAAGGACCTTTGTGTTAAACACATCCAAAATGTTTTGTGCTATGTGACATTTCTCCAAACCAAACATGGCTAGTGTTGCATGTTTCCGAGCAGCTTTAAAAACTTGGTCCGGGTCAACACCTGCGTTTAGCTTTGCTTTAACCCCTGAAAAAGAGACCCAGTGTGCAGTGATGCACATGTAATCAGCGCCTGCGTCACTGGTCCAAATGTCTGTTGGCAGATGTATAGTGTGAACAGCACTCTTCTGCAAAGCTGCCCCAATCACCTCCAGAACATTTTCATGTAGTGCTGGAACCGCAACTCGGGCAAAATAGAACCGGCTAGGAACCTTCCATTTAGGGCAGAGCGCTGCTACTAATTCTAGAAAACCAACCCCTTCTACAAAAGAAAAAGGGAGAAGGTCCAGAGCTAGCATTTTACCCAGCTTAGTGTTATACAGACGCGTCAGTGGGTGGTTGCGTTCATATTGCGCTTCTGTAAACAACATCTTTTTAATGTTGCCCAGGACCAATGATTTACGGGATGATGATATCTTCGACCCAGTTACGCTCGCTGATGAACTTTTTCGCATTGGTGTATCACTCTCTTCCAGACTCTTAGTGTGGCTCACATGGGGTGTGCTGCTGACAGGGGTACTGGGTGTAAGTGAAGTGTTTGACACGTCTTCTTCCTCCTCGTCATCATCAGATGAAACATCAACGTTTTCATTATGTGCAATTCGGGCTTCCTTGATCGCCTCTAGGTGCGCAAACCATTGGACAGCGTGCTGTCTCCTAAGATGACCTCTCTGGCCTCCGGTACCATAGTTGGTACCAAACTTACCACGACGAACTCGAAGCTTACAAATGCTACAAATGGCTACGTTTTCCTTTTTTGGGCAAACACTAAAGAAGTCCCAAACTGCAGACTTGAAATGTCTTTGGGGGCCGGAGGAGGCGGCGATACTGGTGGTGGTGGTCCTGCTGCTAATGCCAGATGAAGTGGAGGATGTGGATTGCCGAACTTCAGTACGTTTTGCACTTTCACCACCACTAATTGAGGTCGAGGTGGATGGAGGTCCCTTCTTGCGAGGAAGAAATATGGAAACGGTAGGTGTTGGTGTACTAGTTAACTCCAAATCCAATGATTGTGGTGTTTCCATTGCCTCCTCGTCGACATCATCATCACGCTCAGCAGCTTCTCGGGATAGGGTCAAAATGTCTCTTTGCTGCATGCCCGCTGGGGCTGCAGTGACCTTTATGATGACTGGCTCGTCGTCATGAGAGGCTTCATCAGCAGCAGTATCCGTCACTTCTTGTTGAGCCTCATCACACTCCATAGCTATGAGTTTTTCGACGACCTTCCTTTAACGCTTAGGTATCTTTGTCAGATCATGGTGTGCCTCACTCTCAGACGACAGTGGTGCTGGTTCCCAATTGTGATCCGTATCATCAGAAGGAGGTGTGCTTGAAGAAGATGTAGACACCAGCCTTGATCTCTTCCTTGCTAGGGGTGTGGAAGACAATGAATGATCATCAGGAGGAGTGGCTTCCTCAAATGATACCTCGGTTTGATTGTCAATTTCCTGATGTGCCCCTACTTCGGGAGGAACAACTATTGTGGGCACTTGTGACCCTCCATGCACCTCCGCTTGCGCATCTCCTTGCGCTGCCTCTCCTTCCACATGTACTTGGGCTTGTACTTGCACATGTTGTTGTTGTTGCGGCTGTGATTGTTCAACACTTGTCAGATGAGTTACAACAACCTGTGTTGATTCAGGGACATTGCTGCTACTTTCTTGCGATGAGCCAACATCACTGGTCGATAGTGATTGAAGAAGTACACTGACTGCCTCTGAAGCACTCAAGGGCTTTGACGTAAGTTGGCGTGGTGGTGGAGGCATTGAGCCCAATGGAGCGGGGGTGCTGCTCCCAGCTTGGTCCCCAGCAGATCCCGCTGCTGCTGCAGGCGTACTTTTTTTTTTACTCCCAAAAAACGCGGCGGCCGGCACACCAGCCTCCTTGGTAACTTGCTTCTTCTGCTCCTTACTAGCAACTTTCTTGCTAGAGGAGCTACGGAGACCTTTTTTTGGGGCCATCTTCTTCAGAGCAGGTCAGACAGTAGGCCGCAGTTGCACGAATTGCAGAGTTGTCTGAGGCCAGACGTGACGTCGCGTGACGTTATGCTGCACACACACACCGCTGCAGGACTTCTTCCTGGCACTGGTGGTTCTCTTGAGTCTTGTGCACCTAAAAGCAATGGAAGACAGAGGAACATCAGTTCAGTTATACACCCCAAAAAAAATCGAAAAAAACCAGAAAAATCAGCACAATCCCATGCCCTCCATGATGCTTAAATTCAAGACACCCCACAGAAAGACTAGGCACATGCAACACTCACTAGTCACTACCCCTGGTGAAAAGGCCACAACAGGCCAAAAAAACGAAAATCACAGAAAAATCAGCACAATCCCAAGCCATCCAGCCCCTCCATGATGTTTAAATTCACGACAACCCACAGAAAGACTAGGCACATGCACCACTCACTACCCCCTGGTGAAAGGCCACAACAGGCCAAAAAAACAAACATCGCAGAAAAATCAGCACAATCCCAAGCCATCCAGCCCCTCCATGATGTTTAAAATTCAAGACAACCCACAGAAAGACTAGGTCCATGCACCACTCACTACCCCTGGGCATAATGGATGAAAGCTAAGCAAAATGGGTGCAGGCCTGAGAACACTGCCTGCATTCAAAATGGCCCCCTCCCTCACAGCACAGGGCCTGTAGCAGCACTCAAAATGCCCCCCAACCACATGGTCTGTCCACAAGAGGCCAAAAAAACGAAAATCACAGAAAAATCAGCACAATCCCAAGCCATCCAGCCCCTCCATGATGTTTAAATTCAAGACAACCCACAGAAAGACTAGGCCCATGCACCACTCACTACCCCGGGTGAAAAGGCCACAACAGGCCAAAAAAACGAAAATCACAGAAAAATCAGCACAATCCCAAGCCATCCAGCCCCTCCATGATGTTTAAATTCAAAACACCCCACAGAAAGACTCAGTGCACCCACCACTGAGTACCCCTGGGCAAAAGGCCCCAAAACAGCCCAAAAAAATCGAAAATTCCAAAATTGTAGTTGCAGCAACTGTAATGCCCCAAACAAACTTACTTGTGAAATTTCTAATCCAAAAGTGATCCAAAGAAAGTCAAAAAGGCCTCAAATCCAAATATCCAGCAGCATCCACAAAAAGTAATCCTTCCAGCTCCAGATCCAAATGAAAAGTGACCAGAAGATGGACAAAGCACTGGGAGGAGCCTGCTGGACAGGAACAGGAAGTTGAAGACTGTGGGGCACTTCCTTCCTCCCACCCCCCCTCCCCAAAATGGACTCCTCGCAAAAAAAGTGCAGGCAAATGTCAACCTGAGGAGTTATTCAGATAAAAATCATAATTTCCAGAAGGTTTATGCTGCTTGCTGGTGGATTTCTTGTGCAGAATTGCAAATTTTATATTTTCGCGAGTGCGAGATTGTTGCTGCTCGCCGCATCTCCAAGCTCGCAATTGCGAAGTACCGCGATACGTGATCACGGCGACCTCGCGTTCACAAACTCTCGCTGTAAAAGTTGGCAAGCCGCGATTAAGTAATCGCGCTTGCCAAATTCCCGCGGGATCCCGCAGCAAGATCCAAAATGGCGCAGCACTCGCAAAATATCAAGAAAAATAACTCGGCAAACGATGAATGACGGGAAGTAAACGCCGCGCGCCGCAAAATTGTATCACCAAGAAAAAAAAAATCCGCTGCGTGCGGATTTTGCGGGAAATTCGCGAATCTCGCGGATTGCGAATTTACTGAAAATCCGCAAAATCCGCGAGCAGAACGGATTTTACGCCCATGCTTACCTTTTACTACATATCAGTCACCCATAAGGTAGGCCCTAGCTCGCCCTATGGGCAGGGTGTGGTGTAGGTAAAAGTTAGGACATGTGCCTTTACTGTGTGGCATGTCCTGGTAGTGACAAACAACCTATTTGGTTTCTCACTACTGTGACGCTGCCCTCGTAGGAATGCATTGGGGCGTCTGATACGAGTTTCAGTGGTAATTCCTGATAGGAGAGGGGCAGCATGATCAAGTTTAGTATGTTTGGATTAGTGGCAATATATGCTGCCTAATGGTGTTCACAGATTTATTATCACTATTTTAGAAATTACACTTTTAGAAGTGGGCATTTCTGTGTGCTATGTGTCTTTTGTGCCTGCCTGTTGTGTATTGCATGTCTGGCTCTGGATGACAGGGGCTGGGGAGGTGCAGTGGCTCCAGAGGGCCTGGGTGGGTCAGCGCTAGGCGAATAGGCCTGATCTGCATTTGGAGTAGTGGGAGGAGAAGCACCTAAACCTGAATAGGACTGTGCTTGCCTTCAACAATGCTGGCTCCGCCCCCCTGTGGTTTGTCTTGGACAAGAGCCTACAATGCCAAAGGGGAGTGCTGGGCACATAAGTGCCCCCCAGAACTAGGTCCAGGGCCATGTGCCAGGGCAGAACAAAGATATTATGACAAATATTGTGACCCCCTGTTTGTGTGCTGTACCTGCTTGGAACTGTGCTTGCTGAAGGACTGCTGGGCACTAGGAGGAACCACCATGAAGGACTTCCCCTCTGATGGAGGGCCCTGTGACCTGGCCTGCCTGTACCCCACCCTTCCCTTTACCAGTTTCCTGAGAAAGGCATTGTCTGCCCCGGGTTGTGTCTCACTGTGGGAGACACAGAGTATGAAGAGCCTCCCCTGCTGACAAGGCAAAACAAGCGCAGGGTGAGTGCTCTACCTTTTATTGTACCAAGTGCCCAGAGCAGCCTGTAGCCATGCAGCATGTGTAAGGCTGCACAACGAGGGCCAAGACGTTGCGGAGACTTCGCTGCGCATTTTGGGGACAGGAGCTGCTGAGCCGGAATCCCGAGAACAGCCCGCAAACAAGAAGACAGGCGAAGGAGCCTTACCATGGTCAGGGCCTAAAGTCAGGCGGAGGACCAGCCTGTTTGTGGGCGGGTCTCCCATGTTGCCGAAGAGAGCCCTGCATGCTGCCTGAGCCTGCTTGTGGGCTAGGCCGGTAGCAGGAATGCGTTGGAGCCTCGCGGGCTCCTGTTGCGGCCAGAGGAAGGACCGGAGCCCCGCCGGCTCCCTTCTGCCACTTCCAGCCTTTCCCCGTAGTGGACAGACTCCCGCTGAGGAGACAGAGAAGAAGGGACGCGAGGCCGCAGTGCCATTGCCTTGGCCATGGAGAAGCCTCAAGACAGCCTTTGGGAGCCAGACTCACCGGAGTGAGGGGGAGTCCAGCCATTGTGGGAGTTGCCTTCTTGGGAGGGGGGCAAGTGAGGTCTTCCCACCCTCGGGGGCATCACGCTACCTGTTGGTAGTATTGCAGGCATTACCCCAACTCTGGACCAGAGACCGGGAGAGGTCTCCAACATAGTTTTTCATTCCTGGCACATCACCGCTTTGCCGCTGGCTTTTAGGACTCTGTGCAATTTATCACTGCTAACCCGTGCTAAACTGCTTTTTCTCTCTCTTTAAAACATAGTAGAATTGGCATATACTCAAATGGCATATTTATTTTACTTATAAGCCCCTTGTAAAGTACACTATATGTGCCCAAGGCCTGCAAATTAAATTCTACTAGTGGGCATGCAGCACCAATTGTGCCACCCACTTAAGTAGTCCTTTCAATATGTCTAAGGCCTGCCACTGCAGGACCTCTATGTGCAATTTACACAGCCATTTTGATCTGGCAAAATAAACTTTTGCCTAGGCCCAAACCACCTTTTTTAATGCATATAGGTCACCCCTAAGGTAGACCTTGGAGAAGGTACAGTGTATTTACAAAGTTGGACATGTACTTTTAAGTTGTATATGTCCTGGTGGAAAAAACGGTTACATTTGTTTTTCACTACTGCAAGGCCCATCTCTCACATATGATAACATTGGAGTTACCTTAATACAATGTATACATGTAATTTCGAAAAGGTAAGAGAAGACTGGTTCAAGTTTGGTGCCTCTGGAATCACAATTTAAAATCCTAACTTATTGTGAAGTTGGAATGCTAAAAGCACAATACCTGCTTGGTTATTGACCAAAATGGGTTGTGCTTTGATGGTCGCTATGTTTGTGGCATGGATCTTTTCCAAGCCTTCTGTCAAAGAATGACAGGGTTATTTTGAGCTTATTTGTAAGGGTGTGTGTGCCATTTTCCACTTCTGATGTGGATAATACAATAATCCATGTATATTCATGTGAGAAACCTTTGGGAAGCAACCATTGCACATTTGCACTTTCATTCACACTTTCACTGCCTACTGATTCCATTTCAGAGGAGAAATATTTCCCTTGGCTCTTGATTTTTTTGGTGACAGCAATGTTTGTTACATAGATTGATTTTTGATACTTTTTAAATGTGCTTGCAACATTGTTTATTGGTTCTTTGTTTCTCTTTTGCTCTTGGGACTTTGCAGAAGTCTCCAGCCTTCTGATTTCAGAAGAATGGTGGGCCCATCAATCTGGAAGGTTTACTGTATTTTTTAACACCCAAATCCCAATGTTACATTACAGTCTCCTGGCAGGGAGTTCATCAGTATCTGAATATAATTTTCCTGAGGTTTGACATTTTTATGTCACTTCTCTTCCTGAGATGATATTCTCAAGGCTACATTTTCACCTTATGTTTTATACAGCAATAGCATTATTTCGCAAACACCATGCTCTAATATTCCAATATACCATGACATTGATTGTATTCTTTGTGCAGAATATAATGTCAAATATAAACAGGATACATTTACAAAAGTTACTGAAAACCAATTTACAGTATGGAACTTTTACTCGGTCGGTGTCTGAATATAGACCATGGATTTTGGTTTGGGCTATATGCTAACCTGACCTTTCCTTTGTACGTCTCGGACTAAATGACATATTCTACTATATAATATGGTTAAGAGTATGAGCTGTGTAAATACTACTGCAATTCAGTTGCATTATATATTAGTTGATTTACTTTTGTTTTGTTTTACGTCAAAGAAACTAACAAAACTCCTGAGGCGGAAAGCCGGGAGCGCTGCTCATTTCATTTTAATCGATTTAAAAAAAACTGTATTTTGCACTGCTGTGTGTTCACTATCTTACCGGCACTTCGCCAAGATCCTTGCCTGCACAGGAGGTCCCAGACAGCCAATTTGGGCGCTGCCTTGGGGAATCCTCCCTCGCTGCCGCCATCCACCGCGAGCGAGTAAGCTCCGCCCACTTTGCAGGCCACGCCCCCTTCCATCGGTTAAAAGGGCGCACTGACCACTAGCGCGTCCTTCTAACAAAACTCCTGAGGCGGAAAGCCGGGAGCGCTGCTCATTCCATTTTAATTGATTTAAAAAAACTGTATTTTGCACTGCTGTGTGTTCACTATCTTACCGGCACTTCGCCAAGATCCTTGCCTGCACAGGAGGTCCCAGACAGCCGATTTGAGCGCTGCCTTGGGGAATCCTCCCTCGCTGCCGCCATCCACCGCGAGTGAGTAAGCTCCGCCCACTTTGCAGGCCACGCCCCTTTCCTTTCCCTCTCTCCCTCTGGTCCCCGCATAAAAGGATGTGCTTGGGCCGGAGGCGCAGCGGACGGGCGCAGCGGGCGTGACGATTGCGTGCCGAAGGCGCGCCTAAGGCAAGCCCGTCTGCGCCCGTCAGCGACTGTCCGGGGCTAGGGGCACGCCACTCTGCCCCGCTCATCACCTATACCCCGGTCCAACTACGCCGCCTCCAGGGACCCTGGCCCATCGCAGCCTCCACTTGTTCTCACATTTCCTCCCTTGGTCTCTCCCCTGCCGCTCCCCCTCACATCCCCCTTCCTACAGCTGGCCCCTCTCTCTCGCCCAGAAGCATCACCCCTCCTACAACCCCCAAATCCCTCACGGCTTTTTATCTTAATACCCGGTCCGCAGTCGCCCACGCGCACGAACTCTCGGTCCTGCTGGATCTTCATGCCCCAGATCTTCTTTTCCTAACGGAGATCTGGTTCGGCGATGACTCCCTCCCCGCCCTACTAGCCACCTTACCGGCTACTTACTATGCCCTTTGGGCAGATCGCATTACTGGCAGAGCTGGGGGCGGCGTGGCGGTCATCGCACGCACCGATCTTCCTTTTCAAACCCTGTCCCTGCCTGACATCGCAACCACCGAATATCTGATAATTCGCACCACCTCCACCACTCCTCCTCTGACCTGTTTTCTCACCTACCGTCCTCCTCAATCCCCTTTACAGTTTCTCTCTGACTTCTTGGAAGTCTTGGCCACCATGACAGTCAACAATTCCTCTATTCTACTCCTCGGCGACTTCAACTTCTGGCCCTCCGACCCAGCTGAATGTTCGTCCTCAAAGGAATTTTCCGAAACCCTCCAATCCCTCAACTTCACTCGCCATGTTCACTCCCCCACCCACATCAAAGGTCACACGCTAGACCAGATCTGGTCCCTAAACTGTCCTGTGGAATCTCTCTCTATTTCGCCTTGCACATGGTCCGACCACCACTTGATTTCATTTTCCCTACCCATTCACCCCCCAGCCAAGCCCCCTCGCCCCAAAAACATCTGGGTCCGAGCATGGGGCCAAGTCAACCCGGAAGATCTTTCTTCCCTTCTTACCACCTCCCTCCCTTCCCTACAGGGCCTTTCCACCCTTTCCCAGGTTGAGGCCATAGACCAGTGGCTCTCCGCTGGCAGTGACTCTGTTGCCCCGCTCAAACGTATTGCCTCCAAGTGTGATAAGGATGCCAACCGGTGGTTCAACGCAGAGCTTAAGGCCACCAAACTTACAGTACGGCGCGCGGAGCCGGCTTGGAGGAGAAACTATTGCCCCACTCTAAGGCTGGAGTACACCAACATCCTTACCCAGTATAAAAAAGACATCTTGGAGGCCAAAACCACCTACTTCTCCTCCAAAATCCTTGCTGCAGAAAACCAGTCTAAGGAGATATTTACGATTGTTCATAACCTGGCGTTCTCGGACAGAACAACCCTTAAGCCCGCCCCGTCCGAAGAACTCTGCCACTCCCTCAATAACTACTTTATTCACAAAATTGCTACCATTAAAGCCAACATCCCGCCCCCTTCTCCCTCCTTTGTTGACCCCCAATGTCCCCTTCCCAAGGGACAACTCACCACCCTCCCCCCCCATATCTAAGGAAGCCCTGACTTCCTTAGTACCCTTGGTCAAATCTGGCTCTCCACTTGACCCCTGTCCTGCTCACATTCTCCGCCATATCTTTGTTACCTGCCCAGACCCCCCCTTCATCTCCTTAACAGCTCTCTGGCTCAAGGTGTGGTACCATCCCCCTTGAAGTCCGCGGTTATTGTGCCGATTCTCAAAAAACCTGGGGCAGACCCTTCTGTCCCTGCCAATTTCCGCCCCATCTCCCTCTTACCATTTCTGGCAAAGGTGCTCGAGCGCCATGTCACCTGCGCTCTGAGCTCCTTTGTGGAGTCTCATGGAGCTCTTGCTCCCCGCCAGGCCGGCTTCCGCCCCGCACACTCCACGGAGTCCGTTGTCATCTCGGTCTTGGACAACCTCAGGGAGGGTATGGATACCAACCAGCGCCAGGCCCTAGTGCTCCTCGATCTCTCAGCCGCCTTTGACACGGTGGATCATACCATCTTGCTTTCCCGTGTCAGGGCGGCGGGGATCGGGGGGACTGCTCTGGTCTGGCTATCCTCCTTCCTGAGCGACCGCACCCAGGCCGTCCGCCTGGGTGACTTTACAGCGGGCGTCCGGAAAGTCCAGTGCGGGGTCCCCCAAGGCTCCTCCCTTTCCCCCCCTCTTGTTTAATCTCTATGTCGCCCCTCTTATCTTTTCTCTTCAACAAATGGAGGTCGCCGTATTTAACTATGCGGATGACCTCCAGCTTGTCTTCAACCTGTCCTCTTCCCCCTCTTCTGTTCTAAACTTCCAATCTGTCATGCTCCACATCCGGGACTGGATGAACCACAATCACCTGAAACTCAACCCCGATAAGACCGAGCTGGTGTTGACGGGTGGTTCATCCAGCCCCTGGTCCTCTCTCTTCTGGCCCCCTTCTCTTGACCCCTCTCCTGTACCCACTACCTCTGTCAAAACCCTTGGCATAAAACTCAATTCTCAACTTACCCTTCACTCCCAGGTTAGCTCTGTGGTATCTTCTTTCCTTTCACTGCGCACTATACGCAGGGTGTCCCGTTTCTTTACTTTCTCTGCCCTCAAACTTATCATCTTGGCCATGGTGGTGTCCCGCCTGGATTACGGCAACGCCCTATATGCAGGTATTCCTGCATATAGCCTACGGCGTTTGCAGCAGATACAAAACCAGGCGGCCCGCCTGGCCTTCAATCTTCCGAAATTCCACCATTCCTCCCCCCTCTTGAAATCCTTACACTGGCTCCCTGTGCGAGCCCGGGTCCAATTCAAGCTCGCCTCCATCACCTTCTTGGCTCGACTGGGCCTGGCACCAGCATTCATCTCTTCTGAGATCACCCCCTACGTTCCCACCAGGGAACTTCGCTCGTCCTCCCAGTCCCTCCTCACCATCCCACGCTACCGGCGAAAGAAGTGGGGAGGCTCGAAATTTGCCACCCTTGCCCCGATCCTTTGGAACTCCCTTCCCCTTGAACTCCGAACCATCACTCTGTACTCACAATTTCGCAAACACCTCAAGGCCCACCTGTTCACAAAGTCTTTTGACTAAATCCCCAACAGCTTCCCCCGTCTTTTAGCCCCGGATCTTGTTAGCTTTAGCGCCAAGAAACCGCTGGTGTATGCGCGCTACAAGTAATTTTAAACTCAAACTCAAACTCAAAGACATCTTAAACCAAGGGTTTCACATAAAAATAATTCCCTGAGAACTTAAATCATGATCTAAAGTAAGGTGACTGTAGAAATCCTCCAATATCGACGTATAATCACTTCATCCATCATAGGACCTACTAGCAGAATTTCCTATACCAAAATATTTCTATGGTGAATAAAATGTCCCCAATAAAGTATTCTCTAGATTTTCTTTTTCCTCATGGAATGAAGAGACTTTCCTTTACCACTTTTGAGAAAGCATATTACTAACTTAGGAGGAGGTGACCCTACAAACTTAAAGCACAAATTTGTTTGGATGCAACAAAGTTCACCGAGACACTGCTCAACCTCCCCTACTTATGGTAAAATCACCATGACATACAGTGCCATTGGGCTCAATGGGCATGCACAGCGGCTATGTGCGCCCACTGGGCACTATGGTATTACGGAAGGGGTTGCAGATGCTTGTGCGTCCCTTCTGTAATGCTGATAACGGTGGCACACATGTAGCAAAAGCGGGCGTTCCCTCATTTCCATTGGGGTCTTACCCCAAGCAAATGTTGGAATCACTTTGCCACTATGCCTGTGCCCTATCACAGACTTGATGCAAAACAACAGTTGATGGACAGAATGCAGAACAATGTCATACATTCACCCCAGTACAGGGATCTGGCCTAAATTCATCTTTTTTTGCACTCCACACCACCCCAGTTCAGACATGGCCATATGCAAATCAGCCTTGACCCTGTGCCTCATGGGAACAGTCCAGCCTGAACTGCCAAGCCATGTCTTTCCTGGACTGGAATCAAGCATCCTAGGACCGGTTTCTGGCTATCAGCCGTCTTCAGCCAGGATAGCTTGACTCCAGTGGTGTGGAGAGCATGGGACTCACGTCTGAGCATACCCATCCCACTCAGGGTGAAAAAATGCAAAACAACAGTTGGACAGAATGCAGAACAAGGTCATACATTCACTCCAGTACAGAGATCTGGGCCTAAATACATCGTTTTTTTGCACTCCACACCACCCCAGTTCAGACATGGCCATATGCAAATCAGCTTTGACCCTGTGCCTCATGGGAACAGTCCAGCCCAAACTGCCAAGCCATGTCTTTCCTGGGCCGGAATCAAGCATCCTAGAACCGGTTTCTGGGTATCAGCCGTCTTGGGCACTTTGATGGTGCATTGATAGAGTGCCACAAAAAAAGGTGGTGCACTCTCAGTGCAACCCCTGAGTGGAGCACTCTTGAAGGGCAAAATGGGGTCCCATGGCTGTCCCCGAACAACCCCCAGCAGATTGGTACAGAAACTCACTGCATCCAGCCCACCTGCCGGGGGATTCTATTACCCTTTTTTTAACTGCAGATATCCCAGTTTTTGTCTGGCCCACTTATTTAAAGGTGTGACATGGGGAACCGGGACAGAGACCCTTGTCTGTTTTACAGGCCTAGAATTTCCCCCAAAGAAATGTGTGATGGGTTCATACAGTGCCAACTATAAATTAAGTTGAGAGCTCAAAACAGCCAGACCAATATAAAACAAGCATTGGCATAGCCAATAGGTCTCGCCTTTGGTACTTTATAAGTGTTTAGCAAGAGGTATTGGCAATATTTTTAAGGTATGTTGTAGACTGCGTTTAATTAACAGGCCCGTTGGAATGAGGGTTACCTTTCACTCTAGACACCTGATCAGTGTCTGATAACAGAGGTACAATGACATGCAATAGGCAACCAGGTAAAACTGCAATTTTAGTGGTCACTCTTTTGTCTTCCTTTGCAACACACAGGACGAAAATAAACCTAACTACCTGCTAGCCTTGGGCTATGCACCCTAAGTGCATTTACACAGCGAGAGCACATGAATCCCGACGCACTCCCTAAGCACCTTTACTCGAGGATCAGAGAGGCTCCCTGGACACGCTTTAGAGGCAGAAGGCCACTCACCTCTGAATCACGCAGAACACACACATCCTCATTACAAAATGCACTGCTCCGACTGTACTCATCTGGGAAAGTGGCACAAAATATGTGACCAAAAGACACACACTTACTGCTGGGATTTTGACCTTCACAGTTATGGCGCGGGTGCATTTACCCACCGCACGGTCCAGTGTGCTTTGCATTTGTGACTGGTAAGAGTTTCATATGACACACTTGCCATTTGTAATGCTGTCATCAACAGGTGATGTTGTTACTTGTTTTATGATAATGCGGTTGACTGACTTCTGAAGAATGAACGGCTGACTATTTGGTTCGGATCCGAGCTAGTGCCCTGCAGATTACCGCATAGTTCAGCAGTAAGGGTTGACCACACTGAGTCACCCTGCAATTCTCCCAAGCCCAGTGGAAGCAGCACAAGTCAGTGGGTTGATACATGGGCTGTATTCAAAGTGTGCATGAACCCACCAAGCTACCTTATTAGCTGTAATAATGTAGCATTATGATAAAAACAATATTAGCAGAAAAGAATGTTCGGCGTTAAGGGCACGCTTTTCTAGTGCAAGCCTTTCCACAGGAAGCCTGAACTAAAGTTCCTGCGGTGTGTGGTGCCATCCAGACTCTTCTAAAGGGGAGGACCACTTAAAATATGAAAAGCGATTAAGGGGCAGATTTACTAACTTTTCATGCAACACAGCGCAACACCCAAAGTTGTGCTTTGTTGTGTGACAAGGAGAGAGCAGAACAGCACCACATCTACTAAAATATGACAAGCATGACCGTGCGTACTAAGATATGGCACTGCTTACTTCTTCCCTGTGCTGGGACACTTTGGGCTGCCGTGTGCCAACACACACACCCTTACACTGATGCGAGTAATTGTACCCTTCCAGTACAAAATATTAAGTTTAGACGTAATGCAACACGTTTACCACTGAGTGTATGTGCTGTACAGAGCAGCAGGTATGCAAAGGTGGTACATTTAGTTAAATTAAAACATTTCTTCAAGTCAAAGCCTGCCTCAAAGATGTGTTATTTTGCTGTACAAAGCCCTGGCAACAAACGTTAGGAGATATGGCTTTAAGTTCAAAAACATGGGTGTATGCATGGAGATGCCCATAGATATGCTGCCTTTACGCAAATCAGAGGGTAATTAATCACACTTTAAGTTAAATAATAAGACGGAGAATGCAAGATTATCACTTCTGCAATGTATACGTTTTCAAAATATTTAGTGGGTGCCCTCAGGCGCTAAACAAAGGGTTAGCAGGAAATTTTAGAGGTAATCTAGAAAACGATAGGTTACAGCTCTTTTCCTTGCGCATTCTGACCTGAGAAACAGCTCAGAGGTCTGGCGCCTGACCTATTTTTATTTTATTTTATGCGATTTTCTATAGCGCAAACATTACCCGAATGTGTCAGAGAGCTTTACAAAAGAACCATTTGCGAAACATAAGGACTTAGGATTACATGATTTACATAAAAAATTCAAACAGGATAAAAATTGCAAATGTACAAGTTGTAAAGTCTCACAGGGACGAGATACAAATAGAAAAAAATGCAAATGTACAAGTTGTAAAGTCACTCAAGGAAGAGATACAAATGGATAAACTAAGAATCACATAGGAATGGTAGTGAGTACAAAGGTCTATTACATATGGTTAGAGTTATCTTTATATACAGATATATACAAATAGTAGATTTTCTCAGGATTCCATTTTACCAGCGATTTGGCTTGGACAAGTATATATATCACATATTTACAGAGTGAAAAGAGAAATTCAAAAATTCAAAAATTTAAATTAAAAGGGGTAGAGAGCGGTATGAGGGGGAGAAGAGTTGGAGGCTGAGATTGGTGAGAGGGGGACCCGAGGGAGAGAAAGAGATACGGCAGTCCAGCGTAAGTGAAATGTCTGAAGGTCAGCAGGATGGATCCAAGGGACCAAAGGAAAGGACAAGAATCAAGAAAATGGCGAACCCGGGTCAGGGGCATCAATGGAAACCATCTCAACATGGCAAGATGCACCCAGGGCAAGAGAGAAAACAGGAGAGGGTCTCAAAATGGCTGGGCGCACACAAGTTCCAGTCCAAAAGTTACGAGGGCCAAGTCAAAGAAAACCAGGGAAATGACCCAATGGAGGAAGAAAAAGAGGGAAAAAGGAGCCAGACAATCAAAAGGAGGAGCATCTTCAGTATTTGCACCCCCTTTCACCACTGCTCCACACACATGATCCCTGGTCTAAATGCTCCCATGCTCCTGTCCTTGGCACCACAATCCATCCGTGTCATTAGCTGGAGGGGTGTTAAAACAAATCCCCAGGTCTCCACCCAGCTTTCATGCTCGACAAAAAGCTGATGTCTATCTTGGCTCTCCCAGGGGGGCTTTAGCGGCTTCGACATATGTAGGGGGTGAGCGATGTAATTAAAATCCTCTCCCGGCTGTGTAACCTGTCCCGCCCCTCCGGTGTGGCCACGCCCCCATCCACACACTGCGGTCGGGCCACACAGGCGGATGGAGGCTGCAGATCCGGCGATCACGGGCTGCACCAGCTGCGGGCGCCCGCCGGGGAAGATAAAAGGGCAGCAGTTGTATTTATTTTTATTTATTTAATGCGATTTTCTATAGCACGAACATTACCCGAAGGAGTCTGAGCGCTTTACAAAAGAACCAGTTGCGATACATAAGGATTTAGGATTACATGAGTTACATAAAAGATACAAACAGGAAAAAAAATTGCAAATGTACAAGTTGTAAAGTCACACAGGGAAGAGATACAAATAGAAAAAATGGCAAATGTATAAGTTGTAAAGTCACTCAAGGAAGAGATACAAATGGATAAACTCTAAGAATCGCATAGAAATGGAAGGGAGGACAAAGGTCTATTACATATACTAGTGGTTAGAGTTATCTCTATATACATATATATATAAATATATTTTCTCAGGATTCCATTTTACCAGAGATTCGGCTTGGCCAAGTATATATATCCCATATTTACAAAGTGAAAAGAGAAAAAAAAAAATCTATAAAAAGGGGTAGAGAGCGGTATGTGGGGGAGAAGAGTTGGAGGCTGAGATTGGAGAGAGGGGGACCTGAGGGGGAGAAAGAGGTAAGGCAGTCCAGCGTAAGTGAAATATCTGAAGGTCAGCAGGATGGAATCCAAGGGACCAAAGGAAAGGACAAGAATCAACAAAATGGTGGACCCGGGTCGTGGGCTTTAATGAAAACCATCTCAACATGGCAAAATGCACCCAGGGCAAGAGCGACAACAGGAGAGGGTCTCAAAATGGCGGGGCGCACATAAGTTCCAGTCCAAAAGTTACGAGGGCCAAGTCCAAAGAAAACCAGGGAGCCCACCCAACGGAGGAAGAACAAGAGGGGAAAAGGAGCCAGACAGCCAAAATGAGGAGCATCTTCAGTATTTGCACCTCCTTTCACCACTGCTGCGCACACATAATCCCTGGTCTAAATGCTCCCATGCTCCTGTACTGGTCACCACAGTCCACCCGTGTCATTAGCTCAGCTATGTGAAACCATATAATTATTACCTGTCCAGAGGCACACCTTTCTCACCTCAAGTGCATGCCGCTAGGATCAGTTTCTCAGGGTACATGGTAAGATCTATGTAGTATTTGCTTCAACATATGCCTTATGTTTTTTTTCTCCAGGATGTGGTCTATGAAGAGGCGCCCCTTTCACTACCCAAGACAGGCAGATTGTTAGACTTAGTATAGACAGTTAGGCCCAACCATTATAGAATACATGGCAATTCTTTGCAAAGGAATTATGGAGAAAATACTAATAAATCTTGTATTTTATAATGCACAATGCCCATGCAGGATTAAAAAACACAACATTGATATTTTAGTGAATTTCCCACTTTCTGTGCTGGGACTTCGGAACAAAATTAACATTTGTTACTGCTGTTATACCATTATTATAACAAATGTTATAAAGTGACACTAGTTCTGTTTTTTGTGTCCTCTTTGCAGGGTATTGCTCATCAGCCACACTTCCTCTGTGTTCTGGAGTTTGAAGCATACAAATACATGTGTGTTTTGTGTGCTAGAACTCCATTTGTTGCAAAGTTATTTCAAGTTAACTACCTTTTTGTCACTTCTTTAGGCGCTGTGGCTTCTGTCATAGATGTAGCTAAGTTACCTTATATGTAAACTGCATGACGTGTGGTGTGACAAATATTTTGTTTTCCTTTAAAATAGCAGAGATTTATCGCAGAGTAATTAACGTGATAATATAGCCAACTAAATTGGCACTCACTTATTCAATCTCAGGAGGAATAGAAGAGACATTAGGAATGAGCCCGGAGACTTGCCAGTAGCACATCAAGTTAACCCTCCAAGCTGAATGTTCTGAGACCTGTGAATATGACCTCAAACAAGCATATAATGCAATGTCCTGATAAGTTGACTGAAAAGGTTGTATGACATTATAACACGGGCTTTTACCCCGCATGCCAGTACAACGCGGGGATTACAACGAAAGTCGTTACGACTTTCGCTGGAGGGTGCTGGATAGTGGAATAGTTTAATTTTCTATTCCAACTCCAGCCCACGTTGACAGTAGGGAAGGTGTTGGATAGAAAATTAAACTATTCCCTATCCAACAGCTCCCTCCAGCGAAAGTCGTTGTAATGGCATTGTGGGGTAATCCCAGCGTTGTCATGGCTGTTCTCCACTGAAAACGTACTTTTTCTCAACAGTCAGACAGCGATGTCTTTCTGAAGATCAAATTTTAAATATTTCCGGAGCTCATCCTTTCACAGACAGACTTTTTCTGAGAATTAAAAAATAAAGTGTTGTTGTCTTCAAATAACTGCAAAAACCGGTTCTAAAGTTCTTTGTATTACATTTACAGAAGTTGAGTTTTGGTTGGTTTACTGATTCCTCTTTTTAAAAATCTCGGTCAGTCGCCTTTAAACACTGTCAAATCCACTAAAACAAGCATAATTGTATCGATTTTGATCAATATACTTAAAATGTACAATTTATCACAGTTTTCTTGTATAGGCACCCTATTGTTTAAAGTGTTTTCCTACATTAGTTGACCTGTGAGCCCCATCCCACAAAGTTCATGTCTAGCTGTGCCCCTGATTGTTTGCGAGACACCACTTTTGCACTGGAGATGAAAACAGGGAAACATTACCAGCAAATGGTTCTGTCTCATTTGTGATGGAATAAGGAATAGTGCCCGACACCTTCCAGGTGCTACACTTCTTTGCTTCAAATCTTCCTGGTTCGCGTCTGTGGAATTCCAGACACAGCTCAAAGGATGTTGAAGATCTCTTTGCCATTGCTTCCTCCTGCAGCCAATAGTTCCATTTTCTTGAAGATGCAGGAAAAGTCACTTGTGGCAGCTCCCAGGCAGGCTCATCAGGCCCAGGTCTTACTCTAACCAGGGCTTCCACAGGGACCAGTGCAGTACACTCCCAACTGGGCGGCTGGTTCTTCCACATAGGATGGAGTTCTTCTTCAGCCTTTTGTGTTCCTGCAGCTAACATGAGACGTGACTCTCCGTCAGACTCTTGGAGAGGTATAGGATCCTTCTGCATGTGTATCCCTCACTTTTTGGCTGGTGCTAAGCTAGTTTTTGATTAGTCTGACTGGGATCCTACTAATCAGGACCCAATTCTATCTGCCTTCTCCCTAAACTGTTGTGTTCAGTACCTAGGTACTTCCCAGATTGGATACCCTTGTCAGTCCCTAGTATATGGTACCCATGTTCCTAGGGCATAGGTACCACATACGTCTTCCCTGGGCTGGAGCATGCATTATGCCACCTATCAGAGACCATTCAAAATGGAACTACAGGTCTGCCATTGCAGCCTGTACACGTTGGTGCATGCACCACTTACTAATGATATAGGTTTAGTAGATCTAAGGGTCACTGCACTTAAAGCCTATAAGTAACCCCTATAGCAGGCCTTTACAATCTTGAGGCCAGGGTGCTTGGTTCCAAGTGAGAGGGTGCCCCTGCATAAGCAGGACACGCCTGCAGCCTACGGAGTTCATTCTCCCGGGTTGCCAGTGAAGCGGCCATATACTAATATAGAGGGGCATTACGTGACCGCGCAATGACCATCTTGGAAACGGCTGCAACAAATCCTATCGTGTTTGGTGTCAAACATGTTGCAATCATACCTCCCACACCAATACCAGTGTGGGAGGTATGATTCCACCCACCGGGAAAACCCTCCGTGAGGCTCTCAGTATTACCGATACCAGCCTTCTAGTCCAAGACAGCACAAAATGGTTGCTGTCAACCAGAGACACAATTCTAGCCTCCTGCTGGTGAGCCAAGCACGAGCAGGGGAAGGCATAACAATAGGCATCCTGTCACAGGGAGGTTTGATAACCTCCCAGACAGGATTTAGTATCTGAGGGTTGGGTGGGTGCACTTGTCAACGCGTGAAAGTCTGCATGAGGAGCATATTTGGTGTCCCTGGGCATAGTCCAGTTCAAATTTGTCCTGGGGGCTTTGTTTCCCTTTCTGGCATGGAACTGGACAAAGGACATCGGTGTAAACTCACCCTGTCCAGATCCTTCCCTGAATATTCCCAACCCTTTCCTTAGGGTACTTGCGGGCTTACCTTGGTGTAGGTCCCTAGAATAGTGGTGGACAAGATTCAGAACTGAAACCACTGCACTTCCACCGTCTGGGCGCTCTGGACTTCGCTGGACTTTATTTGGACCTGACATTGTCTTCCTTTCAGTCTGCTGCCTTGTCTGTGCCTGTGCACCATACCGGATCCATTCAGGACTTGTGGATCAGCCAAGATGCTTGAAGAGAATCTCCTTTGGAGTGAAGAAGTCACTCTCCTGCGTTCGCAGGCACCACAACATTGCTGACTGGTCTGTTGATCCCAAGCTCCTCTGGACTTCAAAGGGTTCAACAACACAGGAGGTGGGTTTCTATTTTCCTCGAGGCCAGAGCTACCCTCTCACTCAGTTTGAGGCCAGAATCCCTCGTGGGGGCTGCAATACTTGAATCCCTGTGTACTGCGTACTTTTGCAAGTGCAAATGCAATACTTGAACCCCTGTGCACTGCGTACTTTTGCAAGTGCAAATGCCTTTTGGCAATTCTACAGCAAGTGTATTGAGCTCCTTGTAGCACCAACCTCTGGCAACTTCTCCTGCAAAGATCTTCAACCACATTGTACTGTGTGCTCCATGGCCTTTTTTGTAAATCTGCATGAGGTCCTCCTGCGACTCCATTGTCTTCGACCTGTGTGTTCTGTAGAGGGTCAACTACGTCTTCTTTGGGCTCCTCTGATTACTCTGGGCTTTCTCCGATTCCTCCGCTTGTGGTGAGTCTCCTGGACTTTGCTGGTCCTCTTCCTGCAACTTCTTGACTTCCTGCGTGGGTTGCTTTTGTCAAGGATTGTTGGTGCTCCTGCCGGACATTGACCCCTCAGCACTTGATATCCTTCGTTGAACAGTTTGTATCCGGCTCCTGGTTATCCTCAGCATCGCCTGGTCCCCACAGCTGCAGAGTCAATGTCATCAACATCTATCCTGAAGCACCCAACATCGGTGGGCATTTGTCTACCGAGCCCCTTATCACTCACGTGACCCAGAATCTGTCACCTCTGCTTTCCATTACTCTTATTCAAGAATCCATGTTTGGATTCCCATGGATACTTTCTCCTCTTCCATCAGTGGCACTTTCCTGGGGTCCTCCATTGGGTTTGATGGGGTTTCCAATGCCAGTTCACACCTATGCACCCAGCTCCCCTGGGATAGGTAACTTGGGTACCACTGTATCCAGGGGTGGGGGTGGCGATCCAACCTTCTGTCTTCCAATGGGTTTCCCCAGGGTCCACTGGGAAGGGTCCCTAATCTTTAAAAATCCAACCGTGACTTGCTGGTAGAGTGGTACGAAGTCCATGGTCATGTACTCACACTGCATGCACCCTCCGTGGGGTCCCTGTCTACTTACCTTGGGTGGTTCCTTGGGTCCCCACCCATTCTACAACCCCTCGGAATTGTGCTGACTCAAGTATCGTTTGGTTTCCCCCTGGGACCCTCTGTGTACTAATTCTATTTACTGTGATTTATTTGCTATAATATTGTGCTCTTTGTGTATATCTCCGTGTGGGAGATACTGGAACCTATTAGAAAGTATTATATAATAAAGACATATTTTTATAAATACCTTGTGTGGTTCTTTTTCATTTATTCGATACTATAAGATTGCATTCTGGTAAAACAAGCTGCTTTACACTCTTTTAAGACCAAGCCTGGAGGTTGCCATCCAAAGCGACCATTTGGATAGCTTTCTAAGGTTATCTGAGACCTCTTAAATCACCATAAGGGTTGTATGGACCGGTGCAAGGTGCCCACCTACATTAGCGGACATCATATACCAGGCCAGCTTCTCACAAGAGGTGTTCCAGTCACCGGGCCAAATGAAGAGTGAGAGCCCTCTCCCGGATGAGCTATTTAGAAATGGGGAACTAGGCCCATTTTCCCTATCTGGAAACATTATCCCCACTATAAGAATCCCAAGAACTGGCGGCAGATACTGCCTTAAATTCACTCCACTTTCTAGTGCCTAATCCTTTCACCTGTAAATAGGAGTACAAAGCCAACAACAGTAATTTCCAGAGGAGAAGGGGAATGGGATGACCGAGAGATATGCAGCTCAGATCTACAGTATGGTTCTCTCCAACTGGAAACAGCACTGATAATCAGGGGTACTAGGACTGCAATTAAGAAATCTCATGAACTCCCAGCTTCTTTCTAGAAGACTACTCTGAACCTAAGGCTGCAAAATAGAATGTTCTGCTGGAAGTCACAAGCGAGGTCAGGTGAGGAGGAGCAGGACCTCAGGGGAAGAAGTCAGCTATGAGACAAGTTGTAGAAGATTGCACATAAAGATGAGCCTGCAGGAGCAATTCGATACAGCAATACTACTATGGGCCTGATTACGAGTTGAGGCGTTATTTATCTTCCCTGATAAAGAACAATAGCACAGGATATTTTTGTTATTGGGTGTGATAAACAACACATATTATGAGTTTATGGGGAATAACATGCAGATTTTGGTGTTTATCACACCAAACTCTGCATGGTATGGTAATTACCGTATGCTTTCCTCCTAAATTTCAGCAGGTTTATTCTGCAGAAATTAAATGGATGTTTGGTTATTTAATGCATCCAATAATTATAGGATGTGCTAAATAAAACCAAGCTTGTAATTCTGTCCAGTGTGTAAACACCTCTTAATTAGGCCCCAAGTCTCAAATGCCATGACCCAAGCCCAGAGGGGAAAAAAAGTGCAGGGGTGGAGGGACTGAACAAGGGAAAGCCAGCTAAAACAACATTGCCAGGCATCATTTCTAGCCCCAGAAGCCCCCTCTTCCAATGACCTGTCTGCGTCCGCCAAAGATGGTGAAAACAATGGACATCCCATTGTTTTTTGGTAAGTCGGGTCAGACCTGACACCGGGTGCTGAGGGCAGAGAACCCCTTGAATGAAAGGCATCTGTCACTTGTGCCTTCCTATTAAATCTCCATGTGAACACAAAGAGGATTGCTTTGAATTTAGTGAAGCAATCAGTCAGTGTACAAAGACAGGATAGGCAGGACAGAGAATTTTTTGATTAATGACAGACTGGGAGACTGGTATTCATGCATAAATGGTAACATGCCCTCGTCCTTATAAACAAATGGGGCATATTTCTTACCATTTATGGCAATTACGAATGACTGCTTTTCGACCCACCTGGTAGTACATTCAATGTTTGTTTTCATAATATTCATGAAGAATGTGCATGAAACAAATGGCTTATAATGCATTCAACAGGAGATTAATTGAATACTTGTTGGTCTATGTAAACGTCCTGCTAGAGTTCACTATCCGTTGGGCCAATGGGTCTAAACGTAATCGCAAAGAAACATATGGTTAGTCAAACAAACAATGGAGGCATTTTCAGCTATTGCACAGACACACGAGAAATGGAGTGCCAAAAGATAGTAATAATGAGGCCAGCTATTGAAGTAATATTTGAGTGATTTTTGGGCAGGGGTCAGAAGATCAAATAATGTCTTATCAGCTGGACCATTCTAGTGGTCAACTACTGCTTTCTGTGTTTGTAGCACTTTACAGGGCTTGCCTTCCTCTTCAGCCTCACACTGTACCACTGGTTTTCCCTGTCTGCATCCGATTTCAGCACTGCTCTTGTAGTAAAGGGCGTGGCAACCATTGTTGAAAGACAGTGTAAGAGATTCTAGCTGTTAAGCATTATGTATCTCTGGGTTCTGAACTAGGAGCGATGAGAATGGAAAAGGACAGTACGGAAGTAAGGCTGGCAACCTTCACTGCAAGGATATATGTGCTCTCAATGGGGGAAGTGTATCAATGTTGGCAGCATTGACATGGGAATAATCAAAGAGGAACTAGAACACAGTGTTGGTGAGCTATTCCAAAGTTGTCAAATACATAAGGTTACCCATTTGGCGGTTATAACTCAGTGGAGCACATATAGGACTGTTCGAAATGGGGGTCTCTAGTTGGCAATAGTTTGCAGGTTGTCCAAGTAGGGACCCTTCTTCCTAGTCAGGGCAAGGGGGATACACTTCTAAAATAACCCCTGCTTACCAACTTGGTAGCTAAGCACAAGCAGACAGGCTTATCTCAGAGGCAGTGTTTAAAGAATTTGTGCACACATACAGCAATACAGTGAAAACACTACAAATGGGCACCATATCAGTTTAGAAAAACATGTAATCTTCATCTAAACCGCACAAGACCAAAACAACAAAAATCCACAATAAAGTAATCAAAATAGGAGTTTTAAACGGTAGAAACAGTTATGTCCAAGCGGTAGTTGTAACACTTTCAACACAAAGTACCTTGAATGCTTCAAAATTGTAAACAAAGACAGCCATAGGGAAGGTAATGCATTTGTTCCTTACGTAAAGGGGAGGCAGTGCGTCGGTTCTTCACTCCAGGGGAGGTGATGCCGTGGTTCCTTACTGGCATGCAGGGGAGGTGTTGCGTCAATTCCTTACTGAAGGGGAGGTGATGCGTCAGTTTCTTACTGTGGGGGGAGGTGATGCATCAGTTTCATACTGTGGCCCCGATGCCCTTGTAGATTTATTACCCCGGGCGCTGTGCTGGTTTCTTCGGTAATGCGTCGAAAAGTTGCAGATGTGTCGCACTTCTTGAAGTTGCGTTTCTTTTCCAGCTCCCAACAGGAACAACCTCAAGAGACCCAATTCAGCAGCAGGCACCTCCTGGCAGGTCAGAACTCCCAGCAAGGAAGTTCAGGCGAGCTAGTCATGAAGTCTTTGTATCCCTGAGACTTCAAAAAAGGGGGCAAGCTCTACTTCAAGCCCTTGGAGATCTTCCTCAAGCAGGAGGCACAGCATACAGGAACGTCTTTATCCTCTCCTTGACAGAAACAGCCACTGCAGGCCAGCCCCAAACAGCACACCGCAAAGGGGCAGTACTTCTCCTTCAGTTTTCCCAGCTCTTCTCCTTGGCAGAGGTTCCTCTTGAATTCCAGAAGTAATCTAAAGTCTGGGGTCTGTGCCCCACTTTTTATAGCACAAAATCCTTTGTTCTCTGGTGGCAGAGAAGCTCTTTGCCTAGACAAAACCAGTTATGTCCTCTCTGGAGCAGCTTCCTGGCAGGATGTGGAAACAGCATTGTCCAAGGCAGACCCAACCCATTCAGCTGTGAAAGAAATCTCCTCCCCCTATTCTGAATGCAGCCCAGGTCTATTCAGCCCAGCCTTGACTCACCCTGGAAAAGCAGGACAAACCTCACCCTCCTCAAGTGGCTGTCTAAACAGAATGCACATCCCCAGACCTAGTCACTCCAAAGCTACACAGTCAATACCCAAACCCAGCAGAGGCACACAGGATAGCTAAGCAAGAAAATACCTACTTTCTAAAAGCAGTATTTTCAAGCAAACTAATCTTTACATTCTTATCTTGTTCCAATGAATGAATGAATGACGGAATTTGTAAAGCGTCGTAATCGCCCCCCAAGAGGTATCTCCATGCTAGAGGTGCGGGAATTTAAGGTCTGAGAGATCAGTTACTGAAAGCTTCTGTTTTCAGGAGTTTCCTGAAAAGGAGGAGATCTGAGCACTTGCGTGGATGTACAGGTAATAAATTCCATTACTGTGGGGCAAAGTATGAGAAAGCTTTGCCCCCTGCACAGAGTTTTCTGTAATGGGGAATAATAAGAAAAGCTTTCTCCCCTGAACAAAGTGATCTGCCAGGCTGAAAGCAATTACGTTTTTCCACAAGGTAGCTTGGACCTCTGTCCTGAAATGCTTCATGGCCTCGACAACAGATCTTGAACTTCATTCCTTTGCAGGCAGGTAAGTCAGTAAAGATGTCTCAGCAAAAGCAGGGAAGATGTTCTGGGGGGCATGTTAAGTCCCAGGTGGGCTCCCGTATTCTGAACCGCCGGGAGTCTATTCAGCAAGGATTCATTTACCGTCGCTGGAAGGGCATTACAGTAGTTGAGGCAACTGATTACCACGGCTTCAATCAGGGTCCTACAAACGGATAGAGGAAGAAGATGGAGCACTCTATGGAGAAGACTCAACGTGTGGAAGCAAGTACTTGCAGTGGCCTTTACTTGGTCTCTCATAGTAAGAGAGTGTCCAGACGGACGACAAGTTTTTTGACACTATTTTTGGGGGAAGGGTTCAGTCCAGCTCCTGAGGCTACCAGTCTGAGGACCATACAGTCTGAGCGCTGCCAAATAATAACATTTCTGTTTTATGTGAATTAAACTGTCATCCAGCCAGAAATTGCTCGTATGTGCTCAGCAAAGAGAGATTTGGTCGAGGCCTTATGGTTATCAAATGATAAAAGAAGTTGAGTATCGTCTGCATTAGAAAAATGAGTGAGGGGCCACATGCACAATAAACAGGGTGAGGCTAAGATAAGAGCCTCGTGATACCCCCTTTGTGAGCTCCATGATGTGGGCGTGGAAAGGACCCAGGTTAACAGTTTGGGTGCGCTGGTCTAGAAAACGTGCAAGTCATTTTAGCGCAAGTCCATGGATTTCAATCTAATTCAATCTTTGGAGTAGCTTATGGTGAGACACTGTGTCAAAAGCTGCGGACAAGCCCAACAGCACAGACTTATCGTAGTCAAGGGCAGGTTTGATGTAATCTGTGACACCTATAAAGGAGGATTCAGTGGGATGATAAGGTCTGAAACCAGACTGTGATGAACTGAGGCAGCCTTGGGATTCTATGTACTCCATAAACTTTGTGTTAATCTGTCCTTCCAAGAGTTTACTCATAAGGGGAAAAAGTGAAATAGGGCGATAATTTGCCAACTCCGTTGCGGGTACATGCGCCTTTTTACAGATCTGAAGCACTTGTGCCGCCTTCCATTCATGTGGAAGTTTCCCTTCGCTCAGAGATGCATTCAATATAGTAAAAATGGAGGGGGCTACTTGCATAGCTAAACAGGCAAACAGATTAGCTGGTATAATGTCGAGGGGTGAACCAGATTTTACTGTTTTCATCATCTCTTCCACTTTTGATACCTGCAAAGCAGGGAACCTCTCTAAGCAGACATCTCTCTTCTTCCTAGGAGATGTAGACAGTAAGGCAGTAATATCCAGTGATTCAGAGTCTCTGGGAAATGTATCATATTTTTTTTCCTCAAAATAATTGACAGTATTGTCACATAATGCAGGCAGTTAGGTTGGTAAAGGAATTGAGAACTTTATAGAGTTTCTTACTAGAAATGGCTGCTTGGTTTAGCCTAGAGGTAATATCAGCTTTACGTGTTTTTTTGATATTCTTGTGGTAAGGTGCTAAGGCATTTTTATACATTACTTTCCCCTTCACAGTTTGTGATTTTTGCCATGTCTTTTTTTTAATTTTTTGCAATTAGATTTTTCCCTACAAAGTTCTGAGGTATACCAAGCGGTGTGTTTTCTATGGGGTTTGACATGCTGTTGTATTAACAGCTCAAGAGTATCTGTGACTGATTTTATGGGCTCATGAAAAACATTTAACCTTATGTCAATATCTCCAGGTTCTTCAAATATGGGCGGTGTAAAACCTTTTACGAAAGAGTTTTACGTAATCTTGTACCATTTTCTTCTAAGATTACAAATGGGATTAGTAGGGGTACAGGTAGGTTGGGTGCCCGTAATCTGAAAGTTAATCAAAAAATTATCTGACTAGATCATTGGACAAGGAGGTTCTGCAAGTAAACAGGACGAGTTATTAAGAATACGGTCCAAGGTATGCCCGGCCGAATGTGTAGGGCCTATATTGATTGTTTCCAATCTTAGGGAAGCCATGTCTGCAAGGAAATGAACACCATAAATATACACAAAATTCCCCCAGCACCAAAAATTGCTTGGAAGAAATAGTATGAGGAGCAATTTCCAACAATCCTGGGGCATGAATTCAATTCTAAAAATACAAATCTCTATATCATTGTCCGAGGCAGAGCCAATGATAGAGACTTTCAATTTTTCTTTATAAACAATGGCAATGCCTCTGCCCACTTTACTCTCCCTGTCTAATCTTAAAATGCGATAATTTTCAGGGAGAGCTAAAGTAATGACCGGTATGGAGGAGGGTTTAAACCAGATCTCAGTGAGGAAATCTAGATCAGGGGAATCGGAGTTCATTAGATCCCATATTTCAGTGGCACGTTTAGGGAAGGATCTAACGTTATATTTATATAGATGTTATAAATAAACTCCCATTCCATCCTATGGGACAGATAGCCTTTCAATAGTGAAAAACGAAATACACTGTATTTCACTATCAGTACATGTCACACACATCAGGGCATGTCATACCTTTCACATACACTGCACCCTGCTCACAGGGGTACCTTGGGCCCACCTTAGATGTGACCTATATGTAAGAAAAGGGAATGTTGGGCCTGGCAAGTGGGTGCATTTGCCAGGTCTACAGGTCAGTACCAAACTGTGCACAGCCACTACAGTGGCAAGTCTGAGTTACATTTAAAAGGCTGCTTGTGTGGGTGGCACAATCAGTGCTGCAAGCCCACTAGCAGCATTTGGTTTACAGGCCCTGGGCCCACACAGTTCACTGTGCTAGGGACTTAACAGTAAACCAAATATGCCAATCGTGGAAACACCAATCCATAAAAATTTACAGAGAGAGCACTTGCACTTGGGCACTGAACAGCAGTGGCAAAGTGCCCAAAGCATCTAGACCTGCATAAAAGAAGTCCAACACACAGCAAAATCATAAGAGGCAAAGGCAAAAATACAGGGGAAACCAACGTCAATGATGCCAGGTTTAACACAGACTGTATCTGGAGATTAACAGAGTTTCTCTCTGACTTAATACCTGAGAATAATGGTACCCCTGATTACCATGTTTATCTTTTAGATAAAACAGTACTTTAAACTGCATTCATTATTGTATTTTTGTGCTTGGCTGCTTTTTTCCTAATTTGTGTAACAATTCATCAGATAGTTTTGTTCTTTCACATCTCTTCAGAAATTGTTTACATTTGACATGCATTCTTCTAGAACATTTTCATTTTTGCTTTACTTCATAGCTCTGCATTATAATTGTGCAAGGTAGCAGCTATTGTTTTCAATCTTTTGTGGCTGTAGGAGTAGTGTCTATATCAAAGTTCCTTTTGTTTGGTCAAGTCAAGTCAGTTTATGTATTTTAACTGACCTTGATGCCATTACAAAATAATATAAAAATCCCAAATGTAGTACATCTTGAGCATCCAGTTTTAGTTAGCCCTTTAAAACAGAAACCAAAAACAACAATTAGGCTGACTAAGTAAAAAACAAAATAACTTTTTCCAACATTTCATGATCTCAGCGCTTTAAGTGTCCTTTTTCTTGGTCCATGCAAAGCAGAATTCTCCCTCTTTCACATCGTAACACAATATATTGCCTCCCCTACCTGACACCCTTAAAATGATAAAATTTGGAGGCAGCCAAAAATTCCTTTCATTTAAACAACAATGGCAAATTCAAACTACATATTGCAATTACACAACTTCATTTCTACAATACCTGCCCATTGTAACGTACATTATTTCACATTCTTTTAAAATTCAAAGTTGGTGATAACATGAAAATGTGCATAAATAAATTGATGTTTGCAGGCATGGGCGTCAGCAGAAATTTTTCCAGGGGGGGCCAACCTGGCAAATGAAGGGGCGTGGCTAAGGTTAATCAATAGGGGCAGGGTTAAAATGGCAGACAATCAGGATTGGGTAATGCTCAGGCCAAGCTGAGAAAAAAAGTAGCGAATTCTACATGTGAAACTGGACAACAATTACAGCACACATGAACCCTAAATTACCCCTCTGGCCACTTAAAACTCATACATTCCCTGATCCCTAAAATTAGCCCTCGGCACTCCAAAACCCATACCCGCCCTGACCCCTAAAATTGTTTCCCCTGGCACCCCAAAACCCAAACCTGACCTGAATCCTAAAAAGTCCCCCCCTTGCACCCCAAAACCCATACCCACCCTGAACTCTAAAATTACCCCTGTCCCCTCAAAACTCAGACCAGCCCTGAAACCTAAAGTTACCCCATGCGACCCAAAACCCATACACACCCTGATCCCTAAAATAAACCCCCTGGCACCCCATTACCCATAACAGCCCTGAAACCTAAAATTACCCTGGCATCCTAAAACCCATACCCAATCAGAACCCTAAAATTACCCCCCGCAAACACAAAAACCCATACCCATCCTGAACCCTAAAATTACATCCTGGCACGCCAAACCCATTACCACCCGGATCCCTAAAATTACCCTCTGGCACCCCAAAACTCATCATCACCCTGAACCCTAAAATTACTTCCTGGCACCCCAAAACACATACCCACCCTGATCCCTAAAATTACCTATGGCACCATAAAACCCATACCCACCCTGAACCCTAAAACTACCCCTGGCACCCCAAAACCCATATCCACCCTGAACCCTAAAATTACCCCTGGCACCCCAAAACCCATATCCAACCTGAACCTTAAAATTACCCCTGGCACCGCAAAACTCATTCCCACCCTGAACCATAGAATTACCCCTGGCACCCCAAAACCCATACCGACTCTGAACCATAAAATTACCCCTGGCACACCAAAACTCATCACCCTGAACCCTAAAATTACTTCCTGGCACCCCAAAACCCATACCCACCCTGATCCCTAAAATTACATATGGCACCATAAAACCCATACCCACCCTGAACCCTAAAACTACCCCTGGCACCTCAAAACCCATATCCACCCTGAACCCTAAAATTACCCCTGGCACCCCAAAACCCATATCCAACCTGAACCTTA
The DNA here is from genome assembly GCF_964263255.1 of Lissotriton vulgaris. Taxonomy (NCBI): domain Eukaryota; kingdom Metazoa; phylum Chordata; class Amphibia; order Caudata; family Salamandridae; genus Lissotriton; species Lissotriton vulgaris. Next base: position 1,041,276,893 of record NC_141697.1, read on the forward strand.
AAATTACCCCTGGCACCGCAAAACTCATTCTCACCCTGAACCATAAAATTACCCCTGGCACCCAAAAACCCATACCCATCCTGAACCCTAAAATTACCCCACTGGCACCCCAAATGCGGAAAGCTATGAATCAGCAGCACTGTCGTCCTGGCATCCAGCCCCCCTGCAGGTCTCACTGTGTACATAGATGTGGGTCAAATGTCTCCTGGTTTCTCCTTGCCTGGGCCCCTCTGCTTCTTCGTCTTTGCCCTTGGATGCAAAAAGAGACAGATCCATGGTCCTGTTCACCATTCATCTGGTGCGCAGCGCCGGGGATGTGTATTCCTTACAAGTGCACAGACAGCAGGGGGGAAGGGATGGCAGTGTAGGTGACACTTTTCCTTTGTAAAATAATTCCTGCTGGCGTCATAGCCCAGGGTTTTCTGTCTGTGCATTTGTATGGAATACACATCTATACAAGTGCACCGACAGCAAACCCTGGGCTATGACGCCTGCAGAAATTCCTATACAAAAGAAAAGCGTCAATTGCACTGGTCATCCCTTTCCCCCTGCTATGCACATCTTCCCACTCCAACCCCATGACGAGGCAGCTAGAAGTGGCGATTTGTCATTCTGAGAGCTGTGAATGTTATAAGGATATGCGTGCCCGGCTGAGACAGCTTCCTGGGCACACACACAGCCGCACTTCACACAGGTCTTTAAAAGACCATTTACTTGGTAATTAGACTTTGTTGTGTTTACACCCCTACTTAGAGTCCCCGCATCTCCACTCTGCATATGGCTTTGTCTGGATGAATTAGCCCCCCACCCCAAAATTTTTATCAGCCCCCCCCCCCCCCCCCTCCCCCCCGAAATCTACTTTGACAGACTCGCAGACAGCAAATGCTGCTGCCTTTCCATGGGGTCTGAAGGTTTTTTTCTGGAAGTTGGGTCGACGAGCTGATCGGATTCTATTCCCAACCGACAGCAGTCGCCTCTTCCTTTATGTGGTGGTGATGAGTGGGTTGCAGGGCGCCTCCACATGTTGCCTCTCTCATTGGGAGCCCCCTGCTTCCATCTGAACGCCGCGGATCACCGCCCCCCCTTCCTGAACCACCAGCACCTGGAGGGGTAGCTGTGAAGTCCTGCCTGAGGACGAGCCAAGGAGCCCGGCCTCCCTCCGAGGTGCATTTGTGTACATAGGCGTGCGCAGGGGGGACAAGGCGGGGCGCTCCAGGGGGGGAGCAAATGCCCCCCTTGCGAACGTCCATGTTTGGAGAAAAACGATTGTTATAAGTTTTGAAGAGCGCTGCACAGCTACTGCCTTAAAATGGTAACAGCACTAAAGATGAAAGCAAAACATTTTTTTAACTAACTTTAATTGGAGTTCTTACAAACAGATATAGACAGGCGTTTCAATTTTTGGACGCCAAGTAAGAGAATGAATGTCTACCGACTGACACGAGGTATCGAGATCTGATAAGAACAGATAAACGAAGAAAGCCGGCAAGGTGATATGCTGTCGGTTGCTTTGTCAGACAGATCATTGAAGGCTTTGTGGGTAAAGCACATGGTTTATAAAGATGCTCGCGTCATAATAGGCAGTCAGTGGAGATCCAGAGATGCGAGGAGATCGAGGGAAGAAGCCACAGCATTCTTCCTCGTGGCCTCCTCTTGCTCTACCTCCACCAGTCCTTTTTCCTCTTCCTCCCCATCTCCTGCTGACTATGATGATCCTGATCAGCTATTCTTCTAAAAAGTAACACCAGCTATTTCACAAACTGCACCAGAAAGGAAACATCACCTTCCCTATTCAGGTTTTAAGTGCAAATGATCAGACAGGGCTGTGAACTTCTTTATTGGCAGTCTTTCTAGCCAATCAGAATGGTTTTTACATTTGGAAAATACTGCAGCACTACTGCAATAGTATCTAGGAAGTACTGTGGTACCATCAAAATACAAACAAAAAAAATCAAAAATTTGAAAAGCGCTCATTATTAAAACAATATGCATGACTTCAGGTTCTAAATCTAAACATATGGGCTACCACCACAGACCAATAGTACTATATTACAGCACAAATCATACGCAGTGTGCTGACTGTGGAAACTATTATAAATATATGTATAAATTATAAAAATAAACATTAGTTAATAAGGATAGCTTCACAAATATATATACATATATATGTGCATATATTAGATCGTCACATATAATCATTAGCAATACTTTCAACATGAAATATACCTCTCAGCTTCATCATTATATGAAAATATGTGCATACATTAACACACCCAATGCAATCCAATGAAAAAAAACAAGGGTTAAAGCTCAGTTATGGTTGAGGAACTAATATTTATTTTTTCTAGCATAAACAAAACCATTAAACTACACATTCATTCGAATTTTTGGCATAGTTGTAACACACATTTACAATCTATGCAAATCATTTACATGATTACAACTACTGCACTACCACACACGTTGTTTTCAGTTCTCTAAACAGTCACCAATAACTATAGCTCAGTCCTTCTTCATGCGCTGCTTATACCCTTTCATATTACATTACTTACAGCACATATCAGACCTTTCATAACACTTATGAAATTTAAATCACATCATCTGTCTTTAAACAGTGCTTTGTAGAGGGTTGTGTTACAGTTTCAACAATCATTAGAATGCCTAGATATTCACTCACTGTTGTGAGGTCCAGGACTGCAACAGGGGATGTATTTTATTACTTTGAGTCATTGGATTGCATGCCCACTTGGCGACACTATACATTTATGGGGCATAAAACACGCACATTTGTTACCATTTTGAAATGCTTTCTACTTACTGAACAAATAAAAATAAAGGTGAAACCTTTGCCCATATAGTGTTAATGTGAAAAAATTACAAAATAATGATATACTACATATCACAGAATGTGCTGCATTATGCATACAATTTGGCTTTTCATACAGGATAATTTGGTCCTCCCGCTGCATAATTCCAGTGGCACTGATTATAGTATACTTCTTGTAGTAACAGGAAGAAGGTATCCAGTTGAGGTAAGGTTGCTGCACAAGTAATGGTAGCCATAGAGGCATGGCTAATTGTTATTGTTTGTTAACATTTGTATAGTGCACAATTGGTCATTATTATGGCATAACTGTGCCTTTGATTAGTCGAGGGCCTGATTGTCCAAAAGTTTCCCTCTCAGATACGATTCTGGTTCTGTCTTGTGCATTTTTGAGTCAGTGAGTAAAGCTAGAAAGATTTCACGAGTTGTTCGTTATTGGTGGGAGCGTGAAATGGTGTTGATGGTCATAAAGGAATTATTTTGATTGATTGACCCCCATTTTACCATTGTGAAGATAAAACCCAGTGGCGGCTTCTCCGCCAAGGCGGTGGAGTATCACCCTACTAGTCATAAGTCAGTTGCACTTTGCATCTTCCTCACTTGACTGCATTACACAGCCTGGTGAGGAACATGCAACACCTCCCTGTCCCCATCTGAGCGCCGAATCACGGCGCTCAGACCAAACACAACGCTGCAATGCAGTGTTGTGATTGGCTCAGGAGAGCCTGTGTGCCTGGGTGCTTCCTGCTGCTGGCCAGGACTGGAGACCGGTAGATGAAGAGGATGGAGGAGAGGCAGCCCTCCGTCCGTTTCAGGTAAGTCCAGTTTATTTTGTTTCCATTCCCAAACCACCCCCTGCCCCACCACCGCCATCCGGTAACAGCTAAAACCAAAAAAAAGGAAATCAAAGTGTCTTGTACATGCACGGACTAGGGCTATACATGTTAATAGCATTTCGCATATTCTCAACACAAAGAAAGTTGGGGAAAAAAATGACAAGCGCCCATGTAGTGTGCTGTGCCAATCTGTGAATCTATTTTGACAGACATGGGAGAATTCTGTCTTCCAAGAGGTCCCTTCCTTGCCAAATTTTAGGTTTATAAGTGGGAAGTGTAGATAAGTGAACTCAGCAAAATATTTACTAAAGTGGAAAGTTGCGGGGTAGAGAGGGAGGGCGTACACATATTTTAAAGGGGCGTGCAAAATATGGCACACACGTCTGGATTTCATAGTTTCCTGTGGTGCCTGTTCAGTTGTGCATCAACATTCACACTGACATTTTTACCAACTGAACGGAACAATAAGTCGTTCTTATTGTGGTCATTTGCTTCAATTGCCGCTACAAACCTGTCAGGCACTTGTCAGAGAAGACATGCCACTGAAAGTTTGCACCAGTGCTATCTTTGCATTGCTGAGATGCAGTGGCATCAATGGACTATGCTCCTGAACAAACTACAAACATGCGCTAATGCACCGCAATTATGACTATGTTTTACTACCCACAGGAAAGACCGGGACATTTTCCTCGATTGAAAGTGTCAGTAGCACCCACGCACAACCACTGAACAATGCATGAAAAAAAAACCTCTACTTTATTTTCTGCTACTACCATTTGTTTAAAGGCCATTGCAGTGTTGTACATAGTTGTAGCTTGCTCTCAAATACAAGAGATCCGTTCTCCTGAGAGTAGTTGCAGGTTGACAAGGATATAATTGAATGTTTCTCGGTTTAGTAGCGGTAAAGAGTCTATGATTAAAGTTCTCACTAAACACATTTAATGGTGTCTGAAGCCACTGGCGTCGTTAGTGGCAGCTAAAGAGCCGACCCAGCAGAAATTCACGATACACGAATTCGCAGGAAGAAAGAGGGAGAGGCAAGAGAGCGAGGCATACGCCAGAAAGGTTTAAAGAGGCGGCAAAAGGCAAGCGGCCCAGGGCGGCAGAGCCCCAACCAGCATCACCAGGTGAGGAGGAGGTGCTAGAGACAATTGATTTGAATTCAGTCGCTGATAAGGACAAGGACGCCGTGGAGGGACAGCATGTTACTGCTAAGTCTACACAAATAGGAGGGATCCCTATCGCTCATGTGGGGGTGCCCTGTTCACAGGGTACGTTACCGCCAGTAGTGGCGCAACCAGGTAGCGGAGTGTCGCAAGTGTGGGTACAACCCGGAGGGGTGGCACAGTTACCAGGGATGCAATTATATGGTTCCCATGGGCAAGCAATTGGTAATGGCCCTATAAGCTCGATGATCCCCACCACGACATACCCGGCAAGTGGGGGGCCCGTAATGATGAATGCTTACTCGAATTTAGGGTGTCCACCACAGGCCCCAATAGCTAACACCGCTGTTGATTTGTCTGTGTCTCCTAATAGCCAGATACAAGGGGGGGCTGGAGGGCAGCCGGCAGGTCATCCGATGTTGGCATTCAGCCCGTTAATGTTTGGTTCATCCTCAAAGACCCTATCGCCATCTACGGGGATCACCTGGCATGTTCCAGCAGATATAAAAGAAAAGATACTTAGAGGTGAATATGTGGATGTGTTTGAGCTCATTAATGCAGGGGTGGCATCAGGGAAGTCCAGAGGAGGGAAAGAAGGCGAATATAATCAAAAGAAGACATGGGTAGATTGGTCCATGAAGAATTGGATCACGGGATTTGCCATTTATGCCGCAGTTATACTGGAAAAATATCCCGTGTTGGGTCCTCAAATGATGAGCTACATATCCCTGATACATGGTGCTGCAGCTGACTTTCCAGGCCTGGGGTGGTTAAAATATGATAAAATGTTCAGACAAATGAAAGCAGTCCACTCAGGTATAGCATGGGACCAACAAGAGATCAATCTATGGCACACAGTGTTTTATTCTTCGCCCTCAACGTCTAAGACTAGTTCCCCTGCTCAGAGTCAGTCCTTTCGGAGTGACAAAGGAGTCGGTGATAAAAAACAGGCCTGCTGGCAGTTTAACAGAAATGAGTGTAAGGGGGATCTCGTGCAGGTTCAAACACTGCTGTTCGTACTGCGGGGGAACATCCCATCCAGAAATCAGATGTTTCAAGAAAACAGGAAATCCCAAAGAACAGTCCACCCATACCACCCCAAAAGGAAAGCCACCTAAAACATCCGACAAGGCTCCCAACTCCCATTAAACGTCATGTTTTGACACACCTCCTTAGTAAGTATGACAAACTTGAGGAGGCTCAGTTCCTGCTTCACGGCTTTACATTTGGTTTCCGTATCCCGTCTTCAGCCTCCCCCACTAATGTCCCGCCTCGCAATCAAAGCTCAGTGCTTCAGAATATGGAAGCAGCGCGAAACAAGATCCTGAAAGAAGTCTCCTTGGGGCGGGTCGTGGGTCCTTTCAAAAATCTACCTAACCCTGATCTGGTCTGCTCACCGTTGGGCTTAGTTCCTAAAAAAGAGGTGGGCAAATTCCGCCTGATACATAATCTATCAAGCCCCCCAGGGTTATCTGTCAATGATAAGCTAGACCCAGAACTGTGCACGGTGCGCTATACAACGTTCGACACAGCAATTGAAAAATTGCAGGCGCTGGGTGAGGGAGCCTTAATGGCCAAAGCGGATATTGAGTCAGCGTTTAGGTTACTTCCTGTTCACCCAGAGGATACCAAGTTTTTGGGTTTCACTTTTGATGATAACTACTTCATAGACTTGTGCATGCCCATGGGATGTTCTATTGCTTGTGCAGTTTGAGACTTTTGCCAGGTTCTTTTTTTTTTTTAAACCTTTATTTGTAGTAGTGGCATACAACTCAGAGGCATGGAGGACAAAGCATCAATAAAACAATACAATACTGTTCATGGTACATACACTGGATAGGGATCATCTTTACAAGGGCTGGTACAATGCACTTATTACATATAGTGTCTTGGAGTAAGAAACAGAGCCTTCTGAAGCTCGCCCCCACCCCCGATCAGGGGCGTAGGTTGCGGAGACTTAGAACCAATCTGTCATACACAGGCAGCTTCAGCAGGTCCGGCAGGAAACACCACTAGTCACGCCACCCCTCCGGTCGTCGTGGTACCTAACAGACAGCTATCCACATCCCCCCGTACAATGTCGTGTCGCATGTGCATCAAGCGATCGCAGCTCTGTCAAATGTTCTGATGGTAATCCACAGGAGGGTAATCAGAATAGGGCGCTACCCAGTGCAGGGCGCAACGCACCTCAACACAAAGGCCAACTGTAAAGTCTGGCGGCCGTAGGGACCAGCACGTTGGATCGCTCCCAGTGGCCCATTACATCCAAGGATTTTGAAAGTGTAAAGCAACCAGTCGCGTAACCCATGTTAAGTGTATCATACTCACTACGGGCTGCCCAGCGTCACCTCACCAGCAGCCGTTCTACCTCTCCCCCCAATCAGGACGGGACGGGCCTTCCCCATCGTGTGATCTATAGTGTGGTGGGTGTGGTGTGAGGAATTCGCGCACGCTCATGGGTCCGGCATCGACTCGTCATCCCCAGAGGATTCGCCGTGAGTCGCCTGAGAAAGCCAGTACACCTGCAGGGGGGACCAGAAATCGCTGGGTTTGCAACGGGCCGGCATTAGCTCTGCATAAACGCCATGCTGATCCTGGCAGTACTTGAGATCGTCCAACCATTCCTTAAATTTTGGCGCCCTCCCCCTCCCCCATCTGCAAGCAATTTTTCTCTTCGCGAGTAGCAACGCTATATCAACATACCGACGGTCAGACTTGGGAACATTCCTGGTGTAACCCAGTAGCATCACCACTGGGTCCATGGGAAGAGGGCCAGCTATCATAACTTGGAGCGCAGCGTGAACCTGCTCCCAGTATGCCTGAATCGCTCCGCACTCCCAGGCCAAGTGGAGGAAATCCGCGCCCTCCGCACGGCATCTCGCACATCTATCATCCTCCGAAAGGTGAAAACGCAGCTTACGAACAGGAGTGTAGTAATATCTTTGTACGAATTTGTAGTGAATAATTTTCAGTCTACAGCTGGAGGAAATTTTGGCCGTGACTGAGCAGCAATATTTCCATTGTTCATCGGTAAGTGCAGCCGGGAGATCAGAGTCCCAGGCAGCTCGCGCTTTGGCCAAGACAGGGGGACGCTGCTCACGAATGGCAGCGTACAATTTTGATACCAAATGTCTGCCATCTGACACCAGCAAAATGTGCATAGGCAGAACCGTGCTCGGTTCTTCCGGGAAGCTGGGGAGTATATCCCTCATGCCCTGTCGTAGCCGTACATAATAGAACACCTCCATTGGCGTCGGTGGGGCGGTCTGGAAGATCTGCTCCTTGGTGCGGAATCGTCCATCCTGAAACAAATCGCCCCAGGTGTGAAGGCGTATCCGGGTGCACATGGATCGGAATCCATTTTCCGTCAGAAGCGATAGTTTCGGGTGGTATGCAAGGGGCATTGCCGGTGAGTAGAGCATTGAAGCTCCTAGCAGTTTCGTCACTCTATGCCACGAGTCTATGGTGCAGGTGACAGTGGTAGCCGGCGTCTCAACATCTCTCACTAGTCCCATCAGCATGCCCTTGAGTGGCAATGGATGAACGATCCAATCCTCAGCAGCAACCTGGGGCATAAAGGGAGCAGGGTTAACCCAATGGTAAGCATGCTGAGCTTGAGCACTGAGGTAGTACATTTCAAGGTCGGGAACGTCAAAACCTCCTCTGTCATAAGGCTGTGTGAGGACATTCCAGCTAAGGCGCGGCTGCTTGCCTCCCCAGAACAAGCGCAGCAATTCAGTGCGAAGTCTTTTAAAAAAGTAGGCCCCCGGGTAGTAAGGTACATTCTGGAATAGATATAAGAACCGTGGGAGAATAACCATTTTTATCAGGGAGGCTCTGCCTGCCATTGACAGCGGCAAGGCCATCCAGCGAGTCACATTGTCAGTCAATTGTGAAATGGCTACCCCATAGTTCAGCCGGATCGTGTCCTCCCTGCTGAGCGACACCTCGATTCCCAAGTATTTTAAGTCAGAATCGCACCACTCCAGGGGGTACTCCAGCGCAAAGCGGGTCACTGACGCCGTGAGGGGAAAGAATTGTGACTTGTTCCAATTGATGTGCACTCCAGAAATGCCGCCAAATAAAACAAATTCCCTCAGCAGTGAATTGAGGTTGTCCTGCGGGTGCCGCACATATAAAGTGACGTCATCCGCGTAGAGGGATATGCCTATCTGCCTTTGGTTGCAATTAAAGGCGCTGGCCTTATGTAGTTGTCGGATCCTGCAGGCCAGCGGTTCGATGGACAGGGCGAAGAGCAGGGGCGACAGGGGGCACCCCTGCCTAGTCCCCCTCGTAATTGGCATCTGTGCCGACAGCACACCGTTAACGACGACCCTGGCGACTGGGGAAGTGTACAGTAGTGTAACCCAGGCGATGAATATACGGGGGAACCCCATTCTGCCCAATATGGCCATCAGATATCCCCATTCCACCGAGTCAAACGCCTTGGTGGCGTCTAAAAATACAGCAGCGACCGGAAGCTCGGGTGATATGGTGGGTATGAGGGAGAATAATGTGCGGAGGTTATGGGATGTAGCTCTTCCCGGGATGAATCCAGATTGATCTGGCAGGACCAGGGTACTCATAAGGAGGGATAGCCTAGTCGCAAGTACTTTCGCTAAAATCTTCGCATCACAGTTCAGCAGTGACAGGGGCCTATATGCATCGGTGTCCACTGGATTTTTCCCTGGTTTCAGTAGCGATGTGATCGCCACCTCTCTCATAGAGCCTGGCAATATTCCCTCCTCTAGCGACTCTTCGAATACCTCCTTCAGCACCGGTGCCATGATGTCGATATAACATTTATAAAACTCGGCCGGAAGGCCGTCAAGCCCTGCAGCTTTGCCATTACTGAGCGACATGATTGCTTCCCGGATTTCGTCCAGCTCGAAGGGGCATCCCAAAAATGCCCTATCGCTATCACTTAGCCAACAGAGTGCTATATCGTCTAGGAGATTGCCAAACTCCACCTCACCTGACTGTTGTGTGGAGTACAAACGTTGGTAATGCTGCAGGAAGGTGTCTTGTATCCCTTTAGTATCTCGGTAGGTCCTGCCCTCTCCATCAGAGATCTCCAGGATATGCGTGGCGAACCGTTGATGCCGCGTAAGTGCTGCCAAAACTTTTCCCGGCCTATCTCCCTCGCAATACCGTCTGGCAGTCCAATATTTGCCTCGAAATTTCGCCTCCCTGGCCGCTTCCTCCTCATAGGCTGACAGTTTGGCCCTGAAAGCCCTCTCTAGGTCAGGGCAGGGGTTCCTGACCATCTCCGCCTCTAGCGCCTTGAGTTCCGCTTCGAGAACAGTCAATGTACGTACGATTTCTCGCAGCACTCCACAGCTCTTGGAAATTGTGACACCCCTCACGGTAACCTTAAAGGCCTCCCATATCGTTTCGACCTTGGCAACAGATCCCTTGTTCCTAGGGAAGAAGGCTTCAATTTCCTCGCCCAGTTCCTGCTTAAAGACAGGATCAAGCAGGGCCGAAGGGAAAAGTCTCCACGGGGGGCGTATTCTTGCATAGCCAGGCATCGCTATAACCGTCATTACAGGGCAATGGTCCGAATATGTACGAGGCAGATGTTTTACCTGGACGATTCCCCCAGCTAGGCCCCGAGAGACGAAACAGTAGTCGATTCTTGCCCATGAGCGTGCGTATGTGGTAAAGTGGGTGCCTTCCCTAGTTCCCGGGTGTAAGTGTCTCCAGCTATCCAGTAATCCCGCCTCAGTAAGTATACCCTGCAGCGCATCCCTAGCTTTTGTGTTATATTGTCCGCTACTGTCCGATCTGTCCATCCCCGGCTGTAATGAGAGGTTAAAGTCACCTCCCCAAACAATGTGTGTAGCCTCGACCTCAAGCACATGACCCCATAACGTCAAGAAAAAGCCCGGTGTGTCAACATTTGGTGCATAACAGTTTACAAACACTATCACATCAGTGCCCAGCCGCCCCCACAAAATCACATATCTCCCCTCCCTGTCTGCACTAACCCCCATCTTCTGAAACATCAATCGTTTATTCACCAGAATGGCTACCCCCCTGGAATAGGTGGAATAGGAAGAAAATTCTCTCACATTCGCCCATCTACTTGCGAACCTGGGGACACAGCGTGGACTCAGGTGGGTTTCCTGGAGCATCACTATCTGCACCTTGTTCCTATCCAGATATGCTATAACATTCCTACATTTCCGGGGGTTATTAAGACCTCGGACATTCCAGGACAATATGGACACTGTGGATAAGGCGTGATCACCCGCACTCGCTATCACTATAGATAAGCACGCATATTCCCAGCGTTCCTGCTCTTCGCAGGATCGTAGCCAGTACCAGTCCCTCCACCAACATGAACCATCGCTGTGCAAGATCACCCACACCAATATACTCTGCATCTCCCGCACCAGCACGCATACCATGTACTTCACCCTCAAGAACACTACCACTCTCAACAACATCCATCCCAACACGTAATCCCCCCCCCCTACACGCGCACCTTTTCAACTCCCGCAGCACTTCCCCACCCCCAACCCACTGAAGCAACCCAAACTTGCCAGTACCAGAGTCCCACCCACCACCCCCACCCCCAAACTTAACAACTGTAATCAAACCATGTGGGGTATCCCCTCCTGGAGGCATTAGAGATACGCACCCATACACCCCCACTCTCCCCTCCCGCCCCGCAAATGACATACGGGGAAGTCAGAGAAGAAGGGGTGGTGCCTGGCACACATAAACCCTGCAAGTTTAAGCCTTCATAACACACCATCAAAGCTCCTCCTTGCTTCCCACCAGGCCAAGTCAACAATGTGGACAGGGGGATCGGCCATGGTTCCGCCCACTCCCCCTCTCTCCTCCTGCAGTTCCACCATCACGCACAATCCCCAAGCCATTACAATAGTGTACATTGGGCAAACCAGCCCTCACTTTGCAACGAGTCCTTATTGCCAGGGAGCAGCCGTTCGTGTCCACGCAGGCAGGTAGGACCATCCAGTCGGATGTAAGGCAGAACCTTCGAAGCAATTTCCAGTAGTTCAACAGTGCCCAATAGTCAAACCATCATGAGGGCTTCACCCCCAAACATCCTTCACGTCAGGTACAGTAATGTGCAAAGCAAGCTCGGCGCCTAAGCATCTGCCCCTGCCCACTCTTATTCGGCACTTCTATACAACTGTTCATTCACAGCAATATCCCAGCAGCGGAACAGAATATTCTAGTGCCCACCATCGCTCAGCAGCTTAATTAGGATGCAAGGTAACAGTTATCATAGGCGCCGTAGGCTGTGAAGGGAGGTTCGTGTAACCAAAGGCAACAGTGTCCAAAGTGAACAACAACAATACAACAAGGAGCTATCGAGAAAATGAGCAGCAGACCACTATTAAGACTCATCCTGCTCAGCCGGATTGCCTTCTGCCTCCTCCTCCTCAGCGTTACGTCTGTCCCTCCTAGCAGCGCGGAGCCTCTTTACGTAGTCCTCGGCCTGCTGCGGAGTCGTGAAGAAGTGTTGTTTGCCCTGATGGGTCACCCTGAGGCGTGCTGGGTAAAGAAGAGCATAGTCCACCTGCATGTCCCTTAATTTCTTTTTCACATCCAGAAATTTCCTCCGCTGGTCCTGGACCATGGGTGTGAAATCAGGGTACAAGGAGAACTGTACACCATCACAGGCCAGGTTCCGGTTCGTACGAGCTGCTCTCAGCGCCACATCCCTATCACGGTAGTTGAGTAACCTGGCAATGATAGGACGTGGTTGCGCCCCCGGTTTGGGGACCGGGCCCAGAGATCGGTGCGCCCGCTCAACAATGAATTGGTTAGAGAAGACCTCTTTACCCACTGCGGTGAGCAGTATGCGTTCCACGTATTCCTCCATTCGTCCGGTGTTGGTGGATTCCGGAACTCCCGTGACGCGGATGTTATTGCGCCTACTCCTCGCCTCCACCTCCTCGTTTTTAGCCGCAATCACTCTGAGGATGTTATCCATGCGGGTGAGGCGCGTTTCGTGAGTGTTGGATGTGTCTTCAGCAGTGGATATGCGCCGTTCCGCCTCCGTCAGCCGCTCCTCGTGGACTTCTATCTTCTGCGCTACCCCGTCCATCCTGGAAGATAGGCGGTCAACCTTATCCACGATTGTCGCGAAGCCCTGCCGCATCTCGTCGATAATCAGTCGCAATTCTGGAGTCACAGGTGCAGGGGATGGCTCTGCATTCGATGGACCTGGAGCACCACTAGTTCCCATGGTGCCTCGCGTTGGTTTTTTGGCGGCTGCGGGCTCGAAGGATAGTTTGGGTTGTTTAGCGTCGTTTTTGCCCATAGTGCCCAGTCCGTTGGCGCTACTCGGGGTAGGCAAATGGCGAGCAGTAGTAGGGTAGTATTAGCTGATGAGCAAGTCGATGATTCCCAGTGGCCCCCCGACCCCCCTTGCGCCTCAGATGCAATGTTCAGAGCGCCACGAGGGTCCACGATTTGGCGGTCGGGTCGCAGCTCGCCCGTGTAGCACCGAGCAGTCCCTGGCGCCAGGAGCGCGCAAGAGATGGAGGGCAAGCCGGCGATGTGTGTCCAAGCCCGCTCCCACAGCGTTAATGATGGCGGCAGTGTCCCTCAGTTATGCCAGGGAGGCCTGCAGGGAGGCCTGCAGCGTGGCCGGGAGTGATGGCGTCCCCTGCTGTAAGTCCAAGCGTGACGCGCTGTGTGCACCGGGAGCGCCAGCCGGCCTCAGGTACAGGCCCCCGACCTGCTTCTCGGCACTGCGTCTTCAGAGGCGGCAAGACTCGCCCCCGTCCGCCCCCGGCGCTCTGTCCGCTGATCGGCGGCAGTAGGGCCGCTCAGGTGTCCCAGGGAGGCCGGCAGTTAGGCGCGCCGTGGGGCCGGGTGCGGAGTATCTCCCACCGCTGTGTGTGCTCCGGGAGTGTCCGCCGGTCCCAGCGCCAGTCTCCCGGCTTGCTTCCCGCCGCGGCGATGTCAGTAGGGGCCAGACTCACCTCCGTCAGGGTCCGGTGACTTTCCCGCTGGCCGCCCGACTCCCAGGCCGTATCCTATAACTCCGCGGCCCAGCTGCCTCGTGGGACGCCGCGGGCTCGCGTTGGTCAGCGTCCGGGCTCCGCAGCAGCCGTCCGCAGTGCCTTCTCCCGGTGGTTGCTCTCAGCGCCGATACTCAGGCGCCGGACCTCGGATCCTCGCCAGACTCGGTCAGGGTCAGCAGCACACCTATATCCACCCTCGGTGTGATTTTCAGGCGTCCACTCCCAGGTTAAGTGGATAAATGCAGGATGATTCTGGCCAGGCAGCCAGAGCCTCACAGAAGTGCGGCCATTAGCTTGTGCGCCCTCTAGCGCCCCCTCGACTTTTGCCAGGTTCTTAGAATGGGCGGTGGAGCAATTCCTGACCTCAGACAAATCCCATGCATTGGTACACTACTTGGATGATTTTCTATTCATGGGCCCTAAGTGTTCTCAGTCATGCAGGAAGGCCCTGCTGGGCTTCCAGCACCTGACTGAAGCTCTGGGGGTGCTATTGGCAGCGAAAAAAACAGAAGGCCCAACTACATGTCTGACATTTTTGGGCATTGAAATCGATACCAGAACAGGTGTGTGCAGGTTGCCAAAGTCAAAAGTAGATGCCTTCAAGGTCGCAATTGATAGTTGCTTAGGAGCAAAGAAGGTAACTTTACACCAGTTACAAGTCCTCTTGGGCCAACTGAACTTTGCCTTGCGGGTCATACCAATGGGCAGGGTTTTCTCCAGGAGTATAGCAAGGGCAATGTCTGGGCTGCGTGCAAAGCACCACAGAGTGAGACTATCAGCTGGGGTGAGAAAGGACTTATTGATTTGGAAGTGTTTCTTGCAGGAATTCAATGGCACGGTGTTGTGGCGGTCAGCCAGCACCTCAAATGCCGACCTTGAGCTGTTCACTGATGCTGCAGGAAGTATTGGTTTTGGAGCGATTTTGGGCCCTAAGTGGTGCATGCAGCACTGGCCAGATGAATGGGTAGAACGAGGTCTGACCCGTAACGTTTCTTTCCTAGAGTTGTTCCCCATAGTGGTGGCGTTGCACTTGTGGGGGGATATGCTCGCAAACAGGCACATTGTATTTTGGTCAGACAGCATGTCAGTAGTGATGGTGATCAATAACCAGAGAGCAACCTGCACATGGGTGCTCCGCCTTTTAAAAGAGTTGATACTGCAATGCTTGAGCCACAATGTTCATTTCACTGCTAGGCATGTTCCTGGTGTTGAGAACAAAGCGGCGGATGCGTTCTCATTTTAAGTTGACAGAATTCCGTGCACATTGGCCTCAAGCAGAGAAGACAATGACAGCTTTCCCAGCGGAGCTATGGAAGTTTGGTGCCCCACTGCCTCCGAGTTGATAGCAGCATCCTTGGCCCCCAAGACTAAGTGTATGTATCAAAAGTCTTGGGAATGTTATAAGACATACTTAAGGGGAGCGGGCCTAGTAGATGCTTTCATGCCTCAGAGCGTGTTAGGATTCATAGTACAGCAGAAAGAGAAGGGGAAATCAGTGGCATTTATGAAGAGACAATTATCAGCATTGGCATTCTATGCAGGGTTGAAGGGAGTTACAGACCCAACGAAGGACCAGAGAGTAAGAAGAGCTGTGAAGGGTTGGGAGCGCTTGACGCCAGGGGTAAAGGACTCCAGAAGGCCCATAGATGTAGGGAAGTTGGTAAAAATCTTGGAGACGTTGCCGCTTGTTTGTTTTTCCCCATACGAGACCCAATTATTTAGGATGGCCTACGTGTTAGCCTTTTGTGGAGCACTACGGATCTCTGAATTACTCCCGGCATCTAAAACAGATAGGGAGGGAGGCTTAAGGTGTTCAGACATAATAGAGTCAGAAGATGTCCTGAGACTCAGAGTTCGAAGGTCGAAAACGGACCCTTTAGGTAAAGGGGCTTGGTTACAATTGGGTAGAGTAGAGGGGGAGTCTTACTGCCCAGTTAACTTGATGAGAGGGTTCATGCAAGCCAGGCCGCAAGGGACTGATGATAGAGTACTGGTTCACAGGAATGGTCTACCCCTCACCAGGTTCCAGTTTACAAGGGTAGTAAAAATGACCTTGGCAAAGATCGGTGTTGACCCGACCGACTTTACATCCCATTCTTTTCGGATTGGTGCAGCAACCACAGCTGCTGACCTGGGGCTGCCCGAACAGGCGATTAAGAGATTAGGTCGTTGGAAATCAACATGCTATGAACGTTATGTCCGTCCGCAATTAGTTTAACAGTCTTTATCATTACTTTTCCGGCCCCTTCGGCCTAAGACCGTTCTTACCGTGTCTCTTAATGTTTACTATAGGTACCTCCCCTAAGAGAATCCAAATATGTTGGTGCGGCCACTCCTTCATTCGCAGGGCGGGGGTGATCTTCAAAGAGACACTCGAAAAAAGGGTGCACATGGCGCAAGGATGGGATCATCATTGGGTGGGGATAGGCGGGCAGCTCCTAGCTGACGTCCCGAAGGATTTAAAGGCGGCTTTGGCCAGAGGCATGCCTTATCCAGATGTATTCGTGTTGCATTGTGGAGGCAACGATATGATTCCGGCCGGAAGGAGAGGAGTGAAGGAGTTCTTGTTTTCTACTCTAGCAGCTGTCAAAAATATTTTGCCTAAGGCTATATTAATATGGTCTGAAGTCATCCCGAGGCAGGTATGGTCGCGGGGCGCACCCACGAAAGCAGTGAATAAATCGATAAAAAGGTTAAATCAGTCGGTGGCAGAAATCCTACAGAAATCCAGCATTAGAACTATTCGTCACAAGTTGATACAGTCGTCCAGGCCGGATTTATATGCGAAGGATGGAGTGCACCTTTCAGAGGCGGGCACTGAGATATTTATAGAAACAGTCTTAGGAGCCATCTCCGAAGCTCTCGAGCGCGGGGGGGGGGGAGGTAGAGTCCGCCAGTAAGCGCCTCGCCCTGTGGCGGGGTTCCGGACAAGAATACCACGGGAACTTCTTGTCCAGTGACAGTTTTACCTCTGAACAGGTTTTCTAAATCATCATGGACTCCGGGCTGGTGGGAGAGTTGGGGCTGACCTGCTGGTGGCCTTGGCTTCTCCAGCCCTACCCCGGAAGACGCTGGTTGCCCAAGTGGTGGCACATTATTCACCTGCGGCTCTGTTGACCGGAAGGGGGTTAACTTAAAGAGAGCAGGCTATCTTGGTTGTGGCCTGCTGGCGCAACCCGAAGTTAAACCAAATGCCCATTGGAGAATGGGCGGTAAAAGAGTGTATATGTATAAGTGTGAGTTTTTTAATACTATGATGTAAAAATAATTTGGACTTTAAATAAAGAACTGGAGGTCAATGAAGTAATTGACCTGTGAACTTGTTTTTAATAAACATGCACACTGCAGAAAATCAAGCAAGACTCCCGAGTTTAATTGTTGAAGGGGGCCTCTTTTTAATGCATGCATTGGGGGGGAGAGTGCACTTTGTATGCCATCTATAATCGTATTCCTATGAACAGATGCTTCACTTCTAGTATCAATAGTCTAGGTAAGTGCACTGTGCATACTCTGTTTTCCAGAGTGATTTAGGACACCTTAGAATTATATTAAAGAAAATTATTCCCATGGGACACCAGGAACGCTTTGAGCACAGTAGTTTGTGGCATAGTTGAGAAAGATGATCTTAACTCCATATTTCATATTTTACGGTGATAAATCAACCCCTTTTTTTAATCTTCTGTTAATTATTGGTTGATTAACACACAGTGGTCATTAGTACCCCTCCTCCATCACAATGGGAAATTTAAACTGAAGACAAGCACTGACACAGACAACAGGTTTGGCTTTAATAGGTGTTAAATCGGCACAATAAGACAAGGGTGCAATCCTGCAGGTTGGTAATAAGGTCTCCTTTAGTCAGAAGCGCAAGCATGCAGTTTCATAGGCCCTAACTAGATGTTCCTGTGAAGTCAGCAGCACACAGGTGCAGCAACACAAGCTGTTTATAGATTACCTTGTTGAGAAATCAGTAGGATAGTGCAATAATAAAAGATGTTGCTAGATGTCCCTAATGAATTTCAACTAATGTTCTTAAAAAAGCATGAAGACAAAAGCATAGAAGGTTTTTATATTGAATAATTTGAGACCAAGATAATCTGAAAATACACAAGTACCTTTTTGGTAACCACAATTCTCAATGTCTCCATACACAGCACTCGTACCACAATTCCAAAACTTTCTGTCATTCTCACAGGAAAAATATTGCTTACCAGTATTAAGGAATAGCTTAAGAAGAAATATATTTTCAACTGTCTCTTGGGAAAGAGTCTGGTGCATGAAGACCCCCTCACATGGATGGAGTCTTCATGTTCCTTTTAGTATTGTATAACTTAACTAATGAAATAATTAAAATATATTTTAGAGTGATTTCTTCGGTATGGTATGTGCGATATTAGTGAATATATTTTCTTCTGTTTAGACAAAGAATCCACAAAATATAGTTTCTCAGTGTGAAATTCCTGTATAGTATTCTTAGTGGCAATTCCCTCCTCCTCTAAACGTTTCTCCTTCACCCATTTTTAAAATGAGTCTATTTTTCCCCTTCCTCGTTCTTCTTTGTTTCCCCATGTGTTTGTGGGGTGCCCTTTCCATATACTAATATATGTTCTTAACTCTTTACCCATCCAGCCTCCCATCATCATCGTTTTCCTACCTATTATTTCCGCTTTAATTATAAAACAATGTTTCAAGCATGTTCCTCTCCTGGAGAGTTTCTATGAAGTTAATTTGTTTTCTTTTATGTATTTTTGTATCCTGCAGTAAACCTTTTATCCCTGTATTTGTGCTTTTTTGTTCTTGTTATTTTTGACAAAACTGTAATTCTGTTACATTCTGTTTCCATTAAATGGGTATCCTAACCTCTTGGTTCTCGGAAACAGGAGTTATCTTTTCTATTTTTCATCCATGAATTTAAATACTACATCTTTATACATATAGCACCCTATTGATTAATTAGGATGTTCCAAAAATTCTACTGATTCACAACACAATTGCTAGCTGCGTGTTTGTGGGATTTCCTTGCCTCTTTCCCCTTGCCTGCCCCACTGTTACTACTACTTCCTGCCCCTGTTCCCTCCATGACTTTGCGTTTGCCCATAGTTTAACCAAGTTAAAAGGGTTTGAGCAGATCACAGATGGAAGCCCACATAGATGGTTTTAGCCCAAGCAACAATTGATTATAAAGGTCTCATTTACTAGTTGGCATGATGGGTTGGTGAGTCTTAGAACCGGGACAAAAAGTTCAGATGAATTAGTTTTTTTACACCATCTATCACTCTGCACAGATCCTCCACAAACGTGGCAAAATTTAGCACAGTACCTTATCGAGTTGCTTGGAGGCTGTGGCGAACAGTGACACAGTCCAGGGGTGAGATGAAAGAGGGGTGGCCCTGCCCTGCCTCTTCCTGGCAAGGACGGGCCCTCCCTTGGCCCGGTCTTTGCCCGGGCGCGTCCCGTGCTGCTGTGGATTGGATGATGACGATTTTTAAGCGCGGTGGCGGCAGGCTCCTCCCTCCTGGAAGCAAGGTGTCCTGGGACTTGGAGTCCCCCAGCGATGGGTGGTGGTCAGAGCAGATGAACAAAGCGTCCTAGCATTTTAAACTTGGTGCGGCAGGCTCCTCCCTCCTGGTAGCAAGGTGTCCAGGGATTTGGAGTCCCCCAGCAAACAGTGGTGGTCAGAGCAGATGAGCAGCGGCCCAAAATATCATCCACTACAGTTGTGTCCCTTTCGTCTCTTCTTTGCGATGCAGTTCTAGCATATCCTTCAGCTCTTTCTTCAAACAGTCTAGATAACTGTGAAACTTCTCCTCGTTCCCTTTGCCAGACACTTGTAGTGCAGTGTGTCCTTGTTCCAGAAATTCACAACAAAAAGCCTGACCCTTGCCATTTAGAAGGTACCAAAATCAATGGAACTGTTACCTAGCTTATTTTGTCACATCACATTATAAACATATAGCTATTTCTGCATTGAACCAAGTGTATGAAAATAATGATCTGTGATGGTGATTTTGACACACAAGAAATCATAAAAAATGATGTACAGAAAGGCTGAAGTAGCTGTAATGAAATGGGTTCCTCGAAATGAACCTTACGTGGCCTTTGATGGTTTTACCACTCCGCACACAAATAATGAGCTAATGGTAGGAGATCTTTGGAACACAATCTGCCTTAGAAAAATAAGAAACTCTGCAAACGAAACTGCTGAAGTTTGTTTGTTGCGACCGACCAACTCATCAGTAGTGCTTAGTCATACTTCATAAGAATCGAAGGGCGGAATAAATCAAGCCAGATGTACCCAACAACAAAGTACAGAAATTAATGCAAGGACTGATCAAGCGAGTCACTCAAGTCAGCCTCAAGCAGATCCATCATGTTATGACGTCCGTGGTTCTTCTTGGATTGCATACTCCCCCTCCTTCTCTCAGCCTCTCTGCGACTGTCACTTTTTATTTTGAGTCATTTCAAAGAATGAAATTAGATCCAGGGGTTTGGTTGGCACGGAATGGCATAATTGATTCATAGATCAAACTGGTATATATAATGCAGACTCACATTGTTCATTTTGTTTGTTTTTTCTTCAGGCTCACAGAGTAGATGGCCCCTTTAGCTTCATGCTATTCATCATGTCATTCATAGCTACGTGACCCATCCATCAAAACATACCAGTCCACATGAGGTGTACTGAGGGTTTCTGCAGCTCACAGCAACACAACCCATTTCTAGCTGAAGTGGTTTGATGAAAACACGCCAGACTCGATCAAAGCTTGCTGGTAACAAAAAATGAAAGTACAAAAAAGCATAATATATCATGTGGTAAAATCCCCTGTAGCAGCCCGAAAGAGATGAGCAAATGTGCTAAAATACACTTATTGAAAACCAGCATCCCTTGAAAGCTGGAGGTAACCAGAGGGCAGTAACACAAAAATATGTTAGACAGCTAACTTTTTTTGGAGCAGGAGTATGAGCGACAAAGTTGAGTTGTCATAAACAGTAGAGTAGAGGAGGTGGACTATGAGGTTGTATCTAGGATCAAACCATTGAACACAAGCGCATATTGAATAGTTACTCAGACCACATGTATTGCATGGGAATGTTAACCATTTAGACAATTTCAGTGAAAGATATCCAGTCCACTTCAAAAAGCAACATCATATTTTTGAACTCTCACTTGGCCACATTTTCTTCAGTTCTCTGGCCAGGCGAAAGACCCACTTCAGACAAATGATATTACATTGCCATCACTTGTAATCAAGTTCTAAATCACCAGTCATTTGTTCGCGCATTAAAAAAAGTATCACAAAAGACTCCATTTACTGTAGTAGGACCGAAACCACTTGGTCATAGTACTCTCTAGCCTAATTTTTTTGTGATGCTATCTTTGATAGACAAGTGCCTGCAAAATTGAAAGTTAAAAACACTCTTATTCCTTGAATGCACCGAATGTTAAAAGTATGTTTTACTATATTCTAAAAAGAACAGTTAACAAGCATTTGCAATGCAATAGGTCTCGCATTAGGAAAGTTTGAGCTATTGGTATTTTAAATGACACATTTTTCATTTATGTTTTGTTTTTGAAAATAGCGAAATTAATAGCTTTGTCATTTACAATGCCAATAGTTATAACTTTCGCAAATGTGACACCTATAGCATTTGTAATGCAATATGTGTTGTATTTACGTGACTTACATGTATTGATATTGCAAAAACCAATGCCTTTTAATTCTTTTTTCAATAATTAATACTTAAATGAAAGTTATTGTAATTTATAGTGAACTTTGCCCTGAGGGCCTGTAACGGGCGCACCCCATCCGATACCCCTTCAGATTTGTGGCTTCTGACCCAGATGACATCATAGGATATAAATGTTATGGCATCATTGTGGCCAGCCTTAACCTCACTTAACCCAGTGCCATTTACAGCATCGTGACAAGCAGTTTCAAAACACTGGACAGTCTTCAGTTGGTTGCTGGTCATGCTCATCCCATCGCATACAGTTTTTACCTAATGGGCTACAATCAAGAGATTTCCTAAAAGAAACAAGGGGGCTTCATTAAATAAGTATACTATTGGGGTTCAAAAAAAGTAGTAGCCCCCTCTTTGACTAAGTGGGGAAGGTACTCTATAGGTAACATATCTTTTTTGCTTCCTGAGATCATGCTATGTAATGCAACCTTTATCTCTTGTGTATATGTAAAGCGCTCTCATACCCACGGGTCAAGCTAGCGCTATATAAAACTTTTAAAATAAAAATAAAAATTCCCAGCATCTCCAAACCCCATAACAGCATTTCTCGCTCTTCCAGTATGACAAGCCCCCTCCTGCGCTCACTTGTCCCGAATGATGGTCTGCAGCTCCCGGATCTGGTCGTTGATGGGCAGCACCTTGAGCTGGGGCCCGATCTGCTGTGCCAGGAGCTGCTCCTCCTGCTCCTGCTGGGCGGCGCTGCTCCCATTGTCCTCGCTCCCGTCGCTGCTGGCGGGGGACGACCCGGTCCTGCCGCCTGCATCCCGGACGTCGTTCTCTACCGACTCCGCAAACCGCAGCTGCTTGTGGGCAGCGGGTTCCACGGGCCCCGAGGCTGGCTGCTGGTTCTGGCAGGGCATGGTCACGGCGGGGGCGGGGCTACTGTCAGAACAGCGCGGTGGATCCGCGGCCATGCGCCGGGCCGCCAGTGTTAGTACAGAGAGCAGCGGGGTGTCTAGCAGCATAGACATCGAGGACGGATACGCCAGGGTGCCCAGAACCAGCTCTGAGCGAACGTGGCGGCCATCTTTGAAAGGAGGGTTTCACGTCTCTGTTGAAACAGAACTATTCTTGAGCGGCCATCTTGGTGTGAGCGATTGACTGTTCAGTACATTGCAGTAATGTATACTTTAGTGCTGTTTGTCTATTTCAAATGTTCCAACGCTATGAGAAATGTATGCACTATACAACTAAAGATATCTGGATATACACGGAAGACTTTATCCTACCCACTTTCAAAACATAGTGGGGACGTTGTATGCAATTTAGCAATGCATGCTAATTTAGTCGGGGGTAATAAAGCATTACAACAGTCATAAAACGAGCATTGTGTAGCAAAAGACATCAGTCGGAAGGAATGTGGTTCTGGCTGGCTGACAGATAGCAAACGAGACCTGGTAGGGCGGGGGCTGCCCGCGCATGCGCGGCATTTCTCACTTTCATTCTGAAGAGCCCCGGTTAGAAATGCCGCGCATGCGCGGGCAGCCCCCGCCTTACCAGGTCCGGCAGCTGAAGTCCCGTCGTGAAGAACATCGGAAAGGGGATCCCATGCCTAAGGGGAGACGAGCCCGGGGAGTGGGGGTGAGGGTGGGGGTGTACGCACGTGTGTCTGTGTGTTCGCGTGTGTCTGTTCAAGTGTGTCTGTGCGTGTGTCTGTCTGTGTGCGTGTGTGTCTGTCTGTTTAAGGGGGGGTGCATGTTGTATGCAGTGTGTGTGTGTGTGGCTGTGTATGTGCTCATGCGTGAGTGTGGCTGTGTGAGTGTGTTTGCGCATGGGAATATGAGGCACGAGAGGGGCACGGCGGTGAAATCTGCGCTCGTGCCCCTCTCGAGTCCACATTCCCAAATACGGCCAACAATAGGTCTCTGCGCAGACTGTCTGCTCGACCTAAAAATCTGGCTGTACATTTGCTAAATTTGGCATGCTGATTTTCTATGATCGCTCTCTTTACTGGCTGTCTTTCTAAAGGACCTGTTAGTGCAGCTGTACTGAAATATAATTTATCTTTGTTCCTGGTCATTAATACTTTTCTTTTTTAAGGGGCCCACATTCTAATTCAGCCAATGAAAAATAATGCTAGTGCTCCCAGTGACAACTTTGGTGTCGCCTTGAGCAGGAGAGACAGCAAAACGATTTATCTCACGTGAAATACTTTAGTAGACCCTGTCTGCCACAACGCCCCATGTCCTTGCTAACAGCAGTCTATTTGTACGTTTTATAAGCCAGAATGCCCAAAAAGTGTCTGTGAACTACACCTGGCAATGGCCTGTCCCTGTCATTCTGTGCAGTTGTCCAGCACATGTAAGACCTGTGTGCTAACTGCGTCTGGAACTCACAAATTGGACTTCTTGGTTCCCTGGTGTGCTTAGTCAACGTCATCCCACTATTTATTTTATTTGCCTATATGAGTCAGAGCTCATGCTGACATGTATTGTCTACAAGTTAGGTCCCTCCTAAACTAATAATCTCTGGTATAGAAGCTTTTTGGGCCTGGGCGATTCTAGGGGACCCTGGCATTAAATGGTGGGCAGTATAATAGACCACCCAAACAAAACTCCTTTAGAATTTCAAGTCAGTGCGATTCAATAAATACTTTAAAAGAAACTGGTTACCATTTCTAGCCAGTTGAAAAACCTGAGAGCCTTATCAGCTACTGGAGTTGGAAAAATATAACCTCTACCTGTAGATCCGAAGATATCAGTAATATAGGCTGATTCCAAAAGGTCACCTACTTCTTTGTGTTTTGATTTCTTATTGTAATTTTAATTTAAAGGTTTAATAATATTCAAGCTCTTATTACTAAAGTCTTTTTTTCAAAGCAATAGGTCAACATTATATATTCACTCTGAGACAACAGTGTTATTCCTTATCTGTCCCAACACCTCCTTTGATTTAGTCTAGTAGTTCTTAACCTTTTGACTTCTAATGGCCCCACTTAATCATTACTGGAGTGGGAGACAAATTGAATCATTATTGGAATCCAGGGATGTCTACTGATCATTAACCCCTTGAGTGCTTATGACCGAACTACGTCATCTTGAGTCATGGGCGGCGTGTGCTCATGACGGCATGGTTCCGTCTTGCCGCTGCCGCTCCGCCTATGCGGCACTAATTCCCCGCCTGTAAGGGCGAATTAATGAGCGGGCAGTGTCATGAGCACACACCACCTGTGACTCATGACGGACTGGAGCCGTCATGAGCACCGAAGCGCCGCGTTCACCCCCTAGCCCTCCCGCGCCGCAGCTGAATTCGCGCCACGGCGAAGGGGTTAATCATTTTTGATGATTTGAATTTCAAAACAATACAAAAAAAATACAGAAACAAGTATTCATCAAGCAAGTATATGAACTGTGAGATATTTTATTTAACCCACAAACAAATATAAAAATACTACTAGGAAGGTTAGAGCTTTTCCGGGTTCCGGGCCAGGGGGCAAGATGGCCGCTAGTGCATTGTAGGGAGTATTCGCATTACACTCCCTCTCCTGAACCGGGTGTAGAGTAAGACCTAAAGAGCAGGAATGATGCGGTGAAATAACGCGATTATGTGGATTATGTACTGGACAGTACTGAGATTCTGGAGAGAGGCGCAGAAGAAACGTTGGGCAGGAGTCCTCAACTGGGAGAAGACAAGAATGTCGTCACGCTCCAAGGATGGCAGCGGACCGGGGGCCATCCCGAACGTACCGCTACTAGGCAGGAAAACCACTCCTGCATTAAGCGCTACGCAGAAAGCACAGCAGCGGAAGATCGAGAGGGAAAAAAAAGCTGAGTTAAAAGCATAGGCTGGTGCAACAATGAGTGTGTCGCTGCAAGGAGAAATAATAAATGCAGCAGCCGACAAGGAGCGTACAGAAAATAAACAGATCATTAAAAGTTTCAGCGTTGCGAACAAAGATAAGGAAAAGGAGGCAGCGCTGAGGCAGTCTACCTTGTCGGAGACGTTCGTCAGGAAGCCCATGGCGGCTCTGCCCGGTGGTCCTGGGGGAGATGCAGGAGCGGGACCCGCATCTATCACGGTGAAGCAGACAGCGGAGAGGGCGGGCGGAGATGAGAGGCGTGTGAGGATCGTGGAGCAGACGGCAGCTCGGGCTGGGGGCCAGCCGGGGAGCAATGGCGCTTGTCCAGCCGAGAGCAGCGCAAAGCAAGATCTCCTCGCGGAAGGCGGCATTAGGATTGCCGAGCAACCAGAGGAACGCGCAGGAGAGAGCACGCCCAGAACAGAGGAGAACAGAACGCCGGGGGAGTCAGATCATGCTGCGGAGGTGGTGGCGGCTGCAGCGGCTCCCGGAACAGCATTCTGCACGGGGGAGAGGAAACTCCAAGATGCAAAAGGTAATGGAGAGCGAACGTTAAAGGAGATTGAAGGACTGAATAATGCCTCAATGATAGACGCGCTGCTGCAAGTAGAGGCTGAGCTTAGTAATAATTTGAGGCCGAAAATGGACACAAATTGGGGTAGCATGGTGAGCCTAGACTCACAGAAAGAACGTGAAGGGGATACATTTTTTTCAGTTAACGAGGGCTCAACCTCATCAAGTGCGGGAGAAGAGTCAGGGACAACTGAACCATCATCAGAGGAGGAAGAAAGCACTGAATCTGATATATTAAACGCACAGAAAAAGAAAAAGTCAGCCACAAAACGTAGTTCGAGTGCAAAAACAAATAAAAAACTCTTGTGGGATTATTCCGCAACAGCAGGCCTTTTTCAAGAGGGATTGCAAGGGTCACAAGGGACACAAGAAAAGGACATAGCAAGTGAGGAGGATGGGCCGAGAGAGCATGCTACCCTGAACTTACTAGTTAATATGCTTAAGCAAATCCAGGGAGAAGCCAGGGCAGAGAGCCGCAGAGCCAGGCATGATACCAAAAAAATACAAGCCCCCATAAGGAAGATGAACAAGAAGTATGAGGAAGTGGAGGGGAGAGTGGAGTTGGTAGAGGAAAGGATGGGAAGATTGGAGGACGAAGCAACTGACTGGCATAAATTTAAGAGGGAACAGACAAAGATAGTGGAAGACCTGCAATGGAAAGTGGAGGACTTTGAAAACCGTCAGAGACGGAACAATGTAAGGCTTTTGGGTCTGGAGGAAGGAGTGGAAGGGCAAGACGCAAGGGGGTACGCAATTAGGTTACTAAAAGGAGCCTTCCCCGAGGCTAGGTGGCGATGGGAAGATGAGGTACAAAGAGCCCACAGGTTTCCACTGACAATTAAAAAAAGGCAAGGAGGGGACCAAGACAATATGCCTAGGGCAATGTTGGTATTCTTTGGTAACTTCTTGGCAAGGCTGGAGGTGATGGAAAAAGCTAGACCAGACTAAAAGAACTGCTGAGGGGGTTACATTTTTCGCGAGACCTGACTTTTGCCACGTCACTGTTGAGAGGCGATGGCGACTAAGACAGTTAATAACCCCTTTTCAGCAACAAGGAGCTGAAGCATACTTGATGTTCCCGGCGAAACTTAAGGTCATCATTGGCGGCCGCACAAGGATGTTTTTTTCGGAGATAAAAGCAGGGGAGTACCTCGAAGAGTTAACGGAGCAACGCAAGGGGAAATGAGGAAGATCAATATGGAATCGGACTATGGCATATGAACTATGGTCTATGGACTATGTATTCGGAATAACTGGGAGGGAGAGGGAGGGCGACGCTACAATGCAAGTAGTCAACACATAGGTCAGGATTGACCTATTTGCCTGTAGAAGGGGGGGAGGGGTAGTTGTGGGAGGGAAGGGGTGGTGGGAGGGGGGCCGGAAAGGACTTGACAAAGTCGGAAAAACAACACAAAAGGGCAGATCGGAATGAGATAAAACTTGCAACAGAACGGAATAAGGGGGTAAAGTGTATGGGAAAAGTCTATAATGAAATATGGCGTTAAGGGTTGCAACAGTGAATATATGTGGCTTAAATGATGGTGGGAAAAGACAGAAGGCGGCATCGTTGTTCAGACTGCTAAAACTAGATGTGATCTGCTTACAGGAGACGCACATTTTGGAAAAAGAAAAATTTAGACTGGAACAGATGGGATACGAGTTATTGGCGAACACAAGTCAGGACACAAGAACAAAGGGGGTGGCTATACTAGCAAGGAAAGGGGTTATTAAACTCAGAAGAAAAAAAGAAGACTCAGAGGGGAGGTGGGTCATAATTGAAGTGGGAACTACTGCTGGAAACCTAACAATTGTATCTGTATACGGCCTAAATGATGATAACCCTGAAATGTTCGAATGGTTAGATCAGGAACTCTCACTTTGGATAGAGCCGGTAATTTTTTGCGGCGATTTCAATATTAATGGTTTGCATGGGCTGGGGAAATTAGGAGGGGGGAGATATGTAGGTCGGAAAAATAAAATATGTAACGCCATGAATAATTTGATGCAGAACAATGCTCTGTCAGATTTATGGTCTAAACACAATCCACTCGGGTCAGGGGGTACCTTTTATTCAGCACCTCATAAAATGATTGCAAGGTTAGATTATATCTTAGTGTCTAATGATAAAATAAATGGGGCCCAGATAGAGCGGATGCCTAGAATGATTTCGGATCATAATATATTGGTAATAACCATGCCAAGGATAGACAGAGGGAGTCCCAAACCCTACATTCGGACATTTGAAAGAAGACTGTTGAAAGAGGAAGGTTATATTAATAGGATGAATGAATGGATCACACAGTTCTGGGAAATCAATAGAGGATCGGCTCCAGCTAAGATCGTCTGGGATACATTCAAGGCCGGGATAAGGGGGGAAACCCTGAGTTATACTTTAAAGAGGAGTAAGACGGAGAGAATAAGGATGGACAGGTGGATAAAAGAAATGAACAGATTAGAAGAGCAATTAAATAGGGCAGTGTTGAGACAAAACACAATAGAGATAGAGGGCCTCTTACTGGAAATAGAAGTCAAGAAAGCAGAGACGGGAGAAGCACTGATTGAAAAGGCGGCAGGGAATTACCTTGCCAAGAAGGAAAAGTGCTATGAGTATAGCGAGAGGGTAGGACACTTATTGGCTATTAGAATCAGACAAAATCTGGCTGCAGGGGAAATTAAAGAAATTAGAAATAGCGCTGGGGAAGTAGTAAACAAACTAGAAGAGGTTCAGGAGGTATTTAGGGAATTTTACGAGAAATTGTATGATCAGAATGCAGAGGATGTAGGAGAAGGGTGCAGGGACTATTTGACAGGGATACCACATGAGAAACTGGATAGTGAAGAAAGAGACAAACTAGGTTTACCGTTAACATTGCAGGAGCTTAAAATGGCAGTGAATAATTTACCAGGGGGCAAGGCTACAGGGCCAGATCAAATACCAGCTGAATTCTATAAAACATTCTGGGAAAGGCTTGGGGAAAATATGCTGGAGACTTTTAGACAGGCACAGACACAAAAATTAGCGCCACAGTCCTGGGATGATGCAAATATCATTGTGATATTTAAAAAGACAAACCCCCATTAGATCCAGGGTCATACAGACCTATTACTCTCCTGAACGCGGATGCTAAAATGTATGCCAAAGCACTAGCACAAAGACTGAGCAGAGTTATTGAGAAATTAGTAAGCAAGACACAACATGGTTTTATTCCCGGGAAAGGGACCACTCAGCATACCAGACAGTTAATTACTATACTAGATGCTACTGAAGTAGCGGGAGACCCTGTCGCAGCCATATTTCTTGATGCTGAAAAAGCATTTGACAGGGTCTCCTGGCAGTTTCTGTGGAATGTAATGGACTGGTTTGACATAGGCAAAGGATTTATTAGTGCTATACAGGTATTGTATTTGCAGCCAAAGGTTAGGGTGAAAATAAATAAGTCATACACTAAAACGGTAAGGATTACATGAGGAACCAGACAGGGCTGCCCAGCATCACCCTTACTTTTTGCCTTAGATTTAGATCCGCTACTTATGAGACTAATAGGTAACATCAACATCTCGCCAGTTGTGATACAGGAGGTAGAGTACAAAGTATTCGCCTATGCAGACGACGTGGCATTGATAACTACGGAACCAGGAAGGGCTTTAAGGGAAATAGAGCAGGGGGCAGCAGTCTTTGGGGGTTTATCAGGATATTCAATTAATAAGGGGAAAACTCAGATCATTATGAATGAATATACATTTTATGCATATCCCAGAGTGGTAAAGGAGGCAGTGTATCTAGGAGTAAGGGTGTCAGCAGACCTGGCGGAGTTAGTAAAAATAAATATGGAACTGCTACTAGCTAAGGTAAAAAGCAATACAGAAAGAATTCACAACCTACACTTCACGCTAATGGGACGCATAAATGTAATTAAAATGGTTACATTACCGAAATTTCTCTACCTGTTTAGGGCTATACCTCTTTTCTTTGAACAACTTTGGTTCACTAAGTTAGAAACAATTCTTAATAGGCTAGTGTGGGCACAAGGGAAAACTAGAAGGGCTTACAGACATATGACACTTACACGTGAAAAAGGGGGGTGGGGTGCACCGGATATTAAATTGTATTACTGGGCCGCAGCTTTGCAATATTTCCAAGGATTAATAGGTGGAGGATGTGAATATACAAATGTGTATAGAACTGTACTGGGGGAGGGCGCGGTTGATGGGTTTCTGAATACAATAGATTATGGACTTTTTAAGAACACTAGGTTTAAAACCCTAAAAGCTGCATATATGATTTGGAAAGGGGTAGGAAAAAAACTGGGAATCGGCAGATTTAGTAGATACACTAGATTGATAGCTAATGAAACCCTCCCGGGGGATATTTTCAGGGATGGAACGATGAGGATATGGAACGATAGGGGCATTAGGAAAATAGACCTCCTGGATATAGAAGGGGGGATAATACAATTTGAAGAATTACAAAGAAGATTTGAAATACCCACTAATACTTTTTTTAAGTATCTACAGGTGAGGAGTTACCTGAGGGATAAAAAGGGTGGACTGTTAGGATTTAAACACTGTAGGCTATTGGACTATATAGAACAGAGTAAACAATGTAAGATACGGCAGTTACATGCAGAACTGTATGCATACAAAATAGATGACAGAGAGAAATTCTCAAAAAAATGGATAGAAAAAGTGGGGACCTCCCCGGAAGTATTTCAGAAGTCTCTAGACTTAGGAAGATCAGCCCTATGCTCGGCAACGCTGCAGTCACAGCATTATAAAACATTATATTGCCTTTACCATACGCCGGCAAAAATAGCGCAGTGGGGCGGGACAGAAGGTATAACTTGCCCTAGATGCAATGCAACGGAAGCTGATATAGTACATATGTTCGCACAATGCCCACAATTGTATACCTTGAAAAGGGCCATAGAAGTTTTTCTGGAGGACTCACTGGATATTAAGATTATATTAAATAATGCATTGCTATTGTTGGGGGTGAAGACCGAGTATGAAAATGGCCCCACAGAGTTTTTGTTTATGGTAGCAGCTGTATACTGAATCAGTATTGCACGGGCATGGCTAGACAAGACACCCCCAACATTCCAAACTTGGATAGCAGGATTGCTAGCCTCATATAATCTGGAAAAATCTATATATGAGAGGAAGGGCAAAAAAAATGGGAGAGGAGATATGGCAACCTATTACGAGGTGGAAATTTAAGCAAAACGGGGTAGGGGTTGGGTAAACAGCCGTAGGTAGGAAAGGCTAATCCTTGTGTTTTGATTTATTTTTCTTTTTTTTCTTTTTTCCTTTCTTTTCTCATAAATTTTGCAGAGTACTGTTGCAAGAATGTATTTGTATTGTATTTACTTTATACTATAATGGGATATATAATATATGCACTTTGTGTTGTAAAGTTGATGACTGTAATAGGTTGGGGGGGGTAAAATTGCTGTGAAAAGATTATAATAAAAATATATATAAAAAAAAAAAAGGAAGGTTAGAGCTTTTCCAAATTCAATTCAGGCTACTTATCAACCATACTATATTCTGTTTGATGCACTTGCACTGCGCCCATGAATCAATCTGAGGATACTAAATTAGGGCCTGATTCACAAAATGCCTCCACACTCGTGGCAGAGGCCTGCCGTCAAGGGGGAGCCTCCGGACTCTGGATGGAATCTTCCTAATGGAAATTCTCATTAAGGAGACTCCCCCACGACTGCTGGACCCCCGCCATGAGTGCGAATGCCCTTTGTGAATCAGGCCGTTAATTGTTAGCCTCAAATTTCTTCACATTCACAGAACATTTTTACATTTTCAAACATATAATCATCTTATTTATGTATGTACACTTTATCAATCCATTAATATTATTTAAATTTTTAAGTATACCCAGACTCCCTGAGTAGGCTTCATGGACCCCTAGGGGTCCTTGGCCACAGGTTAAGAACCAATGATCTAGTCCTTTATTGCTAAACCTGCCTAACCTGGAGAGTCATGGAGCACTCACAGTAACAGTCAAACCCCCGAAACTACTAGGCGGTAGCTACAAGTTCACTGACCTAAAAAAATGCCTGAAAAACCACCCTTTTTGATGCAAAACCTTGTCAAATAAACGTTTAGGGCTTTGTATGTCACTATGTAGAACCAGCAACTATTACTTAGTTTATGAATGTTGTCCGACCCCACTTAGAACCCATCTTCACACATTTATGTATAATCATCAAAATGTTGCTACTGGAATATATTCCTAGCCAAATTAACCTCATTTGCCTGTTGCTCATTCTCACCAATAGCACAAAGATACAAACTTTAAGGAGGATGTTGCTCTTTACAAATTCAGATAGAAATATAAAATATTAAATAGCAGTACAACTACTGAAGCACTTAAACGTGATTGTACTGTTATGCAGTGGATATTGGTTCAACCAAAACATACTCAGTAACGCTTACATTCCTTATTATGTTGGTGCTATAGACCATACCTACATCTAACAGGTGTCACTGGACCTCACCAAAGTCCAGGGAAGAAGTATTCCATAGGAAAAGAACATTTTCAATCAGTTTTCAAATGATTTCCACTACAAATGTGTGCTTCACATATATACCGGCTAAGCATTTCACTATGATTCATTGCTATATTTCTCTAACTACACAATTCATTTATGGCATTAATAAAACACACATCTAAAAAAGTATTTGACATTTACAAAGCAATCTGCAAATAATCACCAATATTCATTAGACACACTGTACCTGCTTGACATATTTTTCTGCACCTGAATGAATGTGAAAAATGGCTTACGACACAGCAGAGAGCCACTGGGGAGAGATGTAATGTAGCTGCTGACTAAATCGGGTTGTGAAAGGCATTTTAAATTATTATTATGATTATTATTATTATTATTATTATTTCTACATAAGAGACATTCAGCTTCCTCATTGCAGGGGAGGATCCTCCCCTATGGCAGAGAAACGTCACCCCACTGCTTTTAAGCAGTGAGAAACATAAAATGACAATAATTGAGTTATTGCCATTTTATGTTTCAAGTCCAGCTGCGTTGTGGTGGGTGGGCGGGGCTGCTATGCTCTTCGAGCGTGGCAGGGGAGGAGTGGTTTGCCCACTCCTAAAGTGCGCAATGACTCCTTGGTCGGCCCCATCTCAAGCGGAATGCTGCCACATAACAACGGCGATCCTCTTGCTGGCGCTTCCACGAGTGGACCATGCTCCCTCAATTAAGATTCAAAAAGCTTCTCCATTTTACTGGGGTCACCGGTCCTGCAGGGCGGGCTCTGAAGCCAGGAATGGAGATCCTGGTAACACGATACTTTCAACACCAAAGAAGAGCCCAACACTGACTTACTGGCAAGCTTGACTTTTATTCGTCAGGGAAGGCGGAGATAAAATGTAAAAATATAATAATTATACAAACACTTGTTAGAGCACAGTTTTGCTCTCTGTTTTTTATGGGTGCATTATATTCATGGGTAGTTCGTGCCTGCATATAATCCTTGTTGTGTTAACATTGGGTTATTAGAACGTGTACTCTAATAACGTGAAAAGTAAAGTGTTAGGTATATTTCAATGTAAACATGAATAAGTTAACGGTGCAAAACCTTAACCTGTAGAATTCGTACATGTAGCCAATGAGTATTCATACACTTGATGTACTTATGCAAAGAGTTGATTTGAACATGTTCATTTTATACATGTGCTTTCATGAAGTTACCAGTCATTTCTTATGTTGACGATTCCTGTTGACCTAAAATTTCCCCTGGAAGCTCTTGCTTTAGACTCGTTAGAGCATGTTGAATTTGTTCTTTCTTATGTTTCTGTTGCAAGTGGAGAAATTAATTCTTGTTAGTTAGGTCAATGTTTTTGTTTTAGGAGTTAGGCTTAGATACATTGAACAGCGATGCTAATAATAAGTGATTGCTGAACTTTCTCATCGGAGAGAGCCTGGGAATCAAGGTCCTCTAACCAAAGCCTGGGAGCATTGCTGCTGTGTGAATAGTTACCTACAAGGATGGTATGATGTTGCGATATTACTTGCAAGCTCATGTATTGAAGTAGGGACATTGTCTGGGGGCCTTGCCTTGAGAGAGAGAGAGCTTCTTAGAACGAGCTCTGTAGCTTTATGCTACTTGACCCATTCAACGTGAGTTGACTTCTTAGAAAGCCTTCACATGCTGACACCTTTACAGAACTTTCCTTGGGGAAATGCTAAGTAGGGATGTCACATCAGTGGTAGATAGAGACAGACTAATGCAGTTTACCTACGAACCTCCAATGAAGGGAAATCTGGTATTGGAACCATCATTTTCTGTATCCTGATTCTGGAACTGGTTATTTTGTGTATACTGCTCTGCCTTAATTTCACCCTTAGGTTTGACTTTGTATTAGTTCCAATGTATTTCTACACCCTCATTTTAGGTCCTTGTATGTTCAACATCTGCCTAGGGTTCCAGAGTAAATCTAAAATGTGGTACCCTGCTCTCTCACTGGTAACACAAAAAATTCATTTATAAACTAAAACACAGTAAAATAATTAAAAAACAATATTTTTATAACTATATTACTGAAAACGATATTAAAAACAATATTCTTAAAAACAATATTACTCTACTAAAAATTATATTTTTGACATCAATATTTTTGCATCACAATAGTTTTGTATTGCGAGAAGCTTCAGGTCGGTATCAATAATTCTAGCCTCCCGGGACTTGCGCACTTAAATGTGTCTAAATCTTAATAGGAGCCAGTGCTGAAGAATGATTGTTGGTTTACCACAGAAAGATGCAGCATGAGCTCAACTGTTTACCACACTGTGTATATTCAACAGGGGCTTTACTTAACACGTAAGATTGCTGCATCACTTCTTGAAGTCATCTATACTGTGTTTCAGCAACATAGTTCACCTTCCTGCAAATGGCATTCCACGACTTTGCACTTCTGAGTGGGGCTAAAGCATTACCCAGCCATATTGTATATGCAAATTATATTTTCAATAAAAATACTTTGAAATAAAAAAAAAAAGAACTCCTATTGCCTTCCGCCGGCCTCTTGCAGGTGCATTTTAGGTTATGGTCAACCTTTGTTTGGTGTGAGGCACAGTTTTGTTTAGCACTTCCTCTGCTGTGCACTGTGGTCTGAATTAGTGCTTAACAGTGGTGGAAGATCTATTTATGACAAATGTATGGTTACCTGGTGTTTCTACGGATTATAATTTCTTCTGACACTTTTTGGAAGAACACTGTTATTGCCTCTACTCTCATTCTATTCCTCATGCACAACTTGGCATGCATGCAGATTCATATCAGATTTCACTGCATACTCTGTCTTTTAATGTGTTGCCATGTGTTTTATGCAACAGGACACATTAATGCAATAAGCAAACAGATGTTTTTCGTCAGTTTTTACCTAATATTGGGGTAATTCTCTGTACCTGCCTCTACATGAGTCCAAGTGGTATGAATATGGGTGCTTTTGGAAGACGCGTGTTTCCTGTCCATCAGCATATTACAAAACACCATCTACAGCAAACTCACCCAGAGCAATATCAATTTCGAGTCATGTATATATTTGTATAGAAGATAAAAATATGTAGTTTAAATCAAAATACATTTGTGGGTACATAAAGTAGGGCTCATGTTGTACTTCTCATATACTCCTAAATGTACATAGGTTGAACATAGTTCTAAAAGGTAGGCGAAAATGTGGGTATGCAAAGAAAGTGGCATGAAAATAGGGAGTGTCTACTGCAAAGTCAGAGCAAAAAATGGAAAATCATGGTGCGCTACAGAGACGGAAAAGTAAATACAAAAATACCGGTGAATAGTGATGTCAGTTCTGTAGAGTAAATGCCCAAAGACTCCATTGTATTCCAGCCATGTTTGATTAGGTTACACACCACACACGCCCTCTCAGGTGCAGTGTGGGAATCACATGGAAATCAATGGACACACCTAATGACACCGTCAGCCCAAAACACATCTCCAAAATAATAAATAATTTAAAAAGTCTTATAATTGTTCACATACATAAATCAATATATAGATCACTTTGTAACTTTACAACCATATAGGTCACATAGTACAAATGAACAAACAAACGTAGCATAACAAGATACAACTCTAAGCAATGCAGGAGCCTATAGAAATCACAATATGAAAAAGTAGAAATATACATACTTAAAATATTAGAAATGTGCTAAATTAATGAAAACCACACTTCTAACACTACTATAGCCACACAGTCAAAGCACAATCCATATTCCACTCACACACACAATATATATACCTGTAGCTCATGTCTGGTGGCTGCAATGTCTCACAGTACACAGGGAAGAGGGCAGAGCACATGGTGTAGGATCTATATATGTACAACTATTAATACGGTTTGTCAGTTAACGTATTATTTATTTTCATCAGGTAGTGTCTGTTTATGTATTCCTTTCAATTCATAGTAATAAACCCCTTAGTCAGAGAGTTGTGTGTATGCCATATCACTTTACATTTGGGTAATCGTCCCTTAAATACATCTGAAAATTTACTATTAATAGCTTTTCAGTCATTTAAGTTGTACGCAGCCCTAACCCCTCATCCAAGGAACTGAGACATTCACTACGACACTTCCTGAATTGCATGTATGTTGATAGGTATGTCTAACAATAGGCTTAAATCTATGTGTGCGGAAATTTCCAACCATAGGTTCACCTGTGTGAATTGGGCCGCACATCTCTATATTTCAAGGAGGTCTATAGGCAAAGAAGATTGTCATAGAAATATGTTTTTCATTTTGTGGAAAAACAGTGTAAAATTAAATAAACCAGAAATAGTTAAGTGATATAGCAATAAACCAGGTACACTTATATCACTTAATGTGTGGTCAAAGGTAAGGTATGTTGCCATGAGAGAAAAGAGTCTGCACAGCTAGGCCCTTAAGTCACTGCCGTCAACCCTCCCCTCAATTTCCAACAGTGCTTCTATACTGAAGCGAAATCATAGAAATAAAATCGGTCAATAAAAGTACTTTATATAAAGCCCCTCTGGGAGATCCTAGGAATGAGAGACTCAGGCCTTCATGTCTTCATTCTCATAAAATAATCTATGGAGTGTAATACATTAATTTTGCTATCTGAACCACATTATGAAATAAACAATGCAATTATGAACTTCTATTCCCATTAGTAGCATTTGACAAATAACATTTTGCAAGTTCACCCTATGATAGTCATAACATGTTTGACTACATTCATAAAGTACGTGCTCATTCGGAACGAATGGATGCTGTATCTGTTCCCACCCAGGCTGTCTCTCTCTCTCGCTTTCTCCTTTGTCCTTCGCTGAATGTCTGGTGCTAGTTGTGGCTCTCTGCCCCTCATTCCTCTTTGAAATTCCAGCTCTGTGCTGTGAAAGAGGTGCACTGATGTCTGTGCAAAAATGAGCCACCACAGCTAAACAGTCATGGGTTTCTACACATTTGAAAAGGCGTCTTTCTGAACTGTTCCTTCCCTTTGGGCAGGAAATATTTTCATTGGTTTTTTTTGCAAAGAAAACATGCAAGCAATAACATGTCACATTTAGAATACCCGCTATGATGGAAGCTAGTTTATACATGCCTACAATTTCTCTCAAGAACTGTTATTTTATTACATTTATATATGTGTACTATACATTTAAATATAAATGTATTTATATTCATAAGGAGTCTTTACCGTTCATGGAATGAGCATTGGGATCTCGAGCCAGTCCATGTGGAGTTGTCACTGAACTTTTAAGGTCTGCCGTTCGCCAAGACTGTTTGATTTTACTAAAATAAAGTGCATATTCGACTTACTTATTGTGGCTTTTCTCATCCAGCTGTCAACATCCACTGTTGTTTTTGTGTCCTTCATATTTTTCTTCTGCCCACTCCAGCATAGAGCATGGGGCACTGGGTCAACCTACTTCAGCCAGACTAACTTGATTGTGAATGACCGCATTCTGCCCTTCCACATGGAGCCAGTGCTCAATTTGTAAAGAATAAAGTGCCAGTGCTCTTCTAAGAAGGCCACTGCAGCTTGCACTACACATTGCCCCTGCCAGCGGCGTCAATGACAATACCAACATAACACCTAACCATCTCACTCGTACAAGTGTGACAATTTAGACTATTTTAGGGAACACAAAGCTATAGTAATGGTGTGGAGGCTGGTATTATTCATTTTCAATGTATATTGTCTTAATAAACATGGTTGTTGTGCTCCTCTCAGAATTATAGACAACGCCACCATGAGGTGGACTGTCACTACAACCGGTGCTGACATTTAAGTGCTGGTACCTAGCACTGGAAAACTCCGCCTCATATTAATCACTGCATACAGCACATCCATACCCAAAGTAGCCCCTTCAATGCAGGCACTGCTATGGTAGTGTATGCATTTTGACTCAGAAGAGATAGTTTTGCTTTCAGTCATTTTTTTCCCCCGATTACCTTGGAGAAGCTTTCAGACTCTTGTCAAAGTTTGCCAAATATGTTAAGCATTGAGAAGAAAAAAAGCTATCAGCTAGAGCCAGTTGTATTGGCTTGTTTCCAAATACCGACATACATAACATCTGACAGTTACTATACACTTGCATTGTCCTGCATTTGAAAGCTGAAGCAAGATCCATCACACCCAATTTCTCTTTATTTCCAGAATTTAATTTCTCTCGCCTTCTTTGTCATCTTTTGAAGAATTGCTGCAATCATACGCTGTTATGTGCCCGGGTTAGGCCCAAATAATGGAGCTACACATTTTTCTTACATTGTCCTAATTTAGTACAATATAATTTCTGCTGCTACAATGTTAGATTCATCTCTCTGAAACTACTTTGTATATACAGCTAGCTTCACGTAACATTATCACGATGCCTTGAACACCATTTACAAGGCCTCTTAACGCACTATGTGCAAATGTCTTTCTATCTTCATGCTGGGGGCGGCAGGGCTATCTACAAATCCACAACATCACTAATCTATACGCACATCACAAGGATGCTTTCTACTATAAATAATGAGCATCCCAAGATTGGCAGAGGAGGCACTTCAGCTAACAATGAGGGTCCCTGCATGCTGAAACTTCACCACTCAGTGGTATGACATCTCTGTGAGGAGTGTCCAGTTTGTGACCAGGACGGAGTCCTACATTTTCTCCCACCAGGTAATGGGGTTGGATCATCCCTTGGGGGGATTCTTGACTTAACACCTACACACATTCTAGGTACACTAAGAGTAGGTTTTGCATAGTAGGAGTAAATCTGATTACTGCCTTGTTTATGTGCCTGCATGGTGGAGTGGTGTGGCTCACTGGTTAGAGGCGGCAGACCCATAAGCAGAGAACGGCCCGGGACCAGGGTTCAATCCCTGACGCGGCAGGGTCGTGGACCAGGGTCAAACGGACTCGATAATTCTCGCCTCGGTGCCTACTCTAACCAGGGAACACACTCTGCAACTCTGGGCATTAAGCTTGCCTCATCTCTACAACGGCCCCCCACAGACGCCAGGGATGCCTGGTTTCACCTTGGAGATACACAGAAAGGGACCATCTCACAGGGAAAACCAGGACGGGTTCCCCAGCGGTCTTCAGCGTCAGGATACTCCGTGGAATCACAGTGCGCTTTACAAGTACACCCACATTTACATTTACATATATACACTGTTTTAGCACCATGGTAGAACTATATCTACTATTTACTCTTTTGGTGCTTGTAATCACTTTTATCTGCTACTGCCTACCGATTATCACAGCACATGTATTCTATACAAGAATAATGTTGGTTCAATAATTATTTGAAAAACCTCCCAGTGTATTCTCTGTATACTTCTAGGAGCACAAGTAAGCACGAGTGACTCCGCAAAAGATTCTGATCTGTTTCCACGATCCCTGAGGGGTCAGAGTTGTCATGTTCAGTGGGTGCCAGAAACCATTTGCTCCCTGGTAAGGTTAGGGGGGCTTTCGGTAGCACTGGGAGTTAGCTGGTCTCTAGGCCACCATATCCTGTGTGGTCCTATAAATCAGTCTAGTCACCTCACCCAAAGTTTTTGTCCAACTAATGTGCAGGTCCTATGAATTAGTGGGAACTATACGACAATGCCAGATGGATTACTGGCACACTGGTCTCCTAAGCATGTCTCTGGTTAAACTGCTAAGAGTTAATCTGCCCCTGATTCTATCCCATTGGCTCACAGTCTAGGAGAGTCCACAGTTCAAAACATGATGCTTAATCCACAAACACCTCAGTGGTCACTCCCTATCATACCTGGAGTTCTTCACCCTTACCTGTCCGACAGATGCTTGAACTCAAACAATTTGTTGGTAGAAGCCTCCATGTCCAAGGCTCAACTCTGACACTAAACACCTCTCTCATTAAGGGTCGAAAAGAACCTCCCAAGATTCAGCAAAAAACATCTAAAAATCAATTTTTTCTGCAAAATGGACAAACCTTATCTCCACTAGGAACCTAGCCATTCTTTCTGCCCTCAGTTTGTCAGATGTCTAAGAACAAGTAATTCCTACTAGAGGCTGTCTAAGCCTTTTCCATATAACTTATCACAACTTTACACCACATGAAATCGGATCATCATTGAAGGAATCCTCAGGAAACAGCCCCAAGGGAAATATCAGTGACTGCTTGTTGACACAGAAGCCACTATATCGGCTTACATAGCTTGGATTCTTGCCACCCTGTCCCATGCTGCTCTTTGGGATGCATTTACACAGTTCTACAATCTACAATTAATTAAATAAATGTGTGCTTGTATGCTTGTCCACCTAGGCCTCAATGTTGAGTCTTTGTGACTGTATAGCACTGATGTGGCTGCACTAGGCCTGGCCCCTTGATATACTTCTGTAAATAAATTGTTGGCCAAAGATTTCTAATTTTTGAATTGTGTTTTATATCATTAGAGAAGTCATTCAGCATGGGTAGACCTTGCTAATCCATGCTTGATTTTTAAAGTGGCAGATGTGTTGCAGTGATGTAATATTTCAGGAACTATGAGAAATATACACTTAATTTTGGTGTCAAAACATAGATTTTGGGGGTCAAGTAGTCCTAAAGAGACAGCAAATAACTCCTCAGAGCATCCTTTCCACCAATTTTCCAAAATGGTGGCTCTATAATGATGTGTTTTTAGTCATCATATTGGTAATTTATTTAAATATTGTTTTTGTTTCAGGTTTTCTGTTGATTCAAATTCGCAAATATGAGCGGAACAGGTGGTAGCAGAGGATCTTTAACTTCTGAAATAGTGTTGCTAACTACAAAATCTGAGGACTTCTTCAATAAAGAAAAAAAAATTGTCATATGCCAATCTAATCAGAAAGAAAAGCTAACATCAACTGTGTCTGGGCAGAGGAGAGTTCAAGATGCTCCAGAAATACGGCAAGACGAAGTCCACAAAAGATTGAAACTGATGGGTGAAGAGGATCAAATATTTTATCATTGTAACAACAAGTGCTACAAGTTATATAAAATGGAAAAAAGCCTGGAAACAAATTGCCAAAATATAGCAGAAACCAGTGAATGACAACTAAAATCTGAGACGTCTGAGAAAGTGATTACAACCAAACCCAATGCCCACCCAAGCAGAAGATCTACAATGTGTTATCTGTGGTTTATCCAGAACAAGGGCCAAAGGGATTGACAAAAGAACAAAGTACAGAGTATGAGTCTCAAAGGGCAAACATGTTTTTTATCAGCAGCTAGTTTCTTTCAAGATGAAGTTTTCAGCAGAATGGCTGATCTAAACAGCAAGGTGAATGTATTTGCAGGGGATATGAATGCCCACCCGAACTGCATGTGTGCATACATTCGAAAATATGTATGTACAAAGAGCTCCCAGCAGGCCCATAACCACCAACCTTCAGTTAAGTTTGAAAATGAAGGTTTGATTCCAGTCTTAAGTGCAGGATATTGGTTCAAACTCATTGAGATCGGAGAAATAATGGTCAGCATTGATGAAACGGCACACCCTATGCAATTCCGATAGAGTTCTTTAGTAAAGGGGAACATCAACTTCGTCTACTCCTTTGTAATGGTGGAACACCATGCATCGCCCTAGGTAAACTCCAGAGAGGGGTTTATGATATGGACTTGCAATACCAGACAACAGAAAATACCACTGGGTCTCACCCCTATTAGCGATCAACAAATGGGTTTTCTCAGACAGGCGTGAACCAGCCTATCAATCAATCAGGGGTTTGTTGAGTGCGCTACTCACCCGTCAGGGTCTAAAAGTGCTGAGGGGGGGGGGGTACGCAACTCCATTAGCTGAAGAGCCAGGCCTTGAGGGCCTTCCTGGAGGTGTTCAGGGAGGGGGAGACTCTGATGTCTGCCGGGAGCTCGTTCCAGGTATTGTTTGAAATGTGAGAGAAGAATCTTCTACCTGCTCTGGCTCTGCAGATGCATGGCATTTCAGCCAGTGCGAGGTTGGAAGATCGGAGGTTCCTTTTGGGTACGTGGAAGTTGATTCTGTCATTGAGGTATTTGGGTTCGGTGTCGTGCAGGCATTTGTAGGCATGGGCCAGAATTTTGAAGGCGACTCTTTTCTCCACGGGGAGCCAGTGGAGCGTTCAAAGGTATTGGCTGATGTGTTTGTGCCGGGGGATGCAGAAGACGAGTCGGGCAGCGGTATTCTGTATCGTCTGGAGTTTTCGAAGTAGGGACTTGTTCATGCCAGTGTCTAGTGGGTTTCCATAGTCCAGTCTGCTGGTGATGAGTGCATGGGTGACTGTCTTCCTTGACTCCGGGGGGGATCCATTTAAAGGTCTTGCGGAGGATGTTGAAGCAGCTGGAGGAGACGGCGTTGACCGGTCAGTTCATGGTGAGTTATAAGTCGAGTATGATGTAGAGGTTTTTGGCGTGGTCTGGAGTGGGGTTGGTGGGTTTGCAAGGGCTGTCGGCTACCAGGTGTTTTCCCATCCTGAAGGGGTGGTTCAGAGTATGAAGACTTCTGTCTTCTCGGCGTTGAGCTTGAGGCAGCTGTTGGTAATCTGGACGGCGACCTCCTGTATTCCTTTCTGGAAGTTGAGGCTGGTGGTGTC
Source organism: Lissotriton vulgaris (assembly GCF_964263255.1). NCBI lineage: Eukaryota > Metazoa > Chordata > Amphibia > Caudata > Salamandridae > Lissotriton > Lissotriton vulgaris. Next base: position 1,041,319,914 of record NC_141697.1, read on the forward strand.
TTTGGTAAGGGAGAGGATGAGCCGAGTGTCGTCAGCGTAGGAGATGATGTTGAGGCCATGTTGTCGGATGATGGCAGCAAGGGGGACCATGTAGATGTTGAAGAGGGTCGGCTCAGCGATGAACCCTGTGGGACTCCACAGGTGATTACCGTGGGATCTGAGAGGAAGGGCGACAGTCTAGTTCTTTGGCTTTTTCCAGTGAGGAATGACGGAATCCACTCTAGGGCTGTTCCTTGTATTTATTTTTATTTTATGCATTTTCATATAGCGCAGACTATACCCAAAGGTGTCAGAGCGCTTCACAATAGGAACAGTAGTGATACATGAGGAGAAAATTACAAGTGAGCATGTTACACAAGCAAACGTTACGTTACATGTGGCAATAGTAACAATTGTGCATGTATCAAGGGCAAACAAAATACAATAGGTAGCAAACGATATGTTACAAGAGGAAAAAAAAGTGGCGTGTGCATGATTACAAAAGCGTACAAAGTACAAGTAGAGGTATAAAACTGCAATAAATGGCAGATACTCAAAACACAAGAACAAACGTTACGTTACATGGGGCAATGGTGGCAATTGTGCATGTATCCGAGGCAAACTAAACACAAGAGGTAGCAAACGATACATTACACGAGGAAAAGTGACGTGTGCATGTTACAAAAGAGTACACAATACAAGTAGAAGTATAATTCTGCAATAAATGGCAGGCACTTAAACTACAAGAACACACTGGGAAGGCACTTCTATAGTCATGGAGAACAGAAATTCCTATAATGGAAGGACTTTCTTCAGATAATAGAGATGGCGTGAATTACATTTGGAAGTGTCTTTGAAGGAGGAGAACGTTGAGGTCAGTTTTGAAGGCCTGGGAAGAGGTGGTGGTCTGGAGCGGAGGCGGAAGTGAGTTCCAGATTCTCACTGCGTTGCCTGAAAAGGATTGGGCCATCGATCTTTCCTTCTTGAAAGTGGGAGGTGTAAGTAGGGTGACCAGGCGTCCCGTTTTGCCAGGACGGTCCCTGTTTTTAACCAGCTGTCCCAGCAGATTTCAAGAAATTAAGCTCATGTCCCGGTTTTTAGAGAGGGTCGACTAAAAATGGGGGGAGGTGTTTTCTATATTTTACAAAGCAGGGATAGTTAGCAGTTGTCTCAAGAAAGCAATTTAATTAACAGGCAAGCTACTGGGTTTAAACATAGCATTTTAATTAGGTTCTTACTGCCTGTTCTGTAATTCTCTGCTGAGGAGCGCTCTCTTCGCTTGAGGTAACATTGTAGTCCTTCTATTTTTGTGAAATGTCCCTGTTTTTGGCTTTAAAATTCTGGTCACCCTAGGTTTAAGCAATACATTTTCCGCATTACGTGATGGTCTAGAGCCTCCAGAGAGTTTCAGTTTATTCCGTTTATTCCCCAGGTAGCGAGGACAGTAGTGCAAGGCTTTGTGGGTGATACCGGCATTCTTGTAGATAGATCTTGCCTCGAAGGGAAGCCAATGTCTGGGTGACTAGTGTGCAGTGGGAGACGGTGTTGAAGGCTGATGATAGGTCGAGTAGTATGAGGGCTGCAGAGTGGCCTTGGTCCAGGAAGGTGCAGATGTCATCTGTGGCGGCAAGTAGGGTGGTCTCTGTGCTGTGGTTGCTTCGGAAACCGGGTAGGGTCAGGTCGAGGATGGCATTGTCGATGAATTGTGTCAGTTACTTTTTGATTGTTTTCTCTGCAACTTTAGCCGTGTGGGGGAGAAGCGAGATGGGCCAGTAGATCTTGAGGTCGGTGGGGTCAACTGTTGGCTTCTTGAGCAGAGGCCTGACTTCTGCACATTTCCAGTCATCTGGAAAGGTGCCTGTTTTGAGGGTGGTGTTGATGGTGTGTTCGGTGCGATGGTAGTGGCGGCTCTGTGGTAGATATGTGGGGGCAGGGGTAGCTGGTGGCCCCCGAGTGGATGCCTTTCATGGTTGAAGTGGTGTCTTTATCTGGATGCCGATCACAGTCGGAGATGGTGGGCTGGCCGGTGCGTCTGGGGGGCGGGTCAGCTGTGACGTCAGGTGGAGGGTCGAAGTTCTAGTAGAGGTTTTTGATCTTGAGATGGAAGTATGTTCCAAGCTTGTCGCAGAGGTCTTGGGACGGGTTGATGTCTGTCGCCTCGCAGCGAGGTTTGGTGAATTCCTCGATGACAGTGAAGAGTTCCTTGGAGTTGGCGAGGATTTTGGTGTGGATGAGGGTCCTCTTGGTGGTTCTGATTCAGTTGTGGTAGTCGATCATGGTGTCCTTGTAGGTGGTGTAGTTTTTGGGTGTCTTGGCGATTCTCCAGTTCTTCTCCAGGCACCTGCAGGTGCATCTTGCTTCCTGGAGATCGGTGGTGAACCTGGTGGCTTTTCTGGGGGGCTGTTTGTCGGCATTGCATAGGGGGTAAGCTTGTCTGAGCAGTTGGAGATCCAAGTGTGGAGTTCTCTGGCCGTGGCATTGGCGGAGGATGCTGGGGTGTGCTGGTCTCAGGTGAGAGTGGAGTTGAGGTGCTCGTCGGTCACCTTTCTCCAGTTCCTTCATGGTGGGCGTGGGGCTGGTTTGGGTGCCTTGGGTTTGTTAACGGTGAAGTGCATACAGTGGTGGTCATTCCATGGGGGTTGCATTGTGTGGCTGAAGTGGACGATGTTTTCTGTGGAAAAGATAAGTTAGAAGGTGTGTCCTGCTCCCTGGGTTGGTGTGGTGACGAGTTGGTTGAGTCTGATGTTGGTGAGGTTGTCCCGGAGGGTGGTGGAGTTGGGGTCGCTGGGGTTGTCGATGTGAAAGTTCAGGTCTCCGATGAGTATGTAGTTCATTGAGGCTATGGCATGAGGTGCGATGAGGTCAGTGATAGTGGCAGCGAAGGGGACCTGGGGGGTCTACAGAAGAGGGTTCCACAGAGCGTGGAGTAGGGGCTGGTGTGGATGAGGAAGTGCAGGTGTTTGGCAGAGGGGAAGGTTTCGCTGGCGGTGGGGAGGGTGGTCTTGTGGGTGATGGCAAGGCCCCCTCCTGGGTGATTGGCGGTCCTTCCTCTGGATCTTGTATCCTTCCGGGATGGGGGTGTTGATGTTGGGGCTGGAGGAGGCATTGGTCCAAGTCTCTGAAGAAGGCGATGTCTAGCGAGAGAGAGTTGAGTAGGTTCAAGATCTCCACTGCATGTTTGTGCACGGAGGGCGCGTTGAGCATGATGCATCTAAGGGCGTTGCTGATGTTGACTTTGGTGGTTCTCAGGCCGGGTTGGTGGTGAAGGTCTGGTGTCAGCGGAGGCAGTAGAACTGTCCATGGGTCATGTTTGGCGTGGCCTGTTAGTTGAATGCGTGGAGGGTGGCTGTGTTGTAGTGGTGGTTGGTACGAGATGCAGGGTCCCTGGAGCTGGGTGCAGTCGGGTCACGGACGGGTGCAGACGGGTTTGCCTTGGGCGCGCCAACAGCACGTCCGCGATGCGTCCGCGTAGCGGCCTCCATTAAGTAGAGGAGGGGGAGGGAAAGCGCAGGTGGCGGTCGGGAAGGTCCGAAGTGGTGATTGGGAGGTGGGTGTGGTCTAATGAGCGCCTGAAATAAGAGTAAGGGGGAGAGAGGCAAAATGAAATAAAACAATAAGCAAAAAACAAAGACTAAAGATAAAAAACAAGGCAATTAGGTAATGCAATGCAGTATTACAATAAGGACAGGCACAGAGAGCAGGTTGGGAGCGATCTGGAACCCTGCGCTACAAGGTCAGCGGAGGTGAGGGCCAGGCGGAGCTGCATAGAGGGAGAGCGGTTCCCAGGACAGAAGGTCAGGGCAGTTGTGTTGAACGGGACGCAATGAGGAAAGGTGACCATGAGGCGGTCTTGTACTGTTGGAAGCTGGAAAAGAAACTGCCAATGCACACAGGAAAAGTTGCCAGGATCTGGAAGGAGGCTGGAGGATATTTGGACTGGAAAGGCAAGCTTACAGCGTTGACCCCTATTTGGAACAATCACCTGCTCTGTGACGTTGCCACTTTAACAGGCATCTCCTGATGGGCGACAATAGGCACAGAACATTTGGGTGATGTGTGAAGGGACAGGTCCTGGATAAGGATTGAGGTCCTATGCCAGGAGAATGAATTGGCAGAAACTGAGTGTGTTCGATATCTGCTATTGGGCTATGTGTTGGGAGTGCGCATTTGGGAGTGTACCGACTTGGCTGATGCACTGTCCCTGGAAGACTACTTGCTCACTGTTTGAAATTGGGTTTCTGGTTGGCTATGGTATGCATCTAACCCAGGCAGAAACCACCAGGTTACACACACAAGATAACCCCGCATCATCCCCTTGGTAGCTTGGCAGAGCAGTCAAGCTTATCCCAGAGGCAATGTGTAAAGCATTTGCGCAACACACATTCACACCAGTGAAACTCTAGGCACAACACACACAAAGAGACTCCACACAAGGTTATATAAAAATATCCTTTGTATTGTTCATTAAACACTTTAGATCGAATTCACAAAAATCACCTTGCCAACTAGGCAATTGTCATGATGGCACATAGATAATAAACCACTCTGCCAACAAGACACCCATTACTGTGCATATAATGTCACTGCAAGGTAAGAATGACATATCCTCTGGACCCAAAAATGCAGCATGTAAAGGAACATAAATTGCTGTCCATGCCTGAGCACGCAAATCATCCCAACAATCTTCATCATTACGGCAGGGCATACAATGCAGCAGCCCAACGGAAACATGGGAATCACCACATATTACTATTGTAACCTTGGGCCCGGTGCTCATGGGCCCCTATGAAAGGTGATACGTTAATTTCCTGGGTGCCAAGTAATGCATGAGGTGCTGTGCGCCTACTCTAGGGAATACAGGAAATTCCTTTGGTAATCTTTGGAAGTTCCTTAACGCACAAAGCAGGGCCACCGTTGAGGTCCCACCCATAGCGCAGCTGGTAGGCAAAATGCACCAAAGTATGTCAAAAAGGCAGATGCCCGCGAGCATGCAGCACAGCTGCTACTCAAGCTCTACCCTCCTCAATGTGGGAAACAGGGGCTGGTTTACGTGGACACAATCTGGGGACCCACAGTTTCCCTTTTGACAGGTGACATTCACGGTGTCTCCCTGTGCGACTGATTGAGGGGGGAGGGCGGCGCTGGGAGGTTCCTTCGGCGTGCGGTGGGGCCCCTCCAAAGGGGGTTCCCACAGTGCAGTGGAAATATGGTACGGCTACGGTCCAGTATGCTTCGTAGCACATTTGGTGTCTCCTGCACTGGAATTTTTGGCAAACCCATATCAGGGCGGACTGCTTGATCTCGCCAGCGGTGAACCTTTCAGCAGGACAAAAAGCGCTCCCTTCCACTAGGCCCAAGAAAGGGTAGGAGCAACCCTCCATGTGCTCCTCTGCCTCTGAAAAGGTCACAGTGCTCAACATACGCTTCCTGGCACCAAATTGAAGGTAAGGTAAAGCATTCACAATGCGATAGACTTTCCAGAAGCAAGGGGCTTAACAGCACTCATTGGAGTGCACGGGGGAACCAAAGCAAGAGGGCAGGGAGTAGTCCAGCACACAGGGTCTTCTTGAAAACCAAGTGGTAGTCCTTCTCATAGCCTCACAGGGAAGCACAAGTAAGGGAGTCCAATGGCTGATCCTCTTGGTAGCATAATGGCTCCTCGTGACAATGTGCTGTTTGTTGAGCCAGCAGTGTCTGGTTACAAGTCCACACAGTGTCTCAAAATATGGGGTCACTCCACAAGTTTTTCTTGTAGGGACACTTCAAACACTTTCTAGAAGTGCACAACACCCCTATTCAAATCTCAAGCCCTGCCCTGAGACACACTACAGGGGGATGGAGACCGCATTGTGAAAATCAGGCACAGCCTTATACAGGTACAGGTACAACTCCTCCCACCACTCTAAATACCCACCGGGTGTTTGAGGTGCAAGGGGAACTCCTCCAACCACTCTAAATGCAGCCAAGGTCTATTCAGCCCAGAGCTGAGTCACACAGAAAAGGCAGGACACACCTCAACCCGCCCGCGTGACTGTCTAGAGTGAGTGCATATACCGGTTTCCTGTCAGTCTAAACCAGACAGTGAATACACAACCAGGCAGGGCACAAAGAGTGATAAGCACACAGAAATGCAGAGTTTTTAAAGTGGCATTTCTAAAATCGTAATAACAAATACACTTTCACCAATAAGCAGGATTTATGACAACTATTCAGAGAATCCCCAATGCAAACCTATGAGAGGGCAGCCTCACAGCAACGAGAAACCAAATAGGCTGTTTGTAACTACCAGGACATGTAACACAGCTAAGACACATGGCCTACATTGTACCTACACAGCACCCTGCTCAGAGGGCTAGCTGTGGCCTACCTTAGGTGTGACCTATATTTAGTAAAAGGGGAGTTTCAGGCATGGCAAAAACTTTAAATGCCACGTTACTGCTTCAGTAAACTGCACATGCAGGTCCTGCAGCAGCAGAGGCCTGAGACAGGCTTGAAAGGCTACTTCGGTGGGTGTCGCAAGCAGAGCTGCAGGCACACTTGTAGCATTTAATTTGCAGGCCATGGGTATTTGGAATACCACTGTACAAGGGACTTACAGGTAAATTAAATATGCCAAACAAGTGTAGACCAATTTTGCCAAGTTTACAAGAGAGCAAATGCACATTAGCATGATCGGCAGTGGTAAAGTGCCCAGAGTCATAAAACCAACAAAAACAGGTCAGAACAAATACAGGAGGAATGCAAAAGTTTGGGGATTACCCTACTAAAAGGGCCAGTTTCAACACTCACTGACCCCATTCTGGAGAAAGGGGTCCCTGCGATTTACGGGAAATTGATAAATAACTCCCCATACCTTCTGGGAGACAATGATGACTGGGCTGAGGCTCTCCAGGGCCCATGGGAAATAGCTATTTGAGCCTAGTTTCGACAAGTCCAAGTTAAAATACTGCATAGCTCATACTGCTCACACACTGTTTTACATAGGTTTGGTATGGCTTCCACATCGCAGTGCATCAGGGGTTGCGCCCAAGAGGGCACTTTCTTCCATATTTTGTGGGAGTGCCCAGTGATCCAGGTCTTCTGGCAGGGGTGACTAAGTTGATGTCCCAGATTGTGACCTTACAGGTGCCTCAATGGCAACTGGCTTTCACTAGCGGTGCAGGGGGAGGAGGGTTGGCCTCGTTATACAAATATTTGGCTGACAATGGCAGCCGGAGTGGCAAAACACAATGTCACAAGAAAATGGGTTGCGAGTCTCCCTCAGAGTGTTGCAGAATGGGAGCTGGACCTTGATTGGTGCCAGAGAGCGGATGAAGTGATCTATTGAGGCAGGGGATGCACCAGAAAGTGGGAAAAGGTAAGGCAAGCCTGGCGAGAGTTCCGGAGCACTGATATGGTGACAGCCTGAGGTAATAAAATGTGAGCTGTGCCATTTATTGGATCATGGATGCTGTCTGGCCTGGTATACCATAAGGCTGAAAAAGCGGCAGAAGGATTTAATGTTCAATGTTTGCTGCTCACTTTGGTGCATCAGTGCAATACCAGATGCTCTTGAATCCTGTAGTTCTCTCCTTCCTATATTGTAAGACAAGCATTTGTTCAATAAAGAGGTTTATTAAAAAAACACCAACTAGAATAAAGTTTTGATAACTAAATCGTCCTACAAGACGAATGAAATAGTAAGTAGCAGAACTTTTAACCGCAGTATGCAGCAGGCATCTCTCCCCTGAAAGGAACAAGCAAAAGGAGCCTGTCCTTCCTCTGGAATTACTGCTGCCACTTCTGCTTGGTGTGACGAGAAATGAGGGACCGCTCCTGACTTCAGAGTCATGCTCTGTGGTCTCAATTGTTTTCCAGGGAAGGCCGTCAGTTAACATGCACGATTGTGTGTTCACTGAGACAAAAATCCAATCCTGCAGAGGCCTACCGTGGCTTTACTAGCAGTACAACATAAGACAGTGACAAACCCTCTTCAGCACCATCCACGAAGCTTCTGCCCCAACAATAGCACAGCTCACAAACAATTGCCCCTTGAGACTTAAGTGAAATGTGACATAACATATAGAAGTCCCAGAAAATGCGCATGAACTCCTATCTTTATTTTCCTTTGTCAGCCTAATTCTGAAATCATGAGTAGGCTTTAGTAATGAACAAAAGTTGAGTTCTAATAAGCAAAAGCTTCCAGAGCTGCCATGGAGTGATAAAAACACTGACTAGAGAACAACAGCAAGAAAAAAAAACTCCACATATTTCAATGCATATTTTCAAGCAAGGTGCAAAGATGAATTTGTTTATCGTCAGGAAAATGTTTTGTTTCACAGGGGTTGGCAATTGATGTTTACATTGCATTGTTTGTAAGACAGTAACTGTTTCAAGTGGAAAAACAGAACTTCAAACAGCACTTTCAGGAGACCCACCCGCCTACATTGCTTTTTTCAAGGCCAGGGGGACAAATGTCAGCAATAATGGTTCTTTAGTTTAGCTCTACATAGCCAACAACAAGAACTGGCACTGAAGACCAATGTTCAGTAAAGTGCATTCTGGAACTAGATACATGTAGCCTTTTTAAAGAAAGAGGCTGCCTTTGTTTTTACTATGCAAATGTGATACACAACATCCAGCCAATGCGTTTTGTTCAGTTAAAACTTGAACTTCATCGGGGCTTTGGAATAGTATATCACCGGATTGTCCAGGTAACTTCAATAGGGTTCCTATGGAAAAAAATTGTTCTCAAAAGATTGCTCCTTCACGCCCAGAATGGGAAAATTTCAAAGGGACGGTACATCTTTCATGGCCCAATCATAAGGCCACAGGTTTGATGGCCCGTCAAATATGCAGTGAGTCTGCGGCAAGCTGTCACCTCGCCGACCAGGTAGAATGATGGGATTGGTTTATCAACAAGTTATAATGACATAGTAAGGAGCAGGAACATGTTAGCAGCTCATGCTGTAAAATCATGTGAATCCGACAGCACACCACTTCCAAGTCACTTTATCAGGAAAGGATTTACTGGTCCTCTTAATTTTAATTTTGAAAACATCTCTTCTTTGTCTGGAACATCCAGCAAACATGGTACTGCCATGGTGCTGGAAAACAAGCTTACACCAGCGCCGACGCTGATCTCCCATTCAGTTCACGCAATACTGGCACTAGTTCAGGTTTCCCAGGTGCCCGCAGCTCCGTTTGCATCATGTTGGTTGCGCCCTGAAGGTGTGACCCATATGCGGAGTCGTTCACTGAAAGGCGCATCGGAGCTGGTGTCCTCTGATCTAAACGTCTCTTTCAATACTATTATGTTTCTGTCTCTCTTGAAGTTTACATGAAGCTTCAAAGAACATGTAATCTTATTCATTGGACACACATGTCTAAACTGTGACTATTTGACATGAAGGAAAAACTACGAAGCATTCTGTGTTTTATCTTATGTATAATACCTTCAACAACCTACTTTTGGAGATTATCGTGTATGATGCAGCGGACTCTCATTGAGTAATGTGTTGTGTGAGTATGATTTTACTCAGTGTATGGTTTGGTCATTTGTATGTTTGTTGCGCCTGGGCACCATTTATATGTATAATCGTCTGTTGATGTGGAATTGTATTTATTGGAGTATTTATTAAATGTCTGTTAATTGTTTATTTGATATTTTGATTTTGTGAGAATGGGTACAATAAATGTGAGGTATTTGCCCTAATAACTTCGGGCATTAGCTGTATATTTGTCTTTGATTGCACGCTGCATTTTTGCCTTTGTGGGATGGGACTATGTAGTTCCCTTTTTCTTCATCCCTGACGTATAGCTCTTTTATAAATTACCTTCAGGCAGTGAGTTGTTCTTCATTGATAGGTATGCTGTTCCACTTGGCATTTGTAGTGAGATGACCTTTGGGTGACTTGATACTGATGGCTGTTTCTTTGTTCAGACATTAGGTTTATGCAGTGCATAACCTTATGACTTCCGGCTGGAGGTCCTGGGTAGGCCCTTTTGCTTTCCAGATTTTGGGTGTGTAATGTGTGTAAATTAGTGTGCTTATGGTGATGGCACGTTAATGATGGTGGCCTTTGGTGTTGGTGGATAGTTTAAGTCTCACACTTAAGGCATGTGTCACAGGTTCAGTTTCACTTTTCTTTGAACTGGGTGGATGATGCCATTGTAGCAAGGCCTTGGTACTTATATGTATATTTGGTTTTTAGATTTATATGTGCAGCGCATGGTCCTGAAGATGGTCCTATGGATTGTTTTAACCAACTAAGGACCGAAACGTCGACGCCTGGCAACGTTTTGATCATTTCTGTTTCATTATCTGAGTACTAAATGACTGTATAGTGATAAGTACTGTTTTGGACATGATATTTATTGTTTCATGTATATAGCAAAAGTTGCCTGATACTACTGAGAATTCTTTTGCCAACATAGTAGTATTTTTGTTGCCATATTTTAGATTTGTGTACGAAAGAAGATACAAGAAATATTTTGAGTAATAAAAAACAGTTTAAATCTGTTTTCCTTGCTCTTGTTTAACTATTGATCACTTCTGTGGCAATATTGTAAACCATTGAATATAGTTGAAATAATTCCTACAGGGACATCTGTTAAATTGTTATTGTTCCCCTGCCGAGGCATCTTTTCTGGGGCACCCTCTGGTGTGATTATTGGCCTTCGTGTTGTGCCACATCTTGAGTTGTATGTTCGAAATGTTTCCAATCGAGTCATTGTACAAATGACTCAGATGTTATTATTGTGCTACTTAGATTTGTTGCAATGTTCTTGCAACAGTCTAATGTATTTTTTTCATATTGCGCTGTTTCTGTATAACACAGTGGCTGAATGAAAGACTAGGCCCATTCTTCTACAGGAGCAATGTTTTATGGAGATGTTTGTATTGACTATATGTGCCTGCAGTGACATAAAACCCATATAAACTGTGAAAGAGCGAATTTGGTTTTTCCTTTGGAAATCGTAATTCATGCATTGACCTTTTATTAAAAAGATCCCTTGTTTTAATGAATAGGAAAATGTTTACATACGGAGGTCAATACATTTGCATATTTATCAAAGTGTGGAATAGTTTCTCCCTTTTTCATTCAGGAAATGCATGGCAAAAAGGAGCTAATCAATTAAATGGGATAGCAGTCACTTGGCAATTAAGAACATTTGAGCTTATCAGATGTTTCAACCATAAAGCCTGTAAGAAATTGGGTTACTGGTTTTCGGGGGGTGAAACCATGCCCAAATAGAAACCACGATTCTTGTCAGGGTGAAGTCAAAAGCAAACTCCAAATGAACCTGTCCTCAACCCTCTAATAGCTTGGCACAGCACAGTCAGGCTGAACTCTGAGGCATTGTATAAAGGATTTATGAAACACTTTAACAGTAATAAAATCAAAACACCAATAAAAAGGATGCCACACAAAATTAGAAACATACAGTAGATTTAAATAAATAAAACTAGACCAAAATGACAAAAATGCAATCAGTACATCCAAAGATATGCATTTTCTAAAGGTTTAAGTGAAAATATTGACAAAAAGCCCAAAGTGCCATTCGCGGCTAGCTAGTCGTGTGAGACTGGGAGAAAGTCACAAGTTAAGGCCAACCACAATGCAGTGCGAGTCAGATACAGTGGCCAGGTTAGTCCTGTTGAAAAGTTACCATCTCAGGCCAGTGCAAAAAGTCCCATTTTTGGTGGAGGGGGCCGTGAGGAGCAGGGAAGCATTGCAGACGGTTGTTAATGTAGCGATAAGAGTAGACTTGGCATTATGGATAGTCGTCACCGCTATAGCACGAAGATCCTGTTGTTGCTGCAAGGGGGCTGGCTAGCGCTTTGCTGTGACGCTCCCAGCAAGCAGTCATTGCTGTAGCGCAAAGAGTCAGGTTGACAGAACTTTATGCTGGTGGGCTGTGCGAGCGGCAAGGTTTTGGCACCAACGGAACGGTTTGCAGTTCGGAAGAGCCCAAAAACTTCAATTTAGCCTCTCTGAGGCCATACCATGGCTCTAGGTCCTGAGAGGCACTACTTGGGTGTCAGGGCATGCTCCAGCTGGATCTGGGTTCAGGTGGTTGTGAGACAGTTTTGTCCCTGAGGCACTGAACAGTAGGCAAGCACACTAGTCCTTGGAGCCACTCTTGGGCTCAGGGGCAGATCCAAATCCCTCTTACTCAGGCATGAGGGAAGCAGGGAACAGCAGTCTAGCAAGGCAGTAGTCCAACAGGTCAGCAGAAAGACAGTCCTTTCAGCAGCACAGCAGTCCTTCTTCCTAGCAGAGTGTCCACATGTCTAAAAGTGTAATGAAGAGTTTGTCTGAAGTCCAATATTCATACCTGGTTCTCCCTTTGAAGTGCGAAAAGCTTCTAGAGTTTTCCCTGTGAAGTCCACAGGCTTCCTGCCTTCTATTCCCTGGCTCCAGACTAACTACAGGGGGTATGCAGCCCTTTGTTTGGAAACAGGACACAACCTATCCAGGTGTAAGTAGGGCTGTACCCCTGCTCTCCCCTGCCATCCAGCCAGTAATGGCCCATCCAGGTACACCTAAGCTCTCTATTGTGTGTGGCTGTCTAGGAGGGATACACAAATATCAACTTTAAGCTACACCCAGTCATGTGACCAAGAAACAGGCTGCAAGCAATTAACGGCTAAGGCAGGAAACACGAAAAACAAGGGAGTGACTGGAAGCGTATCTAAGGTCCAGAATGCATGCTTCCTGGATACATGTCTATGTGATAAGTGTGCAGTTCATATAGAATTTAGAAGGGAAAAAGAAAGACAGGTCCGAGGGATCTGAATAATCAGAAGCAAGGGCTCTCACACCCCAGCTTAATAAACAATGTATAGGTTTATTTTAGTCATTTTTAGCTCACCCGATCACCAATCTACATACACTGCACCTCCACACATGTTTCATCATAGTTTACAAAACCTTTAAAAGATCCCTGGCAAAGAATACCCTGAGGGCGCTGTGGGCACTACAGCACCAGCTCAACTAGGAGCTGCCAGATGAACAATGGCACCCAATTGGATGTGTGAGGGCTCCTGCTTCTGATTAATCAGATCCCTCTGACCCGTCTTTCTTTTCCTCCTTAATTCTATAGGAACTGCATACTTATAGCCTATACAATTAGGGCAGGAAAATGTTTTTCTAAAAGTGGCATTTTAAGAATTGTAATTTAAATTCTGACTTCACCATGAGAGAGGATTTTTCTTTACTATTTCAAAGACAACACATGAACTGGTAACCTGCTCTTATTTGGAAATGACATCTTATTAAATATAATACATTAACTTCAATTTTATGATGGGAAAGGTAGCCCTTGCGAAGGAGAAAAATGAATGTTAAGATTTGTCACTACCAAGACATAAAATTAAAGTATGTGTTCTTTTTATATACATTGCACCCTGCCCTCTGGGCTGTCCAGGGCCTACCCTAGGGGTGAAATATGTATTAAAAAGGAAGGCTTGGCCCTGGCAAATGGTCTCTTTGGAGAGGTTGCAATGGCATTTTGAAACTGCACACACGGGCTGCAATGGCCGACCGGAGACATTTTTAAAGATCTACCTAAGTGTGTGGCACAATAAGTGCTACAGGCCCACTAGTAGTATTGGGTACCACTTTATGAGGGACTAAATAGTAAATTAGACATGCCAATTGGGTATAAGCCAATTATTACATGTTTAAAAGAAAAGGGTTGAATGGGAAATTCAGCTTGGATGTATATGTAACACCTAGGGAGAGAGACTGAAAAGGGCCCGACCAGCCTCTGAAGTAACAATACAACACCACAATTGGTGTGGTGTCCTCATGATAAGATCGTCTGGGGGAAATACCACTCTAATGATCCTATTTGGAATCTGCTGGTGTGTCTCCTACTACCCCTGGAAGTTTCAAGATTTGGACGAAGTGGGCTGACTCACATAATGTGACATGCTTCATCATAGACCACCTCATCCCACGCTGGTAGGATGGTACAACCAGGGAAGACTCAACCTCAGGCTGGGCTATTCAGAGGGAGTTCTTAGATATTTTTTTTCTGGATAAACTTGGGTCCAATTATTTGACTAAAATACTTCAGGGTATACCACAAAAGTATCAGACACACCAGCAGATTCCAAACAGATTCATTAGACTAGCTACTGGTATTTCCCCCAGATGCTCTTATCATAAGGACAACACGCCTGGGAACATCACAAAGTCATAATTTATTTATGTAACCATTACACATGGTTACAAAAAAGTATCTGGCTTAGTCAAGAGAAAATCATTTGCTAGTTATAACTATATCACACTAAATGCAAATGTTATGCAAGTTATTGCATGTGATCATTTGATAAGATTTAGGCACAGGGCTATTTTTTCTTTTTGCAGAAGGCCATCGAGGGCACTATTTTGAATAGATGTTTGTGAAATCTTGTGAACATCTTCGGTTCAGTTTATGAATCTCCGCCTGCACTGCATGGTGTCAGTTTAAGAAATTGAGTCAGAGAGCTGGAGTGTCTGTCCTCTGAAAATCACATCATATTGAAAGTGTTTGCATTAGCTTATATCAGCCTGTACCTTCTTAGTGTCCTTCTTATGCATTCTTACTGGATACTACTTGGCACCATACTCTATTTGAGGGGTGCAAGAGGGCAGCAACCAGAACCTTCACTTCCAGAAGAAGCAGGGTTGGCTTAAAAAGCAGGTCAAGGCGTCTTCCAGCCACCTTTCATCACCAAGGAGTCACTGCATCATTGGGCACAGTGTGTTATTTAATCCTTCCACCTCCCAGTCACCTCAGCCACAATCTGATATTCTACTTGGATATGAAGACATCAAATCAGGTAACTATTATTGGAGTCACTGTATACCTTAGGCATGTTTGTGATAACTAGTTTGTTAAACAGCAATGCTCAGATTAAGAGTAAACTTTTGTCCTCAATCGGTATAAGGATAGCCAAGCCTCCTTTTCACCCACCCTGTGACAGTTTGTAGTTGTACGAAATAATCATTGCCATTCATAGAAGACTATCAACAATGGTGGAACACAGTTACCAATACATAAGTGAGAGATGCCTGAATCAATATTTCCACACATATTCCATTACAGAAGTAAGAGAGGGAAAAAGATACGGAGAACAGTGAAAAAACTGAAAAGGGTGCTAGTAAGTCACAGATTCTGTGTATCACATGCCACCACTACCACAAACTCCAGCACACCCATCACCTCCAAAATTAATATTGACAGGTGCTATGCCCTAATACTATCAATTGCAGAAGGAGTACAAACGCTGCATGCTGATCTAGGGGCCAGTCTTTTGAGTTTCTTTCTGCAAAGGGAGACGATCAGGAATACACTATCCCTCCCAGGAGTAAACCTGCTGCAACACTGAAGGTCAGACTAGAGTCTCAGAAGTGTACAGTTGAAACAGTAACTATTATCTTCCTTAAGGGAAGCAATTTATTTATTTATGTTGTCCACTGTAAGGCCACAAATTCTCCAGTTAAGATCCCTAATGGTGCAACACAAATTCTGTGAGAAATAAATGGGTGAAATCTACACACATCGCTGGTCTTGGCCGAACTAGTAGCCAAAATTAGTCCCGGCAACAAGGTTTAAACAAGGACTACATTGCACTAAGCAAATTAGCATAATGAGCAAACTGGACTCTCTCTCAGGATCTTTGTGCCTCCTCCCCGGTAGAAACATAAAAAAGGCTCAAATGTTTCATTTTACCGCTCAATTTTTCAAATGCATTGGCTAAAAGACGTTTTACTTATGGGTGGTTCTGAATGAAAGTTGCATATAAAATAAACCTTCTTTTGTTAGAGTGCTCAAAAGCATTATTTCTTCAAAAAAGAAATGTGGCCAATATAAAACTGAAAATGATGTGCTGATAACACAATTCTGATTCAAATTCCTGCTCCAAAGGCAATGGCATTGGTTTTAAACCTTTGGTCAGGACACAATTCCTGCGAAAACTCTATCCAAATTCCCTATATTGTTAGTCCAATAACATTACATTTGCATCGATGCCAAGTGCCTCACTCAAGAAACGCCAGCCTGTCTGGAGTGATCACACAATGAACAACATTGAAGTTGTTGAGCATGAAACAGTAAGGTAGGTCATGATGCTAGGTGACTGCTCAGTGCGCAGAGAGGGTTTTTCAGGGTGGTAGGAAGGGGGTAGACTAGTTATTGCACAACCGAACCTTGTGAAAGCACAAATTTCCAAAACGTTTGAAATTAGGAGTTGCATGATAATTTTAGCACGTTCACATTTTCCCTAATTGATTCCGGTACGTCAAACCTTCCAAACATATTGAGGGTACAAATACTCATAAAAATGCACAATAATCAACACTGTGTGGCTTAAATTCAGATTCTTCATGTTGTCCCTCATTACCAAGTTGAAAATGTTGAATGGGAGACATTTATCACACCCGGATGTAATACAATTTACCAGATCTGGCAAATATCCCACCCGGAGCATCTTATTCTGCTCAACTTGTAGTGATGGCTAAGCTGATGAAATGCTTATGGGGCAGGTGTGGAGCACCTTGTAGGTCTGAAACTAAGCGCCAACTAAAAACAAGTTATAAAAGATGTACTAAGAAAATAGGATTTATCCAGCATGAGTGCAGAGCAAATCAAATATTCTGACCTGAGAAAAAAGAGTGTCATCTAAATTTTCAGGACTAATACCAGATAGTTGAGGTTTAGAACATACTTACTTGTACAACATTACTCTTAAAATGTGTCTGCTTTTTCTTCTCTGGGATGGGAAGAAACCTCCATATTACGCTGTTTTCACATTCACTTTGTTTCTGGTAATTCCTGGGATCGTCTGATGATTTAAAAAAATATATAAACTGAAATAAGTATCAAACATTTTAATTGAAACATACATTTCAACAAATCAAGAAGACTAATATGTTTTTTATTAGGAATGCATACAAATTATTTGGGCCTCATTACAAGTTCAGGGGACACAATTTTGAGCTTTGCGTTTTCCCCTGAAAGAATCCATCAGGTCCAACCTGACAAAGTTAGGTGTAGAGAAAACACAAGACGTGGAATTGAGGGTATTAAATAATAGTCCTGTGTGTTATGCCTCATATTCAATTTGAATACTCAGAGTAGGAGGCATTTACCAACCTGGAAAATTACTCTCCACAGTACCATCACTTAGCTGGTCTGGTAAAAACCTAATCTGTCCAACTTGTAATAGAGGCCATTATCGAGGTACAGAGAGCTTGGAAATCTACTAAGGATGGCTTTGCTGAAGTCCATATCCCAGTATTAAATGTTTGATGTCTGCATTTTATAACTGGTGCAGCTTATCGGAGATGTGCAGCAGTGTTTTAAATAACCCTGGGTGATTGACTATGCTACGCTCGCGTAGTAGGCGCAACTACGCGCTACGTGAATTGCACATAGCACAGTGCAAAAACGCATAGCGTAGCGGGCATTTCTGGCTTGCTCGCGGTCCTCAACGTCAAGCTGGTGACCGCGAGCGAGCAAAATAACATCCCAACAAAACTTTTTCCTTGTTCGCGATCAGCAACATGAAGTTGCTGATCTCGAGCGTGGAAAATAAACCTTCCAGCGAGATTCTCATTGAGGGGAGGTCAGGTTTCTCATTGCGAGTGGTCGCGTATGCTACCAGTCCACGTTGAGAAAGCTGCACCTCGAGAACAAATTTACTGGAGCGGCAGAAAACGACCACTTGCACTGTGCAAGATGCAGTTTGCAATGATTGCACAGTGTGGAAAAGCATCCGGCACTGTGCAATCAGTGCGAACAGCATTTTGCACAGTGCACTACACAGTTCGCGTAGTGCAAAGTGCACTTCGTGTAACACTACTACGCAAACTACACCCAGGGTTAGTTTTAAACTGACTTTATATGTTATGATTCTTAGTGAGGAGTACTGTCGTTGAAGTTGCTTGGCTGCTAGCGTCCAAACTGTTTTTGAGCAGCCTCTGTTTCTGTAAAAGCTGATCTCTAGTCGGAAAACTGATGGGATTTTGCTTGTAACCGAGATTCAATTACCTCATTCCATGCACATAGTATGTGTGCCACTCTTTTTCGGAAAGGAAATTATATGGGATCTGAAGTCAAATATTATGAGGCAGCACCTTACCATGAAGTACCAAACTGATAACATTACTATACTATCATCAGCCTTCATGAGGTGTTACATTCAGTTTCTAGTCATTTGAAAGCTACTGTGGCAGGTTCCCCTCACTAACTCCACATTACACTTCACGGAAATTATCTACCTAAAGGATAAACAGACATTGGTAGCCCCAGATTGCTCTAAATTCTTATATAAGGCTGATTGCCAGACCTGGAAGGCAAGTTCGCTTAAATGAAGTCAACAATAAACCTTTACTGGATTAAAGAACAGAACCAGAGTAAATTCAAATGCTTATGTTTGATCCATAATTGGATCATTGGACTGACCCACAGTTATTTCTTGAAACAAGTGAACATTGAGATCATACAATATTTTACAGCATCTTTCTTTTAACAATAGTCATGTATCAGGGACACACATCTATTACTGAAAGGGGTCCACTTTAGGAAAATATAATCCAAATGACCCTAGACTTATGAAATCTACCCCCAAATGTATATCAATGTTGAAAACCATTTCTGTAAGTAATTCTGGTTTGATCCTGGGCCTGTTGCAAACAGGACGCACAACACTAAAGCCATCTTTGTACTCTGCACTATAAAAGTATCATTATTATTTTCATAATCATCACCCTTTGAATGGACTATACATTTTTTAGATTTGAAATCACTACAATTCCCATGACCAATACATTGCTATTTGCATTTCCCAATTTTAATCTTTGTGCCTACATATCTGTAAAGTGTCAACTTTACAGATAGTAGCAGTGGTTGTAATTAATTACAAATCCAAACTAGTACTATGGCTGTAATAGTGAATATGCAAACAATAGTAATACTTAATGCACGGAAGTAGGCGTTACATCAGAGAACACCTAACTGCCAGTAGGGTGCATCTTGTATGAGGTGGATTGGCTCACTCGACAAAACTGGAATATAATCTGGAGGACACCAAAGAAGTGCATACATGCAATAGTAAAGTTAAGTATAGCGTGAACAGTTCATAATTAGTGAAGCCGAGGCAGATTTCCAATTTATTAAAATTTCGTAGTATAGAGCTAGTTTATAAATTTTTTCTACAATGGTTTATATTTCCATTTCCACAAGTCTTACTGTTTGCTTCAGAAACATAGCATATGCAATGAAGTACTTTTAATGACAGAACCAGCAGTATTACAGAAAGCTACCAAATATTGGTACATTAATTGTCAAAGACCACCATGGTGGGTTTGTTTACAGCCAACATATGTTTCGTCACTTAGACTTTTTAAGTTTGTAAAATATGTATGCACGTATTATGATAAACACAATTTTGTGGATGAGGCAAAAAAAGGTGGGGGTGAAACGCAGGCAATGCATTGTGTTAATTGCTGGATTGTGGCAATCATGTAGAAAACAAGCATTTACAATGCAATGGTCTCTGCATTGTTAAAGTTAGAGCTATTGGCATTGCTCATGACATTATTTTTATTTATAATTTTGTTTTTAAAACAAATAAATGGCATTGTCATTTACAATGGCAATAGCTTAATCACTCGCAAATGCGAGACCTATTGCATTTGCACCCACACAGAGCCACACACACACAGAGCCACCCACACACACATACAGAGCCACCCACACAGAGTCATTCACATAGAGCCACCCACACACACACAGAGCCACCTACACACACACAGAGCCACCCAAACACACACAGAGCCACCCACACACACACCCACACACAGAGCCACCCACACACAGAGCCACCCACACATAGAGCCACCTACAAAACAAGCATTTGCAATGCAATAGGGCTCGCATTAGTAAAGTTAGAGGTATTAGTATTGTAAATGACTTATTTTTTATTTATGTTTTTGTTTTGAAAATAGCGAAATGAATAGAGAGTCAAAACATCCCTTAAAGGGGAGTGCATGCCTGTGTACATCCCCCAAAAAGAGAAGGAGAACCAACTCTCCTTAAAGGGAAAGAGATCTACAACACAAGAGAAATGCAAATGTTTTATATTTTCAATTATCCACATCATATTTTTAAATTGAAGACCTGCCAAATAGAAAGCAATTCAAAGCCCCCTAAATTAAAGGAAACCTGTGGAACCAACGTAAAGTTAGGAATGTACTAAGACAGCCTTTAGGGTTGGGCTTTTAGCACGTCATGTGCATACAACACAAAGAGAGCGGAAGGACTCCCGATGGGCGTAATCATTGGTCTCTTAAAGGAGGATATTACTCCCAAATGCATCACAGAAAACAAAACAGTGATGAAAGAATAGAGAAAATGGAGGCTCAAGTTTAGCTTAAACAAAACCAAAAAGAATCTGAAAAAGAAAAAGATAAAGTTTGTATAAACACGAGTGCTTACTGAGAACAAGTTCTGGCGTCCCGCGAGTACTGCGTGGGGCGGCAGGCACCCTGTCAAAGTGAAAGTGCGCTGCAAATACAAACAAGCCATAGTTGCAGCTTATTTATGTTATGCAACTAATAACCATTGACAAAGCCAAAAGTCCTTTCTTGCTGTAGGTATGTTACTTGTTGTCTCACATATCTGGATGCAATGACAGAAACAGCAAAATACAAGTCGGGCGGCACACTGCTAAACACCGATTTTTAGCGTAAGTTTGTTAAAGCCACGCCCTAATTACACTGACCGCGACCATTTGAGAGACCCCCCCCAGTTTTTTCATCCCACTTAAAGCCCTGGCCTTAGGAAGGATTGATCAACAACTCCCTATTTGATCTGCCCCTTCGTAGATTTCCACGTCTGTCAGCAGTACAAGTCTGTCAACCTAAACAAAAGCTGGGCAAAAAGCCTAAAGTAATTAGGGAGCTTTTGGAATCCAGGAATACATATTATTTCGAAAAATGCACCATGGCCTGACGAATTCACTAAATTCGCCCCCCCTACCTAGAACTGAAGCCCCGTTCAATTTGTAGCCAGCAGCCACACAGTAGTCTCCAGGGTGGTCGTGGCGGCTCCTTCAGCTCCGTTCCCAGGACCCCCATGCCTCGACCCTGTACCTGGATAGTACAGAAAGGCAGCGCCGAGCAGCGCAGGCCGCCATGATCCACTAACTGTCCCGATCATGCGCGAAAACTGGAACTACACTCATCATAGACATGGATGAAAGCCTGGATACAAAACGTGAATAATGACCGCAACGACAATGTCGAAAAAAATATGTTGTGACTACAGTTGAAAACTGGCTTGAAACTACACACATTCCTGAAAATCTGTTTGCAGCATCTGCACACAACAGATCGTGGATCCTGAAAGACACGGAAAGCGGGAGGGGGGCGAGAAGAAAGACATGGACAGCGGGAGGGAGGATGGACGGACAGCGGGAGAGGGGCAGAATACAACAACACGGGATGTGGATATTGACTCTAAAGTCATCTATAAAACAGCCAGGAAATCTTATCACAGCTCCATCAAAGTTGCTAAAACCAACTACTTCACTTCCCAAATTGAAGCAGCCAATAATAAACAAAGAAATTTTTAAAATCATTAATACCTTCACGAAACCTAAAATAGCAACCCAAGAAATTCCTCCGTCCCAAACTCTGTGTGACAGTATAGCCAATTATTTCACACAAAAAGTAGACACGCTTATCAAAGATTTCCCTCACCCTTCAATAGTAGAACCAGACATTGAGACGGTTTCTAACTCTCAGCACCCCAGATGGGAAAAATTCAATCACATTAGTCTTGAAGACTCACTACGGGGAATCTCTGTACTTAAATCAGGTTCCCCTTCTGACCCCTGTCACCCTACTTTTCTTAAATCCATAATACAGGAGGTTAATCCCTACATCAATGCTATCATCAATTCCTCTTTTCAATCAGGGGAGATCTCTTCCCAGTGGAAGGTAGCAACAGTGAAACCTTTACAGAAAAAGACACTACAAGACCCCACCATCTTATCCAATCTACGCCTCATTTCTCTTCTACTTGCCATCTGCAAAATCACGGAAACTTTTGCCAACAAACAACTGATGGCATTCCTTGAAGATAACGACATTCTCCATCCCTGACAAGCAGGTTTCAGGACTCACCACTCTACTGAATCGGCACTCTTATCATCTACCGAAACCATACGTGCTGCTTTGGATCAGGGCAAACTGGCTGTCCTGATCCTATTAGATCTCTCTGCAGCATTCGACACAGTATCCCATGCTATCCTTTTACATCGCCTTACCAATGCTGGCATAGCAGGAACCGTGTTCGAATGGTTTAAAAATTACCTTGCTCACAGGCGTCAGATCGTCAGGCTGGGCGAATATTCTTCAGAAGAAAAAATGATTAAAACAGGAGTTCCTCAGGGCTCTAGTCTAAGCCCTACCCTGTTTAATCTTTACATGGTCCCCCTACTAAAATTAATTACATCTTTCAACATAAGTACTGTCGCTTATGCGGACGACACCCAGCTTGTTCTGACTCTCGACAAAAATCATTCCAACGCAGAGCAAGTACTCAAAGACTGCCTGTCAGCAACCTTCAAATGGATGTCTCTTAACCATCTAAAATGTAATACATCTAAGACTGAGATCATTCCCTTTGGCCCCAATAATTCCTTTTCTCCCCAAGATTGGTGGCCCGGTAAAGCTGAACCCCCCCCTAATACAATCGATGCTGCCCGAAATCTTGGCATAAAATTTAACAATCAGCAGGCCAAGGAAGTATCAGGAACATGCTTCGGTATCATTAGAAGCCTGAGAAAATTCTTTGACTTTCTCCCTCTGAGTGCCAGACGTACGGTAGCTGTAGCTCTCATAATATCAAGGTTGGACTATTGCAACAGCCTCTATGCAGGACTCAATAAATCTGCTCTGCATAAGCTTCAAATGGTCCAATATGCAGCTGCCAAACTGGTCCTCAGATTGCCTAGGAAATCCTCAGCCTCTGCAGCCCTGAACACACTGCATTGGCTTCCAATACATAAGCGCATATTGTTCAAAGTCCTCACCATCACCTACAGAGCCTTTTACCACCATGGCCCACTCTATCTGCGCAAATACTTTAGACAATACCAACCATTACGATCTCTTAGGTCCTCTACTGTGAACCTGTTGCACGTTCCCAGGTTCAAAATGATAACAAGAGGAGGTAAATCCATTGCGGTCATTGGAGCGAAAGCTTGGCACCTCCTTGTCTGCGTCAAGCCACTACCGAACTTAAATTCAGAAAGCTTTTAAAAACTTGGATTTACTCCCTGCCCAACTCTGAATTATTATTATTATTATTATTTATTTTTATAGAGCGCGTAGTCACCCGGAGGTATCCCAGCGCTAAAAGATCCTATCTCTTCAGGTCAGTGGGATAAGGGGAAAGGGGGGAGGGGAGGAAAGAGTGAGGGGGGGGACAGAAGATCGGGGTTCCGGACAAGCATGATTTATTAGGGGAAAAGGTGGGTTTTAAGCCGCTTCCTGAAGCGAAGGTATTGTGGTTCGAGTCTCAGGTCGCGGGGGAGTGAGTTCCAAAGACGTGCGGTGTGGACTGAGAAACGTCTTCCTCCTGAGCGGACTTTCTTAAATCTGGGGATAGTGATGAAATTTTCCATGTCCGAGCGGAGGGGTCTTAGGGATTTGTAGGGTTTGATGAGTTTCCTGAGAACAGGGGGGCCTTGATTTTGTAGCAGTTTGTGGGCTAGGCACAAGGCCTTGAATTTGACCCGCTCCCTTATAGGAAGACAGTGGAGGAGTTTTAGTGCGGGTTTGGACGAAGCTCTGGCAGGGGTATTTGTGAGGATCCGGGCCGCGATGTTCTGAATTCTCTGAAGCTTGTTCACCGTCGCTTCGGGGGCGCCCAGGTAGATCACATTGCTGTAATCAAGCCTCGAGAGTACTAGGCCTTGAATTAACAGTTTTTGGGAGTTGGGGGGCAAGAGGGGCAGGATTTTCCTCAGCGATTTCAAGAGCCCGAAGCAGATCCCGGCTACTTTCTTCGCCTGCACGGTGAACGAAGGATCGGTGTCGAGCCACACACCCAAGCTTTTTACTTCTTTTTTTGGATCGGGGGGGGGACCCAGACAGGCTGGCCAGATGTTCGGGGAGAGTGCGAGTCCTTTCTGGCCGAGGAGCAGAACCTCAGTTTTCGTCCCGTTTAGTTTTAAGACTGAACTATTCATCCAGCGTTGGACCTGCGTAAGGCAGTTAAATAAATCTGCTGGTTGTTGTCTGGGGTGGGATAGTGATACAACTAGTTGCGTGTCGTCAGCGTAGAATGCATGAGGCTCCTAGGATACGCTGCGTAGCCAGGTAGTAGTTTTTATTTCCACCTCTCACTTAGCCTTTCTGTCTTTAAGGAATTTGGGGCCCGATGTAGGTAGCTCTTTACCGATCGGAATCGGCCGAAAATACCGATTTTCGGCCGTTTCCGATCGGTAAAGGGCTATGGAGATGTAGGGGCACATATTCGGAAATTTTACCGAATCGTTATTATTACCGAATCGGTAATAAGTACCGAATTGGTAATAATTACCGAATCAGCAATATTTACAGATTCGGTAATATTTACCGATTCGGTAAAATTACCGAAAATGCTATGTGGGTAGCCAATTTTCCATTGGCACATGGCTTACAGAATCAGTATTTTACCATGGAATACAAATCCATGGTAAAATACCGATTCCTGTGTACATGCACATCTGTGCATGTACACATGTGCCATGTGACAGACAGACGTGCCCTTAGGGCATGTCTGTGTGCCACATTGCACACATGCCCGTTTTGGGGGTGCTAGAGGGTGTCAAAGTGACACCCCCTGCACCCTTGACAAATTCGGTATTTACCGATTCGGTAAATACCGAATCGGTATTTGAATTGAATCCTATGGGCTTCAAAGGCCCATAGGATTCTATAGCAGATACCGATTCGGTACTTACCGAATCGGTAAATACCGAATTATTAAGGATTCGGTAACATATCCAGATGTTGGGACCTACATCTCATTTACCGATTTTGAAATACCGAATCGGTAAAATTCGGTATTTCAAAATCGGTAAATGGGATTTACCTACATCTGGCCCCTAAGCTCCAAGATACTCCATGGAGTGGTAGTGTGCTATACAAGCACAGCTTCACATCACATCACGAGAACGAGGTTAGCAATGACTAAAAACATCCGTCTAAAAAAAGAGAAAAAAGTAAACGTCCACAATTGCCCACGAAACAAAGGGGGCAGGGCTTAAAAAAAAGACAGAAACGCCCACAAATCTGCTCCCACAAAGATTGACACATCTCTCTTCCAATGGCTAGCCTCCATTTATGGAGCTAGCCAATGGAAGAGAGAGGCGGGTTAAAGCCCAGTACTGAAGATCAAAATTTCTCTGCTGCGCGTCATTGCTGCGCAGTGTACGCTAGGCCGAGACCTAAAAACATGATTGAGGTTGTCATTGAAATAGTTTGTGCGACTAAAAAGCTCCAAGAACGAAAGGGGGATGTCCCTGTGTGGTTGATAACAAAATGGAAGAGACGAACATTGTAGAGAGAGACAGAGAGAGTACTGAATATGTAACACTATCACCTTTCACCACAAACAATATCTATTTTTACCACGTTTTTTACTCTAAAGCATGCATTTTACTTGTCTAACTGCTGTGCTATTGCATACATGTGAGAATGTATACTGGGGAATATACGTTTAGTACAAAACCTAAGCTAGACACTTCTCGCTCAACTTTGCACCATAGAGTGAGGCGGAGTATAACAGAACAGCCATTTTAGTTCAAAAGACACCAGTGATGTCGGAGGTTGATTTACTAAATCTGGCACTTCTATATCTTCTGTTCTTCATGCAAAGAAGCAGTACAATTTTTAATGCAGTGCTCTGTGCGAGAAGGATAGTAAACCTTGGCCTACAGATCTTAAATAGTTTTAGAATGTTGGGTTTTCCAAACAAAGGTGAATAGAAGAGACCACGAATCGTTATTCAAAGTGCTGAAAGTAACAGACATCTTATGTTGAGAAGGTCCTAGATGTTTATCTCCTAAACCAGCTGCCTCACAATGCCCTAAACGCTTGGGGCCACATGTACGATCATTTCTTTTTCCAAGTCTCTAATTGAAATTTTTTGTGACTTGCAATTAGAGACACAGGGGCATATGTATCAAGCCCTTTTCCCGTTTGCAAACGGGCCGATTCTCAGAATTGGCCCATTTTCAAACGGGAAAACGCCGTTTGGGATGTATCATCCCAAAAGTGTATTGCAAATTAGAGAATCGCAAAATTTGCGATTCTCTATTTTGCGATTACATTTAAGGAATCGCAAATTGTCATTCCTTAAATGAAATGTATGAAGCACCTACGTTGTGCAATTTCTCCTTAAGAAATCGTAAATTACCACCAACTTCAAGTTGGTGGTAATTTGCGATTTCTTTGAAAAATTCACTTTTTGGCATTTTTCAAAGTGCCATGTGGTGCACATACATGCCCTTAAGGCATGTATGTGCACCACATGCGCACAAATGCTCATTTCAGGGGTGCATCTGGGTGTCCTTTGGACACCCTGGCACCCTTGAAATTGCATTTTCAATTTGCGGTTCTCAAATTGCGAATCGCAGATTGAGAATGTCTTCCCATTCATTCCTATGGGCCTCCTGGCCCATAGGAATGAATGGGAAGGTAATCCTGAATTACGATTCGCAATTTGGTAATCGCAATAAAAGAATGCCAAGAAATTGCTAGCTATTTGCAAATTTTTAAATACATCTTGTTTGCGATTCACAAATAGTGATTGTCAAAAAATCGCTATTTGCGACTCGCAAATAGAGTATTTGATACATATGCCCCACAGACACATTAGCGATTCCCAATTGGGTCGCAAAGGACCTGCCTCATCAATATTCATGAGGCAGGTCGCAATTGGCAGCCCTTGGGGAAAGGGCAATAACGCATGGATGGTGGCTTGCTGGAGACAACAGACCACCATGTCTGTGTTTGCTTTTAAATAAAGCTACTTTAAAAAAAAAAGTCTGTTTTCCTTAAAGGAAAACGAGATGCTTTTCAAAAAGAAAAATGAAACGTTTGTTTAATTTTTTAAGGGTAGGCAATTGTCCCTAGGACCACTGTCTGCTCTTAAAATCTTTTAGCTGCCAGTCACAAAGGAGAATGGGTTCCCTGGGGACCCCTTCCTGTTTGCGACTGGCTTACCACCTGCTTGAAGTAGGCGGTAAACTGCGATTTTGTTTGTGACCACATTCCGTTCGCAAAACACTCATACATGCCCTTGCGACTTGCTGTTAGGAAGAGATTCCCTTGGCATGCCCCTTCATAATAGCAACTCGCAAACCATATTTTTGTGACTTGGTAATAGGTTACAGACTCAGAAATTATACTCAGTACATTGTACAAGCTATTTTAGCAGTTGTAAATGGCCTGATTCTCCGCTTGCAACCGCTAAAAATGGACGTACATGTGCCCCCTTGAGTACAATTTTTAAACTTTCATGTGGATTAGCACATACATAACGCTTCTTTAGATCAAATAGATGTCCTATAACAAAATGGCAAAAAAAATAATTTATTTTCGATGACTTGATTAATTATGTAGTCAACTAAAAAGTAGCATGGGAGATGTGATTTACACATTTCAATGCCTATCCATCAACCTTTAAACTATAAAAAAAATGAATGAACTGATGTACAGTTTCACAAACAGTAAAAAACTACTTACATATTACTGTTCAGATTTTTTTTTTCCTGGACTAGTTGGGCTTTGAAACCCCTGAAAATATTACTTTGACCCAATTTTTTTACGATAAGGTCCCTTTGTTGATAATTAACTTTCTGCTACAATGACTGATTTGTAAATTCCTGATAGATGTGTATTAGATATTTTCCTTCTATTCACTCCATTGTCACATATGTATTTGTTAAATTGGTCTGGTGTTAGCTGAATTCAACTTGAGCTCAAAAGAATGGTCCATGAGACAAAGTGTGTTCATGGAGATGCATGGTTGCAGCACCTTGGGTCAGATATGACATAGCATAGCAACAGTACCTCAAAAGCCACACTTTGTACTGCAATCTGCTAGCGAGATTGGGTTATGAATACCAAGTGGCTACATATTGGACACATTAGGTTATGGAAGGAGTAAAGTATATAGATACTCTTCTGGGAGACGAAAGTCCACCTGGACCAGAGCTCTGTAATTTGGAAATAAAGATTACAATAGTTATTTTTTAGCTGTGAAGATAGCAACTTCCTTGTGACGGTCCAAGCTGCTTAATCCACTTGTACATTCTGTGGGTGTCACAGATGCTCTAAAATATTTGAGACAGTAAATCCTTTATGAGTGCAAAATTAACTTTTGTGAATTCTGAAAGTTAATTTGCACCTCTAAATTAGTTCAGCGTTGCATTTAAGCCAACTGCCAGACATCAGTAATATTTTTGTGAGTAATTAGAAGGCGTTGAACTGAAAAGTGGGTATAGAAGGTACAGTTCAAGGAAGTCATTCTAGAAATGTTTTTCTTAACATTGTTGAGTTTCCCGATGAATACAGTCTCAGGTGATATTGAAAGAATAGTTGTGTAAGATCATGCTTCTAATAAAACATATGTAGGGCCCGATTCACAGTACTAACTTAAGACACAATCTTAAACTTACTACCATTTACTCATTTTTGGTATTCACAGAAGGCACTTACTCATTGATGAGTAAGTGCCTTCTGTGAATACCAAAATGAGTAAGTGCACTTACTCATTTTGGTATTCACAGAAGGCACTTACTCATCAATTAGTAAGTGCCATCTGTGAATACCAAAATTAGTTCGTGCCTTCTGTGAATACCAAAATGAGTAAGCGCCTTCTGTGAATACCAAAATGGTAGTAAGTTTATTTTTTTGTCTTAAATTAGTTCTGTGAATTGGGCCTGTAGTGTTTAATAATTCTGATGCGCACAAAGTTAAACACTAGAGGGTAAAATTCAAAATTTTGCAGTGCCATCAATATACAGACCGTAGCATGTATATGTACTACTTTGGTTTCACTGCATATAGAACTTTCATGTTTTGAATCCCTATAGTGTTTATTACAGACCATTAAGTTACATGTCACACAAAAAAAGAACATTTAAGTAAATAATTAAAGAAAAAATCTTACAGTAAGATAACAACAACATCCTCCCAATGTGGGCCAGATTAGAAATTTGGCAAAAATTCATTTGAGTTTAATAGTTTGTATCAGAAAAAATGAAGAATGAGTCTTTCCTAATACCAAGCAGGCATCTTCGGATGGATTTGAGATATCTGGTAAATAACACTTAGACTAGATTTGCACTATAAAAAGTTAGAAGAATTCTTCCTTATACTTCCAATTAAAAAAAAAAAAAAAAAAAAAAAAAAAAAAAAAATCGGTGGAATAATACCATTAACAACAGTGAAACTAATCTAACAAGGCTATTATTATAGATTTCCATGAATAAGTGTGTATAACGCAATAACTATACTGCTGAGCAAACTAATAGAGTTTTTGATGGAAGTTAACTTACTCAATTTGAATGAGAACAATAGAAAGTTCTTAACTTAGTAAATGTCGAAAAAGGAGGTTAAAGGTGAAATTAAAATCCCAAATGTCGGTAAATTTAAGTTTTATTAAAAAAAATCATCATTTCTTTTGCCTGAGTATTATGTACTTTATTTTACTGGACTAAACTGAATCTCAGTCTAGAACAATGGATTTAGTTCTTATAAGTCTTCTTTCAAAACTTGAAAAAGATATACCCCTATATTCAAATTATAGCCCAATATCATTGTTGAATGTCAATATAAAATATTTGCCAGGAATTGTACTTAAAAGATCATAAACAGTTCTCCCGAACTTAAAGCGCTTTAAAAACCAGAGACATGCACATGAATGAGCAAATCTCTTCTTAATGTGAATTTAGAAGGCAGCGGCTCCAAATGAGTTGATAAGTGGACATATATCATTATACAGAACCTGAGAGACATGACAGACCCATGAGACTCAGTACTGAAAAATAAAGAACCCCAATCTTAACAAACTGCTTTAATGCTCATAGTCATGAATATAGGGTCAGAACTAGTCCCTAGACACACCTGTGATATCAGATGTTAATCCTTTCAAAGGCAACATGACAGAATTATGCATCATTTCAAAGTCTCTAAAAAGTTCCAACCAAATGAGGATAGTAAGTGAACATTCAGAGGTCATTATTTCACATTGAATGGTCATTAGAGTGATCCAAGTCTCATCTGAAAGTTAAATTGTAGCCATCTAGTATACCACCTTATTGTGAGACGTTCTACTGCTTAGGGATGTTTACATTTTCTATGAACTTGAAGAGCTCCGGGATAGCAGTAATGAAATAAAAACTACTTAAGTGTGATGGATACAGGGAAATCCTAATGAGGTCTGTAACTCCAATTACAAGCCCTATAAGGAATTCTGGGGGTACTCTGAATGAGGCCCTCAGTGGGTTAGTAACTTAATATAGCCCTTGAATTGGAAAGAGTACTATTGACGGGGTTTGTTGGAGGGAAAATTAGCCCTCTGTTTGTTATGGATGTGACTTTCATGTCCCAACTTTCCCAACCGGGCACTAGGGATGTGGAGGTTACATTCACAAACCCACCACCAGAGCAGCAGCTGCTGTGTGCTGCTCTGGTGCCCATCACCTGGTGACACCCTCCAGTGTCAGAGATGGAGACCCCCCTGCTCTAGCCCAGGGGGGTTATTACTCTCCTGATAAATATACAATGCAGCCTGGCACCCAGGAAACTACTTCCTGAGTTCCCTGGGAGCATGGAGGGGGTTAAAAAAAACACCAGTTTTTGCATTTCCAGGGAACTGTGCTGAAAAGGAGGTTTGGTTTGAAAACTGAGAAATTCGAACAACACATCTCTTTCACATCAGAGCTCCAGGTGATGACAGTAGGATGTGATTGCCTGGGGCTCCCCTGGACACCAGTGATGCTTGCTGGGCAAGAGCCCCTTTGGGCAAGGGCATGCACTCCTCTAACACCATTACTCTTACTGCCCCCTTTGCGGAAACTGATGGGGGTGATCACCCATAATGTGCCCCCCCAGGGGGGGCAGATATGCCTCTAAACACCATGGCTTCAAATAAAATAAAAAATGAATTGGTGGTACCTACCATGGGCAGAACCACTTCTCGACCCTAAAAAAAAAAAAAGAATGTAACAGGTGAAGAAAGTGCACTAGACACCAGGGTTAAATAAAAAATAAATAAAGGGTAGGGCGTGCCTACAATGTGCAGGGTCATGCCCCCACCCAAAAATGTTATTGCAGTGTTTTTGCACTTGGAGTGGCCGGCAACACATTTGCCTACAGTTCTGCCGCTAGGGAGTAGAAAGGCCACTAGACATCAAGGATGATAAAATAAAATAAAACAATGGGGTGGCTCACCATAGACAAAGACATGCCCCCACCCCAGCAAAAAATACATAATCTTTCTGCCCCCCCCCCCCCCCCCCCCCCAAAGAAGCAGATTCAGGAGCCTGTCCCTGATTTTGCCCCCAGGGGCAGAAACCAGTGATATATTAGGGGATTTAAAATGGGATGAAAAAAAACCAAAAGAAAGAAGGGGGCCTACCCTGGCATCAAACGATACCCCCACTGCAGAAGGTGCAATGCTGTCTCTGCCACCCTAGAGGCAGATGGCAAGTTTATCCTGATTGGGGAGGTTGGCCTGAATCTGCCCACCAGTGGGGTGTAGAAAGCCCACTAGACATCAAGGATATTGTATTAGGATCAAAAGAAAGGGATATGAAGGTGTGCAGGTGTCCTACTCTGGTATTGGGCCATACTCCCTCCCCAAAAGGGGCAAATCAATCTTTTTACTCCCCTCGGGCAGTGAGGTAGTTTTCCCTCAAATTGCCCTGTGGGGTACAGAAAGCCCACTAGACTTGTGGGGCTGTATTATAGAAGTGCTCTGGGGGAACAGCCATTTGTGTCACTTCAGTAATGCAGATAGCGATGGTGTACATGTAGCGCAAGCACCATCATCAGAGGGCGTTTCCCTCA
Organism: Lissotriton vulgaris; assembly: GCF_964263255.1. Classification (NCBI taxonomy): domain Eukaryota; kingdom Metazoa; phylum Chordata; class Amphibia; order Caudata; family Salamandridae; genus Lissotriton; species Lissotriton vulgaris. The sequence goes on from NC_141697.1 coordinate 1,041,352,007, forward strand.
TTTGCCCCATGCAATTGAGATTTTGCATGAGGGCATGGCCCCCATGCATGTAAGGGAATCACATTTACTCTGTGTCTGCACCGTACTATGGACCCGGGGGCAGAGGCAAAGATGCCTTTAGGAGGCACACTGATAGTCTGCCACAAAAAGGTGGTGCACTGTCTTTGCTCCCCCTGAAGGTAGCCTCTGAAGGGATTAAAGCGGGTCCCATTAACAACCAAACATCCCCCTGAGAACGGGTGCAGTCACTCATTGCACCTGCCTCCAGAGGGATCTCCCTCTCCTCTTGAAAGTGCTGGCAGGTTGCCACCTGCACAGAGAAAAGCGGAGCAGCTTTTAAAAAGCAGCTCTGTCTTGTGAATATGCTGCCCGCAGAGCAGCACAAATTTGCAGCTGAACTCAGAGCAGTGCATTCTTCCTAATAGGGTGGGCTTTCCCTGTATGAACCCAGCGCACCACATTTAAGGTGTGCCATGGCGCAAACAGGACAAGTGCGGTCTATCTGTTAAAGGGCCCCTCAATTTCAAAATTGCACCAAAACAAATAAAAGGCTAAGGTGGCCTATCCTTGTGGGCTGCTGAGTTTGAATTAATTAAAAAGAACTCTTTTGTAGCTATTCTTAAATTTTCAGTGACTGAGGACTCAAAAAGTATTACACGACTTAGAGTCCATCTTCGAGAAGAGGGACCCTGTGTTAAGGCAATTTCCAGAAGAACAGCCGAATGGTCAGATAAATGCTCTGGCAAGTGTGCGACTCGAAGCATGTCCCTACTACTACTACGGTCCACCAAGAAAAAAATCAATCCTTGAGCGATGGCCGTGTTTCTTATTATGATAGGTGAATTTTTCCCCTACAGACCCTGGAGTTTGTCTTCTCTCTTCCCATTTGTCTAGGAGCCCACCCTCTGCCATTAACCGTTTCAGGGTTTTTCTAGTTTTTTGTGTGGCATTCCTGGCTTTTTTATTTTTGGATGTAGAGTCCTGATTGGAATTTAACACTACATTAAAGTCTATCCCCATTATAATATGATCATTTACATCTCCCAACTGAAGAAACAGGGATTGGAGGTGGGTCCGGTCATCTATATTAGGGCCGTAATAACTGACCAGCGTTATCCAGATGAAGTTTATTTTTACTCTAACAGTAACCCAGCTGCCATGGGTGTCTGCCACTATGTTGCCAATGGCCATCTGTGTATTTATCCTGACAATAATAACTACGCCTTTTATTGGAGCTGACTGTGTTGAATAGAAACAATGTTCTATCCACTTGTGGTCTTTAAGTATTCCTACCCATTCTTCTTTCGTGAGACGCGACTCCTGAATTAACAATGTCGTAATTTGTGAGATACAAATATTCCAGAATTTTCCTTCTTCTGCCGGGGAACCTAAGGCCGTTCACATTCCAGAATAGAATCCTTAAGGTTTGTGATCTATCCATAGTTGTCAACGAAAGACAAGCTAATGAGAGTACCCTTCCACCTCAACATCTTATTTCCTAAAACGTGTTATGTGAATGAGGACAATTATTTAGTTTTTTTCCCATATGCTCCCCCACCCTGTGAATTTTTCTTTTTAATTTTTTCTCGGTGCTTTGCCTTTGACCCCCCCCACCCCACCCCACCCCCCTGCCCTCCCTGGGGAACCCTCCATCGTCTCTAGAGGCGTTCTAAGTGCCTCTTTTCTTTGGCATCTCACCTCACCTCACCTGACGGGTAGGTAGCAATTATGTTTAATTCTTTAACAGGATGAGCTTTTAATCTGTTGAATCCAAGCACTAACCTCCTCAGAATCTCTAAAATTAAACATTTTATTCTTCCACATCACCTTCAGGGAGCCGGGGAATTGGAGTTTCACATTGGCCCCTAAGGTCTTCAGTTCCTGTACAATAAGGCACGTAGGGTAGCATACAAGCAATTGTCCATAGCAGTCAAATCCAAAGATATGGGCAACATCAAAAAAGCATGTAAGATGTATAAAATCACACAAACTGCAGCAAAAAAGGACTGGGATGAGTCAAGTCAGCTAGAACTCCTGCAGGCCAGCAAAGAGAAAAATATGCAAAACTTTTGGCAGCTAGTAAAGTGGGGTAGAGGAGAACTAGGCCACGCACCTCAAAACTATGTAGCGCCAGACCAGTAGGTCTCCTTTTTTGAGGCACAATTTGTAGTTGGTGCTAATGATGGGGGTGATGTCCCCTTCCAACTACCCAAGTCAGATTCAATAGTGTTTTTTTACAATAAGTGAGGTGGAATCCACCCTGAATGGGACACAAAGGGGTAGGGCTCCAGGCTCTGACTGTATTCCTGTAGATTTATTTATATATGACAAACATAACTTGCTTCAGTATATTCAGTTGCTTGCAAATGAGATAGCCAGCAGAGCGACCATCTCAGATTTCTGTCAAGGAGCCAAATTTCTACCTATTTACACAAAGGGGGGTTGAACCAGCCCCAGCAATTACAGGCCAATTAATCTAATCTGCTCTACTCAAAAGATTATGTCCAGGTTAGTGCTGAAAAGAATTCAGATATGGATTGCAGAAAACAATATACTATCCCAACTACAGGCTGGATTTAGTGCTTATGTAAGGACTATTTACCAGCTCTTTCGTTTTATGTTAATCTACTGGCGTATCGTAATTTTAGCAGGTGGTACTATTTATGCCCCCTTTGTTGATCTTAAATTAGCATTCAACACAGTCCCGTGCAACAAGCTTTGGACTGTTTTGAAAGGTCTAGGGATGCCTTTGGAGCTTTTACGGCTTTCAGTCAAGTTGCACAAGTTCAACTTTGCACAGGTTCATTGGGGAACACAGGGTAACATCACCCCTAGGTTTGCTATATCTAAAGGGGTACGCGAAGGGTGTGTATTAGCCCCCACCTTGTTTTCATGATTTATAAATGGGGTGTTAACTATTTCTCCTCATACCCCACTGGTGCTCCCTCCCATGCAGTTACAAAGGTTCCAATACTTATGTTCGCTGACGATACCCTAATTATATAAACACCCCAGGTGGGGCTGCAGCGAGCCTTTTGACGCTTTGAGGACTTTTGCAGAGACCATGAACTAGTGGTAAATGTGGATAAACCCAAACTTCAATAGTCTTTCTGCTCCCTTGAATCATCCATAGTGCATTGACAAGGGAGAGGACATTTTGATCTTTTTGGCGTTATTTTTACATATGGGTCAGGAGAGCTGGGCTAAATTCCAGTATCGTCCCACTTGCCATGTTCAATGGCAGCCATTTTTGGATTTGGGCTGGTTATTTTCAAGGCAAACCTACTAAACACAGACATTTCTAAGAAGTTGACACCTCGGGCCTAGCTTTACCTCGTATGGATCCCACAGTACCTTCTTACCCACAATGCCATGAAAACCTCAAACTTTGCCTAAAATCACACATTTTCTTTGCATATCTGTGATGTAAACTTACGGAATTGACAGTGTTCAAGAACATTCCTCACACCCATCATTCCCTCACTTGTGTTGATGAAAATGCTACCCCACTTGTGTGGCTCAGCCTAGGACCTGCAACAACAAAAAGTCCCAAAAACACAATAGGGAAATATCAATAGGTAGACAGAAATTGGTAACAGTTAATCGGAGCGCACTTTACAGTCGAGGTAGATGTATGTCCACAAACAAGTCAAATGGTGCTCAGGAAGAAAGGGGGGGGGGCTGGTTACCACAGCCCTCAAATGTTGACCACTGAGTGGTACTGCAAATATTCAAATGTTCCTCCGAGCACTCAATCAATAGAAGAAGTCTTATATGTAGTTTTCATACCGGACGGTCGCTCCACCACGCTCCTCCTGTGCCTCAGCTGCTATCGTTTTCTGTGCTTCCCTGGTATCGTTTTCAGCGCGCTGATCACTGAACTGCCGCTGCCTAATATTCTAGCGCCTCACTCGCATAGCGCTTCTATTAATTACCTGCCTCTCGCAGCGCGACTTCGCTCAGGCTATTGGGTTCACTATTGGCTTGTCTGCGCATGTATTATCCAGACTACTGCTCAATTTATCATCAGTAATTGTGTTTATTTCACCAGCGCTTGTGCTCAGATTGCGCTTACTGTTAACTCGCTGCATTTTTATTGTTTGTGATACCCCTGCCTGCCTTCCCTCGGACCCTCCATTTTGTTGTTGTTGTTCTCCCCTGACCCGCCCCTCAGCCACACTACCGCCTCCCTGCTGCCCCTCCCACCCACGGTCATCGAGCCTTCCTCTCTCCCAGCCTAACTGTGACCACCTGGACCTGCTTCCGGACGGTCGCTCCACCACGCTCCTCCTGTGCCTCAGCTGCTATCGTTTTCTGTGCTTCCCTGGTATCGTTTTCAGCGCGCTGATCACTGAACTGCCGCTGCCTAATATTCTAACGCCTCACTCGCATAGCGCTTCTATTAATTACCTGCCTCTCGCAGCGCGACCTCGCTCAGGCTATTGGGTTCACTATTGGCTTGTCTGCGCATGTATTATCCAGACTACTGCTCAATTTATCATCAGTAATTGTGTTTATTTCACCAGCGCTTGTGCTCAGATTGCGCTTACTGTTAACTCGCTGCATTTTTATTGTTTGTGATACCCCTGCCTGCCTTCCCTCGGACCCTCCATTTTGTTGTTGTTGTTCTCCCCTGACCCGCCCCTCAGCCACACTACCGCCTCCCTGCTGCCCCTCCCACGCTCCGCCCCCTCCACTGTCCATTAATTTCAGATGGTCCCACGCGCAGCGTCCACGCGCTACGTACACACCGAAGGTGCGCCAAAGGTAAGCCCGTCTACGCCCGTCCGCGCCTGGACCGCGCCCAGCGCCAGACCCCCTGGCCCTCGCATTGCCCAGCCCTCACGCATTACCTACGATGCCACCACCCTCCTTGCCCTTAACCCCGGCCGCTCCCCCAACTGCGTCCAAGCCGCTCCTGGACACACCCATGGACCTTTCTCATGCTACTCCTGCAAATTCATCGGCACCGACAACAACTCTGCTACGATCACACCACAGATTCCCGACCCTAACCACCTACAATGCATCTTGCTCAACACCCGATCGGTCCACAGGCACGCCATTGACCTATGGAATCTACTAGACACCATCTCTCCGGACGTCGCCTTCCTAACAGAAACATGGATGAACGCCTCTTCCGCCCCAGACATCACCATTGCCATCCCAGAAGATTATAAGATCATACGCAAGGACCGTACCGGCCACACAGGAGGAGGAATCGCTATCGTCCATAAGAAATCCATCCACATCTCAACCAGCTCTGACGTCAATCTCGCCAACTCTGAACACCTTCACTTCCAGATCCACATCGACCCCAAGACCACACTCAGAGGCACCCTCCTTTACAGACCTCCAGGACCCCGCGCACAATTTAGTGAGGACATCACGGACTTCATCACTCCACACGCGCTCCCCTCCAAAGATTACATCCTTCTGGGAGACCTCAATTTTCACCTTGAAAAGAACAACGACCACAACTCCACCCCCCTTTTGGACAACCTCGCCAACCTCGGACTTAAACAACTGGTCACTTCCCCCACCCACATCGCAGGTCACACACTCGACCCTATCTTCACCTCCAGCAATCATGTCTCCTTCAGCCACACTACGGCTCTCCTCTGGACTGACCACAGCTGTGTTCACTTTACCTACAACAAGCCCAAACCCAACAACCACCCCCAACCAACTCTGCAAAGAAACTGGAACAAAATCACCATCGACCAGATCTCATCGCTTCTTCAAAACCCCCCCGCCCACTCCTCAAACCCCGACCAAGCCGCCACCAACCTCACCCTATGGTTATCCAACAGCGCCGACATCCTAGCACCACTGAAAAAACGACAAAGCAAACTTGGCAGCAAGAAGGCCTCCTGGTTCAACGATGATCTTAAGAAATCCAAGAAACTCTGCCGCTCCCTTGAGAAGGCCTGGAAAAAAGACCCAACCACCAGCACCAAGGACGCCTTCAAAAACGCCACCCGCATACACCACCAACTGATCCGAAAGGCCAAGAAAACCGCCTTCAAGGACCGACTAGATAACAACGCCCACAACAGCAAGGAACTTTTCAACATCGTCAAGGAATTTACCAATCCCTCGGCCAACTCTAACGACATCACCCCCTCTCAAGCCCTCTGCGACTCCCTAGCCTCATTCTTCCACAACAAAATTGCAGACATCCACAACAGCTTCGACAACCAACCCGGAGACCATCCCACCCAACCATCTGCTGGACCTTCACCCCCCTCGAACATCCTTAATGACTGGAACCCAATCTCCACTGAGGACACCATCCGCCTGATGAACTCCATCCACTCAGGATCCCCCACAGACCCATGCCCTCACCACATCTTCAACAAAGCAGACTCCATCATAGCACCGCACCTCCGAGACGTCATCAACTGCTCCTTCAACTCCGCCACCTTCCCGGAAAGCTGGAAACACGCTGAACTCAGCGCCCTTCTGAAAAAACCCACAGCGGACCCCACCGAACTCAAAAACTACCGCCCCATCTCGCTCCTTCCATTCCCGGCCAAAGTCATCGAGAAAGCTGTCAACAACCAGCTCGCCGCCTTCCTCGAAGCCAACAAATCCCTCGACTCCTCACAGTCCGGCTTCCGAGCAAAACACAGCACTGAGACCGCCCTCATCGCAGCAACAGACGACATTCGAACTCTACTGGACAATGGAGACACAGTCGCCCTCATCCTCCTCGACCTCTCCGCAGCCTTCGACAGAGTCTGCCATAGCACCCTTCTACAGCGCCTCAGAAACATCGGAATCCAAGGAAAAGCACTAGAATGGAACACCTCGTTCCTCACCGGAAGAACCCAGAGAGTCCGCCTTCCACCATTCAAGTCAGAGGCCACTGAAGTCATCTGCGGCGTACCACAAGGATCTTCACTCAGCCCCACCCTTTTCAACGTATACATGAGCCCCCTCGCGGCCATCGCCCGCCAACACAACCTCAACATCATCTCCTACGCGGATGACACTCAACTGATCCTATCACTCACCAATGACCCTAGCACCGCCAAAACTAACCTACACGAAGGAATGAAAGAAGTAGCCGAATGGATGAAACACAGCCGTCTGAAACTGAACTCAGATAAAACAGAAGTCCTCATCTTAGGTACCTCCCCCCTCTGCATGGGACGACTCTTGGTGGCCAGAAGCCCTTGGAAAAGCACCCATCCCGACAGACCATGCACGGAACCTGGGCGTCATCCTGGATTCCTCACTTTCGATGAACAGACAAGTCAACGCCGTCTCTTCATCCTGCTTCAACATTCTTCGCATGCTCAAAAAAACATTTCGTTGGATCCCCACCGAAACTAGGAAAACGGTCACCCACGCTCTGGTCACGAGCCAACTGGACTATGGAAACACCCTCTATGCCGGTACTACCGCTAAACTCCAGAAAAAACTCCAACGAATCCAAAACGCCTCAGCCAGGCTCATATTAGACATCCCGCGTAAAGAACATATCTCTGGTCACCTGAAAAACCTCCACTGGCTTCCCGTCAATAAGAGGATCACTTTCCGGCTCCTAACCCACGCACACAAAGCACTCTACGAAATCGGACCAGAATGCCTCAACACACGACTGTCCTTCTACACCCCCTCCCGCCAGCTACGATCATCCAACCAAGCCCTTGCCACTGTACCTCGCATCAACAAAACCACCATGGGAGGTAGATCCTTCTCCTACCTGGCAGCTAAAACCTGGAACTCACTTCCCACTTACCTTCGCCTTACCCAGAACCACCTAGCATTCAGAAAGCAACTTAAAACGTGGATATTTGACAAGTAATTCCCCACCCCTCCTCAAGCGCCTTGAGACCCTCTGGGTATGTAGCGCGCTATATAAATTCTCTGACTTGACTTGACTTGACTTGATAGTTTAATGTCCACGCTTCCAAGATTATTCACATCATAGTTCCACCAATCTTTATGACGCAGCCAACACGTGTTTCGTCAAGTCCGTAAGACCAATGACTTCTTCAGGGCTGCAACCCAAATATTTACAATCAATTACTAATCTACTATCCAGTAGTCACACTTAACACAGTAATCTTTCTCATTACATTTGTTGAGAAAAGAAAAGAAAAAGGGATACACCCTCAAACCAATCAGTGCTGATAAGTTCAGCACCAGAAACTACATTGTAGCCATTAGAAAGAAGAAACATACTACACCAAATTCGTGTATCCGTCTTAAACTGCGTAGTAAATAAACTTGTGTAAAATTAAATTTAATATAGAAATGTCTTTCTATATTTATTCAAATAATGTGGCCATGGGTCAACACCAACCCCACAAGTATCCGAGTCACGCACAGCGTACATGTAGTATTACTAAGCATAGTAAATAACTCACCAATATAAATTAGAGCTGTTGTCTTATTTGTTCCTGCAGATCACTATATGTTATTCTGTAAATAAATAACATCCATATGTAGTACCAGGTACCCAAAATCCACTTCTCACTTCGCTTAAATTCCATTAAACCTCACCTTAAAATCCAATAGTCCAAACAGAGTTTAATTTGTATCTGGTCAAATCGTATATGTAGTATTCCTACAAAATGAAATTCAAGGAGTGCATATTACTCTGAGTGACTAGCGTATGTAAAGTGCAGAGTAACATTCTGTCACTGAAGGTAATTATCTTAAGTCATCTCAACTCCACCTCCCCTTTACTGTTCCTCACCTTATAATCAGGCACATTGGTTGAAATTCCATCAACCCTTTAGTTCGGTAAATCCTCGTATCTTATACCACGAGTACGTGTCTGTAAGTCAATAAACGCACATTAGTGCTAAGTCACACGTAGCTAACAGCGTTTAGCTTTTAATTTAGTAAACAGCCGAGCTCCCAAACGCATATCCTTGCTTACCGTAGACAGCAGGTCCACGAGTGTAGATCGGCGTTCTGCACCCGCGCCATCTTGTAATGGCTATTTATAGCGGGACTGCGTGCTGGTTCATTTTTACACCCGCGCCATCTTGTAATGGCTTTTCAAAGCGGGACCGCGTACCAATTCATTATAACAATATGTGACCCGCACCTATATCTCCATGGGATTATTATCCTTACTAAGCATATATATTTGCTATACCAGTACAATCCACGTCTACATGTCAAGATCGGTATTTAAACCGGAATACCTATCAATCCTATATCGCCGATTATCAAAACATAAACCAGCGCCATTTTGAAACGGTCAAAGCGCTTGTGTATATCGAGTATACAAATAACGTTCTATTCTCTCCAATAAACTCTGTAATTCTGCAAAAGTTATTATGTCTAGTTATTTGTATTTAAGGAACAGATTAAAGGGGTGTTCACATAGTATAAATTTAGACAGACAGTCTAAACAGGCGCCATCTTGGGTGAGTCGCAAGTGGTCAGATCACCCACTTGAATACATTTTTCATTTATGTTCACTGTGCATGAATACGGACACCCGCAGCATCACCATTGAATCCATAACCAAATCCTGGCATTGTATTTACATTATGCAAATTGATTCGAATTGGCAGTTATGCGGTGAAATGCAAGATCCAATATCATAATTCTGTTGGGTATACGAGTAAACATACATTGTATAATTGTACACATTTCCTAGTTACTTTAACCTCTGTAGCAGCTATACAAGACATCTCTTCCATAGTGCTGCTCATACAGGGAGACAAAACATTGTATTATAAATTGTCAAATCCAATCTAGTTTTTCTTCAGAAAGGAGGAGAAGAGTGGGAGAGCAGGTCAAAAGAAGGGACAGACGATATATTTAATACAGCAGGATCATCCATCTATCTACAACAGTCCTACTGGGAATAACATATGTAGAAATGTTGTTACTGACCCAAATAATACTCATATTCATGATCAACATTAAGGCCACATTCCACGGCTTTCAATTTTATCAGCCAAAGTACTTCCCTCTGCCTAAGTACCAGTAGTCTGTTACCCCCACGGGGGTCAGGTTTAATATGGTCAATCCCATGATAGGAGAAAATATGCTGTCCTCTGTGCTCATCATTCAGTTTCAACTGCGATGCTATTGGATAACGTGTATCTCCATTTTTTAAGGCTCTGAAGTGCTCGGCCATTCTATCTCTAAGTCTCCTGATCGTGCTCCCCACATAGATCTTACCACAGGAACAAGCAATTACATAAATCACATATGTTGTGTCACAATTTATAAACATTCCAATAGTATAATCAAAGTTTCAAAGGCTTTTACAAATGTGGAAGATGCATTTCATGTAGATGGGCAAAAAATAAGGTATTGCAGTTCAACTACAATAACAATGGAGTCCCAAATATCGACAGGACAGAATAGCGTTTCAACAATATCGAAAGGAACGATTTTGCACATTTTCCATACCTAAATCCACATATACATACCTTGGTGATTTATATATCTTCAAGGTACCTAGAAATTGTGTTAACACTATTCTGTCTTGTTGATATTTGGGATCTGATATTCCCTACTTCAATACTTTTCCCTAACTCAATTCACAGATCACTCTTCTTCATTTCTTTTTTTATTTTTAAATACTGTGAGTCAATGGGGCTGGATTTATTCTCTCACTGTAGGGTGGTGTAGAGCCAGAACATTACGAATGCTTATATATGTGAGTTACCTTTTCAGTGATACCTAGTGAGTGTGCCTGTCCTGGAAGTGGGAGAGCACGGAATACTTCGTAGGGCTCTGCAGTGTCTTTCTGGAAATACTCTACATGGAAAGGAGCAGATTTGTGGACAGACAGTCCTGTTCCCAACGAGGCATGGATAATCTGTTTGTGCATGGGCTCTGCAGGGGGGCATGGTTGTGCTAATAGTCTTTTTGTCCATAGCTAGCAATGACTGATAATTAGAAGCACCCTCTTCATGGGCATACACCAGGCACCCTTTAGGCATAACATTGTGGGAGAAGGTAATTAGGAGTCATTACTGCCTTCATCGTTGGGCAAAAATCTTAATTATTGTTATCTCAGGTACTCTGTAAGTGACATTCTTGTTGCTAATTCACTCGGTATTGTGAATAACGTTAAATATGACAAGCTGAGTACTGACCTGTTCTTGTTGACCCTAATGTTGGATTTGATCATTTCAGTGCTTTTTTACAGAGTGTTATGTTAAAATTAATAAAACGCTAGTATTCTTCTCCATGGTTTAGTTTTCTTTTGACAAACTTGCCAGGCTGAAAGATACTTTTATTTTACTAGAAACTGTACCTAAAAGGATAACTTCTCCATCTGGGGGCCTAAACTTGGTGCCTTGCTTTTTGTATTATCATTTGACAGTATCAGTAGATTCTCAAAATCCTGTCAAAACGGGCAAGAAGGGTAAGCGAGGCTCTGTGGGAACCAACATCTTAGCAGTCGAGAAACCCTGGCCCCATTTTTTACTAGCCTGTATTCTCCAGGAAATGTTTCAACTACCTGCTCTCTGCCACTAGTCTCAGCCAATCCATTTATGTCAGACTATAGGCAGGAGCAAACATTACTATCTTGCAGATGTTGCAGGCCCAATTGACAGAAACACAACAGCATTATGCACAAGTCAGAGTGGACAATTTAGCTATACAGCCTTCGTTGGTGGAAGTCACCAGTAGAATATCAGCCCTCTCTGCAGAGGTGGTAGAACTTCCACAACGGGTCTCGGACATAGAGGACCCTTGTGTAGAAACAAAAAAAATTGAAGGAAGGGCACAATCAACATCTGGACTTAGGGCAATTTAAGATTGAAGATTTGGAAAATTGACAGACGGAACAACCTAACAATGTTTGATATACAAGCAGGAAATGAAGGGAATGATCCACTTCAGTTTGTTGTACAGTTGCTCAGAAGGGCATTTTTCAGATGTGTCGGACTGGGATATGGACTCGCAAATAAAGAGGGTGCACAGACCCTATTAATCGTTCTGTCAAATCGAACATCTCTAGTGGGGTGTAAATACACGTCGTGCACTGATATACATTGGCAATTTTTTGTTAAGGCAAGCCATTTCTATCAAAACTTGTCCAGCAGCTCCTGTCCAGTTGATTCAATGTCTATAACAGCTCGGTCAGAATTCTTCAAACCTACAATGGACAGGCGGTGGAAGCTGCAGCAACTTCTTGACCCGTTAAAGGCTGCTGGGGCACAGGGTTATTTGCAGAAACTAGCTAGGCTTAAGGTTATCAAGGGTAGCCAAAGATGGTTTTGTTCAATGGAGCAAGAAGGAGCTCAGATTTTGTCTAGTATAAGGGGTGAATTTTGTAGAATCCATATAGCTTCCCTTTTCATTGTGTGTGACAGAGTTTGGGCTTCTTTCTTTTATTTTCTATAGTGTCCCCTCTTCTCTTTCGCAGGTGGTGAGTAGGCAGTCTGTGGTAATTTTGTGGGCTTTTTTCTTAGCTGTTGGAAAAGGGGGTGATCTACTAAAAAAAAAGAATTTGCTTTTCTCTGCCCCCTCCTTGGCGTCTTTTAATCTGGAGAGGTGTGGTCATCGTCGGGCAGTTGGCATGTCTCCAGCTTAAATTCGATTAGGAAACAACAACTAGTTCACATGGAACTAAATATGTACAAACTCCATATCACCATTATTTATCTCACTGCACCATCCCAGCTCAGAACCTGGCTATATGCAAATCAGTCTGTCCCTGGCCCAGTGCATCATGGGAACAGGGCAGACTAAACTACCAAGCCAATTCTTCACCAGAAGGGAGACAAGCTACCGGGGACCGGTTTCTGGCATTTCAGCCGTCTTCGGCCCGGCTTGCTTGAATCCTGATGGTGCATATAGCCAAGTTCTGAGCTGGGATGGTGCAGTGAGCTAAAAAACGGTGATGGATCAAGCCCTGATCTTTGGACTGGGTAAGAGTGGTCTGCTTAATTCAGACACTCTGTTCATCACCACCCCCTTTTCTGAATCATTTTTGTCCACCATAAGCGTGGAAGGGTATATTCAGATATGAGTCCCTAGCTCATTGCACCATCAGGATTCAAGCAAGCCGGGCCGAAGACGGCTGAAATGCCAGAAACCGGTCCCCGGTAACTTGTTTCCTTCCCAGTATAAGAATTGGCTTGGTAGTTTGGTCTGCCCTGTTCCCATGATGCACTGGGCCAGGGTCAGACTAATTTGCATATAGCCAAGTTCTGAGCTGGGATGGTGCAGTGAGCTAAAAAACGGTGATGGATCAAGCCCTGATCTTTGGACTGGGTAAGAGTGGTCTGCTTAATTCAGACACTCTGTTCATCACCACCCCCTTTTCTGAATCAGTATATTTCATTTGGCCTGTTAATTGTTTCTATGACCTGAGATTCAGAGGAGAGAACAACTGGGAAATCATAACTATTTAGTCTGTCAACAATGTCTATGACCCTAGATTCAGGTAAAAGAGCAACCAGGAAGTTGTAGTCACTTCCGGGGGTAGAGCCAGCACAAGGAGGCGAGATGCTAGCAGCGGGTGAGATTTACTCGTCAGGAACGAATATTACGACTATGGAATTTAGTTATATTTATTAATAGCCGTTTGTTTCACCTACCACAGCTCTGGAATAACTTCCCACTCAGCCCCGAGGAAGCGTGCTTAAAAGGCCCCAGAGGTAAATCAGAATCCTTACGATTTTGCGGGGCAGTTTAGTTACGATCGAGGTAGCCTGGCATGCCTAAAAAAATCGAGAAGGACAGGATATTGCACCAAATCTATAACTTTCTTGGAGGGAAACGGTGCATTTTGATTAATGTGTCCGCACTCTGAATCACCACATATGCTCACCAGATTTGTAATTAAGAAGATGTAGATCACTCTAGAAGTAGTCACTATGCCGTGAAATAAACCGAAGTTGCCTTCACATTTTTTATCACGTCCCAGATAAACGATAGGCGAACGGTAGCCTATATGCACATTGCTTAATTGAAGCTTACACTATATTTATGTGTGCTGTATGAGTATGTATATTTTGTGTTTCAAAAATGATAGGTGCAACATAACCTCAACAGGAAACACAGTGGCAACAAGAGAGTCCACTATTGTAGCTGCACAAATCGTGTGAGTACAACTGTTCATGTCCTGATGAATGCCCCATAGACCCGGCTGGGCACAGTGGGGCAGAAACATGTCGACCTAATTGAATATAGGGTATAGTGGATCCAGTCACACGTTCCAATTATATACCCAACAGAGAATTTTAATAACTTCTCCTATCTACGCCCTAATAAAAATTCCTCTTTTTTTAGGATGTGGGAATGTTTTTTAATTTTGATCGCTTTCCCACTTCATGTGTAAGTGAGATTGACCATCTATCACTGGACACTACTGCGTTCTCTAGTGGTTGCCTCAGGCTTGAGGCTTGCATACAACACAACTAAACCCTATGATGATGCAATGACGCATATATGAAGGCGGAGACCCAAGATATACCGCCACAGTTTCCATCAATGCGTGTATGAGGGTTTTAAAGTGAAACCGTGATAACGCAGTAACAAGTTGTCCATTCCCCCCTTTTTTTGATTCTTTGAAGATATGTTATATATACTCCTGACAGAATAGCAAGGTGAGCTGTGAATGAGAGGGGGGATAAAATGAAATGCCCTTAATGCCGATGGGTGTCTGCAAATTTTCTACATATGTTTATTATTTGTCCAAAACTGGGGATGTTCCGGGAAGAGGTGAGCCGGGTCATCAGGATTTGTCCCAGCCTGGATTTGCAACTTACTCATAAGGAGATCATGGTTGGGTACTGAACTGAAGTAGATTTAGGATTACATTATCCATTATGACTGGGAAGGCCAGGCTGTGTATAGCTAGGGCATGGATCTCTCCAATGCCCCCAAGAGTAGCGGAGTGGTGGGAAATCATAAAGCAAAACTATGAGAGGGAACGTCCTCTAGCTAGGACTATGGAATTACGCTCTATCAAGAAATTTGAATGTATATGGAGTAGGCTCAGTTGGGATCGTTATGATGATTTAAGTTGAATTCATTTTTTTCAGATATGGTCAATTTGCTTTTAATAGTAGTAATAATACAGGTTAGGCGGAGCGGTCTATTTTATGAATTTATCTAAGTCTTATGTAAGTTTCATGTTTGTTGCTTGTCACCCTGAACATTTGAAAGGGAGTTGTTTTTAAGTGGGCATAACCCTTTGCCTAAGGTATATGTGATCTGGATTAATTGTTTAATGATCATTTTTGACAATAAAAAAATTTTTTTTTTTAAACGAGAAGCCCAGCACATCTTCTGCCTGTTGTGCCCCGGAATGTGTACCAAAGTCAGCTAGTCTCCCTTCTGGTTAAGGGGACATCATCCATGGTAATCAAGACTATTTGCCCTGGAGCCTGCACAACTAGCATCTGCCTGCCTGAGGAGCATTTGAGGAGGAGAGAGAGAGAGAATTCCATTGGGGATCCCGTTGAGTCAATCCTGTATATCATTGCTCGTGACCCTGATATGCCAAGTGTAAGCAATGGTGAAGAGTAAGATCTGTTGCCCCACTGCATCACTGTGACTGAGGGAAACAGCCAAACTGTGCAGTTTTTTAACCCAGAGGGGGCCATCACCCTGTGTAGGTTACCCCACTGTGCCAGAAGAAAGCTGCAGTGAAGAGTATGGGACCTGCCGCCAGACTCTAGAAGGCTTACCATTTGACCAAAGGATCGCTGTGAATGCTTTCTACCTCATCGCAGCATCCAGTCTTCTACTCACCCCTGAGGATCTGATGCGCACCTGGTCTGCCATGCCTCAACTCTAGCAAGAGAGGGAAAGGCTTATTTCTGGGCCTACTGGTCTCTGGGGGAAGTAGCTTTGAATGAATTGCTATGGTGCCAAGATATTTTGACTTTTAAAAAGTCATTGTGGAACTTCTAAGACTTGAGCTCACTTGTGAGGCAAAGCCTGAAAGTTGCCTCGCCTAAATGGGGAATAACCATTCTTTAGACCGGAAAGTGGGACTTGCAACCAGCTGCTAGCCACAGGGAGGCTGTTAGCGCTGTTAGGCCATTAGGGTAGCCACAAGCTTTAGAAATGCCAAGAATAGAATAAACTAGAACTGTGTATATTATTTGCGGTGTGCTGTATTTCACTATGTGTTTTCATAGACAAGGGAACCCAAAAGTATATAACAGACCATGGGTACAAGTATTTGTAAAGTAACAAGTGGTCCCTTACTGCGAATTCACACTAAACAACGATCACTGAAGAGAGATAATCTATGTCAAAAAAATCCAAATGGAAAAATACAGGTATTTACTCAATCATATGACACACAGAGAAATTATAAAAGTGGAAAGCAACAAAGAAACTGAGAAGTTTCAAAGCTCAGACATTTTTCTGGAGACTATAAAGATAATGAGCAGATTATATCACATATTATTTATTATAAGTACCAATGCTATCTTAATTTAGACATACGACATTCGCAATAGTCATGGCCCTGTAAGTCGATAACATTTCGATCCGATTTATAATATGGGAATCATCATCAGGACTTAAATTTATATGCCTGAGACAAAAAATATGTCTAACAGCAGCAACAAATGGGGTACTAATATCCTAAGTGGGGTTGCGGTAGAACAATCCTTTATGCGGCGATGCAGGATATCTTATCATAAACTGGGGTGTCACAGCAATTCAACCACAGGGCATAGAAAAGGATATTGCAATGGACTGTGAATCAAGAATAAAGGAAAGTGGCAGCAACGGTGGGTGATATACAGAGCTCGTGTTTCCTTCACTGTGGCTGTACTTAACGTTGGTCTCCTTTATAGCGGGAGATTACAGGGTAGGCGTCCACTGCCCACACCTATGATCATTGTCTAGTGTGAATTTGCCATAAGGGAGTACTTGTTCCTTTACAAGCGTTTCACTACGTGTCATTAAAAAATACTACTTTCTTCATAAAAGCAAATGTATGTCTGGACATTCACTTACTGGGGCAGCTGAGAGTGGTTTGAGTCTTGTGCCCCTGTAAACCTTGCACCTACCTCCTCACCGAAATACCTTGGACTGCTGCACCTGCACTACCTCTGAGGGGCAAGTACTGAAGGAGTAACTTCTGAGGGGGCAACTTGACTCAGTTACTTAGGATATTGTAGGTGGTTCCCCGGACACCAGGAGTAAACAGCTGCAACACCCATGATTGGACCCAGTAACTCCTTGCTCCGTGGCCTTCTGAAAGGGTTCTGACAAATATATAGACTGATTGCTATAAGTAGGGGGAAGGACGCGCCCCCCCCCCCCCCCTAAAAAGAAGAAAAGAAAAATCTCACTTAAACTAATCTATGATGGACGTGAGGAATCCAAGTAAGGCTTCCTCCTCGCAAATTCAGGCATGACTATTCTGCCATTCTGTCTTGTGAACAAGTTATGTGCAGTGACCACTACGCAAGAAATAAGGTCTGGCATAAGCGTGTAACACTGGAACGTTCTATACGTGGTTTTATATTGTAAGAAAACAATTGCATTTTGAAAGGCCTGGGGCTTGCTACATTCCTCTTTCTAGTATTATAGGCCACTGCTAGCACTAGGCATTGCATTGCGGGGTGGTGTACTTTGATGCTGCTTCCTGCTTGTGTGCAGCATGTTCATGTTTTGGGGGAATCATGATTTAGAATATTTGAAGTCTACATAGGCTTCAGTGCGCCAAAAATTGCACACCCACCTGCTCCCCTGCGACCTCTTGCCTAGATATTAAGGGCATTTAAAAAAAAAAAAAAGAATTAACGTACAAAATATGTTCAACCTTTCAACATATGTTCTGGGACTGCCCGTCCCTGTAAACATACTGGAACAAGGTATACCAAACGCTGCACGCGCTGGTGCACCTACAACACATCACCACCTGGGAGGCTTGCGCCCTAGGTATCTATAAAAGGAAAAAATCCCAGAAGCTGCAGTGGCGATTCGCATCCTTGGCTATCCTCCTGGCCAAACGGAATATAGCTATGCACTGGAGGGCCCCAACAGGACCGCCGAAAGCGGCCTGGGTGGGAGCCGTAAATAAGTGGGGTGCGGCGGAGGAGGAAATCCTGAGAGATGAAGAGGTAAATGGGATGCGCAAACACCCTATCTTTATGGAATGGGCACACCTGCTGATACAGTTTAAGCACGAAACGACAGTCCAAGACACCCCAGAGCCGACGCAGACCCAACCTGACGGTCCCCCTCGGGACCCCAGTCCACGAACACAACCACTGCTGCACACATAGTGCCCCTGTAGGGTAGCCGATGCGTCGCGACGACCCTTCCAGAGGAGGTGGTTCCAAAGCTACGGCCGCGAATCTTCCCCCCCTCCCTTTGTCATGCTGGCCCCCCCGTGACACGCACTACCAGTTCCCACCGGGTGATGCCCACTGGGACACCGCCCTACAGCGCTGCACCCCCTACGCTCGCCGCTATCTCTCCCTCACGCTACCTTCCTCTCCCTCCTTCCCTTACAGCCCTCGGGGGTACCCCCGCGGATCCCAGTTCAGCCTCAGTCGGCAAGTTCAAGTCTGACAAGTTCACACACAACATTGCTGTTGGCATAAGTTGAATAGGGTGGAACACTGACAGAGGGTAACAGCCCCTCACGACCCCATGATCATACCGACCACGGGATCAGGTACACTAAGACATGGCATTCTACTACACGATAGCCTACTGACGAACTCAGGGACTCCATACATGACTGTCACACCCTGGAGACAAAAGCCAACCTGTCGTCATCGTACCACAATTGTACTTGTCATGTAATGATTGCATCTATGTTGATTGTACTGCGACCTATCCTGGAAATGTAGAAATCCCTAATAAAAAATGTAAACAAAAAAACGTACAAAATATGTTTTATGGGCTGAATCATGTCTGCAATTGTTAAAAAAAATGCACAGATAATCTGATTGAATGTGTTATTTGTATTAAGAGCGTTGATGAATAGAGTCTTGAGCCACAAAAATAATCTCTGAAAGTGTATGTTTTAAATACAGAGAGTCAAGACACTGTTCAGACATGACAGTCCACTGTTCGTTAAGTACCTGACTTCTACTTGGGCAATCAAGGTTTAATTCTGTTTCTTTTGTGGTCAACTTATTTATTGTTCCCTTCTTTGATTTTGCTCCTAAAAGCCAGCTCTTGAAGGTGACCTTCATCGTATTTCTACCCTCAGCCTAGTTTATCTTTATAGCCTTTATGATTTTCTGTTGCCCTCAGGCAAAGATGTATACCAGCATTAAATGGGACCCGAATACTCATAGGCTCTCTGGGTCCCAGAAGTGCAGAGCATGGAATGACAAAGTTTTAGTGTAGTTAAAGAACACATTTGAAGCGAAAGAGATTCAGACATATGCTAGCAAACTCTGCTTGAACCTTGTGAACATTGATTTTGTAATCAGTGTATGAGGCTTCTTTTAAACAGATCTTCATTCTCAATAATACTTTAGACCTTGTGAAATGTTGTTTATAACCTGAAGCAACGGTTCAGTTGATGTCCTGTGGGTTAATCTAAATCGTAACTTATTGCACGTTTTCCAAATTAAAATTAAAGTAATTTTATAGATATTTTTTACCACATGGAAAATATGTACCCCTAGAGCAGCAGTCGAGGTGAACTTACTGACCTGGAACGTCTGGGGGGAGGATTAACAACCCAAGAAAATGTAAGCTAATACCCTTACCTGCACCGGCATCACATTCAAATAGCTTCCCTCCATGAAACGCACTTGCCCCCACAAAAATCCCCCTCATTTGCCTCCTCTTGAGGGACCCACACCGGGTACAGTACGTATTCCAGGGGGGTTTGCATCCTCATACATCATAGTCTCCCGTTCACCCAGCATTCCACAATAGCAGGTGACCAGGGCTGGTACATCCTGGTGTCCGTAACAATGCTGGGAAGGAAAACCGTGTTCCTAAACATCTACGCCCCTAACACTGATGACTCGTCCTTTTTCAGTAGAATGTCCTCCCTCCTGGATAGATGTGAGCCTGATGACTTTTTCATTTGCAACGACTTTAACTTATGGCTAAACCCCCACCATGATACATCGGGCAGTAGTCTGGGTGGCAAGCCCCAATCATTTCAGCCAGTCCATGACTTACTATCCTCTTTCTCTCAAGGACGCCTGGCGCTTGCGATACCCCGACACACCAGGCTACACCTTTCACTTGCCCCCCCCACTCCATCTGGACATGCATTGATTACTGGTTCCACTCCACAATCTCCTGTCCCTGGCTATGGAACGTCAAGGTACTTCCACGTACCCTCTCAGACCATGCCCCAGTGCTGTTACAGGTTTCGGTCCACCACGCCACCGGGTAGGAGCGCAGATGGTCAGTCCACACCCCGGTGCTACTGGATGAAGCATTTCAATCCGAACTACACACTGCTATTCTCAAATACTTTGAACTCAACTCAGGCTCTGTCACACACCACACTGTTCAATGGGACACCTTTAAGGCGTACCTTTGCATAGCTAAACAATTTGGCATGCTTGCACCCTGCGCAGCGACCTGGCAAGAATGAAGGGGGCATTGACAGCCTTTGATGCATCCGGAGACCCAGCCCCCACACCCACCACACGACACAGGAGAGCGTCCCTCCAGACCGAGTTCAATGAGCTGGTTGACAGAGAAACCCTTCTTTTAGGTAAGCACAACCCAGCACGCCATTACAGGGAGGGTGAACGACTCTTGGGAAGGACACTAGTCTGCCTTCTGTAGCCCCCCAGATGAGAGGGACATATTACAGACCTCTGCCTAGACGATGTTACTAACGTATCAGATACTAATGACATTATGCGCAAGCTAGTCTCATACTACATATCCCCTTATATCTCCCATCTCCCACCAGCCCCTTCAGCACGAACAGTCTACTTGGAGGAGGTGGCAATGGTTGAGCTCTCTTCTGGGAATGCGCAATTTCTTAGCAAACCCTTCTCCATGGAAGAGTTCTCTCAGGCGATACTTGATGGAGGGAATAGCCCGGGGCTAGACGGTCTATTTGGCACTTTCTGTAAAACATTTAAACAAACTCTTATCCACCACTTGCTGGAAATCTATTCAGAATCCCTAGATGAGGGGGATAAGGGGGGTACTCCCTCACACAAGTGCGAAGTAGCAGTTACATTACTTTTGAAACCCGGTAAGGACCCTACCAGATGCGCCTCCTATAGGGCCCTATCATTCCTAAACTACGACAACAAGAACCTGGCTAAGGAGCTAGCGAACAAGTTATTAAAACAGATCCTCTCACCTATCAGAGATCATCCCTCACAGGTCAACTGCGCTTAACATTAGAACAATATTTTCAGTCATCAACAGGGTGTCACCGACGACGCCTGCAGCAGTGGCTCTCCTGGATGCTGTGAAGGCAATCGACTCACTCGAAAGGCCTTTTCTAATTGCTACACTATGCAATCTTGGCATACCTATAGGCTTTAACCCGCTAATCACTCTTCTATATTCTCTGCCTACGGCCCGGATACGGGTGAACCGTTCTCTTTCAGACCCTTTATCAATCTCCTCAAGCACCTGGTAGGGGTGCCTTCTATCACCATTACTGTTCATCATAGCAATGTGCCCTGATAAGACATCTCCAATCAAAAACATCTACACCAAGGCCTGTGGTTTAGACATGGCCTTCTTTTTATGTCTAAGTACGCTGAGGACATTGCACTGTTTATTAAGAACATATCCGAACCTTCTTGGATGCTGGGAGTTACGTAACTTACATTACCCTTGCCATAGTTCCAAGCGCAGCCGCCTCATCATAAATTAAATGGTGCGCGCCTTCATCCTTAGGGCGGAGCATACTACGGTTGGGCTCAGCCGGATCGAAGTCTGGTGATGTTCTGCCCCTGGCCCATGACTGCCATTTCCCTCTCCCCGCTCTGGGCACCCCTGGGTACCTACGCTCCAGGAATCCCGCCTCACCTGTTCTCCCCAGGCCGGCCTGTCCCATCAGCATGTCATGACTGGCGATGCCCGCCCGCCCCTCATCCTCCCTCCGCTTAAAGCCTCTGTATTTGCAAACTTTGTTGGAGAAGGCACGCAAACAGGATGCGGTCTGCAGAAGGAAGAGACCTCTTGGTGCTGCTGTAGCTGCTTTCGTGGTCGATCATAAACTGAGAGAAGGGAGTTTGTGGAGCTCACAGGGTTGTGGCTTTCGACACCATGGGTAAGTACTGTCCATTGTCACTATTAATGGAAATATTGAACAATTATGCAGCGTATCAAGCAAACTGTGTCATGTTGCTTCAATATTAGGTGACATTGTTACCCATCACATCCACTTCGAAAGTTAAAGAGCAGAGTTGGTCCTGCAAGAGTTCAAACAAAACATGCCTCTTAAACGTTATAACCCAGTGTTTGCTACACATAACCCACCAGGGCGCAGCTTCGGGTGGGAGGGTGTTTACCCCCAATAAATGTATTCTATATTAAATATTTGGCAACAAGTACTTTCAGTTGGGTATGGTGAGGTGTCTGTCGAATTTAACATGGGATTTTTTACGATGGCACACAGACAAAAACATACACGCACACTCCCTCTCTCCTCTCGGTTTTGAAGTTCTTAAAAATGTTTTTACTTTACAACATATTGTGCTTTGAGTATCCCTAACAATCTGCACTCCTCTCTTTTTCCACTGCCCCCAGGGGCGTAACACAGGCCCCTGCAGCCCCGTGCTCCTGAGGCCCCCTCCGCGGCCACGGCACAGCCAGCAACCACTAAGCACTCCACACATCTAAACCTTCTTGGATGCTGGGAGTTACGTAACTTACGTTACCGCTCACCGTAGTTACAAGCGCAGCCGCCTCATAATAACTTAAATGGTGCGCGGCCTTCACCCTCAGGGTGGAGCATACTATGGTTGGGCCGGTCATTCTTAAGCGCAATTTAAAGTGCATGTGAGGTGAGGCGCCCGAGAGGAACTGTGCAGCCCAGGACGGACTTAATTGAATTATTACCAATGCTAACCTTGCCCGGTCTTATGCTGCCCGCTCACGCCTGCCACAGAAGCTGCAGGCCAGACCTCAGGTGAGACAGTCTGTCGCCTACACATTCTCAAGTTTGAAAAGTTGATTGTCTCACACAGCATAATTTTCAGTTTAAGACATGTTTATTTTGTTTTAAGAACATACAAGATAATTATAACAAGTCATATAAATCATTCAAATAGAGCAATAAAGATGATATAGAATGACTATGAATATTAAATCAATTATGAGTGAGGGGGGGAAGGGAGAAAGGAAGGTAGAAAAGAAAGCTAGAAAAGAAAGATAGAAGTAGGAAGATAGGAGAAGGAAAAGGGAGAAAGAAAGAGAAGAAGAGAAGAGGATACAATAATTAAACGGAGGAAAGAGAAGTTAAATAGTTGATATTGTTCCATCAAGTGCAAAATTACTTGACTTGTTCATTGCTCTTGCTCTCACAGCATAATTTTCAACCTCCATGTCTTCAGTGGAACCCATTTCCTTCACTGCCATCATCATGGGCTGGGACACGTGACCGTCATAGCCCGACCATCCGTGCCGTGTTTAACAGATGAATCTTTTCTAAATTCAATTATTACTGGCAGTTTCAAAAGTCAGCCCAGGAGATTAATATTTTTATCTACAACATCTGACCTCATAACAAAGCTCTACCTTATTATGAAGTTCATACAGAAGCTAATGCTCCACCAATTGCTACACCGTCTTGAGGTCCCATCCACCTCCCCTCCAGTAATTCCTGGATCCACCTTATACATACAGCACACGCTTCTGTGATAACACCTTGCAATAGTTTTTTGGGACAGTTTCAAAGTTAGCCTCTCAGCCTATTTGCAGCCTCTAACATAACACAACTACTGCTAGCATTTTAATATTTAATGATTAATTACTCAATTTGATCAAGTTATTTTTTTATGTATTTATTTAAAATCATTAGACATTTTGTATTAAAAGCTTACAAGTTTAATTGAATTACTTTTTTAAATTGGTTGATTATTCATTAAAAAATGATAACATTTTATGTTGAATTTAATATAACTTTTACACCAAACTATGTTTATGTATTTTTAATTTAAAAGTCAAAATAATTTAATGTATTTAATATGATTTCCTATGAGGTGTTAAGTCCCTCATCCATTACTTTCCTTGGAGTGGGTGTCTGTACCAGTGAATGACCATGTGTGGTGCTATACTCACTACAAGACTGTGCTGGAGTGCATTTTCTAGTGATTTGTGACCTTTTGAGTAGTTTGTGAATAGCAATGGGTCTGTTTGTGTTAGCAGACCCCACCCTTAGCCCATCTTTACACCCATAAACTTCTCTCTACTGCTCCTTGATCCCTTCCTATTTAGTAGTAACTATTGCTCATTTGCCAGCAGCTTTCAATAGTCCCTCTGACATTCACAGCTAAATAGTAGGTTTATGTGTGTGGAGACCTCTGACACTTTTACAGAAAGGTCGACATAGAAAAGATAGGAGGTATGGAGGGCTCTGCTTGTAGGTTTCAAAACAGCATTTTATAGTACATGAGAAGTACATACTAGTACTACTTTATGTACTATAAAATGCAGTTTATAAATGGTCCCTTTTTGATCTGTTTAAAAATCTTAACCACACCCCATGCTAAATACCTACAACAGACAGTGTGTTTTATGGTCCCATATACAGGTGCCAAAACGGTGCATTCTCTGTAGCCTGTAAAGAGGTCCAACCAGCTGTGGACAGCCTCCACTGAGGCATGACCTTGGATTCTGCAATACTCTGCTCACAGCCTCATCTGAGGCCTGGAGTGGTCCCTGCAAGATGTGTTCACAGCCTCCTCTAAGGTCTTAATAGGCCTTGCCAGCTGTACATAGTGTCCTCGAAGGACTGCAAATGGATCCTGCCAGCTGTGTACCCCAGCTGTTCAGAGGTCATAGTGGGTCCTGCCAGCTAGCTGTGCACAGTCGCGTCTGAAGCATGTAAATTGATCCTGCTAGCTGTAGTCCGCCTCCTCTGAGACCAGTAAATCGATGCTGATGGCGCTGTGCACAGCCTCCTCTGAGTTCCTAATGGGCTCTACCAGCTGCGTACGAAGCTTCCCTTAAAGCCTTTACATGAATGCTGCCAGATGTGTGCCTAGCTGCTATAAGGGAGTAAATGGATCCTGCCAGGTGTTTAAGCAGCCTCATTTGAGGCTTGTAAATGGATTGAGACAGATGTGTGCACAGCCTCCCCTAAGACTGTAAATGGATCCTGCAAGCTGTTTATGTAGCTTGCTTTGAGGCTTGTAAATGGATGTAGTTGGATGTGTGCACAGCCACCTCCGAGGCTGTAAAAGGAGCCTGCCAGTTGTTTCCTCAGCCTTCTTTGAGGCCTGTAAATGGATGCTGTGAGATATGTGCACAGCCTTCGACTGAGCAGGAAGACTTACACGGACGTCTTTGTTGATTTGGGCTAATTTCCAGCATTCCCTTGGGTCTTGTGTTGTGGAGGAGCCCTAGTGTGCCTGACACCTGACGCATACATGGGGCCAGCAGAGCGCAAGCACCCAGGGTATGGTGGGGGAGTCTCAGCCTTGCAGAGCACTCTGGTATATGTTTAGAGTGGGCTGTGGCACTTGCACTCTGGGGATGACCCCTGTGCTCAGCCTCTAGTTGGCCACTCTCCCAGCATGCGTCTGGCCTGTAGGACTGCCCCCTTCTGCAATTCCAGTACAGAGATCCACTCCGAGTTGCATATGTGCCCAATTATTTCTGATCTGCAGCTGGCACTTATAGCCCAGTACTGGGGCACCTCACTAACTGATGCACCTCTACCCAAAACTATAGTGGCATAGAGTAGAATGGCGTAGAGTTTGGGCCATCAGCGCAGTAGTGGTAGCTCGCAGCTGCAGCATGGGTGCACCAGTTGCCTCATATCAGTACTGCGGCCAGGCGGGCTGCCTCATAACTTAAATAATGTGCTTCTGAGCCTCTCAATAGTGAAGATGGGTTGGCCCTCTCTCGTGTTTACCAGCCCAGCAACATTGTCTTTGTTGTAGCACATTCGGATGACCAAGTTATAGATAGAGCTACACAACTATTGGGGCAGCAATTACATGTTATGTTATTTATGTTTATATAATGTATTCTATGGAAAATATGGCCCACTGCCCAAATGCCATGTCTGTGCTTAGTTAGATGTAAGCAAAATGTTCTATTTAATGTGTTGTGTTTGAAGTTTGCGTGTGTTCCATGCTATTGAAAAGTGCTCTTCGGGGCCACATTGCAGCCAGCTTTATAGTATATCTGCGCTATGTGGGGTGTATGCAAGATCTGTCCAGTGTGTTCTGTTAGATGCTTGCATGCGTTTTAAACTGCTTAAAATGCTCTTGGGAGCTGCGTGCCATCCAGCTATATGGTATTTATGAGCTATGTGCTATAGAAGCTCTACTCAGTGAGTGCTATTACATCTCAGCGTGTGATGTACATTATTGAAAAGCGTTGTTGGGTGCTACAGTGCCCCCACAACAGTCAGCTGTACGCTCTGAGGTGCACAGTCATCATACCTTTGTAAACTGGTTACCGAGGCTTAGTTTTTTTCTGGTTCCAGTACCCCCTGGGCCCCCACTTTGCTGATTCCTCGCATTTGAAATGTACATTTACTACTGTAGTATGAGAATGCATTTCATGAGAAGGAATATAAAGTAGGGTTGCCAAAATAAAAATGCCAGCCATGTGTTTAAAGAGCCTGGAAAGACCTCGTCTTAGCAATAAATAGGGTTATAAATAAAAAAGTGTGTAATAATTTGTAACTGACATTTCTGTCTTTGTTCCCTTTAATTATCAGTCATGGATCTCATCATTCAGGCAGCGCTAGAACACAATTAAAGTGCATTCTATTTCTATTTGCTTTTCGAAGTATACATAGATAAGTGCTGAAAATACAGCTTTAGATGACTGCTCATTGTCGTCGGTGGGGCAAAATGGTTGGGGTGGGCCGGGCAGCTGAAGGGGGCTTCCTCATTGTGTTTTGCAGGGGGGCTCCCTCAAGTTTCGTTACACCACTGCCCAGTTCCTGCCATATTTACTAAAAAATGTGTATATCGACATGCTTGGAGATCTCTGCACATAAAAGGTAGGCAAGGTGGAGGCAGAGGTTATGTTATATGTTATGTTATATGTGGATTTATAACGCGCTCCGATAGTCAAGACTGTCCTGGCGCGGGGACGAAACTGAATCAGAGTGGAAAAGGAGTCAGCTATTCATGGATTTGAAAGAGGTGAGTTCTAAGCAGTTTTTTAAAATTGATCAGATTGGGAGCGTGTCTGAGAGTGTCTGGCAGGGTGTTCCACATTTGAGCTCCCTTTACCGTCAGAGATAGTCCACCCAGTCGAACTCTTTTAAATCTGGGGACGACCACCTGCTTTCTGGAGGTAGATCGCAACTGACGGGTCGGGAGGTAGAGAGTGAATCTTTTGGCTAGATAGGAAGGGCACGGTCCATTGAGGGCTTTATAAACGAGGACCAAAGTTTTAAAGCGCACTCTTTGGGCCACAGGAAGCCAGTGAAGTTCCTTCAACTGTTTGCGAACGCTGAGTCTCCTTGAGATGTTAAAAATGAGTCTCACCGTTGCATTCTGGACTACCTGTAGCTTTCTGATCAGGTAGTCAGGTGCCCCTATATAAAGGGCGTTTGAGTAGTTCAGACAGGAGAGCACCAGAGCTCTGGCTACTGTTTCTTTGGCCATTTGAGGAAGAAGGGGAAAGAATTTGCAAAGAGTGGTCAGGGTTCCCTAACACGTCCCCGCCAGTCGCGAGATCTGGTCGCGAAAACATAAGTCGGCTCCAAACCAGATACCCAGGTTCTTGGCTATCCCACTCTCTCCCGTTGGGCATGTTGATTCACTGGGCCAAATAGACTCCTTAAAGTCAGTGGGAAATTGGCCGTAGAGCAGAATTTCTGTTTTATCCTCGTTGCATTTGAGGCAAGCTCTAGCTAGCCAGGCAAATACAGAGGATAGGCATTGGCGTACTCCAGAGGTGCACAAGTTCTCCTTTTTCCAGGTGAAGAGAAGCTGGGTGTCGTCGGCGTAGGCCATAATCTTAGCACCTCAGTTCTCTGCCAGCCGGATCAGAGGAGTTAAATAAATGTTAAATAAAAGGGGACTTAAGGTCGACGCTTGGGGTACTCCAGTTTCTACCCTTCGATTAGAGGAGTGATAGGGAGGTAACCAAATCTGTTGGGTCCGGTCAGATAGGAAAGACCTGATCCATTCCAATGCCATGCACGAGATGCCAATGTCCTCCAGCCTAGATAGAAGCTGGAGGTGGGGCACCGTGTCGAACGCGGCAGGGAGGTCCAAAAGAATAAGGGCCGCTCTGCCGCCTCCGTCAAGGCATTCCCTGATGGCCTCTGCCATCTCCACCAATGCAGTTTCAGTACTGAATGAGGTGCGGAAGCCTGATTGGGCCGGATGAAGAGCCTCAGAGGATTCCACAAATCTCTCAAGTTGCCGGAATGCAGCCTTCTCGCAAACTTTAGCAAGGGTTGGCAGGAGGGATATAGGCCTGTAGTTGGAGGTGATCGATGGATCTGCGGAGGTTTTTTTTATCAGAGGGAGAAGTTTGGCTTGTTTCCACTTGGAGGGCACAATTCCTAAAGTTAGGGATTCATTGACCAGGGCAGTGACCATAGGGGTAATTACTTCGGCTACTCCATTTAGGACCCTCGCAGGGCAAGGATCTATAGGTGACCCTGACTTCAGAGTTTTTAATATGGTCATAACATCTATATTTTCAACCTGAGTAAATTTGGTCATCTCTGCTTTAGCCTTAGTTACTTGGGAAAGTGAAGGAGGACGTGGTTGGTAAATTAAGGCTAGATCACATTGCGGGGCAAGTGGCTGGTCAGGGTTATTCAGACTGTCTTGAATTTTTTAATTGAAAAAAGTGGGTAGTTGCTCGCACCAGTCGGTGGAGGACGGAACTGAAGTCTTCTCGACTGTTGTTTTTAGCTTTTTGAATTCTAGACGCGTAGAATTCCCCTTTAGCTGTTTTAATCGCTGCGTAGTAACTTTTTTGGGCTGCACGGAGTTCCGATTTAGCAGTAGGACAATAGTTCTTTCTCCATACTCGCTCTAGCGCCTTACATCCTATTTTTAAAATTTTTAATTGTTCAGTATACCAGGGGGAAGTGGGGGTGATCCTATGGTTATTTTTTCCTTTGCTTTTTGGTAATGACCTAATGGAGGAATCTATCCAGGATGAGAAGTTGTCTACAGCTTCATCCAAATTTTGTGCTTTCATTGGGGTGGAGTGGGTGAGGGCCTCCACTAGATCCGGAATATTAATTCTTCTAGGGCGTTCCCCAGGCTTGGGTGTGGATGACACACGGGAAAGTGGTCTGACCATGTAATGAGGTAGGGTGGATCAGCAGAGATGTTAAAGTTAGAGTATGGTGAAAAGTAAAACAAGAAGTTTTTCCCTATGGGAGGTATTATTTCCTGCTCCTAAATCAGGACTCAAACTAACAAACACAAACCACAACATTCATTTTGTGGAACGGGAGAACACTTACCAGAAAGGAACACACCCAATCTAATTAAAAAAAATATACAATTTATTGTAAATAAAAATACAAAGATATCAATGAATAATCAATTAAAAACATGAAGTACACAGATAAAATACACAAGTAAAACCACCTAATGTGGATGTGGAGAAGTTAATCAAAAAAGACACTAGTATCTGTCTTTGTTATATCATTTCGGGCCCTCGTTTGTCAACAATGGGGGGAATAATATTCCTTTGGACCAAATTGATTGTTGGCAACGCCAAATATGACTTGGCAATTGGCGTCGACGCGTTTCGGAAGCTTAAAATGATAATGGCTTCCTTCCTCAGGACAGTCTATATGTATTCTCCACAGGTTAGTATCAAACCATAACGGTTATATTTCCAGTAGAAATCTACCAAATGTGTAGTATTCCTGTGATGATCGCCTATAATGGTCTCAGGTTTCCACAATCCTATCTCAATGTGTAGGAAAGCACCTTTATTCCAACTCAAGTCTATTTAAAAGCTTATTCAGTAGTGGACTTTTCGCGTACCTTACGAATTTCATAAAGGGGCGTGCTCAATTTGATGCCTCCCAGTCACTCTTAGTGCTGTTTAATACGATAGTTGTGGGTCAAACCTCCGAGATGGGGTTATCTTGCGCAGCCGGGTAGTATCGTGCACGTGGCTATTGTGAGCACACGGCTGTCTTTCCCGGAGCTGCTCTACGTGGCGTCTCTGCGATCACCGCTTCGTTTAATGTTATGTCATGGGACATAACATTAAACGATACTACCCGGCTGCGCAAGAGAACCCCATCTCGGAGGTTTGACCCACAACTATCGTATTAAACAGCACTAAGAGTGACTGGGAGGCATCAAATTGAGCACGCCCCTTTATGAAATTCGTAAGGTACGCGAAAAGTCCACTACTGAATAAGCTTTTAAATAGACTTGAGTTGGAATAAAGGTGCTTTCCTACACATTGAGATAGGATTGTGGAAACCTGAGACCATTATAGGCGATCATCACAGGAATACTACACATTTGGTAGATTTCTACTGGAAATATAACCGTTATGGTTTGATACTAACCTGTGGAGAATACATATAGAGACTGTCCTGAGGAAGGAAGCCATTATAATTTTAAGCTTCCGAAACGCGTCGACGCCAATTGCCAAGTCATATTTGGCGTTGCCAACAATCAATTTGGCCCAAAGGAATATTATTCCCCCCATTGTTGACAAACGAGGGCCCAAAATGATATAACAAAGACAGATACTAGTGTCTTTTTTGATTAATTTCTCCACATCCACATTAGGTGGTTTTACTTGTGTATTTTATCTGTGTACTTCATGTTTTTAATTGATTATTCATTGATATCTTTGTATTTTTATTTACAATAAATTGTATATTTTTTTTAATTAGATTGGGTGTGTTCCTTTCTGGTAAGTGTTCTCCCGTTCCACAAAATGAATGTTGTGGTTTGTGTTTGTTAGTTTGAGTCCTGATTTAGGAGCAGGAAATAATACCTCCCATAGGGAAAAACTTCTTGTTTTACTTTTCAGTATATTGGTGCTCCATTTCCTATGGGTTATTAAGAGCCCCTCTCTTCCTTTTATACCTAAATGTTAGAGTATACCAAATCTAAACAATGACCCCCTTCATGAGTGGCAGATTGCACCTGTTGAGCCATCTGAGCCAAACTACAGATTTCTTTCAGCTCTTTTACTCTGGGGGCAGAGCTCGTGTCCATATGTAAGTTAAAATCTCCCAGCATTAGGAAGTGTGGGAATCTGAGTGCACGTTGGATGGCGATCTCCTCCAGGGATTTGATAAAATTGCCTAGAGGACCCGGTGGGCGATAGATCAATAGTCCCCCCAGAGTAAATTGGGGGGATAGTGCTAGGGAGAATTCCATAGCTTCTCCATCCTCAATCCTTCCTGTGCATTCTATCCTCAGAGTCCATTTCACCTTGTAGATCACGGCTAAGCCTCCTCCCCTGCCCTTATTACGGTCCTGTCTGGTGATCTTAAACCCTCTGGGGACAGCCAGCTCAACTCCTGGGGCGCAGCTCTCATTCAACCACGTCTCCGTGATGAATAGGATGTCAAGGTTCTTATCAATAATTAATTCATATACTTCCTCTGAGTGCTTTGATAGGGAACGTGCATTGCTAAGGCAAGCCTGAATAGGTGGGTCATTCGCTGTGTTAAGCTGGGGGACTGGGGGCTAAATTTAAAGAAGCAATTTGGACAGGTTTGTGAGGAGGAGTCTAAGACATTCCAGTGGGCGCCATTACATAAAAGGTTGTGATTAAAAGCTCTCAGTTCATCTGAGTCGTAAGTGATAGGGGGAATAGTCCCATGCAGTGAGGAATCAGCAGGGGTCCTGGCCCTGTGCGCTGCCGGGGCGCGGACGGGCGCAGACGGGCTTGCCTTAGGCGCGCCATCGGCGTGCAAACGGCGCTCCCGTTGCGCTCGTCCGCTGCGCTTCCTGCCCATGCACATGATAAGAGGTTAAGAGGGGGGTGTGGCCTCAAGGGGGCGTGGTCAGCGAGCACGCCGGCGATGGCGGCCGCTAAACAAACAATTACCGCTGCAGCGATCAATCGGCTGAGTGGTATGTGGGCAATGGATTTCCGCCCTAAAAGAGTTCAGGTAGGCTTTGTGGTTTTAAAAGTGAACAGAATACAGCTAGTGAAACACACACAATTTTTAAAAACAGTCTTAGCGTACCGCCAGCTCCCGGCTTCTGCCTCAGGACTGGGAATCAAGTTTCGGCTGACTTCAGGTCTCTGGCTGAAGGTTTGTTAATTGTCATTTGTAGTACATGAGTAGTACTACTTACCGCTTGTGAATCAGGCATATTGTCCTTAACAGACAAAATGTATCTTTTTTGGCTGAGCTTTAATGGTCCTGAAAAAGACTCCACGTGTCCAAACGCATGATGGATGTGGTAGAAATTAATTGTGTATCTTCACCAATGACGCAAATATCTAAAAGCCAACTTGAAAACAATATCTCAACAAGGTTAAACGAGGGTAAGAAGAAACTGTCATAACAGCATCGGACTTCAGTGCCTTTGTAGTGTCAGCAGAGACAGCTTAACTTGGAAATTACTTTCAGATGTCCCAGCACGATCACCATTACAACCTGCTTTCTCACAGCTGCCATTGTGAGCCTGCAGCTGGATGTCATGAAGGGTTTCATGACGCTTGCAGCACCATGAGGACACCTGATCTCTACAGGTCTGTTTACTCACGGAAATGCATTATGGATCATTAATTCTTGCTTCTATTATCCAATTTAGTAAAAGTACTACAGCATCACATAAATAGTGGACAAGGGCTTGAAAGCCTACATACGACTGCTGTTACCGGGGCAACCACTTATCTAGTATTCTCACAAGATTGAACCAACAATTAATTTCTTCTCCAGTATTTGGGCGGCAAACCATTTTACTGCAAATAAGGAAACATACATTTGCTTTTCCACAACAATCAAGAAAAAGAATAAAACAGATAAATTTGAAAGAAAAAAGTGGATTTGATAATCAAATTTCTAATACAGTAGTGTAGGATTTTCCTAAATCTTTTTTACTATGAAGGTGATAATGGTTTATGTTTTCTCTACCCATAATTGTACACTGTTTTGTTGGGGAAAACCTGGGACAAGGGCTTGTTGAGCATTCTGGGAAATGCAAAGTGACCTGACTTACTGTTTAAATCATGCAATTACCCTCCCTGACGCGTAAAGAATTCTTACCCCCAGCTCAGTAGTGGTAGAATACCTTCTACAGCTAGAGTGCTACAGCGAGAGTGCTCCACTAAGGCACCTATATTTTTTCACCAACTGGCTGTGCCTGCCATAGGAGGAGACAGACCCCTGGTGGTGGAATCCTGTGGCAGAAAATCCATCAACACCCAGCACTTCTGGTTGAATTCCTGTGGAGTGTCACCCCTCCCTCCCTGCTGAAGACCAACAGAGGCATGGACATAAATAAAATAACACATTTTTATTAAAATTTTATTTTGCGTTCTGGAGGCTGCCTGCAAGCCGTGCGGAGGGCGGGGCACAGACAGCCACAGTGACGCTGGAGCAAGCACCAGGGAGGAGGGGGAGTGGTGGGCACTGCTCAGTGCTGGGCCGGCCAAATTGTCATGCGCATTTACCCTTTCTCCACCTAGCTGTGTTGTTCAGCTGGGTGGAGAATCCAACACAGGCTCCCAGTCAATGTCTGAGTGCCGAACCGAAGCGCTCAGACCAATCCCAGCGCTGCTCATTGTGATTGGGAGCTGGGAGCCTGTGCAGTGTGGGCACAGCAGTTCCACGAAGGAGGCGAGGATCAGGAGGAAGGCGGCAGCTGTAGGAGCTTATTGTTTTATTGTCTTTTTTTGTTCTCCATCCCCCGGCCCCATCACTTCACAGTACTAGCAGCTGCTACTGAAGCTAGGTGTTGTTTTTCCTAGCATGTTGAAAACAGAATACTTTCCTTTGAGCCCACCACAATTGCCTTGACATGTTTTCAGTTAGTTAACTGCCAGGAAAGGCGGCACAGTGGCCAGTCTAAAAGGGGTGGCTGAAGTGACACCATACACCCCAAACTTCGAACCTTGGAGGGGCCCAGAGGTCTCCTTCACCTGCATATAATCTATCTGGTCAGTTTTAATAGAGGGATTACACTGCCAGAGCTGCAGATTTAGAATCTGCTATTGTTTGGCAAATCCCTTTTATTTCCCTTAACTAGTTCAGATGATGGATGTTGCTTTATGTAGGTAGGCGACTTGGTTTGTTGCCCATTTGGATGATACTAACAGATTGCAGTCACATGAGGAACACACACGTTTAAGACAGGGCTAGACGCCAGAGTTCCTTGTACTCAATCAGTGAGTAGGTCCTAATTGTTAATGTATGCAGTCAACCTCTCTGCATAATATGAGCGGGGCATAAGAAAGCTGAAGTCTCACACTCACACACGCACGCACACACACACACACACACGGGCACTCTAACATCAAACAGCACACTTTTTCAAATTTCGCAAAAAGAGTTTGGTTAAACCGCAACTGGCAGAAGTAAATTTATTATTTATAGCTGGAGGGTTGTTAAATGTTTTTTTCTTTACTCCAGCCATAGCGAGCTGAACATTAATCTAGGGAATCCTGTCTTTTCTTTGTGTAGTTGTGGGCTATAATTTTAACCTGAAAGATATATTTGGCACAAACAGTGAGAAAGATAGTTAAGTAGAGAAGGCTAATAAGGAGAGAAGGAGTCTTCAAAAGTAAGTGTAGGAAAGTGATATAAGCAGTGCAGAAGTGTGGAGAGTAAATATTGAGCAAATACTTTAAGTCGGCAGAGTAGGCTTAGGCACAGTAGATAGTAAGGAGCTGATGGAGTGTACAAAAATAATGCAGGGTGTGAGAGTGTGGAGAAGAGTAGATGGAACGATTTAGAGATTGAAAGAAAGGGATGGAGATGGAGGGATAAGAAGAGAAGAGAAGGTGAGAATGGATACTGAGAGAGGATCTAGAATAGACAGGGAGGTAGCACGGGGTAAATGGAAAGTATAGATAGGATGAGGTTGAGTGTATGAGGAGGAGTGTAGAAGAGGAGGAGAATATTGAGAGAGCGGTGGGGTAAATGCTTTTTAGAGAGTATAGGGGTAGGGGACAGATAGAAGAAGATTAGAAAGAAAGGAACCTTGGGAATAGAGGTAGAGTGACAGCGACAGAATAGTTAAAGTGTAAAAAGAGGGAGAGTGGGAAGAAAACGACATTTAAGATAAAGTAAGAGAAAAAAATGAAAAGGGGTTTAGGGTGAGAGGGTGAGCATGGAGAGGTAGTAAAAAAATTATCAAGGAGTAACCCTATCAGAGAAAAGGGATGGGGTTATTAGATGCTCTAAAACAACAAACGTTCCCTTTTCATAAGTTTTTGAAGGGGAAATGCTCCCTCTGAGGGATTTTCTACCGACAGGTTAAGGATGGACCATATGATGTATTCACGGTTGCATAGAGAATAACAAATTTACATAGGTAACATTATTT
This sequence comes from Lissotriton vulgaris, assembly GCF_964263255.1. Classification (NCBI taxonomy): domain Eukaryota; kingdom Metazoa; phylum Chordata; class Amphibia; order Caudata; family Salamandridae; genus Lissotriton; species Lissotriton vulgaris. Next base: position 1,041,387,541 of record NC_141697.1, read on the forward strand.
AACACAAAGTCTGTCTAAGGTTATTCACATCCCTAACTTTAAGGACTCCATACAAAATCACTGTACACTCGTGACCTAAATAAGAATATGCACAATCACAGGAGAAATTTCATAAAAATGTCTTTATTTGGTAATTTAACCGACCAGTTGATTAAAAACAAGATCATTCACATTTATTTATCAAAAACATTAAAATCTTAAAAGGGCTGAAAAAGTGTCGACGCGGCGTTTCGGTGATGTCAGTTGTCACCTTCAGGACAATATTTCACATATTAAAATCATTGGTAGTTCATAGATCGCTTTTTTCAATTTGCGATTTCTGAGCTTTTGTTTGTTTGGTACAGTTTCTTCGTTCTGTGAACTTTCCTTGAGGATAGAGTTTCCAAATCTCAATGTAATTATTTGGTCTGCTCAGGGCAGCCCGGTGAGACGGTCGGTGCAGATGCCCACTCGAGACGCCAGGAAAAGCCTTTGAAACAAAATTAATTGACAACCCAGGCTTGAACATAAACCGCCTCCCAAGAAATAGTGTGAGGATACAGAGATATATAATTGATATCTAATTAAGGGAAACTTTCCCGTTCGGCTGGGCAAGGAGTAAATACCACCGTCTACCGTAGGATTTTAACAAAATCAATCCAGGAAATAAATACCTTGAGCAGACCAAATAATTACATTGAGATTTGGAAACTCTATCCTCAAGGAAAGTTCACAGAACGAAGAAACTGTACCAAACGAACAAAAGCTCAGAAATCGCAAATTGAAAAAAGCGATCTATGAACTACCAATGATTTTAATATGTGAAATATTGTCCTGAAGAAGGTGACAACTGACATCACCGAAACGCCGCGTCGACACTTTTTCAGCCCTTTTAAGATTTTAATGTTTTTGATAAATAAATGTGAATGATCTTGTTTTTAATCAACTGGTCGGTTAAATTACCAAATAAAGACATTTTTATGAAATTTCTCCAGTGATTGTGCATATTCTTATTTAGGTCACGAGTGTACAGTGATTTTGTATGGAGTCCTTAAAGTTAGGGATGTGAATAACCTTAGACAGACTTTGTGTTAAATAATGTTACCTTTGCAAATTTGTTATTCTCTATGCAACCGTGAATACATCATATGGTCCATCCTTAACCTGTCGGTAGAAAATCCCTCAGAGGGAGCATTTCCTCTTCAAAAACGTATGAAAAGGGAACTTTTGTTGTTTTTGAGCATGGAGAGGGACAGAACGGCAAATAGAGGCAACATTAAGGAGGGAAATATAACGTTATAATTAGAAGAGTATGAGAGCAGGGAGAAAAGGAGATCCAAGAGTGAGGAAAAATAGGGAAAGTGTGGAGTAATACGGGGAAGAGGTGGAGGTGTTTTGATATTCATCACACACATGTAAAGGTATAAAACCCTTGACACTGTCTTATCAGCTAATCCAGTTCCTGCACACCCACCAGTTTGCAGACCCTCTATTCATGATCCAATGTTCCTGGATAGTTCACTTCTAGTTGTACTTACTTCGCTGGAATGAGCAGTGGTAATGTGTGAACATTTGCAACTTATACTAAATTTTGAGTTCTAAACTATACTCCCTTCCAACCATATAAAACAATTCCCCACGCTGTAATAGTTTTTAGGTCAAATTGGCCTTAACTGGGGTCGACAAGGGGTTCAATTTCTCCGTTTACGAACCTCCACTTGTACTTAAAAGCACGTTATTAATAAAAAACATTTGGGCCCAGACTTTTTCTTACTGTAGGTGTTCACCATGATTCGGAGTTTTTGAAGTAATGTAACAAAGGTTGTCTGTGTGTCATTATGGCTTTAATTCTGCTGCAGTTGTATCACACTTTATCAGTTTAAAGGTCTATTTACCTGCCTGTTCGGAAACATGGACTTCATTCAGGTAATTGTGCTTTGCTCCTAATCAGGGGTGGGCTGGCCTATGAGGCAATCTGGCAGTGTCAGAAGGGCTGGTCTCACAGGAGTGTGTGGTCCGGTTTTTAGGTTGAAGCCTACCAGACAGCTGTCTGGTTCACTAACAACATCTTGGGGACATTCGGAAAGCTTCCCTGAAAACGCATTTCGCCCGTTGCTAACCATTGGCTTTGTGGTTTGTAACTCACATTTGCTTTCTTTCTATTTGTTGGTGCTATATGATTTAGTCTATCCAACTTGAGTTCTCCCTTAAATTGCACAAATACTAATTACTGTATTCTTTCACCAGTGCTTGATTTCTGTAAACAGGCCTTTAAAATTGTGTTCTTATCTTGCCACATGTGCTATGCCTTCATAGACAGAGATCAAATGTCATGCTGAGTCTTCGAGGGAGATTGGTGTTTACTTTCCTTTCTCTGATTTCAAAGTGAGAGGATTTATGTGATAATCATTCTGGCTACTGGGGGCTGCTCGAGGAAGGCTGTACAAGGCAATTTTGTTCTAGCACACAACAAAACTTAAATGTGAATGTCTGTAAATAAACTATTAAGATCTCAGAATAAATCTTAATTAGAAAAGCTAATGTTTTTTTAATTCTGAAGTGTGCTGGGAACAAATATTTTATCATGATCAAAACAAATAAATACACTGGGTGATGCAATTTCCACACATTATAATTTGTGTAGTATATACTAAAACTGTATGTCTGTGAAAATGTAATAATCATTTCACGTAAGATGTGTGGTCTGTAATGTCAGTATGCTACTACACCATGCATACTCCCTTCTACGCCACTCCACCCTACTCTGCACACTCCACGCCACTGCAATCTACTCTACACCACTCCACAACACGACACTACGCCACTTCACTTTACGACTGGCTACACCAATGCACTCTACTTTACTATGCACAACTGCACTCTTCGCCACTGCACTCTATGCCACTCTACTCTGCCCCACTGCACTCTATGCCACTCCACTCTACCGTTCACCACTCCACTCTACTCTGAAACAATCTACTCTAATACACTGCCCTCAGCAACACTGCTCTCTCCTCTGCCCCATTCCAATCTAGACAGCGCCGCTCCAATCTACTCTGCTCCACTCTACACCACTTTACTCAAAACCAATGCATTCGGTGCCAATCTACTCTGCACCACTGTAGTCTAACACCTTACATCACTGCACTCTATTCCATTGTACTCCGTGTCACTACACTGCATTCCACTCTTACTATGCCACTGCTCTCTTCACCACTCTATGCTACTGCACTCAACGCCAAAACACTCTAAATCACTCTACTATACACCACTGCACTCTACAATAGTCTACTCTGAATTCCGCCACTCTAACATTACATAGCATAACATGCGTACTTGTAAAGCGCACGTTCACCCTTGGGTATCTTGGCGCTGAATAACGGATGTTTATTGTTACCCAACTCAATGGTACTCATTTTATCGACCTCAGATCGATGAAAGGCTGAGTGGACCCACCGAAATTTGAACCTGTGACCATGAGGTCCAACACATGCCCCTGCAGAGGAAGCATTAATTCACTGAGCCACCACAACCAGTTCTATGCCACTGCACGCTATGCTACTGCATCCTACTCTACACCACTGCACTCTACTCACTGCACTCTGCACCACTGTAATCTATGCCACTGGGCTCTCTGCCACTCTACTCTAAACAACTACACTCTATACTAACTATACACCAATGCACTTAACACTGAACCATGCACTACTGCATGCTACACCACTGCATGTTATGCTACTTTACACCATTGTGCTTTACATCAATGCACTCTACGCTACACTGCTGTATGCCACTACTAAATTCCACTGCACTCTACTCTGCACCACTCCGCTTTACACCACTTTGCTCTACTTAAATCAACACCACTCTACTCCAAACCAGTGAGCTCTAAGCTAATGCACTCAATGCCAACAACTCTGTACCACTGCACTCTACCCCACTGTATCTTCAATACACTCTACACCACGTTATTCTACTTTGCACCACTGTTCTCTATGCCACTGCTCTCTACACTACTCTGCACCCTGCTCCACTGCACTCTCCACCACGGAACTCTGCGCCACTCTACTCTGCACCCTAGACCACTGCATACTATCACACTCTATACCATTGTGCTCTACGTCACTGCACTCTATGCCACTTCTCTGCTGCACTATGTGCCACTTCACTCGACGCCACTTTACTTCACTCTATGCCAATGCACTCCATTCCATTACACTCTAGGCAACAACACTCTGCAATAAACCATGCCACTCTATTATATTCTGTACCACTGGACTCCAAGTCACTTCACTCTATAGCTCTGTAATCTACACCAATGCACTCTACTCTACACTATTGCACTCTTCATAACTACAATCTGCACCACTCCACTCTGTGCCACTCCACTCCGCTCTGCTCTGCAACACTGCACTCTATGCCACTGCACTCTATGCTAATGCACTCTACTCTGTACCACTCTACGCCAGTGCATGCTAATCCAATCTACACCACTCTAATCTAATCTGCACTCAACGCTACTCTTTTCTACTCTTCACCACAGTATTCTAAGCCATTGCTTTCTTCACCACTGTATGCCATTGAACTCCATGCAATAACACTCTACATCACTCTACTATCGAAAACTGCACTCTATAACAGTCCACTCTGCAATACTGCACTCTGCCACTCTGTCACTGCATTCTATGCCAATTTACTCTATGCCACTCTGCACCAATATACTCGGTGCCACTGTGCTCAATGCCACTTAAACAACTGCACTCTGTGTCAATGTACTCTATAACAATTACTAAGCCTATGCACTTGACACCACTGTACTCTGCGCCATTGCACGCTATGCCACTGCACGCTTTGCCACTCTACACCATTGTGTTCTACATCAATGCATTAGATTCCACTCTACTGTGCACCACCCTACGCCATTGCACCACTCCTCTGTACGTCACTTTACTCTACTCTGAAACAATCTACTCTACGCCACTGCACTCTAAGGCACTGCACTCTATGCCACTTTACTCAAACTCTGTGCCACTGCAGCCTATGCCACTGTACTCTTAGCCACTGCGCTCTATGCCAATCTACTCTACTCCACTGTGCTGTGTACCACTGGACTCTAAACCACTGAACACTATGCCAATGCGCTCAATGCGAACTACTCTTAACCACTGCATTCTACCCAACAACACACTACACCACTGCACTTTTATGTTACTGCATGGTACACCATGCTACACCATTGCGCTACATATAAATGCACTCTACACCACTTTATTCTACTCTGCACTACTGGAGTTTACGCCACTTCTCTCTGCACCACTCAAGTCTGCACCAATGTACTTTGCGCCACTGCAAGACTGCACTCTCTGCCCTAAACTAAATAGCACTACTCTTCACCACTGCACCTTATGCCACTCCACACTATGCCACTCCACACCATTGTGCTCGACATCACTGCACTCTACGCCACTCTATTATACTCTGTGCCACTATTCTTTATGCCACTTCTCTCTGCACCACTCTCTCTGCCACTGCACTCTACGCCACTACATTCTATGCCACTGCACTCTACTCTACACCACTGCTGTATGCTACACTACTGAACTCTATGCCAATTCACTACAATCAACTACAGTCTAGCCCACTACACTCTGCATCACTACACACCACTCTAATCTATTCTGTACCACTGCACTCAATGCCACTTCACTCTACGCCTCTCTGCTCTATACCAACACACTCTACTCTACTAAGCACCACTGCACTCTATGCCAATGCATTCTACTCTGTACCACTTCACACCAGTGCATGTCAATCCATGCTAATCTAGTCTGCACTCTACATTACTCTATTCTACTCTGTACTCTACCCCACTGCTCTGTCACCACTCTATGCCATTGCACTCCACACAAATGCACTCTTCTATACATCACTGCCCTCTGTGACAGTCTACTGTGCAATACTGCACTCTCCTCTATACTAATGCCCTCCTCACCATTTTATTCAAAACCAATTCACTCTCCCACCTGCATTCTATGCCAATCTACTCAGCACCACTATACTTTACACCACTTCCCTCCAGTCCACTCTACAAAACTACACTCTATGACTCTAGTCCATTAAACTCTACTCCACTTTACTCTATTCTGTGCCACTTTACAACACTACTCCACTCTACAATGCTCTATGCAACTCCCTCTATGCCACTTTCTCCACTCTATTCTACAACACACTACTTCACTACTCTATGCACGCCACTCTAAGACGTTTCACTCTACTCTGCGCCACAAGACTCTACAACACTCTACACCACTCTATGCCATTCCTCTCTCCTACACTACTCTACTTTGTGCCACTCTACTCTATGACAATCTACTCTGCGCCACTCTATAACACTCCACCCAGCATCCTCTACACCATTCCATGACACACTGCCACTCCACTCTATGAAACTCTGCTCTACTCAACTCCACTCTATGACATTGTACACCACTCCACGTCACTCCATGGCATTCCACTTTACTTCACACCACTTTACACCACTCCAAACAACTCCACTGTACTTCTCTTTGCAACATTTTGCTCCACTCCACTCTACTAACTTTTAGAATTGCTGAATAGCACCCAGCAAATGCTGGTTTACAACATGGCTTAAACATATTGGCAAAGCCAAAAGGTCTTGCATAAGCAAGACCTATTAGATTTGCCAATGCTTGTTTAATAACATGCTTGTGGGATTCTTTTATGGTATGATGGGCCCGTTTTTACTGTTGACTTCCCGAATATTACTGATAGAGCGCATGGTCTAATGTACCATGCAAAACACCTAAAAAACGTGATTTCAAATGTTGGCCATTTCTTTAGCTGATTCGATAATGGTCGGCACTTCTATTTTGACGCCTGGTCCTATTTTCTGTGCCAGTCCGACCGTTTTGCATTATGATCTTCGCTTACAAGGCTCCACTTCCAGTGATGTAGAAAGGAATTACTGACTGCCTTCATGTGATAATACGCTGCATGATTGCAATATTTACAGCATGCCATTTTATCAGATGACGAGTAACTAGTTAAAAATACTGGTTATTTTCATCTGCAATTGTAACTCCTGCCAAAATATTGCACGCAGTAATTTTTCATGTGATAACATCTCATGCAAAAAATATGTTCCTAGTAATTACAACAAGCTTGGTGATTGATAGCACTTTTTAAATACAACTAAAGTTTTAATTCCCCTCTAAACATGTGGTCAATATTGGCAATCCCAAAAATCAATAAGAGGAAACAACACCACATTGTTATGTGGTCATCATATCCGGTAATAACATTAACACAGACATTTTAAATGATTTTCATCATAAAATGTTTTAAAATAATGTTAAACCTCCACACACACCATTGTCTACAATAGGACACCTGAGCTCACAGGTGACTCCAATTAACAAAAGTGCCAACATATGCGGCCCCAACACTCATTCCTCCTCAGCCTGCACCAGGGAGCAAACACATGTCAACTCTTACTTTAGGCAGCATGAAATACAAATCTTGTTTAAATACTACTACTGCAGCTGCAACTTGAAGATGCATCCCAGGGCCAAAATGAATCGACTGCTGCTCCCTAGGCTCAGGAGAAATCCCACCATCATTGCTTAACCCCCTCAACATGTGACAACATATCAAATAGACTTGGACACCACCCTGCCCCACCTGAACCCCACTGTGGATGCACTTGAGCTTAACATTGACAGGAAAACTGCCCCTCTTCCTGTAATTACTGGCTGTGCATTGTTTCAACTTTCTATGTCCTGTGGCATTAGAAATACCGGTAAGATATTTGGGGGAGGTATCATCACATCCATTAATATAGCACACCTCGGTTGGTATTAACAGGCATGCTGGAAAACCGTACTGAGAGGCAACTGCAACGAGGACAGCAAGAAACTAATTTTGTAGAGAAATCTGAGCTGAGGAAGCTGTCCATTATCACAGTATTAACAGGAGCACTCCCATCCCGTGCCTCTCACTCCTGCACACAGTCACTAGGATTCCATTTTGGCCTTGTATCAGCAGCCAATCTGTATTCTGAATCTGTTACCCCATGTGTGGGCATTACGTGCAATTTACTTCCTAAGTGCAGACCCCACTCCCTTACCACCATCAGTTTTGCATCATGAACTTCTACAGGATCAGGATTTCAGTTCTTGGCATGTGAGTGTTAGTATTAGATGAGAGTGTGGCTACATCTCTTAAAGTCTCGTGGTACACTATGAAAGATCTATTTGCATCACCTCGAAGGAAGAAATGTCTTTGTCCCAAAGAAGGTTAATAAAAAAAATACTATAGAGCCACCTTTGTTGGCTGGTTTCTGAATAACAGCATTATCTGTGTATTTGTCATAATTCATGGATATCTGATCTACTCTTATTGAATAGATTTTTTTAATTTTAAATTACAGTAGTCAAGGTATTAAGGACTATTAGTTGAAGTATTTCTAAGGTATATTTTGTAGTTTGAGTACAGAATTCTTTTGTATTCCATATGCAAATCATTTGATGTCTCTGTTTAAGAAACTAATACATTGAAATTCATTTTTCTCACAAACTAAAATAATTTGACTATTGCAGAGGATTTTGAATGAGTCGCTCCACAGTGATATCTAATTCCATAATTTGGCCGGTTCCCTCACTACTGGAGTGTATTTGGGGTATAGTGCTCAGAAATTGTATATACCCAATGAAGATAAGAGGCCTGATTAGCTATCCCTCCACATGAAGCAAGGCCCAGTCCTCACGGTGGTGTAAATGAACGTGTCAATTCAATTTCAGTTTCAAGAACATTTCAGTTAGAAAATACATGTCAGAGAATCATGCCAAATGTGTTTGTAAACTGCTTACATGACAAGTGCCACAGATCTGGATCATGTCAATAGAACACCGAACAGAACGTACTTTGCATAATGCTTCTGTCATACCAGATTTCAGTCAAATATTCAAAACTAGAAACTGCAGAGCAAAGGACACTGTATATCTTTAAAAAACCTATGCATACGTGTCATACGTTTCAGGTTATTGCAAATGTGTCTAGAAGAAAGAAATAATCTAATTTGTTTTGTTATATCCTGTTTGAAAAATCCGGCAATTAAGTTAATTTTAACCCTACATTTTAATATGTACATTTAGTTTTCACGCCATATTGTCGAAATTGAAAACGCAGGGTAGCAGATACCCTATGAAACTTTCCCTTGTTTCACCTAAAATGGTCTGCGTTTAAATTAAAATCTTTCGCAAATGCTCAAAGTAAAATATTAAATAATTCACAGCCAACACTGGAGTTGAAATGCCAAAGATGCAACATCGATTTCAAACAATGGGGAGTTCTCTGGGATTTGCTCTGACCTAATTAAATGCATGTGCTGTGAGCCATACCTCCTTATTTCACAGACTTTCCGTCTATCAAATAAATTACATTAACACCTTAAAAATCAGGAGTTACATTGTGTGCCAGGTGCCAATGAGATTCAGCTTGTGGTCGGTTTCTTTCTTACACCTTCCTCTTCACCTGACACAGTGGTAGGAAGAAAGAACGCAGAACAATCGTATTGTATAATTTACTTCACTTTGCAGTGTTTGCAATACAGAATAACAATAATAAATAAATACACAATCAACATTATCTTATACATAAATTCAATTATGTTCCACTCCGTCTTGTAAATCTTAAATGTAAAGGTCGCCTGAGATAGAACTCCTCGGTCCTGGCAGTAAAAAGTAATTATTACCTACATTTTGAATCAATGTGTTCCCCGACCCAAACCACTAGACCACTAGATCCTTTTTCCCTGAGAGAGAAATCAATAATAGATTTCTTAAGATGTTGTGGCTGCTTGTGTCACATGCAGAGCAATAAGCATGGGCGTAAAATCCGCTCCCCTCACGAAATTTGCGGATTTTCGGTAAATTCGCAATCCGCGAACTCTCGCGAATTTACCAAAAATTCGCAAATTCTCACGCAGCGGATTTTTTTGCTTGGTGATACAATATTGCGGCGTGCGGCGTTCACTTACCATCATTCAGCGTTTGCCGAGTTGTTTTTCTCGATATTTTGCGAGTGCTGCGCCATTTTGGATCTTGCTGCGGGACGACCGCGATTACGTCATCGCGGCTTGCCACCTTGCACAGCGAGAGTTTGTCAACGCGAGTACGCCGTGATCACGTATCGCGGGAGTTCGCAATTGCAAACACGTAGATGCGGCGGGCAGCAACAATCTCGCATTCGCGAAATTACTAAATTTGCAATTCTGCACAAGAAATCCACCAGCAAGCAGCATAAACCTTCTGAAAATGATGATTTTTTTCATAATAACTCCTCAGGTTGACATTTGCCTGCACTTTTTTTTGCAAGGAGTCCATTTTGGGGGTGGGGGTGGGAGGAAGGAAGTGCCCCACAGAAAAACGAGTTTTCCAAAACTGAAAGCACTCAGCAGGTGCAAAAGTTCAAACTCATCATTAGTAACCATTCCCTGTAGTGCTTCCTGAGGGGCCCCTCCAGAGTTCAGTTGCCTACTTGCAACTATTCTATGACCCTGCTCTGACCCGCACAGCAGGCTCATAGAATAGCTACAAGTAGGCCACAAAGGTCCTGGGAAAAAAATTGCACTGCAACAGAAAGCAAATTACAGATAAGGAAGCAGGTGCCAGACTGGAAGTTTAAATTCAGTGACACATTAATAAACCCAAATTAATTCATGTCAGTTGAAGCAGGGCAGGTGTGCTTGCTTTTCCCCCCCATAATCTACAGTGATGAAGCAGAGGGTGGCAGTGATGTACCAGAGGGTGGCTTGGGTGAACCAGAGGGGGGCAGTGGTGAAACAGAGGGTGCTGTGAACCTGTGATGATGAACCAGATGTAGAAACAACATATTCGCGACCGTTGCGAGCCGACAAGTAAGTTTGCAATTGCGAACTGGTACAAAACCCTCGCGAACTGCAGAAACCCTTGCGAACACAAAAAAAAATAAGCGCAAATCCGCGAGAGTTCGCGGATTGCGAATTCGCAAATACGCAAATTCGCAAATGCCAGATTCACAAAATTCGCCCATGCTTACAGAGCAACCGCTTAGACAGGGACCCCCTAAATCCTTCTTCTCCTTTGTTCCCCCATGGTACTAGGTGGGAGGGCTCAGATCCGGTGAGGCAGGTTAAACCCGCCCTAGTTAAGTCACTTCCAACACAACTGGGGGTCTTTTACATATAAAACAATACCCTGGGTTCTCCTCTTCAGGCGCTCAGGTACAGCAAAACTCACCATACCACTCAACCTTATCAAAATATTTGTGAATATAAATGTAATGCAAATGTATTAATGTTTTACGTATTATGTTCTTCGTTTAGGTAGAGTTACAGAGAGTGATACATACAACTTTGGTGTGGAAAGCAAAAACAAGAAAGAGCTCAAGGGAGGCTTCATGCCATTGATCCTGGACAGCTAGGTCCCAGGATTAAAGCTATGGCATCCTATTATTCCAAGAGGCAGCTGTAAGTCAGAGCAACTGGGGCATGCCAGGTAACGCTTGGCCTCGGTGAGTGGGGTCCCGATATGAAGTGAGCCCCAAACATTTAGCACCGGATGTTGTGTATTTCCGGTGCTCCTTGGCTAATAAGACGAGCAGTCCACTTAGGTCATACTGTTGCTATTGATAGAGCATGGATGTTATCTTTCATCTATCTCTATGAATGCACCCTGGAAAAATAATTTGTTAAATTTATTTTCGAACTTGACAAACGTGTGTTAGGTTATTATGTTTAAGGAAAATGCACAAATGAAGTTAGTTTTAGATACTGCATCCTAAAAGCATGCAGAATGTTAGACGAAGGTTTGTGATCACATTTAACCAGAAACAAACAAATGTAATGTTTAACAAATATTGATATGTTTTTCTTTAAGCATAAATAAATGTAATAAACAAACCATAACATACAAAACTCTATAAAGAATAAAACTGTTAGGTGTTAAGAAAGTTGTTGTTAACATTAGAATGTGTAATGTGAGCACTTGCATTGAAGAGAAAACAGATGCTATAATGATTTGTGCTATGAAAAGTTTTAATTTAAATGTGCTTTTGAATCCTGAATGATGTATTAACCTAGAAGGTGAACTGCAAATTAGTATTCGAAATAATAACGAAGTCTTGACATTTTTTATTAGGGGTACTTTATACTTGCATGATGTAGGTGAGAAATTTTAATTGCCTAATTGAAGGACTAATGCATGGTTTTCAATAATGTGAAATTCATATTTTAGCACAAATTCATTGTGCACAGGCTGTGTTTCATGAAGTTATCAAAACTTGCTTTTCTTTCCTAGTATGAACTTATAAACTTAACAGTCGGAAGCCTGTGGGAACTTTTCGTAAAGTGTCTACTTGTGCTCTAACACAAAATGATTCCTTTCAGGTTTGGAACTCACTCAACTGGACTTGCAACACAATTGTTACTTCTTAGCGCACATACTTTGGAAAGTACTGACAAAGGATGAGAATATGGACTTGCCTACTTCCAAAAGGATCACAACTAATCATATGACTAAAGTACAGTGGTCTTAAGGATTAAGTAATGGATTAATTAATTCTTCCAGATTTGTATACTTTTTACCTACTACATCCTCTCATCCTACTGAAATTGACCAATGAGACAGAGTGGTCCGACAAATTGGTGATATTAAGGGGTGTAAACTAGGAATCAATGGAGTATATTTGCCCGAAGTACGGACAGGTGTGGTTCCTGTTCTTGTTCACCTCCTCTACCTATCTGAGGCACATACAGAGACTGATGAATTGGACTTCCAGAAACAAGGCAAACTGTGCCGAAATACTGCATTTGCTGCCGACTGGTATGCTTGCGTAGTGGAATCTTTCCGGCTGGAAGGTTCTCGACAATGGCTGTGGCATTGATGCTGCAGTATGGACAGGTCTTTTCAACAAAACAAGGGGACCCAATAAGTACCTAGGGACCTTGGGCAATCAACTATTAAGGAGAACAACGGTCCTTAGGGTTAGAATTTTTCACAATTCAAATGAAAATATAGACTCCAATCAGTACTACATCAGAAAGTTTTTCAGGACCCAGCCGGGCCTGAAATTTTATTCAAGTATAAACATAGATAAAAAGACCACCAGAGAGTTCCTGTTAAGTAGGCATGTTAGTGTTACTGTTATCCTGTTTTCAAAGATTCATCCAAAACGGAGATATACGATATGTCCAAACCACACGAGGGTGGGCACTCAAATTATTTCAAGGTCTTAAGTACATAGACGATGCTGCCTTGCTCACAATACGAGCAGAATTCAATCGGCGTGCTCAATGGCACTGCGCCGACTCTACGCGGATCCGGAAGCCTACTTAACAGGAACTCGAGGCACCAGCCCTCCTTCCTCCGATCCCAACCACCCTTTCTCGACCCACAGGAGCAGAGTGAACCTCGCTCTGAAAGGTTCTCACAAAAGTACAAACAGGCAATATATTATAAAGTCCTGATGATGATCCCAGTTCACTAGGAGCCAGGGATCGAAACGCCCTCGACACTCTTACAATTCTGTAACCTTTCCATTGTGTTATTATTGTTACAGTAATTGTCTGTCTGAACTTGCTTTGCAAAATGTGCTAATGATGCAAGGGACAGTTGGCTCCCATGTTCTTTTTGCCTGATATTCTTTACCTTCTTTTCTTCTCTTACCTTTCTCACCCCCGAACCTTGTTCGAGTGTGCTCTAGATAGGTACAGGCTTGTACCCTATCAGTCTCCGAATTAGACCTCTCTGGTGGTCTTTTTATCTATGTTTATACTTGAATAAAATTTCAGGCCCGGCTGGGTACTGAAAAACTTTCCGATGTAGTACTGATTGGAGTCTATATTTTCATTTGAATTGTGAAAAATTCTAACCCTAAGGACCGTTGTTCTCCTTAATAGCAGTATGGACAGGGGCATACCAACCTGTCCATGAACTGGTCATTTGGTGATTTACTGAACTTTCATCCATAGGGTTTGTATGAGAGATACTTGCTTTTTATAGACTCATCTCTTAGGATTTAATCTCCCTCGGCTGGGGAAGATAACTCCCTTCAGATTGAATTTTACTCTTGTTAATGCTTATTAATTCCTTTCAATTCATAAATCAGATTGGTATGCAAATTATTTTAAATTCGAAAGAGATGAAATCTGAGATGAATTACGCTGCTGATTTGGTTTCATTATCTATTGTGTCCAATTTATCGGTTTCAAATTATACTGATATAAAAGGTAAAGTTAATCCAAGAAATTCAAATCGGTATGAATGAATATGAATTATCTTATTCCAGGTCCTCGTACGATAATTTTATGTCAAGACCGGAGGCTAATCTTATTGCAATCTTCTTTATTTAGTTCACCACAGCCACTTTAAAGAACTTTAGAACATTGTAAAACAAAAAATTCCAACCTAATAAAAGGCCAGAACACTCATAACTCTTTCTTTTTTCAGCTGCCACAGTCAAGATAAGTATTCTCTGCTTACTGTTGCTGTGATGGTTAATTTAAGGAATTTTTATGACGCTTACTGTGTGTATGCTACATTAGTAACAAATGTATTCTTTACTTGCCCTTTAATTGTTATATTTGTTTTTTTGCCATTAGAGCGACTGTTTTTTAATGGATACCCCCGTTTTTAATGACTTGGGTGCACTTGCATCAAAGAAGTCAATAGCGATTCTTTAATTGCGTTTTATAAGGAATCGCAATTAAAGAATCGCTATTGCCTATTCATGTAGGAATCGCAAAAATATTGCGATTTCTACAAATTCCGAAATTACGACTCGCAAATTGCGAGTCGCAATTAAGGAATTGCTTTTCATTCATTCCTGTGGGCCTAGAGGCCCATAGGAATGAATGGGAATTGCATGCGCAATTTGCGAGTACTCAATAGATACTCGCAAATTGCGCATGCAATTTCAAGGGTGCAAGGGTGCCAAAAGGACACCCTGTTGCACCCCTGAAATTTTCATTTGAACACGTGTTGTGCACACACATGCCCCAAGGGCATGTGTGTGTGTAACTAGGAACTTTTCGCAAATTACCGACAAGTTTCATTTGACGTTAATTTGCGTCCCCTAATAGCAAAATCGCTATTTTAAATATTTTTGCGACAGAAATGATATGGTTCAATGAGGAGCTATCAGAATTAGTCAATAAAGAGTTTAGACCTGAAAGAGAAAGGTGCCATCAGAGAATCAAGTGGGATTGCCAAAGGGTTTGAGAGCAATATTTCTCTGGTCCAGAAAAAAGAGAAAGCTGTGAGACCGGTTATAAATTTAAAGAGCCTCAACGATTGGGTAGAATACCGCCATTTCAAAATGGAAGGTGTACACTTACTAAGGGAATATACTACAACCGGGAGTTTGGCTAACAAGGTTAGACCTAAAAGATGCGTAACAATACCTATTTTCCAAGATCATCAAAGATACCTTCGCTTCCGGTGGGCAGGAAAAATGTGAGTTTTGTTTGCCTACCCTTCAGTCTCTCTTTGGCCCCTTGGTATTTCAAAAAGGTTCTTTGGCTGGTGAAAGCTTATCTGAGAAAACAAGGGTTTCGTCTGATTATCTATCTAGACGACATACTGTTAATGGATCAAATGAAATCAAGGGTGATAGATCACACTCCCTTGGCAATAAATCTCTTAGAAGTCTTCAGTTTTGTTGTAAACATACAGAAATCGTGTTTAATTCCAAGCCAGGTAACTCAATTTCTACACAGTGCAAGGTCAATTGAAACTCCTGAGGGAAAAATTGAAACACATAAAAAAGGAATTACGAAACAGCCTATTTTTAGGAAAAATATCTCTTCGAATGTTAGCAAGGGTGACAGGTTTGCTGTCTTCTACATTCAAGCCATTTTCCTGGTCCTTTGAATTATCGTGGTCTTTGGCCTTTGAAGAGCAAACACCTAAGTGATGGCTTGAATCATTCAGAGGAGGTGACCCTTTCTCAAGAGGCGAGGGAAGAAATAGATTGGTGGTTAAAAAATATGTAAGCATGGAATGGGAGAGCAATTTTTGGTTCTTTTCCAGATTTGGTCGTAGAATCGGAGGCCAGTTTGTCAGGTTGGGGATCGAATTGTGGTTCAATTTCTACAGTAGGTCTTTGGACAGAAAGAGAAAAGAGTTTACAAATAAATTGTTTGGAACTACTGGCCGGCTCTTTTGTAATAAGAAGCTGGTTCGAAAGATTCTGCAAGTTGTTTGAGTCTTTTGAGAATGGACAATGTCTCAGTAGTGAGATATATGAACAGACTAGTGGGTCCTAAATCAAAAGATAAAGCAGATTTGGCCAAAGTAATTTGGAATTATTGCCTGAAACAATAATATCGTAGTTCAGGCGGATCATATTCCTGGCATGCAGAATGTGGAGACAAATTTTTTTCAAGAAATCAGTGATTTGAGCAACTGGTCTCCTGAGACTGATGGATCTTTTGGGTCTGTTTCAGGTAGATTTGTTTGCAGACAGAATGAATACACAATTAGAGATTTTTTTACAGTTGGCATCCGGATCCAGAATCTGCAGGCGTGGATGCATTCAGACAGGAATGGAGGGGTCTGAAAGGATATGCTTTTCCTCCTTTTTCAATGATTACTCAAGTAGCTTCAATGGTTCTTAAATGGAAGGTTTCTCTGGTTCTAGTGACTCCACTTTGGATGTCTCAAGTGTGGTACCCTATGTTGTTAGAAATGCTGGTAGATTACCAAGTTTTATTCCCGGAAATTTTACTAGGCCCATCAGGAGAGTTACACGATCTGGTATTGGAAGGGGAGTTGAGAATTGTGGCATGGAAAATTTCAGAAATTTATGGGAAGTGCCAGGACTTTCAGCTTGTTTTCGGTCCAGGGAAGTCATGGCTTGGCAGTTCGGGCTGGACTGTTCCCATGAGGCACAGGGTCAGACTGATTGCATATGGCCATGTCTGAACTGGGGTGGTGTGGAGTGCAAACAAAACGATGGATTTAGGCCCAGATCTCTGTACTGGGGTGAATGTTTGACATTGTTCTGCATTCTGTCCATCAACTGTGGTTTTTGCAGGACTTTCAGAAGAGGCATCAACATTTATCAAGGAATCTTGGGCACCAGGAAAATGTAAAATGTAAAATGTATGGATTGGCAAAAATGGGTTTGCTGTTGTGTTGAAAGGAATTTTGATCCCATTTCAGTGGATATGGTAGAAATAGCCAACTATTTGTCAGAATTGTTCGCAAAAGGTCTAGCTTATAGGACTATAAATGTACTTCGTGTTCAGCTATTGCTGCTGGTCATAATCTGGTTAATGGATACTCAGTAGGTCAAAATGTGCTGATTATTAAGAAGTAATAGGATTTCAAAACCACTGATATCTAGGTACACCTCTCTGTGGGACATTTCAAAAGTTTTGAAGCATCTAGATAATCTGGGTACTAACAATTCATTATCTCTTAAATTACTTTCTCACAAGTTAACAACCCTCCTGTGATCAGTTTCTTTTAGAAGCATATCCGATGATAAAGCATTAGAAATCTCAGAGTATTTTCTCCTGAGGGTATATGTTTCTATCTAAATAATAGAAGCAAAACTAATCCAGAAAATTAAATGTGACCTAATTAAATGCTTTGAGGTGGTAAATGCAGAAAGAAGCGATCATTACCCCTTGAAGACAGTAGTATATGGCACAAAGAAAAAACAAAGACACTGTGCTACAGGTCCATGTTGATTACCAAAGAGTGGGAAAACTGGTTGGGATGGTGAAGAAGGAAAGACCCTGATATTTTTTTATCCTTGCCCAATCCTCAATGGTGCAAGCGGTGAGGCTAGAAACAGGTATTACCTCGTGGAATATAACAGTCAGCATGGCCCTAGTAAAATTCTGGCAGCACCAGGGACTAGGTGAGGATTATAAAGTCTCACAGTGGTGAAGAAGCAAGATATTGAGGAGCAATCTAACATGGGTAAAAGGGGTAAGAAAAACCCTGATAAAAGTTTGTACACTGTTGAGGCTTAAGTTCAGCCCCCTGGACCTACAAATTGAGGCCGAGAGAAGGGAACTTTGGTCTCGGGTAAAAGAAACCTTGTGAGTTAAGATCATGAGTACCTAAAGTTGAAAAAATAAAATCGGTATGTTTTATGGCTACCGCATGGCAACTTGAATTTAGTTTCTCATACATTGATAGATTACCCTGCCGATGACTGAGAAGAGAAGTTTTAAAGCTGAGAATCGGTGTTAACCCCTGCTACTCCAACAATGGAGTAAAAAGAGTAATGATCGATAGTAAGGGGAAATGTAACTGTTCTATGGGGACAACATGTGATATGGTACACAATTTATTGGATTGCCAATTGGTTTTAGATATACGGAAATACATTTTACGCCTGATCTTTAAAAAGTATAACATAAAAAACAGGGCACAGGGAGCAGTACTTTTACTAGAAATGAGAGACTTGGATATAGCCTGTGCTATGGGAAGGTTTGTTAAAAAGTAAAAGAATTTTTGAAATGCGATTAGCATCCTAAAGTTCGCCTGTCTGCAGGATATGTGTAGGAAGTACGGCTGAAAATATTTTATATAAGATTAATTATTTTACCCTGGAAGTGTATGGTGATGCATTTAAAGTTGTGCCCCAGGGGAGATTAAGTAACAAGCTAAAGAAAATTGAAATGCGCCCAATAATGAATTCTTGCCTTAACCTATGATACGTGTTAGGATCTTTTTTATGGTTGGAAGTTAACGGACAATTTTAACTTGCTGATTATGATGTTGTTTTATAGCTTTATTGTGTAATTTGTGATTTATAGGCATTGTTTTTAAGACGAATTTTATATGTTTAAGAACTGTATAGTCCAAATAAACTTTGTTTTGAAGTGAACTGAATTCACAAACAATTTTCTATCCTCATTTTGATGATTATGTGAATTAATGTGTTGTCTGTTGTGTCAAAGAATACGAGAGGAAAATGCTTCAGTTAAGGTCTAATGTTAAACAGCTGCTAATTTCTTTCAGAAAACCTCACAAAGGTGTATCATATGCAACCCTGGCAAGATGGGTGAAAGAGGTGATGACAATGTCTGATGGAGATGTTAGTATGTTAGGTGCACATTCTGTTCGTGGAGCTTCTGCTTCTCAAGCATTTTTGCAAGGAGGTTCTTTGAATGATATTCTGAAATGTGCTGATTGGTCGAATTATATGGTTTTTCACAAGTTTTATTTTAGGCCTGTTGAAAATGCTGCTTCATGTCTATTAAACATGCTTTAAACTTGCAATAAGGTTAGCCTCTGGTCTTGACATAACATGTAGATTTTCCCCAACCTTAATGGTCAGAAAATCTGGATTTTATTAAAGACACGGAGGCTAATATAATTCCCTCCCTACACCCAACCCATCTTTGTTCAACACTCTTTTCTTTATCTTGTAGGTCATGCTCAAAAATTAAAGAATAGGTTAATTAAGATGGATATGCTTCTGTTTGGACTCTAGCTGATGACATAGATTATTTTCTCTGAAGAGGATCCAAATTTGGATAGTTCTTATGTTCTTTTAATATCTTTTATATCTCTTACTAAATTTTTAAGAAAGTTTAAAAAAAAGGAAGAGTTATGAGTGTTCTGGCTTCTTATTAGGTTGTAATTTTTTGTTTTACAATGTTCTAAAGTTCATTAAAGTGGCTGTGATGAGCTAAATAAAGAAGATTGCAATAATATTAGCCTCCAGGTCTTAAAATCCAGATTTTCTGACCATCAAGGTTGGGGAAAATCTACATTGTTCATCCCCTAAGTATTCTGTTCCCATTCAGCACAAAACAAGATCCATCTGAGGACCTAACAGGATTAGTGTGGTATTTGAGGTTATTCTGGGATAGAATTAGACCAATTAACATAATTTATGAGGCCCAATACTTTTACGCGACTACTACACTTGCTACTCATGGATCATCCAAGATAACCCAATACCACATCAATAAACATCCAACATGATTTTCTCCAAGTAAAACTGGTGTGGTCTGAATCTGGTTGTGAACCTTTCCCTTGCATGCATTTATTATGTCTATAAAGTGTGTTAGGCTGCCTGGATATTGGAGGTCTGTGGTATATCTTATGCTATAGTACTAGAACATAAACCCACAAATGACTGAAATATGCACCATCAGCCTGCATAGAGCCTACAGGGGGGTCAATGATGGTGGGTGAAACTATATTAGAAAGGGGAGAAGGTGGAGTATTTGGGGGTCAAATAAATGACAAATATGTCTTGTACTACGTAAATTTGGAAGAATAGCTTCAAACTTTAAAAGAACATCTCCAAGATACATAAAGGGCCTGGTTACAGGTGTCCGTGGTGCAGGGTGCAGTGGTGGAATCTCGCTGCCACACACCCACCAGACTACAAGCTATTTGTAGTCTGGTGGGCAGGCGGCGTGGCGTTCACAGGGCGGTGCCTCTTTCAAATGCAGCACCGCAAGGGTAAGGCATCACAAGGTTCCTGCATGGCATGGACTGGAAAGCACATACAGGAACTATCACAATATCGTCTTGGCCTTGCAGAGATTATTTCGCTAGACAGCCAACACAAAATCTCATGATCAACAATCTGTGTATTATGTTAACTACACATAGTCTGGCAGAGCAATGGAATAACAGTACGGACCCTTTGCAGATATTTAAAGAGCAACTAAAGCAAATATAATGGAAATACGTGCCTGCATAGGAAGTTGCTAATCCTGGACAATGGTCATTAATTCTGATTTGCTGTTCACTGGGCCATTCAATGTTCAGTAGTCCTAAGGATTTGGAGAACAGACACTAGAGAAGCAATTGTATGCATTCTGGCTAAATTTCTCCACTGCATATGGTGCACGAGGAAGAAATTCATTGATAAGCTGAATTAGCTGGATGTATAAATGCTACAATTATTTAAAACCCCTATCTTCTACATTGCACATGGCTTCTTTCAGAATAGTTTTTAATATTTCTGTGTAATGTTTGGTTTTATTCTGGCATCAACAATTTTTAGGCGCTTTTATTTATTGTATTTGGCACTTGACAAAGGAATACAAAATACATTTCATAATAAATAAAAAAAATAAAACTACACTAAAATTATTAAGTATGCTTAACGTTAAAATGAAAACAACATATAACACAAAAAGTCCAAAAAGTCAACAAAATAAATTAAAAATACAATCAGTAAAAAAAATATATATAAAAGAGTTAAAAATGATATTCTTACCTTTTGTCCCACGATAGTTTTAACATCACAATAGTTTTGACACAATATTTGTGTTTCACAGTATTTTGGCAGAATACCCTACAGCTTCTGTGATTTTTTGACGAGATTTAAGAGAATGAGATCTAGTAGTGGTTTATTATTCTTGAATTTGATATTGTAGCCTTTGCCTTTTCTACGATCATGCAGTCGTTTGATTTACCCTGCTAGACGCATTATTGTAGCATACTTTTAAACAATCACTCCTATATTCAAATTATTTTTTATATCATATTGTAGATTATGGAAAAAAAGGGTTGATCATTTCAGTCTGTTTACGTCACTAAGGGGCTGATTACGAGATTGGCTATGCAGGAGTGGACCACCATGCCAGTGGCCCATTCCCACATCGCCAGACTTGTGTGGGCGCCACCTAAAAGATTACGAGTTTCCTCATGTCTAGCAGGCTTTTTTTGGCGATGCTTCGTTAAATGGGCACCGCAATGGGGATACCAAAAACAGTTCCTGCACGGCATAGATTGTAAAGTCCATGCAGTACACAAACTGGTGTGCATACACACATGGGAGCGCATGTTGCATGCATCTCCTTGCACATTGGTAACAGAGTTTCATGACCACCAGCCTTTTCATAGAGGAAAGACCTCCATGACACCGCTGGTGATCCTGAAACTCAGTAACACCACCAGCGTAATACTGAGGCCCTGACCACTGAGCCACTGCCAGGGAAAAGGCTTTCCCTGGCCGTTGCAGAAGTGCAAAGGCGGTCTGATGGCCAAAGTTGTAGATGGACAGTTGGTCCATCGGTGCAGCAGTGGCTGGACCGCCACAACCGTGCCCCGTAAGTCTGGCGGTCCTCAGACTGCCAGACTCGTAATTAGGCCCAGTGGGGTAGCAAGGGAGGGGGGCGGACCTCCCTGGGCAACGAGTTTTGGTGGTGGTGGCCTTCCCCCACACCCCTGCTCATACCTGCTGCCGGCGTAGGGCAGCAGACGCGTGGGACTTGTCAGACCCCCGCTCTTGCCTGCCACCATGGGTGGCCAAAGGTCTAGCTACGGCACTGATTAGACCACAAGTGTTTGAAGTGAACAATATATTAATTTTTGATTATCTTGCAGAAGGAACGGAAATTCACCATCAAATGCGTATGTTTTTAATCTTTCTCGAAAAGTGAGCTGACATTCTATCTCAAATGCTGAGAATGATTCAAATAATGCATGAGGAGGATTGGCTATAGTCATTCTGTGAGGTTTCCAATGAGGTAATGAATCTTGGCCTTGTATGAGGAAAAGAATGGGCTTTAAATGGGAAATTAATTTGACAATGGTTGACTAGATAATTTCTAGTATTACCATTAATCTTCTCCTAACGTGGGAGACATACTGAACCACATTTTAGATAAACGACACCTGAGGAGACTGCTTGTAATAACACATCTTTGGCTTTTCTGTTTAAGGCATAATTTGTAATCACTAGCGCCCCTACTTTGTCTTGGAGTCTCTTAATATTAGCTGCCCTAGCTGCTGTACCGATGCCGCTCACACTTATGTATGCCGTTCGGAATCTGTCAAGAAAGATATACTGATATGAGTAGCATCCCTGGACCAGGTGCTTTGTATTTACCAACAGAAAGAAAGCACTGGTGAATTATTTACAGTTCTAAAGTCTCAAACTCCGCAGAGACTTTGCAGAGTTTGAGACAGATGATCTGGTTGGAGCAATCATAGTAAAGTAGCCGTTGAGGAGAGAATAACAGAACACCTCTCCAAGGGATGACTACTGGGCTAAAATTATGAAGAGCAGGGAGTGTGCTTGAATAGAGGTTGAGTGAGCAGGACTAGTAAAGCAGAGAAAGAGCTAACCATAGAAGCTACTGATACAAGGGAAAAAAGAAAATGGTAGATATGATGCAAGGCGAAAAAGAACTGGAAAGGAGTCCAGGACTATTTGTTTAGAGATGTAAAGCAGAAAATGAGGCTCCTAATCCCTTTTATAGGCAATCTATGGAAAAGGTTAGTGCTCCTAGTGTAGAACATTTGCAATAGATCTTGTTCCTTTGGGATTGAAAACATTACTTTGTTCAGTATGCATCACAGAGTTTGTTGTTTTTATCATGTGCATAGACTAGGACACTAGTCCACTGAGTATGCTGTGTACCAAACAGGCCAGAATGGAAGGAGAGAATTATCAGTACAAGGTCCAGGTAACTATATTCCTTGTTCGGGTCCTGATAGATTTGCAATACATATGTGGAAGAGTAGTAATAAGCAGGAGAATGTAGGAGTGACAAGGGTAGCCTTAAGCAAGAGTTAAGAATAAGAGTAAACAGGAGTAAGCAAAACCATTCTGTATATGCCCTAAAACAAGCTTAGTGCCATGTGCCTCAAGCACAAGAACAGGACACTTTATAGAACTGTGCTTAATTGATAATTATAAAACAAACTTCCCCAAAGTTAGATTTGTGGGGTGTGTGAACAATAATAAATGGGGCTGTCCCTTGAAATCACTTTCAGGAGCTCAGGTGAAGATTCCTATAAAACTTTCAAAATAAAAGTCATGTCCCAGAGAATTCGAATTACTTTCCAAAGTGCATTTAAGAAAAACAAACGTTATAGTTTGAGTTTAAGTAGTTTAAACATATGAAGTGGTGCCCACAAGGTTGACTAAAATATGTATGGTCACTGAGATGAATGTCTGCATAGAGGTAGCTAATCGTTCAAAATCAAATTGTAAAAAGTGACCCAGTGTAAGAGGTGGATTCTTTTCAAGTGTGCTATGTTAGCCATATGACCCAGTAATAATTAGAAACAAAAGTTAGAGGAGGTCTTCTTGAAAGCTGAATCACCTCTGTAATTTCTCCTGCTAATTTTACTTTTTACAGCCTCATCCTCTGAATCTTTCGATCAAAGATAGGTGCACCAGCCAGAGATAAGACTAAATGAGTGAATGGCAAAGGTGATGGATTCCTCTCAAGATTCATCAAAGATCTCCTTCCAATTCCAACACTGGGGCCCAGCATTCCGCACTGGAGTAAATGATGATAATTAAGGACAATGGAAGGCTTAAATGTATTTCCTGCTGAACACTGGTTCTTCAAAACCACCATACACTTCATGAAGGTGACAATTTGATGAAGGTCCATAATGGTGAGATTCAAGAACCAGAAAATGACAAACAGGTAGTCTGATACAGAAATAGGTCCATTGTATAAGAACAATTGTCCTCCCATGCAGCCCTGTATGGAATGCCATACCTCCAATGTAACTTCATTCTTCTGTGTTAAAAGATTTCCCTTCAATGATTGGATCTTAGTTTGTGGCAAGAATAGAGAAATTACAATTTTAACAAATACTGTTCATTTGAATTGAAATTTCTGTGATTGGATCAGATGGGATTGTTTATGATTCATTAATCACCTATTATGTGACAGACAAGCACATACATTCTCCATGATATTCTAGGTTGATTGCTGGAAATCATGAACTGTCAGACATCCTAATATGGGTATACTCAAAGTCCTTCTGAGTGAAGTATTCTCATCAAAGGGACCACAACCTTTGTGAATGCTTGAGTAACTGCATTCATTCCTCTTGAAAGCACTATTAATAAAACCTTTAACATGTTATACAAATCAGAGATACTGTGGGTGATGGAGAAAGATGAAAATATGTTGGAATGTTTACTTTAAATCGAACAACGTGATGACATTACCAGGCCTGGCAAGTAAAATCATGCATTTTAATGTTTTCATCTGAGGTATTCTACTTCGATCTGCTTGTTTAGTCACTTAAGGTTTAGCATTAAGCAGAACCACAAAGATTATAGAGTACAATCTAAACTCACCTCTGGGAGACACACCAGAACCATTGGCTCTTTGGATAACAATTCCCAGATGCAACTTCATTACTGTCCAAGTACTGGTATGACCTTTGATTATAGTAGTAGATATAAAAATATGACCGGATAACCATGAGGCATCAATTACCTCAGCATGACAGCCAATTTCTGTCTGAAGCAATACATCCTAAGTTTGTTTTATGACCTGATCACAATTGTCTCAGGAAAATCAAATGAGCTGCTGTTTGTTGCCATTCAAATGATTCTTTAGTGCGCACCTTTGCTCTTACGTAAATACAAAGAAGTTCACCTCATAAATAACAGTTCAAAAATATTACTCAAATAATAATTGACACTGATATTCACCTCAATTTTCGCAGAAAATAGGCTTTTTACAGTTTCATATAAACTGTTATGTTATTTTGTCTTCTAATGGGGTTCATGTACACATATGTTGAAATACAATTTCTTGACCATGAATGGATCCTCCTTATCTATTATTCTTTGTGGACTGAGTTTCAGGGGTTTGATAGGCTTGACATCATAGAAATATGGTTTCAAAGGCCCAGTTCAAAGTATTTTTCGGATTGAATCATGAGGAACACATTTTATATTGATTTAATTGAGCTCTAACCATTATAATGGGACAAATGCGGGTACAGGTCCTATTATTCTGGGCATTGATGGGCACTGGTCTACATCGCAAGTGCTATCACTGGGCGCAACAATTGAAAATTGTAATTAATATAAGGCTTTTCATGGATTTCCTTTATTAGATCCCGCTCCTGGGTTTGTCAGCCAAGAGGCTGCTTTCTAAGGCAGCACCATTGGAAAGAACACTCATTCACAATTTTGCCTTTGTAAACATATATTCAAAACAAACTTAGGAATGTTTGTACCTGCTTACTTTGGAGATGAATGAGAGCTTTTGTGTGGAAGAGGTCATGAAGCAGGTGAAGCAGCGAACACTTGGCCTTGGCATGTGGCTGTAGCAAAGTGGTACATATACTAGCATATAAATGTGTGAGACAATAGTGCCCATGGGTGGGCTATGAGATGAGATGGGGACAATGTTGGAGTGCCTTGATGGATTGGGGAGCCTACAGGTAGCTCGTCATCTTGCTTGTGTCCTACCTAGAACAGTATCTGGATTAGTTGCCCTCTTCTATGGTAGTAACTTTAATCCTGCACCCCAGGATGGAGCTGAGTAGACCCTTCACCTCTGTACCTGGGAACATTTACACACAGTCCTTAAGGTGTTGCCATCAACTGACCTGCTGAAAAAAGGAGATGATTAGCCCGGTTTACCTCAGCAGACCTCAGTGGGGATCTATCAGCAGCATAGAGGTTGAAAGAAGGTGGCAATGCTTAAAGAGGCTTCAGACTTCAGGGACTGGCAGCTGAAAACTGAAAACTACTCTGACTACTCACCATTGAAGAATACCCCATGCACTCCTTGAGTGTTACCCAGGGGGTAGGGCAGTGATACAGTAGTGTGAGGTGAAATAAGATGAAAACTCTTGTGAGCAATTGGGTTGTTGGTTGAGGGGGAATTAACTCTTCTCAAGCAACAGCTGCAAGGCGTTAACTCTTGTCAAGCAGCAGCCACAATCCCCATCATGGTGAATCACAAAAGTCACTAAATTAACCCATGCCTAAACCTCTGGTAGCTTGCCCAAAAGTAGTCATGCTAAACTAAGAGGCATTCTGTAAAGTATTTATGCAGCACACAAACAGTAACACAAGAAAAACCCCACACCAGTTCAGAAAGTCAGTAAAATATAATACATGTTTTACACCAAAATGACAACATTCCAATTACTTGAATTGGAGATATATCATTTTAAAGATTTAGGTAAAACTGATGCTTAAAAGCACATAGCTCCAACTGTGGTTATTTGGTTGTGCTGGACTGGGACAGTCACAAATTTAGGCCAACTGCAATAATCGTGGGCCAGATACAGGGACCAGGGTAAGCCTGCTGGAATTTTCCCTGATGGCCTTGATACGGGGTTCTGCGCTGCACAATGGCAGTTCTGAGGTGCAATGTGAGGTTCTGTGTCGGGTTGCGTTGGTTCTGATTAGAACTGCGAGGACTGCGAAGTGAGGTCTGCGTTGAGTTGCACCATGCTGAGACCATTCTGTTGAGGAGCTGAGAGGGCTGTGATGCAAGGTCCTGCATCACATTGCGTGCACTGCCTCGGTTCTGATTAACATAGCTGGGTTGGCAGAGCACTTGTAATCCGATTTCCAAGGGGCCAGGACTAGGGTGGCATCATTTGAGGGTCAGGACTAAAAGCAGGCCCTGTCCAGGTGCAGGGCTGAGGATGGTTGGAGCGTTTCTGTGCATGGGGCTCTGATCTGGAGGACAGCCAACTTGCCCTTAGAGTCACTCTGGTGATGAAGGGTTCAAGGGGCAGGTCATTCCTTCTTCCTCAAGTAGTAGGACAGATGAGCAGGAGGGAAGTCCTTCTTGCAGCATAGCAGGAGAGTAGTCCTTTTTCTGAGTCTTCCACAGGTCCAGACGTGAACTGAAGTTTGGATCTGAGAGAGTCCCCTTTTTATACCTTGTGCAATCTTTCAAGTGGGAGAAGTTTCTAGAAGTGCCCCTTTCAAGTTGCTTGGAATTTCCTGCCTTGGCTTCAGTCTGGCTACAGGCTTAAAGGACTATTCTGAAGTTCTTTGTTTGAAAGCAAGAGCTCAGTCTATTGATGTGTAAAGTGGGGCATGCCCAGCTCCCCCCACCTCATTTTGCTTAAGATGGCCCAAACAGGCACACCTAATTCCTTGATTGTGTGACTGTCTGGGAGGATTATACAAAGATCAACTGCCACTCACACCTAGCCATGTGACCCAGGAACAACCTGCAGGCACCAAATGGTTGGGACAAGAAAATGGCAACTTTCTAAAAGTGGCTATACAGAATTGTGACATAAAATCTGGCTTTACCATTAATGAAAATTTCTCAGATAACAAAAATGATTTCCTACTGGTTCTCAAACATAATTTAGCACTTAATAAATATAATAAGGTAACCCAATGTCATCTTATAAGAGAGGTGAGCCTCACAGTAGTGACCAATTAATTTGTGAGTTTTTCACTACCAGGACATGTAAAACTTAAAAGTACATGTCCAACATTTTAATTACAGTGCACCTTGCACTATGGCCTGTCTATTGCTTACCTTAGGGGTAACTTATATGTAATAAAAAAGGGAGTTTTAGGTTTGGGAAATGGATTATATTGCCAACATGAATTGGCAGTTTAAAACGGCCTACAGACTGCAAAAGCAGCCCTGAGACATGTTTCAACAGGCTACTTCAGTGGGTTGCACAATAAGTGCTGCAGACCCACTAGTAAAATTTAATTCACAGGCACTGGGTAAAAGGTATACCACTTTACTGGAACCTATAAGTAAATTAAATATGCCAATTAGCTGTAAGCTAATTCTATCATGTTTTGGTAGTTATCACAAGCACTTTACCTCTGGTTATCAGTGGCACAGCGCACAGAGTCCTAAGGTCAGCAAATAAATAAAAAATCAGAAAAATAGGAGGGTGAAGGTAAAAGGTTTTGGGAAAGGCCACCCTAAGGGTGACAGGTCTAACAAACCTCTATAACAACTTGTTTATTTTCAGCAATCAAAATAATTGCAGAATCCTAGATTTATCAATAATTGGAAAGCATGATCAAGATAAATAGTAAAATGTATTAGAGAGCTTTGTTACTTGCAGAACCGACCATCATTTACCTAAAGCTTTATGGTGGAATAAGCGCAGAGGTAGTTAGCCTCCAATGCTGCCCGCAGGAGGTCACCATCCCCAATCATCATTTAGATGTTGAACTACATGGATCATGACTTAGCTTTCAAAACGTGATAGCAAAAGATGAAATCAACTATTAATTATTTCATCTTTTAGAAGTATGATTCAGACTGCCTTAAAAACCTTCATCAGTGATGACACACTGTGTGAAAACCTTGTTCCATATTTAGTGTTATAGCCAATTATGCGGAGTGTGATGTATAATAACAAGGTATACTTCTTTGCCTCAGAGGAGTGGGCGTCAGGCCTGCTTAATAAACAGGGTAAGGCGAAGCCCCCATGGGCATAGGTAAATGGGGGAGAATCTCACAACTGACTGGCGAGCAAAGTGCCACTGATAACTAGGACAGATTCGTTGTGGACAGGGTAGTATCTTCATGGCTGTATTCTTAATATAAAACCTTCATAACTGGTGGGGATGAAATGCATTGCTTTGATAATGTCCAGACAGATGTCAGTTGCACCTGGCAGTGGTAATATTGTACACTGTGAATCTACAGTTTTCACAATTCTCCGGGTTAGATCATTAGGATATAAGATATTAGTTGGGAGGGCGCAATCTAGTTTCACAGATGGATTCTTCTTGTTTGTGTTTGAGGAAAGGTGGGAGAAGTTTGGTCTTTGTGAGGTAGATCATGACTACACAATTCTGGGGTAGATAAGAAATAATAAATACATGCTGGAAGCATGCTGCCATATTGATCTTCTAGTTGACGTAAGGGGTGCAGACAATTGAGGCACTAATGATGTCTTGACATTGAATGTGCATGGTTTAAATCACAGATGAAAGCCAGGAAGGCACTGGTTTACTTGAGCAGGCAACCAATGAGTATAAAACAAGAGACATGTTTACTGAATCAAGGACATGTTGCTTTCAGTAAACAATGTGGTTGTAACATATTTTGGATCCTTTCCACTCATTCTAAGAGAGTTATGAGATTGATACACAGCAGATCGATTTTCCTTCTATCAAAGGTATTATTGGATGAATCTGGGAGCTATGTAACTGTCCATGGTTGCATATCAGGTGTTGTCCTAACACTGATCATCATATTCACCCCTGAAATTGAATCTTACGGGCTTTCAGGAATAGGATAGGAGATGGGCCTAGGTAAAGACATTTCATATGCACTGTGGATGTGGGCTCTGGATAGGTCCCATGCCAGTTTGGTGCTGCCTCAAACTGTTCCACTACTATCCATAGCATAGCAGAGCACTGTGTACGGACTAATGACTGGAGATATTTGCACACACAACAGGAACAACCTGCACTCCAGCTCATCTATGCACGAAGCGGTCTCTCACAATGTCCTCATTTACATTTCAGGGTGATTAATTAACTGGATGGAAGGAATCTATTAATTGTAAGAACGGTTAGAGTTTCTAGATAACTTCACCAGTAATGATGACAGTCTTAGCAAATAAAGTTAATTCAGTCAGCAAGTTATTAAACCTTTCCATAAACTGCCATGGGTACTGGGGCCGATACACACCAGTGTGATATAATGTTCGCTCATTTCCCTGGGATCCTGGTCACATGCAAATGAGGAAACCCTTTTCCATTGCACCAATAACTTATTACAAACTTAGGGACAAATGACAAATGGGATGCCAGGAGGCACACTGATTGTGGCTCACTGATTGTTGAGCCACACAGACTGTGAAGCAGTCAGTGCACCCATAGGGTACGCATTGGTGGTAGGCTGTGGGGATCCCAGGGCCAGGAGGTATCCCCCAGCAGGCAAGCACTTCAGCACAATATACTGGCCAGCAGGTAGATGCCTGTCCACTCTTGAAACTGAGTCTGGTTCTGAGTCAGTGAAAGACCAGACCATGCCATGGTTTAAAATTTTGGACTTGTCTATCAGTAGTACACTCTAGGTGAATGTGTGAACTGTCTAGTATGCACCTGCACAGATGACAGTGCATGTTTAATGTAATCATAGCCACTGTCCCAATCTGCACAAGGTGCAAATAGTTAAGGATGTGCCATGGCACAAACCAAGATGGTGAACCCGATGCATAATTCCGAATCAAGTTGTCATTAAAGGATTTACGTTGTTGACTGCACTCAATTGGTTTGCTATGTGCCAATGGCAGCAGTTTAATGTCAACTTGGGCTGTACGGTATCCAATGGTGGGATGCTGCTCTACTAAAGTAAAAATGGCTTGGTGTTTCGCCACCTGGATTTCCCTGGTATCTGCCAGCAAACCTTTCCAGTAAATTCAAGTGCCAAACGCAGCACCCACAAAACCTCCTATGACAAGGGAGGGAGACTGAAACTTTCCCACATGCCAGCCCAAAGCCTGCCATAACCCCTGGCACACCGTCATACCCAGCAAGCACACCCGTGCTCCCATTTACCACCTGCAGGGAGCAGGTGGTAAATCACAGTATTAATACATATGGGATTAGTAATTCCTTGGAGGTCTGCATAGATATTCTTCAACCTGTGTAGATTAACTCATAGCAGTCAGATTTGGTTTTGGGCATGTTGTCCGATAACGTTTTTCTGGCCACACTGTATCCCCACACTTAAATTTGGTTGACTCGTATACAGGCACTTCAAAACAGCTTACAGTTTTTAATAATCTGGGTAAAAAAGCAGATATGCTCTTGTTGTGAGTCTATGTTCATGTAACATCATAATGATGTGTTTTGCATTCCTGAGATCTGTTGATATTTTCAGAAACATCAGGCTGAAAGAAAGTTGTTTAGTGTAGTACCAAACCAGTTGCCCACCAACATTTATTCTACTAGTCTGAAGCAAAGGAAAATAATAATGTTTTTTACCCTCTCAAGTTCAGGTTGTTGGTAGCAGTATAAGTATCTAGACTCTCTTTGCAAAAGCTAGGTCAGGTTAAATAAACTACCACAATCACAATTAAAAATTAAAATGTTATAATATCAGACATATATTTACAGAATTTACAGACATACTAAGAAAAGGGGATATATTGCAGGCAAGAGTGGGCAATCTCTGAAGCAAGAAATACATTTTTGAGGTAGCATTTTTTTAGAACATTTAATGTTCATCAAGACAAATTCCTGAGGTCAAGCATGATCAAACAGTACTTTAAATAAATATGTTTTGGACGTTTCCATTGGTCATCTCTGCTAGTTTGTGAAGTGAACTCATCTAAGAAGCACATCTTCCTTCCTTATTATAGAGTACTGAACATGATGCAATGTCTCCTTTTGGAGGAGGACTCCACTGCAAACCAGGAAGATTTAAAGATAGGTGGTTATTTACAGTTTGGCAGACCTGGTATTCTACCTCATACCTGGCAGAGGATATTGTCCACCAAACTAACAGTGCAACTTCTCTATTTAGAGTTGGGCAAGCCATCATGTTTCTGCTGCTGAAACACACACTGGCTCTGCCGGTATAATCCTTAGCCTGACAGTCACAGGGACATTGAGCGGTTTCTCTAAGTAGCTCAGATCTTCTGCCCTATTTTGGGAAGACATTCCAATTTGTTTTTTTTTTCCTTTTTAGTGACGCCAGAGAAAACCTAATGTTTCAGAACTTTTCAAAACAAATTAAAAATCATTCGTTTTTTTTTTTTAAACTCCAAAAAGGGAGTTTGTTTTTGCAAGGTGGCAAAGAGATCTCTGCCAGGGTAAGTGGAGATATCTAAAAAAGGCAGCGGTAGTCCACCAGGGCAGCGGAGTACATGAATCCACTGTCTTGGCGGAACAGAGTACAGGACACCCAACCCTGATGACCCCCTTACTTGCCAAAATGAAAAAAACAGAACATATGTCTGAAATTCACAGCTGCTAGCTATATGTGAAATAGTTCTCAATTAAACAAGTCTTTATTTGGACTTTGTTATATGGGCAAGCCCACATAGGTCTCATTTGTACTTCTCCTCAACGGTTTCTGGGCATGATGTCAAATGCAGAAACAATAGGTG
Organism: Lissotriton vulgaris; assembly: GCF_964263255.1. NCBI lineage: Eukaryota > Metazoa > Chordata > Amphibia > Caudata > Salamandridae > Lissotriton > Lissotriton vulgaris. The sequence continues at coordinate 1,041,420,360 of NC_141697.1, forward strand.
ATTGCTCCCACTAGACTGGAGAAAGCCTCATACATGCAGAGACATTTTAAGGCATGAGCAGTGGGGCCGCGCTTGTTACAGATTGGGACAGTTCCATGATGCTGGTGCTGTAATAAAGTTATCGTCTTTTTTGAAGAAAAAAAACTGATTGATGTACATTTGGTTGCCACTCATGTTAGGTACAGGCTTCGTGGTCAGAAACTCGAGATTGAAACAGATCAACACCAACATGTGCGGACCGAGACAGACCTGACTCTGGACCCAGGGTGACAAGTTTGACATAAAAGCAGAGAGGCCTTTTCTCCTGCATGCCATAAGCTACACTAGTAACAGGTAAATAGAAAAAAGAAAAAGTGAAAAAAATAGCATCCTAAAACCACTTAGAAATTCAATGAAAATGGCTGCCATGGGTCTCTGGGATAAAGCTCAGTTGCCACCCAATAAAACAATTATAAGGAATAGCTTTGATCTCAGAGACTTGAGTCTGTAGGAGCTGGGAAACATGAAACATAGTTTTACTTCCAGATGCTTGAGCATACAAGATCAATGTAAGCTGAAGATAGCAGTGCTGTTAAAGACTTGAGCCTGCAAGATATGAGAATCTGCTGGGGTGGCATTGCTGTCTACTATCTAGCTGATAGAGCACCTGCCTGAGGGTTGAGCCTGTGGAACAGACTTTCTGTCTGTGGTCTGAGTCTGTACAATCTGTGTAACCTGAGGGATAGCGCTGAGGCCAGAGTTTAGGAAATGTGAATACCTGAGTCTGTAATCTAAAAATGTGTGACTTTGTGTATGGCTTTCCTGTGTGATGTCTGAGCCTATGTTGCTGTCAACAGCTTGAATGTCTATGATTTGGGATTTATGAACAAAGCCGAGCTTTCTAAAGAGGGCTATGACTCCGGTGCTGACCCTCAACTAGCTCAACCTCAATTCAGTGTAGAGCACTTGGATGTCTATGAAATTTAGCAGTTATCAAACAGTGTCCCTGAAAAGCCTGCAACGCACCCCACATCTTTCTTAAGCCAAGTACTTTAAAGAAAAAAACTCCCTTTCTTCTTTTCTCTGATATTTCACAATATACGGTTGTAGTTCTTGGAAGTCGATGGGCTCTTGAAATTGTAGTCCTTCCTCTTTACACAAGAATCAATATAGAGAATTGCATCTTGGGGATATGCAATTTCTACCTCTTTTTATGTCAAAATTGTCCAACTAGAGGTCCCCAGAATTGTTTTTGGCCGGGGCCCAATGGTTCTTGCGTGTGAATTGGCCATAAAGTATGAATAATTTAAAATGCTCAATAAATGTACAGTTGTTTCAAACAGGGGCCCCCAAAATATGTTCGCCCCCAAAATCTGTAAGATGTCTGAAATTCCTGTACACTCATCTTCCTGTCAAGCCACCCACTTTCAGAAGCATTATAAGTGGAGCATCAAATTCACACTGGACAGAAATGCTGAGAACTGCAACAACTCATCCTGCACATCCTACTTAGTCAGGGAAAGCAGAGTAAGGTGTCCAAACAAATTAAGAAGCTGCAGCCATGACCTCAGACACAAGAAGGCCCAACCATTATTTCACTTCCTGCGTAGAACAGTCTTACTATTACAGAGAGGATGCAACACAATGTGGCGGCTGCCAGCCATGGGTACTAGGGAGGTGGGCAAACGCTGCTGCCACATTTTCACGGAAAGGAGCCCATATTTGATGTTTCTGTTGGAAATCTGGGTCCCGAGGCAGGTGCCGCACTAGGTGGCTGCATATTCAGTCTGCAGAGGTACAACCCCTGAGGTTTTCAATAATACCATCTACTGTAATGTGCGGAGGAAAAACAATCTCATTATGAAAGCCAACAGAACAAAGCCAAGAACTCAAGCTGGGCGCATTGTTATCAGTGGGGGCTTGCGATTGTCGGATAGCTTTGGGAGAAGTGTTTAATAAACACAGTCGGTGCTGGACAGGAAACTTAAATCAGCAGACCTGAAAATGTTTCAGCACCTGTGGTAAATGGAAAAAGGGAGAGAAACGTCCGAGCTCAGCCCCCTTCCAAGGAGGGTTGACAATGATTGACAGTTGCTTTCGAAGTGGGCGGGATCAGTGGGGAACAATGTGTCCTTCCTTTTTTTTTTTTTATTTAACAAAAAAAGTTTCCCTGCTTTTTGTTGAAAGGCAACCATGCTGGAACAGTTTATTGTGACAGGGGATGCTTTGGCTGAAATGGAAAGGATGGAGTGTCCTGTGCTCTAAAGCCAGGAGAGGGACAGACAGGAGGAAGAAGAAACAGGCCTCACAATCATAGTCAAAAAAACATAATAAGTTACAAAAATTAAAAGAAAAATAAGACCTCACATGTCCTCGCTCCTCCCAATCTTCTTCTCCACTCCAGCATGGCTCAGCCAAATTCCTTAACCAGCCCTGGCGCTTCTCTCGCAGAATGAGAGAAGCGCCAGGATGTACTCGAGCGGGCTGGCTGGACATTCCTTCAAGCCCTGTAGGCCTGGTTTGGTCTACACCCAGCTTTCTAAGACAACTGGGTGGAGGGCTTCAAAGTGCTCATGTAACTTTGGCTGCTGCAAAACAGCCTCCCAAAGTGGCATGCGCATTTTGTAGCATCCAGCCAGCCACTGCTCCTGTCCTCTGCTGCCAATGGGCAGGGGTGGGGCTCTCCCCCGCCCAAGTGAAGATACTGCAGCTGGTCGTCACACTCAGACACAGTAGATTACAAACCTGGACACCTCTTATTAATATATCAGTGCAAAATTGTATTTCTTCATCTTCACAGCCGTAGGAGAAACTTAATAGGTGTCATGGTACTGTGCTCTTTGTCGTTCGTGAATCACCTCAGCGTTTCCAAAAACATTACTATAGCACTGCTCTTTTGAATTTACAGTACATTGCAGTGCTTAATTTGTAAAAGAATGAGTGGCAGGGCACAAAGTTTTACACATTAGCCCACAGCCGGCGTGCTGCATAGTCTTGATTCCACTGCTTGTGAAAGAGTTAGTTGTTGGTGGAATGCACAACAGTTGTGCTCTTTTTTAACATATTTTATTTTAATATATTATTTTATTACAACAATACATTTCCTCATATTTTCTTATATTTCTACAATTATAATTAAATATATTATATATTATCTTTGCCAGGAGATAGACAAGCTGAGCCGTGGGGTCTCTGATTAGGGCTTGAACATACCTAGCTCTCCTTACAACTTCTTACCTGTGTAAATGCAGTTGTTTTCTGAACCCTTCTTTGGACACTGAACAAGATCTGAAAGTCCAGAGAATGGTTGTTGATATTTTTTGTAACCCAGTGCACCATCCATGAAAAGTTATTTTAACACACCATATCTGCGCTGATGGGCATGGTAATAAATGGGCATGGGAGAGAAATGTTAATTACGCTGGACTAATTTCAGTAATTACGCATTACTCTTCTGAATGAAATTTCCAAAATTATGCAATTATGCCAGCTTGAGTAATTAGAGTAATCTGGGGAAAAACTCCAACCGCAGAGCACAGGAACAACAAACTTAGAGAGAATGAGCGGTTGCTGGCTTCTGCTGTTCATTTCCTATAGCATTTAGTGCACCATTTGGTCCATTTTGGAAGCAAATGTGCATTTTGCGCTTGGAAAATAGTGATAAATACTGGATTATGCTATTCTCACAATTACGTATAATTACAAGTAATTTTGCAGTAATTACTCTTTAGCGAATTATGCTGGTTAGGCCCATCCCTAGTAATAAACCAGATTCTTAAGCTTCAGGGGAAGGCTAGGAATTTGAACAGCTTACTTGAAACAAGAAATCTGGTGTGGAATCGTTATATTTTATGTTACTGTAAAGCTATACCAAAAGCTCTGTGTTTGTGAGCAGCATTGCTGGAGTCTTCTTGCTGTGCTGTGCCTAATGGATCTGTGATGTCACTGTATATAGAATGTTATGTTTTCAATGCTGTGAGGTTAACCAGGACAGTTGAAGCCTGCTGGCAGATCATGAGCTGTGTAGATCCAATACTCTTCATTAAACTCATCTTAAACTCAACTTGCATCCAGGATTTATTAAGTTTATAACATAAATTTGCCGACGAGGACTCTACACAGCTGAACTCACACATTTCCAACATCAAGATTCAAGATTTTCGAAATTTCATCATTCTATATCATCTGCTGCATCTACATTCATACAACAGAGTTGCTGTGGATGTTGTTTTCTGGTGTCTTCTACTTCAATCTACAACTCTTATCCTTCAAGATAAGTCTATTCAAACTTATTATTTACATTTATCTATGGAAAGACTGTGTGCTATATTTATTTTTTTAAAAGATGGTGGCAAGCATGGTTGGTGAATATATTTTTGTATTTTAATTCGAGTTTGTGACACTTTATATTGCCATTTCCTTTGACTCGAATTTTGACTTTTGCGCTGTTATGGGCAAAGCGTTTTTGGATTCAAGTTATATCTTAAGGCTCTGTTACCTCTTATATTTAATTTGAGCCCATCTTATCGTGGTTGTTTGCTGTGCTGTGTTGCTCAACAATTTGCAGGAGAGGAGTATATTTGTGGACAAGTGGTTTTGAAGAAATATCAACATTTGCAAGGATGTTTATGTTTAAAAAACTTGTTACCCGACTGTTAGCACGCGCGCTTCTTCCTCGAGCGTCTTTGGTTAAAAAGCGCAACTGTTTGTCCCGTGTTCTAGAGTCCTTTCACTCAGCCACAGCATCGCAAGGCAAGAGCGCCATTGTTTCTTTGACTGACGTGAGACCTATACGCGTAGTCTCGCGCATGCACCTACGACGCGAGACTTTGACATGCTTAGTCTCGCGAATGCGCATATCTAACGTTTTCTCTTGCTAACCACATGGTTGGCAAACAAGCTGATTTCACAAGCTTTTAAGAGTCTGCGCAGGCGCGTTTGTTTCAATCTGTCTACTGTTTAAAAACGCCAACCATTTTTTTTCTTTTTCTTGCCAACCATGATGTCACAGTCATATTCATAGAACATTCTTGGATTTTTACAATACAAAAGGAGATGTAAGTTCTGAGTGGAACTTGTGGAAGGCTTTCATTTGTTCTTCTGAGGCAGAAAACATTCTTTTGATTCTATTCATAGTTCACAAAGGATATAGTTCCATATATCCCTTAACAAAATAAAGTTCAACATTCCTAAGTCTTTATCTTCAAGTATTCAAGAACCTATTGTGAATCATCTTTCCATTTACCTATCAACAAAGTAAAGTGGAACATTCCAAAGGCTTTATTTTCAAGTACACATGATGGTAGCGGATTACCTCCAGTGATTTGTGAATCATCTATCTTCTACTACTTTTCTTCTGTGATTCGCAGACATCTCATGTACACATTAATCTGGCGAATTACCTGCTGTGATTCGCACACTGATATTACTCAAGAAAATTATCTTTTGGAGGTTTAAATTTTGCGTCAATTTTTAATGATTTTTTTTTGTTTTAGTGTTTACAAACTATGTCCTCCATGCAATCTATCAATGCACCTCCTTCATTTCTTGAAACTCCTGGTGAACCTACAGTGAAGTGGGATATCTGGTATGATGCATTCGAAACATATTTAGGTGCCATCGGTGCGTCTAGGTTCCGACCATAGAGGAAAAAGTGTTTACTACTACATTTGCTGGGGATTGAAGGCAGAGCTATCTTTAAACACTTACCTGATCTACCTGATGGAGATGTAATTTTAGATGATTATCTAAGCACTGTAGCTAAAATTAAGGCACTTTTTGATAAACAACCTAATTTAATTGTATTAAGACACAAGTTTAAGAGAAAGCAATCTAACAGTGAGGATGTTGATGAACACATTTCTGTTCAGGAAATTAGCGTCTTTATGTCTGTTTGAAAATTTCAGAGAACAATTAATCCATGATCAATTTGTAGGGAACTGTAAGGATAAACATATCAGACAAAAGTTACTATCTATGGATAACCCTTCTCTCGATGAAACAATTAAAGTGGCCAAAAACATTGAAATATCTAATATATCTCTAAAAGAACTGGAAGATAAGCCAAGTGAGTCTACTGCTATAAATTATATAGGTTCATCAACAAAGTCTAAAACTCCTTCTGTTAAGAAAGGTGTGTCTCACTTCTCTAAGAAGAAACCTGAAAACTCTAGAACTTCTAATATGTGTTTGCGCTGTGGTAGTTCTCCCCATACTAAAGGTACTAAATGTCCTGCTCTTAATGTCACGTGCAACTACTGTAGAAAGATAGGTCATTTTGCTGCTGTGTGTTTAAAAAAGATTTCAAAAGAAATCTGTGGCCTGTGTCTTGGAATCTGATGACTGTGGATCGGACTATGAGATTGTTTCTGTTGTCTGTGATAACAGTCATTCTGATGAATCTTCCATTCCACTTACAGGAGATCCCTCTACATGTGTTGATCCAGTTATTGAAATCAGAGTCAGTGATAAAGTAATTAATTTATTAGTTGATTCTGGTGCTAGGATCACTATGATAACCCAAACATTGTTTCAAGAGACATGGAGGAGAGGGAACCTTTTCCTCCTGATCGATCTCCAGTATCCTATGAAGGACGGGAGATCGATTTACTGGGTTTCATAGAGGATTATCTTGTGTTCAAGGGCAGGAAGATCAGAGGAAAGATTTATGTGGCGGATAAAGACCTTATTTCTTAGGGTGGTTCCATCAGGGATTATTTGGAATGCAATTAAGACCGGGAACAAGCGAGCAAGTTATGCTAATCACTTGTAATGAAGCAAACACTAGGTGGATCAATGAATTTCCCAATGTTTTCAGTAACAAACTGGGAAGGATTTCTGGTTTCAAACACAAGATTATTGTTAAAAAGGGCGCTACTCCTATCAAACACAAACTCAGGAGTGTTCCTTTTAGTGTCAGGGAGGATCTTGATAAAGAGTTTACTTCATAATGCGAGATGGGAGTCAAAGAACCTACTGATTCATCACTCTGGTTATCTCCCTTAGTGGTAGCCCGGAAACGGGATGGTAAATTGAGAGTATGTGTTGATCTTAGATCACTCAATAAAGAGATCTGGGTTGACTCACACCCACTGCCCAAAATTTCTGATTTATTTTCATGTATCAAAGGTGCGACCATTTTTTCGAAACTCAACTTGGCTAGCACCTATCATCAGATAGAGCTGCACCCTGAATCGTGCTCCTTGACAGCATTTGTTTCTCCTCTTGGCACTTTTCGTTATAAAAGGATGCCGTTCGGACTAGCTTCCGCGGCATCAGTCTTTCAGAGGGTAATGCAGAACATGTTGAGGGGTGTCAAAGGAGTGCTTGTATTTCAGGATGACGTCCTCATTTATGCCAAAAATAGCAAGATTCATGATGAGATTATCAGAAAAGTGCTCGAAATTTTCAAACAAAAAGGCGTGGTTTTAAAAAATGAGAAATGTAAATTTGCATGCGAAGAGATAAAATATCTAGGCCATCTTTTGTCCAGGGATGGCATTAAGCCTAGGCAGGGCCTCATTGATGCAATAATGAATGCTCCAGTTCCCAGTGATAAAACAGGAGTTAAGTGTCTATAGGGGTTATTGGAGTATTATTCCAGATTTGTCTCCAACTAAGCGTCCATAGTTAGACCTATTAGTGAGCTCCTCAAAGTTCAATCGTTCCTCTGACTGCGACAGTGCATTCAGGGAGATTAAAAAAGCTCTTAAGGAGAGTAATGCATAGACACCTTTTGATCCAGAACTACCTTGTTATATTACTGTGGATGCATGTAAAAGTGGGCTAGGTGCTATTCTTACGCAGAGGTCAGTTGACAGAGTGTACAGTTACATTTGCATCTAGAGTTCTGAGAGGCGCAGAAGAACATTATTCCGTTATTGAAAAGGAATTATTAGCCTGTTCATGGGCTATCGATAAGTTTCGCCCATATATTTGGGGAAGACACTTCAACCTGCTTACAGACCACAAACCTCTTGTGTCAATATTATCTTCTCGTCCTAGTAAATGTTGTACCCCTAGAATCATAAGAATGGTAAGCAAGCTACTACAGTATCAGTTCGACAGTACACACATTGCTGGGGGTAAGAATGTCAGAGCTGACTATTTGTCGCGTTTTCCCCAATCTTCAGATCTTTGTGAAGGCACAGGGTTTCAAGATGTATGTGATGAAGATGAGGAAGATTGCTTTGTGGCATCTGTTGATATTCTCATTTTAGCTGTTGGGTCAGAAAGTGATTGGAGGGTAGCATTTTCTGATGATAATGTTCTTCAAGATGTATGTAAGTTTGTGATGAATGGATGGCCGAGCAAAAAAACTCTCTCTTCTGAACTACAGCCATACTGGAAGGTTGAATCAGAAATATCGTTAGAGGATGGGTTACTGATGAGGTGTGATAAGTTGATTCCACCACATTCACTCAGGTCAGTCATTGTTAAAGAAGCTCACGATGGACATCTGGGCATTTCTCTTACCACTGGACGTGTTCGAGAAAAGTTCTGGTGGCTGAGCATGAACAATGAGATCAGATATTCTGTCGAAAATTGTTTGTTGTGCTGTTCCGCGGATAAGATGCTTAAGGTCAATACTCCTCCATTGTCTCCTGTCGAGTGTTCTAGTGGGCCATGGATTAAAGTAGGATAGGATATAATGGGTCGATACGAAGTTTTACCCCAGAACATGAAATTTGTAATTGTCATGACAGATTATGCGTCAAAATGGCCTGAGATCAAGGTTGTCAGAGAAGCTAGTGCCACTAGTGTTATCAAATTTATGAAAGAGGTGTTTTTGAGGGAAGGTTTTCCTCAATTTTTTGTTTCAGACAATGGAAGTCAGTTTGTGAGCAATGAATTTCAGATTTTCCTTAAATCATGTGGAATTAAACATCTCAGGAGTTCTCTTTATTACGCACAACGTAATGGTCTTGTGGAGAGGATGAACAGAGTGGTAGGGGAATGCATTAAGGGGTCTGTTGAAGGTAGGCATGATGTGTTGTCTTCTTTAGATAGTATGTTGTGGTCTTATAGGACCACTCCCCATTCCACTATTAGGTTTTGCCCCTTTGAGGTTTTAAGGGGAAGGAAAGCCAATACGAGTTTTTGTCCTGGTTGGATGAACAAATGGTTTAATTCTTTGGTTGATGTTGAGGTTATAATGGATAATGTCAAATCCAATGTATGTTTTATGCAAGGAAAGGAAAAGGAGTGGTTTGATAGGAAAAGAAATGTTAAAGTTGTACCGTTGTGTGTTGGTGATTTTTTGAGGATCAAGAAAGCTGTACATAGCAAGAAAGGTAGTGGTACATTTAGTGATCATGTTAAGGTGATCAAGATTGGCAACAATTCTATTCAAGTAGCAGGAGGTAATTGGGGGAATTTGTCTAAGGTTGTTTAGGCTAAATCCAAATCCGGTTCAGGGAATTGTTCCATTAGCAATGGTTCTGAGTGTGATGATGGATGTGTTGCTGGTCGATCTACCTCTGTGTTACAAAATGGGAGAGTTGCCGATCAATCTACCTCCCTGTTACAGAATAGAAGAAGCACAAGAGCCAGAGTCGTCCCACAAAGATTTAAAGATTAGTTTGCACTATGTTTTAATGAATAACTTTGCATTGTTATATTATGTTGTATTTTTCTTTTGTTTATGTTTTAAGGAAAGGAGATATGTTATATTCTATGTTACTGTAAAGCTATACCAAAAGCTCTGTGTTTGTGAGCAGCGTTGCTTGAGTCTTCTTGCTGTGCAGTGCCTAATGGGTCTGTGATGTCACTGTATATAGAATGTTATGTTTTCAATGCTGTGAGGTTAACCAGGACAGTTGAAGACTGCTGGAAGATGATGAGCTGTGTAGATCCAATACTCTTCATTAAACTCAGCTTAAACTCAACTTGCATCCAGGATTTATTGAGTTTATAACAGGAATGATATTACGAAATTGCATAAATACAAGCTCTATGATACTGATCACTAGTACAAAGAACTTCCTGAAGACTATCTGCTCGGCTTGGAGCACTGACATTTCTGTGCATGTTCATGATTAGTACAAAGGGGGATACCTTTACGCATCATCCAAAAAGTGACAGGTGGCCCTACCCCGGACGTGATGTTATGAATGCCAGAGATCCCTCATCGGAACTGACGTAGGTGGGGGTGGATCACATGGGTTGTGACATCCTGTGAGCAAGTGTTAGTAATGTGTCAGGGTCCTTGTCATAGTGTCTAGGGCTGTGGGATATGTAAAATTGTAGCCGTAGCTGTGTGCGCAATGTATCTTAGTCCAAGAGGGCAAGCCTGGGCATGTTCAAACAGGGACACCAGGCCTGTACCAGCTGTCTGCCTCAGCAAGAGGAGCAGGGAAATATGCAGACCGTCCCAGCCCCCAGCCCTGTGGTTGACTAACCCAAAGGGGTTGGTCATATGTAGCTTCTAAAAAAAGAAGTGTTTATCTTAAAAAAATAGTTACATTTGAAATGAAGCCAAAACCCAGGTGTTTGCTCCAAACTTTTTATGAGAGGCCTCAAACATGATAGCAGATGTCAAATGATAAAGTGGCATAGTGAGCATCCCAGTGCTGAGAAATTAAACATCCAAACAGAAATAGCTGCTCCAAGCATCCAATGAGAGGGCTCAAACCTGATAGCAGATGTCAAAGTATAAAGTGACAACACCAGTAAGCAGTCCATTGCTGAGAAATGAAACACACACACACATGGATGCTCCACAATTCCCATGAGAGGTCTCAAACACAACAGTAGATGTCAAAGTATAAAGTGACAACACTCGTAAGCAGGCCAATGCTGAGAAATGAAACCTTCAAACACATTAGGCTGTTCCAACTTTCCAGTGAGCAGGCTCAACCAGGAATAACAGCTGTCCAACTATAAAAGTGACAACAGTTGCAGCCCCAAGGTTGAGAAATGAAGCCTAAACACAGGTGTATGTGCCAAACGTCCCACAAAAAGGCTCAAGCATGATTAGCACCTGTACAACTATAAAAGTGACAACAGAAGCAGCCCAAAGCTGAAAATGAAGCCCCAAAACAGGTATTTGCTACAAACTTTCCACGAGAGGGCTCAAACACGATTGCAGATCTCAAATGATAAAGTGACAAACCTCATAATCAGTCCATGGCTTAGAAATGAATCCCCCAAAGACCTCAACACTTATTTCTAATCCCACCCCTCCATAAAGTATGGGGGGGGGTCTAATTAACATATTAATGAAAACAGGGGGCACTGTTCCAGATGAGGGGTACAGGGAGTCACCCACTCAACAGAGTAAGATAGAGGTGTAGATAGTCCCAGGATTTTTGAGGCCCACTTGTGAGAGGAAAGAGAAAGCCTAGTCTCTTAATGCCCTCACACACCCCGAAGGATGTCGTGCTTCATCATTGGACGTTTTGCTCCTCGTCGGGCCGGCGCTGCAATGCCCTACGGGTTCCCCGAAGGGTCACTTTAACTGAGATCTTTTGAGACAAAACGTTGTATAGTGCATGCAGGTGTGTGGTGTGGGTTCTCTAAGAGGGTGCAGTGGTGCATACAGAGTGAGTCTAAAACTGTCTAAGGATTACCCAAAGAAATACTTTTTATTGAAAAGAGCACCCTTGGCAGACTAAAAAAACCTGTAGGTCAAGTGTTACCTATGTAGGCTTACTGGGTCCTAGGTAACTAAAGAAGTCAACATGTTTTGCACCTGTGTGATCGGAACAGATCTGTGGCGCTTCTTCAGGACCAAGAAAACAAGTTAAATACAGTGTGGTGCACGTGATAAGTGAAAAAGGGTTAATACCCTCCATGGATATCCGGGCAGGCACAGTAACAGTGTACCCTGCAGTCTAACTGCAATAACTAGTTAGATATTGGGGGCTCCTGGATACCACCTAAAAATGAGAGGAGAGTTGCTCCATAGGCTAGTAGGAGTCGAGCACCCGCACCTGACCGGGAGTTTTGCTCGGGTGCCGGTTCTTGTTCACCTACCCCAACCGTACCTCTGCCTGCTATCCAGGTATCCAGGAGTGGCCAATATCTAACTAGTTAGAGCAGTTGTTACATGATGTGGGCCTAATGATTTCTTCCAGTTATGGTTCCAGGGGCAGGGCATTGACAGTCTTTTACACCAGACAAACACCCCACAATGTGTTTGATGCTGTAGAATTTCAAGAAAACCTCTGTAGTGTTTTACGGAGCGAGGCTGAAAAAGTAGCATATGGCACCTTCAGTGTCATTGCCCTTATTGTACGGTGTTGTGAGGAGGGGAGTTTCCAGGCCTTTCAAGAGTGATTTGTACAGCAAAATCATTGGAAAGAAACAGCATTGGCTGCTCAACTTTAACAGAATGACCAACACTAGCCTAGAGGCTAGCATCGTAGGGTAAATACTGAATCGCAGCACCCCAGATGCTCTCATTATGTCTAGAGCAGCCGAAACCCATGCGGTGTTTGAAATATCCCACGACCAACTGATAGGCGCTTTGGGGACCTAGGTATTTTTGGGAACTGTTTTGCCATTAGGGGGAAAGTTATTTACCACAACGGGCCTTGGCAATACTTCACAACGGGGGAGCATGTTAAAGCTAAGACCGTATATGTTCTCAACCATGAAAATCACTTTTATGGATTCTTGAACCTTAAGGGCTTTCTAGGAGCCAAGTATGTGTGCACCCATTGCGTCCACATCTTCAACGCTCAGGCAAATCACCAGTGTGAATGCACCAAGATTTTTCAACGTGATGGATGAATAGTAGTCGCTGACCAGAAGGTAAGATGTCGCACCTGTAATTGTCACTCGCAAAAATGCTTCAGCATACACAACAGGGATGTTATGTGCATCCTTTAAACAGATTGTGTGGGTGCAGGCACTACATGGCAGAAGATCACAAATGCATAGTGTTCGAGATTGAGTGTACACAAGAGACAGGTGTACACCAGCCTAACCATATTTATGCTCATCATCTAACTTCCGATGAAAACTGGGAGTTTAAAGGTCATTTATGAATGAACTATTTCCTCAATACTTTCATTCAGCCAAAATTCAAAGGGTATACTCTGATGGCGCATAACTCAAAAGCATATGACTCTCTTTATCTTGCAAAATATGATTTGCGAAAAGATGGCCATAGAACTTATCACGCAGGGCTCCAATCTGATGCTGTTAAAGGCTGGGCTGTTATAAATAAGGTTCATAGATGCCCTGAATGTTCTGCCCATGAAATTTAGCAAGCTGTCAAAAACCTTTGGTTATTCTGGGTGTAAAGATTATTTCCCACATTTTTTTAACACCTGGGCTAACCAGAATTATGTGGGCCCCATGCTGCCACCTGACAGCTATGGTGTGGAGTATATGATGCCTACGGAGATGGAGCTTTTTTCAATGGTATGGTGAAAACCGAAAAAAAGTTTAATTTTCAAACAGAGATGAAAGTTTACTGCTAGGTTGATGTAATGATCTTGTGAAAAGAATGAAATCTGTTCAAAGATGTTTTTGTGGAGATGACTAAACAGGAAAATGATTTGAAACGCAACACACCCAAGATGACTAATCCATAGAATACATAGACCCTTTTCAACACATTACGCTGGCTTCCATGTGTATGTTTATCTACAAACACACGTTTTTAAGACCAGACAAAGCATAGCTTTAGTACCTCAAAACATCTATAACTGTAATCAGAAATGTTATTCAACCCCCTCTATCCAATGGCTCATTTACGTCTCTGCCAAGGAAGACATCCATATTCAACAGCCCTTACAGGGTGGTGAATACCGCTTGGGTCCTTAATACATAGATGGGTATGCTGTGATTTAGGGTGTGTCAAGTGCCTTTAAATACAACAGGTGTTTTTAACACTGTTGTCTGCATTGTTATAAACCTCATGAGTTTAACAGACAGCTGGGTACCAACTTTGAATACTTACACTGACATACTTAGGTGAAGGCCCAATATATTTAAACCGTGGCTTTGTTATGAGATCCCTTTGGGAGCATTAGTGGTTATATATACTAACAGCGGATACGGAACTCTGTTCTTTCATTAAGGGTTGAGAGTTACGAGAACCTTTGGAGCCCCGCAATTCCTTATTTTGAGATCGTACAAACCACATACAGTTGTACAGGGCTGTGAGTGAGGGTGAGAAAATAATTACTATGATTTCACTAGTCTTTATCCATTTGTGAACAAGATAATGTTATACCCCTTAGGCCATCCCATCATAATATATATGGACTTGTAACCCTTAGCCGAAAATTTGGGGCTAGTTAAATTCAAAATCTATCCTCCACATCAGCTTTACATTCCCATACTACCATACAAATTCGATGGTAAGCTAATGTTCCCCCTATGTCGAACATGTGCTGAAAGTAAAGAGCCTAGCGAGTGCAGGCACGCTGAAGAACAAAGGATGCTCACAAGGACCTGATGTAGCAAAGATTTTCCGGCGGCCTTAGAGAAAGGTATATTAACTTGCTTCTCAGAGACAAACAGGAGGCATAGGGGTATCCAGAATGGTGCACTGGCCATGCTGCAAAGCAAAAATAAATCGATGACTACTATGCTCACAAGGGTATATGCTAATGCCTCTAGTTCATAGAGGTCAACCCCACCAAACATCAGTCAGCCAAACTCTGCCTCAACTCATTATGGGGAAAATTTGCACATGGTACAAACCTGTCAAACACAACCATAATCACAGATCCTGACAAACTGTTAAAGTAACTTTTTGCACCGTGTTATGATAGGTCCAGCTGCAAGTTTATTGATGAGATGTCAGCTTTACTTTGGAAATACACAAAAGAGTACTCCACAACGTGTAACAATATACACATCTTCAAAGCCTATTTCACAACTGCTCTCACTCATTTAGAGCTTTACAAGGATATGGATAAACTTCAGGACCAGAGTCTGTATCATGATATAGGACTCCAATGTGTTTGTGTGAGCAAAGTAGGGAATGAAGATCCTCCACTAGGTGATTATCTAGAATTATCTAGGGGATTTGACCAGAAAACTCAATTACATCATTGATGCTTGGAAAAGCACCGCTTGGTGAGTCAATCCAATCAAATGAGAGAGATAAATGACTCTCTTATTATCCTTGTATATATACGCTGAGTCTTGGTGTATATTTCAATGCTTCTTTAATATTCCTTTATAGACAAAGCAAGCCAACGCGTTTCGTTCTGAAACAGAACTTCTTCAGGGCTGAAAGTTAAAAAACACATAAAAGGACAATATTGGTGGTGTACATAACACATAAATATATGCATCCAAATGTGTCAACACAAATACAACAACATATAAACATACAATAATCTCATGTCATATATACAAAAATATTTACAATAAGAACATTTAAATGCAGTGTAAGGTAAATGCACAGTGATATTGTCACTACTAATGTAAATATTGGAACATCTATAATACATTATTAAGCATTTGGGAAGAGAATTTTTAATTTCTAAGACTCATTTGCGACACTTTTTACTGGTTTTTTTTCTCGTTGTTTGAGCCCTGACACATGCCTTGTTCTCTTCTGTTTTTGTGATCATGCATTATTGAATTTTTGTAAGGTATGATGAATTATATGACAGGATCTGGTATCCCTACTATATATGAACATATTGGGTATTTGTGCTCGTTTTGCTCTCTGGAGGAAATTATCTGACCATGTGGGATGATAATGATGTCATAATGTTTCCCTATGGTACCACTGAACAGTCATTTTTAGAGTGTCGCAAATGAGTCTTGGAAATTAAAAATTCTCTTCCCAAATGCTTAATAATGTATTATGGATGTTCCAATATTTAGATTAGTAGTGACAATATCTCTGGGCATTTACCTTACACTGCATTTAAATGTTCTTATTGTAAATATTTTTGTATATATGACTTGAGATTATTGAATGTTTATATGTTGTTGTTTTTGTGTTGACACATTGGGATGCATATATTTATGTGTTTTTATGTACACCACCAATATTGTCCTTTTATGTGTTTTTTAACTTTCAGCCCTGAAGAAGTTCTGTTTCAGAACGAAACGCGTTGGCTGGCTTTGTCTAAAAAGGAATATTAAATAAGCATTGAAATATACACCAAGACTCAGCGTATATATGCAAGGATACTAAGAGTCATTTATCTCTCTCATTTGATTGGATTGACTCAAGCGGTGCTTTCCAAACCGGAAGCAAAAGTTACATTCACCCTATGTTTGGGGTGGTGCCCTTAGGACAGAGAGCACTTGGAAATAGCACGCTAAGCGTCGGAAATACTTTGGTTTGTGAAAACGTAGGGTTGGTGCCACCTCTCTTGTTTCTCTTATAGGTCCACTGTCCAAAGTGTAAATGTACAAATCAATTACATCATTGAATTCACCCCATCAGTTCCCAAGATCCATTCTTACAAAACAATGAACAACAAATTCTGTATGAAAGTCAAACGTATCAGTTTAGATGTTAACACCACCAAAATCAATTTTGACAGTTTAAAGGATCTGGTGAGGGAAAACTCTGCATCGAGCAACTGTGAAAATGATAAAATAGTTGTAAATCAGCCTAGCATAGTCCGGTCTAAAAAAAGGTGGGAAATTACAACCTAACCCTTACATAAAACCGTACGGGTCCTGACTGAGGACTACAAAACCCAACTGTACAGTTATTAATGGTACATTAGAGTCGCAATTCCTCACCAAGATGGGTACCAGGTTGCAACATCCATTCTCCTGTGTTTTAGCAGGCCCCTCAAATTGCAGTATGTTATTTTTTAAAGAAGCTGTTAAAAAAATGCTCCCGGAGTATTATACCCAAATCCCTAACAATATTATATTGCTTTATTCATGCTGGCAATATCTTCATACTGAACTATCCCTAAGGTTCCCACACATCAGGTTTATAGAAGGCATGCCTAATCTCAGCGACGATGCATTGTTACCTATGAACCTTGTAAACATAGTGATTCTAGACGACCTTATGCGCAAAAGTGGGAACCATCCAGAGCGAGAGAAAGGTCGTACTCAATATTCACACCATCAAAAACCAAGCATATGCTACATCATGCAGAACTTGTTTTACAAGGGTAGGAGCAGTCTTTCTGTAGCTCTCAATTCCTCATACCTGGTTTTATTTAAAACCCAGGAACAAATAGCAGATAATCATAGCTAGACTGTTGTATCAGGGAAACACCCAGTTTTTCATGTAAGCATTTAAAAAAGTTACTGAGTAACCCCATGGCTACTTGCTTGTCAACGTAAAACACAGTACTCTAGAAGAATACAGACTACATGCTGGTATTTTTATGCCTGATCTCCCCATCGCATACAAGCCTAAAACCAAGCCCAGAACCTATAAAAGGAGTTGTTAAAGACTTTTTTCGCAACATTTACAATCTAGACCTTATAAATGAGGAGTTGACCAGGTCTGGCCATCTACGCCTTAATTTAGCCCTTCTTAAAATGCTTGTCATAGCTAGCTCCCACCAAAGAAAGGCCATTCTGCCCGTGGCTTCTGATGATTTAGTGGTGGCCATTTCAACCTGCTTTAAACAACATTTTATAACCTCAACGGTACACCCAAAACCTCTAGCATTAGGTTACAGAAGTATTCACATTAAAAACAAACCCAACATGCATTAAACATTTAAAAACCTTAAGGTTACAAGCTCGGGTCACCACAAAACCTCTACTATTATGCTGCAGAATTATTCACATTAAATACAAACTCACCATGCGTTCAACACCCTATAAATACCTTGAAGTTACAACCACGTGTGCTACCCCAAAACCTCTAGCATTATGTTGCAGGCTTATTCACATTAAATGCAAACCCACCTGGTGTTAAATACCACTAAAAAACATTGTAAATATAAACCACCACCTCCTAGTTATTTACAAGCTGCAGAAGATGGTTTGCAGCAGCACTTTGCGCCTTGCCATTCTTTTCTATTTGGTGTCCTGGGGGCAGACCTGATCACCACAAACTTCAAACATGTAGTTCCAAAAAGGGTGGCTTTTGAATGTGGGTGTGAGGTCGAGTCCTGTGGAAGTTTTTATACTTGTTATGGCATGCTAATTAGACAACCCCGTACTTTATGGAGGGCTGGGCTTAGAAATATGGGTTGGAGGCTTTGCAGGGCTTCATTTCTCAGCCATGGACTGCTTACTAGGATTGTCACTTTATCATTTGACATCTGCTATCATGTTTGAGGCCTCTCGTGGGAAGTTTGTAGCAAACACCTGTTTTTGGGTTTCATTCTCAGCATTGGGCTGTGACTGTTGTCATTTTTAGGTCGAGCCTAGAGCAGCGCATGCGCTGTTTGCTCGACTTTTAGTAAGGGGTTTCAGAAATCACTCCACGATCACTACACACTCGTGCGTTTTTTTTTTTTCTTCCTCACAGGCTAATGGGCTTTGCGTGCGTCTTTCAAATAAAGACAGCACGCAATTGGGCAAAGGCAGGTGCATGTCCCGCCTTTGCTCCGCCCACAGCCTATTGCTTACGGTTACCCGCACAGGCCACATCTGTTTTCAATTATAATTGAAAATTGCAAACAGATCGCTCGTGTGGCGCGCGTGTGTGCTTTTGAAATTTTTTTATTCAGAAAAAAAGGCTGCTCGGTGTGTGCCGCTCGGATATCATTGAGTTAAATGGTAGGTAGGAGCTGAAGTAACGCATAGGTGCGCGTGCTGTGCGTCCGGCTATACCCCCTGCTCAAACAGAATTTTAAAAGGTGAGCCTGTCATTGAGAGCGTTTTAAGCAAAGATAGGATTTGCTCCGTTTGTAATAACTATCGTAAATCACTTCACAACCGAACGTTGACACTTGTTTATTAGTAAACACAGTCCTTTTTGCACACTGTTTTGAAAAAGAAAAGAAATACTACCACAAATCCAGTAGGAGTCACAGCTTACCCTACCGCACAGAAGAACGGACCCGCCCTGAGTAACCCACACCTAACCATGGAATTCATCACCGTGGGGCGGGACCCTCCAAAACGTTTTTTTGGGCAGACCTTAAAGGGTGTGCCCAGATCCCCAGCCATAAAAGTGATTGAGCCGTCAGTTTCCTCACGGAGCTCGCACTGCACGGATCATCCTCCAGTCCTCCCCATAGCTCCAGACACGGTGAAAGCAAATCCGCAGCGACAAGTATGTGACTGCCATTCCCCGAGAGCTGAGGTGGAGTAACCCAGGGACAGAGGCATGGTAGAGTTCACCTCCCAGGGCTGTGGGGGAATAGAGAAAACGGGAAGACTTAGCAAAATTACATTCTCTCACTTACCTATCTAATCACACAGGGCCGGATGTAGGTAATTGTAATTTACCAACTCTTAAATACCGAATTTTACCGATTCGGTATTTATGAGTCCGTAAATGCAATGTAGGTAAAAATTCAGTATTTTTTACCGAATCGGTAAAATTCGGAATCGGCCATTCGGTATTTACCGAATCGGTATACCCCATTCATTCAAAAGGCCCATAGGAATGAATTGGAAATACCGGTTCTTCCCTCCACCAGTTTTGCTTGCCCGCTTGTGGTGTTCTGCAAAAAAAAATTTGTCAGGCTCCTGAGGTCGTACCACCTCTTTTTAAGGTCCTCTATATCTCTAGGAGTCACTCCAACTGCATTCACTTTTTCTTGAATGTCCAGCCAAATTTTCCTTTTCCTTTTGGCAGATTCACAGTGAGGGACTGCCTGCCAAACATTTTTGGTGCTCCTTCACCACCTCCTCAACAAGGACCTGCAGCTCCATGCTACTGAATTTTAGTTTCCTCTTCCTCTCTGGCTGATCTTTGTCTGTGCTGCTTGCCATTTTTCAAATTTAAAAGTGCACAAACTCTTTCTGTTGTTCAGGGACTCAGCTCAGCTCCAACTCCCTCTCCAGAAGCTTCTGATTAGTTGCAGCTGCTTGTGTAGCCACTTCTTGGTAGGGAGGGGTAGGGTGGTAGCACCTGATTGGCTGCCTGATTCAGTTTAACTTTTCTTTGATTTCCGATTCGGTAATTTTACCGATTTGATAATTTTTCCGAATCGGTACATTTTCCGAATCGTACGATTTTGGGGCCCCTACATCTCAAACACCAAACACCGGTCGGTAACTGCCGAAATTCTGTATTTTCGGCCATTACTGACCAGTATTTGGTTACCTACATCTGGCCCACAACGTTTTATCTTTAAGATATCACTTTTTATTTTTGGGGGAAATGGGGGCTTTTAAGCCTATAGGATCTCTATATAGTTCTCTTCTTTCTATTTGCATAGTTGACAACACTCTGTGGCTGAAAGAGGTAGGATTGTTTAGTTCCCTAGAACGTAATTGCCACTGTCCAACATGCCTGTGATCATGACCAAACTCCTGAATGTCTCTGCCTGGTGTCAACCATTTGCCCACATTCAGTTGGCCCAAAGCACCCATCACACTGCATGTCCATGCGTGGGCCACCAATGCAGTTCCCCTCATATATTCTACTCATTGTGGTACAGTGCCTCTCCTCGTATACACTTGCGATGCACAAGGAAGGAGGAATATTGGGGTGTTTCAACTGGTGCAAGTGTGTGTTTTAAGAAGGCTGCCTCCATCTTGGACCTCTTCCTTCATTTTCCCGCTATCTTCTCCCACCCTTCAAACGCATTTTGCTCCCTCTGCCCTGATCTCCCCTTCCGACCTTTTTGATTTCTTCTCCCTGCCGGTTTTCTCTTTTCACCTGCCCCTCTTCTTTCTTCTCTCGTGTATCCTCCCTTCGCTTTCCTCAGACCCTTTCTGTTAGCCCATGTCATCTGTATGAATCTCGTGCTTTGCAGTTTTAGGTCTCTTCTCCCAGGCAGCACATACTGTATTTGTCTAAGACCAGTAGTCAATTTACAGTGAGCATATAGACAGCCCATTGGTTGACTTTATTGTCACTAATTTGCTTGCGATCATTAGCTTCTGTTGGCTTTCCTTACTCTCTTGTGTACATCTGTCTCTCTCTTGTAACCCCTTCCCTTTTTCACCTGAGTGCTGTGCTTCTCCCCTGCTCTCCATGTTGGCTCACCCTCATGTGCGTCCCCAGCCCTGCGTTGCTTTCATGTGCTTCACCCACCCTGCGCTCCGCACTGCTTTTGCCAAGGTACTTCTCTCCTCCCGCCCTCCATGTTGCTTCTGCCCGCCCTCGCCCTCCATGTTACACCCCCCTCACCTGCCATCTTGCTTCCTCCATCTTCATCCGCTATGCTCCTTCCCTCACATAGGTCCACAAGGAAAGAAAGGTTATGGTGTTTTCTGCTACAAATGTGAGCTTTTGCTGCATTCAGTGGGAAAGAAACTAGGGCCGTGGCAAAAGAGCCCTACGGGACTGCATTTTTTGGGGGGGCTCGTAGCAAGTTGAAAAGAAATTAACTGCTTAGTTCACATCTACAATGCAAAGGTGTTTTGGTAGCCAGTGTTAAAAGTCTTTTGTCAAGATCTTGCAACAAATGCTACAATAATGGCTCGCCAGTGGGTGAATTTATTGGGTTTATCATATCCGTTGCTTACCATTGGTTGGCTTTACTGCCTCATTTGCTTGCTTCTTCTTAGAGGGATTTCCCTGTTGTAGCTTGTCCATCTTGTGTTTGTCCACCCTCTGGAACATATCCTCTTCACATTTTCTCATTGGCTGGCTATCTGTCTTCCACACCACATACATACACTCCAATCCAAAAACACACGAGGAAAGCGCATTCTTAGTTTCTTATTTACAGCACCAATACCTCCAACTTTCACAAATGCAAGACCAATTTGCATTGCAAATGCTCGTTATAGTTGGACAGGTGCTAATCATGCTTGAGCCCTTTCGTGGGAAGTTTGTAGCATACACCTGTGTTTGGGCTTAATTTCTCAACCTTGGGGCTGCTACTGTTGTCACATTAATAGTTGGACAGCTGGTAATCCTGTTTGAGCCCTCTTGTGGGAAGTTTGAAGCAGCCTAATGTGTTTGAGGGTTTCATTTCCCAGCATTGGCCTGCTTATGGATGTTGTCACTTTGACATCTGCTCTCATGTTTGAGGCCTCTTGTGGGACGTTTGGAGCAAACACCTGTGTTTGGGCTTCATATCAAATGTGACTAGTTGGTTCTAATTACAAACACTACTTTTTTAAAAACCTACATTTGACTAACCCCTTTGGATTAGGCAGCCATGGGGCTGAGAGCTGGGGCCTGGGGCCGTCAGCTTATTTTCCTGCATCTCTTGCGGAGGCAGACAACTGGCACATACATGCTGTCACTGTTTGAACATGCCCAGGCGTGCCCTCTTAGACTCTTCTAGTTTTACATATCCTGCAGCCCTAGACTCTATGACAAGCACCCTGACATGTGACTAACACAAGTTTACATGATGGCACAACCCACGTGATCGCACCCCCACCTACGTCACTTCCAAGGAGGTCACTCAGGCATTCATACCATCACTTCCGGGGCGGGCCACCTGTCACTTTTGGATGATGAGTAAATGTATCCCCCTTTCCACTTTGAATTCAACAATGTGCGATCATTGTGGACAAACAGCAACATGCAATCCATTGTAGATTCCTCAGTCTGGTTTTAACAAGCAGCACACAACTGTCAGCTCTTTGCTCATGCATTTTCAGTGTGTTTAAGGGGTGTTTCTATGGTGAATGGGCATCTGTAGAACCTGCTCTGCGTCAGAGAGAAGCTTGCATTGCTGCTACCTTTCTGGTCCGTGTTCTGTGTGTGGGTGGATCTTCAACTTATGCAGTTTTTTTTTTTTTTTTTTGGGAAAACCTTTATTGACATTTCAACCAAATACAAGTATGGGCCTACAACCCCCGGGGCTGGCCGCTAAGCAGTTAGATTGACAGAGAGCATTTTTTGATCATATGCAGCACCTCGGGGAGCAGAATCTCAATGCAAGCGTACTCTCGGTCACTGAACAGCACAGTTAAAAACAGGATATAAAAGGTTTTCATTTTATGATATAGGATGGAAGGATCAGGTACCGAACAATTTCCCAGCAGCGAAAAATGGCAGGCAGAATAGCAATGTGTCAACAGTAAACAGTAGTCGATCCAATCAATGGCGCTGAAACAAGCGGTTCAGGATATGCAAAAAATATTATGGTCAGTTCACGCCCGCTAGTTACCCGCCCTAAAACCCAGAGAACACCACGAAAATTGAGGCACAGATAAAAAGCAGTGATTGATACCAAAGGAGACCCACCGCACTGACCCAGAAAAAGAAAAAGACAAAGGAAGATAAGAGAAGCGAAGAAAAAAAGGCCATAGAAACAAAATAAAAACAAAAGTCCCCTCCCCCAACCCCCCACCCTGCACCCCTGCAGATGACTACGCCCCCCCCGCAGAAGTGTGCCTGTCGCCCAAGAACCAAACCCGAAATATAGAAGAAGCAGAGAAAAAAGGAAAAGAAAGGAAAAAGAAAGGAAACCCCACCCACCGGGGAAATGGAGGAGGGCAATAGTATAAGCGCTCCCGGTCTCTCCCCCCCACCCTAACAAAGGGGGCCCCCCAAGCCAACATGAATAGAGTTGTCCACCATACAAAAATACCTCGGGGGAACCACAAACCCCCCGCCCCGGAATCCGTCTGTGAATGAAGCAGTCCCGTTACCGATAGGCCCACCGTAAACAATTCAACCCACAATCTCAGCCTTGGCCCCGTCTATCAAAGTTGCCGAGTCCCTCGGATAAGTAAAGCCCCATCCCCGGAGAGTCCAAAGTCACACAAAAGAAGCCGGAGCTTGAGTCAGCAAATGGGAGAAGAATAGCAGGTCCCAAAGTACACGGCTTGCACCAACAATGCCCCTCCCCGTCTTCGAAGCCAAGCTACGTTACGTCCGCCATGTTGAAAGACCGACTGGGGAGGGGGTGCAACTCGTTCCGATACATATCACAGTATGGGCCAACAGTGTCCAGGATGGGGGAAGCAGTGAAATGTTCCGATACCTGTAGGACCGATATTTCCAAGAACGTAGGAGAGTCACCAATCTCAGCACACACAATAAATTCCATTTCTTTAGGGGCAGGCACAGCTTCCAGCACCGGGTCTAAACGCGCCACTAGGGCGTCCAACAGGAGGCAAGTCGGCTGCCGGGTCTCAGAAATCAAGTCAGGGCTTGCTCCCGGTCCTATGATCCCATCTGCTGCTGACAGCAAGCGATTTGCCTGGGCCTTCACCGTCACATGAAGCGCCGCAAGTTCCGCCATTACCATCCACAAGGAAGGGCCACATTGAGTCCGTTCCGCCAAGTTCCATACATCCGCAGGCATAACGATCCCCACGGAGAGGCGCCTTCTCCGGGGCAGGATAAGCCGGAGCGGAGACGAGCCGTGAGGGACGGGCCAGCAGCATGCAGTAATGCGCGGCAGGACTCCGACCCCGGGGCACC
Source organism: Lissotriton vulgaris (assembly GCF_964263255.1). Classification (NCBI taxonomy): domain Eukaryota; kingdom Metazoa; phylum Chordata; class Amphibia; order Caudata; family Salamandridae; genus Lissotriton; species Lissotriton vulgaris. The sequence goes on from NC_141697.1 coordinate 1,041,444,706, forward strand.
AGCGGTGCTAGTGCCGGACCTCCGGGCCGGGGCCCACCGCGTCGCAGCACCGTGCGTCACTCGTCACCTCACCTCAGGTACAGCACCAGGCAGCAGATGGTTGCAAAGTAGTCCAGTGAAATTTTCAAAAGTTCTGAGGACCGGACCCAACCGCCCTCAGCAGTCCGTTGTTGTTCACTTTGGACCTGGCTAGACCAGCAGTCGAGGCCCCGGCTTCCAGCCTGGGTTAGGCCTCAAAACGTTTTCGGTGTTACTTCGCCCCAGAACATCAGAAAAACTCTGAAATCACACCATCGGGGTGCCGACTAGTTCACCCACACGGATCCGGGGCAGGAGATCAGGATATTCGACAGGATATATGAGCGCAGGACGGAGGCCAGCGGAGCCGGGAGACTATGCAGCCATCTTGGTTGGTGTCGTAGCTCCTCCGTCAACTTATGCAGTTTTTAGCTTTTCTTGTGCTGCTTATTCTTTGGGTGAATACAACTTATAAGACTGCTAACGTCTGTATTTATTTGTGAGGTATGAATAAGCTGCTGTTTCATGCCTGCTCTGTTCATGACCTTGTAGATCTGCTCCTGCATGTCCTATGTCTGTTCAGTGTGTAAGAGACACTTCCACTGCTCCTGACTTCTGGGCCACGTGTGGGATGTTTTTGTTGTGACGGCATGAGCCTGGTCTTCATGTGAGTGCTTGTGCTCCTGCTTTATTATATCTTTTCTACAAACAAGAATTGGCAAAGCCAAGCGGCTTGGCTTGTTATAGATGTATGTGACCTTTATTGTAATGCCTAAATATGGGTGTGTGGTGTGGCACAAAGCAAAACAGTTGCACATGCCTCCATCTGCATAAAGACAATATTTAAATACATATGTGCACGCACACCCACCCACACAAACGCTGAGAAATTAAGCATACAGACCCAAATGCGTTCAAGCAACAAAGGTACTTGAACACACAGGTGTATGTTGGTTGGGTGCATAAAGTGAGTTCATGACTGTGATTGTGTACAAGGATGACTGAGTTGTTGTATGGTTGTGGACGCATATGGTGGTGTATGTATATGTTGATTCTAGTGTAGGTGCACTGACAAATATTTTGTTGCGCATTCATGGATGAATGCTTGGATGTGTGTAGCTAACTGCCTGGGTGAGAGTGGATGCATGGAAGTGGGTGGATTATTGTAAGGAGGAGTAAATAGTGGTAAGACCAGATGTAAATAGAAGAAAGAATAGGCATCGTTTGGAGTAAGAGTAGGCAGGTTTAAAAGTAAAAAATAGAAGTAACTAGGAGTAAGAGCACAAGTAAGAAGGAGTAACCAGGTTAACATATAGTTCGCTCTCTATGTACCTAATGCTAAATCTGCCAAAGTGAAAGTCCCCATGTTATTGACCTTGGAAAGATGATAGGCTGAGTTGACTACACCAGGTTTCAATCTAGAGTACTTTAAGTTGGATAAAGGCTTCTACATCAGACACCTTAATGTAGAGTGGCTGCAGGCATTCCACCACTTTAAGTACATTTTAGCCATAAAAAGTGTTTTACTTCCACATCCGAATGGTCTGTACTGAAAAATTACTAGAAATCTAAATACATTTTTCTACAAATAACCAATGAGACGATAAGTGAGGCTCAATATTTTGTACAGCTATTAAGGGGCCTGCACATATCAAATAATTTCAGAAGACAAACATTATTTGGTCATGGAATTAGGAATTTGCTAATCTAAGTCAATTTAATATACAGTTGCAGCTCCATCAGCTGCAGAAAAAGACATATTTTGCACGAAGTTATAGCTTCGATGCACTATACTTCTTTTAGCAGATATCCCGGTACTTGTAATAGACGTTTACAGAGGAGACCCTGCATGCATCATTCTAAATTCTGAATAGCCCAGGGCTAAGCAAACAGTTGTATGCACCCAGTTAGAAGAATACATTCCCCCTTCAATAAAACGTGACTTCATAGGTCAGAATACTGGCAGGTAACCTTTAACAAAGAGGAAGGTACACGTTGATGACACAACAGCATCTTTAGTTTTAAAAGATGGCACATTGGACAGGTTAAGAAGTGCTTCTGATCCACCCAATTACAGGTTTATATTTCACCCAAACAACCATGAGACTTTACTGAATTTCCTTTTCTCCCAGTAGTTTCCATCACAAACGTTTAGATAATGCCTAGGAGTAGTTACATGTACAGTGTCAGTGGATACATTCACAGTAGATAAAATTAATATGATGATCAATGCCACCAATAGTTACATCAGAGAGCGAGAGACGTAGTAAAGTTACTTTTCTGGCAGCAGTAATTGGCGTTTTTTAATTTGATCACCTTCCACATTTTATGATTTCCTATTATATTAAGCAAAGTGAAGCAAAACTTACTTTAAATACAATCTAATTAATAGTCCTGTAAACAAGCATGAAAACTGTTACAGTAGGAACCAGAAGCGAAAACAAAATACAACATTGCCTGAAAAAATGCACGCTATAGACAAATACCTCTAAACTTGTGTTCTGAACACGGGTCAATTATTACAGGTGGTGCTCACCTGATGCGGGTCATTAAGACACATTTGGTTTAAATTGGCTTATAGGGCAGAGCTGTAGAGCAGCTGTTTCAAGCGTAAGTGATAACATCTTGCTGTAGATGATGATAAAACTACATTACTGGTGTTAAATTGCCACAATTTGCCACATTAATTTCACTACTAACTGTGTCATGAGAAAACTGTCTTGGGATATTTTGAGATTTTAACTCTGAGTGCAGCAGCAAAATTATCACAGGTGGCGACAAAACTGAACAAATCCAATTGCTCTTGGGGAAGAAGAGCCAAATGGGACGTACGAATAATAATATAGGAACAATTAGGAAAAGCCTAATGATTAACTATCTGCCCATGAGTAGAGGTTATGTCTGTAAGAGAAAACTGCATTCAGAATAGTGCACATGACTCATCGCTTAATGAAGGGGACTACTATAACAGGACGAGTTAATGTCAAGGGAAATATATTAGATAACATTCACAACATTCTGATCACTAGAGTAAAACAATGATTTAGTGACATACATGAAAAACATCTTTCATGCTCCTCTTTGATTTGACCTTGTCATCTATGTATGTGTGTGTATATGTATGTGTGTATATATATATATATATATATATATATATATATATATATATATATGGTATAGAACAAATCTAGCTGAAAGGCAGCAGAGCACTTTAGCGATCCAAAGACAAAGATACAGTCAACAAGCAATTAGGTGGATGGCTAGATTGTGAGAGTGGAAGTGTACTGTTACTTTGTCTTGATGTTATGTCATTTAAAGAACTGTGTCTTCAGCTCTTTCCTAAATTGAAGCAGGGTTTGGGTAGCACTAATGACTATGTAGATGTTGGTCCAGATTGAGGGTGTGTTTGGGAAGGGCTGTTGCCTTATTTTTTTAAGTCACACCTACAAACAGGTTTAGATGTCAGTTGAAACCTATTATCTGCACACACCTGATGCAACACACAATCATATGTACAAGTATATCTACAGGAAGGGGCTTTTGGATAGCCCCTTTCAACTATTGGCCAGAGCATTAGACACAAAGAGTTGCTCATTAGCTTTGGTATCAGCCCATGGCATTTTGTGGATGGAAACATTCTGACAGTTTCACTTTTATATTATTTGTTTTGCATTTGCTGCGGGCTGCATTTCTTTTATATTTTACAATGCTGACCGGTCTACTACATCTTGGCTGGTCCTCACCATATGTAATGTCTGACAGCCTCCAGGGCCCTTTTTCACCCAAGGGAGGCCTCCTCCCTCCTTACTCACATAATGAGCTAGAGTATTTCTGCCCCATAACTTCCAAGTCACGTGACTCCATAGTGAGAGCAAAGAGAAGCAAAGTAAGAGTACATCTCTGTCTGGTACCTCTCTGGACTGCCCATGGGTTTGACCCATCATGATACGGGCTGTGGGATTACAGTATAAGACCTGGCTCCATGACTGGATGCCTTCCTGTTAGAAACTGGATCATTAGTAGTTATAAGTAGTGACTTACCACTAGCAATAAGGCCACAAAACAACTAAAGGTTCAGTTGGGTTTCAATGAAATATTCAGTTGCTCAAACCTTGGTAGCTAGCAACGAGCAGGCAGGCTTAACTTAGAAGACAGGCGTGTGAAGGTGTTAAGTACACGAATACAATAAAGAAGTAAGACAGCACACAATAAAAATCAAGCTCCAATTTATCAAAATAGATTATGTTTTTATGAACAAATAGACACCAAACAACAAAAATACATTGTAGGGAACTGGAGATAAGAATAAAAAAAAAAATACACTTTCTAGTGCTTAAAAACATATAGCACCACTTTGGGACAACTGGTTGCACTTGTTTGATGCTGACCACAATGAAGCTCTGGTTGGATACACTAAGGGCCCAATTATGTGTTTGGCGCGGCGTTAGTAGTCCAGTCACCACCGCACCGGTGCTCTGACTGCCCTATTCCAACTAGAGCAGTTGGAACCGCCATTGGTTCATGTCTGCTGCCAGGGGACCACCGTTCCCTGGCGGCGGCATGGCAATGTAGAGGCAACAATATGCTTGTGGGAAACATCTTTTATATTGTCCCTGCTAACAGTTACAAGGTACCCTACATTTGGGGCACCTAGGAGAGTCCTTAAGGGTGACGTATATGTAACAATAAGGTAATTTGAGACTTTGGAAGTATCTTTAAATCCAAAGTCGAATTTGTATATACTTTTAAGGTAAAGGCAGCCTAAAAAGTAGGGCTGCCTTTCAAAATGTTATTTTAGCAAACAATGGTCCTTAGAGCGAGGATATAAAGGAGAAATGAGACAGACCTGATTGGGTACTATATATATTCTGTGTCCAGCCAGACAGAGAATTTTAATATGAAAATCTATTAGGAATAGCAAATGATACACGAAAACAATACAGCGGGACGCAATCCTACACCCGATACAGAGGACAAAGAGCAAAAAAACAAACAAAACATTTATTAATGCCGCCATAAGAGGTTTAGGCAGTGATCCCTTACTATAGGGTATGTCTGTCGGTAAGCGACGATAATTATTAGTCACAAAGGAGCAATTAGGGCAGACATAAGTGAGGGAATATGCCTGGTTGGCCAGTTCAATAAGAGGGCAGGAGTGAATTAAAGTATTTAGTGAATGAAGTTGCTCTGAGTCGTAGGTCAGAATCATCTCTGGGCTGGTTTTCAAGAAACTGGCAGGGGGGGTGGCCCTAGGCTCGGTCCAGGCGCGGACGGGCGCAGACGGGCTTGCCTTTGGCGCGCTATCAGCCCGCCCGCTGCGCACGTCCGCTGCGCGTTGTGGGAGGCATGATGAATTAAATACCGAAGGGGCGGCCGACTAGCCTGCTAACCTTCGTGGTGGTGCAGCTTCAGACCGGAAGTATGAAACTTGCCGGCGAGTGTCTGATCAAAGCTTCCCTCCACTCAAACTGAATAACAGTGGTGGACCGGGGAAGTCGAGGAAGTGAGTGCACAATATTAAAATAAAATTACAATGCAGCGCAAATAATAACAGTTTTAACAGTTTTAAAAAGCAGCTTTTTAAATCAAGCTTTTTGAATCAAAAACCAGGAGCCCTTTCCCACTCCTGCGTGTATCGGCTTATGCCCAGAATAGCGTTCTCCTCTAGTTAGTGTAAAAATAATGCTGCATTTCCTGTATGCTTGTACCATTGTAACCAGCATCCTCCAGTGCTAATGCTTGCAATTGCATAAACGGGTAGGAATTCTAGCCAATTCGGGACCCCTTTGCAATCACTCAAGCCATGGATTATAGTTATGTGAGGTCATGGCCAGGTTATCCACTGGATGTATGTCTCCTAAAGTGGGCTGAAACAATGATTTATGTTAATGCATGCATATATCACAGATATGTGGGAGTAGTGAGAGCATTCTCTATCCATGGATTGGGCTGCTTCCAATAGGTCCATCAGGCTAAAGTTCTGTGCCCATACAGACATTTTATATGCTAATTTCTGTACAGGAGCTACTGGCAAGGGATGATGTGATCTATCTTTATTAATGTGAAACACACAATTAAAGTCTCCTCCTATCAAGAACAGTTTATGAGGTGCTTTGGAGTTCCCTAAAGAAGTTGTTTTGGGGTGATAGGCCTCGCCCGTATTAGGGGAGTAAAGACCTAACATATGGATACTTTTGCCATCTAATAGGCTTAAATCTCTGGAGGGCAGGCCAACGCCTGTCACCCAAATGTTCCCAGTGTAGTGCAGAGGGAGCCTATTTATTTAAGCATTGGCCCGAGTGCTGGGACGACCCATTGACTTGTTTCCACTCTCCTAGGCCTAATGAAAGAACTGGGGGTAGCTAGAGTGACCTCATACTTGTGGCCCTAGGACACTGGTCACTAAGAGAGAGATAGCCCGATAGTGGAACTCGGCAACACCACCAGGGGTGGTGCTGTGGTGCACCTCCATGAAGTGGTGCGTGAAACTGGAAGAACCATTCTCTGCAGAGCAAGGATGCTCAGACAAATACAAAAAGATATGGGGGAAATGGTAGGAATATTATAGGTTACAAATGACTGTATTTGTAATGCACATGCCAAGTTATATTTGTCACAGCTTACTTACATTGTATGGAACGCGTCTTGTGTTGTTTACTTCATAAAATCAATAAAACTTGCTTTATTTAAAAATATATATAAATACATACCAAACTGTAGGACCCCACCCAGGGCCGGACCTCCAACTGTTACCTGCCCATTCATGAATGTGCACTGAACATAGGCAAAAAGTGAGAAGGAAGTAACAAAGAGGGAGCTGTGCCTCGTACGAGCTCTTTGCTGGGGGCTCTTCTGCCATTGCAAAATAACAAATGGAAAGCCAATGGGCAGCATAGCCATTAGCTCCGGTCTCTGTACCACCCTTTACTGCACTGTTACTAACTCGCATTTTGTTGCTCATAATCCAGTGCCTCCCTTCTGATATGATACCACTATCTGAGATTTTACGCTGTGCCTGAGCTTGTGCCAAATTATGCCTGGAGGTTTCAAACCCCCCCCCCCCCTCTCTAAATTAGGTCATAAGCTGTTTCATAAGTCACTTTATGCTGCATGTCCTTTTATTGCAATGGGAAGCGAATGCCCCACCTTCCTTTGTGTTGTTGAGAAGCCTGAGGTAAAGGGTATCTTTCTAGTGCACTGCAATACTGCTACTTCCGCTCTGAAGCCAGTGACTTCCTAGCTAGTTTATGATTTGGAGTTGAGGTATGATGCAGCTGTGTGGCTGATTCAGGTTTGCTCCTTTTACCCTGTGGTTTGAGTTTTCAGCTTGTTGTGATGTACCAGCTTGGAATGAGAATCCATGTTGCTCTGCCCAATAGCATACAACCTCTGAGTCAGTCAAATAGAAAGTTTTATCTTTAATTTAGGCCAGGATGGCAGGGCATAACACAGTCCCATTTCCCTGAGTTTGCGTTTTACTCCATGAAAGAGGCTCTCTGGTGTTCGACAGCTGGAGTGCAGTTGCATAATATCAGGATTTTGTTATTTTCTATAGTGAAGTGGCCAACCGTTGTAGCAGCGCGCAAAATGACATTGCTAAAGTGGAGCTGCTTTGCCACTATAGTCCTGGGGTTTGCACTTGGAGTGGTCTCCTAGCTGGCACCCAATGTACGCACTTGATGAAGAGAAGGGTGAACTGTCCCTGTGGCATCACTGTAGTTATAATCGTAACTACAGTGACGATTGGTCACTAACTTGCTGGGCCTGCCACCCTCGGCCCATTGCAACAAGGTTGGAAGCCAAATAGTGGTCCTTCCCCCACTCCTTCCTCCACAGTTAAAACCCTGGGCGTCAAAATGAACAACCAACTCACTTTACACTCACAAATCAGTTCTGTTGTTTCTTCCTGTTTCCTCACTCTCCGAACCATTCGCACTGTTTCCCGTTTTTTTTTCCCCCCAGGCACTCAAACTGATCATGTCCGCACTGGTGATTTCGCGACTGGATTATGCCAATGCCCTGTACAACGGCATCCCAGCATACAGCCTGCGGAAGCTCCAGATGGTTCAGAACCAAGCGGCTCGTTTGGTGTATGGTCTCCCACGTTTTCATCACTCAACACCCCTCCTTAAGGAGCTTCATTGGCTTCCTATTAAGGAACGCTCCCTTTTTAAAACCGGCTGTATGGTTTTTCAGGCTCGCCAGGGTACTGCCCCCGCCTTCATTTCCTCTCTGATTAACGAATATGTTCCTGTCAGAGAGATTCGTTCTTCTTCTAAATCCCTCCTGCAAATCCCACGTTTCAAACGTAAAAAGTGGGGAGGAGCCAACTTTTCAACTTTGGCTCCTACCTTTTGGAACTCCCTCCCCGACCACCTACGATTTGCTACACACTATTGCTCCTTCCGTAAAGATCTAAAAACTTTTTTGTTTAAACAGGCCTTTTCCTTGTAACTTGTCCCTGCTTTCTCTGCGTCAGGCTTCCACTGCCCTGAGTTGCTGGACCTATCTCTATAGCGCCAAGAAACCGTAGGGTGAACGCTGCGCTTTACAAATGTTTTAAATTCAAATTCAAATTCAACATATCTTAACAATCTGTGCACTTGCAGATTCCTGCTACATATTTCTTACTCCTAACGTACCCATCAGCATCCTCCGCACTTCGCTCCAGGAAGCAAATCAGCTTTTGGAGCCGGAGAACCTTCAGCAAGGTTTCTGTTGGCACAACTCTCACCACAAGCTACTACTGATCTTCACACAGTAGGCCCACATCCATTGTAAATGCATCTATTTGGCTTCCAAGGAGACCCTGGTGGTGTTGGTTGCCTCCAATATTGCGTCGAGTGTGTCCGTCCGCCCATGTTCATTCACAGGTTTGTTGCATGTGCTTGGAGTTTACGTGCCCGCCTGGTCTGTGTCAACCTTGTTGCAATGGGCCGAGGGTGGCAGGCCCAGCAAGTTAGTGACTTTAGGTTTCCCCATCTTCAGGTGTTGATGCACTGATTGCCAGCGATGTCCAATTTCTGTGTGGGAGGCTTATTCAAAGGTAAGCCTCCTTGTTCACTTGCTTTCACAGCTGGATTTCCATAGTTTCTGCCATACAAGAAATACCCATTGTGTCCTTAGTGTAGATCATTTTCTGGCCCGCTTTCAAATTACATGGATCAAAAAGGAGTACAACCTAGTGGAAGCATGAGCACCCAATCAATGGAGTGAAGTACTTCCCAGCACTGTCCTCCTTGTGTGTTGCTTGAGGTGTGAGGAGCCAAGGGCTTCAGTCTTCCTGCATCAGTCACCTCTTGGCATCTCTGGGGTTACTATGTCTCAATGCAATAAACCAGGCGATGTTAATGTGCTTCTTAAGGGCAGGGGTCTTATATCAATGATAATGCTGTAGTTCTCCTCTCCATCCTGTGCTCTTGAGCTTTGTCTATCCTGTATTTTGGTTATTCTTTCCACTGTTTTCTGGTATATTCTAAATTCAGTCCACTGTCTGTTGCAATTCATATCCGTTTGCAGTGCAATGTCTGGCTTTGGAGTCCTACCTAACTCAGTGTTGTTGTCAGTTTACATCCACTTTGTGCAGTCTCTGTAGCAACAGGCACAAACTGTGATTTTGCTGCATGACTGTTAAAAGCAATCTGCTGGTGTCTATCCAACAGGGCTTTCACTAATCTACAAAGCGACCCCTTCTCATATACCAGTATATCCCTTAATTTGATCAAAACATGTACTTGATTAGGCCTGGGACTACGCTACGCTCGCGTAGTTTGCATTGCTACGCGAATTGCACATAACAGTGCAAAAATGCGTAGCGTAACGTAGCAGGCATTTTTTTGCTTGCTCGCGGTCCTCAACGTCAAGTTGGTGACAGTGAGCGAGCAAAACAACATCCCGGCAAGACTTTTTCCTCGTTCGCATTCAGCAACATCAAGTTGCCAATCACGAGCGTGGAAAATAAACCTCATGGCGAGATTCTCAATGCGGGGAGGTCAGGTTTCTCGATGCGAGTGGTCGAGTATGCTCACGACCGCTTGCGATGAGAAACTATCAGAACGCGTTGAGAAAGCTGCCGCTCGAGTACAGATCTACTTGAGCAGCAGAAAACGACCGCTTGCACTGTGTAAGATGCGGTTTGCACTGATTGCACATTGCAGACAAGCATCCGGCACTGTGCAATCAGTGCGAACAGCATTTTGCACAGTACACTATGCAGTTCGCGTAGCTTGCATAATGCAAAGTGCACTTCACGTAGCTATGCGTAGCGCTTCTACGCAAACTATGCCCAGGGTTATCCTTGACTGTCTCTTGTCTCTCCCCTTGCCTCTGTTTATGGCCATATCTTTTCCTCTGTAGTTTTGTGTACAGTTATGTTTTAGGAAGCATGATATTTACATACCCCATCATCTTGCTAAGTACTCCTTCTGGAATTAACCATCACTGCCTTCGCTCCCTGACACACAGAAAAACATTCGTGAGCCAGTGAGGAGCTGGACATAGTTTTGCTTTTTTTGTCACCTACCAAACAAATCAAAATTGCCTTGCTCCTCACCAGGGCACATACATACAAGTCTGCTTTACCAAGAAGCTGTGTACTATTTAGATTTTTCTTTTTTTCCAGCTGCGAGGCTGCAGTTTCTGCCCAGCTTGACTTACCAGTGTTATTTCAGCACCAGGACACCTTTTTAGGTGGCTGTCAGAACCACTTTCATAGGGCCACTGGACAAGTAGGGGATAGTAGGCCTAACAGTGTGGTTTGAGGGCCTTTTATTTCTGGTGTTCCGGGGCACAACTTACAATGGAATTTGAGTTACTGGGCCAAGTACCCCTTCAGCACTTGACTCTCAGGGTATGCATGGTCTGAGCAGTCCAAGCTATATCGGGGGGGGGGGGGGGAGTGTGGATACAGAATGAGGAATAAGAGTTCACAACTAAAAATGTGTGCAACCGCACCATAAATCACTGCCCAGTCAAATACTCAATTATGAAAAAAAAATAAGTCTTTTATTTTCTAACGCTATGCACACAAAGGAAACATACAACATACCAATCAAAGAATCAATTAATTCCCCCTGAGATTTGGTCTCTACTGTTTCTTTGGTGATTCCCTGTCCCGCTCTCACCTCATGCTAACAATAGTGGTCATTTTCTGTTCACTGTTGGTAACATCTAGATTATGCCCCACTAGCAGTCTGAGTCTCAGGAGTCTACTTTGAGTAAGTGGTAAAGACAATAGTGTTCCTGTACCGCATTGCTACTAGCAGCATGCTCGCCCAGGAATGACTAGCCCAAAACCAGCTTTCCCTGCACTTCTGTTGCTGGGGCAGAACATGTCACAGTCCTTGGTGCTCCCGGTGACTTCCTTTGGCATTCTCACAATCTATGGGCGCTGGCCCGATCAGCACGGGAATATTCTCCACTGCGGCACCTCCTGGCATACGTAGTCGCCGCCTCGCCACTGAACAAGGCTACTGCTGTTACCGCATGTCCATCTTTCCTTCGACGGCCCCTCCTGGCAAACGGGGTCGAGACCTGGCTACTCCACAAGGCTACAGCCATTGCCAGACTTCAGTCTTTTGCATGGCGGTCCCTCCTTGCATACAGGCTTGCCATCATCCTACCACACAAAGCTATGACCCTTACCACAGAACAGCCCTTTCCAATGCCGCCCTTCTTGTTTTACAGTGTGTCTCTGCTTCGATACTACGCAAAGTTCTGGCCTGATCAGAGCAGCAAGGCAAATGGCTAAAATTCACGGGAGCCCTCTTCTGGCATAAAGGAGTCACCGACTCGGTCTTGCTTGGGCAATTACCCAATCGGTTCAGCAGCCGTTTCCTGGCACGTCACACAGGGAGTCCACTCGACAGGGCTCGGCATTGGACCTCCCTTCCTCCAACGTTCTCCTATTCCTCACAGGGGACACTGGTCTGGTCAACCAGGCAGGGGTTTCAAGGCAGATGGTCTTGGATTCCCTGGGTGATGTCCACTCACCCAGCAGGAAGACAGAGGCCTTGGTCCCTAGTCCTGGTCACAGGCAAAAGCCTTGCAGACCTGCCCCTCTTCACACAGCCTGTATGGCTGCTTGGCAAAGGACACATTTTGGGGCTTCAAACAGCCCTTCCTATAGTCCATTTCCAGACACAAAATGTGATATAAGGTCTGCTTCTTTGAAGTTTTATGTTGGGGTTCTGCTTCCTTTGGAGTGTCAACTCCTCTTCTCACTCTTCAGCTTAAAAAGCTGTCTGTCACAGCAGTAGAGTTTCCAAAGCTGATAGTTCCACAACTCAGACCATGGGAGTAACTAGAGTTCACACCTTGATTTCAGCCACAGTGAAATGGGCCTGAAAAGGTTAGCCCAGTGCCCTCAGCCTTTCTTTATGATTCTCTTTTCTGCCCCATCTCTCTTGAGACATGCTCAGGCCCCTATCTTGTGGCATCTCACTGAATCAGAGAGCACCATTTGAAGTGAACAGGGGAAGTCTCGCTCTCTTCTCTCCATTGTGTGTCCCACCCCCTTACAGGAATGCAGCAATACATAAATCTGTCTGTGGGGATCTCTCTACCTTGTCTCCATGTGTCACCATGCAGGTCAAGGTTCCCAAATTGAAGCCCAGGGTCCTCCATGTATTGTACAATCCACAAGCACACATACACGGAGTGCATGTGTACAGCAAACACGCACTGCACAGTACTGTACCCTTCATGTACTGTACCGCTCATAGGTAAAAATACATCCAGCACTTGCATTTAACATGCAAGCTCAGCCCAGCACTGTGCACTTTATTTATTGTATCACCTATAGGTACACATGCATACAACATATGCATTTAATATGCACGCACTGTACCCTTCATGTATTGTACCACTCCCAGGTACACATACACCCAGCACATGCATTTGTCCTGCACGCACTGTACAGCACAACATCTTTCAGGTACTGTACCACTACATCCTTCAGGCACTGTACCACTAACAGTGCATCCATTCACCATGCTTGCACTGTTCAGTACGGCATTATCCCTGTATTTACCCTTACCAGTAAAACATACATCCAGCACAGGTACACCACCTCTGTGCTGAGCAGCGCTTCACACCAATCTGATGTAGGCCAAGGGTGAGGTTAGCACACAGCAGTGAAACTTTAAAAGTGAGTGAGCTTGTAGGCCTCACTCCCGTGATATAGGTTAAAAAAGACATGTTGACTCCTACTGATCACTACAAAGTATGCTGCCACCACCGCGCTCGTGATGCTTAACTCCTGGTGAATATGGTTCCTGTGGACAATTGTAGTTAATAGAAATTATCAATCAAAGGCACAATGGCGGTAACAGGGGTAGGTGGATGTCAAAGAGAGATATGACACTATATACTGCTGGATGTTTTTACATTTAAAAGTTTATATGTACAATTTCAATCAAAATGCAAAATCAAGTGCATAGTGTCCCTAGTGAACATGAAACCTACACAATAATGTGTGACATTTTGTAACATACAAGCAGTTTCTATATTTGCAAAGTTGACCAAAACACAGTTTCTAATGCAGTGACAGAGGCTGAAAAATAGTTCCCTTCGAAATTGCCGATGACGTTTCGACCCTGCCAACAATGAAGGGTCTCTTCAGGACCTAGCAATGCAGGGACATTTGAATTGAGAATCAACTTTCAGAGTAAAATGAGTGCAACCCCAGGAAGCAAAAAAAATAAATGAAAGTGAGGGTACTCACAGGGAACCAGTAAGGGGGAGAACTGACAGTTTTATGCGCGCTGAAATTAACTTGCTGCATCAGTATATAAGCATGTTGTGGCAAAACACGGGGATATCGCGTTGCACCAAAAGGCTAAAAATGTGACTCGTCATTTAATAACTTGTAGCCGCGGGTGTCAGCTTCAAAGCAGTCCGTGAATAATTGATTGTTCTAAACACGACAGTTCGTGTGGATGAAGAATTCTCTGTGCGAATAATATCCACAAGTCCGCGAGTCCATCTCCACAAGTGGAGACGGACTTACGCAGTTCTCTCATCTTTATCGAAGCCATCCCGGAGGGCTTTTTCTGGATATTTTGGTGGAACGCTCTATCTTCATGTTTTGCCATGACATGTTCATATACTGATGCAGCAAGTTAATTTCAGCAGGCATATAACTGTCATCTCTCCCCCTTACTGGGATACCTGCTGGGTTCCCTTTGAGTACCCTCCCTTTCATTCATTTTTTTCACTTCCTGGGGTTGCATTCATTTCACTCTGACAGCTGATTCTCAATTCAGATGTCCCTGCATTGCGAAGTCCTGAAGAGACCCTTCATTGTTGGCAGGGTCGAAACGTCATCAACAATTTCAAAGTGAACCGTGTTTCAGCCTCTGTCACTGCATTAGAAGGCTGTATCCATTTGTAAATTGTTTTTGATCAAGTTTGTAAACATAGAAACTGTCCTTGTAGGTCATAAAATGTCACAAATTATTGTGTAGGTTTCATGTTCACTGGAGACAACACTATGCACTTGATTTTAAATTTTGATTGAAATTGTACATGTAAACTTTTGAATTCAAAAACATCCAGCAGTAGATAGTGTCATATCTCTCTTTGACATCCACCTACCACTGTTACCGCCATTGTGCCTTCGATTGATAATTTCTATTAACTACAATTTTCCACAGGAACCATTGTTTCTGGTTATATAGTATGCACCCTGGTTCCATGTGAGTGGGGTGTCCCTTGTCTCTCATACATAACTCCTGGTGAAGGCAGCAGCATTCCAAAACTATGAGGCTATCGCTTTGTGCAGCCCTCCTAGTCCAACAAGACCACAATCAGTGAGACAGGCCTATGCTATGGTACATACATATTATCCTTGCTTGCCTATGACAAAAACAATTGCATTAGCCATCCAGACATCAGGGCAGTTGGACACTCAGGGCAGAGGTGCAGGTCCATTACCATGTAGAGGACTTTTCCGTCTCAACATAAGCAGTGAGTCCTACAAATATATTTCATATTACATTACATTTTTAGCCTAAGAAAAAAATCCAAACAGCCTTTTTCTCCTTGCTGGGGCAATGACATACACCTCTGTACTCCAGCAAGAGCAGACCAAATGATAGTAATAATAATATAGGATTTTGTTTGCAGTTGCTCTCAAATTCCAAAAAATGCACATCTTCCAGTTTGATTGTGGGCACCCTGAAACTAAAGAAAAATAATGCATGTCTAGCACTCAGTGATAAAAACCTTAGGGCATATAGATGTTAAAAAATTATAGCTGTTCTAGATTTCCATCCGGTCCCAGGTGATACCTCCGACCGAAATAAATATAGCTTAAACTTGCATATTGCTTGCAGTTGCATTCTTAATTTCCAAAATGCACTGCCCCCAGTTTATCGAACCTGGACATCTTGAACTCATGGAAAATCCAGGCATATCTGGTACCCCCACAGTCAGACAAAATTGAGGTGTCAATCCTTGACAGGAATGTGTTCCTGTGCGATGGAGACTAAAGGGAATTACCAAGTTTTTGAAATAAACAAATTGCTAAAAATCTGACAAACGTGAAATTCAATATGGTCTGCCAGCCAGTCAGGCAAAGGAGGTCTGGTTTGGTCCAACAGATTAGGGAATACAGCATTAGAAAATATTTAGGTGTTATACTTTTCATATAGTACTGAGATTGATACCTGTAAACGGAGACTCTGCTCATCGCCACAGGGTGCTTTTGATTTGAGCTGCCTCACGCCCCACGCCTCGCGGCCCCCGCTTCGCGGGAGCTGCTCGGGGCATTCACCGAGCCGGATTGCCTGACTGGAGAGGTGACCGCCGAGGGACATCAACTGCTGCAGGGACTGCGAGGACCAGCGGGCGCTGCGTTTCCTAACTCGCCGCAGCTGGTCCTCTTCCCGCCTCCTCCCGCTATTTAGAGATAGCCACTGACGCGGCAGCGGGACACGCGCGGAGCGAAGCCCGGGCAAAGGGCGGGCCCTCTTAGGCCCTCAGAGGCCTGAGTAGACTGGACTGGGCCAGTCCCTCTGGCGGTGGGACCTCACCTAAGTAAGTTGCGTAAATTTTCCGTACTTTGACACCATTGGAAATGTCTACCCCTGTGCATAGTTCACCAATTGCTACAGCTTCTACCTCTGCCCCTGATAAAACAGGGAGTTTGGTGAACGGGCACCCTAGATAATTATTTCCCTAAACGTACCTTTGAAGGGTCAAAAGACTTATTACTAGCAGAACGCTGGGCTGATCGCCGTCGTTCTATTGAACGAATTAAGAATAGGGCCCTATCTGAGCCTATTCCTGATGTCACAGCAAACAAGGATCTGTTTGCCGATACCATGGATATTACATCAACGGGGGATAGTGTTCCTATACTTCTAAGGGAGTGTCTAGCGCCTTCTAGTGGTCCAATACAATCTGAATCAGCCACCATTTCTCTTGAACCCTCTGGTACCCCTAATGCACCAAACATTATAATTTCACCAACACCTAGGCCAGGGAAGGCTGTGAGAGGAAAAATAATGAGGCCCTTACCATACAAGATCCATGGCCCTCCACCCACCAAAAGGAGACGCAAAAAATTGGACCCAACTAAGTCAAAGATGAGCCATTCTGATTTTGGAAAGAAGCCCAATTCAATTTGCTCTGAAGCCTTAAGAACATTGGATGCTAAGGAAGTTGCAGAAATTGTGCCAAACTCTCCAGGACTATCTTTATCCACCCCTCATCTGGTCACTGATTTCAATACTGACCACGCCTCAAACATAGAAGGGTCTACATCTATCCCTACTAGCAATTTGCTTGATAGCATAGAACTTATTGTGAGGAGTTACGCGCAAGCCATAGTTGAAAGACTAAAAGGAGTGGAGTTAAGACTGGGGAAAATAGAGGCAGATCTGGCCACACAAAGGACCTCTATTAGGTCCTTAGGAAATAAAGGCCCAACAACAGCAACAATCCCCAGCCAAGCATCAACATCGGCGCATACACCTTCATTAGATAACGCTGTGGCAACATCTTCTACTATCACTCCTTGTAACAACAATCTGACAACAGCCTTACCAGCTGTAACTAACAAACAGTCTACAAGTAATCTATCTGCACCCAAAAACCTCCCTACTCCCAAACCAAGCCTGTCTAAAAAAATCAGCAAATCATATTTCGGACACTGCTGTTAATAATAATTTAGTAAGGGAACCGGGTAACTCATTTAATGGGTTGCCAAGATTGGAAGCAGCTGAAGCCAGATATACAAGAGGAGCCCAAGGCAGGAGACCACCTACTGAACTCCCGCCAGAAGCTGTACCTTATGTGGTGGTGCTCACTGGGGTACCAGAACTATCTGGAAATAAGCGGGAAGGCTTCTTCCAACTCAAGAACAAAATTATGCACTGGCTATCCTTATATAGACCAAAAGCCAGTAATATTAATGGTGAAATAGTTCATGTCCGACGTCTGCCCTGGTTAGGTGGAAGACCAAAGGATATAGGGGGAGACGTGGTTGTGGTGAATTTCAGAGACATAAATGCTGCTCAATATATATTGTTTTGGCCACATGGTAATGTGAACAATTGTATTATACCACGCCCACTAACTTATTTTTACCCAAGATCTATAGTATTTCCACAGCAATCGGTAACTGGCAAAGCCCCACTTGATAATTATTTTTCCAATATGGAATCTGCAATTAACCCTGTTCATATGTATCAACCACTACCAGCCCCTGTTGTTTCTGGGTGGAATACCACACACCCCAGATACAACACAAGTGAACACAGTAGAATGGCTCATCTAATCCCATTCACGCCACTGGAAACATCGAATAGGTTTGATGTGTTCAGTGGGTTGGATGAATGTGATTGATGTTCAATGAACAGAGAGGGAGACAGTGGAGGTGTACATATTTGTAATATTGATGACACTAAGGTGAAAGATGGAAGTAGACCCCTGATGGCTGAAAACTTCGACATTGCAACTGGTATCGGGGTTAATAGTGGCCCGCCCTCACTTATATCAGCGGGCAATTGTGGGTCAAATGAAGGGCCCTCTAGAGCTTCACTAGTTACACTAGTTTCATGGAACGTTGCGGGGGTGCGTGCAAAAATATGTGACCCTGATTGGAATTCTTATGTGAACACTTTTGACATCTGAATGTTACAGGAGACATGGGCTACGGACCAGGTCCATAGAGTGGGATATAAAACTTCAAATTGAGGCTGTGCCTTCATTAAGAGGACGAGCCTCAGGAGGCCTACTAATATGGATCAGTGTATCTATCAATATCAGCATTAAAATTTTAAATGCCGATTCACTAGATATACTTGGTCTGGAAATAACCACCGAAGACAAAAGGGTGATTAACCTTATAAATGTGTATAATAGTCCTCATCCATCTCATAAGGTATCGCCATGTATTGAAAAATTGGAGACTTTCATGGATACCCTAGAGCCAGATGCAAGTATAATCTTATGTGGGGATATAAATTGCAATTACGAACCAATCACGGGTATGGTCAATCTGTATGAAGAGGAGGATATGGCCAACAAGATACCTCTACTGACTGATAATGGAACCTTAGCTGGGACTACTCTAGCCCTTCAGATCACCAGGCTCCTAACTAGCCATGGTCTGAGGGCTTGTAACAGGCGCATGCCATCCGATAGCCCAAAAGCTCCCACCTTTAGGAGGCGAGATTACAAAAGTAACCTAGACTATGTTATTATCTCCTTTGACCTGTGGCCATACACAATTGATTTAAAAGTCAAGGAGAGATTCGACAGTGATCATTACCCCCTGGAAACTAGCTTTCATAAAAATTTATTAAAGGGGCAGGGAAATACTGAGGGAGGCGTCACACAAGTGCATTTACCAAAACTAGACAACATCATAGTTAGCAATAACCGAAGGGCCGTCAAATCGGCATACATACTGGAGAGTGAGGAACTTCTATCCAGTATTTATTGCACCTTTGCAAATACATTTGAATCGTATTGCCCCCTCAGCTATGAAACTGGGGAATTTATTAAATTACATAAGTTATTCTTCAGTCAATTGCTGGATCTTTTAACAAAAAAAACAAAAAAAGGGGACTGGTACAGGAAATGGTAAACCAGCCGGGAAACCTTGGTATAATAAGAAATGCCGTGCTGCTAAAACCGCATTGATTGAGGCAATTAAAAGAAAAAGTCCGGAGGAAATTAGAGACAAAAGGAAATTTCACAATGCAACTTTGATAAAAGCAAAAACCTCTTGGGACGAGGAACTGTGGTCCAGCATGTTAGAAGCTGCTATAACTAAGGACCAGAGGCACTTCTAGGAATTAGCGGCTGAGGGGAATACACGCGAGAAAGGTTCCAGAGAGGTTTTCTTAGATGAGACCACGTGGGTCAAACATTTTACAACGTTGTATGCAGCTAAAACCACTGAGGTCACATCTCTGGATGAACAGATTACAAACCAGCCAGTGAATCTATTCCCACATGTAGTTTTTGATTTACACGAAACGGAACTAGCACTCGCTTCAGTTAAACAAGGGAAGGCACCCGGATTTGATAAAATCCCAGGCGATCTTTATTTGCATAACACGGATGTTTGGGCGCCATATTTAAACCATTTATTTAATGCTATTGCGGCTGGTGACCAAATCCCTGACACTTGGGAAGGAGCAGAAATTATCACTATTTTTAAAAAGGGGGATAGGGGCGATCCAGCCAACTATCGCCCCATTAGTCTTTTAGATATAACCCAAAAGATATACGCCAGGCATATATTAAATCGTATAAACACATGGCTAGATGAAAAACTAGTTTTATCAAAGTATCAGGCGGGGTTTAGGGAAAAAACTGGGACCATAGACCCGGTATTAAGGTTATGCTGCTTGTACTGGAAATATGTCATTATCCGCAAGGGGCACTTGTATGTGACCTTTGTGGATTTACGAGCAGCATTTGACCTGATACCACGTGACTTACTTTGGAAATCCTTGGAAAGGCAGGGACTCCCAGGGGAACTTCTAAAATTGGTGATGGGCCTGCATCAGGAGAACTATGCCAAGGTCAGGTTTGGCCCAAATGGGGAACTCACAGACCCAATATCAATAAAAAGAGGAGTACGCCAGGGATGCGTACTGGCTCCCACACTATTCTCCCTCTTTGTCAATGATATTGCGGCTTATATGGAGAATTGCGATAATGATTCGCCTCGATTGGGTGGGGAACGCGTACCGTCCCTCCTTTTCGCGGACAACACGATTCTCATTTCACAAACCCCAAAGGGCCTCCAGATTCTACTTGATAGATTCCAGGAATATTGTTCTTTAAAAGGGTTAGAAATTAACGTTAAAAAAAACTAAATACATGGCGCTAAACCCGCACAAAAGTTTAAAAAAAATCTAGTTTTAAATGGTCATAAGCTCGAATATGAACAGAGCTTCACATATTTAGGGGTCTTATTAGACTCCTCAATGTGATGGAGATCCCAGGTAGAAAAATCTAAAATATTGTTTAAACAAAATTGTCTTCCTATCCTAAAAAGACATAATAAATATGTAAATAAGGCAGTAACCCCAGCAATAGAGATCTTTAGGTACAAGGTCCAATCAGCTGCTTTGCGATAATGATTCGCCTCGATTGGGTGGGGAACGCGTACCGTCCCTCCTTTTCCCGGACAACACGATTCTCATTTCACAAACCCCAAGGGGCCTCCAGATTCTACTTGATAGATTCCAGGAATATTGTTCTTTAAAAGGGTTAGAAATTAACGTAAAAAAAACTAAATACATGGCGCTAAACCCGCACAAAAGTTAAAAAAAAATCTAGTTTTAAATGGTCATAAGCTCGAATATGAACAGAGCTTCACATATTTAGGGGTCTTATTAGACTCCTCAATGTGATGGAGATCCCAGGTAGAAAAATCTAAAATATTGTTTAAACAAAATTGTCTTCCTATCCTAAAAAGACATAATAAATATGTAAATAAGGCAGTAACCCCAGCAATAGAGATCTTTAGGTACAAGGTCCAATCAGCTGCTTTGTATGGGGCTGAACTATGGGGACCTGTTTGTAGGAAAACCTTTGAAACACTGGAGAACAAGTTTGTTAGGGGATTACTAAAAATACCCACTAATACTCCATTGGTCCCACTATTCTTAGATTTAAACATTAAGCACACTGACCACCATGCTATGCTGAGACCATTACTTCTATGGGTTAGATTATGGACAACCCCTGAACTGACTGACTACAAAAATGGGTTGAAAGAAGTACTGAACCTAGACAGTGGTAACCAAATTTACTGGTTTAAACACGTAAGAGTTTGGTTATTTAAACTCGGTCTAGCCCACTTCTGGAGTGAGCCAGAGTGCTTAATTATGGCCTCTAAGAAAATTGTAAAATTGTCTTTTTGGTCCTATGTGAGTCACGATTCTGCGTACGTTAGAACGCATAGTCCTTTAACTGAAACATTTTTAATGGTTAAAAATGTGGCTAGTTTGGAATCATTTCTTGATGAGGTTCAGCCGCCATTGGCTAAAACCCTGTACCTCAAATATAGATACGGAACATTGAGAATTAAGGTATTAGAGAAAAAATGGGGGACGGCAAACAGTGACTGCTGCACTTTAAGTCCTAATAATATAAGGGAAGACATTTTACATATATTGTTCTTTTGCCACAGCTACAGTAAAGTAAGGAAAAAATGGATCGTGCCACTATGTCGTCTCATTGGCTCTAGATCCCATAAGGAAGCTGGTAGAATTTTAAAATCGGATACCAGCCAAGTAATTGTGTTTGGAATTAGTAGATTTCTCCTGGCTGTAAATTTCATTAGGCTGAAAATGTCTTCCATTCTAATCATTATATCATGTGTATCTGACCAAAATATGGACCATGTTTTTCTGCTTGTTTACTTTTGAATTTTTTTTTTTTTTTTTTTTTTAAACTTTAGGCCTTGGCGGTTATAAAGTCCATTTAATGATTTTTTAATCTTGTAAGGATGTATTTTTAAACTATTTATACATTTTTGATAATTGTAATCTATAATTGATTGTTCCATAGTGGTGACGCATAGTATTAATTACTGGTTTCTTGTATAATGTACTTTTTATCATTGTATATTTGTTTTTCTTTTATGTTGCATTAGCAACGAAATAAAGATTGAATTGGATTGATATGTTTTGTCAAGTGAGCAGTGCAGCATAAACACAGTTTGTGCTACAATTTTGTGATGTGCCCTAATATGACAATTGTGTACACAACATTTCCTACAACAAACCACATATTTGCTATTCCCAGCTCCATAGTTTTGGGGCAACATTTCCTTGGTTCGCGTTATGCAATTTATGTTTGTCAATTTAAGAAATACTGAATATGTTAGGAAAAATTTAACTATTTCCCAGTGTTTATGATATATTCAAGTTGCAATGAGATATTGATGCAGGGTTTGCATTAATATATACACCTGAATTTGCCCAAAAAATAAAGTTGGATTGGTGCAGAAGGAGCCCAAAAATGTACTTGAGATTTAAGTGATCTAATATGATTTATTTATTTAAAAAAATAAACTCTGGCACCCTGATTTTCGAACACACCAGCAATAAAAGTCTTAAATGTAAGATCAATACGCTTTGCCAGTGGTTGGTCATTTGTGCACCTCTGTGCTGGGAGCACTTGGATTGTCAGCCAGATAGACGACGGTGCTCGTTGTGATTGACCTGCTCGCTGCATTGAAGGTCAATGATCTGGCAGGCTCAGCATGGTCTATTTTGAGGGGCAAATGTCATTATTTCCTGCTCTGACATCTGCCAGGTATTGCTTCTGTTCACAATGAGGGATCTGACAGATTCAACGAACATGTAAATGCTTAAATCAGGGGTCTCCTACCTTTTGCGTAACACGAGCTATTTATGTGCATGAAAATCATCCCGAGCTACTAATATTAGTATCATAGTTGTGGCCAACCCATCCAAGATTGTCAGCAATGATCACAACGGTGCATTATGCAGAGTTAAAAGCAGTATGGCCCTCTACATAGGTAATACATAACAGCCATAGC
Organism: Lissotriton vulgaris; assembly: GCF_964263255.1. Classification (NCBI taxonomy): domain Eukaryota; kingdom Metazoa; phylum Chordata; class Amphibia; order Caudata; family Salamandridae; genus Lissotriton; species Lissotriton vulgaris. Next base: position 1,041,467,762 of record NC_141697.1, read on the forward strand.
TGTACCCCCTAGCTCCAAGGTGATAAATAGAGTAATGCATCTCTCCAACTCAAATATTAGCTTGAAATTAATTTGGGGTTTAAAATATTTTTTTATATGAGTTCTGAAAATAAACCCAAATTCATCTTGAATCTATGCTTTTAAATGTTGGTGTATAAATAATAATTCAGCCAAACAAAAGTAGGTTGGGCTGCACATGGGAGCGCTACTCATAAGGAGCAAGAGAGCTACTGTCAAGCTCACGAGCTCATTGGAGATGCCTGGCTTAAACGTTCATAAATATCAGACTGTTCAGATGCTCAGATCTAATTAACTTCTTATCTGCACAGTCTACCAAAGACTATGGGCTGATGTTCAAAGTGATTTAGTGAAATCAATCCCTGAATTGCAGGGTTTGCAATTGCTAAATCGCCTTTTCTGATATAAAAACCCCATTCTGCAATTCAGAAAACGTTTTCTGAACTGCAACATGGTTCAGAAATCCATTCCAAATCACAATTTGGTAGAGGGGCACATTTAGTGCATTCTTTCTAGATTGTGAGTAGGTAAGATATGTATCAATGCTTTGCACCTGTAATTCTGATGACAACCCATTGATATGTTACTTACTACTGTGTTGGGATGTTAAATGATTTTCAAAGGGGAAATGGTTTCGCATGCACTGCACCCCCTTTGAGAAACAGTGTGGCAGTTTCAGGGGGAGTACAGAGTGATACACGGGATCAGTGACTGCTCATTGAAGTTTTCCAAAATTGATCATTTTTTCTCTTTTTAAAGCAACCCGGGTTCCTTTAAGGACCTTGGGATACTCTAAAAAAAAAAAAAAAAAATCGGTTTTGGAAAGAGATTAAACGGGTGGTGACCGGCTGGCACTTGTAGGCCACTGATAATTAGGTAGGTCATTCTGTGACCCCCTGCAGTCTCGTATTTTTTTTAATTGACCACATTGTACATAGGTCTGTCTGTTGGAAAATCAAGTTGCATTTGCCACAAAGGTCTATGCACAATTTGCACCCACTTTTTGAAAGTGTAATCTTTACACGTCTACCTTTCTACCACATAATAATTCTACTTTCTGAGTTCTGTTTCCACTATTAATCAGAATTTTTGGAAGTTGATGTAGTTTGAGGCCAAGCTGCAATGAGGTTTCAGACAAATAGGAATGTTAGATTCGACCCAATATTCACATCTTCATGACTGAGAAAATAACTCCACTTCATCATCGGTTTGTAATGTAATTCAACAATGTGTCTAAATATACATTTGCATTTAAAATGGCAAACGCGACAGAGAACCCTGCCTGCCAATCGACTGGTCGTCTGTCTCATTTAGAGACAGGTTGACCTCAAGTATTTCGTCGATTGGGGCCCTCTATTCGCTCAGTTGATGGAATACTTCGCGTGTAGGGACATTGCACCACCCTCCCTATTTAGGGTAGGCCGTGTAATGTCTTGGTTTCTCTAGCCATCACCACCATAAAAAAAAAACGGTGGTGAGGGATAGGATAAAAACAATAATGATTCCCATACCCTGGGAGAAAACTCCCAGGATGTGGGGGTCATTAGGTTTTTGATTTTCTGAATCAAACTCTCACTTTGGGAGTTTACTCTAAAAAAAAAAAAAAATGTTTTGTGGTTGGCGTCAAAACTGACAGTGGCTGTCCACCAAAGTTTTAGTACATTGAAGGGCTCCACCGTGACAAGAGATTTGGCAGAAAGAATACCTTTAGGGTGGCAGAGGTAATGTTCGCCTACTCCGTCCATCAAACTCCAAATCAGGCCTATTGCCACAAAGCACCTTGATAATAACCTTTAATAATAAACCTTAAGATTCTATACCTTGATCACTTTATCTACTCACCCAATAGCTTTACAAACAATGGCGAGTGGCCTTAAGTGTGTTCTCTGAATTTAGCCTGCTGCAAACCAGAGAGGCTTTCAGTGAAACATCTACTCTCTCTGATTGCCTTAGGAGAAAACGTTTGTGAAATGAAGATAAATTCAAGGAAATTAAGGTAGATCCTTTATTCAGTCGAAGAGCACAGTACATGTAATCCAGCAAGATCAGCATCAAGGAATAACTGCCCTTTACAAAGGATGCACATCAATGTGACATGTATAACATTCTACATTCAGTAATGACGTAACTAGAATGTGTATGATTAAAGGAACAGTACAATAAGTAAGCAACACAACACATCCCCCTTTCTAATAATAAAATAAAAATAAAAGAAGAACAAGGAAATAACATACATAATGCGGACCAAAACTTCTACAATTTATATGCCTATGAAAAACAAAAAAAACTACTACCTATTTGTGATATAATCCTTAAGCCATAGAGCATGTTTCAAATCATGATATTTTTTACTTTTGTCATGGACCTGTACCAACCGTGCCTTAACTAAGTCCTTAGAATAAGGTTCAACTTCACCTGAAAATAACCAAGTAGGGATAGTTTTAGAACGTGGGTTCCTACCTTTCATTAAGACAAAAGGGGAAACACCGGTAGAATCATTAATGGTAATACGGTAATTCCAAACTACTTTCCCAACTTGAGTTGGCCAATCCAGATTATTACTAATTGAAAGCTGAATAGTATTCTTTAACACCCTATTAAAACGTTCAACAACACCGTTACCACCAGGATTATAAAGAGAAGTTGTCCTATGCCTAATACCAAGTTTACTGAAATATTTTTTCGTTCTTACAGACAAAAACTGAACACCATTATCGGTGAGAATGCAAGAAGGGATTCCCTCTAACAAAAGTCTCATCCAGGAAACACAGAACTGAATCAGTATCTGCCCTCTCTACAACCTTAACAACGGGCCATTCAGAAAATAAATCAATAAGGACAATCAAGTATCGATGAGAACCATCTTGTTCCTGAATAGGACCCATAATGTCCACCGCAACACATTCCCAAGTAAACTCAGGAGAAGAACACTCCAACATAGGAGGACGAAAAGTACGCAAGGTTTTGTCTGCAGAAGCACAAATAACACAATCTCTAACAATCTTTTCCGTTTGAGAATCACAACCAGGCCACCAGAATACATTTTTTACTAATGACTTAGATCTCACAATCCCAGGGTGGCCCTCATGGCACAGTTCTATAATTCCTTCACGTAATCCACTGGGAGGAATGATCTGCTCACCCCTTAACAATGTCTCATGTGCAACTGAGAGTTCAGACCTAACTTCCCAAAAAGGTCTAAAAACATCATCCAACATATCTTTTTTATTAGGCCAACCCTCAACTGTGTAAGAAATTACCTTCTGTAAACACTCATCAGCCAAGTACTCACTACTCTATTCTTCCTTGCTGAAAGACCCTCATCATGAACAAAGGCTATTTGTAACTCATTCCATTCGTTATTATCACATTCCTCCAACATTACAGGCATCCTTGACAGAAAATCAGCAAGAACGTTTCTTTTACCTGGAACATAAACAATCTTGTAAATGAAATTCTGCAACCTCATAGAAATTCTAGCCAGACGAGCAGAAGCATTGATCACACCTTCTGTAGTCAAGATCTTTACTAACGGCTTGTGGTCACTGCGTAATAAACACATTTTACCCCAAACGAAAGACTTAAAATGATCTAACGCCCAGGCACAAGCTAAAGCTTCCCTTTCTATTATAGGGTACTTTTCTTCACAAGGAGAAAGATCTAGAAGCATAAGCTATTACATTTTCCTTCCCCTTCCCATCTATTTGCATTAAAACAGCTCCAAGACCCTTGTTACTAGCATCAGTAGTTATTATGTTCTCCAAGGATGGATCGAAACTGTAAAGCAGTGGCCTGAGCAATGGCATTCTTGATATTCTTGAAATCTTCATTACAAGACTTAGACCATTCAAATCTCACACCCTTCTTTAAAAGTTGTCGAATATTATAAGTTACACTCGCAAAATTAGGAACATACTTAGAACAAAATTCAGCCATTCCTAAAAATGACTTAATGTCATCTTTACTTGTAGGAATAGGAGCCTCAGAGATAGCTGAAACCAAAGAAGGTTTAGGCTTAACACCTTCAGCATCAATGATATGGCCTAGATAAGTCACGCTCTTTTGTGCAAATTTACATTTAGAATGTTCAACAGTGAGGCCCTTGCTCTCAAGAATACTTAATACTTTATGTAGTCTTGACAAATGTTCATTCTCATCATCCCCAAAAACAAGAATGTCATCTTGAAAAAATCTGACACCTTTTTCCCCCTTAAACAATTGATACATTAATCGTTGGAAAACTGCGGCCGCCGAAGCTAAGCCGAACGGCATGCGTTTATAACGGAAGCAACCAAAAGGTGTCACAAAAGATGTAAACTTCATTGATTCAGGGCACAGAGAAATCTGGTGGTATGCAGACGATAGGTCTATAGTAGAAACCATCGTGCATTACTAAGACTAGAAACCATCTCATTGATTTTAGGAAGTGGGAACTTGTCAACCACAATGTTGTTATTTAAATACCTTAAATCCACACACAACCTAATTTTCCCATTGCTCCGTCTCGCGACGACATTTGGCGAAACCCATTCACTCGCTTCAATCGGCTCAATAATGTCAGTAGAAACAAGTTTATCTAATTCTTTGCTGACTTCATCTCTTACCAAAATGGGAACATTCCTACATTTATGCACTTTTGGACAAGCATCGTCCTTTAATATGATCTTATGCTCGAAACCAATTAAATTCCCCAAAGTTTTACTAAAAACTTTCGGAAATTTGTGTAAAATTCCATCAGTAACAGCAGAACTATCATCAACTACTAAAACTTGTTCTTTACTGTTTGGATCTAAAATAATGTGAAGTTGTTTTTGGTCAAACCACCCTAAGACAGGTGGCCCTTTCTTTGAAATGTAAAGCTTTCCCCTACATTCTCTACCTTTGAATCTGAAAACAAACCAACGAAAACCCAGAATAGAAATAGGTTCTCCCATATAACCTTCAGGGTGGATATCTGATGGCAATAACTTCTCACCAATATGTTGGACAAAAGAAGATTTCCACATTTCCTCATTAACAATGGTATAAGGTGAGCCCGAATCAGCATAGATTTTGACATCTACTCCGCCAATACTCATTGAACAAATAGGTTTGTTAACCACATCCTCATCTCTTATTCTCAAAACTAACTTATCATGTACATTCATTACTAAATTATCTTCCGAATCATTTTCAAAAATTTCTTCCTCATCAATGTCATTTACAAAATTTACTTTACTCTTCTTTTTCCTATTACATGCTTTTGTCAAATGACCTTTCAAACCGCAACTAGCAAATTTAGCTTTCAGGCCAGGACATCCTTTGAAGTCAGCCAAATGCTCCAAACTGTTGCATCTGTAACACTTAGGTCTAAAATTAGAAGAAGATTGAGGATGTTTTGCAGGAAATGATTTGTTGTTAGAACCAAAAGATTGTTTAGAGTTATAGCTAAACCTCTTCTTTTCAGTAGCATTCACCTTGCCAACCACCTCATTAGTCAGTGCACTGTTATCATTTTTTATCACGTTAGCGCACCTGCCAGACATTTCTGCTTTGCGTGCAATAGCAACAATATCATCCAAAGGAGAATCTCCATTAATCCATAACCTATCCTGTATGGAAGCATTGTAAGAATGCATAACAATTTGGTCTCTAATTAATTCTTCTTGTAGTACACCAAATTTGCAATCTAATGATAATTTTTTAAGATCTGCAAGAAAATGGTCAATATTTTCATCTTTAGTCTGTTTCCTTGAAAAGAAATTGTATCTTGTTACACCAATACACACTTTAGGAACAAAGTAAGTGTCTAAATGTAAAAGCGCTAACATATAAACATTCAAATCACCTGGAAAAGAGGGGTTAGTCATAGTTTCATATACCTTTAGTCCAACAGGACCTAAAGAATGAAGAAGAAGTCTCTTTTTTTGAGCATGAGACATTTTTCCATCCTCATCTAATGCATCTATATAGTTACAGAAATAAGGCTTCCATTCCAACCACTTAAGTGGTGGTTCACTGCCAGAAACCCAGAATGCCTGAGGAGGACTAATGTTGTAATTAGGTTGAGTCATTGTAAAATAGAAAACCTAATACAACAATAATTTTAAATTTAAATGTTAAGTAATGCTGGATTAGGTACTTTAAATATTAACAGTAAGAATGCTAGTGCAAGTAACTAAACATATAGTATACTTATAGCGGGTAAATAGTGCATCACACTACATTTAAATCATCACTGTACTGAATAAAAAAATAAAAATATAGAGAAAATGGAGAAAGGTGTGCGAATCACCGTTGATGGTAACGCGCTGATGAAAGTGGAGAAAGGTGTGCGAATCACCGTTGATGGTAACGCGCTGATGAAAGAAATATACACAACTTCCTTTCGATCGTTTAAGCTTTCTCTCGAAGTCTTCACGAAGGTCTCCGTAACTGTTCTCTTTAACTTCAGGTTTACTTAAGATGGCCGCCAAAACGTGTTACGTCACACGCAATTACCCACAATTCCTTAGGAACACAAAGAGGAACGTCAGAGCGCCGAATCTAGTCCTTCGAAGATGGAACAAGAAAGGATGAAGCTGTCAGCAGTCACGAGGAGTCCGTAATGCGATTACTTTTGAATATGGTGCAAGCCATGGAGCGAGCTGTGGTGCGAGTTGTGACGCGCTAATGGCAATGTAAAACGGTAAAGTGCTTTGTTTCTTTAACTTGGAAATAGCCACGCCAACAATTCAATTCCACTCGGGTTCAAGGGTTAAAATCCAAAAGAGCAAAAGTTATTGTAAAATCCCTTGAACAATATTGATTAAGGTCGAATTTGATATTCAAAACGCTTGCAATTGCTCAAAAGAACAGCGCTATGAAAAGGTTCAAATAAGCTCAAGCACCCTTAAGTTAATTCAAAAATAAATCGCCAATAAAATAATTGGTATATTTACCAAAGTAGATAGATGTCAACGTCCTTTCCAGTCCACTTGAGATAGAACAAAAAAAATATATATATATCAAGATAAGGTTTAAGTAAGTATCCCACATAGGTTCTGCTCTTCGAATCCCGTCACCAGTGAAATGAAGATAAATTCAAGGAAATTAAGGTAGATCCTTTATTCAGTCGAAGAGCACAGTACATGTAATCCAGCAAGATCAGCATCAAGGAATAACTGTCCTTTACAAAGGATGCACATCAATGTGACATGTATAACATTCTACATTCAGTAATGACATAACTAGAATGTGTATGATTAAAGGAACAGTACAATAAGTAAGCAACACAACAGTTTGGTGTCAGCAGCAGAGTGGGCGCACACAGCCAATGTATACCAACTGGAAATAATTTATTGAAGTTATATCAGGCGATGTGTTTAATTCTCAGCCTCTGAATGAAAGCAGCTTGTGATTCCTGACATATTTGCAGACAGATATCTTTCAAACTTGTTGGGCTAATTACTCTCTTTCCAACCACCTTCCAGCAAGAAATACAATATGAGTAGAGAGCTATTTTTGTGACATCACACGAATTGAAAAATGGGCATTCTTCAAGGAGTAAATAACTCGAGTCAACTAGAAGATGGTTAGGGATGGGTAGGGCCGTCTGATCGCTTAATGTTGCCAGGCCGCTATGTTCCCACTTCTGAGCTTCCTTTTGATAGCCTAATTTATTTAGTGCAGGCTGAGCAAAACTAAATCCCCCAGAATGGCTGTGAAAGGAAAGCCCGGAATTGTAAGCAAAGTGACCTGCTTACATGGATTAATTTTGCTAATCTGCGCACCAGCCTTTGAAAAGACTACATACATATCGCTGAATAAAAAAGCCCAATCCCCGTCTGTGATTGTTGACGACTCAATTTCTAAGTCTGTGTTTCTTAAACTAAGAGAGAAACCCCAGTCAACATTGTTCTATTATTTCGAACACTAGCGCACTCGTAACAAATCATGTTCACTTCAGCATTTTGTGGAGCACCTACTTTTTGCATCTGAATATTAACTGTAACAGTAATTAAGTAACTATTTACTTTGTTAAGTTAGTTTTTTTTAAGGTTACCTAGGAAGCATATCCGTACAAGCTTCCTCCGAGGGAACCACTGTTCTTTTGGCTATCAACATGTGTGTTGCACACATATATTCAAAGTACTACACGGGTTTGCCTGTATCAGGTTGAACATATAAGCAGAGACATGGAGAAAATGTATGCCCGCTGCAGAATGTCAAAAGGGGACCCTGAGTATCCCATATCTCATGGGTATTCATTGACCTTGGATTAAATAGGCCCCTCTCAGGGATTGAGGGGCCCCCTACCCGAATGGTCGTGGGCCCTTCAGCACCACAAGGGCTGCGGGAGCGTGCGTTAGTTACGCCTCTGCATACATGCTGTGAAAACTATTAGGATGAGTTTGCACAAAGTGATTTCTTTTCATAGTATGTGCACAACGTGACATTCCCTCCTCCCAAAATTCAGTCATCTTACCGCCCACTAAGCCCAAAAACTCTCAGAATCAGGGTATGTTGTCCACGGCGTAGCTTTTTATTCACAACAATCCAAGTAATTTACCACTGACTATTACTCAAGAAAAGTATCCTTCTTGGATATATAAGAATTATTCACAGCATCACACTTTAGCTGCAACAACATGTCAACGGCAGTAAGGAAATTAGGTACGACATTACACTTTAACTCGGCCGTACACTAGAGCAACTTGGCCGTACATTTGAACATTACACTTTCACGTTTTTAACTCGGCCGTACACTGGAACTTGGCTGTACATTTGAACTTAGCCTTCTCGGCCACCAATGTCCCACTCTGCTGCGCACATTGTGCCGGCAGGCCACAACGCGCTACAGCCAACAGTTGCACTACTTGACATCCAGGGCACCGCATACCGCACCGGCCCACCGGGGTACCTGAACACAGGCAGTCTCCCCAAGATTTTACTCAGTCCATAAGGTGTGGGTTAGGGCAGTAGAGTCCAGGACTACCGGCAGGTCAGTCCCGCCTCCCTGCCGACCCACTGCACACGTGGAATCTACCCCCTCCTGGGGTCCATCGAATGGCTGCACCTCCATTGTTGTGCATCCCTCTTTGTTGTTAACTGTCAGCGCTCCATCACCGTGAAGCCTTGCTCTTCTGCCGGGTGGGTGGGTGGTCAACGACGTTCCTGAAACCCAGGCTGTAGTCCGAGGGGACAAAGAGAACTAAACCCCCCGGGACACAGTCTTAAATAACCTGCTAGGTTTCGTTTCTTCTAGGTTTCATTTTGTCCATGCCTCACGATGACATCACCACAGCCAGCCAACCCCCTTCCTAGTCCAGGGGCACCGGAGGAGGCTCATCCCCATGGCACAACTAAGGGCGCCCCTCCCCTAGGCGCAGGGGGCACCTGTTCATAGTATGTGCACAACGTGACATTCCCTCCTCCCAAAATTCAGTCACCTTACGTCCAAAAACTCTCAGAATCAGGGTATGTTGTCCACGGCGTAGCTTTTTATTCACAACAATCCAAGTAATTTACCACTGACTATTACTCAAGAAAAGTATCCTTCTTTGATATATAAGAATTATTCACAGCATCACACTTTAGCTGCATCAACGTGTCAACGGCAGTAAGGAAATTAGGTAAGACATGACACTTTAACTCGGCCGTACACTAGAGCAACTTGGCCGTACATTTGAACATTACACTTTCACGTTTTTAACTCTGCCGTACACTGGAACTTGGCTGTACATTTGAAATTGGCCTTCTCGGCCACCAATGTCCCACTCTGCTGCGCACATTGTGCCGGCAGGCCACAACACGCTACAGCCAACAGTTGCACTACTTGACATCCAGGGCACCGCATACCACACCGGCCCACCGGGGTACCTGAACACAGGCAGTCTCCCCAAGATTTTACTCCGTCCATAAGTTGTGGGTTAGGGCAGTAGAGTCCAGGACTACCGGCAGGTCAGTCCCTCCTCCCCGCCGACCCACTGCACACGTGGAATCTACCCCCTCCTGGGGTCCATCGAATGGCTGCACCTCTATTGTTGTGCATCCCTCTTTGTTGTTAACTGTCAGCGCTCCGCCACAGGGTGAGAAGCTCCCCAGAGCACGGAGGAGGCTCAGTCCCATGGCACAACTAAGTGCGCCCCTCCCCTAGGCGCGGGGGGCGCCTGTTTATTACAGCAACGCACTTTTTTAATAAATACACGAACCGAGGCCCTGCTCTGGTTAAAATCAGTTCAGGCAATAATTTAATAATGTTCAATAATGAAAAAGGTGCAATAAACCTTGTGAAACTTTAAATTCAGCTGATGAGGAATTTGTGGGTGTAGAGGTTTTTGAGAAGTTTCTTTGAAAACGGGGACTCTGGAGGCGCCTCTGATGTCATTTGTGAGTCCATTTATCCAGAAGAATAACTTCAAATGCTTTAAGTTAAGTAAGGCAGAAACTGTGAGTAAGAGCCACAGACTGACAACCTTACAGAATGTCTCCATGGGCAATAACAAATTATTCACAGTACCTTGATGTATTGAAAAGTACAATTTAAATTCCTCCGTTTTCGTAAACTTAGACTTGCACGTTGTGACCAGTGCGTACAAGGGAAATGTGGAGTTCTTAAACAAGGAGTAAGTCACTACTTGTGCATGAACGTCGTGAAAACACACACACACACACACACACACACACACACACACACACACAAATACACACACTCTCTCTGTCGCTTTCAGTAGAACACTTGTAGAATTATAATACTTAAAAAGAGAATGCAAGTGAATATCCCAAAAATAGTTAACGATGGGAAAGACATCTTTGGATTGAGTCGTTTGCAGAGCTAGCGCCCAAACTTTGGGGAACTTTGGAGGGATAGCTTCCAGTGCAGCATTAACACTCTTTGAATATTAGATTATTGTTCACTGTGTTATTTGCCGTGCGTCATCATGTCATTCCCCATTCCCACCTATTATAAATTAAAACATTAAACTAATCTTCAAACTTAAATCTACCACTCCAGTGAGTGCAACAGTAGGAAAAGTGTTGGATAGCGGAGGAGTAAAAATGACTAGTCCCGCTCCAGCGAGTATAACAGTAGGAAAAGTGTTGGATAGCGGAGGGGTGAAAATTAATAGTCCCACTCCAGCGAGTGCAACAGTAGAGAAAGTGTTGAATTGCAGAGTAGTAACAATTAATATTTCACTCCAGTTAGTTCAAAATTAAAAACAAACAATTTTAACAATAAAAATATTTATAAAAACCCAAAATAAATAAATATATGTATGTTAAAAATGAAAATACAAATATATTTAATATACCATTTTTAAATACATATGACAAATACCTACAAATATCTTAAATAAAATAAATAATTTCCAAACAAATAATTTTTTTTTAGAAATTATTTAGAAACAAAACAATTACATACATTTAATTGTTTTATTTCCTAGCCTATACCACCACACAATTCACAACCCACATCTATATTTTAAATAAATATACTCCCTTAACTAACAACTTCCAACTAAATAAATATTAATTAAAAAAACAAATTAAAACTCAAAAATTGTTTAACTTCCCACACATTACCCTGGTTATCCCCACAACCCACAGCTAAAATTAAATTGTAAAAAATAAATTACACAATTAAAACTTATTTTCAATTAAAAAACTAATAATATTTACAACTAGTTATAAAATAAGTAAAATTAGTTTACTCCCCCACACTGTACTCCTACAACAATAAAATCCACTCACAAAAAATATAAACAAAAACCCTAATTAAATAGAAATTAATAAATTAATTTAAATGGTCAACTATTAATTTATTAAACAAATTACCCGTTACCCCATAAACCCCACAACCCACGCCTAAAACAAAAGAAATCACACAATTATTATAATTAATTAGTTAATATAAATTAAATAATTATTAATTCCCACCCTTTACTTCTATAAACACCTGAACCCGCACCTAAAATTAATTACACAATTTCCATAATACATTCTTCATCAATTAAATATTAATTAAGAACTAATTATTAATTAATACAAAATAAGTCACTTCCCACACTTTACCCCATAAACCCCATAACCAACACCTAAAATAAAATCACACAATTACCATCATTAATCATCAAGATAATATAAATTAACTAATTATTAATTAAACATAAATTACTTCCCACCCTTTACTACTATAAACCCCACAACCCACACCTAAAATTAATTACACAATTTCCATAATTATCAACTATTAATTGACAACCAATTATAATTAATCATACATAAATTACTTCTCACAATTAACACCACAAAATCTAAATTAAATAAAATAAAAAATAATCATTAATTTATTATATTGAAATTATTTCCCACCTTATTCCCCTATAAACCCACAACCCGCTAAAGAGCTAAACAATGCAAAATGTCATTAAAATAAAATTCATAACTACAAAAAATGTAACATTAAAAAACAAACAATACTTATACAAAAAACATACATCACATACATTTAAATTATAAGCTAAAATACATAACACTAAAAAAAATCGATATTTTAAACATCTATTCTTTTGCAAATATTAATGACTTCTATATTTTTAAAAACAATATTTCTTACCTTAAATTCGATATTCTAGACCACGATATTCTTGAATGTCGATATTTCTGAATCACGATATTTCCAAATCGATATTTGTGTAAGCAGACATTTCCAACTCGATATTCTGTCTCAACACCTTTAAAAACGATTGCCAAATCTTCACATCTTTTTTCGAAACCCTGATTTTTAGTCTTAGTGTCCCTATTCATTCTGAGATTAGTTCTCCTTTTTTGTAACTCAGCAGAGTCATTTAATCATTTATATCATAAATGGCTGTGCAATTTCAGAGCCGGTTTTCTCGTTGTACAGTTTGAAGCGGAAGCTTTTTGTTTTCGTTTTTCTTAGGGTTTTGGGCACAGCTCTGCATAGCTTGCTGAGCAGTGCTCAATTTACCATTAAATAAAATACCATTCAAACAAAAATACAAGAGGGAATTCATGGCTAATAGTGAAGTAATACTAAAGTACAAAATAATTGCATTCCAGTGGTGACAACACAGTTACAATGAAGGCAAATATATTAATCATCCAAATAAATAACTTGTTGTTCTGAGAAATTGCTAACGAAGGAAACAGATAACATTTCTGTAAAGCTATTACCAAGACATTCGAACTACACAGAGAAAATGACGCAAATAGTTTGAACTAGGTTCACAATGCATTAAATAAATTGTGGATGCATTTATTGAAAACTATGGAGACATACGTAGCCACATTTTGCTACTTCTACAAATAAATAATTAAATCCAAGAAGCATATAAGGATAGGTTTACAAATGGTTTTCTAGTATTAGATAATCAAAGAGAAGGCTATACATTCTGCCCATGCCACAATGTACGGAATTATGTATGTGGAATAACGGAAAAATGAAACAGAGAAACCACAGTGGAGGAAACCAAATCATGGAAAAACAATTTTTAGTAAAGACATTTTCAAGGGAAAAAAAACAAATTTAAAATGAGAGGAAACATTTTAATAGACAAATAATTATAAGGAACAATTCAAAATTACTCTAAACTTGGGCGCCTAGTGAGGGGTTTTTGGGTTCAGGGATGGGAAATGGTGAGGGTTTTTTAGGTATCAGGAATGGGTGAAGTTTCAGGATGGTGAGCATTTTTTAGTGTTCACAAATTAGTGCAGATTAGGTTTAGTGAGGTGTTATTAGGGTTTTGAAATGGGTGGGGTGTTGAGGGGTTGTTAGGGTTCATGGATAGGCAAAGTTTAGGGCTGGTGAGTGATTTTAGACTTCGGTGATGGGTAGAGGTTAGGGGTTTTAAAGAGTTTTTAGGGTTGAGGGTTGAGAGGGGTTTAGGGTGGTGAAGGCTTTTAATGATTCAGGGATAGGTGGAGTTTAGATGTAGAAAGGGATTTTTAATGGTTTTTGGAAGGGTAGATTTTAGGGTGTTGAGATTTTTAGGCGTCGTGGATGGGTGGTGTTTATGGTGGTGAGGTTATATTAGGGTTAAGGGATGGGTGGGTTTTGGGGGTGAAGGGTTTTAAGGGGTCAGGATGGGTCGGAATTAGGCATAGAAAGGGATGTGTAGGATTCAGGAACAGGTCGAGTGTAGAGGTAGTGAGGCCTTTTAGGGTTCTGAGATGGGTGAAGTTGGAGGTAGTAATGGATGGTGTTTAGTGTTCAGGAAGCATGTGTTTAAAGCGTGGTGATGGGGTAAGAAAATTAAAAACATCCAAAGCAATAATTTCACAATGTAAAATATATAAATCTGAAATTAGATCCCCTGAAGTAAAGCACTGAAATAAATACCCCTAACAAAACTTTTTCTAAAACTAAGACCTGCAACCATTGCATTTACACTTTAAAAGGGAAGCATGCAAAAGCCAATTTTGAACAAAAAGACATTCTATGAAATAACAAATGCCATTCATTCTAAAAAAATTCAATTTAATTTAGGTGAAATGGTTTCTCAGTAATAGTATTCCATGAAATTCTTTTTCTATGAAGTCACATACAACAGCACTGAATGTAGTGAAGCAGTACAAATGTGATAGCATCATGTTGAAAGGGACGGGGAAGCAGGGGGACGGGGTTTTGTGTGTGCACAATCACATATGCATATTGTCAGTGCGGGACTGCTATTTTTGTGAAGAAAGTAATTTGTTGAAGTACATCTACACTTGGAATTTCATGATTTGCTCTCCCAAATCTACAAATAACTCTCCGGTAGAGAATATGGCACGTAAAGGTATGCACTCTAGAATAATTGTGGGACCCAGCAGAGTTAGGTATGTGCAATATTCCCACAAAAAAACTAACATAACTGATTCAAAGTGGGTTATCTCAGACACTAGCCTACGAACGACCAGGAGGGCTGGAGCAGAGACGGTCACATTATAGACTTAGACATAGAATGCTATATGACAGCAGCATAGTTAATCACATGTCAGTCATGTGTCCTTGACAGACCAGCAAGTCTAGGGCAGAATCAGTCACAAATAATGATGGTTCTTCTGCAGAGCATGGTTTGACAGAACTATTTTAACTAACATGTCAGACTCTCAAAAATGCTGCTTTACCAATACACGGGTAGAGATGTGTCTCAGTTTCTCCTCTCTCTCACTGGCTTTATTTTGGTTGTGTAATTATTTGATGCATGGTCCTCCACCACTTTTTGCCTGATGTCTGATGTGATTTTGAACTATAAGTGCACTGGGTCCCTGTTGACCAGGTTACCAGTACCATATCTCATTCCTAAAACTGTACCACGATTGGCACAACTTCAGCCACTCTTATAAGACCCTAGTAAATGGTATCCCTGGTTCATGGGGCATGGGCACTGAAAAGGGGCCACTGGGGCTGCAGCACAAATTGTGCCACCTCAGAGACCGGCCACAAAAACCATGCAAACAGCCACTACAGGCTGCATGTCTTGGTGCAAGACGGAAGAGTCGACAGGGCTCACAGCCCTGTGTGCCATGGCCCCATACACTGAATGAGGTATAGATAAGTCACCCCTACTGCAGGCCTTCAATCCCAATAGCAGGGAGCACTATATCTTATATGTGGACATACCTGGATGAGCAGATATTACCCTGTAATATCTGAGCCATTCTAGGATATTGTAAGTGCACAGGGAAGCCATACAGAGTACATGAGCTGGCTACTTGTCATTACGAGTTTCCTAGCTCCATGATGATTTCACCCGTGAGGACTCCAAGAACCCTGGAGCTCCTCCCACCTTTGAGAAATCGCCAAGAACCTCCCTTGGAGTGAAAGTTTCACTCCCCTGCACGCCACAGACACCGAACCCGCTAAATCCAGTTTGTTAACTTGCTGATTACCGGTGACTCAGAAGCAGCACCCAGACCAAAAGAGGTACACCAGCTCCAGAGGGTCAATAAGTTTGGATCACCAGGACCTATAGGAGCTGCACCATACCAACCCCCTTAACGCAGACCCCCTTTAGCAAACAGTGAAATGAAGAGTTCATTCCAGACTCCAACTATCCTAGAAGCAAGCAGCCATTGAGGGACAACAAGAACTCTGAAAACCATGTTGTGAGTAGTCCAACTTTCCCAAAATCGCCTCTCCAAGTTGCCTGCTCCTGACCGCGAGGACATCTTGACGCATGGTGCCCAGCTGAACTATCTGCTCTGCACCCAGCCTGTCCAACCCCTGTAACGATGACCCAGCTGTGCTGCCATGCTCCTGAGACACTTGGGACCCCCCTCCCTCCCTCGAGCTGGACCCACCGGACTTACCTTTAAGTTGTCCTGTGAAGTCTTTTCAAGTGGCCCTCTTCATCGTACTGCACCAGCTACCAAGACCCTCAGCCCTCTGCTCCCAGCCTAATCCAGGATGCTCCCAATCTTCTGCTGCTGGGACATTGGACCTGGTCCTGCTATCGACCTAAAATGAAAAGGTGAACTTCGTGAAAGCATTGCCTGATTTTCTAGGTATTTTTCCACTTTTCTCCAATGACCTCAATTGTGGGTATTTGCGCACAAAAGTGGTATACTGTTCGAACTCTGAAAAATTGTAACTGTAAAAGTACGTACTGTAAATCTAAGTTCTAAGCCTTAAAAAATACATAAAAATTGATACTATTTTTATAAATTGGTCTTGGAGTTATTCTTGAGTGTGTGTCTCATGTATTGCCTCTATGAGTACACCAAATGCTTTGCACCACCCTCTGATAAGATTTACTGCTTGCCCACACTACCACAAACAGAGCATTAGTACTATCTACTTTTGCCTCTGTAAACCAATAAGGGGCACAGTGTACTTCCTTTTAATACACTATACAGAGAGCCAGCTTACTAAAATGAGTGTCTGGGTGGGTCTGGGAGTTGGTACGTACCTCTCTGAGTAGGTCTGTGAGTGGGTGGGTGAATGTCTGAGTGGGTCTGGGAGTGGTTGCATGAGAATATGAGTCGGTCTGGGAGTGGGTGCATAACTATCTGAGTGGGTGGGTGTGTGAGTGAGTGGGTGGATTAGTCTCTGAGTGCATCTGTGAATGGGTGCCTGATTGGGTGGGTGGGTTTCTGATTGGGTATGTGAGTGTTTGAGTATGTCTAAGAGGGGTCAGAGTGGATGAATGGGTTTGAGTGCCTCCATGAAAGTGAGAGTCAGTCTGTGAGTGAGTGCATGAGTGTCTGAGTGGGTCTGTCAGAGGGTGTATGAGTCTATGAGTGGGTCTGTGAGTGAGTGCATGATGCCCTGAGTGGGTGCATGAGTGTTTAAGTGGATCTGTGCATGGGTCTGAGTAGGTGAGTGAGTGTGTCTGCAAGTGGGTGTATGAGTGTCTGCGTGGGTCTGTGACTGGGTGCAGTGTATGAGTGGGCCTGTGAATGGGTGTGCGAGTGCTTGACTGGGTCTGTGAGGGGGTGTGTGAGTGTCTGAGTAAGTGCACAAGTCTCTGAATAGGTATTTAAGTGTGTGAGTCTAAGTGGGTCTTTGAGTGTCTGAGTAGGTCTGAGAGTGGGTGTGTGAGCCTGAGTGGGTCTATGAGCAGGTGCATGAGTCTCTGAGTGGGTCTGTGAGTGAGTCTCTAAGTGGGTCTGTGAGTGTATAAGTGGGTGTGGTGTGGGTGATTGTGTGGGTCTGAGTGGTTGCATGGATGTCTCACAGGTTCTGAGACTAGGTGTGTGAGTCTCTAAGTATGTCTTTGATTATGTGTGAGTCTTTAAGTGGGTGCACAAGTCTGTGAGTGGGTCTGGGACTGTGTGCATCAGTGTCTGAGTGGGTCTGTGAGAATCTGAGTGAGTCTGTGGGTGTGTGAGTGGGTGTATGAGTAGGTCTGTGGGTGCATGAGGGTCTGACCAGGTTTGTTAGTGGGTGTGTGATTCTCCGAGTGGGTTTGTGAGTGTGTGCTGGAGTCTGAGTAGGTCTGTGAGTGGGTGCAAGAGTGTCTGACTGGGTCTGGGAGTGGGTGTATGAGAATATGAGTTGATCTGTGAGTGGGTGCATAAGTGTTTGAGTGGGTGCATGAGTCTCTGAGTAGGCCTGTGTAGGAAGCTGGCTCTATATTTAATGTACTAAAATGAAGTACACTGCACAGAGGGTCCAGTGGAACCCTTATTGGTATACAGAGGGTAAAGTAGATCATACTAATGCTCTTTTTGAGAAGTTAGGTTTCTCAAAGGGGAATGCTAAGCATCTGTTATACTCACAGAGGCAATAAATGATACACACACTCAAAAATGAACCAGAGACCAATTTGAAAAATAATGATTTTTTAATAATTTTTCAGACCAAGAACTTCATTCTAAGGTAAGAAGAGTTATGAATTTTCAAAGTTCGCAAAAGAAATCACTGTTGTATGTAATTAGGAACGAAAGAAGTCAATTGGAGAAAATAGGAAAAAGAATATAAAAGCAGGCAGAGGGTTCTTGAGGTTCACTTTCTAGATTTAGGTAAGTAGCCATGCCCGGTCCAATGTTCTAGCAGCAGGAGATCTGGAGCATTCCGGATTCGGACAGGTGCAGGGTGCTGGTCATTGATAGCAGGCGCACTATGAAGAAGGGGGCTACCTGGAAGCACGCTGCACAGAGGGACTTAAAGGTAAGTCCGGGGTGTTGCACTTGCGGGAGCAGGTTGCAAAGGTCTCTGGACCATGGGAGCTCAGCTGGTTCATCGTTCCCCAGACAGACGGGCTGGGTGTAGAGCAGATAGGGAAGCCAAGCGTTGTGCGTAAAAGATGTTCCTCTTGGTCAGGGGCAGGCAGGTTGCAGAGGTAACGCCAGCACAGCTGGGCCACTAACAGAGCAGGTCTCAGGGATCTCAAAGTACCTGGATGACTGTGAGTCCTGTGTTGCTAGAGTCCGGATTGGACTCTTTCTTCTTTGTCTTTGGTGCAGGGGGTTCTGTACCATTGGGATTGGCATGGGACAGCTCCGGTAGATCCTGGCGTTCTTTCACTCAGTGGAGGGGTAGATCTGACCCTCTGGAGATACTGTACTTCTTCTTGCTTGAATGCTGCTTTGGAGTCGCCGGGTAGCAGTAGGTCGGTAAACTTGACTTTATGGTTTGGTGCCTTCAGACTGCAGGGGATTCCTGCAAATTATCCAATGTTGGAGGTGCTCTGGGGTTCTTAGATGCCTCACAGTAACAGGATAAGACCGTGATGGTTGAGTCCTGGAAGCAGCCAGTAGGGTTTGGCGCCAATTTTGTGCAGCAGGTCATCAGTTCTCGGGTCAGCAGCTCTTCTTTGTCCGTTGATCTTCTTAGGTCTCTCTATATTGCAAGGCCCAGTGATGCCACCTCAATACAAAATTCAGATTTATAGGGGAAGACAGTTAAAAGCCAATTGGCTACCTACATTTAGGGTGTCTATACCCTTTAAGTGATCACTTCCTATGGCAAGGGGCACTACACTAGCCCAATAGGTTGATTTCCTACCATCTCAAGATGGAGGATTTTCAAAAGTAGTGTCTACATCACCAGCCACACCTTAGGGGCATTGCTGGCTAAATTTGGGCACTCCTTATCTTACTAATTTCCCAGTGTTACCTCCCACTAAAAGAGGAGCAGGAAAGTGGGGTTGGCACCCTCACTTTCTGGAGATGCCTGGCTTTGATTTCAAAGGCAGTACCACCTTTGAAGCTTCCCACCTTGGTGTGCCATTCCGGCCTGGAAGAGGTGTGAAGCACCTGCAACCAAAGCCAGCTTTGCTCCTGGGCTCCGAGAGCACTGGCTCTCACTCCTAGAGGTCAGAAACATCTCTGGTGGTGGCTGACTAGCTAAGACTAGTCAAAGACCACACCAGTGCTTGGTAGGTTTTCAGGGGACCCTCAAATGGGTCTCCTGTGTGCATTTATTAATAAATATAACACTGACATCAGTGAGGATTTATTAAGATGAGATGTTTGGTACCAAACATCTTAGGATACAGTGAAACCACCATGGAGTTATAAAACTCATAATGACAAGTATCCAGCCTATGTACTCTCTATGGCTCACCTTGGAACTTATAATATCCAAGAATGGCTTGAATATAGCCGGATCCTCAACCCATTGGATATAGTGCACCCTGCCTTAGGGCTGAAAGGCTGGCAGTAGGGGTGACTTACTTATACCTCATGCAGTATATGTGGGCATGGCATTTAGGGCTCTATGCCATTAACTCTTCGATTTCCTCTGCACCAAGACACACAGCCTGCAATGGCAATCTGCCTGGTCCTGATGAGGGGTCCCTGGAGTGGCACACATTTGTACTGCATCCCCAGAGGACTCTCTCCAGTACCCATGCCCTAGGGTACCAGGGGCGCCATTTACTAGGGACTTACAGGGGTGGCTGAAGTGGTGCCAATAATGGTACAGTTTCAGGAAAGATACAGCACTGGGGACCTAATTAGCACGGACCCAATGCAATTACAGTTTGAAATTACATCATGCATCAGGCAAAAAGTGGAGGCTAACCATGTCAACAGAGGTACTTTCCTACAGTCTGTGAATGGGTGCATGAGTGTCTGAGAGTGAGTATGTGACTCTCTGAGTAGGTTCATGAGTGAGTCTGGGAGTGGGTGTATGAGTCTCAGATTGGGTCTGGGAGTAGATGCAAGAAAATAGGAGTAGGTCTGTGAGTAGGTGCGTCTGTGTGGGTCTGAGTGGGTGAGTGAATATCTGACTTGGTCTTTGAGTGGGTGTGTGAGTGTCTGAGTGGGTCTGGGAGTGGGTAATGGACTCTGAGTAGGTGGATCTGTGAGTGGGTGCAGGAGTGCCTGAGAGTTCGTGATTAAGTGTTTGGGTGGGTCTGTGAGTGGGTACATGAGTGTCTGACCTAAACTTTAATTGGGTGTGTGAGTGTCTGACAAACTTTAATTGGGTGCATGAGTGTCTGAGTGGGTCTGGGAGTGGGTATGTGACGGAGTAGATCTGTGAGTGGGTGCCTGAGTCTGGTGTTGGTGTAAGAGGGCCTGAGTGTGTCTGGGTGGGTAAGTAAGTGTCTGGGTGGGTCTGTGAGTGGGTGCCTGATCCTCTGAGGGGGGAGTGAGTGGGTGCATGAGTCTCTGAGTAAGTCTGTAAGTGGGTGCCTAAGTATCTGAGTCAGTATCGGAGTGGTCTGTGAGTGGGTGTGTGAGTATCTGAGTGGGTCTGTGATTGGGTGCATGCCTGAGTGGGTCTTTGAGTGGGTGCATAAGTGCCTGAGTGGGAATATGGATGGGTGTGCTGAGTGGATCTGTGAGTGGGTGCAAAATCATCTGAGTAGGTGAGTGAGTAGGTGTGTGAGCCTCTGACTGGGCGAGAGTGGATATATGAGTATCTGAGTGGGTCTTTGAGCAGGCGCATGAGTATCTAAGTGGGTCTGAGACTTAGTGTGTATGTCTCTGAGTGGGTCCTTCTGAGTGCATGCATTAGTGGGTGAGTGTGTGTGAATGTATATATTTTTTTCAATTTCAGCAAGGTTCACGACTCTTCCTTAATGCTATGCAGGGGAGCTGTGCTGAGCATCGTGATGGGCCTGTGACCCCAACCACATGGTAAAAAAACAATTTGGGTCTTTTTCTTACTCACAAGGGTCCCTCAGACACTCCTACCATGCACCCGTGGAGTCCGGGTACCCCTACCCTGACCCCTTCTATAGTTTGCAATCTTGCTTTTCATCCCCCGGGACATAGTATTGGTTTACAAAATGGTAGCCACAAAGTTCTACATAGGTTGCGGCCAGTCAATCAAAGCACTTCTACTAGCGCAAGGGTTTTGCAAATCTCCACTTAGGCATCGCAAAGTATCCCCATCTCCAGACATCCAAATTTGGTTTTCTTTAAATATCTCAAAAAATACTGAACAGATTTAAACCAAATTACAAAAAGGTAGTTATCTGGACCAATAGCTACCATTCTGCCAAATTTAGAGTAATTCCATTCAATAGTTTGGGCTGCAATTGTGTCTAAAAACTTGAATGGGGAAAACATGTTTTGGGACCCCCCTTTTTCTTAGCCCACTTGACGAAATCACTCCTAAACTTATTATCACAACAGCTGAACCAACTGGCATACTAATTTTGAAAACTACGTGAAGATTTGTAGGTAATGTGTGTGTCTGTGTGTGCAAATATATATGTGTGTGTTTTTAAGGTTTAGGGTGGGTATAGGTTTTGGGTGTCAAGGGTATTTTTAGGATTTAGTGTGGGTATGGGTTTTTGAAGGGAAGGGAATTCTTAGAATCAGGGTGGGTATGGGTTTGTGGGTTTAGGGGTTAATGTGCTAATAAGGATATACATATATACATATATATATATATATATATATATATCTCTCTCAATCTTGCTCCCAAGTCCACCAGCCTGCTGCACTCACGAGCGGGTGCTCTTTAGGCGGGGATGTGCCCGCCGACCAAATAACTGCTCCCAAGTTCTCTCCACGTTCATTCCATGAACAAGAAACAGCACTCACAAGGGGGGTGGGTTTACGGTACCAAAACTCTTTATTGGCAACCCAGCACAGACAAGACGCGTTTCGGCGCTTAGCCTTTGTCAATTGTGATTGTCGAACGCGCCGCCATTTCTTTTAAACATTTCATTGGTCATACACAATACAAGAGGTAGCATAGAAAGAGGACTTGTGGTTACGTCGCCATTTTGTACTATGCAATACTTGTAAAAATGCAAAAATCAAGAATATCAATACATCCTTGCAATGCTTATGTCCCTTACACATATTATTTACAAGTAATAAGTCTATTTGATACAATACTCGTTATTTGTGTATAACGCCCTGGATGGGCTATACTGCACTATACAGTTAATCAAGCCCATGGATGGGCATACACCTCTAAACAGTACTTTTTAGACCAATTGGAAAAAAGTCACAGTTAATTTCATACATTCAAAGCAGAAGCGAAGCATCATAAAATCAATTTCTATAGTAATTCATTTAGAACAGGACAGACACTAAGAAAGAAGAAACCAAGAAAACAAGTATTTTTCATTACATCTATTTTGTTCACGTTAGGTGTACTGCTAATTCTTCATTGGTGTTTAAACCTGTGGGGTTCTTGCTCTGTAAATCTATAATATAGCGTGATTCCAGACGTCTTAATTTTTGTAATCGATCACCTCCTCCAGGATGTGCTAAGACACTGTCTAGACAAAAGTAGGCTTATAGATCCCTATTGTGCCCATGCATTTTATTGAAATATCTTGCGACAGGGTACGATTCATCTATGTTGTTAATGGCAGGCATGTGTTCTAATATGCGGAGCTTCACAGGATTAATCGTACTGCCAATATATCGTAGCCCGCAAGGGCACACTAGACAGTATATGGCGTAAGGGGTGGTGCAAGTCAAAAATTTCTTGATTTCTTTAGGAAATGTAAGACCTGGTATGTTATGTCAGAGTCCTTTTACTTATTTTACACTCCTTACATCGGCCACAAGGATAGAATCCATTAAGTGGTATATGACTCTGGGCGCCAGTTTTTTGACATGTGATGACTGTGGACCAAATGGTCTTTTAATGCTCTGGCTTTTTATTAGATGGTAAATCCTCTTTAATGGAAAGAGCTTCAGAAAACTCGTACAGCCCCCCCACCAACTGTGCCGGAAACCTCTGAATCGGAGGTGACACCAGATGAAGACTCCAATGAAGAAGGACTGGGGGCTCCCACTCATTCGCATTTTCACGAGGAGTTCAAACTTATGAGGAAACAACAATCAGAGGGTGGCAGAGGAAAACCACCGGAAAAAAGAGCGGCAAGAGGAAGACTAGGAGGGGGGGCGGGGGCCAGAAATGTGGTCGGCTCACCCCCGGTAACACGCAGCAAAAAATCGTACAACAAGAGGAATTGAGTGAGATTGACAATCTGACGATCGTAAATTTAACATCTAAATCTCTATCCAAAGAAGAGGAATCCACACTGAAACTTGGACTTTCCTTTTGTCCCCAACGTAAATTTGAATTTGCACAAACGAGGATTGACTTATTTAAGTTTACTCTAAGTTAAAATTACACAAATTCTTCAAATTGAAACCAACGTCCGTTAAATCAAGTACAACAGAAAATAACAATACCTTTGATGTTTTCTCCTGTAAAGATCTGGAAGGAGTTAAAAGCATAAAAGAACTAAGAACAGAGATCAATGAAGGAGAGATTGTCGATCTAAGAAATACGCAATTACTGGCAGAAATGGAGATCCAACAAAAAGGTGGCATAAGCACTTTTAACCTGCATCAAGCTTTATGCCCCCAACAACGTTCGATGCGATTGACATTTTTTCAGATGCCGTAATTAAAGATTTGGTGAGATTGAGACACGACACACAATATCAAAATAAATCTAAGAACTTCACCAAAAAGCAATTAACAGCTTTTCTAAAATTATGCGATGATTCTTCCCTAGTCTGTAAACCTTCAGACAAAGGAGGTAATATCGTATTGATGACTAAGACACAATATGAGACAGAAGCTTATCGCCAATTGAATGATACGAATTGCTATTCGAAAATCAATAATTCTATGTACCAACAAAGTATCACAGAATTTCATGATATGATCTCCAGATGGTATAAGAAAGACATGTTGAACACTGATGAGTTTTTATTTCTACGCTGTTTAAATCCAGTAACACCTACATTCTATCATCTTCCAAAGGTGCACAAGGACAAAAATAACACCCCGGGACGACCTATTGTCGCATCACAAGGGGGATTAACTGAACATCTCTCTATGTACATTGACTTGTTTTGGTTTCCACATGTAACATCTTTAAAATCCTATCTCAAAGACCCTACTCATTTTTTAAATCTGATGGGCAGTTTTGGATGGCAAAATGGATATTGTTTGATGGTGCTGGATATTACCAGCTTATATACCAGCATTGCACATGTAGACGGTTTGAAAGCTGTCTATAGTTTTCTACAAACAAGACCAGCAAGATTTTATGAACACAACAAAATGCTAATGGAATTTTTGACTTTTAGCTTAAATCATAACATCTTTGTGTTTAATGGCCAGCTATACAGGCAGATGTCGGGCGTGGCGATGGGTTCCTGCTCCGCCCCCAGCTACGCGAATCTTTGCGTTGGCTGGTGGGAGGAGCAGGTAGCCTGGGCCAGCACCAATTCTATGTGGAACAACAAAATCAAAACGTGGCATCGTTATATCGATCTTTTTATTATATTTGAATGATCTACAGCAGAGGCTGAAACATATGTGAGTGTATTGAATGATAACAATGTCAACTTAAGATTCAGTGGTGAGATAAGTACATCTAGTGTGAATTACCTAGATTTAACTGTGTACATTGAGGAAGGACAAGTATGTACTAAGCTGTTCCGAAAAATGACCGCAGGGAATTCTACTCTGTTCTCGACTAGTAGTCATCCTAAAAAACTAATCAAAAGCATACTGTTTAGTGAATTATTAAGACTAAAAAGAAATAATTCCACGGAAAGAAATTTAAAAAATCTGCCAAACAATGCTTAGATCGCTTTAAAGTTCGTGGCTACAAGGAGGTGGTTTTAAAACAGGCCCTAGCTAAAGTCAACAATCACGATAGAACTGACCTTCTTAAAGCCAAGATCAAAGATAAAACAGACAAGGGGACTTTCAGGATGATTACAACCTTTTCAGAAAATGCAGGACAGGTGAAAAAAATCCTATGCAAAAACTGGAACATCCTACTAACGGATAATGTCATTAAAGATGATTTACCATCTAATCCAATGGTGACATTCCGTAAAGCCAGAGCATTAAAAGACCATTTGGTCCACAGTCATCACATGTCAAAAACTGGCACCCCGAGTCATATACCACTTAATGGATTCTATCTTTGTGGCTGATGTAAGGCGTGTAAAATAAGTAAAATGACTAACATATAACATACCAGGTCTTAAATTTCCTAAAAAAAATCAACACATTTTTGACTTGCACCACCCCTTACGCCATATACTGTCTAGTGTGTCCTTGCGGGCTATGATATATTGGCAGTACGATTAATCCTGTGAAGCTCCGCATATTAAAACACATGCGTGCCATTAACAACATAGATGAATCGTACCCTGCCGCAAGACATTTCAATAAAATGCATGGGCACAATAGTGATCTATTAGCCTACTTTTGTCTAGACAGTGTCTTAGCACATACTAGAGGAGGTGATCGATTACAAAAATTAAGACATCTGGAATCACGCTATATTATAGATTTACAGAGCAAGAACCCCACAGGTTTAAACACCAATGAAGAATTAGCAGTACACCTAACGTGAACAAAATAGATATAATGAAAAATACTTGTTTTTCTTGGTTTCTTAGTGTCCGTCCTGTTCTAAATGAATTACTATAGAAATTGATTTTATGATGCTTCACTTCTGCTTTGAATGTATGAAATTAACTGACTTTTTTCTAATT